>NC_092708.1:176589748-179089748 GCF_047496885.1 Scyliorhinus torazame | reverse complement strand
CACACTGGGAAATGTCAAACAAATGCCGTGTGGGCCCTGTAAAAGAGCCCAAAAGTCCGTTCCAAGCGGGAGCTACCGAATATGCGACCTAGCTCTGCATAGCCGCACCCGGAAGTGGACTGGGTAAAACTTGACGGCCCACGGGACCTGGGGAATCGCTGGAGGGGACGCTGTCAACCGCCCACAACCGGCGTGGTGGGAATCCCGCCGGCACCCGAAAAACGGGACCGGAAAATAGGGAAGCCGGCGTCGGGACGGCAGGAATCGTGGGCGAAATTCTCCGTTATCGACGGAAAGTCCGCCGATCGGCGCAAAAAACGGCACAAATCCGACTTACGTCACGTCGGAAAAATGGGTCGATAGTCTCCGGCCCGAAATGGGCTAGCAGCGACGTAACGGGATCCGCGCTTGCGCAGTGGTTCACGCCGTGCAGCGCCATACGCGCCGCACGGCGTGACGGCTCATAAGGCCGCGCTGCTCCCCCCCACCCGACCGGAACACCCGACCGAAACACCCGACTGGATGGCTGGCCGCCGCTCAGCCCCGAGGTTCGAGTCACGCGATGTGGAAGCGCTCCTGGACGCGGTGGAGCAGAGGAGGGACGCCTGTATCCCGGGCACGGCCGCAGAGTTGCCCCACGCCACAGCCGGCGTCTGTGGAGGGAAGTGGCAGAGGCTGTCACCGCTGTGGCCCTGACACCACGGACAGGCGCCCAGTGCCACAAGAAGGTGAACGACCTCGTCAGAGCAGGCAGGGTGAGCCTCCCCCATATCCCCCCTCCCCATATCCCCCATATCCCCCCTCCCCCATATCCCCCATATCCCCCCTCCCCCATATCCCCCCTCCCCCATATCCCCCCTCCCCCATATCCCCCCTCCCCCATATCCCCCCTCCCCCATATCCCCCCCTCCCCCATATCCCCCTCCCCCATATCCCCCCTCCCCCATATCCCCCATATCCCCCCTCCCCCATATCCCCCCTCCCCATATCCCCCTCCCCCATATCCCCCCTCCCCCATATCCCCAAGTGAATCCAGCCCTAACCTTAACCTCTGCAATGCACACGCAACCGATGGCGTGCATTCATATACCTGCCTAACAGTGTTGCCTTTTACCCCTGCCACCACCCCCCCCCCCCCCCCCCCCCACAGGAGGAGCGCGCACACAACAATAGGGAGCATGTGAGGACTGGAGGAGGGCCCGCTGATGAGAGGCCACTGACCGTACACGAGGAAAGGGCCCTGGAACTGGCTGGCGGACCTGAGGACCGGGAGGTTGCTGATGCAGAGGTCGGGGGCGTACTAGCAAGTGAGCCACCAACAGCCCGTCCCCATATCCCCCCTCCCCTATATCCCCCTCCCGCGTATCACCTGATCACTGCCTGATGTCTAACCATGCATGCTTCATTGTGTATCGCAGGACCAAACGTCCAGGCACCCATCGCCGCAGATGCAGACCGCCCGCAGGATGCCCCTCGGAGACCACGGGAGACAGAGAGACCCGCACCCTCCAGCATGCGACGCCCGCAGGATGCCCCTCGGAGACCACGGGAGACGGAGAGACCCGCACCCTCCAGCATGCGACGCCCGCAGGATGCCCCTCGGAGACCACGGGAGACGGAGAGACCCGCACCCTCCAGCATGCGACGCCCGCAGGATGCCCCTCGGAGACCACGGGAGACGGAGAGACCCGCACCCTCCAGCATGCGACGCCCGCAGAATGCCCCTCGCACACCACGGGAGACGGAGAGACCTGGAGCAACAGGGAGACGACACCCCCGTCACGTGCGGGAGCGACCACCCAGCGACGAGGGGGGCAGCCACAGGCCCCGTCACATCCGAGCCAGGACACCACTACCCAGGACACCACTACCCAGGACACCACTACCCAGGACACCACTACCCGGGACACCACTACCCAGGACACCACTACCCGGGACACCACTACCCGGGACAGCAGTACCCGGGACAGCACTACCCAGGAAGACGAAATACCGGACAGTGACTCAGAGTGGATGGGTGGAGACGAACCCCCACCCCAAAGTGCCATGGACTCAGAGTGGGACGAAGAGCACGACACAACGCCACTGCTGTCACCAACACCCTCCACCATCGCAGAAACACTCACCACGGTTGGGCACTTTAGTGATGAGGCGTCTGGTACACTCACTGGTGCGCACAACACAGCCGTCCCGGTACAGCAGGTGGAGGTAGGAGCAGCAGAGCGGCCGGGGGGTCGGAGGGCAGCCCAGCCCAAGCGAACATCTGCCGCCCAGATGGATCCCGGGTTCCTGGAGTTACCACACCCACACAAAGATCCGATGCAACCACCGACCCGGAGACGAGCGAAGAGGGTGACGGGCGGCTTGCGGCGGCTGCGGTCGCAGGTGGAGGAGTCCACCCACGTCCAGGAGCTGGGAGTGGTGCCGGTCATGCGTGCCACCCAGGCTGACACCGCACGGGTGGCGTCCGCGGTGGAGGCAATGGCTGCGACGGTGTCAGACATGGGGAACGGTTTGCGAGGCCTGGGGCTTTCCGTGCAGGCGGCGTCTGTGGCCCAGGAAATGGCTGCCCTCTCGCAGGAGGCCATGAGCCAGTGCCAGCGCCAGATGGCAGAGGCGCTCAACGCCATAGCCCAGTCTCAGCAGGCCATGGCCCAGTCTCAGCAGGCCATGGCTCAGTCTCTGCAGGCCATGGCCCAGTCTCTGCAGGCCATCGCTGAGGGCATCGGCGCCAGTGGCCATGTGCGAGCCGGCGTCGCACTGTCACAGACAGGGTTTGCCAACCCCCTGGGCTCCATAGCTGCAAACCTGCAGACCCCTGTCGATACCAGCACAGGCCTCCAGGACTGGCAGCGCCAGATGTCGGGGGGGCGTCGGATGGCCAGTCCGTTCGCATCCCCCACCCATGTAGAGGCCTGGGGGCCATCGGGCACCCCGAGGGAGGAGGAGGTGGTGTGGTCCGTCCCGGCTCCCTCTGTAGGGGAGGTCCCGGTACACCGCGACACCTCGGACTCCCCCCCTTCCTTCCCAGGTGCACCGGGTGGGCAACGGGCAGGACAGGCTGGCAGCTCGCCATCCCAGTCGCCCGGACCGCAGCCTGGCCCATCTAGGCCAGGACGCCCCAGGAAACGGCTGCCAAAGGGATCCAGTGTCAGAGGGCAGGAATCACAGGAGTCCACCTCCAGTTCTGCTGTACCGTCTGGGGAACCACGTAGACGTTGTCAAAGGGCCCGTAAGGCCAAACAATTAGACACTGAGTAAGTTGGCACGGTTGCAGGGCACAGATGAGTTTTAGGGGCAAGGGCACGTGCATGATCTCCTTTGGTTATTAAAGTCAATGTTACACCTACAGAAGCTGCCTTTGTGCTCTGTCCAAAGTGTGCGGGGGTGTCATGTACGTTGAGCGCAAGTGTGTGTGTGAGGGGTGGTCTTACCTCAGCCCCAGGTGAGTCTGCCCCCTTCCCCCTGGGCCGCCATCAACATCCCCCGGGCAGAGGACGGGACCGTGCGCTGCAGTGTCACAGCCGCATGCAGGGATGGTGGTACTGTGGCCATGGGTCAGACATAGTCCAACGATGTAGAGCCAGGAGCTCGCCGCAGGGCGGGTTGTCATCATCCTCCATGGCCTGCGATAGACACGCGTCCACCCGCAACTGTGTGAGCCCAGCCCGTTGTGCCGCAGGTGGATCGGCAATGGGGGGGAGGGTGGTGTGCATGCGGGTGGGGTGGGTGGGGTTGGGGAGGTGGGTGAGGGTGCTGGGTGGGTGGATGGGTGGGGGGTGTGGGTGGTTGGCTGTTGCCATGGTGTGCGGTCTGTGGCCATACTACCCGATTCCCACGCCCATCTAGTCAGTGAAGCGGGCGTCTATCAGTCTGTCCCGTGCCCGCTGGGCCAGCCGGTAACGGGGCGATCTGGCCCCGGGGGGTGCCCCCACGGTGGCCTGGCCCGCGATCGGGGCCCACCGATCCGCGGGCGGGCCTGTGCCGTGGGGGCACTCTTTCCCTTCCGCCTCCGCCACGGTCTCCACCATGGCGGAGGCGGACGAGACTCCCTCCACTGCGCATGCGCGGGAAACTTTCAGCGGCCGCTGACGGTCACGCGCATGCGCCGCCCCGACATGTCATTTCCGCGCCAGCTGGCGGGGCAACAAAGGCCGTTTCCGCCAGCTGGCGGGGCGGAAATTCCTCCGGTGTCGGCCTAGCCCCTCAATGTTGGGGCTCGGCCCCCAAAGATGCGGAGCATTCCGCACCTTTGGGGAAGCGCGATGCCCGTCTGATTGGCGCCGTTTTGGGCACCAGTCGGCGGACATCGCGCCGTTTCGGGAGAATTTCGCCCAAGATCTCCAAGTCAGCTCCTTTTCAATTTCATCAATATAGAGACCAACCCCCTGGTAACAAGACATCAATAACTAACTCCGTGGCCTGCAGAAAGTCTATGGGCGGGATTCTCCATTGGTCGATGCCGGAATCGGGAAACACGATTGGGCGGAGAATCGGTTCCAACACTGAAGTCGTGGCAGGTACCAATTTCACGCCAAATCACAATTCTCCGTTGCCAGGACAACCGATACCCGGGCATTGTTCACGACGCCTTCATCCTGGTACACTTGACGATTCCTGGTCTCTTTGAGGTGCCCCCCCCCCAGTGGAGGGGTTGGTTACTGGGTGACAGGGGTTATCTGCTGTGGGAATAGGTGATGACCATAGGACGGCGCGGAGACCCGCTCTTTTTAAATAGTGAAGTTACATCAGCCACCCTCTAATCTGCAAGAACTGTTCCGTAGTCCAAGTATCCTGGAGGATGACCACCAATGTATCCATTATTTCTAGAACCACCTCCATCAGTACACTTGGATGTCGATTATCAGGCCCTGGGGATTTATCAGCCTTTAATTCCATTAATTTCACCAACACCATTCTTCTTCTGATATTGACCACCTTCAGTTCCTCCCTCTCACTAAACCCTGCATTCCCCAACATTTCTAGTATCTTATTTGTGTCCTCATTTGTTAAGGCAGAACCAAAGTATATATTTAGTTGTTCAGCCATTTCTTTGTCCCCTATTATACATTCCCCTGTATCTGACTGTCTTCAACAATCTTTTTCTCTTTGTGTACCTATAGAAACCTTTCCAGTCAGATTTTATGTTACCTGCAAGCTTAGGTTTGTACTCTATTTTCCCCTTCTTAATCAATCCCTTGGTCCTTCTTTGCTGAATTCTAAACAGCTCCCGATCCTCAGACCTGTTGTTTTTCTTGGCCAATTTGTCTGCTACTTCCTTGGATCGAATACTATCCCTAATTTCCCTTGTAAACCATGGATTGGCCACCTTTCCTGTTTACTTTTGTGCCAGACAGAAATAAACAATTGTTGCAGTTCCTCCATGTGCTCTTTGAATGTTTGCCATTGCCTACCCACTGTCATCCCTTTAAGTAAACATTCCCCAATCGATCATAGCCAACTCATGCCGCATTTCATTGTAGTTTCCTTTGTTAAGATTCAGGGGCGTCATTCTCCGACCCCCCGCCGAGTCGGAGAATGGCCGTTGGCCGCCGTGAATCCCGCCCCCGCCCCCGCTGAAGTCTCCGCTCCCGGAGATTGGGCGGGGGCGGGAATCCGGCCGCGCCGGTTGGCGGGACCCCCCGCTGGATTCTCCGGCCCGAATGGGCCGAAGTCCCGCCCAGGAATTGCCTGTCCCGCCGACGTAAATCAAACCTGGTATTTACCGGCGGGACCAGGCGGCGTGGGCGGGCTCCGGGGTCCTGGGGGGGGGCGCGGGGCGATCTGACCCCGGGGGGTGCCCCCACGGTGGCCTGGCCCGCGATCGGGGCCCACCGATCCGCGGGCGGGCCTGTGCCGTGGGGGCACTATTTCCCTTCCGCCTCCGCCACGGCCTCCACCATGGCGGAGGCGGAAGAGACTCTCCCCACTGCGCATGCGCGGGAAACTGACAGCGGCCGCTGACGCTCCCGCGCATGCGCTGGGAAACTGACAGCGGCCGCTGACGCTCCCGCGCATGCGCCGCATTTCCGCGCCAGCTGGCGGGGCAACAAACGCCATTTCCGCCAGCTGGCGGGGCAACAAACGCCATTTCCGCCAGCTGGCGGGGCGGAAATCCCTCCGGCGTCGGCCTAGCCCCTCATTGTTGGGGCTAGGCCGCCAAAGATGCGGAGACTTCCGCACCTTTTTGCCGGCGCGATGCCCGTCTGATTGGCGCCGGCTTTGGCGGCAGTCGGCGGGCATCCCGCCGTTGGGGGAGAATTTCGCCCCAGGATCCTAGTCTCAGAATCAACTACTTCACTCTCCAGCTTGATGAAAAATTCTGTCATATTATATATAATGATAATAATCTTTATTGTCACAAGTAGGCTGACAATAAAGTTACTATGAATAGCCCCTCGCCGCCACATTCCGCCGCCTGCTCGGGTACACAGAGGGAGAATTCAGAATGTCCAAATTATATAACAGCACGTCTTTCGGGACATTAATCAGGTCATCCCCCTGGATATGTTCAGAACTGTGTGCAATCCTCCCCCCGGGGCCCTAATGCCTTGTGACAAACAACTTGGCCGGTTGATTGAAAGGTGCAGTCTGGGATGATTCCGATAGGTGCCCCATCAGAGCAAACCCGGGTCCAAGATTTTTGTTCAGGATTAAACATCTGTTTCCCTGTGGGATTTTATCATTTCCTTTAAAAAAATGTTTTTCTCCCAAACGTTACCGCATTTCTCACCTCTCCTCCCTCCTCCCCCTCCCACACAAACCCCGAGGCCTACTCACAGCTCAGGAGGCAGGAAGCCTAACCACAGATTTCTGCACCTCTGTCAATAATCCCCCATCCAAAACAAATCCTTGCGTGCAGCTCCTCTGTGTGTGCAGTTGAACGGCTTCTATTGCCAGGGATACATTCCAGAGAAAAGCTGGTAACTCCAGCGATTTTTTTCCCAGAATGTATTTTCAATTCTGGAAGCGCGGTGGCATTGTGGTTGGCACGGTTGCTTCGCAGCTCCAGGGTCCCAGGTTCGATTCCTGGCTTGGGTCGCTGCCTGTGCAGGGTCTGCACGTTCTCCCCGTGTGTGCGTGGGTTTCCTCCGGGTGCTCCGGTTTCCTCCCACGGTCCAGGGATGTGCAGGTTGGGTGGATTGGCCGTGCTAAATTGCCCCTTAGTGTCCAAACTTTGCCCTTAGTGTTGGGTGGGGTTGCTGGGTTGTGGGGATGGGGTGGAGGTGTGGACCTTGGGTGGGGTGCTCTTTCCAAGGGCCGGTGCAGGCTCGATGGGCCGAATGTCCTCCTTCTGCACTGTAAATTCTATGATAATTCATTTAGACATTGCTGTCCTGATATTCAAACACACACATCATGATAGACACACCAACAGACAAATCAGCACACACAACACGACAACCAATCATAGACAAGGACAGAGACAGTATAAGAGAAGAAACATGACACCTGGTGGCCGGTAGATCTGGAGACCAGGACAAGGACAGGACCTGATTAACATCACACACAGGGAGTCACCACGTGCAGAGTATCAAGACAGAACTGTAAATAACAAGTTGAAATAAAACAGCATTGTACCAAATACAACCGTGTTGGTTCATCTGTACATCAGAACACCCAACACTACATGGTACCAGGGGTGGGGTCCGAACCCCCGCGGGATACACGAAGCCCACTTGGGAGTCGAGAAGTGCAGACGGAGGGCCCGAGAGGCGGTATATTGGCCGGGCATTAATGACGATATTGCCAACATGGTACTCAATTGCACAACCTGCCAGAGGTTTCAGCCGGCGCAACCTCCTGAGACGCTTCTGCCCCATGAGCTGGTGACGTCCCCCTGGGCGAAGGTGGGTGTTGACCTATTTCACGCGCTTGGCATGGACTATATTATCATCATAGACTACTTCTCCAATTACCCAGAAGTCATACCCCTACACGATCTGACGTCGTCTGCAGTCATCAGGGCCTGCAAGGACACCTTTGCTCGCCATGGCATTCCGATGACTGTCATGTCGGACAATGGGCCCTGTTTCGCCACCGTGAATGGTCGTCCTTTGCCGCATCATATGGTTTCACACACGTAACATCCAGCCCTCTACATCCACAGTCAAATGGAAAGGCGGAAAAGGGCGTTCACATTGCCAAGCGGCTCCTCTGCAAGGCTGCTGCTGCCGGATCGGACTTTCACCTCGCCCTGCTGGCCTATCGATCGGCCCCGCTAGCCACGGGTCTCTCGCCAGCACAGCTACTGATGGGTCGCACCCTCAGGACAACTGTGCCTTCCATCTTGACACCAACAACGGACCATGCTAAGGTACTGCACAAGGTGCAACTGCAGCGTGATCGCCAGAAGAGTCTGTACGATACAAGGGCGACTGATCTTCCCCCCCTGTCCTCCGGGGATAAAGTCCGCATTCATCTGCCAAATGGTGGCTGGTCAGCACCTGCCGAAGTTCTCCTACGTGTGGCTCCCCGTTCGTTCCTGGTACGCATGCCGGATGGATCAGTGCGTCGCCGCAATCGGTGAGCCCTTCGCCGCCTTCCACGCTCGCAACCGAACAGTGCACACACGCCGGGTCCTCTACTGGTTCCCGAGGATGACTTCGTGGAGCTGCCACAGATCATGCCCCTTCCATCGCCACCCGTGGCCAGGCTCGCACCTCAGCCGGTGGTTCTCGACCCACCCTTGAGGCGGTCAACCCAAATTCATCGCACACCTACTAGATTGGACTTATGAGACTGTTCACACGTTAAAGTTGAAACACTATTGTATTGTAACATGTTACTGTTTTATCATTCCAGATATCGTTTGACCGGACCACACTTCAAAGTTTTTCGTCTTCCTGTTTTGTTATGGTACAACCTCGTTAGCATGACACACCTGACATCGCCCCATGTATATAGTTACGCCACATGCACCTGCTGTAAATATCATGCACACACACTTTTAGATGCACTCACGACACATTCGTATTTATAACCACGTAAGCACATAACTTTGTAAAAAAGGGGGGATGTCATGATATTCAAACACACACATCATGATAGACACACCAACAGACAAATCAGCACACACAACACGACAACCAATCATAGACAAGGACAGAGACAGTATAAGAGAAGAAACACGACACCTGGTGGCCGGTAGATCTGGAGACCAGGACAAGGACAAGACCTGATTAACATCACACACAGGGAGTCACCACGTGCAGAGTATCAAGACAGAACTGTAAATAACAAGTTGAAATAAAACAGCGTTGTACCAAATACAACCGTGTTGGTTCATCTGTACATCAGAACACCCAACACTACAATTGCTATCAGTTATTGCAAATAGGCAAGTGGTTACCAGGTAAACAGTGGGCAGAATGGCTGTGTTGCCCATGCCATTGTCATGATGCCTGAGGCACCGTTTAGATCAAGCTGGCAAACACTTTTCCAAACTTTACCTTTCCTCAATGGATTGAAGAGACCACTTTATGAATCGCTGCTTTCGGCCCTCAATGGAGGGAATTATAACCCCCCAACCCAAAACAGGTGCAGAATAAAAGTTTAATAAACCCCAAACCCAAATCCAACCTGACACTTTGGTTTTAACAGAGGCCAATGGATAAGCCATTCACTCTCAGGAGGCTGGTCGAATAACTAAATGTTTTAATGGCATCTAGCGCCTTGGATTTGATTCTTTTCTACCTTTATTTCTCTCTCAGGCCCTCTCCCATATTTCCCTCTCTGTCCAATTCCTCTCCAAATCTCCATTTAAGATCGAGATGAGGAGAAATGTCTTCACTCAAATGTGGTAAATCTTTGGAATTCTCCACCCCAGAAGGTGTAGAAGCTCAAATATTGAATATATTTAAGACAGATGTTAATGGATTTTTGGACTGAGTGTATCGAGCTACAATGGGGATTATGCAGCAAGGTAGATGATCAGCCATGACCTAATTGAATGGCAGAGCAGGCTCAATGTTCCTCTATTTGACTAGTTACCTTGCATCTGAGGAAGCCCTCCAGCTAAAGGGAGATGAGGACAACTGTGTGAAAGAGATTTGTGTCTTTGCATGTGGATCAAAATGAACTGGTTCCCCACATCACAGTTCCCCAAACTAGCCTGTTAACCTTCTCTGTGATCAGACTCCCACATGATCATTGACTCATTCCCTCTGACCACCGAGTTCCACACGTCACCCTCCAATCTCTCTCTCCCTGGTCCTAATCGCTCCCAAACCCTTCCTATCTCTCTCTCTCTCTCTCTGATTCCAAACCTCCTCAATCATTCCCCAAGTCTCCAAACAAGCGATAACCACCCACTGACCCCCACCCCCACCTTACCACCCCCATTGCAATTTCTAATCTGAGCAGCATGAACATGGGTAGAATTTTAAGGGTGCCAGGTGATTGGCGCTCAGCATCCTGAGAGTCAGCGTGCAACATGTTACTGCTGAATCTCAGAAGCCCACTGCCATTTAATGTTATCTTGAGCAGTGGGTGGGACTTCAATCTGCTCTTGGAAGGAAGTCCCGCTCATGAGAGCAGTATGCCAATCAGCTCTTCAGCCTGGGCAGGCACAGTGTTGCAGTGGCCAAAAGTGGTACTGCAGTGCTCTACCTGGAGCTAAGTCCTGGGACCGGGGGGGGGGGAGCAGGGGCAGGAGGGAAGAGGCGATCATGGCAGCTACTTGCTTGTAATATTAGTCTCAGTGTCCCTGACCTGGCAGGGGGCACCACCTGTTAATGATGCTTACCCTAGGGCATGAAATCCATTTAGAAAACATATGCATTAACAATCCCTTAAACTCCTCTTCCTTTCCATAGAATTTATACAGTACTGAAGGAGGCCATTCAGCCCATCAAGTCCGCATCGACTCTCCAAAAGAGCACTCTGTCTTGGACCACTCCCCCGCCCTATCCCCATAACCCCATGGCCAATCCAATCCAATTAACCACTGAGGTCAATGTCTCTATCAATGGGTTGCACATGGACTGTGCAGAAACCAACCTTCAGGCATTAAGAACTGCTGCAGAGTCTGATATTCTTAACTGATTGGAACAAGGCTCCTTTATGAGACAGTTCAAAGTTTCCAGACCTCTCTCAGTGAATCTATTTGAAACGTTAATATGACTTTAGTAAAAACATGTCAGGCGACATGCGGCACAGATTCAGAATTTATCCTGAACATGTCAGTGAGGACAGCAGGTTTTCTGAGGGCAGTGCTGCAGGAATGACCCTGACAGTGGCACTAGCCCCCAGATTTAGAGTTGCCAACTCTGACTGGAGGAATTCCTGGAGGAATATCTGATTCCCCTGACACACCTGGTCAAACAGTCGCTCTTCTCCATCACCAATTTGTTACAACTACAGTGTTTCAATAAAATGAAAGAATGCACAGTTTCTGCCAATGTTCCGGTGATATTTCTCCCTGGTTTCCAGCACTGGTGTCCAGGACCTTCCTTTGAAGTAGACTCCAGGATTATTCTGGAGTGCTGGCAACCCAACAATAACAAGATAATTCCAGGGGTTATTCCCAGCGGACTGAGGGAGACGTTGTACAAGTTACAGATGATCATTTCCTGTCCTCTTTCAGTTCATTTTTTCATATTCTGAGGAATAATCTGCAAATGTAAACATGATGATGATATTTAGAGGAAGTTCTGCCCATATTACAGCCAATTGGCAGCAGCTTCCCCTGCCCAGGATCACCAAACTGAGCAAATATGAGTCAGTGTTTGAATGTGGTGGAGGTGCAGGATATAAAGACTGAACACTGCAAGGGAAAGGCAGAGCGAGAGAGAGAAGCAACTCCTTTAGTCTTCGGAAGCAGCCAGCTGATCACACAAGAGGCAGAATGAAATCCTTACTCCTCACCATTGCTGCAGTGCAGATCCTCCATTGCTCAGGTAGGTACTGGAGAGAGAGTCACACCTCATAAAGCAACAAGTTATTGGCAATGAGATTCACTCACTCAGATGTGACCAATGTGTAAAAAGAATTGACTGAAGAATGCTGCAGTGTTTTGTACAACTTTCCTTTTCTCTCTCAACAGGAATGCCGAGCCCTAAGGATGCTCTGAGAGCGTCAGTTCTAAAACTGAACAAAATCACCGAGATCACCAATCTGTGTGGGATAACCAGGAGAAGAGTGAAGGATGTAAGTGTGTCCTGGTCTCAGTGTGTTTCACTGTCTAAAGTCTACAAGAATATTACTGAGTGTTTAGTTCCTCTCTTTTTTAATTTATTTTCTCTTTGTCCCCTTCCTCAGCTCCCTCGCTCGTATCATTATACGTCTCATAACCTCTCCTCTCAGGTACAATGGCCTCTTGTTTCCTCAGACAATTCCTTCACAATTCCTCACTTTCCTGCTTTGTAATTGCTATGCCAAACTTGTCTCTGTTTATAAACTACTGCTACCCTCTTTGCCTCGCTTGATATCCTCTGAAGATCTCACTGAGACCGTCAACACTGACCCATTAGGAGCTGCGACTCCAATTTCCTCTTTTCTTAGCACTAATATCTGAGGCTGAACCTGACTTTTACAACGTTTCCTTCATCATTTTTGATCCTGAAATGAGCTTCTGAACATGTGGGGGAGGCAGTGGCAAAGTGGTTTTGTCACTGGACATGTATTCCAGAGACCCTGCCACCTGGGTTCAAATGCTACCACAGCAGATGTGAAATTTGAATTCAATAGAAATCTGAAATGAAAATTGCTACAAAAACCCAGCTGATTCACCAATGCCCCTCAAAGGAAATCTGGCCCCCTTACCTGGTTTGGCCTACATGTGACTCCAGATCCACAGCAATGCATTTGACTCTTAAATAAGCAAGCCACTCAGTTTAAGGTATTTTTAATTTATGGTCAATAAATGCTGGCCCAGCCAGTGACACCCACATCCCACAAAGAAATTTTGAAAATTTGTGCCGCCCTTATTTCTGCCTCTTTGACGTTGCTCAGCTCTGTTTTTGATTCAGCTCATCTGATGCTAAAGCCCTCAACTGCGTGCCTTTGTTAGCTTGGACGTCTAACGCACTCCTGGCTGGTTTCCCATAATCTACCCTCCATAGCCATGAGGTCATCCAATACTCTGCTATCAAGCCCCATCTCACAGCAAGTCCCAGTCCCCATCACCCCTGTGCTCACTGACCGACATTGGTAATACCAGAATTTTAAAATTCTCATCCTTGTTTTTGCATCCCTTCCTATCTTCGCCCACCCACCCCACTCCTACACGACCCCCCCTCCACCCCTACTGCCATCTCTGACATCTCCTCCAATCCCACAATATTCCCAGATATCCGCAATCCTCCAATCCTGGCTTCATGCTATCCCGAGCTTTAATTGCTCCACCATTTGCAGCCGTGCTACAGCTGCCTGGACCATCAGCTCTGAAATTCCCACCCTAAACCTCTCTGTCTCTCTAAGTCTCTCTCTCTCCTCCTTTAAGGTGTACCTGAAATGATGCGTCTTTCACCAAGCCTCTAAACACTGCCCCAATATCACCTGATGTGGTTTGGTCTCAATTTTAGCTTTAGAAAAAGCCCATGAAATTCCTCGGGATGTTTTATTTCGTTAAAGTTTTAAGATCAATTTAAATTCGAACAGTTGTGTTTATTAAACAGGAGCAGTGAGGTGATTGTCCATTGAAGGCAACACAGGCCAGAGTGTGTGTTACATAGTGTTTTAATAGTGTTTTAATGAGCATCTTCCTATTTAATTATGTGTATGGGTGTCTTGAGCAAAAGAGGGAATGCGGGCTTGAGCAGGTTTTTAGTTTAGCACCGAGGAGCTTGTGATGTCTGAAGCCGAACTGAATTATTACCTCAATGTTTCTGAAGTAAAGAAGATTTAACTTTTACAACGCATTCAACCACCTTTCTTGTGGTCAAGCGACCACAGGGAGGATTCACCCCATGGTGAGACAGGCTTCTAGGCAGAGACATTGTGGGAGTTAGCGAAAGCCATGTGGCTGCAATACAATTCTTATTGATAATTACCTTTTGTGTTCACGGATGAAGTCTGTGAAAGTGCATCGTTAGAAGCTGAATATTATATTGCTCTCACACTGGTGGGTGAAGCAGTTCAGAGTAGGAACACTAGATTCACTCAGACACCAATGACCTGCTTTTCTCTCATTAGGTTTATCGCACAGGAAAATTGTCGTACAACGTGGATTTAACATTCTCTGTGAAAGAAACTGTCTGCTCCAAGAACTCAGGATTGGAATTTGATGATCCCGGCTGTCGCTTCCGTTCCAAAAAGTCCGCAGTGAGTCCTGAGTTAAATTGTCACATCGAAACCCTCGGGCGTATAGAGTTATATCATAGAAACTCCCTGTGTCAGTGCTGAGCTTGTTGAAATCAATAACTTGAAAAATGTCCCTTCTATTTTGACAGAAGAAAGGTTTTTGCAAAAGCCATGTTGAATATTTTGCTGACGATGTTGTTGACGTTGATGTGGAGTGTCGAGGTTTGAGGACAATTGACAGCAACAGTGGATCATTCGAGTCGAGTGAAAACAGTATTGAGGTAATGTCACAATTACCCACATCAGGGCAATGGGATTCCTACACTTTATGGCAGCATTTCCTCCACCTGTCAGACTGGGCACGGTATTTTTTATTTTCAAACTCTTCCTTTGGAGAAGGTCTGCTGTGGAAAAACGATCACAGCTACTTACGAAAATTTTATGAGCAGTAAATCTGTAAAGAGATTTTATCTCTTCTTGCTGTTATTAAAGCAAATAATTGCTCCTTATTGTCAGGGGGTTCACAGTACAGAGTCCATCTTGTTACTTTAATACTTTAACCATCATTCCCAGTCTATCAGGACCACACTCTTTAGTGTGACATTAAAAACTGTCCAGATGTTTGGTGAAACTTTCACTAATCAACATCGAACCACTGCAAACCTTCACGAAAATGTAATCAGTTTACATCTCCTCATTCCTCATCTAATCTCAGTCATTGACTTAGGGATGATGTTAAAACAAATGCTTTTTAAAAAGTCACATCTTCCCTGGCACTAAATATAAACACATTGCTATTTTAACACAGGTGATCAACAAGCGAACCACACGTCCCGGAGTCTATAAACGTAAGTATAAATCAGGATTTTTAACCAGACGATTATTGATAGCAAGAAATTGTTGCCACTTTGATTTCTTCCATTGGATTGGAATCTGGGACAGTAACGTGCTTTTATTGAATTCGGAGGCAGGAGGGGAGGGGAGACAAATATTTAAATATTGTTGTGTCTACACCAGCTCTAGTCGAAGGATTTTGGGATGAACCTCAGTCGAGATGATTATATTTTCTATTGAAGATTAGTCAATCTACAATGAAGTTAAGGCTTCAAAGTCGCCATTTCCAATATTTACCAGACAATAATTCCTATGTTCCTGGTAAGCGCAACAGGGACAAACTGATTAATAATCTCAGCCTCCATCAGTTTATCCATCGAATCCTCAGCCCCACTGTCCCAGAGCTGGATTGATTATTATCGTGGTACAGAACGGGAGATACTTGGTGAGGAATTCTCTGCTCCAACACTGAGTTACTCAATCCCAATGTGGGAATTGAAGGAGTTAACAGAACATTAAATCAAATCCAATATCATTGGCATCTGTTATTTACAGATGAATCTAAAAGTTTAGCAAAATATAAAATGTCTCCTTGATCCCCAGCACTAACCAGATAAATCTGAATATTTTAATATAGGTGTAAAACAGATCAAACGACTGGTCACTGCGAGAGATTTCAAACGTGAGTATAACCTGGGACTTGTGTCAGCGTATTGCCTCTTGATCATCAACTGTTATATTACTCTTTGGTAATATATTGTTACTCTTTGCTTTATATATCCAAAATGGTCTGATGGTGTGATTCTCAAGAAACCACCAATCTTCAACTTAAAGCAAAATAGTTTTATTGAATAACGAATTGACTAATATTGAGTTTTAGAATAAAGTATTGACTAATTTAAACTACACGTGCTAACTATGCTGTGATCTATCTCTCTAAAACTCTGTTGTCTAGTCACTCCTGGTTCGAAGGGACCCAAGATCCTTTGCGTTCTCACATATATAGTGGATTTAGTGTTGCCCTCTAGTGGTTGTGTTACACTGAGGTGTAATCATTCACCCTTTACATGTCTCTTAAATCCAATATCATTGGCATCTGTTATTTACAGATGAATCTAAAAGTTTAGCAAAATACAAAATGTCTCCTTGATCCCCAGCACTAACCAGATAAATTTGAATATTTTAATATAGGTGTAAAACAGATCTAAAGACTGGTCACTGCGAGAGATTTCAAACGTGAGTATAAACTTGACTTTGTGTCAGAGAATTGCCTCTTGATCATCAACAACAATAAAACATTGAACCCAGACTGAACTCAGTCTATCTGAAAATGACTGTTCTGTTGATTCTGTCCATTGCAGGAACACAACGATGATTCAAGAGACCGACACTAACCATGAATGAAATGTCTAAAAGGCCGAGCTTGGTGTGGACACAAGAAGACCTCAGTCCCATTGAAGAAGATGTTATTGATTGTACTTTACTTGTTCATGTATAAGGGCGGGGGACCTGAGGTTCCTGACTGTACATTTTACTGTAACTGGGAGATTCTATAGTTTGTAAATGTTCTTTGGTGTGTTGCTGTATTCTGTGGATTGTAATAAAAGTGTAAAGAGAATATTTACTGGTGTTCCTCCAAATGTTATTCCTCATTTCACTGATTGGGAGTTCAGACAGACCGAGTGCTCGGCCCAGCCTGTCACACACTGTGATCACTTTCCTCAGTCTCCAGGCAACTGCTGGGGAACTGGGGCTTCACGGCTTTTAGTCAAGTGTTGGGAGGGAGACAATTAACAATTTGTCAAAAGTTTATTTTATTTGTGTGGAGCTGCCAATTCCTGGGCTCTGTGACAATCGAATATTTAATCACCCACTTGAGTGAATGGTTTCCAAAAGTGGAATTTTCCACTCCTGCCAGTGACTGGAATCATGGCGACAAGGACTGGGAAATTTGGAGTGTGAAAGTCAGGATTCCGTCGGCGGGAAAACAAATGGCAATTTTCCCCTCAGCATATTCATGGCAGGTTCATGGCAGATCCCATTTCCCATTGGTCAATGTCGGGATCTTAATTTACATGTCATGATTGCTCATTAACAGGGTTACAGAACAGAATCTTGTCACCTGTGAAATCTTCCACCCCTCCAGTGGGAAATCAGATTGTTTTGTTTCCCGATCTGTAACCGTGGCTGTACACCGAGAGCGGGAGATCACTTTGACTGACCTGCTATTGGATACTGCCTTCACCATTCATACTGCCCTTCTCCTGGGTGCCGACAGTGCACCGCACAGCAGACAGAGTAGACACAAAAGAAGTGGGTGGGGGGTTGGAGAAAACACAGAAAGGGGAGGAGATCGGGAGTTGAAGTCCAAAGTGTGTGGTGAGATCCTGGTATCTTTTAAATATGACAATGGGGCAATCAACTCCTGTCCGACCCTCCAGGAGATTCAACGTAAACTTTCCAGCTGCATAATTAATGAGCTGAACATCACGCTGGTTTATCCGTTACCCTCTCTAGCAGGAGTCATAGAATCATAACATTTACAGTGCAGAAGGAGGCCATTCGGCCCATCGAGTCTGCACAGGCCCTTGGAAAGAGCACTCCACTGAAGCTCCACCTCCACCCCATCCCGTAACCCAATAACCCCACCTAACCACTTTGGACACTAAATTTAGAATGGCCAATCCACCTGGCCTGCACATCTTTGGACTGTGGGAGGAAACTGGAGCGCCCGGAGGAAACCCACAAAACACGGGGAGAACGTTCAGACTCCACATAGACAGTGACCCAAGCCAGGAATCGAACCTGGCTTCCTGGAGCTGTGAAGCAATTGTGCGAACCACTGAGCTACAGTGCTGCCTCTTTGAGTCCCTCTGACTTCCCACCCCTGCCACAGATCTTAGTTTCAGAGATTCCACCCTCAGTGCGAATTCTTGCAGCTTGTTTGTGAGTGAAGTCTGGATGTCGCTGAATCGTGTGTCATTGGAAATATTGGTCTTCAGAGTGGATTTCATTTTAACAAAGTTCAGTACATTAGAGACCACAATCTTGCGTCAAAGTAATCGTGTGACAACTTCCAACAAACTAATTCTGTCATAATTGGCCACGGAATATAAAACAGTTTCTGTCTTCCTCTCTTCATCGTTACAGGCCATTCAAATCTCCAGCTGCTTCCTCTGTTGTTTCCTGTTTCAATCATGATCTATTCCATCGGCATTCCCTCTTCCTTACAGCAGCTCCCCTATTGGTGGGTGAAATCCCACCGAATATCCACTTTGCATCTAGAACCCACATTGCGTCGCTGTGTCCAGAGAGAGTCCAGTGTAGGAAACACCAATGTCCCAGAGATTACTGCCTCATGTGGCTAACAGGATAGTGGTTGCTCTGGATGTGTTAACAGCTGTTTTTACAGAGTGGTATTCACCAGCACCCTTAACTATCAACACTCTGTGGCAGAATCAGTTTATTCTATGCAATGGTTGCCAATTCCTTGCCTCTCCTGCCTGGAGACAAGAGAGATCCATCTGGATATCTGACCCAGACTGTGAATATCGCCTGTATTTGTTGGTGTGAGTCTCTGGTTTACTCCTGTCCAAATCAGCCCCATTTACCAAAGATAGAAAATGGTCAGATGGCAGTCTTCTGAGACTGACAACTTCTGAAAGCCATGAACAGCTTTGTAGCCACAAGTTATCAGTTCTGAAGCCTGAATGGGAGGTATTGTATTTTGTATCTCTGCACTGCAGGTTTTGTGGGTGTCTTACTGTGGACTTTGGTGAGCCACTCACAATACCTATGGAGAAGGGGCAGGATTCTCCGTTTCAGAGACTGAGTGTTGACGCCAGGACTGAATGGGTTGTGTTCTATGACAACAAAATTGACGTTGGACCTAGATCAATTCCTGAACCGTTCAGGGCTAGCGCTGGCACCACATGGGACAGGAACAATTCCAATGAAAAATGGTGACCGATTTGCTGGGGTCAGGATTGGCACTCTAGAGGCTGGCAAGCTGCAGCCGCGTATAAGCTCTCCACTCCCCACACACACACATCCCAGCCAACAAGGTGGCAGCACGGAGAGCGGCACCCCGGTTTGTGGATGCCGAGGTGGAGACGCTGTTCAACACCGTGGAGGAGAGGCGGGTCACTCTCTTCCCCCATGGTGGAAAGGAGGCTGCCACCCACTACCATACACCGGGACTTGGCACAGGTGGCAGAGGCCATGAGTGCGTGGGCCCCACCACCAGGACCGACCAGCAGTGCCGCAAAAAGCTGCATGAACTCCTCAGGGTGGCCAGGATGAGTAGGCAGCACCATGCCCCTGGTACTAACCCCTCCCCATACACCAGTACCCCCACCCTCACACAGAGGGTGACTGGACCCCACCCGCCAGCTGTAGGCACGCTCCCCATCCTGCCCTACATGCCAGCACCCATACCAGGCACCATGGCCAGGTGCCGTGGCCACGGAGACGACCAGCTGCCCACCCTCTGTACTGCATGTGTCTGACTGACTAATACTTAGCCCTTTCTATCTCTCTCCCTGCTCCCCCAATCCACCCCCAGGAGAAGGCGGCACATAACCACCAAGAGAGAGAGAAGACTAGAGGGAGACTGCTGAACCTACGGCACCTCACCGCAGTGTAGTGGGCCCTGGACCTGGTTGATGGGCCGGCGGTTCCCCATGGCTCATGTGGCACAACCCCACACCATCCCGCACCACGCCCATCACCCCATCCCATGATCCAATCATGCGTCATGTCTTGTATCTACAGGATCATCTGGCGAGCCCGTCTGGTGTCCTCTGCCTCCGACTCCAACCCCAAGCGGATACTAGCGTCGACGAGGCAATGGACAGTGATGAGAGACCCCATACCGCAGCCCGAAACACCCCGGAGCATCAGTCCAGGGATAACACTGACATCCTGTTACAGCTGTCTGCAATACCCTCCACCATTCCAGCGACACTCACCTTGGTTAGGCATTATAGTGAAGAGGCTCCTGGACACTATTTTGTGCACACCACACACATGCTCCGGTACATCAGTTGGAGGTAGTAACTGCCAAGGGGGCTGACGTCCTGATGGGTTTCAGGCTTCTGCAAAGGGCGGTCCCATCGATTGTGGAGATGCAGTCGCAGAGCCAGGGACTACATGAGGGGTTGTCAGTGACCATCCAGCGCCTGCAGGTGCAGTTGGAGGAGTCCAACCGCTTGCAGGGGCAGAAGGGGTGCTGACACCACGTGCCACGTAGGCCAACACCGCACAGGTGATGTCCATGGTCGAGGGCTTCAGGCAAATGTATCGGCCATGGATCAGGATGTTCAAGGCCTGTGCAATGGGTGGATGAGGCACAGGACAGGGCTGCCCTGTCACAGGCAGTCATGTACCAGGGCCATCTGCACATTGGAGCGGCGCTCCAGAGTGTGGCCCAGTCACAGCGGGTCATGGCTGAGGGCATCGGCGACATTGCCTGGGCACTGACTGCCCTGAGCCTGTCATAGCAGGTGGCACAATCATTGGGCGATGTGGCCCAGTCCCAGATGGAGGTGACCCACTCCCTGTGCTCCATGGCCGTGAGCATTGAGACCCTGGTTGAGAGGCGAGTGGGCCTCCAGGACTGACAACGTCAGATGGCGGATGAACCCCAGGAGTTCACTCCAGTCGCACCCATCGCGCAAGGAATAGCCGAGGGGCCATGGGCACCCTCTAGATAGAAAGGAGGAGATGGTGACATCCGCAGGGGTGGTACCGGAACACCGCATTGCCTCGACTACCCATCCACCCCTGTCCCTGGTGCATATGATGAGCAGCAGACAGAACAAGGTGGCACCACGCCCCCTGGGAAACCCGAGCGACTGCCAGACCCTTTCAGGCCCAGTCACTCCAGACGTGAGCCGCCAATGGGGACCCATGTCAAAGGGCAGGAATCACAGCAGGCCGACCCTGATGTATCGCTTGGGGATCCACCTAGAGGTAGTTTTATGGCCCGGAAGGCCAGAAAAGTTGACACCAGTTAAGTTGGCATGGGTGCAGCGGACAGGATAGCGATAGGGGCTAAGGTACAAACCTGTACAAAAATGTTCACCGTTTCACAATAAACACCTGCTTACATTATTGCAACCTGCCTCGGTGTCCTGTCAGAAGGGTGTGAGGGATGAGCTGGGTTGGCTGTGGAGGGGGTGCTGGGGGGCATGGGGAGATAGGTGGACGTTGGGGGTGTGCTTGGGCCAGGGACCCCTGTTCAGCCACCGCTCACCATGCTGATACCTCGCCCCACCCCTATCCCCTCACCTCAGGCGCAGGGAGGCTGGTCATGGGAGAGGGTGATAGCCGGGTGCTGTGGGGGTGAACCTGGAGGCGATTAGGACATCTTGCATGCGCCGGCCCAGGCACACACATTGTGCGGCCTCCTGTGCCTCCCCGGGCCCTATGTCCTGCCTCCACGCATCCTCCTCGTTGGGCGATGCCTGCCGTTCATCCTCCTCATCCAGAAAGTTGTCCCTCTGCTGCGCGATGTTGTAGAGGCCCAGCAAAGCACCACGATGTAGGAGACTCTCCTAGCTCTATACTGGAGGGCCTCTCCAGATCGGTCTATGCACCTGAACCAAATCTTCAGGATGTCGCAGCACCATCCAATCACAGCCCTGGTCGCATCATGGGCTTCATTCTAGTCCAAGGCCTAGTCAGTCTGTGGCCTCTGGATAAGCATCATCAGCTATAACTGCAGCAGTTAACTCCTGTCTCCCAAGAGACAAGCCCTCACTGGGGGGGTGCACCTCGAAGGTGTCAGGAACTGCCGAGTGTGTCAGGATGAAGGCGTCGTGCACACTACCTGGGTATCGGGCACAGACGTGCATGCTGTGCGTCTCATGGTCACACACCAGCTGGACTTTCATCGAGTGGAATCACTTTCAGTTTTTGAAGAGTGGCCTGTCATGGGCCGGTGCTCGTGGGCGACATACATCTCGTCGATTAGCCCCTGGACCTGGAGAATCACGGCGATGACTGCGAACCCCACTGCCCAGGCATCACACTGAATTTGATACATTGTGACAACCGGGCATAGGGGGCCTCAGTGACAGCGGAAATGCACATGTGCACTGAGATCTGTGAGATCCCGGACAGATCCCCAATCAAGGACCGTCAGAGGCCTAAAAGAGGCTACTCGCAAATCAAGATAGAAGGGCTATCAATAGTCGTGGATGTCAAGAAATTCCACCAGTGCCGACATGGTAGACACTTTACCATCGTTTCTGACCACAAACCACTCATGGGTCTCTTCAACAGGACAAGGCGATCCAGCTGATCACCTCATCAAGAATTCAACAATGAGGGTTAATTCTATCTGCCTTAGAATATATTTTGAAGCACCGACTAGAACACACACAGCGGATATGAATGCTCTTACCTGCCGCACCTTGCAAAAATGTATCACACGTACTCCAGTACCACAAGAAATCATCATGGCATTAAATTTTTTAAACGCAATGTCAGTCTCAGCGAAGCAGATCAGGATCTGAGCCAATCGAGATCCACTTCTGTCCGAAGTGAGGAATAAAATGTTTACAGGATGGGTAAATGGGCCGGTTTCTGAGGAAATTAAACCATTCTTTGCCCACAAGAATGAATTGAGTTGTCAGGATGGCAACATACTCTGGGGAGCAGAAGTAGGCGTTCGTAAACACGTGGGCCACTTGAGGAGTAGAGAGATCTCCTGCAGTCAGTGTTGGCATCAAGAAATGTTTTCAAACCTGTACGCACCAAAGTACCTGATTGACCTGTTATCGACATAACTGATGTCTCCGTGGAAGGAAATAGTGATGAATCGCCTGTGCCAAAAGAGGGACCCGTTATTGCAATTCCTGTTAACATTGATCCTGTGGCAGCATCTCAAACTACAGACTTATGTAGCTCTATAAGGAACAGGAAAACCTCTCAAAGACTCGATTTACAATCGTCCAACTCATGTATATAATGGTTAGTTAGTATTTAGGATTGAGTTGGGGGAGCAGGGAGGCGGGCAGATGGTGATGATCGAAGAGAAGTGGGAGTCGGTGTTGGGAGGGGAGATCAATTGGGGTGCATGGAGTGAGGCATTGCGTAGGGTAAACGGGACCTCCTCATGTGCAAGGATGAGCCTGATACAGTTTAAGGTAGTGCACAGGGTGCATATGACTCGGGCGAGAATGAGTGGGTTGTTTCAGGGGTAGCAGATGAGTGTGAGAGGTGTGGGCGGGTCCAGCGAATCACGTGCACATGTTTTGGGGTTGCGAAAAATTGGGAAGATTCTGGGCGGGAGTGTTCGCGGTCTTAGCCAGGGCCAGAATGTGGCGACTCGGGGCTTTTCACAGTAACTTCATTTGAAACCTACTTGTGACAATAAGTGATTTTCATTTCATTTTCCAGGGTAGTAGAGGGGGAGGTGGACCCGGACCCTTTGGTGGTGATATTTGGGGTCTCAGAGAAGCCGGAGCTCATGGAGAGGAGGAAGGCTGATGTCTTGGACTTCGCCTCTCTGATTGCACGGCAGCAAATTTTGCTGGAGTGGCGGTCGGCATCGCCACCAGGGGTAGTGGCTTGGTTGGGTGACCTGTACGACTTCCTGCGATTAGAGAAGTTAAAGTTTGAGTTAAGGGGCTCAGCAGGGGGGGTTTGAGGAAAGGTGGGGGATGTTTATGACCGTGTTTGAGGAGCTGTTTGTCGTGGGGGAGGGGGGGTGAAAAAGAGGAAAAATCTGTACAGACTGTATAGTTGATTGTAGGGAAGCATTTTTCCTGGGGTGTTTGTTCGCTGTCATCTGCATTAATACATGTTTGTAATAAAATACATTAAAAAAATATTTGGGATGAGTGAATTAGTTATTGAAGATTGTATAAAGGAGTTAAAGGGGGAGGGATGTGGTGATTGTCCCTTTAAAGGCATTGGATACTGCAAAGGTCTGGGCCCTGACAATATCCTGGAAATTGCACTGAAACATGTGCTCCAGAGCTTCTGACAAGTGGCAAATAGCATTTGTGCTACACAAGTGCCAGGCAATGACCATCTCACAACAGAGGATCAAACTATCGCCTCTTGTCATTCAATGGCATTACCATCACTGAACCCCCCACTACCAACATCCTGGGAGTTACCACTGACCAGAAACTGAACTGGACGAGCTATATAAATACTGTGGCTACAAGAGTAGGTCAGAGGTTAGGAATCCTGCGGCGGGTAACTCACCTCCTGACCTCCAAAAACCTGTCCACCACCTACAACGCACAAGTCAGGTGCATGATGGAACACTCCCCACTTGATTGGATCCAACAATACTCAAGAATCTCAACACCATCCATGACAAAGCAACCCACTTGATTGGCAACCCATCTACAAACATTCAATCCCTCCACCACTGACGCACAGTGGCAGCCGTGTATACCATCTACAAGATGCAATGCAGGAACTCCACAAGGCTCCTTAGACGCACCTTCCAAACCCATGAACACTACCATCTGGAAAGACAAGGGCAATAGATACATGGGAACATCACCACCTGGAGGTTCTCCTCCAAGTCATTCACCATCCTGATTTGGAAATATATCAACATTCCTTCACTGTTGCTTGGTCAAAACCCTGGAACCCCTTCCCTAACAGCACTGTGTGCCTACACCACATGGACTGCAGCGGTTCAAGGAGGCAGCTCAACTCCACCTTCTGAAGGCAATTAGAGATGGGCAATAAATGCTGGCCTAGTCTGCGACTCCCACATCCAGTAAATGAATCAAAAAGAAAATCTAATGCAACTTCTAGAAAATGACTCCTTCAGTTCAGGAATGTTCCCCAATCCGAGGGATTTTAACCTCAATGGTTCTTGACAACAAGATGTGTCTATCTGAAAGAGTGGCAAAAGCTTCCCTCACCCTCTATTTTTCTCAAGGTAAACCTCAAGATAGATACAGGAAAGAGAAATGAGAATCAGATTTCTGCACATAACACTCTCACCCTCTACTTCTCCAGTAATTGAATTAATTTACAATCAGCCGTGATGGTTTACCCTGGTCCTGGGCCATTAACTCCCACTGATAGAATCTTAGCCAATGTCAATATTAGTCACTGAGGGTTTGGTTGTTGACTGTAAATCTCGTGAATGGCCCCAAAAACCTGTGAATTATTTTTGTGTTCAGCTCATAGCCCCGAGGGATTGCAGAGTTTGGCCATTCCAGCTCAGTGACTATTTGATGCTCATGACCTCAATGTTCACCTGGACAACAATGTTTACTGTTCTTGGAAAACAATTCAATCTTATAGTATATTGAAAGATTAGACCATTTTGTTAAATCACCCTCGCTGTTGGGAAGGTGTAAATTGAATAAAATCAATAATGGCTGTCTGCGGTTAGTTGTACTCCTGTGCAAGACACAACAGAAAGATAGTGATGAGGCTGGTGTAGTATCTTTTCTCACACTTCATTTGAGATATGAAGGAGTGACGAACATCATATGATAGTTTTTGAAACTTTTAAAGTTGATTTTGGGATAGTTTGAGCAATTTCAAGGTTGTTCGATGTGTGTACATCATGTTCAGGTACACAGGGAGTTAGCAAAGTATGCAATTGCGAAAAATGGCACTGATGACACATCTGGTGACTATGGGGAATTGAGAACAAAAGCAGTGGAAACGAAGATCGAGAAGAGATTTGATGGAGGTATTCAAAATCACAAGAGGTCCGGACAGAGTAGATAGGGAGAAACTGTTCCCACTTAATGTGGGAGGATTGAGAACGAGAGAGTACAGATTGAAAATAATTGGTGAAGTGAAAATACTGATATCGGGGAAATCTTTTGTATGGAGCAAGTGGTTCGGATCTGGAATATACTGTCTGAGAGTGTGGTGGAGCCAGATTCACACAGCGAGAGGTTAGGATCTGGAATGTACTGTCTGAGAGTGTGGTGGAGACAGATTCGCACAGTGAATGGTTAGGATCTGGAATGTACTGTCTGTGAGTGTGGTGGAGACAAATTCACACAGCGAGAGGTTAGGATCTGGAATGTACTGTCTGAGAGTGTGGTGGAGACAGATTCACACAGCGAGTGGTTAGGATCTGGAATGTACTGTCTGTGAGTGTGGTGGAGACAAATTCACACAGCGAGTGGTTAGGATCTGGAATACACTGTCTGTGAGTTTGGTTGAGACCGATTCAATTGAGGCTTTTAAAGGAGAATAATTTGAAGACGACAAAAGTGCAGGGTTACAGGGAGAAGGCGGGAGAATGGTACAAAGTCAATGCTCATTCGGAGAGCAAGTACAGACACGATTGGTTGTGTGGCTGTAACCATTCTGTGATTCTGAGTACATTCTGGAATTACGCTCAAAGATTACAAAATTGGCTGAAAATGAATAAAATGTGAGGTGGGGTAAAGTTTGTCCTCATGAGACCAGATGCTTTTGATGCGGTTTTGACCAGTGTTGCCCTAGTGATCGCAGTTTGTTGGAATACACTGAAATTAATGTAATTCTGACTGACTAAGTATGATTTTGAATTGTGTGAAAGGATGCAGCTGTCAAGTGAAAACAAGGGTTTGTAAAGAGCCATCCTACATGCCTTAGTGTAGTGTAGATGGAGCTGAACTCTGAAGGTAGATTACCTAGTTTCATTGCTGCACATCATTGCTGTTTCCTCCACACTACTCTTCATGTGGTAAAAGTTCTTAGCTGCAGTTATCTAAAAGCATTTGTCTCTTAAAGACGGAATTCCAGATGTCAGGTTCACTGCTCTGTTGGCCTGTGGTAGGTGGGGGACAGCAATGGGTGGGGGGGGGGGGGGGGGGCGGGGGTGAGGTGCCAGGTCTCACTGGACAGCTGCTCCCCCCTTGCATTGGTCATTTGTAATTTGTACTTAACCCTTCGAACTGCCCTCAGGATAAGTCACTTCATGATGGCAGTGCCTGGCCTGATGGAGTGAAGAGTTTCACATCTGCGGAGTCTAAAGGTTGATGCTTGTGTGAATTCCATTTATCTGGAGAGAAAAGAAACTCTTGTGCAAATCCTGAACTGGAGCCGTGAGGTTTGGGTTCTCATTTCCCCTCAATACCTAAGGCCCGACTGTTAGCACTGGTTTCATCCAAGAGGAGAAAGGGGGAGTGATGCACGATCAATGATCACTAAAGCGAGGTTGTAGTCCAACTGAAGGCTTTAATAAGCTAGATGTTTCCCCCAGCAGCTCAGGTACAGAATGAAGGCTGCTGGGGCGGCACGGGTTCTTATACCCCGCCTTGCACGGCGGAGCTACCATACAGCTTGACCAATAGGAAACATACAATATCTACCAATGGTGTTCCAGCATTACCAGGTACTGTTATACCTCTACACAGACTACCACATTCACCCCCTGTTAAAAAAGAGTCTGGCGGGGGTGGTGGCCTAATATTACAACATGGTAACGTGGTAGAAATTATAGTTATGGAGGTACCATAATACCGCCGTATCTATTTGTATCTATTTACAATTCTATTTACTATTTACAATTTATGATTCGTAATTAACTATACACTTTAAAATGAAGCAATCAGTCGACCGGGGGCCCTGGTCATCCTCTGTAATCGTCGAAGCTTCGGTGGTGACTCCAGTGGAGGCTCGGCGTCTGTGACTCTGGGGGCGTGGCCTCGATCTCTGTGGCAGTTTCGACACCCCTCGACGGCGCTGGTGGGGAAAACGGTTGACCTGGGAAGGGATCGTCTGGTGGGTACGTCAGTGGGTGGGGGGGCCTAGACGGGGCCGGCGGAAGGACCGATCCTCCTGTAAGGTGCACTGGTAGGAGGGAAGGTGGGACTGGTGGCTGGGGTGTGCGTGGGACTCCGGCGGGTGCCAGGTCTTGTAGGGAGACCGAATCTTGTCGGCCGTCGGGGTATGCCACGTAGGTGTACTGGGGTTAGCGTGGAGAAGATGGACCCTCTCGACCAACGGGTCCGACTTGTGCGCCCGCACGTGTTTTCGGAGCAGGATGGGTCCGGGAGCTGCCAGCCAGGTCGGGAGCGAGGTCCCAGAGGAGGATTTCCTGGGGAAGACAAGGAGACATTCGTGAGGTGTTTGGTTGGTTGTAGTACAAAGCAGTTGCCGGATGGAGTGGAGGGCATTCGGGAGGACTTCCTGCCAGCGGGAGACTGGGAGATTCCTGGACCGTAGGGCCAGTAGGACGGTCTTCCAGACTGTTCCGTTCTCCCTCTCTACCTGTCCATTACCCCGGGGGTTGTAACTGGTCGCCCTGCTCGAGGCGATGCCCTTGCTGAGCAGGAATTGACGCAGTTCGTTGCTCATGAAGGAGGACCCCCTATCATTATGTAAGTAAGCGGGGAACCCGAATGTCATAATATACACCAGTATATTATGGTGCAGACACACACGCACACACTGATGGACATGCAGTGGGACCAATCAGCATACACAACACCGCAGCCAATCACCAGTGAGAGCACACGCACTATAAAGACAGGGGACAGGAGAGTTCCCGCTCATTCTAGTAGCAGCCAGCTCGGAGAACAGAGCTCACAGCCTGCAACACAGACATTCACCATGTGCTGAGTGCATCACCTGGTTAGGACTAGGCAAGGGTCAACAGTTAAAGCTGGTATTGCATTTACCCACAGTTCAAGTATGTTAATATAGTTAACCTTATAATAAAATAGAGTTGCACCTCTTCCAGTGTTGGTGACCTGTTTGTGATCCAGAACACCCAACACATCATGGTACAAGGAGTGGTTGCATACTAGCACTTCTGAGACCCACCTGCAACTAATCAGCATTCCGGCATCCTGAAGTATGGAGAACATCAACCCGCCGCCGCCGCTCCGCATCGCCGGCAATCTCGGGGTCAATTGGAAGATTCTTAAACAGCGCTTCCAGCTCTTCCTCGAAGCCACGGTCAGGGAGAATGCCTCGGACACCAGGAAGATCGATCTGCTCCTCTCCACGGCCGGGCAACACGCCATCCACATCTTCAACTCCCTCACATTCGCAGACGACGAGGACAAGACAAAGTACAAGACGGTTCTCCTCAAATTCGATACCCACTTCAGCATAGAGGTCAATTAAAGCTTCGAAAGATATCTGTTCCAGCAGCGCTTGCAGGGTAAGGACGAGCCTTTCCAATCTTTTTTAACACACCTCCGCATCCTTGCGCAGTCCTGTGGCTACGGGCCCACCTCCGACTCCATGATACGCGACCAGATCGTATTTGGTGTTCTGTCGGACCCCCTGCGTCAGCAGCTCCTCAAAATTCAGCAACTCACTCTAGCGACTGCCATCGAGACCTGTGTCCTGCATGAAAATACCACCAGCCGGTACTCCCACTTACAGGCGGCTGAAACGATGCGGCAAGGCCCCCACGAGGCGGAACGGGTCCAAACAATTGAACACCTCCAAGGCTACAGCCTGGATGAGGGCGGCCATTTTGCACAATTTGCGCGGCCTCCCCCGCTTGTACGCGCCAAACGAGGTGACGGTGACGTGGAGGAACGTGATGCGCAGGCGCGCACCATGCAGGACCGCACCGCGCATGCGTGGTGGCGCAACGAGCGTATTAACATCACGACGTGCGGCAACTGTGGCTCCGCCCATTTAAAGCGGCAATGTCCTGCAAAATCGCGACAATGCCTACGATGTGGCAGACTTGGCCACTATGCTGCCTGCTGTCGAGCAGCTCAGCCTGCCAATTCGCATTGCGTCAGCCAGCCTCGCAGGAACGTTCGGGCAATACAACCCACGTTCACCAAGTCCGATTCCGACTTCCCGCAGGTCAGTGACACCGAGGACCCGAGGGAGCCTTTTCGAGTCGCTGTTATAACAAAGAACAGGCTGTCCCCGAATCAAAACCACCAGCCGCTGTTGGTGCACAGCATTGATCCAGATGACGAGTGGTGTGCCACCCTGACGGTCAACCGATCCCAGATACGATTCCGCCTGGACACTGGTGCTTCCGCTAATCTCCTAGCGTGGTCAGACTTTCAGACCCTTGGGGTTAAACCAACCCTTCTTCCTTCGACCTGCCAACTATTGGACAACAATGGCAACGTCATTCTAGCTACCGGTTCATGCCAACTCGAAGTGACGCATGACTTGCGAATAGCCATCCTTCCCTTCGAGATCGTGGGCTCCTCGAAGGACTCTCTGCTGGGCCCACAGGCGTGCAAACTCCTAAACCTCGTTCAACGAGTACACTCTCTCTCTCCAGAGGACACGCCTGCCTTCCAGGATGCGAACTTCAGGGCGCAACTCAATGCCATCATCGACAAGCACCGCGACGTTTTCGAAGGCATGGGCACGCTTCCATACACTTACAAAATCCTGCTCAAACAAGACGCCATGCCTGTGGTTCATGCACCTCGCAGAGTCCCAGCACCCCTCAAGGACTGCCTCAAGCAGCAGCTGCAGGACCTCCAGGACCAAGGAGTGCTCTCCAGAGTGACGGAACCAACCGACTGGGTCAGTTCCATGGTGTGCGTAAAGAAGCCTTCCGGCGAGCTCCAGATCTGCATTGACCCAAAGGATCTGAATCGCAACATAATGAGGGAACATTACCCTATCCCCAAGCGCGAGGAGATCATGTGCGAGATGGCTCGGGCCAACATCTTCACCAAACTTGACGCCTTGAAAGGATTCTGGCAAATTCAACAAGACAGGTCCAGCAGAAAGCTGTGTACCTTTAATACCCCATTTGGCAGATACTGTTACAACAGGATGCCGTTTGGGATTATATCGGCATCAGAAGTATTCCACCGGATCATGGAGCAAATGATGGAGGGCATTGAGGGTGTGCACGTCTATGTTGACGACATATCAGTCGCCTCCAACGCATTTTCAAACGAATACGGGACCAAGGCGTTCACCTCAACAGGGCCAAATATTCCTTCGGTCAGACGGAACTCAAGTTCCTCGGGGACCACATCTCCCGCTGGGTGTGCGGCCGGATGCGGACAAGGTGGCAGCCATCACGGCCATGCAGAAGCCAGCGGATAAGAAGGCGGTCCTCTGATTTTTGGGCATGGTCAACTTCCTGGGGAAGTTCATCCCCAACCTCGCCTCCCATACCACAGCTCTCCGGAAGCTGGTCAAGAAGACGACAGACTTCCAATGGCTTCCCGCCCACGAGCGCGAATGGGAGGAGCTTAAGACCAAGCTTACCACGGCCCCGGTATTGGCATTTTTTGATCCCACGAAGGAAACAAAAATTTCAACAGATGCCAGCCAATCCGGCATTGGGACAGTGCTCCTGCAACGCGATGAGGCCTCATCATGGACCCCCGTTGCATATGCGTCACGTACCATGACCCCCACGGAACAGCGCTACGCGCAGATCGAAAAGGAGTGCCTGGGCCTGTTGACTGGGGTCGACAAATTTCATGATTACGTGTACGGCCTCCCCCAATTCACTGTCGAGACCGACCATCGCCCGCTGGTCAACATTATACAAAAAGAACTGAATGATATGACCCCTCGCCTCCAGCACATTCTGCTTAAACTCCGGCGGTGCGATTTCCAGCTCCTATACACCCCGGGCAAGGACCATATCATAGCCGACGCTCTGTCTAGGGCAGCCAACACCCCGTGTGACCCAGCGGGGTTCGTCTGCCAGGTTGACGCCCACGTGGCCTTCACGGCCTCCAATCTGCCGGCCACGGATGAACGCCTTATCCACATTCGCTGTGAGACTGCGGCTGGTCCCAACACTGAACCCTGCGGGACACCACTCGTCACCGGTTGCCATTCCGAAAAAGAACCTTTTATCCCAAAACACACACTGATGGACATGCAGTGGGACCAATCAGCATACACAACACCGCAGCCAATCACCAGTGAGAGCACATGCACTACAAAGACAGGGGACAGGAGAATTCCCGCTCATTCTAGTAGCAGTCAGCTCGGAGCACAGAGCTCACAGCCTGCAACACAGACATTCACCATGTGCTGAGTGCATCACCTGGTTAGGACTAGGCAAGGGTCAACAGTTAAAGCTGGTATTGCATTTACCCACAGCTCAAGTATGTTAATATAGTTAACCTTATAATAAAATAGAGTTGTACCACTTCCAGTGTTGGTGACCTGTTTGTGATCCAGAACACCCAACACATCACAGAACAGTGCAAAGATGCTATGGAGGGCTTTGATGACGGTGGTTGTGGTCATGTCAGGGCAGGGGATGGCGAATGGGAACTGGGAGTACTCGTCAACCACGTTCAGGAAGTACGTGTTGCGGTCGGTGGAGGGGAGGGGGCCTTTGAAGTCCATGCTGAGGCGTTCAAAGGGACGGGAAGCCTTTATCAGGTGCGCTTTCTCGGCCGGTAGAAGTGCAGTTTGCACTCCGCGCAGATTTGGCAGTCCCTGGTGGCTGTCCTGACCTCCTCGATGGAGTAGGGCAGGTTGCGGGTCTTGATAAAGTGGAAAAAACGAGTGACCCCCGGGTGGCAGAGGTCCTCATGGAGGGCTCGGAGGCGGTCCACCTGTGCGTTGGCACACGTGCCGTGGGGTCGGGCTTCAGGAGGCTCGTTTAGCTTCCCGGGACGATACAAGATCTCGTAGTTGTAGGTGGAGAGTTCGATCCTCCACCGCAAGATGTTATAATTTTTTATCTTGCCCCGCTGTGCATTATCGAACATGAAAGCAACCGACCATTGGTCAGTGAGGAGAGTGAATCTCCTGCCGGCCACGTAATGCCTCCAATGTCACACAGCTTCTACTATGGCCTGGGCCTGCTTTTTGACTGAGGAGTGGCTGATTTCAGAAGCACGGAGGGTACATGAGAAGAAGGCCACGGGTCTGCCTGCTTGGTTGAGGGTGGCCGCCAGAGCTACGCAGACACGTCGCTCTCGACCTGGAAGGGGAGGGACTCGTCGATGGCGTGCATCATGGCCTTTGCAATGTCTGCTTTGATGCGGCTGAAGGCCTGGCGGGCCTCTATCAACAGGGGAAAAGCTGTGGATTGGATCAGGGGACGGGCCTTGTTCGCATATTTGGGGACACACTGGGCATAGTAAGAGAAAAACCCTAGGCAGCGCTTCAGGGCCTTGGAGCAGTGAGGGAGGGGGAACTCCATAAGCAGGCGCATGAATTCAGGGTCGGGTCCTATAACTCAATTTCGCACTACCTAGCCGAGGATGGCTCGGCGGTAGGTGCTAAACACGCATTTATCCTTGTTATATGTAAGGTTAAGGATCTTTGCGATCTGGAGGAATTTTCGGAGGTTGGTGTCATGGTCCAAGACTGGAAGACCGAGACCCCGTTGGTGACACTGAAGGGAACCCTTAAGAAGTGATAGAGCCGCCCATCTGCCTCGAAGGCAGTGTATATGCGGTCCCTAGTGTGGATGGGGAGCTGGTGGTAGGCGGACTTAAGATCCACCGTGGAGAAGACGTTGTAATGCGCGATCCTGTTTACCAGGTCGGATATGCGTGGGAGAGGGTACGCGTCCAGCTGCGTAAACCTGTTGATGGTCTGACTGTAGTCGATGACCATCCTATTGGGGGCAGCACGGTAGCAATGTGGATAGCACAATTGCTTCACAGCTCCAGGGTCCCAGGTTCGATTCCGGCTTGGGTCACTGTCTGTGCGGAGTCTGCACATCCTCCCCGTGTGTGCGTGGGTTTCCTCCGGGTGCTCCGGTTTCCTCCCACAGTCCAAAGATGTGCGGGTTAGGTGGATTGGACATGCTAAATTGCCCTTAGTGTCCAAAGTTGCCCTTGGTGTTGGGTGGGGTTGCTGGGTTATGGGGGTAGGGTGGAGGTGTTGACCTTGGGTAGGGTGCTCTTTCCAGGAGCCGGTGCAGACTTGATGGGCCGAATGGCCTCCTTCTGCACTGTAAATTCTATGATTCTATGATTCTATGCTTCTCCCCGATCTTTACCACCACTACTTGAACTCTTCAGGGACTGTTGCAAGCTTCAATAACTCCTTCCCTCAGTAGCCTTTGGACCTCTGACCTAATAAAGATCCGATCCTGGGCACTGTACCGTCTGCTCCTGGTGGCGACGGGTTTGCAATCTGGGGTGAGGTTCGCAAACAGGGAAGGCGGATCGACCTTGAGGGTCGCGAGGCCGCAGACAGTGAGGGGGGTATAGGGCCGCCGAATTTGTTAGTTAGACTTTGGAGATTACACTGGAAGTCTAAACCTAGGAGTGTGGCTGAGCAGAGGTGGGGAAGGACATAGAGCCGGTAATTTTTAAACTCCCATCCCTGGACTGTGATGTTTGCTACACAAAACCCCTTTATCTCTACTGAGTGGGAACTGGAGGCCAGGGAGATGTTTTGATTAACGGGGTGGACGAGGAGAGAACAGCGCCTTACCGTGTCGGGGTGTATGAAGCTCTCCGTGCTCCCAGAGTCAATTAAGCAGGATGTCTCGTGCCCGTTGATTAGTACGGTCGTTGTAGCAGTTGAGAGTGTTCGAGGCCAGTACTGATCCAGGGTCTCCGAGGCTAATCTCAGCAGTTGAGTGTTCTCTTCGGGCGGTGTGCGGTCAGCCGTGCTGGGGTCCTGGGAGTCCATCCGAGATGGCGGCTCCCATTGGTCGCACATGGCTGGGGATGCACAAAATGGCGGCGCCCATCCATCGAACGTGGCGTCTGCGGGATAAGATGGCGGCGCCCGGGGGCCGCACGTGGCCCTGGAGTAGGAAGATGGCGGCGCCCGCTGGCCACACAGGGACCATGGAGAGCTTTGTGGTGGCGGTCATCATTCGCCACTGGAGACCGCAGTGACTGCATAGGCCTGGCATACCACCTCGAAGTGGCCCTTTTTACTGCATCCCTTGCAGGTGGATGCGCGGGCCAGGCAGCGCTGCGTGGGATTCTTGGCCTGCCCGCAAAAGTAACTGCGGGGCCCCCCCGGGGTTGCCAGGCCGCCTTGCAGCACAAGCTTGTGGGGGTGGGGGATATCTTGGGGTCGGCTGCGGAGGGGTTCCACGCTGCCCAGGGGGCTGCCGCGCGGTCGGGAACTTAAGCGCAAGCGTTTCTGGAGGTCACATCTATGGAGCCTGCAAGGGCCCGTGCCTCCTTGAGGCCTAGGGTGTCTTTTTCCAGCAATCGCTGGCGGATTTGGGAGGACAGCATACCTGCCACGAAAGCGTCCCGGATCAAGAGTTCTGTATGGTCGCTCGCCGAAACTTGCGGGTAGCTGCAGTTTCTCCCCAACACCAGGAGCGCACGGTTGAATTCTTCCAGCGATTTCCCAGGGATTTGTCGCCTCATTGCTAGCAGATGTTGGGCGTAGACCTGGTTTACCAGGCGCATATAATGTCCTTTCAGCAGCTCTATTGCTGCATCGAAGTTTTCCGCGTCCTCGATGAGGTTGTAAATTTCTGGGCTCACCCTCGAGTGCAGGACTTGCATTTTCTGTTCTCCCGTGGGTGTGTTTTCGGCCATTCCGAGTATCCTTTAAAACACGCCAGCCAGTGCTTGAAGATTGCCGCTGAGTTCGCCGCGTGGGGGCTGAGTTGCAGACACTCCGGCTTGATTCGGAACTCCATCCTTTTAAATCTAGCTTATTAAATTGATGCACGATCAATGACCACTAAAGCGAGGTTGCAGTCCAACTGAGGGCTTTAATAAGCTAGATGTTTCTCCCAGCAGCTCAGGTACAGAATGAAGGCTGCTGGGGCGGCATGGGCTCTTATACCCCGCCTTGCAGGGCAGAGCTATCATACAGCTTGACCAATAGGGAACATACAATTTCTACCAATGGTGTTCCAGCATTACCAGGTACCGTAATACCTCCACACAGACTACCACAGGGAGGAATTGTTCATTGTCAGGATCATGTGATGGGTTCCTGGTGAATTCATGGCCTGCTTCACCCCTCAGCTGATTTTCAGTGGAAATGACTAAATCAATAAACTTTGACATTTCCCCAGGAGACGAGTTCGATCAGAGGAGAAACAATTCAGCCATTCGATTGAATGAAATCCTTGGAAAATATTAGAAATGTGGAGAAAGAGACAGAAAAGGTCAGAAAGCATGGCCAAATGTCCAGGAATAGGATAATCCGCCTGGGAGCTCTGACACCCACCATCACCATTTTAATTGGAATCTCTCCTGTACATTTTATTTTCTATTTTAATCCTGTTCTTTTTATTCATATTCAATATAAATGTACAGTTGAATTATAATTCCTGAGCCAGGAGAGGTGGTTCATATTCCATTGAGTATCGAGGGGATTGATCTGATCTGATTGGGGTGGTTAAAACATTGAAGTATTTTGATAGTGTGGATATCGAGAAACTATTTCCTCTGGTGGGGCAATAAAAAATAATCATAATCTTAAAATTAGAACAAGCCTGTTCAGGAATAAAATCAGGATGCACTTTCTGAGATCAAGAATAAATTGTAGCATTCTGGAACCCTCCCCCTAAGAAGGTTATGACTGCTGGGGAGTGTTTTATGCTCGGAGATATGCAGAGATGATACACTCCAGGTTATATGACTGAACTGGAGTTCTATTCAATGCTTTAAAATGTCTGCTCTCATGTTTCCAGCTGATTGCCACAGTGCAGTTTCTTTTTCTAAGTCACGACACCCAGGTTTCACTAAACACACGCAGTGAGCAGTCAGCAGTTAACAGACACACCTAATTAAACACCAAACAATTCAGCACTTTTGGAACAATTTGGACTTTGAAGACCAAGATGGATGGATTGCAGAAAATGGGAAGATATCAAAGAATATGGAGCAAAGCTTAGAAACCTGAGCTTTGTGTGAATCAACTGTGACCGAATTGAATAATGGAGTAGGTTCAAGGGGCTAAAGTGTTGACTCCTGTTCCTATGTTCTGATGTTCTACATGTTTAATAAGGACACGGGGAGTCCAGACCAGCAAAGTAAGAACAAAGTTTTATTTACATGAACAAAATATACATTACCTGGCAGATCCCCACCGGGTTGTCTCTGGTCGGTGCCTTACTGGCGGACCATTTATACATTGGTTAATTGAGATACACCGCCCCTAGTGGGGGAGTTCGTACTCTGCAAGGAGCATGGGGAAGGCAAGCATTCCCACCCCATTGGCCCTGTGTGGGATATTACATAATGGCCTGTGGTGAGAAAAAAAAAATCCCTTGTTTCCCATACCCTATGTGGCTCTCAGAATGATTCTCTTGAACCCATTTCTGCCCTGTCTTCAAAACTTCAGCTCTGCAAATACTGTCTTCTCGACTTCATTAGAGTTTTTTGAGGATGTAACGAGTAGGTTAGGTAAAGTGGAAGAGTCGTTCTAATTTACCTGGATTTCCAAAAGACATTTTTAAAAATAAATTTAGACTACCCAATTCATTTTTTTTCCAATTAAGGGGCAATTTAGCATGGTCAATCCACCTAACCAGCACATCTTTTGGGTTGTGGGGGCAAAACACAAGCAGATACGGGGAGAACGTACAAACTCCACACGGACAGTGACCCAGAGCCACTGCGCCACCATGCTGTCCTCTCCAAAAGACATTTGATAAGGTATCACACAAAAATTCATAAGCTAGAGAAGGTCTCAGGGTAGCTTTGTCAGAGGATTGGTTAACGGAAGGGACACAGAGAATATGCATAATGGGGTATTCTCAAGTAGAGTGTTGCAAGATTCAATGCTGGGGCATCGACTATTTACAATGTACACTACTGAAGAGACAGAGAGTAATGTATCTGAGTTTGTTGATGATACAAAGCTGTGTAGAAACATAGACGGTGAGGAGGATACAAAGAAGCTGCAAAGAGATCCGGCCAGGTTTAGGTGGCAGGTGTACTACAACGTGGGGATGTACCATTGTGTTCACTTTGGTCATAAAAATGGAAAAGCAGAGTGGTCCAGATCTTCCACAAAGCACCAATCACAAGCAGATTGCCACTCTGACCGTACTCTCTGTGTCCGAGGCAGCTCTGCATTCTGGCCGAGTTTTCCAAGCCCGGCTTCTTCGGGTACACAGAGGGGAATTCAGAATGTCCAAATTACCTAACAGCACGTCTTTCGGGACTTGTGGGAGGAAACCTGTGGGCTGTAGCCTGTGAGATATCAAACAAGTCCCCACTCAAGCCCTGAAATGTTGCTGAGGTGTGAAAGGTAACGGCTGCGGTGTCTTGACGGCCACCGGGAGTGGGTATCCTCCCCCAAGTCCGCGAGGACATGACACAAATGCCGCACTGTCTCCTTGAAGAGGTGGAGCCTCCTGCAGCACATTTGTTTGAAAGATCAGCAACGCCTGTGCACCTTGGGCCGTCACTGGCCTCACCCCATGGGTCCCTCCCTGGCCTGTTGGTTGGTAGAGTCCTCAGGGTATGGGGCGGGGCCCTGCACATGGGTCACCGCCTCTAGTTTCTGTCGACGCTGCAGCCACCGCCTTTTCCGTCCTCTAGTGCGTGGCCTGCCATCAGCAACGCTAGGGTTGCTTGCGCCGGGTCCAAGATATCGTCCATACCATTTAACATCCTAAAGGAATGGGGAAACGGGTGTGAGAAAGACAACTAGCTTCCACGCCGGGACCCTCCAGTCCCCCCCATTGCTCCTCCACCTGCCCACCTGGCACGCCCTGCCCACGGACCATCCACTGCAGCATGGGCCGCAGCTCACCAAACCCCAGACACCCACCCATAATGTTACCTGGACCGGGCACTGGTCCCCTCCCTGATTTGCAGATATGCCCCCGGTGATGGGGTGTTTAGATGTTGGCCGCTGTGTCTGTGGTGTTGCCTCCCTCCTCCCTCAGTGGTTCAGGCACAGTGTCCAGGCATCACGGCATTGGGATGCTAGGCAATATCTCCACATGCTACATAACACGTCTATCCCCGGGGATCCACCTGGCATGTGTGAAGTGGTCACTTAACTATAATTGCAAATTCCCCCTTAGCCTTCAGCTGCCTGACCAGAGTCCTTTGCGGTCACTGAGGTTATGGGTGGTCGGTGAGGCATGTGGGCTGAGGTTGGGGTTGCCCCGGAATGGGACCACACAGTCCAGGGGTTGGCAAGGCTGACCACAGGCACTGAGACATCCATCTCGTCCCACCCCCCCCTGCTCCCCAGCCCAGCCGAGGCCATGGGTGACCACCCCCGTGCTCCACACCCCCCCCCCCAAAGATGGCAGCCCACCCTGACAGAGGCTGGCTTCCCAGTGGCTTCCCAACGCCCCTCCAAGCACAGAGGCAGCTATCCCAGTGTTCCTGGCCTATTATCCTGTGAGCGAAGATGGCTCCTCACCTCCTCGGGTGCCCACAGCAGCCCTTCTGCCAGCTTTGTGTTTTTAAAAAGGAGTACTAATCGACGCCCATGTGACCACTTGCTGGGGAGGTCGTTAGATCAGGGGAGCCATCAGATAGAGGATTTCCCCCGTTAATTGTATGGAGATTGGGCTAAAGTGGTGATTATTGGTTTCTTGCCATGCCACGGTGTGATCCTGATTTCACCAACAGCAGGCAGGTTAGATAGCAAACAGATGGGTGTCTGGCACGGTTCTCGAATTTAGCCTCTCCTGCGATTTTCTGGCCTTGTCGCGCTCTCACTTAAGTGCAACCTGGCCATTAAAATCGCGCCCCACATCTGAAATACTGTGTGCAGTTTTGGTCTCAACATTTAAGGAAAGGGTCACAGTCTCAGTTTAGGACTGAGATGAGGGGAAATTTCTTCACTCAACTTGGAATTCCCTGTCCCAGAGGGTTGTGGATTCTCCAAAATTGAATACTTTTAAGGCTGGGACAGACAGAATTTTGGTCTGTCAGGGAATTGTGAGGAGAGGGCAAGAAAATGGAGTTGAACCCCCGGATCAGCCAGGATTGTACTGAATAGTCGAGTAGGATCACAGCCTGTCTGGTCTTCTCCTGCTGCCATCTCTCTTGTACTCCTGTGAGTTCTGTCCAATTAAAAGTTAAATTAAATTAAACTGAATCGGCAAAAAGAAATGGAGAACAGCAAATTCCTCTAAAAATGATGAGATATTCAAATCTGGCAAATTTGGTAAAAGTTGCTGTTTTAATAATCATTTACAGGCATGAGGAATTAATTAAATTATTGACCAAATACAGTGAACATTTTTGTGCAGATGTTGACGCCTGTTTCCTTGTGGGATCTTATCATTTCCTTAAAAAAATGTTTATCTTCTCCCAAACATTCCCACATTTCTCACCTCTTCTCCCTCCTCCCCCTCCCACACAAACCCCGAGGCCTACTCACAGCTCAGGAGGCAGGAAGCCTAACCACAGATTTCTGCACCTCTGTCAATAATCCCCCGTCCAAAACAAATCCCTGCGTGCAGCTCCTCCGTGTGTGCATCTGAATGGCTTCTGCTGTCAGGGATACATTGCAGAGAAAACCTGGCAACTCTTGTTATCTCCCCAGTTTCTTTACCGACACGGCTCACGGCTGCGGATGCTGCAATGAGCTGAACTAGTGAAATGATCAAATTTTGATCAATTTGGCGCAGTGTGCGAACTAAAGGCGCACAAACTGACGACCCGACTCAGCTCCACCATGGACACTGGAGTAAACTGACCATTGTCCTTGGATTCGAGCCTCTGACCATTAACAATGGGGTGATGTTGAAAATGGAGGTGGATGATTATCCAGAGTTTAGTTAAAATGAACAATAATAACATTTCTGGCCCAATGACAGCCACATCCCACGAATAAATATAAAAATACCGCACCACTGATTGATATGCTGAGCGCTGATTCTAATAGAGAGCTAGTATGTGTTAGGGGTTTACAGTGTGGTCTTAGCCCGTCACAGTATGACTGTTTACTTTCTGAGGTTATTTTGCTTATGATCCTTTTGAAACTCTCATCTGTACATTGCCGATTGAGAAATCAGCAAACTGCGTTGGTGTTTTCCTGCATGTGACTGGGAATTGGGAAATGTATCCCACAGACCACAAAGGACCAGGCAGAGAGAGACTGAGTGGATCAGATATAGAGGAGAGTTGGTCACTAAAACATCATAAAAGCTCCCAGAATATCAGAGAAAATTGACGCCCACTCAATGATCAACTCGATGCAGAAATACTCAACTGTACACGATCTTCAGTGTGCATCGAGAAGATAAGTTACATTTACCAAACGCTGTGGGCATGATTTAACAAAAACATTTCCATGTGTGATTTTGGGCACGTTTGCCAGGTGTATCTTGACGACCCCGTTGGCCAGAATGCAGCCCGTATTTAACGGCACTTAGCGCCGGAAATTAGTCCCTGTGAGCTTCTCAACATTTACTGGCTGTCTCAATGTCTGCTAAGTGTGGTAGACCGTATTATATGTATTACGGTACCTGTGTTGGAGGTACTACTATTAGAGATACATGGGTAAATCCCTGTCTGCTGGCTCCGCCCAGTGGACAGTATAAAGAGGTGTTCAGCCCCGGCTGCAGCCATTTTCTGTTACGAGCTGCTGGGGAACACATTTTGTCGAAGAAAGCCTTCGATTATTCTCTAATCTTGCTTTCGCAATAATTGATTGTGCATCAATTTATTAGACAAGATATTGAAAGATGGAGCTCTGCACCAAGCCGGACCGTCTGCAACTGAGCCCCCACACGGCAAACGCTTCGGTCACCTTTGATCACTGGCTGGCTTGCTTCCAGAGCTACATCAGGACGTCCACAGACCCACCCACAGAGGACCAAAAGTTACAGATCCTCGACTCGAGGGTGAGTCCTGAAATGTTTCCACTCATCAGGGACACGCCTAACTACACTGAAGCTATGGCACTGCTGAAAGGGCATTATATTCGCCCGGTGAACCAGTTTTCCCCCTGTCGGTTGAGGCCTGCCAGGCCTTCACCCGCATCAAGGCGGACATTGCAAAGGCTACGATGCATGCTGTCGATGAGTCCCTCTCCTTCCAGGTCGAGAGCAACGCATCGGTCATAGCTCTGGCGGCCACCCTCAACCAGGAGGGCAGGCCAGTGGCCTTCTTTTCCCGCACCCTCCATGCCTCTGAAATCCGACACTCCTCTGTCGAAAAGGAGGTCCAGGCCATTGTAGAAGCTGTGCAGCATTGGAGGCATTACCTGGCCGGCAGGAGATTCACGCTCCTCACTAACCAACGGTTGGTTGCCTTCATGTTTAGTAATACGCAGCGGGGCAAGATAAAAAACGATAAGATCCTGAGGTGGAGGATCGAGCCCTCCACCTACAATTATGAGATCTTGTATCGTCCTGGGAAGCTCAACGAGCCTCCTGACGCCCTATCCCACGGTACATGTGCCAGCGCACAAGTGGACCGGCTCAGGACCCCACACGATGACCTCTGCCGCCCGGGGGTCACCCAGTTCTTCCACTTCATCAAAACCCGCAACCTGCCCTACTCCATAGAGGAGGTCAGGACCGTCACCAGAACCTGCCAAATCTGCGCAGAGTGCAAGCCGCACTTCTACCAGCCAGATAATGCACACCTGGTGAAGGCCTCCTGCCCCTTTGAGCGCCTCAGTATGGACTTCAAAGGGCCCCTCCCCTCCACCGACCGCAACACGTACTTTCTGAACGTGGTCCATGAGTTCTCCCAGTTCCCCTTCGCTATCCCCTGTCCCGACATGACTGCTGCCACCGTCATTAAAGTCCTCCACAGTATATTCACACTGTTTGGTTTCCCCACCTACGTACACAGCGATAGGGGGTCCTCCTTTATGAGTGATGAGATGATTCAATTCCTGCTCAGCAAGGGCATTGCCTCAAGCAGGACGACCAGCTACAACCCCCGGGGAGATGGGCAGGTGGAGAGGGAGAACGGGATGGTCTGGAAGGCCGTTCTGCTGGCCCTGCTGTCTAGAAATCTCCCGGTCTCCCGCTGACAGGAGGTCCTCCCCGATGCACTCCATTCCATACGGTCACTCCTGTGTACCACAACTAATGAAACCCCCATGAACGTCTACTTGTTTTTCCCAGGAAGTCCACCTCCGGGACATTACTCCCAATATGGCTGGCAGCTCCTGGACCCGTCCTGCTCCGGAGACATGCGCGGACCCATAAGTCTGACCGTTGGTCGAGAGGGCCCACCTTCTTCATGCTAACCCGCAGTACGCCTACGTGGCACGTCCCGACAGACGGCAGGACACGGTCTCCCTCCGGGATCTGGCACCCACTGGATCCCCACCCACGGCCCCCTCACCAACCCCTCCACCTGAACCATTCTGCTCCACCCACTTCCCCACCAGCGCGCCTCACCGCAGTGCCCGCCCCAGGAGGATCCGTCCTCCCACTGGTTCCACCCGAAGGTAACAAAGCAGAGGACTGCACCCTCCCGGAATCGAAAATGCCTGAGTCGACGCCTGCATCACCACCGAGACTGCAATGGTCGCAGAGGACCATCAAGGCCCCCGATCGATTGATTTCTTCATTGTAATTGTTACTGTGGTTGTTATTGTTACTGTTAAAGGCTTTGCCACCATTCCCACCGGACTCCTTTTTTCAACAGGGGGTGAATGTGGTAGAGCGTATTATATGTATTACGGTACCTGTGTTGGAGGTACTACTGTATTAGAGATACATGGGTAAATCCCTGTCTGCTGGCTCCGCCCAGTGGACAGTATAAAGAAGTGTTCATCCCCGGCTGCAGCCACTTTCTGTTACGAGCTGCTGGGGAACACATCTTGTCGAATAAAGCCTTCGATTTTTCTCTAATCTCGCTTTCGCAATAATTGATCGTGCATCAGTTAGTCAAAATCACACCTCAGCATCTCACCGCTTACAAGAGGGAGCTGCTTTTAAACACTCCCTCACCATTCACTCCCAGTCAACACACAAGCATGGCTGCGCACAGACCTGCCCCTCGCTTTGGGGATGCCGACCTGAACAACTCATTTGAGACAGGTCACCTGGGTGAAGGTAATGGATCCTCACCTCTACCTTGCAGGCTTCTCAACGCCGTGGATGCGAGACGGGACATCCTGTTCCCCTGAGGGGGTCAGAGAACCAGCAGCAGGGATCGCAATGCCACCTAGGAGGCAGCGGCAGCAGTTGTCAGTGTGAGCAGCTTGACCAGGAGGACCACCGTCCAATGTCAGAAGAAAACCAACGACCTCCACTGAGCTGCAAGGGCAAGTTACCACCACTTTCCTGGCATCAGTTCTACGTGCCATCCATCAAATTCCCAACCCCCCCTCCCCCACAGATCACCAGCTGACACCTCGCATCCTCTCCACATCCAATTTTCATTTTTGCTCCTCAGAACGGCCTGGCACCAACCAGCACAAACCCTTCATGTCCAATTGTGATGCCCACAAATGCCACCTACAAAAGGCCCCCCTGACCCATCAAGCATGGGCTCACAATGCCCTCTCTTTGTCACCGCAGGAGAAGATGTTTTATTTATTCGTTCATGGGACGTGGGCATCGCAGGCTGTGCTGGCATTTTTGTCCATCTCTAATTGCCCTTGGGGGGGGGGGGCAGTTCAGAGTCAACCACATTGCTGTGGGTCTGGAGTCACATGTAGGCCAGACCAGGTAAGGACAGCAGATTTCCTTCCCTGAAAGACATGAGTGAACGAGATTGGTTTTTACGACAACCAACAATGATTTCATGGTGATCATTAGACTTTTAATTCCAGATTTTTACTGAATTCAAATTTCACCATCTGCAGTGGTGGGATTCAAGCCTGGGTGCCCAGAGCATTACTCTGGGTCTCGAGTTTACCAATCTAGTGACAAAACCACTACGCCACTGCAGCCCATAATAGCGGGAAAGGATCATGGCTGGGGGGGTGTACCGGAGATTTGCGTCCTCACCCCCTCTGAGGAATGGGCATTGGAAATTGCAGGTTTCCGAGGAGAGAGCAGTCAGCAACAGTAAGGTCAGCCTGCATGGCAGAGGTGAGGATCCATCACCTTCACCCAGGTGACCTGTCTCAAATGAGTTGTTCACATCAGACAAAATGATCCTTCCCTCTCACTGACCACATGTCCATTGTCTCGCAGGATCGCCATCTTATGGGGCCAGGCCATTCCGAGTCCTTCCCATCAACTACCCAATAAACCACCTCAGAGGAGAGCTCCGAGGAGACCACCATCAAGGCATTACAGCTATCACGCCTATCTTCCACCAGCGCAGAGACCAACACCTCAGTGCACGACATTAGTGGACAGGCTTCTGGGACACAATCTGGTGAGCACCACGCAGTTGCTGATGCACATCAGGTGGAGACAGGAACATCCAAGTGAGACAACAGTCAGAGGTATAATAATAATCTTTATTGTCACCAGTAGGCTTACATTAACACTGCAATGAAGTTACTGTGAAAAGCCCCTCATCACCACACTCCGGCGCCTGTTCGGGTACACAGAGGGAGAATTCAGAATGTCCAAATTACCTAACAGCACGTCTTTCGGGACTTGTGGGAAGAAACCGGAGCACCCGGAGGAAACCCACGCAGACACAGGGAGAACTTGCAGACTCCAAGGTCTGCTAGATCCCAGGACTCAGCTGAGTACCAGTCAGTTGCCGAGCCTCTGTTCAAAGTTATCCCAGAGCTGGTGCAGATGATCGGACACAGCCGTGAGATTCAGGAGGAGGTGTCAGTGACATTCCAGCAAGCGCAAGGCCAATTGGAGCAGAGCCAAAAGCTACGGGCACAGGAGATGGTGATGACAATGCGTGGCACCGAGGCCAAAACTTCCATGATGGCGACTGCAGTGGAAGGCCTGGAGCATGAAGTCGCGTCTTGAGTGCCCAAGATATGGCTAGTCTGTCACATGATGTCTGAGGGCCTCAACATCATATCACAGTCACTGAGGGATGCATCCCAGACACAAGTGGGCATTGCCAACGTACTGCAGAGCATGGCCCAGTCACTGAGGAGCATTGCTGAGGGCATCAACACCGTGGTGCAGATAATGGAGAGTCACCAGCACTGCCAAAGTCAGACGATTCAGCGACCTCTTGAGCTCGCTCCAGCTGCTCCTCTGAACCATGGAAACCCCCAAGGCCCTTCAGACACCGTCAGGGAGGAGGAAGCACTGGAGGACAACCCGGGGCCTGCCGCCAAGGAGATAATGACATTCTCCAGTTCTTCAAATCCCTCCCTCCCGACACCGGCAGATCTCAACAGGATGGCACAGTGATGCCAGCGACACCGGTAAATGGGCCTCATTATATCGTGTTTCTGCCTCGGTGTCTGGCCTCTGCACCAGTGTCATCAGCCGGGACCTCAGCAGATACCGCTTATCCACCATCCTGGGGTGGGCCTCAAAGATGCCGGGGATTTCCAAGTGTACCAGGATGTATCTGTCATGCACACTCCCTGGGTAGCGGGCACACACGTACATGATCCAGAGGTGGTGGTCGCACATGATCTGAAAGTTCAGGGAGCGGAACCCCTTCCCAATAATGAAGGGCACACCCTGATGCTCCGGTACTCGCAAAGCGACATGCGTGCCATTAATTACCCCGAGACCTTGGGCATCCCAGTGATTGTTGCGAATCCTGCAGCCCGGGCACCTTTTGGGCTTGGTTTGGCTCAAAGTTGATAAAGTCTGATGCTCGGGCATAGAGGGCATCCGTAACCTCATTGATGCACTTGTGGGCTGAAGCTTGAGAAATGCCCGTACAAGCCCCCACTTGAGCCCTGGAATAAACTGACTGCATAAAGGTTCAGGGCTGCGATGACCTTCACGGACACCAGGAGCGGGTGTTTTACTCCTCCCTGGAGCGACAGGTCCATGAGGACGTGGCTCAGGTGTCGCACTGTCTCTTTGGTGTGACGGAGTCTCCTACAGCGCATGCTGCCCATCATCTCCTTGATAAAACCAACAACACCTGTACAACCTGGGCCATCGCTGGCAGCCCCCTCTGAAAATCAATTACATAACATTGCACATATCACGCAAATCATTAAACAATAAGAAAACTTCACTGTTCCACCTTGGTACCAATAACAAGTTATAACAGCTCCTTCTCACACAAAAAACAAACCACCGGATCACCCCTCACAGATTACTCAACAGAAGCGGAGGATAAGCCTGAGAATGTGTTATCATGTCTAGAACTTCGCTGTAGAAATTATCTGTCCATCAATGTGTTACCTGTCCCATGTATCAGTGCCAAACTCTGTCCAGGAGCCACAGTTGTGCAGGACCTCCCACATGGCCTAATCTCATTGGAACCAAATCCTGGCATCCATATATTCCAGTTGAACATCCTTGACTTCCAACGTGCTTCATCCGAGGTGACGTGCCAGTTACATGCAGCACTCACCACACCAGCAACAAATGCATCAGCAATCTGCAAAAGCATTTCTTCAACTGCATCATCAGATGGCCTATTAGGATCAATGACGTGCACCTGGTCCCGTAGGAAAATAGTAGAAAAATAATTTCATCAGAAAAGATTCAGAGATGTGGGGCAGGATTCTCCGACCCCCTGCCAGGTCGGAGAATTCCCGGGGCGGCGTGAATTCCGCCCCGCCACTCCGATGCCGGCTGCCGTATTCTCCGGCACACTACGCCGGTCGGGGGCCGTTGGCAGCTGCGCCCCTGGCAATTCTCCAGGGCCCCGATGGGCCGAGCGGCCATCGGTTTCTGGCCAGTTCCGCCGGTCTGGATTGGACATGGTCCCACATGGCGGGACCTGGCAGGTAAGTTGGCTGGTGCGGGGGGGATCCGACCCCGGTGGGCCCCCACGGTGGCCTGGCCCGCGATCGGGGCCCACCGATCTGCGGGCGGGCCTGTGCCGTGGGGGCACTTCTTCCTTCCGCGCCGGCCCCTGTAGGGCTCCGCCATGGCCGACGCGGAGAAGACACCCCCCTGCGCATGCGCCAGAATACGCCGGCCGGTCTGCGCATGCACTGAACCACGCCAGTGGTTCTGCGCATGAGCTAACTCGCGCAGTCCCTTCGGCCCCGGCTTTCGCGGCACCAACCCTTCCAGCGCTGGCCTAGCCCCTAGAAGTGCGGAGAATTTCCCAACTTCCAGTCAGCCCACGCCGGAGTGGTTCGCACCGTTTCTTACACTGGCGTCGGGCCATCGTGCCGATTCGGGACAATCCCGCCTATGGAAACACAGCAACACACTGGGGTTAGTTCTGTTTGACCAAACAGATAGCACATATATGATGGGGTAATGGTCTCGTTTAGTGTTGCAATAGAGTTCCACATTTTTTCTTCTTGCTACAGTGGGCTGGATTAAATGCTGAGGACAGGCTCCACGCATCCCATTGTGAATGTCTGGGGGAACACTACTCTCCAAGTCTGGCTCGGTGGGTTTGAAGCATTTGGCTGACAGTCCTTTAATTATTTTCAGTTGAGATTTTTTTCCTCTCTAGGAGGATGCCCCATCCTCAAAGAGCTTCTGGCCAATCAGAGGCCAGCAATTCTGCAGTGCTGGGTGGCGGTGGTCACTGCCGGGACGGCAGCAAGGCCAAAGAGGAGGAGTTTGGAGATGGACCCGGGACTGCAGGGTTGTCAGGCAGGCTGGGGTGAGGGGGTGAAGGGACATAAGAACATGAGAACATAAGAACTAGGAACAGGAGTAGGCCATCTGGCCCCTCGAGCCTGCTCCGCCATTTAATGAGATCATGGCTGATCTTTGTGGACTCAGCTCCACTCTCCGTCCCGTACACCATATCCCCGAATCCCTTTCTTCTTTAGAAAGGCATCTATCTTTTTCTTAAAAACGTTTAAAGAAGGAGCCTCAACTGCTTCACTGGGAAAGGAATTCCAGAGATTCACAACCCTTTGGGTGAAGAAGTTCCCCCTACACTCCGTCCTAAATCTACCTCCCCTTATTTTGAGGCTATGCCCCCTAGTTCTGCTTTCCCCGACCAGTGGAAACAACCTGCCCGCATCTATCCTATCTATTCCCTTCAGAATTTTATATGTCTCAATAAGATCCCCCCGCATCCTTCTAAACTCCAATGAGTACAGTCCCAGTCTACTCAACCTCTCATCATAATCTAATCCCCTCAACTCTGGGATCAACCTAGTGAATCTCCTCTGCACTCCCTCCAGTGCCAATATGTCCTTTCTCAGGTAAGGAGACCAAAACTGAACACAATACTCCAGATGCGGACTCACCAACACCCTATATAATTGCAGCATAACATCACTAGTCTTGAACTCCATCCCTCTCGCAATGAAAGACAAAACTCAATTAGCCTTCTTAATCACCTGCTGCACCTGCACACCAACATTTTGCGACTCGTGCACCAGCACACCCAGGTTCCTCTGCACAGCAGCATGTTTTAACATCTTACCGTTTAAATAATAATCCATTCTGCTGTTATTCCTCCCAAAATGGATAGCCTCACACTTGGCAACATTGAATTCCATCTGCCAGACCCTAGCCCATTCACCTAACCTATCCAAATCCTTCTGCAGACTTCCGGTATCCTCTGCCCTTTTTGCTTTACCACTCATCTTAGTGTCGTCTGCAAACTTTGACACATTGCACTTGGTTCTCAACTCCAAATCGTCTATGTAAATTGTGAACAACTGCGGGCCCAACACTGATCCTTGAGGGACCCCACTAGTTGCAGGTTGCCAACCAGAGAAACACCCATTTAGCCCCACTCTCTGCTTTCTGTTAGTTAACCAATCCTCTACCCATGCTACCACTTTACCCTCAATGCCATGCATCTTTAGTTTATGCAGCAACCTTTTGTGTGGCACCTTGTCAAAAGCTTTCTGGAAATCCAGATATACCACATCCATTGTCTCCCCGTTATCTACTGCACTGGTAACGTCCTCAAAAAATTCTACCAATTAGTCAGATACGACCTACCCTTTGTGAACCCATGCTGGTCTGCCCAATGGGACAATTTCCCTCCAGGTGCCCCGCTATTTCCTCCTTAATGATAGATTCCAGCATTTTCCCTCCAACCGAAGTTAAGCTTACCGGCCTATAATTACCCGCTTTCTGCCGACCTCCTTTTTTAAACAGTGGTGTCACGTTTGCTACTTTCCAATCCTCTGGGACCACCCCAGAGTCTAGTGAATTTTGATAAATTATCACTAGTGCATTTACAATTTCCCCAGCCATCTCTTTTAACACTCTGGGATGCATCCCATTTGGGCCAGGAGACTTGTCTACCTTTAGCTCCATTAGCTTGCCCAATACTGCCTCCTTAGTGATTACAATCATCTCAAGGTCCTCACCTATCATATCCTTATTTCCATCAGTCACTGGCATGGTATTTGTGTCCTCCACTGTGAAGACTGACCCAAAAAACCTGTTCAGCTCCTCAGCCATTTCCCCGTCTCCTATTATTAAATCTCCCTTCTCATCTTCCAAAGGACCAATATTTACCTTAGCCACTCTTTTTGTCTTATATATTTGTAGAAGCTTTTACTATCTGCTTTTATGTTCTGAGCCAGTTTACTTTCATAGTCTACCTTACTCTTCTTTATGGCTTTTTTAGTAGCTTTCTGTTGTCCCCTAAAGACTTCCCAGTCCTCTAGTCGCCCACTAATTTTTGCCACTTTGTATGTTTTTTCCTTCAATTTGATACTCTCCCTCACCTCCTTAGATATCCACGGTCGATTTTTCCCCTTTCTACCGTCTTTCTTTTTTGGCGGTATGAACCTTTTCTGAACACTGTGAAAGATCGCTCGGAAGGTTCTCCACTATTCCTCAACTGCTTCACCATGAAGTCTTTGCTCCCAGTCTACCTTAGCTAGTTCTTCTCTCATCCCATTGTAATCGCCTTTGTTTAAGCACAAAACACTAGTGTTTGATTTTACCTTGTCATCCTCCAACTGTATTTTACATTCCACCATATTGTGGTTGCTCCTTCCAAGAGGATCCCGAACTATGAGATCATTAATCAATCCTGCCTCATTACACAGGACCAGATCTAGGACTGCTTGTTCCCTTGTAGGTTCCATTACATACTGTTCCAGGAAATTATCCCAGGCACTTTCTATAAACTCCTCCTCAAGGCTGCCTTTACCAACCTGGTTAAACCAATCGATATGCAGATTAAAATCTCCCATGATAACCGCTGTACCATTTCTACATGCATCCGTTATTTCTTTGCTTATTGCCTGCCCTACCATCCTGTTACTATTTGGTGGCCTATAGACTACTCCTATCAGTGACCTTTTCGCCTTACTATTCCTGATTTCCACCCAAATTGATTCAACCTTGTCCTCCATAGCACCAATATCATCCCTTACTATTGCCCGGATGCCATCCTTAAACAACAAAGCTACACCACCGCCCTTACCGTCCATTCTATCCTTTCGTATAGTCTGATACCCTTGGATATTTAACTCCCAGTCGTGACCATCTTTTAACCATGTTTCAGTAATGGCCACTAAATAATAGTCATTCACGATGATTTGCGCCATCAACTCATTTACCTTATTTCGTATACTACGAGCATTCAGGTAAAGTACACTTATGCTGTTTTTTATGTCTTTGTTATGAATCCTAACACCTTGATCGGTAACTTTTCACAATTTATTTTTCCTCTTACCCTTTCTCCTAATTTTCCTTGTCTTTGAACCCATATCTCTACATAATAACCTGTCACGTAACCTGCTGCCTTGATCTCCATTAACCATTATGCTGTCCATAGCTTTACACTTCCCTTCCCCCCAACTTGCTAGTTTAAAGTCCTTGTGACCAACCTATTTATCCTATTCGCTAGAACACTGGTCCCAGAATAGTTCAGGTGAAGACCGCCCCAACAGTACAGGTTCCTCCTGCCCCAGTACTGATGCCAAAGCCCCATGAAATGGAATCCCTCTTTCCCGCACCACTCCTTTAGCCACGTGTTAACTTCTCTAATTTTCTCAACCCTATGCCAATTGACACGTGGCTCGGGTAGTAATCCAGAGATTATAACCTTGGAGGACCTGTTCTTTCATTTAGTCCCTAGTGTTTGATAATCCCCAAACAGGTCCTCTTTCCTCGTCTTACCTATGTTGTTAGTCCCAACGTGGACCACAACAACTGGATCCTCCCCCTCCCTCTCCAAAATCCTTTCAAGCCGATCAGAGATGTCCATCACCCTGGCACCGGGCAGGCAACATACCATGCGGGACTCTCGATCTGGCTTACAAAGGATGCCATCAATCCCCCTAATTATAGAATCCCCTACAACTACCACTTTTCTTTTTGCTCTCCCCTCTTGAATGGCTTCCTGTACCACGGTGCAGTGGTCAGTCAACGCATCCTCCTGACAGCCAACTTCCTCATCCACACAGGGAGCAAGTACCTCATACCTGTTGGACAAGGTCAAGGGCTGAGGCTCCTCAACTCCTAAACTCAGGATCCCCCTACCTGCCTCCCTTGCAGTCACACCACTCTGTCCCTGGCCACTGTCCGAATTAACAGAACTTATTCTCCCGGGTGTGACTGCCTCCTGAAACAAAGCGTCCAGGTAATGTTTCCCCCTCCCTGATGTGCCGCAGTGTGTGCAGCTCGGTCTCCAGCTCATCAATTCTGAGCCAAAGTTCCTCGTGCAGCCAACACTTGCTGCAGATGTGGTCACTGACGGTCTCAATGGGATCCACCAGTTCCATCATCATACAGCAACAGCACATCACCTGTCCAGCCATATTCAACTAGTTAATTAATTTAAATCATTTTTTAAAAAATAGAACCTCAAGGATAAACCCGAACACCAACAAAAACACAGCCCTCTCTCGCCACTCACCCGAACTCAGTCACTCACCAAAACTCAGCTGCACTCTGTTCCAATCAGCACTCAGTCACTCACCTAAACTCAGATGCACTCTGTTCCAATCAGCACTCAGTCACTCACCTAAACTCAGATGCACTCTGTTCCAATCAGCACTCCGTGACTAAAGGCACTCCTGCCACACCTTTTGTGCACTCACCTCTCCCAGCACTCCCGGCTCTCTCCTCCCGCGCTTTTTAAATCTCCCAGCTCTCTCCTCCGGCGCTGTTTTCGCTGTCCCGGCTCGCTCTGCTCCCGCGCTGTTTTCGCTGTCCCGGCTCTCTCCTCCCGCACTTTTTAAATCTCCCGGCTCTCTCCTCCGGCGCTGTTTTCGCTGTCCCGGCTCTCTCTGCTCCCGCGCTGTTTTCGCTGGGACAGGGTGGGGGTGGGGTGTGGTGGACATGAGGAGATAAATCTGTTGGGGGTGGCTCTGATTGCCACAAGGGGCCAAGAAAGGAGGCACACCACTGTCACTGGCCAGCAGGCTGCACATTGGGCACAGGCATTTTTTGTCATCCATTAGACCTGAGTGACGACTGGAACCTGAGTGACGACTGGAGGGGCCTTCAATGGGCATTAACTACCCACTTAAGAACTTGAACTGGGCGCAGATGGGTGGCCCACCTGACACCTTTCTCGCAGCTCATAAATTCATGGCTAGGGGAGTAGTAGGCAGATGATATGCATCCGCCAAGGGCACAGAATTCTATTTTACAGTTCTACCCACCTGGACCCTGCCCACGTGGCCCCTTGTTTTATCTGAGCACTGACATGAATCCAGTGAAAAAAATGGAACTTCCTCCCAGGTCGCTCACAACAATATCCTGGAGATTAATATCCAATCCTATGAGACTCCAGGGCAACCCAAGGCTGTTGGCAACCGACTGCAATGGAATAATTCAACAACGTATATTCACACAGAGCCTTTAGCTTCATAACATTCCCAAGGTGCATCACACCGGTGTTATCAAAGAAAATCCGATTCCAAATATGAGGTCAGACAGACAAAAGCTTGGACAAAAAGATTGGATTTAAAGAGAATCGGGGAAGAGAGTCAGGCAGAGAGGCTTAGGAGGGGAATTCCAAAGCTTCCGGCTCAGGCAACTGAAGGCAGAGCCACCGATAGGAGGGTGATTAAAATCAGGAATATTCAAGAGGCTAGATGTGCAGGAGAAGAGTGATCTCGAAGGGTTGTGAAACTGCAGGAAGAGGATGAGACCATGTAGGAATTTGAGAGAAAGGATAAGAATTTGAAAATCGAGGCATTGCTTATCAGTGTACCAGTGTACCAGGAACCAGTGTAGGCCAGAGGGCATAAGGATTAGCAGTATTTGGTGCAAGTTAGGGCATGGGCAGCAGAATTGCGGATGAGCTCAGGTTTATGGATTGAGGGAAGGATGTGGCTGGAATAGTCAATCTAGGCTGAATAAAGGCATGAATGAGAGATTCAAAAGCAGATGAGCTGATGGGTGACGTCAGGAAAGATTATGGAGATGGAAAAAGGTGGTATTAGTGATGGGGCAGATATGTGGTCGGAGGTTCACCTCAGTGGGTTACTTCACACAACTGAGAGTGACTTTGTACAAATTACACATGATCATTTCCTGTCCTCTATCGGTTCATTATTTCATATTCTAAGAAATAATCTCTGATCTCTACAAATGTAAACACGATGATGATATTTGGAGGAAGTTCTGCCCATATTACAGCCAATTGGCAGCAGCTTCCCCTGCCCAGGATCACCAAACTGAGCAAATATGAGTCAGCGTTTGAATGTGGTGGAGGTGCAGGATATAAAGACTGAACACTGCAAGGGAAAGGCAGAGCGAGAGAGAGAAGCAGCTCCTTTAGTCTTCGGAAGCAGCCAGCTGATCACACAAGAGGCAGAATGAAATCCTTACTCCTCACCATTGCTGCAGTGCAGATCCTCCATTGCTCAGGTAGGTACTGGAGAGAGAGTCACACCTCATAAAGCAACAAGTTATTGGCAATGAGATTCACTCACTCAGATGTGACCAATGTGTAAAAAGAATTGACTGAAGAATGCTGCAGTGTTTTGTACAACTTTCCTTTTCTCTCTCAACAGGAATGCCGAGCCCTAAGGATGCTCTGAGAGCGTCAGTTCTAAAACTGAACAAAATCACCGAGATCACCAATCTGTGTGGGATAACCAGGAGAAGAGTGAAGGATGTAAGTGTGTCCTGGTCTCAGTGTGTTTCACTGTCTAAAGTCTACAAGAATATTACTGAGTGCAGTTAGACACTGATTATTAAACAGGAGCTGAATATTATATTGCTCACCCTGATGGGTGAAGCAGTTCAGAGTAAGAACACGAGGTTCACTCAGACACGAATGACCTGTTTTCCTCTCATTAGGTTTATCGCACAGGAAAAGTGTCGTACAACGTGGATTTAACATTCTCTGTGAAAGAAACCATTTGCTCCAAGAATTCGGGATTGGAATTTGATGATCCCGGCTGTCACTTCCGTTCCAAAAAGTCTGCAGTGAGTCCTCAGTTAGATTGTCACATCGAAACCCTCATGTGTATGGAGTTATAGCATAGAAACTCCCTGTGTCAGTGCTGAGCTTGTAGTTAGAAAGTTGTTAAAAAGGGCTATAGTGTAAGAGTGAAGAAGCTTCATACAATGATACGGAGCATTGGTGAGGTCACACCTTTCAGGCTGTGAATGGTTTTATCCACCTTTCATCACCTTACTGCCCTGGATGTTGTGTTACAAAGTATCTAATTCAAGGAGATTGTCCTGTGAGGTGCGATTGAGGAACCTCGGCCTGTGTTTGCTGCATCCCAGAAGAATGAGAGGTGATCTAATGGACTGTCCTTAACAGTGCTATTTGCACTGGTTGACGATTCTAGAACAACGGATCACCGTCTCATTCGGGCAGAGTTGAGGAGGAACGTCTTCACTCAAAGTGTTGTGAACCTTTAGAATTCTCTACCTCAGAGAGCTGTGGGTGATCAATCATTGAGCATCTTCAAGACAGAGATCGATAGATTTTTGGTCATTAAGGGAGTTTAGAGATATGGGATAGGGTGAGAAGTTGCGTCAAGATAGGGGATCAGTTGTGTTTGGACTGAATGGTGAAGCAGGTATGGGAGACTGAATGGCTAACACCAGGGGCGTCATTCTCCGCCAGCGGGAGTCTCCGTTTTGCCGGCGCCGGGGGGTTTCCCGACGGCGTGGGGCTGCCCCACAATGGGAAACCCCATTGACCGGCCGGTGTCACGGAGACTCCCGCCGGCCGGTCGGGGCAGAAATGTGGCGGGGCGGGTAGGAGAATTTCGCCCCAGTTACTATTTCTTATGTTCTAAAATAATAATTTAATAATTTAAAATAATTGTGTTTTATTTTAACAGGAGAAAGGTCTGTGCAAAAGCCGTGTTGAATATTTTGCTGGTGAGGTTATTGAGGTTGATGTGGAGTGTCGAGGTTTGAAGACAATTGACAGCGACAGTGAATCATCAGAATCGAGTGAGAACAGTCTTGAGGTAAAGTCACAATTATACACATCAGGACAATGAGCTTTCTAACATGCAGATTCTTTAGAAGATGTCTCATTGGTCCACTGTACTAAATATAGAAATATTAATATTTTAATACAGGTTGAAACCAAATCAATAGAGACATCGATCGAGGAATCGCCAAATGTGAGTATAAACTGGGAATTCTGACCGATTATTTTCCTGTTGATAAAAATTGTCAACAAAACATTTAAAATCCAGTATGTAACTGCGTCAGAATGGAGTGTGGGGGAATTTATTTTAATCTGAGATACTGGGCGGGGGGGGAGTCTGAGGCTCCGACACAAATACACAGAATGAATATGATCGCCCTGAAGATAAAGTTAGCTGATTATTCAGAGGAATAAATCCCAATTGGTGGAGAATCTCCAATGTTAGTTTATCCATCGACCCCGCAGCCCCACTGTCCCAGAGCTGGATGGATTATTGCTGTGGTGGAGATCCGGAGATGTTTGGTGAGGGTTTCTCTCCTCCACTGAGTCACTTCAGCCCAACCCAGAAATTTAAAATGTTTCCACTTCCTGATTGAAACCATTTGTTTGGAGATCATTCTAAAATCAATATTATTTACAAAATGCTAAACATATAAATATTATTATTTTATAACAGGTGAAAAGCAAGTCAACAGAATCATCCCTGGAGGAGTCTCCGAATGTGAGTATAATCTGGGATTTTGGGTCAGATGATTATCAACAACAATAACTGTTGAAACATTGATTCAGCTGCCTAAGAGCGCTCGGTGTTTTTATTCAATTAAAAGCATATTGAGAGGAGAGGTTGTGTGGTGTAGTGGATAACGTCTCGACCTGTGGGTTAGAGGCTCTAGGTTCAAGTCCCACCCTGGGGCTTGTTGGTCATGGAAGGTGTGTTCATAACGTGGACACAAAGGTTCATTATCAGCCTGAAAATCCTTCCAATACTCCTGATGGCAGACAGTGAGAGTGGGAGAGTTTCCTGGTCAACATACTGCAGGAGGCAACAGCAAACCACTGCAGTACTTTGCTAAACATAATGATAAACCAATCTAATGGGAGTCCATGGTCACCAACACCCTGTTAGGGCACAGCGCCTGAAAGAGGTGATTGATGTTGAACCTTAGAAATTGAAGGAGTTAATATTTCCTCATATTTGGTGCTAATAATCAGTGAAATCTTTGGTTTAAAGATCATTCTCAGGCTCAATATTAGTTCTAAACAGATCAATCTGAATATTTTGATACAGGTGAGAAGCAAGTCAGCAGAAACATCGTTCGATGTGTCTTCAAACGTGAGTATAAACTGGGACTTTGTGTCAGCGAATTGCCTCTTGATCATCAACAACAATAAAACATTGAACCCAGACTGAACTCAGTCTATCTGAAAATGACTGTTCTGTTGATCCTGTCCATTGCAGGAACACAACGATGATTCAAGAGACCGACACTAACCATGAATGAAATGTCTAAAAGGCCGAGCTTGGTGTGGACACAAGAAGACCTCAGTCCCATTGAAGAAGATGTTATCAATTGTACTTTACTTGTTCATGTATAAGGGTGGGGCAGGGGGGTCCTGGGGTTCCTGACTGTACATTTTACTGTAACTGGGAGATTCGATAGTTTGTAAATGTTCTTTGGTGTGTTGTATTCTGTGGACCATAATAAAAGTGTAAAGAGAATATTTCCTGATGTTCCTCCAAATGGTGTTCCTCATTACACTGATTGTTTGGAAGTTCAGACAGACCCAGTGTTCGGACCAACCTGTCACACACTGATCACTTTCCTCAGTCTCCAGGTAGCTGCTTCGCGGCTGAGACTGGGCAAGAGAAGGTATACAAGTGAGATTGTATGAAAACCCCTTTCTTCACTCACGTGGAGTTTCCAATCAATGGGCTGTCTCAGACTGAAATCAATGAAAGTGGAGGGTTGTTCATGAGGGAGAACGAGCAATGTGTACTGCTGAACCTTTTCTTGTTGGAATCATGTATTAACTTTGAACCGATAGCCCATTGCATAATTCATCCTCATGTCTTGATTAACTGGAGCATCTCCAGGAAAGGAACAAGGCAATAGTAGATTAAAAATATCTGGAATTAACTCTCTCCAGTATTTGCTCTGAAACAGACCCATGAATCTCACAGCGTAGCAAAGGGTATAAAATACCCCAATTCCCACTTCACCGTTCTACACGAGATGTCGGTGTTGCATCATGATGCACGATCAATTGCACAAAGACTAAAGTTGGGTACAACTGTGGCTTTATTACAGTCAGATGCGTGGCCTCCTGCTGCAGCTGGCGATATGGCAGGGCACTGGAGGTCATGCATATTTATACAGTTCTCTGTGGGCGGAGCCAGCCGGCAGGAGCTACCGGCGAACCTGTAGTACAGGTCCTATCTTACATCTCCTTTTACAGTGGTTCACCACATTCACCCCCTGTTAAAAATGAGTCCGGAGGGGGTGGCGTGAAACTATATACAATTAGTGCAATTATGTACAGTGGTAGGGAAATAAAAGTCCATGTCGATGGTCCGGAGTCCGTCAAAGGTTCAACCGGTCCGGTGCTTTGGTGCTTCGTTGCGAGCGGCGTAACGGTGGCGGCGAAGTCGGTGCTGGCGTTGGTGGAGGTGGCACCGATGGCAGTGGTGACGGTGCTGATGCTGGCCAGTCATCGGTGAACTCCGGAAGCGTGCAGAAGTCCTCTTCTTCCTCTTGTGGGAAAAAGGGGAGGGGGGGGGGTGCTCTGGTGGGGTCAATATTGGCGGCGCGGTGGGAGGGTGTGTTGGGGCGGAACCTCACGGTGCCATGTCCCTGAGTGAGACAGTATCTTGGCGGCCATCGGGGAACTCAACGTAGGCATATTGAGGATTGGCGTGGAGCAGGTGAACCCTGTCCACCAAGGGGTCCGCCTTGTGAAGTCGGACGTGCCTACGGAGAAGGACCGGTCCTGGAGCAGCGAGCCAAGTCGGGAGCGACATCCCGGATGTGGACTTCCTTGGGAAGGTAAAAACACGTTCATGGGGTGTGTTATTAGTGGCGGTGCACAATAGTGACTGGATGGAGTGTAGAGCGTCAGGGAGGACCTCCTGCCAGCGCGAGGCTGGGAGGGTCCTGGACCATAGGGCCAGCCTGACGGCCCTCCAAACCGTCCCATTCTCCCGTTCTACTTGCCCATTTCCCCGGCGGTTGTAGCTGGTCGTCCTGCTGGAGGCTATACCCCTGCTGAGCAGGAACTGATGCAGCTCATCGCTCATGAATGAGGATCCCAATCACTGTGGATGTAGGCGGGGAAACCGAACAGAGCGAAGGTGGTGCTGAGGGCCTTGATGACGGTGGCAGACGTCACATCGGGGCATCGGATGGCGAAGGGGAATCTGGAGTACTCACGACCACACTGAGAATGTATGTGTTGCGGTCGGTGGAGGGGAGGGGCCCTTTGAAATCCATGCTGAGGCGTTCAAAGGGGTGGGAAGCCTTCACGAGGCACGCACGGTCTGGCCGGTAGAAGTGCGGCTTGCACTCCGCACAGACATGGCAGTCCCTGGTGACTGTCCTTACTTCCTCGACGGAATAGGGCAGATTGCGAGCTTTGACCAGAAGGTACAATCGAGTGACCCCCGGGTGACAACGGCTGTCGTGTAGGGCCCGGAGTTGGTCCACTTGTGCGCTGGCACATGTACCTCGGGAGAGGGCGTCTGGGGGCTCGTTGAGTTTACCGGGGCGATACAAGATCTCGTAATTATAGGTGGAGAGCTCGATTCTCCACCGCAATATTTTATCATTTTTGATCTTGCCCCGCTGTGTGTTATTGAATATGAAGGCTACCGACCGTTGGTCCGTAAGGAGAGTGAAACTCTTACCGGCCAGGTAATGCCTCCAATGCCGCACAGCTTCAACGATAGCTTGGGCCTCCTTTTAGACAGATGAGTGTCGAATTTCAGAGGCATGAAGGGTGCGGGAAAAGAATGCCACGGGTCTGCCTGCCTGGTTTAGAGTAGCGGCAAGGGCGACGTCTGAAGCGTCGCTTTCTACTTGGAAAGGCAGTAACTCGTCCACTGCGCGCATCCCGGCCTTGGCGATGTCTGCTCTGATGCGGGCAAAAGCGTGTTGTGCCTCGGCCGCGAGGGGGAATTGGGGGGACTGAATGAGTGGGCGGGCCTTGTCCGCATAGTTTAGGACCCACTGAGTAGGAAAAGAACCCCAGGCAGCGTTTGAGGACTTGGGGCAGTGGGGGAGGGGAAATTCCATGACGGGGCGCATGCGGTCGGGGTCGGGCCCGAGAAGTCCGTTTTGGACTATATAGCCGAGAATGGCTAACTGGGTCGTGCTGAACACACACTTCTCTTTGTTGAAGGTCTGGTTGAGAAGAGTGGCAGTGCAAAGGAATTTATCGAGGTTGGCATCGTGGTCCTCTGGTCATCACCGCAGATAGTGAAATTATCTAAGTACAGAAAGGTGGCCCACAAACCGTACTGGTCGACCATTCAGTCCATCTCTCTTTGGAAGACCGAGACCCCATTTGTGACACCGAAAGGGACCCTAAGGAAGTGGTAGAGGCGACCGTCCACCTCGAAGGCAGTGTATGGCCGGTCCGACTTCCGGATGGGGAGCTGGTGGTAGGCGGATTTCAGGTCAATTGTTGAGAAGACCCGGTACTGCGCAATCTGATTGACCATATCAGATATGCGTGGGAGGGGGTACGCGTCGAGCTGCGTGTACCGATTGATGGTCTGGCTGTAGTCCACGACCATCCTGTGTTTCTCCCCAGTTTTAACCACGACTACTTGGGCTATCCAGGGACTGTTGCTGGCCTCGATAATACCCTCCTTAAGCAGCCGCTGGACTTCGGACCTGATGAACGTCTTGTCCTGGGTGCTGTACCGTCTGCTCCTAGTGGCAACGGGCTTGCAATCCGCAGTTAGATTGGCAAAAAGGGAGGGGGGAATCGACCTTGAGGGTCGCGAGGTCGCAAACGGTAAGTGGGGTTAAGGGCCCACCAAATTTGAGGGTGAGGCTCTGGAGGTTGCACTGGAAGTCCAGGCCCAACAGGAGTGCAGCGTAGAGATTAGGAAGGACATAGAGGCGGAAGTTAGTAAATTCTACGCCCTGGACCGTGAGGGTGACTGTACAAAAGCCTCGGATCGGAACGGAGTGGGATCCGGATGCTAGGGAGATCCTTTGATTGGCAGGGTGGACCGCGAGGGAGCAGCGCCTTACCGTATCTGGGTGAACGAAGCTTTCGGTGCTCCCGGAGTCCAGCAGGCACGAGGTCGCGTGGCCGTTGAATTTAACCGTCGTCGACGCGGTGGCCAGGTTGTGCGGGCGAGATTGGTCCAGCGTCATCAAAGCGAGCTGTGGGTAGCCATCGGATGCTTTGGGTGGCGTGCGTGTGCGGTTCCGATGTCGGGATGTCCGGAGACCCTGTGGGGGACAAGATGGCGGCGCCCATGTTACGCACATTGCGGGGTCGGGACAAGATTGCGGCGCCCATGGGGCGCACGTGGCCGAAGGGGGACAAGATGGCAGCGGCTATTGGTCGCACATGGACCCGGGAGGAGACGATGGCGGCTCCCATTGTGCGTCTGGCGTGGGGGAGGGGGCGATAGCGGGCGTGGTCGCAGCGACTGCGCGGGCCTGGCACACAGCCGCGAAGTGGCCCTTTTTACTGCAGGCTTTACAAACTGCAGTGTGGGCCGGGCAGTGTTGGCGGGGGTGCTTCTGCTGATCGCAGAAGTAGCAGCAGGGACCCCCGGGGTGCGCGGATCGGCGTGCGGCGCAGGCGTATTGGGAAGGCAGGGCCCCGGCTGAGGACGTCGGCGGCGGGGTCAAGGAGGGGTAGGAAGGAGTAGAACGGTGGGCAGCGTGGCGGGAAGGGTACGATTAAAGACTAGTTTTCAACTCCAAGAATCTTTGTCTGGTCTCTCATGTGAGTGAGGGTGAAGTACAATGCAGTTGATTAGTATCACGGCAGCACAAGTAGATAGCACAGTGGCTTCACAGTGTCAGTGTCCCAGGTTCGATTCCCCGCTGGGTCACTGTCTGTGCGGAGTCTGCACGTTCTTCCCGTGTCTGCGTGGGTTTCCTGAAGGTGCTCCAGTTTTCTCCCACTGCCCAAAGACGTGCGGGTTAGGTAGATTGGCCATGATAAATTGCCCTTCGTGAACAAAAAGGTTAGGAGGGGTTATTGGGTTACGGGGATAGGGTGGAAGTGAGGGCTTCAGTGGGTCAGTGCGGACTCGATGGGCCGAACGGCCTCCTCCTGTACTGAATGTTCTATGAATAGCTGTATAATGTTTACCTTAACAATGAGGGAAGATAAGAAATGACAAGTGGCAGAAAATAGTGGACGGAGTAGTTCATAGGTCCCCTTACAGCAGATGTACAGTAGTGTAATAATAATGAATTGAGAGGAACTTATGACAAAGGCAATGTGATTATTGTGGGAGATTCTAACCTTCCTGAGACTGGACAAATTAACTTGGCAAACGCAGTTTGCAGGATGAGTTCATGGAAAGCTTTTGAAACAGTTTCCTAGAATATTATGTCATCAAACTAACCAGGAAAGAGGCAATATTAGATCTTCACTTGTCTAATGAGAGAGGGTTAATTAGTAATCTCATAGTGAACGATCCCCTAATGAACAGTGATCAAGATAACATTTCACATTGAATTTGAGAGTGATGTACAGAATTCCAAAAACTAGAGTAATAGACATAAATAAAGCCAATTACATAGATGTGAATGTGGATGGGGAAATCAGATTAAAGTTATGATGGTAGGTAAACGCTGGCAAACAGTTAAATAAATATTTCCTAATTCTTAATGAGTATACATCCCATTGAGTCACAAACTCCAAGAGAAAAGAGTTTAATCAGGCGCTAACAAAAGCTATTAAGGATAGTATTAGATTAAAAACAGAGGCATTTAATGCTTCTGGGTGATACTAAGCTTGAGGATTGGAAAACTTTTGGAAAGCAGCAAAGGATGATCAAACTATCGATAAAGATGAAGAAAACACAATACAAGAGTAAACAAATCAATAATGCTGAGCAGATTGTATGAACATCTAAAAGTGTAGAAAAAGGAGAGTAGTGAAATTAAACAATAGTCCCTTCGAGGCTGAGCCAGGAGAAATGATCGTGAAGAATGTTGTTGTATGATATACATGTACGTGTATCTTAAACCGCTGTCAATCACTGTCATCAAGACGGGATGTGTCTGCCTTCACAGCAGAAGACAAAAAACACACATGAGAAAGTAGAGAACGCAGTGTCGAATGAGAATAGGAAGCTGAAGTAATTGCTATTCATAAAGGAATGGTTTTGGAGATATGAATGTAACTAAAAGCCATCAAGCCACAAGGACTTGATAGCCAACATCCTGGGGCTCTAAACGAAGGAGCTGTAGAGTTAGAGAAAATTTTCTCCATTCTGGAACAGTCCCAGCAAACTGTTTGATCGCAAATCTGCCACTATTGTTCAAGAAAAAAGAGAGCTTGAGGGAACAGGGAACTGCAGTTAGCTTAACACCAGTCATTGGGAAAATGCTGGAATCCATTCTTAAGGGAATGATAATGGGGCACTTAGAAACCATTTTATGATTAGGTAGGGGCACTTAGAAACCATTTTATGATTAGGTAGAGTCAATGGGGTTTTATGAAAGGGAAAACTTGTTTGACAAATCTATTAAAGTTTCATGAAGATATAAATTGCAGGCAGGAAAGAACAGAAACAGTAGATGTAGGACGGGATTTATGCCCCTTCTCGCCAGCAAGATCTTCCAGTGCTGCCAAAGGTGAGCCCATGCAGCAGGTTCCCCGGCAACAGGGGGCAGGTAGGCCACACAAAACAGCATAGACATCGGCGGGGTCAGAGGTTCATGCCAGCGGCCAATGACGAGCCGCCTCCACTGACAGAATACTGCCAAGAATTTTGAATAAATATTTAACAAGGTGCCATGTCGAAGGCTGTTCCACAATAACTGGTTCGGATTTTAGATTAGCAAATCAGGATTGCTGCCATCCCACTCATGTATAATATCCAGTTGGGTCGAGAACCCAAAGCCAACATGCCATTTTCCCAGAATACATTAATCAGACAGGTGCCAACATCAGCAGCCAGTTGGCCATTTGGAATAATGGGCGGGATTCTCTAACCCCCCGCCGGGTCGGAGAATCCCCGGGGGGCAGCGCGAATCCCGCCCCGACGCCGGCTACCGTATTCTCCGGCGCCGGTTTTCAGGTGGGGGCGGGGTTCACGCCACGCCGGTCGGGGGACATTGGCAGCGGCATCCTCGGCAATTCTCCTGGCCCAGATGGGACGAGCGTCCGTCAATTTCTGGCCAGTCCCGCTGGCGTGGATTAGACACGGTCCCACACAGTGGGACCTGGCAGGTAAGTCGGCTGGGGCAGTCCTTGGGGGGGGGGGGGGCGGGGGGGATCCGACATCAGGGGGGGCCCACCGCTCTGCGGGCGGGCCTGTGCCGTGGGGGCACTCCATCCTTCCGCTCTGCCATGGCCTGCGCGGAGAAGACACCCCCCCAGTGCATGCACCAGAATATGCCGGCAGTTCCGCGCATGCGTGGGATCACTTTGGCACATGCGCGAACTCGCACAGTCCTTCGGCACCGACTGGCATGGCGCCAACCCCTCTGGCATCCACCTAGGTCCCGGAAATGCGGAGAATTCCGCTACTTCCGAAGGCCCGACGCCGGAGTGGTTCGCTACATTTTTGACGCTGGCGTCGGGCCATCGCGCCGATTGAGGAGAATCCTGCTGAAAATCTTTAATCCGTAATTGAGCTTGTTACAAGACAATTGACCCGAATTATACACTGCCCACACACAAAGTGGTCGCTATGGGCAGGCAGGTGAGTGGGGAGCCTGCCTTTTCACCATGTGCAGTAAAACAGCAGGAGGGAATGAGAATATATCCTTCAGGAGTGCATGTGCACATCGAGTGCACTCCCCCACCAAGATGATTAAGCTCTGTCCCCTTAGTGCCTCCCGTTGGCCACGAAATTCCATGCCCAGACCTCTCTCCTCCCTCCCTCTCATGCTGACTCACTCACTGCCCAAAATCTCTTAACCTATCTCACTTCAGGTCCTCGGGGAATCATACCCGGCACAAAGAAAGATGGTTGTGGTGGAAGACCTGAGCAATATCCAGGCTTGAGCTGACAAGTGGCAAGTTTCATTCACGCCACACAAGTGCCAGGCAATGACCAACAAGAGAGGATCTAACCATTTTCCCTTGACATTCAATGGCATTACCATTGCTGAATCTCCCGTAATCAATATCCTGGTGGTTACCATTGATCAGGAACTAAACTAGCCATATTAATACTGTGGCTACCAGAGCAGCTCAATAGCTAGAAATACTATGGCAGGTAACGCACCTCCTGACAGCCCTACCTCCCCCCCCCCCCACCCCCACCCCCCTCCTCCCCGCCCCCCCCATCACCCCCAAACCCTGTCCAACATCTAAAAGCCACAAGTCAGGAGTGCAATGGAATACCCTCCACTTGCTTCGATGAGAGAAGCTCCAACAACAACACTCAAGCAGGTTGATACCATCCAGAACAAAGCATCCTGCTTGTTGCTACACCTTCCACAAACATTCAATCCCTCCAATGAACTGCAGGATAACAGTCCAATGTTGGAAAATGTCCACCATCTGACAAGGTGTCAATGACAGGGGCTGTGGCAGTAATGTGCCAAACTGAATGTGTATCACATATTCTCAGAGGAAAGCAAATAATACAGCCTGTAAGTATTCATCTGCTTCCTTATGGGGTGTCACAGTAAGCAAGGAATTCACAGATATTCAGACTTCAATATCCCACCAGAATCATCACCATCTGACGAATTCCCAATGAATATACCGCTGCTGATACTGCCTGTCCTGCAGCCATTTCACATTCCAACTGATGTTAAACGGCTGAGGGCGGGAATTCCTTCCTCACTCGGGAGTAAGTCAGCTGGTGAATCTGATTGGCCAGCAGCTCTAGTCCCAGCAGCGCCAGGTGCTGCAGTGTACAGCGCTGGTACTGCGGGAAGCTCCCCAGATCTGGGCCAGGATTCTCCCTTCTGGGGACTATGTCCCCATGCCGGCGGGAAACCGGCGCCAACCACTCCGGCGTCAAAAGCCCCCGAAAGTGAGGAATTCTCCGAGCTTTCGGGTGCTAGGTGGACGCCGGAGGGGTTGGCGGCGCTCCAGCCGACGCCGAAGGGGCGGTGCACATTCGCGCATGCGCGGAACGGCTGGCGTCATCTCGCACATGCGCGGACCGACAAGCGTATTTCCAAGCATGCGGGGGGTCGGAGAATCTCGGCCCAGAAGTTCCAGGACACCAGAACCAGAAAAATTATGGGGGTCACAGAGGGGGAAACGAATGTGAGGCCTTTGATGTGGGGAAGGGGTAATCAGAGGGGGTAAGGACGTTGATGGAGTGGCTGGGTGTGGGGGGAAGCTCCCAGCACAATCAGACCTTTTGGCAAGGGGCACCTTGTTGTGATCTGCATATCTGTATATACACAAGGAGTTAATGTAATGATACTACAACTAAACAATCACTAGAGGGCAGCATCAGAGATGTATAAATAGACAGACGGAAGCAAGGATCACCCTCTTCACAGGAACAGTAGCTAGTAACCAGACACAGGCAGACAGTTCAGCACAGGTGTAGATGACCATGAGTGAAACACAGCCAGAGTGGGAATTGGAACTTCATAATTTGGGACAGTGTGGTAATTAAAGAGGTAAGTGGTGAATTTAAATCTTCCTGTTTTTCAGTTAAAAGTTCAGTGTCTAGCTTAAGTGTCTGATTGGCTGAAGCAGCCCCTACCCTAATTGCTGAGAGGCAGTTATCTGTCAGTCACCTGAAGCCTGCTTAGTGGCACAAGGGTGTACATTGTATTCTTCTGTTTAAAGCTTAAGTAGTGTGAGTCAACTTGGTTGAGCCGAGTTCTATGTAAGACAGGCATCAAACGCACACTCAATAAGCTGCACATGTGAATGAGACACATTGTGAGTGAGACATAGCCAGCTTGGGAATTGGAACTTGGTAATTTGGGGCAGGGTGGTAATTTGGCGCGGAGTGGGAGGAGGTGCTGTTTCCCTTTTTGGTCTGTTTCCTTTGTTTGGCTTTGTAACTGGAAATCTGCAGGGAGAGATCCAGAGTGCATTCCGGGAAGCAGGGAGAAAACCAGGGAGCACCCTAGGAAGGTAAGAGACATAAAATCTTACCCCCAGGTTCCAGTGGCCTTCATTTTCGGGAGCTTGAGAGAGAGTGAGAGAGCTGGGGAGCAGCTTGGGAACAGGTAAGTGATAGATATTCTGCTATTCTGAGTGATCCGACTGGGTGGTGGAAAAACTGAAAAGTGACATCACAGGAAAGCTGTGACCTGATTGGCTGGGAGGGAATCTGCACTAAATTTAAAAATTAAACATTGTTAAACTAATTAAACATAATTAATTAATTACTTAATCATAATTTGAAATGAAATGAAATGAAATGAAAATCGCTTATTGTCACAAGTGGTTTCAAATGAAGTTACTGTGAAAAGCCCCTAGTCGCCACATTCTGGTGCCTGTTCAGGGAGGCTGGTACGGGAATTGAACTGCGCTGCTGGTCTGCCTTGGTCTGCTTTCAAAGCCAGCGATTTACCCCTGTGCTAAACCAGTCCCAAATTTAGAGGGGTATCTAAGCCAGAGACCAGAGAGTACTGTATTTAACATTTACATTTATAGTAGCAATCTAGTGCTAGGAAACATATGGTTAACAGTAACTTTTTAAAACATTTATTTTTTAATTTAATTTATTAATTAGCTAACGCAATGTCAATTAGAGGGGTGCAGTGCTCTGACTGTGAGATGTGGCAGGTCCGGAAGGCTTCCAGCATCCCGGGTGGCTACACCTGCAGAAAGCGCACCCAACTGGGGCTCCTCACAGACCGCATGGAGCTTGCAGGTGACGGAAAGCGTCATTGATAGCCGTTATGTAGATGTGGTCACACCCAAGGTGCAGGCAGAGAAATGGGTGACCACCAGAAGGGGCAGGCAGTCAGTGCAGGAATCCTCTGTGGTTGTCCCCCTCTCGAACAGGTATACCGCTTTGGATACTGTTGGGGGGAATAGCCTATCAGGGGAAAACTGCAACAGCCAGAGCAGTGGCCCCACGGCTAGCTCTGATGTTCAGCAGGGAGGGTCAAAGAGCGGAAGAGCAATGGTCATAGGGAACTCTATAGTCAGGAGCATATATAGACGCTTCTGTGGACGTGAAAGAGACTCCAGGATGGCATGTTGCCTCCCTGGTGCCAGGGTCCAGGATGTCTCAGAACGGGTAGCAGGCATCCTGAAGGGGGAGGGCCAACAGGCAGAGGTCGTGGTACAAACTGGTACTAACAACATAGGCAAGAAGGGGGGTGTGGCCCCGTAGCAGGAGTTCAGGGAGCTAGGCAGAAAGTTAAAAGACAGGACCTCGAGGGTTGTAATCCCGGGATTACTCCCTGTGCCACGTGGCAGTGAGGCTAGAAATAGGAAGATAGAGCAGCTAAACACGTGACTAAACAACTGGTATAGGAGGATGGGTTTCAGTTATCTGGACCACTGGGAGCTCTTCTGGGGCAGGTGTGACCTGTATCAGAAGGAGTAATATAATATGCTACCAGGCCATGATTACAGAACTAGAAAAAAAAGAACATTTGTACCAGATATTTGACTTTGGAAGGCTTCGCAGCATTCAGGTCCCTCGAAGAACAATGGACCAAGTTCAAGCTCCGCATCTATTCCAAACGAACGGTAATCTTAAATCTGAGGGAAGGGCAAGATTGGCAGCTAAACGTTCCAGGATTTAGATGTTTCAGGCGGGATAGAGGGGGATGTAAAAGGGATGGCGGAGTTGCGCTACTGGTTAGGGAGGATATCACAGCTGTACTATGGGAGGACACCTCAGAGGGCAGTGAGGCTATATGGGTAGAGATCAGGAATAAGAAGGGTGCAGTCACAATGTTGGGGGTTTACTACATGCCTCCCAACAGCCAGCGGGAGATAGAGGAGCAGATAGGTAGACAGATTTTGGAAAAGAGTAAAAACAACAGGGTTGTGGTGATGGGAGACTTCAACTTCCCCAAAATTGACAGGGACTCACTTAGTGCCAGGGGCTTAGACGGGGCAGAGTTTGTAAGGAGTATCCAGGAGGGCTTCTTAAAACAATATGTAGACAGTCCAACTAGGGAAGGGGCAGTACTGGACCTGGTATTGGGGAATGAGCCCAGACAGGTGATAGAAGTTTCAGAAGGGAAGCGTTTCGGGAACAGTGACCACAATTCAGTAAGTTTTAAAGTGCTGGTGGACAAGGATAAGAGTGGTCCTAGGGTGAATGTGCTAAATTGGGGGAAGGCTAATTATAACAATATTAGGCGGGAACTGAAGAACCTAGATTGGGGGCGGATGTTTGAGAGCAAATCAACATCTGACATGTGGGAGGCTTTCAAGTGTCAGTTGAAAGGAATTCAGGACCGGCATGTTCCTGTGAGGAAGAAGGTTAAATACGGCAATTTTCGGGAACCTTGGATAACGAGAGATATTGTAGGCCTCGTCAAAAAGAAAAAGGAGGCATTTGTCAGGGCTAAAAGGCTGGGAACAGACGAAGCCTGTGTGGAATATAAGGAAAGTAGGAAGGAACTTAAGCAAGGAGTCAGGAGGGCTAGAAGGGGTCACGAAAAGTCATTGGCAAATAGGGTAAAGGAAAATCCCAAGGCTTTTTACACGTACGTAAAAAGCAGGAGGGTAGCCAGGGAAAGGGTTGGCCCACTGAAGGACAGGCAAGGGAATCTATGTGTGGAGCCAGAGGAAATGGGTGAGGTACTAAATAAATACTTTGCATCAGTATTCACCAAAGAGAAGGAATTGGTAGATGTTGAGTCTGGAGAAGGGTGTGTAGATAGCCTGGGTCACATTGAGATCCAAAAAGACGAGGTGTTGGGCGTCTTAAAAAATATTAAGGTAGATAAGTCCCCAGGGCCTGATGGGATCTACCCCAGAATACTGAAGGAGGCTGGAGAGGAAATTGCTGAGGCCTTGACAGAAATCTTTGGATCCTCACTGTCTTCAGGTGATGACCCGGAGGACTGGAGAATAGCCAATGTTGTTCCTCTGTTTAAGATGGGTAGCAAGGATAATCCAGGGAACTACAGGCCGGTGAGCCTTACTTCAGTGGTAGGGAAATTACTGGAGAGAATTCTTCGAGACAGGATCTACTCCCATTTGGAAGCAAATGGATGTATTAGTGAGAGACAGCATGGTTTATTGAAGGGGAGGTCGTGCCTCACTAATTTGATAGAGTTTTTCGAGGAGGTCACAAAGGTGATTGATGCAGGTAGGGCAGTGGATGTTGTCTATATGGACTTCAGTAAGGCCTTTGACAAGGTCCCTCATGGTAGACTAGTACAAAAGGTGAAGTCACACGGGATCAGGGGTGAGCTGGCAAGGTGGATACAGAACTGGCTAGGTCATAGAAGGCAGAGAGTAGCAGTGGAAGGATGCTTTTCTAATTGGAGGGCTGTGACCAGTGGTGTTCCGCAGGGATCAGTGCTGGGACCTTTGCTGTTTGTAGTATATATAAATGATTTGGAGGAAAATGTAACTGGTCTGATTAGTAAGTTTGCAGACGACACAAAGGTTGGTGGAATTGTGGATAGCGATGAGGACTGTCAGAGGATACAGCAGGATTTAGATTGTTTGGAGACTTGGGCGGAGAGATGGCAGATGGAGTTTAATCCGGACAAATGTGAAGTAATGCATTTAGGAAGGTCTAATGCAGGTAGGGAATAGACAGTGAATGGTAGAACCCTCAAGAGTATTGAAAGTCAGAGAGATCTAGGAGTACAGGTCCACAGGTCACTGAAAGGGGCAACACAGGTGGAGAAGGTAGTCAAGAAGGCATACGGCATGCTTGCCTTCATTGGACGGGGCATTGAGTATAAGAATTGGCAAGTCATGTTGCAGCTGTAATAGAACCTTAGTTAGGCCACACTTGGACTATAGTGTTCAATTCTGGTCGCCACACTACCAGAAGGATGTGGAGGCTTTAGAGAGGGTGCAGAAGAGATTTACCAGAATGTTGCCTGGTATGGAGGGTATTAGCTATGAGGAGCGGTTGAATAAACTCGGTTTGTTCTCACTGGAACGACGGAGGTTGAGGGGCGACCTGATAGAGGTCTACAAAATTATGAGGGGCATAGACAGAGTGGATAGTCAGAGGCTTTTCCCCATGGTAGAGTGGTCAATTACTAGGGGGCATAGTTTTAAGGTGAGAAGGGCAAGGTTTAGAGTAGATGTATGAGGCAAGTTTTTTACGCAGAGGGTAGTGGGTGCCTGGAACTCGCTACTGGAGGAGGTGGTGGAAGCAGGGTGACATTTAAGGGGCATCTTGACAAATACATGAATAGGATGGGAATAGAGGGATACGGACCCAGGAAGTGTAGAAGATTGTAGTTTAGTCGGGCAGCATAGTCGGCAGGGGCTTGGAGGGCCGAAGGGCCTGTTCCTGTGCTGTACATTTCTTTGTTCTTTGTTCTTTGTTCTAATTGGAAACTTTTTATGCAGCAAGTCCATATCTTTATGGAAGCAAACGATTTGACCACCGCTTCTGAAGCTAGAAAAATAGCTCCGCTCTTATCCTTTGCAGGGAAGCAGACTGTAGATATATACAACTCTTTCACTTACTCTGAAAGAGAGGACAGAACCAAACTTGATGTAATAATTTAAAAATTTGAAAACCATTGCAAAACGCAGAAAATGAAATCTCCGAGAGATTCGGGTTCACCAGATGTTTGCAAAAACATGAAGAATCATTCAACAGCTTTGTCACAGATTTAAAATCACTAACACAAGCCTGCAACTTTGCTGATTTAAGCGATTGAATGCTCAGAGACAAAATCGTAAAGGGAATATGTGATCAGGGACTCAGAGAATCATTATTAAAACAAAGATTTAACGCTGGAAATCGCTATTGAAAAGTGCATTTCGCAAGAAAAAAAAAAATCACTACTTTAAGTTTTCACAAAGAAAGAACACCGAAAAAGTTCTCCACGAGTCTGAGGTAGTTAAAATGGTGTCGGAGAACATTTTAAACGGCATTCATCCTGACCAGAGGCAGTGTGCACATCCACAAAAGAAGTAAACCAGCAAAATTCTGTTCTGCACATGCGCAGGAAACCGCAGCCCTGCATACGCAGTTGATAAAAGGCGCATTGGGCAATGATCGATCTGCGCATGCGCAAACCGCGTATGTGCAGTTGAAAGAAGATCGTCCGAAGATCACGCGCAATCGATTATTACGCATGACATCACAAGCATCATGATGTCAGAAGACTCAGACCACACCCACTTAAAGGGAAACTGTCCGCACATCACAAACAAGACTCTTAAAGGTACAATAACCAAATTGTTTACCTCAAAAGGCACAACATTGCCTTAACTTGAACCAGCAGTCGAAAATAACTTTCGCAGCACCCTGTAACAAGCAGTTTGCAGCATCCAAAGTGAAGAGCACATTAACAAATCCAAAACTAAGGAAGATGATTTGTTGATTAATAGTGAAGAGCACAAAAACAAATCCAAAACCACAGACGATGATTTGTTTATCAAAAAATACCACTCAGACATGGCTGAGTTATTCGGATATGATGATCACAGCATCAGCAAAACGGTTGCAAAGCTCAATATGACTCTACTCATGGTAAATGAATCCAATACCATGATGCAATGGCAGTTCGTTGATACATTGGATGACAGCAACCTGTCAAATAGCCAAGACGAAAACAACGCCACACAGAGTCCTGACCGGCTCCGTTGAAAGAGTGCTGATCCACAGAGATACCATTGCCCGGCTCTACACAGAGAGCGATGAAAGACTCCATAGAGAGAGCGACGCAAACCTCCACAGAGAGCTCGTTGACAGACTCCAGAATGGAAGCAATTAAAGATTCCAGAGCGACAATCATGCACGAAGAAAACTATGAAGGTCCATCCACCTTATTTCAACAACCAGAAGAAAATCTACCCAGCTCATTTAAGCAACAAGATTATGAAGGTCTATCCACCTTATTTGACTAACCAGAAGCAGACTATGAAAGTCTACCCAGCTCATTTGAACAACAAAAAGACGACTATGAAGGCTCATCTATCTTATTTGATGAACAAGACAATGAATGTCTAAATGCTGTATCTACGAATAGTGACATAATGATCACAATCAGTAACATGTAAACATATAGTTTAAGCATTGGAGAGAGAACAAACTCACAGTTAATTCATCAACGTTACTCAAGAAAGTATTTGCTCTACGAATGTTAATCAACATCGAGTTAAGGATCATTTTGGACGATGCAAGTGAGTAACTTATATTACACAAAACAATACAACATTACTATCAGAAATAGTAATATAATACCCAATATTAAAAGGAGGCAGTTGATGGAGGCCCCCTCCCCCAACCCCATCCTGGCTGCCGTTTCCCCACGAGCATGAGCATGTCACATTCTGGGCTTCCTCCCTTTCCCTGAACTCCTCCCACTGACCGGAGGTTAGGCGGGAATCAACACTTCAATTAGCCACTTGAGGGTCCCCAGTTGGGGCAAGAGGAGGGGATCAGCCACAGCCTCACCCTTCCTACAGTAAAATTGCAGAGTGGTCAGGGCAGGTAGGAGCCCAATGAAAATGCCATCCAAAGAACTTTACACCCATCCCACCTCTGCAAACCACCAGCAGGGGGGCATAAAATTCTGACCCACTTCTCCATGAGGACTACCCCTGGCTTCTCCAATCGAACTACAGAGATGAAGTTCTTCATGCCTGTAACCATTCTCATAAATGTATTCTACCAGCTCCAGTGCCTGCACATCTTTGCTCCAGCTCAGGCTGAACCAGTGACAGGAATGTCCAATACTGACAGGAATGTCCAATACTGACAAGAATGCCCAATACTGTCAGGAATGTACAACACTGAATTGAGTGTCCAACACTGACAGGAATGTCCGACACTGACAGGAATGTCCGACACTGATTTGAGTGTCTGATACTGACAGGAATGCCCGATACTAACAGGATACTGATAGGAATGCCCAATACTAACAGGAATGTCCAATACTGCCAGGAATGTCCGACACTGACAGGAATGTCCGACACTGACAGGAATGTCCGACACTGATTTGAGTGTCTGATACTGACAGGAATGCCCGATACTAACAGGATACTGATAGGAATGCCCAATACTAACAGGAATGCCCAATACTGACAGGAAAGTCCAATACTGACAGGATACTGACAGGAATGTCCAGTACTGACAGGAATGTTCAATACTGACAGGATACTGACAGGAATGTCCAGTACTGACAGGAATGTTCAATACTGACAGGATACAGACAGGAAAGGGCAACACGGTGGCGCAGTGGGTTAGCACTACAGCCTCACGGCGCTGAGGTCCCAGGTTTGATCCCGGCTCTGGGTCACTGTCCGTGTGGAGTTTGCACATTCTCCCCGTGTTTGCTTGGTTTTCGCCCCCACAACACAAAGATGTGCAGGCTAGGTGAATTGGCCACTCTAAATTGCCTCTTAATTGAAAAAAATGAATTGGGTACTCCCGTAACAGCCTCCCCGAACAGGCGCCGGAATGTGGCGACTAGGGGCTTTTCACAGTAACTTCATTGAAGCCTACTTGTGACAATAAGCGATTTTCATTTTCATTTCATTTCAAATTTATTGAAAAAAGGATAATGACAGGAATGTCCGATACTGACAGGAATGTCCGATACTGACAGGAATGTCTGATGCTGACAGGAATGTCCGATGCTGACAGGAATGTCTGATGCTGACAGGAATGTCCGATACTGACAGGAATGTCCGACACTGACAGGATAATGATAGGAATGTCCAATACTGACAGGAATGTCCAATACTGATAGGATACTGACAGGATTGTCCAATACTCTAAAGATACTGATAGGAATGTCCAATACTAACAGAATTATGATAGGAATGTCCAATACTGACAGGATACTGGCAGGAATGTCCAATACTGACAGGAATGTCCAATTCTGACAGGATACTGACAGAAATGTCCAATACTGACAGGATACTGACAGGAATGTCCAATACTGACAGGAATGTCCAATTCTGACAGGATACTGACAGAAATGTCCAATACTGACAGGAATATCCAATACTGACAGGAATGTTCAATACTGACAGGAATGTCCAATTCTGACAGGATACTGACAGGAATGCCCAATACTGACAGGATACTGACAGGAATGCCCAATACTGACAGGATACTGACAGGAATGTCCGATACTGACAGAAATGTCCAATACTGACAAGAATGTCCACTGCATCGTAATTCACCCAGCACAGAACTCAATAGCTCACTTTGTATATAGTGAAATGACAGGAATGTCCGATACTGACAGGAATGTCCAATGCTGACACGATACTACAAGAATGTCCGATACTGACAGGAAACTGACAGGAATGTCCAATACTACAGGCACACAAGATTGGCAGGGATGACTGAAGAGGCTGCACAATGATACATACCTACATGGGGGAAGGGTGGCAGGAATGGCTGACATTTGGACTGGGGACAGACTCTGAGGCAGAAATGACCAGTTTTTGGATGAGTGGTTTGTGGTAGTCACCACTGTTTGTTTATTAAAGGTAATAAAGTAAGGCTCCTGCCCTACATGTACGGGGGGAGAAACCTGGTTATCGAAGAGAAGCTGACGAGGCTCTTCAATGAAAAACTGTTCAAGTCAAAAAGCAAGATTGAGAGTGACCTCTCCGGTCCATTCAACGAGCATAAAATTCCACATCCTGTGACTGCTGAAGCCAATCTGGCACGACTGTTTGAAAACCAGCTGTCCCTACCAGCAAAATAGCTCAATAGTAATCTCGTCTCGTCGTAATTGATAGTGCATCAATTTATTAAGCAGAGATATTACAGCGATGGAACTACGCATCAAGCCTGCTCGCCTACAGCTGCACCCGCAAGCAGCCAACGCCACGTCGGCCTTCGACCACTGGCTCGCTTGTTTCGAGAGCTACCTCCAATCCGCGAGGGACCAACCCTCGGAGGAACAGAAACTCCAGGTCCTTATTTTTCCCCTTATCCGGGATGCGCCTACTTACACGGAATCAATGGAGCTCCTGAAGGGACATTATATTCGCCCAATCAACAAACTATATGCCAGGCACCTCCTGTCCACGAGACAGCAACTCCCTGATGAGTCTTTAGACGGTTTCTGGCATGCCCTGCACATCCTGGCGAGGAACTGTGACTGCCAGGCAGTTTTGGCAGTCGAACTTACTGAACTTTTAATCAGGGACGCTTCTGTTACGGGCATGGGGCCGGAGTACATCCGCCAGCGCCTATTAGAAGGGGGTACCCTCGACTTTGCGGCAACCAGGCAACTCGCAAACTCACTGACTGTTGCCTCCCGTAACGTACAGTCGTACGCCCCCGACCGCACGGCGCCCTCATGGACATCGTGGGCCCCACCACCGGCCACTCGCAGCCAACCCCAAGCCTGTGCCGCATGGCAGCCAGCCAACCCCGGGGTCCCAAATGCTATTTCTGCGGGCAGACAAAGCACCCCCGCAGCGCTGCCCGGCGCGGAGCGCAATCTGCCAGGCCCGGTCGATCGTCGCTGTATCCAGGCCCATTATTCCTGCACCCCCAACGTGCGACCCGTGGGCGCCGCCATTTTCGTCCCCGCAGCCCACATGCGGCTCGTGGGCGCCGCCCATCTTCCTCCCATCAGACCACGTGCAGCCCATGGGCGCCGCCATCTTTTACACCGCCCGCTACGTGCGCCACCATTTTCGCCGCCATTTTGGACAGCGCCTCAAGACCCCGGCTCGCGGGCACCTCATCTGGCCGCTCAACGCCTGCCACCGCCGCCGACCAGCCCGGAGCCTACCAACACCAGCCGCAGCTTGCCTCTATCATGCTCGACCAGTCCCGGCCGCACAACCTCTCAACCGTGACGACGACGGTTAAAGTCGATGGACACAAGACTTCCTGCCTTTTTGACTCCGGGAGCACGGAAATCTTCATCCACCCCTCTACGGTAAAGTGCTGCTCCCTCGCGGTACACCTCATTACCCAAAGAATCTCCCTGGCCTCCTGATCCCACTCCGTGGAAATCTGGGAGTACTGTATCGCCACCCTCACTGTCCAGGGCATACAGTTCAGCAACTTCTGGCTCTACGTCCTCTAACCTCTGCGCTGCCCTGTTACTCGGTCTGGACTTCCATTGCAACCTCCAGAGCCTAACTCTAAAATTCGGCGGACCCCTACCATCCCCTCACCGTATGCGGCCTCACGACCCTTAAGGTCGACCCACCTTCCCTGTTTGCAAACCTCAACCCGGATTGCAAACCCGTCGCCACCAGGAGCAGATGGTACACTGCCTAGGACAGGACCTTCATCAGGTCGGAGGTCCAGCGGTTGTTGCAGGAAGGTATCATTGAGGCCAGCAACAGCCCCTGGAGAGCCAAAGTGGTAGTAGTAAACACTGGGGAGAAACACAGGATGGTCATTGACTACAATCAGTCCATCAATCGGTACACGCAGCTCGACGCGTATCCCCTCCCACGCATATCTGATATGGTCAATCAGATTGCACAGTACCGGGTCTTTTCTACAGTGGACCTGAAATCTGCCTACCACCAGCTCCCCATCCGCAAGGCGGACCGCCAATACACTGCGTTCGAAGCAGACGGCTGCGTTTACCACTTCCTGAGGGTTCCCTTCGGCGTCACTAACGGGGTCTCGGTCTTCCAACGTGAGATGGACCGAATGGTTGACCAGTAGGGGCTGCGGGCCACCTTCCCGTACCTAGATAACATCACCATCTATGGCCACGATCAGCAGGACCACGACGCTAACCGCCAAACTCCTGAACCTGACATACAATAAGGAGAAGTGCGTGTTCCGCACCAACCGCTTAGCCATCCTTGGCTATGTTGTGGAAAATGGTGTTCTAGGGCCCAACCCTGACCGCATGCTCCCCCTCATGGAACTCCCCCTCCCCCACTGCCCTAAGGCCCTCAAACGATGCCTGAGGTTTTTCTCCTATTATGCCCAGCGGGTCCCTAACTATGTGGACAAGGCCCGCCCTCTCATCTACTCCACAGTTATTCCCCTGACGGCTGAGGCCCGCCAGGCCTTCAACCGTATCAAGGCTGACATCGCCACAGCCGCGATGCACGCAGTCGACGAGACCCTCCCCTTTCAGGTCGAGAGCGATGCATCGGATGTCGCTCTGGGCGCCAACCTCAACCAGGAAGGCAGGCCCGTGGCATTCTTTTCCCGTACCCTCCATGCCTCTGAAATTCGGCACTCCTCTGTCGAAAAGGAGGCGCAAGCCATCGGAGAAGCTGTGCGGCATTGGAGGCATTACCTGGTCGGCAGAAGATTCACTCTCCTCACTGATCAACGGTCGATTGCCTTCATGTTTAATAATACACAGCGGGGCAAGATCAAAAAAGATAAATCTTAAGGTGGAGTATCGACCTCTCCACCTACAATTTCGAGATTTTGTATCGCCCCGGTAAGCTCAACGAACCCCCCGATGCCCTATCCCGAGGTACATGTGACAGCGCACAAGTGGACCGACTCCGGGCCCTACATGATGGCCTCTGTCACCCAGGGGTTGTCATGATATTCAGATGAACATCACAGCACATACATACACACATAATAATGGACAGATCAACGGACCAATCAACACACAAAACACGACAGCCAATCACGGACAAGAGCATACACAGTACAAAGCAGGGAACACGACACTTCCTGGGCACTCGAGCAGGAGAGGGCTCAGGGCACAGACCTCATTGCCAGCCACTCAGAGGTTCACCATGTGCTGAGTACCAGAGTTTAATATGTTAATAGTACATTGAAATAAAACTGCGTTGTACCATTCGCAACCGTGTTGGTTCGTCTGTGTGTCAGAGTACCCAACTCTTCATAATACCAGGAGTGATTTGACACCTACCCACAAATCTGCCATCCTGCGCCATTGACACCGTCAACACACCGCAGCCGCTGCAAGTCGCTGGAAACCTCAGCGTAAATTGGAAGTTGTTCAAGCAGCGCTTCCAGCTCTTTCTGGAAGCCAACGAAAGAGAGAGCGCCTCCGACACCAGATAGATCGCCATCCTCCTCACCACCGCAGAGCAGCACGCCACCCATGTCTACAACTCCCTGGTGTTCGCGGAAGGCGAGGACAAATCCAAATACAAGACGGTCCTTCTCAAGCTCGACCAACACTTCAACGTCGAGGTCAACGAAAGCTTCGAGAGATATGTCTTCCAGCAGCGCCTGCAAGGTAAGGATGAGCTCTTTCAGTCATTCCTTACCCATCTCCGCATCCTCGCGCAGTCCTGCGGTTACGTCACCACCTCAGACTCCATGATTCGGGACCAGATCGTTTTTGGGCACCCAAGCCAGCAGCTTTTAAAAATAAAAGGCCTCACCTTAGCCTGCGCAATCGAAGCCTGTGTCCTGCACGAAAACGCGACTAGCCGCTATGCACAATTTCAGGCGACCGAATCGGCGCGGCGGGGGTTCTACGCGGCCGGATCGGCGAGCCAGGTGCCCCACGAGGCCGAACGGGTCCAGGCGATCGAGTTCCTCCCGGCCCGTGGCCCGGACACGTCGGCCATTTCACGCGCTTTCCGGGGCCTCCCGCGCTTGTGCGGCCAATACCTACGGCAACACTGAGGGACATGATGCACAGGCGCGCCCGACGCAAGACCGAACTGCGCATCGGCAGTGGCACAGTGAACGTCATGACGTCACGACGTGCGGCAACTGTGGAGCTGCACATTTAAAGCGGCAATGTCCCGCAAGAACCCGACAATGCCTACGCTATGGCAAGGTGGGCCACTACGCTGCTTACTGTCGAGCAGCTCAACCTGTCAATTTTCCACAATCGACCATGCTCCGGTACTGCACAGGATGCAACTGCAGCGCGGTCGCCAGAAGAGGTCATATGACACACGGGCAACTGATCTTCCCGCTCTGGCCCCTGGAGACAAAGTCCGTATCCACCTACCTGAAGGTGGCTGGTCAGCACCTGCCGAAGTTCTCCGACGCGTGGCTCCCCGCTCGTTCCTGGTGTGCATGCCTGATGGATCCGTTCGTAGGCACAATCGCCGGGCTCTTCGCCTGCTTCCACGCTCACTACGAGACCTTACACCAACACCGCGCCCTCCTGTTGTTCCTGATTTCGACTTCGTGGAGCTGCCTGCTACCATGCCCCTTCCGTCGTCGCCCGTGGCCAGGCCCGTTCCTCAGCCGGTGGTTCCAGACCTACCCTTGAGCCGGTCAACTCGAATTCGTCGCCCACCTACTAGACTGGACTTATGAGACTGTTTATACATTGAACTCATGTAACCACTCTGTTAATATGTTTATGTTCTTATTGTTACAGGAATTCGTTTTATCGTTCAACACTTCCCGGTTCTTTGTTTATGGTACAATCTCGTTGTTATGTCGCACCCGACACCGCCCCTTGTATATAGTTAAGCCCCATGTACATGCTGTAAATATTACACACACACACATTTAGCTACACTCAGTACACATCTCTATTTATAAACACGTAGGCACATAATCTTGTAAAAAAAGGGGGGCTGTCATGATAGTCAGATGAACATCTCAGCACATACATACACACATAATGATGGACAGATCAACGGACCAATCAACACACAAAACACGACAGCCAATCACGGACAAGAGCATACACAGTACAAAGCAGGGAACACAACACTTCCTGGGCACTTGAGCAGGAGACGGCTCAGGGCACAGACCTCATTGCCAGCCACTCAGAGGTTCACCATGTGCTGAATACCAGAGTTTAATATGTTAATAGTTCACTGAAATAAAACTGCGTTGTACCATTCGCAACCGTGTTGGTTCATCTGTGTATCAGAGTACCCAACACTTCAGGGGTCACCCGGTTCTTTCACTTCCTAAAGGCCCGCAACCTGTCCTACTCCATTGCGGAGGTCAGGGCTGTCACCAGAGACTGCCAGGTCTGCGCGGAGTGCAAACCGCACTTCTACCGGCCAGATCGAATGCACATGGTGAAGGCCTCCCGCCTCTTTGAACGCCTCAGCATGGACTTCAAAGGGCCGCTCCCCTCCACCGACCGAAACACGTACTTCCTGAACGTGGTCGATGAATACTCTAGATTCCACTTCGCCATCCCATGCCCCGATATGACGTCTGCCATGGTCATTAAAGCACTCAACAGCATCTTCACCCTGTTCGGTGTCCCCGCTTACATCCACAGTGACCGGGGATCCTCCTTTATGAGTGATGAGCTGCGTCAGTTCCTGCTCAGCAAGGGCATTGTCTCGAGCAGGATGACCAGTTACAACCCCCGGGGAAGCGGGCAGGTGAAGAGGGAGAATGGGACGGTATGGAAGGCCGTTCTACTGGCCCTGCGGTCTAGAAATCTCCCGGCCTCCCGCTGGCAGGAAGTCCTCCCCGACGCGCTCCAGTAAATTTGATCATTACTCTGCACTGCAACTAACGAAACCCCCCCATGAACGTCTCCTTGCCTTCCCCAGGAAGTCCCCTCCGGGGTTTCGCTCCCAACATGGCTGGCAGCTCCAGGACCCGTCCTCCTCCGCAAACACGTGCGGCTCCACAAGGCGGACCCGTTGGTTGAAAGAGTATAGCTGCTGCAAGCGAACCCGCAGTATGCCTACCGCGTACCCCGACGGCCACCAGGACACAGTCTCCCTCAGGGACCTGGCACCAGCTCGATTCCCACCCACGGCCCCACGCCACCCGACAACCCTCCCCCCCTCCGATTGCCCCGTCACCATTCACCTTCCCCACAGCGGTCCTCACTACAGCCCCCACCCCAGGACGATCCGCTGGTTCCACCCAGGGATGAAGATGAGGACAACACGCTCCCAGAGTGACAGGCGACCAAGCCGGCGCCTGCATCACCACCGGGACCGAGGCGCTCACAGCGGAGGATCAAGGCACCCGACCGGCTAAATTTGTAAACTTTAAATGCTCACATACCTGTAAATAGTTTTCCACCACCCCCGCTGGACACCTTTTTAACAGGGGGTGAATGTGGTAGTCACCACTGTTTGTATAATACTTGTATTAGAGGTAATACGGTAAGGCTCCTGTACTGTAGGTACGGCAGTAGATCCCTGCCTGCTGGTTCCGCCCAGTAGGCAGAGTATAAATGCGTGTGCACACCGAGCTGCTACCATTTCCGGTAGCAGCTGCAGGAGGCAACAAATCTCTGCTTTATAAAGCCTCGATTACTCTCTACTCTCGCTTTGTCGTAATTGATAGTGCATCATGGTTATCTCCACACCGTGTTGTTTTCATAATGGAGCTTGTTGCAGGATCACTGCATCTTAATCCACCGAGCACACAACTCAATAGCACACTTTGTATATTGTGTAAATAAACCAGATTGAAGTAACTACCAGAGTCAGACTAGAGTTTCTCTGGGTAAGATACACATGCGGCTTGTTTGTGAAACAATCACTTTGCACAAATTGACTGGATCTCAGCTGGACCCATCTCCTCTCTGAGTCTGACCACTGGACAAAACGAGTGACCTTCTCCCCACATTCTAATCACCAGCCTAGAATAACCTGCATTGGCTGTCACACTCAAACAACTCAATGATTCTCACTTTGAAGGTTCAGCATAAGCACCAGCCAATGTTGCCAAGAGGTGAGATGGAAGCATTTTCCTCTAAATGCTGACAAACCAGCTCCACATATAGATTGGTTTAAACATCCTAAAAAGGGAGATGTTAAATCTCGTAATTGCTGCAATATTATTCATTTCACTGATTGGTTACAGTCACTTGAAATTCTGGTTTGAACATCTGAAGGTGTTACTTGAAATATAATTCCTGTTGCTGAATTTGGAAACTGGTTAGCTTCAGCACTGTCATCTCATGTTGATCTGTTAAATACGGAGCTTCTCCCAGTTTTTCACCACCCCCTCTTCCCTTCCCACACAAAACCTCGGGCCTCCTCACAGCAGAGTGAGCTGGGGAGGCAGAACATTCCAACCATTGACTCAGTCACAACTGTCAATAATCCCCAGTCCAAAGTAAATCTCTGGATGTAGCGCCTACACATGTGGGGTTAAATGGCCTCTGTTGCCAGGATTAAGTTGCAGATACAGAGAAACTCAGGTATTTGTTGTGATTTCTCTCAATGGTTTCTATTCAGAAACCTCCTCAGAGTCAGGAAGTGTTCAATCTAAGCGAGTGTGTTGCCCGTGATGTAAAGACCGCAAAACCGGATGTCACAGGTTGCTCACCTCAGGATGTTCATGAATCCCTGCACCATAATGGGGCAGTCTTGCTGGATGGTGTGTGCCATTTCTTAGAATTTATCACATCCCTCCCTCAGCTCAAATATAATTTACTGCATAAATGACAGAGGGTGTGGGCTGGTAACTATGCGGTGATGGCAATGGGCTAAGACAAACGATGGCTCCAACAGCTTATCTCCTCAACCAAGGAGATTAAAGAAAGGGAAGAAACAAAATGATGACAGGGAAGAAAATCAGATGAATTAGAGTCAAAGAAGAATAAAGAGAGAAAAAGAAGGATTTGTTTAAGAAAGGAAAATGAAAAAAAGGAGCTATTAAAAAACTAACATTATAACACTAAAAATTTGACAGTTTGTAAACCTAGAGAATTAATAATCTGCAGGAATGAGATATCATATTTTAAATTCTTTTACTTGTGACTCACAGACTGATTATCATTGCATTACAATTAGCACATTGATACACACTTAATGAACCCACATTTTTGGCAGGGGGTTTAATGGATATTTAATGTCACGCTAGCACAGCGGTTAGCATTGTTGCTTCACAGCGCCAGGGTCTGGAGTTCGAATCCCAGCTTGGGTCACTGTCTGTGCGGAGTCTGCACATTCTTCCTGTGTCTGCGTGGGTTTCCTCCGGGTGCTCCGGTTTCCTCCCACAAGTCCTGAAAGACATGCTATTAGGTAACTTGGACATTCTGTGCACCCGAAAAGGTGCCGGAATGTGACAACTCAGGGCTTTTCACGGTAACTTCATTGCAGTGTTAATGTAAGCTTACTTGTGACATAATAATAATTATTATTATTATGTGCACATTAGTGTCTTAAACCTAATGATCTTCATCAGCATCATCAATGATTTTCCCCCCACCTTATGGACAGAAGTTCACAGATGTTTATGAAATGTTCAGCACCATTGTGGCTCCTCAGATACTGAAGCAGCCCATAAACAAATGCTGCAAAAAGTGGACAATATCCAGGCTTGGCCTGACAGGTGGCAAATACCATTTACACCACACAAGTGCCAGGCAATGACTTTCTCGAACAAAAGATATTCTAAGCATCGTCCCTTGACATTCAACGCCATTACCATTGCTGAATCCCCCACTTTCAACATCCTGGGGGTTACCATTGACCAGAAGCTGAAGTGGACTGAATTAATATTATGGCTACAAAAACAGGTCAGATGCTGGGAATTGTTTGGCAAGTAGTTCACTTCCTGAAAATCAAAGCCTATCCACAATCTACAAGGCACAAGCCAAGCGGGTGATGGAATACTCTCCACTTGCTTGGATGAGTGCAACTCCAACAACACTCAAGAAGCTCAACTGCAACCAGAACAATTAAGCAGCCACCTTAATTCTCATCCATACATCATGCCAAACATTCATTCCCTCCACCACCAACGCAGTGACAGCAATGTGTAACATTTACAAAATTCAGTGCAGCAACTCACCAAGGCTCCTTGGATGGCACTTTCAAAATCCTTGACCACTGCCATCTAGAAGGACAAAAGCAACGGACATGTGCTATCACCTCATCTGGAGGTTCCCCTCCAAGTCACTCACCATCCTGACTTGGAAATATATCACCGTTCGTTAACTATCATTAGGTCAATATACTGGATCTCTTTCCTTATCAACACTGTGGGTGTACCCACACCATATGCAACGGTTCAAGAAGGTAGTTCACCCCCACCCTGTTAAAGGCAACAAGGGATCGTCAAAACATGCTGGTCTTTCTAGTGATGCCCAAGTCCCTTCAAATAATTATTTCTTAATTATTTAAAATAACGGGGAGACTAATCTGGGGTGAAATTCTCCACCAACGGCGCGATGTCCGCCGACTGGCGCCAGAAACGGCGCCAATCAGACGGGCATCGCGCCGGCCCAAAGGCGCGGAATGCGCCGGAGGGATTTCCGCCCCGCCAGCTGGCGGAAATGGCGTTTGTTGCCCCGCCAGCTGGCGGAAATGGCGTTTGTTGACCCGCCAGCTGGCAGAAATGGCGTTTGTTGCCCCGCAATCTGGCGTGGAAATGCCCCGCCAGCTGGCGCGGAAATGCGGCGCATGCGCGGGAGCGTCAGCGGCCGCTGACAGTTTCCCAGCGCATGCGCGGGAGCGTCAGCGGGCGCCGACAGTTTCCCGCGCATGCGCAGTTGGGAGAGTCTCTTCCGTCTCCGCCATGGTGGAGGCCGTAGCGGAGGCGGAAGGGAAAGAGTGCCCCCACGGCACAGGCCCGCCCGCGGATCGGTGGGCCCCGATCGCGGGCCAGGCCACCGTGGGGGCACCCCCCGGGGTCAGATCGCCCCGCGCCCCCCCCCCCCCTAGGACCCCGGAGCCCGTCCACCCCGCCTGGTCCCGCCGGTAAATACCAGGTTTGATTTACGCCGGCGGGACAGGCAATTTCTGGGCGGGACTTCGGCCCATCCGGGCCGGAGAATTGAGCGGGGGATCCCGCCAACCGGCGCGGCCCGATTCCCGCCCCCACCCAATCTCCGGTACCGGAGACTTCGGCGGGGGCAGGATTCACGGCAGCCAACAGCCATTCTCCGACCCGGCGGGGGGTCGGAGAATGACGCCCCTGGAGTCAATTAACCGAAAGGTTCTAGAGATTCACAATGCAAAGTGTATTTCCTCACCGCCGCAACATGCAGAATAATTGATATGTTGGAAGCACCATTTCCGGGGTATATTGACCTCTGTAAACAGCAATGGAATGAGGGTGACTTTGTACAAATTACAGATGAGCAATTCCTGTCCTTTTTCAGTTCATTATTTCATCATCTGAGGAATAATCTCTGATCTCTACAAATGTAAACAAGATGATGATATTTGGAGGAAGTTCTGCCCATATTACAGCCAATTGGCAGCAGCTTCCCCTGCCCAGGATCACCAAAATATGAGTCAGCGTTTGAATGTGGTGGAGGTGCAGGATATAAAGACTGAACACTGCAAGGGAAAGGCAGAGCGAGAGAGAGAAGCAGCTCCTTTACTCTTAGGAAGCAGCCAGCTGATCACACAAGAGGCAGAATGAAATCTTTACTCCTCACCATTGCTGCAGTGCAGATCCTCCATTGCTCAGGTAGGTACTGGAGAGAGAGTCACACCTCATAAAGCAACAAGTTATTGGCAATGAGATTCACTCACTCAGATGTGACCAATGTGTAAAAAGAATTGACTGAAGAATGCTGCAGTGTTTTGTACAACTTTCCTTTTCTCTCTCAACAGGAATGCCAAGCCCTAAGGATGCTCTGAGAGTGTCAGTTCTAAAACTGAACAAAATCTCCGAGATCACCAATCTGTGTGGGATAACCAGGAGAAGAGTGAAGGATGTAAGTGTGTCCTGGTCTCAGTGTGTTTCACTGTCTAAAGTCTACAAGAATATTACTGAGTGCAGTTAGACACTGATTATTAAACAGGAGCTGAATATTATATTGCTCACCCTGATGGGTGAAGCAGTTCAGAGTAAGAACACTAAATTCACTCATACACTAATGACCTGTTTTCCTCTCATTAGGTTTATCGCACAGGAAAATTGTCGTACAACGTGGATTTAACATTCTCTGTGAAAGAAACCGTCTGCTCCAAGAATTCAGGATTGGAATTTGATGATCCCAGCTGTCACTTCCGTTCCAAAAAGTCTGCAGTGAGTCCTGAGTTAGATTGTCACATTGAAACCCTCATGTGTATGGAGTTATATCATAGAAACTCCCTGTGTCAGTGCTGAGGTTGTAGTTATAAAGTTGTTAAAAAGGGTTATAGTGTCAGAGTGAAGAAGCTTCATGATCTGATTCAGAGCATTGGTGAGGCCACACCTTTCAGACTGTGAATGGTTTTAACCACCTTTCATCAGGAAGAACATACTGCCCTGGAAGTTGTGTTACAAAGGATCTAATTTGAGGAGATTGTCCTGTGAGGAGAGATTGAGTAACCTAGGCTTGTGTTTGCTGCAGCCCAGAAGAATGAGAGGTGATCTAATGGAATATCCTTATCAGTGCTATTTGCACAGGCTGGCAATTCTAGAACAATGGGTCGCAGTCTCAGTAGAGGTCAGCTATTTAAGGCAGAGTTGAGGAGAAATGTCTTCACTCAAGGTGTTGTAAATTTTGGAATTCTCTACCTCAAGAGAGCTGTAGGTGATCAGTCATTGTTCATCTTCAAGGCAGAGATCAATAGATTTTTAGACTTGAAGGGAGTTTTGGGATAAGAAATCAGGTGAGAAGGTGAGCTGAAATAGGGATTCAGTTGTGATTGGACTGAATGGTGAAGCAGGCACGAGAACTGAATGATTAACATCAGCTCCTATTTCTTGTGTTCTGAAGTCATCATCCAATAATTTAAAATAATTGTGTTTTATTTTGACAGGAAAAAGGTTTGTGCAAAAGCCGTGTTGAATATTTTGCTGATGAGGTTATTGAGGTTGATGTGGAGTGTCGAGGTATGAAGACAGTTGACAGCAACAGTGAATCATCAGAATCGAGTGAGAACAGTCTTGAGGTAAAGTCACAATTATACACATCAGGACAATGGGCTTTCTAACATGCAGATTCTTTAGAAGATGTCTCATTGGTCCACTGTGCTAAATATAGAAATATTAATATTTTAATGCAGGTTCAAACCAAATCAATGGAGACATCGATCGAGGAATTACCAAATGTGAGTATAAACTGGGAATTCTGACCGATTATTTTCCTGTTGATCAGAATTATCAATAAAACATTTAAAATCTGGAATGTAATTGTGTCAGAATGGAGTGTGAGAGAATTTATTTTAATCTGAGATACTGGGGGAGGGGAGTTCGAGGCTCCAACACAAATACACAGAATGAATATGATATCCATGAAGATAAAGTCAGCTGATGATTCAGAGGACCGGACAGGTACAAACAATAGCATTGGGAGAGCAGTGTCTCTTACACTCTCACCAATAATAGACAATAACGGCTGGTCCGTCCGAGAGGAGAACTGCAAATTCAGCACAATAAATCCCAGTTCATTGAACCCACAGCCCCAGTGTCCCAGAGCTGGATCGACTTTTGCCGTGGTGAAGTGCAAGAGATGTTTGGTGAGAGTTTCTCCGCTCCAACACCGAGGGCGTGATTTACTGTGCAGAAAGCAGAGTCCCATTTTGGGCACGGGGGTCTGTCTCACCACCTGCAGCGCGAAGAGCGACCCTGCTATCAAATGAGACTACCAATTTTTTTTACCTCGTGTAGGAGCGTTTTCAAGGACTGAGTGTATTGAGCTGACCTTTACGTGCGTGGGGTTCCTTCCTCTTAGTTACAGCTCAGCAAAACACAAAGACATATCAACTCTGGTTAAGACCACTTTATTTCCAAGCTTGGTCAATGTACGAGAGAGAGTGATTTGGATAAATGCCAAAACCACTCTACTTTGCACTGGTTCAGGTGCCACAATTATACAATTTTCCAAAAATCAATAGCCCACCCCAATTGGACTCGATCCAATCCTTGGAGCTGTCAATTTTATCTTGACCAATGAAGTTTACTTTAAACAGCATGATGCCTGTGACCAGATCATGATTTAACCCTATCCTGCCATTTACCAGGACTCTTTGTCCTTTATGTCTTGTTTTGCTTCCATTCCCACGCTTCTTAGCTCAGCCAGTTCCTGCCCACATCATTGTTCGTCTGTGTGCAGGATGTTGAAGTCGGTTCCAATTTGTATCATGGATTGTCTGAGACAGGATGCTGGGGCCACTAATAAGAACTGCTTACTGAGCTGACGGTTATTGCTGACCACACTATTTCTGTCTGATTCTGTTTGTCTTAAAAACATGGGTAAGTTAGCTAGCTTAAATCCCATCATGCATTCAGCAAGAGTATAAATGCTTGTTCCGGCTATGTTCTAAGAATAAATGTTTAATGGTTAATCATGATTGCTGGGTATACTTTCTATGAATAGTCTCAATCCTCAATAAACTAACTTATGTAGAACCTTTCTCATGTTACATAGAACATAGAACATACAGTGCAGAAGGAGGCCATTCGGCCCATCGAGTCTGCACCGACCCACTTAAGCCCTCACTTCCACCCTATCCCCATAATCCAATAGCCCCTCCTAACCTTTATCATCACTAAGGGCAATTTATCATGGCCAATCCACCTAACCTGCACGTCTTTGGACTGTGGGAGGAAACCGGAGTACCCGGAGGAAACCCACGCAAACACGGGGAGAACGTGCAAACTCCAGACAGACAGTGACCCAGCAGGGAATCAATGTTCTCCTAGATATCCTATTTTAAGCGGTCTCATCTCAGGACACCCCTTAGCTCTGTCGAGGCCAATTCTGAAATATCCCAAATAAATAATTCCTTAATTAATATTTAATATTTATATAAAATCAAATTACTGGAGATGCTAGATTCTGAAACAAAAACAGAAAATATTGGACAATCTCAGCAGGCCTGACGGCATCTGTGGGGAGAGAACAGAGCTAATGCTTTGCGTCTGGATTACTCTTTGTCAAAGACTTGAATATTTATATCTTTGGTTCGAAAGTATTTTCATATTATTTTTTAAATGTCTTATTAATCCCCAGTTCTGACCATATAAATGTCAATATTTTATTGCAGGTGAAAAGCAAGTCAGCAGAATCATCCCTGGAGGAATCTCCGAACGTGAGTAGAATTTGGGATTTTGAGTCAGATGATTATTAACAAAAATAACCTGTTCAAACTTTGATTCAGCTGCATCACACGTGGGTCTGAGCAATTGACTTAATTAAATGCCCACCCAGAGACAGTGGGAGAGGAGATTCTGGTTCTCAGTTACTATTGGATTCTCCAAGTATAGTTAACGGTTTGTTGGATTGAGGTTGTGTGGATGTTTGTTCCTTCCTGAATTTTAGAATATTCTAGAATTAGAGAGTAACGATGATAACAGGAGAGATTCAACTGATGACATCTTGAGACCTGCATCTTTTACATTCTCCTCATCCAATGGACAACAATTATAGAATCATATAATTTACAGTGCAAAAGGAGGCCATTTGGCCCATCGAGTCTGCATCGGCCCTTGGAAAGAGCACCCTACCTAAGCCCACACCTCCACCCTATCCCGGTAACCCCATCTCACCTTTTTGGACACTAAGAGCAATTTAGCATGGCCAATCCACCTAACCTGCACATCTTTGGACTGTGGGAGGAAACCTGAGCACCCGGAGGAAACCGACGCAGAGACAGGGATAACGTGCAGACGCCGCACAGATAGTGACCCAATGACGACCGTCGGGAAACCCTGAAGAGACTTCTTGTGGGATCTACCGGTCATGTCCCGTCCCGATTCCGATGGGACACAGCTGGTAAATCGCACCCTATAGTTTTCAGCTCCAGAGTTTATTAATGGAATTTAAGTTCCATCAGCCACTATGTTGAGATTTGAAACTGCGTCCCCTGGCTATTAGCTTGGTCCTCTAGATTACTAGTCCAATGGCATTGCCACTAGGCCACCATCTCCCCACAATTACTGGTTTCTGTGTCAAAATTAACTCAATAAATCCCAAGCAGTGGGGTATCTCAGCCTCCATTAGTTCATCCATCAACACAACAGCCCCACTGTCCCAGAGCTGGATTGATTGCTGTTGTGGTGGAGAACAGGAGATGTTTTGTGATGATTTCTCTGCTCCAAAACTGAGTCACTCAATCCCAACTCAGGAATTTAAAGTGTTACCACTTCTTCATTGAATCCTTTTGTTTGCCGATCATTCGAAAACCAATATTATTGACAAAATGGTAAACATATAAATATTATTTTCTATTACAGGTGAAAAGCAAGTCAACAGAATCATCCCTGGAGGAGTCTCCGAAGGTGAGTAGAACCTGGGAATTGTGTCCAGATGATTATCAACAATAATAATGTTAAAACTTTGATTCACCTGCATCACACCAGAACCTAAGAGCGCTCTGTGTTTTTATTCAATTAAAAGTATTTTGAGAGCAGAGGTTGTGTGGTGTAGTGGGTAACGTCCCGACCTGTGGGTTAGAAGCTCTGGGTTCAATTCCCACCCTGGGACTTGTTGGTCATGGAAGGTGTGTTCATAACGTGGACAAAAAGGTTCATTATCAGCCTGAAAATCCTTCCAATACTCCTGATGGCAGACAGTGAGAGTGGGAGAGTTTCCTGGTCAACATACTGCAGTACTTTGCTAAACATAATGATAAACCAATCTAATGGGAGTCCATGGTCACCAACACCCTGTTAGGGCACAGTGAAATATTTGGTTTAAAGATCATTCTCAGGCTCAATATTAGTTCTAAGTGGATCAATCTGAATATTTTGATACAGGTGAGAAGCAAGTCAGCAGAAACATCGTTCGATGTGTCTTCAAACGTGAGTATAAACTGGGACTTTGTGTCAGCGAATTGCCTCTTGATCATCACCAACAATAAAACATTGAACCCAGACTGAACTCTGTCTACCTGAAAATGACTGTTCTGTTGATCCTGTCCATTGCAGGAACACAACGATGATTCAAGAGACCGACACTAACCATGAATGAAATGTCTAAAAGGCCGAGCTTGGTGTGGACGCAAGAAGACCTCAGTCCCATGAAAGAAGATGTTATCGATTGTACTTTACTTGTTCATGTGTAAGGGCGGGGGGACCTGGGGTTCCTGACTGTACATTTTGCTGTAACTGGGGGATTCTATATTTTGTAAATGTTCTCTGGTGTGTTGTTGTATTCTGTGGATTGTAATAAAAGTGTAAAGAGAATATTTCCTGATGTTCCTCCAAATGGTGTTCCTCATTTCACTGATTGTTTGGAAGTTCAGACAGACCCAGTGTTCGGACCAGCCTGTCACACACTGTGATCACTTTCCTCAGTCTCCAGGTAGCTGCTGGGGAAAGTGGGCTTCGCGGCTGAGACTGGGCAAGAGAAGGTATACAAGTGAGATTGTATGAAAACTCCTTTCTTCACTCACGTGGAGTTTCCAATCAATGGGCTATCTCAGACTGAAATCAATGCAAGTGGAGGGTTGTTCATGAGGGAGAAATGAGCAATGTGTATTGCTGAATCTTCTCTTGTTGGAATCATGTATTAACTTTGAACCGATAGCCCATTGCATAATTCATCCTCATGTCTTGATTAACTGAAGCTTCTACAGGAAAGGAACAAGGCAATAGTAGATTAAAAATATCTGGAATTAACTCGCTCCAGTATTTGCTCCGAAACAGACTCATGAATCTCACAGCATAGCAATGCCCCAAATCCCACTTCACCGGACTCCATGAATATCGGTGTTGCATCATTGGTGATCTTATAACTATTTCAGAGATGTGGTTACACGGTGAAAAATGTTTAGAACAAAATATTGCGGAGCACTTGAAATTGGAACAGAGCTGTAACCCTGACAATACCATTTATGTGGTAGTAGATGAGGAAGTTCTTAGCTCAGAAGATGAGGAAGTAGAATTAGGGAAGGTGGTGATGCACAGGGGTAGTGGTAATGTGAGTGGACGAGTAATCCAGGGGCCCAGTCTAATCGTCTGAAGACTCAATTAATAATTGTCAATTCGAAAATTAGTCTCAGTAATGGTGACCATGTTCTGTAGAAGAGAAGTCACATGAACCTGAAATGTTAACCATGTAACCACTGGATTGTCATAATAACCCAATACCCCCAAGAGATGGAAATCTGCCATCTTTACCCTGTCTGTCCTCCAAGTGACTCTAGACCCACAGCAATGTGGTTGACTCTGAAATGGCCCAGCAAGACATTCAGTTCCAGGACAATTAGGGATGGGCAACAAATGCTGGCCCAGCCAGCGATGCCCACATCCCATGAAAGAATGTATTTTTTCAATTATTCTGGGTGAAGAGGACAATTTGGACATGTTTAGACAGGAGAGAGTATACTGCAGCGATTTGATAAACCTACAGTTCCACCATTTTACTAGAAAAGTTGAATTCTTCAATTTCAGCCTATGGAATTATTATATGTAACAGATATTACAAGGACACAGTGTGTCCCTGTGAATCCAGTTTTCAGGCAGAGAAACTACATATGGTACAATTCAAGGTGTATACTACAATGTGTAACAAGGTACCATTGTGATGGCCCCAGTAAGTCTGCTCATAGCAAAACGGAGATGATTTGATGGCTACGCACATATATTGGACCACCAATATCACCAAGTGCAAGACAACATACGTTCCTTTGTAATGGTTGGATAGTTTAATTAAGCATGCGGGTCTTTAATGTCATTGTTTAGGTATTCTCATATACTATGCATAGAATATAGAACAGAGAACATAGAACCGTACAGCACAGAACAGGCCCTTCAGCCTCCGAGCATTGTCCGAAACCAAGATCAAGCTATCCCACTCCCTGTCATTCTGGTGTGCTCCATGTGCCTATCCAATAACCGCTTGAAAGTTCCTAAAGTGTCCGACTCCACTATCACAGCAGGCAATCCATTCCACACCCTAACCACTCTCTGAGTAAAGAACCTACCTCGGACATCCCTCCTATATCTCCCACCCTGAATCTTATAGTTATGATGTGATGTAACCTGAATCGATAGTCATGATTGGATACAGATAAATAGTAAAAAATTATTGGTATATGCTATATCTTGTATTCGAATCTCAAAGTATAACTGTCAGTACCATTCTTGAATCTGGGCTTTTTCGTGTCCTAATTAGAAATCCGAGAGCCCTCGCTACAGCCTGTAAATAAAGACTTGTTTTTAACTCCAAGAGTCTTTGTCTGGTCTCACGAGAGTGAGGATGAATTACAATGCAGTCGAATGGCTGTATAATTTTTGCCTCAACAATGGGTGAAGATAAGAAACAACAAGTCGCAGAAAATAATGAATGGGGGAGTTTATAGGCCCCCTTCCAGCAGATATATAGTAGTGTGTTACTCATGAATTAAGAGGAACTTATGACAAAGGCAATGTGATTATTGTGGGAGATTTTAATCTCAGTGTAGACTGGACATATCAACTTGGCAAAAGCAGTTTGCAGGATGAGTTCATGTAAAGCATTTGAAACAGTTCCCTAGAATATGATGTCATCAAACTAACCAGGAAAGAGGCAATATTAGATCTTCACTTGTCTAATGAGAGAGGGATAATTAGTAATCTCATAGTGAACGATCCCCTAATGAACAGTGATCAAGATAACATTTCACATTGAATTTGAGAGTGATGTCCAAAAACTAGAGTAATAGACATAAATAAAGCCAATTACATAGATGTGAATGTGGATGGGGAAATCAGATTAAAGTTATGATGGTAGGTAAACGCTGGCAAACAGTTAAATAAATATTTCCTAATTCTTAATGAGTATACATCCCATTGAGTCACAAACTCCAAGAGAAAAGAGTTTAATCAGGCGCTAACAAAAGCTATTAAGGATAGTATTAGATTAAAAACAGAGGCATTTAATGCTTCTGGGTGATACTAAGCTTGAGGATTGGAAAACTTTTGGAAAGCAGCAAAGGATGATCAAACTATCGATAAAGATGAAGAAAACACAATACAAGAGTAAACAAATCAATAATGCTGAGCAGATTGTATGAACATCTAAAAGTGTAGAAAAAGGAGAGTAGTGAAATTAAACAATAGTCCCTTCGAGGCTGAGCCAGGAGAAATGATCGTGAAGAATGTTGTTGTATGATATACATGTACGTGTATCTTAAACCGCTGTCAATCACTGTCATCAAGACGGGATGTGTCTGCCTTCACAGCAGAAGACAAAAATCGTAGCAGAGAAAGTAGAGAACGCAGTGTCGAATGAGAATAGGAAGCTGAAGTAATTGATATTCGTAAAGGAATGGTTTTAGAGATATGAATGTAACTAAAAGCCATCAAGCCACAAGGACTTGATAGCCAACATCCTGGGGCTCTAAACGAAGGAGCTGTAGAGTTAGAGAAAAATTTCTCCATTCTGGAACAGTCCCAGAAAACTGTTTGATCACAAATCTGACACTATTGTTCAAGAAAAAAGAGAGCTTGAGGGAACAGGGAACTGCAGTTAGCTTATCACCAGTCATCGGGAAAATGCTGGAATTCATTCTTAAGTAAATAATAATGGGGCACTTAGAAACCAGTTTATTCTTTAAAAAAAAAATTTTGAGTACCCAATTCATTTTTTCCAATGAAGGGGCAATTTAGAGTGGTCAATCCACCTAGCTTGCACATTTGTGGGTTGTGGGGGCGAAACCCACGCAAACACGGGGAGAATGTGCAAACTCCACACGGAGGACCCAGAGCCGGGTTCAAACCTGGGACTTCGGCGCCGTGAGGCTGCAGTTCTATCTCACTGTGCCACCTGTGACAGTTGAGGAGTATTTATCTAAGATCTTCCCGATTAGTCGAGGTTGTAAGCTACCAGACAAGGTCTTTTGAATATCTAAATTAAGGCTCACTATGTGGGATTCTAATTATAGTATACACAATGTGCCTTGCTTTCACTACCTTCAGTGTACAGGATAGACTGTGACTTAGATTGCTATCTTTTCCTTAACTTCAACTAAATATTTCTAATTCTTGAGAGCTCGGCATGGGCAAGTGACCCTTCAGATAGCCTCAGAGGGTGAGAATATGATGAGTCTTAGTTAAAGGTCACTCTTATTTATTAAAATAGACACGGATCTGTATGGTAAAATATGTACGTAATTTATTTAAAGAAAAAAGGGTAATCATTTTGAGAAATGATACAGTTTGAAAGATACAGGATACGTGATGAGTTAGCCTGTGACCTTCTTAACTACATAATTGCTTAAGCTGCTAACATTTCATACTTACAACGACTAGTAGTTCTCGGAGCTCGATACTCAATCAAGAGCAGAACTCTACGAGTCGAGATAGCAGTCTAAACGCCAAGTAATATCCTAAACAGCTCTCCAAACGAAACTCTAACTTTCGCAGCTTTTCCTTAAATATTTATATCCTTTTCTTACTTAGGGAGTTTGACTCCCCAGTTATTTTGAGACAAAGAACAGTCTCTCTTTTGGTCGGCAAGACCTTGGTTTCTAACGAGGTCTAACAGGGCACCTGTTCCTAAAGATACGAGGTTGATACCTCCAGTAGCTATCTCCAGAAAATCACCAGCCTCCCTTCTTGGCAGGGTCTCTTGCCAAGCAGTAGCCCCCATAGTGGCAAGGCCACTCTACAAGTGGTATCTTCCCTTAGTTGGCAGAGCTTATTTCCAGACAAGGCCACAAGACTTAATGAGTTCACTACATCTGGACTCTTACAAAGATAATGTCTGTAATACATATGAAAAAAAACATTACTGCGATAAGTAATGGTTTACAATAGATAAATGACTTCATCCGTCATCAGTTTCTAATATAGGGTTAAATACATGATTTAATATAAAATCAGCTCTGATCAGTTTTTAATGTAGAGTGAATATATGATTTAATATAAAATCAGTTCTGATCAACCTTTAATATAGGTGGATACCGCCACACACCGTGCTGCCCTTTAGAAACCATTTTATGATTAGGTGGAGACAACATGGTTTTATGAAAGGGAAAACTCGTTTGACAAATCTATTTGAGTTTTATGAAAATATAAATTGCAGGCAGGATACAGCAGAAACAGTAGATGTCAGTAGACGGGATTTACGCCCCTTCCCGCCAGCAAGATCTTCCAGTGCTGCCAAAGGTAAGCCCATGCAGCAGGTTCCCCGGCAACAGGGGGCAGGTAGGCCACACAAAACAGCATAGACATCGGCGGGGTCAGAGGTTCATGCCAGCGGCCAATGACGAGCCGCCTCCACTGACAGAATACTGCCAAGAATTTTGAATAAATATTTAACAAGGTGCCATGTCGAAGGCTGTTCCACAATAACTGGTTCGGATTTTAGATTAGCAAATCAGGAATGCTGCCATCCCACTCATGTATAATATCCAGTTGGGTCGAGGACCCAAAGCCAACATGCCATTTTCTCAGAATACATTAATCAGACAGGTGCCAACATCAGCAGCCAGTTGGCCATTTTGAATAAAATTGTTAATCCGTAATTGAGTTTGTTACAAGACAATTGACCCGAATTAGACACTGCCCACATATAAAGCGGTCCATATGGGCAGACAGATAAATGGGAGTCTGCCTTTTCACCATGTGCAGTGAAATAATAGGAGTGATGGAGAACATATCCTTGAGGAGTGCCATGTGCACATCGAGTGCCCCCCCCCCTCCACCACCACCACCACCGCTCCAAGATGATTAAACTACGCCCCCTTTGTGCCTCCCTGTTGGCCACTAAATCCCATGTCCAAACTTTTCTCCTCCCTCCCTCTCATGCTCAGTCACTCACTGCCCAAAATCCCTAGAATTATCTCACTTCAGGTCCTGGGGAGTCATACCTGGCACAAAGGAAGATGGTTGTGTTGGTTGGAGGTCAATCGTCTCATAATAATAATAATAATCTATATTACTGTCACAAGTAGGCTTACATTAACACCGCAATGAAGTTACTGTGAAAATCCCCTAGTCACCACACTACGGTACTGTTCGGGTACACTGAGGGAGAATTCAGAATGTCCAATTCGCCGAATAAGCACATTTTTCAGGACTCGTGGGAGGAAACTGGAGCACCCGGAGGAAAACCACGCAGACATAGGGAGCACATGCAGACTCCGCACAAACAGTGACCCAAGCCGGGAATCAAACCCGGGTCCCTGGCGCTGTTAAGCAACAGTGCTAACCATTGTGCTACCGTGCTGTTCAGTTCCAGGGCATCACTGCAGGAGTTCTTCAGGGTAGTATCCTCGGCCCAACCATCTTCAGCTGCTTCATCAATCACCTCCCTTCCATTATAAGGTCAGAGGTGGAGATGTTTGTGGATGACTGCATGATGTTCATTACCATTCGTGATTCCTCAGATAATGAAGCAGTCCATGCCCAAATGCTGCAAGACCTGGGCTGACAAGTGGCAAGTTAAATTCATGCCACACAAGTGCCAACCAATGACCAACAAGAGAGGATCCAACCATTTGCCCTTGACACTTAATGGCGTTACCATTGCTGAATCCCCCATAATCAACATCCTGGGGGTTACTATTGAGCAGGAACTGAACTGGACCACCCATATTAATACTGTGGCTACCAGGGCAGGTCAAAGGCTAGGAATACTATGGTGAGTAACTCACCTCCTGTCCCCCCAAAGTCTGTTCACCATCTACAAGGCACAAGTCAGGAGTGAAATGCAATACTCTCCACTTGCCTTGATGAGTGCAGCTTCAACAACACTCAAGAAGCTCAACACCATCCAGGACAATCCAGCACATTTGATTGCTCCCCCTTCCAAAAACATGAACAGTGTCAACCGTGCGTACCATCTGCAAGATTCACTGCAATAACCCACCAAGGTTCCTGAGGCATCACCCTCCAATCCCACAACCACAACCATTTAGAAGAACAAGAGCAGCAGATGCCTGGGAACGCCACCACCTTGACGATCCCCTCCAAGTCACTCACCACCCTGACTTGGAAATATATCACCGTTGCTTCACTGTCGCTGGGTTGAAATCCTGGTACTCCCTCCCTAACAGCACTACACATCAGAGACTGCAGCAGTTCAAGGAGCCAACTCACCATCACCTTCTGAAGGGCAACTAGGGATGGCAATAAATGCTGGCCATCCAGCGACACCCACATCCCGTAAATGAGTTAAAACAAATAATTGCCTTCATTAAAATAAAAGCAAATTACTGCGGATGCTGGAATCTGAAACCAAAATGAAAATGCTGGAAAATCTCAGCAGGTTTGGCAGCATCTGTAGGGAGAGAAAAGAGCTAACGTTTTGAGTCCAGATGACCCTTTGTCAAAGCTAAAGACAGACTAAGTGGGAAATATTTATACTGTGGAGTGAGAGTGAAAAATGAGTCATAGCCACAGAAACCAAGGGAAACCGGGTGCTAATAGCCACAGAAACCAAGGGGAAAGAGAGCTAATGGCAGTCCCCAGAGAGAACAAAAGGTGTGGAAGGCCAAATTGCAGCGAAACTAACATCAGAGGGTAAACTGTGATAGATGTAGATGTGGGGGAGGGGACGGGGGAAGCAAAGAGGAGATAGGGTAACGAAAGGTGGATATAATGGGGGGGGGGGTGAATATATATAAAGAAAGACAAGAGAGAAAGAAATGGTAAAAAAAACAGTTAAAATGAAATGGGATGAAAACAAATGGGTCAAGCTGGGGTAGAGCTAATCATCTGAAGTTGTTGAATTCGATGTTGAGACCAGCGTGCCTAATCGGAAGATGAGATGCTGTTCCTCCAGTTTGCGTTGAGCTTCACTGAAACATTGCCGCAGGCCAAGGACAGACATGTGGGCATGGAAGCAGGGTCTTGTGTTAAAATGGCAAGCAACGCGAAGGTCAGGGTCCTGAATGCGCACAGATCGAAGATGCTCAGCAAAGCGATCACCAAGTTACCTTTGGTCTCTCCGAAATAGAGGAGACCACATTGGGTGCAGCAAATGCAATAGACCAGATTGAAAGAGGTGCAGGGCAGCACGGTGGCGCAGTGGTAGCACTGCAGTCTCACGGCGTTGAGGTCCCAGGTTCGATCCCGGCTCTGGGTCACTGTCCGTGTGGAGTTTGCACATTCTCCCCGTGTTTGCGTGGGTTTCGCCCCCACAACCCAAAGATGTGCAGGGTAGGTAGATTGAACATGGTAAATTGCCCCTTAATTGGAAAAATGAATTGGGTACTCGAAATTTATTTTAAAAAAGAAAAATTTTTAAAAATTGGAAGAGGTGCAAGTAAAATTCTGCCTAACCTGGAATGTGTATTTTGGGCCTGGGATGTTAAGCATGGAAGAGGTAAAGGGGCAAGTGTTAGATCTTCTGCGATTGCATGGGAAGGTGCCATGGATGATCGGAGAGGTACTGGGTATTGTGTAGGAGTGGACTAGATTATCTCGGAGGGATTGGTCTCTGTGGAATGCTGACAGAGAGAGTGAAGGGAAGATGTGTTTGGTGGTGGCATCACGCTGGAGTTGGTGAAAATGGCGGAGGATTATGTTTTGTACATGGAGGCTGATGGGGTGAAATGTGAGAATGAGGGGGACTCTATCCTTGTTCTGGGAGGGAGGGGTGGGGGCGAGCGTAGTAGAGCGGGAGATGGACCGCACACTGTTGGCGGCCCTGTCAACAACTGTAGGTGGGAAATCAATCTGGTCTATTGCATTCGCTGCTCCCAATGTGGTCTCCTCCATATCAGAGAGACCAAACGCAGACTGGGTGATCACTTTGCTGAGCACCTTCGGTCTGTGCGCATTCAGGACCCTGACCTTCCCATTGCTTGCCATTTTAACACAAGACCCTGCTCCCATGCCCACATGTCTGTCCTTGGCCTGCTACCAGGTTCAGTGAAGCTCAACACAAACTGGAAGAACAATATCTCATCTTCCGGTTAGGCACGCTACAGCCTTCCTACCCCACCTCGACTCATTTGTTTTCATCCCATTTCATTTGAACTGTTTTTTACCATTTCTTTCTCTCTTGTCTTTCTTTGTATATATTCACCCCTCCCCCCACATCTTATCCACCTTTTGTTACCCTTTACCCCCTTTGCTTCCCCCTTCCCCTCCCCCCACATCTACATCTGTCACAGTTTGCCTTCTGATGTTAGTTTCTCTGCAGTTTGGCCTTTCACACCTTTTGTTCTCTCTGGGGACTGCCATTAGTACTGGAATGGAGAGTAGGTCTTACGAGGAAAGGTTGAGGGTGCTAGGCCTTTTCTCATTAGAACGGAGAAGGATGAGGGGCGACTTGATAGAGGTTTATAAGATGATCAGGGGAATGGATAGATTAGACAGTCAGAGACTTTTTCCCCGGGTGGAATAAACCATTACAAGGGGACATAAATTTAAGGTGAAAGGTGGAAGATATAGGAGGGATATCAGAGGTAGGTTCTTTACCCAGAGAGTACTGGGGGCATGGAATGCACTGCCTGTGGAAGTAGTTGAGTCGGAAACATTAGGGACCTTCAAGCAGCTATTGGATAGGTACATGGATTACGGTAAAATGATATAGTGTAGATTTATTTGTTCTTAAGGGCAGCACGGTAGCATTGTGGATAGCACAATTGCTTCACAGCTCCAGGGTCCCAGGTTTGATTCCGGCTTGGGTCACTGTCTGTGCGGAGTCTGCACGTCCTCCCCGTGTCTGCGTGGGTTTCCTCCGGGTGCTCCGGTTTCCTCCCACAGTCCAAAGATGTGCGGGTTAGGTGAATTGGCCAATGATAAATTGCCCTTAATGTCCAAATTGCCCTTGGTGTTGGGTGGAGGTGTTGAGTTTGGGTAGGGTGCTCTTTCCAAGAGCCGGTGCAGACTCAAAGGGCCGAATGGCCTCCTTCTGCACTGTAAATTCAATGATAATCTATGATTAATCTAGGACAAAGGTTCGGCACAACATCATGGGCCGAAGGGCCTGTTCTGTGCTGTATTTTCTATGTTCTATGTTCTATGTACTCTTTCCCCTCGGTTTATGTGGCTATTAGCACCCCTTTTCTCTGGGTTTCTGTGGCGATGACTCTTCTTTCATTCGCACTCCACAGTATAAATATTTCCCACTTTCTCTGTCTTTAGCTTTGACAAAGGGTCATCTGGACTCGAAACGTCAGCTCTTTTCGCTCCCTACAGATGCTGCCAGACCTGCTGAGATTTTCCAGCATTTTCTTTTCAATTGCCTTCATTGTCAGCCTTCTGCCACGGCTGGGTCTGCTAGCCCTGCTGGCCAATTAGATTGGCTCTAGCCCTAACTGTAACACTCCTACTGAGGGAGCAAAGTTCCATTCTCTGTTCCATTAGGACATTGCAAAAAGGCCTCTTTTTAAGTCAGTCATTTCCCAACTGCCTTTTGCAACAAGGGAATGAGCAATAGATCCCCTGTAAAATTCACACCAAAGGTCATGGTATTGCCAGTAATATGTTGGCATGGATAGAGGATTGATAGATTGAGTAACAGATTTTACAGGGTGAATAATAGCTCTTACTATCTGAGATAAGGAGAGCTTTCCTTTGGAGGAAAGAGGAAAGCAGCCGGCATTGGTAGCTGCTCAAGATATTTAGGAAAAATGAGACTCACAATCAATGAACCGCAGTGAGCCAGAGGACAACAGTCCAATGTTGGAAAACTTCCAGCATCTGACAAGGTGTCAATGACAGGGGCTGTGGCAGCAATGTGCCAAACTGAATGTGTATCACATAATTTCAGAGGAAAGCAAATAATACAGCCTGTAAGTATTCATCTGCTTCCTTATGGTGTGTCACAGTAAGCAAGGAATTCACAGATATTCAGACTTCAATATCCCACCAGCACCATCACCATCTGACAAATTCTCAATGAATATATCGCTGCTGATAGTGCCTGTCCTGCAGCCATTTCACATTCCAACTGGTATTAAAAGGCTGAGGATGGGAATTCCTTCCTCACTCGGGAGTAAGTCCCTGCCAGAGAGCAGCTGGTGAATCTGATTCACCAGCAGCTCCAGTCCCAGCAGCGCCAGGAGCTGCAGTGGACAGGGCTGGTACTGCGAGAAGCCCCCCCAGATTTGAAGTCACAGGACACCAGAACCAGATAAATTATGGGGGTCACAGAGGGGGAAACGAATGAGAAGCCTGGGATGTGGGGGAGGGGTAATCAGAGGGGGTAGGTAGGGGTGTTAATGGAGTGGCTGGATGTGGGGGAAGCACCCAGCAGAATCAGACCTTTCGGCAAGGTCACCCAATATTAAAAGGAGGCAACTGACGGAGGCTCGCTCCCTCCGCCGTCATCCCGGTTGCCATTTCCCGCATGAGCATGAGCACGTCACTTTCTGGGCTTTCTCCCTGTCCCTGAACTCCTCCCACCGACCTGAAATTGAGGTTAGGCGGGAATCAACACTTTAATTAGCTATTTGAGGACCCCGGTTGGGGCAAGAGGGGGGGATTGGCCTCGGCCCCACACTTCCTACAGTAAAATTGCAGAGTGGTCAGGGCAGGTAGGAGCTCAATGAGAAGGCCATCCGAAGAATTTTACACCCATCCCACCTCTGCAAACCACCAGCAGGGGGGCATAAAATTCTGACCCACTTCTCCATGAGGACTACCCCTGGCTTCTCCAATCGAACTACAGGGCTGAGGTTCTTCATGCCTGTAACCATTCTCATAAATGTATTCTACATCAGCTCCAGTGCCTCCATATCTTTGCTCCAGCTCAGGCTGAACCAGTGACAGGAATGTCCAATACTGACAGGAATACCCAATACTGACAGGAATGCCCAATACGGACAGGAATATCCAATACTGACAGGAATGTCCAATACTGACAAGAATGCCCGATACTGAAAGGAATGTCCGATACTGACAGAAATGTCCGATACTGAACAGTATACTGACAGGAATGTCCAATACTAGCAGGAATATCAGATACTGACAGGATACTGCCAGGAATGTCCGATACTGATAGGAATGCTCAATACTGACAGAAATGTCCGATACAGGCAGGAAAGTGCGATACTGACAGAATACTGACAGGAATGTCCGATACTGACAGAAATGTCTAATACTGACAGGATAATGACAGGAATGTCCAATACTGACAGGATACTGACAGGAATGTCCGATCCTGACAGGAATGTCCAATACTGACAGGAATGTCCAATACTGACAGGAATATCTAATACTGGCAGGAATGTCCGATACTGACAGAAATGTCCGATACTGACAGGATAATGATAGGAATTTCCAATACTGACAGGAATGTCCGATACTGGCAGGAATGTAGAATACTGACAGGATAGTGATAGGAATGTCCAATACAGACAGGATACTCACAGGAATGTCCAATACTGACAGGAATAGAACAGTACAGCACAGAACAAGCCCTTCGGCCCTCGATATTGTGCCGAGCATTGTCCGAAACCAAGATCAAGCTATACCACTCCTTTTCGTTCTGGTGTGCTCCATGTGCCTATTCAATAACCGCTTGAAAGTTCCTAAAGTGTCCGACTCCACTGTCACAGCAGGCAGTCCACCCTACACCCTAACCACTCTCTGAATAAAGAACCTACCTCAGACATCGCTCCTACATCTCCCACCCTGAATCTTATAGTTATGCCCCCTTGTAACAGCTACATCCACCTGAGGAAATAGTCTCTGAACGTCCACTCTATCTATCCCCCTCATTATCTTATAAACCTCTATTAAGTCGCCTCTCATCCTCCTCCGCTCCAAAGAAAAAGCCCGAGCTCCCTCAACCTTTCCTCATAAGACCTATCCTGCAAACCAGGCAGCATCCTGGTAAATCTCCTTTGCACCCTTTCCAATGCTTCCACATCCTTCCAATAGTGAGGTGACCAGAACTGCACACAATACTCCAAATGTGATCTCACCAGGGTCATGTATTGTTGCAGCATAATCTTGCGGCTCTTAAACTCAAGCCCCCGTTAATAAACGCGAACACACTATAAGCCTTCTTCACGGTTCTATCCACTTGAGTGGCAACCTTCAGAGATCTGTGGACATGAACCCCAAGATCTCTCTGTTCCTCCACATTCCTCAGAACCCTGCCATTGACCCTGTAATCCGCATTCAAATTTTTTCTACCAAATTGAATCACCTCACACTTATCAGGGTTAAACTCCATCTGCCATTTTGCGGTCCAGCTCTGCATCCTATCAATGTCTCTTTGCAGACGACAACATGATGCGACCATCAATTCACTCGAAGACACGTGGAGAAGGAAACCGTGGTTTTAATCAGCTTAGAACTGTGCCTGCCTGTGACCGGTACAACACTGAAGGCGGCCCCGCAGGTCAGCTGCTCTTATACTTCCTCTAAAAGGGTGGAGCCATGGGCAGAGCCCGTACATGTCCCAACATATCCCCCTGTGGGTGAAGCCACACAATGGCCCAAAGGTGGAGCCCACAGGGTTAATAACATAACATAACATAATACAGTGCACTGGTGAATTATCAGTAATTATACATTCACCACACAACAGCCCTCCACCTCATCCACTACTCCACCAATCTTGGTGTCATCAGCAAATTTACTGACCCACCCTTCAGCCCCCTCCTCCAAGTCATTGATAAAAATCACAAACAGCAGAGGACCCAGCACTGATCCCTGTGGTACACCGCTGGTAACTGGTCTCCAGTCTGAAAATTTTCCATCCACCACCACCCTCTGTCTTATATGTGATAGCCAGTTACTTATCCAATTGGCCAGATTTCCCTCTATCCCACACCTCCTTACTTTCTTCATGAGCCGACCATGGGGCACCTTATCAAACACCTTACTAAAATCCATGTATACGACATCAATTGCTCTACCTTCATCTACACACTTAGTTACCTCCTCAAAGAATTCAATCAAATTTGTGAGGCAAGACCTATCCTTCACAAATTCGTGTTGACTATCCCAGGTTAAGCTGCATCTTTCCAAATGGTCACGAATCCTATCCTACAGGACCTTTTCCATTATCTTCCCGGCCACCGAAGTAAGACTAACTGGCCTATAATTACCAGGGTCATTCCTATTCCCTTTCTTGAGCAGAGGAACAACATTCGCCACTCTCCAGTCCTCTGGCATTATCCCCGTGGACAGCGAGGACCCAAAGATCAAAGCCAAAGGCTCTTCAATCTCATCCCTTGCCTCCCAAAGAATCCTTGGGTATATCCCATCTGACCCAGGGGACTTGTCGACCCTCAGGTTTTTCAAAATTGCTAATACATCCTTCCTCAGAACATCTACTTCCTCCAGCCTACCTGCCTGAATCACACTCTCATCCTGAAAAACATGGCCCCTCTCTTTTGTGAACACTGAAGAAAGTGTTCATTCAACGTGTCCGAATCTGACAGGAATGTCCAATACTGACAGGAATATCCAATACTGACAGGAATATCCAATACTGGCAGGAATGTCCGATACTGACAGAAATGTCCAATACTGACAGGATAATGATAGGAATTTCCAATACTGACAGGATACTGACAGGAAAGTCCGATACGGACAGGAATGTCGAATACTGACAGGATAGTGATAGGAATGTCCAATACAGACAGGATACTCATAGGAATGCCCAATACTGACAGGACACTGACAGGAATGCCCGATACTGACAGAAATGGCCAATACTGACAGGCACACTAGATTGGCAGGGATGACTGGAGAGGCTGCACAACGATACATACCTACATGGGGGAAGGGTGGCAGGAATGGCTGACATTCAGCCTGGGGACAGACTCTGAGGCAGAAATCACCAGTTTTTTGGATGAATGGTTATCTCCACACCGTGTCGTTTTCATAATGGAGCTTATTGCAGGATCACTGCATTGTAATCCACCCAGCACACAACTCAATAGCCCACATTGTATATAGTGATATTGTGTAAATAAACCAGATTGAAGTAACTACCAGAGTCAGACTAGAGTTTCTCTGGGTAAGATACACATGCGGCTTGTTTGTGAAACAATCACTTTGCACAAATTGACTGGATCTCAGCTGGACCCGTCTCCTCTCTGAGTCTGACCACTGGACAAATCGAGTGACCTTCTCCCCACATTCTAATCACCAGCCTAGAATAACCTGCATTGGCTGTCACACTCAAACAACTCAATGATCCTCACTTTGAAGGTTCAGCATAAGCACCAGCCAATGTTGCCAAGAGGTGGGATGGAAGCATTTTCCTCTAAATGCTGACAAACCAGCTCCACATATAGATTGGTTTAAACATCCTAAAAAGGGAGATGTTAAATCTCGTAATTGCTGCAATATTATTCATTTCACTGATTGGTTACAGTCACTTGAAATTCTGGTTTGAACATCTGAAGGTGTTACTTGAAATATAATTCCTGTTGCTGAATTTGGAAACTGGTTAGCTTCAGCACTGTCATCTCATGTTGATCTGTTAAATACGGAGCTTCTCCCAGTTTTTCACCACCCCCTCTTCCCTTCCCACACAAAACCTCGGGCCTCCTCACAGCAGAGTGAGCTGGGGAGGCAGAACATTCCAACCATTGACTCAGTCACAACTGTCAATAATCCCCAGTCCAAAGTAAATCTCTGGATGTAGCGCCTACACATGTGGGGTTAAATGGCCTCTGTTGCCAGGTTTAAGTTGCAGATACAGAGAAACTCAGGTATTTGCTGTGATTTCTCTCAATGGTTTCTATTCAGAAACTTCCTCAGAGTCAGGAAGTGTTCAATCTAAGCGAGTGTGTTGCCCGTGATGTAAAGACCGAACAACTAATGGTCAAACATCACTGTACGAGTGGTGTTGAAACACCCAAAGCAGCTGTAATTTACCAATCATTCACAATGGGATATTATTGATCATAAATCCATGTACACTGGGGTATTACCCCACTGATTGCGTTGGCGTGAGATGATTTGGACAGGCAGTGAGCTAATTCAGCAAGCTCATTCACGCCAATTTGTTTAATGAAGGCAGAGGTAAGGAAATTAACAGTTCAACCCTCATTGTGAGGGCTCCTGTGAAGCAGCACATACCCGCAGCCAATTAGGGTGAAGTTGGTTCAGCTCAGTGGGCTAGACAGCTGGTTTGTAATGAAGAAGACCAGCAGAGCGGGTTCAATTCCCGTACGAGCTTATCTGAACAGGCACCGGAATGTGGCGACTAGGGGCTTTTCACAGTAACTTCATACTTGTGACAATAAAAGATTATTATTATTATTAAATGTACCGGATGTCACAGATTGCTCACCTCAGGATGTCCCTGAATCTCTGCACCATAATGGACCAGTCTTGCTGGATGTTGTGTACCACTTGTTGAATTTATCACCCCCAGCCCCACCACCCCCAGATCAAATATAATTTACTGCATAAATTACAGTGGGTGTGGGCTGGTAACTATGCAGTGATGGCAATGGGCTAAGACAAACGATGGCACCAATACCTTATCTCCTCAACCAAGGAGATTAAGGAAAAGGGAAGAAACAAAATGATGACAGGGAAGAAAATCTGGTGAATTAGAGTTGTGGTACTGAAAACAGGCTGAGAAGATACACATAGGCCAGGAACAGAAACTGTCTCATGAGACCCTGGCTGGAATCGATACTGGCCATCTGCAAAAGCACTCAAGTCAAGGCATAAACGTGTTATTGCTATATGGACTTTGTGATTACCCACTCGAAAGACTAACAATATGTCAAACTTCCAGACAGAGGTGATCAACTTCGCACCAGGACAAAGAACAGACAAAAGAAGCCATCAGATTCCTTAATGAGCTGATGTTGGGTCAGCCAAGGCGAGTTTCAGAGGACAATAGGTCTTGATTGATAAACAGGAGTATCCTGTCTTTCCCATTAGCAAGTTGAGTCTGGCTAGGACAATGGCCAGTGGTGGGTGCATACCTATAACTCAACCCTAGATTCCCAGTATAAAGAAAGGAACATCGAACAGATCTTCGGCAATAATCTGGGCGTTCCCAGACACATCCATCTCCAGAAGAAAGATACCCACATCGAGTGATCGTAGCCTGCCAGCTGCCTTTACTACGTGCTCAGCTATGCGTCTGAGTCATATTTTCTTGAGTAATAGAATTGTGAATAAAATTGCGTTAAGCCGTGAACCTGTTTTGTCCTTTGTTCATCTCGCAAGTAAGGGCAACTGGGTAAAAGGTTTGAGTAAATAAACTGGTCGAACGTATGATGCACTAGCAATTATGATGAGACGAGAGTAGAGAGTAATCAAGGCTTTATTAAGCAGAGATGTGGAGCCTCCCGCAGCTGCTGCCGAAATGGCTGCAGCTCGGCGAGCACACAGATTTATACTCCGCCTACTGGGTGGAGCCAGCAGGCAGGGATCTACCCCCGTACCTGTAGTACAGGGGCCTTACCGTAATACCCTCATATGCAGTATATACAATACAACAGTGGTGACTACCACATTCAACCCCTGTTAAAAAAAAGTCCGGCGGGGGTGGTGGAAAACTATTTACATACAGGTTGTTTAAAATTTTAGATAGAGTTTACAAATTTAGACGATCGGGCGCCTTGATCCGTCGTTGTAAGCGCCGCAGTTCGCGTGGTGATTCAGGCGTTGGTTCGGTGGTCGGTGACTCCGGGAGAGTGTTGACCTCATCTTCATCCCCGGGTGGGACCAAGGGGAGGACGGATCGTCCTGGAGTGGGGCTGTGGTAGGGTGCGCTGGGGGGAGGGAGGGTGGCGCCGGGGCAGCGGTGGGGGGGGGGGGGGTGCATGGAGACCCAGCTGGCGCCAGGTCCCTGAGGGAGACTATGTCTTGGCGGCTGTCGGAGTACGCTACGTAGGCGTACTGCGGGTTTGCGTGGAGTAGCTGTACCCTCTCAACCAACGGGTCCACCTTGTGGAGCCGCACGTGCTTGCGGAGGAGAACGGGTCCTGGAGCTGCCAGCCATGTTGGGAGCGAAACCCCAGAGGTGGACTTCCTGGGGAAGGCAAAGAGACGTTCATGGGGAGTTTCGTTAGTTGCAGAGCACAGAGCGACCGAATGGAGTGGAGGGCGCCGAGGAGGACCTCCAGCCAGCGGGAGGATGGGAGATTTCTGGACCGTAGAGCCAGCTGGATGGCCTTCCAGACCGTCCCATTCTCCTGCTCCACCTGCCCGTTTCCCCGGGGGTTGTAGCTGGTCGTCCTGCTCGAGGCAATGCCCCTGTTGAGCAGGTACTGGCACAGCTCATAAATTAGGATCCCCAGTCGCTGTGGACGTAGGCGCGGAAACCGAACAGAGCGTAGATGGTGTTGAGGGCTTTGATGACGGTGGCAGACGTCATATCGGGGCATGGGATGGCGAGGGGGAATCTGGAATATTCGTCGACCACATTAAGAAAGTACGTGTTGCGGTCGGTGGAGGGGAGGGGCCCTTTGAAGTCCATGCTGAGGCGTTCAAAGGGGCGGGAGGCCTTCACCAGGCATGCACGGTCTGGCCGGTAGAAGTGCGGTTTACATTCTACGCAGACCTGGCAGTCTCTGGTGATAGCCCTGACTTCCCCAATGGAGTAGGGCAGATTGCGGGCCTTTATGAAATGATAAAAGCGGCTGACCTCTGGGTGACAGAGATCACGTGCAGGGTCCGGACTCAGTCCACTTGTGCGCTGGCACATGTACCTCGGGATAGGGCATCGGGGGGCTCTAAGAGCTTACCGAGGCGATACAAAATCTCGTAATTGTAGGCGGAGAGCTCGATCCTCCACTTCAAGATCTTATCATTTTTGATCTTACCCCGCTGTGTGTTGTTAAACATGAAGGCAACCGACCGTTGGTCAGTGAGGAGAGTGAATCTCCTGCCGGCCAGGTAATGCCTCCAATGCTGCACAGCTTCAACGATAGCTTGAGCCTCCTTTTCGACAGAGAAATGCCGAACTTCGGAGGCATGGAGGGTGCCATGGGCCTGCCTGCCGGTTGAGGGTGACGGCCAGAGCGACGTCTGATGCATCGCTCTCGACTTGGAAGGGGAGCGTCTCATCGACCGCGTGCATCGCGGCCTTGGCGATGTCGGCCTTGATACGGTTGAAGGCCTGGTGAGCCTCGGCCGTCAGTGGGAAAACGGTGGAGTGGATGAGTGGGCGGCCCTTGTCCGAATAGTTAGGGATCCACTGGGCGTAGTACGAGAAGAACCCCAGGCATCGTTTGAGGGCCTTGGGGCAGTGGGGAAGGGGGGAGTTCCATGAGGGGCGCATGCGATCGGGGTCGGGCCCCAGAACTCCGTTCTGGACCACATAGCCAGCCGAGGATGGCTAATCGGTTTGTGCTGAACACGCACTTCTCCTTGTTGTAGGTTAGGTTGAGGAGTTTGGCGGTGTGGAGGAATTTGGAAAGGTTAGCGTCGTGGTCCTGCTGGTCGTGGCTGCAGGTGGTGAGATTATCCAGGTACGGGAAAGTGGCCCGCAGTCCGTACCGGTCCACCATTCGGTCCATCTCCCGTTGGAAGACCGAGACCCCGTTAGTGACACCGAAGGGAACCCTAAGGAAGTGGTAAAGGTGGCCGTCCGCTTCAAACGCGGTGTACTGGTGGTCCGCCTTGCGAATGGGGAGGTGGTGGTAGGCAGATTTCAGGTCCACTGTCGAGAAGACCCGGTACTGTGCAATCTGATTGACCATATCAGATATGCGTGTGAAGGGGTACGCATCGAGCTGCGTGTACCGATTGATGGTCTGACTGTAGTCAACGACCATTCTGTTTTTCTCCCCAGTTTTCACCACTACCACTTGGGCTCTTCAGGGGCTGTTGCTGGCCTCGATAATACCTTCCCTCAGCAGCCACTGGACCTCCGACCTGATGAAGGTCCTGTCCTGGGCCCTGTACCGTCTGCTCCTGGTGGCGACGAGTTTGCAATCCGAGGTGAGGTTCGCAAACAGGGAAGGTGGGTCGACCTTAAGGGTCGTGAGACCGCAGATAGTAAGGGGTGGTAGGGGCCCACCAAATTTCAGGGTTAGGCTCTGGAGGTTGCACTGGAAGTCCAGGCCGAGTAGCAAGGCAGCGCAGAGGTTGGGGAGGACGTAGAGCCGGAAGCCGCAGAACTCTACGCCCTGGATGGTGAGGTTGGCAGTGCAGTACCCCCGGATCGCCATGGAGTGGGATCTGGAGGCCAGGGAGATTCTCTGGTTGATGGGGTATACCGTGAGGGAGCAGCGCCTTATTGTTTTGGGATGGATGAAGCTCTCAGCACTCCTGGAGTCCGGAAGACATGATATCCTGTGCCCGACAAACTTCACTGTCATTGACGCAGTCGCGAGGTTGTGCAGTCGGGACTGGTCGATCGTGATGGAGGCCAGACGTGGCTGGTCGGCGGCGGTTGCAGGCGATGAGCGGCCCGATGAGATGTCCAACGTTCAGGGGTCCTGAGGCGGGGAAGATGGCGGCGCCCACGGGCCGCACAGTGTTGTGATGCGAGCAAGATGGCGGCGCCTACGGGCCGCACATGTTGTGAGGGGAGCAAGATGACGGTGCCCACGGGTCACACGTGGGGGGTGCAGGGACAATAGCGGCGATTGAGCGGGACTGGCACACAGCAGCGAAATGTCCTTTCCTCCCTGCAGGCTTTGCAGAGCGCGCTCCGTGCCGGGCAGCGCTGCCGGGGGTGTTTTGAGTGTCCGCAAAAGTAGCACTTGGGTCCCCCGGGGTTGGTTAGCTGCCGCGTGGCGCAGGCCTGGGGTTGGCTGGGGGAGGTCGCTGATGGGGTCCACGGTGGGGTGTTCGCTGGCGGGGTCCATGATGCGCAGGAGGGGTGGGCCGTGCGGTCGGGGGCATACGCCTGTACGTTGCGTGAGGCGACTGTGAGCGAGATCGCTAGTTTCTTGGTCGCCGCAAGGTCAAGGGTAGCCCCTTCTAAGAGGCGCTGGCGGATGTAGGCCGACCCTATGCCCGTAACTAACGCATCTCTAAATAGCAGGTCAGAATGTTCGGCGGCCGAAACGGCCTGGCAATCGCAGACTCTCACCAGGATGTGCAGGGCACACCAGAAATTTTCCACAGACTCATCGGGGGAGTTGATGCTGCATGGACAGGAGGTGCCTGGCGTAGATTTTGTTAGTCTGCTGAGTGTAGTTCTCCTTCAGTAGTGCCATGGCCTCAGCGTAGGTCGGTGCGTCCCTGATGAGGGGAAAAATATCAGAGCTCAGCCGCGTGTAGAGGATCTGGAGCTTCTGTGCCTCTGGGGGTGGTTCAGTCGCAGATCCAATGTAGGCTTCAAAGCAAGCTAGCCAATGTGCATAGGCCGACTTGGCGTTGTCTGCTTGAGGGTGCAGCTGCAGGCGATCAGGCTTGATGTGGAGATCCATCTTTGTAAAACCTCTGCGTAATAAATTGATGCACTATCAATTACGATGAGATGAGAGTAGAGAGTTATCGAGGCTTTATTACACAGAGATGTGGAGCCTCCTGCAGCTGCTGCCGAAATGGCTGCAGCTCGGAGAGCACACACATTTATACTCTGCGTACTGGGCGGAGCCAGCTGGCAGGGATCTACCCCCGTACTTGTAGTACAGGGGCCTTACCGTAATACCCTCGTATGCAGTATATACAATACAACAGTGGTGACTACCACAACGTATCAGAGGTTTAAAAGGTACATCAGAGTCAAAAAGGAATAAAGAGAGAAAAAGAAGGATTAGCTTAAGAAAAGAAAATGAGAAAGGAGAAATTTAAAAAACTAACAGTGTAACACTAAAAATTTGACAGATTCAAAACCGAGAGCATTAACAATCTGCAGGAATGAGATATCATATTTTAAATTATTTTACTTGTGAGTAACAGATTGATTATCATTGCATTACAATTAGCACATTGATACGCACTTAATGAATCCACATTTTTGGCACGAGTTTAATGGATAATTAATGTGCAAATTAGTGTCTTAAACCTAATGCTCTTCAGCGACATCATCAATGATTTTACCCCAATCATAAGGACAGAAGTTCACAGATGTTTATGAAATGTTCAGCACCATTTGTCGTTCCTCAGATACTGAAGCAGCCCATAAACAAATGCTGCAAAAAGTGGACAATATCCAGGCTTGGCCTGACAGATGGCAAGTACCATTTACACCACACAAGTGCCAGGCAATGACCATCTCCAACAAGAGATATTCTAACCATGGTCCCTTGACTTTTAATGGCATTACCATTGCTGAATACTCCACTATCAACATTCTGGGGGTTACCATTGACCAGAAACTGAACTGGACTGAATTAATACTATGGCTACAAAACAGGTCAGATGCTGGGAATTCTGTGGCAAGTAGTTCACTTCCTGACTCCTCAAAGCCTGTCCACAATCTACAAGGCACAAGCCAGGAATGCGATGGAATACTCTCCACCTGCTTGGATGAGTGCAGCTCTACTTTCCACCTGCTTGGATGAGTGCAGCTCCATCAACACTAAAGAAGCTCAACAGCAACCAGAACAATTAAGCAGCCACCTTAATTCTCAGCCCATGCATCATGTCAAACATTCATTCCCTCCACCACCAACGCACAGTGACAGCAATGTGTAACATCTACAAGATTCAGTGCAGCAACTCACCAAGGCTCCTTGGATGGCACCTTCCAAATCCATGACCACTACCATCTAGAAGGACAAAGGCAAGGGACATGTGGTAACACCTCAATCTGAAGGTTCCCCTCCAAGTCGTTCACCATCCTGACTTGGAAATATATCACCGTTCCTTCACTATCATTGGGTCAAAATACTGGATCTCCCGCCCTAACAAAACTGTGGGTGTACCCACACCACATGGACTGCAATGGTTCAAGAAGGAAGTTTATCCCCACCTTGTCAAGGGCAACAAGGGATCGGCAATAAATGCTGATCTTTTTAGTGATGCTCATATCCCAGAATTTCTTTTTTTTAATTCGTAAAAATAACAGGGAGGCTAATCTGGAGTCAATTAACCAATAGGTTCCAGAGATTCACAATGTATGGCGCATTTTCTCACCACCACAAGATGCACAATAATTTGTATGTTAGTAATGGTGTGAATCACGAACCATCCATTCTTTTTGCAACAACATTGAATGCAATAATGTGAGCCAAAGAACATTGTTTCAGGGGCATATCGACCTCTGCAAATAGCAATGGACTGAGGGTGACTTTGTACAAATTACAGATGAACATTTCCTGTCCTCTATCAGTTCATTATTTCATTTTCTGAGAAACAATCTCTGATCTCACCAAATGTGAACACGATGATGATATTTGGAGGAAGTTCTGCCCATATTACAGCCAATTGGCAGCAGCTTCCCCTGCCCAGGATCACCAAACTGAGCAAATATGAGTCAGTGTTTGAATGTGGTGGAGGTGCAGGATATAAAGACTGAACACTGCAAGGGAAAGGCAGAGCGAGAGAGAGAAGCAACTCCTTTACTCTTAGGAAGCAGCCAGCTGATCACAAAAGAGGCAGAATGAAATCCTTACTCCTCACCATTGCTGCAGTGCAGTTCCTCCATTGCTCAGGTAGGTACTGGAGAGAGAGTCACACCTCATAAAGCAACAAGTTATTGGCAATGAGATTCACTCATTCAGATGTGACCAATGAGTAAAAAGAATTGACTGAAGAATGCTGCAGTGTTTTGCACAATTTTCCTTTTCTCTCCCGACAGGAATGCCGAGCCCTAAGGATGCTCTGAGAGCGTCAGTTCTAAAACTGAACAAAATCACCGAGATCACCAATCTGTGTGGGATAACCAGGAGAAGAGTGAAGGATGTAAGTGTGTCCTGGTCTCAGTGTGTTTCACTGTCTAAAGTCTACAAGAATATTACTGAGTGCAGTTAGACACTGATTATTAAACAGGAGCTGAATATTATATTGTTCTCACACTGATGGGTGAAGCAGTTCAGAGTAGAAACATTAGATTCACTCAGACACTAATGACCTGCTTTCCTCTCATTAGATTAATCGCACAGGAAAACAGTTGTACAACGTGGATTTAACATTCTCTGTGAAAGAAACCGTCTGCTCCAAGAATTCTGGATTGGAATTTGATGATCCCGGCTGTCACTTCCGTTCCAAAAAGTCTGCAGTGAGTCCTCAGTTAGATTGTCACATCAAAACTCATGTGTTTGGAGTTATGTCATAGAAACTCCCTGTGTCAGTGCTGTGGTTGTAGTTAGAAAGTTGTTATGAAGGGCTTATAGTGTAAGAGTGACGAAGCTTTGTGCAATAATACAGGGCATCGGTGAAACCTCACCTGGATTACAATGTGCAGCTTTGGACACTTCACCGTCAAGGAGAATTTACTTGCCCTACAGGGTGTGCAATAAAGGGTCACAAGACAGTTATGAGAGTTGTCCTGTGACAAGAGATTGAGTAGACTTGGCCTATATTCCCAGGAGAATGAAAGGTGATTGAATTGACAGAGGTAGAATTGTTAAAGGGTCGTGACAGGAAAATGCTGAAAACTCTTTCCCGCAATGAGAGAATCGAGGACTCAGGGTCACAATCTCAGGATAAGGGGTCTTCTAAAGCACAGGGTTAGGGAGAAACTACTTCAATCAAAGTGTTGTGAATCTCTATTTCAGAGAGCTGTGGATAATCAGTCATTGATCATCTTCAAGACAGAAATCAATAGATTTTTAGGGAGTTTTGGGATAAGAAATGGGGTGAGAAGGCGAGTTGATAGGGGATCGGTTGTGATTGGACTGTATGGTGAAGCCGGCACGAGGGAATGAATGGCTAATATCAGCTCCTATTTCTTATGTTCTAAAGTAATCAATGAATAATTTTAAACAATTGCGTTTTATTTTGACAGGAAAAAGGTTTGTGCAAAAGCCGTGTTGAATATTTTGCTGGTGAGGTTATTGAGGTTGATGTGGAGTGTCGAGGTTTGAAGACAATTGACAGCAACAGTGAATCATCAGAATCGAATGAGAACAGTCTCGAGGTAAAGTCACAATTATACACATCAGGACAATGGGCTTTCTAACATGCAGATTCTTTAGAAGATGTCTCATTGGTCCACTGTACTAAATATAGAAATATTAATATTTTAATACAGGTTGAAACCAAATCAATAGAGACATTGATCGAGGAATCGCCAAATGTGAGTATAACGTGGGAATTCTGACCGATTATTTTCCTGTTGACCAGAATTATCAACAAAACATTTAAAATCCAGAATGTAATTGTGTCAGAATGGAATGTGAGAGAATTTATTTTAATCTGAGATACTGGGGGAGGGGAGTCTGAGGCTCCGACACAAATACACAGAATGAATATGTTCTCCCTGAAGATAAAGGCAGCAGATTATTCAGAGGACTGGACAGGTACAAACAATAGCATTGGGTGGGCAGTGTCTCTTACACTCTCACCAATAATAGACAATAATGGCTGGTCACTCCGAGAGGGGAACTGCAGATTCAGTACAATAAATCCCAATCGGTGGAGAATCTCAGCCTCCATTAGTTTATCCATCGACCCCGCAGCCCCACTGTCCCAGCGCTGGGTGGATTATTGCTGTGGTAGACAACAGGAGATGTCTGGTGAGGATTTCTGGATTTCTTCCTGAGTTACTTAATCCCAACACAGGAATTTAAAGTGTTACCACTTCCACATTGAAACATTTTGTTTTGAGATCATTCTAAAATCAATATTATTTGCAAAATGCTAAACATATAAATGTTAATATTTTATAACAGGTGAAAAGCAAGTCAACAGAATCATCCCTGGAAGAGTCTCCGAATGTGAGTAGAATCTGGGATTTTGGAGATGATTATTAACAAAAATAATCTGTTGAAATTTTGGTTCAGCAGCATCACACTAGGTGTGAGAGAGCTCGGTGTTTTTATTCAATTAAAAATATATTGAAAGCAGGGATTGTGTGGTGTAGTGGGTAACGTCCCGACCTGTCGGCTTGAGGCTCTGGGTTCAATCCCACCTTGGGAACTGTTGGTCATGAAAGGCGTGTTTATAGCATGGAAAACAGGTTAATTATCAGCCTGAAAATCCTTCCAATACTCCTGATGGTAGGCGGTGAGAGTGGGAGAGTTTCCTGGTCAACATACTGCAGGAGGCAACAGCAAACCACTGAAGTACTTTGCTAAACATAATCATAAACCAATCTAATGGGAGTCCATGGTCACCAACACCCTGTTAGGGCACAGCGCCTGAAAGAGGAGGATGTTAGAGCTTAGAAATTGAAGGTGTTAACATTTCCTCATATTTGGTGCTAATAATCAGTCAAATCTTTGGTTTAAAGATCATTCTAATATTAGTTATTATATTAGAATTATGATGTATAATTTTAACTCAATATTAGTTAATACTGAAAAATCTGAATATTTTATTATAGGTGAAAAGCACTTCAGTAGAATCATCCCTGGAGGAGTCTCCGAATGTGAGTAAATCTGTTGAAACTTATGTCGAGCCTGGAAATGTAACGGTTTGATATTTCCTCATATTTGGTGCTAATAATGAATGAAATCTTTGGTTTAAAGATCATTCTCATGCTCAACATTAGTTCTAAACAGATCAATCTGAATATTTTGATACAGGTGAGAAGCAAATCAGCAGAAACATCGCTCGATGTGTCTTCAAACGTGAGTATAAACTGGGACTTTGTGTCAGCGAATTGCCTCTTGATCATCAACAACAATAAAACATTGAACCCAGACTGAACTCTGTCTGAAAATGACTGTTCTGTTGATTCTGTCCATTGCAGGAACACAACGATGATTCAAGAGACCGACACTAACCATGAATGAAATGTTGAAAAGGCCGAGCTTGGTGTGGACACAAGAAGACCTCAGTCCCATGAAAGAAGCTGTTATCAATTGTACGTTACTTGTTCATGTGTAAGGGCGGGGGGACCTGGGGTTCCTGACTGTACATTTTGCTGTAACAGGGAGATTCTGTAGTTTGTAAATGTTCTGTCCTTTGGTGTGTATTTGTTGAATTCTGTGGATTATAATAAAATGTAAAGAGAATATCATTTATAATTGATGTTCATTCCACTGTGCATTAAGATTTCAAACCTGAGCTTGCTTGCTGGGCATGTTCATTCACTTTCTCTGTCAGGATGACCCTGTTGCATCACCAGACATTTTACTGCCTGTCAGCTAATGGTTGTCGGTCAAATTATCTTTGACAATTGTCATGATATGCAGACATGCACATAATGAGATACAGACAGGCAGCTAATGAACACAGAACAGGCCATAACCAATCAGCAGGCAGAACACTTGAGGGTGGTTTCCCACTATAAAAGGCACGAAGCACTCACACTCCGCCTCTTTCCACTGGGAACATCTACAGAGTGATTCAGGTGTATATATCACATAACACCTCCAGCACGTGGCTAAGAGCTAGTCTGGTTCAGTCAGGCAGAGTAATCACACTTAGGTTAGCAGAGAGTGAACTCACAGAGAACTGTGCTACAATAAATCAGATTGAACTATCTTCAAGGTCTGGAGTATCTTTCAGTTAAAGCTGCATCCGGTTGCTGTCCATGTTATCTCAGTGTGCTTAACATGACAACAATGACTTTGTTTTATTACCAAGCTAATCCACATTATTATTTTGAGACTCTGATACACTTTAACAGTATCATTGCTACAAACATGGCTTTAGTTTGCCGTCTTGAAAATAGATGAATAATTGGCTTTTCTTAGAAAATATATTTTGGGGGGCAACACTGCTGCCTCACGGCGCCGAGGTGCCAGGTTCGATCACGGCTCTGGGTCACTGTCCGTGTGGAGTTTGCAATTCTCCCCGTGTTTGCGTGGGTTTCGCCCCTACAACCCAAAGATGTGCAGGGTAGGTGGATCGGCCACACTAAATTGTCCCTTAATTGGAAATAAAAGAATTGGGTACTCTAAATTTCTAAAAAATATATATATATTTTGTGCTCACTCAGTGTTTACCATCTTCCACTCTCATTCTTTGCCATGATGGTATTTTCTTTCAAATTAAATTGGGCAAAGTTGTGCACTCTGAAAGAGTGAATTCACTGTATATTGTTAAGATTACAGATATTGTGATGACACTGCTACTCCTGAAGATAATGAGCTCACAATCTCTAAATTTCATAGATAGAATCCTAGAATCCCTGCAGTGCAGAAGGAGGCCATTCGGCCCAACAAGTCTGCACCGACCCACTGAAAAAGCACTCTACCCAGGCCCACTCCCCAGCCCTATCCCTGTAACCCCATCTAACTTGACTAAGGGGCAATTTAACATGGCCAATCCACCTAACATGTACATCTTTGGACTGTGGGAGGAAACCCATGTAGACACGGGGAGAAAGTGCAGACTCCGCAATCACCCAAGGTTAGAATCGAACCTGGGCCCCCTGTTGCTGTGAGGCAGCAGTACTAACCACTGTCCTTTGGTGTGTGTTGATCAACAATTTGATTGACAATTCATACTCCTTCAGGAGGTTCACCTCAGAGATATAGGGATTAAAGGTTATGGTGTTCGGGCCGGAAAGTGGAGCTGAGTCCACAAAAGATCAGCAATGATCTCATTGAATGGCGGAGCAGGCTCGAGGGGCCAGGTGGCCTACTCCTGCTCCTAGTTCTTATGTTCTTATGTGAACTAAATGCATTTGTGGGGAGGTTCGGTGAGGGGAATTGCTGATAGAAAGTATCCTGACACAAAGTATTGTCCCTTTTCTTTGAAATTGTCAAGCCCAGTGTAGACTATGAGAAAATGTGTTTTTAATTTCTGTAAAAAAATGATTAAGAAATGCTCCAGATGGTTAGCAATTCAGATCATGTTTTAACAATAGTTTCTCCTGTCTGACCAGATTGAACATAGCGCAAACATTAAAAAATTTTTTGATGACATGATTTTTAATTGATAGAATAGCAAATCCATTCTCAACTTTTCAGTTTATAATATATGCTGAAGTGTTATCAATTACCCTGCAGTCGGTGGGGAGGGGAGGGAGGGTTGTTGGATTACTAACAGGGTGAAACAGTGATTTCGACACCAATCATTTAGCAAGGCAGCAAGGAATTTGTTTTAAACAATGGGGCAAAATATCTGTACAGGTAAATTTGGGGGTCACTTCAACAGCTCACAGGAGTCACCAGGAGAAAGGACATCTGCCTTGGGGTCACCCAAGTTCTGCAGGAAGAATGAGAGGAGAACATTAGGCTGGGCAGAGCAACACCAGCTGTGGGTACAGGACACCCTCTCCACCTCCTCCGAGGACCTGTCCACTCTCCCTCTCGGGCTAGCCAGCCAGGGTGCTCCACACCCTCAGTGGAAGTGGGTGTGAGGAGCCCACACAATGCTCCACAAAAATTATACCTAATCAGCACCTGAGTGTTAAATCTACAGGTTAGGCTCTCCAGGCAAATTTAAATTCTGGTAATTAGTGATTACAACCAAAATTGGCTGTTAAAATTAGATTTTAAAACAGGCGTGTTTTACTGACACAGAAACTTATTTTTCACCCTCAGACTAAAATAAACTTGTCAATCTTTCAAATACAGTTTGAAATGTCACACTTCTCCCTTCTCTTTGTTTTGCTGCACACCCACAATGAACAGCCACTGGGAGGAAGGACCATGAATCACTGTTCCTCCTTCGCCCTCGGTAACATCCTGATTCCGAGTTTGGGGAATCAGTGGGAAGGAGGGATGCATTGAAAGGATCAGAGATGGTAGCAGCTCAGAACACACTGATGCTGCTCATTTTTGTTATCTTTGAACCCTGCAAAGGCAGAGCCTGTCAACATGACTGTTTCATTGAACTGAATTGAAAGGAGTGATGGTTTAGCTACAGTGCTCAGTATGTTGTGTGTGTAATCGGGTCTGGGGGCACAGTGCCACGCATTGTTCACTTTCCACATTACAGAGAATCTCTCCTGGAACCATTCCCATCACTGACCACCTTCTACTTCTCTGCCGATTCATGTGATAGACTCTTCTGCGAACTCTCATTCATTGTGCTCTGTGAGCTGTCAGTAGCTGAGTCTGCAGGAGCTGGAAGAAAGAGGCATAGGTTAAAACCTGTATTAGTATTTAAATTCCAAGGAAGCATGCGAGTCTGTGACTGTATGGTAGTACATGCCAGTGTGCATGCGCATGTACATGTATGTGTGCAAGTGTGAGAGAGTACAGGTATGTGAAATAGGAAGATAGAGCAGACAAACACGTGGCTAAACAGCTGGTGTAGGAGGGAGGGTTTCCGTTATCTGGACCACTGGGAGCTCTTCCGGGGCAGGTGTGACCTGTATAAGATGGACGGGTTGCATCTAAACCGGAGAGGCATAAATATCCTGGCCGCGAGGTTTGCTAGTGTCACACGGGAGGGTTTAAACTAGTATGGCAGGGGGGTGGGCACGGGAGCAATAGGTCAGAAGGTGAGAGCATTGAGGGAGAACTAGGGAATAGGGACAGTGTGGCTCTGAGGCAGAGCAGACGGGGAGAAGTTGCTGAACACAGCGGGTCTGGTGGCCTGAAGTGCATATGTTTTAATGCAAGGAGCATTACGGGTAAGGCAGATGAACTTAGAGCTTGGATTACTACTTGGAACTATGATGTTGTTGCCATTACAGAGACCTGGTTGAGGGAAGGGCAGGATTGGCAGCTAAACGTTCCAGGATTTAGATGTTTCAGGCGGGATAGAGGGGGATGTAAAAGGGGAGGCGGAGTTGCGCTACTTGTTCGGGAGAATATCACAGCTATACTGCGAGAGGACACCTCAGAGGGCAGTGAGGCTATATGGGTAGAGATCAGGAATAAGAAGGGTGCAGTCACAATGTTGGAGGTATACTACAGGCCTCCCAACAGCCAGCGGGAGATAGAGGAGCAGATAGGTAGACAGATTTTGGAAAAGAGTAAAAACAACAGGGTTGTGGTGATGGGAGACTTCAACTTCCCCAATATTGACTGGGACTCACTTAGTGCCAGGGGCTTAGACGGGGCGGAGTTTGTAAGGAGCATCCAGGAGATCTTCTTAAAACAATATGTAGACAGTCCAACTAGGGAAGGGGCGGTACAGGACCTGGTATTGGGGAATGAGCCCGGCCAGGTGGTAGATGTTTCAGTAGGGGAGCATTTCGGTAACAGTGACCACAATTCAGTAAGTTTTAAAGTACTGGTGGACAAGGATAAGAGTGGTCCGAGGATGAATGTGCTAAATTGGGGGAAGGCTCATTATAACAATATTAGGCGGGAACTGAAGAACATAGATTGGGGGCGGATGTTTGAGGGCAAATCAACATCTGACATGTGGGAGGCTTTCAAGTGTCAGTTGAAAGGAATACAGGACAGGCATGTTCCTGTGAGGAAGAAAGATAAATACGGCAATTTTCGGGAACCTTGGATGACGAGTGATATTGTAGGCCTCGTCAAAAAGAAAAAGGAGGCATTTGTCAGGGCTAAAAGGCTGGGAACAGACGAAGCCTGTGTGGCATATAAGGAAAGTAGGAAGGAACTTAAGCAAGGAGTCAGGAGGGCTAGAAGGGGTCATGAAAAGTCATTGGCAAATAGGGTTAAGGAAAATCTCAAGGCTTTTTACACGTACATAAAAAGCAAGAGGGTAGCCAGGGAAAGGGTTGGCCCACTGAAGGATAGGCAAGGGAATCTATGTGTGGAGCCAGAGGAAATGGGCGAGGTACTAAATGAATACTTTGCATCAGTATTCACCAAAGAGAAGGAATTGGTAGATGTTGAGTCTGGAGAAGGGGGTGTAGATAGCCTGGGTCACATTGTGATCCAAAAAGACGAGGTGTTGGGTGTCTTAAAAAATATTAAGGTAGATAAGTCCCCAGGGCCTGATGGGATCTACCCCAGAATACTGAAGGAGGCTGGAGAGGAAATTGCTGAGGCCTTGACAGAAATCTTTGGATCCTCGCTGTCTTCAGGGGATGTCCCGGAGGACTGGAGAATAGCCAATGTTGTTCCTCTGTTTAAGAAGGTTAGCAAGGATAATCCCGGGAACTACAGGCCGGTGAGCCTTACTTCAGTGGTAGGGAAATTACTGGAGAGAATTCTTCGAGACAGGATATACTCCCATTTGGAAGCAAATGGACGTATTAGTGAGAGGCAGCACGGTTTTGTGAAGGGGAGGTCGTGTCTCACTAACTTGATAGAGTTTTTCGAGGAGGTCACTAAGATGATTGATGCAGGTAGGGCAGTAGATGTTTTCTATATGGACTTCAGTAAGGCCTTTGACAAGGTCCCTCATGGTAGACTAGTACAAAAGGTGAAGTCACACGGGATCAGGGGTGAACTGGCAAGGTGGATACAGAACTGGCTAGGCCATAGAAGGCAGAGGGTAGCAATGGAGGGATGCTTTTCTAATTGGAGGGCTGTGACCAGTGGTGTTCCACAGGGATCAGTGTTGGGACCTTTGCTGTTTGTAGTATATATAAATGATTTGGAGGAAAATGTAACTGGTCTGATTAGTAAGTTTGCAGACGACACAAAGGTTGGTGGAATTGCGGATAGCGATGAGGACTGTCTGAGGATACAGCAGGATTTAGATTGTCTGGAGACTTGGGCGGAGAGATGGCAGATGGAGTTTAATCCGGACAAATGTGAGGTAATGCATTTTGGAAGGTCTAATGCAGTTAGGGAATATACAGTGAATGGTAGAACCCTCAAGAGTATTGAAAGTCAAAGAGATCTAGGAGTACAGGTCCACAGGTCATTGAAAGGGGCAACACAGGTGGAGAAGGTAGTCAAGAAGGCATACGGCATGCTTGCCTTCATTGGCCGGGGCATTGAGTATAAGAATTGGCAAGTCATGTTGCAGCTGTATAGAACCTTAGTTAGGCCACACTTGGAGTATAGTGTTCAATTCTGGTCGCCACACTACCAGAAGGATGTGGAGGCTTTAGAGAGGGTGCAGAAGAGATTTACCAGAATGTTGCCTGGTATGGAGGGCATAAGCTATGAGGAGCGATTGAATAAACTCGGTTTGTTCTCACTGGAACAAAGGAGGTTGAGGGGCGACCTGATAGAGGTATACAAAATTATGAGGGGCATAGACAGAGTGGATAGTCAGAGGCTTTTCCCCAGGGTAGAGGGGTCAATTACTAGGGGGCATAGGTTTAAGGTGAGAGGGGCAAGGTTTAGAGTAGATGTACGAGGCAAGTTTTTTACGCAGAGGGTAGTGGGTGCCTGGAACTCACTACCGGAGGAGGTAGTGGAAGCAGGGACGATAGGGACATTTAAGGGGCATCTTGACAAATATATGAATAGGATGGGAATAGAAGGATACGGACCCAGGAAGTGTAGAAGATTGTAGTTTAGTCGGGCAGTATGGTCGGCACGGGCTTGGAGGGCCGAAGGGCCTGTTCCTGTGCTGTACATTTCTTTGTTCTTTGTTCTTTGTTCTTTGTTCTTTGATAATGTGTCCGTATGCTTTTACGCTTGCATGTGTGGGCCTACATGTATGGGTCTGCCTGTGTGAGTAGCTGCATGTGTTTGTGTGAGTTCATATGAGTGTGCATGTGTGTTTGTGTGTCTGTGTGCGTATGTGTATATGTGTACCTGTGAGTATTTGTGTGAGAATATGTGTATGTGTCTGTGAGAAAGGGGAGAAACTTTAACATATGTCAATCCCCTATTTACCTTTATTATACAACTCAACCCAAGTTTAGTTCAGCCCATGACAAGGCTGTCTGTAGGACTTAGATGGTCTGAATTATTCAATATCATACAAATTATTATCCAGGTATTACTGATACAGCCATTTTTAAAATGTTATTCTTGGGATATTGGCATTGTTGGAAAGGTCAGCAATTGTTACCCATCTCTAAACGTCCTTCAGAAAGTGTTGGTGAATCTCCTTCTTGGACTGCTTCAGCTCATATGTTTCAACCTCAAGTGGTTTCCTACAATTGTGTAGTTTAGTCCACCATTTCTGAGGGGCAGTTAAGAGTCAATCACATTTCTATGGATCTGGAGTCACATGTAGGTCAGACCAGGTGAGGGTGTCAGATTTCCTTCCCTAAAGGACACAAGTGAACCAGATGGGTTTTATGACAATTGACAATGTTTCATGGTTAATGTTACTGAGACTAGCTTTCAATTCCAGATTTATTAATTAGTTGAGTTTAAATTTAAATTCATGTGATAAAGGAACATCTGTGATTATGGGTGACCTTAATCTGCATATAGATTGGGTAACTCCCCGTGTCTGTGTGGGTTTCCTCCGGGTGCTCCGGTTTCCTCCCACAGTCCAAAGATGTGCAGGTTAGGTGGATTGGCCATGTTAAGTGCTCTTAAGTGTCCAAAAAAAAAAGGTTAGGGTGGAGGTGTGGGCTTACGTAGGGTACACTTTCCAAGGGTGGTGCAGACTCGATGGATCGACTAGCCTCCTTGTGCACTGTAAATTCTATGATTCTCTGAAATTAGTCACAGTACAAGAGAGGATGAATTTCTGGAGTGTATACGGGATGGTTTTTTGGACCTGTATGTTGAGAAACCAACAAGGGAGCAGGCCATCTTGGACAATGAGAAAGGATTAGTTGGCAATCTAGTTGAGAAAGAACTCTTGGGGCTGAGTGCCCATAATATGGTAGAATTCTTTGTCAAGGTGAATAGAGAGGTAGCTGATTGTGAGACCAAGATCCTGAACCTCAATAAAGGTAATTATGATGGTATGAGACAAGAACTGGCTATGACGGACTGGGAAACATTACTGAAAGGAAGGATAGCGGACAGGCAATTTTTAAGGCATTCAAGGAACGAATAGGTGAACTCCAAAAGTTGTTTATTCCTATTTGGCACAGGAGTAGAATGGGAACTGTGGCCAAACCATGGCTTACAAGAGAAATTCGAGATTGAATCTGAAGAGGCGTACAAATTAGCAAGAAAAAGCAATAGACCTGAGGATTGAGAACAGTTTAAAATTCAACAAAGGCAGACCAAGGGATTGATTAAGAAGATGAAAATACAATTTGAAAGTAAACTAGTAGGGAACATAAAAACTGGTGATAAAAGGTTCCTTTAGGCATGTAAAGTGAAAAAGATGAATAAAAACCAATGTAGGCCCCTTACAGTCAGAAACGGGGGCATTCATTTTTAAAAAATAAATGTAAAAGGCCCAATTCTTTTCTTTTCCCCAAATTAAAGGGCAATTTAGTGTGGCCAATTCACCTACCCTGCACATCCTTTTGGGCTGTGGGGATGGGATCCACGCAGACATGTGGAGAATGTTCAAACTCCACATGGACAGTGACTCGGGGCCGGGAGCGAACCCAGGTCCTCGGCACCATGCCGCCCTCAGAACTGGGGCATTCATAACAGAGCAAAGAAATGGCAGAGGAACTAAGTTCGTACTTTGTTTCTGTCTTCACAAAGAAAAACATGAATAATGTAGCGGACGTTCTGAGTGAGGAGCTGAAGGAAATTAGTATTAGCAAAGAAATGGTTTGGGGGAAATTAATGGGATTGATGGCAGACAAACCTCCAGGGCCTTCTAATCTGCAACCTGGAGTACTTAAGGAAGTGGCCCGAGAAATAGTAGATCCATTGGTCGTCATTTTCCAAAATTCTTAGTACTCTGGAATTGTTCCTACAGATTGGACGGTAATGAAGCATCAAGCATCCAGTAGAGGGCAGTAGAGCGGAGCTGCTGATTGACTGTTGCGGGGGAAATTTGCATACGTCCATGTGCTCACCCTAACTTAAAGGTGTACCTGAGCAAGAGACCCTAGCTGTTCAAGTGAAGACAAGCATCCAGCAGAGGGCAGTAGAGCAGAGCTGCTCATTGGCTGTTGCGGGGGAAATTTGCATACGTCTGTGTGCTCACCCTAACTTGAAGGTGTACCTGAGCAAGAGACCCGAGCTGTTCATGTGAAGACAAGCATCCAGCAGAGAGCAGTAGAGCAGAGCTGCTGATTGGTTGTTGCGGGGGAAATTTGCAGCCGTCCATGTGCTCACCCTAACTTGAAGGTGTACCTGAGCAAGAGACCCTAGCTGTTCAAGTGAAGACAAGCATCCAGCAGAGGGCAGTAGAGCGGAGCTGCTGATTGGCTGTTGCAGGGGAAATTTGCATACGTCCGTGTGCTCACCCTAACTTGAAGGTGGTTTGTGGAGGAGCTGTTGTCAAGTGAAACTTAAACCCAAAACACTGCTTCAGTGTTTCCCTCCCTACCCCCTCCTCTAACCCCAAAAAAACAACCGCTGGAAAGATCAAGAGGGATGTTCGAGGCAGGTAGAAGTAGAAAGAAGTTGAACCGTGACGTCACAGCCTGCAGATAAGGGATTGGCTGGTGACTGGTAAGTAGTTTTTCTTTTAGTTTCCCTCAGGTGTTATCGTGCGGGGCGCAGAAGTTGCTGAGTGAGTGCTTGCTGAGAAGGGGAGTGAATAACAGGTAAGCTCTTTCTTTCTTTTTTTTATCGAGAGGGAATGGCAGGGAAGGTTGTGCAATGTGCCTCCTGCAGAATGTTTGAGGTGAGGGACGCCGTCAGTGTCCCTGCTGATTTCATCTGTGGGAAGTGCACCCATCTCCAGCTCCTCAGAAACTGCATGAGGGAACTGGAGCTGGAGGAACTTCGGATCATTCGGGAGGCAGAGGTGGTCACAGATAGAAGCTTCAGGGATGTGGTTACTCCAAAGAATAAAGATAGATGGGTGACGGTGAGAGGGGCTGGGAGGAAGCAGTCAGTACAGGGATCCCCTGTGGTCGTTCCCCTTAGTAACAAGTATACCGCTTTGGATACTGTTGGGGGGGGAGGGACGACTTACCAGGGGTAAGCCATGGGGTACATGTCTCTGGCACAGAGTCTGTCCCTGTTGCTCAGAAGGGAAGGGGGGAGAGGAGTAGAGCATTAGTCATTGGAGACTCCATAGTTAGGGTGATAGATAGGAGATTCTGTGGGAACGAGAGAGACTCGCGGTTGGTGTGTTGCCTCCCAGGTGCCAGGGTGCGTGATGTCTCGGATCGTGTTTTCGGGATCCTTAAGGGGGAGCAGCCCCAAGTCGTGGTCCACAGACGTACCAACGACATAGGTAGGAAAAGGGATAGGGATGTAAGGCAGGAATTCAGGGAGTTAGGGTGGAAACTTAGATCTAGGACAAATAGAGTTATTATCTCTCGGTTGTCACCCGTGTCACGTGATAGCGAGACGAGGAATAGGGAGAGAGAGGAGTTGAACACCTGGCTACAGGGATGGTGCAGGAGGGAGGGTTTCAGATTTCTGGATAATTGGGGCTCATTCTGGGGTCGGTGGGACCTCTACAAACGGGATGGTCTACACCTGGACCAGAGGGGTACCAATATCCTGGGGGGGAAATTTGCTAATGCTCTTCAGGAGGGTTTAAACTAGTTCAGCAGGGGCTTGGGAACCTGAATTGTAGCTCCAGTATACAGGAGGTTGAGAGTAGTGAGGTCATGAGTAAGGTTTCAAAGTTGCAGGAGTGTACCGGCAGGCAGGAAGGTGGTTTAACGTGTGTCTTCTTCAATGCCAGGAGCATCCGGAATAAGGTGGGTGAAGTTGTGGCATGAGTTGGTGCCTGGGACTTCGATGTTGTGGCCATTTCGAAGACATGGAGAGAGCAGGGACAGGAATGGTTGTTTCACGTGCCGGGGTTTAGATATTTCAGTAAGCTCAGGGAAGGAGGTAAAAGAGGGGGAGGGGTGGCATTGTTAGTCAAGGACAGTACTACGGTAGCAGAAAAGACGTTTGATGAGGACTCGTCTACTGAGGTAGTATGGGCTGAGGTTAGAAGCAGGAAAGGAGAGGTCACCCTGTTAGGAGTTTTCGAGAGGCGTCCGAAAAGTTCCAGAGATGTAGAGGAAAGGATTGCAAACATGATTCTGGATAGGAGCGAAAGCAATAGGGTAGTTCTTATGGGGGACTTTAACTTTCCAAATATTGACTGGAAACGCAATAGTTTGAGTACTTTAGATGGGTCCGTTTTTGTCCAATGTGTGCAGGAGGGTTTCCTGACACAGTATGTAGAAAGGCCAACGAGAGGCGAGGCCATATTGGATTTGGTACTGGGTAATGAACCAGGACAGGTGTTAGATATGGAGGTAGGTGAGCACTTTGGTGATAGTGACCACAATTCGACTACGTTTACTTTAGTGATGGAAAGGGATAGGTATATACCGCAGGGCAAGAGTCATATCTGGGGGAAAGGCAATTATGATGCGATGAGGCAAGACTTAGGATGCATCGGATGGAGAAGAAAACTGCAGGGGATGGGCACAATGGAAATGTGGAGCTTGTTCAAGGAACAGCTACTGCGTGTCCTTGATAGTATGTACCTGTCAGGCAGGAAGTGGTCGAGCAAGGGAACCGTGGTTTATTAAAGCAGTCGAAACACTTGTCAAGAGGAAGAAGGAGGCTTATGTAAAGATGAGACATGAAGGTCCAGTTAGGGCGCTCAAGAGTTACAAGTTAGCTAGGAAGGACCTAAAGAGAGAGCTAAGAAGAGCCAGAAGGGGACATGAGCAGGTAGGATCAAGGATAACCCTAAAGCTTTCTATAGATGTGTCAGGAATAAAGGAATGACTCGGGTAAGAGTAGGGCCAGTCAAGGACAGTAGTGGGAAGTTGTGCTTGGAGTCCGAGGAGATAGGAGAGGTGCTAAATGAATATTTTTCGTCAGTATTCACACAGGAAAAAGAGAATGTTGTCGAGGAGAATACTGAGATTCAGGATACTAGACTAGAAGGGCTTGAGGTTCATAAGGAGGAGGTGTTAGCAATTCTGGAAAGTGTAAATAGATAAAAATAGAGAAGTCTCCTGGGCCGGATGGGATTTATCCTAGGATTCTCTGGGAAGCTAGGGAGGAGATTGCTGAGCCTTTGGCTTTGATCTTTAAGTCATCTTTGTCTACAGGAATAGTGCCAGAAGACGTGAGGACAGCAAATGTTGTCCCCTTGTTCAAGAAGGGGAGTAGAGACAACCCCGGTAACTTTTGACCAGTGAGCCTTACTTCTGTTGTGGGCAAAATCTTGGAAAGGTTTATAAGAGATAGGATGTATAATCATCTGAAAAGGAATAATTTGATTAGAGATAGTCAACACGGTTTTGTGAAGGGTAGGTTGTGCCTCACAAACCTTATTGAGTTCTTTGAGAAGGTGACCAAACAGGTGGATGAGGGCAAAGCAGTTGATGTGGTGTATATGGATTTCAGTAAAGCGTTTGATAAGGTTCCCCATGGTAGACTACTATAGAAAATACAGAGGCATGGGATTCAGGGTGATTTAGCAGTTTGGATCAGAAATTGGCTAGCTGGAAGAAGACAAAGGGTGGTGGTTGATGGGAAATGTTCAGACTGGAGTCCAGTTACTAGTGGTGTACCACAAGGATCTGTTTTGGGGCCACTGCTGTTTGTCATTTTTATAAATGTCCTGGAGGAGGCCGTAGAAGGATGGTGAGTAAATTTGCAGATGACACTGAAGTCGGTGGAGTTGTGGACAGTGCGGAAGGGCGGAAGGATGTTATAAGTTACAGAGGGATATAGATAAGCTGCAGCGCTGGGCGGAGAGGTGGCAAATGGAATTTAATGCAGAAAAGTGTGAGATGATTCATTTTGGATGGAATAACAGGAAGACAGAGTACTGGGCTAATGGTAAGATTCTTGGCAGTGTGTATGAGCAGAGAGATCTCGGTGTCCATGTACATAGATCCCTGAAAGTTGCCGCCCAGGTTGAGAGGGTTGTTAAGAAGGCGTACGGTGTGTTAGCTTTTATTGGTTGAGGGATTGAGTTTCGGAGCCATGAGGTCATGTTGCAGTTGTACAAAACTCTGGTGCGGCCGTATTTGGAGTATTGCGTGCAATTCTGGTCGCCGCATTATAGGAAGGATGTGGAAGCATTGGAAAGGGTGCAGAGGAGATTTACCAGAATGTTGCCTGGTATGGAGGGAAGATCTTATGAGGAAAGGCTGAGGGACTTGAGGCTGTTTTCGTTAGAGAGAAGAAGGTTAAGAGGTGACTTAATTGAGGCATACAAGATGATCAGAGGATTGGATAGGGTGGACAGTGAGAGCCTTTTTCCTCGGATGGTGATGTCTAGCACGAGGGGACATAGCTTTAAATTGAGGGGAGATAAATATAAGACAGATGTCAGAGGTAGGTTCTTTACTCAGAGAGTAGTAAGGGCGTGGAATGCCCTGCCTGCAACAGTAGTGGACTCGCCAACACTACGGGCATTCAAATGGTCATTGGATAGACATATGGACGATAAGGGAATAGTGTAGATGGGCTTTAGAGTGGTTTCACTGGTCGGCGCAACATCGAGGGCCGAAGGGCCTGTACTGCACTGTAATGTTCTAGGAATGTAACCTTGCTATTCAAAAAGGGAACGAAAGACCAGTGAACCTAACATCGGTAGTAGGGAAGTTGCTGAAGTCAATTATGAAGGATTTCATAGCACAATATTTGGAAAGCAGTAGGTAATCAGACAAAGTCAGCATGGATTTACAAAAGAAAAATCATACTTGACAAATCTCCTCGAATTCTTTGAAGATGTAACTCGTAGAGAGTTGATCAGGGAGAACTGGTGGATGAGGTTTATTGAGGATTTCAGAAGGCTTTTGACAAGGTCTCACAAAGCAGATTAATATGTAAAGTTAAAGTGCATGGGTTTATGGGTAGTGTCATGAGATAGATAGAAAGATGGTTAGCACTCAGGAAGCAAAAGGTTGGGATAAATGGGTGTTTTTCTGGTTGGCACTGTTATGGGCCAGGGTTTAGAGAGCCCCAAAGCATATCATGGAGTTCACCTACCCTACAACTGTTTATCGATTTTGGTTACAATAAACACAAGGACCCGCCTTTCAGGTGTTATTCAACAGAGGTCTTAAAGCACTTTTAATCAAAAACAAGCTTTATTCTACGAATTTAGTTAACATTTTTAGAATCACACACATTTTTATCAACTACAAACATAAATATCCCAAACAGCGACAGTAATCTAGGTATCACCCTTAACAAATTCCCCCCTTCAGCTGTTCCAATAAACCAGAAAACCCTTTTCAAAGGTGTGGCCCAGCACACAGCACTCAAGACCTGGTATGGATGCTCTTGTTTCTTTTCCAAAATAGCAGATTTGAATTCCTACCAAAAAGCAATTATTTATTTTAAGTTGTCAAGTGATCTGGAAACAGCTTTAAAAATAAAGTTAGAGAGACACTACTTTTCCAACCTGTGCTGTACAAAACCAGGTCAAACTCAAAGCAAAAGTAAAACTCAGAGCCACAGCCCAGCTCCACCCACACAATGACGTCACTGAAGCCATGTGATAAGACAAAACCATTTCTTAAAGGGACACTCCCATGACAGCACACAGTGACGAGTGGGGTACCACACAGATATGTGCTAGGACCCCAACTGTTCACATTATATATTAATGATTTGGACAAGGGAACTAAATGTATTATTTCCAAATTTGCAGATGATACAAAGTTGGGTGGGAGGGTGAGATGTGAGGAGGATGCAGAGATGCTTCAGCAGGATTTGGGCAGGCTGAGTGACTGGGCAGATGCAGTATAATGTGGATAAATGTGAGATCCATTTCAGTAGCAAAAATGGGACGGCAGATTATTATTTGAATAGGTGTAAATTGAGAGTGATGGATACTCAGTGAGATCTTGGTATCCTCGTCCATCAGTCGCTGAAAGCAAGCACGCAGGTACAGCAGGCAGGAAAGAAGGCCTTCATAGTGAAAGGATTTCAATATAGGAATAGAGATGTTTTACTGCAATTGTATGGAGCATTCATGAGGCCACACCAGGATTATTGTGTGCAGTTTTGGGGTCCTTATCGGAGGAAGGATGTTCTTGCTATGGAGGGAGTGCAGCAAAGGTTTACCAGGCTGATTCCTGGGATGGCAGAACTGTCATATGAGGAGACTAAAATCGGTTACGAATATATTCATTGGAGTTTAGAAGAGTGAGAGGGGATCTCATAGAAACGCATAACATTCTAACAGGATTAGACAGGGTAGATTCAAAAAAAATGTTCCTGATGGTGGGAGAGTCCAGAACTAGGGGTCATAGTTTGAGGGTGAGGGGTAAACCTTTTGGGACTGAAGAGAGGAGAAATTCTTCACCTAGAGAGTGGTGAACCTGTGGAATTCGCTACCACAGAAAGTAGTTGAGGCTAAAACATTGTGTAATTTCAAGAAGGAGTTAGATATAGCTCTGAGGCTAAAGGGATCAAGGGATACAGGGGGGGTGGGGGGGGGGGGGAGGGGGAGGCAATCAGGGTATTGAACTTGATGATCAGCCTTAATCGTAATAAATGGCAGAGCAGGTTCAAAGGGCCGAATGGCCTCCTCCTGTTTCTATTTTCCATATCTCTATATTGTCATGATATTCAGGTACACATCATAGCACATACATACATACATACTGATGGACAGATCAACGGACCAATCAACACACACAACACGACAGCCAATCACAGGCAAGAGCATACACAGTACAAAACAGGGAACACAACACTTCCTGGGCACTCGAGCAGAAGACGGCTCAGGGCACAGAGCTCATTGCAGGCCACTATGACATCCACCATGTGCTGAGTGCCACCACAAGATAGAATTAGGAATAGGTCCACAGAATCAAGGGTCATGATCGAACCTCAGTAAACAGTTTACCAATGTGAATAGATGTTTGAAATAAAACTGCGTTGTACCATTCACAACCGTGTTGGTTCATCTGTGTGGCAGAGCACCCAACACTTCATCTATGTTCCCAGAACATTAGCTTGGACCTCTGGCTAGAGACATTCTCACTAAACCACTGTCTCCCCTTTAACAGTGGCCAGGCTGTTTGATTGCAGAGCCACCAATGAGGAGCCCATTCAAATATTTGTAGCCATGTAAAATGGCTGCGTTCCGATTAATCTGGCCAAAACCCAGTTTAAAACAGCTAACCCGAAAGACTGCTGGGAAAAGCAGCCAAGAAGACACAAGCAGGCAGCTGCAGACAGTTTTGCATATTCGGCTCTGGGAAGGTAGCCCAGATCGATACTCAGGGCTATCAACAGCCCATCAACCCAGGTATTCGCAGTTGCATTCAGGACTGTTTGCAGCCAATCTATTCAGACATCCACAGTTAAATCGGCTATCCCCGGGAACAATTGCAACATATTAGCAATTGAATACCGGGCCAGACCTGTCGGCGCCTGCAGTGGCCGAAACAAAGACAGGTGAGCGACCACCCCCCGATCGAGGAATCGCCTCACCATTGGACACATCGACCCCAGAGATTGGGGACAGAATCCAATCACTTGGGACTCAGGGTCAAGGGCCGCCCCAGGAGGCGGGAAGCCCCTGGGCCCTATAAAAGTGAGGGTCGAAGTTCAGATCTCTCGCTCTCTCTCATCTTCACCTGCTCGAGACCTTCGCAAGACCAGCCACCGGCAAGTGTAAGTTTGAATCCAACGATCGCTATCCGGTAGAGACACCTAGCCACCGACCTGTAGCAGTCTTTTGAATCCCGCGGGCCAGATTTGATTGGACAAGCCATTCGTTTCCCTGACCTGGTGGGCTCTTCCTAAGTTAAGTATTGGCCAGTAGTGATAGGTTTATTATATAAATAGTAGTATTAGGGTATTAATATTGCTTGTTGTATATAATAAATGACCGTTGTTTTAATCCTTACTAAGCGGTGTGCTGTATTATTAATCATAACCTGAGCTTGAACCACGTGGCGGTATCATAAAGATACCTGGCGACTCATGAGCAAAGGTGACATAGACAGAGCAAATAGACTAAAGCTAAAAAGAGCAACATATTGAAGCAGCCAGTGTTTCAGACAGATACTGCAACAATTTCCAATAAAATTCTGGACTTCTCAAGCAATCATGCTATCGTTCCTAAGTCAGTGAAGGTTACCAGGAGACAATATACAGATATGTATAATTAACGGAATATTTTATAATTTGAGTTCACATTGTCCAGTTATCCTATTGAATTTAGCATGGACTACACAATGCTTTTTGTTCTGAAAGGTTTTCCCTGAAGGCTCATGAGAGTTAAATAGTTTTCAAATTTCCTCCCTTGGCATACATCAGAGTTCCATCACACAGTTCATTCCCATCACCCCAAAGGTAATTCTCCTTGTATGAGGCTGACCAGTGAGTGAGGGAAGGTTAACTGGCCCAAGGTAAACATTATCAGGACAACTGACCCATAGTGAATATCAGGCAGAATTTCCCAGCATAAAAGAAGAGAGAACATTAGAGTCTACAATGGCCTGTATTCAACCAAGCCACACATGAATCTTCCAGCAGAGTGACTAGAACAGGAAGCCCAGGCGGATTTGTTTGTTGTAACCTATCAAATTCCAAGACTCATTGCAACATCTCAGGAGGCCTCAGGGTTGGCTGTGCCATTTCCTGATTCCAGATCAGTCCCACACAACATGGCACCCAGATAATTTTTTTAAAGAGTTAAAAGAAGCATTTTCTGACCTCATTCCCCAGAGTTAGCCTGTTACAGTCATCGGCCCCAGCTGCCCTGACTGATTGCTCATTGACATTTAGATACAGACTTGTTCACGGAGATGAGAGAACCGATTTTAGGTCTTCACTTACTCTCACTATTTGCTGTAGCCTTCTCTGCTGCCCGAATAGTTTCAGAGGTCAGTGGTGAATCTATAAGGTAACAAAACATAAAGATGAGATTCCATTTTTGAACTACTTCTAATTCCTGACTATCTAACATTAAACAGGTACTGTCCATCTACTAATTAATTTTCCACTAAACTAAAGTTCTTGCTGCCCATTTCACATGTTGCATTTGGGACATAACATCAGTGATTCTGCATGTCAAAAGTAAATCTAGTGCCTGTGAAATGTTTTGAAATGTCCAACAAATACAAATTAATTTTGTTGTGTTTGGTCCCTTGTACTTTAAGATGAACTCACCAAACACTTTGATCTGTCCAACCAAGATCCTTCTATTGTGTCACACACACTAGGATAGCAATCTGATACTCCATATATGGCGTCTTGCTGCTACTCCTCTGTTGCTTATGCATCTTTTTACCCTCTACCTCATATTCTTCTAGAGATGGCCAGATGAGCCTCTCTTTATAGACAGGTCCCCAGGACACATGACCTTGGTCTAGAGACCACATGGTGTGTCTGTACCGCCATCTTCTGGTTGGAGGTCTCACACCATCCAACTGTGATATGGCCCAAGCATATCACCACAAATTTTAGTTTAAAAAATCAGAAACTATTTTTTTTTAATGAACTAGGCATATCCTTCCAAGCCACAAGCCATCCTGACTGAGCAATATATTGCCGTTCCTTCACTGTCACTGGGTCAAAATCCAGGAACTCCCTCCCAAACAGCGCTGTGGATGGACCTACATCACATGGACTCCAGCGGTTTAAGAAGGCAGTTCACCACCACCTTCTCAAGGGCAATTAGGGTTGGGCAATAAACGCTGGCCTAGTCAACGATACCAACATCCCGTGAAGTAATTATGAAAAATCATGCATTTTCTTCTGACTCACAGGATATTGATACTAATGGTGTATCAATTGAAGACAGAAGAATGCTTGCATGTTTAGATGATGTTCTCCAGCTCTGACACTAATTTTTAAACAGTCCCATCGTTAGCACAGATGTTTAGCTGCTTAACTTTAAATAAGTGAATATTTTCTGAGGAGTTACTCAGGGGGCTCTGACAAGTCGGCACAGCCTCATGTATGCATGAACATAAAGGATCAAGGCAGCAATGGGGAAGCATAAATGAGTCAAGTGTTTCCTGGTTAAAACAGGCCAGGGGTTTGGGGTGGCACAGTTCTTAGCACTGCTGCCCCACAGCGCGAGGGACCCGGGTTCAATTCCGGCCTTGGGTAATGTCTGTGTGGAGCTTCCACGTTCTCCCCGTGTCTGGGTGGGTTTCCTCCGGGTGCTCCGGTTTTCTCCCACAGTCCAAAGATATTCAGGTCAGGTGAATTGGCCATGCTACATTATCCATTAGTGCCCAGGGATGTGCAGGTTAGCTGGGATTACGGGGATGGGCTTGGGGAGTGGGCCTAGGTGAGTGGATTTTTGGAGGGTCGGTGTGGACTCGATGGGCTGAATGGCCTCCTTCTGCACTGTAGGGATTCTATGGGTTTGGCATTTGATGGCTCAAGAATGAATCAGAATAGAAAGGTATGGATGTGTGGGCTGCCAAAGAGGATGTGATCAAATTTATCTGCAATGTCCTTGTTGGTTCAATGATCTCTCAATATTTAATGTCTAGGCTCCAGAATGTTTGTGGCAAATAGCTGCTCGGGGATATGGTCCCCAGAAGGAATCTATGAAGTGAGACTGGTCTATGCTTGCCGTGTGGAATGTTGTCCCAATGAAAGAGGAAATCACTCGTGATGCAGAAGACAGTGCTTTCTATATGTAATGTGGGCACAGCGCCAGCCATAGTACTCTCCCCTGGAACCCATTAGCATTACCATCCAACATCTCCTTCTCTGTCGATTCATGTGATAGACTCTTCTGCGATGTCTCATTCACAGTGTTCTGTGAGCTGTCAATGGGTAAGTCTACAGGAGCTGGAAGAAAGAGATGGAGGTAAAAACAGCACCTAGATTATCACCCCGTCATCACTAAAACCATCTATTTCACCTTCCTCACATAATCAGACCCCGCCCTGTATCTCACCTCATCTGCTGCTGAAACCATCATCCATGTCTCTGATACGCGACTATTCCAGGGCACATCTGGCTGATCGCCCACATTCTAACCTCCAAAGCTCTGCGGCTCCATGTCCCAACTCACATCAAATCTCTTTCACCCATTACCTCTCTACTCACTGACTTATACTAGTTGATATTCTCATCCTTATTTTCAAATCCCTCCATGATCTCACCTCTTCCTATCCTGTAACCTCATCCAATCCCACAACCCTCTGAGATATCTGAAATTTCAATCCCTCAAATCCTGGCCTCTTGAACATCCCGATTATAATCGCTCTACCATTGGCGGCCGTGCTTTCAGCTGCCTGGGCCCCAGACTCTGGAATTCTTTCCCTAAAGGTCGACACCTCACTCACCTCCTCAGAAACTCACTCTTTGTCCCAGCTTTTGGCCGTCTAACCCAATATGCTCTTGTGTGGCTCAGGGTCAGATTCTGTTTGATAACCTGTGAGGCAGGTTTGAGATGTTTTACTGTGTTAACGGTGTTTATTTTTTCATTTTAATTCCATCCAAAAGTGACAATGTGCACAATCTACCGGCCTCATCACACTCGACTCAGGATGCGATGAGGCCGGTAAATCTCACAAGAGGCCTCTCACGTGATTTACAAAATTCATTTTGCCTCACAAGATCTAAAGGGGTGTGATCCAGATTTACATATTCAACAGTTAGATTCACTTGAATATGTCTGCATCGAGTTACCCGAGGCGCAGGATCGAACGGCCTTACCTCGGTGACCTCCCCATGCTGCTATTTAGCACTGGTTTCCCAAACGTGGGCCAGACGTAGGGGCACTTGTGCGGGTCTCCCAGGCGATCGGGTCCTTGGGTGGTTGGGGTCTGGGCAGAGTGGTACCCTGGCACTCTCAATGCTACCTGGGCACCGTGGCACTGCCAGTCTGGCACCCTGGCAGTGCCACCCAGGTGCCACTCTTGAAATGCAAGGCGGTCCAGGTGGCACTGCCAGGGTGCCAGACTGGCAGTGCCACTGTGCCCGGGTGTCATCTTGCGCATGCTAGGGATTGGGCCTGGGGTGCCCTGCCCGTATGAGTTGGGGTGTGGGGGGCTGAAGGATTCCCTAATTGATAAGTTGGGGCATTGGGAGGTGTCCAGAGGCCACGGTGGGCAGTCAAGAGATCAGGGCACCATTTTAAAATGGCGCCCTGATCTCTTCCTGCACTGGCGAGCAGAGCTCGTTGGTGCAGAAAATGGATCTAAATGTGGCCTCAACGGGGCGTTCTTCGCCGAGGCCCAGAAAAGAAAGAGTCCCATTTAATAATGCCATTTTGAAAGGGTGCCCAGATCACTAAGTGAGCTTGTGGGTCACCCACATACCCCACCAATGGGCAATGTCACCCCCCCAGGCACATGGACACTACCCCATACCCCCAAAGTGAGGACACCCTGCAATGAGGACCCTGGGGGTCCGGCTCTTCAGCCCCCCCCACCCCAAAACCCCCTTATAGCACCCCCTTCCTTCCAGTACACCCACCCGTCACCCTCCTAACCTCCGGGGGGGGGGGCCCTATTTAACTGCCCTGCACATCCCTACCCTTCAAACCTCCCCTCCACCCTCCTTCCATGGGCATGGCCCCCCCTTGGGCCCTGACCCTTGGCAGTACCACCCTGGCACCCAAGCACCCTTGCACTGGCACCCTGGCACCCAGGCAATGCACCTGCCAGCTTGGCAGTGCCATTTGGGCACCTTGGCTGTGCCAGAGTTGCAGTGCCAAGGTGCCAGCTGGACAGTGCCAAGCTTCCCATGTTCCAGGGGGAGGGTCAAGGGACCACCCTGCACTGACCCTAACCACCCAGGGTTCTCTGATGACCCGGGAGACCCCCAGCTGGTCTCTTTCACCCCTCTCGCCGCAAGGTCACCATGGGCGAGACGTGGACAACGGAAAAGACCTCGGGTGGGGTTCTCCTGTCGCCAGGTAGGTTTCTCATCCAACACTTGACAATCAGATACATTGAACAGGTGTATTTACTGTATTTACTTCATTGATAACCTCTAAATGCAATAGAAAAAGTGAGTTTGTTTGTCTCAAGATTATGGGGATTAACTGAAGTTGTATGGCTGTAATTTAAAACCGTGTGGAAAAGACAGGTACACCTACCCTCAGTATCTGCTGCTGCCTTTTCTGTTGTTTCCACAAACTCAGCCTCCAGCTCAGTATCTATAAAGTAACAGAAGTCAGAAAGGCAAAATATTACAATCATACATGCCAACGCTTCCAAATTTGTCACAGGAGATGCTAAACTCTGCCTAATTCAGCTTTGCCCGTGATCACGCGAGCGATCTCTGAAGTCGCGGCATGTTTCTGCTGCTGATACCTGTATTGGGATTGGGGTCGCTGACTCTCTGCTGATTTGTGACCTGTTTGCAAAGAGCAGCTCCACAAGGTCCCATAGTTGCTGCTGGCTCATTTTCAACATTGAACTCAGACCACGACTGTTTCCTTCAGCACTCAACACTTTTAAATAACTATCCGGCAAACGTTAAAGGTCCAACAGACACTAATTTTAAGCAATGCAGAATTAGAATGATCACATATGCCTGTGTAAAATTCAATCTCATGTTTTGGTTTAAAATTTTGCAATTTTTCAAAATACATCATATAAAAGTCAACCTTAGTTTGTCAGGGATCCCAGGCTACTGGCCATTCCACTGAATCCCCTTCCCTGCTACCCCAGAGACCCCTTCAATGGGAAATGATGGCAGGTTAAAGGTGTAGGGCGGGATTCTCAGGCCATGCCCAGCGGCGACCGGAGTAACCCGCCCAAGATCAATGGACTTTTCCATTGTCCACGTCTCGCCCGTGACGATCTTGCCGTGGGCAGGCTGGAAGAATCCAGCCCGTAGTCCAGGAAACGGCTAGTGTTGACCTGCTTGTCCGCTTGGAGCTGCTAACATAGCCATGACAGACATGCCTGGCTCAATGTGCTCCCTGAGGAGCCACAACCAAACAGGCTACCAATCTCACCCCTGTCACACCCAGGCTCGGAACTGCAGAGTTCCAATTTCCCGGCCGTGGCAAACCGGACTGCGGCAGGATATATCCATCGGTAATGGCAACATTCCCAGGGGCAGCTGGCGAATTGGGGGACTCAGTTACATAGCCAATCCATGCACAGGATGTAGTGTGGATCCTAATCGAGCATGCAAGCAAACTCCTCGAAAACGTTACCTGTCAAAATGTTGGGTGCGATTCAGCGACCCATTCACGCGGCGTCGATCCGAGCACAACAGGTGAATCGCGTGCAAGTCCCACATCAGTCTCCACACTAAGCCAATTGCTGGTTACCTGACTCACTCTGGGTGAGATCCAGATCTGAATATTTAAATGAGCCTTACGCCTGGGACTCAACGGCCGCACATGGGAGACCTTGCCAGGGCGCCATTTAATATTGGTCCACAAACCATGGACCAGGCATGACAGCACCTTGGAGCATCTCCCAGGCCATTGGATACCTCCAGGTGGCTGGGGACAGGGAGGTGTAGCACCCTTGCACTCTCCCTGGCATCTTGGCACTGCCAACCTGGCACTCTGACAGGGTGCATGGGGCAGTGGCACGGTGGCAGTGTCAGTGTACCCAGGTTGGCACTGTCGGGATCTGGCCCGGGGGGGGCTTGCCAAGTAGGGGGGGGGGGTGTTCCCAGGAGTGCTGGGTAGGGGGCTGCAGGGAGTTGGGGAGATTGGGGCTGCTTTTCCAAAATGGCACCTTGATCTACAAGGAGCTTTTCCTGCTGGTTAGCTCACCATAGGAAATCCCTCTTGGCGGACAGAAACTCCCCGCGGCCCAAAAAAAGGCAAAGTGCCTTTGGATAGTGGGCTGTTTCTCAGTGCTGCAGCCACCGAGAAACACCCCGCTAAACGTGCCGTTCAGTGGACTTTAACCTGAATGTGCTGAATCGTGCCTGTTAACTCGAACCTTTTGCCCAAAGAATTGGCCTCAAAAAGTTCTCTTTTACATGGTATATATGGTACTAAATAATTTAGACATTTTCTTCAACCCAACCTTTGCATTAATTATGCAGAGTATGAGAGCACATATTATGTTCACATTAAGTAAATTCCAAAGCATGGTCATTTCATTTGAATTTCCCTCTGTTTTATCACTTTCTCTTTGATTCATAAGTGTATGATTGAGGACATTTGCAAATCAATAACCGCAAGGCTGGAGGTCCTATAAATAATACTGGAGAAGGGGGTTAAGGAGAGGGAGGGGAGGTGCAGATGGGGAGGGTGATGAAAGAGGGGGAGATGAAGGTGAAGGAGGGATGGGGTGTGAAGGAGGGGGAGATGATGGCATGAAGGAGGGGGAGATGTGGTTGGAAGAGGGGGAGATGAGGAGTGAAGGAGAGGAAGATGGAGGATGAAGGGGGAGGTAGAGGTGAAGGAGGGGGAAATGAGGGGTGAAGGAGAGGAAGATGGAGGGTGAAGGGGGAGATAGAGGTGGAGGAGGGGGAGATGAGGGGTGAAGGAGAGGAAGATGGAGGGTGAAGGAGGGGGAGGGTTGTGAAGGAAGGTGGAGAGGGGTGTGAAGGAGGGAGGAGGGGGGGCGAAAGAGGCGGAAGAGGTGGTGCCAGCCAATCAGAAGCCAGCAGCTCTCCATTGTTCATCAGTGCCACCAGAAACTGAGGCAGCTGTCTGTAATGCACCCTTCAGAGGTCCAGGATCAACGAGGGACCCAGGCCAAAGGTGAGTGAGGACATTTTGAGGAGGAAGAAGGGGGATTAGGTGCAAGGGCAGAGGGTGGCACTCAGTGGGTCCCTCCCAGGAGGGTGTTCGTAAACCCGACAGGAGGCACAGGAAACCCATGTGAATTTGGGAGAATCCTTGAGCTGCCATTAAATCCCAGTGGGCTCAGGGACAATGACTTTAAGTGGCTCATTAATGAGCCTAATTAGGCATGAGTAGGTTCCCCATGTTAGCCCATTCCTGCCGCTGACTAAATGGGGGTCAGTTTTTCAGCCAGTGTGCCTGATAGCCACCTAGCCCCCCACCCCCCCAGAGGCAGCTCTATTAAATCCAGCCCAATGTCACAAGACATCATTAGACTAGTTAGCAGTATGTTTTACAGCATCGATATTGGGCAAGATTCTCCGTTCCTGAGGTTAAGATTTGATGCCTAGGCAGGATTCGTGGGCTTCCACGACAACAAAACTAGCACCACACCTGGACCAATTCAGTGACGGTTAAGGGGCTAGCACTGGCGCCACGTGGAACACAACTGATTGCAATGGAAAACGGTGTCGGATTCGCCAAGACCGTGATTGATACTCAGGAGGCTGACAAGCTGCAGCCACATGTACACACTTCACTCCCCCCAGTCACTCATCCCATCCAACAAGATGGCAGTGGTTGCCCTGGAGCACGCCCATCCTGCTGATGGGTTGGCTGGGGCCAGAGAGCACCTAGGGGGAGAGACACCCATACAACCCGTGGTCCTAAGTTCACAGCGGGCAGTCAGCAGCGTGCGCAGCTGCATGGCTACCTTGCCGGCTGCGGCTATGGTGCTCCGTGCCCGTCCACCCTGACCCTACAGCCCACCTCCTGGCCACCCCCCCACGCTCCTCCCCCCGACCCCTGGCAGGAGCCCCTCTGGCCAGCGGAACAACTGTCAGCACAATATGGCCATGTTGGACACGCTTCCTACCCCTCTCTCTCCCTCAGCAGCCACGACGCCTGTGTCACGATTTTTAAAACCACACATGAACCGCGCCATCGGGAATTTGCCCCAGTGGAGGCGGAGCATCGCGGAGACCCCAGAGAATACCGGGTCAGGCCCACTAATGATATGCCAACGGCGTTTACTGTACGTGCGTTCTAGAATGCATTGACGCTGCCGTCGAAGCACTGGAAAATTTCAATTTGGCGTGAAACCGGTGTTAGCCTCGATTTTGGCAGCAAAACCAATTCTCCGCCCAATCACGTTTCCCGATTCCATCGTCAGCCACATGATCCCCCTCATTGAATATTCATACCTCGCCGATGTGACGTCACGTCGGTAAGGTTTTTAACAGCTATATAAAAATGGGAATCAGTCAAAGGGAATCCAATGAGGGCACCAAGGTAAGTATAACCACAGGAGGGGAAGGGGTGACATGCCCCTTTGGGGCTGTGCCAGTGCAGGTTGGTACTGTCCCCTGGCAGAGTGCCCCTATGCATCCATGGTGAGGGGGTGGGAGAGCCCTCGATACGTCTGTGGTGTATAGCGGGGAAGGGGTTGTTACTGCAATGCTTATTCACACATACCTTCAGGCTCATCTCTGGATTCTGGGCTCATCACTTTCTCCAAGTCTGGTTCAATACCTACAAGTACAGCAGATAAATGACAGCAGCAATAAAGATCTTAGAATGCTTACAGCACGTAAGTACACCACTCAGCCTTCTGTGTCCATGCTTGCCCTCTGGCTTGTGTGGGGTAAAGATACCTGATTGAATCACCTCACCAGAGTTCCCGGCGGCAGGACGGGGACAAGTCATGCAAAACGCCATAGACAACGACGGGACCGGAAGATCCCGTCGGCAATCAATAGCGTGCTGTCTCCGTCGCTGGAAAATACGCTGTGGGGACCAGAAAATCCCACCCTCAGTTTTGGATTCAAATCTAAATGGTGAGGATTCTGTGTTAAATAGGTTTAGGTTCAACTGAGTTCCACACAGGTGTGGACACACAGCACAAAACTGTCTCCAACTTTCCAAAATTGGAATCGAATATTAACTCTCCTGCAAGGAATAATGGGCTCAACGTCTTATGAGATGGATGAATGTCAAATTGGTGCAATGATGGTGCTGAGACTGGAGCTTCGAGATTGCTGAGACAGACAAGAGGGCGCATGGCCCTGTGTCGAAGCATCCAGTCACAGGGATTTTTAACATGGTGCTGCAGCTAAATAAGAAACACTGAAATCAATCACTTTGATGGACACACAATCCACACTAAAGATTAACTGCACTTTGCAATCAGTTCTACTCCAATTCTTTGCAGGGGTTCCATAGTCGGTGCATCGATCAAAGAAAAGACAAAAAACTGAGAGTTCCCCTCGAAATGGGGAAAAGCGTCTGAGGAGGAAACAATTGTATATAAATTGCTGCCAAGTCCGGAAGTGTCTGAGTAGCAGGATCATGAAATATCAGGCACTTGATAAAGGTCATTTATTTATATTGTCGAAAGGCAAAGGTGCAACAGTTAGAACAACACCAAAGTTAAAAAGAGTTCCTCGGAAAATCAGCAGCCTAGTGATGTCAAGGTGGGTTTTTACTGTCTGAAAAATGTCGGAGGAAATCTGTAATGAGTTATCACAGCTGTGAGATTCCAGCAAAGAATAGATTTGTGATGGGTTTAGACTTAAGTATGATTGAGCAGGACTGCACAAGATGAAGTGTTCATTAAAGATGAGAATTCGGAGGGTCACTGACCGTAGTTTCAAACAGAAAAGGCTGGAGATGCAAAGGTAAGCTGGAGGCTTGAAGTGAGGAGTGGAGTATCCATCAGATAACCAATTTACTCTCCGAAATTTGCATTAATTTTACACAAATACATTGTGGTATCCTGAAATCAGTTACAAAAGATTAACCAGATCCCCAAGACACCGATCCATGTTTCATTCCATTCCCAGATTGATTGTTACCTTGGACAATCCCATCTGCTCCAATATTTATGTCCCCAAACACGAAGTGGATCTTTTCCGTGGCTTGGATCTGATCAGAGGAACCATGCAAGGCATTTTTCAAGATGTCCTTTGCAAATTTGGCCCTTAGAGAGTCTGGGGCTGTTTGTTTGGCTTCGTCAGGATCTGTGGGGCCCATTAAATTTCTCCATTCTTCCACTGCATTCTCCTTACTCAGAATCATCATTAATGAAGGACCTCTGCAGAAGATGGGGAAAGGATGGGAATTAAAGTTGCTTTACTCATCTATCTGTCAGAAAGGAGTGTGGTTACTAACCTGAAATTTAAAAAACAGCAACTGACCCTGATTCTTGGACACAGTGTTTGCTTTGCACTACACAAACTCCTCAGCCTTCTATATGGCAGCTATATTAGTGTAATAGTGTAGTAGTTATAATAGTGCAGTGCTTATGGACATAATGATGCAGCAGTTGTCCTAGTATGTTGGCTATATTAGTTTAATGGTATTGGTATCTTAGTTTAGTGTTATATTAGTGCAGTAGTTATATTAGTTTCATGGTTACATTAGTTTAGTGGCTATAGATATATTAGTGTATAGTTATGATACTGATAGTGATTTCAAATCCCACCATGTCAGGACCTGAATTTCAGTTAATTAAATCAGATAATCTATGGGTTAGTACCAGATTCAATTCCCATGAACAATCCTAAATTGTTACAAGCTGGTCCGCTAATATTCTTTATTCAGTAGTTGGTTCTTAATATTCTCAGTAAATACTACCATGTCTGCATCAATAAAGCACAAGAACATTTTTTTTAAAATAGTTAAGCATATAAGAATAATCCAGACCAGAGGAAGTCACAGACCCATCAAGCTCATCCCTATAGTGTCCACAACCAATTGCATTTTGAACATCTGCACCTTTGTTTCGACTGGGATTAACTGGCAGATTATTCTGAATGTTTATCAACCTTTTAGTTAAAAAATAAACTTTCAAATACCTTTTTAAAGCTTATTAGCCCTCTCTCCAGGTATGTGAATCTAAACAGATATAAGGATAGGAAATGAAATTGGACCTCACACCAACTCAGCCACAGGGATTGAATGACCTCCTTCCTGACTGCTATTTATAGAAAACATAGAAACAGAAAATAGGAACAAGAAGAGGCTATTCAGCTTTGTTCACCTGTTCCGCCGCCACCACCAACTCCCCTGCCCCATCCCTCACCCGAACTATCTCTCACGCAGCTGCCTGCTGGCAGAACTGGCCCACCAGCAAGTGACTGGCCTTCTCCCCATACTCATATACAACCCGCTTTGCCCACCTTAACTGCCGAACCACCATTTCTGTGGACAGAAGGCCAAAGCTTGCCTGTAGCTCCTTCCTCTTCACCAGTAGATCCAGGATAGGATCCTCCGCATACCTTCCATCCATTTCCAAAATTTCCTCCAACAGCCCTGCCGCTCCTCTCTTGCCTCTCTGTCCGCCTGAGCCTTAAATAAGATGACCTCGCCCTTCACACCTTCTTTCAATGCCTTCCACACCACTGACAGCGAAACCTCCACATTCCTATTAAACCCTCATAACCCTCAATCACTTTTCCCATCTTTACACAAATGTTTGGGACTGGTGCCAAAGAAGCCCGGCCAACCACACCCACACGTTCTGATCTTGCCGCAAACTTGTCGGGTTCTGGACAGCCTTCTTCGAGGCAATGTCCAAGGTGGTGGGGATGAGGTTGGAGCCGTGCCCAAGAGTTGCAGTCTTCAGGGTATCAGGCCAGCCAGATCTCTTCATGGGGAGGAGAGCCGACGCCCTTGCCTCCCTAAGCGCACGCCGGAGAATCCTGCTCGGCTGATGATCAGCATCCCCCCCCGCCCCCAGCTGCAGACTGACTATCCGACCTATCGGAATTTCTCCAGGTGGAGAAAATTAAATTCGCCATCTGGGGGTCGGAAGAGAGGGTTTCCACAAAACGTGGGGCCATTCACTCAGTTGTTCCAAAACCTGTTTGCCGCCAACAGCCAGTAAGCCAGAGGGAGCTGAAAGTCATGACACAGCAACAAGTGCCAACGAAAGTGGGAGGGTTCGATCCCGGCTCTGGGTCACTGTCCGTGTGTAGTTTGCACATTCTCCCTGTGTTTGCGTGGGTTTCGCCCCCACAACCCAAAGATGTGTAGACTAGATGGATTGGCCGTGCTAAATTGCCCCTTAATTGGAAAAAAATGAATTGGCGACTCTAAATTAAAAAAAAAAAGAATTTTATAGGTTCCTATGAGGTACTCCCTGATTTTTCTGAACTCCAGCGAAAATAATCCTAACCGACTCAATCTCTCCCCATACTTCAATACCGCCACCCCAGGAATCAGTCTGGTAAACCTTCGCTGCATACCCTCTGTAGCAGAAACATCCTTCCTCAGATAAGGACACCAAAATGGCACACAATATTCCAGGTGTTGCCTCACCAAGACCCTGTATAATTGCAGCAAGACGTCCCTGTTACTGTACTCGAATCCTCTCGCAATGAAGGCCAGCATAACACTTGCCTTCTTTACCGCCTGCTGTACCTGCATGCTTACCTTCAACAACTGGTGTACATGGACACCCAGCTCTCGTTGCACATTCCTCTCTCCTAATTTATGACCATTCAGATAATAATCTGCCTTCCTGTTTTTGCTATCAAAGTGGATAACCTCGCATTTATCCAAATTATACATGCATTTGCCCACTCACTCAACTTGTCCAAATACACTGAAGGATCTCTGCATCCTCCTCACAGCTCACCCCCCCCCCCCCCACCCAATTTTGTGTCCTCTGCAAATTTGCAACTAATGTCCAAATAAACCACTTCTAATGGCTTCCCCACACCAGCTCAACTGGTTACATCCTCAAAAAATTGGAGTAGATTTGTCAAGCATGATTCCACCTTCATAAATCCATGCTGACTCTGTCTGACCCTGCCACTGTTTTCTAAGTGCTCAGCTAAAAACCTTTGATAATCGATTCTAGAATTTTCCCCACTACCGATGTCAGGCGGACTGGTCTATCATTCCCTGTTTTTACTCCACCTCCCTTTTTAAATAGTGGGGTTGCATTAGTTACCCTCCAAATATTAGGAATTGTTCCAGAATCTTTAGAATCCTGGAAGATGGCCACCAATGTATCTACTTATGTAATGTTATAATCAGAGGACATTGTTTACTTGATTAAAAAGAAAACCAACCGAAACAAGCAGAAAATAATGTTCAATCGAATCATAGTATAGTTTTTCCGATCCTTTTCTCCGTAACCAGCTATTGCTTTTTGCTTCTAACCACACTGACAGCTTGGCTCCATTTTAGATTCCTTTGGGTGACTTGCCTGTTGACAGCAAGTAGAAGTCGAAAGTTGAGATGATTTTCTCAGCCCTGTGTATAATTCCACAATTGCAATGTGCCCGTGAGATTCTATTAATGGGATGGTACAGACACTGAACTGGCTTCAGTGACCAATTTGTTTACCTAAGGCACCAAGTGATGAGGAAATTGTCAGTCAATCTTAGACCACAGAGGGAGACCATCATACCATACCCATGTTAGCGGTTTGAAAGGGCTTTCCAACTCGTCTCACATCTCCATTCTGTCCCTCACCGCTTGCAATTTTTTTTTCTTTTTCAAGTGTTTATCCAATTCACTTTTGCAAGTTTTTACTGAATCTGCTTCCACCTCCCTTTCAGATGGAACCTTCCAGATCACAACAACTCATTGCATCATCAACATTTTTCTCATCTCCCCACCTAGTTCTCTTTGCCAATTTTCCTTCAATCTGTGTCCCTCTGGTTACCGAGTACCCTCCTGACACTGGAAGCAGTTTCTAGCTATTTATTCTCTCAAACCGCTCAGAATTTTGATCGCCTCTATAAAAATCTAGAAAGAATCAGAAATATTGCGGTACACAGAAGACCTTACTCAGACATATAGTCAACCAGTTGGTCAAAGAATGGTTTGCCTTTGTGTTCCTTGTAGAACTCTTCTGCCATCTCCCTGCTTAATGATTTTTCATCCGACTGTGATATAACAAAGCCTGCTTCTTCAATCTTCTTTACAATCTCATCTGCCAAGAGCCAAAGCAAAGGAACACAACATATTTATCAGTTCAGAAAATGTTGGTTCTATATTAAGCCAAAAGGTTACAAGAATAACTGGCGAGAGGAAGAGAAATGCCACAGTAAATGTTTGTGTGGTAAAATAAACCAGGATGTCAAAAGTCAGGGAATAATATTGTTGCATTTTGTCCCTTTTGAGTAGAAATTACTCGGTGCACTATTTTTAAAGCTCTCCTTAACAAGCAGTGTCACAGTGGTTAGCACTGCTGCCTGACAGCGCCAGGCATGCGGGTTCAATTCCGACCTTGGGTGACTGTCTATGTGGAGTTTGTACGTTCTTCCTGTGTCTGCGTGGGTTTCCGCTGGGTGCTCCGGTTTCCTCCCACAGTCCAAAGATGTGCAGGTTAGGTGGGGTGATGGGGCTGGGGTGAGGGAATGGGCCTAGGTAGGGTGCTCTTTCAGAGGGTCAGTGCAGACCCTCCTTCTTCACTGGAGAGCTTCTAGTGGACATCAGCTAAATTCCCAAGTGTAATATCTCAAAAATGTTTTTCACTGTTTCTAGATAATTGGGTAAAAATAGAGGGAGACAGATTTGTGGCAAAACTCAAACACATCAGTCAATTCCGCAGTGACAATCTGTAATGCAACTAACTAAAAATCCTCATCCTTGTTTACAATTCTCTCCATGGACTTGACCATCCGACCTTTACAACCTCCTCCAGGTTCCTGTGTTCATCCAGACCCTCTGCTCTTCCTCATTTACCTCCCTCTGCTTACCATTTATAACCTTCATGAATTTGGGTTCCACACATTGCAGCAATGACCCCAGATCTCTCCAACCTGCTGGATCACTTCCCCAACATTCAAAACCCTCCTCAAAATGTACTTCCCTGTCCAATTCTTTGGCGATTCTCTTTCCTACTCCGACATTCTGCCACAGTGAAATACTTTCAAATATTCATTGCACTGAAGGAGCTGTATAAATGCAACTCACTGTTCTTTGTTTCAAGAATAATGATGATTCCTCCGACCCCAACATACCTCGATGTTCATCTACAGCATCAGGTTTGATGACAGCCAGTGTGTGCTCCATTGAGAAGAAGAACTTTAGTTCCTTTTCTGCGTCCTGTGGTGTTCCACTGCCATGCAACTGGTTAATTGGAACGGTGTCTACTGCAAACTGTGCTCGTAGGCTACAGGAGGAATGAAACAAGTACATTACATAGAAGAACACAATCTTTCCCATGAGGACATTCAGAAGTACTTTGAGAAAAGTCTTCTATTAGAAAATCCATAAGGCTCATGAAAGATTTACCACTGATCGCATTAGATTTACAGAGTTTAATCTTCTTTGGCAAGGTTGCATTAAGAATTAATAGGTCTGATATAACATGAGGATGCCAAGTGAAACGTCATCCACACTGTCCTATCCATCACTTCGAGGTTCAACATGGCCCGAGTGCACAGTGAAGTTTGACAGCTGAGCAGGGTTGTGACAAATTAACAAACACAACCATCGGTATTGCTGATCTTTGTGGGTAGGTTATGTTGCTCAGCCAGGAAAGACCCTGGTTTTCACTTAGTGCTTATGCTTCCATAGTTGGCACTGACTCCAGAGCTGGAATATTCTCCATCTCTTCCAATCGACTCCATCAGCTGTCATCATTGCCATTACACCCCATCAGCTTCACTACTATACAGTGGAAAAATCCTGCTGGGAGCTCACAATTTAACAAATGGATGAGATAGCTGATTTTTTTACAGCATTTAATTTTTTACATTTAACTTTGCAAAGAAATTGCAAGAAACTTAATGAAAGATTTTAGCAGATTCCTGGATACTGGTACAATCCCAAACGACAATGAAGGACTCTGCACAGATCTTGCATTTCTTTAGTCCACACACATCAAGGAGGTTCTGCCAATGTTTTCTTAAGGAATACACTGTTTATATTCCCATCCAACCACTCTGACTACTCTTAACTCCTCTTAACTTGTTCTCAGGTGCAGTTCCATGAGCACATGTGAGCTGAGACTGTGGCTATCAGCAGGCTGTTTAAACATTAATGTCTAGACTGATTGGTTAATCTGTCCTCACCCAGCATCCCCACACATACATTTCTGAGTCAGCGGCTTGAGCCAGTAAACAGGACCATTAAATCTGGAAGCTTTCTTTCCTGTGTCCAAGCCGAAGAGCACAGCAACCAATTTAAATATTTTTGTCACTATTGCCCTGGCTGGGATAAGTTAATTTGGTGTAGGTAGTAAATCAAACCTCAACTCCTTCTGAACCATATACAGCTTTCTATTGAAACATTAGGGGAATAGACTGTTCATTTCATCAGGCAATTGAGTCAAAATAGTACAATATTGTGTAGGCAGCATTAAATTTTCTTACCTAACTTTAAAAATAAAATGATTCCCAGAGACGACAGAGAAAATCAAGCAATTAGTTTAAGGGACAAACCTTTCAGGGAGTTCCTCTTTTGCTTGATTCACATCGTTTGGTCCCAGCAGCCTCCTCCAGCGTTCAACAGCGTCTGTACTAGCAAGAGCCAAGGCCAAAACAGGCCCACTACAACAGAACACACGTTAACTATCATGCACTACCTAAAGGCTACAGAGCAAAAAGAACAATAGGTTTCTGAAACACATTAATAATTGATAGGTGAATGGAGTGTTCTGTCAATCTAGTGCTCAACAAGATTGAAGACCACCAGCCATTTGTTCTGGGTGTTTGCATCATAACTTTGAGGAAACATTTTCTTTCAGCAAAAGATCTCAGGTGCTGAATGGACTGGGGATTCAGATCGGCTGAAGGGAGATGCCACACATCTCAGCCTCAACTCCTATAGAGTCATTTCCAGCAGGGCTAGCATGGGCTGTTGGAACTTCAGTAGGATCTGCCCTCATACTCCCTTTTCAGTGAGGTGAGAGTGACTGCCCTTGACACCAAGGCAGCATTTGATTGAGTATGGTATCAAGAAGCCTGAGAAAAATGGGAATCAGAGGGAAAATCTCACCACTGGTTGGAACCATACCTGGCACAAAGGAAAATGGTTGTGGATGTTGGACGTCAGTTATCTCAGTCCTGGGAAATCACTGCAGGAGTTCCTCAGGATAGTGTCCTAGGTCCAACCATCTTCATCAATGACCTCCCTTCCATCATAAGGTAAAATGCGGGGATGCTTGCTGATGATTGCACAATGTTCAGCACTATTCCTGACTCCTCAGATACTGAATCAATCTATGTGCAAATGCAGCATGACCTGGACAATATTAAGGCTTGGTCTGAGAAGTGACAAGTTACATTTGTGCCACACAAGTGCCAGGCAATAACCATCTCCAATAAGAGAGAATTAACTATTGCCGCTTGACATTCAATGGCATAGCCACCACTGAATCCCGCACAATCAATATCCTGGGGGCTACCATTGACCAGAAACTGAATGAACCAGCCATATAAATACTGTGGCTACAAGAGCAGGTCAGAGGCTAGGAATCCTGTGGCAAGAACTCATCTCCTGACCCCCCAAAGCCTGTGCACCATCTACGAGGCAAATGTCAGGAGTGTGAAAGATTACTCCACACTTGCCTGGATGAGTGCAGCTCCAACAACACTCAAGATGCTCAACACCATCCAGGACAAAGGAACTCTCTTGATTGGCACCCCTTCCACAAACATTCAAACCCTCCACCACCAACGCACAATGGCAGCAGTGTGTACCATCCAGAAGATGCACTACAGGAACTCACCAAGGTTCCATAGACAGCACCTTCCAAACCCACGACCACTACCATCTAGAAGGACAAGAGCAGCGGATACCTGGGAACCCCACCACTTGGAGGTTTCCCTCCAAGTCACTCACCATCCTGACTTGGAAATATATCGCCGTTCCTTCATTGTCACTGTATCAAAACCCTGGAATGCCCTCCCTAACAGCATTGTGGGTGTACCTACATGGACTCCAGAAATTCAAGGAGGCAACTCACCACCACCTTCTTAAGGGCAATTAGGGATGGGCAACAAATGCTGGATAGCCAGCAACAACCATATCCCGTAGAAATGAATTTTTAAAAAGGCATGGCAGTCCAAAACATGCTCAATCTCAACTCCTATAGACACAAAGGAGCCAAGTACCAAAAACCTGTCTCTCTAACGGAAGCCATCGAGCCACCAGGTAAGGATTTAGATTGGCAACTTGGTGTTATAAAGGTTTGTGGCCTTTCAGAATTCTTCAAAAGGTCTGACAGCCACTATCAGTTGGAACAAGGTGTGCGGAAGATCCTTTGTGAGGACCACATTTCTCAGGAAATATGGGGGGTGTTTGGAGGGGAGAGGGTTGAAGTGGCTCACTGGCATGGTCCCTTGACAAAGGGCTGCCGCAGAGGATCCAACATGAGCACATCTCCCTGCATTCTGCCCTGCAATTATGGGCCACTGACACATCTAAGAAAGATCAGTGTCAACAACTATGTTGCTAAAAAAAAATCATTAATTAAGAAGACAACTTTACTGAATTAATCCATAATCTCCACATTGCACCCTTGTTTGCATGTTGAAGTGCTTCAAGGCAGCAGGGGAATTGATGCATTGTGTGGCAAATACTCTTATCAGATGCTATGAAATTCTGCTCCAGTGACATTTGTAATAGTTATTTTGGCCTATCTTCATACACACACTTTTTTCACTTTAGAGAACAGTGGGGAATCAACCCATTGAACCGCATCATGACCAACTGGTGGGGACTTGAACCTGGAGCCTCTGGCCTAGGGGTAGGGGCACTACCAGAGGGCCCCAAGACATAGATTATCATAGAATTTACATAGAATTTACAGTGCAGAAGGAGGCCATTCGGCCCATCGAGTCTGCACCGGCTCTTGGAAAGAGCACCCTACCCAAGGTCAACACCTCCACCCTATCCCCATAACCCAGTAACCCCACCCAACACTAAGGGCAATTTTGGACACTAAGGGCAATTTATCATGGCCAATCCACCTAACCTGCACATCTTTGGACTGTGGGAGGAAACCGGAGCACCCGGAGGAAACCCACGCACACACGGGGAGGATGTACAGATTCCGCACAGACAGTGACCCAAGCCGGAATCGAACCTGGGACCCTGGAGCTGTGAAGCAATTGTGCTATCCACAAGGCTACCGTGCTGCCCCAAAGCAGATTATCATAGAATTTACAGTGCAGAAGTAGGCCATTCGGCCCGTCGAGTCTGCACGGCTCTTGGAAGGAGCACCCTACCCAAGGTCAACACCTCCACCCTATCCCCATAACCCAGTAATCCTACCCAACAATATCCCGGTTTAGGAAGAGATGAATAGTGCCCACACTTTCAATGCTCCTCAAATTGTTCAATCAGGTAAAATTAAATATTTTTAAATTGTCTGTACACTATGACACACTGTAACCAGGAAAGCCTGAGGTGTGCCAATAACCAGACACCATTTTGTAACATTTCTGATTATGAAGCCATTCAGCGGGATGTACAGTGAGTTATTACAACAACCTGCATTTGTATCAACCCTGCAATGTAAGAACTTTTCCCCCAGTAAGGGAGTTGGCCAAAAGCATAGTCCAAAAGATGGGTTTTAATTAAGCTTTCCAAAGCTGACCAGGGAAGTTGTAAGGTGAAGAGATTTGATGAGGCAAGTCTAGAAGGTTGGTCCAAATGAGTTAGAAACTCACCAGTAAGGTTGTGTTTTAAGGTAATGGTAGATGGATAAATGGGTTCAATGGAAGGGATGAGATAACTACAATGTTTGGCAATGCTATGTAAATGGTAAAATGTATGTAGCTTAATAATGTTGAAAGCCACAACCCAAAAATGTGCAAGCTAGGTGGATTGGCCACACTAAATTGCCCCTTAATTGGCAAAAGTGAATTGGATGCTCTAAAAAAAAAAAAAATTTTAATTAAAAATTAAAAAATTAAAATTAAAAAAAAAACAATGTTGAAAAAGCCTATGGCTTGTTATAGCTAGCTTATTGGCTTTTTGGAATATAGACATGTATATTCTCCAAGGCGGCCTTCAGGATGCGCGACAACGCAGAATCACCGAGCAGAAACTTATAGCCAAGTTCCGCACACGAGTGCGGCCTCAACCGGGACCTGGGATTCATGTCGCATTACATTCACCCCCCACCATCTGGCCTGGGCTTGCGAAATCCTACCAACTGTCCTGGCTTGAGACAATTCACACCTCTTTAACCTGGGGTTACTCCTATCTCTGGATCTGTAATTACCTGCAAATGCTCGCATTCTAAGCATTGTCTTGCATCTTTGAATTTGTCTATATATATGTTTCTGGAACATACCTCTTCATTCACCTGAGGAAGGAGCAGTGCTCCGAAAGCTAGTGTTTGAAACAAACCTGTTGGACTTTAACCTGGTGTTGTAAGACTTCTTACTGAACTGTGTACACAGATCACCAATGTAAATACAAGCAAATTACTGCGGATGCTGGAATCTGGAACAAAAACAGAAAATACTGGACAATCTCAGCAGGTCCGACTGCATCTGTGGAGAGAAAAGGAAGCTAACGTTTCGCGTCTGGATGCCTCATTGTCCAGTATTTTCTGTTTTTGTTTCAGATCGCCAATGTACATCATCCTTGGGACACTGTTTAAGGAATTACTTCCTACCCAAGACACTGACTAGGATTGGTACCTGGTCATGCTCTGAAGGAGAGCTGGGAAATATTCTTTCTGTGTGTGTTCACTGTAGAATTCATAAACCTGTTTCTCTGTCAGTACAACCTCCTTCTGCAGGGAAATCATGAAACCAGCTTCTCTAATCTTCTGCAGAATATCATCTACATGTTAAAGACAAAGAATTAACATCAGACAGATCAATGTGAATGATGTGGGATGACAAACATACAGAGATTCATATTTTTATCATGTCAGGGTTTCAAATTAAAGTCTCTTTATGATTAGGTCAAATAATAGTGAATATAGTGGTGCAGCGAATATCATAGTAACTACAGCCATGTAGTAAGCATAGTGACTACAGTTATGTAGTTAAAATAATGACTCAGTGACGTAGTGAAAATAGTGACTACAGTTGTGCAGTAAATATTATAGTGACTAAAATTGTGTAGTAAATATTGTACTCAATATAATCATGTAGCAATTTTCATGGAACAATATTGGTAAATGCAGTTCGACAGTCTTGAAGCTGGAAAATTGTATATCTTTAGCAGTTTGGATTTATTCTGTGTTAGTAAACATCCTGCCCAGTCACTTCCGGTGGCGGCACGTTGGGTAGTTCCTGCTCGAGGCTCGATTTTTCTGAGTTTAATGCCCAATCCCAGGGGCAAACATTGGATGAGCAGGTGCAGTAAGATATAAGGAGGGAGGGCAATGTCTAAAACAAGAAGAAAACCGCTAGGAAGAAGTGGGACAAGCAATGGTTCACCTTCAAGCGAGCGGGTCAGCCCGGCAGCAGGAAAGATGGCAGCGGCTGGATGGGGCTGCACCCTTCACAGTAGAGAAGATGACTGAGGTAATGGCCGAGGAGTTTGAGAAGCAGTTTGCCAAACACATGGAGGTGATGAGGAAGGAAATGATGGCAGCAATGAAGGTATTGGTGGAGGAGGTGATAGCCCCAGTGAAGGTGGTGTGTTGAAGGCATCGTCTGAGGTGTGGGAGCAAGGAAAGCAGTTGAAGGGGGTGGAGTAGGCCTTGCCGCAACACAACGATCAGCTCACCTCCATGGGTGAGGAGATGTGGGGGGTGACGGAGACCAACAAAGGACTGAGAGCAAAGGTGGAGGACATGGAGAATAGGTCTAGGTGGCAGAACCTAAGAATTGTGGGTCTGCCAGAAGGCGTGGTGGGCCCCAGGCCGACTGAGTACTTTGCCAAGATGTTGGTGGAGTTGTTGGGGAAGGGAAGATCCCTCCCGGTATGAACTGAATCGGGGTCATCGGTCGTTCAGGCTTAAACCGAAGGCAAATGAGCCGCCAAGGGCAGTAATAATTTGATTTCACGAGTACCACATTAAGGACAAGGTCCTGAGTTGGGGAAAACAGAAGCGGGAGGTGCAATGAACAAAAGCTGCTGTACATATGTGCCAGGACTTAACAGTCGAGCTGACGAGAAGGTGGGTGGCCTTCGGTCGAGTGAAGATGGCACTGTACAGCAGTGGTGTGTGGTTCGGTGTGATGTACCAGCAAAATTGTGGGTGATCTGCTACTCAAAGGACTTTTACTTCGAGATGGTGGAGGCGGCGGAGGCTTTTGTGAAAGCAGAAGGACTGGGGCAGAAAAGAGAAATGGGACTGGGGTATGGTCTTGGACTGAGGGTAGTGGAGTGGAAGGTTGTATGCATTTTCGTTTCTCATTTTTTTATAGTGGAATATAGTTTATAGTTGCCTATTTGGGAAGGGTAGGAGTTGGGATTTTTTCGATGGCAGTTTTCTGGGGTTTGTGTGTTTGTACTGGACTTGTTTAGCTGTTTATCTGCTGGGTATTTTTTCAGGGACTGGTCATGGGGGAGGGAATTCGGCAGAGTGGGACCAGGGCAGGGGCCACCACACTAGCAAGTGTAAGTTGGCTAGTGAATGGGAGAGTGGTGGGGAGTGTGGTCACAGTCATTGGTGCCTGGTCAGACAGGTTTTGATGGGCCTGGGAAGTGTGCAAAATGGGAGGAGGGGTGTGGTAGTATGTATTGGGGGTCATGTGGGACTGGAAGCCCTAATGTCATTGGCTGACAGATCCCGGGTCCTGGTTGGCCGTTGACCTCATGCTCCGCCCTGAAGGCGAAGTATAAGAAGCCGGTGCCTTCCCCCGCAGGCCAGTTTACTATTGGGCTGCTGGGGAACAGACACGCTTAATAAAGCCTCATCGACTTCACTCTATTCGTCTCACGGAGTCTTTGTGAGCTACAATTTATTAAGCGTGCCTAAAAAGGACTATGGAGCTCAGGATCATTCCAGAATGCCTGGGGATCAGCCCCCACGCAGTGAATGCGGCAGCGGCCTTCAAACACTGGCAGACTTGCTTCGAGGCCTACATCACATCGACCACAGGCCGAGTCTCAGACGAACAAAAACTGCAGGTCCTGCACTAGAGGGTGAGCACGGAGATTTTCACCCTCATTGAAGACACCGACGATTTCCAGACGGCGTTCACAGCACTGAGAAGTCTCTACGTTCGCCCAGTTAACCAAATCTACGCTCGCTACCAGCTCGCGACAAGACGGCAAGCTCCCGGAGAATCGATGGACGAGTTCTACGCCGCGCTGCTGATTTTGGGACGAGCCTGCAGCTGCCCATCGGTGAATGCAAACGAACATGTTAATGCGCGACGCTTTTGTGGCAGGTATGCAATCCTCCCAAATCCGCCAAAGACTTCTAGAAAAAGAGTCGCTAGGACTCTCAGAGGCACGGGCCCTAGCAGACTCCATAGACGTCGCCGCGCGTAATACCCGCGCCTACGGCCCCACCGCGCGGCAGGCCATTGGGCCCCGTACGTACCCGTCGCGGCAAACCCCCTACCCCCCCCCCCCCGGACACCCCACAGGCTTGCGCAGTCCAAACGCCGAGTCGCACCGGGGGCACCCGCTGTTATTTCTGCGGCCAGGCGAAGCACCCCCGACAACGCTGTCCGGCCCGCGCAGCCATCTGCAAAAGCTGCGGGAAAAAGGGCCACTATGCGGTGGTGTGCCAATCCCGCGAGGTCGCCGCCGTCCCGGGGCCACAGGGAGCCCTACAAGCAGTCTATGCCTCCCAACCCCCCCCAGCACGCCATGTGCGACCCGCAGACGCCGCCATTTTGGGTCCCGACCACCGCGGCCCCGGGAGAACTGGGAGCCCTGCACGCCGCCTACGCTCCCCAACCCCCCTCCCCGTAGTCCATGTACAACCCGCCGCCGGCGCTCGCGATTTGGGTGCTGGCCAACACTCTCCACGGAGAGGAAGGGGTTTTTCGCTTCCCGAACGCCACCCTCACCCCCGTCCCGCGCCCCACGCCTGACCCGCCGGCGCAACCTACCTGGACCCCGACCACCGCTGTCCCCGGCGAGGGAGCTCCGCATGGTCCCAGCGCTCGCGGCCCCACGACTGACCCGCCGGCGCCGCCGACCTGGGCCCCGACCAACGCTATCCCCGGCGAGGGAGCTCCGCACGGTCCCAGCGCTCGCGGCCCCACGACTGACCCGCCGGCGCCGCCGACCTGGGCCCTGACCACCGCTGTCCCCGGCGAGGGAGCTCCGCGCGCTCCTAGCGCCCGCGGCCCTGGCGCTCGCAGTGAAGGAACTCCGCGCGGTCCTAGCGCCCGCGGCCCTGGCGCTCGCAGTGCAGAAACTCCGCGCGGTCCTAGCGCTCCCAGACCCCCCAGCACACCATGTGCGACCCGCAGACGCCGCCATTTTGGGTCCCGACCACCACGAGGGGAGGAGGGGCGCCGTTGTGCGACCCGCAGACGCCGCCATTTTGGGTCCCGACCACCACGAGGGGAGGAGGGGCGCCGCCATCTTGGACCGCCCCCGACCTGTACGACGCATGGGGGCGGCCATTTTGTCCACCCCCAACGCCATCTTGTGACCCCTCAGCCACGTGCGATGTATGGGGGTGGCCATTTTGTCCATCCCCGACGCCATCTTGGAAGGCAACAAGGGACCCCACCCCACTACTACAACCACGGCTCGCTTCGGTCACGCTCGATCAGGCTCGGCCCCGGACTCTCCAGACGACGACGACAACGGTCCTAATTAACGGCCACGAGACGCCATGCCTAGTCGACTCCGGGAGCACGGAAAGTTTTATACATCCCGACACGATAAGACGCTGTTCCTTAACTACCTACCCCAGCGCACAAAAGATTTGCCTAGCTGCAGGATCCCACTCCGTACAGATCCAGGGATTCTGCATAGTTACCCTAACGGTACAGGGGAGGGAGTTCAAAAACTACAAACTTAACGTCCTTCCCCAACTCTGTGCCCCCACCTTGCTGGGCTTAGATTTCCAATGTAATCTACAGAGCCTTACGTTTAAATTCGGCGGCCCCATACCCCCACTCACTATCTGCGGCCTCACCACCCTCAAGGTGCAACTCCCGTCCTTGTTTGCGAACCTCACCCCGGATTGCAAACCCGTCGCCACTAGGAGCAGACGGTACAGCGCCCAGGACCGGACCTTCATTCGCTCCGAAGTCCAGCGGCTACTAAAGGAGGGCATAATCCAGGCCAGCAATAGTCCCTGAAGAGCGCAGGTGGTAGTAGTGAAGACAGGGGAGAAACAAAGGATGGTCATTGACTATAGCCAGACCATCAACAGGTACACACAACTAGACGCGTACCCTCTCCCCCGCATATCCGACATGGTCAATCGGATTGCCCAGTATAAAGTCTTCTCCACCGTGGACCTCAAGTCCGCCTACCATCAGCTCCCCATCCGCCCAAGTGACCGCAAGTACACAGCCTTCGAGGCAGACGGGCGATTATACCATTTCCTACGGGTCCCTTTTGGCGTCACAAACGGGGTCTCGGTCTTCCAACGGGAGATGGACCGAATGGTTGATCAACATGGGTTACGGGCCACGTTCCCGTACCTCGACAATGTAACCATCTGCGGCCACGATCAGCAGGACCACGACGCCAACCTCCAAAAATTCCTCCAGACCGCCAAAGCCTTGAACCTCACGTACAACGAGGACAAGTGCGTTTTTAGCACCGATCGGCTAGCCATTCTGGGCTACATAGTGCGCAATGGGATAATAGGCCCCGACCCCGAACGTATGCGCGCACTCATGGAATTTCCCCTCCCGTACTGCCCAAAAGCCCTGAAACGCTGCCTGGGGTTCTTTTCGTACTACGCCCAGTGGGTTCCCCAGTACGCAGACAAGGCCCGCCCCCTAATATAGACCACGACCTTCCCTCTATCGACAGAGGATTGCCAGGCCTTCAGCCGCATCAAAGCGGACATCGCAAAGGCCACGATGCGCGCCATCGACGAGTCCCTCCCCTTCCAGGTCGAGTACGACGCCTCCGACGTAGCTCTAGCGGCTACCCTTAACCAAGCGGGCAGACCCGTGGCCTTCTTCTCCCGAACCCTCCACGCCTCAGAAATCCGCCACTCCTCAGTGGAAAAGGAAGCCCAAGCCATAGTGGAAGCTGTGCGACATTGGAGGCATTACCTGGCCGGCAGGAGATTCACTCTCCTCACTGACCAACGGTCGGTAGCCTTCATGTTCGATAATGCACAGCGGGGCAAGATTAAAAATGACAAGATCTTAAGGTGGAGGATCGAGCTCTCCACCTTCAACTATGAGATCTTGTACCGGCCCGGAAAGCTGAACGAGCCGTCCAATGCCCTATCCCGCGGCACATGTGCCAACGCACAAATTGACCGCCTCCAAGCCCTCCACGAGGACCTCTGCCACCCGGGGGTCACCCGGGTTTTACCACTTCATCAAGTCCCGCAATCTCCCATACTCTTTAGAGGAGGTCCGTACAGTCACAAGGGACTGCCACATCTGCGCGGAATGCAAACCGCATTTTTTCAGGCCAGATGGAGCGCACCTGATTAAGGCTTCCCGCCCCTTTGAACGCCTCAGTCTCGATTTCAAAGGGCCCCTCCCCTCCACCGACCGCAACGCGTATTTCCTTAATGTAGTGGACGAATACTCCCGCTTCCCTTTTGCCATTCCCTGCTCCGACATGACCGCGGCCACAGTCATTAAAGCCCTGAACAGCATCTTCACGCTGTTCGGTTACCCCGCATACGTCCACAGCGACAGGGGGTCCTCTTTCATGAGTGACGAGCTGCGCCAGTTCCTGCTCAGCAAGGGCATAGCTTCAAGCAGGACGACCAGCTACAACCCCCGGGGGAACGGGCAAGTAGAAAGGGAGAACGGCACAGTCTGGAAGGCTGTCCTACTGGCCCTACGGTCCAGGGATCTCCCAGTTTCACGGTGGCAGGAGGTCCTCCCGGACGCTCTCCATTCCATCCGGTCGTTATTATGTACAAGCACTAATCAAACGCCTCACGAGCGTCTCCTTGTCTTCCCTAGGAGGTCCTCCTCTGGAACGTCGCTGCCGACCTGGCTGGCGGCCCCAGGACCCATCCTGCTCCGAAAGCACATGCGGGCACATAAGGCGGACCCGTTGGTCGAAAGGGTTCACCTCCTCCACGCAAACCCCCAGTACGCCTACGTGGAGTACCCCGACGGCCGACAGGACACGGTCTCCCTGCGGGATCTGGCGCCCGCCGGCACCACGCACACCCCCCCGACACCATCAACCCAACCGCCCCCCTTCCTGCCACCGCCGCACCCCGCGACTGCCCCCTTCCCAGGAGGATCAGTCCCCCTCCCCTTTGCACCGACAGCTGAAACCGTGCGGCTCCCGGAGGCGACAACACTGGTACAAGCACCACCACCACCGCCGGGGCCGAGGCGATCGGCACGGATGACCAGACCGCCCGACCGACTCGTGGCGTCGATGTAGAACAAAGATGGACTGTCCAATGAACATTTTGTTTTCCCTATACCCTCTGTAAATAGTTGTAACAGGACGATACTGTCCAATACTGTACTACCATGTAACTGTTCTATCCTCCCAGGACCAGCCCTGTAAACCCTTACCACCATACGAAGCATCACCCCGCCGGGTTCATTTTTGACAAGGGGTGAATGTGGTAGTATGTATTGGGGGTCATGTGGGACTGGAAGCCCTAATGTCATTGGCTGACAGATCCCGGGTCCTGGTTGGCCGTTGACCTCATGCTCCGCCCTGAAGGCGAAGTATAAGAAGCCGGTGCCTTCCCCCGCAGGCCAGTTTACTATCGGGCTGCTGGGGAACAGACACGCTTAATAAAGCCTCATCGACTTCACTCTATTCGTCTCACGGAGTCTTTGTGCGCTACAAGGGGATCGATATTGGGAGAGGCATTTGCAAGAGGAAATGGACGGTGAATTCTGGGCGGGAAAGCAGTTTGATGCAACAAAGGGATGGGACGGGCCAGGTCTGTTGTGTTATGCTGCTTCGGATAACACAGGCTGCTACTTGATGCAGTCTTAACTAAAGGATGCTCCAGACTCTGAAATGAGTTCAACGTGTTTATTGAACTATTAACACAGTTCTCAAATGAGTTCGACTCTCTGCTAATCTAACTGCAGTAACTCAGTCTAACTGTACCAGCTTGCTCTAAGCCACGTGCTGGGGTGTGATGCTGCTGATCAACCCTGTCTAATTCTCTAGATGTCTGTCTGTGGAAAGAGGCAGGGTGTGAGTGCCTCATCCTTTTTATAGTGTTTATGTCATGCCCCCTTGTGGTGATGCCACCTCTGAGTGTCGTGACTGCCCATTGGTTGTGTCCTATTCTGAGTGTTCATTGGTTGCATGTCTGCATATCACCCAGTGGGCAGGGCCCGGAGTTATGGTGATGGCGGATAGGAGGGGTAGGGGGGTTGGGGTTGGGGAGGGGGAGGTGGGGGCTGGCTGAGAGACCCCGGCCAGAATAGTAAGATGGAACGTGAGGGGTTTGGAGAGGCTCAGGAAAGGCTGGGCGAGGTAGGTATTGCATTTAGGGTTCGATAGTAGGACTCAGGGCGTAGCGGTGTTGATGGGTAAAAGGGTGAGACTTCAGATGGAGAAGGTGGTAGCAGACCAGGGAGGTGTTTCTGTGATTGTAACAGGAGCATTGGAGGGGAGTTTGGTGCCGCTGGCGAGTGTGTACGGCCCCAACTGGGACGATGCAGGGTTTGCGAAGAGGGTGCTGGGGGCCATCCCAGACTTGGACACACACACGCTAATAATAGGAGGGGATTGGAGTATGGTGCAAGAGCCGATGATGGACAAGTCACAGGGATGACAGCTGCGACCACTAGCCCAGGCCTGGGAGGGGTGGGGGGGGGGGGGGGGGGGGGGGGGAGGTGGGAGAGGCTTATAAGGAAGATGGGAGGAGTGGACCCATGGAGGTTTCAGTATCTGAGGGAGCGAGAGTATTCGTTCTTTTCCCCGGTTCAGAGTATATTCGAGGATAGACTATTTTGTGGTAGGGAAGGCCTTGCTGGCTGGAGTTGGGGATCAGAGTATTGGCGATTGCGATCTCGGACCATGCGCCACATTGTGTGGATATGGTCCTGGAGAGGGGGTAGTCTAGAGGCTGGGGTGGAGAATAGATGTGGGGCTATTGGATTGGATTGGATTGGATTTTGTTTATTGTCACGTGTACCGAGGTACAGTGAAAAGTATTTTCTACGAGCAGCTCAACAGATCATTAAATACATGAAGAGAAAAGGGAATAAAAGAAAATACATAATAGAGCAACACAAGGTACACAATGCAACTACATAAACACCGGCATCGGGTGAAGCATACAGGGTGTAGTGTTAATGAGGTCAATCCAAAAGAGGGTTGTTTAGGAGTCTGGTAACAGCGGGGAAGAAGCTGTTTTTGAATCTGTTTGTGCGTGTTCTCAGGCTTTTGTATCTCCTGCCCGATGGAAGAAGTTGGAAGAGTGAGTAAGCCGGGTGGGAGGGGTCTTTGATTATGCTGCCCACTTTCCCCAGGCAGCGGGAGGTGTAGAAGGAGATCATGGATGGGAGGCAGGTTTGTGTGATGTGTTCACGACTCTCTGAAGTTTCTTGGGGTCTTGGGCCGAGCAGTTGCCATACCAGGCTGTGATGCAGCCCGATAGGATGCTTTCTTGGGTGCATCTGTAAAAGTTGGTAAGAGTTAATGTGGACATGCCAAATTTCCTTTGTTTCCTGAGGAAGTATAGGCGCTGTTGTGCTTTCTTGGTGGTAGCGTCGACGTGGGTGGACCAGGACAGATTTTTAGAATGTATACCCCTAGAAATTTGAAACTGCTAACCATCTCCACCTCAGCCCCGTTGATGCTGGCAGGGGAGTGTACAGTACTTTGCTTTCTGAAGTCAATGACCAGCTCTTTAGTTTTGCTGGCATTGATTGGGGGACCAAAGCTTTTGTGATAAGATCGGGAAGGTGATTGAGGAGTGTGTAGGATTTAATTGTACAGGCGAAGTATTGCAGGCGGTGATGTGGGAGGCGCTGAAGGCGGTAGTGAGGGAGGGAGGTAATATTGTTTAAGGCTAAGTTGGATAAAAAGGAGAGGGAGGAGCGTCAAAGACTGGTAGAGAAGATGTTGGAGGTGGACAGGAGGTACGCGGTGGATGAACATCCGACCTTTCTGGATAAGCGGAAGGTGCTCCAGGCTAGTTTTGACCGGTTGTCTACGGGAAGGGTGGTGCGCCAACTGAGGCGGGCGAGGGAAGCGGTGTATGAATATGGGGGCGAAGGGCGGGACGCTGGCTGGTAGGCCAACTTCGGAGTGACGCAGCGGCGAGGGAGATAGTTTAGGTATGGGATAGGACGGGGAAATTGGTGGTTGCTCCAGAGCAAACCAATAAAGTTTTTGAGGAGATCTACAAGAAACTGTATAGGTCAGAGCCACCGGGAGAGGAATGAGGGATGAAGGAGTTCCTGGACTGGTTGGAGAAGATGGTGGTGTTGCCGATTTACGGGAAGATTCTGGACGAGGATAGAGTGTCTATGGAAGGAATTAAGAGCAAGTGGGAAGAAGAGTTGGGGAAGGTAAAGGAAGAAGGTCTGTGGTCTGAGGTGCTACGAAGGGTGAATGCCTCAACCCCATGAGCGAGGTTGGGGCTGATACAACTGAAGGTTGTGTATAGGGCGCACGTCAAAAAAGCAAGGATGAGCCGGCTCTTTGAGGGGGTGGAGGATAACTGTGAGCGGTGTGGGAGGGGCCCCGCAAATCATGTACATGTGTACATATGTTTTGGTCCTGCCCGAAGTAGGAGAGGTATTGGGCGAAGGTCTTTCGCATCATCTCAGGGATACTGCATGTGATCTTGGAACCGGGTCCCCTAGGTGCCATTGTCGGATTGTCAGACCGGCCTGAACTGAAGGCGGGTGCAGGGATTGGATTGGATTGGATTTGTTTATTGTCATGTGTACCGAGGTACAGTGAAAAGTATTTTTCTGCCAGCAGCTCAGGGGGCAGATATTTTAGCCTTCGCCTTGCTGATTGTCCAGAGGCGGGCCTTGCTGGGTGGAGGTCAGCTTCTCTGCCCTGTGTCTCGGCTTGGCGTGGAGATCTACTGGAATTCTTGACCCTGGAGAAGGTGAAATTTGAGCTCAGGGGGTGAAGGAGGGGTTCTACAATTCAGGGGGATTGTTTATCATGCACTTTCGAGAACTTGGTGCCATTGAAGACTCGGGGGGGCGGGGGGGGGGGGGCGGGGGGAGTGCGGGGTTGGGTTTGTTTTTCTCTGTTTTGTTGTTAACTTATTTTTGGAATGTACTAATTGGTGTATCAGACTGTACATTGATGGGGCTGTTTCTTGGGGTTGTTGCTTTTTTTGTTTTTCTTTTGTTTGATGAAAATGTGGAGAAAAAAAGATTTTTAATTAAGTGAACATCCACCCCAATCCCATCGCTAGATCTTTCGGTTCAGGTTCATTTCTCTGAAGATCTTTAATTGAACGTGTCTGTGAGTCCGCAATTATACACAAAGTCACTTGTATTCAGTGCTAAAGAAATGGTTCTCACCTTTTTTCTCCTTTAAGACATCTGGCCTGATTATAGCCAAGGTTTTCTGCACCTTCTTGTCTTGCTGAACCTGATGCTGGAGGTCAGGAGACACTCCAAAGTTGGGGAAGAAGAAAGCTAGCTCCCGGCTGGCCTGGCCCTTGTCATCGCTTCCATGAACCGCATTGAATACATTCTCTGTCCCATACAGAGCTCGGAGACTTTGGGATAAATCCACAAAGAGTTAGGAAGCACTGAGAAAACCAACTTCAGTGTTACTATTCAAAGCAGTTCAACAACTGTTGTTTGACCTCCATAGAGCTTGCCTTTTACTTTCGAATTTTACTTTGTTTAAGGTGAAGGTGAGTTTTTTTTTGTGAGATGTTCTCGCTCCTTCTTCAGATCTCTCTGCACTACACAGTGGACAAGAAGCTGAGTAACATGGTCCCAATCCAGACAAAAGCTCCATATTGAGGCAGACAGGAATTTAACATTCTATTAAATGTCCAGAGTGCTCTAATTTCTGGACAGATTTGTTCAGGTGCTCTGTGCCAGATTGATCAAACTCCAGCGGTTGGCCAAAAAACCTCGGAGACATGCCCCTTCATTACCTTTCCGGTTTCTCCTGCTTTGCAACTTCTACGTCCGTTGGACCAATAAACTCTCTCCACGATGGAATGACATCATCTGTTCCCACAGGTCTGGACAGGATCAGGATACGACAAGACCCACTGGACATGAAGCGAATTAGCTCCTCAAAATGAGACTATAAAGTTGAGAACATGCCAACAGTGCCAGGAAATCAATGCGCATTATTAGAATGCCGATATTTTTATTATGTAATGTTTGATGGTTTGGTATTTCCTACTTTCCTCCTCCTTCTGGTTTCCATAGGTTATATCTGACAGCTCAGGTGACAGACGGGTAACCAGCTTATTGGTAGGCCCCTGCCGATGCTACTAGTTCTTGTCTCTGACGCTACCATTTCTCTAAGTCTTCAGGAGAGGAGTGCGGTACACTATCCACTTTGCTCTACTTCAACACAGGGAAAGGGCTGTGCCCTACTCAACATCTTCCCCTGGTGGCACGGTGCGGTATGAAGGCGATCCATTGCTCCCATTGTAGTGCAGCCTTAAGACCAGGAGTTCAATCTTCTTTAATGTTTCTGAATTTTTCAGAAAATGAAACGTGTGTATAAAGTGAGAATCATAGAATCCCAACAGTGCAGGAGGCCATTTGGCCCATCAAGTCTGCACCGGCCCTTGGGAAAGAGCACCCTATTTAAGCCCATGCCTCCACCCCATCCATGTAACCCAGTAACCCCACCTAACCTTTTGGACACTAAGGGTCAATTTTCCATGGTTAATCCACCTAACCTGCACATCTTTGGATTGTAGGATACTGGAGTATTCAGAGGAAACCTACACAGACACGGGGAGAAAGTGCAAACTCCACATCGTAACTCAAGGCCTGAATTGAACCCAGATCCCTGGAGCTGTGAGGCAGCAGTGCTAACCACTGTGCCACTATGCCACCCCTAACGGTTTTTCCACAGTAATGCTGAGACATTCTTTGTCCTTTCGACTGAAAGGATTTCGCACTCACCTCTTCCACTTTGTGCTGGTAGAAATCACGTGTCTCTTCTTCTGTTAACGTTCGTTCCTCATGAGCTAATATTTCAAAGCCTGCCTCTTGAATCTGAGGAAACACCGACTAGCTTCAGCAGGAATTTCACATTTTCAAATTCTTTCTAATTTTTATAAAATATATTTTAGTAAGGCATTTTGCATAGCCAAAAACAAGAGCAAGAACAAACAGCAACATCTTAAGAAATAACTAGCTAACCAAAACCACAACCCCCCTGCCATTCCCCTCCTCCCATCCTACCTTCCCTATTTTAACATCTTTATCCCCCCTCCCCTTTCCCCTCCCCACCCTCCCCCTGCTGACACTTCAATTGTCCTTGAAGACGTCGATGAACGGCTTCCACCTCTGGGCAACCCGTCGACCAACCCTCTTCAGATGAACTTGATCTTCTCCGCAAGGTCGCTCACTCTCACCCCCGACTTTGGTGGCTCCTGATCCCTCCACCCAAGCAACATCTGTCTCCGGGCTTTCAGGGAGGCCAAGGCCACAACCACTGCTGGAACTGCTTCAGTTTTGGACATGCCTAGAACATGTGAACATGGTTTGTAGGCCTCCTCGCGCACCGCACATTTCCCCTCCAATTCCTCCTCCCATTTCAGTTTGACTTTTATCGGGGCTCCCTCCCATTCCAATAGCTCCTTATAGATCTCAGACACCTCACCCTCACGCACTCCTTCCCTCGAAAGCACCGTATCCTGTAATCCCAAAGATAGCAAACTGGGAAAGGACGGCTCCTGCTTCCTCACAAAGTCTCGAACCTGTAAATATCGAAACCCGTTCCCGCTGGACAGCTCATATTCCTCCTCTGGGTCCTCTGAACTCGCAAAGCTGCTCCCCAAAAACAGGGCCCCAAACCGCTCGATCTTTGCCTGTCGCCACCCCCAAAACATTGCGTCCAACCGCCCCCCCCAACCACCTGTGCAAATCTGTGATTATCACAAATAGCTGCCCACACCGAGGCAACCAGGCCCGTGGAGTACCTGGCCAGCGAAAACTGCAGAGGCGCCATCTACAATGTCCTTGAACTTGTTCTCCTGCATGAGGCTGCCTCGAACCGCCTCCACACATACTCCTCCCCTACTACCCGCTCCCTAACCATGGCTATATTAGCTGCGCAGTAATAATTCATTATATTTGGCAAGGCCAACCCCCCCCCCCCCCCCCACTCCAATGCCCCGCTCCAAAAACACCTTCTTGACCTGTGGGGTTTTCCCTGCCCACATAAACCCCAAAATCAAAACGTTGACTTTTTAAAAAAATTATTTTGGGACCTGTAGTGATCTCTGTATGTAGTAATACATGATCAAATAATGTCAAGCAAGTACAGGCAAATGATCACTAGATGGCCACACTACCAAGACCTATAAAAAGGTTTCCCCGCTCTTTCCGAAAGGAGAGTGTGTTTGGAGTGTGGAGAGTACAGAGGGAAACAGCTAGAAGTTAACAGATCTTCGTATATAGCATTATCCTATTTAATAGTTTAATCTATAGTTATTTGTTTGTTTACTAGTTCAATATTGAAGTAAAAAGAACTCACTAGTTTATTTCATATTACTCATTAAATTACTTTGCCATCTCCTGGAAGACTATTCTATATTTCAACAACTCGGCTAGACAAAAAGAGTAATATATATATTACAAAATCGTAATATAACTGGACCATCCTAACACTTCCCGTCCACCCGATCAAAAGCCTTCTCTGCATCCATTGCCACTACGTCCTATCCCTCCGGGGGCATCATTATATCATTCAATAATCTCCTGACATTCGACGACAATTGCCTCCCCTTTTACAAACTCCGTCTGGTCTTCCCCTATTACCCCCGGCACACAGTCCTCGATACGCGAGGCCAGGATTTTTGCCAACAACGTAGCACCCACATTTAATGGCAATAAATGATCCCAGATGATGTGGATTAAGGATAATGAGGTGAAAACCAGGGAAAAACTGGAAGCTGCCAAGAAGAAGACCAGCCTGTGATAATGTAGGGGGAGTTCCCCCATTTCCTCGCCTCATTATATGCCCTCACCAGCAGAGGCCCCAGGATCCCCCAAACGTATAAAATTCCACAGGGAATCCATCTGGGCCTGGGCCTTTCCCTGCCTGCATTGATTCCATGCTCTCTATCTGCTTCACCAGCCCGATGGGGGCCCCCAACCCCTCCACCAGTTCCTCCTCCATCTTGGGAACTCCAACCCATCCAGGAACCGCCGCATTCCCTCCTGCCCCGCCGGGGGCTCTGATCCATAAAGCCTCCCGCAGAACTCCTCAAATACCCCATTCCCCCCCACCAGATCCAGTACCACTTTTCCTCTCCCGTCCTTCACCCTTCCAATGTCCCATGCTGCCTCCTTTTTCCTCAGTTGGTGGACCAGCATCCTGCTGGCCTTTTCCACGTACTCATACACTGCTCCCTGGCCCTGCGCAGCTGCCCTACTGCCTTCCCTGTGGACACCACCCCAAACGCCAACTAGAGCCTCTGCCTCTCCTTCAACAACCCTGCCACTGGGACCTCCAAGTACCTCCTGTCCACCTGCAGAATCTCATCTCATCCACCAGCCTCATTATCTCTGTTCGTTCCTCCTTTTCCTTATGTACCCAGATCGAAATGAACTCCCCCCTAACAACTGTCTTGAGCGCCTCCCAGAGTGTGGTGGCCGAGACCTCACCTGTGTCATTTAGTTCCACATACCCTGATCGACAGCCTTCACCTGCTCACATACCTCCTCATCCGCTAACAACCCCACATCCAGCCTCCACTGTGGGCACTTCCCCCCCCCCCCTCCCCAAAGGTCTACTCGCAAATCCACCCAGTGCGCTGCGTGGTCTGAAATCACGATCGCCGAGTACCCCGAGTCGACGACCCCCGCCAGCAGTCATCCACCATAACAAAATCAATCCGCGAGTACACCCTTTGCACATGGGAGAAGTACGAGAACTCATTTGCTCTCGGCCTTCTAAACCTCTTCAGGTCCACACCCCCATGTGTACCATGAACCCCTTCAGCTCCTTCGCCACCGCTGACACCCTCCCCTCGGGCTGAACCGGTCCAAACCTGATTTAATGACCGTGTTAAAGTTCCCCGCATAATCAATCGGTACGAGTCCAGCTCCATGATCTTCCCAACACCCATCTCATGAACTCCACATCATCCCAGAACATTAATCAAAACCACTAGCATCCCCTCCAGCTTCCTGCTCACCATCACGAACCTGCCTCCCAAATCGGCAACAATGTTCCCCACCTCGAACGCCTTCTGTTTATTTACCAGCACTGCTGCCCCCCTCGTCTTCATGTCCAACCCCGAATGAAAGACTTGCCCTACCCACCCTTTCCTTAACCCTGTCTGATCCCCGACCTTCAGCTGTGTATCTTGCAAAAAGGCCACTTCCATCTTCAGCCCCATCAAGAGCGCTCACACATTCCATGTGGCCAACCTGGTAGCACACCACACCCACCGACGCACACCCCCCCATCCCCCGCTGATCAACCATATCATTCAGACCAACCCGTATCACATGACCCTCCAGGCCCACCCTCAGATGCCGACCATCATCGCTCCTTTTCTTGCTGCGCCACAACAGCCACGTTTGTCAGCAGCCCCCCCTCCCCTGAACAGAATGACAACCCAATCCCCTTCTTCTGTACTAACCAACTGGCCACCCCCACTACACTCCATTAGCTAGCAGCCCACCCAGCTAGCCTGGCAGCCCCAACTCAAGGCCACTGAGCCTGCAGCCTGGCAGCCCCAACTCAAGGCCACTGAGCCTGCTACCCCCACAGATTCCCCTCCCCCACTCGCGCACCTCCATGGAACAAACAGCAATAAAACAAGAAAAAAGGTGCACTCACCCTCAACGCTCCCCAAGCATCCCGCCACCAAACCCAACAAAACATCTCACAGGGGAAAAGTTCTCCAACAGCCAACAAACAAGAAATACAGAAAAAGCAAACATCTCCTCATACCTCTTCCAAAGTTTAGTGTCCTCCTTCATCTGCCAGTCCATTGTCTCTCAAAAATTCCATCGCCCCCTCCCCCCATTGTCCCGAAATAATGTTCCCGGCTGTTAAAATTCACCCAATGGTTGGCCGGGTACAGCATCCCAAACTTCACCCCCTTCTTACAGAGGGCAGCCTTCACCTGATTGAACCTGGCTCTCCTCTTCACCAGGTCCACGCCCAGGTTCTGATACACCCGAAGCTCGTTCCCTTCCCAGGTACACCTCCTCGCCTGCCTCTCCCATCTCAATATCTTCTCCTTATCCAGGAATCAGTGAACATTTACAACTCGGGTTCATTCCAGGGCTCGAGCGAGGACTCGTGTGGCATATCCCAATCAAAGAGCCCAGAAGTGCATTTGTGAAGTTATGGATGCCCTGCTTGTCCAGGCAGCCGACTGCATAAACTTTGACCTGGACCAGGTCCAGCAAGATGCCCGGGCAGCAGGATTCTCCGCCTCAGCTGTTCTGGTATGCACTTCAGTACACCCCCTGGAAGGCTGCCGACTTTGTGGTGGCCTGCTGTGCCCTCCATAATCTGGCACAGCAGCAGATGACGTCCTGGAGGTGGAAGAACATGCGGCCTCATCAAAGTAGAAGGACGAGGAAGAGCTGAACCAGGATAGGCTGGAGGACAAGCCTGTGGAGGACCCGCGAAAGTAGCTGGAGGATGGAGGACAGGAGGCAGCGGCAAATTTCCAGTATGCCAGAGGACCAGGGAACCCTCATCCTCACCCGCTTCTCATAGAATGTGACATTGTTCATCGTCTCACCCCCTCTCCCCTTCCCATCTGCCCGTACCTTCCCACCCATGGAGGTCTTTAGCTTCTTGTGGCACTGGGTGGTGGTCCTCTTGGTGACACGCTCCATGCTGATGGCCACTGCCACTGCCTCCCAGGCGGTACTGGCTGGCCTATGGCTGACCCTCCAGCCCTCTCAGGGGAACAGGGTATCCTGTCTGGACTCCACCGTGTCCAACAGTCTGGCCAGGTTTGCATCTCCAAATCGTGGAGTCGGCCTGTGCGATGGCATGGCTGCGTGCTGTCCGGGTTTGCTGGAGGGATCGGCTTAAGTGCTGCTCCCCATCGTTAGCAGTGAGCTGCCGGGCGGGGTCCAGGGGAATCTGTTGGCCGGGCAGTCATTTCCGAAGTGAAGCCCGTGGGGCATCATTACCAGCCCTAATTGGCATTAGATACCGGTAGCAGTCTCGCTGGGTCGGCCATCGGGAAGCACTCGGCAATTCTCGCTACCACACTTAGAAACTTTTCCATTAGATTGCGCCCCAAATATTTGGCACAGGACCACATCAGAATGTAAAGAGCTTGGCAAAGTCACAACACACAGAATCGCAGAATGGTTGTAGCACAGAAGGAGGCCACTGAGTTTTTTGCAAACTCTCTGCAGGAACATCTCCACTAGTCTCACATCCCTGTCCTTTCCCCATAGCTCTGCAATGATTTTCTCTTGAGATAATTATTCAATTCACTTTTGAAAGCCACAACTGAATCTGCCTCTCCCACACTCTCAGACAGTGCATTCCAGATTCTAACCACTCGCTGTGTAAAGAAGGTTTTGCTTGTGTCATTTCTAAAAATTCTATTTGTCTTAAATCTTTGTGCTCTGGTTTTGATCCTTCCACCAATGGGAACAGTTTCTCCCTATCTGCTCTGTCCAGACCCCTGATGATTTAAATACCTCGATCCAATCTCTCTACCTTTGCCTGTTCAAGGAGAACAGTCCCAGCTTCTTCAATCTATCCTCTTAACTGACTATCCTCATCCTGGGAACCATTCTCATAAATCCATTCTACATCCTATCTAATGCTTTCACATCCTTCCTGAAGTGTGGCATCCAGAACTGTATTGTATTCTTTATTTTAACTTGCCTCTCCCTGTTCTTCGTGCCAAAATGTATACTTCACATCAAAGGAGAAACTGAAGCACTCAATTATTGCTTGTCAAAATTGAAAATGTTTGCCGTTAATCATCCCAATTTACTTTTGACCTGTGCATCAGTAGCAGTTTTCTGGATGCCCCAGATCCACAATCAAAATGAAATTAAAACTCAAAGCAAGAATGCCATCCCATAAACATTAATTCCCAGTAGATCAAACCGCAGCTTTTGAGGGAACTTCCATTGCGAACAATTTGATCTTCTGTTTCTGATGCTCTAAGCGTCAAGAACCACAAAGACATGTGAGACTTTAACTAAGGCTTTAATACACTACATAGGAAGCTTACCTGACACAGACGACCCCAGACACAAGGGTCCGGTCTCCGAAGTTCGTCTTATACTTAACTCCCGGGGGAGTGGCCAAGGCGGAGCTCTCCGTGGCCAGGTCAGGTTACATACAGGTGACCGAACCTCTACAGAGCTACAGTACAATACACAGTACCATACACAGGTTTACAGGGCCATGTTACATACAACTATTATATAACTATGTACAATGCTAGGGAAGTACAGTGGTATATCACCACAGTTTCTCACCTTCATTATTATTTCATCCGCTTTCCCATGAGCTACAGCATCAGGTTTGATGATTGCGACTGTGTAAGACTTGTTGGCAGTAACTGTATTAAAGTAAAGCAGAGAAAGTAATTCACAAATGCAACTGAAAAGAAAATAAAGAATACAATCCGGAAGAATATTCAGCCCCTTGAGCCCGCTCCATCATTCAATACAATAATGGTTGTCCTTTGACCTGAATACCACTTTCCCACCATATCCCCAAATTCTGCCAGAGTCCAAAAATCAACCAATCTTGACCATGAAAATCCTCATCAACTGAGCACGCACAGACCTCTAGAATTAGAGAAGTCCAAAGATCCACAAAACGCTGAAGAAATTTCTCCTCACTGCCATCCTAAATGGCCCACCATGTTTCCACAAGTCTCTTTTTAGAAAAAGGTTCAAGGACTTCTCCAGCCAATTTAAAGATCACAAAACCTAGCTGTTGTTCTTCTGATTTTACAGATTTCAAGCCCCCTATGTTGTCACTGGGTGTCTGGTTGCTGACCTGCACAATCAGCTTCACCATAAGCTAAAAACCGTTTTCATTTTTGCCAGTTTGCTCTCTCCTTCAGTATCTCGATGGGTGTCAGTGGTTCAGTGGGCAGTATTCATATTTCTCAGTTGGAGCGGTTTTGGTTCAGGTCTCACTGTGCAGACTTAAAAACCAAATGTTAGCTGGCATTCCCCGTACAGTATTGAAGGTGTGCTGCATTGTCAGAGGTGCTGTCTTTTGAGTGAGATGTTAAACTGGGACCGTCTTTGGTGGATGTATTTCAAAGAAGCACACAGAGGAGTTCTCCCCGGTGTCCTGCCAAGATTTATCCTCAATCCCACGTTGCGAAAAGCAGATTATCTGGTATTATCACATTGCCATTTATGGGAGTTTGCTGTGGATAAATTGGCTCCTGTGATTCTGGTTTAGCACAGGACTAAATCGCTAGCTTTGAAAGCAGACCAAGGCAGGCCAGTAGCACGGTTCAATTCCCGTACCAGACTCCCCGAACAGGCGCCAGAATGTGGCGACTAGGGGCTTTTCACAGTGGCTTCATTTGAAGCCTACTTGTGACAATAAGCAATTTTCATTTTTCATTTCATTTCATTTCCTGCATTACAACACTGTTTAAGTGCTTGATTGGCTGTAAAGCACTTTGGGATGCCCTGAGGGTGTGAAAGGTGCAAAACAAATGCAAGGGTAGGATTTTCTGATCCTTACCGTCAGTGGGATTCGGTTCCACCAAAGGTGCCCCCTGCGACGCATTCCCTGGTGACGCAGTCGATGAGAAACGCAAATTACCATTGACTTTGGCGGGTCAGGCAGATCTTGCCAGTGGCCAATGATAAATCACCTCCGTCTCTGGAAAACAAACCATGGGGCGGGGGGGGGGCTGGAGGCGGTGCGGTGCTGGAAGATCCCACTCAAAATCTTTCTTTTACTTCAAGGTGACGAACTGTAACTGGTATGCAATTCCACTCGGTGCCCAGCGCCTTGCCCTGTGAGAACCCAGAGAGTGCCAGCAGACTGGGAACCATTCTCAAAATCGAAATTGAGGTGATGCCATTCTCACCCGACTTCACCACCTGCATTCTTTCCAGAAATGGTCCAGAAAACCAAGATGATCTTTTCTCTCTCTAGCTCAGGAGCAATGTGACCAATTACACACACTGCCCTGGTTTAACATCAAATAACAGCACAAACCAGAGAGTGAAGCTGGGACCTTCAGTTCTGTGCGCTCAGTCCTGCATCAAATGGTGCAATGGTTCCACTCAGAACTACCTACTCAATGTTATTGTCCACAGTGTTGTGAGGAGACTCTGTGTGTAATAGCACCAAAAACAGGGTGAAGTCCTCAATTACCCACAAGCTACAGGTTAGCTGTTTCATTGTAGAGAGAAGTAGCCAGTGGAAATAGAGAAAAAGAGAAAATAATAAAATGAAAGTCTTATACAAGTTGTTCTAAAACATCCTGAGCTATTGCTTTCAGACTTGCAATAGTTGGAAGTAATTAAGTAATTTGCTGCAGGTGACGTGTGTCACGATACCCGTTTAAATGAAATAATTTTCCTGGGGTCTTTGATTTTAATTCATCGTTGCTAATTTCCAAACACTGATTTCTGTGTTTTCATTCATGATTTCATTGCTTACCCAGAACCTCCTCTTCATTGTCTTCCAACACCATCACCTCCCGTTCATCTTCTTCTACCAAGCCTTCATCTTTGATCTAAATACCAAAAAAGAAACTATGGCTTTAATTGGTTGCCTTGTTAAATGCTCAGAAACTTTCATTATTGGATGGCAAACATTGGCTCACATTAATCAGTATCGTTCCGTGGATTCTGTGCCAATTCATGGACACAAAAGGGAGTTAGAGAAAATAGCTAAATTTAATTAGAAGAACAATTTCATCGTAACGAGATAGACAGCCATATACAGGAGAAGAGGGTGCTGATTGGTTGGCAAATCAACGCTGATTAGCTGGGGTGTTGCCACAGTCTCCTGCAGTACAAATTCTTGTGATTGTCAGAAATTTGGTATTCTTATGTTTGTCCTGATATGTGCAAGCTAAAAGTTTTGACAACATGTCTCTCTATTCAATAATATTTGTCTATTTTTATCTTCTTTCTCAGTCATGCTCTCACCACTTTGCGTTCGGCTCCCTCATCTAAGACCCTTTTTTCAGCGCCTAGCTGTTCAATTATGCTCTTCTGTAGCAGTGGGGCATTAGCTCCTCTCACAACAGTCACCAACTTCCCCCCCTGCAATAAACAACAGAATTATACTCAAATTAGCAGCAAGTATTTTTTTGCAAAAAGATTAAGCCACAAAATAATCTTCACTGTTGATTAAATATCTAAATATTGAGTAGACTTTGACATTTCAAGTGGTCATTTGATAAGTCAAATGAAATTGGACAATCTGGTCGGTTGTATTAAGGAAGTAAAGTTTGGTGAAATATTAATAAATGATCACATTGGAAATGTGAAGCAAAAAACAGAAAAGGCTGGAAATATTCAGCAGGTCAGGTGGAGAGATTTGTATCAAGAGAAAAGGCACGTTAATGAGCTGAGAGAAGGAAAGTTAATGAGCCACCAGGAGGTGGGAAAGGAGGTTGCAAAATCTGTAAAGGTGCAGGATGCCAGGTCAGGTTGGATTCCAGATGCAAATCCACTGCTAGAGCATTTTATTGACAGTGGGACCGAAGGCCCTCAAGGAGGCGGACAGCTGTTTTACCTCTATTAAGGTCCATTTTACCATGCCGTCAGCATTTTGTCAATGGTGGGGCAACTGCATGAAGTGCGTGGAGGCCACCAGTTAGAATCTGACAAAAATCCATTAAGCTGGGGTCGACAGAGACAGCTCAAGTTCTTGGAGAGTATTATTTCAGGGTCAGGTTTTATGAGTGCTGTTCAATTCCCCAGCACCAGCCGCAGGGTTCCATTTGCTCAACGATACTCATGGTACAACTGCGCAAGATACCAGGAGGTTGACAGCACTTTTGGAACCGACACCGAACAAGAGTGAGAACAGGACCAGTCCTCAGAATTTCGGCGGGAGCAGAGTGCAGGGGCCTGTCGGGAGGTGGGTTTTTGATTTAAAAACACTTACCTGGTCCCGATTTTGTTCTTCTTTCCTGTTTTTTTTTAAATTTTTTTAATATAAGGCAGGAACCGGAAGTTCGACCCGCGGACTTCTGGGAAGATCCCCCCCCCCCCCGCAACCAATAAATTCTGGTGGAGAGGAAACCCGAGACACTACACGTGTAGTGTCTCCCACCCGCCCTCCTCCTCTAACCTAATAATAAGACCCATTGGTGTGAGGTAAGTGCCATATTATATTATTATTTTTAAAATTTATTTATTAACCAGAACTTGGTTGGAAGTTAGAGGGATGGCAGGGAAGGGAGTGCAACGTTCCTCCTGCAGGATGTTTGAGGTGAGGGATGCCATTATTGTCCCTGCTGATTTTACCTGCAGGAAGTGCAGCCATCTCCAGCTCCTCCAAGACCGAGTTAGGGAACTGGAGCTGGAGTTGGATGAACTTCGGATCATTCGGGAGGCAGAGGGGGGTCATAGATAGCAGCTTCAGGGAATTAGTTACACCAAAGATTGGAGATAGATGGGTAACTGTAAGAGGGACTGGGAAGAAGCAGTCAGTGCAGGGATCCCCTGCGGTCGTTCCCCTGAGTAACAAGTATACCGCTTTGGATACTTGTGGGGGTGATGACTTACCAGGGGTAAGCCATGGGGTACGGGCCTCTGGCACAGAGCCTGTCCCTGTTGCTCAGAAGGGAAGGGTGAGAGGAGCAGATCATTAGTAATTGGGGACTCGATAGTCAGGGGCACAGATACGAGATTTTGTGGGAGCGAGAGACTCACGTTTGGTATGTTGCCTCCCAGGTGCAAGGGTACGTGATGTCTCGGATCGTGTTTTCCGGGTCCTTAAGGGGGAGGGGGAGCAGCCCCAAGTCGTGGTCTACATTGGCACTAACGACATAGGTAGGAAAGGGGACAAGGATGTCAGGCAGGCTTTCAGGGAGCTAGGATGGAAGCTCAGAACGAGAACAAACAGAGTTGTTATCTCTGGGTTGTTGCCCGTGCCACGTGATAATGAGATGAGGAATAGGGAGAGAGAGCAATTAAACACGTGGCTACAGGGATGGTGCAGGGGGAAGGGATTCAGATGTCTGGATAACTGGGCTCCTTCTGGGGAAGGTGGGACCTCTACAGACAGGATGGTCTACATCTGAACCTGAGGGACACAAATATCCTGGGGGGGAGATTTGTTAGTGCTCTTTGGTGGGGTTTAAACTAATGCAGCAGGGGCATGGGAACGTGGATTGTAGTTTTAGGGTACGGGAGATTGAGAGTATAGAGGTCAGGAGCACAGATTTGACTTCGCAGGAGGGGGCCAGTGTTCAGGTAGGTGGTTTGAAGTGTGTCTACTTCAATGCCAGGAGTATACGAAATAAGGTAGGGGAACTGGCAGCATGGGTTGGTACCTGGGACTTCGATGTTGTGGCCATTTCGGAGACATGGATAGAGCAGGGACAGGAATGGTTGTTGCAGGTTCTGGGGTTTAGGTGTTTTAGTAAGCTCAGAGAAGGAGGCAAAAGAGGGGGAGGTGTGGTGCTGCTAGTCAAGAACAGTATTACGGTGGCGGAGAGGATGCTAGATGGGGACTCTTCTTCCGAGGTAGTATGGGCTGAGGTTAGAAACAGGAAAGGAGAGGTCACCCTGTTGGGAGTTTTCTGTAGGCCTCCTAATAGTTCTAGGGATGTAGAGGAAAGGATGGCGAAGATGATTCTGGATAAGAGCGAAAGTAACAGGGTAGTTATTATGGGAGACTTTAACTTTCCAAATATAGACTGGAAAGGATATAGTTCAAGTACATTAGATGGGTCGTTTTTTGTACAATGTGTGCAGGAGGGTTTCCTGACACAATATGTTGACAGGCCAACAAGAGGTGAGGCCACATTGGATTTGGTTTTGGGTAATGAACCAGGCCAGGTGTTAGATTTGGAGGTAGGTGAGCACTTTGGGGACAGTGACCACAATTCGGTGACGTTTACGTTAGTGATGGAAAGGGATAAGTATACCCCGCAGGGCAAGAGTTATAGCTGGGGGAAGGGCAATTATGATGCCATTAGACATGACTTGGGAGGGGTAGGTTGGAGAAGTAGGCTGCAAGTGTTGGGCACACTGGGTATGTGGAGCTTGTTCAAGGAACAGCTACTGCGTGTTCTTGATAAGTACGTACCGGTCAGGCAGGGAGGAAGGCGTCGAGCGAGGGAACCGTGGTTTACCAATGAAGTGGAATCTCTTGTTAAGAGGACGAAGGAGGCCTATGTGAAGATGAGGTGTGAAGTTTCAGTTGGGGCGCTTGATAGTTACAAGGTAGTGAGGAAGAATCTAAAGAGAGAGCTAAGACGAGCAAGGGGGGGACATGAGAAGTGTTTGGCAGGTAGGATCAAGGAAAACCCAAAAGCTTTCTATAGGTATGTCAGGAATAAAAGAATGACTAGGGTAAGAGTAGGGCCTGTCAAGGACAGGGATGGGAAGTTGTGTGTGGAGTCTGAAGAGATAGGCGAGATACTAAATGAATACTTTTCGTCAGTATTCACTCAGGAAAAAGAGAATGTTGTGGAGGAGAATGCTGAGACCCAGGCTATTAGAATAGATGGCATTGAGGTACGTAGGGAAGAGGTGTTGGCAATTCTGGACAGGCTGAAAATAGATAAGTCCCCGGGGCCTGATGGGATTTATCCTAGGATTCTCTGGGAAGCCAGGGAAGAGATTGCTGAGCCTTTGATTTTTATGTCATCATTGGCTACAGGAATAGTGCCAGAGGACTGGAGGATAGAAAATGTGGTCCCTTTGTTCAAGAAGGGGAGTAGAGACAACCCCGGCAACTATAGACCGGTGAGCCGCACGTCTGTTGTGGGTAAAGTCTTGGAGAGGATTATAAGAGGCAAGATTTATAATCATCTAGATAGGAATAATATGATTAGGGATAGTCAGCATGGCTTTGTGAAGGGTAGGTCATGCCTCACAAACCTTATCGAGTTCTTTGAGAAGGTGACTGAACAGGTAGATGAGGGTAGAGCAGTTGATGTGGTGTATATGGATTTCAGTAAAGCGTTTGATAAGGTTCCCCATGGTAGGCTATTGCAGAAAATACGGAGGCTGGGGATTGAGGGTGATTTAGAGATGTGGATCAGAAATTGGCTAGCTGAAAGAAGACAGAGGGTGGTGGTTGATGGGAAATGTTCAGAATGGAGTTCAGTTACAAGTGGCGTACCACAAGGATCTGTTCTGGGGCCGTTGCTGTTTGTCATTTTTATAAATGACCTAGAGGAGGGCGCAGAAGAGTGGGTGAGTAAATTTGCAGACGACACTAAAGTCGGTGGTGTTGTCGACAGTGCGGAAGGATGTTGCAGGTTACAGAGGGACATAGATATGCTGCAGAGCTGGGCTGAGAGGTGGCAAATGGAGTTTAATGTAGAGAAGTGTGAGGTGATTCACTTTGGAAGGAATAACAGGAATGCGGAATATTTGGCTGATGGTAAAATTCTTGGAAGTGTGGATGAGCAGAGGGATCTCGGTGTCAATGTACATAGATCCCTGAAAGTTGCCACCCAGGTTGATAGGGTGGTGAAGAAGGCCTATGGTGTGTTGACCTTTATTGGTAGAGGGATTAAGTTCCGGAGTCATGAGGTCATGTTGCAGCTGTACAAAACTCTGGTACGGCCGCATTTGGAGTATTGCGTACAGTTCTGGTCACCTCATTATAGGAAGGACGTGGAAGCTTTGGAACGGGTGCAGAGGAGATTTACCAGGATGTTGCCTGGTATGGAGGGAAAATCTTATGAGGAAAGGCTGATGGACTTGAGGTTGTTTTCGTTAGAGAGAAGAAGGTTAAGAGGAGACTTAATAGAGGCATACAAAATGATCAGAGGGTTAGATAGGGTGGACAGTGAGAGCCTTCTCCCACGGATGGAAATGGCTAGCACGAGGGGACATAGCCTTAAACTGAGGGGTAATAGATATAGGACAGAGGTCAGAGGTAGGTTCTTTACGCAAAGAGTGGTGAGGCCGTGGAATGCCCTACCTGCAACAGTAGTGAACTCGCCAACATTGAGGGCATTTAAAAGTTTATTGGATAAGCATATGGATGATAATGGCATAGTGTAGGTTAGATGGCTTTTGTTTTTTGATTTCATTTGATAGATGCGGGCAGGTTGTTTCCACTGGCGGGTAAAAGCAGAGCTAGGGGGCATAGCCTCAAAATAAGGGGAAGTAGATTTAGGACTGAGTTTAGGAGGAACTTCTTCACCCAAAGGGTTGTGAATCTATGGAATTCCTTGCCCAGTGAAGCAGTAGAGGCTCCTTCATTAAATGTTTTTAAGATAAAGATAGATAGTTTTTTGAAGAATAAAGGGATTAAGGGTTATGGTGTTCGGGCCGGAAAGTGGAGCTGAGTCCACAAAAGATCAGCCATGATCTCATTGAATGGTGGAGCAGGCTCGAGGGGCCAGATGGCCTACTCCTGCTCCTAGTTCTTATGTTCTTATTTTCCCATGTCGGTGCAACATCGTGGGCCGAAGGGCCTGTACTGCGCTGTATCGTTCTATGTTCTATGTTCTAGAAGGCGGGGTGGGGTTGGAACCCAGGGGATTGGTGGTGAGTTGGGACTATAATGTCAACAAGAAAAGAATGTTGTTTATTATATTTCTTAAATCCATTTAATATTAACTCACTCCGTAGAAGAGAAAAGTGGGTTCACATTTCCCTCTGTATTTCTGCAGCGTGTCAATCAAGTCTGCTTCTGCCTGGAATGTGAATTCGACAAAAACAGTAACATGTTAAATGGATCAGAAAGCATATTCCTTCAATTTCCGCACATAATCAGTTCAGTTTTTTCTTTCTAATGTGAATGATCCGTGTTCTACAACTGGAGCAAGTAAACATTTGGCTGTCAGTCTTCTAGAATTTTCCAGGCCAGTCGGCATGCCAAGCCCTCAAGGATTAGCCCGGAGTCTCCAGGAACTGAAGACGAATCTCCGAGACACTGCTGTGTGCAATCCTGGAGGGTGGGAGGGCAGTTGAATGTTGAGTTCTAAAATGTACCAGCAGTGAACATTTGCATTCATTCCTGTGCAACACTCTCTCAGACAAAGCCTGCGCCCGTGTTTCCTTCATGGAGAATGGGGCTTATTTTACATTTTGAGTATTACAATCATAATGACGACAACTAACATGTTAGAAATGAATGTCCTACCACGGCAAAATGCAAGCGATTGTCCCCCAGTTCATTTTTTATCTTCCGAAACAAACTGATGACAGTCTTGCAAGGACCACACCAAGCCTGATACACATCCACCACTGCCAAAGAGATCACATAATTGCAAATGAGCACAAGCTATCTACATTGGATAAAATGTAAATTTAGATTGCACAAAAGTAAGAAAGTGCGATATTATCAATTTATTCGGTGCTATTTTGAATTCAGAGATTGTGGTGATTGTCCCTTTAAGGACAATACGGCAGAATAAAGGTCACGTGGTCTGTGTGACCAATCAGGACTCAGAGTGTAGAATCACCCCATGGTAAGAGAGGCTGCTCGACAGTGACATTTTGGGACCTAGCTGTAGCCATGAGGCCGCTGGAAAATTCTTATTAATAAATACCTTTCATGTTCACTAATGAAATCTGTGAAAGTGCACCTTCACATCTGGTAATGAGAGTTATCATGACACTGCCTCTGGCCCAACACCGGTGAGTATCCTGTTTTAATCAAAGTCTGAAAAACAAGTACTCATCACAATGCCTCTCTTTGGGTGAATCTGACTCCTCCATGGACGTCTGGACTCAATACGTCGAGCGCCTTGGGTATTATTTTCAAGCAAACAAAATAGCGGACGAGGTGAAATGCAAAGCAATTCTCCAAAGTGCTTGTGAAACTCAGGCCTAGAACCTTGTTCTTGGACATATAGCCCCAAGCGCACTCAACTCCAAATCATTTAGTAAGCTTGTGGATTTAGTGAAGACTCAATTGTAACCTCAATCATCAGTCGTACTCCAGAGATGCAAGTTTAATTTGAGAGTGAGAACCCCAGGTGAATCAATTGCGACTTACATTGCTAAACTGAAGCAATTATCAAAGTATTATGATTTTGGAACCACTCTAAATGGCATGTTACGGTATGGGTTAGTCTGTGGTATGAACAACGATGCTATTCAACACAGATTACTTGCAGATATCGACATAAATTTTAAATGAGCAATGGAGATCACGCTGGCCATGGTAAGCACTGAAAAAGGTGCACTTGAGCTGCAGAGCTAAGTCAGGATCGCTGAAGGATCAATCCACCAAGATGTTCTATTTTGCTCTATGAACCTTTAAATGCAGATGTTCCTTTGACGCCTCCTCTAATGCCCTATCCCAACTGACCGCTTGCAACTTCAATACCCTGTTCACCTCTCTGGTCATTTAAAATGGTGTTAACCTTATTTTACATGGGTTAGAATCTCATTGTGCAAAATTAGTACGTTAATATAGTCAGAGTTACTTCCTTTCTATTTCAATAAAGGTCCATTTTGGTTAAAAAGAATTTCATTCAAATGATATAATGTGCTCATTAGTAATATTGCACATGAGATTTCACCCCATTATTGTCCTTTCTCTTGGAATTCTTTTCTGTTTTGATACAGAATTGACTGAATTTAGCGTTGATAAGTTTCTTACCAATCAATCCAGTAACCGCCATCATTACATCCCATTGCTCCTGGTTTAAGACGGCACTCTGCATGGAAAACAAGTAACTATTGAGTGTGGTTGGGGTTATTATTCAGAATAATTCACTCCAAAATTCATTTCCCCATTAATAGGAAATACATTCATGGTTAAAGGAAAAAATATATAAAACAATTTGAAGAAGAAAGTGTAGCAGAGATTAGTATCTGTGAAAGTTGGTGTCAGCTTAGCCATTTTAGAATCATAGAATTTATAATGCAGAAGGAGGCCATTCCACCCATCGAGTCTGCACTGGCACTACACAAGCCCACACCTCCCCATAACTTTTTTGGACACTAAGGACAATTTAGGTAGGGTGCCAAAGGCCAAGGTGCAAATGTCTTTTGTTTGGGGTGAGCTCTGCTAGTCCACTGCTTCCCCTGAAGTGGGGCTGCGCTTCTGATGTTGAGTGAACTGAGGAGTGCCAGCACCTGGTGTGCCACTGATTAAGCTTGGCCAAGCTCATCCCATTGAAGGGTCAGCTGGGGTCTGGAGGTTTCCAGAGGGACGGCCTGGGTGGGCTCCCAAATGACTGGAGTCTCTGTGAATATTTACAGGATTCAGTGAGCACTCAGCAGTAAGAAACTACAGAGAGTTGTGAACACAGCCCAGTCCATCATGCGAACCTGCCTTCCATCCATTGACTCTGTCTACATCTCCCGCTGCCTTGGGAAAACAGGCAGCATAATCAAAAACCCCTCCCACCCAGGCTATTCTTTCTTCCAACTTCTCCCATCAGGCAGAAGATACAAAAGTCTGAGAACAGGCACTAAGATTCATAAACAACTTCTTCCTCGCTATCACCAGACCCCTGAATGACCCTGTTATTCACTGAACTGGGGCGGGATTCTCCGACCCCCCGCCGGGTCGGAGAATCGCCAGAGGGCGGCGTGAATCCCGCCCCTGGCAGCTGCCGAATTCTCCGGTGCCGGAGATTTGGCAGGGGCGGGAATCGCGCCACGCTGGTCGGCGGCCTCCCCCTGGTGATTCTCCGGCCTGCGATGGGCCGAGTTCCCGCCCGTTTGTGCCGGGTCCCGCCATCGTAAATCAAGGTAGGACCCTACCGGCGGGACCCAGCTCCGTGGCCGGCCTCCGGGGTCCTCGGGGGTGCGGGGCGATCTGGCCCCAGGGGGTGCCCCCACGGTGGCGTGGCCCACGATCGGGGCCCACCGATCCGTGGGCGGGCCTGTGCTGTGGGGCACTCTATTCCTATGCGCCGGCCGTGTAAGCCTCCGCAATGGCCGGTGCGAAGCTGAACCCCCATGCGCATGCGCGGGGATGACGTCAGCAGACGCTGACGCTCCCATGCATGCGCGGACCCGCGCTGGCAGGCGGAGTCCCTTCGGCCCCAGCTGGCGTGGCGCCAAGGCCTACCACGCCGGCCAGCGGGGCGCAAACCACTCCAGCACCATCAATTCCCGGACAATCCCGCCCCTGAACTCTCTACGCCTCTTCTCTACAGTTGTAGCACTACACTCTGTATGCTTCACCCGATGTCTATGTTTATGTATTTACTTTGTGTAGTTATCATATGTCCTCTGTTTTTCAAGTATGGAGCGATCTGCCTGGACTGCACGCACGACAATAATTTTCACTGTACCTCGGTGCACATGACAATAAATCTAAATCTTAATCTAAGCAGTGTGAACATAGAATCATAGAATTTACGGTGCAGAAGGAGGCCATTTGGCCCATCGGGTCTGCACTGGCCCTTGGAAAGAGCACCCCATCCCCGCAACCCCAGCGAACCTTTTAGGACATTAATGGCAATTTAGCATGGCCAATCTACCTAACCTGCACATATTTGGACTGTGGGAGGAATCCGGAGCACCCGGAGGAAACCCACGCAGACACGGGGAGAACGTGCAGACTCCGCACAGACAGTGACCCAGCGGTGAATCGAACCTGGGACCCTGGAGTTGTGATGCACTGTGCTACCATGCCGCCCCGTAGAGCTAGGGGCTTGTAGGTAGTCCCAAAGGCGTGTGTTTAAAACACAGACTGCAGCAATGGCAGCCTGAGCCAGGCCACCCGATCCTGAGGGGAACAACTCGAGTCCACGGACCTGTCACCAAGTTGCTCCTCGCTACTCCTCATGGCCCAGGCTGCCACCCCCAGCAAGCCAACAATTTTGGAGAGTTTTTAAATGCTTCCTTACCTTCTCGCTCTCCCTCAGCAGCAAGACCCTATTCGTCTTACACTAATTTGCACCCATGTGACGTCTGCCTGCGAGGAGCGGAGCATCGCGGAATAGAGGAAGCTACTGTGCCCTACCCGCTAAGTAGATTTAAATGCATGCAAATGCTGGTTTTGCATGGCCCCACCGCCACGGGTCACAACCTCGATTTCGCATGATGCCCGATTCTCCAATCGCGATTCGCGTTCCCAGCATCGCGAGGTGAGGGATCCAGCCAACACAGTCTTTTGCCTTTACTGGTCCCACTCTTTTTTTCATCGTCAAATTTCCCACCCAGAAAAACCCTCCATTTAATGTATTTTAGTTTATCACTTTATACCTTTTCTAAAACAAAGTTCCCCTTGTGCTGTAAGTTCCTCTAAACCAGGCATTGTCAAACTCGGGGGCGTGACCCGCGGGTGGGTCGTGGGCGGGTGTCGGGAGGGTCGGGGAGCCATCTGTCACAGTGTTGCCGATTTCTCTTTACTATGCTCTTTTCTTTGGCTCTGTTCCAATTAGGGCAATCAGTGAATTTGCCTTCTTTCTGTATTGTCTATGTCCGAATGCTTAGAGTCGCCAGGTATCGAATGATACCACCACAAGTTTCAACCGGCTATCGATCAAAGAGCCAAACACCAGTTAGTTAGTTCAAAGTCAAGGGTACTTTATTTACATACAATCAATCATGCAACATAAACACTACTAGGTAACTACTCCTATTACTGAGACAACCTGTACTTAACTTCGGGCACCCGGTTTAGGTCAGGAAACAGTGGCCACTGTTCAATTCGGGATCTCCTGGGTTCGAAGGGGTAACTGCTGCGCGACTGGGCTCATCCGTTTAGTAGTGGGCGTTGAACTCGAACTTGCTTCTGGTGTTGCTGCAGTTGGCAATGGCCGTAACCGGGGTACCAAGGCCAAAAGAGAGCGAGCATATGGCGAACTCTTCCTTTATACTTGGGGGCTTTCGCGCTCTTTTGGGCGGTCCTTCGATTTGGGCCTTACTAATTGGATGATCCCTGATCACTCCGTTCGATTTCTTAGCCAATAAGTGGGCGGGGATCTGGATGACTGGGCATGGCTCAAGCGGTCATTGACCCCGTTGTTTGCGTTCCCCTTGGACAGGGAGTGGCGCCGAAATGTCTGGGACTGTCCCGGTAGCTGGAGTACCAGTCCTTTGTGTTGGGGGAGATGGGCCATCACCTGCTAATCGGCCTGATTAACATGCTAATGGGACGAGGTTTTGATACCGTCTGGACTTTGCTGACAAATATGCATTTCAGGCTCAGAACCTGCCTGACTCTTGGCTTGTCTATTTTACCCATCAGTCATTGTGAGTTGCTCTGTGCTAAGTTGGAAGTGGCCATCCCAGATGGCTACAGCAGCGCCCCCGATCATGCAAATCTGCGCGCAACAGCCAGCTGTTAAAAACGCCCGCTGCAAGCGGCCTTCAAAATGGCAGTGAACATGTAAAAAAAATGCATCCGCACTGCGCATGCTTGCCAGATCATCGGCGCGCATGTGCAAAACTATGCACATGCGCAACGATGATCGGGCACGCATGCGCAGTGCGCCCGCTTTTTTTTTAAACGGTCGCAGCTTTTTTTTTTACAAGTTTGGGGAGGGTTTATTTCATAAATTTTTACCGGAAAAAAATGCAGAACTTTGGACAGAAGGAGACTCCATACTTTCCGACACTGGAAGGCTTCACCTTCATCCAACAGGTTCCATTGGAGGAGCGTGTACGAGGGCCAAAGGGACCCAAAACCATTTCCTCCATTTTTGTCAGCAGCAAACAAGGTAAGAGAAAATGGTGGGTCGCGCAGGTCGGCCGGCGTGGGTCGTGAAGGTCGGCCGGGTTGAGTCCCAAAGGTTGGCTGGTTGATAAAAATGGGTCCCCGGAAAAAAAGTTTGAAGAACACTGTTCTAAACCAGTAACAATCTTTCCACTGATTGTAAATATCCCTGACTGGTTTTCTTTTTTGTATTTTTCTACAAACGTTAAATGGTGATAAAATAGAGTGTAGCTAGTAAATGTACTCTTGAGAATTGTTGATCCTGGCAGTGTGAGGGTGCAGGATTAACATCAGTAGAGATACAGTCAGTTAATAGAGCTGCCTCAAGACCTCCAGATTCCAAGTTCATTCATCTCCCACACACAAGCAGAATACAGTAACTCATTCAGACCGGTGTTCCTGACATCATTTGCACTCCCTGTCTAAACAAGAATATTAAACATGACCAACAAAAACATGCGGAGAGAGGGTCGGACCTGTTAACATGAATCACGAGCAGTTTGAAGTTTTAAAAGGAATGTTTACTGATGGTGGATCAGCCTCCTCAATTAGATTTGGTTTCACCTGTACCCCAGTAAACACCTACTCATAAATTTATATTTGCAATATTTTAGTTCTGTCTATTTAAAATAAACTGGATTAATAACTGTGCTCAAATTACAAACGGAAGCTCACATATTAACCATGTAGTGCACAAAACCTGAGAGAAATCAAACCACTCTGTATTCACAGGTTAGAGTAAGTCTGAAATCTGTTCACCTTCCTTACTACTAAATGTTATTTACCATCAGAGACACTAATCCCAGATAGAGAGTTGAAGCACTCCTTGTAAATCTAGGAGGTCGGGGTGACAGGTCAGTCATCCAATGATCTTTTCCAATTCTATTGATTAAACAATTCATAATATGGCGGTGAATTTCATCCTGATCCTTTTTAAACATGTTTGATGCTTAGACAATGTCCAGAAAATATTCTCCATTGTTGCTATTGCACATAATTGTGTTTGAAGAATGCCAGCACTGTGGGCATAGCCTTGGTCAGCATGGGGAATCTCACAGGAACTGAACCCACAGTAAACAAGCTTGCGGAAATACAACATTGTGGCTTCAGCCCCTCTCCTCCATTGAAGGATGACCAAATTCCTACTTAGCAATGTAACAGGAAATGAACATATAGCACTGAATGCATATTATATACCTGCACAAGTAAATGATCCATTAATTTGAATTAATCAAGATTAGATAACATAGGAAAGTAGGAATGTATAAATAGATTGTTTTAATGAAAAGACTTTGAATTATCATAGAATTTACAGTGCAGAAGGAGGCCAATCGGCCCATCGAGTCTGCACCGGCGCTTGGAAAGAGCACCCTATCTAAGCCCACACCTTCACCCTATCCCAGTACCCCACCTAACCTTTTTGGGATACGAAGGGCAATTTAGCATAGCCAATCCACCTAACCTGCATATCTTTGGACTGTGGGAGGAAACCGGAGCACCCGGAGGAAACCCATGCAGACACAGGGAGAACATGCAGACTCCGAACAAACAGTGACCCAAGCCAGGAATCGAACCTGGGACCCTGGAGCTGTGAAGCAACTGTGCTAACCACTGTGCAACCGTGCTGCCCACAATTAAGAGTGGACGATAATGAAGTAAACAGAAATGGAAATCAAGTTGGATTCTTAGATTCGTCTTGATTTTCTGTCAGTTTCAGTTATAGACTCTCACTTCCAATCAGGATGCTCTGAAATTAGGGAGTTGCTCCTAATTGATTTTGGTGGTTTTAGCAAGCAGAAATATTCAAAGATTGAACAACAGAAATCTACACCAAGGCCATGTTAACACTGTGTACCCGTCTGTGTCAGAAATAATGGAAAGTGAATAATTGTGTGTATTGGTTCAGGATTGGATTTGGTGTAACTATTGGGATTGATTAGCCTGCAGGCCATTACTGTGTAAGGCCAAAACATCAACTTGATGAGCCATTATCTTTTCCAGTTTTATCTAAGTTTTACAAGAGACAAAAAGGAGCCTTTTGCACAAAAAGATCCTTAAAGGGTTTATAGTGAATAAAGAGGCAACTGGCCATTGTGTCAATGTTGGCTTTTTGCAAGAACAATAACTAACTAATCCATGGCTCTGCTCTCCTTCCAGTGTCCTAGGGGCATGATTCTCCGGAAAGATTTCTAACTGTGGAAACGAGCAGGAACTGCTGCAAGCTTCCTGGCGCTAGGCCCGGCGAGGCCGGCAACGCTATTCAACATTAATCGCTCCACTTATAGAATGTACAGTGCAGAAGGAGGCCCTTTGGCCCATCGAGTCTGCACCAGCCCTTGGAAAGAGCCCCCCACTTAAGCCTATCCCATCTCCGTAACCCAGTAACCCCACCAAACCTTTTTTTTCGGACACTAAGGACAATTTATCATTGCCAATCCACCTAACCTGCACATCTTTGGACTGTGGGGGGAAACTGGAGTACCCAGAGGAAACCCACGCAGACACAGGGAGAACGTGCAGGCTCCGCACAGACGGTGACTCAAGCCGGGAATCAAACCAGAGACCCATGAGCTGTGAAGCAACTGTGCTACTCTAGCCAGCTGGAATGGCCACTTACAATAAGGAACCTGGATGGTCGCAAAGCGTAACGGGGAAAATGGACAATGCAGGTTTCCGGCAGGCTCAGAGCCTGAAAGTATATTTGTGAGCGAAGAATCCAGACGGTATCAAAACCCCCAACCGATTAGCATTTTGATGGCCCATCTCCGCCAGACAAAGGACTGATACTTGAGCAACCGATACAGTCCCAGACATTTCGGCGCCACTCCCTGCACTCAGGAAGCGTAAACCACAGGGTCAATGACCGCTTAGGACACGCCCAGCCATCAAGGCACCAGCCCCTTTATTGGTTCAAATTGAACACACTGATCAAGAATTACCCAATTAGTGGGGTCTGTCATGATATTCAAACACACACATCATGATAGACACACCAACAGACAAATCAGAACACACAACACCACAACCAATGACAGAAAGATATAAAAGCACAGACACGACCCCCGGTGGTCAGTATTAGCTGCAGAGGAGGACCAGGACAGATCTGTTACCAAACACACTCAGGGAGACAGCACGTGCAGAGTATCCAGAACGAACTGTATTATAAGAGTTAAAATAAAATAGAGTTGTACCACATACAACTGTGTTGGCTCATCTGTGCACCAGAGCACCCAACACCACATGGTACAGGATCGGATCGATACCTGCCGGCATACCTCAGTGTACAGAGACAACCAGCAGTGCCCAGGCAAAATGATAGAGCTCCCGGTTCCGCAGCTGCTCCAGTGCTACGGCGATCTCCGCGAAAACTGGCGGCGATTCCGGCAATGGTTCGAATTGTTCCTGGTGGCAGCTGAACTCCAAGACCTGGATGATAGCGAAAAAATTGAATTTCTCCTCACCATCGCCGGTGCAAGGGCAAGAGAAATATTCACAAGGTTCAGGTTCTTCAGGAGGCAGCAAAGGTACGATTACCAGGCAGTCCTGGACAAATTCTCCAAGTACTGTGAAGAAAACGCAATCCAATCGGCAAGTAAAGGTAAGAAAAGCTGCAGTACTCACCTCGTGGCTGGGATCCCGGAGCCCGAATTCCCAGAGGCCGAAATCCCGGGCCTGAGAGAGGGCTGGGTCGAGGTCGGCGGCCATCTTGCTAAAGGTATCACGCTAGCACAGTTGCGCGAGCAGTGTGCGCAGAACCGGAAGTTTCGTTTGCGCATGCGCGAAATGCTGCGCATGCGCAGTCCAGAAAACGGCCATCGGTAAAGGAACAGCGATCTGAGCATGCGCAGTCGCTTCCTACGTGCTACATACCGAGCGTCAGGATGTCAGAGGCCCCAGACTGCACCAATTTAAAGGGGAAATGTCCCAAATCCAATTTAAAAGGGAAACGTCCCAAATCAAAAAAACAAAAATCTGTTAAAGCTGTAAAACAACCTTCCCTCACCTGGAATGACAGCACATTGCCGCAAATTGACCCAGGAGATGAATGTGACCTCCGAAGAACCCTCCGACAAGCAGTTACCTACGCACAAGCCGATGATTCCGACCTCGAATACTTCGATGACGATCTTTACAGTGTTTCCGGACCTCGCGAGCCCAATGATAGCTCCGTGGTCCTATACGACTATGACTCGGACGAACCTTTCGTGTTGCACATTGGCGGCCCCCACATTGAATCCGACGCAGATGCGGATTCATTTTTCGGATTTGAGGATCTTCAATCCAGCAGATATGACGTTCCAACTTATCAGTACCGGATGATGCTGCAGCCTGACATTAACAGACAGGGAGCGGTGCAAGCACACGGAGAGCGCCCTGCTGCCACACAGAGCGTGGTCCACGTCCCGCTCAACGTTCCCGACTCTATGAAAGAAGACATGCAAGACTCCAGAGTGCAGTCCTCGCATGAACCAGAAGTGACTCCAGTGTCACAAGCTTCCACAGCAAGCTCGTGGACAGACTCCACAATTGCAGAAATGCAAGACTCCAGAGCGCAGTCCTTGCACGGACAAGAAGTGACTCCAGTGTCACAAGCCTCCACAGAGAGCTCGTGGACAGCCTCCACGATAGAAGCAACGCAAGACTCCAGAGCGCAGTCCTTGCACGAACAAGAAGTGACTCCAATGTCACAAGCCTCCACAGAGAGCTCGTGGACAGCCTCCACGATAGAAGCAACGCAAGACTCCAGAGCGCAGTCCTTGCACGAACAAGAAGTGACTCCAGTGTCACAAGCCTCCACAGAGAGCTCGTGGACAGCCTCCACGATAGAAGCAACGCAAGACTCCAGAGCGCAGTCCTTGCACGAACAAGAAGTGACTCCAGTGTCACAAGCCTCCACAGAGAGCTCGTGGACAGCCTCCACGATAGAAGCAACGCAAGACTCCAGAGCGCAGTCCTTGCACGAACAAGAAGTGACTCCAGTGTCACAAGCCTCCACAGAGAGCTCGTGGACAGCCTCCACGATAGAAGCAACGCAAGACTCCAATGTGCAGTCCTTGCAGGAACAAGACCATGAGGGTCTAGCAACCTCTCCTGACCAACCAGCGGCAGACGATGCAAGTCTACCATGCTCCACTACACAGCAGCATGACCATGACGGTCTCTCATGCTACAATGAAGGGCACAGCGCTGAAGACTGTTCAAGCCCAACTGAAGACAAGCCAAAGGAATCGCCTCGTCCAAGCCCGAAGAAAAAAGGTTTATGCGCTGACCTTCAGGATCATTATAGCCGAACAGAGATTAATAATGCTGCACGGCCACAGAAGGATGCTGAGGATTTGCTAACAAAATTAATTGAATGTTTAACTTGCAAGGAGCAGACTGAGAATTGCCAGTGTTTTAGTACGGATCGAAAAAATGGACAAGACATTGATCCTCAGGTAATGGAAATAACACAACCCGAATCATATCTACAGCAGGGACAAATGTCTCCCTTCAACACAACGCCGCAAAATCCCAACTTCGGAGACCAGCAGTTAGTCAGTAATGACTCTTCAAACCTTGAGGGGAACATTAATTGCATTGAACCTATACACACTCCACTGATAAATGAGCAGAACATTGGAGCAAGAATCCTGAGGACACCGACATCGAGTAGCCAGATAACAAATTTAAAACCCACAGCAGTTTCAAGTGAACCAAGTGTGCTTTCCACTAATGGTGAAGATGCAGATAAGGTCGACCCGATTATCCATTGTACCACACTAACCCCAGTGATTAAGCAGTTATGTATGGGGAGTATAATGTGGGCAATTGAGAACAGTAAAAGAGAGACTGTGACCATGCCAGTCCCAGCAAAATCAGACCCAGAGACCATGAAGGCATGTACATTAGACAAAGATACATATGAGGTACCTGAGAAGAAAAGTGAAACGGAATGTTCTTTGGAAAATAGTACAATGTCGATAGAAACATTGGATCCTATATTCGAGACCATACATATGGGAGAATTTGGGGGTAATAAACAAGGTTCTGCAATGTCTGGGGGAAGATTTAAAATTCCAAAGAAGAAAAGCCCAAATGAAGGACAACGGCAAGACAATGACAGTCCACCGACATGGTGTGCACCACCAGATGAAAACTCTGACAATTTACCCAACCCTAGTGAACAGCAAGCTGCTAATGAGGATCTATCCACGGGATGTGAGACGAGTGACGACAGCATCCCACTTCCCATGCAAAAGGTGCAAGGTGACAGACCTCGCCTAGTGCGTACCGAGGCACTCGACGATCACGGTGGGACCACTGACGACTGCGGTGGCAGCGCACCGCTTCCACCCTCGATGGCTCGACCCTCTCCACTGGTTGGTGCATTCCTGCATGTTCCGACTCCAGAAGTGCAGCTTCAGGGAATCTCGGCTGCCTCCAGTGAACCTGTTGGGACTCCGGACGGGGGGCATCGACAGAAGGCAGACCGGACTCCAGATGGGGAGCAGCCAAGCGCCGACTCTGATTTGCGCACGCCAGACCTTGCTCCGGACGGGCGGTGTCGCGGCCTCGGTGATGGCACGCTCAGGGTGACGGCGGATGCCACGGCGACAGGGGATGGATCGCGTGGCAGTCCCACTGGGTCGGCAGTGGCAACCAGCACCGGCGGTCCAAGATGGACACACCAATTCGCGCCATCGCCAGACGTTGATGCGAGCAACAATTCTCTCTCCAAGGCGACATGCTTCGACGTTTCTCTGCGGAGTCACCCTTCCGGCACAGCAGGTGGCCGGAACCAGCGTGCACGGTCTCGGCCAACTTCCACATCTGGCACAGTCATCGCCTTGCATGATATTAGTGATGGTGCTACTTCGATGGCAACGGCCCATCGGCTACAAGATGCCGTCCACCACAAACATAAAAAGAAAAAGACTCCACCTTGTTCCTGGCATGCAGGGCGGATGGATTGGTGCGTAGGCGCAATCAGCGAGCTTTGCGCTGCCTTCCACGCTCGCAACTGAACCGTACGCACACGCCGGATCCTCCACTGGTTCCCAAGGATGACTTCGTGGAGATGCCACGGATCATGCCCCTTCCATCGCCACCAGAACCAAACCACAGCCAAGGCACCACTAACAAAGATGTTGAATGTTATATCTGCACGAATGAAAAAACCAAGCACTGCACGAAGTACAACAAATGGTAAAGTAGAGACTTCGGCAACAGCATCACCTCCAACAGTCCAAGGTGAACCAGTGTGACCCCAAATCTCCACAGCTGAACCGGCTTGAGGACCAGCCCATTCTTGAGGCGGTCACCCATTAGACTGGACTTATAACGCTGTTCATACGTTCAAAAAGTCAAACACTTCTGTATTATAACCTGTTGTTGTTTATTGTTCCAGATATCGTCTGACCAGACCAATGTTCAAGTTTTTTTTTCTCTCGCATCCAAGTTTTGTTATGGTACAACCTTGTTAGTGTGACGCACCCGACATCGCCCCATGTAAATAGTTACGTCATATACACACGCTGTACACAACACACACACACACTCTTCGATGCACTCACGACACAATTATATTTATAACCACGTAGGCACATATCTTTGTAAAAAGGGGGGATGTCATGATATTCAAACACACACATCATGATAGACACACCAACAGACAAATCAGAACACACAACACCACAACCAATGACAGAAAGATATAAAAGCACAGACACGACCCCCGGTGGTCAGTATTAGCTGCAGAGGAGGACCAGGACAGATCTGTTACCAAACACACTCAGGGAGACAGCACGTGCAGAGTATCCAGAACGAACTGTATTATAAGAGTTAAAATAAAATAGAGTTGTACCACATACAACTGTGTTGGCTCATCTGTGCACCAGAGCACCCAACACCACAGGGTCCAAACCGAAGGACCGTCCAAAAGAGCGCAAAAACCCCCAAGTATAAAGAGAGAGACCACCATGTGTTTGGCCTCTCTTGGACCTGGCTCTCCGGCAACGTCTACTTCCAATTGCAGCACCACCAGAAGCAAGTTCAAGTTCAACGCCCGCTACCAGACGGATGAGCCCAGCTGAGCAGCAGTTACTTCTACAGACCCGATAGACCCAGAATCGAACACCGGCCACTGTTCCTCTGACCTAAGCTGGGTACCTGTAGTTAAGTACAGGTTGTCATAGTTGATAGGTGTAGTTTAACTAGTAGTGTTTATGTTGCATGATAATTGTGAGTGTAAATAAAGTACCCTTGACCTTGAACTACCTAACTGCTGTTTGGCTCTTTGATCGATATCCGGTTGAACCTTGTGGTGGTGTCATTTGATACCTGGGGCGACTCTGAGCAATATAATATTGATATCCAAAGAAAGAAGGGCAGCCTCATTGATTGCCATATTTACAGTAGGTAAAAAAGGTAACACTACCCACTGTGCTACCGTGTTGCCCCATGGAGTGTTCATTAACGAGGCCCCACGGGCTTCACGCTGCAAATGAAGGCTCGCAGCCGATTTGCCAGGACCGCGCTCACCAACCCCCCCACTAACAAGGTCGAGCTGCACTTAAACAACACTTGCACAGCCAACCCCAATCAGCTCGCAGCCGTGATGCCGAGGCAACCGGCCTCACGATTCGGCAATGCAAACCTGGGGAGGCTCCTAGCTGCGGTGGAGGACAGGAGGGATGTCCTGTTCCACCGAGGATCTCGGAGTGCCATCTGGTGCGAAGTGGCAGTGGCCATAAACTCGGGCAGCATGACCAGGAGGCCTGGCATCCAGTGCCATAAGAAGGTCAATGACCTATGCCGGGCGCACGGGTGGCTGTAAGTTGACTGCCCTCCCAGGAACCTTCCCCCCCCCCCCCCCAACGCAACCAGCTCCCCTCCCAACCATTTATCTGCCCCCAACCCACCCTTCACACTCTCCTCCCTTCACCCAATCCCTCTCTTCACACCGCCCCCTACCCTCTAGCACTCTGCCCCACACGTGTGGCTAATGAAGCTCTCTCTGTGTCTTGCAGAAGAAGGCGGAAGAAGGCCCTGATTGACAAGGGGTCCAACTTCGAGGAACGGGCCCTTGGGGTGACGGGGTTGGCCAAGGACAGCGTAATCAACAATGCGGAGGTCGCCGTGTGCCGCAGAGGTAAGGATCCACCGATCTCCACCCGGATGTCACACGAGTTGTTAATGCCTTCCAGATTGACCCATCCCTCCCACTGACCACGTGTTCATTCTCCCGCAGGTCCTCCAGCCGATGGCACGGCCCATCCGGGGTGGCCACAATCCTCCATCTCCCGTGAGACCACCTTGGAGAAGAGATCCAAGGTCCAAGGATGCCATAGTCGATGCATCACAGCTGTCATGCCCATCCTCCACCAGCACAATATACGCACCTTGGTGGGAAATATTAGTAGACAGGCTTCTGGGACACAATCTGGTGAGCACCACGTAGTTGCAGGTGCACATCAGGAGGAGGCAGGCACTCCCAGGTGAGACGGCAGTCGGAGGGCTGTTAGATCCCAGGACCCAGCTGGGTCCCAGTCAGATGTTGAGCCTTTGGAACAGGTTAACCCGGAGTTGATGGAGACGTTGGGGTGTGGCCGGGACCATCAGAGGGAGATGTCAGCGACACACATGCCAATCCATAGCCTATTAGAGGCGTCCCAAAGGCTAAGGGCCCAGAAGATAGGGGCAAAAATAAGTGGCAACTAGGATGGCGACCGCAGTGGAGAGTCTGGTGCACAACGTCGACAGCATTAGTAAAGGTGTCCAAGATGTGGACCAACCACCAATCCCATGCCCCTTCCCCCCAGACATGCCCCGCCCCACACATCCTCCAATGCACACCCGGCCATGAACATGTGCCCGGGGCTGGGGCCCATCCCCTTGGTGTTCGGAGGTTGGCCGTTGTGTCTATGGTCCTTCCTTGCACAGTGTTCGGGCATCAAGGTGTGATTGGGATGCTAGGCAATGACTCCCACTTGCTACATGACCTGCCTACCCACGGGGATCCACCCGGGATGTGTGATGTGCTCACTTAACCACGATTCCAATTCTCTATTAGCGATAGCCAGAGGCTTCGGTAGTCGGTTATGGGTGGTCAGTATGGCAGACAAGCAGAGGCTAAGGTTACCCTGGTACGAGAACACACAGTTCCCAAGCCCCGCAGCCACCCCCCCCCCCCCAGCCTTGATGCCCCCATGGCGGCCCACCCCAACCAGTGATGCACCCCCCATCCCGTTTCCCCCCCCCACCCCCGAGCACAGGGGCAGCACGCCCAGTGTCCCTGGGCTCTTTGCCTGTGAGCGAAGATGGCTGCTTGCTGACTTCAGCTCCCTCCAGCAGCCCATCCGCCAGGTTCACTTTTTTCAAAAGGAGTACTGGTCGGCACCAGCATGACCACTTGCTGGGGAGGCCGCTCCATCATGGGAGGCCGTTAGTTATGGGGTGGCTCCCGTTAATTGTACTGAAATAGGGCTTAAGTGGCGATAATTGGTTTCTTTCCACACTAAGGCGAGATTCTGATTTCGCCTACGGGAGCGGGCCGGTTGAATCGCAAATTGTTTAGTGCCTGACGCAGTTTTCGTTTTCCACCTCCCACGATTCACCGGCCTCGTCCTGCTCGAGAGGGAGCGCAATGTGGCAGGAGAACCATGTCACATGTCTTTCTGTTGTTCAAATATTTATCTGAGCTTTCCTTAAAATACACCTCAGAAGGGAGCACTGGTAGACGCTGCTGGCAGCTAGGGACAGCTGTGGAAATTCCACGTCATGAGGTGAACAACGAACTCCAAGCACTGCATAGCTGGACACCATTGCTGAACCCGAGGAACCATTGAGAAAGAGAATGCTGGAGGTGCACCTGCAACTTTAAGTCAGGGACTAGATGTGCCACACACACTCTCCACAATAATGGAAAGGGTGGAAGAGGTCAATTCAATCGCTTGTAGATCTGGCCTATAACTCTGAGAACGTATGCCGTGGTGGCAGCTATTTTGTTTGTGGTGTTACAACTGTGTCATTGATCTTCAGCAAGATTCTGCTGACAACCAGGACCCCACCCACTGCCTCATCTCTCAATGGTCAAGTCTGGCCCTGCTGAGGTGTAGAATGAACAGCCTTTCGGGGACCCGCAGGGGCTCCAAATCTGAGAGGGTGTCAACCAAGAGCAGCTCAGCAATCAAATTAAAGATCCGAAGAACCGGTCGCTACCTCTGCTGACAGTACACAGGGTGAACGACACAGAAACAACCGGAAGTACAAGTTAAAACAAATGTAATTGACCAAGGGTACGCTCATGGGTGTTGGATAAAATGCTGTGTTGCTGTTAAGTTTTCTTTCGAATAACACATAAAATGTGTTGATTAACTTCCATATCTTGCTCAATATTGCACCCCGGGTGCCCACTCCCTTTTTATTTGTTTCATACTAAGTGCCAATTGATAACGGGTCCCATTTGTCAGATATGCAATGTATGTTTATGTGGTTGAAGGACTATTTTATATCTGGCACCAGCAGACTGAAGGGTGACAGTTTTTTTTTCCTCGAGGTTACCACTTTCTGATCCTTTGAGCCAAGAAAGCATCCTCAGGATCTCAAAGTGTGATTAATCCTGGCATGCTCCATCTCCTCTAATCCATCTCTGCTGCACAATGTTGTGGAGGATGCAGCTGTCACGTCTCTGTACATGCTGATGACTTTTTTAAATGAAAGGAATCCCCGTAACATCAATGGAAAGAAAATTAATGGACAAGATTTTACTTTTTAAAACTATTACTGCAACAACAGAACTCAAATCAACATTCCTTCACTATCGCTGGGGCAAAATCCTGGAATTCCCTCCCTAACAGCACAGTGGGTCTACCTACACCTCCGGAACTGCAGCAGTTCAAGAAGGCAAGTCACCACCGCCTTCTGAAGGGCAACTAGGGATGGGCAATAAATGTTGACCTAACCAGCAACGCCCACATCCCGTGAATTAATTTTTTTTAATCGTAACTCAAACATTAATTAACATGTAAGTGATACTTCAAACAGAAAAGTACATTTAAATACTTGATGCATCAAAGATACACCTCATGTAGTTACACAAACTCACATCACTTCCTGTACAAATGTTGCACCACCTCAATCTCTCACTTTTCCCACTCTATGGATGTGGCACTCGAGTCACTTTCACCCACAGCCATATTCTGTCTGAGGTCATTAAAAACTGTTCACACTGACCAGGCGCATATCTACATCCCTCTCACTCAAATCTCACTGGTGTAGCTTTTCAAAGTGTGGTGAACCACTAATAGGAGATGTAAGGTAGGACCTGCACTACAGGTTCGCCGGTAGCTCCTGTCGGCTGGCTCCGCCCTCGGAGAACTGTATAAATATGCATGACCTCCAGTGCCCTGCCATTTCGCCAGCTGCAGCAGGAGGCCACTCATCTGACTGTAATAGAATCATAGAATCATAGAATTTACAGTGCAGAAGGAGGCCATTCGGCCCATCGAGTCTGCACCGGCTCTTGGACAGAGCACCCTACCCAAGGTCAACACCTCCACCCTATCCCCATAACCCAGTAACCCCACCCAACACTAAGGGCAATTTGGACACTAAGGGCAATTTAGCATGGCCAATCCACCTAACCTGCACATCTTTGGACTGTGGGAGGAAACCGGAACACCCGGAGGAAACCCACGCACACACGGGGAGGATGTGCAGACTCCACACAGCCAGTGACCAGCTGCAGCAGGAGGCCACGCATCTACTGTAATAAAGCCACAGTTGTACCCAACTTTAGTCTTTGTGCAACTGATCGTGCATCAATTTATTACACTCAGAATTAAGCCCGATCGCCTGCAGTTGGATCCGCACTCGCCCGACGCCAGGAAAGACTTTACTCACTGGCTAGCATGTTTCGAGGCTTACATCAACGTGGCGGACCCCGCGCCAATGGAGGCTCAGAAGATAAACGTCCTGTACTCCAGACTGAGCTCCAGCGTGTTCCCGTTGATCCAAGACGCCACAAATTACACAAAAACAATTGAACTCCTCAAAGAACACTACGCGCAGAAGACAAACACGCTCTTCGCCAGGCATGTACTTGCCACCTGCTCACAACTCCCTGGTGAGTCCATCGAAGACTTCTGGCGGGCTCTAATTCCACTTGTCTGGGACTGTGACTGTCAGGCCGTCACGGCCGCCGAACACGCGAATCTCCTCATGCGCGATGCCTTCATGACGGGGATTGCGTCGGACCGCATCCGAGAACAATTGCTGGAAGGGGCCATGCTCGAACTGGCGGAGACGAAAACCTTGGCGCTCTCCATGACGGTCGCATCCCATAACGTACAATCGTACCACTCCCGCCACGTTGCCCATCCTTCTACTCCTTCCTACCCATCCTGGATCGCAAATCGCCTGCGCCGCACACCGATCCGCGCACCCCGGGGGTCCCCGCTGCTACTTCTGCGGTCAGCAGAAGCACCCCCGCCAACACTGCCCGCCCCACACTGCCGTTTGAAAAGCCTGCAGTAAAAAGGGCCACTTCGCGGCTGTGTGCCAGGCCCGCGCAGTCGCTGCGATCGCGCCCGCTATCGCCCCCTCCCCCACGCCAGACTCACAATGGGAGCCGCCATCTTCTCCTCCCGGGTCGATGTGCGACCAATGGGCGCCGCCATCTTGTCCCGACCCAGCAATGTGCGCCCCATGGGCGCCGCCATCTTGTCCCGACCCCGCAATGTGCGCCCCATGGGCGCCGGCATTTTGTCCCCCACAGGGTCTCCGGACATCCCGACATCGGAACCGCACACGCTCGCCACCCAAAGCATCCGATGGCTACCCGCAGCTCGCTTCGATGACGCTGGACTAATCTCGCCCGCACAACCTGGCCACCACGTCGACGATGGTTAAAATCAACGGGCCCGCGACCTCGATCCTACTGGACTGAAAGCTTCATTCACCCAGATACGGTAAGGCGCTGCTCCCTCGCGGTCCACCCTGCCAATCAAAGGATCTCCCTAGCCTCCGGATCCCACTCCGTCCCGATCCGAGGCTTTTGTACAGTCACCCTCACGGTCCAGGGCGTAGAATTTAGTAACTTACGCTTCTATGTCCTTCCTAATCTCTGCGCTGCACTCCTGTAGGCCCTGGACTTCCAGTGCAACCTCCAGAGCCGCACCCTCAAATTCAGCAGGCCCTTACCCCCCCTTACCGTTTGCGGCCTCGCGACCCTCAAGGTCGATCCCCCCTCCCTTTTTGCCAATCTAACTGCGGATTGCAAGCCCGTTGCCACGAGGAGCAGACGGTATAGCACCCAGGACAAGACCTTCATCAGGTCCAAAGTCCAGCAGCTGCTTAAGGAGGGTATTATCGAGGCCAGCAACAGCCCCTGGAGAGCCCAAGGGGTAGTGGTTAAAACTGGCGAGAAACACAGGATGGTCATGGACAACAGCCAGACCATCAATCGGTACACGTACCCCCTCCCACGCATATCTGATATGGTCAATCAGATTGCGCAGTACCGGGTCTTCTCAACAATTGACCTGAAATCCGCCTCACACCAGCTCCCCATCCGGAAGTCGGACCGGTCATACACTGCCTTCGAGACGGACGGTCACCTCTATCACTTCCTTAGGGTCCCTTTCGGTGTCACAAATGGGGTCTCGGTCTTCCAAAGAGAGATGGACCGAATGGTCGACCAGTACGGTTTGCGGGCCACCTTTCCATACTTAGATAATGTCACCATCTGCGGCCATGACCAGCAGGACCACGATGCCAACCTCGATAAATTCCTCCGCACTGCCACTCTTCTCAACCTGACCTACAACAAAGAGAAGTGCGTGTTCAGCACGACCCGGTTAGCCATTCTCGGCTATATAGTCCAAAACGGACTTCTCGGGCCCGACCCGAGCACATGTGCCCTCTGATGGAACTTCCCCTCCCCCACTGCCCCAAGGCCCTCAAACGCTGCCTGGGATTCTTTTCCTACTACGCTCAGTGGGTCCCAAACTATGCAGCCAAGGCCCGCCCACTCACTCAGTCCACCCAATTCCCCCTTGCGGCCGAGGCACAACATGCTTTCGCCCGTATCAGAGCAGACATCGCCAAGGCTGGGATGCACGCAGTGGACAAGTCACTGCCTTTCCAAGTAGAAAGCGACGCTTCAGACGTCGCCCTTGCCGCCACTGTAAACCAGGCAGGCAGACCCGTGGCATTCTTTTCCCGCACCCTTCATGCCTCTGAAATTCGACACTCATCCGTCGAGAAGGAGGCCCAAGCTATCGTTGAAGCTGTGCGGCATTGGAGCCATTACCTGGCCGGTAAGAGATTCACTCTCCTTACGGACAAACGGTCGGTAACCTTCATGTTCAATAGCGGGACAAGATCAAAAATGATAAAATCTTGTGGTGGAGAATCGAGCTCTCCACCTATAATTACGAGATCTTGTATCACCCTGGTAAACTCAACGAGCCCCCAGACGCCCTCTCCCGAGGTACATGTGCCAGCGCACAAGTGGACCAACTCCGGGCCCTACACGACAGCCTTTGTCACCCGGGGGTCACTCGATTGTACCATCTGGTCAAAGCTCGCAATCTGCCCTACTCCGTCGAGGAAGTAAGAACAGTCACCAGGGACTGCCAGGTCTGTGCGGAGTGCAAGCCGCACTTCTACCGGCCGGACCGTGTGCGCCTGGTGAAGGCTTCCCGCCCCTTTGAACGACTCAGCGTGGATTTCAAAGGGCCCCTCCCCTCCACCGACCGTAACACGTCCATTCTCAGTGTGGTCGATGAGTACTCCAGTTTCCCTTCGCCATCCCATGCCCCGATATGACATCTGCCACTGTCATCAAGGCCCTCAGCACCATCTTCGCTCTGTTCGGTTTCCCCGCCTACATCCACAGTGACAGGGGATCCTCATTCATGAGCGATGAGCTGCATCGGTTCCTGCTCAGCAGGGGTATAGCCTCCAGCAGGACGACCAGCTACAACCCACGGGGAAACGGGCATGTAGAACGGGAGAATGGGACGGTTTGGAGGGCCGTCCAGCTCGCCCTACGGTCCAGGAACCTCCCAGCCTCTCGCTGGCAGGAGGTCCTCCCTGACGCTCTGCACTGCATCCGGTCACTATTGTGCACTGCCACTAATAACACACCCCATGAACGTGTTTTTACCTTCCCCAGGAAGTCCACATCCGGGGCGTCGCTCCCGACTTGGCTCGCTGCTCCAGGACCGGTCCTTCTCCGTAGGCACATCCGACTCCACAAGGCGGACCCCTTGGTGGACAGGGTTCACCTGCTCCACGCCAACCCTCAATATGCCTACGTTGAGTTCCCCGACGGCCGGCAAGATACTGTCTCACTCAGGGACCTGGCACCTTCAGGTTCCACCCCAACCCCCCCCCCCCCCACCAATGCGCACCCCCCCCCCACACCTCCCACCGTGCCGCCAATATTGACCCCACCTGACCACCCCCCCCTCCCCTTTTCCGCACAAGAGGACGAAGAGGACTTCTGCCGCTCCCGGACTTCCCCGATGACTGGCCAGCATCAGCACCGCCGCCATCGGTGCCACCTCCACCACCGACTTCGCCACCACCGTTACGCCGATCCCAACGAAGCACCAAAGCACCGGACCGGCTGAACCTTTGACGGACTCCGGACCGTCAACATGGACTTTTCTTTCCCTACCACTGTACATAATTGCACTAATTGTACATAGATTCATGTCACCCCCGCCGGACTCATTTTTAAAAGGGGGTGAATGTGGTGAACCACTCTAATAGGAGATGTAAGGTAGGACCTGCACTACAGGTTTGCTGGTAGCTCCTGCCGACTGGCTCCGCCCACAGAGAACTGTATAAATATGAATGACCACCAGTGCCCTGCCATTTCTCCAGCTGCAGCAGGAGGCCACGCATCTGACTGTAATAAAGCCACAGTTGTACCCAACTTTAGTCTTTGTGCAATTGATCGTGCCAATGCATGCATTGCAACAGTTGTACATTCCTTTCTGGTGCAAAAACACAACAAGTAAAGCAGCCCAACCAAGGCTTTTAAAAGAAATTAAGAATGCAATTAGATCCAATGAGGTGTCATACAAGGTTGCTAGAAAAAGTAGTAAACCTGAGGATTGGGAGCAGTTTAGAATTCTGCAAAGGAGGACAAAGAGATTGATTAAGAGGGGAAAGATAGAGTATGAGAATAAACTTGCAAGGAACATATAAGTGGACTGTAAAAGCTTTTATAAATATATAAAAATAAAAAAGATTAATGTAGACAAATGTCCCTCCTTTGCAGTCAGAAATGGGAGAATTTATAATAGAGAATAAGGAAATGGCAGAGTAATGAAACATCTACTTTAGTTCTGTCTTCATGGATGAAGACTCAAATAGCAGAAATGCTAAGGAAGTGAGAAGGAGGAATTGACCGTAATTAGCATTGCTAAAAAAATAATTCTTCCCAGCTTTTATAAGCTGATTTCTATGAGCCCCAGCTGATGCTCCTCCCCTCACAAGCTGGGGAGCTCGTATTCCATGAGTCCCTTGTGGAGATCAATTGTGGTGTACCCGTGGATCACATGATGTAGCACTGAGAATGACCTCGCTGCCTAATGGCACTCTTTTTTTCAGTGCCCCGGCAGGGAATGCATCCCAGCAGGGAATGCACCCCAAGGCCGCACTCAGTGTCACTTCCTGCACTGAGGAACTTTGACGACAAACAGGGCTCTTCAATATAGGAAGAGGTCCCGATCTCTCGACCCCTTGACGCAAACCCCCGGACCCTCCCAGGCCTGAACTCCCCAAAAGAGAGTCATTGAACTTGTTAGAATGCTGAGTACAACCTTTGCCTGTTCTGTGTTTCCTTTTTCATTCCATTCCTGTTGACTGCCTTTAACCTACAGCCTTCTAGCTATACACTTTAGACAAATTGAAACACCCTGGTCAAATGAACTAGACCAGGACTTCCCCTTTAGGTTCTGTGGCAGAGCCCGTGGTGTCAGTTGCTTGCAATTGGTGAAGCCATTCAGAATCTTCCGGAAGAAAGATGGGTCATGTGAAGAGCTCCATTTTGTCCTGAGTTCTGTGCGAAGAGACAGGCAGGAAGCAACTGGAAGACACTCGTACTTGCTCCCTCTCTCTGCCAGGTGATTTAAAAGGCTCCCATCCAGACCTGTGAAGGCACTCCTATTTAAAAGACACAGGCAGCTGTTGGATCTGGGAATGGAACTTCTGGAGTGAAAGGCTGCAAGTAATTTCTCACCAGGTCTAAAATACTTTAATCCTCCATTTGAGTGGCTGGGAAAAGCACAAACTGAGAAATCTCTTAATAATACAGCTGGGATTTCTGCACAGAGATCAGGCTTACAGAAAAGTCTGTAAACTTCTCAGGTATATAGCTCCAGTAATATCTCCGGGAGATGGAGGTTCCATCTGGTGGTCAAAGGAGAGAATTGCACCGACTTGAATCTCCTATGTAAGGATCCATCTGGTACTCGAAGTACAGAATTGCACCGACCTGAATCTCTTGTATAATTCCTTTCCCCAGAGGGTCGCCTTCGAAGAAGACCAGGGCCTACAGAGGCCACATCCGCAGCAGCAACGATTCACCTCTAACATTTCCCTTCAATTCCTGTTATTTTACTTCTTCCCCTACTCCCTTACTGTGTGCCTGTCTTGTATGTATCTGGGTGCAAGGTGGGACGGGGTTTTGAGAATAGGTAGACTTGTGGACCATTGTTCCGTTATTTCCTTTATATATTCATCTTTTACTCCTGTTTTAAATAAACAGTTTGTGAATGTTTTTCTTATAAATCTGGTGCCTGTAAGGAACTTAGGAAAGCACATGAATTATTGGTTAATTCACTTATGTTGGGACCCTGGGGTCTGTGGGGCTGGATCTGACCACACACTCACCCAGAGTGTCGTAACAGACTCCCCCGCACGCCACCTTACATGGGCAGGGCACCCTTAGGCCCAATCCCCAGGTGAGAAAAATGCTAGCCTGGCACTTTGGCACTGCCAGCCTGGCAGTGTCCCTGCCACTCTGGCCGTGACACCTGGGCACACTGGTAGTGCCAGGCTGGCACCAGGGTAGCACTGACATGGTGGCAATGCCAGTGTGCCACTCTGCCCAGAGGCCAACCACCCATGCTTCCAATTGTCTCGGGGACCCCGCTAGGTATCATTCCGCCTGGTCCCCATTTGTGGTGACCACTATCGAACAGCGCTCAGCTGGAGTCTCCTCAGCGAAGCTGACAGATGCCGGGTGGCCATTAGATCTGACACGAGCATGACTAAGTGGGTTCTTAAACTCACTTAGCCTTGTGACACTCGGTCCTGCCCAGATTGCGACGTTTCACAAGATCTGGTTAGATCCCACAAGGCACAACTGCCATCGGGAATACTGGGCGAGACCTCTTGCCACAGATGCCGCCGGTAGATCGTGCCCAATGTTTTAATATAGTTGGGAAGACCCCAGGGAACCCATCACTGAATTCTTCCGTGGGTTGCGGAAATTGGTGGAATGCTGAGAATGTGGTCCATCCCTGACTGAGATGCTATGTAGTAGATTAGTATGTGGAATAAATAATGTCACCACTCAAAGAAGTTACCGGCAAAGATTAATTGAGAGCTGATAATGGCCTTTGACATAGACCTATCCTTGGAGAATGCAGACATCAAACCAGCAGATAAAGGAGAGGCCGCCGTCATACTGAACAAAACAGACTACTGCAAAGAAGTGTATTGACAACTCAACAACCAGGAACACTACAGACAGTTACCCGCAGGTCCGACCAAGAAACACACCCGCCAACTCAACAGACTGATCAAGACCTTGGATCCAGATCTTCAGAGCACCCTACGTGCTCTCATCCCACGTACTCCCCGCATTGGAGATCTCTTCTGCCTCCCGAAAATACATAAGGCCAACACACCAGGCCGCCCTATCGTTTCAGGCAATGGGACCCTGTGTGAGAACCTCTCTGGCTACATCGAGGGCATCTTGAAACCCATCGTACAAGGTACGCCCAGCTTCTGTCGCGACACGACGGACTTCCTACAGAAACTCAGCACCCATGGACCAATTGAACCAGGAACATTCCTCGTCACAATGGACGTCTCAGCACTCTACACCAGCACCCCCCCCGCCCCCCCCCATGACGACGGCATTGCTGCAACAGCCTCAGTACTCAACACCGACAACTGCCAATCTCCAGACGCAATGCTACAACTCATCCGCTTAATTCTGGATCACAACGTCTTCACCTTCGACAACAAGTTCTTCATCCAGACGCACGGAACAGCCATGGGGACCAAATTCGCACCTCAATATGCCAACATCTTCATACAGAAGTTTGAAGAAGACCTCCTCACCGCACAGGACCTTCAACCGACGTTATACACCAGATACATCGATTACATTTTTTTTCTTTTGGACCCACGGCGAAGAATCACTGAAACGACAACACGATGACATCAATAAGTTCCATCCCACCATCAGACTCACCATGGACTACTCTCCAAAATTGGTTGCATTCTTGGACACACTCATCTCCATCAAGGACGGTCACCTCAGCACTTCACTTTACCGCAAGCCCACGGATAACCTCACGATGCTCCACTTCTCCAGCTTCCACCCTAAACACATTAAAGAAGTCCTCCATATACACAGGATCTGCTCAGACGAGGAGGAGCATAACAGACATCTACAGACGCTGAAAGATGCCCTCGTACGAATGGGATATGGCGCTCGACTCATCGATCGACAGTCCCAACGCTCCACAGCAAAAACACGCACCGATTATCATAGCATTTTCATAGAATTTACAGTGCAGAAGGAGGCCATTCAGCCCATTGAGTCTGCACCGGCTGTTGGAAAGAGCACCCTACCCAAGGTCAACACCGCCACCCTATCCCCATAACCCAGTAACCCCACCCAACACTAAGAGCAATTTTGGACACTAAGGGCAATTTATCATGGCCAATCCACCTAACCCGCACATCTTTGGACTGTGGGAGGAAACCGGAGCACCCGGAGGAAACCCACGCACACACGGGGAGGATATGCAGACTCCGCACAGACAGTGACCCAAGCCAGAATCGAACCTGGGACCCTGGAGCTGTGAAGCAATTGTGCTATCCACAAGGCTACCTATCTCCCCAGAAGACAAACACGGGACACAACCGACAGAATACCCTTCATAGTCCAGTACTTCTCTGGAGTGGAGAAACTACGACATCTTCTTCGCAGCCTTCAACACGTCATCGATGAAGATGAACATCTCGCCAAGGTCATCCCCACACCCCCACTACTTGCCTTCAAACAACCGCACAACCTCAAACAAACCATTGTTTGCAGCAAACTACCCAACCTTCAGAACAACGACTATGACACCACGGAACCCTGCCATGGCAATCTCTGCAAGACGTGCCAGGTCATCGACATGGGTACCACCATTACACGTGAGAACACCACCCACCAGGTACGCGGTACATACTCGTGCGACTCGGCCAACGTTGTCTACCTCATACGCTGCAGGAGAGGATGTCCCGAAGCGTGGTACATTGGCGAGACCATGCAGATGCTGCAACAACGGATAAACGGACATCGCACGACAATCGCCAGGCAGGAATGTCCTCTTCCAGCCGGGGAACACTTCAGCAGTCAAGGGCATTCAGCCTCTGGTCTCCAGGTAAGCATTCTCCAAGGTGGCCTCCCGACAACGCAAAATTGCCGAGCAGAAACTTATAGCCAAGTTCCGCACACATGAGTACGGCCTCAACCGAGACCTTGGATTCATGTCGCATTCATTACATAGATTACATAGAACATACAGTGCAGAAGGAGGCCATTCGGCCCATCGAGTCTGCACCGACCCACATTAATCCCTCACTTCCACCCTATCCCCGCAACCCAATAACCCCTCCCAACCCTTATGGACACTACGGGCAATTTTTAGCATGGCCAATCCACCTAACCTGCACGTCTTTGGACTGTGGGAGGAAACCGGAGCACCCGGAGGAAACCCACGCAGACACGGGGAGAACGTGCAGACTCCGCACAGACAGTGACCCAGCGGGGAATCGAACCTGGGACCCTGGCGCTGTGAAGCCACAGTGCTATCCACTTGTGCTACCGTGCTGCCCACCATCCCCCACCATCTGGCCTGGGCTTGCAAAATCCTACCAACTGTCCTGGCTTGAGACAATTCACACCTCTTTAACCTGGGGTTACCCTTACCTCTGAATCTGTAAAGACTTAATTACCTGCAAATGCTCACATTCAAAGCATTGTCTTGCATCATTGACTTTGTCTATATATATGTTTCTGGAACATACCTCTTCATTCACATGAGGAAGGAGCAGTGCTCTGAAAGCTAGTGACATTGAAACAAACCTGTTGGACTTTAACCTGGTGTTGTAAGACTTCTTACTGTACTTCGTGGATAGATAAACTGAGCGCTCATCGGTGATGATATGCAGGTCTGCCTTTCTGTTGTGGAGATGGCGTCATCTCCTCATCCTGATTTGATGGACACGCCGTTGCCCAATACTGATATGATTCTTTTGACGGATGGTTCTTCTTCCAAACCTTCTGATGATTTAACACTGGCAGGCTATGCCATCGTTACCCACTTTGAGATTTTGGAAGCAGGAGCCCTTCCACTGAGGACGTCAGCCCAAGCGGAAGAGCTTTTTGCTCTTACTTGAGCATGTATTCTAGCACAAGATCATACAGGTAATATTTATACCGATTCCCGTTACGCCTTTGGAGTGGCTCATGATTTTGGTGCACTCTGGCAACATCGAGGTTTCATTACTACCTCTGGTAAACCCATCCAACATGCAGTCTTAATTACTAACCTTTTAAAGACCATCCTCCTCCCACGAGCAATTGCTGTTATCAAATGTGCGGCGTACACTACTGGCACTGTTGACATATCAAAAACAATGCTGCTGAGGATGCAGCCGCCAAGAGGGCCGCTACATGCCGAGAACCCATGATCCCTCAAATGATGCAAAATACAACCTCCTCTATTCAGTTAGTAGAATTGATCCAAGCCCAAGAGCAGGCCCCTATTGAAGAACAAGGTAAGTGGCACAGGGCAGGATGCAGTCAGCACGACACTAATCTGTGGGTACACCCAACTGGGTGTATAGTCTGTCCTCGTAGTCTCCAACATGCCCTGGCCCGTTTGGCACACGGTCAGGGGCATGTTGGAAAAGGAGGGATGAAACATCAGATCACTCAGCAATGGTTTGCGCCAGGGATAGCCACAGAAAAGGTTATTATGGGATACCAAATTTGTGCCCAATACAACAAAGGAAGAACTCCCGCGGTATATGATCATTTACCTAATACAGAAGGGCCCTTTGATAATTTACAAATTGACTTTGTACATATGCCACCAAAAGGAGGGTTTAACTACCTCTTGGTCATCGTGGATATGTTTTCCAAATGGGAAGAGGCGTTCTCGACAAGAAAAGTTGATGCTAGAAAAGTGGTAAAATGCTTAATGAAAGAAGTCAACCCTCTTTACGGAATATATACAGCAGTAAATAGTAACAGAGGAACTAATTTCACAGGGAAAAAAATAAAAGCCTTGGTAAGAACAATGGGGTTTGAGTGGAATCTGCATGTTCTCTATCAGCCACAGTCCTCAGGAATGGTGGAAAGGGCCAATGGGACGTTAAAGGCAACATTGGCCAAGAAATGTCAAGAAACAGACTTGCAGGCCAGAGGCCTTGCCCACTGCTTTGTAAACTTTAAGAAATCAGGTCAGCAGAACTACTGGATTAATTGCATTTGAAGTACTAATGGATAGACCCATGTCAACGGAAACCAAATCCCCCTTGACCAAAGCCGAAACCACACGAGTATGGGTTGATGAAAAGGCATTGCAATATGCCCAGGCTATGTGTGAAGTGGCAAGGAAAATCCATATACAGGTTAGAGAGGCGCAACCTAGAACCAGAAAAGGAAGTACGCATCCCTTGAAACCAGGCAATATGGTATATGTTAAAACTCTTAAAAAAGATTCTTTGTCAACCAGGCGGAAGGCCCCTTCCAAGTGTTGTTGATAACAAGAATGGCAGTAAAGGTAGAAGGAAAGCCTGAGTGAATCCATGGGACAAGGTGCAAATTGGAAACCCCTCCATCGGTTCATACTGAAGCCAACTCTGGTCAAGCACAACGCCCGAGGAACCAGGAAATGTAATGAAGGCTAAAAAGGAACAACTGATGCAAGGATTTGTGTTGTATAATACACAATAATATTGTAAGTTTTGTTACAATAGTACAGAGTTCCTATGCAAAGCATGCAATAGTTAAAAATTCTTTCCTAGCCTTGCCCGTATGAATATGCAAGGATACCTCCTCCTGCTGGGTTTATACCCAAATTCCTTATCGAGTAGACGATGGAATTCCCTTGTGGGCTATTCCTTTTAATGAAACAGAGATGCAAAATGCCTTTTACTTTATCAATGTGTCATGAGAATGTCACTTAAAGAAATGTTTGTCTGCTCATGTTACTGCAGTGATGTCAGAGTGTGGGTGGAGCTGAACTCTGGCTCTGCTTTTTAGTTTCACTTTAAGAAAAGCTTGGGTGTGTCTGTGTTTTTTTGGTTTTGTTTCAGTGTTGGAGCTGCAGCCAGCCACAGAAGGTGTAATGTTGTTCTCTCTGCCATGTAAAGACTATCTCTTGATCATTTGGTGAATTAGGCTGTTTCGCACATGGCTAAATCGCTGGCGTTGAAAGCAGACCAAGGCAGGCCAGCAGCACGGTTCGATTCCCATAACAGCCTCCCCGAACAGGCGCCAGAATGTGGCGACTAGGGGCTTTTCACAGTAACTTCATTTGAAGCCTACTTGTGACAATAAGCGATTTTCATTTCATTTCAGAATGATAGCTGCTCTCAGTAGTGAATTTAAACCTGATGTGCTTCTGTTAAAAGTTTTTTTAATGTCTTATGGATGTTAATAGGAAAGCTTAAGGATGACTTAGTGTTGTATTCTTTGGGGGTTGTATTTGAATTGATGGTTGCTAAGATGTTCACTGTCTGCTTTAAAATGGTTAACTTGAGTTCATTGACTAAACATTGTTTTTCTATAAAAAATCCGTTTTGATTTCTGCTGTACCACACCTGTAGAGTGGGCCGTGTGCTTCCCATACCACAATCTATAAAAGTTGTGGATCAGGTGAACTCCATGATACACTTTGGTGTTCTCTAAAGCCTGGCCCATAACAAATTGGAGACTCGTCTGAGATAAAAGTCTATCTAATGGATTGGCTTAGTGAACTTAAAGACAGTGAGGGGTGAGCATATTGTGGTTGATTTTCAGATGTGGTATTTCAGTTTAAGTAGGGAGTGTGTTGTGGACAATGGCTCTTTCAGAGGCTCTGAAGTTTTTGGGGGTGGAATCGGTCACACGAAGTACCTTACAGACAGAGGCGAAAAGCAGACTATTAGATTTGGCAAAAACATTGCAGTTAACATTACCTGACAAAATGCAGAAAGATGAGGGAATTGTAGTGGTGGCTAAGCATTTAAAATTGCCTGAGATACAGTCTGACTCATTGGAAATGGCAAAAATTCAGTTACAAATTAAACAAATGGAATATGAGAAAGAATTAAAGCAGCTTGAAGACGAAAGAGATAGACAGGAGAAAGAAAAAGAGAGAGACGAAAAAGAAAGAGAGAGAGAGTTTGAACTTTGGAAAATGGCCATGAATCATGACAGTCAGTTAAGATTGGCGGATTTAATGGGAAATGTATTGTTTGAGGATAGTGATGAGGATAAAGAGAAAGAGCGTCAAAGTCGATGGCTTGGTGGGGATCTATTTAAATATGTCCAAGCATTGCCAAGGTTTGCTGAGAAGGAGGTCAAAGCCTTTTTCATTTAATTTGAGAAGGTGGCCAAACAAATGAAATGGCCACAGGACATGTGGGTAATATTGTTATTCAAACAAAGTTGGTAGGCAGGGCTAGTGAAGTGTTTGCATCACTGCTGGAGGGCGTATCTGAGATGTATGAGGAGGTGAAAAAATCCATCTTTGGTGCATATGAACTAGTGCCTGAAGCCTACGGACAAAGGTTTAGAAATATAAGGAAAGAATTTGGTCAAACATACATGGAGTTTCAAAGGATCAAACAGTAATTTTGATAGGTGGATAAGGGCTTTGAAAATAGACCAAACGTATGAAACTCTCAGAGAAATTATACTTTTGGAGGAGTTTAAAAATTCAATTCCTGATGTAGTGAGAACTCATGTGGAAGACCAGAGGATTAAAACTGCGTGATTAGCAGCAGAAATGGCAGATGATTATGAATTAGTTCATAAATCAAAGCTTGGTTTCCGATATCAGTTTCAGCCTGTGAGGGATAGAAACAGGGGACATGAGAAATACTCAAATGGTAGAGGTAAACGAGATCTGATGGGAGATAATAAGGAGAGTGTACCTCAGATTAAAAAGGAAATCCAGGAGGGTGGAAAAGAAATGGAAAGTTTCAAATGTTTTCACTGTAATAAACTAGGCCATGTAAAGTCACAGTGTTGGTGGTTGAAGAAAAGCACTGGGAAGGCTGATATGGTAAATGAGGATAAGACAGTGGGGTTTGTTAAAGTGGTAAAGGAAAGCCCAAGTGAAGCAAAAGAGGTGCAAAAGATTGTACAGCTGGATCAAGAGGTGATTGATAAGAAGGTGCCAGATGTCTTTAAAGAATTTACTTGTGTGGGTAAAGTTTACTCGTGTATTAGGAGGAGCAGGCAAAGAAGTCACAATTTTAAGAGATACGGGAGCTAGTGAATCTTTAATGGTAAGAGAGAAGGAGTTATGGAGTTTGTGAAGAATATTGCCAGATAAGGTGGTAATATGTGGAATTCAGGGTGAAAGGAGTAGTGTTCCATTATATAAGGTAAGGTTGGAAAGTCCAGTGAACAGTGGTGAAGTGGTAGTAGGGGTAATAGAGAAACTATCTTGTCCAGGAATACAGTTTATCTTGGATAATGATATAGCTAGATCGCAGGTGGGTGTGATGCCTACTGTGGTTGATAAGCCAGTGGAAAATTAGACGTGTTGAAGGACGAATATCCTGGGATTTTTACGGATTGTGTAGTAACAAGGTCGCAAAATCACAGGTTAAGACAAGAGGAGAAATCAAAGAGTGAAGATGAAGTGGAAGTGCAATTATCAGAAACGATTTTGGATCAGATGGTTGAAAAAGAACAAGAATAGGTGGAGGATGAGGTGGATATTTTTAGTTCAGGAAAATTGGTGGAGTTACAATAGGAAGATGTAGAAATAGAAAATATAGTGCAGAAGGAGGCCATTCGGCCCATCGAGTCTGCACCAACCCACTTAAGCCCTCACTTCCACCCTATCCCCGTAACCCAATAACCACTCCGAAACTTTTTGGTCACTAAGGGCAATTTATCATGGCCAATCCACCTAACCTGCACGTCTTTGGACTGTGGGAGGAAACTGGAGCACCCGGAGGAAACCCACGCAGACACGGGGAGAATGTGCAGACTCTGTACAGACAGTGACCCAGCGGGGAATCGAACTTGGGACCCTGGCGCTGTGAAGCCACAGTGCTATCCACTTGTGCTACCGTGCTGCCCAATAAAATGGATGTATCAGAAAACATATACGGAAGAGGAATCTGAGTGTATACCAGAGTGTTATTATCTTAAAAGTGATGTCTTGATGAGATAATGGAGACCTTTACATATGCAGGCGGATGAAAAGTGGGCAGAAGTTCATCAAGTAGTATTGCCGGTAGGGTATAGAAAGGAGTTGTTGCGAGTTGCACATGAGGTACCAGTGGGAAGTCATTTGGGAGTAAGGAAACCTCAAGCTAAAATACAAAAACATTTTTATTGGCCTGGACGACATAAAGATGTAGTTAAATTTTGTCAATCATGTCACACATGTCAAGTGATAGAGAAACCTCAAGCAGTGATAAAATCAGTGTCCTTAATACCCATTCCAGCATTTGAGGAACCGTTTACAAGGGTCCTAATTGATTGCGTAGGACTGCTTTCTAAAACGAAAAGTGGGAATCAATACCTTCTGATGATAATCGATGTGTCTACGAGGTTTCCAGAGGCAATTCCAGTACATAATATTACAGCTAAAAAGATTGGGGAGGAGTTTCTTGAATTCTTTACTAGATATGGACTACCCACAGAAATACAATCGGGTCAAGGATCAAATTTTACCTCAAGGTTATTCAAAAAAGTTATGGATATTTTAGGAATAAAACAATTTAAATCAACTGCGTACCATCCAGAATCGCAGGGAGCGTTGGAATGGTGGCATCAGACATTAAAGACAATGTTGAGGACTTATTGTCAAGATTATCCAGAGGATTGGGATAAAGGAATTCCATTCGTACTGTTTGCAATTAGGGATGCACCTAATGAGTCAACCAAATTCAGTCCTTTTGAACTAATTTTTGGTCATGAAGTAAGAGGACCACTTAAATTGATTAAGGAAAAATTGGTGAGTGAGAAATCGGAAATTACATTATTGGATTACGTGTCAAATTTTAGGGAACGGCTAAATCGTGCAGGTGAATTGGCTAGACAACATTTGAAAGTTGCACAAAATGTGATGAAACGGGCAGCGGACAAGAAATCCAAAGTTCGTAGTTTTGCCAGTGGACATAAAGTTTTAGTGCTGTTACAAGTGTTGGTGAGCCTTTAAATGCAAGGTTTTGTGGACCTTATCAGATTGAAAGGAAATTAAGTGAGGTGAATTATGTGGTAAAAACACCAGATCGAAGGAAAACTCACCGAGGAGGTTTTAATGATTCTGACTCAAAGTGACGAACCAAATCCAGATGACTTGGAATTTGACATACCTCAAATTAAATTGGAAAACGAGGATGTTCTTAAAAATTGGGATAAATTATTGAGTTACCTTCCACCAGGGGAAAAACGGACTGACCTGAAAGAATTATTGATGTCACAAGGGCAAGTTTGTAGGGATAAATTGGGAAGTACTAAAATGGCTATACATGATGTAGATGTGGGGAATGCTGTTCCAATCAAACAACGTTCATATAGACTTAACCCTTTAAAATTGGCAGAGGTTAACAAAGAGATTGAAAGTATGCTTAAAAATGGCATAATTGAAGTGGGTTGCAGCCAATGGAGCTCACCCATAGTGATGGTACCTAAACCAGACGGTACCCAACGGTTGTGTGTGGACTATAGAAAGGTTAATGCAGTTACAAGAACAGACCCTTATCCTATCCCACGTTTGGAGGATTGCATTGAGAAAGTGGGACAATCAGCTTTTATTTCCAAATTAGATTTACTTAAAGGTTACTGGCAGGTACCTTTATCCGAAAGGGAGAAGGAGATTTCAGCTTTTGTGACTCCAGATGGTATATACCAATGCAAAGTTATGCCATTTTGCATGAAAAACGCCCCAGCCGCATTTCAACAGTTAACTAACAACGTTGATTCAGGATTACCCAATTGTGCGGTATACATTGACGATCTGGTGATTTTTAGCCAGACATGGACAGAACATTTGAAACATCTGATGGAGTTATTCAATCGACTACAGGAGGCGGGTTTGGTGGTAAACCTAGCCAAAAGTGAATTTGGAAAAGCCCAAGTCACTTTCCTTGGCCACACAATCAGACAGGGTCGAATGGTCCCACGGGACGTGAAACCAAAAGTTATTGGGGAGTTTCCAATACCCTTGACACAAAGGATACTAATGCGATTTCTTGGCATGAGTGGATTTGATCGAACATTTGTGCAAAATTGTTGTAGCGTGGTTGCTCCACTGATGGACTTGCTGAAGAAACGTTGAAACTTTCAGTGGACGGCGGAGTTTCAACAGGCATTTGACTGCCTGAAAGCTGTGATAACCAATGCTCCTGTGTTGGAGAATTACAAGGGACTCTGTGATCAGATTAAACTACAGTATCTGACTTTAAAGAGACATACCAAGGTGTAGAGAAATGGATGGATTGTGTAGAGACCTTCTTGTTCAAAGAGACTGTAAATCGAGAGGGATTCAAGTTGGAGGAAGAACAAAAAGATGGACTATATTATTGCCCTGTTTGCGTGTGTTGTCTTTGGAAACAAAAAAGTATATTTACTGTGTATTTCTTAAAGGACAGTGAAAAGATGAAAAATGAAACCATCTTGAAGTTGATGGGTTTTTTTTTTGGGGGGGGGGAGGTGCTTTGAGAATGTCACTTGAAGAAATGTTTGTCTGCTCATGTTACTGCAGTGATGTCAGAGTGTGGGTGAAGCTGAGCTCTGGCTCTGCTTTTTAGTTTCACTTTGAGAAAAGCTTGGGTGTGTCTGTGTTGTTATGGTTTTGCTTCAATGTTGGAGCTGCAGCCAGCCACAGAAGGTGTAATGTGGTTCTCTCTGCCATGTAAAGACTATCTCTTGTCATTTGGTGAATTCAGAATGATAACTACTCTCAGTAGTGAATTTAACCTGATGTGCTTCTGTTAAAAGTTTTTTTTTACATCTTATGGATGTTAAAAGGAAAGCTTAAGGATTACTTAGTGTTGTATTCTTTGGGGGATGTATTTGAATTGATGGTTGCTAAGAAGTTCATTGTATGTTTTCAAAAGGTTAACTTGAGTTCATAGAATAAACATTGTTTTGCTTTAAAAAATACTTTTCCATTTCTGCTGTACCACACTTGTAGAGTGGGCCGTGTGCTCCCCTATCACAATCTAGTAAACGTTGTGGGTCAGGTGAGCTCCATGATACACTTTGGGGATCTCTAAAACCTGGCCCATAACAAATGATACTGATCATACTGTACTTGTAGATTCTAACGGAAGAAATGTAAATAGAGAAAACATAGAACATAGAACAATACAGCGCAGTACAGGCCCTTCGGCCCTCGATGTTGCGCCGACCTGTGAAACCACTCGAAAGCCCATCTGCACTATTCACTTATCGTCCATATGTCTATCCAATGACCATTTGAATGCCCTTAGTGTTGGCGAGTCCACTACTGTTGCAGGCAGGGTATTCCACGCACTTACTACTCTCTGAGTAAAGAACCTACCTCTGACATCTGTCTTATATCTATCTCCCCTCAATTTAAAGCTATGTCCCCTCGTGCTAAACATCACCATCCGAGGAAAAAGGCTCTCACTGTCCACCCTATCCAATCCAAAAAGACAGGACTCACTTTGTTCAAGGGCTGGTATGTGCCTCAATTTAATAGAACTTGGGGATTCTCAGGAAAACGTGAGGCCACCCTCATCTTAAATTGTCTGGTATTAGTACTGGCCCAAATTCTTCAGAATTTTATTGTAATTTCCAGGGAAATGGTACATATTTGGGGAATGGGTATAATGAAACAGGACAAGAAAGTATATGTAAAAATGTCACAACAGCCCAGCCTCCCCGAAACCTAAATGGAACCTTTCAGGTCTGTGGATTGAGGGCCTATCCTTGATTGCCAGGACTTCCTTCCCACTTGGTAGGAAGTGCCTAGCACTCCATGGCCATGGAGGGAATGTTGCTTCCTTAGAAAATCATCCCGCTGTATGGATATCCGAGTGAGAAATTACCGAATTCCAATGATTTTGGATGATAGCCTTCCCAATTTATGGCACTGCCAAAGCAGCTCGCGAACTGATAAATAAGGCCTCTGCCCTGGAGAAATTTGCTGATAAAACATCTCAGGCCCTCATTGAGGGATGCCAAGCATTACAGACAGTATCTGCTGAACTTGTGGCTAAGAAGACTATTACCTTGCAAAATAGTATGGCCCTAGACTTCACATTAGCAGAGAAAGGAAAAGAATATTGCACTTGTATCCCGACTCCTCCAAAAATATTACCGATCTAGCGGCTCGTATACAAAAAGAGACCACTAAAATTAAAGGAATTAGAGCTTAGTTCCATAATTACAACCCTGGAGGTGGATGGTGGCCATTTGGAAACTGGTGGTCCTCTTTGGTGCATTATGGCATCATTCTAGCCACAGTTGTTGGATCCATAATAGCGATGCGAATCGTGTGTTTCCTCTTGCCCTCATGGGGAGTACAGAGCCCTAGACCCCGATCTCCTATTATGCTAACCATGAAAGAAGACAAATGATTATGATGAGCAAGAATGTCTAAACATGAAATGTTATCCAGAAGGATATGAACCTCCATTTCAAAATGAAAATATGTGAGTTGGTCTGACGACCAAAAAGGAGGGAACTGTGGAAGAAATTAGTTATACTATGCATGCACGGGGCAGCACGGTAGCATTGTGTATAGCACAATTGCTTCACAGCTCCAGGGTCCCAGGTTCAATTCCGGCTTGGGTCACTGTCTGTGTGGAGTCTGCACATCCTCCCCGTGTCTGCGTGGGTTTCCTCCGGGTGCTCCGGTTTCCTCCCACAGTCCAAAGATGTGCAGGTTAGGTGGATTGGCCATGATAAATTGCCCTTAGTGTCCAAAATTGCCCTTAGTGTTGGGTGGGGTTACTGGGTTATGGGGATAGGGTGGAGGTGTTGACCTTGGGTAGGGTGCTCTTTCCAAGAGCCAGTGCAGACTCGATGGGCCGAATGGCCTCCTTCTGCACTGTAAATTCTATGAATTCTATGAAATGCTGGGATACTTGACTTCTTTATTGACTATAATTGTAAAATGCTGATGCTTGCTGATCACATTGCTTGTTAATCAAATTGCTTGCTGATCACACTTTGCAACGGACACTCTTACTGGTGAATGTACTAAAGGTCATACTGTACTTCCCTTGGCAGAGACTCGGGAGCCAGCGCCTGGCTGCAGCCGAGCCTCTCTGTGGTTCTATGTAAATAAAAATTCTCTATTGCCTCGAAGTCCGACTTGAATAATTATTCAACAAGATCGAGGATTTCTCGTTAACACTGTCATTGGAGAAAAGGTATTTAATTGCCTCCAGAGGCATCCTACCTTAGAGTTTGGAGGATATCAGAGCTAGGTTATCCACCTATACGAGCGAACCTTTACAGATTATGCACCCATCGTCCCATCCTTAAACCCGATAAATCAGTCCGCCTCGATGGGGATTGTAAACTTGATCAACCGGGTCTCAAAATTGGACAGGTACTCCATGAAACGTGTAGAGGTTTTATACGCCAAACTAGTCGGTGGCTATAGGAACAGGAGTAAGCCATTCAGCCTCTTGAGCCTGCTCCTCCATTCAATGAGATAATGGTCAATCTGTGGCCCAACTCCATATACCTACCTTAGGCCCACATCCCTTAATATCTTTGCTTAACAAAAATCTGTCTATCTCAGAATTAAAATTAACAACTGATCTAGCATCAATTGCTGTTTGTGTAAAGAGTTCCAAACGTCTACCACTCTTTGTGTGTCGATATGCCTCCTACCATCTCTCCTGAATGGTCAGGCCCTATTTTTAGACTAAGCCTCTTCATTCTAGAATCTCCAACCAGTGAAAACAGTTTATCTTAATCTACCCTGTCTTTTCCTGTTAATATCTTGAAAACTTTGATCAGATCACCCCTTAATCTTCTAAATTTCAGAGAAATAAGGCCTAATTTGTATACTCTCTCCTCAAGTCCACATATCATTCTTGTAAACCTACATTGCACTCCCTCCAAGGTCAAATTATCCTTTCTAAGGTGCGGTGCACAGATCTGCTCACAGTACTCCAAGTGGGTTCTAACCAGGGTTTAGTAAAACTGCAGGATCACTTCTGCATCCTTATACTCCAGTCCTCTAGATATAAAGGCCAGCATTCCATTAGCTTTCTTGATTACTTCCTGCACTTGCTCTCGGCATTTTAAAGATCAATGCACCTGAACCCCCAGGTATACTTGGACATCCACTGAATTAATTTCATGCCATCTAGAAAATACCCTTATCTATCCTTTTGTGGATAAAAACGGATAATCTTTGTTTACATTGAAATCCATCTGCCACAGTTTTGCTCATTCACTTAGTCTATCAATATACCTTTGTAATTTTATGCTGTCATCTACACGGTCTACTCTGCCACCCAACTTTGTGTCATCAGAAAATCTGGATATATGACTTTCTATGCCATTATCCAAGTTGCTAATGAATAATGTAAACAATTGTGGCCCGAACACAGATCCCTGCGACCACTAGTCGCATCCTGCCAATTTAAGCACCTACCCATTATCCCTTATTTCTGTCACCTGCCACTCTACCAATTTCCCAGCCATGTCAGTAATTTTCCCTTAACTCTGTGGGCTTCTACCTTAGTTAACAGTCTCTTATGTGGGACTTTGGAAGTCTATATGAATAACATCCACAGACATTCCCCTGTCCACTAACTTAGTCACCTTTTCAAAAAATTCAATGTGGTTTATCAGGCATGACCTACCTGTCATGAATCCATGCCGGTTCTCCCTGATTAACTGAAAATGTTTGAGGTGTTGAGTTGCCCTATCCCTGATTATACACTCCAACAATTTCTCCACCACAGATGTTAGGCTAATTGGTCTGTAATTCCCTGGTATTCCTCTTTCACCTTACTTAAAAAGTGGAATGACATAAGCAATTTTCCAATCCAGCGAGACGACTCCTGAATCTAGGGAACTCTGAAAGATTATAGTTAGGGCATCTACAATGTGCTCCCCTACTTCCTTTAACACCCTTGGTTGGAAACCGTCAGGTCCTGGGGATTTGTCACTCTTTAGTTCCATTAATTTCTTCATAATCAATGTTTTGCTCACGTTAATTTTATTTAGTCTTTGTCCCTGATCCACTATTAATGTCCTCAGGTCTTCCAGCAAGCTATCCTCCTTTTCTACTATAAATACTGAGGCAAAGTCATTATTCAGCATGGCTGCCATGTCCCCACAGTCACTGACAATATCCCCACTTCCAGTCTTTAATGGGCCAACATTTCTCCTGACCATCCATTTTCCCTTTATGTAACTTTAAAACTTCTTATTGATTTTGATGTCCCTGCAAGTTTCCTTTCATAATCCCTTTTTGTTACTCTTATAAGCTGCTTTGTGGCCCTTTGCTGGTCTTTCTCTTTCCCATTCGATAGGATCTGTGCTGTTATTTGCATTTTTGTAAACCCTTTCTTTTAGTTTTACGCTGTCCCTTATCTTTTTTGTTGTCCATGGCAGTTTTTTTCTGCATAGTGGAGCCTTCCCTCTCAGGGGTATAAACTGGTTCTGAATTGCATTAACTGTTTCCTTAACACAGTGTTTATCAAGCTTTTTTTCCCGGGACCCACTTTTGCCAACGGGCCGACCTTCGGGACCACGCCAGCCAATCTTCGGGACCCATGCTTACCGACCTTCGGGATCCATGCCGGCCGAACTTCAGTACCCATGACGACCAACCTTTGGGACCCACACCACGTTCACTTACCCAGTCTACGCTGAGTCAAGGCAGTGTTTGAGACACTAAAGTTTTCTTGCGCCTGGCAAGGGAGGGAAAGAAATTATCCAGTTTTCCTGTTCTTAATCACTATCTGGTAGCCCCTGGTGCATTGAATATTTGTCAGCATTGAGTGAGGACAGGATCAAACATGCCTGTGATGTCCTCCTCGCTATCAAAAACGTTCATCGTCCAGGGTCACACAGGAAGAATAGTTACTCATGAGAGATACTGGAGAGCCGCACTTGTGAAGATGCAGTCATCACTGTACACTGCCTCAAGGAAACAAAGAAGCAAAGGAGTAAGACTGAGGAGAGGAGAACAAACAAGAGAGCCATATGTGGTTCTTGTTAACAAAACAGCCATAAATCTCAAGGTAGTGACAGTAAAATCTTGATCTTAAATGCAATTCAAATGGTTGATGCAAGTTTATTTAATTTCAAAGTACACTATTAGAAACAAGTTCATCAGTATTGATGAATGCTGACAGCACTAAAACTGACCCAAGGATAGCTGACAAACTAACTGTTCTGGTTGTCATTAGTCAGACAAAATGGACATTGAAAAAGGTTTTCTCAGATATTTATCATGTTCTCAGATATTCAACTGTGGGGCACCACGGTAGCATAGTGGTTAGCACAATTGCTTCACAGCTCCAGGGTCCCAGGTTCGATTCCCGGCTTGGGTCACTGTCTGTGCGGAGTCTGCACATCCTCCCCGTGTGTGCATGGGTTTCCTCCGGGTGCTCCGGTTTCCTCCCACAGTCCAAAGATGTGCAGGTTAGGTGGATTGGCCATGCTAAATTGCCCTTAGTGTCCAAAATTGCCCTTAGGGTTGGGTTGGATTGGGTGGGGTTACTGGGTTACTGGGTTTTGGGGATCGGGTGGAGGTGTGGGCTTGGGTAGGATGCTCTTTCCAAGAGCCGGTGCAGACTCGATGGGCCGAATGGCCTCCTTCTGCACTGTAAATTCTATGATATATGATCGTTATGTGCTCATGTTTCCCCAACCAGAAGGCATGCTATTTCAGTCACTTTGTGGAGCCAGTTGTCTACAATAATGTGGCTCTTGCTGCAATGTCAGCCGATTCCCTCCCACTAAATGTGCCTCTGTGGCATCACTGAGATGCACACTGCTGGCCCTTCGGCAGCAACCACACTGTAAGAAGATCGGCAAAAGATTTTCAAGCTATTTGTCTGCATGGAGTCATAGCTTCAGTTGTATTGCTGTTGTCATCACCGAGAACACACGCACGCGCACACACTCACACGCGGAATCCTGTCTAGGTTTGTGCTCACTCACCGAGGGCTCTGACATACTCTGACTCTTGGAATTGCTGAGCTTGGCGGTGAGTTCTCTGATGATCTCCTTCTAATTCATGACGGGTTCTTTCTGCTGCAGTATGGCATCCCAGAGGTGGGGTATGGTCCCCTTGCTGTCGTCAACTGGGCAACTGTACTTCATCGGGCCAAAGCACATGGGGGTCCATGTCCAGGAGGATGGAAGTGCAGATGGACCGTGTCTGGGTGATTTCTTGGGCAACAGCTTTGTCAAGGAGAGGGCGAGGAATCTGTCAAATGTTCCCATGGTTTTCAAAGTGGAGCCGCTGCCAGGAAGGGTGTGGTGGTGGTGGGCTGGGGGAGGAACTGCGAGGTTTACAAGAACGACATTTTAAAATAACCCCCATCTTAATATTACAGCTTCACTGGTGAGATCAGATGCCACAAGCGCTGCAATCAGTTTGAAAAAAATCCTGGAGCTTCTCTCTCCCCCTTCTGTCAAATAATTGCTCCCTCTAGAGGACTGAACTGATATTTTAGGCAGGATTTTCCTTGCCAGCTTCTGAATGTTGCTGTTGGGAAACACTGTTCGAGGCTGATGGACATAGAACACCATGACCCTTAGCTCTGCGACCCTTCTGACACCCGCCCGCGACCCGATCTGCTCTTTGAAAATCTCTGCCTTAAAACATCCTCCACTGTTCTTCAGTTGTTTTACCCATTAGCATATTTTCCCAGTTTACTGAAGGCAGTCTCCGTCTCATCTCATTAAAGGCGGCCTTACCTAAATCTAAAATTCTAGTAGCTGATTTGTGCTTTCCACTTTCAAACATTACATTGAACTCGATCATGTTATGATCACTATTTGATAAATGTTCACGTACAATTAGGTTACTAATTAAATCTGACTCATTACTCATTACTAAATCCAATATTTCTTTTCCTCTTGTTGCATCCAGGATATATTGCTGTAGGAAATTATTCCTGGCATTCTCCAGAAATTCACTCCCTTTTTGACAGGTGCTTGTCTGCCTCTCCCAATCCATGTTAAAGATAAAATCCCCCATTGATACTACTTTGCCTTTGCGTCACACTTGCCAATTTCTGCTTTTCTACAATCTAGTGGGATGGAAATTTTCGGAGATGGGAGGAGAAAGGAATTAGGACGGTAAAAGATTTGTTTCTTGGGGGTCGGTTTGCAGGATGAAAGGAGCTGGGAGCGAAGTATGGGCTGGAACAGGGGGAAATATTTAGATACATGCAGGTTCGAGACTTCGCCAGAAAGGAGATACAGAGCTTCCTGGTAGAGCCGGCCGCCACATCTCCACATTGCTGGAGGAGGTGCTGATGACAGGGGGGCTGGCGAAGGGGGTGAGTTTACGGGGCTATTTTGGAAGAGGAGAAGACACAGCTGGATGGGATCAAGGCAAAGTGGGAGGAAGAGTTGCGAGAGGATATAGGGGAGGGCTTCTGGTGTGAGGTGCTCCGGAGGGTCAACACCTCAACCTCGTGCCGAGGTTGGGGCTGATACAGCTGAAGGTGGTATATAGAGCGCACCTCACAAGGGCGAGGATAAGGGTAGAAGATGTGTGTGAACGTTGTGGGGGGGACCTCGCAAACCACATTCATATGTTTTGGTCCTGTCCAAAGCTGGAGGATTACTGGAAAGAGGTGTTTAGGGTAATCTCTAAAGTGGTGCACGTGAAACTGGACCCAGGCCCTCGGGAGGCCATATTTGGGGTGTCAGACCAGCTGGGGTTGGAAACGGACGCGGAGACGGATGTTGTAGCCTTCGCCTCATTGATCGCCCGAAGATGGATCTTGTTGGGATGAAGATCAACCTCTCCACCCTGTGCCCTGGTGTGGTGGGGGGACCTGCTGGAATTCTTGACTCTTGAGAAGGTCAAATTTGAACTGAGGGGAAGGATGGAGGGGTTCTCCAATTCATGGGCGTTATTCATCATGCAGTTTCGAGAATTGGATTACATCTAAGATTGGGGGGGCGGGGTTGAGAAGGTTGGGGGAGGGGGACTGTATGTGTTCATGGTGGCTATTTGTGATTCCTGATTCCTTTTTGTTATTTGTTTATGTTAACATGCGGGCTGCTGTTTGGGGGTTTGGTAGGAGGATGGGATTGTTGTTATTGATGTTGGGATTGAAATTGCATTCGTTACTGATTATTGTTTATTGTTGGTAGGTGTAAATTTGGGAGAAAATATGAAAAAGGAAGAGAATAAAAACTGTGCCTGTATCCCAAGGTGAAGGTCCAGGACAAAGTTCTCAGGAAGCACCTGGGCCACATCAGAAGTAGTGAGCCTGCCCCTGGTATTGTTTTGCCTCCAACCCCAGTGGTGGCCCCCGCTAGCGCAGGGCTACCACCTGAAGAGGGCCCTATGCCCATCTCTCCCAATTGTGAGGACTCGGGGTTCAGATATGGAGGCCAAGGAATTGGAAGTTCCCTGATAGCCAGTACCGAAGGAGAAGCGACCTCGGTGACCCGTGGGCGCTCCCGGCAGAAACAAAGATCGCCGATCTGCTTCAAACCTCCCGATCTGCCTCCACCTGCAAGAGACTCAATGTTGAATGTGAAGAGGCGGAGGAAACCACTTTGTTGTGGAAACAACGAGAGTGAAACGGATTTGACTGTGGTGGGATGTTGTGACGACCACAAGTGCCACGGGGGATCGTCGATTGATCTACCCATGGGGTTCCTGAGTTTCCCTATTGAGTGGGCAGAGGCTCACCCATTAGGAATTATTCGGCGGGAGTTTAAAACCTGCAGCCGAGACCTCGGACTGCACACCTGAAGGTCCCCGGGCTGGGACACAAAAATTGTACGCCACAGCTGCAGCTATTTTCGTTGTCAAAATAAACTGGAGTTTGCATGGAGCCTGGCCTTGCAGTTATTATAGCCACCATCCTTTATATTCCAGTCTTTTGGGATCTGAGCCCATGTCCCCTGAGGATGAACCTCTGGGTTACCAACCCAATGACATTGCCGCCACACCACCATCTCTCCCAGGTTACTAACACCCAAATAAAGTGTGTTCAGATTTGGTTTAAGCATTTTGTGATTTTTACCTTTACACTTTACCCCAACACATGCGGCACTGAGGATTAAAATTACCCCCATAGTCTTGCATTGCTATCTTCATGTGCAGTTGAAAGAAATATACAGAACTCTGTGACTCACATTGCTTGAAAAATCCATCAAACATTGGATTGAAATGAGTAATAAAAATCATGGGGAACAGTTTTACAATCTATGAAGCTATTAATTTAAAAAATTAGTAATAAAGAAAATGGAACTTTTCAATCTGTTTATTTATTTTCCAAGCTTACCTGCAATGTTATTTCTTTCTTCTTTCCAGCCATGTGAACCTCTACTGATTAGAAAATAAATTGGCAATCAAATTAGTAAGATTCAATCTAACTTAATTGTCTCTTTATACTTGTCTTCAACCATAGCAGTATCATATCTGGCTCACATTACGATCACTGACAATACCCTAACAGTTTCTAGGATACTGGATAAAACCCCCAATATTTAATTTAATTTGTGAGACTAAGGAAAGGATACTTCGCTCTAGGAGTGGTTCCATGCACAAATAGGGATATGGTATATTAAAACAAACTTTATTATTGACACAGTATTAAACTAGCTTTAGAATCATAGGAGAAATAGCTTATAGTCATTAGTTAAACAATAAAATGAAACATTTTGGGCGGGATTCTCCATGGAAATCCACAGGCGTGAGTGCGATGCCGGCGAAATGGATGATCCCGCTGACAGAGAACCAGCCTTTTAACTCCTAACTGCTATATTTTTATCTCCAATCAAACAAAACCCATCTCAGGTCAAAAATCCACTTTAAATACAGTTAGCAAACACAGGAATATTTGCTGTATAGAAATGACTTGGAGAAACTGCTTTGAGGGAGAGAGAGGTCCTTCAGGAAACAGCTTGCAGATTCTTGCCTGTGTCAAACTACTGTTTAACTTACCAGCATTTGGCAAAAAGCTCCTGTTCTTTTCACAGCAACATCAAAACTGAAACTCCAAAACTTGACTGCTTCAGCCCCTGGCTCCTCCCATTAATTGCTTAATTTCTCTCCCACTAATTGGATTATGACCATTTTACTAAGGCTAACCACAACTGCTCAATTATCTAAACCCCAGGGAACCTTTTTTCTATAAACAAAATTCCATTAGCCCTATTTAGGTAAGCGCTGTACATGGTTGGAATGATTGACAATCTTATTTTTACAAAGCTTTAATTACCCCTTCTGTGGTCACAGTGTCTGAATGTCTTTTAAACCAGGATTTTTAAAATCCGTACTGCAGTAGAGACATACACACACTAACCCAGGCTTTTAACCATTACTGCACCAGAAACATATAATACAATATATATCTGAAATTCCTAATGATTAATCACACTAATGATTCTGATGAAAGGTAAATGAGCTGACATGTTAACTCCGTTTCCTTCCACAGAGGGAATTAATTTATACCTCTTAATTGATTCCTGCCCCACTGATAACGGAGCCAAGATGCTAAACTCTAGCATTAGCCATGTATTCCGGTATAACCGAAATCTCCAATTTACTTTGTGCAACTAGGAAAGATTCTGGTGTTTTCAGATGAGCTACCCTAAAATTCAATACTGGAAGGATGAGTTGGCACAATGAACTAGACTACTAGTGTCATCTTGTCTCTGGTACCCAGGATTGACTCCAGTTCACGGAGTTGCGATGAAAACCTCTACTATATCTGCTTCTGACGGTCAATTGCAGATTCTTCACCCAAAATTAATTTTGCTCAATGAGATCACTAAGCAATCTGTTGATTCCCTTTCTGATTATTAACTTTGTTGAAAATGGGATTTCCGAAAACCTACCCTTAAGGATGCTGATTGAAACAATTTTGGTTGGATTAAGCAAGTTGTTTATGAGCTGGAATCCATAACATTTCACACTGCTGGCCATGATTTGGCTACCTAAGATATTAAGGATGACTGGTGTTCAGAATGGCAGCAACACTGCTGCTTGCTGAGTTTGGGTTAACATATTGTGGTGACAGTGAGAGAGGCATTCAGCCTGCATTCCACCAACCTGATCTGAGATTATTTGATGCAACACTGTAGAAGAAGGTTTAGTGCACATCCCACCCTTGCTCTAACTATTCTGGGAGTTTGATGTAACAGTATAAAAGGTGCTGTACTCCGCACCTCACCTGCTCCACACTCGACCTCTGAATACTTATTTTCGCCTGGTGAAAAACCTGATATTTGTTCATTTATTTTCAAGATAAAGCACTGATCCATTTGCTCTTATTTAAAATAAATATGCCCCAAATCTTCATGTTCCCTTCCATGCCATCAATCTCAGCCAAATATTAGGACGTCAAATATTTGACTGTACTTGTTTGTACAAGAGGTGTCTCAAAGCAGCCATTTTACACTTCTCTGTGTTTGCACAATGGTATAATGCAACATTCCAAAAATGCCAGACTGGTAAATTTTCAGATTACTCAAATGAATAAATAGCTTGCCCGCGTTCTCCATATATTACAAAATGCTTAGTAGGAGAATGTACATGTTGGTATTGTCACACAGAGATATCCATTTCATTGCATCCCAGTGCTGGTCACACTGAAGTGGAACAATGATCTTCCTACGCCACGCTGTAGTCACTAAAAATACTATATATATTCTAGTCATAGTTTAAGTTCAGAGTGTACATTACAACAACCGTAGGACTTTCAGTGACTCATGTTGTTATCGTATTAATTTACATACCAGGCTGTATTCGACAGCTTTCATAATATCCAAGTTCCTGTCGATTGTGCCCGTCACTCATTCATATGACGTAATTGAGATGTCATTTTGATCACGGAGACCTGACTCCAGGGTGACCAAGGTTGGGAACTTAACATCCAGGGATATTCAATATTCAGGAAAGATAGAAGGAAAGGAAAGGGAGGTGGGGTAGCGTTGCTGGTTAAAGAGGAGATTAATGCAATGGTAAGGAAGGGAATTAGCCTGGACCATGTGGAATTTGAATGGGTGGAGCTCTGGAACACCAAAGGGCAAAAAACGTTAGTGGCAGTTGTGTACAGACCAAAAAACAGTGGTTGTGAGGTTGGGGACGGCATCAAACAGGAAATTAGAGGTGTGTTCAGTAAGGGTACAGCATCTAATATTACAAATGCCTTAATAAAATTTTTTTTTTTTAAAGTAAGTGTACAGCAGTTATTATGGGTGACTTCAATCTACATATTGATTGTGTTCATCAAACTAGTAGAAATGCGATGGAGGAGGATTTCCTGGAATGTATAAGGGATGGTTTTCTTGACAAATATGTTGAGGAACCAACTAGAGAGCAGGCCATCCGAGACTGGGTATTGTGTAATGAGAGAGGATTAATTAGTAACATTCTGGTGCGAGATCCTTCAGGAAAGAGTGACCATAATATGGTAGACTTCTTCATTAAGATGGAGAGTGACACAGTTAAGCTAACTTTGATGGAACAAAGAACAAAGAAAAGTACAGCACAGGAACAGGCCCTTCGGCCCTTCTAGCCTGCGCCAACCATGCTGCCCGTCAAAACTAAAATCTTCTGCACTTCCGGGGTCCGTATTCCTCTATTCCCATCCTATTCATGTATTTGTCACTATCGTCCCTGCTTCCATCATCTCTTCCAGCAGCGAGTTCCAGGCACCCACTACCCTCTGTGGAAAAAACTTGCCACATACATCGTCTCTAAACCTTGCCCCTCGCACCTTAAACCTGTGCCCCCTAGTAATTTACCCCTCTATCCGGGAAAAAGACTCTGACTATCCACTCTGTCTATGCCCCTCCTAATTTTGTAGACCTCTATCAGGTCGCCCCTCAACCTCCGTTGTTCCAGTGAGAACAAACCGCATTTATTCAACCTCTCCTCATAGCTAATGCCCCCCATACCAGGCAACATCCTGGTAAATCTCTTCTACATCCTCTCTAAAGTCTCCACATCCTTCTGGTAGTGTGGCAACCAGAATTGAACACTATACTCCAAGTGTGGCCTAACTAAGGTTCTATACAGCTGCAACATGACTTACCAATTTTTATACTCAATGCCCCAGCCAATGAAGGCAAGCATGCCTTCTCGACTACCTTCTCCACCTGTGTTGCCCCTTTCAGTGACCTGGGGACCTGTACACCTTGATCTCTCTGACTGTCAATACTCTTGAGGTTTCTACCATTCACTGTTTATTCCCTACCTGTATTGGACATTCCAAAATGCATTACCTCACATTTGACGGATTAAGATGTCTGGTATGAGATGTGCATTGACTAGGATAAGCTGCCAAAGGATACTTAAGGGGTTGACGGTGGATAGTCAATGACAGACATTTAAAAAACACATGAATGGACTTCCACAATTGTACATCCCTGTCTGGCACACGAGTAAGATGGGGAAGGTGACTCAAACATGGCTGACAAGGGAAATCAGGAATAGTCTTAAAGTCAAAGATGAGGATAATAAATTGGCCAGGAAAAGCAGCAAGTCTGAGGACTGGGAGAAATCTCAAATTCAGCAGAGGAGGACAAAGGGTTTAATTCAGAAGGGGAAAATAGAATACAAGAGTAAGCTTGCAGAAAACATAAAAACTGACTGCAAAAGCTTCTATAGATATGTGAAGAGAAAAAGACTGGTGAAGACAAATGTGAAAATAAAAATGAAAATCGCTTATTGTCACAAGTAGGCTTCAATGAAGTTACTGTGAAAAGCCCCCAGTCACCACATTCCGGCGCCTGTTCGGGGAGGCTGGTACAGGAATTGAACAGTACTGCTGGCCTGCCTTGGTCTGCTTTAAAAGCAAGCTATTTAGCCCAGTGTGCTAAACCATTCCCTCTGGTCCCTTACAGTTAGAATCAGGTGAATTCACAATGGGCAACAAATAGATGGCAGGCCAGTTGAACAATTACTTTGAATCTGTCTTCACCAAGGAAGACATAAATAACCTCTGGAAATACTAGGGGACAGAGGGTCTAAAATGAAGGAAATCCTCATTAGTCAGGAAATTGTATCAGGGAAATTGATATGATTAAAACCCAATAAGTCCCCAGGGTCTGATGCTCTGCATTCCAGTGTACTTAAGGAAGTGACCCTCGAAATAGTGGGCGAATTGATGATAATTTTCCAGCATTCAATAGACTCTGGATGAGTTCCAATGCATTGGTGGGTATCTAATGTAACCCCACTTTTTAAAAAAAGGAGGGAGAGAGAAAACGGAGATTTATAGACCGGTTAGCCTGACATAATCGGTGGGGAAAATGCTGGAGTCAATTATTAAGGATGAAATAACTGAGCATTTGGAAAGCGGGGACAGGATCGGTCCAAGTCAGCATGGATTCCCTCAAAGGAAATCATGCTTGACAAATCTTCTGGAATTTTTTGAGGATGTGACCAGTAGAGTGGACGAAGGTGAACCAGTGGATGTTGTGTATCTGGACTATCAAAAGGCTTTTGACAAGGTCCCACACAAGAGATTAGAGACCAAAATTAAAGCTCATGGTATTGGGGATAATGTATTGACGTGGATAGAGAACTGGTTGGCAGACAGAAAGCAGAGGGTGGGAATAAATGGGTCTATTTCAGCGTGGCAGGCAGTGACAAGTGGGGTACTGCAGGGTTCAGTGCTGGGACTCCAGCTGTTCAAATATACATTCATGATTTGGACGAAGGAATTGCAAGCAATATCTCCAAATTTGCAGACGACACTAAGCTGGGTGGCAGTATGTGCTGTGAGGAGGATGCAAAAAGGCTGCAGGGTAACTTGGACAGGCTGGCTGAGTGGGCAAATATATGGCAAATGCAATATAATGAGGGTAAATGTGAGGTTATCCACTTTGGTGGCAAAAGCAGGAAGGCAGATTATTATCTGAATAGTGGCAGTTTTGGAAAAGGGGAAGTGCAACAAGACCTGGGTGTCACGGTGGAACAGTAGCTGAAGGTTGGCATGCAGGTACAGCAGGCGGTGAGGAAGGCTAATGGCATGCTGGCCTTTATCGTGAGAGGATTTGAGTATATGAGGAGAGATGTTTTGCTGTAGTTATTGAAGACCAGCACGGTAGCATTGTGGATAGCACAATTGCTTCATAGCTCCAGGGTCCCAGGTTCGATTCCGGCTTGGGTCACTGTCTGTGCGGAGTCTGCACATCCTCCCCGTGTGTGCGTGGGTTTCCTCCGGGTGCTCCGGTTTCCTCCCACAGTCCAAAGATGTGCAGGTTAGGTGGATTGGCCATGATACATTGCCCTTAATGTCCAAAATTGCCCTTAGTGTTGGGTGGGGTTGCTGGGTTATGGGGAAAGGGTGGAGGTGTGGACCTTGGGTAGGGTGCTCTTTCCAAGAGCCGGTGCAGACTCGATGGGCCAAATGGCCTCCTTCTGCACTGTAAATTCTATGATCTATGATCTGTGACCATACATGGTTCCAACTCCATCTACAAGTTTGCTGACGATACGACCATAGTTGGCCGGATCTCGAATAACGATGAGTCCGAATACAGGAGGGAGATAGAGAACCTAGTGGAGTGGTGTAGCGACAACAATCTCTCCCTCAATGCCAGCAAAACTAAAGAGCTGGTAATTGACTTCAGGAAGCAAAGTGCTGTACACACCCTTGTCAGCATCAACGGGGCCGAGGTGGAGATGGTTAGCAGTTTCAAATTCCTAGGGGTGTACATCTCCAAAAATCTGTCCTGGTCCACCCACGTCGAGTCTACCACCAAGAAAGCACAACAGCGCCTATACTTCCTCAGGAAACTAAGGAAATTTGGCATGTCCACATTGACTCTTACCAACTTTTACAGATGCACCATAGAAAGCATCCTAACAGGCTGCATCACAGCCTGGTATGGCAACTGCTCGGCCCAGGACCGCAAGAAACTTCAGAGAGTCGTGAACACCACCCAGTCCATCACACGAACCTGCCTCCCATCCATTGACTCCATCTACACCTCCCGCTGCCTGGGGAAAGCGGGCAGTATAATCAAAGATCCCTCCCACCTGGCTTACTCACTCTTCCAACTTCTTCCATCGGGCAGGAGATACAGAAGTCTGAGAACACGCACGAACAGACTCAAAAACAGCTTCTTCCCCACTGTCACCAGACTCCTAAATGACCCTCTTATGGACTGATTTCATTAACACTACACCCTGTATGCTTCATGTTGCCCTATTATGTATTTTCTTTTATTCCCTTTTCTTCTAATGTACTTAATGATCTGTTGAGCTGCTCGCAGAAAAATACTTTTCACTGTACCTCGGTACACGTGACAATAAACAAATCCAATCCAATCCAAGAAGCATATTCTTGCTATTGAGGGTGTCCAGTGAAGGTTCACCAGACTAATTCCCGGGATCGCAGGACAGAGATATGAAGAAAGACTGGATTGCCTAGGCTTGTACTCACTGGAGTTTAGAAGAATGAGAGGGGATCTCATAGAAACATATAAAATCCTGATGGGACTGGACAGGCTAGATGCGGGAAGAATGTTTCCGATGTTGGGGACGTCCAGAACTAGGGGTCACAGCCTAAGAATAAGGAGTAAGCCATTCAGGACTGAGATGAGGAACAACTTCTTCTCTCAGAGAGTTGTGAAGTTGTGGAATTCTTTACCACAGAAAGCTGTTGGGGCCAGTTTGTTGGATATATTCAAGAGGGAGCTGGACGTTCCATTACGGCTAAAGGAATCAAGGTATGGAGAGAAAGCGGGAGTGGATGTGCATGATCGGCCATGATCATATTGAATGGTGGTGCAGGCTCAAAGGGCCGAATGATTTACTCCTGCACCTATTTTTCTATGTTTCTATATATTTACTTTCTAAATTCCAGACACATCCACATCGAATGGATTGTACACATGGAGAGAATGTGTCTTGGTTCCGAATATGAACAGTTGACAATTGAAAGCATTTTGGTAAGTATTTCTGTGAAACTGTTGTGACATTCGGAAGATTTTAGGAAATTGGATTATAAATGTAGTGGATAATTTAAGGGTTAAAAGCCTGGGGTTAGTGAGTGTTGAATGGGGAAGTCCTTAGAGAGTTAATGATTTGCAGCCTTAAGTGATACTTTTTTTTATCTTGAAGAGATGACGTCAGTGTTGGGTGGGGGTCAGAGACATCGGGCCATTTTGAAAGCTTTAGTGTTTGTCGGAGAAAACTGGAAGTAAGTAAGCTCTGATCGGAAAAACCTTGTGTGACCGCAAGAGATACCATTTTCTTTCCCAGAGATATAGCTTAAAAAGTGACAATAATTAAAAATAGTTGTCTGGGGTCAAGGAAAAGGCTGTAACAACTCAAGCAAAGCAGTCATTTGAAGACATTCAGATAGAGTCTGAAGGGGTTCTCACAAGCATCAGGATCTGTTTCGGAATGCAAGTATCACTTTAGATCTTGCTAGTTTAAGCTGCATTGAGAGCTGTATGTTTATTTCCTTGTTGTTCAATGGGAAATGGAGTAGTATTGTTAAAGAAGATAGGGAACAAAGAACTGTACATCCAGGAACAGGCCCTTTGACCCTCCAAGCCTGCACCAATCCTGATGCCTATCTAAACTAAAACCATCTGCACTTCCAGGGTTCATATCCCTCCATTTCCATCCTATTCATGTATTCGTCAAGATGCCTCTTAAACGCTACTATTGTATCTGCTTCCACCACCTACCCCAGAAACGTGTTCCAGGCACTCACCACCCTTGTGTAAAAAACTTGCCTCGCACATCTCCTCTAAACTTTGCCCCTTGCATCTTATATGTCCTAGTAATTGACTTTTCCACCATGGGAAAAAGCGTCTGACTGTCCACCCTGTCCATGCCATTCATAATTTTGTAAACCTCTATCATGTTGCCCCCTCAATCTCAATAGTTCCAGGGAAAATAATCCAACTTTATCCAACCTCTCCTCATACCTGTTAGTGAGGGGGACAGCCACATCTTAAGGTGTAATTATTAGCTGTTCGTTTTGGGTTTGAAGTTAAAACCAGTACAATATTGTGATTCATAATAAAGTTTTGTTTTAAAAATAAGCAAGCCCTGTTTCTTTGTGCAATCACTCCTGCAGCGAATTATTCTGTCTGCTCACTCTTGCAAATTAAAATAAAATATTGGCGTTTTGGTCCAGAATCGTGCAACTGTTGGGGTCTGGTAGGGATCATAATACTGTGTTGCTAGTTAATGTAAAATATATTGTCCCACGTCTAGCATTAACCATTTATGATCAAGGGGGTAGTTCCCACAGTAAGATTGATTCTGCTGAATTTGATGTCAGCCAATTAAAATGATTAGTTTCTGCGTATGCATTATACTGGACAAAACTGAAGAAATGGTAGAACTTCCCAAACCCATACATAAGTTGTTCCCAATTCTTATCATCTGGAGGAATAAAAGAGGACATTGGAAAGGTAAAGATTTAGAATTTACTGCCGACAGGAGTGGTGGAATTGGAAATGATGAATGATTCAAAAGGAAATTCATGTCATTGAATGGCAGAGCAGACTCAATCGGCTGAATGGCCTATGTCTTATGGTCTTATGGGAAGTGGGTGGGCACCTGAAGGAAATAAACCCAAAGCTATGGGGGTCGAGTGGGGAATGGAACTGACTGGATTGCTCTACAGGGAGACTGCATGAACTCAACGGACCAAACGGCCTTCTTCTGTGCTATAATAACTCTATAACTCTAAGGCCTGTGACTCCTCAGTGAATGGATTGGCTTTGCAAGAGAGTAAATTATGAATCCAGTGGAGGTTTCAGGTAACCCTACATTATTTCAGATACCGTACAGATCAAAAATAGCTTCTTCCCCGCTGTTACCAGACTCCTGAATGACCCTCTTATGGACTGAATTGATCTTTCTATGCATCTTCACTACTGTTGCAGCACTATATTCCGTATGCTTCACCCGATGCTATATATTTACATTGTGTATTTATTGTATGTCCTTTGTTTTTTCATGCATGGAAGGATCTGCCTGGACTACACGCAGAACAATACTTTTCACTGTACCTTGGTACATATGACAATAAATTTAAATCTAAATCTAATTATTTCACATTACTCAAGAGAAAGACTTATTATTTTCTCCCTATTCAATTGTTCCCTTAATCCAGGCAGCTGCATGTTGGACAGAACGGTCTTCAGATACTGTGCAAAGCCTTGACTGCTCCATGCTCTGAACCACTGCATGAAAGTTCAGTGACAGCCTGTCTGGTGCACCTAGCTGTGTCGGGTGCTGGCTCATCAACCTTCATCGATAACCTATGTCTGAGTCCACTGCAGCATGGTTAATATGCGATCTCCCGCTTTGGCATGCTGGCACCCATAGCTTCCTATTCCCTGCTCCTTGCCCTTACACAATTGTTGTGACCGGTCATTCGCCACTCGAAGACCCCTCCCCTAGCTTACCCACAAAAGTGGGGCCAATCTCTTTCTGGGGTCAGAGTGAGTTTGGTGTAGGGAGCCATTGCAGGAGGAGTGGACAACAGTGAGAGATCGGCAAGAGAATGACAACCATCGGGAGACAAAAGGCGTCCGCAAAGACCGAGATGGCAAGGATTAGAATTGGTCAGCGTAAACTGAGAGGGAGAAGTATGTTAGTTGAGCATATAAACTGAAAGAGAGATAATGTGAACTGTCGATGGTGCTGCGGTATGTATTAGCACTAAATGAGGACAGGAGAAGGATTGAGGCATATGAGGAAAAAGAGCGTCGGTATGAACTGAAGTGGGGGGAGGGTGATAAAATTAACTGCTGGAGGAGGGGATGAAAAGTCCCAGCAGAAATTGAAGTGGGAGACAATTACTTGGATGGAAAGATGAAGAGTGCAATAATATTGATACAGAAGGGACGAGAGACAGCATATTCTGAGAGGTCAGGAAGAAAATTGTACCTTGATATACTTGGGAAGCAAGCCGATTGCCTCCATGTAAGTGTAGCAACAATATAAATAGCTTGTTAAGAAAGGTTTTAGCATTAAATGAGAGATATCTGCTGAAATTGCTTTGCATATTTTACTGTATATGTGACAGATTGTTAGATGCATTTACAGTTTCAGTTATGATTCGACTGTTCAACGTTGATCTGTTTTCGAGCTGTCAGCTTTTTGAGGTTTAGTCTGATTCCTCAAAACATTTTGGATTAAATGTTGCATGTTTTCTGTGGTGGTCTGTATACGGTCCAGGGCTGCTCTTGACACCCTATGCGGCTGTTGCTCATATCCAATGGGGTTGTTGTTCATACCCAATGGGTATGCTGCAGATACCCAATGGGGTTGTCATTGATACCCAATGGGACTGCTGCAGATACCCAATGGAGTTGTGTTGATACCCAATGGGGTTGTCGTTAATACCCAATGGGTCTGCTGCAGATACCCAATGGGGTTGTCGTTGATACCCAATGGGACTGCTGCAGATACCCAATGGGGTTGTCGTTGATACCCAATGGGATTGTTGTTGATACCCAATGGGACTGCTGCAGATACCCAATGGCATTGTTGTTGATACCCAATGGGGTTATTGTTGATATCCAATGGGGTTGTTGTTGATACCCAATAGGATTGTTGTTGATACCCAATGGGGTTGTTGTTGTTAATGGCATCATAATTGCCCTTCCCCCAGCTATAACTCTTGCCCTGCGGTGTATACTTATCCCTTTCCATCATTAATGTAAACGTCACCGAATTGTGGTCACTGTCCCCAAAGTGCTCTCCTACCTCCAAATCCAACACCTGGCCTGGTTCATTACCCAAAACCAAATCCAACGTGGCCTCGCCTCTTGTTGGCCTGTCAATGAGATTGTTGTTGATACCCAATGGGACTGCTGCAGGTACCCAATGGGGTTGTGGTTGATACCCAATAGGGTTGTTGTTGATACCCAATGGGGTTGTTGCTAATACCCAATAGGGTTGTTGTTGATACCCAATGGGGTTGTTGCTAATACCCAATGGGGTTGTTATTGATACCAAAGGGATTGTTCTTGATAACCAATGGGAATGTTGCAGATAGCCAATAGGGTTGTTGTTGCTACCCAATGGGGTTGTTGTCGATGCCCAATGGGGTTTTTGCTGATAACCAATAGGGTTGTGGTTGATACCCAATGGGGTTGTTGTTGATACCCAGTGGGGTTATTGCTAATACCCAATGGGGTTGTTATTGATACCAAAGGGATTGTTCTTGATAACCAATGGGAATGTTGCAGATAGCCAATAGGGTTGTTGTTGCTACCTAATGGGGTTGTTGTAGATGCCCAATGGAGTTTTTGCTGATAACCAATAGGGTTGTTGTTTATAACCAATAGGGTTGTTGTTAATAACCAATAGGGTTGTTTTTTGGTAGCCATTGAAATATTGACCACCTTTACCGTCATTCTGACAAGAGGTGAGTTTGGATTTCAATTTAGCAATTATTCATGCAGGAGTATTTTACAAGTTAAAAAGCACTAAAGCAGTTAAGCGGTGATTAATTTGTGTATTTCTGTGGCGTGCACCTATGCATCTATGGAGTAAGGGTGGACAGGCTCAGGAGGGGTGTGGCATCACAGGGAAAGTGATGTGACATCATTTGGGGAGAGGGGTGACATCATTATGGGAGGGTGTGATACCCTGGGGAGGACCAGAAATGAAGGTAAGAACAGGGCCCACAAGATGTAAGTCTACCACTGTCCAGAATGGCTGAAATAGAGGCCTCTACAAGGCAATTCCCTTCCACTGGGGAACCCATGCTCATTATTCAGAGTTCCTCAAATCTAGCAATGATTATCCAGACAGTCATTTGGAATGCAACAGTAAGTGGGGCGGATGGGAGGAGAATCCACCATCACATTGGTACATACTTTCTCTTTGTAAGAACTTACGCCTCTGATTTAAATGCAGTGAACTTCAGTTAGTGACAATCAGGGCTTTGAGATTCAAAAGTTCCAGTAGGAATACCAGTGGTATTTAACCATTTAAGATTGTAGAGATTACATCCAGCAGCAGATTTACAATGAAACACCCCTTGCCTAGGCACAGGGCTACGATCAATGTGGGGCCCCTGCCCTGACCAGTGTCTACGGGCACCAATCAGAGCCTAATAACTCTGCAATTGTTGATAAGTTCATTTGTTGAGCTTATCAGCAGGCAATGCAGAGTGACATCAGACTCTGATTGGTCAAGACCTCTTACAGCGGGAAAACAGACTGGTCCGAACGTTGAGGCATGTGCATGAGAAGAACCAGAGGTGACTAATTGAAGATGGAGAGGCAGAAAATCCTGTGTTTTACTTCTGCGAAAAAAGGCACAGTCAGCAGGCTTCTTGACCCAGGGCTGAGGGCAGGGCAGCCAGCAACAGCGAGGCATCGGGTGAAAGTCATGAGCCAAGGTGAATCAGCAGGTCAGCAGCTATCAAGCAGTGAGTGGAATAGTTGAGGGGCTACTCGACCCAGCCAGGACTAAAGGCAGGCCAGCCAGAAACAGCGAGGTGAGGCATGAGGCATCGGGGCCAGGAGAAAGCCTTGAGGTGGTTTTCCAGGCAGTCGGGATCAGCAGCCATTGAGTAGTGAGGGGAGCAGGTGAGGTAGCTTGACCCCCAGGACTGCAGAGAGCAGGCCAGCCAGCAAGGCATCGAATCAAACTTTACCAGCACTAAGAGATGACGAGTGAGGCAGGAGAACTTGAAGGCCCCAGGTGAGTGAGGTTAGTGAAACTGTGAGTATCAGTGAGTGTGAAGGGAAGGGGGGGGGGGGGGAGACTGTGAGGGGCTGGGGGATGGGGGCAAACATGTGTGGGTGTGGGGGACAAGGGGAGCAGAATGTGTGATAGGGGAAGTTAGCCAGAATTGCAGACTTGCACTAAAGCAGAGTTTTTCAAAGTGCGTGTTGTGACCGACATGTGGGTGGGTCGTGTGTCGGCATCAGGAGGGTCGCGGAGTGATTGGTCTTCCCTTTCCCTTGGTGGTCCCAATCGCGGGAGAAGCGCCACCAGCTTTTACATTTAGAATGGTGGCACTGCTATGGAAATAAATGAGGCTGTGTGGAGTTTTCCAGCCAGAAGGTGCAACAGGGAGCAGGTCTCACGGAATGTATGAACACTTGAAGTCAAGCACCCTCCAGGTACCTGCTCCTGGTGCCAAACACGGAGCAGTGTTTCTTCCATTTTCCAGTTGCTGGAAAGCAAGGCAAGTGAACTGTGAGGGTGAATGGTTTTCTTAAAAGGAAGATTTAGATTTAAATTTATTGTCATGTGTATCGAGGTACAGTGAAAAGTATTATTCTGCGTACAGTTCAGGCAGATTGCTCCATACAAGAAAAGATAGAACATACGATAAATACGTGAGGACACATAATGAAAATACATAAACATAGACAGAGGGTGAAGTATACCATATAAAGTGAAGATATGTAGAAAGATCAGTTCAGTCAGAAACTCAAAGAGGCAGTGTACCTATTGGCCAGGATCTCACAACAAAATCTGCTGGAGAGAGCCGCTCACGAGAGTCTAGGACAGGACAGAGCAGTGCTAGTGTTAGCTCTGTACAGAGCTCCAGGGCATCTGGGTTAACAGCCTACAAAGAAAAAACTTAACTCGGGAACAAAGCAGTATGAAGATAAGTTCATGAGGCAAGGTTTTTGTCAATTGTGCCAAGCAAATAAGGATGCAAGCCCATGTGTGTTATTATGCAGGGAAATATTTGCAAATGACAGGAGAAATTTCAGATTTTGAAAGGGAAGTGGTGGGTGAAAAATTCCTTTTGAGCTTGAGATCCCAGAGTCAGTTATTAACTTAGAGCTGACTCCAAGTTAAAAGACTACGCTGATGTAGCTAAACTGTAATATCACATTTTAAACATGCCAGAAGCTTATGAGGCTGTCAGCTTTCTGGTGTAGCATCTCCGAGGAGCATCCAGTGCTTGGTAAAGCACGTATTTTTTTGCCATTGCCAAGGGGCTTTTCACAGTAACTTCACTGCAGTGTAAATGTAAGCCTACTTGTGACAATAAAGATTATTATTATAATTATTCACAGTGACCTACAGGTGCGATGTTGGATTTTCCATTTTCACAAAGACACAGATGGCAAAAAGGTACTGGCTGAACTCTGCACCCTCTCCTCCTGTGAACCTGATTGGAGTGAGATCATGAGGGCCAAGCAGGCTTTCCTTTCGTACTAAAGGTATGTGAACATGGCGTGTGTCTCCAAGGTTGGTTGGCGTGGGACGCGAAGGTCATTCGGCTAGGGTCACAAAGGTCGGCCGGCGAGAGTCATGAAGCCGGTGTGGGTCTAGAAGGTCGGTTGGCATGGATTCCAAAGGTCGGCCAGTTGGTAAAAGTGGGTCCCAGAAAAAAAGTTTGAAAAACACTGCACGAAAGCATTAAAGCCGTGATTAATTTGTGTATTCCTCTGTCTTGCGCCTTTGCATTCTGCGGGGCAAGGGTGAGTGGGCTCGGGATGGGTGTGACATCATGGCGAGGGGGGCCCAGAAATGAAGTGAGTGAGGGGCTCACAGTGTAAATCTACCTCTGGTTACAAGCATGCAATGAGGAAGGTTCTTGCTGCATGCCCAGTAATGTCTTGCTTAGTATATGATAATTGATAATGGGGAAGAATCCTAACACAGTGACAGTGTTACGATCCCATCAAATTCCTACAGTGCAGAAGGAGGCCATTCGGCCTATTGAGTCTACACTGACCCTCCGAAAGAGCACACAGCCCCCCCTATCCCCATAACCCAACCCAACCTACACATCTTTGGACATCAAGGGTCAATTTGTCATGGTACCCGAACAGGCGCCGTAGTGTGGCGAGAAGGGGATTTTCACAGTGACTTCATTGCAGTGTTAATGTAAGCCTACTTGTGACACTAATAAAGATTATTATTATGGCCAATCCATCTCATCTGCACACCTTTGGACTAGGGAGGGAAACAGAGCACCCGGCAGAAACCCACGCAGACACGGGCAGAACGTGCAAACTCCAGTCGCCCTAGGCCTGAATTGAATCCAGATCCCTGGCGCTGTGAGGCAGCAGTACTGATCACTATGCCACCATGCTTCCTCTAGTCTCCCCTATGTAGAGGAGACTGCATTGTGGAACAGCGGAAATTGAAGGAGGTACAAGTGAAATGCTGCTTTACCTGAAAGGAGTGTTTTGGGCCTTGAATAATGTGGAGGGAGGAGGTAAAGAGGCAGGTGTGGCACCTTCTTCGATTACAGGATGAGGTGCCGCAAGAAGGGAATGGAGAGTGGGATGGAGAGTTGGGTGAACAGGAAGAGAGGGAGTGGTCCCTGCAGAAGGTAAGGACTCAATCACTCTAGGGTGATATCTGCCCTTAACCTCTCACCACAACAACCGCCTGCCATCGGGAGATGCTTGCTTTGCGAGAATAGCTTCTTCCCAGCAGTGTGGCTGGGATCTAATGATTTCAGCAGAGTATGAGAAATTGTAACAGATTACCGCTGAGGGACGATTTTAACAGTGTTTAAAATGTTCTGAATCTTCTCAACTATTAGCAATGTTACATTACAGTCCTTCTTTAGTAACAATGTACTAAATTCATTTTTAAACCACAAGGAAATGAACTGATAAACTGAAACGTTGTAGCTGGGACACAAACAATTGTCTCAATTATTGTTTTACTCAATTTATACTTAATGCAGAAATCCCAGTTCTCTTATCCATTAGCACACATAACTATGATATTCTGGGATAACGATCCCAACCAAATAAAATTGGACTTGTAAACTCACTGGATCATGTTGTCAACTGGTTGTATAATTCCGACAATTCAAAGACACTTTTGTCCTCACTATAAATAAAGTATTACACAGTATTATTGTAGACTGCAAGCCGGGACCAGGTAAAGGACACAAAGCGAGCGCGGTGAGTATTTCCCAGAGGTGCACTCTATTCGGGACCGCACTAAGAAGACTATTTGTATGGTTCTATTTTTTGAGTACCTGTTTTCTGGAAGTGCAGTTAGTCGAGTTGCAGTGTCCGGGGGATTTGAGTCTTGCTCTGCACCGGGTTCCCAGGAAACGCACAGTTTCGCAGAGGGAGATGTAAACAGTTGAGGGTTGCCTAGGTTTTCTGGCATGTGACCAGGCTGGTCAGTCAGTGAAACGATGTTTGCATCTTCAGAGGATCTGGTGTGACCGTGCTCAGGAATCTTTGCAAAAACAAAACACTGCCGATGCTGGGAATCTGAATTGTAGATTATTTGCAATGCTTTATGGGACTATTATATGTAGCATGATGAATATTAGGAGTTTTAATATTTTTTCCAGACGAATCCTGATAAACTTTCTGACAGATACAACAAACTAAAATAAAACATAATTGTAGCGAAGCAATCATTTTTCTCTCTCACATCTTTCCTTCCTGAAGATGCTGGGTCCCCAGGGAACTTGTACAATTGCATCATCTTTACCAACATTGGTACAGAGCCCTTATCAACCAAAAATGATTTAACCGTATTGGTTGAAGTAAAAGACGCGCCAGAATTTTAAAAATAATATTCAGGAAAAAATATTTCAGTGCGTGTAGATATTTGATATTAACATTTCAAATAAAATACATTTCAAACAATTCAGTGCATAAAGATATTTGATATTTACATTTCAGATAATTTTTTTTTCAAATAATTCAGTGCATATAGGTAATTGATATTTACATTCCAAATAATTCAGTGCATATAGATATTCGATATTACATTTCAAATTACATTCCACTGCACAAATTTTCAAATTACAAACAAAAACAATGATACAGGATGACATCTTATTGTAGAACCAAAAAAAATCCTTTTTGTTGTCACACTCAATATCACTGGTGTAAAGTAAACTCACTTTCTACAAATTGTACATCATCTCAGGGCATAATAAAAATCGTTATTGTCACAAGTAGGCTTCCATTGCAATGAAGTTACTGTGAAAAGCCCATAGTCGCCATTTCCGGCACCTGTTCGGGTACACAGAGGGAAAATTCAGAATGTTCAAATTACCTAACAGCACGTCTTTCGGGACTAGTGGGAGGAAACCGGAGCACCTGGAGGAAACCCACGCAGACACAGGGAGAACATCGCACAGACAGTGGCCCAAGCTGAGAATCGGACCTGGGACCCTGACGCTGTGATGCAGCAGTGCTAACCACTGTGCAACTGTGCCTGGTGTTGCTTTTCTTTTAAAGAGCCACAAAGGCATCAGTTCTTCTGCTGTCAGAACAACAGTGTAGTTGGTCATTTCAAGGCCCGGCATTTTTAATTGACAGATGGTGCCTGACCTGCTGATTTTTTCTATTTTTATTTCAGAGTTCCAGCACCTGGAGTATCTTGCCTTTGTATTAGGGTTTTTATTGGTATCACAGCATAGAAGGAGGCCATTTGGCCCATTGAGTCTGCACCAGCTCTCTAAATGAGCATCATCACTTAGTGCCATTCCCCTACCTTTTCCCCATACCCCTGCATATTGTTTGTATTCAAATAACCATCTAATGCCCTCTTGAATGCCTCGATTGAACCTGCCTCCACCACACTTCCAGACAGTGCATTCCAGACCCCAATCACTGGCTCTGTGAAAAAGTTTTTTCTCACATCACATTTGTTTCTATTGCAAATCACTTTAAAATCTATGCCCTCTCATTCTTGAATTGTTCTAGAACCTTTAGCGCCCACAGTCTTGTTCAACGGAACATCAAAAGTTAAAGGAATTTCATCTGCATTGCTTAATTATCCAAGTTCAAAACAGAGCACCTAGAGGATGTTCTGAGACATAAGAACATAAGAACTAGGAGCAGGAGTAGGCGGCATCTGGCCCCTCGAGCCTGCTCCACCATTCAATGAGATCATGGCTGATCTTTTGTGGACTCAGCTCCATTTTCCGGCCCGAACACCATAACCCTTAATCCATTTATTCTTCAAAAAACTATCTATCTTTATCTTAAAAACATTTAATGAAGGAACCTCAACTGCTTCACTGGGCAAGGAATTCCATAGATTCACAACCCTTTGGGTGAAGAATTTCCTCCTAGGCTCAGTCCTGAATCTACTTCCCCTTATTTTGAGGCTATGCCCCCCAATTCTGCTTTCACCTGCCAGTGGAAACAACCTGCCCACAACTATCCTATCTATTCCCTTCATAATTTTATATGTTTCTATAAGATCCCCCCACATCCTTCTAAATTCCGAGTACGTCCCAGTCTACTCAACCTCTCCTCGTAATCCAACCCCTTCAGCTCTGGGATTAACCGAGTGAATCTCCTCTGCACACCCTCCAGTGCCAGTACGTCCTTTCTCAGGTAAGGAGACCAAAACGGAACACAATACTCCAGGTGTGGCCTCACTAACACCTTATACAATTGCAGCATAACCTCCCTAGTCTTAAGCTCCACCCCTCTCGCAATTAAGGACAAGACAATTTTCTAATGCAGGTGTCCGTCACAAACAAGAAAAATGTGTGTTCCTGGCAGGCAATTTGGTCTATTTAGGGTACTGAGTCGATAATAAAGGCCTACACCCAGGAAAGAGAAAGTTAAGGCCATCAAAGAGACACCGACCCCCCAAAATATGACAGAATTAAAATATTTCCTAGGCTTCATAAACTACTATGGGAAATTTATCCTAAACTTGGCAACTTTATAATAATAATCTTTATTGTCACAAGTAGGCTTACATTAACCTTGCAATTAAGTCACTGTGTAAATCCCGTAGTCGCCACATTCCGGCGCCTGTTCGGGTACATAGAGCGAGAATTTAGACTGTCAAAATTACCTAACAGCACGTCTTTTGGACTTGTGGGAGGAAACCAGAGCACCCAAAGGAAACCCACGTAGACATGGGGAGAACGTGCGTCTCCGCACAGATAGTGACCTAGGCCGGGAATCGAACCTGGGACCCTGGCACTATGAAGCAGCAGTGCTAACCACTGTGTTACCCTGCTACCCTATGTCATCTTTGTTCACACTGTTAATAAAACACCAGAACTGGTAATGGCAGGCACTGCAGGATGACGTCTTCTCGAAGTTGAAGTTGCAGTTACTATGAAGAAAGGCTAGATAAGCTTGGGTTGTTTTCTTTGGAGCAGAGGAGGCTGAGACGGGATCTGATTGAGGTGTAAAAGGTTATGAGGGGCATGGACAGCATGTATAGATAGAAGTTGTTCCCCTTAGTTGAAAGGTCAATAATAAGGGGGCATGATTTTACGGTGAACAGCCGGAGGTTTAGAGGGGATTTGAGAAAATAAATTTTCACCCAGAGGGTGGTGGGAATCTGGATGCACTGCCTGGGAGGCTAGTTGAGGCAGGAAACCTCACAATAAAAAGGACTTTGATGAACCCTTGAAATATCATAATATTCAAGGCTATGGGCCGAGTGCTGGGAAGTGGGATTAGTGTAGATTAGACTATCGTTTTTTTGTTGATGCAGGCTTGAATGGCCTCTTCTGTACTGCATGATTCTATGAACAAACAAAGAACAAAGAACAAAGAAATGTACAGCACAGGAACAGGCCCTTCGGCCCTCCAATCCCGTGCCAACCATGCTGCCCGACTAAACTACAATCTTCTACACTTCCTGGGTCCGTATCCCTCTATTCCCATCCTATTCATGTATTTGTCAAGATGCCCCTTAAATGTCACTATCGTCCCTGCTTCCACTACCTCCTCCGGTAGCGAGTTCCAGGCACCCACTACCCTCTGCGTAAAAAACTTGCCTCGTACATCTACTCTAAACCTTGCCCCTCTCACCTTAAACCTATGCCCCCTAGTAATTGACCCCTCTACCCTGGGGAAAAGCCTCTGACTATCCACTCTGTCTATGCCCCTCATAATTTTGTATACCTCTATCAGGTCGCCCCTCAACCTCCTTCGTTCCAGTGAGAACAAACCGAGTTTATTCAACCGCTCCTCATTGCTAATGCCCTCCATACCAGGCAACATTCTGGCAAATCTCTTCTGCACCCTCTCTAAAGTCTCCACATTCTTCTGGTATTGTGGCGACAAGAATTGAACACTATACTCCAAGTGTGGCCTAACTAAGGTTCTATACAGCTGCAACATGACTTGCCAATTCGTATACTCAATGCCCCGGCCAATGAAGGCAAGCATGCCGTATGCCTTCTTGACTACCTTCTCCACCTGTGTTGCCCCTTTCAATGACCTGTGGACCTGTACTCCTAGATCTCTTTGACTTTCAATACTCTTGAGGGTTCTACCATTCACTGTATATTCCCTACCTGCATTAGACCTTCCAAAATGCATTACCTCACATTTGTCCGGATTAAACTCCATCTGCCATCTGTCCGCCCAAGTCTCCAAACAATCTAAATCCTGCTGTATCTTCCGACAGTCCTCATCGCGATCCGCAATTCCACCAACTTTTGTGTCGTCTGCAAACTTACTAATCAGACCAGTTACATTTTCCTCCAAATCATTTATATATACTACAAAGAGCAAAGGTCCCAGCACTGATCCCTGTGGAACACCACTGGTCACAGCCCTCCAATTAGAAAAGCATCCTTCCATTGCTACTCTCTGCCTTATATGGCCTAGCCAGTTCTGTATCCACCTTGCCAGCTCACCCCTGATCCCGTGTGACTTCACCTTTTGTACTAGTCTACCATGAGGGACCTTGTCAAAGGCCTTACTGAAGTCCATATAGACAACATCCACTGCCCTACCTGCATCAATCATCTTAGTGACCTCCTCGAAAAACTCTATCAAGTTAGTGAGACACGACCTTCCCTTCACAAAACCGTGCTGCCTCTCACTAATACGTCCATTTGCTTCCAAATGGGAGTAGATCCTATCTCGAAGAATTCTCTCCAGTAATTTCCCTACCACTGAAGTAAGGCTCACCGGCCTGTAGTTCCCTGGATTATCCTTGCTACCCTTCTTAAACAGAGGAACAACATTGGCTATTCTCCAGTCCTCCGGGACATCACCTGAAGACAGCGAGGATCCAAAGATTTCTGTCAAGGCCTCAGCAATTTCCTCTCCAGCCTCCATCAGTATTCTGGGGTAGATCCCATCAGGCCCTGGGAACTTATCTACCTTAATATTTTTTAAGACACCCAACACCTCGTCATTTTGGATCTCAATGTGACCCAGGCTATCTACACACCCTTCTCCAGACTCAACATCTACCAATTTCTTCTCTTTGGTGAATACTGATGCAAAGTATTCATTTAGTACCTCGCCCATTTCCTCTGGCTCCACACATAGAATCCCTTGCCTATCCTTCAGTGGGCCAACCATTTCCCTGGCTACCCTCTTGCTTTTTATGTACGTGTAAAAAGCCTTGGGATTTTCCTTAACCCTATTTGCCAATGACTTTTCGTGACCCCTTCTAGCCCTCCTGACTCCTTGCTTAAGTTCCTTCCTACTTTCCTTATATTCCACGCAGGCTTCATCTGTTCCCAGCCTTTTAGCCCTGACAAATGCCTCCTTTTTCTTTTTGACGAGGCCTACAATATCTCTCGTCATCCAAGGTTCCCGAAAATTGCCGTATTTATCCTTCTTCCTCATAGGAACATGCCGGTCCTGAATTCCTTTCAACTGCCACTTGAAAGCCTCCCACATGTCAGATGTTGATTTGCCCTCAAACATCCGCCCCCAATCTATGTTCTTCAGTTCCCGCCTAATATTGTTATAATTAGCCTTCCCCCAATTTAGCACATTCATCCTAGGACCACTCTTATCCTTGTCCACCAGTACTTTAAAACTTACTGAATTGTGGTCACTGTTACCGAAATGCTCCCCTACATCTACCACCTGGCCGGGCTCATTCCCCAATACCAGGTCCAGTACCGCCCCTTCCCTAGTTGGACTGTCTACATATTGTTTTAAGAAGCCCTCCTGGATGCTCCTTACAAACTCCGCCCCGTCTAAGCCCCTGGCACTAAGTGAGTCCCAGTCAATATTGGGGAAGTTGAAGTCTCCCATCACCACAACCCTGTTTTTACTCTTTTCCAAAATCTGTCTACCTATCTGCTCCTCTATCTCCCGCTGGCTGTTGGGAGGCCTGTAGTAAATGCCCAACATTGTGACTGCACCCTTCTTATTCCTGATCTCTACCCATATAGCCTCACTGCCCTCTGAGGTGTCCTCCCGCAGTACAGCTGTGATATTCTCCCGAACCAGTAGCGCAACTCCGCCTCCCCTTTTACATCCCCCTCTATCCCGCCTGAAACATCTAAATCCTGGAACGTTTAGCTGCCAATCCTGCCCTTCCCTCAACCAGGTCTCTGTAATGGCAACAACATCATAATTCCAAGTACTAATCCAAGCTCTAAGTTCATCTGCCTTACCCGTAATACTTCTTGCATTAAAACATATGCACTTCAGGCTACCTGACCCGCTGTGTTCAGCAACTTCTCCCTGTCTGCTCTGCCTCAGAGCCACACTGTCCCTATTCCCTAGTTCTCCCTCAATGCTCTCACCTTCTGACCTATTGCTCCTGTGCCCATCCCCCTGCCATACTAGTTTAAACCCTCCCGTGTGACACTAGCAAACCTCGCGGCCAGGATATTTATGCCTCTCCGGTTTAGATGCAACCTGTCCTTCTTATACAGGTCACACCTGCCCCGGAAGAGCTCCCAGTGGTCCAGATGATTCTACATCCTGGCTCATTATGATTCCAAGAGAGAACTGGTATTAACATGTTAAGCATCTCCATATGGAGTAGGGCAGTCTTTTCCCATTGATGGGACGATGGCACAGAGAGATTTATAGCATATGCATCCAGAAACTTGGTGGATGCAGGAAGACGCTAGTTTCAGAATGAAAAGGAAGGATTGGCTGTTAATTTTGGGGTGAAGAAATTCCACCTATATATCTCTGGCATACATTTCACAATTGTTACAGACTATAAACCCCGGCTGGGCCTTCTAAAGTGGATAAAGTGATTCCCCCCATCACCTCGGCTTGGATTCAACATTGGGCATTATAGTTAGTGACCTCCGAATACTCTTTTGAGGACTATCCAGGAACACAAATTGCCAATGCGGATGCCATGAGTCGCCTTCCACTGCCCACAAGCTTGGCCCCTCTGTTGACTTTGGAAGAAGTCATCACAACTTTGAACTTCCTGGATTCCTTGGCAGTATTAGTGAGGCAGATTCAAGTGTGGACCCAGTAGGATCCTCCACTGGCAAAATTGCCCCATATGATTCTCAGTGGCAGAATCCGAGGACACCCCACAGATGGCATGAAGCCCTTCTTCACTAAGTGACAAGAGCTGAGTATGGAAGATGGTATCATCTTGTGGGTAGCCAAAATAGTCCCCCCCCCCGCCCAGGTTGGCAGTCAATCCTGATGGAATTGCACAATGGACATCTCTGGGTATCCAAAATAAAAATGCTTGCAAGGAGCTATGTCTGGTGGCCCTGGCCCAATAAGGGGCTGGTTTAGCACACTGGGCTAAATCGCTGGCTTTTAAAGCAGACCAAAGCAGGCCAGCAGCAGGGTTCAATTCCCGTACCAGCCTCCCGAACAGGCACCGGAATGTGGCGACTAGGGGCTTTTCACAGTAACTTCATTTGAAACCTACTTGTGACAATAAGCGATTTTCATTTCATTTCATTTTTCATTCATTGAGAATCTGGTGAAGCAGTGCACATTGTGCCAGGAGAACCAGAGCTCCCACCTTCGGCCTCTTTGCACCATGAGAGTGGGCAGGAATACCATGGGTACGGGTGCAAGTGGACTTAGCTGACATGTTCTTGGGATCAATGTTCTATATTATAGTATGTCCTCCACGACTTCTCATCCAACAATCGAAAAACTCCAGCAAAGTTTCTGTATCGATGGCATACAAGAGGTCCTCATATCTGATAATGTCCTTTACCAGTGGACATTTTCAGGCATTCATGATGTTGAATGGCATTAAACATATCAGAACGGTGCTGTATGATCCATTGTCCAATGGCCTGGCTGAATGGGCAGTTCAACAATTCAAAACCAGAATGAAGAAACAGCTTGCTCGTTCCCTGGATATGAAACTGGCCTTCTTTGGTTCCTCTTTGATTATAGAACCACACCGCACAGGATGACAGGAGTCACACCAGTGGAATTGTTAATGGCACAACAACTGTGCACCAGGCCCAGCCTGCTATTTCCCAACTTGGGGGGGGGGGGAGAGTCAAAGCAGGAGACCCAAAAAAGGAATTATGACATCAAAAGACCTGAAAGGATCTTCAGAACAGGAGATGCCATCTATGTGCAGAACTTTCAAGCTGGTTCCCAATGGATCACAGGAGTCGTGCTGGAAAAGATTGATCTAGTTTCTTCCAAAGTCAAAGTCCAAGGGAAGGCCATGAAAAAACACTTGGACCTCATGAGAAACAGGAAACCCACTCCAATGGAGCCGATTTCAGCAGAGACGACAACCTTGATGCCTGTTGTGACTATCTCCGGCAAGGGGCCTCAGTCCATGGAAGAGGCATTCACCTAGGCGATGAAGAGGCAAAGTCCGAAATGGAGACTGAGGAGTTCGATCCTCTGCAGGGAGTCAGCATCGAAGACGAGCCTCTGTCTGAGGTCCTTCGACGCTCAATAACGAAGTGATGATACCCGTCCGCTTCATGCCCCTGATTCAGCTCCACCTGCTGTTGACTTGAAGCCTCTTGCCAAGCTACGAAAGAGGCGAATGATGTAATGTCGCAGAAATCACTACTGGTTAACAAAAATGGAAATTAGTCATGATGACCATGCCGGGGTCTCGGAGGTGAGGATAGCCCCTTAGTGCTGCGGGACAGAGCTGGGCAGTGCCCAGGCACAGACCCCCAACAGCGCCAGGTTGGCACTGCCAGGTTGCCACTGCCAGGATTCCCAGGGACGGGCCATGGGCATGGCCTCGCGGGAACACCATGGGAGGGCCACAATACGTGAGGATGCCAGCGATGGTGATGTGGTGAGGGGGGGAATGATGCCCTGCTGTCAAAGAGGTTGGCAGGGGAAGATACCTTTGTCGGAGATAATGGGGGGAGAGGACGCTGAGGCACCCTGATGCCTAAATGTTGTGTGGGGGTGAGGTTGGGCGAAGGGACCCGACCATTGAGTGGTGGGGGAGGAGGTTAACCCACTTTACTGGAGGTTGTCTGCCCTTGTCTGCCTGGGGTCAAAATATCTGGGTGGGGTTAGGAGGGGACCTTTAACTAGTCTTTGGGATCGGGGCGCCCTTTAATAAGGGCACCCCGATCACAGTGTAGCTGGGCTCCCGGCACTATGAGGCCCCACTCTTCCAGAGTGGTGGCACTAAACACACTATCTGCTTTTCTTGGATGAAGTGTCAGATGATCTGGAGCTGCCTGTGTGTCTGGGGAGAAAGTCGTCAGTTTTCAGTCAGAGCCTGATATTTTGTCATTTTATTTGGAAAAGTCCGCCCAATGTGCTGAGTGTGTAGCTCGCGTGATAGGGGGAGACTCAGTCTGGGCCCACCCGCATAATCTCAATGTGACAGGGGAGACTCTCAGTCAGGACCCACCCACACATTCTCAATGTGACAGGGGAGACTCTCAGTCAGGACCCACCCGCAAAATCTCAATGTGACAGGGGAGACTCTCAGTTTGGACCATCCGGCACAATCTCAATGTGACAGGGGGAGACTCTCAGTCTGGACCATCCGGCATAATCTCAATGTGCCAGGGGAGACTCTCAGTCTGGGCCCACCCGCACAATCTCAATGTGACAGGGGAGACTCTCAGTCTGGACCCTCTGGCACAATCTCAATGTGACAGGGGGAGACTCTGAGTCTGGGCCCTCTGGCACAATCTCAATGTGACGGGGGAGACTCTCAGTCTGGACCATCCGGCACAATCTCAATGTGACGGGGGAGACTTTCAGTCTGGACCATCCGGCACAATCTCAATGTGACGGGGGAGACTTTCAGTCTGGACCTACCGGCACAATCTCAATGTGACAGGGGAGACTCTCAGTCTGGACCATCCGGCACAATCTCAATGTGACAGGGGGAGACTCTCAGTCTGGACCATCCGGCACAATCTCAATGTGATGGGGGAGACTCTCAGTCTGGACCATCCGGCACAATCTCAATGTACAGGGGGAGACTCTCAGTCTGGACCATCCGGCACAATCTCAATGTGACAGGGGGAGACTCTCAGTCTGGACCATCCGGCACAATCTCAATGTGACAGGGGGAGACTCTCAGTCTGGTCCATCCGGCACAATCTCAATGTGATGGGGGAGACTCTCAGTCTGGGCCCTATGGCACAATCTCAATGTACAGGGGGAGACTCTCTGTCTGGACCCACCCGCACATTCTCAATGTGACAGGGGGAGACTCTCAGTCTGGGCCCTCTGGCACAATCTCAATGTACAGGGGGAGACTCTCAGTCTGGACCATCCGGCACAATGTCAATGTACAGGGGGAGACTCTCAGTCTGGACCCACCCGCACATTCTCAATGTACAGGGGGAGACTCTCAGTCTGGACCATCCGGCCCAATCTCAATGTGACAGGGGGAGACTCTCAGTCTGGACCATCCGGCACAATCTCAATGTGACAGGGGGAGACTCTCAGTCTGGGCCCTCTGGCACAATCTCAATGTGACAGGGGGAGACTCTCAGTCTGGACCATCCGGCACAATCTCAATGTGACAGGGGAGACTCTCAGTCTGGACCATCCGGCACAATCTCAATGTGACAGGGGGAGACTCTCAGTCTGGACCATCCGGCACAATCTCAATGTGACAGGGGGAGACTCTCAGTCTGGACCCATCCGCACAATCTCAATGTACAGGGGAGACTCTCAGTCTGGGCCATCCGGCACATTCTCAATGTGACAGGGGGAGACTCTCAGTCTGGGCCCTCTGGCACATTCTCAATGTGACAGGGGAGACTCTCAGTCTGGACCATCCGGCCCAATCTCAATGTGACAGGGGAGACTCTCAGTCTGGGCCCTCTGGCACAATCTCAGTGTGACAGGGGGAGACTCTCAGTCTGGACCATCCGGCACAACCTCAGTGTGACAGGGGGAGACTCTCAGTCTGGACCATCCGGCCCAATCTCAATGTACAGGGGGAGACTCTCAGTCTGGACCATCCGGCCCAATCTCAATGTGACAGGGGGAGACTCTCAGTCTGGGCCATCCGGCACAATCTCAATGTGACAGGGGGAGACTCTCAGTCTGGGCCATCCGGCCCAATCTCAATGTGACAGGGGGAGACTCTCAGTCTGGACCATCCGGCATAATCTCAATGTGACAGGGGAGACTCTCAGTCTGGACCATCCGGCCCAATCTCAACGTGACAGGGGAGACTCTCAGTCTGGGCCCACTGGCACAATCTCAATGTGACAGTGGAGACTCTCAGTCTGGACCATCCGGCACAATCTCAATGTACAGGGGAGACTCTCAGTCTGGACCCACCCGCACAATCTCAATGTGACAGGGGGAGATTCTCAGTCTGGACCCACCCGCACAATCTCAATGTACAGGGGGAGACTCTCAGTCTGGACCATCCGGCACAATCTCAATGTACAGGGGAGACTCTCAGTCTGGACTCATCCGGCACAATCTCAATGTGACAGGGGAGACTCTCAGTCTGGACCCATCCGGCACAATCTCAATGTGACAGTGGAGACTCTCAGTCTGGGCCCTCTGGCACAATCTCAATGTGACAGGGGGAGACTCTGAGTCTGGGCCATCCGGCATAATCTCAATGTACAGGGGGAGACTCTCAGTCTGGGCCATCCGGCCCAATCTCAATGTGACAGGGGAGACTCTCAGTCTGGGCCATCCGGCATAATCTCAATGTACAGGGGGAGACTCTCAGTCTGGGCCCTCTGGCACAATCTCAATGTGACAGGGGAGACTCTCAGTCTGGACCATCCGGCACAATCTCAATGTGACAGGGGGAGACTCTCAGTCTGGACCATCCGGCACAATCTCAATGTGCCAGGGGAGACTCTCAGTCTGGACCATCTGGCACAATCTCAATGTGCCAGGGGAGACTCTCAGTCTGGACCCTCCTGCACAAGCACAATGCAACTTTGCTCAGTTTGAAGCTGTCAATCAACCCCTTTGACGCCTATTTGCACCAGGCGGCTGTTAATTGGCTCTTACGGCTGTCAGTCGCGGTTGCCGTGGTGAGTCCGTGCCTCGGCTGCTGGTGATTGGCGGCTCGCCGGTCAGCTCGTCGGGCGGGGCCTGACCAGCAGCTGGGCCGGCTCGGAGCCTGGGAGCCGGCGGCAGCAGGATGTCGGAGTCGCCCGAGACCCAGAGTTTGGCTTCGGCCTCCTCGCAGCTCAATCTGGCCGAGGCGGAGGGGGTGAGTAGGAGGCTCCGGGCCCAACTAGAGCCCCAGGTCTCGGGGCTTAGTGATTGCCCTCAGTGACAGGCAGCCTCCCCTCTCTTCAGTCACAGGCCGGAATGTGCCGGCCTACCCTGCAGCACCTGCTCAGTGCTGGTGTCAGAGTCCAGCTCAGCCTCCTGCCTGGATTGGGAGGACAGTGGGTGTTAAACAGCTCTTCTGCTGTCAACATGAAACTCCCAATGTTTTGACAGCTGACATTGTACCTGCAGCCTGTCTGACTGACTTTGTGTATACTCCATCATCACACCCAAATCACAGAGTTGTTACAGTGAAGAAGGAGGCCTTTCGGCCCATTGTGCCCACACCGACTCTCCAAACGAGCGTGACTTAGTGCCACCCCCTGCATTTCCCCATACCCCTGCACATTGTTTCTATTCAAATAATCATCTAATGCCCTCTTGAATGCCTCAATTGAATCTGCTTCACCACACTTCCAGACCCCAACCACTTGCTGTGTGAAAAAGTTTTTCTCATATCACATTTGCAAATCACTTTAAATCTGTGCCCATTCGTTCTTGATCCTTTTACGAGCGGGAACAGTTTCTCCCTATCTACTCTGTCCAGACCCCTCATGATTTTAAACATCTCTATCAAATCTCCTTTCAGCCTTCTCTCCAAGGAAAACAGTCCTAAGCTCTCCAATCTATCCATGTAACTCAAGTTTCTCAAATCAGGAACCATTCTTGCAAATCTCTTCTGCACTCTCTTCAGTGCATTCACATCCTTCCCATAGTGTGGCACATAGAACTGTCCACAATATTCCAGCTGATGTCTACCTAGTGCCTTGTATAAGTTCTGCATAACCTCCTTGCTCTTGTACTCCATGCCCCTGTCAGGGCTCCAGCACAAAAGTGTCAACTTCAGTTTGTGATCCAAATCATTAACCCCTCTGCCAGCCTCTGCAATTCAGACACAGCATTAAATCTCAGATCTTCTGAAATTGCAAAATTCTGAAATCTAATTCTGGCCTCTGCAGCATTCCTGATATTTATCACTCCATCATTGGCGGCCACAAAATATTAAGTTGCCTGGGTCCCAAGCTCTGGAATTCCCTCCCGAAACATCTGTGCCTCTCTCTCTCCGTTAAGATGCCCTTGAAAACTTCCATTACTAGACAGGGTTGGATGACAGGCCACCACCACAATTCAGGAAAGATGTGATTTTGTGATAAAAACAGAGAATACTGGAAAAACCCAGCAGGTCTGGCAGCACTGATGGAGAGGGAGTTCGTGTTTCTGGTCCATATGACCGTTCAATAGAGCATTATAAAGCTGCCGTATTTCACCAATCCTTGCATTTTCAGCATTGATCCATTTCTTACAGTTTCACTTTCTGTGTTATTGTGTGTAGTTGTGCTCATGTGTGCCACCATTCTGTGCAGCTGGTATTTGCATGTCCCGAGGACTGTAACTACTCGGGATTAATTAAAAATTCATGAAGCCTGGTTATAAATCAGAGACTGAGTTAAATCAATGAGGAAAGAGAGATAGAGAAGTGAAGGTTCATAGAGGAAAGTCAGTAGGTTGGGGACTGTTAAGCTGCTGCTGCGAATGATGGAGACATTAAAACCATTGATGGGCACCTTACCAGAATTGAAGGAATATTGATCTCTCAGTGGATTGTGGGGTTGTAGGTTAGCTTTGCTTTGAGGTTACAGAAATATGAAGGAATTTGGAAGTAAAGATGAGTATTTTAAAATTGGTGGGGTTGCTGGACCGGGTGCATAGCTATGTAGGTCAGCAAACACAAGGGTAATGGGGCTTGGTATGATTTTGGACTGGGAAGCAAAACTTTGGATGGGCACAAGATTATTTATGGTGGAAGATGGGAGGCAGCCAAACGTGCTTTGGAATCGTGAAGTCTCGAGGCAACAATGATATAGATGAGGGTTTCAGCAGCACGAGCTGAGGCAGGGGTGAAAATGAGAAATGTTAAGGAGGTAGAATCGGTGGTCCTCGTGATTGTGTGGATATAGAGTCAGAAAGTGATCTCGAGGTCATAAATGATGCCAAAGTCACAAATGGACTTGTTTAGCCTCAGATAGTGGCTGGGATGTAGAATGTGTGACTAGAGAGCAGATTCCAAGACTGGGACTGATTCTTCCAGTGTTTCGCTGGATGAAATTTCTCATCAGTATTGGATGTTGGACAAGCAGATTGACAAACCAGGTACAGTGGATGGCATTGACAGGGGTGGTGGTGAGGTAGAACTAGGTGTTGTTGTGAACCTAACATTGTGTAGGCTCGTGGGAAACCAATTTGTGGGGAAAACATCCTAAAGGTAATAGGTAAATGATAAGTTAACTAGTTAATGCTGTTGTTTGAAGGAGGAATGGTGGTCCTGACACCAGGGGGTCTCCCTATTTTTCAAATAGTGCCCTGAGATTTTCTTTTGCATACATCTGAAAAGATGAAGAAATCCTCAGTTTATTATCTCATCCGAAAGTTTTTCAAAAAATTTAGAGTACCCAATTCATTTTTCCAATTAAGGGGCAATTTAGCGTGGCCAATCCACCTACCCTGCACATCTTTAGAGTTGTGAGGGTGAAACCCACATAGACAGGGGGAGAACGTGCAAACTCCACACTGACAGTAACCCAGGGCCGGGATTCGAACTCGGGTCCGTAGGCAGCAATGCTAAACACTGTGCCACCGTGCTGCCTCTCATCCGAAAGTTGGCACTTAATCTGATAAAATGGCATTCCCTCAGAATTGCACTGAAGTGTTAGCCTTGACTATGGGTTGAAGTCTGTCGTGGGGTTTGAATCTCTGAAGTTGGAGACATGGGGGCAGTTTTATGAAGAATGATATCATCTTATTGACTTTCCCAAATAATGACTTAGAGAGGAAAACAGGAAGACACTGGTAAAGAAACTAAAACAGTGTAAGAATGTTAATCTTAATTGACTAGACCCTGCCCTCCAAGGACAGGGGAAAGTTATCCCACCTTTGCAGATTGGTCTTGACCCTACCTACCAGACTAGCATAGTTCAGTTTATGAAGCGGGGCCTAATCCCGAGCCACCCGAATCCCCAAACACCTGAAACTAAATCTGGCCAAGCTAAAAGGAAGCAAGGAAGCACCTCCAGGTTGGCTTGCCTCCCCCGGGAGTTTACCAGAAAATACAGTCTTTTCCAGATTTAACTCATATCCTGAAAAAGAGCCAAAGCTTTTCAGTCAGTCTCAGGCTCTCCATCCACTCCGGCAACCCCATGATTCTGAGGTTCTGTCGTCTCGACCTGTTCTTCAGGTCATCCACCTTTGCCTTCAGGTTCTTGTTCCTCTCCTCCACTAGCAGTATCCCAGCTTCCAATACGCCAATTTGATCATTATGCTGTGACAGTGCTGTCTCTACACCCTTCAGCACCTCTCCATGTTCCTTCACAGCCTCCAAGGCTTTCCCCAGCTTCTCCTGAATCGGACCAAGCACCTTGACCTTTCGAGGATTTTCATCATCACGTTTCCTTGCTTATCAAATGCTTGTCGAATTGATTTTCATGCTCTTGCGCCAGCACCCCAGTTGGCGTTTCCACAGTAATAGGAGCGACGACGTGCGCCATATTCTCTTCCCATGAGCCTCGTGAACCTTCTGGCTCCGTCGAAGGATTGTGACCCTTCGCCTTCTTGCCACCAACTTTCCTTGTAACATTTGACATACTTTCGTCGACAGATGCTTAATGCAATTAGATGGGCCGGGTTTGATCACCAAAATTCCCCGGGAACTGTGCAAAAAAGACCAAAAAACAAGAATCCTGGCTGGAGGGAGCTACCTTATGTGCAACCTTCTCCTACATGTCACTACTGGAAGCCCCACAGCTTGGCTACTATATTACTGATTATAAATGCTTTTCCTCATGTTGAGCTTTCTATTAATGATGTAACTTTATTACTTTTTGAGAATGAGACGTTTACCACTCTATGTTTGAGTTACTTATTGTTTAAGAGCATAATCCCACAATCTCAGTGACTGAGTTAATAATATGGAGTAATCAATAAACTGATTTGTTTGTTTCAAGATTTTTAGACTTGTCCCAGTTAACGTTTAAAGCTAATTTATTGTGGTTCCTTTTTCCTCATGTTAGGTTTATCCAATTGGAACTTTACTTCCCAAATTCATTGATTTTTGAAATTGTTACACTTGGTGTTGTTGCGAGATAGTACGATGAGGCAGAGTTACATCCAGCATTTGGCCAGCATTATTTGCCCACCCCTAATTGTCCTTGAGAAGGTGGTGGAGAGCCACCTTCTTGAACTGCTGCAGCCAACGTGGTGTAGGTACACTCACAGTGCTGTCATGAAGGATATTCCAGGATTTTTACCCAGTGACAGTGAAGAAACCGTGATATATTTCCAAGTCATGACGGTGAGTGACTTGGAGGGGAGTTTGCAGGTGGCGATGTTCCCAAGTGTCTGTTGCTGTTGTCCTTCTAGATGGTAGTGACTGTGGTTTTGGAAGGTGTTGTCTCAGGAGCTCTGGTGAGTTCCTACAAAGCATTTTGTAGATAGTGCTGCTCTGTGCATCATTGGTGGATGATGTGAATGTTGAAGTTTGTACATGGGTTCCTGATGGTGTGAGTTTCTTGAGTATTGTTGGAGCTGCACTCATCCAGGCATGTGGAGAGTATTCCATCCCATTCCTGACTTGTGTTCTGCCTGACAATAGTCAGTGATTCGTTCCTGTGGGATGCTGCTGAGAAGCTGGGCAGAAGTCATTAGACCTTGAAAATAGAAGGATCTAACTCTCTCTGCTGAAGTAAATAACTGCTCTATTGTTCTGATATCAGTGAGTGCCTGGCACATTTTTACTATATATTTGAAATTATCTTGAGTCTACAGAGAAAGTAGACAACCTTGCCAGAGAAAACCATCTTAAATCTAGGAGGAAGAAGTGTGAAAAAATGTTAGAACTCTCAAAGACTTTAATGGAGGCCATCCGAGTGTACCGGAGATCTTTTATCCTTTTATTTTTTAAATCATTATTGTCTTCCATCTCCCACCCTTTCCCTGTGTGTGTGTGTGTGTGTGTGTGTGTGTTTAAGAGGGAGTGAGTGAGTGTGAGTGTCTCTCTGCGCACGAGTGTGTCTGAGTGCGAGAGAGAGTGCATCAGTGTGTGTGTGTGCGCGAGAGTGAGTGTGCACATGTGTGTGTGAGCATGTGTGAGAGGTGTGTGTGTGGGTTGAGAGGTGTGTGTGTGGGTTGAGAGGTGTGTCAGTGGGTGTGAGAGGTGTGTGTGGGTGTGAGAGGTGTGTGAGAATGTGTGTCTGGGTGAGAGAATGTGTGTCTGGGTGAGAGAATGTGTGTCTGGGTGAGAGAATGTGTAGCTGGGTGAGAGAATGTGTGGCTGGGTGAGAGATGTTGTGGGCAGCACGGTAGCATTGTGGTTAGCACAATTGCTTCACAGCTCCAGGGTCCCAGGTTTGATTCCCGGCTTGGGTCACTGTCTGTGTGGAGTCTGCACGTTCTCCCCGTGTGTGCGTGGGTTTCCTCCGGGTGCTCCGGTTTCCTCCCACAGTCCGAAGATGTGCAGGTTAGGTGGATTCGCCATGCTAAATTGTCCTTAGTGTCCAAAATTGCCTTTTGTGTTGGGTGGGGTTACTGGGGAATGGGGATAGGGTGGAGGTGTGGGTTTGGGTAGGGTGCTCTTTCCAAGAGCCGGTGCAGACTCGATGGGCCGAATGGCCTCCTTCAGCGCTGTAAATTCTATGATATTGTGTCTGGGTGAGAGAGGTGTGTGTCTGGGTGAGAGGTGTGTGTCTGGGTGAGAGAGGTGTGTGTCTGGGTGAGAGAGGTGTGTGTCTGGGTGAGAGAGGTGTGTGTCTGGGGGAGAGAGGTGTGTGTCTGGTTGAGAGAGAGGTGTGTGTCTGGTTGAGAGAGAGGTGTGTGTCTGGTTGAGAGAGAGGTGTGTGTCTGGTTGAGAGAGGTGTGTGGGTGAGAGATTGTGTCTGGGTGTGAGAGTGTGTGTGTCTGGGTGAGAGTGTCAGCGAGTGTGTGTGTAGAGTGAGGTAAAGTGGGTGTTGGGAAAAGATCATTAGGTAGTCAGTTACATTTTTGTTAGTTTACTTATATTACTGTTAAATAATAGTTCTGTGTTAAATTTACAAACCAGGTGACTGCAGCTTATTGGGCTCAGTCAAGGCCCTCAGAAATTTTAAAATAAATCTAAGTTCACTTGTGTTGTGACTCCGGGTCAGGTGGGGCTGGAATTAACTGTGCATTGGCTCAGGGTATCATGACAGCAATAACATCATCTTGATGTTAATGAGTAGTTTGAGTGCTTGAATTCATTTGTTTTATACTGATGTTCACTAGGGGCTATTTTTCATAATGTACAGTAAATGGGAGTTAGCTGATAGTGATTTGATCTAAATTCTATTGCCACAGGGAATGCAGAAGTACAATCTGCAGTTCATCCATGATGAATCTCCCAGGTTGAAATAAAACTTGTACAGATGATATGAAGTGTGTTGTACAATTCGTATTTTGCTTTTTAGCTCACAGTTTTGTTCTGTCCAGGTGGTATATTACGTTGGAACTGTAAAATTGTCCATTCAATAGGTAAAGATGAATTTGTGTCCTTTCAGACTGAATTACTAATCTCAGCTGCGCTACTGTGGGGAGGGGCTTCCACACTGGCGTTGAGGCAGAGATGCCCCTGGCATCAACCCCTTGCATTGATGAATGCCCTGGGCAGGTTTGGTATTTACTGCAGGGAGACCATTAAGGGATGATGTTTTAGTGTGTTCAGATGGTGATTGTGTTCAGAACTCTTCAAAAAATGTTCACATTTGAAAGAAATACATAGAAAAACATAGAACATAAAAAAATACAGCACAGAACAGGCCCTTCGGCCCACGATGTTGTGCCGAACCTTTGTCCTAGATCAATCATAGATTATCATAGAATTTACAGTGCAGAAGGAGGCCATTCGGCCCATCGAGCCTGCACCGGCTCTTGGAAAGAGCACCCTACCCAAGGTCAACACATCCACCCTATCCCCATAACCCAGTAACCCCACCCAACACTAAGGGCAATTTTGGACACTGAGGGCAATTTACCACGGCCAATCCACCGAACCTGCACATCTTTGGACTGTGGGAGGAAACCGGAGCACCCGGAGGAAACCCACACAGACACGGGGAGGACGTGCAGACTCCGCACAGACAGTGACCCAAGCTGGAATCGAACCTGGGACCCTGGAGCTGTGAAGCAATTGTGCTATCCACAATGCTACCCTGCTGCCCTTAAGAACAAATTAATCTACACTATATCATTCTACCGTAATCCATGTACCTATCCAATACTGCTTGAAGGTCCCTAATGTTTCCGACTCAACTACTTCCACAGGCAGTGCATTCCATGCCCCCACTACTCTCTGGGTAAAGAACCTACCTCTGACATCCCCCCCTATATCTTCCACTATTCACCTTAAATTTATGTCCCCTTGTAATGGTTTGTTCCACCCGGGGAAAAAGTCTCTGACTGTCTACTCTATCTATTCCCCTGATCATCTTATAAACCTCTATCAAGTCGCCCCTCATCCTTCTCTGTTCTAATGAGAAAAGGCCTAGCACCCTCAACCTTTCCTCGTAAGACCTACTCTCCATTCCAGGCAATATCCTGGTAAATCTCCTTTGCACCTTTTCCAAAGCTCCCACATCCTTCCGAAAATGAGGCGACCAGAACTGTACACAGTACTCAAAATGTGGCCTTACCAAAGTTTTGTACAGCTGCATCATCACCTCACGGCTCTTAAATTCAATCCCTCTGTTAATGAATGCTAGCACACCATAGGCCTTCTTCACAGCTCTATCCACTTGAGTGGCAACTTTCAAAGATGTATGAACATAGACCCCAAGATCTCTCTGCTCCTCCACATTGCCAAGAACTTTACCGTTAACCCTGTATTCTGCATTCATATTTGTCCTTCCAAAATGGACAACCTCACACTTTTCAGGGTTAAACTCCATCTGCCACTTGTCAGCCCAGCTCTGCATCCTATCTACATCTCTTTGCAGCCGACAACAGCCCTCCTCACTATCCACAACTCCACCAATCTTCGTATCGTCTGCAAATTTACTGACCCACTCTTCAACTCCCTCATCCAAGTAATTAATGAAAATCACAAACAGCAGAGGACCCAGAACTGATCCCTGCGGTATGCCACTGGTAACTGGGACCCAGGCTGAATATTTGCCATCCACCACCACTCTCTGACTTCTATCGGTTAGCCAGTTCGTTATCCAACTGGCCAAATTTCCCACTATCCCATGCCTCCTTACTTTCTGCATAAGCCTACCATGGGGAACCTTATCAAATGTCTTACTAAAATCCATGTACACTACATCCACTGCTTTACCTTCACCCACATGCTTGGTCACCTCCTCAAATAATTCAATAAGACTTGTAAGGCAAGACCTACCCCTCACAAATCCGTGCTGACTATCCCTAATCAAGCAGTGTCTTTCCAGATGCTCAGAAATCCTATCCTTCAGTACCCTTTCCATGACTTTGCCGACCACCGAAGTAAGACTAACTGGCCTGTAATTCCCAGGGTTATCTCGAGTCCCTTTTTTGAACAGGGGCACGACATTCGCCACTCTCCAATCCCCTGGTACCACCCCTGTTGACAGTGAGGACGAAAAGATCATTGCGAACGGCTCTGCAATTTCATCTCTTGCTTCCCATAGAATCCTTGGATATATCCCGTCAGGCCCGGGGGACTTGTCTATCCTCAAGTTTTTCAAAATGCCCAACACATCTTCCTTCCTGACAAGTATTTCCTCGAGCTTACCAGTCTGTTTCACACTGTCCTCTCCAACAATATGGCCCCTATCATTTGTAAATACAGAAGAAAAGTACTCGTTCTTGACCTCTCCTATCTCCTCAGACTCCATACACAATCTCCCGCTACTGTCCTTGATCGGACCTACCCTCGCTCTAGTCATTCTCATATTTCTCACATATGTGTAAAAGGCCTTGGGGTTTTCCTTGATCCTACCCACCAAAGATTGTTCATGCCCTCTCTTAGCTCTCCTAATCCCTTTCTTCAGTTCCCTCCTGGCTATCTTGTATCCCTCCAGCGCCCTATCTAAACCTTGTTTCCTCAGCCTTACACAAGTCTCCTTCTTCCTCTTAACAAGACATTCAACCTCTCTTGTCAACCATTGTTCCCTCAGTCGACCATCTCTTCCCTGCCTGACAGGGACATACATATCAAGGACACTTAGTACCTGTTCCTTGAACAAGTTACACATTTCACTTGTGTCCTTCCCTGCCAGCCTATGTTCCCAACTTATGCACTTCAATTCTTGTCTGACAACATCGTATTTACCCTTCCCCCAATTGTAAACCTTGCCCTGTTGCACGCACCTATCCCTCTCCATTACTAAAGTGAAAGTCAGAGAATTGTGGTCACTATCTCCAAAATGCTCCCCCACTAACAAATCTATCACTTTCCCTGGTTCATTACCAAGTACCAAATCCAATATGGCCTCCCCTCTGGTCGGACAATCTACATACTGTGTTAGAAAAGCTTCCTGGACACACTGCACAAACACCACCCCATCCAAACTATTTGATCTAAAGAGTTTCCACTCAATGTTTGGGAAGTTGAAGTCACCCATGACTACTACCGTGTGACTTCTGCACCTTTCCAAAATCTGTTTCCCAATCTGTTCCTCCACATCTCTGCTACTTTTGGGGGGCCTATAGAAAACTCCTAACAAGGTGACTGCTCCTTTCCTATTTCTGACTTCAACCCATACTACCTCAGTAGGCAGATACTCCTCGAACTGCCTTTCTGCAGCTGTTATACTATCTCTAATTAACAATGCCACCCCCCCCCCCCCCCCCACCACCACCTCTTTTACCACCCTCCCTAATCTTATTGAACCATCTATAACCAGGGACCTCCAATAACCATTTCTGCCCCTCTTCTATCCAAGTTTCCATGATGGCCACCACATCGTAGTCCCAAGTACCGGTCTCCATAATGCCTTAAGTTCACCCACCTTATTCCTGATGCTTCTTGCGTTGAAGTATACACACTTCAACCCATCTCCATGCCTGCAAGTACTCTACTTTGTCAGTGTTCCCTTCCCCACTGCCTCACTACACGCTTTGGCGTCCTGAATATCGGCTACCTTAGTTGCTGGACTGCAAATCCGTTTCCCATTCCCCTGCCAAATTAGTTTGAACCCTCCCGAAGAGTACTTGAAAACCTCCCTCCCAGGATATTGGTGCCCCTCTGGTTCAGTTGCAACCCGTCCCGCTTGTACAGGTCCCACTTTCCCCAGAATGCGCTTCAATTATCCAAATACCTGAAGCCCTCCCTCCTACACCTTTCCTGCAGCCACATGTTCAACTGCACTCTCCCTATTCCTAGCCTCGCTATCACGTGGCACCGGCAACGAACCAGAGATGACAACTCTGTCTGTCCTGGCTTTTAACTTCCAGCCTAACTCCCTAAACTCGTTTATTACCTCCACACCCCTTTTCCTACCTACGTCATTAGTACCAATGTGCACCACGACTTCTGGCTGCTTCCCCTCCCCCTTAAGGATCCTGAAGATACGATCCGAGACATCCCTGGCCCTGGCACCCGGGAGGCAACATACCTTCTGGGAGTCTCACTCGTCACCACAGAATCTCCTATCTATTCCCCTAACCATTGAATCTCCTACTACTATTGCTTTTCTATTCTTCCCCCCTTCCCTTCTGAGCCCCAGGGCCTTCCCCCGGTAGGTCATCCCCCCCCCACCCCAACAGCATCCAAAATGGTATACTTGTTTTGAAGGGGAACGGCCACGAGGGATCCCTGCACTCTCTGCCTGTTTGTTTTTTTCCCCCTGACTGTAACCCAGCTATTCTTGTCCTGTACCTTGGGTGTGGTTACATCCCTGTACCTCTTCTCTATCACCCCCTCTGCCTCCCGGATGATCCGAAGTTCATCCAGCTTCAGCTCCAGTTCCTTAACACGGTCTTTGAGGAGCTGGAGTTGGGTGCACTTCCCGCAGGTATAGTCAGCGGGGACACCGGTGGTATCCCTCACCATCCACATCCTACAGGAGGAGCATGCGACTGGCCTAGCCTCCATCCCCTCTTACCTTTACAGAAGATAGCTGCCCTGTGGACCAACTGGACCTCCGCCCTCCGACTCTGCTCCCAGTCAGTTGCACTCTCTGTAAACTCCTGGCTCCCTTCTCGCTCTTTGCGGAAATGGAGGAAACAAAATGAAAGGAGCACCTTACTCCCTCCTCATCTAACTCCCTCAGTCACCAAACTCTCACTATAGCACTCAAATACACCACATTCTGCACTCCCTCAGTCACCAAACTCTCACTATAGCACTCAAATGCACCAAATTCAGCACTCCCTCAGTCACCAAACTCTCACTATAGCACTCAAATACACCAAATTCTGCACTCCCTCAGTCACCAAACTCTCACTATAGCACTCAAATGCACCAAATTCTGCACTCCCTCAGTCACCAAACTCTCACTATAGCACTCAAATGCACCAAATTCTGCACTCCCTCAGTCACCAAACTCTCACTATAGCACTCAAATGCACCAAATTCAGCACTCCCTCAGTCATCAAACTCTCACTATAGCACTCAAATGCACCAAAGTCTGCACTCCCTCAGTCACCAAACTCACTGTAGCACTCAAATGCACCAAATTCAGCATTCCCTCAGTCACCAAACCCTCTGAAAACTGACCTAATCCAATTAACTAATTAACAAGCTCCAGCTGCAAGTACCTACAAGTAGAAGCTTTGTTTAAAGCTGATCGAAAATTCACCTTCTTCTAAACCAAACAGCAACTTTTAAGTTAATTAACAAAATAAAAGAAAGACTAGACTTTAGATAAAAATGAACCTTTATACTCCCTCAGTCACCAAACTCTCACTATAGCACTCAAATACACTGGGCAGAATTTTTCTCCAAAATGGCAAAGTTTCAATTTCGGCAAGACCACCGTGCTTGAAGCATGAGGCATCCAATTTGCCCACCCTGGGGGGGGGGGTCATCTGAGCATTTCAGCGAAGGGGACGCTGCTACCTCACAATTCCAGGGACCCGGGTTCAATTCCGCGTATCTATCTACGTGGAGTTTGCACGTTCTCCCCGTGTCTGTGTGGGTTTCCCCCGGTTGCTCCGTTTACACCCACAGTCCAAAGATATGCAGATTAGGTGGATTGGCCATGCTAAAATTTCCCCTTTGTGTCCAAAGATGTGCAGTTTATGTGGGATTACGGGGATAAGGCGCGGGAATGACCCGAGGTAGGGTGCTCTTTCAGAGGGCTAGTGCACACTCAATGGGCAGAATGCCCTCCTTCTGCACTGTAGGTATTCTTGTTTCTACGGTCTCATGTCATTAATCCCCCTCCCACTGGGATAGTGCATTACCCCATCTGCACACAGCTCTCCTCACAGACCCTCAAAAGTCAGGCAAACAGTCAGGCACACTCAAAGTGAAAATAATGTAATTCTTGAAAGGACTCGGGCATTAATCAGTGAGCCCTAGACTCCCGCCCCTCATCCCCCTCTCGTGCTATGTGATAAAGAGATCTAGGACTGAAACTCGTGCGCACATGAGCCGGGGAGTCAGCGTGCTGGCAACAGACAGACAGGAATCAATCATAAACTGTAGCTGAGGTGCAACACAGAGATTTCCTCACTGTGAGTCGTCATCATCCTCCTGCATTTTCTTATCAACAGATATGACTCCATAGGTCCAGCATCCTGGTGACTAAGGTTTACTGTGACCCTCTTTCTGTGGTCCTGGAGGGGTCAGCGTGACCCTGGAGGTGGGAAGCTGTCGAATAACATGAGTCTCTTATAGTGGGTAGCACAGCGGTTAGCACTGCTGCCTCAAAGTGCCAGGGACATGAGTTTGATTACCACTTTGGGTGATAATGTGGAGTTTGCATGTTCTCCACGTGTCTGCCTGAGTTTCCTCTGGATGCTGCAGTTTCCTCCCACAGTCCAGTGATGTGCAGGACAGGTGGATTGGCCATGCTAATTTGCCCCGTAGTATCTGAAGGTTAGACAAGTTGCCAGGGTGGTGGGCCTGGGTGGGGTGCTCTTTCAGAGGCTGGATGCAGACTCGATGGGCCAAATAGCCTCCTACAGCACTGGGGATTCTATGACCTCGTGTGAAGTGGGAGGTGATGAGGGCAACTCTGGCCCTTCTGCCCATGCAAACTCTCTCCCCTGATTGTCCTCCATCCACCAGCTCCTCTCTGGCCTTTTCCTTCACTCCTTGTCTTCCTCCTCATCCAAGGAGATGTTCCGCTGCTCCAGGTCTTCATCAGTAAGGTGGTCACATCAGTAAGGTGGTCACCCCGCTGCTGTGCCAAGTTATATAGGGCACAGCAGACCACCGTGATGTGGGAGCCCCTTTGGTCTGTAATGTAGGGCCCCACCGAACTTGTTGAAGCTGCTCATTTTGAGAAACCCAATGCACCGCTCAATCATGAACTGGGTGGCACTGTGAACCCAATAGTGCCAGGCCTCTGCTTCAGTCTCAGGCCTCCACACTGGTGTCATCAGCCAAGATTTCAGTGGGTATCCGTTGCCCCTACAAGCCATCCCTGCAGCCTTGATTGACTCTCGAATATTCCAGGGATTTGTGATTGCCCATGGATGTCGCTGTTGTGCAAGCTCCCTGGAAAACTTACACACATGTGCATGACCTCATCTGGTGGCCACACCTTTCCCCTCCTGTAGATGACGGGCCTCCCTTATGTCACAGGGCACGTAGAACGACTTGAATGCATTCGATCGGCCCCTGCACCTGTTACAGATCATATTTGGTGGCAAATCCTGCAGCTCTCTCTTCCGAGTGGCCGTGGTCCAGGTTGAAATGGATGAAGTCCAATGCCCTTACAGAGTGCATCTATTACCTCTCATGCATTTATGGGAAGATGATTGAGAAATGGTACATTATTCACCTGTGGAGCCCTGGAACAAACCCGTTGTGTAGAAGTTGAGATCCGCGACCAGTTGGAAACAATGTGACACAGGTACTGCACTGTCTCCCTGGTGAGGCGGAGTTCCCATGGCACATGGGGCGGGATTCTCCGCAATCGGCGCGATGTCCGCCGACCGGTGCCAAAAACGGAGCGAATCAGTCCGGCATCGCGCCGCCCCAAAGGTGTGGAATCCTCCGCATCTTGAGGGGCCGAGCCCTAACCTTGAGGGGCTAGGCCCGCGCTGGACTGATATCCACCCCGCCAGCTGGCGGGAAAGGCCTTTGGTGCCCCGCCAGCTGGCGCGAAACTGACTTTGCCGTGCGGCGCATGCGTGGGAGCATCAGCGTCCGCTCACGGCATCCCCGCGCATGCGCAGTGGAGGGGGTCTCTTCCGCCTCCGCCATAGTGGAGACCATGGCGAAGACGGAAGGAAAAGAGTGCCCCCACGGCACAGGCCCGCCCGTGGATCGGTGGGCCCCGATCGCGCACGCCCCCCCCCCCCCCAGACCCTGGAGCCCGCCCGCGCCGCCTTGTCCCGCCGGTAAGAGAGATGGTTTGATTCTTGCCGGCGGGACAGGCATTCCAGCAGCGGGACATCGGCCCATCGCGGGCCGGAGAATCGCCGGGGGGGGGCTGCCAACCGGCGCGGCGCGATTCCCACCCCCGCTGAATATCCGGTGCCGGAGAATTCGGCAACCGGCGGGGGCGGGATTCACGGCAATTCTGCGGGTAGGTTCTGACACCGGCGTGAAAAGCGGCGCCAACCACGCCGGCATTAATGGTCTCGATCATCCGGTATGCTCCCCTTCCTAGGGGGCTAGGTCGGCGCCGGAGTGGTCCCCGTAGCTCCAGCCGGCACGGAACGCCTGGCGTGAGTTGGCGCATGCGCATTACGGCCGGCGTTATTCCGCGCATGCGCATGTGTTCCCGTCTCTGCGCCAGCCCCGGGGCAATATGGCGGAGGAACAAAGACCCCCACGGAACCAGCGCGCCTGCAAATCGGTAGGCCACGATCGGGAGCCATGCCACGCGGAGGCCCTCGCCCCGGGTTCGGATCTCTTTTCCCCCCCCCTCCCCCCCCCCCCCCCCCCCCACAACCCCCTCCAGGACGGCCCCCGCAGACACACCTTCCAGGTCCCGCCGTGTGGGACCTGAGTAACACACGCCGGCGGGACTTGGCTGAACTCAGCGGGCACTCAGCCCGGTGAGGCCCGGAGAATCGCTGGGGGTACCGCTTTCAACGGCTCCTGACTGGCGCGGCGGCGATCCCGCAGGCGCCCGCAAATCGGCGGTGGAGAATCGTCGAGCCGGCGTCGGAGCGGCGCGATTCTCGCCCCCACCCCCCAGGATTTGTCGACTCAGTGCCGGGTCGGAGAATCCCGGCCAAGGGCCCTGCACACCCTCAGTCTCCTTCTTCGCCTTCGTGCCTCCTGTTTGGCTGCTGCTGCCACTGGCCCTTGAGTTTGCGCTGCGGGGGCCCCTGGTCTCCTGGTGCTGGGTGTTCCCTGGGTGCCGCCGCTCGGTGCTGCTGCACTTTGTGGTCCTCCACCACTGACAAATCCCACATTTCTTTACCCGTCAGTCTGGCCTCAATAAAAGTCGAGATGGATTTGCAGGTACAGCATTAGTTATTTTATTTGGCTTGCAAGCCTGATTCATCTCAGAGGCATAAGACACATCCAGTCTCCTACACCCCGGAAAGCGAATGAACAAAGAGACAAAGGGATCTCTGCAAATCAATTCAAATGGTATCAAGTTTCACATACACGATTCCCATAGGTCATCCTATACCCCTCCTGACCTGGTCATACATTCTGATTGGCTCACTTCCAATCCCTTCCTCTGGCCCCTATTATCCAGCATCCTTTTCTCCTCCTTTGGTGGACACACCTCCTCCTTGCTTTGCCATGCGGTCTGAAATCCTTTGTCTGTGAACTCACCAGAATGAGACTGGCCTATCTCTACATTACAGTAACTAATATCTCTCAAGTAACTATTTTATATCACATTCATCACCACTGTAATTAGCAGAATTGCAGCTCCACTGGCTCCACACCAATCTCGATAGGTAAGCTGTGAGGAATGAGAGAGAGAGAGAGACAGACAGTCGGGTTGATGTTGCAGCGGCTTAACTTGAGACCTCCCCTCACCTATTTTCCTCCCTGCCCTGGAAGCAGCCTGTGCTACACCTTATCCGACGGCTACCTCTCTCACATTTCAAGTGCTCTTCCATCTCCATTGCTTCACTGGCTCCATTCAATGCCCTCACCCCTGCAGAGAGGCCTCTGGCCTCCCATCAGGTTGCATCCTCCCTTTACATCAATGGGAATGCAGGACTATGAAAAGATTAGGATCGGTTAGGATTGTATTAATTGGAGTTTAGCCGAGTGAGAGGTGATCTCATAGAAACTTATAACATTCTAGCAGGATTAGACAGGGTAGATTCAGAAAGAATGTTTCCGATGGTCGGGGAGTCCAGAATTAAGGGTAATAGTTTGAGGATAATGGGTGAACCTTTTAGGACTGAGGTGAGGAGAAATTTGTTCACCCAGAGAGTGGTGAATCTGTGGAATTCGCTACCACAGAAAGTAGTTGACACCAAAAAGTTGTGCAATTTCAAGAAGAAATTAGATATAGCTCTTGGGTTAAAGGAATCCAGGGATATGGGGGAAGGCGGTGTCAGGGTATTGAACTTGATGATCACCCATGATCATAATGAATGGCAGAGCAAGCTGAATGGCCTCCTTGTGCTTCTATTTTCTATGTATGTTTCTATGTAAATCTGCCGCCCTTGCCCGGTCTGGTCTACACGTGACTCTAGATCCACACAGCAATGTGGTTGACTCTTCACTGCCCCCACTGAAATGGCCTAACAATCACTCAGTTCCAGGGCAATTAGTGATGAACAACAAATGCTGGCCCAGCCAGCGATGCGCACACCTCAAGAACAAATTTGAAAAAAAATGAGGGGGACCAGGATCGTCGCCACATTCGGACTGAATCTGCCATAATAATTGCGGTGGCGCAGTGGTTAGCACTGCTGCCTCACAACGCCAGAGGCCCAGCTTTGATTCTGACCTTGGATGACTGTGTGGAGTTTGTATATTTTCCCTTTGTGTGGGTTTCCTCCGGGCACTCCGGTTTCTTCCCACAGTCCAAAGATATGCAGATTAGGCGGATTGGCCATGCTAAATTGCCCCCAATGTCCAAAGATTGGGAGGGGCTACGGGGAAAGAGCGGGGGAGTGGGCCGAGGTAGGGTTATCTATCAGAGGGTCAGAGCAGACTCGATTAGCCAAATGGCTTCCTTCTGAACTGTAGGGATTCTATGATTCTACAGCACTGTGAGTTTTAACAAAAGGTTTCAATGGTTGCCCATCGCTCATGGGCAGGGTCAACTAGATGGTTCTATCCACCATGAGGGCTCATGGATCATCAATGGCAGGCGCTTGGTTCCGGCATTTATGTAGACACAGTCCTTCAATCCTGTGCACCCAAGTGTTTATCCTTGAACCATGAATTATCAGCCCTATCCTTGACTTTGAGAATGTGGGTAGCTGACATTGTTAAGGGTTAACTCATGAGAGACAATTAGTTTGGTGGGCATGAGGCTCAGGAATGTTAGAGGACTCAATTACTTTCTGTATCAGGGATAGGCAATACTAATAGGCACCTTTCTTACTCAGGCTGCATCATCCCGAGATCTCATAGCTGTCAGGCTTTTACACTTGACACCTGGACAACCACTCCTCTGCCACCGCCCCTCCCTCACCCCCCGCAGGCGGGGTCTCATCCACTTAGCCCCTTAGGCACACCCTCATTCACCCCCCCCCCCCCCCCCCCCCCCCACAAAGCTCACGAGCCCCGCACACACAGACATATTCCCATGCCACTAACAGCTAACTAACTTAGCCCTCATTAAACTTTACAAGAATACAGGCAGCAGACTGACACAGTGCTGTTCAAAATGTTGAAACGACACAGGCAGCAAGCAGGCTTCTGGACAACACGCACCAGTCGCGAACCCCCATCACTAAGGCCCCCCCCCCACCTCCCGAGCCACACACCCCACTCTCTCCTCCCGCCCCCCCCACACTCACACTCTCTCTCCCCCCCCTCCCCCCCACACTCTCTCTCCCCCACCCACCACCCCCCAGCACCCTTGAACACCATGCCCCCATCCCAATCTCTGGTGGTGGGCAGTAGGCTCAGTTCCTTTGGACTCCCTGGTTCTAGATGGAGAGGTGTGCTCACCTCCTTCTTCCCTCTCGGAGATGTGGTTTTGTTGTTATTGTCTATGTTTGGAATAAAATATTTTTTAAAAAATGTGTTCAAAATGATGCAAATCAACTTTGTGCTCTTCCTGGGTGTAAACACTTCATTGTTGAGGGCCCAGGAACATTGTGATCGGAAATCCCGCAGGTCTAAATCCCAGTGTTGGCTTTTTGCGTTTTTTGCGGCCATGACAAGATTTACCCCCGGGACTAACAGACCTGCTAAACCCTGCCTATTTCCTTGAAATCACACCATTCATGAAGGTGGATTTTATCAGGTCGATTTTTCTATTGATGGAATATTTAATCTGATTGGCCTTTTTCGGCAAGATACAACTGTTTCACAGAAAACTGGAATTATTGTGGTGGGGGCTCCACCTCCTTCACATTTAAAAGTGGCGCACCATCGCCCTGTGGTCTGGCTCAACTCACTGTTTGTAAATAGTATCAAAAAACTTGTCATGCACTGTTTTAATGCAAGAGTTGTCCATTCCAAAAGTAGCTGGATTGCTCACTTTGTTTGTGCTTTGCATGTAATCAACTTATTCAGGCGTGACTGCATCCAGAAAAAAATCACTTTCTTATTTATTTCCATGCAGATTGATGACAAGGAGTTCGATATTCCCCAAGTTGATACACCACCTACCCTGGAAAGCATATTGAACGAGGTAAGCCTTGTCCTTGGATAAGATAATTACATCTTTTAAAAAACTGTTGGACACCAAATATCGTGGGCCTGAGGACTCCATTTCTGCCTGCGCCCTGGGGAATTGTAAACGAAAGAGGTTTGGCAAAGTGCTGGAAAGCAACTGTGAAATGGAACTCTATCTGGATAGCCTGAAAATTAAACCAGATCAACAGTCGACCAAGCAGCATCTAGGGGCTGGTTTAGCACAGTGGGCAAAAACAGCTGGCTTGTAATGTAGAACAAGACCAGCAGCGCGGGTTCAATTCCCGTACCAGCCTCCTCGAACAGGCGCCGGAATGTGGCGTAGCTTCACTGAAGCCTACTTGTGACAATTTATTATTATAATAATAAAAGAAAGGTTAAGGTGTGGAGAAGGTCTCCTCAGAATGCCTATTGGCTTTGGCCAGATTTATTGTCTTTTTTCCATCATTTCCTTGGTGCAATTTGGAATATTTAACTTTTAAACTTCAAAATAAATACTTACTTTAGTTAGAGTGCTAAATTCAGCTGGGAATGAGTAGTCCTGACAGGCTGGTCAGAGGCTGATAAGAGTTGCTCTGTGGAACTTTTCTGGGGCCTCCAGTGGTAAAACGCTGCATCCAGCTCTTGCAGGATCGTTCAGTCATCTCCTTGCTCCTCCATGCCAAAAAAACCGCCTGGTGTTGGGGTGTATTTCGATAACAGGTGAAAGTTCTGACGTGCTGGAGGTGGGTACCAACCCCATGAAATGGAAAATCTGGGTTTGTATTTGCAGACTGGGAAGTGTTAAATATAAGGTAAGTATTCCAAAAGACGTTTATTTATATTTTATTCTTTCTTGGGATGTGGGCATTGCTGGCTAGGCCAGAATTTATTGCCCATTCCTAATTGCCGCTTGAGAAGGTGGTGGTGAGCCTCCTTCTTGAACCGCTGCAGTCCATGTGGTGTATGTATACCCACAGTGCTGTTACTGTGGGAGTTACAGGATTTTGACCCAGCGACAGTGAAGGAACAGTGAAATATTTCCAAGTCAGGATGGTGAGTGATTTGGCGAGGAACTTCCAGATGATGGTGTTCCCATTAATCTACTACCTTTGTCCTTGTAGCGCACAAAGACTCCGAGAGACGAATAGAGTGAAGTCGATGAGGCTTTATTAAGCGTGACTGTTCCCCCGCAGTTCAGTAGTAGACTGCCTGCGGGGGAGGACTCCTGGTTCTTATAGTCCGCCTTCAGGGCGGAGCTAGAGGTCAACAGCCAACCAGGACCCGGGATCTGTCAGCCAATGACATCACGGCTTCACAGTCCCACATGACCCCTAATGCATACTACCACATTCACCCCTTGTTAAAAATGAACCTGGCGGGGTGATGCTTCGCATGGTGGTAAGGGTTTACAAGGCTGGTCCTGGGAGGAACACTTTCGCATGTTATTACAGTATGTACAAGGTTTTTTTTGTTTCGAACTATTTACAGTAATCGTCAGGAGAAAAAGACAAAATGTTCTCGTTAAAAGTCCACATATTGTAGTGTTAGATCGACGCCACGAGTCGGTCGGGCGGTCTGGTCGTCCGTGTCGATCGCCTCGGCCCCGGTGGTGGTGGTGGTGCTTGTTCCGGTGTTGTCGTCTCCGGGAGCCTTACGGTTTCAGCTTGGGCTTCACTCCTGGTCGGGCCTGGGAGGAGGACCGATCCTCCTGGGAAGGGGGCGGTCGCGGGGTGCGGCAGTAGCAGGAAGGGGGTGATTGGTGTCGGGGGGGTGTGTGTGTTGCCGGCGGGCGCCAGATCTCGCAGGGAGACCATGTCCTGTCGGCTGTCGGGGTACTCCACGTAAGCGTACTGCGGGTTCGCGTGAAGGAGGTGAACCCTTTCGACCAATGGGTCCGACTTGTGCGCCCGCACATGTTTTCGGAGCAACATGGGTCCTGGGGCCGCCAGCCAGGTCGGCAGCGACGTTCCAGAGGAGGACTTCCTGGGGACGACAAGGAGGCGCTCATGAGGTGTTTGGTTAGTGCTAGTACACAGTAGTGACCGGATGGAGTGGAGGGCGTCCGGGAGGACCTCCTGCCACCGTGAAACCGGGAGGTCCCTGGACCGTAGGGCCAGTAGGACGGTCTTCCAGACCGTGCCGTTCTCCCTCTCTACTTGCCCGTTCCCCCGGGGGTTGTAGCTGGTCGCCCTGCTCGAGGTTATACCGTTGCTGAGCAGGAACTGGCGCAGCTCGTCACTCATGAAGGAGGACCCCCTGTCGCTGTGGACGTATGCGGGGCAACCGAACAGTGTGAATATGGTGTTCAGGGCTTTAATGACTGTGACCGCGGTCATGTCAGGGCAGGGGATGGCGAATGGGAAGCGGGTGTACTCGTCCACCACATTAAGGAAGTATGTGTTGCGGTCGGTGGAGGGGAGGGGTCCTTTGAAATCCAGACTAAGGCGTTCAAAGGGGCGGGAAGCCTTAATCAGGTGCGCACCATCCGGCCTGAAAAAATGCGGTTTGCACTCTGCGCAGATGTGGCAGTTCCTTGTGACTGTACGGACCTCCTCCAAAGAGTATGGGAGGTTGCGGGACTTAATAAAGTGGTAGAACCGAGTGACCCCCGGGTGGCAGAGGTCCTCGTGGAGGGTTTGGAGGTGGTTAATTTGTGCGTTGGCACATGTGCCGCGGGATAGGGCATCGGACACATCGCTCATCTTTCCAGGACGATACAAGATCTCGTAGTTGAAGGTGGAGAGCTCGATCCTCCACCTTAAGATCTTGTCGTTTTTGATTTTGCCCCGCTGTGCATTATCGAACATGAAGGCTACCGACCGTTGGTCCGTGAGGAGAGTGAATCTCCTGCCAGCCAGGTAATGCCTCCAATGTCGCACCGCTTCCACTATGGCTTGGGCTTCCTTTTCCACTGAGGAGTGGCGGATTTCTGAAGCGTGGAGGGTTCGGGAGAAAAAGGCCACTGGTCTGCCCGCTTGATTAAGGGTGGCCGCTAGAGCTACGTCGGAGGCGTCGCTCTCGACCTGGAAGGGGAGGGACTCGTCGATGGCGCGCATCGTGGCCTTTGCGATATCCGCTTTGATGCGGCTGAAGGCCTGGCAAGCCTCTGTCGACAGAGGGAAGGTCGTGGTCTGTATTAGGGGGCGGGCCTTGTCTGCATACTGGGGGACCCACTGGGCGTAGTATGAAAAGAACCCCAGGCAGCGTTTTAGGGCTTTTGAGCAGTGCGGGAGGGGAAATTCCATGAGGGAGCGCATACGTTCGGGGTCGGGGCCTATTATCCCATTGCGCACTATGTAGCCCAGGATGGCTAGCCGGTTGGTGCTAAAAACACACTTGTCCTCGTTGTACGTGAGGTTCAAGGCTTTAGCGGTCTGGAGGAATTTTTGGAGGTTGGCGTCGTGGTCCTGCTGATCGTGGCCGCAGATGGTTACATTGTCGAGATACGGGAACGTGGCCCGCAACCCGTGTTGATCAACCATTCGGTCCATCTCTCGTTGGAAGACCGAGACCCCGTTTGTGACGCCAAATGGGACCCTTAGGAAATGGTATAATCGCCCGTCTGCCTCGAAGGCTGTGTACTTGCGGTCACTTGGGCGGATGGGGAGCTGATGGTAGGCGGACTTGAGGTCCACGGTGGAGAAGACCTTATATTGGGCAATCCGATTGACCATGTCGGATATGCGGGGGAGAGGGTACGCGTCTAGTTGTGTGTACCTGTTGATGGTCTGGCTATAGTCTATGACCATCCTTTGCTTCTCCCCTGTCTTTACTACTACCACCTGTGCTCTCCAGGGACTATTGCTGGCCTGGATTATGCCTTCCTTCAGTAGCCGCTGGACTTCGGACCGAATGAAGGTCCGGTCCTGGGCGCTGTTTCGTCTGCTCCTAGTGGCGACGGGTTTGCAATCCGGGGTGAGGTTTGCAAACCAGGATGGGGGCTGAACCTTGAGGGTTGCGAGGCCGCAGATAGTGAGTGGGGGTATTGGGCCGCCGAATTTGAAGGTTAGGCTCTGTAGATTGCACTGGAAGTCTAATCCCAGTAATGTGGGGGCGCAGAGTTGGGGAAGGACGTAGAGCCTGTAGTTTTTGAACTCCCTCCCTTGCACCGTTAGGGTAACTATGCAGAAGCCTTTGATCTGTACGGAGTGGGATCCTGCAGCTAGGGAAATCGTTTGTGCGCTGGGACGGATGGTCAAAGAACAGCGTCTTACCGTGTCGGGGTGGGTAAAGCTCTCCGTGCTCCCGGAGTCGACCAGGCATGGTGTCTCGTGCCCGTTTATCAGCACCGTTGTCGTCGTCGTCTGGAGCGTCCGGGGCCGTGCTTGGTCCAGCGTCATTGAAGCCAGCCGTGGTTGTAATGGTTGAGCGTCTTCTTCGAACCCCGTGGAGCCGTCGACGCTGGGGTCCGTTGTTGCCGTCCAAGATGGCGTCGGGGGTGAACAAAATGGCTGCCCCCATGCATCGCACATGGCTGGGGGGTCACAAGATGGCGGCGGGGTGGACAAAATGGCCGCCCCCATGCGTCGTACAGGTCTGGGGTGGTCCAAGATGGCAGCGCCCCTCCCCTCGTGGTGGCCGGGACCCAAAATGGCGGCGCCTGCGGGTCGCACATGGGGCGCTGGGGGTGTTGGGGAGCGTTAGGAACACGCAGGACTCCCTCTCCTCTGGGGACAGCGGTGGCCGGGACCCAAAGTGGTAGCGCCGGCGGGTCATACATGGGGCGCGGGGGCGGGGGGGGGGGGGTTGGGGAGCGTAAAAGGCGTGCAGGGCTCCCTGTTCTCCGGGGAGAGCGGTGGTCGGGACCCAAGGTGGTTGTGCCTGCGGGTCGTACATGGGACACTGGGGGGGGGTTGGGGAGCGTAAAAGGCGTGCAGGGCTCCCTGTTCTCCTGGGACCGCGGCGACCTCCCGGGACCGGCACACAGCCGCGAAATGGCCCTTTTTCCCGCAGCTCTTACAGATCGATGCGCGGGCCGGGCAGCGCTGCCGGGGGTGTTTTGCCTGGCCGCAGAAATAGCAGCGGGCTCCCCCGGTGCGACTTGGCGTTTGAACCGCGCAAGCCTGTGGGGTGTCCGGAGGGGGGGTTGGGTTTGTCGCGACGGGTGCGTACGGAGCCCAATGGGCTGCCACGCGGTCGGGGCCGTAGGCGCGGGTGTTTCGCGCGGCCACGTCTAGGGAGGCTGCTAGGGCCCGTGCCTCTGAGAGCCCTAGCGACTCTTTTTCTAAAAGTTTTTGGCGGATTTGGGAGGAGTTCATACCTGCCACAAAAGCATCGCGCATTAACATGTCCGTGTGTTCATTTGCGTTCACCGGCGGGCAGCTGCAGGCCCGTCCCAAAATTAGTAGCGCGGCGTAGAATTCATCTATCGATTCTCTGGGACTTTGCCGTCTCGTTGCGAGTTGATAGCGAGCGTAGATCTGGTTTACTGGGCGAACATAGAGACTTTTTAGTGCTGCGAACGCCGTCTGGAAATCCTCTGCGTCTTCGATGAGAGAGAAAATCTCCGTGCTTAACCTCGAGTGCCGGACCTGTAGTTTTTGGTCTTCTGTGACCCGGCCGGGGGCCGTTCTGAGGTAGGCCTCGAAACAAGTCTGCCAGTGCTTGAAAGCTGCTGCTGCGTTCACTGCGTGTGAGCTGATCCTCAGGCATTCCGGGATGATCCTGAGCTCCAGAGCCCTTTAGTCACGCTTAATAAATTGTAGCACACAAAGACTCCGAGAGATGAATAGAGTGAAGTCGATGAGGCTTTATTAAGCGTGACTGTTCCCCCGCAGTTCAGTAGTAGACTGCCTGCGGGGGAGGACTCCTAGTTCTTATACTCCACCTTCAGGGCGGAGCTAGAGGTCAACGGCCAACCAGGACCCGGGATCTGTCAGCCAATGACATCACGGCTTCACAGTCCCACATGACCCCTAATGCATACTACCACAGTCCTTCAGGGTGGTAGAGGTTGTGGGTTTGGAAGGTGTTGTTGGAGGAGCCCTGGTGAGTTACTGTAGTAAATCTTGTAGCTGCTACACACTGCTGTCACTGTTTACCGGTGGTGGAGAGAGTGAATGTTTTGGGAAGGGGTGCCAAATAAGTGGGTTGCTTTGTCTCGGGTGTCCAACCATGGACCGCCATTACTGCAGCCTGCAAGATAGCCACCTTGGCCCGTGTTTGCATAGTACTACACTGGCACGCAAGGTTACAGTGACAGTCGCCCTGAACATTTTCACCATGGGCCCTTCCGGGAGCCGAGTGTGATCTTGGTGCACATCCATGGATGACACAGGCCTTATGTGCCTGGTCGACACAATTTATCAGCTTCAATGTGGACCAAGGTCACCAGGATGCCCGGGCATGGAGGTTTGCGCCATCGCTAGGATGCCTCACGTTCAGGGGGTGATCCACGGGATACATGATCCCTTAGGGTGACTGATGCATGAGAGGGCGGTCTTCACAAACTGAAAGGGGTACCATGAACGTACAGCTGGTCTGTGACAACAAGATGTACATCATGCAGGTCTGCGCCCGATACCCAGGCAGCATGCACAACGCCTTCATCCTGGCATACTCGATGGTTCCCGACATCTTCGAAGTACACCCCCATGTGAGGGGTTGGCTCTTGAGCGACAGGAGTTAGTCACTGTGGTCACGGCTGATGACATCTCTCCGGAGGCCACAGACCGATGCCGAGACCAGCTACAACGGTGTCCATGCCGCGACCAGGGCTGTGATCAAGCGGTGCATCGGCATCCTGAAGATGCGGTTCAGGTTCCTGGACTGTCCTTGAAGGACCCCCTAGTATAGCACCAGGAAAGCCTCCCACATCATGGTTGCCTGCTGCGTCCTGCACAACATTGCACAGCAGAGGAGTGACATGCTGGAGGAGGGGGATGAGCGGCAGGCCTCATCTGACGAGCAGGATGTGGGGGAGGACCAGGATGGGCCCAGGCAGGCACAGGAGGCCGCACAACTTGTGTGTCAGGGCCGCGCTCACGATTCACTTGAATCGCCTCGGGTTTTGCCGACGAAGGGATCAAGCCGACAACAACCTTCCCATCCCCACATCCCAGTACTCCCAGCCGAACACCCTCCCATGGCCATCCTCCATGCAGCAACCCTCCTCTTTCCACCATCCCCCTCCTTCCACACACCTGCAACCCTCTCTGTGATTCCTACTTGCCTCACCACAGGATGCAGGCCCTGGGTTGCCCCCCCCCCAGGGGTCACTAGCAAAGGCCCAATAACCTCATCCTCCCTCGGAGTGTACAATGACCCCATAGCTTCTCCTTGGGATGGGGGAGCGAGCACCAGGGGCTCCCCCACCACATGGCACTGCCAGTCCTGGAGGCCCCCTCTTACCTTGACCAGGGTCTCAGTGCTCACGGCCATGGAGCACAGGGATTGTGCCTCCTCCCTCTGTGATTGGCTCAGGTCAGCCACTGCCCGGGAAATGCCGTTGACGCCCCGCAGCCATGACCCGTTCTGACTGGGCCAAGCCTTGGAGTGTCACTGCAATGTCCAGTAGCCCTGGTATATAGCTGTCGGTGACAGGCCAGCCCTGTCCTGTGCCTCAGCCTGCACAGAGCACCCAGGCCTTGGACACCCTGGTCCATGGCTGATAACTTAGCCCCCCAACGCCTCCTGTGGATGCCACCTGTGCGGTGTTGGCCTGGGTGGTACATATGGCTGGCATCGCCTCCTGTCCCTGTATGTGGTTGGACTCCTCCAGCTGCACCTGCAGGTGCTGGATGGTTGCTGATGACCCCTCCGGTAATCTCCGGCTCGGAGTGCGCATCTCCAGCATCGATGGGACTGTGATTTCCAGACGCCCGAGATCCATCAGGATGGGAGCTAGTCCCTGGGGTCGGGCTGCCCTCCGATCGTCTGCCCCCTTGGGGTTCCTAACTGCACCTGATGTACCGCTGCATGTGTGTGGTGCAGATCAGATAGTGTCCCAGGATACTCTTCACTCACCAACCGAGGTGAGTGTCTTTGGGATAGTGGAGCGTGTTGGAGACACGCGAGCAGACGGCCGGCGTGAGGCATTCAGTTGCCCTTCAGTTGGGGGGGTGGTTGTGGGTATGTGGGACGGGGGATTGGTGCCAGGGACATGGCGCTGGCTTTTTACCCTGACCACCCTGAGGAGGTCGTGCAGCTTTTTCTGGCACTGCTGGCAGGTCCTGGCAGTGGGGCCCACAGCGCTCACGGCTTCTGCCACCTGCGTCCAGGCCCAGGCCTGGTGTACGGCAGCGGGTGGCAGTCTCCTTCCCACCTCGGGATCAGGGTGGCCTGCCTCTCCTTCACGGCGTCAAATCTGGCGAACACCTTTTGTGAAGGATACCAATTTTCATACCATTGAATCTATTGTTTTATGATTGTGTTTATGTCATCATTGCCTCCTCTTCACCTCTATACATATCCTGTTTCCTAGTTTGCTAGTAATGCATTGTTCCTTCTCTTAATTTGTAAGCACCACTGTATTTTGCTGGTCATGCATTGTACCGTATCTTAATTAGTATATACCGCTCAATATAGGAAGGGAGCAACTACAGGGATTAAAAGAGGATTAGGTTAATTTTTTTGTGTAATATTTTACCTCGGAATTGGCCAGTGATCCCCCAACCCCATCCTGTGAGTGAATGAAGGAAACTAATGGCAAGGGGTGTGGCAAGAAATTTAACAGTTTGTAAAACCTTGTGTTTCTCTCCGCTTTCCATGATACCCCTCACCAAACAGACGGAAGATGAAGATGAATCATTTATATTGGAGGACCCAGCTCTCTTGAACATGGATAACATTGACACACACTCGGGTGAAACCTCGTCCCTTGCAAGTTCAGATAGTGGAGACAGGACTAATTTAAAACGGTGAGTGTTCACAGGGAACATCAAAGTGTTTTCAGTCAACAAAAAAACCTCAAGTTTAAAAAGTTTACATAGCTCTGGGGGAATCCTTTCCATTCAAATTAAACTTACTGGCCTTCCCCTTTACTTGTTTTAATGCATTTATGTCGAGTTGCAGAATTTGGGCAAAATTCTCCGTTTGGGAGAATAACGGCACGATCCTCCAGAAAAATTTCTAAGTTCATTTGTGGTGGATTTTTCAGGAGTTTCCCGCTGGCTCTGCTGCTGTTAGCGAGTTCCCCATCACTATTCAATGACACATAGTCATTTTTTGGGGGCCCTGGGGAGTTTCTCACCAGTTTAGCGCCCACTTAGAATTTTTTTTAACACTGGGAAGCTGGACTCAGAGATTGGGCCGCCATTTGGAAAGGCTGCCCCAATCTCTTAAGTGAGCTTGTGGGTCCCCCACATCCCCCACCCATGGACAATATCACCCCCACACACATGGACACTATCCCACACCAAGTGAGGACACCCCACTGTGGAGTCGCTGGGGCCCCCCCCCCCATCTTCAGGCCCCCCCCAAGCCCCTTAATCTGCCTGCCTTCCAGGACCCCCACCCGTAATCCCTCCAACCTCCCGGAGGCCCCTACGTACCTGACCTGCACCCCCCCCTTCCCCCCCCCCCCCCCCCCCACCACCACCACCCTTCAAACCCCTCCTCCACCACCCTTGTTTCATGGGCATGGCCCCCTTCGTCCCTTGGCAGTGCCACTCTGGTACCTGGGCATCCTAGCACTGGCACCCAGGTAGTGCTCCAGCCAGCTTGGCAGTGCCACCTGGGCATCTTGGCAATGACAATGCTCCAGGGGGAGGGCCAGGGAGCCACTGCGTATTTAGCCTGACCACCCAGAGTTGTCTGATGGGCTGCACCCCCACCCCATTCCCCCGGTGCCGTTTCGCCTGATCCATGTTTGTGTGGACCAGCACCGATTGGCGCCCGGCTGCAGCCTCCTGGTGTGTTGCGGCTGAGCGCCGTTTGGTCCCACCCCTTTTGGGTGGAGTTCCGACTCCGACATTTCACAGGACTTGGGTGAATCCCGCGAAGCATATTGGCTGCCAGGAGGCCCGCTGGAGGGTTCCCCCGGATTCTCCGGCCGCGTTATGCTCTACCTCGAGCGCAACTGTGCCACTGTGCTGCCTCTAATTGAGCTGATTGAGCTTTGCTCTTGATGATACAGCGGGGGTATGAAGGTGTCCAGATGACCAGAGGTCTTCTGAACATTTAAAGGATACAGGCAGCACCCAACAGTCAGAGCAGCCAGGAACCTGCAAGTAGCACCGAAGGGGTGCGTTTAAGAGACAGACTGCAGCAATGTCCGAGGGGGAGACACCAAGTCCATGGACCAGGCACCCAGTCACTACCCGCTACTGCCCCCAGCTCAGGTAGCCACCTCCAGCCATCCTGACAGTTTTCAACGGTTTTTCAGTTTTTTGTAGTCTCCCACTCCCCCTCTGCAGCCATGGTGCCCAGTCCAGTTTGTAAATAATTGTAGTAATTCACTCTCGTGTGACACCTGCCTGAGAGGAGCAGAGCATTGTGGAAGAGCGGAGCATACTGTGTTGAAGGATTGGAAATTTGGGTTTTCCTCCATTTTGGATTCTTCCTCCATTTTGTGTTAGTCTCTGTTAATTCAGCTGAACTTCGTTTTTGGACAAACATGCAAACCAGACACAACCTAAGGATGCTGACAACCCCCCCCCCCCCCCCCTCCCCACACCCCTATCTGCTATGCTCACGCCCAGGTGTAGCTGATGGCCATCTGACATTGGTTCTTGCTCAGTGACAGTTGTTGCTCCATTTGCCTCCAGAAATAACTTATGGCTTCCTGACAGAAATTTCATTAACTTTTGCCTCAGTAACATTTGTCCATTTGGCCAGTGGATGTAACTCAGCGGCAACGGACTGGGGCCTCCGCTTGAGATAACAGCTTGTAGTGTTTGCAGGATATGTGCTATCCGAGTGGCCGAGCTGAATGAGGTCTTCACTAAACCAAAATGCTGTTTGTGATACCGATTGATTTAAGGCCTGAGACCAGGCTAATGAAAGACAGACTATTATCACAGGAGCGTTAATCCGTCAAGGCAACTGGACTGATCCGCTTTTGCTATCAGCAGAAACAGAAATTAGCAGAGGACTGTGATATCAGAGACCTAAACGAGAATCACAGATGTTAACATAATGATCTATCTTATAAGTGTTACAAAGAAGAAATTACTTTCAACTCTGTATTGGATTTTGTAACAGTATATGGTTAACATGTAGTGGCACAAGTTTTTAGCATATTATTATCTGACACTATGCATAAATTAAAACACAGGTAGGAAGTAGTGTAGAATGTCACATTATAAACTAATTAATGCCAGACATTTATGTTATGAATTCACTCTCTATAACCTTTATAAATTGTAATTATGGCTACACACTTGTATTACGGACACACTTTGTATAACCTCAAGTAAATTTGTATTATCATCTTTAATGCCAACCATTATAAAATATTTTGTGAATTAGGAGTAGTGACCATATCATCCTTGGTAATAAAAGTAAAATGATCTGGTACAGCTTTTAAGACTCGCAGTAAGGAGCTAGTTGAGGCCTCATGGTCAGATAGCTGATAAGAGAGAGCGAGACTGAGTCTTTGTTTCTGTAAGAATCCAAGCTGCTGGATTTAGCTGGTGGGAAGGAATAGGAAGCCATAAATTCCTCCCCTGTAGGATGAAGGAGCCTCTGGCTAGCAAATATATAGAAGGTGACCTATTACCAATTCTAAAGGTCACGGGAGACTCCTCGACATTAAAGATAATAGCATCACCATGGAAATCTTGAGGGTCTTGAATAAACGTTACTTGTTAGGAAGAGGCCAGGCTACTAAAATATATATAGCCTGTGCTCTCATGCCCGTAAGCTGAGATGGGTTTTATCTGACTCCTTACATGGCAGACTTGATTCCCAGCCATTTGAGATCTCCAATAAAGTCTATTAGCAAAATTTACCAAGCCTGGATCCTTGTCTACTTTTTCGAGTCTAACAGTGCCCAACCCGCTAATCACATTTAAATGCATGTAAATGCCGGTTGCGCAGCGCAAACCTTGTTATTGCCACCAACGAGGGACCCGAGTATGGTTCCCTAATCGGTGCCTGGCACGGACTTCAATTTTGGCCAGACGCCTGATTCTCTGCCCAATCACGATTCACATTTGCAGCGTCACAAGGAGGAGAATTTTGCCCTTTATTTTAACTCCTGAGGGCCATCCTGCTTCATCAGCATGGAATGATCTAGAAAATTAATAAAAGGGCTCTGATGGACTATACAATAGCTGGGCAGTGAGGATACAAGCTGGAATCTAATATATTGGAACAATAAATACCTGAGGGTTTGTCAAAGACTGACCTAATCAATAGGTTCAGATGGTTAACATCTGGGATGATGGTTTATATTTAGAATAATGAATACTTGCAAGTGAGCCAGAGTCTAGAATGTAATTGATGAGTTTCTCGCAAGGACAAATATATGTTAAAATAATAATGATGCAGTTATCTTTCATCATGTGGAGATGCCGGCGTTGGACTGGGGTGAGCACAGTAAGAAGTCTTACAACACCAGGTTAAAGTCCAATAGGTTTGTTTGGAATCACTTGCTTTCGGAGCACTGCTCCTTCTTCAGGTGAATGAAGAGGTAGGTTCCAGAAACAGGGGCGTCATTCTCCGACCCCCCAGCGGGTCGGAGAATGGCCGTTGGCCACCGTGAATCCCACCCCCGCTGCCTGCCGAAGTCTTCGGTACCAGAGATTGGGCGGGGGCGGGAATCTGGCCGCGCCGGTTGGCGGGACCCCTCGCTCAATTCTCCGGCCCGGATGTGACGAAGTCCCGCCCAGAAATTGCCTGTCCCGCCGGCGTAAATTAAAGTTGGTATTTACCGGCGGGACCAGGCGGCGTGGGCGGGCTCCGGGGTCCTGGGGGGGGGGGGGGCGCGGGGCGACCTGACCCCGGGGGGTGCCCCCACGGTGGCCTGGCCCGCGATCGGGGCCCACCGATCCGCGGGCGGGCCTGTGCCGTGGGGGCACTCTTTCCCTTCCGCCTCCGCCACGGCCTCCACCATGGCGGAGGCGGAAGTGATTCTCCCCACTGCGCATGCGCGGGAAACTGTCAGTGGCCGCTGACGCTCCCGCACATGCGCCGCCCCGAATGTCATTTCCGCGCCAGCTGGCGGGGCAACAAACGCCATTTCCGCCAGCTGGCGGGGCTCGGCCGCCAAAGATGCGGAGCATTCCGCACCTTTGGGGCGGCGCGATGCCTGTCTGATTGGCGCCGTTTTGGGCGCCAGTCGGCGGACATCGCGCCGTTGGGGGAGAATTTTGCCCCATATATCTAGACAAAGTCAAAGATGCAAGACAATGCTTTGAATGCGAGCAATTGCAGGTAATTAAGTCTTTACAGATCTAGAGAGAGGGCTAATGCCAGGTTAAAGAGGTGTGAATTGTCTCAACCAGGCCAGTTGGTAGGATTTCGCAAGCCCAGGCCAGATGGTGGGGGGTGAATGTAATGCAACTTGCTCCGAAAGCTAGTGATTCAAAACAAATCTGTTGGACTTTAACCTGGTGTTGTAAGACTTCTTACTATCTTTCATAAGTTACACATTTTCTGGTTTTGTCTGTCTACGCCTTGATCATAATTGACAATGGCTTGTTATGACATTTAGTGACAAACCATGTACATTAATTGTTGGAATTTTTAAAATAACAAAATTAAGCCAAGCTTGCTGACAACTAGCTTGGGCTGTATCCTGACAGGTTGCTGCCCTCTGTTTCTCCTTCAAAATCTACTTTGGGAATGGGGATAAAAACATTCCAAGCTCAATAAAGCTAATATAGGTTATAAGTTAACAGACCTGTCTGTGCTTAACAAAGGATTGCAATATGACCTGATCAGTAAAAACAGCTCCATTATATCTGTAATTGACTCCCGCAGTTCCAACTCTTGACCAGTCTTGCTTGCTGCTGAGTTGCTCCAAAGGGTCGAGGTTAAAATTTGCTTGGCTATTTAAGTCAAGTCGTAGCCGAACAAGATAAGGGTAAGAAGATGCAATCCTCTCAGTTTCTTTTCCTTCCTCTCCTCTATTAACCAATGGCATCATCCAGAAGGAAAAAAATTTCGGATGTCAGTTTGAGCATTCATGGTTCGGTTGTGCGGCGCTCAGTCCTGAAAGGAGTTTCTGCGCAAGTTGTATCTGCAGCAGTAAGTATATTTCATTGTCTTTTCAGAAGGTGTTTTAAATATTTCCTGTGAATAATTTTGTCTTTTGGCCAAATAACATTTGGTTCCTCCTTCAATGGAAGGACAAGGAGGGCTTTGATCATGAAGGCCATTTTCTTGTCTCAGGAGGAGAGTCATGCTGAACAGTTTTGAAAAAGCATCTTGTATTTAAATGTCCTAAAGCACTGACTGCTATAAAGTGGAGTTAGGAATTTAGAGGTCTGATGTTTCTCAACACTATTGCATGGTTTCCCGATGGGAAGATTGCTGTTATATCTGTAATTGCAATGCTTGAGAGATACAATCAGGATAATCTACACACTGGCAAATTGTTATGGGCCAGAAAGAGAGAAGAGGCCGGGCCAGGTTGCAAGATCATAAGAAATAGGAGCAGGAGTAGATTATTTATCGCAACGATACTGCTCCGCCATTCAATAAGATCATGGCTGATCTGATATTGTGGCCTCATTTCCATTTTCCTGCCTGGTCCCTCCCTTGTTGATCAGAAATCCGGTTTGGCCTTGGATAGATTCAGTGACCCAGCCTCCTCTGTTCACTGAGGAAGAGAATTCCAAAGACTAACGACCCTCTGAGAGAAGAAATTGCTCCTCATCTTGGTCTTAAATAAGTCCCTGATTTTATTGTGGCTGGGAATAGAACAAATGAAGAGCAACTTGCATTTATCATGAGCTTTTAAATCCTGAAATGTTTCACAGACATGCAATCAAAAGGAAAAATACAATTGTCTTGAGTGGTACAGTGGTTATGGTTCGTTGCTGTGTAAAGCAACATTGTAGAATGTGGACTCCAGTTCGACATTAACAATAATTTTCATTTGCAAAAGTGCTTTTAACACAGAAAAAACATTGCAACATACTTCACAGAGCTATCATCCGAAATGGATTCTGAATTAAGATGTTCAGTGGAATGCTTGATCCATACAATTGGTTTTAAGGGGCCTTAAAGGATAAAATGGAGAGACAGAGGAACTTGGGGACAAAATTTGAAAGTGAGGCATTTCCATCAGTGCTTGGAGGGAGGGAAAATGATGTGCAAGAGGCCAAAAGAATGCAGAGTCCATATTGAGGGAGTTGGGTTCACGGGCAAGAGTAGGTTATCGAAATAAAAGAGGCGATCATGAACTTAATTAAATACGAGGATGCAAGTGTTACATTTGAGGCACTGGGAGACTGGAAACCAATGGGATCAGTGGGGATAGGAGTGAAGGATGAGTGGGATTTGATGAAGTTTAGGATACGGATGAACTGAAGTTTATTGAGGCCGGCTAAGGGGGAAGTGGAGCAGTTGAATCTGGAAGTGACGAGGGCATGAATGTAGGTTTGAGCAGCACTTGGATTGAGGGATGGTGAAGAAGAGCCTTGTTATGATGAATAGCAGCAAGCACCATTAACCTCACTAATTATTTTGACAGAAAATTATGGTTTATTATCTTATGTATGATATAACTTGTGCATTTTCCTGTTTAGTTCTCTGAAGTTGTGTCAAAATGTAACTGATTTGAAAAGCAAGGTGGATTTTGAGTGCAGCAACCAGTTGGTGAGATGAGGCTACGGCATAATCAAGTTTCTACTTTTTGTTTTGCAGGATAGAGTAGATGCAGGATTGCCCACTGCTGTTGTAAGTACATGACTATATATAATCATACAAGCCTACATGAATAAATTTAGAATATATTGACTAAATATTTGTTAAACCAGTTAATTGTCGAATTTACATATGTATGTCATGAAGAAAAAGAGGAATTATTGAGAGGTGAGTAGAGTTGGGCATTTTATGAATTAGATCCATTTAAGATAATAAAATTGGGTAAGATTGAAACTCAGAAGCTGCATTGAGTCCGTTGTGCAGATGGAAATTAGTGTTTTTTTCTTTGTCTGAACCCTGCCACATACTCTGTGGAAAAAAGTTAAGCAGGTAATGACTATCCTTAGTTCCCAGTTGCTCTGATTTATTTGATTAATGCTCCTTTCCCTAAACAACACCTTTACTAGATTCTCAAATGGAAGATCCTACTGCTCTTCTCAAAATCGAAGCCATCTTCGAAGTTTGTGAGCAGCACGGTGGCGCAGTGGTTAGCACTGCTGCCTCAAGGGCCGAGGTCCCAGGTTCGATCCCGGCTTTGGGTCACTGTCCGTGTGGAATTTGCACATTCTCCCCGTGTTTGCGTGTGTTTCGCCCCCACAACCCAAAGATGTGCAGGGTAGATGGATTGGCCATGCTAAATTGCCCCTTAATTAGAAAAAATTAATTGGGCACTCAAAATTTATTAAAAAAATATATTTGCAGTTTGTGACTAGTGGGCATTGAATGTAATTTAACTTTGACTTTTCTTGAACATACCCTTTTGTTGATTTTGTTGCTTTTGCTTGAAAATCAGTTTGCACGGGTAAAGCTTCCCAGCAAAGTGGTTTTTAGCGACACTGGGTGTTGTCACTGTTGGACTTGGAAAGCCAGGCTTATACACTTAGACAGGCTTCCCTCAAAATAGTATCCAGATTTGCGCCTCCTTATATAACAGTATACCGTCTAATGTACCACAAGCAGTGCTGTGGATAACTTGCATGATGGGAGTGTAATGAATGTAGGACATTTTTATACAGATTATATTATGTATCTGTTGCAGTAATGTTATCAAAAGCCTGGTTAAGGTATATATATATCTGGTGCAGTAATATAAAAACAATTCTGGTTTAACAGGTGGTGTGTCTGCAAAAGATGCATTTAAGATGTCATAAAAGTAGAATAATCATTGATTCTAACCAGTTAATTGTTTACTTGTGCAGGGCTAATGGACTTTTGTTTATACAAAGAAGGTTCCCTAGGGTTTTGATAAATGAAGGGTTGCGTTAGCCTTAGTAAGATAGTCAGTCATAAGACAGTTAGTGGGATAGAGATAATGTAATTAATGGGAAGAGCTAGGTCTGTAGCAAGCAGTTTAGCTTTTAGTCTGCAAACAACAGAAGGACTTGCAGCTTGTGTCTGCAAGGGTCTCTCTCCTTTGCTTAAAGCAACTCTCTACACGGAAGGAGAAACAGATTGTGTTTGAAAGGGTCTCCTTTGTTGAAGTCAGCTCTGCAGAGGACAGCAAGTAGCCCTGTGTTTGCTAACTTCATTTACAAGTAGCTTTTGACCTCTAATGGACTTTGCTTAATTGGAGATGGAGAAGTTAGAAGTTATATTGTTAAGAATTGTTTAACTGTCAATTGTAATACAAGTGCCAGTCCATGTGATGTTCCCACTGCTATTTTCTGTGATATTATGTAGTTAATCCTGTGTTAAGTATAAAGTTTGTTTTAATATAAAAGATCCCTATTTGTCAGTGAAATTACTCCTGGGAGTGAAGTATCCTTCCCTCACAGTTTACGCATTGCAAAATTGTTGGGATTTCTCAACGAGTTTCCCAACATACATTGGAGTTTGGTTTGGTATCTTAAAAGGAGGCAAAAGTTGATACTTTCTTTTAGGCACTGTATTTGAATGTGGTTTAAAAAGAGGTAGGAAGGAATACAACATTTCACGAATAGATGGAGCTGTGCTGTTGTCTTTAGAAATTATGGCATTTGAATAGGGAGAGAAGGCGAGCCGTATGCTAGCTCATCAGCTATGGAGGTAGGCCGCGTCCAGGAAAATTCTGAGGGTGAGGATAGGGAAGGGGAGGTAGTGTCAGAGTTGGGGAAGATTAATGAGGCGTTTAGGGACTATTCCGAGACGTTATATAGGGCTGAGCCTGGTGGTGAGGAAAGGGAAATGGGGTGGTTTTTGGATGAGATGGAATTTCCAAGGCTAGATGAGGAGAGGAGGCAGGCGCTGGAAGAACCGCTAAGGTTGAGAGAGTTGATGGATAGTATAAAAGGGATGAAGTCAGGGAAGACACCGGGGACAGACCCGGCAGAGGTCTGTAAAGAGTTTGCGACGGAGTTGGCACCATGTGTTTAGCGAGGCACTGGAGACGGGGCAGCTACGGAAGACACCGACCCAGGCTTCGATCACGCTAATCCTGAAGAAGGGGAAGGACCAGTTGGAGTGTGTGTTGTATAGGCCCATTTCACTGCTAAACATGGATGTGAAAGTGTTGGCTAAGTTAGTGGATGGAAAGATACGTTCTGGGGGTGGTCGCAGAGGATCAAACGGGTTTCGTAAAGGGCAGGTAGCTTTCCAGTAACATCAGGAGGCTATTAAATGTGATCATGACTCCGTCGAAGGGGCGGGTACTGGAGGTGGTCGTCTCTAAGGATACGGAGAAGACTTTCGACCTGGTGGTGTGGCGGTACCTGTTTGAGATTCTGGGAAGGTTTGGGTTTGGCCCGAAGTTGTGACGTTCAGGTGACGGAGGAGTGGCCGAGGATGCACAAGTGGAACCTGACAATGTTGGTGAAGGAGGTTGGAGGGACTTTAGGAGGTGGGATACGTTGCACCTGACACTGGCGGGAGGGGCCAGGTGGTTAAAATGAACGTTCTGCCAAGGTTCCTGTTTGTATTCCAGACCCTCCCAATCTTTTTCCCTAAGGCCTTTTTCTGAAACCAGATGCAGCAATTTTGGAGTTTATATGGGCGGGGAAGATACCTCGGGTGAAGAGGGCCCTGTTACAGAGGGAGAGGCAGAAAGCGGGGCTGGTGCTACCAAACCTACTGCATTACTACCGCATTAAACAATGCGGAGAAGGTGAGGCAGTGGTGGAAAGGAGAGGGGCTAGAGTGGGTTAGGATGGAGGGGTCCTGTCGAGGCTCCAGCTCAAGGGCCATGTTGATGGCGCCGCTTCTGCTGGCACCGGGGAGGTACACGGTGAGCCCGGTGGTGCAGTTCAGTTGAGGAGACACTGGAACCAGTTCAGGAGATACGTTAGGATGGAGGGGATTTTGATGCTGACACTGTTAAGTGGAACCATGGGTTTAAGCCAGGGGAGACGGATGCCATGTATAGGAAGTGGAGGGAGGTGAGGGCGAGGGATCTATATCTTGGAGGGGAGGTTTGCAAGTCTGGAAGAACTGTGGGAGAGGGTGGAGCTGCCGAAGGGAAGTGAATTCAGGTATATACAAGTGAGGGACTTTGCATGGAAGGAATGGATCGGGTTTCCCAAGCTGCCTGAGTATACCGTTCTGGAGCTGTTGCTGCTCCCGAATGTGGAAGGGGAGGTTAGGTTCGACGATACACATGGGTGGCTAGGGGAGCTGGGGGAAGAGCAGGTAGTGAGAATTAAGGAGAAATGGGAGGAAGAGCTGGGGGAGAAGGGGTGTGTGGAGATAGGATGGGGAGTGTGGAGTGAGGTGATGCATAGGGTAAATTCGACGTCCTCATGTGCAAGGATGATTTCGATTCAATTTAAAGCGGTGCATGGTGAGTATATGACTCGGACGAGGATGAGTGGGTTCATCCAGGGGGTGGCATTTGAGTCTGAGAAGTGTGGGCGAGGACCAGCAAATTAGGCGCACATATTCTGGGGCTGCAAGAAGTTGGAGAGATAGTGGGAGGGGGTTTACAGGACGCTATTGAAGATTGTGCGGGTAGAGGCCGGGCAGGACCCAATGGTGCCGATTTTTGGGGTTTCGGGGTTAGCGGCCTGGCTGGGGACCGTGTGCGATTTCCTCCGGCTGGAAAAGATCGAGTTGGAGTTGAGGGGATCAGTGGAGGGCTTTGAGACACAGTGGGGACTGTTCATGACAATGTTTGAGAAATTATTTGTCATGGTGAGAGGGAGGGAGGAAGGAGGGAGGGAGGGATGGGAGGGGGCGAAAAGGGGAAAAATTTGCACAAACTGTGAACTTTGGGGTGTGGATAATGTTTTTTGGTTAATGTCTTTGTACATTTGAATATGTTTGGAATAAAATACACTTAAAAAAAGAAATGATGGCATTTATAGTGCACAGAAATGCAATATTACTGCAACAGGAAAGAGCATATTAAAAACAATCTCTCATTGTATCTGTTTTTAACATACTTTATGTTTCTTTAGGTTGTATCAAATGTAATAGCAGTGGGAACATCACATGGACTGGCACTTGTATTTGGTAAGGTAGAAATCTTCTGCAGCCTTTCTAACTTTGTCAAAGTAACAACCTAAAGATGCTTGTCAAATTTAATTGCTACTTCTACCTGCTAATAATCTAAATACTTTTCTCAGGCCTGACTGGTGATGTATTTTCAGGAACTCTGTCTGCATTTACAATTTTATGAAGTAAATTTGTCTTGTATGTCACTTCAATAGTTCTTTTTAAAAAATTGAACAAGGACGATGAAAGATGGCTTATTCTATATTTGGGCAATCCTAGCAAATTGGCGATCTGAGGGAACACAGGATGGAAAATTGCCATGATATTCTGTTCAGTGAAATGGACAGTTACAAAATCATGGGCTGCAGGGTGATGATTCCCTGTGAATGCTGATCCTTCCAGGCAGTACTTGACTGTGGAATTAACCCTAATATTGATAATAATATGGTTTTCTTGGAAAGAGCTCAAGCAAGTCTCTCATATTTGAAAACTCAATTTCCAGACAGTGAGCTTCCTCCATTTTTTTACCCTTTAGCGCACAGCATGCGGCGATCTATAAGGCCTCTGCTTATATTGCATTTGAACTAGTTGCAGGGAGTTGTGCAAGAATGGCTTCTCTCTAATTTTGCACTCTGTCATTGTGGGGAAACATCTAATTACCACTCGTTTAAGATTGAGAACTCAGCGGAGTAGAAGGGATTAATCCACATTCCTTCTGATTATAGTATATCATTGAATCTTCAAAAAATAATGCCCTAGACATTGGTTAATTATGGATAATATTTTACCAGCAGGCTGACCACTACTGTTTTCCAGTTAGATTTTGAATTTCAGGATTGGAAACTTGCCCACAAATTCCACTACCTCCCCAAGTAAAGAGGTTAACACTAATTTAAAATGTTGTTACATTTTAGCTTTGGGGCATGAATTGTGCAGAGTATTTTGGATTTGTTCCACTAGGAAATCGGAACATTACATTGATCACATCTCCCGAGTACAGAATTTCTTTGATCCAAGTGGACTGAATGATGTGACGATGCTCGTCGAGGATAAATAAAATGATCCACATTATAAAATTGTAGCTGGGCGGGAAAATATTGCATTTAAAAAAATATATATTTTTAGGTTTTCCCCCCATTTTTTAAATAATAAATGCAACAAGTAACAGAAGCATTGATGCAAAATGGGTACAGACAGAGTAAGAATTATTGCCAGAAAAAATACAAGCAAAGCAGTACATAATAGATATGGAACAGGCTCAGTTGAGGAACCAGAGCCCCTGGCTTAAATATCAGATCAATACAACAATGATATACCACAGCGAGTGGGGAAAAGAGAGCAAGTTGTATTAATACAGAAGGATAACAATACAGGTCACACACCTCAAAGTGTAGTGATTCAGACTAGCAACTTGAAATTGATTAAATTGGGTTAAACTAAAATAAATTTGCTCATGGAAAGTTTAGCAAAAGCAAGTTAGCCAAAGTGGAGCCTACAAATTAAAGATGGGGGTCCCATACTTTACGAAACACATTTGATTTAGAGCAGAGAACAGATGTCAAAAATTCCATGGGGATGCTAGACATAATCAGCCTACGCTATATTTGGATAGAAGGATATTTGTCACTAATCCAGGAGCATAGGATTCTTACGAATACCAAAGGTCAGAATATTATATCGTCTTTTTCCATTAGAATCTGTGATTCTTCCATCCAGGGGACCCAGAATCAGTAATACAGGATTAGACTGTAAGGCTCTCTCAAAAAGGTTCGGTGGGGTTGCGGGGATAGGGTGGAGGTGTGGGCTTAAATAGGGTGCTCTTTCCAGGGGCCGGTGCAGACTCGATGGGCTGAAAGGCTTCCTGCATTGTACATTCTATGATTTATGAAAATCATCTCCAGTTCTTTTGCCACAGCTGACCAATCTTGACACAGGCCCATAGACAATGTATATAGTCGCCCTCCACTACCTGGCACTTAAAGCACATTGGGGATAAGGAAGGATCAAACCTGTGTCTAAGACTAGGTGTAATACGAGTGTGGTGTAGTATCTTGAACTGGGTCTCCTTCATCTTATGTTACCCCATGTTTCCTTATCAATCGTGATAGCTAAATTCTTTCCTCATGCCTGCAGGGCATTCAGAGTGGTGATTCAGAGTGGTGATGTAGAGCCTGGAGTTCAAACCATCATAGAATTTACCAATCAATTGTTTAGGTTCCACAGATTTCAGGATTCCTTCCACTGGGCAAATTGAGGAGTCTTATTGTATGTCTTATTGATGTCTTATTGAAGATCAAGTTTTTGAGCTATAAATACTTAAAAAAAGGATTGCATTGTGATGCTAAATTGCTGATATAGCTGCTCAAAAGAAGACAAGGAGGCATTTCTGAACATGTCTCCCAGCTGATAAATGCCTCTATCTCTCCTGTATAGAGTCCATGGTCGATTAGACCGGGTGGGAAGTCTTGACTGCCCTGGAGAGGAGAGAGAGTGGAAGTCAGTTTAGATCTCCCTTAGAATAGGCGGCATGTTATATAAGAGTATTAATAATAAAAGGATTATCACACTTAGAGCCCGCCTTAATGTCACCATAAAACAAGACCAATAGAGGGAAAATTTATTGCTCTGTTTCAGTATCAAGCCTAATGGACGCGGGATCCATCGTAACCTCCCTTCCTTCCCCAAGCTCCTAGTAACTGGAGCTTAGCCAATTTGAGATGAGGTTTCTTTTTGTTCCAAATAAATCTACTAATTATTCCATTAACTTCTTTAATGACTGTAGCTAACAACAGAATAGGCAGCATTTGTAAAGGATATAGTAATCTGAGCAATACGTTCATTTGAATTAGGGTGAACCTCCCAAGCCATGAAATCATGAGTGCCGATCACCGAGCCAGGTCCCATCTAATAGCTGTAATCAACTGTGGGAAGTTGGTCCCATATAGCTGTCTAAACAAAGGGGTAATTGAAAGTCCCAGATATTTAACTCCAATGGGGAACATCTAAAGTGGAAATTAGCAAGGGGCAATGGTTTACCCCTCAGCCTTTCCACCGGCATAGCCTCTGACTTAGGAAAGTTAATCTTGTAACCAGAAAATGCACTAAAATTATCTACCACTCCAATAATGGCAGGGACCGAAAGGTCAGGATTCGACACAAACAGCAGCATATCAACACATTCCAACCCTGTGACTAAGGTGTCCGACCTAATGGCCTCCGCCAGAGGCTCAATGGCCAATGAAATAACAAGGGGACAGAGGGCAAACCTGCCTAGTCCCTCTCTGAAGCCCGAAATTCAATGACCCGTAAACCTTCGTTAGCGCTGCTGCCATGGGTCTATGATACAATAGTTGAATCCACTGAATATAATTCTCCCCCAACCTTAAGTCTTGCAACGTTTAAACCAGATAATTACATTCAATTTGGTCAAATGCTTTCTCTGCATCTAAGGAAATCAACATCTGATAACTGTCCAGACAAGGCGGTAATTAAAACTCCCAGATATTTAGCTCCCATGGGGGACCATCTAAAGTGGAAATTAGCAAGGGGGGTGGTTTACCCTTCAGCCCTCCCGTCCAGTGCACTTTTCTGAAAAGCCTGCATCACATTCAGCAGCTTTCTAATGTTATTTCTCTCAAATCTTTCCTGAATAAACCCAGTCTGTTCCTCCCGTATGATTGTCAGAAGGATGTCTTCCGCCTTTTGGCAAGAACATTAAATAACAGCTTCAAGTCAACATTCCAAAGAGATGATGGCTTAAAGGAGGCACACTCCTCCGGATTCTTGCCTGCCTTCAGAATCAGAGAAATATTAGCCCCGCGTAGAGTCGGCGGCAACATCCCCGACTCAAAAGAGTGACAATACATACCCACCAAAGGGGTGAACAACAAATCCTTAAACCCCTTTTAAAACCCATACCCAAAGCCATCTGGTCCTGGTATCTTATCCGGTTGAAGCTCCTTAAATGACCTTTGGTACCTCCTCCCTAGAGGAGCATTATAGCCCCACATTGGTTTTCCAAGGCCTCTGAGTTGCATATATTTTTAAAGAACATGCCTAAACCTCACATCAGTGAGAGATTTACAAATGCTTGTTTTTCATTTAAATCATGCTGAATGGTATCATCACCATTAATTGCTTTTGGAGTGCAGCGACTAGTTATGGGCGACTTTCTTCATCATTTGAAAGTTGCCTCTGTACTTGAAGTGCCAACTTGGCTTAGTGCTGTGCACTCTCACCTGAGTCAGAAATTCGCATGTTCAAGGCCCCTTAAAGGATGTGACTGTGTAATTTATGCTGACAGCACAGTGGAGTCTTCAAGGATGCTGTCGTGGTGCTGTCTTTAGAGGAAGTGCTAGCTTCTTCTTCACATGTACATAAAAGATCCAGTGCCACCTTTACAGAATGGATAGAAAATTTCCAAGCCAATGTTCCTCCCTCAAATAACCCCACCAAAATCGACAACTTGCTCTGTCATCTTCCGTGGATCTTTGCATGCAATCCCGATGCCTTTTTTGTCTAAGTTAAAGGTAGTCCAAAAGTAATTTGTGGAAGCACTTTGTGATTTTTCTTAGTGATATAAAATGATTATTTGAATATATGTATTCCTTCTCTGATTATGAAACACAGTAAGTCTAGCAATCTACCTGTTTGCATTCTTTCGATGTAAATAATTACACATGTTGGAGGTAACTTAACTGCTTGTCTTTTTGTACAGAGATGCTTCATGTAATGTTGCACCAACCCTTTCTGATTTGCTGTTTCTCTTCCATATGCAGAGCGTTATGTTCTTATGTTATAGAGGGAAAGTTTATCAGTTTTTTAAGTGAATTGTGCTGATAATGCTGAACACTGACATGTGATCTCTTCTCTCTCCTCCTGTCCTCCTGGATGTAATAGGAAAAGGTATAGAACACAAAGGTGTGGGTGTACCTAGGGGTTTGCTTGCTTTCTGCATTTTTAAAAAAACAAACTGCCATTCAATAATTGACATAAAATGGGGTTGTATATTCTGGTGCCATGGGATACAAAATTCTTATGAATTTTGAAATATTGTATTAATCTTTCAGGTGTTGCTATCAAATTTTCTTCTCCGTACGGATACAATGGGTATACACCACAGGTGAACAATATGAGCAACAGCATCATAATCAGCATTTCTTAGTTTCTGATTCTCCCCCTCTTATTACCAACATTATGTAAACAACATTTTCTCTTTAATCTGGATTTAACCCTGAAGATCAAGGAGCTTAAACATACCAAATAAACTTGTGTTTCAGGACAATAAAAGTTCCAAAGTTTTAACTGTTATCGTTAGTGATATTGGCACTTCTTTTTTTTGTCCGAGTTGTATGAACATGAATTATTTGTTGACGTGAATTAATTATATATTTTTAAAAGGAAAAAGTGAAGTAATATAGCCCAATATTTGAATTCCTTGTACAAAATCAAAATTCTGATGATGCAGGAAATTTAAAAGAAAATCGAGCGCGTTCAAAATACACAGCAGGCCGAGCGTTCTAGTTCAGGCTGTTAACCTGCTGAGTATTTCGAGCATTTTCTGATTTTCTATTTGAAATCCTTGTCTGTTTTGGTTTCAGAACAAGAAATTGAAAAGCCCAATGAAAACCTTTAAATATTAATATCATATATCTGTGATTTTCTTTGTAACAAAATCTGGAAAAAGAATTAAATATTGACTTTTATTGATTAAAGTTAGTGCGACAACATGGGCATTGACCTATTACAAATACGATGGAACCTGACCCTAAATTATTAATGTAGAGTTCAAACCCCATGGATATTTATGCCAAAAGCCGTCTTTAAAATATAGGATAGTTAAGATACAGTACTGCATAAACGGATCACTGCTAGAAAGTACAAGGGACTAGAGAAACTGGCTGAGATCCAGTTGCACACTGTCTTACTGAGTTGACACTAGATTGAAGGATGTGATAAAAATACCCCAAGTTACCAGTGAAAAATTGCCACTGTCATTTGACCAATTCTCTGATAATTTTTGCCAAACACCACAGAACTGTAAACCAGCATGCCCTTCATGCAGACTCGATGCAGTCTCAATTTTACTTTCGTGAATATTAAAGGCAAAATAAATTAAACCTGAAAGTGGGATTTTGGATGATAAAGAAGGGTTTTTTTAAACAATTTTTAAATAAAGGTCTTTTCACCCATTAAATGATTAGCATGTCGTGCTCGTTATGTATCAGACATTCCTTAATACACTTGAAATTATACTTTGATTACATTCTTTACTTTTTAAAATTATTTACTCTCATTGGAATTTAAAAAAATAAAAAAAGTGGATGAGAATTGGCCATTTGAGTTATTTTCTTCTTCCAAACTGTTGAAATTTATTCTTTCATGGATTGTACTCAGCTCATTGAATGTTTGGGAACATTCATTTCACTTACAATTGTGGGTTCAAGCCCCACCCCAGAGAATTGAACACATAAACTAAACTGAGATTTCAGTGCAATGCTGAGGTCATACAGTACTGCCAGAGCTGTTGCCTTTCAGATACAATGTCAGATACGATAACATAGCCTACTTTTTCAGATACATGTAAAAGATCCCTTGGCACTATTTCAGGGGTGTTCTGCTCGTTTCCAGGATGACATTAGGAGTTGTCACAATGGTGGATTAAGGCTGGATTCTCTGTTTGGGAGACTTTGTTCTCCTGCTGGAGCTGAATCACTTCTGTTTCGCACTGGGTCTGGAAGTGGCGTCCAGTGGCCATGCAAATTTATGTATGGCAGGGATCGCAAGGGATTCCGTCATGGATCCTGTTATTGGCCTGCCAGTTTGCACAGGTGGCTCGAGAGCGAGGTCTGGCAGCTGGCTCCTGTCATCCTTGAGAAGTAGGGGCATCCTCCACCTCCCCCGTCACCGCGGGAATTGGTGGGTCACACCCCTTCCCACAAAATGCACACATTTCCCTTCATGCCTGAATGGATCTCAAGTATCTTGCTGCACAATGTTTATAAACATCTAGCTCCGGTTGACAGATCATGTCCCATCAAAAGTAGTTAAGTACTTTCTGCTGAGAAAAAGAGGAAGTGAAAGCACTTAACCCCTAGATGTTTCTAAATATTACACACAGCAGGTTACTTGAGATTCACTCAAGCATGAAGGGAAATGAAAATGATCAATCCAGACACTTTGCTATCTGGAAGCTGTCAGCTACAGGCTACTAAAAGCTTTTTCGCTTTGAAGTGAATTGAAGCCTTGCATATCAAAGAATCTGAGGAGGTTTAAAGCCTTTTGATACGGTTTTGGCTTTCTATTAAGTTGCTGCTGCTTTCTAGACATTTGTCTGAGGCAGCAGGCGTAAAGCACAGGTGACTGAAAAAGCACTGATGTTTTCACTGTTTCTGCCTGGACTGTTCTTTAGTTTCCAAGCAGGAGTGACTGATTGGGGGGCAGAGGGGTCCCTGATATGAAGGGGTTCCGTGTGTTTGATGGGGGGGTGGGTGGGTGCTGGGGGTTGGGGTGAGCAGAATTTAAATTGGGGGGTGGGGGGGAGGATAGATAATACTTACACTCTTTGGCCCACCATGAAGTCCACCGCATCAGGGCCATGCTGGGAAATACTTGTAACAATCCATATCTGCGTGAATCCTGGCCCAGATGACCGGAGGTTCATGCGGGCTTGGAGAATCCGGTGCGCAGCCTGTTAATAAGCTGCAAGTGGTTCATGTTGACTTATTTGTATTCTCCCGCTGGCACAGGGCACAAACCTCTAAGCTGCTGCCAGCGGGGGGGGGGGGGGGGGGGGGGACACACACCAGAGCATCGGAAAGGGCGCTAATCCTGTTTTCTTTCTCCGATGTTGGTTCTCCACCACATCGGGAACTTCTCTACCAGTGGCGTACGGTGGAGAATCCAGCCCATAAATTCAATAGCACCCTTCAAGGGAATTGGATAAATACTTGGGGAAAGAATTGCTGGGATAGGGGAAAGAGCATGGGAGTGGGTCCATCTGGAATTTTCTTCCAAGAGGTGGTGCAGACCTGATGGGTCAAATGGCCTCATTCTGTGCTGTACCAGTCGATGATTCTATGATTATCCCTCAATCTACAAAACAGATGACCTGGTCATTTATTTAATTGGTGTGGGGAGGGGCGGGAGAGTTTGCTGTCTGTGATTTGGCTGCTGTGTTTCACACATTACAGCAGTGATCACAGAAGAAAAGCACCTCAAATTAATTTGTTGTGAATATTTTAGGGTGGGCTGCTGGAATCATGGAAGGTACTATATAAATGCAGGCTCTTTATTGTTTTAGATATTTTAATTTCACCTTGCTTCCCTATATGAAACAGGGCTTTATATAATGCAAGTTCTTTCGCTGTATAACCCTGACTGTTTTCTTTCTTTAATGAACATTTCCACGGTTTCAATATCTTCTATTTTTATATGTCCTTAGATCCCTTAATCTCTCTTCTACTTATTTCTTTGTAAATAGCTGTGAATTGGCACACTATTAATTATTTCAGTTGCATGCTTATTTCACATATCTGTGCTTGGGTGAAGGGCAAACATAGTTGTTCAGAAATGTCTACTATCTTACCTTTAAACATGCTGTTATAAATCAAGTTGTCTAAATCGAACCATACAACTATTTGTCCAAAAAGAGTTCATAAATAGAACATAGAACGATACAGGCAGTACAGGCCCTTCGGCCCACGATGTTGCACCGACATGGGAAGTCAAAAAACAAAAGCCATCTAACCTACAGTATGGCCATTATCATCCATATGCTTATCCAATAAACTTTTAAATGCCCTCAATGTTGGCGAGTTCACTACTATTGCAGGTAGGGCATTCCACGGCCTCACCACTCTTTGCGTAAAGAACCTACCTCTGACCTCTGTCCTATATCTATTACCCCTCAGTTTAAGGCTATGTCCCCTCATGCTAGCCATTTCCATCCGCGGGAGAAGGCTCTCACTGTCCACCCTATCTAACCCTCTGATCATTTTGTATGCCTCTATTAAGTCTCCTCTTAACCTTCTTCTCTCTAACGAAAACAACCTCAAGTCCATCAGCCTTTCCCCCTAAGATTTTCCCAAATGTTACTGTCCTGGAATTCATTTAAAAAAAAAAAAAAAAAAAATTTTTTTTCTTGAAGCTTCAATTTCTGATATGATTTCTGCTGTGCTTTGAAGCAGAGATTATAACAAGTCCTATGAAGTTTAGATTAAGCCACAAATTACGTGCATGGGAGGTACCTGTGGTGTTCCTTTCACAGCCTTGGAAGTGGGAGATGTGTAACCAAGGGATGAATTTTCCTTGTATGTCTGAAAAATGTTTGTTTTTCAGATCCAAATCAGGCTTTGCGCCTGTGCCTGGGGAGCACAGCCGTTGGGGCTCAGTATGGAGCAGTATCTGCACTTAGTATCAACAGTGACTGCACTCGGCTGCTCTGTGGCTTTGCTAAAGGGCAGGTAAGGTGAAATGACATACTGTTGTTATTCTGTATTGTAATCAGGCTATGAATAGAAGACGTGAGCTCCTTTTACTTGGGTGGGGTACAAGAAGTTTTTTGCACATTGTCTGAAACTTGCCTTCAGTTTTAGCCACCGTTTTTGTTATTACTTCATTTAAGCATTGAGTTGGCGGACAAATATTCCTATCAAATTTTGACTGTCTCTTGAATATGCAGTAAGTAACCACAGTTCAATTCATTTCTGGTTATACAAGAATAATCACATTTTAAAGCATATTATTCATTGGATTGATCGTTTCCTCAATAAAATTACTGAAGTTTTTCTTTATTCATTCAAAAAAATCAGTGCTTGCCATTTCAGTCTCTCTGTTGACATAAGCCTGAGGGTTATCATTATGCAATTTGTGCTGCATCACTGATTTTGCAACCTATCGTAATCCTGCTGGGGTAACCTGTCAGTTCAGATTGATTACCAGCTCAAAGTGGTTATAAAATCTTTGACTGGGTTTATGAATACAAATGCTTGTTTTTGTAAGGGAATTAGCACTTGAATGAAATGTTTATTTTTATGAGGGATTATGTAGTTGGAGGAATGCAAATGTTTAAATGGGGTTTTGTGAATGAGAGCATTTTAAAATAAAGTCTGCAATAGACAATTAGAACTTCATTTTAATTAAAGGAAAATACTGCAGATGCTGAAACTCTAACTGTAAAGTTAGAACTTTATTTCATCTCACCATGGTCTGCCTATGGTGGACACTGGGTAAGTTGTAATAGAGGGTGTAAGGTCAGAGGGTGGTGGATGGGGGCATGGGATAGCAGGAGTTGGCACTAAGTTGCCATAGGGGCTATAATGAGTCATGGGAAGTGAATAAAAGGGCATAAGTTGGCCACGGTTGGCATGGAGGGTATGACAACCATGGGAGTGACTGGGTGCATGAAATTACGTGGGTTGGCATAGATAGCAGTGTGTGAGGGCTGGAGAGATTTTTAAAATTAATTCCTGTTTTCTTGCAGCCGTGATGAAGTCCCATGATCATTCGGCCCATCTCCTCACCCAACAGTCCCTGTGGCTGAATCTGGATCCTTTCTGTGGGTTGTGGGCCTTAAGTCCCTTTAACACTCCCCGCCATCCCCACCCATCCCACTGGAAAATGAGAAAATCCAGGGCCCTTCTTCCTGAGTCGGATTTGTGGAGCTGGGAATTTTCCTGATGGGAGTGAAAGTTCAGGCCTTAGGTTTATGTTCTTGTTTGTTTTATTGCCTCCTATAGATTACCATGTGGGATCTGGCAAACGGGAAGTTACTGAGAACAATAACTGATGCTCACCCTCCTGGAACTGCTATCCTGCACATAAAGGTAACCTAACCTTAACCTGAACCTTAGCATAGCCACCCCTAACCCTAGGTCATAACCCTACTCCTAGTATACCCCAACTCTAATCCTAAATCATAACCCTAACCCTAACATATACTAACACTAACCATAACTCATAATTCTAACCCTAATATGGTTTTCAAGAGGATGGAATGATAAGTGTCTGAATTAAAACATGAATGCTGGATTTATTTACAAGATGGCATAATATTGTGGATGAAATTAATGTAACTAGAAACACGTGAAAGCTATTGAGAACTTTCTGGACTTTAGATAATAGATATTAAGCTCAGCATTGAAATACACGGTAGATTTGGGTTAAAGCCTTTTCAGAATGTTTGTCTTTTATTTATGTGTCTTAGATTTAGATCTAAAAGTCATTGGCATTTCCAGAGCAACTGTAAACTTTGACTTCAAAAGAAGGAACTCTACTTTAAATATGAATTCCACCTGGGTTTCTTTCGTTTTTAAACACCTTGCTGCCATTTAGAGAGCTGACAGTTATCTTCATCAAAAGTGAATTGGGATTTATGTAATTGGATTTAAGTTAGAAGTGGATAAGGAATGAATTAACACCGTGGAGTAAATGCTACTGTCGACCGCAATGAAGAATCATAAAATTTACAGTGCAGAAGGAAGCCATTCGGCCCATCGAGTCTGCACCGGCCCTTGGAAAGAGCACTCCACCCAAGCCCATGCCTCCACCCCATCCCCGTAACTCAGTAACAGGCTACATCGGTACACGACCCGCTCTCAGACCCATTTTTCAATTCTGCCACAGTTCTTCTGCCTTCGCAAACTCCTCCGCCACTTCCGCCGTCCCAAAATACAAGTCCTTGGATTTGTAGGTCACCCTCAACTTAGCTGGATATACTATGCCGCACTGCACCTTGCTGATGTACAGTGCCTTCTTCACCCGGCTGAAGGCAGCCCGCCTCCTCGCCAGCTCCACCGTAAAGTCCTGGTATATGCGTATACCAGCTCCAGCCCACTGCACCATCCGCTTCTGCTAGCACAGGACCTTCTCCTTAATCCTGTACCTACGGAAACACACAGTTACTACTCTTGGCAGCTCATTCGCCTTTGGCATAGGCCTCCACGACCGATGAGCCCAATCCAGTTCGTATCGCGAGGGATCGTCTCCCTCCACCAATAGCTCCGCCAACATCGTGGCAAAATACTCCGTCGGCCTCGCGCCTTCCACCCCTTCGGGCAGACCCACGATCCTCAGATTCTGCCGCCTGGATCTGTTTTCCAGGTCTTCCATTTTGGCTCGCAGACCCTTGTTGGTCTCTGTCACTTTCTGCAACTCCTTCCCCATTGAGGTGAGTTGATCACTGTGCTGCGATAATGCCTCTTCCACTTCCTTCAGTGTCTCACCTTGCTCCCGCACTTCCGCCGCTGTGCTTGATACTGCCACCCTCACCGGGGCAATCGCCTCTTCCACCAGCACTTTCAATACCGCCCTCATCTCCTTCTTCATCGCTTTCATGTGCTTTGTGAACTGTTTTTCAAGTTCCACAACCATCACTTTGGTCATTTCTTCTGCTGTGAGCGATGCGGCCTCCCCTGGTGCTCCAGCCTCCGCTTTCCTTACAGTTCCTGCGCTGACTTTTCCACTCACCGGCGGACTTTCATTAACCCCCTTTTTCACGGCTGTTTTTTTCCCATGCTTGGACATTTCTCCTCCCTGTGCCTTCTTACAGCTTTTTCAGCCTCTGTTGCCCCTGGGACCGGGTGTTAAAACCCCAAAATTTCTATTCCTGAGCGGGAGCCATCCAGTGTGCGGCTGCCTCTAGCCCGCCGTCACCGGAAATCACCCTCACAACTTTTAAGAAGCATTTAGACGAGCACTTGAAATGCCATTGCATACAAGGCTACTGACCGAGTGCTGGAAATGGGATTAGAATAGATAGGTGCTTGATGGCTGGCACAGACATGATGGACCGAAGGGCCTCTTTCCGTGCTACAAAACTCTGATTCCATGCATGGCAATCTGAGAGAAGAGATTTCCACACCATTACCTCTGGTATCCCCCAAGAATCTACTTTTGGCCCCTCCTATTTCTCCTTTACAGGATGCTCTTTGTTATTCAGAGGCAGTTTTAATTTTCACATGTACGCTGAGCTCTCCCTCACCACCACTTCTCTTGACTCCTTCACTGATGCTAAACTAGCAGGCTGCCTATTTGACATCCAATAGAATCAGCAGAAATTTGTCCAATTAAATGTTGTGAACGCTGAATGTATCACTTTTGCTTCCTGCTCCGTTCTGTAGCAACCAACACCAGCTTTTGTTTTCCCTGGCAATGGCCTGAGACCAAACCAGTTTGTAATCGTGGTGTCATATTTGACCCCAGGCTGAGCTTCCAATCATATAGTTGTGGCATCACTATACTCCTCTTCCTTGATTTCACCCAATTCTGCTCCTGTCTCAGCTCATTTGCTGCTGAAACTGGATTAGAATCATAGAATTTACAGTGCAGAAGGAGGCCACTCGACCCATCGAGATTGCACTGGCCCTTGGAAAGAGCACCTCAATTAAACCCACACCTCCGACCTGTCCCCGTAACTCAGTAAACTCACCTAACCGAAGGGCATGGCCAATCCATCTAATCTGCACATCGTTGGACTGTTAGCAACTGTGGTAACTACTGTGCTACCGTGCCTCCCGGTGAATTCTGTGAATTTGCATTTTTGACACGTTATTTATCGTGGAAGTCATGAATTGATTCATCTTCAATAGGCTCCTGTTTGCTCTGATAGGTACGATGGTGATTCTAATTTTTCCTTTTTACTTCCTTTAGAAAAAAGATAACATTTCCCCCTTTTTACCAAGTCATAGAAACAGGAAAAGGCCATTTAATCCCTCAAGCCTATTTTGTCATTCAGAGAGACCATGGTTACATATAGATACAAAGAAGATAGGAGCAGGAGGAGGCCTTTTGGTCCTTCGAGCCTGGTCCACCATTCATCACGATCATGGCTGATCATCCGACTCAATAGCCTAATCCTGCTTTCTCCCCATAGCTTTTGATCCCATTCTCCCCAAGTGCTATATCCATCCGCCTCTTGAATATATTCAAAGTTTTAGCATCAACTAGCAATGTAGCAATGAATTTCACAGGCTCACCACTGTTTGTGTGAAGAAATGTCTCCTTATCTCTGTCTGAAATGGCTTACCCTGAATCCTCAGGCTGTGACCCCTGGTTCTGGACACACCCATCATTGGTAACATCTTCCCTGCATCTACCCTGTCTAGTCCTGTAAGAATTTTATAAGTCTCTATGAGATCCCCCCTCATTCTTCCGAACTCCAGCGAGAATAATCCCAACCTAGTCAATCTCTCCTCATACGACACTCCCGCCATCCCTAGAATCAGTCTGGTAAACCTTGGCTGCACTCCCTCGAGAGCAAGAAAATCCTTCCTCAGAGAAGGAGACCAAAACTGCGCACAATACTCCCAAGTACGGCCTCACCAAGGCCCTATACAATTGCAGCAATGGATCCCTGCTTCTATACTCGAAGCCTCTTGCCATGAAGGCCAACATACCATTAGCCTTCTTTACCGCCTGCTACACCTGCATGCTTACCTTCAGCGAATGGTGCACAAGGACACCCAGGTCCGCTGCACACTCCCCTCTCCCAATTTACAACCATTCAGGTAGTAATCTGCCTTCCTGTTTTTGCTTCCGAAATGAATAACCTCACATTTATCCAAATTATACTTCATCTGCCATTGGTTTGCCCACTCGCCCAACCTGTCTAGATCTTGCTGTAGAATCCCTGCATCCTCATCACAATTCACCCTCCCACCTAATTTGGTATCATCTGCAAACTTTGACATGTTACATTTTGTTCCCTCATCCAAATCAGTAACATATATTGTGAATAGCTGGAGTTCCAGCACCGATCCCTGTGATACCCCACTGGTTACTGCCTGCCAATTTGAAAAGGACCCATTAATCCCTACTCTTTGTTTCCTCTCTGCCAATCAGTTTTCTATCCACCTCTATACATTTCCCCCAATCCCTTGTGCTTTAATTTTGCACAATAATCTCTTATGCGGGACTTTGTCAAATGCCTTCTGAAAGTCCAAATATACCACATTGACTGGCTCCCCCTTGTCGACTGTACTGGTTATCTCTTCAAAGAATTCCAACAGATTTGTCAAGCACGATTTTCCCTTCATAAATCCATGCTGACTCTGACTGATCCTGCCACTTCTTTTTAAATGTTCCGCGATAAAGTCCTTGATAATAGATTCAAGAATTTTCCCCACTACCAATGTTAGGCTTACTGGTCTATAATTCCCTGCTTTCTCTCCACCTCCCTTTTTGAATATCGAAATGATGTGAGCTGCCCTCCAATCTGCAGGGACAGTTCCAGAGTCTAGAATCCCGGAAGATGACCACGAATACATCCACTATTTCCGAGCCACCTCCTTAAGCACTCTGGGATGAAGATTCTAAGGCCTTGGGTATTTATCCGTATTCAATCCCATCAGTTTTCCCAGCACCATTTATCTACTAATGTTGATCTCCCTCAGTTCTTCCCTCTCACTAAACCTTTCGTTCTCCAACATTTCTGGGATCTGATTTGTGTCCTCATTTGTGAAGACAGAACCAAAGTATGTATTCAATTACTCAGCCATTTCTTTGTCCCTTATTATGCATTCCCCTGTTTCTGTCTGTAGTGGGCCTACATTTCTCTTTACCAATCTCTCTTCACATATCTGTAGAAACTCTTCGTGTCAGTCTTTATGTTCCCTGCAAGCTTCCTTTCGTGCTGTACTTTCCCCTTCTTAATCAATCCCTTCCTCCTTCTTTGCTGAATTCTAAACTGCTCCCAATCCTCAGACCTATTATTTCTCGTGGCCAACCTGTATGCTTCTTCCTTGTATCGGATGCTATTTCTAATTTCCTTTGTAAGCCATGGATTGGACCTCTTACCTCCTTTGCTTTTGTGCCAGACAGGAATGAACAGTTGCTGTAGTTCCCCCATGCTTCATTGAATGTATGCCATTGTCTATCCACTGTCATCCCTTTAAGTACCTCGTCCCAATCTATCAAGGCCAACTCACGCCTCATATCCTCATAGTTCCCTTTATTAAGATTCAGCACCCTAGTCTCCGAATCAACTACTTCACTCTCCATCTTGATAAAAAAATTCTATCATGTTATGGTCGCTCAACCCCACGGGGTCCCGTACAGCCAGATTGGCAATAATTCCCTTCTCATTGCACAGTACCCAGTCTAAGATGGCCTGCTTCCTAGTTGGTTCCTCCACATAATGGTCAAGAAAACCATCCCGTATACACTCCAAGAATTCCTCCTCTACGGCATTGTGGCTAATTTGATTTGCCCAGTCTATGTGGAGATTAAAATCACCCATGATCATCGATATTCCCTTATTACATGCATCTCTAATTTTTTGTTTAATGCCATTCCCAACCTCGCCAGTGCAGTTTGGGGGTCTATATATGACACCCACTAATGTTTTTTGTCCCTTGGTATTTCTCAACTCTACCCATACAGATTCCACATTGTCAGAGCTAATATCCTTTCTCACAATTGTGTTAATTTCCTCTTTAACCAGCAGTGCCATGCCATCACCTTTTCTTTTATGCCTGTCCTTCCTAAATACTGAGAACCTTGGGACATTCAGTTCCCGTCCCTGCTCACCCTGCAGCCATGTCTCCGTAATCCCAATTATATCATACCAATTTATATCTACCTGCGCGATTAGTTCATCCACTTTATTGAAAATGCTCCGTGCATTAAGACACAGAGCCTTTACGTTTGTCTTTTTCACAATGCTTGTCTTGCTCCCAATATTTTTCTCTACTGCCCTGTTTGAATTTTCTCCTTGGTTTCTCCACCTATCACTCTTCTTATTCACTTTTCTACCTTTTGCTTTTGTCCTTGCTCCCTCTTTCTCTGACTCCTTGCGTAGGTTCCCATCCCCCTGGCATATTAGTTTGAACCCTTCCCAACCACTCTAGCAAATAGCACCCCTAGGACATCAGTTCCAGTCCTGCCCAGGTGTAACCCGTCCAGTTTGTACACGTCCCACCTCCCCCAGAGCCGGTCCCAATGCCCCAGGAATCTGAAACTCTCCCCCTGGCACCATCTCTTCAGCCACGTATTCATCCTATATATCCTGTCATTTCTACTCTGACCAGCACGTGGCACCGGTAGTAATCCTGAGATCACTACCTTTGAGGTCCGATTTCTTAACTTCCTCCCTAGCTCCCTGTATTTTGCTTTTAGGACCTCATCCCTTTTTTTACCTCCGTCGTTTGTACCGATATGTACCACGACCACTGGCTGTTCACCCTTTCCCTCCAGAATGAATTGTACCCATTCCGAGACATTCTTGACCCAAGCAACAGGGAGGCAACATACCATCTTGGAGTCTTGTTTGCGACCACAGAAACACCAGTCTATTCCCCTTACAATTGAATCCCCTATAACTATTGCACTGTCACACTTACTACTTCTCCCCTCTGCAGCAGAACCAACCATGGTGCCGCGAATTTGGCTGTTGCTGTTTTCCCCTGAGAGGCCATTCCCCTCAACAGTATCTAAAATGATATATCTGTTCTGCAGGGGAATGGCCACAGGAGATTCCTGCACTACCTGCCTCGCTGTCTTGCTCTGCCTGGTGGTCAGCCATTCCCTTCCTGCTGCGGCATCTGAGCCTGCGGTGTGACCACCTCTCTATACGTGCTATCCACGATACTCTCCGACTCAGGGATGCTCCACAGTGTCTCCAGCCGCCACTCCAGCTCTGAAACTCAAGCTTCCAGGAGCTGTAACTGGAGACACTTCCTGCACACATACTGACCCTGGAGACGAACTGTCCCCAGCCTGCCACATGGAGCAAGAGGAGCAGACCACGCCTTGGAGCTGTCCTGCCATGATTTATTCCTTTAAATTAAACTTTTAGAATTAAACTTTAGAAAGATGTTTTTGTGTCAGATTAAATCCAATCCCCCTATACTATTTAGTTACATTTTTAAAAAACAAAACTGAGTATTTATCCCTCTTGATCTGACAACAAATTAAAAATAGTTATTTAATTGAAATTAAAATCTTTATTTAAATCAACTTAAAAATAGTAATTTAAATCAACCCAAAATAGTTATTTAAGTCAAATTAAAAAATAGTAATGCAAATCAACTTAAAAATAGTAATTTAAGTCAAATCAAAACTAGTATTTGAATCAGTAACTCCACAGATATTCAAATTTAGCCAAGTCTACCTTTCAACCAATCAGGTCACAGTTTTGTGTGACGTCACTTTACCGGGTTTAAAACATTTTTGAAGCAGACAAACAGCTGTGTTACCTCTGCGTGCTCTTTACTGAAGTCTCGCCCTCTCTCTCTCCGTGCTTTTATTGAAGTCTCGCCCTCTCTGTCTCCATGCTCTTTACTGAAGTCTCGCCCTCTCTCCGCGCTCTTTACTGAAGCCTCGCCCTCTCTCCCTCCACGTTCTTTACTGAAGTTTTGCCCTCTCTCTCTCTGCGCTCTTTATTGAAGTCTCGCCCTCTCTCCGCGCTCTTTATTGAAGTCTCGCCCTCTCTCTCCCCGCACTCTTTATTGAAGTCTCGCCCTCTCTCTCCGCGCTCTTTATTGAAGTCTCGCCCTCTCTCCGCGCTCTTTATTGAAGGCTCGCCCTCTCTCTCTCTCCTCGCTCTTTATTGAAGGCTCGCCCTCTCTCTCTCCTCGCTCTTTATTGAAGGCTCGCCCTCTCTCTCTCCTCGCTCTTTATTGAAGGCTCGCCCTCTCTCTGTCTGCGCTCTTTATTGAAGTCTCGCCCTCTCTCCGCGCTCTTTCTTGAAGTCTCGCCATCTCTCTCTCCGCCCTCTTTATTGAAGTCTCGCCCTCTCTCTCTCCGCGCTCTTTATTGAAGTCTCGCCCTCTCTCCCCGCTCTTTATTGAAGGCTCGCCCTCTCTCTCTCCTCGCTCTTTATTGAAGGCTCGCCCTCTCCCTCTCCTCGCTCTTTATTGAAGTCTCGCCCTCTCTCTCTCCGCGCTCTTTACTGAGGTCTCGCATTCTCTCTCTCCGTGCACTTTATTGAAGGCTCGCCCTCTCTCTCTCCTCGCTCTTTATTGAAGGCTCGCCCTCTCCCTCTCCTCGCTCTTTATTGAAGGCTCGCCCTCTCCCTCTCCTCGCTCTTTATTGAAGTCTCGCCCTCTCTCTCTCCGCGCTCTTTACTGAGGTCTCGCCCTCTCTCTCTCCGCGCTCTTTATTGAAGGCTCGCCGTCTCTCCTCGCTCTTTATTGAAGGCTCCCCCTCTCTCTCTCCTCGCTCTTTATTGACGGCTCGCACTCTCTCTCTCCTCGCTCTTTATTGAAGGCTCGCCCTCTCTCTCTCCTCGCTCTTTTATAGTATTTACAGTGCAGAAGGAGGCCATTCGGCCCATCGAGTCTGCACCGGCTCTTGGAAAGAGCACCCTACCCAAGGTCCACGCCTCCACCCTATCCCCATAACCCATTAACCCCACCCAACCCTAAGGGCAATTTTGGACACAAAGGGCAATTTATCATGGCCAATCCACCTAACCTGCACATCTTTGGACTGTGGGAGGAAACCGGAGCACCCGGAGGAAACCCACGCACACACGGGGAGGATGTGCAGACTCCGCACAGGCAGTGACCCAAGCCGGAATCGAACCTGGGACCCTGGAACTGTGAAGCAATTGTGCTATCCACAATGCTACCGTGCTGCCCTCTCTCTTGAAGTCTCGCCCTCTCTCTCCCCACGCTCTTTACTGATCTGTAACCTAGCCCCATATTCCTGCCTTTGCCCCCTATCCCTTAAAACCGTTGGTTAACAAAAAAGCTATCAATCTCAGTTTTAAAAATAAAAATTGGTCAAGTATCATTTGCAGAAGAGAGTTCCAAACTTCTCCCATCCTTTCTGAGCGGAGGTACTTCCTGATTTCAATCCTGAAAGGTCTGGCTCTGCTGCTCCCTAGTCCTAGACTCCCCAACCAGGCAAGTCCAAAAATAAACAGGATAGGTGGGTTTTGGAAGAATGATAATTGGTGTCTGGTTTATCATTTTAGAAATTTCCTGGTAATGCACTTAAAATTATGCCACGTGTTTAACTGGGACAGATGACGAGAATGGAAGTGAGAGGTGATTCTTTTCCAGGCATTCACAGTTAGAAAACTGCTATAGCAACATAAGGGTACATTTCATGAATTAGTAATGGGGCAGGGGGTTCTGTAAGCTAATTCAATATCCAACACTTTGATAGGAAGATTTAGGGGAGCCAGCTGCAAAGACCCTGTTCACATTATATACCACTAAAAGGCTATTAATATGTTGAGATCAGTGGTGGCTTTCAGTATATCAATGAAAATGTTCATCTACAGAAAATATGGGATTATTCAATGTGATTAAATGGATTTTGGAACAGCTAACTTGCGTTTTCAGCCTGGTTTGAAGTGGGACTATTGGAACGGAGTAGTTTGGTTAATGTTACTTGCATCAGATGTGAATTTTTCTCCCTCTTGCAGTTCACTGACGATCCAACTGCAGCCATTTGCAATGATAGCGGAGGCTCAGTGTTTGAGCTCGCCTTCAAGTAAGATGTATTTCTGTATGAATATTATACATGAGGGAAAATACTCTCTCAGAGGAGGTCTTCATATGCATTTCCTCCATTATCCTGTGTTTAATCATGTCAATTGCTGATTGAAGTTCAGTTTCAGACTGGCGTTGTTGCAGGAAATGCGCAATGTACAAGATTAAACATGTCTATTGGTGTAAATGTTTTTCACTGTCATGTGATCATAGAAAATGGTGCATACTGTTCTGAACATTATTATAAGACCGAGGTTTCAAAGTCTGGATTTATTTGTGAGTTTAATGAGCAGGTTCACACTTACTTTTATTTTCTCCTTGTTTGCCCTGAGTTGTGCTTTCTTGCAAGCAAGTTTCTGTCAATCTTGGTTTTGAACCAGGTGGCACCAGGCAAGACTAGCCTGTTCATCATGGCTGCCTCCCTGGACCAGGAACTGTGGCAATTCTCTTCCCATTTCTAATCACAATTGGAGAGCTTTGTTGAAAAATGAGCTTGCGTGGATGTTTGGCAAATTCAGGATCAGGTTTAACTGATTCCCTCAACCATCATTTAGCTTATGGAGAATCTATAGAATCCCCACAGTGCAGAAGGAAGCCATTTGGTCCATCGAGATGCATCGATCCTTTGAAAGAGCACCCTACCTAGGCCCCCGCCCTATCCTGGTAACCCCACCTAACCTGCACATCTTTAGACACTAAGGGGCAGTGTGACATGGCCAATCCACCTAACCTGCACATTTTTAGACTGTGAGAGGAAACCGGAAAATCCGGAGTCCTAGTTAAAGATTCTCTTAAGGTTCAGTTGGCAGTGAGGGAGCAAATGGCAATATTCGCATTCATGTCGAGAGGGTTAGAATTCAAGAGCAGGGATGTACTTCTGAGACTGTATAAATCTCTGGTCAGACCCCATTTGGAGTATTGTGAGCAGTTTTGGGCTCCCTATCTAAGGAAGGATGGAAGCCTTGGAAAAGGTCAAGAGGAGGTTCACCAGAATGATCCCTGGAATGAACAACTTGTCATATGAGGAGCAGTTGAGGACTCTGGGTCTGCACTCGTTGGAGTTTAGAAGGATGATGGGGGATCTTATTGCAATTTACAGGATACTGCAAGGCCAGAATAGAGTGAACATGGAGAGGATGTTTCCATTGGTATGAAAACCTAGAACCAGAGGGCACTGCCTCAGACTGAAGGGACAATCCTTTAAAACAGAGATGAGGAGGAATTTCTTCAGCCAGAGGGTGGTGAATCTGTAGAACTCCTTGCTGCAGAAGGCTGTGGAGGCCAAATCACTGAGTGTCTTTAAGGCAGAGATAGATAGGTTCTTGATTAATAAGGGGATCAAGGGTTATGGGGAGAAGGCAGGAGAATGGGGATGAGAAAAACATCAGCCATGATTGAATGGCGGAGCAGACTCGATGGGCTGAGTGGCCAAATTCTGCTCCTCTGTCTTATGGTCTAATCCAGATGAAACCCACACAGATACTGGGGAACATGCAAACTCCACACAGACAGGCACCCGAGGCTGGAATTGAACCCGGGTTCCTAGTGCTGTGAGGCAGCAGTGCTAACCACTGGCACCGCAGTTACTGGCACATGGAGAAGGGCTGCCAGTGCCTAAGGTATTCTGCAACAACATTTATTACCTGAAGAAGAGGGAGAGAAAGGTGGAGGGAGAAACTCGTCAAATGCTGCTGTCAAGCTCTGTTAAGACCATACGGTATTGTTTGAAGTTTTTATTGCAATATGCCCCATCTTAGCATTGCTAGTCAGCTGGGGAACACAGCACTAGAGCAGAAGAGTTTGAATTGTCTGACAGCACCTCATGTGTTATTATTGAGCACCTTCTATTAAATTCAAATTTGTGAGTTTCTCACACAGTTTAAAAAGTACTGAAGGAAAGAGTAAGAATAGAAATGGGATGAGGAGCTGCAACAAAGTACGGGGAGGAAGTAAGGCATTCAGTTCATCAAACTGGTTCCTTCCATGAGCCATGCCACACTTACTCCTTTATGGGTTTCACCTTGCCCATATAGTGTCCTGAAGGAAGACTTGACTCCAAATGTAATCAAGCAGAACTCAAGGACATTTATCCATCCCCATATCCTCACTGCTCAACCTGCCAAACTGTCCTCCCATGGATTATGTGCATCGCTGTCCCCAGTAACCCAAAACTAATTAATGCAAGACAAAAAATGTTACCTAATATGTAGCACTTTTTACTTGTAAGTAATACAATGCATGTTTTAAAACATTCTTTCATGGGATGCGGGCATCGCTGGCAAGGCCAGCATTCGTTGCCTATTCCTAATTGAGAAGTTGTGACGAGTTACTTTCACAAACTGATCTAATTCTTTTAACTTTCCTATAGTTGTAATAATAATCTTTATTATCAAAAGTAGGCTTACATTAACACTGCAATGAAGTTACTGTGAAAAGCCCCTAGTTGCATTCCGGCGCCTGTTCGGGTGCACTGAGGGAGTATTCAGTTTGTTCAAATTACCTAACAGCACGTCTTTCGGGACTTGTGGGAGGAAACCGGAGCACCCGGAGGAAACCCACGCAGACAAAGGGAGAACGTGCAGACTCTGCACAGACAGTGACCCAAACCTGGGACCCTGCTGCTGTGAAGCAACAGTGCTAACCACTGTACTACTGTGCTGCCCAATATTTTCAAAATTAAGCTTCAAAATCTCAGATATTATTGCATATCAATGCTTTTCTTGGCAAATTAATTGATGGCTTTTATCAGGGCTGTGTTACTTTAAAACTATTCTAGTCCATTTAGGGATTATTTTTAAGTCTAAGTTAAAACTTCTGATATTGGAAAAAATTTGCAAGTATTTTGTTTGCTTTATTTTAAATTGTTGGTATGTTGTAATCTAATGGGCGATATAAAAAAACAAAATCATTACTGCGACTTTAACATACACAGCTGGAGGCGCTTCTGTATCTGAATTTTGTTGCATGATTTTTATCACAGGAGAGTAATGGGAGTGAGAACCTGTGAATCCCGCTGTTTGTTTAGTGGAGCTAAAGGTGAAGTTTGCTGTATTGAGCCTTTACTTGTAAAGCTAGAGCTGAGAGATCATCCGATTACACAGCATGCGCTACTGGCGATGGCGTCTTTAACCAAGGTATACATACAATATTCAATGAGTTATAATCTCTTCTTTTAGTTCAGTGTTCCTTCCCCTCTCAAGATGTGCACCAGAGAACAGGTGGCTCTGCTCTTGAACCAATGTCAGCTGGAGCTGACTGCCAGATGATTCACAAGTGTGGCCAATGATTACTGTCCCTCTGATTTCCGCTCATGCGTCTGCTCTGATACCTGTTACCTCTCATTCAGAATCAATATAGAATCTCATCAGTGAGCAGATAAATGTGCCAGAGTTTTATTTTCATGCTTTGTTTGTTAAGGTAAGAAACTGTGTCTCAGAAATATCCAATATGGAGCACAAACCAGATGCTGTCCGTAGGCTTCCATTCACTCGAAGCCTCTATTTTTTTTGATTGTGTGCAGGTGTATGGGTTCTATTGGTTTTTAGTACTTCGCGCTTCCTTGTCCTGGGAGACTGGAAAATCTCTCTTATTGGTGGAACTAGCCACAAGCTAAAGGAAGCCCAGTGAGCTTACGACAGTAAATGATGTTGGGGATTTCAAAGGAAAATATTGTAGGAGCAAAGGTGACAGCAGCGGAGGTCATGGAGGCAGAGGAGAGAAATGTGAAAGTGATAGTAAACAAGATTGGGGAGTTACAGACACAATGCAATGTGGAAATATGATGTTGTGGCAATAATGGGGCCGTCTCAAAGAAGTGCTGGACTTGGTGTTAAATATTTCTAGATGCAAGTTGTTCAGAAAAGATAGGAAAAGTAGAAGGGTGGTGCTATTGGTTAAGGAGAGCATTGCAGTGAGAAAGAGGATGTCCCAGAGGGTTCAAGGATCAATTTGGCTGGAGTTGAGGAACAAAATGGGTGCAATCACATTACTCGGTGTAGACTAGAGGTCACCAACTTGTGAAAAGGATTCAGAAGAACAAATCTGCAGGGAAGTTACAGGGAGATGTAAACATTATAAAATAAGTTTGCTAAGATCAGTGACCTAGTTGCTTAGGCAGTTAGTGATGCTGGTGTTAAGGCATCACCAGTTGCCTTGTTTGCTTCCTGTGGTCTTGCAATTCAAAGCTCAGTGGCCACCGACTGGCAATCAAAATTGATATTATGTTACTGGTAAGTGCTCACAACCCTCAGGAAATCTTCCCTTGATCCTGCTGACCTGGCAGGAAATTACCTTATTTTTTATTCAGTGAATTGTCAAGTTAATTTCACTGCACAGAAGGTTGCACAAAACTCACCGAGATGAAATGTCACCTGTGGTCGTGTGCGTTCCATTTGATCACATGACTGGCCAATATTGATTGCTCAATCAACATTATCACATTGCTGTTGGTGGGTGTCTGCTATGCTGAATGCCCTACATTACAACAGTGAACACAATTCAAAAGCACTTCATTGACTGTAAAGTGCTTTGGGACATACTGAAAACAAGGAAGGTGTTTTTAAAATGGCTGCCTTTTGTTTCTTTGTAATGATGAGACCACATTGTTTGCAGCTTCTCAGTGCCCCCTTGCACTCACACAAGGAGACACAGACCAGGTAGCCACAAGGCTGAGGCTTTGTACTGGCTCCGCAAATTTTAATTTTTTTACCGGCCACATCTGTAACAGTTGTGAAAGTTGATCTACATGGAAGGCATGTTACTGATAATGCTCTGAGAAGAGTGGCTGTTTTCAAGGACTATGTGAGCCCCAGCAGTATGCAGCACGTCAAGCTGATACTGATGTTCCTCATTGTAGGATAAACTTGGCTTGCGTGAAGAGCAAATGTAAATGAAATTGATCACTCGTATCCACAGATAGCTGAGTCTGGATGTAGGATTGAAACACATTTAAGATGGGAAGCATCATTAGAGTGTTTTCATGTCTTGCTCTGTAGGTCTTTATTTTTTGTGAATGCTGATTATATATATTTTTTTCATAAAGGAACTGGGAGTGATTATTTTTATGCAACACTGAACAATTTGGAATCCTGGTTTTGTTTTTAAGGTTTTGGTCATTGGATTGAAACCCTCATTGAAAGTTTGGCTAACGTTTCCATATGGAAAGGTAAATTGGTTTTTTGTATGCTTTTTGTTTTGTGTGCTACCCCTAATGACATCTTCCCATACTACAAGATGAATAATTGCCCCAAACCCAGATATGCCTGAATGCAGCACGGATAATTACGGCTCTTAATTTTTCTTTGTTTATTTTGCCATTTCCTGCACCCTGTGAGGGGGGTACCTAGTCTCTATTCAGCAGTATCCCTGAATACAACTGAGGGAATTAAAAACCTTTTTCATTTCACTCTGTGCTATGCTCCACTCGCTCTACAAAAAAATGGGCATTGTATGCAACCTATGCAATAAACCGATGTAGTGCAATGGTGTATCGTTATTGAATAGGATCTCTTATGGTGGAGAAGAATTAACTACTTGCACTAACCGAATATCTGCCTAATAAGATCACTGGATTAAGATTTGTACTCATTTCTGTTTCTGATTGTTCCAGACAAATCCAGCAAGTGTTCCACTTCTGTCTTGGCAATTTGTTGCAGTGCAGGGTGCGGTAACACCCATGCTGGCCTTTTGTCGAGGGGATGCCATCCATTTCCTTTTGGTAAGTTTACCAATAGGATCCTTGAATTTACACTTTCAGAGTGTTCCTTGGGAAAATTTCATTTTTTTTCATTTTCAAATGCCCCGAGAAAGCCATTTGACAGCAATATTCTACATTAGAAATTCACTGACTCCTGGATTCCTTTTCATCATCAAAATACATTTTAAAATGTTTTAATCTGAACTAACATTGGGATTTCCATTCTTTTAGACACTAGAAGCTGTGTAAATGACAATACGTAGGCTCAATCCTAAAGAAATGTTATTTTATCTCCGAACTTGAAATTAATTTCTGGGTTTTCGTTCCAAGTGCCTCCTCCAGGAAAATGGGGCACAAAAAACAACATTGGCCAGAATTTTCCCAAAATTTGTCAGTGTGTCAGATTCAGGTGAAAAACCGGTGTGTAGCTCTCCAGATGCACAGCTGAGCTTTCGCTACAGATTTTCTGGCATTTGGCACTTGGCACTGGCACAGAGAATCTGGGAGCGGGGCTGGACCTGATCGAGTCGGCAAGGCCAAGTTAAATGCAAATTTGGCTATAGTACATTCTATTCCTGCTTCCAAGTCATTAATATAGATTGTAAATAGTTTGGGCCCAAGGACCAAATCATATGGCATGTCACGAGTTACAGCTTGCCACCAGAATAATACCCATTTACCCTATTTTTTGCTTTCCGTTGGTTAGCTCATGCTCTATCCAACCTAATATATTACCCCCGACCCTGTGGGATCTTGCCTTGTGTGCAACAGCTTATCAATGACTTTCTGGAAGTCCAGATACACTGGGCTGGATTCTCCAATTTTCAAGCTATGCCCTGACGCCGGCGTGCGAACGGTGGCGTTTTACGACCGAAAAATCGCCATCAATCCTTCGTTTGGTGGGGGGCTGGCAGGCAGGCAGTGTAGAGCATCCGGCTCCAGCTGCCGATATGGCCGGTGAATTGCCGGCTCCGTGGTCGTGTATGCGCACGGTGGCGGCCTGCAGCGGCCGAGCCGTGCAGCATGGCACCGGCTGCGTGCGGTTCCGGCTTGCCAAATAGTCCTCCCCTTTGGCCAGGCTCGCGACCCCCGGACCACCCCCCCCCCCAACAGTTCCCCCAGCCCATGCCAAAGTTCCCCCTGCCCGCAGATCGGCTCTCCCCCGACTGTGGCGGTGCTGGACTGAGTCTGTAGCCACCACGCTGAGTTCAAAATAACATGAGAGACTACGCCGTCGGGAACTCGACCGGTCGGGGGCGGAGCATCGGGGACAGGGCCTCAGGCAATGTCCTGAGGCTGTTGATACGGCGTGCAGCATACTCCTAGAGTATGATGCTTTGGAGGGAGTGGTGTATCGCGAAAGCGCTGCCGCCCCCGATTCTGTGACAAACGTGGATCCTCTGGCCGATTGCCGAACGCTACATCTACAGGACCTTCATTATCCATTTTGCTTGTTACATTTCAAATCTATGGCCTGCCTCATCACTGACCTCTCTGCTAAAGTAAATAGGTCCTTCCCATCCACTCTATCCAGGCCCCTCACAATTTTGTACATCTCAATAAAATCTCCCCTCCGCCTCCTCTGTTCCAAGGAGAACAACCCAGCCTATCCAATCTTTCCTCATAGCTGTAATTATCCAGTCCTGGCAACAGTCCTGTAAATCTCCTCTCTACCCTCATTTGTACAAGTACATCCTTTTTGTAATGAGGTGATCAGAACTGTGCACAATACTCTCGTTGTGGCCGAAATAATGTTTTATACAATGCCATCACAACCTCCCTACTCTTTTATATGTTGTGCCTAGAGAAGGCTATGGTGTGAAGATTACATAAACCAACAGCTCAGCAACTTGGGCCAATTTCCAGAATTATTTCAACTGACATTCCACAAGCTGTAGTACAATCTCACAAACCTGAAAATCACTTCCGATATCTTTCTGGCATCTCAGTCTTCTTCTCAGCTCTGTCTGTCTTTACTGAACAGCTCTTGTTCTAGTGCCTTTAACTTCAGACCTCTTGGAAACTTCTCTTAATTTCTCTAATTTCCTTAACTAGCTGCTCTTCAGGTGTCTGCACTTGTTTTCTTCACTATTACTCCATGGTATGGCTTTTCTCCTAGCAAAGCTGAGCGAGATGTTCTCCCTCTAGCCTCCTAAACCAACTACTTCTAGCAGAGCTGCAATAGCTGTCTTCACTCTCACTCCCCATTTCCAACTGCAATCAAATTAGCTAAACTAAAACTTAAAAGGTTATCTACCTTAGAAGGCCCCAGTTGCTAAGCAACCACTGCTGGTTTATTTATTCTTCACACCATAGCTTTCTCTAGGCATAACATATAAGAGTAGGAAGGTTGTGCTGGCATATCTACCTTCCAAGGTAGATAAGCTTTTAAGCTTTAGTTTAGATAATTTGATTGCGTGCCGTGCTCCATGGTGGACTCAGCCGGCGGACCTGGACCGGCAAAATAGTGCCCCGCATCGACCGATTGCGTGCCTCGGACTGCCCGCCAACATTGCCCCCACCCCCGAATGAAGCTCCCTGCCCGCCGATCGGCCCTCCCGCGACTGTGGCGGCCCCAGACTGAGTCCACTCCCGCCACGGGAGGATCTCGGATGGTGGGACCATGAGAGTCCCATGCCGTCGGGAATTCGGCCGGTCGGCAACGGAACATCGCAAGACGGGCCTCAGGCAAAGGTGTGAGGCGGTGGATACTTGGCGATTTTTTTGGGGGGGCGGAGAATTTAAAAAATGCGCCGCTCCCGTTTTTGGCACCAAAACGGATTCTCCGCCCCATCGCCGAATGCAATTTCGCCGTCGGGGAGCGGAGAATCCAGCCCACTGTCTTTTGAGCCAGGGCTCTATTCTGGGATCGTCCCGTCCAGTTATAACACCAACCGGGATTGTAACACACTTCATCATCCCACCCTGTTATCTTCAGGGATCTTTGGAAATTCACATCAAGGTCTCTCACTTCCTCTACACCTCTCAGTATCCTCCCATCTATTGTGTAATCCTTCACCTTGTTTGACCAAATGCATCACCTCACACTTTTCTGGAATGAATTCCATTTGCCATTTTTCTGCCCACCTGACCAATCCATTGATATCTTCATGCAGTCTACAACAACCCTCCTCGCTATCTATCACACAGCCAATTTTTTATGTCATTTCCAAACTTCTTGATCACTCCTCCTATATTTACATCCCAATCATTATTATACCTCAAAACCCAGGTGACCAAGCACTGAGCCCTGCGGAACCCCACTGGAAACATCCTTCAAGTCACAAAAACATCCATCAACAATGACCTTTTTTTCCTGTCACTGAGCCAATCTTGTATCGAGCTTGTTACATTCTCCTGTTTCCTCCTGCTGTTCTCGGTATTAGAGGTTGTGGGTTTGGAAGTTGCTGTTAAAGATGCTTTGGCAAGAATTGGATCACATCGAACATTAGGGGTGTTGGGGGGCTGGGAGGGTTGGGGGAGAGGGATTGTATGTGTTAATGTTGACTGGGTGATTCCTGATTCCTTTTTGTCATTTGTTTATGTTAACAAGCAGGCTAATGTCTGGGGTTTGATGGGAGGATGGGATCATTGTTATAGATATGGGGATTGACATCACATTCGTTACTGATGATTGTTTATTGTTGGGTGTAAATTTGGGAGAAAATGTGAAAAAGGAGAACAAAAAATATTTGAAAAAAAAAAAAGATGCTTTGGCAGGTTGTTGCAGTGCATCTCATAGATGTACACATTGCTGCCATTGTGCGTCAGTGGTGGAGTGATAGGAATGTTTAAAGTAATAAATGATGCCAGTCTGGTGGGCTGCTTTGTTCTGAATGGTGTTGAGATATTTGAGCATTCCTCCAGACAAATGATGAGCATTCCATCACACTCCAGATTTGTGCCGTGTAGATGGTGGGAGGTTTTGTAGAATGAGAAGTTGAGTTACTCATTGCAGAATTCCCAGCCTCTAATCTGCTCTTGTAGTTACAGCTGATCTATTTAATTTTCTGGTCAATGGTAACCCCAGAATGTTGATAGTGGGCATTGCCATTGAATGTCAATGGGAGGTGGTTAAATTCTCCCTCGTTGGAGATGATCATTGTCTGACACTTCTGTGGCAGGAATGCGACTTGACACCTCAGCCAAAGCTTAAATATTGTCCAGATCTTGTTGCATTTGCATATGTAGTGCTTCAGCATCTGAGGATTTGTGAATGGTGCTGAACATTGTGCAGTCATCTGACCATATGATGGAGGAAGGGTCATTGATGAAGCAGTTGAAGATGGTTGGATCTAGAGCACTACCCTGAGGAACTCCTTGCAGCGATGTCCAGGGATTGAGATAATTGACTTCCAACAACCACAAGTTACCTTTGTGCCAGGTAAGACTCCAACCAGTGAAGGATTTCCCCTCGATCCCCATTGGACATCAGTTTTGCAAAGTTCCAAGGTGTTGCTCGTGATCAAATGCTGCCCTGAGGTCATTGGCAGCCTCTCACCTCACCTCTGGAATTTAGATCTTTTGTCCATATTTGGACCAAGGCTGAGTGTGATCTGGGGGTAAATAGCCCCGACAGAACCCAAACTGAGCACTGATCAGGAAGTTATTAGTGAGTAAGTATTGCTTTATAGCTCTGTTTATGATGCATTTAATCACTTTGTTGATGATTGAGAGTAGACTGATGTGGTGGTAATTTATCAAATTAGATACCCCTGTTGTTTGGGAACATGAAACTTCAGCACCACAGCTGTGATGTTGTCGGGCCCAAAGCCTTTTCTTTAAGCAGTACCCTCATGTGGAGTGAATCAAATTGTACAAAGACTAGCATCTGCTGTGGTGAGGTCTTTGGGCAAGGTTGTTCATGTGTGAGTTGCTGTACTAATTGACTTTGGAGGTTGTGGTTTAAACTCCAGCACAATCCTGCTTGACGTTGTTGCCAATGATCATGATTATTAGTGGGCATTCTTTCCGATATGCCCCCCCCCCCCCCCAAAACCCCTCCCCAATATCCCTCCACACGTTCCCAGTGCTTCCAGTTGAATCTTACACCATCGGGGTGATTTCCATCGGTCCCTGTGCACGGCAATGTCATAAGCGAACACGACAAGATTTCCTTGGGTTTGATTTCTTCGTCACATTTTAATGAACAGGTGCTCAGAGAAGCTCTCTGAAATGTATCATCCGATTTTCTCTTAGCTTGTAGATTTTCTCACTTTCATCACCACCGTTGGTTGGTGAATTTGATGAATTGCTAATTGCATGTGCAAAACAATTAAGAGCACGTCTGTGCTTGTTGCTATTGTCAACACACTGTCTTAAAACAAAACTCATATATGCTGACATTAAGATATAAAAATAGTAACATAATACCTGATTCTGTGACCCCCACCGAGGAGAATGTGGAATGGACCACTGCATTTTCCGGTGGAATTTGGTTCCCACAGAAATTGGCCTTCGTGTGCTGTCGACGACCTGCTACCCTTTCACTGTTATTGTAGGCGGACATTTTGTTTGGCTCATACCTGTTTCTGTCGAATATCCTCATCTATCGTTTTGATATGTGCGTGTGTCGAACAGTGTAGCCCCATCTACTGTAGGAATTTGTGGAACAATAATCTTTTTTCTTCTGTAACCTTTCCAGGTGAAAACAGATGAATCGGGGGCTATACATGTGAGCAAGCAGAAACAGCTACACCTGCACTATGATCTCATCAATTTAACAGTATGTTTTGATTTTTTAATTTGTGTGTATGTGTCTGTCTATTACAAATGCAATTATCGTCCAATACTCAGTTGGCTATATATTATTCACAATTCCTTACACTTTGCTAATGCTTGAGAGGATGTTTTAAAAAATTTATCTTCAGTATTTTTCTTACTCTCCTGTTTGCTAGCTGATGTGAGGCAAATATTGAGCAAAAATAAAAAATGCATTAAAAAAAAAAAAAAGAAACAAATCCCTTTACTGGTCGGAAAACCTAGCAGCTATGCTGAGGTCATTCCACGGGATGTACATGGATGTTCATGGATGCACGTGGATCTTCTCTTCTTACACAGTCTCTCGGGGTTGAGGGTGACTTGCTTCCACACTAAAAATGAGTTCTAAGGTGGTGACAGAGGGAGTCCAATCCACAGCCTACAGTCCCTGTCACAGGTGAGGTAGACAGCGGTTGGAAGAGCGGGTGGGTGGGGTACCCGGGTTGCCACTCGCTCCTTTCACTGCCGATGCTAGGCTTCAGTCAGTTTCTGGCGATGAAACTTGAGGCTTTCTGCTCCTTCCCAGAAGCTTTTCCTCCACTTCAAGTGGTATTGAGCCAGCGATTCCCAGGTGCTGGTGAGGATGTTGCACTTTTTGAAGGATATATTTAGGATGTCCTTGAAGCGTTTCCTTTGACCTCCTGGGGCTTGCTTGTTGTGTCGAAGCTCCGAGTAGAGCATTTGTTTCGGGAGTTGGGTGTCAGGCATATGGACGATGTGGCCCACCCAGCGGAGCTGATCAAATATGGTCAATGCTTTGATGCTGGGGATATTGGCCTGAGCAACAACATTGACCCTTGATGCACCTTTCCTGCCAATGGATTTGCAGGATCTTGCGGAGGCAAAGCTGGTGGTACCTTTCCAAGATTTTAAGATGCCTGCTCTATATAGCCGATGTTTCTGAGCCATATAGGAGGATGGGTATCACAACTGCTCTGTAAACCATGAGTTTGATGCTGGGTCTGAGGTGCTGGCTTTCAGACACTCGTCCTCAGGCGACCAAAGCCTGTATTGGCACACTGAAGACGGTGTTGAACGTCGTCATCAATAATTGCCCTTGTTGACAGTAGGTTCCCAAGGTATGGAAAGTGGTCCATGCTGTCCAAGGTCTCATCATGAATTTTGATAACTGGGGGCAGTGCTGTGTGGCAGGGGCAGGTTGGTAGAGGACCTTTCACTTCCGGATGTTTAGTGTAAGGCCCGTGCTCTCGTATGCCTAAGTGAAGATGTTGACGATGGTTTGGAGCGCAGCCTCCAAATATGTGCAGAATCTAGCGTTGTCTGCGTACTATAGTTTAATGCCAGAGGATGGGATGACCTTGGGTCTAGCCCGCAAGCGGCAGAGATTGAACAGATTCACGTTTGTTCTATAATTTAGCTCCACTCCAGTGGGTAACTTTCTGAGGTTGAGATGGAGTATTGCAGCAAGGAAAATCGAGAAGAACTTTGGTGTGAGGACACACCTTGTTTGACCTGAGTCCGAATGTGAATTGCGTCTGTAGTGGATCTGTTGGTCAGGATCATGGCTTGCATATCATCATAGAGTAGGTGCACGATGGTAACAAACCTTTGGGGCAGTTGAAATGGAGGAGGACATTCTATAATCCCTTGCAGTTGACAGTGCCAAAGGCCTTTATGAGGTCAAAGAAGACCATTTACAAGGATTGGTGCTGTTCTCTGCATTTCTCTTGTAGTTGCTGCGTGGTGAAGAGCATGTCTGTTGTGCCGCTTAGTGGATGCTATCCACACTGGGACTCCGGGAGGAGCCCTTCAGTCACAGGCTGAAGGTGATTAAAGAGGCCTCTTGCAATGACCTTCTCTGTGGCTGACAGCAGGGAAATTCCTCTGACGTCACTGCAGTCGGTCCTGTGACCTTTTTTGAAGATTGCCACGATAACAACATCTCTGAAATCTCCTGGCATGTTCTCCTCCTTCCAGATAAGAGAAATGGTGTCATCTGTTCACACCAATAGTGCTTCTCTGCCATGTTTTTGTGCTTCAGCTGAGATTCCATCTGCTCCTGATGCCTTGTTCTTTTGCTGGTGTATGACCTTTTCTATCTCATACCGGATTGGGGTTGTGCTGAGATGGTGGTGGGTATCATGCTGGGAGATGGAGTCGAGGACATTCGTGTTGAAGTCTTCGACGTGCTCCTTCCAGTGGGCACCAAGTGCCTCTCTTTTCTTGATGAGCACCGCTCAGATCTTGGCCAGCGGTGGGGTGGGGCCTTTGGTCTTTGGGCTGTAGGTGGTCTTGACTGCACTAAAGAAACCTCGCACGTCAAGGTTGTCAGCTAATTACTGGATCTCCTGTGCTTTCTGCATTTACCATCTGTTTTTTAAACCGATTAAGTCTTTTTTTTGTTTTGCTGGACTTCAGTCATCTATGGAGCTTCTTTCTTGCCCTTGAGTTTCGTTGCTATTTCAGGTTCAGAAAAGCCTTGCGCTTGCAGCTCTTCAACACCTGGATCTCCCCGTTATTTTCATTGAACCAGTCTTGGTGTTTCCTGGTCAAGCGACCCCAAGTGTCTCTTTGCAGATGCTGATTATAGAGGCCATGGGTGTATGTGGGTATACATGGGTGGGCATAGCTGTACATGGATGGGCATGGCTATATGTGGGTGTGCATAGTTGTACATGGATGTATATGGATGGGGCTGGTTTAGCTCAGTCAGGGCCGGTTTAGCTCAGTTGGCTGGACAGTTGGTTTGTGATGCAGAACAAAGAACAATACAGCACAGGAACAGACCCTTCGGCCCTCCAAGCCTGCGCCGATCACATGTCCTATCTAGACCAACCGCCTGTATCCTTCTATACCCTGTCTGTTCATGTGCCTATCCAGATAAGTCTTAAAGGTCGCTGACGTATCTGCCTCAACCACCTCACTTGGCAGTGCATTCCAGGCCACCACCACCCTCTATGTAAAAAAACCTCCCTCACACATCTCCACTGAACCTATCCTCCTTCACCTTGGACTTGTGCCCCTTGTAATTGTCATTTCCACCTTGGGGGGGAAAAAGCCTCCAATTGTTCACCCTATCTATACCCCCAATAATTTTATAAACTTTTATCAAGTCGCCCCTCAGCCTCCGTCTCTTTAGGGAGTACAATCCCAGTTTATTCAATCTCTCCTCATAGCTAATACCCTCCATACCAGGCAACATCCTGGCAGCACGGTAGCATTGTGGATAGCACAATTGCTTCACAGCTCCAGGGTCCCAGGTTCGATTCCGGCTTGGGTCACTGTCTGTGCGGAGTCTGCACATCCTCCCCGTGTGTGCGTGGGTTTCCTCCGGGTGCTCCGGTTTCCTCCCACAGTCCAAAGATGTGCACATTAGGTGGATTGGCCATGATAAATTGCCCTTAGTGTCCAAAATTGCCCTTAGTGTTGGGTGGGGTTACTGGGTTATGGGGATAGGGTGGAGGTGTTGACCTTGGGTAGGGTGTTCTTTCCAAGAGCCGGTGCAGACTCGATGGGCCAAATGGCCTCCTTCTGCACTGTAAATTCTATGATAATCTATGAAACCTTTTCTGTACTCTCTCCAAAGCCTCCACGTCCTTCTGGTAGTGTGGTGACCAGAATTGGACACAGTATTCCAAATGTGGCCTAACCAATGTTCTATATAACGGTGACATAATTTTTGAGTTTTTATACTTGATATCCTATGAAGGTAAGCATGCCATATGCTTTCTTTACCACCATTTTCACCTTTGCAACCACTTTTAAGGATCTGTGGACCTGCACGCCCAGATCTCTCTGTCTCTATGTTCCTGATGGTTCTGCCATTTAGTTTATAGCTTGGCACAGGGCTAAATCGCTGGCTTTGAAAGCAGACCAAAGCAGGCCAGCAGCATGGTTCAATTCCCGTACCAGCCTCCCCAAACAGGCGCCGGAATGTGGCGACTAGGGGCTTTTCACAGTAACTTCATAGAAGTCTACTTGTGACAATAAGCGATTTTCATTTCATTTCATTTCAATTGGTTCTACCAAAATGCATCACCTCGCATTTGTCTGGGTCAAATTCCATCTGCCATTTCTCTGCCTAATTTTGCAGCCGATCTATATCCTGATGTATTCTCTGACAATCTTCATCACTCTCTGCAACTCCTGCAATCTTAGTATCTTTCCCAAACTTGCTAATCCGACCCGCTACGTTTTCTTCCAAGTCATTTATATATATTACAAAGAGCAGTGGTCCCAGTACTGATCCCTGCAAAACACCACTAGTTACAGACTTCCATTTAGAAAAACACCCTTCCAATGCTACCTTCTGTCTTCTGTGGCCAAGCCAGTTCTGGATCCACCCAGCTAGTTCACCCCTGACCCCAAGTGATCTAATCTTTTGCACCAGCCTACCATGAGGGACCTTATCAAATGCTTTACTAAAGTCCATGTAGACAACATCCACAGCCCTTCTGTCGTCAATCATTTTTGTAACCTCCTCAAAAAATTAAATTTAATTAGTGAGACATGACCTCCCTCGTACAAAAGCATGCTGTCTGTCGCTAATACGACCATTCATTTCCAAATGTGCATATATCCTCTCTCTGAGAATCTTTACCAACAATTTCATTATCACTGACGTCCAGCTCACTGGCCTATAATTACCCGGATTATCCTTGCAACCCTTCTTAAATAATGGTACAACATTGGCTATTCTCCAATCCTCTGGGATTTCACCTGTGGCCAATGAGGACATGAAGATTTCTGTCAGAGGCCCAGTGATTTCATCTCTTGTCTCCCTCAGTAATCTGGGATAGATGCCATCTGGCCCTGGGGATTTGTCTAACAGTGTTGGTTCAATTCTCGTGAGGTTATTCATGAAGGTCCATCATCTCAACCTTGCCCCTTGCCTAAGGTGATCCTCAGGTTAAATCACCACCAGTCAGCTCTCCCCCTCAAAGGGGAAAGCAGCGATGGTCACCTGAGACTATGGTGACTTTACTTTGCATGGATGGCCACGGATGGGCATGGGTGCACATGGATGTATGTGGGTGTACATAGATGGGCATGGTGTACATACTCTCACGTGTCTGCTTCCATGGATCACTTATGATACTTATGAGTTCATTGTCAGTTGCAGCAGTATTTGCCTCAGACAGCCAGGTTAGCCTTCAATAACTTCCTGTCTTTGACCGTACGTAATCATTAAACATGCTGTTGTGATACAAGTAGGGGACAGACAAATGGTGCAATCTTCCATTCTGAAGCCCAAGTTTAGTGGTATGCGCCGGATTGGAAGTGGTTGCGGCTGGGGGACGAGACAGCTGACCGCACTCTGTCTTGCGCTGTTAAGCTAATTAAATATGTATCCGCACAGAAGAGGAGGAATCAGGAACCTCCCCCTCCCTGCTGTTACCTCATGGGGTCAAAGATCCGAGCACCATATTTAAGGGGCACTCAGACAGCTGTTTACTGTGCAAGCCAGGAGCATTATTCTGGCTTTCTTCCCTGGAAACACTTCTAAACATTCCGTGGACAGTCTGTCTTTCTCAGGATGACCTCCCACTCTTCCCTGCTGGTCCTCCACCCCTCGTTCCAGCCTCCACTCCATCCTTCCCTGCGAGTCCTGCCTCCAACCTTGCTACTGACACCCAATATGAGTGTGGCTACGAATAAAACTGAATCTTCTAAAATCTCGCTGGCAGGGAACTTAATTCCGGCGAGATGACTTTCAATGAGCATGCAAGAGGATTCCCAAGATTGTCAGGAAGCTTGACCTGCCTTGAAAGTCCAAGAACAAAATTCTGACTGTTCCTCCCAATGCCAGATTTTTGGTCTCACACCAAATTGTGGTTTCCTCGTCTGCTATGATTCCTGCTGTTGGTGTGATGGAAGATGCAAAAGTCTTTTCCCCAGCTTCATTAGAAAAGTAAAGTCTTTGACCAATCTTTCTGCGGAATAGTGGGGCAACTGGAAAAGGTAACTGTTATTCAGAAAGATCATTCAGCAATCTTTTTCCCACGACCTTATTCAGAATGTTTGTTCCTCGGATGTGTTTTAGATAATTTAAGTATTGTGTTGCTGACTCTTGCTCTTCTTGTGGCCAATGGGATCTGGGGTCTTTCACCAAAACCATGCCGGTCAACATTCAAATGTATCTTGTTTCCCAAGAGAAGCAGGATTTGTGCAGAGGATGGGTGTACTGGATTTACTGATCCACCCTACTAAACTTGAACAGTGTGTGGATCTGGTGAAGGGAGTTGGCACTTAGAAGGAATATTGCAGATCTTTGCATAGGGAATTAGAATAACCTGGCACCGAAGGAGGCTATTCAGCCCATCATGCCTGTGGTAGGCTATCCAATTAATCCCACTCCTCTGCCGTTTCCCCATAGTCTTGCACACGTTTTCTTTTCAAGCGTTTACCCAATTTCCTTTTGAAAGTTATTGAATCTGTTTCCACCACCCTTTCAGGCAGTGTGCTCCTGACCACAATGACTTGCAGTTTTTTTTTTTTTAAAAGGCCCCTGTATGCCACCCCTGGTGCTTTTTAACAATCACCTTAAATCAATGTCCTCTGGTTCCAATCCTTCCGCCGCTGGAAACAACTTGTCTTTATTGACTCTTATCAAAACTATTCATAATTTTGAACACCTATCAAACCTCTTCTCAATCTTCGCCCCAGCTTTTCTATTCTCTCCATGCAGCGAAAGTCCCTCATCCCTGGTATCGTTCTAGTAGATCTCTTCTGTACCTTTGACATTCTAAAATGTGGTGCTCAAGATTCAAACTAATACTCGAGCTGAGATTTATCAGTGTGTTATGTAGAAGTTCAGTATATCCTCCTTGCTCTTGTCCTCAGTTCCTCTTAAGGACAAGGATCCCATGTGCTTTTTTAACAGCCTGCTCAACTTGTCCTGTCACCTTAAAAGATTTGTGTACAGTATCCCCATATGTCTCGGTTCCTGCATCCCCTTTAAAGCCAGTCTATTTGGTTCATATTTCCTCTCCTCATTCTTCCTACCGCAATGTTTTACTTCACGCTTCTCAGCAACAAATTGTATCTGCCATGTGTCTGCCCATTTCACTAGCCTGTTTAAATCCTCCTGAAGTTTGTCGCTGTCCTCCCCATTGTTCACTACATGCCCAATTTCCAAATCATCTGTAAATTTTGAAATTATTACCTGTATATATCAAAAAGAACAGTGATTCTATTACTGACCCCTTGGGAACACCATTGCACAATTCTCTTCAGCCTGTAAAACAATTACTAACCACCCCCCACCATGACCCCAGCCCCGAATAAAGCCCCCCCTGCCCGCGGATCGGCCCTCCCCAGAATATGACGGCGCTGGACTGAGTCCGCAGCCGCCACGTTGAGTTCCCGACAGATGAGACCATGAGAGCCCCACACCGTCGGGAACTCGGCCAGTCGGGGACACAGCATCGCGGGGCGGGCCTCAGGCAATAGCCTGAGGCCGTGGATACGGTGTGCAGTACGCCGCTTTTCAGGGGGCAGAGCATCGCGAAACCGGCACCCCCCGATTTCATCATGATCGGGGATTCTCTGCCTCGTTGCCGAACAAGATTTTGGCGTTGGGGATCGGAGAATCCAGACCCATGTCTTAATTCCAATCCACTTGGCGAAATCCCTTTTTAACTCACTGAAGTTAGCACTCTTCCAATAAATATTTTTATATGTGATTACAACTTGACCTTTTCGTATCTACCAAATGATATGATCACTGTTCCCCAAATGCTCTCCCAGTGAAACATTTCCACTTGTTCCATGTCATTCCATAGATCCAGCATTGCTGCACGTTGGGCTCAAAGCACATTGACTATTGAACTTTTCTTGTACAAATTTCAGGAATTTATTTCCCCCCCCCCGCCTCCCCATTCTTTGTTACTATTCCAGCACACATGAAGAGAATTGAAACCGCCACGATCTCTCCTCTATACCATAAATTGCAGCAGAAAAGTCAACCCGATAGAAAAGGTAACCCCATTTCCCCAACCCCTAAAATAAAGATTTTGCATATACTCAGCATATACATCAACCTGCCTTTTCAGCCATGACAGACTGCATTCTTATTCGTAGTCAGACTCTATTTTTAGCCCCACAGATGCATATTTTACTAACTGGTTACCTTATAAATGTGATGTGGAGATGCCGGCGTTGGACTGGGGTGAGCACTGTAAAAAGTCTTACAACACCAGGTTAAAGTCCAACAGGTTTGTTTTGATGTCACTAGCTTTCGGAACGCTGCTCCTTCCTCGAAAGCTAGTGACATCGAAACAAACCTGTTGGACTTTAACCTGGTGTTGTAAGACTTCTTACAGTGCACACCTTATAACTTGGACACAGGGGACGTAGCAGCCGATGTGACTGTGCTGTGAAGGTGTGTAGGAGTTTAAGACATGCCCACACTTTGCATCAGATGTTGATGACATTTTAAAATGGTGCCCCCCCCCCCCCCCCCCCCCCCCACACACACTAATAGTTCACTTTTATACTTGACCCACACTTCCTGCACAATCTTTGGAGGGATTTTTCAACACTCCAAAGGTCGACTTATACACTGGCATCTACGGTAGTTCTTGCATCTTCTTGTAATTTACCTGTAATTTTGCTCTATTTTCCCAATATTTGGTGGCTGCAGGATACACCCAGCAGTGTTCCTGAATTCTAACCAAGTAGACTCTGTCCTTGATCTCTAAATGACACCATTCCTTTCCAGTGTTTATAATTCACCATAGCTGGAATCTGTTTTGTGTTTGCTGATTGAAGCTGAACACATATCCAATCACCCATATATATCTTTATGAATTATGAAAGTGCTGTAACTGTTCCTAGTCCACATAATAAACTATCACACTTGTCCCTGTAAAAAAACAGGAATGCACGTAAACTACACTTGGTGCAGTGCTGTCAATCTTAATTGTTGGAAGTTATTTTGGCACGTTTCCCAGTTTGTAACATTACATACAAAATCAGTAAAGGAGAGAGCTGTTGTGCTTATCACTCTGTACAATTGTCCTTTACTGACCCTGGGATGTTTTTTACGGTGGATTGTTTTGGGGGTGGTGGTTTGGGGGCGCGGTGGGAGGAATGTGTGTTGCTCCCCAGAAGCAATGTTGGAAGCCAGCCGACCCACATTCAACTAGGCCACCCTGCAGTAATATTACACTGCAGGTGGTATGAACAAGGTGTGAGTGGGATTTCCACACCACAGTGGGAGGAAGTCCCACTCTTGAGCTGTGGCCAATCCGATTGTCTGGACCTTTAGCAGTCCCAGTAATGCCAGAACTCAGTAGTGGGCACTGCCGGGACTGCAATTAGGCTAGAAATGAAGAGGGCTTGGCCACTGAAAAGAGGTAAGCCTGGAGTTTAGGATGGGGGAAAATTGGAGGGCAAGGGGGCAGGCTTTGGAGGCAAAGTGGAGAGAAACAAAAGGAAGTAATCATCTTAGGGTGGGGGGGCTTGCCTCTGATGCACAGGGGGCAGCCTCAAAGGACAAATCCTCCTCCCCTTTCTGCCTTTCAAGTAGTTTGCTTAAAGAAGCGTTCTGACCATTCCCACGTGCCTGCCCATGCTAATTGTATTATTCCTTTCTCAGAATTACAAAGCTAGTGTGCAGCCAGGGCAAGCCCTTAATCCATTGCTCCAAAAACCATTTCAGATTCAAATTAAATCCAATTCATGGTTTCTACAAGAGAGATAAACTAGCAGACAAAAACAGGCATTGCAGCCAATCTCGTGCTTGATCAGGCACTTGATCAAAAGGCCGAGAAGCAATGAAATGATATGTAGTCGCCTGGACAGCATATTGTCTGGGTCTGTTGCTTGGTAACAAGCTCAACTGACCGTTAATTATTTATTTTAAAATAGCAGGTGGGTCGCAATTATGGCACCTGCCCACCCATTATGTTATGTGGGGCAGCTTAGGGTGTGAATGTGCTGGTCTTGCCATCCCTCATGATTACATGCCCCCCCCCCCCCCCCCCGCCCCCCCCAGCTCCGCTGAAAACATTCTCGGTGGTTGACCGTAAAACCTAGACCTTTGAGCTGTATCTTGTTTGAAACAAGTTTGAATTTGATAGTTTAGATGTTTCCACAGCTGGCCACCAGATGGAGTCTGTGTCCACAGTATCAGCGCTAATTGGTTCTGCATGTTTTGTCCCAGCCACAATGGATGACTGCAATGTGTCTGAAGGTCAACCTCCCCATTGTGCTTAATGTGGTATGAGAGAACATACAAAATGCATTATTTCAGATAATGTTTCTGAAGATTTTTGAGTAGCTTTATAAACTGAATCTATTGAGAAACAATCTGCTCTGCTCTTCCCAACTCCACAACTTAGTGTCTGCACATCTATTATTGTTCTTCTTGAGTCATCTTGCTGTGACTGTAGGAAGGCTCAATGATGGATTGAAATTACAGTCTGAAGGTCAAGTCTCTTCCATCTCGTCACTTTAGCTTAATTTGCCGTGACCTGGCATAGAAAGTCTCTTGCTGCTTCTTAATTTTTAATACCTTTATTCCATTTTTAGAACACATGCTTTCTGAAGGGTATGATTTTAATGCAGTATCATTTTCTAAAATTTAAAGGAACACCAACTCTCACATTCAAAAGAAGTCCTGGCAGGGATGGTGTAGTGCTTTTCAAATCTTGAATGTCTTCTGCCCAGGGCTGCTATGATGTGCTTTTGGATGTTTAGTACAACTTATGTTTATAATAGCGCCTTTGGTATAATAAATGTCTCGAGGCACTTCACAGGACCTTATCAACAAAGTTTGACTACAAGTTACCAAGGAGATACTCGGGCAGATGGCCAAACCTTGGTCAGAGAGGTCGGTTTTAAATACCGCCTTAATGGAAGAACTTGAGGAGAGGGGTTTAGGGAAAAAATTCCTGAGCTTAGGACCTCAGGCAGCTGAAGGTACAGCCACTAGCGATTAACATTGAGGTGCTCAAGAGACCAGAATTAGATGAGATCTGAGGGTGTGGGGCTGGAGGAGATTACAGAGACAGGGATGGGACCATGGATGCCGCCATGGGGTGGCATGGTGGCACAGTGGTTAGCACTGCTGCATCACAGAGCTAGGGACCTGGGTTCAATTCCAGCCTTGGGTGACTGTGTGGAGTTTGCATATTCTCCCCGTGTCTGCGTGAATTTTCACCGGCTGCTCGGGTTTCCTCCCACAATCCAAAGATGTGTAGGTTGGGTGGATTGGCCATGATAAATTGCCCCTTAGTGTCCAGGGATGTGCGGGTTAGGTGGGGTTATGGGTTGCAGGGATATGGCGGGACCTTATTTAGGGTGCTCTTTCAGAGAGTCGGTGTAGACTCAATGGGCCAAATGTTCTCCTTCTGCATTATAGTAGTTCTATAATTCTATGAAGGGATTTGAAAACAGGAGTGAACATTTTAGAATTGAGGTACACCTTAATTAGGAGCCAGTGAAGGTCGCTGAGCACAGAGGGTGATGGTTGATTGGGAGTTGATGTGAGTTAGGACACATGGTAACATTTTGGATGAGCTCAAATATCCAGCGGGAAGACTGTGGAAGGCCAGCTGGGAGCACATTGGAATAGTCAAGCCGAGGGGTTGCCAAGGCATGGATGAGGGTTTCAGCTGCAGAAAAGCTGTGCCGGGTGGAGCCAGACCAAGTTCCACAGGTGGTAAACGACATTCTTGACGATGGCAGGGATGGAAATGTGATTTTCAACCTCATCTCAGTGTCACATACAACACCAAGGTGGCGGCCAAGGTGATGTTACTGAGAGGCAGCAGATGGGAAATGGCAGAAGAAGGCCAAGGATAGATTCTTGGAGAAAACCAGAGGGAATGGCATGAAAGCGAGAAAAAAAGGCATTGCGGATGCTTCTGTGGCTATAATTAGCAGGATAAGAATGCAACCAGGCAAGAGGGGTGATAACGACAATATTGAAAGAGAAGGAACCGCACCAATAAAGGTGCTGTTAACAATATCAGCTAACTGGGGACGAGGAGAGAAAGATGGCTCAAAGATGCTGCATAAATACTTGTTGTTGGCACCTTTTGTTAAGTAATGGGTTAAGAGACATTCCAATTAGTTGTCTCATTTGTGTTAAGTATCCAATAATTGACACTGATATGTAAAGAAACTTCAGGTGACCTTTGTGCCAGGTGATGTGATGTTAGAGTTTTGTGCAGAGTCTGTTGAAGTAAATTAAAGGTGTTGTGGAAAAGGAGCAGAACCGTTGACTCTTTATACAACAGCAGCTAAATGTCTAACAAATGGTAGCAGAGAATGGTTGCTGTGCAAATGTGAAGGGTTGAAAGATACAACTTTTCCAGACCAAACCAAGGAGTGAGTGAGAATAAAAAAAAGCCCAAAGATATATGGCTGAACCCAGGATAAAGATGTCCGGATATGACTACCTTGTTTTCTGAAAGGGGATCGTACGACCAATGGAGAAGTACAGTAGTTATGTGGACTAAGGTAACTGCCTCGAGAAAGAGAAAACAAGGTATGGCATTGGCTCTTTCTCTATCTTATGACAGTAAAATCCAGAGCAAAGTGTTTTCTGAGCTGGAATTGGAAGAGTTAGACTCAGAAGAAGGTCTTCAGACTCTATTACGTGATATAGATAAGATTTATAAGAAGGATGACTTGTTAAGTGCGTATGAAGCATGGTCGGATTTTGATAGGTTCTGGAAAATAGAGGATTTCTCCATTGAAGACTATATAATGGAATTTGGCAGACTATATAAAAGGCTGCAGAAACACACCCTGGAATTTCTACAGTCTGTGTTGGCCTTTAAATTACTTGACTGTGCTAGAGTGAGCAACATGGATAGGCTCCTGGTTTTGACAGGAGTTCAGTTTGCAGATAAGGATACCTTATTCAATCAGCTGACAGAAGCTTTAAAAAGAATTCTGGGGAAACATTTGATTCCGATGCCTCTGATGACCCAAATAGGTCAGCCTGCAATAAAGCAGAATATGGAAGATACACTACTAACAGGATGGCGAAATTGTACGGCTACGAACAGGTTCCAAGACTATAGAAGGAGATCGGGACACGGAAATTATGAAGACAGAAACCCAGTTCGAACCTACAATAGGAAATGGGAGGAGAAGGGGATTAAGACACTAAAAGATTTGTTTCTTAGGGGTTGGTTTGCAGGATTGAAGCAGCTGGAAGCGAAGTATGGGCTGGAGCAGGGGGAAATGTTTAGATACATGCAGGTTCGAGATTTTGCCAGAAAGGAGATACAGAGCTTCCTGGTGGAGCCGGCCTCCACATTGCTGGAGGAGGTGCTGATGACAGGGGGACTGGAGAAGGGGGTAGTTATTTACGGAGTTATATTGGAAGAGGAGAAGGCACCACTGGAAGGGATCAAAGTAAAGTGCGAGGAAGAGTTGGGAGAGTATATGGAGGAGGGGTTCTGGTGTGAGGTGCTTCGGAGAGTGAATGCCTCCACATCGTGCTCGAGGTTGGGGCTGATACAGCTGAAGGTGGTATACAGAGCACACCTCACGAGGGCGAGGATGAGCCGATTTTTTTGAAGGAGTAGAAGATTTGTGTGAACGTTGCCGGGGGGAGGCGGGGGCGCTAATCACGTTCATATGTTTTGGTCCTGTCCAAAGCTAGAGGATGGAGGTTTTTAGGGTAATTTCTAAAGTGGTACACGTGAAACTGGACCCGGGCCCCTGGGAGGTCATATTCAGGGTGTCTGACCAGCCAGGGTTGGAAACGGGTCGGAGGCAGATGTTGTAGCCTTCGCCTCGTTGATCGCCCGAAGGCGGATCCTGATAGGTTGGAGAGCAACTTCTCCACCCTGTGCCCTGGCGTGGCGGGGGGACCTTTTGGAATTCTTGACTCTTGAGAAGGTTAAGTTTGAGCTGAGGGGAAGGATGGAGGGGTTCTACAATTCATGGGCATTATTCATTATGCACTTTCAAGAACTGGATAACATCGAACATTAGTTGGGGCGTGTGGGTGGGAAGGTTAGGGGGAGGGGGGTCTGTGTGTGTTAATGGTGACTGGGTGATCCCTAATTCCTTTTTGTCATTTGTTTGTGTGAATATGCGGGCTAATGTTTGGGGTTTGGTGGGAGGATGGGATCGTTGTTATTGATATAGGGATTGACATATTTGTTCCTGATTATTGTTTATTGTTGGTGGGTGTAAATTTGGGAGAAAATGTGAAAAAGGAGGAGAATAAAAATATTAAAAAAAAAAAAAAGATGAACCCCAGAAATGCACATAAATCGATGTTTTTGATGTGACTCTCAATATCATTATGCTTTCAACTGTCCAACACGTTATAATAGTGATTGAAGCGACACATGACACGGAAGAGTCAGAAGAGGAAAAGGATAGTGACCAGGAAGAAGGCATTGTCTTATTAACAAGCAGTTTTACGCCGCTAGTGAGGGTGTTGAATGTAGAATCCTTCAATTGTGCTGTATTGGACAATGGCTGCACATCTACTGTGTGTGGAATTTACTGGTTAAAATGTTACCTGGACTCCTTGAACGCTGACAATCGTAACAAGGTTAAGGAATTTGAAAGTTCCACGGGTTTCAGAATTGGGGATGATAATACTCTCAAGTCGGTGAAAAGCGTGGTGATCCCTTGCAGTATTGCCGGAGTGAATCATTTCATTAGCACGGATGTTGTATCAAGTGAGATACCTTTGCTTCTGAGCAGACCGTCGATGAAGAAAGCACACGTGAAACTGGATATGGAACAGGGTAAGGCAACAGTTTTTGGAAAGACGGTGGACTTACAATTTACACAGTCGGGACACTATTGTATTCCATGACTGACAAATAATATTTCAAGTACAGTTGTTAAGGATGTGTTAATAGCAGTTGAAAATGGGACTTTAGCTGATAAAAAGCTTGTTGTATTAAAGCTGCGTAGGCAATTTGCACATCCGCCTCCTCGGAGGCTGAAAAATTTATTAAAGGATGCAAGGGTAAGGGATGAAGACTATACTAAGCTAATAGAACAGATTAGTGATCGCTGTGAAGTTTGTAGGAAGTACAGGACGACACCAGCACGAACGATAGTAACCCTACCTTTGCCCAGGGATTTTAACGACATTGTGGCCATGGACCTTAAGATCTAGGATAAAGACAATAATATATTTATTTAGCATTTTGTAGATTTAGCAACCAGATTTAGTCAATGAACGATTGTACGAAGTAAAGAAAAGAGTAATTCTGGATCAAATCGTGGAAAAATGGATAGGGACAGGAATGGGCCCACTGGCAAAATTTCTTATGGACAATGGGGGAGAATTTGCTAATGATGAGTTTAGGGATCTGTGTGAAAACGTGAATATCGCAGTTCTGAATACGGCTGCAGAAAGCCCATTTGGTAATGGTGTGTGTGAAACAAACCATGCGGTAATAGATGACATGCTCCGTAAAATTTGGCAGATAGACCAAACTTCAAGCTAAATTCAGCTTTAGCATGGGCTGTACATGCAAATAATTCATTGCAGATGGTTGGGGCTATAGTCCCTATCAATTAGTGTTTGGTAGAAATCCTAAAATTCCGTCCATTTTGGATGACCAGCCTCCAGCTTGGGAAGGGACTACAATTAGCTCTGCCTTTGCTGAGCATTTAAATGTATTACATAGCAGTAGAAAAGCTTTTTTGGAAGCACAAGTCCCTGAAAGAATTTGAAGAACTTTGAGGCATAATGTACGGCCATCAAAAAACGTTTTTCAGCAAGGAGACATAGTATACTATAAGAGAGACAATTTTTATGAATAGAAAGGCCCAGGGAAGAAAATAGGCATAGATGGCAAAACAATTATTTTGCAACATGGCAATCAAACTGTTAGGGTCCACTCATCAAGGATAATGGGTACTGATTACAAATTTTTAAATTTAGACAGAGCAGACAGACATGACGAGGAACCAGAGTCATCTGGTATGCACATGTTACAGAACTATGAGGACCAGTTAACTGATATCGACAGGGTTTCTGTAGAGGAACACAACACCTCTGATGATTTAGAACAGGCCATTTTTCCGAAAGGACAACAAGGTACAAAAGTGACATACTTGCCTGAAGGGTCTTGTCAATGGCAGGATGCAACTGTTATTAGTAGAGCAGGGAAGGCCACTGGAAAGTATAAACATTGGTTGAATGTACAGCATCCAGGGGAAGGAGTCAAGACAATGGATTGGGAAAACGAAGTTCAAAAATGGAGGGCACAGAAACGCAGTGCCAGTTCAGATAGTACATCGGATAGTGAACCGGTCCGCAGGAAAAGGTCGAGAACTGTTGAAAGGACATCCCTCAGCAGAAGGGAAAGATCAAGCAGTAGCAGTGCAGAACGAGATACCAGGTTGGAGAGGGGACATAGTTTATCAAGGTCTCGGAACATGACTAAGACTGCGAATGCTAATAGGAGTAGAAGCCCACACGCACGTGGGAATTTTGGTGGCTTCCAATAAGTTAGATGAAAAAGTTATCAAACAGCAAGAACTGCATAGTTGGAGTGAATTTGGGGTATACACGGAAGTACCAGATAGGGGACAAAGAGCTCTATCCCACAGGTGGATTTGCACGGAAATTGTTCTTCCGGATGTAACTTATAAGGCAAAGGCCAGGCTTGTGGCGAGGGGATTTGAAGAAAACTTAGAAGATCAGGATTTAAGGGTAGATTCACCTACGGCAGGAAAGGTTATTTTAAAGATCTTCTTGGCTCTATTAGCCACAAAGGCATGGGAATGCAAATCTATAGATATAGATATAAAAGCTGCCTTCTTGCAGGGGCATCAGCTCCAGAGAGACATTTTACTCCGTCCTCATAAAGAGGCAGCTAACACTGAAGGGGTACTCTGGAAGTTGAACAAATGTGTATATGGATTAAATGATGCGTCTAGAGTCTGGTATTTTTTGGTGAGGTCAGTTTTGTTAAAGTTAGGCTGTTACCAGTTGAAACCAGATCCGACCATGTTTTACTGACACTATAAAGGAAATCTTTCTGGCATCTTTATGATGCATGTCGATGATTATTTGTTGGGTGGGACTAGTGATTTCGAAGCTATTGTAATCTTGGTTTGAGGAAAGAATTCAGGGTTGGAAGGCAGGCTTCCGGTGCATTTAAATATATTGGACTGGAAATCGGACAGATTAAGATAGGGGCAACTTTACGTCAGCAATCTTATTTGGAAAGCCCAATAGCAATTAGCCGTGGTCGGGTTTCACAAAAAGACGCAATGGTTTCAAAGATGGAAAAAGAGCAACTGCGAAGTTTAATTGGGCAACTGAATTGGTTAGGTAGACAGACTAGACCGGACGTGAGTTTTGATGTCTTAGAGTTGAGTACAAAAATGAATGATCCCAAAGTTGAAGACATAATAAGAGCAAATAAAGCGTTGGTCAAACTAAAAATGCAGGAGTGTGTTTTGAGGTTCCCAGTTTTAGGTGACCGTAGGCACTTGAAACCCATAGTTTATAGTGATGCGTCCTATGCAAATTTATGTGATGGGGTTTCAAGCGCAGGAGGTTTCATAATTTTACTTTTGGGGAACAATGGTAAATGTTGCCCTCGTGTGGGAAACAAAGAAAATAAGGAGAGTGGTCAAATGCACTTTGGCTGCTGAGACGTTAAGCCTTGTAGAGGCGGTGGATATGGCCTTTTGTATATCTCAGATATTGACAGAAATTTTGGGATTAGGAGATTTGGGTAATATACCTATTGAATGTCACATTGACAATAAATCCCTGTGGGAAAATGTGCATTCTACAAAAAGTGTCAATGAAAAAAGATTAAGAATAGACATCGCAAGTTTGAAGCAGATGTTGGACAGAGGGGAAATAGCAAAAATTAAATGGGTTGACAGTAGCTATCAATTGTCAAACTGTCTTACAAAAAGAGAGGCTAGCTCACAGAAACTTTTGGATATTGTTAATGAAGGGCGCCTGTTTCTGTGACTGTTTTTTCTTCTTCCAAAAATGAAGAAAAATAGAAGGGGGAAATTGCGTGTGTGTTTCTGAGTTTCTTGTAATTTTGTTTTCACCTAATTAATTTTTTCTCCAAGGAAGGGGAGACTGTTCAGTAATGGGTTGAGAGACGTTCCAATTAGTTGTCTTATTTATGTTAAATATCCAATAATTGACACTGATATGGAAAGGTGCTTCAGGTGGCCTTTGTGTCAGGTGATGTGATATTAGAGTTTTGTGCAGAGCCTGTTGAAGTAAATTAAAGGTGTTTGTGGAAAAGGAGCAGAACCTTTGACTCTTTATGCAATAGCAGCTAAATGTCTAACATCTGATTGGTCACAGAATTGTCCACAATAAGTTGTAGTTGGCCTCCTGAGTTCTATAATGCTGTTCAGGTTGCATTTTATATGCGTCTTTCCAAGAGCCGGTGCAGACTCGATGGGCCGAATGGCCTCCTTCTGCATTGTAAATTCTATATATTACCTATCTTCAGTGGGAAATCAATGAGTTTTAATTATATTTTGTTTTACAGCAAAAATTAGATTGGATGAAGCTGCTTTCAGGTGATTGTGTATTTGATTTTGTTTGGTCTGACATTTCTCCTTGTGCTATAAATTAATGCAGTCGGGCTTTTGCAGAGTTGTGTCTTTGCTGTCTTGGGGGCTTTCATGATGGTGCCTTTGCTAGTAATCTCCATCATGCGATTAAACACAACTGTAAAAACCCCGCACGTTGCAAATTGGAACCTGCTGATTCAATGATTGCCTCCCTTTTAAATGCTTAAATATTCAAGGAAGCCTCCATGGCGGGCAGAGGGGGATCGGAGGGGCGGGGAGGGGGAATGACGATGACGGTGTGAAGGAAATGTTAACTCGTTCAAAAGACATTGTGTTAAACGTTTAACCAAAAGAGAAAATGTTGGAAAATCTCAACAGGTCTGAACCATCTGTAAGGAGAGAAAAGAGCTAACGTTTAGTGAGCGATGGTGGTATAGTGGTGAGCATGGCTGCCTTCCAAGCAGTTGACCGGGGTTTGATTTCAGGCCATCGCAGTAATAATGTGATGGGCGGCCCGATTGCACAGTGGTTAGCACCATGGCTTCACAGTGCCAGGGTCCTAGGTTTGATTTCTGGCTTGGGTCACTGTCTGTGCGGAGTCTACACGTTCTCCCTGTGTCTGTGTGGGTTTCCTCCGGGTGCTCCAGTTTCCTCTCACAAGTCCCGAAAGACGTGGGGCGGGATTCTCCATCCCGCGCCGAAGTGCCCACGCCGTCGTGAACGCCGTCGAGGTTCACAACGGCGCAAAACGGCCCCTATCCCGACCGATTCAGGGCCCGATAATAGGCTAGGAGGGGGGCCGCGTCATTTACATGCGCCAGGCCTTGTCGCCGCGTAAAGGCGGCGCCGCATACATGACATGGCCGGCGCAGCATAACTGGTGTCAGCCGCGCATGCGCGGGTTGGCCGGCGCCAACCCGCGCATGCGTGGTTGCCGTCCTCTCCGAGTCCGCCCCGCAAGAAGATAGCAGACGGATCTTGCGGGGCTGCGAAAGAAAGGAGGTCCTCCTTCAGAGAGGACGGCGCGACGATCGGTGGGCACCGATCGTGGGCCACCCCACATTTGAGGTACCCCCCGGTGCAGGATCCCCCTCCCCGCCCCGCAGGCTGCCCCCCCAGCGTTCCCGCGCTGTTCCCGACGGCAGCGACCAGGTGTGGACGGCGCCGGGGGGAACCCGCCGTTTTGGGCTGGCCGCTCGGCCCATCCGGGCCTGAGAATAGCAGGGGTGCCGGAGAATCGCCATTTTGGGTGTCTCGGCCGATTCTCCGGCCCGCGGAACACGACGGGGCCGTTCCCGCCGCTTGGGAGAATCGCGGGAGGGCATCGGACCGGCGTCGCGGGAAATTTTGGCGGCCCAGGCGATTCTCCCAACCGGCACGGGAGTGGAGAATCCCGCCCGTGCTGTTAGGTAATTTGGACCTTCTGAATTGTCCCTCTGTGTACCCAAACAGGCGCTGGCATGTGGCGACTAAGGGATTTGCACAGTAACTTCATTGCAGTGCTAATGTATGCCTACTTGTGACAATAATAAAGATTAAAACAGTGATTAAACTAAAAACAGTCCAGATGACCCTTTGCCAAAGTCCAGCATTCACAGTAATTTGCTTTTATCCAGTGTTAAATATTTAACAGGACTGACTTATTTTGTTTGCTGGAGTGGGATCCTATGTAATATGATTATTTAGAACCAGAGGTGGCAAAATAGAGAGTTAGTGAGAAGGTAAAGAGGCCTAAACGTAGCCAGCCAGGCGGAAGAAAATTGACCAAATGGATGTTGTGATATAGATGGCCAGCTACGTGGTCAGAATGAGATACTCAATATGCATAACCATACAGACTATAAATAAATAGTAATGAGTACATTCAGCTTCTAGACTTGGATCTGAACTGTATATTTGGCTGGAATCAGTGATCTGAACATCAATTATTATTTTTTTTAAATATGTTTTTATTAAGAATTTTTCAATAACAATATTTTCTACCTTACAAACAAACCCCCCCCCCCCCCCCCCGTAAAAAAGGAAAAAGAACTTGCGTGGCAAGACATGAACATGGCAAGTCAATAATGGGGCAGCACGGTAGCCTTGTGGATAGCACAGTTGCTTCACAGCTCCCCACCAGAACCCCTCCAGTGCCGGGCATGACCAAAACATATGGACATGGTTCGCCGGACTTCCTGAGCACCTCCCATATCTGTCCTCCACCCCAAAGAACCTGCTCAGCCTCGCCCCCGTCATATGCGCTCTATGAACCACCTTAAATTGGCACAAGAGGAAGAGGAATTAACCCTACTTAGGGCGTCAGCCCATAGCCCCATCTCAATCTCCTCCCCCAACTCCTCCTCCCATTTGCCCTTCAGCACCTCTACCAAAGCCTCCCCCTCTTTCATCTCCTGGTATATCGCCGACACCTTGCCCTCCCCGACCCATACGCCCGAAATCACCCTATCTTGAATCCCTGTGCCGGGAGTAGCGGGAATTCCCTCACCTGCCGCCTCACAAACGCCCTCACTTGCATGTACCTGAAAGCGTTTTCCGGGGGTAGCCCAAACTTCGCCTCCAGCGCCCCGAAGCTCGCAAACGTCCCGTCAATGAACAGGTCCCCCATTCTTCTAATCCCTACCCGATGCCAGCTCTGAAATCCCCCGTCCATCCTTCCTGGGACAAACCGATGGTTGTCTCTAATCGGGGACCACACCGAGGCTCCCGTCGCACCCCTGTGCCGTCTCCACTGCCCCCAGATCCTTAGCGTTGCCGCCACCACCGGGCTCGTGGTGTACCTTGTCGGCGAGAGCGGCAGCGGTGCCGTCACCAGCGCCCCCAGGCTTGTTCCTTTGCAGGACGCCATCTCCAACCTCTTCCACGCTGCCCCCTCTCCCTCCATCACCCACTTACGGATCATTGCCACGTTGGCTGCCCATTAGTAACCAGCCAAATTCGGCAACGCCAACCCTCCTCTATCTCTGCTACGCTCCAAGAACCCCCTCCTTACCCTCGGGGTCTTGCTTGCCCACACAAATCCCGTAATGCTCCTGCTTACCCTCTTAAAAAAGGCCTTAGTGATCACAATTGGGAGGCATTGGAATACAAAAAGAAATCTCGGGAGGACCACCATTTTAACCGACTGTACCCTACCCGCCAGCGAGAGTGGCAACATGTCCCACCTTTTAAAATCCTCCTCCATCTGTTCCACTAACCGTGACAAATTAAGTTTGTGCAGTGCCTCCCAGCTCCTAGCTACCGGAATCCCAAGTATCGAAAGCTCCTTTCCGCCCTCCTCAACGGTAGGTCGTCTATCCCTCTTCCCTGGTCCCCCGGATGGATCACAAAGAGCTCACTCTTTCCCACATTGAGCTTATAGCCCGAAAAGTCTCCAAACTCCCGTAGGATCTGCATTACCTCAACCATCCCCTCCACTGGATCCGTCACATACAGCAACAGGTCGTCTGCGTACAGCGACACTCGATGTTCCTCTCCCCCTCGAACCATCCCCTTCCATTTCCCCGACTCCCTTAACGCCATGGCCAAAGGTTCAATTGCTAATGCGAACAGCAGAGGGGACAGGGGGCACCCCTGCCTCGTCCCTCGATACAGCCGGAAATACTTCGACCTCCGCCGGTTCGTGACCACACTCGCCACCGGGGCTTTATACAGGAGCTTAACCCAACTGATAAGCCCTCCCCCGAACCCAAACATCCTCAACACTTCCCAGAGATACTCCCACTCTACCCGATCGAAGGCCTTCTCCGCGGCCATGGCTGTCACTATCTCCGCTTCTCCCTCCACCGATGGCATCATTATCACATTTAGGAGCCTTCGCACATTAGTATTTAACTGCCTACCCTTTACGAATCCCGTCTGGTCCTCATGAATCACCCCGGGACACAGTCCTCAATCCTCATGGCCAACATTTTTGCCAGCAACTTAGCACCTACATTAAGGCGTGAGATCGGTCTATACGACCCACATTGCAGTGGGTCCTTATCCCGCTTCAAGATCAAAGAGATCGTCGCCTCCGACATTGTCGGGGGCAGGGTCTCCCCCTCCCTTGATTCATTGAAGGTCCTTACCAGCAACGGGGCTAACAGGTCTACATATTTCCTGTAGAACTCCACCGGGAACCCATCCGGCCCCGGGGCCTTCCCTTCCTGCATGCTCCCCAGTCCTTTAACCAGCTCCTCCACCCCAATTGGCGCCCCAAACCAGCCACCTCCTGCACCTCCACCCTTGGGAACCTCAACTGATCCAAGAATCGCCGCATCCCCTCTTTTCCCCCTGGGGGCTGGGACCTATACAGTTCCTCATAAGAGGCCTTAAAAGCCTCATTCACTTTCCCTGCCCTCCGCACCGTAGTTCCCCTGCCATCTTGGACTCCACCTATTTCCCTTGCTGCCATCCACTTACGGAGCTGGTGTGCCAGCATCCGGCTTGCCTTCTCCCCATATTCATATATCGCTCCCTGTGCCTTCCTCCACTGTGCCTCTGCCTTCCCTCTGGTCAACAGGTCGAACTCCGTCTGGAGACTTCGTCTCTCCCTGAGTAGTCCCTCATCCGGAGCCTCTGCATAGCTCCTGTCCACCCTTAAAATCTCCCCCACTAACCTCTCCCTTTCCCTGCCTTCTCTCTTCGCCCTGTGAGCCCTGATGGAGATTAACTCTCCCTTGACCGCCGCCTTCAGCGCCTCCCATACTACTCCCACCTGCACCTCCCCGTTGTCGTTAGCCTCCAGATATCTTTCAATACACCCCCTCACCTTCCCGCACACTTCCTCGTCTGCCAGCAGTCCCACAGCCAACCTCCACAACGGGCGTTGGTCCCTCTCCTCCCCCAACTCGAGCTCCACCCAGTGCGGGGCATGGTCTGAAATGGCTATGGCTGAATACTCCGTTCCCTCCACCTTCGGGATCAATGCCCTGCCCAGAACAAAAAAATCTATCCGGGGGTAGTCCTTATGAACGTGGGCGAAAAAAGAAAATTCTTTGGCCAAAGGCCTGGCAAATCTCCACGGATCTACTCTTTCCCCCCCCCCATCCATCTGATCCATAATCCCCCTGAGCACCTTGGCCGCAGCTGGCCTCTTCCCCGTCCTAGATCTGGAATGATCTAATGCTGGGTCCAGCACCGTGTTAAAATCCCCACCAATTATCAAACTCCCTACCTCCAGGTCCGGAATATGCCCCAACATCCGTTTCATGAATCCAGCATCGTCCCAGTTTGGGGCATATACATTCACCAGTACCACCTCCGTCCCCTGCAACCTACCACTCACCATCACGTATCGACCTCCCTTGTCCGCTACTATGCTCTTAGGCACAAACGACACCCCCTTTCCCACCAGTAATGCCACCCTTCTATTCTTCGCATCCAACCCCCCCCCAGCCGACTAGCCATCTCCTATCTTAGGCCAGTCCCGTGCTCGCGCCTCCCGCACCCTCCAGTCCCCCAGGCGGGGAACCCCCACCCCGACCACCTCTTCCATTTTCAGTTCCCCCCGGACAGTGCAGCAGCAACCCTAAACACCCCCCCCCCCCCCCCTCCCCGCTAGATCCACATCTAGCTCTTTTGCTCCCACCATATTACTTCCGTGAGTCAGCTGACTTCTGCTGACCCCGGCTTCCCCCGCCTTCCCGTTGATCTCCCCCGTGTGGGAGTCTCTCCTCCTCCTTACCTTCCTCCATCCCCCCCCCTTTTTGGCACGGGAAAAAGCCCGCGCTTTCCTGAGCCAGCCCCGACCCCTATGCGCAGCTCCTATTGCGGCCCTTATCCCAGTTCCCTCATCCCCGAGTCTCACCTCCCTCCAGCACTGACGCCCACATTCCCTATCATCATCATCTTGTCTACAGAAAAGAAAAAAGGAAATTTTAGGAATTTTAACCAGAACTCTACCCACATCTCCATCCATCATCCCACCCATGCAATATTCTTTACCCATATTTACAACCCCCTATACAACCACATCTCCTCAGTTTGAGTCCAGTTTTTCCATCTGAATAAAGGTCCTCTTCTGGCGTTTGAAAATAATGGTGTCGGTCCTGATAAGTAACCCACAGTCACGCAGGCTGCAACATGTCGAACCTGACTGTTTTTTTATGCAGCACCGCCTTGCCCCGGTTGAAGCCAGCTCTCCTCTTTGCCACCTCCGTGCTCCAATCCTGGTATACTCGGATCACCGCGTTCTCCCATCTACTGCTCTGCACCTTCTTGGCCCATCTCAGCACATTTTCTTTGTCCGCGAAGCGGTGGAACCTTGCCACTATCGCCCTTGGCGGCTCATCTGCCTTGGGTCTCCTCGCCAGGACCCGATGAGTTCCTTCCAGCTCCAGGGGGGTCGGAGAGGCCTCCGCACACATCAGCGAATGGAGCATCGTATTCACGTACGCCCCGGCATCAGCTCCCTCTACTCCTTCGGGAAGACCCAGAATCCGGAGGTTATTCCTTCTCGACCTGTTATCCAGGATCTCGATTCTCTCGGCCCACCTCCTGTGCACCGCCTCGTGCGCCTCCATTTTTATCGCCAGGCCCAGGATCTCGTCCTCGTTGGTATTCACTTTCTCATTCACCACACGAAGCTCCACCGCCTGGGTCTTCTGGGTCTCCTTCAGCCCCTCGATCGCCCACAGCTTCGGCGCCAGCACCTCCTTTTTTAGTTCCTCCACACATCGCTTGAGGAACTCCTGCTGGTCTGGCCCCCATGCTGCCCGCTTTCTGCCCTCCGCCATCTTGCCTTCTTCCCCTCGTTTTGGTCTCTGCTCCAGGGCCTCTTTCCTCGTCGCTCCACAGCTGATATCTGCTATATATTGTGAGGGGGGACCTCACTGCACCTTCCCACACGGGATTAAATCAAAAACAGCTCCGTTGAGGCTCCTCTGGAGAGCCCGAAGGTCCGTAGTCGCGGGAGCTGCCGAAATGCGCGGCTTAGCTCTGCATCGCCGCAACCGGAAGTCCGACCTGAACATCAATAGCACATTTCTGGATATTGTCAGAGACCTGGTGATCTTGACTGGCAATTCCAACTCTGGCTGGAAGTATTCCTGGAAATCTCACCACCTGACCTCCAGTTTCCAACTGCCCCACCCATTAAACAGCCTTTCCTCTCTCGCTCCAATACTTTTATCACTAGGAAACTAAAATGTTCAAAGAAATTGCTTAGAAAAAGCTTAATATAATTTTTAGAGCTCCTATCATTTTTCTCCCAGATTTACTCCAGCAATGTCCAGGAAATTATTCTTCCATTCTTGGAGACACTAGGGGAAGCCTGGGATGGTTGGCAACCCTAATTTTGGTGCATCCTGAGTGAAAAGTAAATAATATTCCTACTTGCTCAATTTTAATGCGTTCCTTAAACTTGTCTGCAATTGTTCCCTTGGGGAGTACAGTTTCTACTTTAGGTGCAGTCAACAATCTGGATGCAAATTGTGTCCAAAATTGCGGCAGTTTTGAAAAGTGTCTATTTTTTGGTTCATGTTTCTGCTCAAACAAACTTGCATTTTTAACAAACATAAAATCTTCCATGATTGAGCATAGTTGGTCAGTGTTTTAGAAACAAATTTTAAAATGACGTATAAAACCATTCCATAGAACCATAGAATCTCTACAGCGCAGAAGAAGGCCAATCGGCCCATTGAGTTGGTACCGACCCTCGAAGAGAGCACCGTACCGAGGCCCACTCCCCTTCCCTATCCCTGTAACCCCACCTAACCTTCCTTGAGATATTTATGGATGGTCATCAGTGTTTCCTCTAAGGTGCTCAGTTGTGCACTTCTAAATTACAGTACATGTGCGGCCGTGAAAAATCAATTTGAGGGAGTCATGCACTTGAACAAGTTGGCCACGTGCTCCACTGGGAATGTTGTTGGTAATCTGGTGCAGTTTGATTAGTACAGCTGGATAATGGGTGTATCGCAAAAACCCCCAGCATTTTTAATTAGTGTCTAGTTCACGTTCTGACTAACTCAATTTTAATTATTGAAAATTACTCCAGAAAAGCACATGTTAGTTACATGGGTATACAGTAATCAGTTTCTTAATAAATCTTTGGAAAAATGATATTTAAAGGCTTTTACAGGGTTACTCCTTGCCCAAAAAGAACCATCTCCTCGAAGGCCCACGGACTGGCACCATGAGCGGAAACTCGTAATAGAGATTAATTCAATCTGGGGAGTTCTTTTAAACCAATGCAGAAGACTGCAGAAACTCAATTTCCACTGGATGTAACTTACACTTTAAATTCTTCAACCTTTTCCGCTGGTTAGGGTAATTTAGATTTATTGTCACTTGTACCAAGGAACAGTGCAAAGTATTGTTCTGCATACAGTCCAGGTAGATTGCTCCATACATGAAAACATAGGACATACGATAAATACACAATGTAAATAAATAGACACAGGGTGAAGCATATGGAATATAGTGCTACAACTGTAGCGAAGATGCGTAGAGAGAACGGTTCAGTCTATAAGAGGGTCATTCAGGAGTCTGGTAGTAATGGGGAAGAAGCTGTTTTTGAATCTGTTGGTGCGTGTTCTCAGACTTTTGTATCTTCTGCCCGATGGAAAAGAGAATATCCCGGATGGGAGGCTTGTTTGATTACGCTGCCCGCTTTCCCAAGGCAGCGGGAGGTGTAGACCGAGTCAATGGTTGGGGGGCGGGTTCGTGTGATGGACTGGGCAGTGTTGACGACTCTCTGTAGTTTCTTACTTTTACTTCTTAATTCTGGGTGAATAGTACAACTGGGAAAACTCCAGACCTAAGTGCACTATTTACTTTACACAGTGAGACACCTTGCATTACATTTTAAAATCAAATTGACAGAGTTTCACTTAAAATAAATAGCTTAATGTCTGTGTTAAAATAGTACTGACTGCAACTTAATACAAGCATGGTAACCAAAGCACTGGACTAAAGTGCAGAGGGAGGAATGAACTCTTACATGGAGATGGGTTGGTTATTAGTCATGCTTCCTTTTTTCTGTTCGGAAGAATTGGACTTGAAACATGAAAGAGCTACACTGCGCATAAACATGAGCACGATGAGGCTGTTAGATCGCAGGAGAGGCCAAAACCGAGAACCGCGCTGGGCACTGATCGGTGTGCGATCTAACCGGCCGACTCCTATTCACCAAATCAGGAACCCGCCGGAGCGTGGCGAGAATTCAGCAATCACCGCTTAAAGTCAATTAACGGGAGCGACCCCCTAACTAACAGCCTCCCGTGATCTAACTACCTCCCCATCGGTGATCACCCGGGCGCCGATTACTACACCTTTTTAAAAACTGAAGCTGACGGAAGGGCTGCTGTGGGGACCTGAGGAGGTGAGTAGCCATCTACGCTCCCAGACAATTGAACCCGGGAGCACTGGGGTTGCTGCTCTGAGGGGGGGGAGGGGGATCAGCATGCACAGGATTGTGTGTTCCTGTTCCGAGGGCAATTCCAGCCACTGCCTGTCGTTCCACCGATCACCCATAACTCCCACTGACCGGGGAGGCCTCTGGCCATGCGGCTGAAGGCTTGTGCTATTAGGGAATTGGCGATCATAGTTAAGTGAGCAGTTCACAGCTCCCAAGTGGATTCCTGTGGCATGCAGCAAGTGGGAGTTATTGCCTAGCATCCCAATCAGACTCTGATGCCTGGGCACTGTGCCTGAACACTGCGGAAGTCAACACCATGGATGTTGCAGCCAACATCTGAACACCCAGGGGCTGGACCCAAGCACTGTGGACATCTCCGCAACTAGAGTGTGGGTGGCTGCACTGGGAAGGGGACCAGCGCCCGGTCCAGGTAGTGTTACATGCGAGTATCTGGAGTACAGGGTTAGGTGTCCAATCCTAGGGACGTCAGCTGCACCCGGTAGTCGTGGGCAGGACGTGTCAGATGGCAGGTGGGGGTGGGGGGGGTATGTGCAGGGGCCGGCCCCACACCCTGAGGACCTGGCTGCCCATCAGGTCAGGGAGGGACCCAGAGGGGGAGGCTGGCAACACCCAAGGTGTTTAGGCATCGCTGACCTTTCAAACAGATGACGGACAGCATGTACAGCCGGAGGCTCCGCCTCAACAAGGAGACGGTGCGGCACATGTGCCATGTCCTTGCGGACTAGGAGGAACATGTGGCCACCTCCAAGGAAGAGGACGAAGAGGCGCCGGACTAGAAGGGACTGGAGGACAAGCCCGGGGAGGACCTATGACCAGCTGGAGTCTGGGGGACAGGCAACATGGGCGATTGCCGGCAAGACCTGAGGGCCAGGGAGGCCCTTATCCTTGCCCGCTTCACATAGGATGTGGCCTTATCATAGAATCATAGAATCCCTACAGTGCAGGAGGAGGCCATTTGGCCCATGGAGTCTGCACCGGCCCTGGAAAGAGCACCCTACTTAAGCCTACGCCTCCATCTTACCCCTGTAACCCCAACTACCTTTTTGGACATAAAAGGACAATTTAGAATGTCCAATCCACCTAACCCGCACATCTTTGGATTGTGAGAGGAAATCGGTGCACCCGGAGGAAACTCCGGCAGATACGGGGAGAAAGTGTAAACTCCACATTGTTATGGGCCAGGGTTTAGATAACTCCAAAGTATATCATGGAGTTCACCTGACCTACAACTGTTTATTCATTTTGGTTACGGGGGGGGGGGGGGGGGCTACCTTGGGCGTAAGCACTTTTAATCAAAAACAAAGTTTATTCTACAAATTTAGTTAACGTTTTTATAAACCCACCCACAAAGCATTTTCATCAACTACAAACCTAAATACCCCACACAGCTACAGTACTCTATATATAACCCTTAATAAATGTCCCCCTTTAAGCTGTCCTAATTTAGTAACAAGATCCCATAAACCCAGAAACCCCTTTTCAAATGTGTGGCCCAGCATACAGCACTCAATACCTGTATAGGTACTTCTTGTTTCCTGTCCAAAACAGCAGGTTTGAATTCCTTCCAGAAAACAGTTATCACTTTTAAGTTATCACGTAATCTGGCGACAGCTTGTAAACTGAAGGTAGAGATAGACACTCCAAGGTACTTATCTGTATGAATACAGCAGCCAAATGTGAAAACGAAAGCAAAACCGAGAGCCACTCAACAGCTCCCAGCTCACAATCAAAAGTAAATCTCAGAGCCACAGCCCAGCTCCACCCACACAATGACATCACTGAAGCCATGTGATAAGACAAAACATTTCTTAAAGGGACACTCCCGTGACAACAGAGTCACCCAAGGCTGGAATTGAACCCGGGCCCCTGGAGCTGTGAGGCAGCAGTGCTAACCACTGTACCACCGTGCCGCCTTGTCTGTCATCGCACTCCCTCCCTTCCCCCTCCTTGCCACCCTCCCCATTTCCACCCCATAACTCAGACTACCCCTTCCCCCTCCCCCCCCCCCCCCGACACCCCCGACACCCCAACCTTGTTCCATCCTCCCATAGCCTGTGAAACATCACTCCAGGGTGATGGAACTGCGCGGCACTGTCAGCGGGTCACTGTCGAAGGCAGGGATAATGTGATGGGTGGTGCGGTAGCACAGTAGTTAGCACGGTTGCTTCACAGCACCAGGGAACCTGGTTCGATTCCCGGCTTGGGTAACTGTCTGTGTCGATTTTGTATGTTCTCCCAGGGTCTGTGTAGGTTTCCTCTGTGCGCTCCGGTTTCCTCCCACAAGTCCCGAAAGACGTGCTGTTGGGTGACTTGGACAATCTGAATTCTCCCTCAGTGTACCCGAAGAGGCGCCAGAATGTGGTGATTAGGGGATTTTCACAGTAACTTCATTGCCGTGTATGTCGCCGACATCCCCCTCAGAATATCACGACCGCATCCTAACATGTGCACCAGCTCCGGATAAACCTGACCCTGAGCTTAGCATCTAGCTGGGTCCTGGGATCCAGTAGACTTCGACTGCTGTCTCGTCTGGGCATTCATGCCTCCACCTGATGTGCATTGGCAGCTGTGTGGTGTTCATCAGATTGTGCCCCAGAAGCCTGTCCACTACTGTCGCCCGTGAGGTGTGTGTTTCTGCGCCAGTAGAGAGTGCGGATGACAGCTGTGTCGCAAAAAGGGTGGTTTCCTTGGAGCTCTCCGAGGTGTTCTCGTGGGAGGGGATGGGTGGGGTTGGGGTAGGTGATGGGGAGTATGGGGTGTGTGGGGGGTATGGAGAGTATGGCAGGGGAGGGATGGAGAGTCTGTGGTGGGGGAATGGGGATTAGGGTTAGGGGACTTGGTGGCACTGCTGGACATGGGTAGGCCAGGGCACAGAATGGTGCTGACGGTGCCAGGAGCATTCTCGGAGGGGTCGGGGATGGCAGGCCAAGGAGCCGGTGCCAACCCACCCTTGCGACCCGGTGGAGGTTGTTGACTTTCTCACGGAACTGAGTGCCGGTTTCCTAGTGACGCTCCCCGAGCTGACGACCGCTGCCACTTCCACCCAGGTGGCACTGGCTGCCCTGTGGCTCACCCTCAGATCCTCGAGGAAATAGGGCATCCGCTGGTCTCGACAGCATTCAAGAATCTCGGCAGTACGGTATCCCGAATCGTGGGCCTGGTCTCCTTGGTGGCATGGCTGGGAGCTGTGTCGGGTTGGTTATGCAGGAGTGATTTAAGTGTTGCTCTCCCTTGATAGTGGGGGCTGGTGAGCACGATCACGCCGAATCAGCCGGCGGGACAGTTATTTGTAGCGTGTAGACAGTGGATCCTCGTTAAGTGGATCAATTAACGTTTTATAGTGGTCACGGCCTCGCCGGGCCGAGCGTCGGGAAGCTCAAGGCAGTTCCCGCTGGCTACCACACTTTGAAACTTTCCCATTAAATCGTGCCCAGAAATTCCTGTTTCCCAGTGTGTATGGGTAAATGAAGTGGTCCATTGCTCCTGTCCAGTAGTGCTGATCAGTGGCAATGTCCACTGGTGCTTGATTGGGCCCTATTGAAATAGTGAATGACTGGGACATATCTGTCATCATTGTTTTTAAATATATATGGAATACGTTTAATAAATAGTATATTTGTTCATCTAAATTTTCTCTCCGATTTTTGCCTTCTGCTTCTGAAGATGTTTGGGGAAGCTGTGCATTTTTACATTGTATTTGGGATGAGTGCTAACTTTGATATTTTCCTTTTACATCTTGAGTAGGCCCTTGGAATGCATTCTCCTGCAATGTGTTTCTTCCCAGCCTCTTGGGTTACAAGTATGGTGAAGTTAGCCAGTGGCTAGTGTTGTGGGAAAATCAACCACTTCGGGAGACTTGCTGTGTTCAATCAGTGCAGTTTATTGTTACACGAAGCTTCGGGAGAAAGCGTACGTACCGCGGTACGGTAGCCAGCCTTTCTTGTGATTTGAATGGCAGTCATTCATTTTATACTTTGGGTTCACAATGAGCTCAGATACAAAACAATTATCACCTTGTTATCTTTAAACATTTTATAGATTGTACATCGATATTTGTAAGCGTTTTGCCATTTACACATGGTTATAGTTAAAGAGGTTTTACAGGTTACAGGTAGCAGCAGGAAAGCAGTATCGATTATCCCTTTGTTTTAGGTAATGGCCCAAGACATTTGTATTAGCATATCATTGTGTACACCTTGGCTGAAGTCAGCTTTATTCAAGTGGTGTCCCGCATTTATGTATTTCTTAATCTTCCTGTCTGGCTCCCTTTGTCCTGGATCTGTTCCTATCTGTCCCACTGGCACCCCGCTGGGCTCCAGGCATCAGTTATGTCTGCTTTATTCTCTGTGTCTCCATCTTGTGTGTCAGGCAGCCATCTTCTGTGCCAAGTGCCCTTCTGAACCATTTCCCACTTCAGCTAGTAATTATTTATTTAATTGTGACTGGATGGCAAGTGTGCCATTTGTGCATCTACACCTGCGATTTTCTCCACAAGCTGTTGAGCTTCCTACCAGAGCTACCTCGTTGTGGAAGTTTGAAAGTTAAAAAAAAAAAATATATAGAGTACCCAATTCATTTTTTCCAATTAAGGGGCAATTTAGCGTGTTCAATCCACCTACCATGCACACCTTTGGGTTGTGGGGGCAAAACCCACGCAAACACGGGGAGAATGTGCAAACTCCACATGGACAGTGACCCAGAGCCGGGATTGAACCTGGGACCTCGGTGCTGTGAGACTGCACTGCTACCACTGCGCCACCGTCCTGCCCTGAAGTTTGAAAGTTCTTGCAGAGAGGGAGAAAGAGGTTAGTATATCCTGATGGACACTCACGTGTGTGGCAGTGTAGCTGAACTAAAATACAGAACAAGATGGGCAGTGGCCTAAACCTTTGGCACCTATCCAATCTCTCATCAATAATTAGTACAAAGCACAGCAAAAACATAAAACGGAAAAAGGAATAAAGGTTGGCAATAATATTCAGACAATAAGACAAAGTAATCAAATAATCAATTGAAATGATGCATTTTCTCTTGGTTCCTTAGCTTGGGTACTCTTCACACTTTTTTTGAATGACAAAAGAAGATTTTATCATCAGCTTAATCCTTTCTGTGCCCACAGTGGATCAATTCTCGGACATTGGCTCTACTGGACAGTGCAGAGAAGCTGCATGTGGTGGACCGCCATAGCCAAGAAGAGCTGGAGATGGTGGACATTGCTGAAGTTCAGCTGGTTTACAACAGCAGCCACTTCAAATCTCTCGCGACTGGTGGAAATGTTAGCCAGGCTTTGGTAAGAACTCACAAAACTTTGATTTGTCCCAATCTGCTTTCTGAGTTAATTGTTTTCTGTTATTCTTTCGTTGGTGATCAGCTGGATGCTGCTTTCCCTGGTTGGGTCAGAGCAGCGTTGTGACCATCAGTCTCATTAGATAACATGCTGCACTTCTGTGAAGCAAATTAAGTGATTATACTTGTCTGCTGGCAGTAAGGGCTGCTTTCATTATCTGTGTGTGCCCCTGGCTCCTCACCGATCTTAGGAAATATCCTTGCATGTTTCAAACGTGAAAGCATCTGCTTGTACTGGGAAAATGTCATTGAACTAGTTTTTACCCCCAGTTGAAAGTCATCCATCGTGATTATGTAGGGGGCTGAGTCGTTGTAATTAGCGAGAGAACTGAGCTTGGCCTGACAGTCAGGGTATTTTTCCTATACAAATCGATTTTTCAGTGGTATTTTCCTGCATACATACCTTTGGAGCCACTGTGACAAAATTAGCTTTTATTCTGCATTAAAAGGGGAACATTCTGCATTTATTTGTGTCGCACACACAAGAATAATATGTTTTAAAAATAAATTAAAATAGGAGTTGTTTTGCACGAATTAAGTACAGTGTGATGATTGGAGCTGCCTGCAAGTTGTGACCATGTACTTTAAGCTGTATATTAACTCGGAACTTGTTTTGGGGGTAGAGGGTGATAGAGGTTAGCTAGAATATATTTTCATTTGTAGGTTCTAGCTCACACCCGTCAGATGTAGGAACGATTTCAAAAGAAATAGATCACTGGGTGGATAGGAGACTATTGTTTATGAGAATTATTTTGATTGGTCATGTGTAAAGAAAGTTTTATCATCAGGTTACCTTGCATTGATATCAAAACAAAGGCAACGCACGGCTGGAGAGTAGCTCTGCAATGTCAACGTCTCTGCTTTACACTGCTGTAGCTATGACGGGTGAGTCGGTGCACAATTCTCTTTGTAACAACCTTCAAAGCATCAGCTGAAAGCGACTGAAAAGACCACAGGAAGTCTGATTGTTTCAAACTTTTATTGTGTAAGTCACGTATGGCCCTGATAATTTCTTGCTGTGTCTTCTCTTCATCTGTGACTGTGATGATCTTGCCCATAGTTTTTGTTCACAGTTAAAAAACTTGGTATTGTGGCATTACTGTCTTTCAGGATGTTACAGATGGGCATTTCACACAGTCACTGGTACTGTTGCTAACTTTTGGTTGGTTCAATTGGCTCTGTTTTATAACCTTTGCTCTCGAGTCGCCAGGTATCTCTATGATACCGCCACGAGGTTCAAGTCCAAGTACTGATCAATAACTCAATACACCGATTAGTAAGGTTCAAATCAAAGCACATTTATTATACACAGTAATCGCTACTCATGCACAAATTCTACGTCTAAGCTACTTCTACGACTAACAGGCCTATACTTAGCTTCGGACTGGCCCACCAGGTCAGGGGAACAAATGGCCTTTCGTTCTGGTTATGAGTCTTCAGGATTCGAAGTTGGTACGGATTGGTAGCTAGGAGCGCCTATCTCGTAGCGAGCGTTGACTTAAGACTTACTGGATATCGCCGGCAGTTGAACCGGTCACGGTCAAGGTTGGTTCGCGTTGCTGAGTGACCCGGTCAAAAAGAACAATTTGAACTTGGGGGCTTAACTTTATAGTCCCCAGGGGCTTCCCGCCTTTCGGGGCGTACCCTGTACCTGGTTCCAAGTGATTGGACTTCGTTCCAATTGCTTGGTTCGATTTCTCCAATACTGGAGCGGTTCCCTGATCGATGGGCGGTCTTGAGGTGTCCGTTAACCTCTTTTGTGTTGGCTCCTGCTGGCGTCGGGGAGTCTGGCTTAGCTTTGTTTGTCTCAAATGTTGCGATTGTTCCCGGGGATCGCTTATTAGTATGTAGATGGCTGCTCCATTATTATGCAGATGGCTGCTTGTATCGATGCTGTCTGGGCTTTTGCAGAGTTTAATACACAGTAACTTGTACCTGCTGGTTTCTGCCTGTGTTGGCTGAATTTCCCTTCAGCCTTTGCTGTCCTCCATTTTACGTCGGGAGTTGGCCAACCCAGGTGGCTACAGTACGTTACACCATAAATAAAGGGAAATTATTAGTGTTGTGGTATGTTAGTCCACTTATAACTTGGATAAGAATTACACTTCCAATGAACCAATGGATTTCGTCTAGATTTGGTTTTTTGGAGGCCAATGAATTTTCATTTATGATTGTTATTTTCTGTGCGAAACGTGCCTGTCAAGGGATTCTGGATCATGGGTGACTTGTCACTCACAGAATCTGCTTTTCTGCAGAAATAAAAGGCTAAGGATTGTGATGGCCCTTGTAATTTTGGAGAAAAGACTATATTTTACCATGGGGCAAAGGTCCCTTTAAGAACTCAGTTTCTTGAGGATCCAATTTATAGTAAAACACCTAGCTGCTGGTAACTGATCATGTGATGAAGTTGCTTGGGAGATAAATAATAGGGAGAAGGACTCAACAAGTTATATACAGTGTAAATAGCTTCCTGACAGTGGTTCTGCATTCAAGCAGTTTGGTTTTGTGTTTTACACCAAGCTGGTAGCTGGAGAACATCTCTCTCAAAGTTCAGTTGGCATTTTATGTGTTGGTTAAAAGAGAGTAAAATTCTTGTTAACTGAAGGACTCCTAACAGTGAGTTGAACTTCTGGTATAGCCAAGAGGAGAGAGAGCCTTTTCGAATCACAACTTCAGAGTTAAAGAATATTAGAACCAACCGAGTTCTGACCTAAGGTAATTAAGCTTAAGACTCTAGAGACACCTTTGTTGAACTCTGCATAACAACTGGAGGATGGCTGGAGGAAAGTTGAAAAGAAAACCTTGCTGGAAGTAAGCGGAATGTCCAAGTTATCTCAACCCTTATACGAATTTTCAAAGCAGTACTCAGACAAAGCAGTTAATCTTCAAAATTTTGTTAAGGATTTGACTGAGTTTGTCAGAGGTGCAAGTTAAATGGGTGCAGGAGGAAAGTGGGGTTAAGGAGGTTGGATTAGAGTACAAATAACTGTGTTCATAGAATTTAATTTGCAGTGCAGAAGGAGGCCATTCAGTCCATTGAGTCAGCACTGGCCCTTGGAACGAGCACCCTAATTAAGCGCACGCCTCCACCCTGTCCCTGTAACCCAGTTACGTCACCTATCCTTTTGGACACTGAGGGGAAATTTAGCATTGCCAATCCACCTAACCTGCACATCTTTGGACTGTGGGAGGAAACCGGAGCACCCGGAGGAAACACATGCAGACACGGGGAGAAAGTGCAAACTCCACACAGACAGTCACCCGAGGCCGGAATTGCACCTGGGAATCTGGAGCTATTAGGCAGCAGTGCTAGCCACCGTGCCACCTCGTTTGCTGGGACGAGTGTGTGTGGGGATTCTAATGTATATATGCGGCTGCAGCTTATCAACCTCCCGAGTGTCAATCACGGAACTGGTGAATCCCACACCATTTTTCATTGGAATCAATTGCCCCTCCACAGTTGCTGAATCAATCCAGGTTCGACATCAGTTCTTCTGCTGTGAAAGTCCAGGAATTCTACCCCGGCGTCAACACTTAGTCTCAAAAACGTAGAAGCCTGCCCCTGGTGTTTTAGTTCCCATAAGAAAATGCATTATCGCTCTCTCCAAGATCATATCTGGAAAATTGCCTGGACGTGTCCTTTAATTGGTCATATTTTGGTCATGGGAGTGCAACATCAAACTAACCTCCATGAGTGACTCTTCAATTTTCAGATTATCTTTTGCTTAAAAAAAACATTTGACACTGTTTGAGAAAGAGTAGACCTGGTATTCTGCGCATTGACAGGATCCCCATTTTTTGATTGCCCTCTGACAAATTTACGACAGAAGAGAAGGAAACAATTATTTAATTTTAACAGCAAACACAGCACAGGTCTGAGTACTGAAAATTGTGCAACATTTGGGCTCACATCATATTGTAGTTTTATCACAACATAAGTCCACAGACACACTAAACTAACTGTGCATTAAGTAATCCAGTGGAGATGATTGCAGCTTCATTGGAAGCTGGCAGGCACATTAGAAAGTGAGTCATTTCAAAGTTGGAAAGGTTATATTTGTCAGTGTAGTCATGTGTGAGACCTGCACATCAGGAACTGAAGTCATTGGAATAACATAAGAGTGTCCTTTTCCATTCACCTTTCTATTCCATTTGGGAATTCAGGCTGTCTTGTGGCAAGAGCAGGATTTGACCTCTGCCTAACTGTGATGCGCTGTAATGTCCTCTATTCTGGGGTCATTTAGCTGAATGGTTCCTTCTGATTCTGGGACACTCTTAATCCCTGCAGCTAAAAGATTTACAAAATTCCAGTCATTTGTATGGACAGAATTCTAAGCATGCAGTGGGATATTGATTGAAAGCAAACTGGGGACTCGTTTGCTTCTGTTAGCAGTCTTTCTTGAAAGACATTGGTTTTAATGATACACAAAAAGCATGTTTTAAAGATTGACAGTGTTTAATATCTAATGCAAGATGTCAGAGCTCTGTTAGTTAGATATAATGTAAACATATCTCAATGAGTGCAGGGCAAGTTAATTGAGACAACTAATGGGCTATGTATTTTTTGATGTAACCATATGGAGGGAACATTTTTGCCACTGCTAATTTTAGATAGAGATCAGTGAGAATATAAAGTGCTGTTCCACTTAAAGCAAAGTGGTATTAAATGAATAAGTGAAGTTTTCCATTACTAATTTGAGTTTAATTTAACGTCCTACACAATGCAGCTATAATTTATACGATAATATGCAGAGCTCCTCAAGAGTTTATATTGATCAATGGAAAGTGATTAAAATTTTTGCTGGCCAAAGCAACCATGTCATGTTGTTCAGAAGTCACCTTTCTTGTAATCCTAGATTATAATGGTGCATCATGTGAAATCATTAAGCTACCGGCAACATCAAATACCTTTTTTGGTATGCTGCTATTTGATAAATATTGTAAAACAGAGTGCATTGAATCAGTCATAAATCTGACCAAGCGGTCTGTGTAGTGCAGTTGAGTGTTCCACAGTGGCACAGTGGTTAGTGCTGTTGCCTTACAGCACCAGGGACTCGGGTTCAATTTCAACCGTGGGTGACTGTGTGGTGTTTGCACGTTCTCCCTGTGCCTTCGTGGGTTTCCTCCGGGTGCCCCATTTTCCTCCCACAGTCCAAAGATTTGCAGGTTAGGTGGATTGACCATGCTAAATTACCCTAGTGTCCAAAAGATTAGGTAGGGTTACAGAGATGGGGAGTGGGCATGGGGTGCTCTTTCGGAGGGTCGGTGCAGACTTGATGGGTTGAATGGCCTCCTTCTGCACTGCAGGATCCTATGATTCCAGTTATGGTTAACAATGCTGCCTGTGACGCATAGAATGTACAGTGCAGAAGGAGGCCATTCGGCCCATCGAGTCTGCACCGGCCCTTGGGAAAGAGCACCCTACCCAAGTCCACACCTCCACCCTATCCCTGTTACCCCACCCCACCTTTTTGGACATGAAGGGCAATTTAGCATGGTCAATCCACCTAACCTGCACATCTTTGGACTGTGGGAGGAAACCGGAGCACCCGGAGGAAACCCACATAGACACGGGGAGTACGTGTAGACTCCGCACAGACAGCGACCCAAGCCGGGAATCGAACCTGGGACTCTGGAGCTGTGAAGCAACTGTGCTACCGTGCTGCCCTGTGCTCCAAAACTCTGTGTTTCTACTTTACAATTATTTTCCTCAAAGAATGTATGAATTGTTTCATGCTGAGGTATCTGGGCGTCATCTTGTTTATACTGTCATCAAACACATCTGTGAAGTTTGTCAAAACGTGTTGCAAGTGTTGGACATCATACTGACCATTGATTTTAGTTGTAAATTCTGTTTATTGATTTTTAAAAGAGGAAAGGAGCAGATAAACACGGTACCATACAGAACCATAATGCAACTTTCTTTCCCCCCCATAAACAGGCAAACAAACAAAAACGACACAAAAAAACACAGTAAAATTAACAGTCGACAGCAAAGAACTCGAAAGAAAGAGACAAATGGGTGCCATATACAAAAACATTTCTCAGTGGATCCCCTTATGGCATACTTAATCTTCTCCAAATATGGAAAAGACATTACAGTTGGTAGATCCAGGAGAGCCCTCCCCTGGGATTCGCAACTGCTGTTATGCCTCGCGAAGTCTAACCCGGTCTCACGAATCGCTGCGATTGGAGTCCTGCCCACAATGGGCGGTTTAAGAACCCACTTTGTTGTGCTGATGCGGGATCAATTGGCCACCCGGCATCTATCGGCCTCACCGAGGTGTCCCCAGTCAGGCTATGTTCAGTACTAGTCCCACACGAGCAGGGATCAGGCAGAACTATACCTTGGGAGGGGGTGGGGGGGGGAGAGAGCGATTGGAGGCATCAGGGTGGTTGGCCTCCAGGCAAGGTGGCACTCTGCATTGCTAGTGCCAGCCGGGCATCTTGGCATTGCCATCCTGGCAGTGCCACCTGGGTGCCATCCTGGCACTGCCAGGCTACCCAGGTGGCACTGGCAGGGGCACTGCCAGGGTGCTAGGCTGGCATTGTGCCCACACTGGGAATCGGCCTGTGGGTGTCTTGCCTGTGTGAGGTGGGATGTGGGGCGGGCCCCTAAGGACCCCCCCCAAAAAAAATGAGTGGGGGATCTGAAGATTGCGTTGGGGGTTCAAGAGATTGGAACGTTGTTTAAAAATGGAGTCCAGATTTCTTTCTACACTGAGCAACTCCGACGAACAGAGCAGGAAATGGTGCTAAGTGCAGCCTTGGGCGTGGGGGGAGGAGGTAGGGTGTTCCCTGACGCGGCTTGAAAACAAGACAGAGTGCCGGTAGATAGTGGGGTCGTGCCTGGCACCATAAGCACTATAATCCCACCCAGAACGTACTCCTGTTTTATTTTGGTTAGATCGTGCCCTAAGTCTTCCAACCAGGATGAAGCAGTGGGACTTCCAGGTTAATAAAATTTCATCTAGGGCCTATTAATGACGTCTGCTTCAATCTTAGTGAATCTGACAGTGCAGATGAGACTCCATAGACTGCTATCAAAGGACAAAACTTTGGAAAGAGTATCAAAGATGATGATCAAAAACCAGCCAGCTTCGGGCAAGAACATGTGGGTATGGTCTACAGGGCCATGTACGCATCTGTGTTTTAGTGACGCTGTCATGGACATTATATTTTAAAGAGTAAATATTTCTGTGGCAACTCATTACCAATTTAATTTGTGGTCTCTGGTGCTCGGCTTTCTACTGTCCTGTTTTCTCTTTTAAGGAGGGAGGGAAATGAAGTTTTGCGCACTGGTCAGGAACATAAGACCCATTTTTCTTTTCAGCCCGTTGAACCATGTCATGAACACCCTTCTGTGGCTAACGAGTCCTAACGGGACTTGAATACGGAGCTTTCAGCCCAGAGGTAGGGACGCAACCACTGTGCCACAAGATCTGCTAATTCCACATTACAAACAGGGGAATAGATGTTGTCGACTAATGGCATGCACAGTGAGACAAGGTGGCTGAGTGATTCAGACAATTGCCGACTAACCCATTTTAACTTTGCCATCCTGGTTTGCAACAGCTCCCAAATTGTGCCCAGATTAACTGAGTAAGTGTATTTTATTCCTCTGCCATTCTCATGGGATCCCTAGCTTTATAAATAGTCATGTTTACAAAAGCAAGGAACTTGCACATTACTGAAAATTACCCGGGAGCTTGGGGAGCCGATAGTTCTTTCTCCATGGCACTGCCTTAGCCAATCAGTGTCAATTTAGCAACTGATCAGCACCTTTTCTCCTGTAGTATAAATTGTTGTGAATGTTTGAAATTTGGAATTCTTGTGGTGTTCTGATGAATGCAAGATAAAAAGCTCCAACAGCATGTCTCTCTTTTCAGCATTATTCATATTCTGTACTACCGAAAGCAAGGGAGGTATGCTAGCCCTTTATAAGCCATTGGTTAGACTACAGTTAATGTTGCGTACATTTCTAGGGCACCAAACTTTAGAAAGGATGTCAAGCTCTTGGGGTGCAATGAGATTTGCAAGAACTATATCGTAGATGAGGGATTTCAGTTGTGTGGAGAGATAAGAGAAGCTGGGATTGATTATCTTAGAATAAACCAGAGAAGATTTCATTCTCAAGATTTCATTGACCTAACAAACTTCAGTAGTCCCAATGTATAAAACTGCTATACTACAGCAACAAGACCTGTGAAAGTAACATTATTTATTAATGATTTAATAGGTGTACAAAATTATGAGGGGCAAATAAAGACAATCTGTTTCCATTGGCAGGAAAATCAACATTTAAGATGTTTAGCAAAAGAACCAGAGAGGTGATAACATTTTTTGCCATGTTCCAGAGTATATTGGGCGGAATTCTACCCCACCCCCCCATGCCGGGTGGGAGAATCGCCCGGGCGCCGCGTGAGTCCCACCACGCCGTCCCGCACGCGATTCTTCCACCCACCCCCAAACCGGCGCGGCGCAAATTGCTGCTGGGAGAATCGCCGCTTGCCGTTGGTAATGGGGGAGCGGCGATTCTCCGGCCCAGATGGGCCGAGCGGCCTGCCCAACATGACAGGTTCCCGCCGGCGCCATCCACACCTAGTCGCTGCCGGCGGGAACAGCGCGGGAACGCTGGGGGGGCGGCCTGTGGGGGGGAGAGGGGGGTTCCTGCACCGGGGTGGGGGCTCAAAAGGGGTCTGGCCCGCGATCGGTGTCCACCGATCGGCGGGCCGACCTCTCTGAAGGAGGACCTCCTTTCCTCCGCTGCCCCGCAAGATCGATCCGCCATCATCTTGTGGGGCGGCCGCGGGGAGGACGGCAACCGCGCATGCGCGGGTGACGTCATTTACGCGGTGCTGGTCGCGTCATTTACGCGGCGCCGCTTTTACACGCCGCCAAGGCCCGGCATGCGTAAATAACGTGGCGCCGCTCCTCGCCCCACGGGGGCGGGTGAATAGGGGGCTGGGAATGTCTCCGACGCCGGAGTGAAACACTCCGGTTTTCACTCTGACGTCGGGACTTAGGGCGCGATTCTCCACTCTCGCGCCAAAGTGCCCACGCCGTCGAGGTTCACGACGGCGCGAAAGGGCCCCGATCCCGACCTTTTCAGGGCCCGAAAATGGGCTAGGATCGGGGCCGCGATAACCTCGGGGGGGGGGGGGGGGGGGGGGGGGTGCGTGCCGCGAAGGCTGCGCCGTCACCACGCGACGCCCGAATGACGCGGTGCTGCGTCATAAATTGCGCACAGAGGACCCAGAGGAGAAGAAAGGAGATGGCTGAGCCCCGAAGAGCCGCACCGAGGCTCCGGGACAGGGACCTGGACACCCTGGTGGATGAGGTGGAACGGAGAAGGGACACCCTCTGCCCAAGACGTGGGCATCGGCAGCCATCTAGCGCGATGAGGCGCGGCTGGTGGGAGGTGGGCACCGCAGTCAGTGCTGTGGGGCAGATCCCCCAGATGGGGGAGCAGTGCCGCAAGAAGCTGCACGACCTCACCCGGGCTGCCAGGGTAAGTGCCATGAGGGTGCCACCTGGCGCCCCCCCCCCCCCCCAACCCGGCACCGGGGGGGGTTGGGGTTGGGAGTGATGGGGGGATTGGGGCGTCGGGGGCGGTGCTGGGGGGGACCAGGGCCGGTTGGGAGTGTTGGGGGGGATTGGGGCATCAGGGGCGGTGCTGGGGGGGGAGGTCAGGGGGGGGGTTGGGAGTGTTGGGGGGATTGGGGCATCAGGGGCGGTGCTGGGGGGGGGACCAGGGCCTGTTGGGGGGATTGGGGCATCAGGGGCGGTGCTGGGGGGACGACCAGGGGCGGTTGTGAGTGTTGGGGGGGACTGGGGCATCAGGGGCGATGTTGGGGGGGGTTGGGGGGGGGGGGGGTCACGGTGCCCAACTATCTACCCGACCCACATGAGTCCCGGGACCCCCCCCTGGAGCGAAGCCATGGCGTGCTGTCTCCTGAACCAGCAATAATGTTGTCTATATCTGCATGCCCTGATGATACCCGCCTAATGGTGATGCTTTATCCAACACCCCCCCCCCCCTCCCCCCTCACACTCTGGCCACTGCACCCCCGATCCCACCCCCCCTCACACTCTGGCCTTTGCACCCCCGATCCCCTCCCCCCTCACACTGTGCACCCACCACCACCATACACCCGGGCCACCGTGTCTAACGAACCCCGAATCTTTTATGTTCCCCAGGGCCAGCCGCCGAACCTTCAGGGACGTCTCGCCCAGGAAGCAGCGCAACATCGCCAACCGCAACTGCACCCAGGGACGCACGCCAGAGGTTGGCAGTCGGTCGGACAGGAGGGCAGACCTCACAGTCTGGGATGCAGGACCGGGACGCTCAGACCACCGGGACAGACATGAGTGAGGGGCACAGGGTGGACAGTCATGCTGAAGCCCACATCACGGCCACACACCCACTGGATCGAACTGGAGGTCAAGACGACATGGCCCGCATGGAGCTTGCGCCGGGCCATGAGGGGGACCAGTACACACCAGACTTCCTGACGGATGATGACCTCGAGCTTGCGGCACTGCTGTCTCCCACACCATTCACCATCACAGAGACACCCACCTCGGTTGGGCATATAAGTGATGAGGCTCCCGGGTCACTGTCTGGTGCGCACCCCACAGCCGAGCCGGTACAGCATGTGGAGTTTGGAGCAGCCGAGGGGCTGGACGGTCGGAGAGCAGCCCAGGCCCAGCAACCGACTGCCACCCTTACGGTTCCCGGGTTCCTGGATGTAATCGACGCATCCGGACAACAGATGCATGTGGACACCCAGGGACTGAATAACGGGATGAGGGCCATCTTCCAGGACCTGCACACGCAGCTGGAGGAGTCTATCCGCCTCCAGGAGCAGGGAGTGGTGCCGCTCATCGCAGCCACCCAGGCCGACAACGCACGGGTGGCGTCCGCGGTGGAGGCAATGGGTGAAAGGGTTTCGGCCATGGGTCACGTTCTGCAAGGCGTTGGGCTTAACGTGCACGTGTCATCCATGGCCCAGGAGAGGGCTGCCCTCTCACAGGCAGCCATCTCACAGAGCCAACACGACATTGCCGCCACTCTCGGGGCCCTGGCTGAGTCTCACCATGCCATGGCCCGGTCCTAGCAAGCGATGGCACAGTCCCAGCAGTCGGTCGTGGAGAGCATTGACCGCCTGGCGCACGTGATGGATGGCGTCGCGCACTCACAGGTCGAGATCGTACAGACCTTGGCAGGAATGTGGCACTCCCTGGGCTTGGTCTCTGCGAACATTCGGACCGTGGTCGATACCGCTGCAGGCCTCCAGGACTGGCAGCGCCAGGTGTCGGTGGTGCGATGGGGCATGTCTCCAAGCGCATCTCCGTCCCACAGTGAGGCCCGGGGGCCACCGGGCTCCCTGAGGGAGGAGGAGGTTCTGGGGCCTGTCCCGGTAGCTCCATCAAGGGACGTCCCGGTACACTCGACCTCCCCCCGTTCCGTCCCTGGCGCATCTGGTGGGGAGCGGGCTGGTCAGGGTGGCACCATGCTATCCAGCACGCCCGCCGAGCAGCCTGGCCCATCGAAGCCGGGCCGCCCCAGGAAACGTGTGCCGACGGGGAGCCATGTCGAAGGGCGTGATTCACAGCAGTCCACCTCCACCCCTGCTGTACCATCTGGGAACACACCTAGACGTAGTGGTAGGGCCCGTAAGGCAACGTCGTTGGGCACGTAAGAAGTTGGCACCGGTGCAGGGCACAGTCTAGTTGTAGTGGGTAGGGCACCTATGTTAACCACACGAATAAACACACTGTTAAATTTGACTTGTAAGACTGTGTGCTATGTCCGGTGCCAGGGGGCTCGGGAGGGTGCCCGATTGGCGTAGTGGTATACGAGCCGTTGAAGGTCTGTTCCGAATGTGCTGACCCTTTCCCGCCCTGCCTCCCATAACCGTCACCGTTGTCCTCGGTACACCGATGCCAGCCACCCCACGGGCATGTGGTGAAATATCCGTCACGAAGGCTGTGACCACCGGAGTGCATGGTTCAGCTATAGCCATGACTCAGACCTCGGCTGGCGAATCTGAGCACACAGCTCATCTCAGAACGGGCTGTCATCATTCAACATGGCACTGTTCACACCCGCTTACCCAATCATCACTGTTGTGCAATCCCGTAGTGCCGCAGTGGTAAGGTGATGTGGAATTGGTGCCGTGAACGCGGTGCGGGGGTGTGTGGAGGTGGTGGGTGCTGTGTGGTGCCCGTGTACAGGAGTGACGGTGCAAGTGGCAGTGTTTAGCGAATCCCACCCCCACAGTGCGTGAACCGTGCGGCCACCAACGCGTCGCGTGCCCGCTGTCCGCGGCGGTGCCGTCGCGCAGCCTCCTGGACGTAACGAGCAGCCGGGCAGTGTCTGTGTCCTGCGCCCCTCCCCCCACCCTGATGCGCCCCATCATCCTCATCCTCCGCATCCTCCTCGTCCCCATCCCCCTCGTTTGCGTTGGCTCCGGTGCCGTCGGGTCCTCCCTCCGACTCCTCCACCAGGTCATCTCCCCTCTGCATGGCAATGTTGTGCAGGGCACAGCAGACCACAACCATGCGACCGACCCTGTCGGGTTGGTACTGCAGGACCCCTCCTGATCGGTCCAGGCATCTGAAGCGCATCTTCAGCAGCCCGAAGCGCCGCTCCACCACACCCCTGGTTGCTGCATGGGCCTCGTTGTATAGGCTCTCCGCGTTGGTGTGAGGCCTCCGTATTGGCGTCAGCAGCCATGACCTCAATGGATAGCCCTTGTCGCCCAGCAACCAGCCCCTCAGCCGGGGGGGGTGGGGGGCATCCATCAAACATTGCGGGGATGAACGACTGTGCCAGAATGTAGGCGTCATGCACACTGCCGGGGTACTTTGCACACACGTGCATGATCTTCATGTGGGGGTCGCACACCACCTGAATGTTCATGGAGTATGCGCCCTTTCTGTTCATGAACACTTCCCTGCTGTCTGCAGGCGGGCGCATGGGGACGTGCACACCATCGATGACACCCTGGACCATCGGTATCCCGGCCACCTTGGCGAATCCACGTGCCCGTGCTTCCTGCTGTGCTCGGTCCTCAGGGAATTGAATGGACCTGTCCACAATGGCGTACAAGGCGTCGGTGACGGCCCTGATGCACCTGTGGACCGATGCCTGTGATATCCCAGATAGGTCCCCGCTCGGCGCCTGGAAGGAACCGGTCGCATAATAGTTTTGGGCCACCGTCACCTTGACGGAGACTGGTATCGCGTGTCCTCCTCCCATTCCACGTGGTGCGAGGTGCGCCACGAGCTGGCATATATGTGCGACCGTCTCCCTGCTGAACCGTAGTCTCCTCCTGCATGTGATGTCCGTTAGGGCCTCGAACGACATTCTGTCACGGTACACCCTCGGCCTTGCTGGACGGCTGGGCGCCCTGGCACCACCATCAGTGGATCCTCCTGCTCCTCCCCAAGCACTTCCTCTGCATTCCTCGCCGTCTGGCGGTCAATGTTCCCCTCGGCATCCCCCTGTACATTCGGGTCCTGAGCGCCTGCGGCCTGCGCGTCGACGACGGGCCACTCCGTGGCCATCCCCTCTGCTGCACCGGCAACCGCTGCATCTGCAGCCACTGTGGGCTGTCCGACTCTATGCTGCCGGATGGCAAACTCCAGAGCTGCAGCTCCAACCACGGCAGTGAACATCGCTGTCTGGTTGGCATACATGGTCACCTGCAGGAGGGTGGTGGGGGCAGAGAAACGACATGTTACACCAAGGTTCTTCCACACCTCGCCAGCCGGGTTGCATGGGATCCCTGTGTGCCCCGGTGGCCTGGTCACGCTGCAGCCACGCAGCCAGCCTAACACCTGGTCACTGTCTGCGCCCAACGGTCAGTTCATACCGTACTGCTCACCAGTTTGCCACTCGCCTGTGCCCATCAGCCACACGCAACCTGCGGCTGTGTCCTGGTCACCGTCCTGCCATATCAGGGCGGCTGACCTGTGGCATCCGCGGATGGACGATACCATCCACACTCTCCCTCACCCCCTCCCACCTCCACATTCTCCCTCATCCCCCCCTCCCACCTGCACACTCTCCCTCGCCCCCCCCTCCCACCTGCGCGCCGCTCCCTTATCCCCCCCCTCCCACCTGCACACTCTCCCACCCCCCCCTCCCACCTGCACACACTCCCTCGCCCCCCCTCCCACCTGCACGCTGCTCCCTCATCCCCCTCCCACCTGCACACTCTCCCACACCCCCTCCCACCTGCACGCTCTCCCACTTGCACACTCTCCCACACCCCCCTCCCACCTGCACCCTCTTCCCCCCCCCCCCACCTGCACACTCTCCCACCCCCCCTCCCACCTGCACACTCTTTCACCCCCCCTCCCATCTGCACACTCTCCCACAACCCCCCCCCCCACCTGCACACTCTCCCACAACCCGCCCCCCCCCCACCTGCACACTCTCCCACCCCCCCTCCCACCTGCTCACTCTTTCCCCCCCCCCCATCCCATCTGCACACTCTCCCACCCGCCCCTCCCACCTGCACACTCTCCCACCCACCCCCCTCCCACCTGCACACTCTCCCGCACCCCCCCCTTTGGCCGCAGCCTTCTCGGGGAAGCCGACCCGGTCTCCAGGAGCTGCGGAACAGTCCACTCACCTCCTCCCTGCTCAGCGTCAGCCAGGACGACTGGCTGACGACATTAAAAAGCAGGTGTGAACGGCGACGGCGTGAACTGGGGTCACGCCGTCGGGACTTCGGCCCATCCGGGCCTGAGAATAGCAGAGGTGCTGGAGAATCGCCATTTTGGGTGTCTCGGGCGATTCTCTGACCTGCGCTGCGCGGATCTCGACGGGGCTGTTCTCGCTGCTTGGGAGAATCGCGGGAGGGCGTCGGACTGGCGTCGCGGGAAAATTTGGCGGCCCAGGCGATTCTCCCAACCGGCGCGGGAGTGGAGAATTGGGAGTGGGAGAATTGCGCCCAATGCCTTTGAGATTGCGAGAATTCATTCCAAAAAGAGCTTTTGATATACACTTGAAAAGGAAAAAAAACCCAGAATTATAGGAAAAGAACAAGCAGTGAGACTAATTGGATAGCTCAATCTTGGCCATGCCCGAATGAATTAATTGCCATAATGCGATTTCACTAATTGCACCGGTTTCCTTCTGGCACAAGGACACTAATAGGCACATTTAAAAACTCTTTAAAAAAAATTTACAATGTTACTGACTGCTGCATCCCAGTGTAATTAGTAAATGGCTTTGTATAGTTTGAAAGTTACTTTTAGTTATTTAAAATAGGGTTACACACAAGTGATGGATGAGACATTCATTACAAACACTTACTTTTTAGGTTGGATTCTCCGCTGCATAGGGAACTCTGCTACCGGCGCCGCCAAAAAACGGTCCACTGCTTGCGGCAGTATTGAGATTTGCGCCCCGCGACAGCGGGAAGTTGCAAATTGGTCAAATTGACCCATTTGCATCCTATCAACGGGTGGGCACCGGATTCTCATAGCCTGCGATGCTCTGGTCCTCTGGGTGGGATTCACATGGACGAGAATTGGTGCAGGGATTTGCCAGCGTGGCCCTGGCACGGTGGACGTCGCGGTGGGCCAAGGCGGGAACTCTTTAAGGAAGTTGCCCAAAAAGTCCATATGAGGGCCCCCTTCCCTGCCCACAATGCAGATCCTATCCACCCCACCCCCAACAGATCCCCCGCAAGAGAGCCACCCACCAGAGACTGCCCATAAGAGGGATCCCCCTCATTGCAGAGACCCCATTACAGAAACCCCACCAAGGACCCTGCATAAGAGAGACCCCCACAAGAGCGCCCCCCCCCCCCCCCCCCAATTAGAGAGACCTCTTTTTCTCTGCAGAAAGCACTTTCCTGATTCTGATGTAGTCCAAGAGTGGTCAATCATAGCTAGATGTTTATAAACATTCTAGTTAGTTTCACAGAGGCTACTTGAGATCCACTTAACTGTGAAGGGAAATGGCGTTTGCACATTCTCCCCGTGTTTGCGTGCGTTTCACCCCCACAACCCAATCATGTGCAAGGTAGGTGGATTCAACACGCTAAATTGCCCCTGAATTGGAAAAAATTAATTGGGTACTCTAACATTTTTTTTTTTTTTTTTGAAGTGTGAAGGGAAATGAGATTAAACAATCCAGAGAACTGGGTGTGTATGTGTGGAAGCTGCCAATCACAGCCTAGTAAATCCAATTTCCCATTGATGAGGATGAAAACTTTGCAGATCAAAGGTCCGAGGGGGTTTAAATCCAGCTAATGTGGTTTTTGTTTTTGAGGAATTTGCAACTATTGCATCCTCTGCCTGAGCCAGCAAGTGTAGGACACAGGTGAATTTTAAAGCTGTGATTTTTCCCACTGTCTCTGTCGATTGCTCTCAAGCTCACAGGCAGGGGTCTCTAATGGTGGGCGTCTCTTTTATGGGGGTTTCTGGTGGGGGGTCGGGTGTCCGTTGTAAAGCCATTGAATCTCGCTATTGGGCGGCCCGATCAAAATGGAGGCCCGAGAGCAGCATTCGCGAGGGAAATCCTCGCAATTCCCGCCATGCTTAACTTTGCATGTTAAAGGATAGTGAATCGCCTCTGGATTCCCACTTCCTGCCTGAGTGCAAATCAGAGTCGATTCATCTCCTGAGGAGAACATAGTCTCCCAAACAGAGTATCCTGCCCTTTATTATAAACCTCTTTTTAGCTGTTATAACAACTTTTGAGGCCATCCAAATCTTTTCTCCTTGCATATTAACTTGCAGCAAGTGGCAGCACGGCGGTGCAGTGGTTCGCACTACTGCCTACGGCACCTAGTTCATGGGTTCGATCCCGGCCCTGGGTCACTGTCCGTGTGAGTTTGCACATTCTCCTGGAGTCTGCGTGGGTATCACCCCACGACCCAAAGATGTGCAGGGTAGGTAGATTGGCCATGCTAATTGCCCCCCAATTGGAAAGAAATAATGATTCTACTTTAACCAGATATCCACATGAATTAACAGGAGGGTTTAAATGAAAAATGTTGTGATTATTTCTTCCACTCCCACTCTCCTAAGGCCGATTATCATCTCTGCTCCCATTCTGGTTGTGATCAGCCAATTCAGTACAGACCATGGATTATCCCCAGGATACGTTTACCTCTATGGCTCAACATCAAGCCGTGAGGTCTGTTTTCCTGCCCAGGCGGTCCATCCTGCCTGGTGTCGGTTGGTCCGCCAAGCCCCGTGCTGGCCAGTTCAACCTGGCCTGCGTTGGCCGGTCTGTCCTGCCCAGCCAGTCCTGCCCGGTGCCGGTCGGCCCGTCCTGCCAGGTGCCGGTCGGCCCGTCCTGCCCGGTGCCGGTCGGCCCGTCCTGCCAGGTGCCGGTCGGCCCGTCCTGCCCGGTGCCGGTCGCCCCGTCCTGCCCGGTGCCGGTCGGCCCGTCCTGCCCGGTGCCGGCCGGTCTGTACTGCCCAGACTGTCCTGCCCGGTGTCGGTCGGCCCGCCCTGCCCGGTGCCGGTTGGTGCCGGTCGGCCCGTCCTGCCCGGTCCGGTCAGCCAGTCTGTACTGCCCAGACTGTCCTGCCCGGTGTCGGCCGGTCCATCCTGCCCAGCCCGTCCTGCCCAGCGTCATCCGGTCCGTCCTGCACCGTGTGGGCCGGTACGACCTGCCCGGTCCGTCCTGCCAGGTCCGACGTGCCCGGTGTGGGCCGGTCCCTCCTGCCCAACAAATCAATTGACGAGGCTAAAATATATTTTGGTGCAACTTAATATTTTTCTCATCGATGACCGTTTCCAGTGATTTATGGTTTCTGAGACAAATTGAAATATTATTTGTTCTGTGGCTGAGTTCTTTTTAAAAATACTTTGATTGAAGCTATTTTTTATTTCCTAAAGGCTCTGGTTGCAGAAAAGGCATGTTACCAGTCGGTCAGTGCTTACGGAGGGCAAATTATCTATCTGGGAACCAAGGTAAATTATACTGCATCATCTTCACTATTCAGATTTTGTTTGTGATTATGGTTTAAACATTAGAACAGAAGATAGGCTTCTGAATGTTCATGGATGAGTGCCAGTCTATTTGATTATTATATTCATCAAAGGATCTGGATGATTTCTGGGAAAGGATTAAATATGTTGGAACACTTCATTGACATTCCCCAACCCGAGAAAGTAGGACCCGGAAGCTGTGTTGTGCATCTTCCCAGATGAGGCTGATAATGGGAGAATTGTCATCCGTGCTCTGCTGGAATATGCAGTCGAGGAAATAGATTTTCACAACTGAATCACAATTCGAAATCTTGCTGTTCACTGCACTATGTGGACGATTGCGAGGAGGAAAGTGCCTCAATCCATTCTTGTGCCTCAACGATCGAGGAAAATTCAAACATTTTCAGATATCCGACTGTATCTGCTGTTCAGTCATTTAGTAATCTGGTCCATTTTGGACTATTCATTCCGCACACTTAATTTTCTTTATAGGCTGCTGGGAGGCACTGGCAAATTGCTAATTTCCCGGATTTGTTTATTTTCAAACCTCACTGTGTAGTACAGAAATATGTTACAACAATGAGGCCACTTAGGACCAACAGTAGCTTTATTATAGTAGTGTTTTTTTTTTAATAAACATTTTATTGGGGTATTTGTTGGTATGATAAAAACAACACAATAAACAATATACATGAAACTATAAACATAGTGCAAAAGCCGTCTCCCTCCCTTACAGGTCCCACCTTTATTAACCCCCTACTCTAAGCTAAACTAACCCCCCCACTTCTGCTGATGATTAATTTTCCACGAAGAAGTCGACGAACGGTTGCCACCTCTGGGCGAACCCTAACAATGACCATCTCAAGGCGAACTGAGGTTCCTGTAACCCTCCTATTAAACAGAAAACAATAAGCCACCCTCCCAAACTTGGACAAGAGGAATGGAGGGAAGTAATTACAGCTGCCAGACTCTGCAATCCACATTACTCCAGAGACCAATCAGCCTCTCGGGGTTCTACGATCCAGTTCTTTGGGATCTCACACACCCTCTTTACTTCTGCTCTCACAAACCCCATGAGATGAAACCTCTTGATTCCCTTGTTAAGATGCAAGACTTTGAAATTACAAAACCTCATATTTTATTTATGAATCAATTTGGTTGTGACTGATATTGCTGAATACAAGGGAAAACTAGCCTATTACTTACCAAATACAATCATTTTCTTTTCTCGCTTCCCTTGCAGTCAGTGCATGTGATTACCCTGAGGACTTGGAGGGAGGTAAGTGAAAATTGTTCACTGGCATTTTGTGGGAGGCACCTGCATAAATCTTGTTAAGTTTAAACAAAAAACCTGTGCCGTGACACATTTGAGCAGCTTGACTTGACATATAACAGTATACTCTTCCTCTTGGATTCAGCACAGTCCTAAAAAAAGTACATTCCTATCAAGTGATACCCTGACTTGAACTCCTTCAATCTCAATTGGCATTCAGGTAGCAGCATCTACCTGCCTGGTGGACTATATCCCATCCCTGGCATTCATTTTTTTTTTCTTTAAAAAAATAAAAATAAATTTAGAGTACCCAATTCATTTTTTCCAATTAAGGGGCAATTTAGCGTGGCCGATCCACCTACCCTGCACATGTTTGGGTTGTGGGGGCGAAACCCACTCAATCACGGGGAGAATGTGCAAACTCCACATGGACAGTGACCTAGAGCCGGGATCGAACTTGGGACCTCGGTGCCATGAGGCAACAGGGCTAACCCACTGCGCCACCGTGCTGCCCTTATTCCTGTCATTCATACTGACATTTGTCAGTATACCAGTGAGCAGATCCCTTTAATGCACATGGTTCTGTTTAATCACATTCTTTGCTTTTTAAGTCTTTGTTTTCATAGGAATATTTAAAAAAACATACGACACCTGTAAATGGGAATATGTCATTTGGGCTATTGAAGAACAAAGAACAATACAGCACAGGAACAGGCCCTTCAGCCCTCCAAACCTGTACTGGTCATGATATCAACCTTTGCCAAAATCTTCAGCACTTCCTTAAAGAACAAAGAGCCATTTTCTCCCACAAAGCAGTTACAATTCACTCTTTCACAAATCATATTGTACCTGTTTAATGTTTCGCAACATTTACCCACTGTGTATCGCAAAGTAAATCGAGCAACAATTCATATTAGGTGTCAGCCTTAGCTTAGTTGCCCTCTATCTTCTGTGTTATAAAGTTGCATGTTCAATCCCCAATCCAGAGAATTGAGCAGATAAGCTAGACTGAGGTTCCAGCCGAGTGCTGCGGGACTGCTTTAACCCAAAAACAGGCCATTTGGCCCAACTGGTCTAAGCTGGAGTTGATGCTCAATATGTGCCCCTCCCGTCATATTCATCGTCCATGTTGCAATATGTTATAGTTCTATGATGATGCCCAAACCCATTGTATTTTCCCTTCCCACTGACATAATTAACTCATCCCTGTTTGCTCCTCTCTCAACCTGGCTTTGTACCTTCAGATAGAAACGTAGAAAATAGGAGCAGGAGTGGGCCATTCGGCTGCACCATTCAATATGACCATGGCTAATCCTCAATTTCAACACCATAGTCCTGCACTCTCCCCATACCCCTGACACTTTTAGAGTCTAGAAATCCATCTGTTTCCTTCTTAAATATATTCAGTGACTTGGGTTCCACAGCCTTCTGCGGTAGTGAATTCCACAAGTTCACTACTCTCTGACTGAAGAGGTTGTTCCTGATCTCAGTCCTAAATGGCATTCCCCGTATCCTGAGACGGTGACTCTTTGCTCTAGATGCCCCACCCCCGCAGAGGAAACAACATTCCTTGATATCATAGAATTTACAGTGCAGAAGGAGGCCATTCGGCCCATCGAGTCTGCACCGGCTCTTGGAAAGAGCACCCTACCCAAGGTCAACACCTCCACCCTATCCCCATAACCCAGTAACCCCACCCAACACTAAGGGCAATTTAGGACACTAAGGGCAATTTATCATGGCCAATCCACCTATCCTGCACATCTTTGGACTGTGGGAGGAAACTGGAGCACCCGGAGAAAACCCATGCACACACGGGGAGAACGTGCAGACTCCGCACAGACAGCGACCCAAGCTGGAATCGAACCTGGGACCCTGGAGTTGTGAAGCAATTGTGCTATCCACAATGCTACCGTGCTGCCAGTCTGTCCAGCCCTGTCATTTTGTACATTTCAATTAGATCCCCTCTCACCCTTCTAAACTCCAGTGAATACAGGCCTAGTCAACTCAATCTCCTCATACGACACCTGTAATCCCAGGAAACTGTTTGGTGAACCTTCATTGCACTCCCTTGATGGCAAGTATATCCTTCTGGGTTATGAAGACCGAAGCTGCACAAAATAATTCATGTCTCACCAAGGCCCTGTACAGCTGTGCACGACATCTTACTCCTGTACTCAAGTCCTCTTGCAATGAATGTCAATGTACCAATTGTCTTCCTCACCACTTACTGTACCTGCATGATTGCTTTCAGTGATTGGTGCACAAGGACACCAATCACCCTTTGTACATCAGCATTTCCTAATCTATCACCATTTAGATAATACTCTATCATTCTGTATCTCCTTCCCAACTTCACATTTATCCACATTATACTGAATCTGCCATGTATCTGCCCACTCACTCAACTTGTCTAAATCGCCTTGAAACCTCTTGGCATCCTCCTCATCACTCAACATTTCCACCAAATTTTGTGTTGTTAGAAAACTTGGAAATATGACATTTGGTTCCCTCATCCAAATCATTGATAAATGTTGTGAATAGCTGGGATCCAAGCACTGATTCTTGCGGGACCCCACTCGTCACTCACTGCCTGTCACCCTGGAAAAGACAGCATCTGCGGGGAGAGAACGGAGCTCATGTTTCAAGTCTGGATGACTTTTTGTCAAAGCTGCTGGGGTGCAGCTCATCCAGCTTGTACAGGTCACATCTCCCCCAGAATCGGTCCCAATGCCTCAAATCCAATTCCTTACCTCCTCCACCATCTCCAGCCACACGTTGTAACTGCCCAATTCAGATACTTCGACCTGTCTGTTAACTCAAAGGTTTTATCCAGATGTCTGAAAAGGACCACGCAAGAATAAAATACAACCAATTTTATTGAACAAACACAATATTTAACCCGTAAATTAACCCACATAAAAATAGAAGGGATATCCAAAATTTGTTTATACTACCCATAAAGATGGCTTGGTCAAACAGTGTGTTCGATTCCCAAGTCTCTCTAGTCTGTCGTCTTGAAGGTGGGTCAAGGTCACCTCCCACACCAAGTCTTCGCTCCTGAGGGGTCTTGGGCGACGACCTTTATCCCCCTCTTCATGCCTTTCTGGAAGCTTCTCTGGCTTTCTGCCAATGAGGCCTCGGGAAGGGGGTCCCAACACCCGATGAATTCGGTGACGACCACTTGACAGGACGCCAGGACCCCATCCCAGGTGGTGTAGTTTGCATGTACCTTGTTGCCATATAACGAAATAGAGGGAACTCTTGAGTGCCCGAGAGTCTGGCTCGATCTGGGCTACCCAAAGCAAAGTTGGTGCATAACAATTGAACCGATGATCTCCTGATGGGTGAGTGACAGGGCACGTCCAGACAAGTTCTGGCAGTTTGTCTGGGTATTGTGTATTTGACTTTTGGTCAAGTCTGAATTTTCATCAGCCTGTCTGAGGTTTGACTCTAATTAATTTAAAGTGCCCAATTCTTTAATTTAAAATATGCAATGCAATCGGGCCTAAACCTACGTCATACCCGGTTACCACACACACATTCATCTGGTCTATTCTGATATTCCTGCTCTCGCTAGCACATGGCACTGGGTGTAACTCTGACATTTTTGAGATCCTGCCTTTTGATTTATTTCCTAGCTCCCTATATTCTGTTTTCAGGACCTCATCCCTCTTCTTACTTATGTCATACCAACGTGGACCATGACCTCTTGCTGTCCACCTTCCCTCTTCACAATGCACTGCAACCGCTCAGTGATATCCTTGACCCAGGCACCAGGGAGGCAACGCACCATCCTAGAGTCATGTCTGCAGGCTCAGAAAAGTCTAAATGTTCCCTTTACGATAGAATCTCCTATCACCATTGCTCTCCCATTTTTTTAATACTCTGCCCCTGTGCAGCTGAGCCACTCGTGGTGTCATGGATTTAGCTCTCGCTGAACTGCCCTGAGAAACTGCATCCCCAACAGAATCTAAAATGGAAAACCTGTTAGAGAGTGTGATGGATTCCTCCATTACTTGCCTCGTACTCTTGCTCTGTGTGGAAGTCATCCATTCCCTTTCTGCCTCTGCACTCTTTAGCTGCGGTGTGACCACCTCACTGTATGTGCTATCCACAAAAATCTCAACCTTGCGGATGCTCCACAGTGACTCCAGTCATAGCGCCAGCTCCAAAACATGGATTTTGAGTTGCTGCAGCTGGAGACAGTTCCTGCACACATGCTCACCCTGAACACTGGAAGTGTTCCTGACTTCCCACATCACACGAGAGGCCCCTTCCACAAGGCCGATCTGCCCTGCCATGACCTACCCTAAAATTACCTCCATTTACTTTTACTTCCCTAGTTTATGGTATATTAAGGACAGTAGAAATATGCTCTACTCACTTCTTTCTGAGGAAAGCTAGAAAAAGAAGAAATCACCTGGATCCTTCCTCATCGAACTCCCTCAGTCACCTAACTCCAACTTTCACAATTGCAGTCCAAAGGTGCACCCCAGTGCAGGCAAAAAAACAACCCAATGACAAAATTGATGGTGCATTGCCCAATTGAAAATGAAACTCACCACATGTAGGCAAGCAAATGATCTTTATGAGAAAATGACATCCATCGTTTTTTAAAAATTATAATTTAACAGTAACAGAAGAATTGTTAGGTCCGCTTTGGAAAAGTACAATTTCAGGAGGCTTGAAAGCACATAATGTTTTCAGTACCTTCCTGCATAATGCTCGCATGAAACAAGGTAAAAAAACTCCAACATTATACTTGCAGAATTCAGTAATAAACAAGTCTAGCTTTATTTTGGAGCAATATTAACAAAGATTGCAGCTTAAGTGTAAAACTGCTAATTGAAGCTGCAATGAAGCAAGATTATGCCTCTCATTGGGTTTTATAATTGCTAAAACAGCACAAAGCTGGTAATTGCCTCCCAATTTCTTGTTTTATAAGAGCTTTTAGAAACATAAGGTCATTAAGCTTAACAGGTCCCTTTTCGATAGATCAGCTCCAGTTTCTCATATTCCTAAATTGTTTATCTCTTGAGAAATACAGGTGATAGATTTTTTTCAGCAATTCATCTCTTGATTCCCTGATAACGCATTGCACTATTCTATTAATCTTTGGTTGACATAATTGATCTTTCTGACCTGTAATATTGCCTTATTTTGACAGTGTTCAAAATTGTGAAGGGTTTAAACAGACATAAAGAGAAACTAATGTTTCTAAAGGCTGAAGGGTTGATAATACAGATTTATGGTGGTTAGCAAAGAACCAGAGGTAACATGAGGAAAAACAATCCCACATAGCAAGTAGCTAGGAATGGAATGCACTGTTTAATAGAGTGGTGGATACAGATTCAAAACTACCCTTCAGAAGGGAATTGGACAAATACTTGAGGGAGAAGAAAATTGCAGGGATATGGGTAAAGATTGGGACTCACTGGATCGCTCTCCGAAAGAGTCAGTACAAACATGATGGAGTAAATGGTTGTCTTCTGTGCTGTACCACTCTACACGTGATCTTCCTTTTAGAAATTCATGCTTACTTTAATTTATTCTATTTTCAGTTTCTGGATTTTGTTTTCAAGATTCCATTATTTTTCCGACCACTAATATTAACCTCACTCCCCTAAAGTTCCCTGGACTTGTTCAATCTTCCTTTTTCTATATGATAATAACATTACCTGTTTTCCAGTAATATTCCATTAAAATGTAGTTGTGTGTGATACCTTTAATTTTTTTGCATGGCTACATTCGGGTTATTGTAGTTAATTTATTCAAAATATCATCATGCATCATTGACTTTGTCTATATATGTGTTTCTGGGACCCCCCTCTTCATTCACCTGAGGAAGGAGCTGTGCTCCGAACGCTAGTGATTTGAAACAAACCTGTTGGACTTTAACCTGGAGTTGTAAGACTTCTTACTATGTTCCAGCTTTGGACAGGACCAAAGCATATGAACATCCTCTATCTCCCTCAAAGAGTCGACTCATCCTCGCCTTTGTGAAGTACGCTCCATACACCACCTTCAGCTGTATCAGCCCCAACCTCGCGCACAAAGTTCACCCTCCAGTACCACCACAAACCCTCCTCCATGCCCTCTCCCAATTCCTCCTCCCACTTGGTCTTTATCCCCTCCAGCGATGCCTTCTCTTCCAGAATCGCCCCATAAATCACCGACACCATCCCCTCCTCCATTCCCCCTGTCATCAGCATCTCCTCCAACAGTGTGGAGGCCGGCGCCACGAGAAAGCTCTGTATCGCCTTCTTAGCAAAATCTCGGACCTGCATATACCTAAACATTTCCCCCTGCCCCAACCCATATTTCGCCCCCAGCTCCCTCAATCCCGCAAACCTGCCCTCCAAAAACAAATCCTTTAGTGCCCCAACTCCCTTCTCCTCCCATCTCCGAAAACTCCCATCCCACTTCCCTGGCTCATGTCTGTGATTCCCCCGAATCGGCATTTACCCTTGACCCCCGCCCCCAGCCTAAAGTGCTGGCGCAACTGCCTCCAGATTTTCAATGTCGCTACTACTACCAGACTCCCTGAATATTTCCCCGGGGTCATTGGGAGTGGCGCTGTTGCCAACACCCTTAGCCCCAACCCCCTACACAGACTCTCCTCCTTCTAACCCACTGTGAGTTCCCCACTCTAACCCAGCTCCTCACCTTCTCCGCATTCGCCGCCCAGTAATAATATAGTAAATTCGGAAATCCAATCCCCCCGACTGCTGTCCTCTCTGCACCTTCCTAATCCTAGCCACCTTCCCGCCCCCCATATAAATGAGGTAATCATCTTTTCAACGTCCTTGAAAAATGCCTTTGGCAGGAAGATCGGCAGGCACTGAAAAATAAACAAAAATCGGTACAACACGTTCATATTAATTGCCTGTACCCGACCTGCCAGCGACAGAGGGAGACAATCCCACCTTGTCAGATCTGCTTTCACCCTCCCCACCAAACTAGGAATATTATACCTACGGAGCCCCTCCCAGTCACGTGCCCCTCCCAGATATCTAAAGTGAGTCCCCGCCTTACGGAATGGTAGCCCCCTCATCCCTGCCTCCACCCCTGGCCAAGTAACCATAAAATATTCACTTTTCTCTAAATTAAGTTTATATCCCGAAAAAGGCCCAAATACTTGCAGTAACTCCAATATGCCCCCCCATCGACTCACTCGGTTTTGATACATACAACAGCAAGTCGTCCGCATACGTAGATATCCTATGCTCTACCCCCCGCACTATCCCTTTCCACACCTCCGAACTCCTCAACGCGATGTCCAATGGCTCAAGCGCAAGCGCAAACAACAGCGGGGACATAGGACATCCCTGCCTGGTCCTACGGTGCAGAGCAAAATATCCCGATTTCATGTTATTCGTGCGGACACGCGTCCTCGACTTCCTATTCAGCAGCCTTGCCCAATCTACAAATTATGGCCCAATCCCAAACCGCTCCACAACTGCCATCAAATACCCCCACTCTACTCGGTCAAAGGCCTCCTCGCCGTCCAATGCTACAACCACCTCTGACTCCCTCCCCTCTGCCGGTGCCATAACCATATTCAATACCCTCCTAGTGTTCGAAAAGCGCTGCCTCCTCTTCACAATTCCTGTCTGATCTTCGCCTATCATCTTTGGGAGGGACTCCTCCAACCTACCCGCCAATACCTTTGCCAACACATTTGCATCCACATTCAAAAGTGACATGTGCCTATACGACCCACATTCTGTCAGATCCTTATCCTTCTTGAGCAACAGGGGATCGATGCCTGCCCCAAAGTCTGTGGCAACACCCCCTTCCAATCGCATCTTTTTTAAAAAACATATATTTTATTCAACTTTTTCGGCCATACAAAACAGTACAAAGGTTTTTCCTCTTTTTACAAAAGCAAAACAATATAAATAACCGTGACCGTATTTTAACAAATAAATAAATAATATATAAACTAAATGGCAACTGCCATAACAAAAATAATAGCTCTCCCAAATAATAAAATCAGCAATTCAATGTACATAACCAAGTACCAATATCTTTACAAAAACACCCCTGAGGACCCACCTGAGCCCTCCTCCACCCCCCCCCCCCCCATCCCCCCTGGGTTGCTGCTGTTACCTTCCCATTTCCTTTATCATTCTGCGAGGTAGTTAATGAACGGTTGCCACCGCCTGGTGAACCCCTGAGCCGAACCCCTTAGTGCAAACTTTATCCGTTCCAGTTTTATAAACCCTGCCATGTCGTTTATCCAGGTCTCCACGCCCGGAGGCTTGGCTTCCTTCCACATAAGTAGTACCCTTCGCCGGGCTACTAGGGACGCAAAGGCCAAAACATCAGCCTCTCTCGCCTCCTGCACTCCCGGCTCTTCTGCAACCCCGAATATAGCCAGCCCCCAGCCTGGCTCGACCCAGACCCCCACCACCTTTGAAAGCACCTTCGCCACCCCCACCCAGAACCCCTGCAGTGCCGGGCATGACCAAAACATGTGGGTGTGGTTTGCTGGGCTTCTCGAGCATCTCCCACACCTATCCTCTACCCCGAAAAATTTACTGAGCCTTGCTCCGGTCATATGTGCCCTGTGCAAAACCTTAAATTGTATCAGGCTAAGCCTGGCGCACGAGGACGAAGAGTTTACCCTACGTAGGGCATCTGCCCACAGCCCCTCTTCAATCTCTTCCCCCAGCTCTTCCTCCCATTTTCCCTTCAGCTCATCCACCATGTTCTCCCCCTCGTCTCTCATTTCCCTGTATATATCTGACACCCTACCATCCCCCACACATGTCCCTGAGATCACTCTATCCTGAATCGCCTGCGTCGGGAGCTGCGTGAATTCCCTCACCTGTTGCCTCGCAAAAGCCCTCAGTTGCATGTATTGAAATTCATTCCCTTTGGGCAACCCATATTTTTCCGTCAGCGCTCCCAGACTCGCAAACGTCCCGTCCAAGAACAGATCCCTCAGTTGCACAATCCCAGCTCTCTGCCATGCTCCAAATCCCCCATCTATTCTCCCCAGGACAAACCTATGATTATTTCTTATCGGGGACCGCACCGAGGCTCCCGTCATTCCCCTATGCCGTCTCCACTGCCCCCAAATTTTCAGTGTTGCCACCACCACTGGACTTGTGGTGTATTTCTTCGGGGAGAACGGCAGCGGTGCCGTCACCAGTGCTTGTAGGCTGGTTCCTTTGCAGGATGCCATCTCCGATCTCTTCCACGCCGCTCCCTCCCCTTCTCCCATCCACTTACACACCATTGAAATATTGGCTGCCCAATAGTACTCACTTAAGTTCGGTAGTGCCAGTCCCCCCCTCTCCCTGCTACGCTGCAAGAACCCCCTCCTCACTCTCGGGGTCTTCCCAGCCCACACAAAACTCATAACGCTTTTCTCGATCTTCTTGAAAAAAGCCTTCGTGACCATCACCGGGAGGCACTGAAACACAAAAAGGAATCTCGGGAGGACTACCATTTTGACCGCCTGCACCCTCCCCACCAGTGACAGGGGCACCATGTCCCATCTCTTAAAATCCTCCTCCATCTGTTCCACCAATCGTGTTAAATTAAGCCTATGTAAGGTTCCCCAACTCCTGGCTATCTGGATCCCCAAGTACCGGAAATCCCTTGTTACCCTCCTCAGCGGTAAATCCTCTATTCCCCTGCTCTGCTCCCCCGGATGTACCACAAACAATTCACTCTTCCCCATGTTCAATTTGTACCCCGAGAATTCCCCAAGTCCAATCGCATCTTTAACCTCCTGCTCCGCTATCGCCCTATCAATATGTCCCTTTCCCCCTCCCCCAACCTCGGGTATTCCAAACAATCCAGGAATTCCTGCATCTCCCGATTCTCCCCCCCCCCCCCCCCCCCCCAGGAGGCTCTGACCTATACAATCTCTCGTAAAACTCCTCAAAAACCCTATTAATCTGATCCGGAGCCACCACCAATCTCCCTATCCTATCCCGCACCTGAACAATTTCCCTTGCCGCTGCCTCCCTCCAAAGCTGGCCTGCCAACATGCCTACTCTCCATATTCGTAAACCGCTCCCCTTGCCTGCCTCAATTGGTCCACCGCCTTCCTTGTGGACAGCCGGTCAAAACACGCCTGTAACTCCTTCCTCTTTTCCAACTTCGCTAGATCCCTATCTTCTGTATAACCTCCAATATCTCATCTATTACCCTTTAGAGCTCCACCCTCTCCTCCTTATCCACCTCTGCCCGAAACGAGATCACCCCCCCCCCCCCCCCCCCCCCCCCCCCCCCACCACCGCCTTTAAAGCTTCCCAAACCACACCTGTGAAACCTCCACTGAACAATTAAACCCCACATATTCCTCGATTACTTTCCCAATCTTATCACAGAACTCTCGGTCCCCCAACAGTCCCACGTCTACTCTCCACCCGGCCTCTGCACTGCCCTCCTCGCCAACACCATATCCACCCAATGCGGCGCACGATCCGATATTGCAATTGCCGAGTATTCCAGCCCCTTAACCTCTGCCAACAGCGCCTTCCCCACCACAAAAATGTCAATTCGCGAATATACTTTGTGGACCACTCCCCCGGGGCAGAAATCTCCAAGGGTCCACCCCGACCATTTCTGCCATTAGTCCAGCCAACGCTTTCCCTTTCACGATACACCCCCCTCCCGACGGGACAAGCGAGTGACCTGCCCAATCTCGGCTCCTGCACCAGGTTCCAGTTCCCCTCCCACTATCAATTTGTGTGAATCCAAGTCGGGGATGGCCCCACACAACATCTTCACGAATCCTATATCATCCCAGTTGGGACCATACATGCTTGCCAGCGCCATAAGGTCTTCCCTCCAATGCCCCTGTCACTATTACATGCCTGCCTCCCTGGTCTGCAACCATTTTCTCCATCTGGAACCGTACTCTTTTGCTGACCAGGATCGCTACCCCTCGAGCCCGACCATCAAATCCCGAATGAAGCACCTGGCTGACCCAGCCCCTCCTAAGCCTCACCTGGTCCTTCACCATCGAGTGAGTCTCCTGCAGCATCGCACCCCCCCCCCCTCCTCCTGCCACCTTCTTATCCACCATCATCGTAACATCTCTGCTGTGAACAGTGAGGCCCCACCCGGCAGCCCAGCCTCCGCCATCTTGCCAGCACCCTGACTGGCCCTCTCACTCGACAGTGAACACTCTCTCCCTCACTTCTTCCTGGCTCTTTTTCTGAATCCTTTTGACATCCTTTGACTTCCTTGTATATTCCTTCATTCATTCATTCACAAATTTCCCTCAGGACTGGACTTTAAAACTCCTACAAACACGCCTCAAGCAGGAGCCGCCTAACATGCGACTTCCCCTCGACATGCCGCCACCGGAAGTCTTAAAATAAATATTTTAATTAAAGTTTTCATTTTATAAAACACAAAATAAACAAATCCATACAAATGAAATACCATTTACAAACCCCTTGAAGAGAACAAAAAAATGCCAACACTAGACCCCCCCCCCCGCCCCCCCCCAACCCACTGACTAACCAATTCCTGAAGATAAAAGACAAAGGTCGCTGCCTCTGATTGGACCGGGACCAGGACCCACACAAGACAGCTACCAACCCCACCCCTAGGACGAGACACTTACAAGCCCTTAATCCCAGTCAGATTCCCCCCCCCCCCCGCCCCCCACCACCCACCTGAATTCCTGAAAAAAGCTTTGCAGTAAAACAACTCCCTACTCTATTGTCTCAAACAAACAGTCATCTGGACTCAAAACGTAAACTCTATTCTCTCTCTACAGATGCTGCCAGACCTTCTGTTTAATACTTCTGTTTGTGTACTTATGCTAGCTGGTGTGAATTCTGTTTGTGTAGTTAGTTTTTAGCTTTTAAAAAATCTATATGACGCAGTAGTTAACGGCTTTTAACTTGCTTTGGAAAAATCAATATGCCTGTTTGATGAAAAGGGTACAGAATCATTGATTTATATTTCGGTAGCATACTAGCGAAGTGCTGCTTGACAATGCCTTTCATCTTTGGTATTATGTGGATGTTACGATCCGAGTTGACTTTATAACTGGATGGGAAGATCCCAGAATGGAACCCTGGCTCAAAAGATCACAACTTTTAATATTTTTTATAAAACGTGGAGAGAGTCACAGGACTGCTAAATAATTTTAACACGAAGAAAAAAAACATTGACGAAACATCAAAAATTTGATTATTATGCAATACTCCTTTACTTCTCAATTAGTTTAACAAATACACACAGATTTTAAGATTAAACAAAATATATCTTAAACTACAATGGTCTCATTAGCACACAATCCCTTTTAATTGCACAGATTGGCTGTGGTCAAATACATACACTCCGCTCTGAACCCAAGTTAGTGGCTGTGCTTTTCTCCTCCGAATCCCCTCAGATGATGATCATATGAGAGTTTCCAAACTTCACTGCCAAAAACACGCTTTGAAATCTTTCCTAATAGTGCTTTCCTTTCGCGTTTTTCATTTCAAAATCCAGTCCAGGTTTTACAAATGACAATTTTAAATGAAGCTTCCGCTCCACTTTTTTTTTGTTTTTTGTGTTTGGGACACCACTTTAATAAAGGAAGTTAGATACCTCCGAGAATAAAAGCGTTTCAATGAATTCAATATAATGCTTCCATCTAAATCCTGGAAAATATAATTCTCCATGACGTCCATTTGCTCATACTTATCAATCCAATTGTAGACTTGATCATCATGTTTCCTCACAAGGAGAATGATTGTAATCCTGTGAGCAATCAGCAAAATAATCATTTCATAAAACAATTCAATAAATGAAGTGTTGTATAACTGACCTGAACATCATGAATGACAGCTTTCACAATTTGCAATCAAACTATTGCTGCAAACATCAGACCAATTCCTGTTCAAGGGTATTAATTCTATTTAAAAAATAGACCATTAGAACGAATTAATAATTTGCACGATTTGTAAAATAATCTCTAAATTTTCACCCAAAATTGGAGACAAAATTACAATATTTCTCCCAAACCCATTGCCATGCCTTTAGCTGCAAGCGCAATGGCTCAGAAACTAAGCACCCATTTTGGACGGCACAGTGGCACAGGAGTTAGCTCTGCTGCCTCACAGCGCTAAGGACCTGGGTTCAATTCTAGCCTCGGTCTATGTGGATTTGCACGTTCCCCCGTGTATGCGTGGGCTTCCTCCAGGTCATCCGGTTTCTTCCCACAGTCGAAAGAAGTGCAGGTTCGGTGATTGACCATGCTAAAATTGACTTTTGTGTCTAAAAATAGCTCGGGTAACGTTTCCCTCCATGTTTAACAGCGAATCCAGTCCAGGACTTTACCTATTCCCCTTTTAGGATTTATTTCTCTTGACTGCTGTATAAACTGTTCACAATTGCTTTAACTTTCGACACCCAGACTCTTATTAAAATCACAAAAAACGGGCAGCACGGTAGCATTGTGGATAGCACAATTGCTTCACAGCTCCAGGGTCCCAGGTTCGATTCCGGCTTGGGTCACTGTCTGTGCGGAGTCTGCACATCCTCCCCGTGTGTGCGTGGGTTTCCTCCGGGTGCTCCGGTTTCCTCCCACAGTCCAAAGATGTGCAGGTTAGGTGGATTGGCCATGATAAAATTGCCCTTCGTGTCCAAAATTGCCCTTCGTGTCCAAAATTGCCCTTAGTGTTAGGTGGGGTGACTGGGTTATGGGGATAGGGTGGAGGTGTGGACCTTGGGTAGGGTGCTCTTTCCAAGAGCCGGTGCAGACTCGATGGGCCGAATGGCCTCCTTCTGCACTGTAAATTCTTTGAAATGAAAAGAGGTGTTTGATTTACCTCTCAAGTCTGCTTTCCCATTTTAAATCTGGTTACTGCAATTGATTCTTAATTCCAAAAACCTGGGGCGGGATTCTCCCATCCTGCAGCAGAGTGTTGACGCTGTTGTAAATGCTGTCGCGTTTTACGACGGCGTGAACGGGCTGCTGCCAGGAGTAATTCTAGCCCCTACAGGGGGCCAGCAGGACACTGGAGCTTTTCACGCCGCTCCAGCTGCCGATCCTGGCGCGAACTGGGCGTAGCGGGATCCGCGCATGCGCAGTGGCGCCGGCGCCAAAGCGCATATGCGAGTTGAGAATCGGCAGACCGGCCGTGTAGAGTGGCCCGCGATCGGCGCCGCGCCAAACACTCCGGCGTCAATGGCACCAATTCTCCGCTCTGCGGAGAATCGCGTGCCGGCGTCGGGGCGGCGTGGCCCGGCCGTGCGGATTCTCCGGCCCGGCGCAGGGCTGGGAGAATCCCGCCCCTTGTTCACTTTTCCTTAAATTCTTTGGAACAATACCTTGGTCTTTGTTCTCTGAACTTCAGTCGTCTTAAGACATTCTTTCTGTTCCACTTCACTGATTATCTGAACAGGAAATATCTCTTTGCCGTTCTGGTCCTGTCCAGCTTTCTCCTGGCAAAGTTTTTTTTTTTTTTGCAGAAACGTTTTATTGAGGCATTTAGAATTTAAAAATTTTAACATATTAACATTCTAAATAACAGAACTGACACACACAAAAACCCCACAGTAATATGCCCAACTTCCCCCAGCTCTAACTCCTAGCTACCCATATATTAGATTCCCTGCCCTTATTCTCCACTTCCATGCCTCCCCTTCCTCCACCCCCCATCTCCCCACACTTCTGCTGACAGTTAGTTTTCCTTAAAGAAATCTATAAACGGCTGCCACCTCCGAGCGAACCCCTGTATTGAACCCCTTAAGGTGAACTTGATCTTCTCTAGCCTGGGAAACTCTGCCATGTCACTGACCTAAACCCCTGACTTTGGAGGCTCCAGGCCCGTCCATCCCAGCAAAATCCGTCTCCGGGCCACCAGGGAGGCAAAGGCCAAAACATTAGCCTTTCTCCCCCCGGGCTCCCCGATCTTCCGACACTCCAAATATTGCCACCTCTGGACTTGAAGTCACCCTCCCTTCCAGGACCTCTGACATGACATCTGCGAATCTCTGCCAAAATCCCCTCCGCTTCGGACACGCCCGAATCATATGCACATGATACGCCGGGCTTCACCCGCACCTCCCAAACCTGTCCTCCACCTCCTCAAAAAAACTACTCCTCTGGGCCACAGTCATGTGAGCCCTGTGGACCACTTTGAACTGGATCAGGCTCGGCCTGGCACATGACGAGGATGCATTAATTCTTTTCAGAGCCTTCTCCCACAGCCCAACTTCCAACCCCCCTCTTTCCCCCCCCCCCACCAATCTCATATGCTGCCTCCATTGCCCCCACACTCTCAAGGCTGCCACTCCTGGGCTTGTGGAGTACCAAGCCGGCGAGAACAGAGCATCCAGACTCATGTCCTTACACGATGCCGCCTCTACCTGCTCCCACACCGACCCCTCCCCCACTACCCACTTCATAACCATCGAAATATTAGCCGCCCAGTAGTATTTAATAAAGTTTGGAAGGGCCAAGCCTCCCTCCCCGCGCCCCTGCTCAAGAAGGACCTTCTTCACCCTTGGGGCTCTCCTAGCCCATATAAAACCCGAGATCGCCGCGTTCATTTTCCAAAAAATGCCTTGCGGTTAAAGATTGGGAGACACTGAAACACAAACAGAAATCTCGGTAGGACTGTCATTTTCACCGTCTGTACCCTCCCCACCAGTGACAGTGGGAGTGATGCTCGATCAATAACTCCAAAAGCGAGATTGAATGACAATTGAAGGCTTTATTGGACTAGATGTTTCCCCCAGCAGCGCAGGTACAGAATGCAGCTGCTAGGGAGACACAGGCTTTTATACTCCGCCTTACTGGGCGGAACCAGCAGGCAGGCTTCACCAATGATATTGCTGTCTCGGGTACCTCCCACACCAATGGTCTTACAGCATCAACATGGGTACCGTAATACCCCTAATACCGACAACCAAATTCACCCCGTTTTAAAAAAAAGAGTCAGGCGGGGGTGGTGGTCTCGTGTTATACAGTGGTAGAGGTTGAAGTTATGGTGGTACCCGGGATACATTAGTACAGTGTTTTGCCTCGTTACATGGCACAACTATTTACAGTATTATTTACATTCAAAATGAAGCAATTAGTCGGTGGGGGACCCTGGTCGTCCTCTGCGATCGTCGCAGTTTCGGCGGTGATGCAGGCGCGGGCATCCGTGGCTCCGGAAGTGTTGCTTCGGCTTCTTCGGCAGCTTCATCACCCCTAGATGGGACCAGTGGGAGAACCGATCCACCTGGGAAGGGGGCGGCTGTGGGGTGCGCTGGTGGGAGGGAGGGTGCGGTTGGTGGTGGGGGTGTGGGTGGGGACACAGTGGGCACCAGGTCCCGTAGGGAGACCGTATCCTGTCGGCCGTCGGGGTACGCCACGTAGGCGTATTGAGGGTTAGCGTGAAGGACCCTCTCGACCAATGGGTCCGACTTGTGCGCCCGCACGTGTTTGCGGAGCAGAATGGGTCGAGAAGCTGCCAGCCAGGTTGGGAGCGAGGTCCTGGAGGAAGACTTCCTAGGGAAACCGAGGAGGCGTTCGTGAGGTGTCTGGTTGGTCGTGGTACACAGCAGTGATCGGATGGAGTGGGGAGGATCCGGAAGGACATCCTGCCAGCGGGAGACTGGGAGATTCCCGGACCGTAGGGCCAATAGGACGGTCTTCCAGACCGTTCCATTCTCCCTCTCTACCTGTTCGTTTCCCCGGGGTTTGTAACTGGTCGTCCTGCTCGAGGCAATGCCCTTGCTGAGCAGGAATTGACGCAGTTCGTCGCTCATAAAGGAGGACCCCCTATCGCTGTGTATGTAGGCGGGGAAACCGAACAGTGTAAAGATACTGTGGAGGGCTTTTATGACAGTGGCTGCGGTCATGTCGGGGCAGGGGATGGGTAATGGGAACCGGGAGTACTCGTCAATCGCGTTCACGAAGTACGTGTTGCGGTCGGTGGAGGGGAAGGGCCCTTTGAAGTCCATACTGAGGCGTTCTAAGGGACGGGAAGCCTTTATCAGGTGCGCTTTCTCTGGCCTGTAGAAGTGCGGCTTGCACTCCGCGCAGATTTGGCAATTCTTGGTGGCAGTCCTGACCTCGATTGGGTTGGGCAGGTTGCGGGTCTTAATGAAATGGAAGAATCGAGTGACCCCCTGGTGGCAGAGGTCCTCGTGGAGGGCCCGGAGTCGATCCACTTGTCCGTTGGCACATGTGCCGCGGGATAGGGCATCAGGAGGCTCATTTAGCTTCCCGGGACGATACAAGATCTCAAAGTTGTAGGTGGAGAGTTCGATCCTTCACCGTAAGATCTTATCGTTCTTTATCGTGCCCTGCTGTGCATTATCGGACATGAAAGCAACTGACCGTTGGTCAGTGAGGAGAGTGAATCTCCTGCCGGCCAGGTAATGCCTCCAGTGCCGCACAGCTTCTACTATGGCCTGGGCCTCCTTTTCAACTGAGGAATGCGGATTTCTGAAGCGTGGAGGGTGCGTGAGAAGAAGGCCACGGGTCTACCCGCTTGGTTGAGGGTGGCCGCCAGAGCTACGTCGGACGCGTCGCTCTCGACTCGGAAGGGATTCATCGATTGCGTGCATCATGGCCTTTGCAATGTCCGCTTTGATGCGGCTGAAGGCCTGGAGGGCCTCTGCCGGCAGGGGAAAAACCGTGGATTGAATTAGTGGGCGGGCCTTGTCTGCATAGTTGGGGACCCACTGGGCATAATATGAAAAAAATCCCAGGCAGCATTTCAGGGCCTTGCAGCAGTGGGGGAGGGGGAACTCCAGGAGGGGGCGTATGCGTCCGGGATCTGGGCATTAAACTCCATCATGCACTACGTAGCCGAGGATGGCTAGACGGTCGGTGCTGAACACGCTGTCAGTGGTGTTCTTGTAGGTTAGATTAAGGATTTTTGCTGAATGGAGGAATTTTCAGAGGTTGGTGTCGTGGTCCTGCTGGTCGTGGCCGCAGATGGTGACGTTATCGAGGTACGGAAACGTGGCCCGCAAACGGTACCGGTCAACCATTCGGTCCATCTCCCGTTGGAAGACCGAGACTCCATTTGTGACACCGAAGGGAACCCTTAGGAAGTGGTAGAGCCGCCCATCTGCTTCGAATGCAGTGTATTTGCGGTCGCTAGGGCGGATGGGGAGCTGGTGGAAGGCGGATTTTAGATTCACCGTGGAAAAGACCTTGGGCGTCATTCTCCGACCCCCCGCCGTGAATCCCGCCCCCGCCCCCGCCGAAGTCTCCGGTACTGGAGATTGGGCGGGGGCGGGAATCGGGCTGCGCCGGTTGGCGGGACCCCCCGCTAGATTCTCCGGCCCGGATGGGCCGAAGTCCCGCCCAGAAATTGCCTGTCCCGCCGGCGTAAATCAAACCTGGTATTTACCGGCGGGACCAGGCGGCGTGGGCGGGCGCCGGGGTCCTGGGTCTCCAGGGGTCTCCGTGCCCCCACGGTGGCCTGGCCCGCGATCGGGGCCCACCGATCCGCGGGCGGGCCTGTGCCGTGGGGGCACTCTTTCCCTTCCGCCTCCGCTACGGCCTCCACCATGGCGGAGGCGGAAGAGACTCTCCCCACTGCGCATGCGCGGGAAACTGACAGCGGCCGCTGAAGCTCCCGTGCATGCGCCGCCCCGACATGTCATTTCCGCGCCAGCTGGCGGGGCAACAAACGCCATTTCTGCCAGCTGGCGGGGCGGAAATCCCTCCGGCGTCGGCCTAGCCCCTCAATGTTGGGGCTAGGCCGCCAAAGATGCGGAGCATTCCGCACCTTTGGGCCGGCGCGATGCCCGTCTGATTGGTGCCGTCTTTGGCGCCAGTCGGCGGACATCCCGCTGTTGGGGGAGAATTTCGCCCCTTGTATTGTGCAATCTGATTGACCAGATCAGATATGCGGGGGAGAGGGTACGCGTCGAACTGCGTATACCTGTTGAGGACCGATAATCGATGACCATCCTATGCTTCTCCCCGGTCTTTACAACCGCTACTTGAGCTCTCCAGGGACTGTTGCTAGCCTCAATAATACCTTCCTTCAGTAACCGCTGGACGTCCGACCTAATGAAGGTCCGGTCCAGGGCACTGTACCATCTGCTCCTGGTGGCGACGGGTTTGCAATCCGGGGTGAGGTTCGCAAAAAGGGAAGGCGGATCGACCTTGATGGTCGCGAGGCTGCAGACAGTGAGGGGGGGTATAGGGCCGCCGAATTTAAAAGTTAAACTCTGGAGGTTACATTGGAAATCTAGCCCTAGGAGCGTGGCAGCGCAGAGGTGAGGGAGGACGTAGAGGCGGAAATGTTTTAATTCCCTTCCCTGGATCGTGAGGTTCGCTGCGCAGAACTCTTTGATCTCTACAGAGTGAGACCCGGAGCCCAGGGAGATTTTTTGATTAACTGGGTGGATGGGAAGAGAAGAGCGCCTTACCATGTTGGGGTGTATGAAGCTCTTTGTGCTCCCGGAGTCGATCAGGCAGGATGTTCTGTGGCCATTGATGAGCATGGTCGTCGTCGCGGCCGAGAGCGTTCGGGGCCGAGACTGGTCCAGGGTCACCGAGGCAAGTCGTGGCAAAAGTTGGAGGTTTTCCTCGGGTGGTGTGTGGTCATCCGAATCGGGGTCCTGAGACTCCAGCCAAGATGGCGTCACCCACTGTTCGCACATAGCTGGGGGTGTGCAAGATGGCGGCACCCATCCGTCGCAAGTTGTCCCTGGGGAACACGATGGCGGCGTCCGGGGCCCGCACGTGGCTCTGGAACAGGAATATGGCGGCGCCCGCTGGCCGCATGTGGCTCGTGGAGAGAGTTGGGGTGGCGGGTCCCGGTTCGCCCCTGGCCTGGCATACCGCCACAAAATGGCTTTTTTTGCCGCACCCTTTGCAGGTGGAGGAGCGGGCCGGGCAGCGCTGCCGGGAGTTCTTGGCTTGCCCGCAAAAATAGCAGCGGGGCCCCCCAGAGTTGCCTGGTAGTCGCGCAACACAAGCTTGTGGGGGGATGCATCGGAGTCGGCCGCGGGGGGGGGGTTCCACGCTGCCCAAGGGGCCGCCGCGCGGTTGGGTACGTAAGCGCGGGCGTTTTGGGAGGCCACATTCAGGGAGCTAGCAAGGGCCCGTGCCTCCTTGAGGCCTCATGTCTCTTTTTCTAGCAGCCGCTGGCGGATTTGGGAGGATAGCATACCTGCAACGAATGCGTCCCGGATCAAAGGTTCTGTGTGGGCGCTGGCTGAAACTTGCTGGCAGTCACAGTTCCTACCTAACACCAGGAGCGCACGGTAGAATTCCTCCAGCGATTCCCCGGGGATTTGTCGCCTCGTCGCTAGCAGATGTCTGGCGTAGACCTGGTTTACTGGGCGAATATAGTGTCCTTTCAGCAGGGTCATTGCGGCCTTGAAATCGTCCGCGTCCTCGATGAGGGTAGATCTCGGGTCTCACCCTCGAGTGAAGAACTTGCATCTTTGGGTCCTCCATAGGCGTAGTTGGCACCGTCCTGAGGTACCCGTTGAAGCACGCCAGCCAGTGTTTGAAGGTTGCCGCTGGGTTTGCCACGTGGGGGCTGAGTTGCAGACACTCCGGCTTGACTCGGAGCTCCATTCTTTAAAATCTAGTCCAATAAATTGATGCTCGATTAATAACTCCAGAAGCAAGACTGGAAGGCAATTGAAGGCGTTATTGCATTAGATGTTTCCCCCAGCAGCGCCGATACAGAATGCAGCTGCTAGGGAGACACAGGCTCTTATACTCCACCTTACTGGGCGGAACCAGCAGGCAGGCTTCACCAATGATATTGCTGTCTCAGGTACCTCCCACACCAATGGTCTTACAGCATCAACCTGGGTACCGTAATACCCATAATACCGACTACCACAGGGAGCACGTCCCACCTATGGAAGTTCCCTTTCATTTGCTCAATCACCCTTCCCAAATTTAGTTTATGAAGCTGACCCGAGTCCCTTGCCACCGGAATCCCCAGATACCTAAAACTCCTTCCCACCATTTTGAACGGAATCTCCCTCAGTCTCCTCTCCTGCCCCCTGCCTGGATCGCAAAAACCTCGCTCTTGCTAATGTTTAGCTTTTAGCCTGAGAACCGGCCAAATTCCTCCAGTATTCCCATAATTTCTGCAATCCCCCCAATGGGTCTCTTATATATAGGAGCAAATTGTTTGCAAAGCGGGAGACCCTATTCTCCACACCCCTCTCTCTCACTATCCCCCTCTAAATGTTCGATGCCCTCAGCGCCAAAGGCTCTGTGGCCAGGGCAAACAGTAGTGGGGAGAGTGGGCACCCCTGCCTCGTCCCCCTGCACAGACTAAAATACTCTGACTGGACCCGGTTGGTCCTTACATTCGCTACTGGTGCCTGATAAAGCAACCGGACCCAATCCACAAATCCCTGCCCGAATCCGAACCTTCCCAGGACATCCCACAGATACCTCCCCTCCACCCGATCAAAGGCCTTCTCTGCATCCATGACCACCACCACCTCGACCTTGCGCCCCTCTGCAGGCATCAGTGCCCTGTGGGCCCGACCCACCTCCAGCGGTCGATCAAATGCACCTTCCCCAAGCAGCTTCTCCAACATCTTCCCCAAAAATGCACCAGAGTCCGATCCTTTGATTCCCTCCGGCAGACCCACGATCCGAATGTTTTGCCTCAGAACGATTTTCCAGGTCCTCCATTTTCTCCAGCAGCCTCTTCTGCTGGTCACGCAGCATTCCAATCGCTTCTGCCGTCGAGGTGGACTGTTCCTCCTGCTCCCCCGCCTGCTCCTCCAACCTCTGGATCGCCTGACCCTGGGCCGTTAATTTTGTCTCCACGCGGTCAACCACTGCCTTGATCTAGTCCACCGCCCCGCGCCAGGTCCTCTGCACTCTCCTTCCGTTGTTGGGTGAACTTCTCATTTAAGAAGCTCACAAACTGACCCATTGACCACTGAGCTGACGGATTCCGACCCTGTTCGTCCGCCATCTCCACTCGAGTTGTCCGCCCCTCGCTCGCCATCGCCGTCTGGTTCGTTCTTTTCCGCTGACTTCTGGGCCACAGCTCTATAAACTGGGGGGTGCCTTTTGTCTGCCCTTGCTTTTACACCTTTTCTTTACAAATTTCCTGCAACAATCTGGCTTAAAAGCCTCAGAAAGACCACCATGAGCGGGAGCTGCCAAATATGCGACCGTTCATTCCATGGTTGCCACCTGAGGTCTTCTGGCAAGGTTAAGACATGTTCACTCCCTCATGTGATGTTTCCAACTGTAATGTATCCAACTAAAACTTGAAAGCTTTTCTGTCCATTCAAGGGCCTCCAACTACTAAACAACGCTGTATCCTTTTCTAGGTTCTTATTTACTCTTCACGCTGCAATCCTCTCTCAGCACAATAGAATTGCAGTTGGGACTTAACCAACCCCTACACATGCAAGCACCTATGTCCAACATGAACCTACTATAATTTTTACCCTTGCATGCACAGAAGCATTGGGCGTGATTCTCCTGAAAAGGAACAAAGTCCCCTAGTGAGCGCGTTTAGCCGCCTGTTTCCTGGCACTCGCAGCGCCGAGAAACACATGGCTCGGCGACGTGACTCGAGTTGAATGAGGGCCCTGAAGGGGAAAGTGTAGCCAAGGCCACACATAGCCCCGTTTTGAACAGTGGGGGTCTCCGCTCGCCAGAACGGAGTCTCCTGGCTTTCAATGGCCACGCTGTGCTGCAGCGAGCTGCTTTTCACCGGAAAAGCAGCATGATCGTTGGGTCACGCTCATTAAATTAAACCCACTTAAAACTTAACTTTATTCCTACTGTTTACAATACAAATATAATCCCTTACAACTACCTTTGTTTTCCTAACAATAGACCGTCTCAGAGTTCAAAGTTGCTTCATTTTTCTCAATCATTGAATTATTTTGTATTTCTAAAGTAGACCATTTTACTTAACGGAGGCGAGAAATTGATATCTTTCCTAAGTTTAGTGATTTGAAAATTAAATTAGAATTATTGTATTCATGCATTTTTGCAAAGTTTGTGTTTATAAAAAAAAAGAAAATAATTTTTTTCAGCAGTATGCATGATATTGACCTCACCTAAAGAACCCCTATTTAACTGTTATGATGGATAAAACTTGCCGCTTATCCCTAGGAAATGTCAATTACATTTTCCATCAACACTGTTTGAAGTTTAGAGCAAACTGAGATACTGTTTGAAGTGCGGTATTGGTATTTTAGCCACAGCTGTACTGTGGAATCGGGTAACCACATCAACCATGACAGTTTAACTGCAGATGACATGTGATTAGTTTGCCCATGCTGCAAGGAAATACGTACTTCCTGTAGATCCTAGTGTATAGCAGCATGAACGTTAATGTATTTTTCTCTCATAATGCTCTGTCTGCAGAGGGTGGATTACCTGTTGAAGCAGGAGCGATTCATTGAGGCACTATCTCTGGCATGGTCCTTTCATGAAGGAAAAGCCAAAGCAGTGGTTGGTGAGTAATAAGTTTTCATGATTACAGAATGGATTGGTCAATTCATTAAACTGCCTTTAAGATTTTCAAAATGTTTTTCCTCATTTGGCTGCTGTGCCTGGCACTTAAAAGAGTAGTCTCGCTTAGTCCCACTATCTCACTTTTTATTAATAACCCTCACCGTAAATTCCTCATCCTGGAGCTTCAGTCTAATTCCCTTTTAATATTATTCATGGAATCAGCTTCCACCACCTTTTCATGCTGAACCATCATAATCCCAACAATTCTCTGAGTGAAAAATAATTCTCACCTCTCCAAAACTTTCGACAATGATTTCATATCTGTGATAGCTGGTAATTGACCAATTTGTTAGATCGGAGAAAAATTATTGCCCCATTAAACACCTCTTTTGTTCTTTTATAAAGGCTTCTGCTTGCATGGGCTGTGAATGTGTATGTTGATTGCCTGTACATTTTAGTACATTATGCTATACAATTTTCCTTCAATGACAAACCTAGGAAAAAGGTCAAGCCCTTAGTGATCAATTCTGCCACAGTCGAAGAAATTAATTTGAGAATTTGTGATTAAGTGATAGTATGGTAGACTTTTAAGTGCTCGAAGTTTATCAGAGGATGTAAAGTTGAGAGGTGAAGAGCTCCACAGTTCTGCACTCTTACGAAAGAGTGGGTTGGATTAAAAAAATATGCAAGGGTTGTGGGTATCAACGAGAATTGGTCGGGCTGAAAAAACAGTTTCTGTGCTGTACATTCTACATAATATAATGAGGATAATTTTGTATAATGATTTGGTATTTAAGACAGACATGAGGGAAAACCTTGGGGGAAATGACTCAGTAGTCTCGAATATTTCTCAATTATTATGAAAAAATTTAGGATTGCGCGAATGTTATGACAGCAGTGTTATGAGTGCCTGTCGATTTTCCTCTTCCTCATTGTCTCAGTGTTGTAGTCTGAGTTTTTCTATTTACTAATTATATTTTTTAGAAAATAATTTATTAAGGCATTTATAATTTTAAATATCAGGTTTCAACAAGAACAAAACAATACAGTCAACCCCCAATGATCACCAATGCATCCACTTTTTCTAGAGCCTGAGATGTAGATTATCAGGCCCTGGGAATGTATCGGCCTTTAATACAATCAATTTTCCCAGCACCATTTCCACACTCATGCTGATTTCCTTCAGATCCTCCCTTTCACTGAACCCTGTGTTCCCTTTCATTTTTGGTATGTTATTTGTGTCCTCCTTTGTGAAGACCGAACCGAAGGATATGGGCAGCACGGTAGCATTGTGGATAGCACAATTGCTTCACAGCTCCAGGGTCCCAGGTTCGATTCCCGGCTTGGGTCACTGTCTGTGCGGAGTCTGCACGTTCTCCCCGTGTGTGCGTGGGTTTCCTCCGGGTGCTCCGGTTTCCTCCCACAGTCCAAAGATGTGCAGATTAGGTGGATTGGCCATGCTAAATTGCCCTTAGTGTCCAAAATTGCCCTAAGTGTTGGGTGGGGTTACTGGGTTATGGGGATAGGGTGGAGGTGTGGACCTTGGGTAGGATGCTCTTTCCAAGAGCCGCTGCAGACTCGATGGGCTGAATGGCCTCCTTCTGCACTGTAAATTCTATGAAATATGTATTTAGTTAGTCAGCCATTTCTTTGTTCCCCATTATAAATTCCCCTGTTTCTGACTTTTGTCTTCACCAATCGTTTGCTCTTCATATACCTATATAAGCTTTTACAGTCAGTTTATATCTTCCCTGTGAGCTTCAATACTCTTACACTCTATTCCCCCATTCTTAATCTTTCCTATGTCCTCCTTTGTGGAATTCTAAACTGCTCCCAATCCTCTGGTCTGGAGCAATTTGTAGACCTCTTCTATAGATCTAATACTATCTCTAATTCCGCTTGTAAGCCATAGTTTTGCCATCTTTCCCAGAAAAGAGAATGCAATTGTTGCGGTTCAGCTATAAGCTTTTTGAATGTTTGCCATTGCCTATCCAGCTTCAACCCTTTGAGTGTCATTCCCCAATCCATTATAGCAAACTTGCGCTTCATGCCATTGTAGTTTCCTTTATTTAGATTCTGGACCACTGTCTCAGAATCAACCACATCACCCTCCATCATTGATGAAGAATTCTGTCCTATTCTGGTCGCTCATCCCCAAGAGGTCTCGAACAACATTATTGCCAGCGATTCCATTCTCATTACATAATACCCATTCTAGGATGGCCCCTTCTCTAGTTGGTTCCTCAATGTATTGATCCAGATAACCATCGCTTATGCACTGTAGGAATTCCTCCTCTACAGCTCCAACCTATATGTAGATTAAAGACGCTCATAATTACATATGTTGGGCGCAATTCCCACCTGGTGCATCTGCTGTAGTTTCCGGAGAATAGTGGGAGAGCCCCTAAGCTGGGTTTGCGGCGGGTGCCTAACGGATGCAACCTGGTTCACATCCTCACTGGGCATGAATCAAACTCATATTAAAATTAGTATTTCAATTAATTTAAATATGCATTTCTGGGCTTTAGCCAAAGTCTCCTGACTCCCAGGATTCACCGCCCCCCTCAGCCTAGCGATGAGGCCACAGTGTCTGAACTGATGGAAACAATCCAGAAGTTTGTCTCAAATCCGTCCAATGGTCAAGTTGTGCAATTACCAAGGATAACACCAATATGAATAAAAACGGGAAAGGTCGACCGAAAAAATGAGAGAAATATCACAACAGGAAATCAAGTGAAACAGTGGGGATGTGTGTGGTGATATAAGATTTTTAATGAGATATAAATAAACATGCATTGAGACAAAGACATCCCAGACTGTTGCCATTAAATAAAATTGGTTGGTCTGATTGTGTGCAGTCAGTCAAGTGTTGACCTGTACAAAACAACTTTACAACAAAACAGTGAGATCCTTGGCAAACCGTCCAAAGATTGTAGCTGAGTGAAGTCAATTTTAAGTTAAATTGAATTTTCTCTTTCTCAAATAGCATACAATAAAGATCCAATTTTCCCTATTTGCCACAATGATTTTAAATCTATAGTTTTCCTGTTTTCTGATTTTTCTTCTTCCTTTTATTATACAAAATCATTCTCCCCAGTTTCAATTTGCTTCCTAATTACTTCTATCAAAAGAGAAAGGCAAGCAGTTTCTGAAAATAGTGAAAAAGTTGTTTCACTGCTTTCTAGTCATATTGACCTTTTTGTTATAGTTAACGAATGGAAGAAAATAAAAATCCCCAATTGCAATCATTGATTAAAGACAAGTAACTTAGGCGCTTCCAGTGGCGACATGTAGGTGTAGGTCGCATGATGGGTGACTCCTGCTAGAGCTTTTGGTTTTTGCCCCCATGCATCTGCTGTCAATTTCCTTCTGGGTGGTAGCAGTCGTGGATTTAGCAGGTGCTGTCTCAGGAGCCTTGGTGAGTTGCTGCAGTGCATCTTGTTAATAGTATGCACTGCTGCCACTGTGTTGTTGGTGGGGAGAGTGAATATTTAAGGTGGTGGGTGGGCTACTTTTTCCTGGGTGGCTTGAGTGTTTCTGGTCAATATACCCATATTTAAAGACAGAATTTGAGGCTGACACTCCAGTGCAATATTGAGTGAGTGCTGTACTGACTGAGGTGAATAGAATGTTAAACTGAGCTTTCATCTGCTCTCTCAGGTGGACGCAAAAGATCCCATGGTACTGTGTTTGATGAACAGCAGAGAAACATAGAGAAACACAGAAAAAATAGGAGCAGGAGGAGGCTATTCGGCCCTTCGAGCCTACTGTTCTGATCAAAATTAATCCATCATTTTTTTTCCTATTCCTTCAAGAGTTGTGGGCTTCGCTGGCTAGACCAGCATTTAATACTCATCGCAAATTCCCCTTCTAAAAGTGGTGGTGAGCTGCTTTTCTAAACCACTGTGTGCTGTAGGTGCACCCACAGTGCTGTTAGGGAGGGAGTTCCAGGATTTTGACCTAGTGACAGGGAAGGAACGGAAACATATTTCCAAGTCAGGATGGTGACTGACTTAGAGGGGAACTTCCAGGTGATGATGTTCCCATGTATCTGCTGATGTTGTTCTAGATGGTAGCAGTCATGGGTTTGGAAGGTGCTGCCTAAGAAGCCTTGGTGAGTCGCTGTAGTGCACAGTGCACAGTGTAGATGCTACACACTGCTGCCACCGCTGCCAGAAGGTCTAATGCAGGTAGGGAATATACAGTGAATGGTAGAACCCTCAAGAGTATTGAAAGTCAGAGAGATCTAGGAGTACAGGTCCACAGGTCATTGAAAGGGGCAACACAGGTGGAGAAGGTAGTCAAGAAGGCATACGGCATGCTTGCCTTCATTGGCTGGGGCATTGAGTATAAGAATTGGCAAGTCATGTTGCAGCTGTATAGAACCTTAGTTCGGCCACACTTGGGAGTATAGTGTTCAATTCTGGTCGCCACACTACCAGAAGGATGTGGAGGCTTTAGAGAGGGTGCAGAAAAGATTTACCAGGATGTTGCCTGGTATGGAGGGCATTAGCAATGAGGAGCGGTTGAATAAACTCGGTTTGTTCTCATTGGAACGAAGGAGGTTGAGGGGCGACCTGATAGAGGTCTACAAAATTATGAGGGGCATAGACAGAGTGGATAGTCAGAGGCTTTTCCCCAGGGTAGAGGGGTCAATTATTAGGGGGCATAGGTTTAAGGTGAGAGGGGCAAGGTTTAGAGTAGATGTACGAGGCAAGTTTTTTACACAGAGGGTAGTGGGTGCCTGGAACTCGCTACCGGAGGAGGTGGTGGAAGCAGGGACGATAGTGACATTTAAGGGGCATCTTGACAAATACATGAATAAGATGGGAATAGAGGGATACAGACCCAGGAAGTGTAGATGATTGTAGTTTAAACGGGCAGCATGGTTGGCACGGGCTTGGAGGGCCGAAGGGCCTGTTCCTGTGCTGTACATTTCTTTGTTCTTTGTTCACTGTGTGGTGGTGGGAGTGAATGTTTAAGGTGGTGGGATGGGGTGCCAATCAAGTGGGCTGCTTTTTCCTGGATGGTGTTGTTGGATCTGTACTCATAGAACATACAGTGCAGAAGGAGGCCATTCAGCCCTCAAGCCTGCACCGACCCACCTTAAGCCCTCACTTCCACCCTATCCCCGCAACCCAATAACCCCTCCTAAACCTTTTAGTTACTAAGGGCAATTTAGCATGGCCAATCCACCTAAACCTGCACGTCTTTGGACTGTGGGAGGAAACCGGAGCACCCGGAGGAAACCCACGCAGACAAGGGGAGAACGTGCAGACTCTGCACAGACACCCAGCGGGGAATTGAACCTGGGATGCTGGCGTTGTGAAGCCACAGTGCTATCCACTTGTGCTACCGTGCTGCCCTCATCCAGGCAAGTGGAGAGTCTTCCATGTCACTCCTGACTTTTGCTGCCTTGTGGATGGTGGATAGGCTTTGAGGAGTCAGGAGGTGGGTTACTCACTGCAGGATTCTGGATTCCTAGTGTGAAATCTTAGTGTCTGGTTCGGACTGACATGTAACTCTCCATTTGCACTGACCAGCTTTTACCCCAGTTCTTGAGCCTCTTTATAGAAGGAAAATGAGTGGGCCAGGTTTACAGCGTCGCCCTGGCAGGATGGGTCTAATAGTACCGGCATTCGGCTCCACAGAGATCAGGGCGCTGTCTTTAAAGGGCGCTCCAATCAGAATTGAAACAGATCGGCCCCGGACGCCAATCATGGTGGTACAGCCACAGACCCCTCCTGGACAATCATCACCCCCACCCCACCAACCCCAACCCCAATTACCTCGGAAGTATTGCCGGGATCATCAGTGTTCCCGCTGCCTGCAAGATTCCACCCTCACAGCCCACTCTCCCCTGCCCCTCACCACACGTTAATAGCCCCACCATAAGGCTCCCTGGCAGTGCCCCTTGGCACAGATTGACACTGCCATGGGCATGTTCAATCCTCTGTCATGCTGGCGAGGTATAAATATTCAGTGAGGGAGGATCATGTGGCGGGGGAACTTGTCAAAACGATTAAAATTTTGTATGGGCGTGATCTACCATCCATGACCCGCTGGAATCGGAGCAGGAAAAGGCGATAAATGCCAGGAGAGGCTTTCCTCTGGGATCCCCAATGACCGTAACGCCTCGCGAGATATAACCTGATTTTATGAGATGCTGCGATCTGGCTCCTGTCCGCAATTATGAACCCACTTAATCCCGTTGATGTCGGATCTAACCGGCTCCCGGCAACTATCGGCCTCCCCAATGAGACCCTAGCTGGCCACCCATTAGTACTGGTCCACACAAAACCAGGCAGAACGGCACCAGGGGGTCTCCCAAGCCATTGGAGACCCCTGGATGGTCAAAGACAGGGCAGGGTGGCACCCTTGCTCTCCCCTGTTACCCTGACATTGCCAAGGTGTCTACATGGTACTGTGAGGCTGGTATGAGCACTGCCAGAGTGACGGTGCCAAGGTGGCACTGTGAAGGATCAGGGCCTGAGGCAGGTCATGCCCATGAAAGGAGGGATGAGGGGGTATGAAGGGTGGGTATGATGGGGCCTTGGGAAGGTTGGAGAGGGGTTTGGGGGGGATCTTGAAAGGGTGGGGGCTGAAAGGAGGCATTGGAAGACCTGGAAATGGGGGCTCTCAGCGCCCCAATAGCGGTGTGTCCTCACTTGGGGTGATGTGGGGTAATGCCCTTGTGTGTGGGGAGTGGCATTGCCGATGGGTGAAGGGTGTGGGGGACTCTCAGGCTCACTTCGAGATCGGGGCATCCTTTCAAAAATGGCCGATCTCTGAAGAATCGGTCTCATCAGCGCATTCAACTCCCCAGTGATGAAAATAATTCTGAGTGTGGTCTAGCCAGGAGAGAAACCCACAGGACCCGAAAAGGTGACTAAGTGTGGTTAGATAGTGGTGGGGAACTCGCTGACAGACCTGGGGAGGAACTCCCAGCTAAACCTGCCTGAAGTGACACGTAGGAATTTTTCTGTTAAATCGCACCCTATAATGCATTTATATCAGGTTCTCGTCCTTTGAGGGGTGAACCTTATGATGTTGTCGGCAAAATCTGGAAACACAATCTCTCCAGAGAGAATCTCTCCCCATTTTCTGCCTGCGTTGCTGTACTCTCTGATGCTGAGTATGGGCTGAAATTGCCCTCCATGTCCCTGGCCTGCTCTTGTAGCCACAGTGTTTATATGGCTAGGCCAGTTCAGTTTCTGGCAATGGTAACCCCCAGAACTAAGTCTCAAAAGAAGATTTTCTGGTCATTATTAGGCTTTAGAAATAATGCAGAGGATGTTTACCAGGATGTTAGCAGTGCTGAGGTGAGAGATTGAAAACACTGAGGATACTGAACAGAGACAGACAGTTAAGAGGTGATGTGATAGCTGTTACCAAAGCATTGAGAGGCTATGAGAAAGAGAATAATTGTTCACTCTAATGAATGAATCAATAAACAGATATGGATTCAATATCATTCAGGGAGATGGTGGTGTAGTGATATTGTCACTGGACTAGTTATTCTGGGGCCCAGCCTCGTGCTCTGGGGACCCGAGTTCAAATCCCACCACAGCTGCTGGGGAAATTTTAATTCAATCATAAATTTGGAATGGTGACCCTGAAACTATTATTGATTGTTGTTAAAATCTCATCTGGCTCACCAATATCCTTTAGGGAATGAAATCTGCTGCCATTTCCTGGACCTGGTCTGGTGACTCTAGAATCATAGCAATGTGGTTGACCCCAAACTGCGCTCGGAAATGGACGAGCAAGCCCCTCCGTTCAAAAGCAGTTAGGGCTAGATGACGAATGCTGGCCTAGCCATCAACACCCACATCCCATGAAAGAATTATTAAAAATGACAAAAGATCTACAGAGCAGACAAGAGATTTTATTCAGCGTTGTCAGGATCTGGAATGCTCCAACAGCCACAGTTTTCCACCAAGGTATCTCTGTGAACTTAACTCATTACAGCTCAGATTCTCAACATGGTAGCCATTCACCACAGAGAATGGTGAAAGATGGCTGGTGTGCTCCACAGAAGAAGGTTAAATTGTTGTCTTTGTCTGTTTCGTTTATAATGAATTCTATTCCCTGGGAAATCACACAACGTAGAATTGAAGGAAATGGAAATATTATCAACCAGAGAACTTTTAGAACTAAAACAATGCTGATATTCTTTTGGCACGTGCCTGTGTTAATGGACAGGTTTTTCCTCCCCCTCCATCGCGTGTTCTGCAGCGACGGGAGGTGGCTCTTCAGTGGCCAGCGGTGAATTCTTCTGTTGTCAACGGGGTTTCCTGTTGAACACACCCCTTGCCACCACGAAACCCGCGGTGGGGGGTACGTCATCGGTGGGACCGTAAGATCCTGCCAGTGTGAAAACGAGAAAATCCCGCCAAGTGTCAAGCTCAACATTGCATAAATGTTACTAAATGATTTTTAATGTGATTATCCACGTGCACGCATCAGCCACCCTGATGGCCTCTCAGGAAGGTTGACAGTTTAGTGTTGAATTACTTTGGCACTGTTGCCTCGGGAACCTATGGAACTGGAAACTCGAGTTTGAGAGCTTGTTTCACTAAGTTTTGTGATCCTCGGGCTGAAAGGATAATATTCTAACATTACCACCTGGTTCCTCATCCCCAGATTCTAAATTGTACATTTCTCCATTGATTATTCATAGCACTGATACAAGAGTTGTTTGAAGTCTGGATTTTCTAATTAACTTTTTCCTTTTATTCTCAGGCTTGTTTGGAGATCAGAGCAAGCGGAAGGGTGTCGTGGCTGATCGGGTGAAGTATTGCTTATTAATGCGCTTCACCTTGTTTTGTTTTCACTCTGAAATTAATGAATGTGGTGTTGAACAGCTAATTAAATGTACAGGACCTCAGTTCATCAAACTGTGAGCTGTTGGCATCGACTGCACAGTTGAAGGACTCATGAATTTGTGTCTCATACTTCTGCTTTTGTTATGTTAATCTTGCCCAGCAGATGAGGAGTGTTCCGACACTCTGAGCGAGTACACGGTCAATTCCAGCCCAACAGACCCCGGAGTCCCAATACAAGTGAATTAACCAACAATTCGTATTTTCCAAAGATCTTTAACCCTTGACTACACCAATGAGTTTTACAGACACGAGATTTATAAGTAAAACATTAACAAACTATTTATTAATAAAAAACAGAAAAGGTGAACACATAAGGAAATAACAGGATAACCGTCTACCAGACTACCTAATCCCAAGATCCTGTCCCACAATTAGTCCAGACACGCACAAGACAAACACCAGGACAGGGTCAGCGAGGAATAAAATAAAACCGGGATTAAATGGGTAGGTGTGAGATGAGTCGTCACTGTGGTTGCAGTTTGTGGGAAATAAGTTTACTCGACAGGTTCAGGTTGGCGCAAATCCATCATTTGACCACCAGATGGTTTTTCACCTAAGACTTCTAGGTCAGTGCAGCTCTCGTCACTGGCCACCAGTTGGTGCTGTATGCAGGATGCTCAGGTTGGTTTACTTCTGCCTTTATACCACCAGATGGAGTTTCCGCCTCCATATGGGTACAACACGGCTCTGATCCTGGAATTTGGCTGTTTTCCGTGCCTGATTCCTGTACAAGACTTCTGGCAGCTTTATCACAAATGCTCCCATCTTAAGTTCCAATTCTTCAGCTCTTCCCAGCCCCTGACGCACACAATTCGAAGGTTACTGACCTTTGGGAAAAATTCTGCTTTCATACTCAAGATCTTTTTCCAAGATCTGTTGGCGCCTGTGCTCCTTTAACACAGGAAAGTCTTCATTTAAAAATTTTTTTTTTTTTTGAAAATTAGAGTACCCAATTCTTTTATTTCCAATTAAGGGGCAATTTAACATGGCCAATTTACCTACCCCGCACATCTTTGGGTTGTGGGGATAAAACTCACGCATCACAGGAAAGTTTTCACAGACTTGGTTGCAGTGCGTCTTAAACTCGTCTAGCATCGAGAGGGAGAAGGAAAGAGGGAGACACTGGCTGCTTAACAGAACTGAAGAAAAGGTTCCACTCCAGAAGACCCACCTTCATCCCTAAAAGTTACTGACTGGCTTCACCAGCCACAGGCCACAATAGGAGAAAGTTGAAAATCCCATATGCACTGATTGGCTGCTTGACCAGTCTGTTTATCAGAGGAGCAGGTTTGGTATCTTCTCGATGTATCAGTGCATCAAAATGTAATAACTTGCAAGTGAAAGTCTGTGGCTCACTTTTGTGTGATTCAGTGTGTCACCATCACTGGAGTTTCCTGCTCTTTAACACAAGAAACTGCTGATGAATGAATTTAACAAATGATCACAAGCATTTGATGGGACCATTCTCTGGTGAAGATTTCTTACTCTAATTCTGAAGATTTCTGGTTGAAATCGAATTGAAAAAGCAAGAGGAATTGATGTAGTTACATTCCATTCTTAAAACTTTTGTATTCTATGAAAATTGAAGTTATTGAGTTACATTGTTTTTTAACAACATTGCGCAGCCCCTTCCTGTTTGTTTACATTGGCTCGGCATTATAGCCAGTACAGTCAACTACAGTTTTAAAAAATTGTTATTAATATTTTTGCTGTTCATTGATGGGACATGGGTGTTGCTGGCAAAGCCAGCATTTATTTCCCATCCCTAATTGCCGTTGAACTGAGTGGCTTGCTGAGCTGTTTCAGAGGGCAGTTAAGAGTTGACCACATTGCTGGGATTCTGGAGTCGCATGTAGGCCAGACTGGGTAAGGTCAGCAAATTTCCTTCCCTCACAGACATTAGTGAACCAGATACGTTTTTACAACATCGACAATGGTTTCATGGTATTAATTAGAGTTTAAAAAAAATAAACTTTTAAAATAAAATACGCATTTTATTTCTCCAGTTTAGAAACTGCACACTCCCATCCACATTTAATGCAATGTGTTTTCATAATGGATGGTGGAGGATTAATTGCCTGATACAGAACTACACAGGCATGGAAGAAGCTAAGTTATCTGTCTCAGCTGGAATAGTACAGAGCAGTTCAGTTGATTTCAGTAACCTGCTGGCTTAGTGATGTGAGAACATTTAGCCTGGATTTCTGCTTTTAGTTGTTATCCACATCGCTGAATTGAAAAGTGCATGAGTGTGGATGAAACTGAGTACATCTTTGATACTTGGGTAGAGCCGATGTGAATGTGGGTGAAGCACCAGAAGGTTGTTAACTTGTGTAAATCCCTGTTCCAGCTTTGGTACCTCCAGGAGAAAAGGAAATCAAATTTTATTTGTACAGACATGAAAGAGGGTGAAGAATTTAAGAAAATTGGTGTCTGGTAAAACAAAATATTTTCAAAAGAATGATGGCTGAATTAATCATTGTCGCCGGTCAAACTTTTAAACATTTAATGGTGCAATATTTCAAATTGCTGCCGAGAGGGTGTTCTTTCCCCCCTTTCTAAATCATTCTATTCTCATTCCCTGATGGGATAGCATTTTCTAGCTCCATACTGGTATCTTTTGTTTGTTTTCAGAGTTGTTACATGAACATTGCAGCATCAAATAAACCAGTCTCTCTTTTATTAGGAAGAAGTCTTGTAAAACCAGGTTAAAGTCCAACAGGTTTGTTTCGAATCACTAGCTTTCGGAGCACTGCTCCTTCCTCAGGTGAATGAAGAGGTGGGTTCCAGAAACATATATATAGACAAAGTCAAAGATGCAGTATGGTACTTTGAATGCATGTCTTTGCAGGTAATTAAGTCTACTGGTCCAGACGGAGCAACTGGAGAGAGGGATAATCACAGGTTAAAGAGGTGTGAAGAAGAGGATCTCTTTAACTTGTGATTATCCCTCTCTCCAGTTGCTCCGTCTGGACCTGTAGACTTAGTTACCTGCAAAGAATTGCATTCAAAGTACCGTATTGCATCTTTGACTTTGTCTATATATACGTTTCTGGAGCCCACTTCTTCATTCACCTGAGGAAGGAGCAGTGCTCCGAAAGCTAGTGATTCGAAACAAACCTGTTGGAAACCTGTAAGACTTCTTGCTGTGCTCACCCCAGTCCAACGCCGGCATCTCCACATCTTTTATTAGTGACTATCTTGTACTTATGACCACTAGTTCTAGTCTTCCTTGAAAGTGAAAGTATCTTCTCCACGTCTAACTATTCAACCCTTTCTTATTTTAAGGATCTCTATCAGGTCACCCGTAGTATTTTATGAAGAAATAGCTCCAGCTCGTTTAATCTTCACTGATACAGTATCTTAATTCTGGTATCATTCAAGTAAATCTTTTTTGACACCACCTTCTATTCCTTTCTATCCTTTCTATTCTTTCTACAATATTGTGACCAGAACTACCTGCAATACTCTGCAAATGTGATCTAACCAAGGTTCCACACAAGTTGAACTGAATTTCTTTGCTTTTTGGTTTTATCACTCAAGAATAAATCACAGTGCTTAGTTTGCTTTTCCCTATGGCTTTATTATCCTGTGTTAGTACTTTGCCTTTTACGTATCTATAGCTCCCAGATATCTCTGCCCCATTTAGAGACTGGTTTTCCAAGAAATATGTGACTTCCTTATTCTACCAACCAAAAATGTAACAGTCCACAATGATCTATATCGATGTTAATTTGCCAATCATGTACCATGCTGCAAATTTATTCACGTAATTATGTGCAGGTCGCAAACCTCTTCTGTATTAGTTACACCTCCCAGTTCAATATCCATAAACGTTGAAATTGTATCTCTGATTCCCGAGTCCTACTTGTCTGTGCAGTGGAGCAGCATTTCCCATCTTTTGTCAGTCTGATTAACTACCTTTAACCCCTATTCTCATTTCTGTTGTGTAGCCAGCTTGCTATCCATTCTGCGACTTGTGCCCTGCCTTTGTGTTCTGAATAAAACATAGAATTACCTCCCTATTTCTGCAGGGAACTAACATTTCAAGCTCATATTTGTCCATTCCCGAGGTGGGTGTTATGATCAAGCCACAGGGAACTGCAGCAGATGTTTGTGGGAGGGAGGTTGCAATAAGACTGATTTATGTTAAAATCTCTCTTTTAGATGGCAGAAATCCTGCTTCAGTATGCCGACCGTGCTCTGAAGAAGTGTCCTGAACAAGGCAAGCTTCAGGTTATGGAGCAACATTTTGAGGCAAGTGACAACTTTGGTTTAAAAAAAAAAAAAGGCTTGCAATTATTGCACATGATAAAATGGCAACAGGTCATGAGTTTGGAGCTTATTGTGGGTTTACATTTTTGTGTATGCAGTGTTATGTCAGATGCTATAGCTCTGTACCTTGCATGCCTGATGGGACAGTGAATGTGATGAGTTTCTCTTTCCCAAGTATAGTAATAATCAGCACTGATCTCCATTGCTCACATGGTACCTACTTGTGAGTTTTCAGTTTCATAAAATGATTATGAATTATGTCTGCTCATTGACCTGATTTAAGCTGGCATTACAAATGCTACAGCTAGTCTCAGTGGCCAAAGGGAACAAGAAAATGAACTGAGCCAGATGTCGTGCTGCTGACCTCTATCGGTGTCCTGACTTTGAAAGCGTACACTTGGACTATTTTTACGGCAACAGAATCTGCCTTGGCTGTAATGCTGCCTTGTGAACTGTGTAGCCTGCCGATGCTCACGCCTTGACATCTAAATGAAAAGCAACTTGTTGGACGAACTCCTGGAGATTGCTCCTGGAGTGGCCAGTGAACTCTACCTCAGTAAGTCTCAGTGCCTCCAAGAAACAAAGGTAGTCAGTGGAAGTGGAGTATGAGGGGATGGCAGGGAGTATTTTGTTACTGATATGAGAATGTGACATTTGCCTCCTATTCTGAACTCACAGATGCACAGACAGTTTACACTTGACTATGTTATGCAGCGGGAATGTGTAGCATGACCTGCCCAAGGAAGCAGTGGAGGTGGATATCTGAAAGACTCGAGGGAAATTTACTTCTTGGGGACAATGGCTACCCACAGTAAAGATGGCTACACACACCTGGAAAATGGCCGGACCTACATTGCGGAAGCCACACATATATAAGCTAACTGCTTTGAGAACTCCAGTTGGTGAAATTATGAATTCTCTGAATTATTATCCATCCGCCATCTTCTTGCGGGGCGGACTCAGAGAGGACGGCAACCGCGCATGTGCGGGTGACGGCAGTTATGGGGCGTCGGCCGCGTCATCTATGCGGCGACGCCTTTACGCGGCAACAAAGCCTGGCGCGTGTAGATGACGCGGCCCCGATCCTAGCCCATCGTCGGGGCCTGAATCGGTCGGGATCGGGGCCGTTTCACGCCGTCGTGAACCTCAACAGTGTTCACGACGGCGTGGGCACTTCGGCGCGGGAGTGGAGAATCCCGCCCCTGGTGTCTGTGGTCCTTGCACGTTTACTTCAAAGCTGGCAATTGTTTGAGGCAGTTGTCGTTCAGATTACAAGGGCATTGTTCGACCAGAAGGAAATTGCATGATGGACAATTTCGAAGAATGACTCTTCAGGATAAAATATTGATCCTTTTTGCTTGCTTTATTGATATGGTCTCTGACTGTAATGAAGATAGGGACATTCAGATTGATAGATACCGGAACATTTATCTGCCATTCCCTCTGCTGGGTCAGGTGTAATATTGTGCGTATTTTGTCAGATGCAATGACACAAAGTTCAGAACGACCCAGACCTTTGCTGCTGCTCTGATCTGGAAAGTCAGCCCAGGAAAGCATGATTAATTGTACCATCTTTACCCTGTATGATTGATGTGTTCTTGGAAGGCCACATACAATCTTGTGCTATGGTTGTTAGATTTGTCGATATGATGTATCCAAAGTGGAATCTCAAATGGTTTGGTACATAGAAAGAAATTTGGCTGTCCTACATTAGAATGTGGTTTAATCTAATTCCAGAAATATTTAAAGTCTCCCGAAACTGTCGAGATTTGAATGATTATAAAATATTTTTTGCAGTTTAATATTTTGCAATAGTACTGTGTATCGATACATGCATTAAAATACAAATTGTATATTTTTAGGTTAGAAATATCACCATGAACTTAACGGACGTAATTCTCCGGCCTCGTTGCACTCTTGCTCAAGTGTAATGAGGCCGGTGAATAGCGGGAGATGCCAAAGACCAGATCCGCGCCAGGTGCCAAACAGTTTGCAATGCAACCGGCACACTCCCGTAGGCGAAATCGGGATGGCGAGAAACTAATTATCACCACTTAAGCCCAATTTCCACACAATTAATGAGAGCCATCCATATCCAACGGCCTCCTGTCATTCAGTTGCCTTCCCAACAAGTGCTCACGCTGGCGCTGATTAATATTCCTTTTGAAAAACTTGAACCTGGCGGAAGGGCTTCTGTGGGGAGCCAAGGAGTTGAGTAGCCATCTTTGCTCAGAGGCAAAGAACCTGGGGATGCTGGGCTTGCCACGCCAGTGCTCGGTGGGGGGTGGGGGACAATTGGCTGGGGTTGTGGGACCCTCCACAGAGGTGGGCCGCCATGGAGATGTGGGGGTGTGGGTGCGTTGGGTGGGCAACCGGGGGGAAACTGCTTACAGCACCACCATGCAAACCCCTGGATCGTGTGTACCCGTTCTGGGGGCAATGCCTGTCCCTACCCATCTGCCCCAACGACCACCCATAACCCTCACCGTTGCTGAGGCCCCTGGCTGCGTGACTGATGGATATTGCGAATAAGGAATTGGCAATCGTGGTTAAGTGAGCCCTTCACTCATGCCAATTGCATTCCTGTGGTTGGGCAGGCCATGTAGCATGTGGTAGTCATTGCCTAGAATCCCAGTCACACCCTGATGGCTGTACACTGTTTGAACATTGCGGGAGGCAACACCACACACACAACATCCGAACATCCAGGGAACGGGACACAGCTCCGGGGACATGTTCATGGCCGGAGGGTGGGTGAGTGCCATGGGTGGAGGGGTGGGGAATGCCTGGATAGATGAGCAGGGGGTCAGGCCGCATTGCGGAAGGAAGTGACAGAGGCATCATAATGGTTGTGTGAAAAGGTGCTTATTGTGTTGTACAAACCCCACTGCCGGTGGTGCCGCCACTGCTCCCACCCCCTCCCCCGGTGCCCTCAGTGATCCGCAACGTGCTTGGCACTCCTAGTCTATCCTGTGTGTTTCCCCAGGATGTACATCTGAGGTGGAGGCTGCCAGCTGCTTACCTCGTCCCGTGGTCTTCGATGTCCCTGGTGGGCATCCTCTGGGGCCGGAGGTCCCCAACTCACTCGGTGGCACATGCATAACCGTGCTGTCCTGACCTGTGTGTTGGCTGCAAGATGCGACCGCAGCAGAGGGGTTGAATTTTGGGGAGCTGGTGACCACCCAATCCACTGGACGGGCCCGGATTGGCACCCAGTTCCTCCTGATCGGTGACCATAGGGCCCTGGGGTTCACCTTGGGATGGAGGGGCAGCTGGTTCGAGCCCCACCTGCCCCTGCATCATCTGGCTCTACCAACCCTGGCATTTCCCCATGGTCTGCACCATAGTGTTGACGCCCTCAGCGATGCTCCTCAGTGACTGGGACATGCTCTGCAGCTCCTCAGCTTTGCCCACCTGTGACATTGACGGGCTTCGCAGCTCCTCGGCCATTCCCATCTCAGAGCGTGACATGTCCCGCAGAATCTCTTCAAGGTCGCCTTGGTACTGGTGACATCCCCCAGCGAGTCGGACATTTTGCTGAGACCCTCGGCCAAGGCCGTCACCGACTACGCGACGCCTTGCACACCTTCACTCAAGGTGCTGACATCGTGCACCAGGTTTTCCACTGCAGTTGCCACCCTTGCAATGTTGGCCTTGGCGCCACTCATTGCCGACACTATCTCCTGCTCCCCTAATCTCTGGGACTCTTCAAGCTGCTATGAATCTGCTGGAGTGCCACTGACATCTCCCTCTGAATGTCCAGGTTGCTCTCTATCATCTCCATTCTGTCTCGCCTGGGGTTCCTGCCTGCATCTAATATGCATCATCACCTGTGTGATGCTCTACATATCCCATCGAAGTGCGTGTATCTGCACTGATGGGGGGGTGGGGATAACGGCTGTGCCACAATTATGGTTGCATCCTCGGAACTCCCACCTGAGGTGTTCTCCTCGGAGTCAGGAGAAGGGGCCACCCGGGATGGGCCGGCACCATCGACTGAAGGACCTGTGGGTGAATGGACATGCGGTCAGTGGGAGGGATGGGTCAGTCAGTAAGGCAATAATTACTCAGGTTTGACAGATCCCCCGTGTTGGAACCCAGTGGTTTCTCACCTCTGCGTGGTGACCGACCTGTCCTCGGCCACACAGGTCACCTCCAGGGTACGTCCCTTGAAGGAGGTGAGAATTCCTATGTCCGTGAGTCTGGGCCCTCTCCCGACGGTTATGGGAGAGCTTTTCTTGAGGGGAGATGGAGAGGGCATCGTTAGCCGCACGCGTGGTTCACAGTGGTGGGAATGGGGTGGACGGAAAGGTTGGGGGTTGCATGGGGAGCTGGGGGTGGATGCTTCCTTGGGGGTTGGGGTGGGGTGGAATTGGTGTCTGCTCACTCATGTTGCCCGGTGTAGGTCGTTGACCTTTATTCGGCACTGAAGGCCAATCCTCCTGGTCGTGCTCCCTGAGCTGACAGCTGCTGCCACCTCATTCCAGGCAGCACTGGCTGCCTTGTGGCCGACTCTCCAGGACATCCCTCCTGGCCTTACAATCCAGCAACCCCCTCAGGTCAGCATCTCTGAATCTTGGGGCCGGTGTCCTGAGCTCCTGTTGCGAGCTGGCTGGGGTTGGCTGAGCAAGTGCAGCTTAAGTGCTGCTCGATCTTGTCGGGGGTGGGGGGGCCTGGATGGCGAGCACGGTCCAGGCGAATCAGCTGGCGAGTCTCCATTTGCGATGAGAAGTCCATGAAGCCTAGTTAAGTAGACCAATTAACGTTGAATTGCATTGCCGATCTGTCTGTGCAGGGTGCCGGGAAGCCCCTGGCAATTCCCGCTCGCTGCCATACATCAAAATGTTTCTGGCGAATTATGCAAAGAATGTTATTATTTGCACAGTTCTGTGGGAATGTTAAAAGTTAACATGAAGTCCTGCAGAATAGTCCAGTTATTTCTATGTGGAATTTACAAATTATAAAGGTATGAAAATATAATTAATGATTGATAGAATGTTGTTTTCTGAGTTTACCTCAGTCCTGTTGTTAAGAACCTGGTGGAGATCAACAAACTAAAAGAACAAAACTTACTGAATGATCCCAACGAGAAAATCAACTGACAAGATTTCACTTTTTATCTCAACAATTAAACCAAAATCAACTTAAATTAAACTTGAACCTACAGGCAATTGCAGTTCATAAAAACTTTAAATTACACTTTAAATAGAAGATACAGCGAATCACACGGATTTACCAGGCAGTCCGCTGAGCATATATGGCACTGATTCCAGCCACACAATCCTTCAAACTCTGAATTTCCTCAAATCAAGCTCATCAGCTTTGCTCCATCTGATTCTATGATCACAATTCTCACCAGTAAACTGCTCTTTTCCGGATCTTTCTCAACTCTTCTCCCGAATTCAATATTCTTAGTCTTCTTATCCAGTTGCTCCATAAATTCGTCTCTTGACCTCCTCCTCCTGCAGTGGACCTGGTCACTGGACCCATTTATGTTGCACTCCATGTCACTGGCCATGGGTTTCACGTTGTGTTTAAATGCTCTGCCTTTTTCGATGTCCTTTGCTGCACTTCATTTGCTGCCTGGGTGATGCACTAATCCACAAAAAACTCACTAATATTAAATTACAAGTACTCAGGAACATCGAGAATCATTGGGATGAAGAGATAGTGGAGATCAAAAACAAGACGTGCTCCCTTGGTACTGTTCTTGCCGAGCCGTTGAGACTGCAGTCCTCCCTTCTCGCTGCAGGAACCAAGCCATCCTGCACTATCCGCACACACCAAATGACCCTAGCTCCGATTCACATTGGCTCGTACCGTGTCCTGTCACAGACTGAGTCAACATCCTGGCAACGATCAACCTCGGCTCCCTTGTGCATGTGCACCACATCCACCGGTGGCACCGCCGTCTTGGGTCTGTTTCCGCCAGCCATGACCCCATCGTACCCGGACAAATTGAATGTTAATCACGCTGCCAGTCATAAGTGGAAACCTATATTTGTGATTCTTAACTCTTGACTGTTGAGACTCTTGGATGAACTGGACAATTGCAAATGTTGCACTCTTGCTATTAAAAGGGGCGTGGGATAAACCTAGGAATAACAAGCCAGTCAGCTTCACATCACTGGGGGGGCATCTTTTAGGAATACTAATCTGGAAGAAAATGATCAACCTCTTAGACAAATATGAATTATCAAAGGAGAGTCAGCATGGATTTGTTAAAGGTAAATAGTGTTTGACTAAGTTGATTTACGTTATTGATGAAATAACAGAGAATGGATGAGGACAGCGTGTTTGATGTGGATATGGATTTTTTTCAGATGGTGTTTGCTTATGTCTTAGCCTTCTTAGTAAAATTGAAACCCAATGGATCAAAAGGGCAGCAGCAACATGCAAAGGAAGTTGGCTAATGGATAGGAAAGAGGTAGATGGGATGAATTTGTGTTTTGAGGGACCTGAGGGAGTCATACAGTGGTGTCATCCAAGAGACCACTGCTGTTTTTCAGATATTTTAGATTTGGACTTGGGGATACAGGGCACAATTTAGAAATTTGCAGATGACGCAAAACTTGCAAGTGTAGTGGACAGTGCGGAAGATAGTAACAGACTTCAAGAGGCAGGTTGGTGGAATGGGTGGGCTGAGCAGATAATTTCTAATGGTGTAAAGTGTGAGTTGATATACTTTATAATCTTTATTAGTGTCACAAGTAGGCTTACATTAACACTGCAATGAAGTTACTGTGAAAAGCCCCTAGTCACCACATTCCGGCGCTTGTTCGGGTACACAGAGGGAGAATTCAGAATGTCCAATTCACCTAACAGCACGTCTTTCGGGACTTGTGGGAGGAAACCGGAGCACCCGGAGGAAACCCACGCAAACATGGGGAGAAGGTGCAGACTCCACACAGACAATGACCCAAGCCAGGATTCGAACCCGGGTCCCTGGCGCTGTGAAGCAACAGTGCTAATCGCTGTACCACCGTGCAGCCCCTTTTAGTAGGAACAATGAGGAAAGATGATGTAAACAAAGTGGCGAGATTTTCAAAGGCGTGCAAGAACAGAGATTTGAGTGATTTGCACAAATACCTGAAGGTGATAGGACAGGCTGACAAAGCATGTGGTTTCTGAGATTTTCAAATCGAGGCTTTGGGTGGGATTTCCCAATCCGGCAGAAGTGGCTCGCCATTGGTCACTTATCTTTCAGTCCCGCTGCTGTCTACGGCATTTTGCGTGGCTCGCCCATCCTGCCACGGGGTGGGTGGGGGCATCGCCTTCGGCAAAGCCAGAAAATCCCACCCCGTGAGTATAAAAGGCAATAGATTATGCAAAACCTATATAAAGTATTAGTCCTAGCTGGAGCATAGTGTCCAATTCTGGGCATTACAGATGAGGAGAAATGTGAAAACTTCACAGAGCGTATAGAAGAGATTTACTAGAATTATTCCAGAGATGAATTATGTAAATAGACAGGAGAAGCTGGGGTTGTTTTGCTTGGAATCGAGAAGGCCACAGGAGATTTGACTGTAGGCGTTTAAAATGATCATGGGTTTAGATCAAGTAAATCAACAAATGCTGTTTCCAGTGGCTGAAGAGACATTAACCAGATTTATGGTGATTGGCAAAGGTTGGGCAGCACGGTGGCACAGTGGTTAGCCCTGCAGCCTCACAGCGCTAGGGACCTGGGTTCAATTCTGTCCTCAGCTGACTGTGTGGAGTTTGCTCATTCTCCTCATGTCTGCGTGGGTTTCCTCCGGGTGCTCCGATTTCCTCCCGCAATCCAAAGATGTACAGTTTAGATGGAATAGCTATGCTAAATTGCCTCTTAGTGTCCAAAGATGTGTAGGTTGGGTTACAAGTTTGAGGGGATGGGCCTGGGTGGAGTCCTCCTTCAGAGAGTCAATGCAGACCCAATGGGCTGAATGGCCTCCTGCACTGTAGGAATTCCATAGTTAACCAGAGGCAACCTGAGGGAAAGTGTTCATGTGCACCAAGTGATGAAGAATAGGAATGTGCTAGCTGATAGGTTGTTGGATACTGATTCTGTTGCTGCTTTCAAAAGTGCTCTGGATAGATATGTGAAGGAAAAATAATTGCAGGAATATGGGGAATGAATGCAGTTCGACTAACTGGATCGCTCTATGAAAATGCTGGTGCAGAAACAATGGGCTAAATGGCCTTTTCTAAACTGTGCCATTCTATGATTCCACGATAATATATATGTATGTTTACTATCTTACTGATCAGTCATAACAAATATGGATACAGCACATGATTGTGCTGGTACTGTCTCAAAGGAGCAGTTTATGTGTCTCATGCTTTTCCATTTGTATATTTAAATGTTAAATACTTTAAATAGGTAGAACTCTTGTGACATTTATGCCACAGATATCAAATTATTGAGCTGTAACTGCACTCGAAAAGATAGTCTTTCAACAGAGGCTACATCCAGCTATAACAGTTGTGTTTAACAAAATGAAATACTTTTGAAGAGCAGCAATTGTTCAATCAGCACTGCCAGATTCTCGCAAAGCTCAACAAAATATATAAGCAGAGAATCACATTTTTTTTTTCGCTTGGTTAAAAATTGCCGCTAAGAAACTTACTGTTTGAATATTGCCAGGAAATCTTTAACTTCACAGAGCATCATGGAATTGTTATGGCGCAGAAGGAGGCCACTTGGCCCACCGTGCCCTCACTTGCTCTCTGAATGAGCAATTCAACACGTTCCACGCCCCCACCTTCTCCCCGTAACCCTGCACATTCCCTTTCAGTGAGCAGTATAATTCCCTTTTGAATGCTTCAATTAAACCTGCCTCCACCACACTCTCAGGCAGAGCATTCCAACCCGAACCACTCACTACCTAAAAAGTATTCTTCTCATATCACTTTTGCTTCTTTTACGAATTACTTTAAATTTGTGTCCCCTCATTCTCGATCCTTTCACAAGTGGGAACAATTTCTCCGTATCCATTCTGTTCAGACCCTGAATGATTTTGAATTCCTCCATCAAATATCCTCTCAACCTCCGAAGTTCCCATGTGGCATGGGAATTGTAAGCACCAGGACCAAGCTTCCTATCCATGCTCTAAAACTAATTTCTAAATATCCTCCCAACCTTCTTTTCTCCAAGGAGCCCAGCTCTAACTGCTGCAATCTTATCTTTTACTGCCCAAGTTTTTCATCCCTGCAGCTATTTTTGAGAACATTTTCTATCCAATGCTTTCACTTCCTTCCTAAAGTGCTCTGTCCAGAACTAGACGCAGTACTCCAGCTGAGGCCGAACTAGTGATTTTTCCAAATTTGACATGACTTCCCTCTGGGGCCAGCACGTCGAAAAAATCCAACAATCTTTTTGTACTTCATCAGATAGCTTAGATTTTATGCTGGAGATTATGGTGTTCAACTTTCATCCACAGCCTTCTGACCCAGCGATATGTTGCCAAAATTCTGAGGTGATTATTTCTCATTTTACTTGGAGAATTATTTGAGATGGAATTGCACGCTCAGACCTCTGTTAAAGAAATCCCAGTGATTCTATCATGTTGTCATGATCAGACTTCTAATGTTTTAAGGATACTGACTTTATTTTATTCTGATTTCTTCTGTAGGACATGGTACCCGTCATGGTTGATTATTGCCTTCTGCTTGAGCGCACGTAAGTCTTGGATGGGATTTTCTCCATGAATTTTAATCTGTTTATACCTGTATTTAGTTGAAAATCGTCTTTTTTTTTGCTTTTGGTTTTGGAAAGATTTTTATTTGCAAACGTCTGTATTTTTATTTTTCCCCTCCAATTCCGGTTTCATTGAGGTTTTCAAGATGTGTTTGGGCCTCTAAAATAAAGTTAATATTACTGTTGATGACGGTAAGATTTTATGTGGTAGTTTCTATGAGAGTAAATAGATCCTGTAAAACCTAATTTCTTCAACCTGAGCTGATTGGCGTGCTGGTGCGTTAAGAAGCAGATTTTTCAGCAGATTTACCAGTGTAAATCCTTTCATTGGTATTTGAGAAATTCAGTGCATCATTGTTTTTTTTATAACTCAGATAGATTAGCACAGTCCATCCACAAACCTGACCTTGACCTTCTCTGCGAATGGCTAAGTGTTCCTCCAGTCACTATTATGTAGTGGTACCAACATTTTGCTTTAAGCTGTTTTATGCCATTAGTTCCCTACCTGGTGAAAAGTCTCCTAAAAAATAGGATTTCTAGTGGTGACAGTTGATGCATGGTCCTGTTGATGTGTCCTCTGTGCACAGTTGGTACATAAGTTGTGTATTTGGCATGATGCTGGTAGCATGCTGTCTTATTATATTTGAAGTAGTGTTTTTTTGATCAGTTCCTGTATCTGACCATTCAAGTTAGGAAGAAGTGATCAGTCAACTAAAATTGCTGCTTTTGTGTTATGAAACAACATTGCTGCAGTGCTTATAATGCACCAGTGAGTACTGGTATTTGTGAATATATGAAGCAAGTATAGGATGGATTAAAGCTCGCCATTCAACCAGTGTTTGGCTTGTGACGTTTTAATATTCAAGGATGCAAAGGCCATGATTTGCATCTGTGTTTGCCGCGAGCGAAAACAGCGACATGAGCGGAAAATATCACGAGACCCAAAACACGCAAATTCTGCCAGCAAGATCTCGCAAACCTATTGTCCCCGCCTCCCCCTCCAGTGGCCTTGGTAAACTGCTCCTTTGCCCAATGTACCCCAACGTTGGGATCTTCTTATCACGTCAGTGAGGTTTACAACAGGTTTCTAAAATGAGAACTAGGCAAAGTTTCACGCTGATGTGAAAGTGTGACAAGATTGACCCCCTGCCCACCCCTGTAAGAAAGTCCATTCACGTCACCGTGATGGAAGACAAGTATAAATCACAACTGGCCTCCCAAGGTGAGCACCTGGCGAGCAGACCTCCCAGAGGAGCTCAGGTCAGTGCATCACTTTGTGGGGGAGAGGGTCATTCCTGCCACTGAACAAGGATTATCCCCTGTGTCATGGGGTAGTGCTGGGGAGGGGGGAGTGGTTTGCATGGGGGAATTGTGCGGAGGAGTGGTGCGTGTTGGGGAGGGGTTTACAAGTGAACTTTTGTGCATTAGACCAGCCTTTAAACATGACTGCCCGATCTTCAAAACCCGAAGTTGCTGTCAGACTCCGCCCCTCCAATGTAAAACTGTAGACTCGTCCTTGCCATTTTTCTTTGCTATCACCTGAAAGATATGACGGAGAAAGCCTCTGTTGGTGCTAGCAGCTTCACCACCACTTTTCTTGCTCGCTATTGGCCTTCGCTGATACTGGGGGGAAGTTTACCCTTTGAGTTAGAGTTGAGAAGCAATAATCATGTTACTCCAGGTATTCTACAGGCCTCCAAACAGCAAGACAAAGATAGATGAGCAAATTTGCAAGGAATCACAGACATGCGCAAGAATTATAGAGTGGTGATATTGGAGGACTTATTTTATCCAAATATTGATTTGAGATAAAGACAGGCGGAGAAAGAATTGTTTAGGAGAACTTTCTTGAACAATCTGTTTCTAGTCCAACGAAGAACTGACGTTGCTGGATCTGGTCCATGGGAATGTTGCACCAAGTGGCCCAAGTATCTGTTGGGCAACACTTGGGTAACAGTGATCATAGTATCAAAATCTTTACATTAATATTGAAGAAGAGCAACTTCTCCAAGACGAACAATCTAAAATAGAACTTCTAAATTGGAAGAGGGTTAACTGCAGTGGGATGAGAAGAAATCTAGCCTGGGTAAAACAGAATCAAAGGCTAATGGAATAATGGGTCATCTTTAAGGGGGAAATGTTTCGGGTACAAGCTAGATACTAACCACCAGGGGCAAAGATAGGTTAATCAAAGCCATGGTACCTGAGGGAGATCGAGAACATGACGGAACAAAAAAAAGAGGGTGAATGATGCATGCCAGGTGAAAGCGTGAAACAGATCAAATCCAATAGCAGTTTAACATTGGTAATGTCAGGGAGACAAGGAAATAGCTGAGGAACTAAATAAGTACTTTGTGTCAGTCTTCACAGTAGAAGACATGAGTAATATCCCACCAATTCCGGAGAGTCAGGGGGCAGAGTTGAATATGATAGCCATCACAAAGGAGAAAGTGCTAGAGAAACTAAGAGGTCTAAAAATTGATAAATCTCCGGGCCCAGATGGACTACATCCTAGAGTTCTAAAGGAGATAGCTGAAGAAATAGTGGAGGCATTAGTTATGATCTTTCAAATGTCACTGGAGTCCGGGAAAGTCCCAGAGGATTGGAAAATCGCTGTTGTAACCCCCTTGTTCAAGAAGGGAACAAGGAAAAAGATGGAAAATTATAGGCCAATTAGCCTAACCTCGGTTGTTGGCAAGATTCTAGAATCCATTGTTAAGGATGAGATTTCTAAATTCTTGGAAGTGCAGGGTCAGATTAGGACAAGTCAGCATGGATTTAGCAAGGGGAGGTCGTGCCTGACAAACCTGTTAGAGTTCTTTGAAGAGATAACAAATAGGTTAGACCAAGGAGAGCCAATGGATGTTATCTATCTTGACTTCCAAAAGGCCTTTGATAAGGTGCCTCGCGGGAGACTGCTGAGTAAAATAAGAGCCCATGGTATTCGAGGCAAGGTACTAACATGGATTGACGATTGGCTGTCAGGCAGAAGGCAGAGAGTTGGGATAAAAGGTTCTTTTTCGGAATGGCAACCGGTGACGAGTGGTGTCCCGCAGGGTTCAGTGTTGGGGCCACAGCTGTTCTCTTTATATATTAACGATCTAGATGACGGGACTGGGGGCATTCTGGCTAAGTTTGCCGATGATACAAAGATAGGTGGAGGGGCAGGTAGTATGGAGGAGGTGGGGAGGCTGCAGAAAGATTTAGACAGTTCAGGAGAGTGGTCCAAGAAATGGCTGATGAAATTCAACGTGGGCAAGTGCGAGGTCTTGCACTTTGGAAAAAAGAATAGAGGCATGGACTATTTTCTAAACGGTGACAAAATTCATAATGCTGAAGTGCAAAGGGACTTGGGAGTCCTAGTCCAGGATTCTCTAAAGGTAAACTTGCAGGTTGAGTCCGTAATTAAGAAAGCAAATGCAATGTTGTCATTCATCTCAAGAGGCTTGGAATATAAAAGCAGGGATGTACTTCTGAAGCTTTATAAAGCATTAGTTAGGCCCCATTTAGAATACTGTGAGCAATTTTGGGCCCCACACCTCAGGAAGGACATACTGGCACTGGAGCGGGTCCAGCGGAGATTCACACGGATGATCCCAGGAATGGTAGGCCTAACATACGATGAACGTCTGAGGATCCTGGGATTATATTCATTGGAGTTTAGGAGGTTGAGGGGAGATCTAATAGAAACTTACAAGATAATGAATGGCTTAGATAGGGTGGATGTAGGAACGTTGTTTCCATTAGCAGGGGAGACTAGGACCCGGGGGCACAGCCTTAGAATAAAAGGGAGTCACTTTAGAACAGAGATGAGGAGAAATGTCTTCAGCCAGAGAGTGGTGGGTCTGTGGAATTCATTGCCACAGAGGGCGGTGGAGGCCGGGACGTTGAGTGTCTTTAAGACAGAAGTTGATAAATTCTTGATTTCTCGAGGAATTAAGGGCTATGGAGAGAGAGCGGGTAAATGGAGTTGAAATCAGCCATGATTGAATGGCGGAGTGGACTCGATGGGCCGAATGGCCTTACTTCCGCTCCTATGTCTTATGGTCTTATGGTCTTATGGATTTAGGAAACAATATTTAGGGAAAGTAGATGTATTTTGTCCAGTTCTGGTCACCGCACTTCAGAAGGATATTCGGGTCCTTAAGAGGGCTTAGGATTGCATATTAGAATGGGATGAGGGATTTTAGCTACAATATAGATTGGAAAAGCTGGGGTGGTTCTCCATGAAGCAAAGGAGATTGAAGGGACATTTTTTGGAAGTGCATAAGATAAGGTAGACATTCCTATCAGTAGAAGAACTAGAGGATAATATTGAGGAATGGATTGATTGGATTGTTGTACACTAGGAATGGAGAAAGAAAAGCTGGTCCTATTAGCTGGAGGATAGAATTGGGGGAATATGATTGACTAGATTGCTCTACGAAGAGTTGGCATATGTTACTTGTGCTGAATGGCCACCTCCTGTGCTGTGATAACACTTTGATTATGACTCCATGACACAATGACTCGCATGTACCTCTGTGTTAGCTGTTTGAATCCGTGCTAACTGTTGAGTTTGTGTAAAGGATAAGCTATGTGACCACAGTAGCAAGGAAGATGATATGATTACAGCAAGATGTACTGAAGATGAATGTGCTGAAATTCATTTGTCTAGGTAATGATGAACATTTCCTGTACAAATTGTATTTGTTTACTTTGCATATCTTACACAACTTCGCTTTAAGGAATGCGAGGGAATGGTGCAGCTTAGAAGGAGTTGATTTGGACCAGTGTGCCTGTGCGGCCTCTTTGAAAAGAACTCGGCACTTAGTCTGATAGCCCTGTAGATTTTTCAACTTTAAGTATTTAGCCAATTCCCTTTTTAAAACTATTAACATAATAACATGGGCAGCACGGTAGCATAGTGGTTAGCACAATTGCTTCACAGCTCCAGGGTCCCAGGTTCGATTTCCGGCATGCGTCACTGTCTCTGCGAAGTCTGCACGTTCTCCCCGTGTGTGCGTGGGTTTCCTCCGGGTGCTTCGGTTTCCTCCCACAGTCCAAAGATGTGCAGGTGAGGTGGATTGGCCATGCTAAATTGCCCTTAGTGTCCAAAATTGCCCTTAGTGTTGGGTGGGGTTACTGGGTTATGGGGATTGGGTGGAGGTGTGGGCTTGGGTAGGGTGCTCTTTCAAAGAGCTGGTGCAGACTTGATGGGCCGAATGGCCTCCTGCACTGTAATTTCTATGAAACATAAGAACTAGGAGCAGAAGTAGGCTATCTGGCCCCTCGAGCATGCTCCGCCATTCAATAAGATCATGGCTGATCTTTTTGTGGACTCAGCTCCACTTACCCGCCTGCTCACCGTAACCTTTTATTCCTTTACAGTTCTATTGATTCTGCCTGCACCACCCTTCAAGGCAGTGTCTTCCAGATCACAACAGCATGCTGCGCCAAAATATCTCTCTTCATCTCCCTTCTGGTTGATTTGTCAATTGCCTTAAATATAATATCTGTATGCTAACATGAGGAGGAATTTTAAAGAGCACAAACCAAATCTATTAGTGGTGCAATCCTGTAAGAGTTAATGCAGTGGTTTAAATTTGCAAGCTGGTACTAGTACATGCTTTCTATTCGAGGTCAGTCTTATGATGCAAGGGAAACAAATCTGACACGTGAGCTTTTCCACTCTCCTTTGTAAACGATCATCAATCATTTATGCCCATCTGCTGCGTCATTTGGATACAAGTTTTCTTGAGATTTCATAAGGTAAAACTCGCAACTGTCTCACTCTGTTGCTTGCATAACATTAACAGCAGTGTAACATTAATTGTATGTGAAACACTTTGAGATGTGAGGAACATAATAAGTGTAGATTTTTAGTAGCATTTAACACGATTAATACATTTACTAAAAGACATTTCAACATTTGACAACATTAGCCTGCTTTTGATGTTGAATGTTGTCATGTGTAACTTGCACATATGTGAAACCAAATGATGTTTTTTGTGTACCTTCAAGGGATGTGAACATCATGGTATGGTCAGCATTTGTTGCCCACCCTAATTGCCCTTGAAAAGGTGATGGTGAGCCACCTTCTTGAACTGCTGCAGTCTAGGTGGTGTAGGTACACCCACCGTGCTGTGCGAGTTTGGACTTGCACTCCAACTGCCACTCTGTGTGCTCTGCTGCACTACCACATGCCCCTTGAAATTCTTTACTATCCTGTTTATGAACAAACAACTATATACAAGAAAAGACAATTTAAAAAAATGGTGAGGTAACATAATATAGTAACTCAAAATTTCAGTCTATCAGGAGACTTCGCTGAGAACGCCTCAGCTCTCTGTCCGATTCTGTCTCGGTTGAGGTAGTGATAGCAGCAGAGGGATGGTTTGTAGTTGAGAAAGTGTATTAGTGCTGACATCTGGGGCGGGATTCTCTGACCCCCTGCCGGGTCGGAGAATCGCCGGGGGCTGGCGTGAATCCCGCCGGTTGCCGAATTCTCCGGCACCGGATATTCGGCGGGGGTGGGAATTGCGCCGCGCTGGTTGCCCCCCCCCCCCCCTCCCGGCGATTCTCTGGCCCGCGATGGGCCGAAGTCCCGCTGCTGGAATGCCTGTCCCGCCGGCGAGAATCAAACCACCTCTCTTACCGGCGGGACAAGGCGGCGCGGGCGGGCTACGGGCTCCTGGGGGGGGCACGGGGCGATCTGGCCCCGGGGGGTGCCCCCACGGTGGCCTGGCCCGCGATCAGGGCCCACCGATCCATGGGCGGGCCTGTGCCGTGGGGGCACTCTTTTCCTTCCGCCTTCACCATGGTCTCCACGATGGAGGAGGCGGAAGAGACCCCCTCCACTGCGCATGCGCGGGGATGCCGTGAGCGGCCGCTGGCGCTCCCGCGCATGCGCCGTCCGGCAAAGTCACTTTCACGCCAGCTGGCGGGGTGGAAATCAGTCCGGCGCAGGCCTAGCCCCTCAAGGTTAGGGCTCGGCCCCTCAAGATGCGGAGGATTCCGCACCTTTGGGGCGGCGCGATGCCAGACTGATTCGCGCCGTTTTTGGCGCCGGTCGGTGGACATCGCGCCGAGTGCGGAGAATCCCGCCCCTGATTCAGTTCCCATTGAAACAACATCGGACCTTTCCTCTGGAGTAACCAGGTCCACTGAACTTGGCACTATTGGAGAAATGCTGGTAGATGCTACTGAATCAGCCTGCTCTGCTTGAATTATGTTAGTTTCTCTCTTCCTTATGTGGTCTACATGTTTCCTTTTTTTTCTTTGGCGGTCACCCAGATAGGACACGGGGCCTGTTTTCGTTATGATCTTCCAGGGGATCCAGAATGGGCCACCTTTTAAAGTTCCAGACGAATACTAAGTCATTCACCTCAAACACGTTTAACATAATCTTGATATCACTTTTGTGTACCTTGTTTCACCTCCACCTTCCCGGCTAAATTGTGAAATACTAGGTCAAGTCTGGTCCAGAGGCTCCTCCCCATTAGTAGCTCTGCGGGCGTTACTCCCTGAGTGACACGCAGTGTCGTTCTGTAAGTCAGGAAGAATCTAGCAAGCTTCAATCGTAAAGGTATTGCCGGCTGTTTTTTCATCGCTGACTTGAATTTCCGGACAGCTCTTTCTGCTAAGCCATTTGAGGCTGGGTGATAGAGTGCCGTGCACACGTTTCAAAGAACAAAGAACAGTACAGCACAGGAACAGGATCTTCGGCCCTCCAAGCCAGTTATTTTGTCTAAAATGCGGAAACTCTGCCCCTGTAAAGGCAGTGCCGTTATCGGGGACTAAAACTTCTGGCAGGCCATGCTTGGCAAAGGTTTGTCAAAGTCTTTTGATTATTGCAGGTGATGTTGTTCTCATTTCATAAATATCAAGCCACTTGGAATGGGCATTAACAATAATTAAGAACATGGTGCCCATAAAAGGACCTGCCCAAGGTTGGTCAGACCACTCCCATGGGTACATGTGAGCCGAAGGGGGCAGAGTTTGTTGCGCCTGGTATTGATCCCAACTTCACATCCTTATCAATACCTGGCCATCAAATATAATTTCTGGCGCGCATTTTCATTTTGGCTTGACCTGGGTGTGCATTGTGTAACACTCCTGTAGCAACATTCCTCTTGCTGGGCATGGAACCGCCATTCTAGATCCCCACGGTAACACTCCACCTCACAGCTCAGTTTGTCTTTGTAGAGATGGGATGGCTTGAATTAGTCTGGCTTGTCTGGCCATCCATGGAGAATGAGTCTAATTGCGAATTTGAGTGGATGACACTGCCAGTGCATCCAACAGGTTGAGGGCTAACATTTTTCTTGTGGTACTGGGGGTGGTGGTATGATTCGAGGCAGTAGAAGCCGACTCAGGGCATCTATGTTCGAGATTTGGGCACCCGGTCTGTGTTGGAACATGCAGTTGTTAAGCTGCCAGAAATAAAGCCCACCGCTGGACTCTGGCTGATGCAATAGGAGGAATAGGCTTGTCCTCACAAAATAACCCTCGTAGTGGCTTATGATTGGTTGTGATCACGAATTGATGCCCGTTCACATACTGGTGGAATTTCTAACCCCGTAAATGATGGCTAGGCCCTCTCTCAATTTGAGTATTTTTCTCGGCATGAGTTAAGGTTCGTGACATAAAATCAATGGGGCATTCTACGCCATCTCCCATCCTATAAGATAACGCTGCCCCTGTGTCATCGGGCGATGCATCACAAGTTAAGATTATCTCTCTCTTTGTGTTGAAATGACTAGCAATTGTAAGTTTGCCTTTCTCATAGGCTTGTTTTTGTGGCTTGCTCCAATACCAATGTTGATATTTATTTAAAAGCAGATATAAGGGTGCCAGTAATGTTGAGAGACTTGGTATAATCCAGCCGTAGTAATTAACCACACCCCAAAAAAATTCAGTTCTGACACGTTTCTAGATGCTGGTGCTTTCTTGGTAGATTTTACCTCGAGAGGATATAACTCATTGCATCAACTTTAAACTCTGGGTAAGTGACCTCATGGGCCTTCTCTCTTTTAAGTCAAACCCCTGCCTTTTTGAATCTCTTAAACACCTCTTCAGGGTTTGCCAAATGCTCTTCTTGGGAAACTCCTTTGACCAAAACATCATCTAGGTATACCACTTCTTTGTGTATATCTTGCAAGAAACTTTCCATCGTGCACTGAAAGATAGTGCATGCTGAAGACACACCAAAGGTAACCAGGTGTGTTGACACAAACCCTTGTGAGTGTTAATCGCTACAAATGTTCTTGATACGCAAGACTAATGTTTAGTTTTATATAAGTTAGGCCTCCCACTAGCTTCACATAACGATCCCCAGTCTTTGGAGTCAGATACCTATCCAGTTTGGTTGATTGATGGTCAATTTGTAGTCCCCACAAAAACAGACTGTTCTGTCGATTTTGTAAGGGTGCAATGGTGGCAGTTCATTCAGAAAACTGAACTGGCTCCACGATTCCCAATTCTTCAAAACATTTAAATTCTGACTCGACTTTTTGATGTAAGGCATATGTCACTGGGGCAAGCTTTATGAAATTGTGGGGAAGCATCTGATTTAAAAAAAAATGTTTTATTAGGGTATTTATAGTTTTTATAATAATAACAATAACAACAACATGAGCATAATATATAAGGCATTTCCATCCCTGACACGTTCCTCACGCCCTCAACAAAGAAACAATAGCCTAAACCGCGCCCCCCCTAGTTTTTGCCTCTGCTGACATTTAATTTTCCCTGAAAAAGTCGACAAACGGCTGCCATCTCCGGATGGACCCTGTAGCCATCTGGGATGGCCACTTCCCGATTACAAAATGGACACTTTGCAAAGATTGCAGGGAAAATGGACATTGCTAAGAAAGCAAGCAGCTGCAAGGTCTGTCTTGATTGGAGCCATAGCTCCCAGATAAGACCGATACTGCAAACCATTTCCATACTAATGAGCCATCCCCGGGAACAAAAAGGCAACATTTAAATAAACAATACCAAGACAGACACCCCGGCACCAGAGGAGACCAGAACAAAGCAGGCCAACTAGGACGCGCCCAGCAATCAGGGCACCCACCCCTCTATTGGAGGAAATCGATGAGAACGATTGGGAAACGGCCCAATTAATTGGGGCCAAGTTCAAGGCCTGCCCAAAAGCGCGCAAAGCCCCTTTTGGGTATAAGAAGGATCCCCCAAGAGAGAATCGCTCTCTTGTGGCCCTGGCTCTCACCAAGGAGAGACCTGCCCAACAGCAACATCAGAACAATTAAGTCCAAGGTCAACGCACGCTACGAGACAGATGCTCCTCGCTGTTATTCTGTACCAACTCGACCCCAGCAGCCTCAGAACTGAACAACGGCCATTGTTCCTCTGACTGAGTGGGCGCCCGAAGCTAAGTATAGGCTTTTAGCAGTAGTGATAGTTTCGCTTGTAGAGTTTTATGCATGAGTATACTTGACTGTGTGTGTAAATAAATGAGCATTGAGTTTGAACTTACTAACTGGTGTATCGAGTCTTTGATCAGTATTCGGTTTTGAACCTTGTGGCGGTATCGAAAAATACCTGGTGACTCTAGAGCGAAAGTAATTAGAATTAAGGAAGACGACCATATTGGCCCCCAACTTCAGAGCCAAATTAAGAGAAACACAATTAGCAACAACCCTAACATTAACCCTCTTAGGGTGAACTTTATTTTGTCAAGACTGAGAAACCCAGCCATGTCACTAACCCAAGTCTCTGTATTCGGGGGCTTTGAGTCCCTCCGCGTTAACATTATCTGTCTCCGGGCTACCAAGGAGGCAAAGGCCAAAACGTCAGCCTCTCTTGCCCCCTGGACTCCCGGCTCTGCCAACACTCCAAAGATCGCCACCTCTGGACTCAGCACCACCCTCGTTTTAAGTACCGTGGACATGACATCAGCGAAACCTTGCCAAAAATCCTCTAAGCTTCGGGCATGCTCATGTGGACATGATTTGCTGGCTCTCTCGCGCACCACGCACACCTGTCCTCTATCCAAAAAAACTTGCCCATCCTGGCCACTGTCATGTGTGCCCGGTGGACTACCTTAAATTGTATCAGGCTGAGCCTGGCACATGATGAGGATGTGTTAACTCTGCCTAAGGCATCCGCCCACAGACCCGCCTCTATCTCTCCCCCTAGTTCATCTTCCCACTTGCCCTTTAGCTCCTCTATCTGAGTTTCCTCTGATTCCATAAGCTCTTTGTAGACATCCGATACCTTCCCCTCTCCCACCCACGTTCCGGAAACTACCATGTCCTGTATCCCCAGTGGTGGCAGGAGCGGAAAGGTCGGAGCCTGCCTTCTCAGAGCCTGCAGATACCTAAACCCATTCCCTGCTGGCAGTTCAAATTTCTCCTCCAAATCCTTCAAACAGGGGAAGCTCCCATCTATAAATAAATCTCCCATCCTCTTGATCTCTGCTCTCTGCCATCTCCGAAACCCTCCATCCAGCCTTCCCGGTACAAACCGATGGTTATTGTAAATCGGGGCCCAGACCAATGCTCCCTCCACTCTCCTATATTTCCTCCACTGCCCCCAAACTCTCAGGGCCGCCACCACCACCGGGCTTGTGGAGTACCGGGCCGGCGAGAACAGCAGAGGTGCTGTTATCAGTGCCCCCAGACTTGTGTCCTTTCATGATGCCTCCTCTACACGCTTCCTGATCATGGCTATATTTGCCACCCAGTAGTAATTACAAAAGTTCAGCAGTGCCAACCCACCCTCCCTCCGGCTATGCAACACTTCCTTCGCTCGCCGGGTTTTACCCGCCCACACAAAGCCCCAAATCACCCTATTTACATGTTTAAAAAAGACCCTCAGAATAAAGATGGGGAGGCACTGAAAAATGAACAGAAATCTGGGGAGGACCGTCATTTTCACGGTCTGTACCCTCCCCGCCAGTGACACCGGGAGCATGTCCCATCTCCTAAAGTCCTCCTTCATTTGCTCTACAAGCCGGGACAAGTTTAGCTTGTGCATTGTCTCTCATTCCCGTGCCACCTGGATTCCCAGATAGCGAAAGCTCCTTCCCACCACTCTAAAACGGCAGCTCTCACAGTCTCCTCTCCTGCCCCCGCGAACATCTCACTTTTCCCCATATTCAATTTATGTCCTGAAAACCGACCAACGTCCTCAAGGATCCGCATAATCTCTCCCATCCCCCCTAAGGGTCAAATATACAGGAGCAGGTCGTCCGCGTAAAGCGAGAGGTAGCATCTGAATTTATGTAGATTTTAGTCTTGATGTTCCAAATTCTGCCTCATTCATTTTGAAAGACCTCAGGGTATTTTTAAAAAACTTCTTGTAAACTGCCATCAGCTACACTGAAGATCTCTAGCCAATTTAGTTTTATTTGACACAACTAATCTCGTCCCATGGAACTAGACCCCTGGCCTTTTGCTACGACTATTGCAGTTGAGCAGATTGGTGCTGACAAGTCATTGCTTGGATGTAGTTCCCAAAGTTTTTAGGGTTTCCCCTTTATATGTAGCCTATTTAGCTGTTGTATTATTTAACTTTAGGGGTTGTACTTCACCTTTAAAATATTTAAATGTCTGTTCTCCCACAATGATAGCAGATGCACTGATATCCACTTTCATGCTTAATGCCCGCCCGTTTACCAGGGGTCCTATTATGATGGGAGCCAATTTATTTATCTTGACATTGTTCAATTTATATAATTTGGATTCCTCCTCTGAATCATGTTCTAAATTATGCACTGGAATCCAGATTTTTTATTTGTTCAAGCCAAGTGTATTCTTCGATTGCATCCAAAGCAGATAGAATCCTGGAATTTGCATCTTTCCTGGGACTGATCTCCCCCGTACCTGTAGGATTCATCAGAATTATAGGGTTGTTGACCCTTTTTTTTTCACTCCCCTGCTTTCCTCAGTGGATTTATGCTCTATTTCTTGTGTGAACTCAACTCTGCACTCCCAACATGCAAATGTTTTGCACCACAGCTGATTCACCTCACTTGTCTGCACGTACTGTAACTCGAGTGTCTTTCTCCGGACTCTCAATCGTCTGAGCTATTTACATGGCTTTCTCTAGTGAAATCTTACTCTCTACTACCAGCCTTTTGTGTATGTTTATGTTATTCACGCCGCAAACTAATCTGTCTCGCAGCATGTCCTTCAACAATGATCCAAATTTGCATGGCTCTGCCAGTTTTCTTCGTCTTGCCATGTATGTTGCAGTCATCTACACTAGGTCCCTTATCGTCACATTAAACTTAAAAGGCTGAATGATGATAGACAGTCTGTGGTTAAAAGGAGCCTTTACCAATGTTACAAGGTCAAAAGACTTGGTATATGGAGCTTCTGGGATTTAAAATTTCTGATGAGATTTGGGGTCCACATACTGAAAGCAGTATGATATTTTGCTTATCATCTCTTGTAATTTCATTAGCGGCGAAGAAATCGTGAAGTCTTTCAATATACTGAACCCAGTTTTAAGTCTCTGGGTGAAAAGGATCGTTTTTCCCAAAAAGGGTCATTTGTTTCTTTACTTACTGTTCTTAAAAACTATTTTTAAAATCTTTGGCGGCAAACCCCCCCCCCCCCCCCCTCTCACCCCGCGCCCTCGATTCCAGAAGCTGGCGACTGCAGTCCCAATTTACCTCCTCGCCAATGTAATAGCTTCGAGGATCAAAAACTACTTGGCAAAAGTTAACTAATTTGTTTATTGAAGTTTAACTCTATATGAAGGAGGGCAATGAATGCCATCCTACTCCTCGACTCCCTGGGCGTTGACTGGCCGCTGCTTTTCCGTGAGTTTCGACTTGCGTTCCATCCACCCCTCCAAGATCAACAGCTGCTCCGTGAGTTTGGACTCATGTTCTAACCGCTGCTCTGCATGCTCTACCGCACCAACATTTTGTGGTTCATGTGCCAGGACACTCCGGCTGCTCTGTACCTCATGTTCTGCAGTCTCTCTCTATTTAAATAATATGCTGCTGTTCTGTACTTCCTGCCAAATGGACAAATTCACATTTTCCCACATTTTACTCCACCTGCCAAATTTCTGGTCACTCATTAAACCTATCCCTTTGCAGAATATTTGTATTCTCCTCACAACTTCCTTTTCCATCTATCTTTGTGCCAACGGCAAATTTAACACCTATACATTCCGTCCCTTCACCTAAGTCATTGATATAATTATAAAAAGTTGTGGCCCCAGCCTGTGACATTCAGCTCATTGCATATTGCCCACCTGAAAATGACCCAATTATGCCTACTCTCTGTTCCCTGTTAGCTAACCAATCCTTTATGCAGGCTAACATGTTACCCTCTACACCATGAGCTCTTATTTATGTAATCAACTTTGATGTGGCACCTTGTCAAATGCCTTCTGGAAATCTAAGTACAGCTAAATAAATTTAAGTATAAACTCCTGCAGCAATGTCCTGGGGCCTCCCAACAACCATCCTTCTTGCTAGGTTTGATTCCAACAAGTGGAGAATTTTCCCCAATTCCCATTGACTTCCGACTTGCTGTGACCTAGATGCACCCTGGTCTTTTTTCATCTTGCAATTTCTAAGTTCCTATTATCTGGGTGACAGTGCAAGTTTGTGTGCTCCATGCTTTATCTAAGAAGTGAATTGCTCAAGCCTCACATTTTTAATAAAAATAGAAAATGTTTCAATTGCGTAGCAGATCCATTAGGTCAGGAAAGCATTAAAGAAAATAGCTGAATCCTTCAGGCATCAACAACATTTGGCTGATGGAAGGGGGTAAATCTACAATGTTATATATTTTCTCTTTAGGGATATTGCTCTAATTTCACAGCTCCAATAGTTTGACTTTTCTTCCTTTTGTTTCATTTGTTTTAGTTGTAAAGTTGCCATAAGAAAAAACATTATCATTATGAAATAATTAACATTAGATTTTTAGAAATTGCAGGCACTTATCTATAATTCAGATTTGTATCAAAGCTCAGGGAGTGGACGGCTGTTGCAAGATGGTTAATACCCTATTGGTGTTTTGACAGTTTTGTTTCAGAGCAAATTGGGCACCTTCTGGGACAGAAGAAGATTGATTTTCTTAACAGAAAACTTAAAAATCTTTGAGCATTTATTTGGCTTAATGAGGTGACAGCAATTTATAAAACCCTTAAAGTGTAAGAAACATGAGTAAACCTTGCTCGTACGTGTTCCAGCTGGCACCATTAATGTTTTAGAAAACCCATCTTCGTTCTAGGATGAAATCTTGTTTGTCAGGTTGTAGTGACTAACTTTCCCTTTTATCAACCAATGCTTTCCAGAGAAATTTAATACTTATCCATTTTACTCAGTGAATTCTCCAATATTTTGACAGATGTTTTTGGTGAATTTTCTGCTTTGAAGGAATTGAGACAGGGAAGTGGCCTTGAGTTGATGACTGGGGATATGTAGGCGGGCAGTGGGCATGTGGAAGTTGACAATCTGTGTGTCTCTCTCTGAGACCCCTCAGATGTCCCATGTTGTGTTAACTTTGGCTCACCAGCTAGGTATGAAATAACTAATGTTTATTTACAACATACTGGGCATGTTTCAACGGAAAAAAAAATCTATGTCTGGCTTTGGGCATGTTTAGCGTAGTGTTTCTTGGTGGCTGCAGCACCAAGAAACACCCCACTATTCAACAGCACACTGCCGTTTCTTTGGGCCTCAGGGAGTTTCTCTCCGCTGAGATTGCACTTGAAGGAAAGGCTCCTCGCAGATCGTGGAATCAATTTGTCTGGCTGACCTGATCTTTCTCCCCCTCCCCTTTTCAGTCCCTGCCCCCCCCCTTCCCAAACCTGGTAAGGCCCCCTGGGCCTGATCCCTGCCAGTGACAACTTGACACTCTTTGATAGTGCCATCACCAGCCTCGCAGTGTCCAGGTGCCAGAGGGACTGCCAGGGTGCCACCCTCCACTGTCCTCGACCACACAGAGGTCTTTAATGGCCTGGGAGACCCGCCTACGTGCCATTACGACTGTTCCACGTTTGTGGAAACCAGTACTAAACAGTGTCCTGGTGAGGTCTCCCGGGCACGGCCGTTAGACCGTAAGACCATAAGATGTAGGAGCAGAATTAGGCCATTTGGCCCAGTGAGTCTGCTCTGCCATTCGATCATGGCTGATATGTTTCTCATCCCCAGTCTCCTACCTTCTCCCTGTAACGCCTGATCCCCTTATTAATCAAGAACTTATCTGTCTCTGTCAGTGATTTGGCCTCCACAGCCTTATGCGGTAATGAATTCCACAGATTCACCAGCAACTGACTGAAGAAATTCCTCCTCATCTCAGTTTTAAAGGATCGTCCCTTCAGTCTGAGTCTGTGCCTTTGGGTTCTAGTCCCTCCTGCTAGTGGAAACATCGTCTCTACGTCCACTCCATCGAGGCCTCTCAGAATTCTGTAAGTTTTAATGAGATACCTCCTCATCCTTCTAAACTCCATCTGGTACAGACCCAGAGACCTCAACCGCTCCTCATATGACAAGGAATTTATTCTGGAGATCATTCTTGTGAACCTTCTCTGGACCGGTTCCAAGACCAGCACATCCTTCCTTAGATACAGGGCCCAAAACCGCTCACAATATTCCAAATGGGATCTGACCAACCAGGGCTTTATACAGCCTCAACAGTACATCCCTGAAGAAAAACCTTAGCAGCCTCCAGAGACTCCTGTTATACCACTACAAACCTGGTGTTTCTTTTTAATTTATGCTGTACCCAAACGTATACCGTTCCAAAGATCACGGACCTGAGTCCCGAAATTATGTTGCCATCCCCTGGGCTAGTCGTGGTCTATTCCAGCGCCACTTGACCCGGAGTCGCAATAAAATTGAAATTAATAAATATTTCTTAGAAAAACACCCAAAGTCTTTGGTCTTTGGCTGCCCAATAACTACAATCACCAGGTTTGTAAATTTAAACACAATTGTTTTTATTAATAACAACAACTATAATTAAATATGCAGCAAATACAACAGGTTAACTATAATCATATTCCTAACCCTCCCTCCAAACACACACATAAGATAGACAAAGAAACACAGAGGGGGAGAGACAGGTATAAAAATAATGATGAAAGTAAAAAGATAAGGGGCGAGATTCTCCTACCCCCCCTGCCGGGTCGGAGAATCGCCGGGGTCTGGCATGAATCCCGCCCCCGCCGGTTGCCGAATTCTCTGGCACCGGAGATTCGGCAGGAGCGGGAATCGCGCCGTGCCGGTTGGCGCCCCCCCCCCCCCCCCCCCCCGCGATTCTCCAGCCCGGATGGGCCGAAGTCCCGCTGCTAGGATGCCTGTCCCGCCGGCGTGGATTAAACCACCTCTCTTACTGGTGGGACAAGGCGGCGCGGGTGGGCTCCGGGGTCCTGGGGGGGGTTGCGGGGCGATCTGGCCCCGGGGGGTGCCCCCACGGTGGCCTGGCCCGCAATCTGGGCCCACCGATCTGCGGGCGGGCCTGTGCCGTGGGGGCACTCTTTTCCTTCCGCCTTCGCCACGGTCTCCACCATGGCGGAGGCGGAAGAGACTCCCTCCACAGCGCATGCGCGGGGATGCCGTGAGCGGCCGCTAACGCTCCCGCGCATGCGCCGCCCGGCAATGTCATTTCCGCGCCAGCTGGCGGGCACCAAAGGCCTTTTCCGCCAGCTGGCGGGGCGGAAATATGTCCGGCGCGGGCCTAGCCCCTCAAGGTTAGGGCTGGGGCCCCCAAGATGCGGAGGATTCCGCACCTTTGGGGCGGCGTGATGCCCGACTGATTTGCTCCGTTTTGGGGGCCGGTCGGCGGACATCGCGCTGATACCGGAGAATTTCGCCCCAGATAAGTGGGATGCTCTTTCCATGGACTGGTGCAAACTGATGGGCCGAATGGCCTCCTTCTGCACTGTAAATTCTTGATTCTATGACAGGTATATGGAGTTAGACCGCAGATGAGCCATGATCTCATTATGACAGGCTTGTGGGACTGAGTGGCTTACTCCTGTTCCTATGTTCCTATATCCCTGCTCTTGCATTCTAGCCCTCTCAAAATACATGCTAACATTTCATTTGCCTTCATAACCTGCATGTGTACCTTAAGAGAATCCTGAACTAGGACTCCTAAGTCCCTTTGTGCTTCAGATTGCCGAAGCCTTTCCCCATTTAGAAAATAGTCTATGGATGTGATTTAACCAAATGGGAACAGAGTCTCATAGCAAGCGCGTTTAGCCACGTGTTTCCTGGCGATCGCAGAGGCTACAGTCGCAGGAGATGTCACCGGCAATGCCTGGCACTGAGGCCAACACTGTTTGGGTGGTGACCACAGTGGAGAGCCTGGTGCAGCATGACTCAAGGTGTCCAAGGCGTTGCGCAGTCGGTGACGGCCATGGCTGAGGTCCTTGATAGACTGTTCAACGCGATGTGGGATGTGACCCAGTACCAGGGTTACCTTGTTGAGGCACTGTGGGACATGTCCCAGTCTCAGATGTGAATGGCTGTGACTCTACGGAGCTTTTCCTAGTCGCAGGTGGGCATTGCTGAATCACTGCAGAGCATGTCCCAGTCACTGAGGAGCATCATCGAGGGCGTTGACACCATGGTGCAGACATTGGGGAGCTGCTAAGGCTGGCAGAGCCAGATGACGCAGGGGAAGTCGGGGCTCATTGCCTGTGAATGACGATGGCTGCTAACCTCTGGATCGTGGGAGGTCATTGGATATGGGGTGGCTCCCGTTAATTGAATGGAAATAGGGCTTAAGTAGTGATAATTGGTTTCTCGCTATACAGCGGCAGGATCCCTATTTCGCCTATGGGAGAGGGCCGGTTGCATCGTAAATGGTTTGGCGCCTGGTGCGGTTCTCGAATTTGGCCTCTCCCGCTATTCACCGGTCTCGCGCTCAAATGCAATGAGGCTGGAGAATTGCACCCACTTTCTTACAGAGTCTTGCAACTTTGTGGCTGCCAGTCAGCTTCCAGAATCAATCTGAGGCAAAAGTCCACGCTTGATGGGATGAACTCCCACCCTAGTCTCCGGATTTCTGGGTTATGTGACCCTATCGGATGAACTCCCCTTAGGGGCCAGGCACCACACGTGTCTTACAATGGTGAGTACTTATCCCACTTGAAAATCCTGGAATAATAAATATTTCAGAATTAATTTGTACAACTCTTTCTCTATATGACATTAGGTGAAATCATTTGAAAACCTCTAACCCCAGGATTTCAAGGGATAATTTCCCTCACTGTTGGAGCAATCTTTGCTGTTCTAGCAGGTATTAAACCTGGAGATATGTTTCAATGTTACATTCTGTTGTAAAGGCCACAAGTTAGTTTTGGAAGATACAACGAAGTGTCGCTATGAGTCTGAGATTCAATATTAAATGTTCGGTATATTTAGCGGTGATCTGGTGCGTCTGCTTTTGTTGAACTTGATTATTTCCTCTTGCTTCACAGTCTTTTTCACGAAACAACATCAGTTAATAATTACAAAAATGGAATTTGCAGGAATCACAGAACAGCTACTGCTGCATAACGCATAACCTCTGTCTGCTGATGAATTAGTCGTGGGTTTTTGCTGACTGGTATTGGAACAACTAATGTTGTTAACTAATGCTAAACCCTGGGATAATATAGTAAATCCCCAGAATATCAATCCAGCTTTATAGTCAACACATATTTCTTTCTCTCTCTGAGAGAGAGAGAAACATGTGTTGACTATAAAGCTGGATTGATATTCTGGGGATTTACTATATTATCCCAGGGTTTAGGATACATTTGACACAGCTTTATTTTGATTCTACAAATGATGTGTTGAGCATTTTCTTCGATAATTGGCTTTGATGTATAGGCCAGCATCGATATTCGTGCGGTGCACAAATGAGGGGATTAGATTTTAGCTAATTGCTATTTTTGTGTTCACTTTATAGATTGTAGAGGGATGTGGAATATAAAAATATAGCTGTCAGATTGATCCTGCATTAGTTGCTGTGCCGCAAGTCAAATGGAAGATTAACTGCAGCTTGAGAGCGGGTTAGGGGCAGGGCTTGATCTGGGAATTGATCAGAATTAGTCCAGTATGGCTCTTTTGTCCTAGCTCACATTGATAATCATCTGCCAGGATTTTCTTTTAATTGACTGGCCATTTTTATCCTGTTTGTGATTTGGTTCCCTTAAACTTATTAATAATTTAGAAAAGACATTGTCATATCAGCTGACTTATATAGTCTTTCATTGTGCTCCCCTTGCTTGTTCCCCATGAAATACAATCAAATAATTGCACCCAAATCTCTTTGACACTCGTTTATATTACATGTGTAAAAACAGATTTGATTTGTGGCCATGAATGGGATACATTGGCAGGTTTATTTGGACTTTGTTGGAGGATGCTTGATCTTATCTTTAACCTGCATTTTTCTGATATAGATATTGATGATCCTGATGTGTACCTCCAACAGTTTCTGTTCTAATTTCAGGTTTTTCACATATGGAAGCTTTATAATGTGTGACATTTTGTGAGTTCCATTAGACAAAGTAGGAGTGTAGATTGTGCAGTAAAAAATGAAGCAGCTTCGTGTTTCAGCATCAAGATAATTTACTAACAGAATACTAAAGCTTTATGTGAAATGGATCTTACTGTAATGATAAGACCATAAGACATAGGAGCGGAGGTAAGGCCATTCGGCCCATCGAGTCCACTCCACCATTCAATCATGGCTGATTTCAACTCCATTTACCCGCTCTCTCCATAGCCCTTAATTCCTTGAGAAATCAAGAATTTATCAACTTCTGTCTTAAAGACACTCAACGTCCCGGCCTCCACCGCCCTCTGTGGCAATGAATTCCACAGACCCACCACTCTCTGGCTGAATACATTTCTCCTCATCTCTGTTCTAAAGTGACTCCCTTTTATTCTAAGGCTGTGCCCCCGGGTCCTAGTCTCCCCTGCTAATGGAAACAACTTCCTTACATCCACCCTATCTAAGCCATTCATTATCTTGTAAGTTTCTATTAGATCTCCCCTCAACCTCCTAAACTCCAATGAATATAATCCCAGGATCCTCAGACATTCATCGTATGTTAGGCCTACCATTCCTGGGATCATCTGTGTGAATCTCCGCTGGACCCGCTCCAGCGCCAGTATGTCCTTCCTGAGGTGTGGGGCCCAAAATTGCTCACAGTATTCTAAATGGGGCCTAACTAATGCTTTATAAAGCTTCAGAAGTACATCACTGCTTTTATATTCCAAGCCTCTTGAGATGAATGACAACATTGCATTTGCTTTCTTAATTACGGACTCAACCTGCAAGTTTACCTTTAGAGAATCCTGGACTAGGACTCCCAAGTCCCTTTGCACTTCAGCATTATGAATTTTGTCACCGTTTAGAAAATAGTCCATGCCTCTATTCTTTTTTCCAAAGTGCAAGACCTCGCACTTGCCCACGTTGAATTTCATCAGCCATTTCTTCGACCACTCTCCTAAACTGTCTAAATCTTACTGCAGCCTCCCCACCTCCTCCATACTACCTGCCCCTCCACCTATCTTTGTATCATCGGCAAACTTAGCCAGAATGCCCCCAATCCCGTCATCTAGATCGTTAATATATAAAGAGAACAGCTGTGGCCCCAACACTGAACCCTGCGGGACACCACTCGTCACCGGTTGCCATTCCGAAAAAGAACCTTTTATCCCAACTCTCTGCCTTCTGCCTGACAGCCAATCGTCAATCCATGTTAGTACCTTGCCTCGAATACCATGGGCCCTTATTTTACTCAGCAGTCTCCCGTGAGGCACCTTATCAAAGGCCTTTTGGAAGTCAAGATAGATAACATCCATTGGCTCTCCTTGGTCTAACCTATTTGTTATCTCTTCAAAGAACTCTAACATGTTTGTCAGGCACGACCTCCCCTTACTAAATCCATGCTGACTTGTCCTAATCCGACCATGCACTTCCAAGAATTTAGAAATCTCATCCTTAACAATGGATTCTAGAATCTTGCTAACAACCGAGGTTAGGCTAATTGGCCTATAATTTTCCATCTTTTTCCTTGTTCCCTTCTTGAACAGGGGGGTTACAACAGCGATTTTCCAATCCTCTGGGACTTTCCCTGACTCCAGTGACTTTTGAAAGATCATAACTAACGCCTCCACTATTTCTTCAGCTATCTCCTTTAGAACTCTAGGATGTAGCCCATCTGGGCCCGGGGATTTATCAATTTTTAGACCTCTTAGTTTCTCTAGCACTTTCTCCTTTGTGATGGCTACCATATTCAACTCTGCCCCCTGGCTCTCCGGAATTATTGGGATATTACTCATGTCTTCTACTGTGAAGACTGACGCAAAGTACTTATTCAGTTCCTCAGCTATTTCCCTGTCTCCCATCACAAAATTACCAGCGTCATTTTGGAGCGGCCCAATGTCAACTTTTGCCTCCCGTTTGTTTTTAATGTATTTAAAGAAACTTTTACTATCATTCCTAATGTTACTGGCTAGCCTACCTTCAAATTTGATCCTCGCTTTCCTTATTTCTCTCTTTGTTATCCTCTGTTTTTGTAGTCTTCCCAATCTTCTGACTTCCCACTACTCTTTGCCACATTATAGGCTTTCTCTTTTGCTTTGATGCCCCTAACTTCCTTTGTCAGCCATGGCTGCCTAATCCCCCCTCTGATAACCTTTCTTTTCTTTGGGATGAACCTCTGTACTGTGTCCTCAATTACTCCCAGAAACTCCTGCCATTGCTGTTCTACTGTCTTTCCCACTAGGCTCTGCTCCCAGTTGATATTCGTCAGTTCCTCCCTCATGCCCCTGTAATTACCTTTATTTAACTGTAACACCTTTACATCTGATTCTACCTTCTTTCTTTCAAATTGGAGATTGAATTCGACCATATAATGATCACTGCCTCCTAAGTGCTCCCTTACTTTAAGATCTTTAATCAAGTCTGGCTCATTACATAACACTAAGTCCAGAATGGCCTGTTCCCTCGTGGGCTTCATCACAAGCTGTTCCAAAAAGCCCTCCTGTAAACATTCAATGAATTCCCTTTCCTTGGGTCCACTGGCAGCATTATTTACCTAGTCCACCTGCATATTGAAGTCCCCCATGATCACTGTGACCTTGCCTTTCTGACATGCACTTTCTATTTTGTGGTGCATTTTGTGCCCCTGGTCCTGACCACTGTTAGGAGGCCTGTACATAACTCCCATTATGGTTTTTTTGCCTTTGTGGTTCCTCAACTCTACCCACACAGACTCCACATCATCTGACCCTATGTCGTTTAGTGCTATTGATTTAATTTCATTCCTAATTAACAAGGCAACCCCGCCCCCTCTGCCCACCTCTCTGTCTTTTCGATAGGTTGTGAATCCCTGGATGTTTAAATGCCAGTCCTGAACCCCCTGCAACCATGTCTCTGTGATGCCTACCACATCATACCTGCCAGTCACAATCTGGGCCACACTCATCTACCTTGTTCCGTACACTCCGTACAATGATGATTTTAGAAAACCTTTTACTCTTGCCTTCTATACTTGTTCATCTTCAGAATAGCAATCATAGTGCATTCACCATCAGCAGGTTTTACTTTGTGTCACATAACAAATATCCATGCTACCGTGACTTGGTGGAGAGGCTTGTGTGCTCTGCCAATCCCTGGAGCAGGAGAGTAATCCGACATGCTACCGAAATCTGACCACAAATCCGTCATGATCCTGTGCACAATGACAGCATCCCTAGGTGCTCATATTAAACAAAGTAATGTGCTGGCTTCTACTAGGGTCCATTAGTAAGGTATTGTGGCGATGGAGAATTGATGACAGGGACAGGGCGATGAAACCTGGAGTTCATTGTCAAGAATCTGCACACGGCAGATGCATGAATGTCATTGGGCATCTATGTTGAGACAGCGGTGGCTTTGAGCAACAGCATCTGTGACTGAGCCACCATCCTCCGATATCCTCTGCTCATGTCAAATGGGGAGGGGCGAGAAAATGTGCCCCAGAAATAGGCTGTCCCACATTCTACTGGCTGGGACACCACACCCTGCGGGATCACCATCTCCATGGTCAATGAAAGGAAGATTTAAAATTTGCAACTTGGGGTGTTCGAACACTTGTGAATAATCTCGAGAGTGATCAAAAAAATATTTGAAGACGTACCCTCTATCTAAAGACTTGGAGACCATCTACAGCAAAAGGGCATTCACAATGCAACACAATGACATAAAACAACTGTCAGTGGATGTACTTTGCAGGAATTCAATTTCAACTTTTAAATTTCTTTATTTTAGTACTATGCAGTCACTGTTCTTTTAGCACTGTGCATTCATTGATAAGTGAACACAAAGCATATAACATAAAAATATTAAATAGTTTGTGGTTGCGACACTTACCTTGAGTCATGGGGACGACAGCTATGATTTTTGCTCCCCTTTTGCTTCATTGAATTTAGCTGCCTCATTCCAGGGAGAGATGATGAATGTAAAGTGGATGTCTTCTGAGGGAAAAAAATAGCAGAGAAAGAGAGCACGTTCTCATTCCCTTAGGCAGCAAGAACAGAGCTACTTTGACCTGTCTGAATATAGAATCTCCTTCAGTTCCTCTTGGCTGTGGAAAGTGGATGGCTTGATAAAACCTGTACAGGCAGAAAAAGGAAACATTTATATGCTTAACAGCCATGAAATGACAGAGAAATTTACTCCTGAGCAGGACTGAGGGCATTTTAACCCCTCTGCTGCTGATCTGGGAAAGGTAAACTAATTTACTCCGAGCAATATATTGAATTGGATCTTGCAACTGATGCAAGACTATTCGAGCCAGTTATGTTCTGTTATAATGAAGAGATTTTTATACTGTTCAATATATTTGAAAAGAAAGTAATCTCTGACCCCTCACATCCCTCTAATGGCTGCATTCCTCCAACAAACAGTTGACGTTTAACCGAAGATTTGAAAAGTTAACCCTGGGCGGGACAAGCGCCCGCTTATCTATGAACGGTGCCTGGCTGGGGTCTCCTTAGCGAGGCCAGTAGATGCCGGGTGGCCATTAGATCCAGTGCAAACGTGGCTAAGTGGGTTCGTAAACCCATTGTGGGAGGGATCCAGATCGCGATGTCTCGTGAGATTTGTTAAATCCCGTGAGGTGTAACAGACGTCGGGAATCCCGGGGACGCCTCTCCTGCTGAAACCCTCATTGATGCCTTGTTACCTCTAGACTTGACTACCCCAAAGTGCTCCTGGCTGGTCTCTTGCAGTCTGCACTCTATAGACTTAAAGCGAGCAATGCTCTGCTACCTATGTCTTAACTCGCACCAAGACCCATTCAAATAACATCTTGACTTTAAAATGCTCATCCTTCTTTCAGATCCCTCTATGGTCTTGCCCCTTCCTAGCTCTGTAATAACCTCCAATGCCACAACCCTCTCGGAGAGCAATACTCTGGTTCTGGCTTCTTGAGAAACCCCAATTGTAATTGCTCCACCATTGGTGGCTGTGCCTTCAGTTGCGAGAGCCTTAAGTTCTGAAATACTCTCCTTACACCTCTCTGTCTCTACCTCGCTTTCGCCCTTTAAGACACTCCTTAAACCTTACCTCTTTTGTTTATCTGATCTAATTTCCCTTTACATTGCTCAGTGTCATACTCTATTTATAATCCTGTGAAGCACCTTTACATCAAAGGTACGATATAAACATTAGTTGCAATCTGTCACCAAGAGTGGTGCAGTGGGCAGCACGGTAACATAGTGATTAGCACAATTGCTTCACAGCTCCAGGGTCCCAGGTTCGATTCCCGGCTTGGGTCACTGTCTGTGCGGAGTCTGCACGTTCTCCCCGTGTGTGCGTGGGTTTCCTCCGGGTGCTCCGGTTTCCTCCCACAGTCCAAAGATGTGCAGGTTAGGTGGGCTGGCCATGATAAATTGCCCTTAGTGTCCAAAATTGCCCTTCATGTTGGGTGGGGTAACTTGGATATGGGGATAGGGTGGGGGTGTGCGGTTGGGAAGGGTGCTCTTTCCAAGAGCCGGTGCAGACTCGATGGGCCGAATAGCCTCCTTCTGCACTGTAAATTCTATAAGCATCTATAAGAGTGGCTCAATTGTTGCTTTACTGCTGAAGCTGGCTGAGTCACGGAGGCCGTATCCACCAGATTGCGTCTTGGGGAGATGGTAATCAGCAAGAGCGAAAAGTCGACTTGTCCTCGTCCTCACCAATCTACCTGACACAGATGCATCTATCTTTGGAAGCGTTGGCAGGAGCGACGGCTGCACACTGCTTGTGGAGGTGAAGTCTTATCTTCACACTGAGGACCCCCTCCATTATATTGTGTGAGACAACCTCTGTACGAAATGGGATAGATTCAGAACAGATCTAGCAGCTCAAAGCTGGGCATCCTTGAGGCACTGTGGGCCAAGAGCAGCAGCAAAAATGTGTCCAATCACAATCTATAACATCATGGCATATCCTGGCATATCCTCAACCTGCCATTACCATCAAGCCAGGAGAGACTGCAAAGCGGATGAAGTTACAACACAGGACCAGAGGCAACAGTGGAAACAGCATGCTATAAATAGAGGATTCAGATCAAAGTTCTGCAGTCCTGCCGCATAAGGTCATGAAAGATTAGGAAATACCTAATCAGAGGGGGAGGCTCCAAAAACATCACCTTTTTGAGAAAAATACTTTTATTAAGGCATTTGTATGAACATGAAACACAAACCAACACAAGTAAGAACAAACCGGAACCTCATAATAAATAAATAACTACCCCAAACCCCCTGCCTTTCCCCTCCTCCCGCATTGCCTTCCCCATTTTAGGGGCTGGTTTAACACAGTGGACTAAACAGCTGGCTTGTAATGCAGAACAATGCTAGCAGCGCGGGTTCAATTCCCGTACCGGCCTCCCCGAACAGGTGCCGGAATGTGATGACTAGGAGCTTTTCACAGTAACTTCATTGAAGCGTACTTGTGACAATAAGTTATTATTATTATATCTTAACTCTCTCTAGCTCTCTTTCTCTCTCTCTCTCTCTCTCTCTCTCTCTCTCTCCATCCTTCTCTGCCCTTTTCTCTACCCCCTCCCCTTCTCTCTCTTTGTCTCTTTCTGAGGGAGAGAGAGACTTGTGTCAGCTATAAGGCTGGATTGATATTCTGCGGATTTAACCCCCCCCCCCCCCCCCCAGTCCTTCCTCCCATTTCTACTTGACTTCTCCTACTGGGGTTCCCTCCGAGTTTATTAGCTCCTTTTAGACCTCGGACACCTTGTCCTCCCCCACTCCTTCCTTCGACACCACCTTATCCTGCAATCCCAGGGTGGCAGATTGGGAAAGGATGGTGCCTGCTCCCTCACACAGTCCCGTACCTGTAAATACCGGAACCCTTTCCCACTGGGCAGCTCATATTCCTCCTCCAATTCCTCCAAACTCGAAACACTGTCCCCACAAACAGGTCCCCTAACCGCTCGAACCCTGCCCGCCGCCACCCCCGAAACCCCGCGTCCAACCCCCCCCCGGTGCAAATCTATGATTACCGCAGATCGGTGCCACACCAAGGCACCTTCCAACCTCAACGCTGCCGCCACTGTCCCCATACGCACAGGGCTGCCACCACTACCACCACCGGGCTCGTTGAGTACTTGGCCGGCGAGAATGGCGGAGGCGCCATCAACAATGCCCCTAAACCTGCACCCCTGCAAGAGGCTGCCTCCATCCGTTCCCGTGCTGACCCCTCCCCCACTACCCACTTCCTTACCATAGCAATGTTCGCTACCCAATAATAATTCATTATGTTTGGCAAGGCCAGCACCCCCCCACCCCCTCGCTCCCACTCCAACAGCACCTTCTTTACCCGCCCTCACAAACCCCAAGATCAAGACAATAACTTTACGAAAGAATGATTTTGAGTCAAAGATTGAGAGGTTCTGAAAAACAAATAAAAGCCTCGGCAGCACCGTCATCTTCACTGTCTGCACCAGCCCCGCCAGCGATAGCGGCAGCACATCCCACCTCTTGAAATCCCCCCTCATCTGTTTCACCAATCGTGCCAGATTCAATTTGTGCAGGTGCACCCATCCCTGCGCCAACTGGATGCCCAAATGTCTGAAGCTCACCCCCACCACCTTAAACAGCAGCTCGCCCAACCTCCTCTCCTGCGCCCTGGCATCAATCGGGAAGACCTCATTCTTTCCCCATGTTTAGCTTATATCCGGGAAACCGGTCAAACGGTTCAGAAATACTCATAATTCCTCCCATGCCTCCGAGTGGGTCTGAGATATAAAGCAACAGATTATCTACATATAGCAAGGCCCTGTGCTCAAACCCCGCCCCCCGGCACAATCCCTTTCCAACTCCTTGATGCTCTAAACGACATTGCCAATTGCTCTATTGCCGAGGCAAAAAGCAACGGGGAGAGTGGGCACCCCTGCCTTGACCCATGGTGTAGCCCGAAGTACCCCGAGCTGACCCGATTCAGCTGCATGCTCGCTACCGGCCCCTTGTACAGCAGCTGGACCCAGCCTACAAACCCCTGCCTGAACCCGAACCGCGCCACACTTCCCACAAGTACTCCCATTCCACCAGATCAAATGCCTTCTCTGCATCTATTGCAACTACCACGTCCACATCCTTTCCCTCCGGGGGCATCATTATCGCATTCAGTAACCTACTGCCATTCGCCGACAGTTGCCTCCCCTTCACCAACTCTGTTTGGTCTCCCCATCTACCCCGGCTCACAGTCCTCAATTCATGAGGCCAAGATCTTTGCCACCAACTTAGAGTCCAAATTTAGCAACACTATCGGGCGATAGGACCCACACTGCTCCGGATCTTTATCCTTCTTTAAGATTAGGGATATGGACACCTACGATAATGTAGGGGGAGCTCCCCATTTTCCCTCGCCTCATTATATGCCCTCACCAGCAGGATCTCCAGGTCTTCAGCAAACTTCTGACAATATTCTACAGGTAACCCATCTGGGCCAGGGCTTTACCTGCCTGCATCGTCCCCACAAGTCCAATGGGGGCCCCTCTGCCCTTCACCAAGTCCTCCTTCACGTTGGGGAACTCCAACCCATCTGGCAATCGCCGCATTCCGTCCCTCCTGGCCGGGGCTCCGATTCGTAGAGCCTCCTATAAAACTCCTCGAATACCCCGTTCACCCCCACAGGGTCCAGTACCACTCTTCCCCTCCCGTCCTTCACCCTTCGGACCTCCCTCGCGGTCTCCTGCTTCCTGAGTTGGTGGGCCAACATCCTACTCGCCTTTTCCCCGTACTTGAACACTGCCCCTCTGGCCTTCTGCGACTGCCCTACTGCCTTCCCCGTGGACACCAACCCAAACTCCATCTGGAGCTTCTGCCTCTCCTTCAACAATCCCACTTCCTGAGCCTCCAAATTATTCCTGTCCATCCAAAGAATCTCATCCACCAACCTTGTCATCTCTGCTCATTCCACCTATTCCCTATGTGCGCGGATCGATATGAACTCCCCCCTAACCAGTGCCTTGAGTGCCTGCCATAGCGTGGTGGCTGAAACCCCACCCGTGTCGTGCAGTTCCACGTACCCCCAATGACGGCCCTCATCCGCTCTCACACCTCGTCATCCTCCAACAGCCCTACGTCCTTGATAGAGTGGACGTGGAGAGGATGTTTCCACTTGTAGGAAAAACTAGAAGCAAAGGAGACAATCTCCGACTAAAGGAATGTCTATAAGACAGAGATAGATAGATTCTTGGTAAATAAGGGGATCAGGGGTTATGGGGAGAAGGCAGGAGAATGGAGATGACGAAAATATCAGCCATGATTAAATGGTGGAGCAGACTCGATGGGACGAGTGGCCTAATTATGCTCCTTTGTCTTATGGTCCAGTCTCCATTGTGAGAATTGTTCCCTCCACCGGTCCAGTTGGACGTTCACCCAGTGCGACACGTGGTCTGAAACCACGATCACTGAATACCCCGAGTCTACGACCCCCGCCAGCAGCGTCTTGTCCACCACAAAACAATTGAACTGCGACTACACTGTGTGCACATGGGAGAAGCACGAGAACTCCTTCACCCTTGGCTTCCGACACCTCCATGGATCCACCCCCCTCAAGCGCTCCATGAACCCTTCCAGCACCTTCGCACCTGCTGACACCGTCCCCGACCCGGCTGGTCCAAACCTGACTCAACCGGTCGAAACCTGGTTCAATAACCGTGTTAAAATCCCCTCCCAAGATCAGCCGGTGCGAGTCCAGGTCCGGGATCTTTCCCAGCACCCGCCTCATTAACTCCACTTCATCACAGTTTGGGGCATAGACATTTACCAAAACCACTGCCACCCCATAAGACCATAAGACATAGGAGCAGAATTAGGTCACTCGGTCCATCGAGTCTGCTCCGCCATTCAATCATGGCTGATATTTTCTCATCCCCATTCTCCTGCCTTCTCCCTATAATCCCTGATCCTCTTATTAATCATGAACCTATCTATCTCTGTCTTAAAGACACTCAGTGAATCGGCATCCACAGCCTTCTGCGGCAAAGAGTTCCACAGATTCACCACCCTCTGGCTGAAGAAATTCCTCCTCATCTCCGTTTTAAAGGATCGTCCCTTTAGTCTGAGATTGTGTCCTCTCGTTCTAGTTTTTCCTACAAATGGAAACATCCTCTCCATGTCCACTCTATCCAGGCCTCGCAGTACCTTGTAAGTTTCAATAAGGTTCCCTCTCATCCTTCTAAACTCAAATCCCCTCCAGCTCCCACTCACGAACCTTCCTCCCGAATCTGCCACAATATTCCCCACCTCAAACACCACCCCTATGTTTATTAGCATCGCCACCCCCTGCATCTTCATATCTAATTCTGAACGAAAGACTTGTTCTACCGACCCTTTCCTTAGCCCAGTCTGATCTCCAATCTTCAAGTGTGTTTCTTGCAAAAAGGCCACATCCGCCTTCAAGCTCCTCTGATGCGCGAACACACGCGACCGTTTGACTGGTCCATTCAGCCCTCTCACATTCCATATGCCCAACCTGGTAAAACGGAAAAGTCTGAGAAAACTAACATCTCCTCACGTCTCCTCCACAGTTCAATGTCCACCTTCTCTTGCTAGTCTATTGTCTCTTTAAAAACTCCATTGCCTCATCTGGGGCGTCATTCTCCGACCCCCCGCCGGGTCGGAGAATGGCCGTTGGCCGCCGTGAATCCCGCCCCCGCCCCCACCGAAGTCTCCGGTACCAGAGATTGGGCGGGGGCGGGAATCAGGCTGCGCCGGTTGGCGGGACCCCCCGCTCAATTCTCCGGCCCGGATGGGCCGAAGTCCCGCCCAGAAATTGCCTGTCCCGCCGGCGTAAATCAAAGCTGGTATTTACCGGCGGGACCAGGCGGCGTGGGCGGGCTCCGGGGTCCTGGGGGGGGGGGGCGTGGGGCGATCTGACCCCGTGGGGGTGCCCCCACGGTGGCCTGGCCCGCGATCGGGGCCCACCGATCCGCGGGTGGGCCTGTGCCGTGGGGGCACTCTTTCCCTTCCGCCTCCGCCACGGCCTCCGCCATGGCGGAGGCGGAAGAGACTCTCCCCACTGCGCATGCACGGGAAACTGTCAGCGGCTGCTGACGCTCCCGCGCATGCGCCGCATTTCCGCGCCAGCTGGCGGGGCAACAAACACCATTTCCGCCAGCTGGCGGGGCGGAAATCCCTCCGGCGCCGGCCTAGCCCCTCAATGTTGGGGCTCGGCCCCCAAAGATGCGGAGCATTCCGCACCTTTGGGCCGGCGCGATGCCCGTCTGATTGGCGCCGTTTTTGGTGCCAGTCGGCGGACATCGCGCCGTTGGAGAATTTCGCCCCTGGTGTCCCAAACTAGTGTTCACGGCCTTTGTGAGTCACCCAGAGGCAGGCCGGGTACAGCATCCCAAACTTGATCCCCTTCTTAAAGAGGGCAGCCTTCACTCAGTTGAACCCGCTCTCCTCTTCGCCAAGTCCATGGTCAGGTCCTGTTTCACTCGGAGCTCATTGCCTTCCCAGGTTCACCTCGTCTGCTTTGCCCACTGCAATATCTTCTCCTTATCGAGGAATCAGTGGAGCCGCCCACCCAACGTCCTCGATGGCTCGTTCGCCTGCGGCTTCCTCATCAGCACCTTATGCGCCTGGTTAACCTCCAGGGGCCAGTTCAAGGCCCCCTCCCCCATCCGCTTCCATCTTGGCACGAGCCAGCGATGTCTTCAGGCATCTCCACGATTCTTAAGTTTTGTCTCTGAGAGCGGTTCTCCTGATCCTCCAACTTCTTCTTTAGGCTCTTCTGGGTCTCCTACATCATCCGATCTCGGCCACCAATGAGGTAAGCTGCTCCCTGTGCTCCCCCACTGCCTCCTCCACTTATGACCTAGCCCTGGTTCTTCAGCCTCTGTTACACCCGATCAGTTCCTGCTTTTAGTGGTCCCACTGCCTTGGCTAGGTCTTCCTGGGCTTCCCTCCTCTGCTGGCTGAACTTCTCATTTAAGAGGTCTATCAGTTGCTCCGTTGACCACTGGGCAGGCAGGGCTGACCCTTTACCTCCGCCATCTTCACCTGTGGCGCACAAAGAATTTCTTGCTCCAACAACTCCCTTCTTCTCCACCCACTTCTGGTCCGTGGATCAATCCATCAGCACCGTCAGTGGAGTTTAACTTTCCTCAATCACCTCTACAACTTTTCCCACCAAAACATCCTCCCAGCAAACGGGAAAAGGACCAAAATACCGCCTTGAGTGGGAGCTGCCAAGTGGGGTGCGACCACTCACTCCATGATCGCCACCGGAAATCTAACATCCCATCATCAATGATGGAGGAGCCCAGCATATCAGTGCAAAGAAAAATGCATTTGCAACCATCTTCAACCGAAGTGCTAAGTGGTTGATCCATTGCGGCCTCCTCCTGAGGTCCCCAGATGACCACCTTTCAAATGGTGATCAAATGGTGAATAAGTCAGAGGTTTTTATTTATTTATTTATTCTTTGATGGTATGTGGCCGTTGTTACATTACGGTGCTTGGCCGGATGGAATTAGTGCACGAGAGAACGTCTAGTGCATGACTAGTTGAATGTTTATTGATTAACAACAATGTGGCCAAATATCAATCTGAAAACTACTAAAATGACTAACTATTAAACTACTATTAAAATGACTAACTATTAAACTTACTATTAAAATTATCCAAGAGCTAGTACAAATGCGACTATCCACTACGACGACTATCTCCAAACTCCCCGAGGTTGCAGTGTCACGTGGCTGTTCTTTACTGCCACTTGCTGCTTGAAGGTCGTATCTGTTAATATTTACAGAACTGCTTATGCATATCATTACAGGCATCTGGCAAAGCTAGCATTTGTTGCCCATTATAATTAAAATGAGGCTTGCTCGACCATTTCAGAGAGCAGTTAAGAATCATCCACTTTGTTGTGGGTCTGGAGGCTAGATCAAGTAGGGATGGCAGATTTCCTTCCCTAAAAGGCATTAGTTAACCAGATGGGTTTTTATGACAATGATGTTCCACTAGTTGCCATGGTGGGATTTGAACCAAAGTCCCTCGAACTTGAGCCAGGGCCTCTGGATTACGAGTCCAATGACATTGGTACTGCACCACTGTCTTCCCTGGAGGTCTACGGTTATTTAAGTGAGGGATTTGGATTATTTGTGTAGTTCCAGGATCAAAGAACCTAAAAGCTTCATTGAAACAAGAGTGTTTCTTGGTGGAATCAGAAAGTCTGGGGGAAATAAAGGTTGTTAACTCCATTATAGATATAAATTATACATGTGGGTCCCAGACTGAAAGGGTTGTTTTGAAGGTAAAATATAATTAATTGACGTTTCTGTTGGGAACATCCCACGTATGCTACATTGCTATGCAGATGGACTATACAGGAGGTACTCTTTTGTATTTTTGCACTTATCTGTGTGTTTGCTCACAGAAAACAAGCAATTAGTTTGGGGAAGGCAGCGAGAGAGAATCAACCAGAAACTGTATAGCAGCTGTGGAACCAGGAGTAGAGGATTGTTATTCACCCAGGGGGTTTTCAAAACAAGAATGCAATGAGGCGCGAAGCTCCCGTTGAGAAGCCCACAATTGTGAGGTTTTAAAGGAAAGTTAGGGGGTCGCTTAGCTCAAAGCTAATGGAGGGATCCCTGTGCCGTTTTGTACCTCACAGGAGCTGAAACACTGAGGAGAAATCAAAGCCATCTAAGAGAGCTGTGACATGCTTGAATTGAATTTCAAAAAGAGTGAATGAACATCAAGAGCTCACAATTTCTAAAGGAACTCAGTCCTAAGATGTGCAGGTTTGGTGGATTGGCCATGCTAAATTGCCCTTTAATGTCCAAAGGTTAGATGGGGATATGGGGATCATAGAATCGTAGAGTTTCAGTGCAGAAGGAGGCCATTTGGCCCAATAAGTCTGCACCAACTCTTGGAAAGAGCACCCTACTTAAGCCCACAACTCCACCCTATCCCTGTAAACTCAATAACCCAACCTAACCTTTTGGACACTAAGGGGCAATTTAGGGGCATGGCCAATCCACCTAACCTGCACATCTTTGGACTGTGGGAGGACACCAGAACACCCAGAGGGAAATCCACACAGACACGGGGAGAAAGAGCAAACTCCATACAGTCACCCGAGGCTGGAATTGAAACAGGTTTCCTGGAGCTGTGAGGCAGCAGTGCTAACCAGTGTGGTCGTGCGGGGGAGTGGGCCTAGGTAGGGTGTTCTTTCAGAAGGTCAGTGCAGACTCGGTGGGCCGAATGGCCTCCTGCACTGTAGGGATTCTATGATTCGATTCTATGATTCTTGGGTGGAATTAAGAAATAAAAAGGACTCTTTGTTTTTGTTTTGGGCACAATAGAGCTACACGGTAGCACAGTGGTTAGCACTGTTGCTTCACAGTGCCAGGGTCCCAGGTTCGATTCCCGGCTTGGGTCACTGTGCGGAGTCTGCGCGTTCTCGCTGTGTCTGCGTGAGTTTCCTCCCGGTGCTCCGGTTTCCTCCCACGTGTGCTGAAAGACGTCCCGTTAGGTAATTTGGACATTCTGAATTCTCCCTGTGTACTCGAACAGGCGTCGGAATGTGACGACAAGGGGCTTTTCACAGTAACTTAATTGCAGTGTTAATGTAAGCCTACTTGTGACAATAAAGCTTATTATTATTACGTTAATCGCTCTGCCCATCAATTCCACCTTAAAATAAGGCCATAAAGGTTTGAAATGCTGCATTTTATTTTCCGCAGTAATCATAGAATTTACAGTGCTGAAGGAGGCCACTTGGCCCATTGAGTCTGCACCGGCCCTTGGAAAGAGCACCCCACTTGAGCCCATGTCTCAACCCTATCCCCGTAACCCAATTATCCCACCTAACCGTTTTTAATGTTTCTTGTCAATATTTTTTGATTCAATTATTTTGTTTGCAATTAAGTTTCGTCTCATTCCAGAAATGTGACTGCTTCTAAAACTCCTTCTGACTTCTGTTTGTTACAGAAATTAAAAAGAAAACACAGTTTTTGTAATAAAATGCCCTTCTTCCTTTTGTTACAGAGATCTTCTTTTTGGCCAGATCTACAGTAAACTGAGTGAGATCTCGGTGGCAAAGGGAGTGTTTCTTGAATGCCTGGAACCATATATTTTGAATGACAAGCTGCCGAGCATCACACCACAGGTAATGAAGGATCTGCTCATCCACCTTCAAGATCGGGACATGATGGAGAACATTGAAGCTTGCATAGTACATATGGACATCACCAGTCTGGACATTCAACAGGTGAGCAATACACAGTGTTCGCTTTTTAGGTATTTTTTTGCCTTTCTAGGATATTTTGTCCCTTGCATATTAGATCACTCTTACGGGAAGCACCAACTCCTTATACCTTCATGAGTTTCCATCCTAGCCTTAAGCTCTTCCATAGTCAGCATGGATTTCAAAAGGAAAGATCTGAATTGATCAAGTTTTTTGAATTTTTTGAGGAGGTAACAGAGATTTGACAATGGCATTGCAGTAAATGAAATTTATCTGGATTTTCAGAAGGCCTTCGATAAGTTGCCTCATGATAGACTAATTAATAAGATCAGATTGCTAGCTTGCTTCAAAACAGCAGGCAGAGAATGAGTTATTCAGAGTGGCGGAAGGTGGGAGTATAAAGATCAGTGCCCTGGCTGCTGTTCACAATTTACATTAACCATTTGGACGTTGTAATCAAAAGCACTATTTCTAAATTTGTCATCTGGGGTCCGGGCTGGGGATTGGACAGTCAAAACTGGGGAGGACTGTAACAAATTACAGGAGATTAATAAACTTGCAGAATGGGAAAATAATCGGCAAATAATGTTCAACACAGATAAATGTGAGGTAGTACATGTTGGTAGGAAGACCAAGGAGGTCAGTTATTACTTGGGAGGTGCAAGTCCAGGTAGGATAGAGGTAGGATAGAGGATTAAAGGGATCTCTGAGTACAGCAATCACTGAAAGTTGCTGCACAAGTTGCTGTAAAAAAGCAAACCAAGCACTAGATTTTATTTCTAAAGTGATAGAATTGAAAAGTAGGGAAGTTATCCCAAATCTGTATCACATCTGTGTTAGACCACACCTGTGTGAAGTTCTGGGGCGCAATTCTCCGGAAACGGCGCGATGTCCGCCGACTGGTGCCCAAAACGGCGCAAATCAGACGGGCATCGTGCCGCCCCAAAGGTGCGGAATGCTCCGCATATTTGGGGGCCGAGCCCCAACCTTGAGGGGCTAGGTCGGCGCCGGACGAATTTCCGCCCCGCCAGCTGGCGGAAAAGGCCTTTGGTGCCCCGCCAGCTGGCGCGGAAATTACATCTCTGGGCGGCGCATGCGCGGGAGCGTCAGCGGCCGCTGACAGCTTCCCACGCATGCGCAGTGGAGGGAGTCTCTTCTGCCTCCGCCATGGTGGAGACCGTGGCGGAGGCGGAAGGGAAAGAGTGCCCCCACGGCACAGCCCCGCCCACGGATCGGTGGGCCCCGATCGCGGGCCAGGCCACCGTGGGGGTACCCCCCGGGGCCAGATCGCCCCGCGCCCCCCCCAGGACCCCGGAGCCCGCCCGCGCCGCCTTGTCCCGCCGGTAAGGTAGGTGGTTTAATTTACGCCGGCGGGACAGGCATTTTAGCGGCGGGACTTCGGCCCATCCAGGCCGGAGAATCGCGCGGGTGGGCCCGCCAACCGGCGCGGCACGATTATCGCCCCCGCCGAATATCCGGTGCCGGAGACTTCGGCAACCGGCGGGGGCGGGATTCACGCCAGCCCCCGGCAATTCTCCAACCCGGCGGGGGGTCGGAGAATCTCGCCCCTGGTCACCAATTTGTAAAAAGAATATAGGGGTACTGGAGAGGGTGTAGAGAAGATTGACAAGGAATGCTTGGCTACTTATTTCAGGAACAGATTGTGTCTCATTTCTTTTGAGAAAAGAAATTTGAGGAGTGATTGAATAGAAATCTTTAAAATTCAGAAACTTTTTAATGGAGTGGACACAGAGAGAATGTTTCCTCTTGTGGGGAAGAGCAGAATGATAGACCGTTAATGTAAGATAGACATCAAGAAACCCAATCGGGAATTCGGAAGAAACCTCTTTACCTAGTGAGTGGGGATAATGTGGAAATCAATCCCACAGGGAGTGGTTGAGGTGAACAGTAAAGATACATTTTGAGAACAAATGAGGGAGAAGGGAATAGAGTGTTATGATAGATTTAAATGAGGGAAGGTAGAGCATAAACACCGGCATGGACAGCTTGAGCCAAATCCTGTTTTTTTGGCATTTATCTTTTGTAAAAATAACAAGTTGTAGTCTAATATTAAGTACTTTTACTTAAAGCCTTTATGTTTATGTCATGTTCTCTTTTTAAAAATCTTTTCAGATTACTAAAGCTAGTTCTAACAGTTACATTTGATATGTTCTACAAACTGAACTCTTTCAACAGAGTTTTCCCCTTCAACTGATTTCACTGGTTGTTTGGATTTTCGTATATGTTGCTTTGATTCAAAAAATAGTGCCCTGTTATAGATAGCACTGCACAAATCAAGGAGTGAGTACTGTATTGTCTCCAGTAATGGTAAACTCAGGGCCTATCTGCCCGATCAGGTAATGTAATAGATCCTGTGGTACTGTTCAAAGATCAGGGGAGGCTGAGAATCAGAATCATAGAATGGATATAATACTCCGTAAACCAGTACTGCTAAAAACAGATGAGTTGATCGTTAACTAATTTTGTTGTACATGAACTGGGGGCTGCCTTTGCTGACATGTGACTGCAGTTCAAGGGGATATGACGGGCATTATATAAATGCAAATTTTTAATGTTGATTAATAATTCTGCCCTTGGCTGCATCCCGGAATAATAATATTTGGAACCAAGCCATTTCCCCATTCAAAGTCAAGAAGATATTCCAGACCAATTGTGAGTGCGTTGATACAGTTGCATAGATGTCCTGATAATGTAATAGAACCCCAATTGTTATAGATTATGAGGCTCCTATTTGCTTTAGGCAGCGCGCCATCCACCTAAAAAATCATTTTGATTAATAATCACAAATTCTCGGAAATTGTCGCAATCTGAGCAGATAAGTAACTGACTAGTTTTTAACCATCCATCTGCTGGTTTGCACTGGGTTGGTGGATTGGGAATTGTCTCCTGAGCACCGAGAGAAATGGGAAAATATTAGGACTCATGAAATATGTTCCTTTCACACAGCATTGTGTCAGTAATTCTTTGATTAGGTGGAAATTACAAATGGAATTCCCAAAGAATTAATATTAGTTTGAAACTTTAAAATTATGCATTTGTTTGAAATTTTATAAAGGTTTTCTCTGACATATGAACATTAGGAGCGTGAGTAGACCACTCGGTTCCTTGAGGCTACTCCACCGTTCAATAGGATCATGGCTAATCTGGTTGTCACCTCATCTCCACATTCCCTCCTATCCCGGATAACCTCTCACCTCTTTCTTAATCAAGAATCTACCAATACCGTACAAATATTCAAAGACTCTGCCTCCGCCACCTTTTGGGGAAGAGAGTTCCAAAGGCTCACAACCCTCTGAGAGAAAAGTAATTTCCTCATCTTTGTTGAATGGCCAATCCCTTATTTTTAAACAGTGATCCCCTAGTTCTAGATTCTCCCACATGAAGAAATATTTTCCGTCCTCCAACATGTTAAATATGATGTTCTGAGTTTTGGTTTTTAATGTATGGTTAATATGAAGTCACTCCTGCAACAATGTTTTTGGATCTTGTGCCCAAGTGGTTTCTATCTGCCTTTGTCACAGGTAGTCCATATGTGCTGGGAACACTGTCTATATGATGCCATGATCTATGTGTACAACAAAGGAATGAATGATTATATCACGCCAATGGAGGTAAGAAACTAGAACTATATCAGTGAGATGGAAATTCATTTTGATTTCCAAAATATGTAATCATTCTGAACTTGCACTAATAAACTGGGGCAAAAGGTTTGAAAGTGCACATTGCATGTTCTGTGTTATGCTGTAGCTCGCTGGTACTCTCTGTAATCAGAATGTTACAGTAATATCAGTCAGTTGCGACAGCCTTTTCATTCCTGGGCACGGTCCCATACAGCAATATCACGAAATCCGTAGTGAAGACTTTAACATCCTCTTGGTCTCAGTTTAAGACATGAGGCTGCATTTTCTTTGGTGTCCAAAATTATGAGGCCAAGAGTGAACACTCAGTGCAAAGAGGGAACGAGAGAAAAGAGGAGAGAAAGAGAGAGAATCATAGAATCCCTACAGTGCAGAAGGAGGCTTTTCAGCCCATCAAATCTTTTCAGCCCATCAAATCTGCACCATTCCTTCCAAAGACCACCCTACCTAGGCCCAACCCCCCACCCTATTTCTACAACCCTATCCTAAGGGGCAATTTAGCATGGCTAATCCACATAGCCTGCACAACGTTGGATCTGGGAGTAAACGGGGCACCCAGAGGAAACACATGCGGACACGGGGAGAATATACAAACTCCACACAGACAGTCACCCAAAGTCGGAATCAGACTCGGATCCCTGGCGCTGTGAGGCAGCAGTGTTAACCACTGAGCCACCGTGCCGCCCGCAAGAGAGCAAGGCAATAGTAAAGGGAAAGTGAATGTCAGCTCCAAGAATTCGAAATGGAGCAGTAGCACAAATGGAGAGAGAGACTCTAGCTGGAATCTGCGAGGGAAAACCTCTCTCTACCGAGCTGCGCCTTTTACCTCCCAACCCTCAAACCACTCTCTGAGGTCCTTATGTACGGGAGATTCATTCTCTCATTTGAAGAGAGTGATGTGGGGACATTCTTTCGCCACTTCTGAGAAAGTAACAGGGCAGTCAAAATGGTCATCAGATATTTGGAACTTTTTGCTTCAGGGGCAGCTGTCAGGGAGAGCCCAAGAGATCTGCTCCATGCTGCCCCCTGATATGTCCATAATTATGGGCAGACTAAGGCTGCCGTCCTTAGTGTCAATCAGTTAGTCCCTGAGGCATATCGGCAGCAATTCCGGGAGGCGCATAAAAAGCCCAGACAAACCTACATCTCATTCCAACGGCTGAAACAAATCGTATTTGACTGATGGGTAAGATCCCACCTCTGAGGGATTGTGGGAGTTGATGTCATTGGAAGAATTCAAAAATTGCTTACCCCCCCAACCTGCGGACACACTCGGCGGAGCAGAAAATCCTCACAATCTGGGGTATCACCCACATCCCATGAAAGTACTTTAAAAAAAAAAAATATTTTGAGAACTCTATCCACAATCTTAAGAACTTTATATGAAATTATAGAAAAACCAAGGGAAGGTAGTATAGCTTTTAAAAAGTAACTTCCTTAAATCAGAAATGATCCTGGCATGTTAGGATAAAAAGAAGGGGAGTAGTTCAGTTGCGGGGAGGAGCGGTTGGAAAGGAAGGAAATGAGAAGTTGTACGCTGGTAAATCATCTCTGTTGCTGTCTTGATCATCGCTGCACTTAAAAATGTAAATGTTGTGGGTAAATAAACCTCACTTGTTTTACACTGTAGCCTACAATCTAATTGGCCATTGAGTACTGCATCTTGTTATATATACACAGAGAATGTCTGCTAAATGGGTATGGGCTCCGACAGCTGGCTATATTATTGATAATGAGCTGACTATGGATAGAACTGACCTAAATACAATTGAAATAGATGTCTTAATGCTTTTAAAGTTACTTGGATGTAATTTTTAATTTTCCCAACTGCTGTGTTAATTTGTCTAGTGATATCTGGTGCTCAAGAGATATTCTCTACTCTGAAGTGTGCAAGGCACTAATTCATTAAGTAATCAGTTTATACTTGAACAACATATTTTTGCTTGACAGTATATGTAATCTCAGAGTTTCAATGAATACATTTGCTTCTCTCAATACTTTCAGAAATTGTTCCAGGTTATTGGTCCTCTTCTCCGAGCTGGCAAATCACTCTCAGGTATGAGCTTACTGCTATTCACAAACGACTTTGCTTTAGTAGTTGAAAGTGAGAGGGGAAAATCATCTTTTCCATTTGGTTAAGTTTATTGTGCAGTGAATGTTGAATCATGTGCTAGTTGTACATGTGGACATGTACAATTTCCATATCATTATCAAATAGGAGGTCCGATTCACCGCCCTCCTGGGAAGCTCCTGCCATTCCCAGTTGGGTGCCACATGGGTGTGATTTGGTGCAAGTCCTCAAAAGCGGGGACCCGGCGCCATAGATTCCCAGGCGGAATAAAGTAAGGAGCTAAGTGCCCTTTGTTACTGTATTCCGCGGTGCAGAGGATGCTTTTTCTCATGTCCTGGGGGTAGTGGGGCTTCTGCTGGTGGCAAGGGGTTGATCTTTGGGGATCCCCTCCACGATTGGGATGCCGTGGCTGAACCTCTTCATGATGAGGTTAAAGAGTAGCAGCTCACTCCTTAGTTGATCTTTCAGGCACCTGACCATTTATAGTGTTGATTGCTGTTCATGTGGAATTCCATGCACCCTGAGCATCTGTAACCTTTCACAGTGGTATCAGCACTCAAATCAAAATGTGGGATTGGCCTTTGTTAATCTCAGGAGCCCAGGTGTTGGGGCACCTCATTGAACTCCTTTGATTGACAGCTCCAGAACATGAAGCGGCGATTCGCAGAGGTTAGTTGACACAAGGAAATGATTCACCAGTAGCTCCTGAAAACATTTTTGCAGGCAGCCCATATCAGATTATAGGAACATTGGAATTAGGAGCAGAAGCAGGAAATTCAGCCCTTCGAGCCTGCTCCACCATTCAATCAGATCATGGCTGATCTCTTCCTGGTTTCAAATCCACCTCCTCACCTGCTTCCCATATCCCTTTAACCCATTTTTAAAAATCTTGAAACCATTTGATGTCTCCGATTCCACTACTGCCACCTCTCAACCTATATCTGTGACCTCTAGTTCTAGATTGCCCCACAAGGGGGAACATTTGGTCTATGTTTACATTATCAATGCCTGTTGCATATTCTGACAGATTGCGGTCTGTTGGTGAGGAAGACAAGGATCCAGCTGCACAGGGAGGGGTCAAGTCCAAGATTGTAGAGTTTGGTTATTAGTCTTGTCAGGATAAGGGTGTTGAAGGCGGAGCTGTAGTCTATGAACACCAGTCTCACGTAGGTGTCCTTGTTGTCGAGGTGTTTGAGTGTTGATTGTAGAGCTAGGGAGATAGCATCTGCTGTGGACTGGTTGCGGTGATAGGCGAACTGCAATGGATCGAGACCTTCTGGGAGGCTGGCGTTGATCCGTCTCATGACTAGCCGCTCAAAGCATTTCATGATAACAGACGCCAGGGCCACTGGTCGGTAGTCATTGAGACAGGCTACCTTGTAATTCTTTGGTACTGGTATTATGGTGGTCTTCTTGAAGGAGGTGGGGACCTCAGAGCGGTGGAGTAAGGTGTTGAAGATGTCTGCGAATATACCGTCGGGGCCCGTCGCTTTCCGCAGGTTCACTTTCAAGAAGGCAGCTCTTACCTCTGAGGCTGTAATAGTGCGTATGGGTGTGTCCAGGGCTGTTGGGGCGGGTGGCACTGATGTATTGGCTGATCAAAGCGGGCATAGAACTTGTTCAGTTCTTCGGGGAGGGATGCTCCAGACCCAGATATTCCGCCTAGCCTTGCTTTGTAGCCTGTGATGTTGTGTAAGCTCTGCCATAGACGTTGTGGGTTTGTGTCATTGGCCTGGGACTCTAGTTTGATGCAGTATTGTCTTTTGGCATCCCTGATGGCTTTCCTATGTCGTACCTGGATTTCTTATATAGGTCAGGGTCGTCAGACTTGAACGCCTCGGTCCGGGACTTCAGCAGGGAGTGAACTCTTTGATTGAGCCAGGGTTTCCTCACTGCTGACATCTTAACTATTCCCAAAGACGACGATGAGCGGCTGCCATCTCCGGACAAACCCCTCCACAGACTCTCAAGGCGAATTTTATCTTTTCTAGCCTGAGAAACTCTGCTAGGTCATTCACCCACACCTCCGGTTTCGGGGGCCCGGTGTCCCTCCATTCTAATAATATCCGTCTCAGGGCTAATAGGGAGGCAAAGGCCAAAACATTGACCTCTCTCTCCCCCTGGACTCCCGGGTTTTTTGCCACACCAAAGATCGCCACTTCGGGACTGGGGACAACCTTCACATTCAGGACCTCCGACATAACGTCGGCAAACCCCTACCAGAATTCCCCAAGCTTTGGACAAGCCCAAAACATATGTACATGATTTTCTAGCCCACCTGCACACCGACCATGTCTATCTTCTACCCCTTCAAAATACTTGCTCATCCTGGCCACCGTCATGTGCGCACTGTAGACCACCTTAAACTGAATAAGCCTAGCTTACGGCAAGGGTGCATCCACCCTTCTCAGAGCCTCCTTCCACAGCCCAGCCTCCAACTCTTCCTCCCACTTACGTTTCACTACCCCTATCAGGGTTCCCTCCCAATCCATCAACTCCTTGTAAATTTCTGACACTTCACTCCTGTTCTTGACACCACCTTGTCCTGTAGTAGCCCTTGGGGCAGCAGGTGAGGAAAGGATGGTACTTGCTTCCGGACAAATTCCCTCACCTGCAAATACCGGAACCCATTCCCGGCAGACAACTCAAACTCCTCAACCAACCTCCCCAAGCTTGGAAAGTTGCCCTCAATGAATAGATCCCCAAACCGCTCAATCCCTACCCGTTGTCACCCCCAAATCCCCATAATAATAATAATAATAATCTTTTTATTGTCACAAGTAGACTTACATGAACACTGCAATGAAGTTATTGTGAGAAGCCCCTAGTCGTCACATTCCGGCTCATGTTCGGGTACACAGAGGTAGAATTCAGAATTCTCAACTGGTACGGGAATTGAACCCGCGTCGCTGGCTTTGTTCTGCATCACAAACCAGCTGTTTAGCCCACTGAGCTAAACCAGCCCCTGCATCCAGCCTCCCCGGAACAAACTGGCGATTCCCACAGATCGGTGTCCAAAATGAGGCCCCCTCTAGTCTCAGGTGCTGCCCACACTGTCCCCACACCCTCTGGGCCGCCACCACCACTGGGCTTCTGGAGTATCTGGCCGGCGGGAACAGCAAAGGTGGCGCCTACAGTGCCCCAAATGCGTGTCTTTACAAGAGGCTGCCTCCATCCGCTCACACATGATCATTTGACCAGCCCATTCAGCCCCTTCAAGTCCCACGACCCCCTCCCCGCCGATCAGCCATATCCCTTCTTGGGCCAGGCCCCGGCCCGCGTCACACGACACCCCCAGGCCCACCTTCGGATATCCACCGTCATCGGTCCTTTTCCAACTGCGCCACATCAACCACACACTTTTCAGCAACCCCCCCTTCCACCCTGAAACAAAACATCAGCTTCTTCCCCCCCCTGCTCCGCCTACCTCCTGAAACCCCCCCCCCCCCCTTCACTCCGGTTAACGAGCCTGCCCAGCTATCATGGTGGTCCCCGCTCAAGGCCTCCAACTTCACTGCCACCCCCAATTCTCTCTCTCCCCCCCCTCCCCCCCCCCCCCCCGTCCACCTCCCCCGAAGAACCAACAAAAGGTACACTTACCCTTGATGTTCCCCCATGAAAAGCCTGCCCTCCATAAACCCCGCCATCAAAAACTCTTCAAAGAAAAACTTTTCAAAAAACAAACACACGCGCGAACACTTCCAAAGTTCAATGTCCTCACTCTCATCCCAGTCCATTGTCCCTCCAGAACTCCATCGCCTCTTCTGGTGTGCCATAATATTAATTGTGCTTCTGGAAAGTCACCCAGCGGCAGGCTGGGTATTTTACTCCGAATTTCACCTCCTTTTTAAAGAGGGCAGCCTTGACCCGGCTAAACCTGGCCCTCCTCTTTACCAGTTCTGCTCCCAGGGCCCGGTACACCTGCAGCTCGTTCCCTTCCCAGGTGCACTTCCTAGTCTGCCTCGCCCATTAGAGGATCTTCTCCTTTTCCAGAAAGAGGCTGCGGCCTCCTCATCAACGGCCTGTGCGCTTGGTCGACCTCGAGGGGCCGCTGAAAGGCCCCCTCCCCATCAGCTTTTCCAATATTTTGGCCACATACGTGCCAGCCTCTGCTCCTTCGGGCATCCCCACGATATTCCCAGCTTCGGTCACTGTCTGTGCGGAGTCACAGGTTCTCCCCGTGTCTACGTGGGTTTCCTCTGGGTGCTCCGGTTTCCTCCCACAAGTTCAAAGATGTGCAGGTTAGGTGGATTGGCCATGCTAAATTGCCCTTAATGTCCAAAAAAAGGTTAGGGGGGGTGGTGGGGTTACTGGGTTATGGGGATAGGGTGAAGGTGTAGGCTTGGGTCGGGTGCTCTTTCCAAGGGCCGGTGCAGACTCGATGCGCCGAATGGCCTCCTTCTGCACTGTAAAAATGAGCGATTCTCCAGATCCTCCATCTTCTCCTTCAGCCTCTTCTCGGTCTCCCACATCACCCCAACCACGGCCACCAACGAGGCCAACTGCTCCTCGAGCTCCCTCACCGTCTCTACTTTTTAGATTTCTCGGCCCTGGGACTCCAGCCTCTGCTCTATTCTCTCGATCCCCAAATTAATCGACTGCACTACCTTGGCCAGATCTTCCAGGGCCTCCTTTGTCTGCTGACAGAACTTTCCATTTGGGAACTCTGTTAGCTGCTCCATTGACCACTGGGCGGGCAGGGCAGCTTCCTTGCCCTCTGCCATCTTATCCTGTGGTGCACTTCCAAGACTCTCCTGTTCCAGCAGCTCTTTTCTTTCTGCCCCACTCCTATTTCATGGATCTATCCACACCAGAGGAGTAAAACTTTCCACCGGCACTCAAATATTTCCCCTTTGGATGGGGAAAAGACAAAAACAAATCGATAAGGCAGGATCATAAAATTGAGGATTATCATATAAGCTAAGTCATGATCTCATTGAATGGCAGACCGAATAGCCTACTTCTGTTCTTATGTCTTATGGTCTTACAAACTCTGTCTGTCTTTATATTACTGCCAACGTTCTCTCATACTCTCGTTTTTTTCCCTCCTTGTCAATCCTTTTGTCATTCTTTGATGTTCTTTATATTCTTCCCAATCTTCTGACCTGCCACTTGTCTTGCAAATATATGCTTTTTCTTTAAGTTCAATTCTGTCTTAAACTTTTTCAGTTAACCACAGATTCATGGACCCTTCCCTTACTTTCTCATTGGAATGTGTCCAGTCTGTGTAATGTGAAATATCCGGGCAGCACGGTAGCATTGTGGATAGCACAATTGCTTCACAACTCCAGGGTCCCAGGTTCGATTCCGGCTTGTGCTACTGTCTGTGCGGAGTCTGCACATCCTCCCCGTGGGTTTCCTCCGGGTGCTCCGGTTTCCTGCCCTTAGTGTCCAAGATTGCCCTTAGTGTTGGGTGGGGTTACTGGGTTGTGGGGATGGGGTGGAGGTGTTGACCTTGGGTAGGGTGCTCTTTCCAAGAGCCGGTGCAGACTTGATGGGCGAATGGCCTCCTTCTGCACTGTAAATTCTATGATAATCTATGATAATCCCTTCAAATGTCTGCCACTGACCCTCTATTGATTATCCCTTAAATGTATTATTTACCAGTTCACCTTTGCTAGCTCCATTTTCCTGATAATTGTCCACATTTAAGTTTCAAGTACTAGTCTTAGATGCACTCTTCTCTCCCTCAAATTGAATGTAAAATTCCATCATATTATGATCGCTGTTACCTAGGGATTCCTTCACTGTGAGGTTATTCATTAATCCTATCTCGTTGGACAATACCAGGTCTAATATAGCCTGCTCTCTGGTTGGCTCCAGAATGTGGTGTTCTGAGAAACTATCCGAAAAGCATTCTATGAATTCCTCATCTACTCTACCATTACTTGTACAATTTTTCCAATCTATCTGGAGATTAACATACCCCATCATTATTTCCGTACCTTTCTGACAAGCTCCCATTATTTCTTCTTTATATTCTGTCCTCCCTTGTAATTACAATTAGGGCTGTACACCGCTCCCCAAGTGACTTCTTTCCTTTCTCGTTTCTCATCTCAACCCAAACTGCTTCTACATCCTGGTTTCCTGAACTTGGGTCATCCTTTTCTAATATACTAATACCATCCACCTGTTCTTTCTAAATGTCACATCATCTTCAGTATTCAGGTCCCAATCTGAACGAGCAATGAACCTTGAGTTCATGTCCGATTGTAATAAATGTGCCAAATCTGGATGATGACTACTTTTATTTATTTCTTGTACATTTTACTGCTGCAACATTCCTGCAGCCTGTTAGTCAGGGGCCATCTCCCAGGCTCCGCATTCCATGCCTGGAGGTACTCCTGAGCAGTCCTGATAGATTTGTACTGAGAATACTTTGTCATCATTCAGACTTTGCATTTTAATGGAGCAAACCTGCACTCACTGTCACTGTCCTAACTCTTAACTGATGAGATGAACTATGTTTTGTGAAGCAGTTGCATCCTTCTTCATCACAAAATTAATTTGATAAATTTGCTTATATCTTATTACACTTATATAAGTGTATTTCTCTCTATACTCAACTTTTTCCTCTCCTCCAGGACTAGCTCCTGTTTCCACCAAATGGTCATTTTGTATACATTAAGCCCAGTAAGTGGTGCCAACATATTATTTACCACCACCTGTGACCCAGGATTTTACATTTGCCAATATATAGGTCTTTCCAGTTGCAATGTTAAAATAAAAATCAAAGTTGGGAGCAATATTTAGTGTGGAATGTTGTATCGTTTTTTTTTTTTTTGCTGCTGTTTTATATTTCATTTTCAAAAAATTGCCCCTTAATTGGAAAAAATGAATTGGGTACTCTAAATATAAAAACAAAATGAGTCTGTTTTGTAAGCATTATGGGATTAAATCATGTTTTGTTGTTTACAGATGAGCAAGTGGTCATGGGAAATAAATTATTGGTATATATCAGGTAAGTTCTGATTTACAGATTAGACCATCCAAGGGCTAATGCAGAATAAGATTGTTCCATTTCAAACTTGAGTACCTTTTTTGACAGGTAACTGATCATCAATAATGTGTATATCTTCTTGTTCTGATATTGGAAAGCAAAGTTTCCCCGATTCTTCCTGGCCTTGGTCACAGTTATGCTGTCAGAATGGTTGGTTTTAGTATCAATGGACTGGAGAATAGGGTCAGAGATCTCGGCCGGGATTCTCCCCTACCCGGCGGGGCGGGGGGTCCCGGCGGGATGGACTGGCGGGAACCAGTCCGGCATCGGGCCATCCCAAAGGTGCGGATTTCTCCGCACTTTTAGGGGCCAAACCCTCATCTTCAGGGGCTAGCCCCGCGCCGGAGTGGTTGGCGCGCCGCCGGCTGGCGGGAAAGGCCTTTGGCGCCACGTCAGCCGGGGCCGAAGGTACCTCGTCGGTCGGCGGAAGACCGCGCATGCGCTGGAGCATAGGCGGCTGCTGCTGTCATCCCCGCGCATGCGTGGGGGGGGGGGGGGGGAGGTCACGTCCACATCGGCCATCGCGGAGGCAATGGCCGAGGCGGAAGGAAAAGAGTGCCCCACGGCACAGGCCCGCCCGCGGATCGGTGGGCCCCGATCGTGGGCCAGGCCACCGTGGGGGCACCCCCAAGGGCCAGATCGGCCCGCGCCCCCTCAGGACCCCGGAGCCCGCCCGCGCCGCCAGTCCCGCTGGGAAGGGAGGTGGTTTGATTCACGCCGGCGGGACTGACATGACAGCAGCGGGACTTCGACCCATCACGGGCCAGAGAATCGCCGGGGGGGCCCGCCGACCGGCGCGATTCCTGCCCCCGCCGAATTTTTGGCGCCAGAGAATTCGGCGGGGGTGGGATTCACGGTGCCCCCGGCGATTCTCTGACCTGGTGGGGTTTGGAAAATCCCGCCCCTCGGTCGAGGAAATAATTTGTGACGGGCGCTTTGTTTATTCATTTTGTTTCCTCCCCCCGGCAATGATCTCATACCACTGGACGTCTCGAGGCAATGAAAGTAACTTACATTCCATCTGTAGTAATGAATTCAAATCTAGTTGTACAATAACCTGTGAAGCTGTGTTCTTTTATTCATGAATGTGTTTTGTTTAATCTTGGCTTCCATAATCTTGATGTAATGGATGTCTCTGAGGACGCAATTGTTAAAATTATATCTTAATTATAGCTGAGTAATATATTACAAATTGAATAAGAATGAACATATTCAGATATATTTATTTAGATGAGCAATTCTGAGTATCACATCCTCTTCAGCTGGTGCAGTGAAATTATTGCAAAAGCAGTTGATGCAAAGAACCATTTTGAATCCTCTTAGCAAATTGAGTTTGAAGGAAGAAATGGGTAGATATAAATGCAGTTATCCTGAACTCTCAGTAAGACACCGTGCTCTTTAAGTTGTGGACAATTAATCACTTAACACATTGTTCTTCAAATGGAGCTCCAACTCTCTTAGTTGCCCTCCCATAAGACCATAAAATGTAGGAACAGAATTAGGCCATTCGGCTCATTGGGTCTGGCTGATATGTTTCTCATCCCGGTTCTCCAGCCTTCTCCCCAGAACCCCGATCCACTTATTAATCAAGAACCTATCAATCTTTGTCTTAAAGACGTTGAGTGACTTGGCCTCCACAACCTTCTGCGGCAATGAGTTCCCCTCTGTCTGAAGAAAGTACTTCTCATCTCAGTTTTAAAGGATAGTCCCTTCAGTCTGAGGCTGATGCCCCTGACTCCTTCATGTGCAGGACGTGTGTCCAGCTGCAGCTCCTGTTAAACCGCATGACAACTCTGAGCTGCGGATGGACTCACTTTGGAGCATCCGCGATGCTGAGGAGGTCGTGGATAGCATGTTCAGTGAGTTGTTCACACCACAGATTAGGGTTGGTGAGGGAGACAGGGAATGGGTGACCAAAAGGCAGAGAACGAGCAGGAAGGCAGTGCAGGTGTGCCCTTCGGTCATCTCCCTCCAAAACAGGTATACCGTTTTGGATACTGTTGGGGGAGATGACTCACCAGGGGAAGGCAGTAGCAGCCAGGCTCATGGCACCGTGGCTGGCTCTGCTGCACAGAAGGGCGGGAAAAAGACTGGCAGGGCTATAGTCACAGGGGATTCAATCGTAAGAGGAGTAGACAGGCGTTTCTGTGGTCGAAAACGAGACTCCCGAATGGTATGTTGCCTCCCGGGTGCACGGGTCAGGGGTGTCTCAAATCGGCTGCAGGACATAGTGAAGGGGGAGGGTGAACAGCCAGTTGTCGTGGTGCATATAGGCACCAACGATATAAGTAAAAAATGGGATGAGGTCCTACAATCAGAATTTAGGGAGTTAGGAGATTAGTTAAAAAGTAGGCCCTCAAAGGTAGTATTCTCAGGATTGCTACCAGTGCCACGAGACAGTCAGAGTAGAAATTCAAGAATAGTCAGAATGAATACGTGGCTTGAGAGATGGTGCAGGAGGGAGGGGGTTCAGATTTTTGGGACATTGGAACCGGTTCTGGGGGCGGTGGGACCATTACAAATCAGATGGTCTACACCTGGGCACGATTGGAACCAATGTCCTAGGGGGTGCTTTTGCTAACACTGTTGGGGTGGTTTTAAACTAATGTGGCAGGGGGATGGGAACCAGATTAGGAAGTTAGAGGCCAGTAAAGAGGCAGCAACTAAAGCCAGTAAGGTACTAGATAATGAACTCAATGTGACTAAGGGGAAGAGTAGACAGGGAAGAGATGATGAACGCAAAGGGACAGGTAGTCTGAGGTGCATTTGTTTCAATGCGAGAAGTGTAGCAGGTAAGGCAGATAAACTTAGGGCTTGGATTAGTACCTGGGAATTTGATGTTATTGGTATTACGGAGACTTGGTTGAGAGAAGGGCAAGACTGGCAACTAAATATCCCCCCAGGGTATAGACGCTTCATGAGGGATAGAGAGGGAGGTAAAAGGGGTGGAGGAGTTGCATTACTGGTCAGAGATGATATCACAGCTATGATTAAGGAGGGCACGATGGAGGATTCGAGCACTGAGGCAATATGGGTAGAGCTAAGAAATAGGAAGGGTGCAGTAACATTGTTGGGACTTTCCTACAGGCCTCCCAAAGGAGGTACAAATATGGAGACAGATTACAGAAAAATGTAGGAGCAATAGGGTGGTCGTGATGGGAGATTTTAACTTCCCCAACATTGAATGGGACTCATTTAGTGTTGGAGGTGTAGATGGAGCAGAGTTTGTAAGGAGCATCCAGGAGAGTTTTTTTAGAGCAATATGTAAATAGTCCAACTCGGGAAGGGGCCATACTGGAACTGGTATTGGGGAATGATCCTGGCCGGGTGGTTAAAGTTTCAGTCGGTGATTACTTTGGGAATAGCGATCACAATTCTGTCAGTTTTAGAATACTCATGGACAAAGACGAGAGTGGTCCGAAAGAAAGAGTGCTAAATTGGGGAAAGGCCAAGTAAAACAAAATTCGGCAGGAGCTAGGGAATGTGGATTGAGAGCAGTTCTTCAAGGGTAAATCCACATTTGAAATGTGGGAGTCTTTAAAGGAAAGGTTGATTAGAGTGCAGGACAGACATGTCCCTGTGAAAATGAGGGATAGAAATGGCAAGATTAGGGAACCATGGATGATGGGTGGAATTGTGAGACTAGCAAGATGAAAAAGGAAGCATACATAAGATCTAGGCGACTTAAATCTGATGAAGCTTTGGAGGAATATCGGGAAAGTAGGACAAATCTCAAACGTGTAATAAAGAGGGCTAAAAGGGGTCATGAAATATCTTTGGCTAACAGGGTTAAGGAAAATCCCAAAGCCTTTTATTCGTATATAAGGAGCAAGAGGGTAACTAGAGAAAGGATTGGCCCACTCAAAGACAAAAGAGGGAATTTATGCGTGGAGTCAGAGGAAATGGGTGAGATTCTTAATGAGTACTTTGCATCAGTATTCACCAAGGAGAGGGACATGACGGATGTTGAGGCTAAGGATGGATGTTTAAATACTCTAGGTCAAGTCGGCATAAGGAAGGGGGAAGTTTTGGGTATTCGAAAAAGCATTAAGGTTGACAAGTCCCCAGGTCCGGATGGGATCTATCCCAGGTTACTGAGGGAAGAGAGGGAAGAAATAGCTGGGGCCTTAACAGATATCTTTGCAACATCCTTGAGCACGGGTGAGGTCCCGGAGGACTGGAGAATTGCTAATGTTGTCCCTTTGTTTAAGAAGGGTAGCAGGGATAATCCAGGGAATTATAGACCTGTGAGCTTGACGTCAGTGGTAGGCAAACTGTTGGAGAAGATACTGAGGGATAGGATCTATTCACATTTGGAAGAAAATAGACTTATCAGTGAAAGGCAGCATGGTTTTGTGCAGGGAAGGTCATGTCTTACAAACCTAATATAATTCTTTGAGGAAGTGACAACGTTAATTGATGAGGGAAGGGCTGTAGATGTCATATACATGGACTTCAGTAAGGCGTTTGATAAAGTTTCCCATGGCAGGTTGATGGAAAAAGTGAAGTCGTATGGGGACTAGCTAGATGAATAAAGAACTGGCTGGGCAACAGGAGACAGAGAGTAGCGGTGGAAGGGAGTGTCTCAAAATGGAGAAAGGTGAGCCGCACATTGGAGGGCTCCCGTTCAGAACGGCATTTTCGGGGAGTAACGCCCGGTCCTAGGGCCAGCGACGGCAGTAAAAGTCGGGGGATAGCGCAAGGAGAAGAAGGATGTCAAAAAACACCAAAAAAACGGCCGGGAAAAAAGTGGCTGAAAGTCCGTTGGAGAGGGGAAAGGTCACCGCGGGGTCGACAAAGAAGATGGAGGCTGGAGCACCAGGGGAGGCCGCAGTGCTTACGGCGATGCTGGCAAAACTACTGGGGGAGGGGGAGGACCCCTCCCGATATGAAGTGGATCGGGCTCATCGGTCGTGGAGGCCTGTACCAAAGGCGAATGAGCCGCCAAGGGCAGTGACTCTGTGCTTCCGTAGGTACAGTGTGAAGGAGAAGGTCCTGAGCTGGGCTAAGCAGAAGCGGGTGGTGCAGTGGGCTGGAGCTGGTATACGTGTATACCAGGACTTTATGGTGGAGCTGGCGAGGAGGCGGGCTGCCTTCAACCGGGTGAAGAGGGCATTGTACATTGGCAAGGTGCAGTGTGGCATTGTATATCCAGCGAAGCTGAGGGTGACTTACACGCTCAGGGACTTTTATTTTGGAATGGCGGAAGCAGCGGAGGAGTTTGCGAAGGCAGAAGGACTGTGGCAGAACTGACAAATTGAGGAATGGTCATGTGCCGATGTAACCTCATGACTGTATTTTCTTCTTTTTTTTGTATCACTGCGCGCGGGGGTAGAGGCTAAAAGAGCCAACGTTGCATATATTTGGACCAGGGAAGGGACTTTGATTCGAATGGAGGGCTCTTTGGGGTGTAGGTGGATATGTGTGCTAAAAGGGGATCTTTGGGCTTTCCTAGGGCCGGGCAAGGGGGAAAGGGACCCGTGAGGGGGCCTCCACGCTGGCCGGTTTAAGCCGGCTAGTGAACGGGAGTGAGGTGGGGGAGGGGCTGCGGCCATCGGAGCCTGACAGAACAGGGTCCGAGTGGTCTAGCCGGGGTGGAGAGTTGAGGGGAGGGAACCGAGGTTGGGGAAGGGAACCGAGGTTGGGAGGAGGAGTTTTACAAGAGGCAGTGGACGGGAGGAGCTGGAGACTTGGGGGTGGGGGGTGGGGGGGGGGTACAACTGTGGGGTATCATGCACGGTACTCTCTTAGAGGCTGGATGGCGTTGGTTGGGGGGGTGGGTGGGGGGGGGGGGGGGGGGGGTGGAGAGCCGTGTAGATTAAGGGTGACTACGGGTAATCCCTGATTCCTTTTTGTCATTTGTTTATGTAAACATGCGGGTTGAGGTTTGGGGGTTGGTGGGCGGATGGGATCGTTGTTATTATGGGGATTGACATATCTTGTTGATTATTGTTTATTATTGATGTGTAAATGTGGGAGAAAACATGAAAAAGAAGGAGAATAAACAAATGAAAAAAAAATAAAAATGGAGAAAGTTGACTAGTAGTGTTCCACAGGGATCCGTGCTCGTACCACTGTTGTTTGTGATATACATAAATGATCTGGATGAAGGTATAGGTGGTCTGATTAGCAAGTTTGCAGATGATACTAAGATTGGTGGAGTTGCAGATAGCGAGTAGGACTGTCAGAGAATACAGCAAAATATAAATCGATTGGAGAGTTGGGCAGAGAAATGGCAGATGGAGTTCAATCCAGGCAAATGCGAGGTGATACATTTTGGAAGATCTAATTCAAGAGCGGACTATATGGTCAATGGAAGAGTCCTGGGAAAATTGATGTACAGAGAGATCTGGGAGTTCAGGTCCATTGTACCCTGCAGGTGGCAACGCAGGTCGATAGTGGTCCAGAAGGCATACAGCATGCTTGCCTTCATCGGACGGGGTATTGAGTACAAGAGTCGGCAGGTCATATTACAGTTGATTCAAGTAGTATTGCAGGTAGGGTATAGAAAGGAGGCGTTGCGAGTTGCATATGAGGTACCAGTGGGAGGTCATTTGGGAATAAGGAAAACTCAAGCTAAAATCCTGAAACAGTTTTATTGGCCTGGACTACATAAAAATGTAGTTACATTTTGTCAGTCATGTCACACATGTCAAGTTATAGGGAAACCTCAAGCAGTGATAAAACCAGCGCCCTTAATACCCATTCCAGCATTTGAAGAACCTTTTACGAGAGTCCTAATCGATTGTGTAGGACCGCTTCCTAAAACAAGAAGTGGGAATCAATATCTTTTGACTATAATGGATGTGTCTACTAGGTTTCCAGAGGCCATTCCAGTACGTAATATTACAGCTGAAAGGATTGTGGAGTTACTTAAATTCTTTACTAGATATGGACTACCCACAGAAACTCAATCAGATCAAGGAACAAATTTTACTTCAAAGTTATTCAAAGAAGTTATGGATAGCTCAGGAATAAAACAATTTAAATCAACTGCGTACCATCCAGAATCGCAGGGAGTGTTAGAAAGGTGGCATCAGACGTTAAAGTTGAGGGCGTATTGTCAAGATTATCCAGAGGATTAACATAGATTAACATAGAATTTACAGTGCAGAAGGAGGCCATTCGACCCACCGAGACTGCGCCGGCTCTTGGAAAGAGCACCCTACCCAACGTCAACACCTCCACCTGATCCCCATAACCTAGTAACCCCACCCAACACTAAGGGCAATTTTGGACACTAAGGGCAATTTATCATGGCCAATCCACCTCACCTGCACATCTTTGGACTGTGGGAGGAAACCGGAGCACCCGGAGGAAACCCACGCACACACGGGGAGGATGTTCAGACTCCGCACAGACAGTGACCCAAGCCGGAATCGAACCTGGGACCCTGAGCTGTGAAGCAATTGTGCTATCCACAATGCTACCATGCTGCCCATATCATTTGGGATTTAAAAATCCCATTCGTATTGTTTGCAATTAGGGATGCACCTAATGAGTCTACCAAATTTAGTCCTTTTGAACTAATTTTTGGTCATGAGGTAAGAGGACCACTTAAATTGATTAAGGAAAAATTGGTGGGTGCGAAATCGGAAATTACATTATTGGATTACGTGACAAATTTTAGGGAACAATTAAATAGAGCAGGTGAATTGGCTAGCCAACATTTGAAAGTTGCATAAAATGTGATGAAACGGGTAACGGACAAGAAATCCAAAGCTTGTACTTTTGCCAGTGGGGATAAAGTTTTAGTGTTGTTACCAGTGGTAGGAGAACCTTTAAAAGCTAAGTTTTGTGGACCGTATCAGATTGAAAGGAAATTAAATTAGGTGAATTATGTGGTTAAAAACACCAGATATAAGGAAGACTCACCGAGTGTGTCATGTGAATATGCTTAAAAGGTACTTTGAAAGGGAAGGAGAGAAAAAGGAGGTTTTAATGATTCTAACTCGGTGATGAATCAAATCCAGATGACTGTGAATTTGACATACCTCAAATTAAATTGGAAAATGAGGATGTTCTTAAAAATTGGGATGAATTGTTAAGTTACCTTCCAGAGGAAAAATGAACTGACCTGAAAGAGTTATTGATATCACATGGGCAAATTTGTAGAGATAAATTGGGAAGTACTAAAATGGCTACACATGATGTAGATGTGGGAAATGCTGTTCCGATCAAACAGCATCCATTTGGAATTGGCACAGGTTAACCGAGATTGAGAGTATGCTGAAGAATGGCATAATTGAAGTGGGTTGCAGCCAATGGAGCTCACCCATAATGATGGTACCTGAACCAGATGGTACCCAACGATTGTGTGTGGACTATTGAAAGGTGAATGCAGTTACAAAACGGACTATTATCCTATCCCACCATTGAGGGATTGCATTGCGAAAGTGGGACAATCTGCTTTTATTTCCAACTTCCAGACATGGAAAGAACATTTAAAACATCGTATGGAGTTCTTCGATCGACTTCAGGAGGCGGGTTTGGTGATGAACCTAGCGGAAAGTGAATTTGCAGAAGTCCGAATCACTTTCCTTGCAGACTTTCCGCTACCCTCAAGACAAAGGGAAATAATGCGATCTCCTAGCATGAATGGCTTTGATCGAACAGTTGTGCAAAAGTTTTGTGGCCTGATTACTCCATTGATGGAATTGCTGAAAAAACGAAAAAAAAACATTCCATGGACAGCGAACTTTCAACAGGCATTTGACTGCCTGAAAGCTGTGATCACCAATTTCCTGTATTGGAGAATTGCAAGGGACTCTGTGGTCAGATTTAACTAAATTATCTGATTCTGAAGAGAAATGCTGAGGAATAGAAGAATGGATGGATTGTGCAGAGACTTTGTTGAAAGAGACTGTCAATCGAGAAGGATTTCAGTTGGAGGAAGAAGAACGAAGAAAAATGGACTATATTATTATACCTGTTTGAGTGTGTTGATTTCTTCAACTGAAAATGTATATTTACTGTGTACATTTCTTAGTGGATGTGCAAAAGTGAAAAATGAAACCATCTTGAAGTTGATGGTTTATTTTCTTTTCTTGGGGGGAGGTGTCATGTGAGGGTACGTTTAATACATGGATGTTTAAGCAATGTACCTTTACGAAAACAGTGATGTCAGAGAGTGGGTGGAGCTGAGGTCAGGTCAGCCATTTTGAAGTTTAGTTTTGCAGTTTGGAGGAAAAGAGCTTGGGAGTGTCTGTGTTTTGCAGTGAGATGGTTCTCTGCCATAAAAGACCATCTCTGTATCATTTGGGTGATTTAAACTTATAATAGCGAAGCCTTTAGCCTGATGTGATTTTGTTTAAAGGTGTTAAGTCTCTTGGAAGTTTGAAGGAACATTTTAAGGAATTATTTACTGTTGCAATATTTTCTGAGTTATCTTTGAAGTACGGGGTGTTAAGAGATCCAATGTTTATTTAAGATGTTAAGTTGAGTTCATGGAATAAACAGTGTTTTGTGTTTAAAAACCCACGTGTCCATAATTGTAATCCCACGCCTAGGGAAAAAACCATGTGCTAGGAAAAGTAACAAATACATTAAAAGGAGAGGTTGGTTGAACGCCATGATACATTTTGCGGTTCTGAAAACGCCTCGCCCATAACAACACCAACACTGCATTTGCCTTCCTAACTGCAAACTGAACCAGCATAATAACCTTAAGAGAATCCTGAACCAGGACTCCATAGTCCCTCCGTACTTCAGATCTCCGAAGCCTTTCCCCATTTAGAAAATAGGCTATGCCTCTATTCTCCCTACCAAAGTGCATAACCTCACACCTTTCCACATTGTATTCCATCAGCTACTTCTTTCCCCACTCTCCTCAACTGTCCAAGTCCTTCTGCAGCCTCCCTGCTTCCTCAACACTGCATGTCCCTCTACATATTTTTGTATCATCTGCAATCTTAGCAACAATGCCCTCAGTTCCTTCTTCCAGATTGTTCATGTATATCATGAATAGTTGTGGTCCCAACATTGACCCTTGCTAGTCACCAGCTGCCATCCTGAAAAAGACCCTTTTATCCCCACCGTCTGGCTTTTTCAGTCAGCCAATCCTCTATCCATGGCAGTACCTTGCCCCTGAACCATGGGCTCTTATCCTATTTAGCAGCCTCCTGTATGAAACTTTGTGAAAGGCTATCTGGAAACCCAAATAGATCACGAGCACTGGCTCTCCTTTGTCTAACATCCTTGTTACTTCCTCAACAAATTCTAACAGATTTGTCAGGCATGACCTCCCCTTGGTGAAGCCGTGCTGACTCAGCCCTATTTTACCATGCTCTTCCAAGTACTCCACAATCTCATTCTAAATAATGGATTCTAAAATCTTATCGATGATCGAAGTCAAGCTAGTCATTTCCCTGTCTTTTGCCTCCCAGCCTTCTGAATTTGAATTTGAATTGAATTTGATTGATTGTCACGGGTACTGAGGTACAGTGAAAAGTATTGTTCTGCGTACAGTCCAGACAGATCATTCCATACATGAAAAACATAGGACATTAAACAGGGGTGTTACTTTAACCATTTTCCAGTCCTCTGGGACCTTTTTGACTCCAGTGATTCCTGAAAGATCACCATCAATGTCTCCACAATCTTCTCAGCTGTCTCCTTCAGAACCCTGGAATACAGTCCATCGGTTCAGGTTACTTATTCACCTTAAGACCTTTCAGCTTCCCAAGCACCTTATTCTTAGTGATGGCCACTATACTCACCTCTGCCCCCTGACTCTCTTCAAGTTCTGGTATGCCACTGGTGCCCTCCACTGTTAAGACTAATGCAAAGTTCCTCCTCCATTTCTTTGTTGCCCATTGCTACTTCTCGAGCCTCATTTTCCAGTGGTCTAATGTCCATTCTTGCCTCTCTCTTACCTTTTAGATAGCGAAAAGAACCTCTTGAAAACTTATTTTATATTGCCAGCTGGCTTACACTGGTATTTCATCTTCTCTCCCCTCTTTATTGCTTTTTTAGTTGTCCTCTGCCTGCTTTTAAAGGCTCCCCACTAATCCTCTCACATCGTATGCTTTTTCTTTTGCTTTTATGCTGTGAAATGTTGAATCAGGTGAATTCACCTGAGGAAGGAGCAGTGCTCGGAAAGCTAGTGATTCGAAACAAACCTGTTGGACTTTAACCTGGTGTTGTAAGACTTCTTACTGTTACATCTGATGCCAGCTTCTCCCTCCCACACTGCAGGTAAATTCTATCATATTGGTCACTGCCCGCGAAGGGTTCCTTCACCTTAAGTTCCCTAATCAAATCTACCTCATTACACATCGCCAAATCCAGAATTGCCTGTTCCCTAGTGGGCTCTACCACAATCAGCTCCAAAACACCATCTCATGGACATTCCACAAATTCAATTTCTTGGGATCTGCTACCAACCTGATTTTCCCAGTCCACCTGCATATTGAAATCCCCCATGATTATTGTAATATTGCCTTTCTTGTATGCCTTTTCTATCTCCTGATTTAATTTCTGCCCCACATCCTGACTGCTGCTGGGGGACTGTATATAACTCCCATCTGGGCCTTTTAAAAAAAATAATAAAATAAATTTAGTGTACCCAATTCATTTTTTTCTAATTAAGGGGTAATTTAGCATGGCCAATCCAACTGCCCTGCACATCTTTGGGCTGTGGGGGGAAACACATGCAAACACTGGGCGAATGTGTAAACCCCACACGGACAGTGACCCAGAGCCGGGATTGAACCTGGGACCTCGGCGCTATGAGGCAGCAGTGCTGCCCATGGGCCTTTTTTTCTTTTGCGATTCCTCAACTCTACTCATACAGATTCCACACCTTCCGACCCTATATCGCTTCTTGCTATCGGTGTAATTAAATTTCTTACAAACAAGGCAACCCGCCCCTGTCATAATATCCACTCACGTATATAATGAGATGCAGACAGGCAGTGATTGACAAACAGGATGACCAGTAAGCACACAACACAGTGCAGCCAATCACCAGACAGAACACCACCACGATGAAGCCAGAGGGCACTAGGTTTCCCGCTCCCTGGGGACCCAGCCACTGAGACAGTCAAGAGTCCATGAGCTAGCACAGTGCAAACACCATGCGGTAGCTAGTAAGTCTGGTCAGGCTACTACAAGGTCTCCAGTCAGTTCAGTATAGTGTCGACCCACAGCTGAATATGTATGTTAGTTCTATCGTTGAATAAAACAGTGTTGGATCTTCTCCAGTGTTAGACGTCTGTTTCTAGCTTCGCTGCATCGAGTGCAGTCCACATCGAACCTACCTGCCTAACACATCATGGTACCAGAGTGATATTGAACTTGACAGACCTACCTCGAGTGAATCAGCATCGACCAGCAAGCAGCCATCCGGTGAAATGGAAAACATCCAGCCTCCTCCGCAACTCCCCAGCTCCAGCAACCTCGGCACCAATTGGAAAATCTTCAAGCAAAAGTTCCTCTTGTACATCGAGGCTTCCGACCTCGAAGCAGCATCGAATGCAAGGAAGATCACGCTATTTCTCTCCACCGCGGGGGACCACGCCATCCACATCTACAACTCCCTTACGTTCGCTGACGGCGAAGACAAAACAAAATTCAAAACAGCCCTGCTGAAGTTTGACAGCCACTGCGACATTGAGGTGAATGAGAGCTTTGAACGGTACGTTTTCCAGCAGAGGCTTCAGGGTAAGAATGAGCCTTTTCAGTCCTTCGTGACCCATCTCCGCATCCTAGCGCAGTCATGTAACTACGACTCCTCAGCTGATTCCATGATCCGGGATCAGATTGTTTTCGGGGTCCACTCCGACTCCCTTCGGCGGCAGCTCCTGAAAGTCAAACATTTGAGCCTCTCTTGTCGCTATCGAGACGTGCGTTGTCCATGAGCGTGCTAAGAATCGTTACTCCCACATCAGGGCGGCAGAAACTGCGAAGCTGGCCTCCCACGAGGCGGAACGGGTGCAGGCCATTGCACAAATGCAGGGCCTGAGCATCGAGGAGAGTGGCAGTTGTGTGCGTTTTTCCCGGGTCCCTGCGCATGCGCGCTACAACAGAGTGGATGACGAGCCCGACCACCCGACTGCGCAGGTGCGTACGTCGCATGGTCCCTGCGCATGCGCGATGGTGCACGGAACGCGCTGATGTCGGCGTCATGACGTGTCCAAATTGTGGCTTTGCCCATTTAAAGCGGCAATGTCCGGCAAAAGGACGCTGGTGTCTACAGTGTGGCAAGCTTGGCCACTACGCAGCCCTTTGCAGATCTGCTCCACCGCTCAGCAGCCAGCGGTCCCAGCTGCGGCGCAGAAGTGTCCGCTCAATACAACAAGGCATGCCAGATTCCGATCCCGACAGCTCAACAGACCCTGATGCTGAGTGCCTCAAGTCCCCATACCGGGTGGGTATCATAACTACACATGCGTTGCCTTTCACCACAACGGCGAAACGCATCTCGATCGTCAGTGTGGATCCCGACGACGAGTGGTGTGCTGTCCTCACAGTTAACAAGGCTTGCATCCGATTTAAACTGGACACCGGCGCATCAGCGAACCTCATCTCAAAATCCCACCTCGACACCATCCGCGCCAGACCAAGCATTCTTCCACCGGCCTGCCTTGACTACAATGGCAATGCCATAGCTGCCAGTGGCTCCTGTTAACTAGGGGTATCCAACAAGGCGATCAAGGCAACACTGCGGTTAGAAATCGTCGGGCCTGACAGAGCGTCCCTGCTCGGTGCTCGAGCCTGCAAGCTCCTGAACCTGGTTCAGCGAGTCCACACCATGTCATCATCACCGGCGACGGCCTCACCTGATGGAAACTTGCAAGCCGACATAGATGACATTACCACGCAGTACCACAGCGTATTCGATGGAATGGGCACGCTCCCAAACCAATATAAAATCTTGCTCAAGCCGAACGCCACCCCTGTAATTCATGCACCACGCCGGGTGCATACACCTCTCAAGGATCGTCTGAAGAAGCAATTACAGGACCTCCAAGACCAGGGCATCATATCGAAGGTCACAGGGCCAACAGACTGGGTCAGCTCCATGGTCTGCGTTAAGAAACCGTCAGGGGAGCTTCGCATTTGCATTGACCCTAAGGATCTAAACCACAACATGATGCAGGAGCATTACTCGATACCAAAACGTGAAGAGTTGACCAGTGAGATGGCTCATGCCAGAATCTTTACTAAGCTGGACGCCTCCAAGGGTTTTTGGCAAATACAGCTGGACGCGTCCGTTCGCAAGCTGTGCACATTCAACACCCCGTTCGGTCGCTACTGCTACAGCCGGATGCCTTTTGGGATCATGTATGCCTCCAAAGTATTTCACCGCATCATGGAGCAGATGATGGAGGGCATCGAAGGGGTGTGAGTATACGTTGACGGTGTAATTATCTGGTCCACAACGCCCCAGGAACACATCGCTCGCCTCAAGAAGGTATTCCAGAGAATTCATGAACATGGTCTCCAGCTCAACAGGGCCAAGTGCTCATTTGGTCAAATGGATATTAAGTTCCTGGGTGACCACATCTCACAGCAGGGCGTGCGGCCAGATGCCGACAAGGTCTCGCCGATCAACGCCACGAAGACTCCGGAGGACAAGAAGGCGGTCCTCCACTTCCTCGGGATGGTCAACTTCCTCGGGAAATTCATTCCAAGTATGGCATCCCACACCACGGCCCTCCGGCATCTCGTCAAGAAGTCGACGGAATTCCAGTGGCTGCCCACGCATGAAGAGGAATGCGTGAGCTGAAAGCAAAGCTCACCATAGCCCCGGTTCTAGCGTTCTTCGACCCAACCAAGGAAACCAAGATATCGACTAATGCAAGCCAGGACGGCATTGGGGCGGTGCTCCTTCAGCGAGATGACTCCTCGTCCTGGGCTCCAGTGGCGTATGCCTCCAGGGCCATGACGCCCACTAAGCAATGGTACGCCAGATTGAGAAGGAGTGTCTGGGCCTCCTGACAGGGATAGTCAAGTTTCACGACTACGTTTACGGCCTGCCAAAATTCACGGTAGAAACGGGCCACAGGCCTCCAGTCCATATAATCCAGAAGGATTTAAATGACGACATCTCGATTACAGCGAATTCTTCTTAAGCTCCGCCGCTACGACTTCAAACTTGTCTACACGCCAGGCAAAGAGCTGATCGTTGCAGATGCCCCATTCAGGTCCATTACCACACCGTGCGAACAAAGTGACTTCAGCTGCCACATAGAAGCGCAAGTGCAGTTGTGTGCCACCAATCTTCCGGCCTCTGACAAACGGGTGGTCCAAATTCGTGAGGAGACGGCCAAGGATCCTCTGCTGCAGCGTGTGATGCAGCACCTTAGCAATGGCTGGCAGAAGGGACAATGTCCCCAGTTCTGTAACGTAAACGACGACCTGACGGTGGTGGAGGGAGTCCTTCTGAATGAGGATCGTAATTCCTCAGAGCATGCAGGCTATGGTGCTGGGCCAACTCCATGAGGGTCACCTTGAGGTCGAGAAATGCCGACGCAGAGCTCGGGAGGTGGTCTATTGGCCGGGCATCCGCCAGGACATTGCCGACACAGTGCTCAACTGTCCTACCTGTCAGAAGTTTCAACCCGCTCAACCCAAGGAAACGCTGCAACAGCACGAGATCGTGACCTCTTCATGGTCCAAAGTGGTTTAGACCTTTTCCACGCCAAGGGGCGCGACTACATACTCCTGGTCGACTACTTCTCCAGTTACCCCGAAGTGGTGAAACTGTCCGACCTCGCGTCAAAGGCGGTAATCAAAGCCTGCAAAGAAACGTTCGCCAGGCATGGGATTCCGTTCACAGTAATGAGCGACAACGGTCCTTGCTTTTACAGCCAGGAATGGTCTGATTTTGCACAGCCCGACAACTTCCGTCACATAACCTCCAGTCCCCACTACCCGCAGTCAACGGGAAGGCCGAGATAGGGGTCCATGTTGTCAAGCGGTTGCTGTGCAAAGTTGCAGACTCAGGCTCTGACTTCAACCTGGCGATGCTGGCCTACAGGGCAACCCCATTGTCCACTGGGTTGTCTCCAGCGCAGATGCTCATGAATCGCACTCTGAGGACCACAGTTCCAGCCATCCATGTTCCTGACCTTGACCACCTCACGGTCTTACAGAAAATGCAGCAGTCACGGGCCCAACAGAAGGCCACTTAAGATGCTCATGCCACGGATCTACCCGAGCTGGCCCCAACTGATCATGTTCGTGTCCAGTTGCCTGAGGGCGGCTGGTCAGCCACAGCTGTTGTGATCAAACAAGTGGCCCCAAGATTGTTCCTTGTCCGCATGGCTGGTGGCTCCCTGCTTCGGCGCAAAAGACAGGCACTGCGAAGAGTTCCACGCCCGCTAGCTACCTGACCGAAGTGCCCCGCGCCAAGATGTTTCCTCCGGACGTATCCTGCCACGAGGCCACCGATCTACCAGTAATCCTACCAGCCCTTGCCACCACCGCGATGGCAGCGATCCCGCCTATCCACGTGCAGGTGGCTCCTGATCCACCCCTGTGGCGATCAACAAGAATTTGTCGCCCACCACAAAGATTGAATCTGTAGACTGAACGTTTGTACATTTTGTGACTTCATCGATTTAACCACTGTAAATATTGTTTTGTTTGCCATGTATCTGCACCACCGACACCTTCCTATGTATATACGTTCATTTAGACACCTTTTGTATATAGTCAGGCATATATATGCAGGCACACCTGAGTATTTATTTATCTAAAAAAAAAAGGGGGTGATGTCATAATATCCACTCATGTATATAATGAGATGCAGACAGGCAGTGATTGACACAGGATGACCAGTAAGCACCCAACACAGTGCAGCCAATCACCAGAGAGGACACTACCACTTTAAAGCCAGAGGGCACTAGGGTTCTCGCTTTCTCGGGACCCAGCCACTGAGACAGTCAGAGTCCACGAGCTAGCAAGTGCAAACACCATGCGGTAGCTAGTAAGTCTGGTCAGGCTACTACAAGGTCTCCAGTCAGTTCAGTATAGTGTCGACCCACAGCTGAATATGTATATCAGTTCTATCGTTGAATAAAACAATGTTGGATCTTCTCCAGTGTTAGACGTCTGTTTCTAGCTTCCCTACATCGAGTGCAGTCCACATCAAACCTACCTGCCTAACACATCAGCCCTCTCTGCCCATCTGCTTGTCCTTTTGATAGGATACTGATCCCATTGCAGCCACGTCTCTGTGATGCCAACAATGTCGAACCCACCAATTTCGATGTACGTTACTAGCTTATTTACCTTGTTTCGTATACTGCAGACATTTAAGTGCGACACACTCAGTGCTGTGTTGACCGTCCACCTTCTCATAGTTATCCTCTTTTCTGCTGTGTCTGAAGGTAGATTCCTGCCGCTTTCCATACTCTCTATTCCAATACCTGTTCCGGAAACTTTACTATCCTCTCCTGACCCCTCCTCCCCTTCAACTAGCTTAGAGTCCTCATCATTACCTTTTCCTTTAACTTTGATTTGCCAGGACTCTGGTCCCAGCATGATTCAGGTGAAGACAGTCCCATCAGAAAAGCTTGCTCCTTTCCCAGTACTGGTGCAAATGATCCACGAATTCAAACCCATTTCTCCCACCCGAACATTTGAACCATGCATTTACCTCTTCTATCTTATTGACCCTTTGCCAATTAGCTTCTGCCTCAGGTGGTAATCCGGAGATGATTACCTTTTTAGTTCTGTGTTTTAATTTGGCCCCTAGCTGCTCATATTCCCTCGGCAGAACCACTATCCTTGTTCTACCTGTGTTGTTGGTGCCTACATGGACCATGGCAATTGGATCTTTACCCCCCATTCCAAGTTCCTCTGCAGCTCAGGTGAGATATCCTGAACCCAACCACCAAACAGGCAACCCTTGGGACTCTTGATTTTGGTCACAGAAAACAGCGTATATGCCCCTAACTATACTATCCCAGATAATGACTACATTATGGCTCCGTGTCCCACAGTCCTGTGGTCAGTGTGCTTATCCTCCCCACATTCCCCCTCCCATCCACACAGGGAGCAAGAATCTCAAACCTGTTGGATAAGGCCAAAGGCTGAAGCTCCTGCAACCCTACCTCCTGAATCCCTCTCCGTGTCTCACTCATAGTCACATCATCCTGTCTCTGACAACTGGCCGAATTCAAGGTAGTTAGTCTAAGGGGTGTGACTGCCTCCTGAAATACAGCGTCCAGGTAACTCTCCCCTTCCCTGATTTGTCGCAGCATCCAAAACTCAAGACTCCAGCTCATCGACTCTGAGCCGAGGTTCCAAAACTTGTTGCAGATGTGTTCACCATGGGAACCACAATGGGGTGCACCAGCTCCCACATCATGCAGGTCCAACAGATCGCCTGGCCCTGCATCTCTATTTTGATTAATTCGTTTTTATTTTATTTTAAAATTCCATTTGGTTTTTAGTTTTTTTAATCTGTAGAATATGTCTCTTTGTACCTTTAGTCTGAAAGCAATTTAGAATAAGTAATTCAAATTAGCAGTTACTTATCTGCTAATGAATTTACCGTTTACCTATGATGTCAAGAGGTTATTCGTGAAGGCTCCACCTTCTCAATGTTGCTCCTCATCTGAGGTGGGGTGACCCTCAGGTTAAATCACCACTAGTCAGCTCTCCCCACAAAGGGGAAAGCAGCCTACGGTCATCTGGGACTATGGCAACTTTACACTTACACTCCTGCATTATAGAATCCTTACAGTACAAAAGGAGGCCATTCTGCCTATTGGGTCTGCACTGACCCTCTGAAAGACACCCCAGCTATGCAACTCCCCTACCCACTCCCCATAACCCTACTTAACCCGGAAATCCCTATGCACTAAGTGGCAATTTTATCGTGGCCAATCCAACTAACCTGCACATCTTTGGACTGTGGGAGGAAACCGGAGCATCAGGAGGAAACTCATGCAGACACGGGGAGAAAGTGTAAACTCCACACAGACAGCCACCCAAGGTCGGAATTGAACCCAGGTCCCTGACGCTGTGAGGCAGCAGTGCTAAGCTCTATGCCACCATGTCGATTGTTTTTCATACGCCGTCCTCTGCCCAGAGGTGTCCCTTTCAGCTACCACTCTTTTAAAATCTCTACTCTGACTCTCGCTCTCTTTAAATCTCAGCTCCCCCACTTTTATAAACTCCCACTCTTACCTTAACTCCCAGCACTGAGAGCAAAAATGGCACTTCATGCAAGGCATCAAACATGTTTGTTTTCATAGCCTCAGCTTTCCCTGCTTAATCTCCTGCTTAAAGAAATCCAACAGATAAGGCTCCCATTAGAAGCAAACAAACATTAAAGTTACCTTGTAATGCTCTTCTTGGGTCAGAACACTGGGTAAATGTATTCCCAGACATGAAATGAAAATGAATGAATGAAAATCGCTTATTGTCACAAGTAGGCTTCAAATGAAGTTCTGTGAAAAGCCCCTAGTCGCCACATTCCGGCGCCTGTTCGGGGGGGCTGGTATGGGAATTCACCAATTCACCAATTGTCCTACTGCCTTCACAGCCTCGTGCTCTGCAATTGACTGCCTGACATCGCTCCATGCCAATTGGGATATGAACAGATTCTCCATTAACTAACAGGCTGAATGCTGGTTGAACAGCCATTTTTCCCATCTCGAATATTAGCAAATGGAAACAAAATAGTGAAAAAGACGATTTTTGATGCTGCTATGAATTCCCTCCAGGGATGCTTGCTGTGAAATTCAAAATTCAAATCCTTGAGAATCCAGGCGAACAGAAATAGCAGGAAATAATTGTAATGACTGACTTTGAATAGCTAATTCGGTTTCATTGATTTTGCTGGTAGATGTATAGTTGCTGGTTTTTATAAATCTGGTCTTTTGTTAATATTGAGAAATTTGTAAAGTTGCTGCTATTAACTAGTGACATATAATTGCTCTACATTAAGAAACGTCTCAATAGCTTGATAAACAGTATGAGTCCTAGAATAATTGGTCTTCTTTTCCTTTGTTAGCTGCTGTCTGGCTGGACGAGCCTACCCTCTAGGTAATATTCCAGAAGACCTTGTCTCATTGGTGAAACATCAAGTGAGTACATTTTTCAGCGAGATGTCATTGTCATACATCAGAAGGGTTATCCTTTACCCCAGATCATGTAAACAGGCTTCAAATTATTACAGGCTTCAAATTATTTCAGGCATTGTTCTTCATTATTGCCATCACTTAGTCCATGTATTCCACCAACATCCCCACCCCATCATTTATTTTTCTATGTTTTGCCTAGCTTGCATAACCTCAACGGTTTAGAGGTTTGGAAAATTGCTGCTCTCTGGCCTCACTGATGCTCTAGTGGATAGATTTGAAAGTGCACTTCCTCTGATGTGGAGATGCCGGCGTTGGACTGGGGTGGGCACAGTAAGAAGTCTGACAACACCAGGTTAAAGTCCAACAGGTTTATTTGGAATCAAAGTATCATTTTCCTCCATTGTCCATCTTGTTCCCTAAACACATTAAAAAAGCTATCCCCTATGGACAAGCCCTTCGTTTAGACAGGATCTACTCAGACAAGGAGGAACGTGACAGACATCTATAGACGCTGAAAGGCGCCCTCGTAAGAACTGGAGATGGCGTTCGACTCATCGATCGACAGTTCCAACGTGCCACAGCAAAAAACTGCACTGACCTCCTCAGAAGACAAACACAGGACAAAAAGTCGTCCAGCACTTCCCAGGAGCGGAGAAACTATGACATCTTCTTCGGAGTCTTCAACACATCATCCCTACACCCCTACTACTTGCCTTTATACAACCGCGCAACCTCAAATAGACCATTGCTTGCTGCAAACTACCCAGCCTTCAGGAAAACAGCGACCGCGACACGACACAACCCTGCCATGGAAACCTCTGCAAAACATGCCAGATCATCGACATGGATACCACTAATACACGTGAGAACAACACCCACGAGGTGCTACCCACTCATGCGACATAGCCAACCTTGTCTACCTCATACGCTGCAGGAAAGGATGTTTCGAGGCGTGGTACATTGGCGACACCATGCAGACGCCGCGACAACGGATGAATGGACATCACGTGACAATTACCAGGCAGGAATGTTCCCTCCATGTTCAGCAGTCAAGGGCATTCAGCCTCTGATCTTCGGGTAAGCTTTCTCCAAGGCGGCCTTTAGGACTCGGGACAACGCAGAATCACCGAGCAGGAACTGATTGCCAAGTTCCGCATGCGTAAGTACGGCGTCAACCGGGACTACATTCACCCCCCACCATCTGGCCTGGGCTTGCGAAATCCTACCAACTGTCCTGGCTTAAGACAATTCACACCTCTTTAACCTGTGATTATCCCTCTCTAGTAGCATATTCTCACGGTAGCATAGTGGTTCGCACAAGTTGCTTCACAGCTCCAGGGTCCCAGGTTCGATTCTCGGCTTGGGTCACTGTCTTTGCAGAGTCTGCGTGGGATTCCTCTGGGAGCTCTGTTTTCCTCCCACAGTCCAAAGATGTGCGGGTTAGGTGGATTGGCCATGCTAAATTGCCCTTAGTGTCCAAAAAAAGGTTAAGTGGGGGTTATTGGGTTACAGGGACAGGGTGGAGACGTGGGCTTGAGTGGGGTGCCTCCTTCTGCACTGTACAAAGAACAAAGAAATGTACAGCACAGGAACAGGCCCTTCGGCCCTCCAAGCCCGTGCTGACCATGCTGCACGACTAAACTACAATCTTCTACACTTCCTGGGTCCGTATCCCCATCATATTCATGATGCGGAGATGCTGGCGTTGGACTGGGGTGAGCACAGTACGAAGTCTTACAACACCAGGTTAAAGTCCAACAGGTTTGTTTCGATGTCACTAGCTTTCGGAGCGCTGCTCCTTCCTCAGGTGAGTCTAATCATGTATTTGTCAAGATGCCCCTTAAATGTCACTATCGTCCCTGCTTCCACCACCTCCTCCGGTAGCGAGTTCCAGGCACCCACTACCCTCTGTGTAAAAATACTTGCCTCGTACATCTACTCTAAACCTTGCCCCTCTCACCTTAAACCTATGCCCCCTAGTAATTGACCCTTCTACCCTGGGGAAAAGCCTCTGACTATCCACTCTGTCTATGCCCCTCATAATTTTGTAGACCTCTATCAGGTCGCCCCTCAACCTCCTTCATTCCACTGAGAACAAACCAAGTTTATTCAACCGCTCCTCATAGCTAATGCCCTCCATACCAGGCAACATTCTGGTAAATCTCTTCTGCACCCTCTCTAAAGCCTCCACATCCTTCTGGTAGTGTGGCGACCAGAATTGAACACTGTACTCCAAGTGTGGCCTAACTAAGGTTCTATACAGCTGCAACATGACTTGCCAATTCTTATACTCAATGCCCCGGCCAATGAAGGCAAGCATGCCGTATGCCTTCTTGACTACCTTCTCTACCTGTGTTGCCCCTTTCAGTGACCTGTGGACCTGTACTCCTAGATCTCTCTGACTTTCAATACTCTTGAGGGTTCTACCATTCACTGTCTATTCCCTACCTGCATTCGACCTTCCAAAATGCATTACCTCACATTTGTCCGGATTAAACTCCATCTGCCATCTCTCCGCCCAAGTCTCCAAACAATCTAAATCCTGCTGTATCCTCCGAAAGTCCTCACCGCTATCCGCAATTCCACCAACCTTTGTGTCGTCTGCAAACTTACTAATCAGACCAGTTACATTTTCCTCCAAATTATTTATATATACTACAAACAGCAAAGGTCCCAGCACTGATCCCTGCGGAACATCACTGGTCACAGCCCTCCAATTAGAAAAGCATCCTTCCATTGCTACTCACTGCCTTCTATGACCTAGCCAGTTCTGTATCCACCTTGCCAGCTCACCCCTGATCCCGTGTGACTTCACCTTTTGTACTAGTCTACCATGAGGGACCTTGTCAAAGGCCTTACTGAAGTCCATATAGACAACACTCACTGCCCTACCTGCATCAATCATCTTTGTGACCTCCTCAAAAAACTCTATCAAGTTAGTGAGACATGACCTCCCCTTCACAAAACCATGCTGCCTCTCACTAATACGTCCATTTGCTTCCAAATGGAAGTAGATCCTGTCTCGAAGAATTCTCTGCAGTAACTTCCCTACCACTGAAGTAAGGCTCACCGGCCTATAGTTCCCTGGATTATCCTTGCTACCCTTCTTAAACAGAGGAACAACATTGGCTATTCTCCAGTCCTCCGGGACATCACCTGAAGACAGTGAGGATCCAAAGATTTCTGTCAAGGCCTCAGCAATTTCCTTTCCAGCCTCCTTCAGTATTCTGGGGTAGATCCTATCAGGCCCTGGGGACTTATCGACCGTAATATTTTTTAAGACGCCCAACACCTCGTCTTTTTGGATCTCAATGTGACCCAGGCTATCGACACACCCTTCTCCAGACTCAACATCTACCAATTCCTTCTCTTTGGTGAATACTGATGCAAAGTATTCATTTAGTACCTCGCCCATTTCCTCTGGCTCCACACATAGATTCCCTTGCCTATCCTTCAGTGGGCCAACCCTTTCCCTGGCTACCCTCTTGCTTTTTATGTACGTGTAAAAAGCCTTGGGATTTTCCTTTACCCTATTTGCCAATGACTTTTCGTGACCCCTTCTAGCCTTCCTGACTCCTTGCTTAAGTTCCTTCCTACTTTCCTTATATTCCACACAGGCTTCGTCTGTTCCCAGCCTTTTAGCCCTGACAAATGCCTCGTTTTTCTTTTTGACGAGGCCTACAATATCTCTCGTTATCCAAGGTTCCCGAAAATTGCCGTATTTATCTTTCTTCCTCACAGGAACATGCCGGTCCTGAATTCCTTTCAACTGCCACTTGAAAGCCTCCCACATGTCAGATGTTGATTTGCCCTCAAACATCCGCCCCCAATCTAGGTTCTTCAGTTCCTGCCTAATATTGTTATAATTAGCCTTCCCCCAATTTGGCACATTCATCCTAGGATCACTCTTATCCTTGTCCACCAGCACTTTAAAACTTACTGAATTGTGGTCACTGTTCCCGAAATGCACCCCTACTGAAACTTCTCCCACCTGGCCGGGCTCATTCCCCAATACCAGGTCCAGTACTGCCCCTTCCCTAGTTGGACTGTCTACATATTGTTTTAAGAAGCCCTCCTGGATGCTCCTTACAAACTCTGCCCCGTCTAAGCCCCTGGCACTAAGTGAGTCCCAGTCAATATTGGGGAAGTTGAAGTCTCCCATCACCACAACCCTGTTGTTTTTACTCTTTTCCAAAATCTGTCTACCTATCTGCTCCTGTATCTCCCGCTGGCTGTTGGGAGGCCTGTAGTAAACCCCCAACATTGTGACTGCACCCTTCTTATTCCTGATCTCTACCCATGTAGCCTCACTGCACTCTGAGGTGTCCTCCCGTAGTACAGCTGTGATATCCTCCCTAACCAGTAGCGCAACTCCGCCACCCTTTTTACATCCCCCTCTATCCTGCCTGAAACATCTAAATCCTGGAACATTTAGCTGCCAATCCTGCCCTTCCCTCAACCAGGTCTCTGTAATGGCAACAACATCATAGTTCCAAGTACTAATCCAAGCTCTAAGTTCATCTGCCTTACGCGTAATACTTCTTGCATTAAAACATATGCACTTCAGGCCACCAGACCCGCTGTGTTCAGCAACGTCTTCCTGTCTGCTCTGCCTCAGAGCCACACTGTCCCTATTTCCTAGTTCTCTCTCAATGCTCTCACCTTCTGACCTATTGCTCCCGTGCCCACCCCCCTGCCATACTAGTTTAAACCCTCCCGTGTGACACTGGCAAACCTCCAGTTTATTTGCAAACGGCCAGGATATTTATGCCTCTCCAGTTTAGATGCAACTCGTCCTTCTTATATAGGTCACACGCCCCGGAAGAGCTCCCAGTGGTCCAGATAACGTAAACCCTCCGTCCTACACCAGCTGTTTAGCCACTTGTTTAGCTGCTCTATCTTCCTATTTCTAGCCTCACTGGCATGTGGCACAGGGAGTAATCCTGAGATTACAACCCGAGAGGTCCTGTCTTTTAACTTTCTGCCTAGCTCCCTGAACGCTGCAGGACCTCATGCCCCTTCCTGCCTATGTCGTTAGTATCAATATGTACAACGACCTCTGCCTGTTTGCCCTCCCCCTTCAGGATGCCCTCTACCCGTTCGGAGACATCCTGGACCCTGGCACCAGGCAGGCAACATACCATCCTGGAGTCTCTTTCACGTCCAGAGAAGCGTCTATCTGTGCCTTTGACGATAGAGTCCCCTATTACTATTGCTCTTCTGCGCTTTGACCCCCCCTTCTGAACATCAGAGCCAGCCGTGGTGCCACTGCTCTGGCTGCTGCCGAATGGCCTCCTTCTGCACTGTAGATTCTATGATTCTCCAATTGCATCATCTGGACCTGTAAAGACTTAATTACCTCTAAAGACTCGCTTTTAAAATATCATCTTGCATCATTGGCTTTGTCTACATATGCTGTGATGGTGTAACCTACCTCTTCACTCACCTGATGAAGGAGCTACTCTTCGAAAGCTTGTGATTCCAAATAAACCTGTTGGACTTTAACCTGGTGTTGTAAAACTTCTTACTGTCACTTTTTTTCTGTTTGCTACTCTTAGAAGGTGACTGCCCTGTTCCCGACTTCTCCATGTAATTGAGACTTGGGATTCAAATTTAATAGAGCTTCCCAGGCAGTTTTTCAGCTGAGTACTAGATGTGAACATGCACAAATTCATAGAGACCCTACAGTGCAAAAGAAGGCCAGTCGACCCATTGAGTCTGCACCGACCCTCCGAAAGAGCTCTCCTCCGCCCATCCACCCTATCGACGTAACCTAACCTGCGCATCCCAGAGCACAAAATGGCAATTTAGCATGCGTTACACCACCCTGGGCAGGTGCATGGTCAATTCGAGCCCCATGCGCTTCGGAGTCCCAACACAAGTGAATTAACCAATAATTATTTTTTAAATTCCCAAAGTGTGGGGAGACCTGTTGGAATTCTTGACTCTTGAGAAGGTTAAGTTTGAACTGAATGCAACGATGGAGGATTTCTACAATTCATGGGCGTTATTCATTATGCGCTTTCAAGAATTGGAAAACATCGAACATTAGTTGGGGGGAGGGTGGGGGGGGGCGGTGGGAGGGTTGGAGGGGGGACTGTATGTGTTAATGGTGACTATGGGTGATTCCTGATTCCTTTTTGGTATTTGTTTATTTTAACATGCGGGCAGTTTGGGGATTCGTGGGAGGATGGGATTGTTGTTGTTGACATGGGATTGACATTATATTCGTTAGTGCTTATTGTTGATTGTTGGTGGGTGCAAATTTGGGAGAAAATGTGAAAAAGGAGAATAAAAATAATTAAAAAGAAAAAAAAATCCCAAAGTCTTTGGCCCATGGCTGCTCAGTAGTTACAGTCAGCAGGTTTGTATCTTGAAACACAATTACTGTTTATTTATACCAAGAACTATCATAATTTATGCAGTAAATACAACTGGATAACAACAAGCTAATACCTATTACCTGCTTTAACTGTCCCACCCTCTACTCATACACCCAAGACAGACCGACACAGATGAGTGGAAAGGGATAAAAATAATAAGGATGAAGGTCTAAAGATGAGAGACTTTTCTTCCAATGGTGATTGTTTAACATGTTATCTTCACAGCATACTCACTGATTAAAGTCTTTGGTTTATAGCTGGTAGTAGTCCTCTTTGTAGAGTCATTCATTCAGTAATCACAGGCAGCAGGCTTTCTGGAGACAAACTTTAGTTCCAATGAAACTGGCCCTTCATGCCTGTACTTTCTTGGAGACACCTTTTATTTCATATCAAATCTTGCTTCCAGTTCGTTGTTTGACTTCCAGCCTTTGCAGTCTCAAGGGAATGAACCCAGACTTCCTGGAGCGAGAGTCAGCCCAACAGTAGATTTCTGGAGAGGATTAGTTGGAACTTTTTGGAGAAAGTTAGTTAGAACCCTCCATCCAGACCGTCAGAAACCAAACTGGAACCGCATGACTAGAATCATAGAATCATAGAAGTTTACAGCATGGAAACAGGCCCTTCGGCCCAACCAGTCCATGCCGCCCAGTTTTTACCATTAAGCTAGTCCCAGTTGCCCGCACTTGGCCCATAACCCTCTATACCCATCTTACCCATGTAACTATCTAAATGTTTTTTTAAAAGACACAATTGTACCCGCCTCTACTACTACCTCTGGCAGCCCATTCCTGACACTCACTACCCTCTGAGTGAAGAAATTGCCCCTCTGGGCCCTTCTGAATCTCTCCCCTCTCACCTTAAACCTATGCCCTCTAGTTTTAGACTCCCCTACCTTTGGGAAAAGATGTTGACTATCTACCTTATCTATGCCCCTCATTATTTTATAGACCTCTATAAGATCACCCCTAAGCCTCCTACGCTCCAAGGAAAAAAGTCCCAGTCTATCCAGCCTCTCCTTATAACTCAAACCATCAAGTCCCGGCAACATCCGAGTAAATCTTTTCTGCACTCTTTTCAGTTTAATAATATCCTTCCTATAATAGGGTGACCAGAACTGCACACAGTATTCCAAGTGTGGCCGTACCAGTGTCTTGTACAACTTCAACAAGCCGTCCCAACTCCTGTATTCAATGTTCTGACCAATAAAACCAAGCATGCCGAATGCCTTCTTCACCACCCTGTCCACCTGCGACTCCACCTTCAAGGAGCTATGAACCTGTACTCCTAGATCTCTTTGTTCTATAACTCTCCCCAACGCCATACCATTAACTGAGTAGGTCCTGGCCTGATTCGATCTGCCAAAATGCATCACCTCTCATTTATCTAAATTAAACTCCATCTGCCATTCGTCGGCCCACTGGCCTAATTGATCAAGATCCCGTTGCAATCCTAGATAACCTTCTTCACTATCCACTGTGCCACCAATCTTGGTGTCATCTGCAAACTTACTAACCATGCCTCCTAAATTCTCATCCAAATCATTAATATAAATCACAAATAACAGTGGACCCAGCACCGATCCCTGAGGCACACCACTGGTCACAGGCCTCCAGTTTGAAAAACAAACCTCTACAACCACCCTCTGCCTTCTGTCGTCCAGCCAATTTTGAATCCAATTGGCAACCTCACCCTGGATCCCGTGAGCTTTAACCTTCTGCAACAACCTACCATGCGGTACCTTGTCAAAGGCTTTGCTAAAGTCCATGTAGACAACGTCTACTGCACTGCCCTCATCTACCTTCTTGGTCACCCCCTCAAAAAACTCAATCAAATTTGTGAGACATGATTTTCCACGCACAAAGCTATGCTGACTGCCCCGAATCAGTCCTTGCCTCTCTAAATGCTTGTAGATCCTGTCTCTCAGAATACCTTCTAGCAACTTACCTACTACAGACGTTAGGCTCACCGGTCTGTAGTTCCCAAGCTTTTCCCTGCTGCCCTTCTTAAACAAGGGCACAACATTCGCCACTCTCCAATCTTCAGGCACCTTACCTGTGGCTGCCGATGATTCAAATATCTCTGTTAGGGGACCCGCAATTTCCTCCCTAGCCTCCCACAACACCCTGGGATACATTTCATCAGGTCCCGGGGATTTATCTACCTTGATGCGCTTTAAGACTTCCAGCACCTCCTCCTCTGTAATATGCACACTTCTCAAGACATCACTATTTATTTCCCCTAGTTTCCTAACATCCATGCCTTTCTCCACCGTGAATACCGATGAGAAATATTCATTCAGGATCTCACCCAACTCTTGTGGCTCTGCATATAGATGCCCTTGTTGATACTTAAGAGGCCCTACTCTGTCCCGAGTTACTCTTTTCCCCTTTATGTATTTGTAGAATCTCTTTGGATTCTCCCTTGCATTATTTGCCAAAGCAATTTCATGTCCCCTTTTTGCCCTCCTGATTTCCCTCTTAACTCTATTTCGACAATCTCTATACCCTTCAAGGGATCCACTTGATCCCAGTTGCTTATGTACGTCATATGCCTCCTTCTTTTTGACCAGAGTCTCAATATCTCGAGTCATCCAGGGTTCCCTACTTCTACCAGCCTTACCCTTCACTCTAAAAGGGAATGTGCTTACCCTGCACCCTGGTTAACACATTTTTAAAAGCCTCCCATTTACCAGCCGTCCATTTGCCCGCCAACAGTCTCCCCCAATCTACCTCTGCAAGTTCCTGTCTGATATCATCAAAACTGGCCTTGCCCCAATTAAGAATTTTAACTCTTGGGCCAGACCTATCATTCTCCATAGCTATCTTAAAACTAATGGAGTTATGATCACTTGTCCCAAAGTGATCTCTCACTAGCACTTCTGTCACTTGCCCTTCCTTATTTCCCAAGACGAGGTCAAGTTTTGCCCCCTCTCTAGTTGGTCCATCCACATACTGAATGAGAAATTCCTCCTGAATACACTCAACAAATTTCCCTCCATCCAAGCCCCTAATGCTCTGGCTGTCCCAGTCAATGTTGGGAAAGTTAAAGTCCCCTACTACTACCACCCTATTATTCTTGCAGCTATCTGTAATTTCCTTACATATTTGCTCCTCAATTTCCCGCTGACTATTTGGGGGCCTGTAGTACAGTCCTACCAAGGTGATCTCTCCCTTCTTATTTTTCTGTTCCACCCATATAGACTCAGTGGGTGAACCCTCGGATATATCCCCTCTAAGTACTGCCGTGATGTTCTCCCTAATCAAAAACGCCACTCCCCCTCCTCTCTCACCTCCTGTTCTATCCTTTCTATAGCATCTGTACCCCAGAACATTGAGCTGCCAGTCCTGCCCCTCCCTTAGCCATGTTTCAGTCATAGCTATAATATCCCAGTCCCATGTGCCTGTCCAAGCCCTGAGTTCATCCGCTTTGCCCGTCAGGCCCCTTGCATTGAAATAAATGCAGTTTAATGTAGACCTTCCTTGCTCTCTGCCCTGCTTTCTCAGGTCATGCTTTACACACTCTCCCTTCCTGCCTTTTGTTTCTGTCCCCACTGACTTCCTACATCGGTTCCCATCCCCCTGCCACATTCGTTTAAACCCTCCCCAACTGCACTAGCAAATACACCCCCGAGTTCCGGTCCCACACAGATGCAGACCGTCCGATTTGTACAGGTCCCACCTCCCCCAGAACCGGTCCCAATGTCCCAGGAATTTGAAACCCTCCCTCTTGCACCATCTCTCAAGCCACGTATTCATCCTAGCTATCCTGTCATTCCTACTCTGACTATCACGTGGCACTGGTAGAAATCCTGAGATTACTACCTTTGAGGTCCTACTTTTTAGTTTAACTCCTAACTCCAGCTTGTAGGACCTCATCCCGTTTTTTACCTATATCGTTGGTCCCTATATGCACCACGACAGCTGGCTGTTCACCCTCCCCCTCCAGAATGCCCTGCAGCCGCTCCGAGACATCCTTGACCCTTGCACCAGGGAGGCAACATACCAACCTGGATTCTCGTTTGCGTCCACAGAAACGCCTGTCTATTCCCCTTACAATTGAATCCCCTATCACTATAGCTCTGCCACTCTTTTTCCCGCCCTTCTGTGCAGCAGAGCCAGCCACGGTGCCATGAACCTGGCTGCTGCCACCTTCCCCTGGTGAGCCATCTCCCCCAACAGTTTCCAAAACGGTAAATCTGTTTTGGAGGGAGATGACCGCAGGGGATCCCTGCACTGCCTTCCTACTCTTCCTCTGTCTGTTGGTCACCCATTCCCTATCTGCCTCAGTAATTTTAATCTGCGGTGTGACCAACTCACTGAATGTGCTATCCACAACTTCCTCAGCATCGCGGATGCTCCAAAGTGAGTCCATCCGCAGCTCCAGAGCCGTCAAGCGGTCTAACAGGAGCTGCAGTTGGTCACACTTCTTGCAGATGAAGGAGTCAGGGACACCAGAAGGGTCCCTGACTTGCCACATCTCACAAGAGGAGCATGACACGGGTCTGAGCTCTCCTGCCATGACTTAAACCTGAAGTTAAATTTGAACTACACTACACAGCTAAGAGAAAGTCAAAGAGAGAGAAATCACTTACCAGTTACAAGCCAATCACTCACCTGCTGGCTGTGATGTAATTGCTCCCGAGGCTCCCTCACAGGTCTGCTTCTCTGCACCTCCTTAAGATGAGCACCAAATTCCCTTAACTAGTTAATTAATTTACTTAATTAATTGGATTTTAATTTACTATGACTATGAAAATATTCTAGGGGGATTAGATCCAATCATCACTTGTTACCGGACAGAGCACATCCCTTTGAGCCAATTCATTGGCCTCCAGCCAAATTAATCAAATTGAGTCATCACTGATATCGGCCAATCTGGACCACCAGCCTAAAACTGCACAGCCTTCTGGAATCTTCTGTTTGAATGAAAGGCACAGGCCACTGCTTCATTCTTGCTGAATTAAAGATATAGGCAGCCTTAAAGGCACACATCCATAAATCATACATGGATCAAAAATGTAACAGCAAAAATAAAAGAAGGGTAAATAAAGGAATAAACAGGAAAGAAACTAAAAGGACCCTTACACATGGCCAATCTCCATAACCTGCATATCCCTGGACACCAAGGGACAATTTAGTATGGCCAATCCACCTAACGTGCACATCTTTGGACTGTGGGAGGAAGCCGGAGCACCTGGAGGAAACTCACACAGATACGGGGAGAACATGGAAACTCCACGCAGGGAATGCTGGAATAGAACCTGTGTCCCTGGAACTGTGAGGCAGCAGTATTAACCACTGTGCCACCACAATGGACTGGCCTCCCAGAATAATACAGAGTCGTACATTTCAGTAATTGCTTAGTATTCCAGAAGTGCAAGTGTTGTGGTGTATATAGAAATTTTAAATATATTGTATCAGAGATATTTGGTGCAGTAAGGGTTAAAAGCCTGGGTTAGTGTGTGTTTGACTGCTGCAGTCATGTTTTAAAAGAATCTTGGTTTGGAAGCCAACGGTGCAGCTAAAGCATTGTAAAAAAGCTTGGGTTCATGGAATTTTGTTTTGCTTAAGGGGATTCCCTGGGGAGTTAATTAGTATTGAGCTTGGTAGGATGATGTCATTGCTGGGTGGAGCTAAGGTATCAGACATTTTAAGAAAGCAGTTCAGGTCTGCCTGAGAACAAAGGGGAGCTGAAACAAGCTGAAAAACAGCTTCGAAAGACATACAGCCAGAGTTTCTGTATGGGTCTGACAGGCGAAAGATCTTTCTTTCCCAAAGAACATCTCTGTAAAACAAGTATTCCATAAGACCATAAGACATAGGAGTGGAAGTAAGGCCATTCGGCCCATCGAGTCCACTCCACCATTCAATCATGGCTGATTTCAACTCCATTTACTCCATAGCCCTTAATTCCTCGAGAAATCAAGAATTTATCAACTTCTGTCTTAAAGACAGTCAACGTCCCGGCCTCCACCGCCCTCTGTGGCAATGAATTCCACAGACCCACCACTCTCTGGCTGAAGAAATTTCTCCTCATCTCTGTTCTAATGTGACTCCCTTTTATTCTAAGGCTGTGCCCCCGGGTCCTAGTCTCCCCTGCTAATGGAAACAACTTTCCTACATCCACCCTATCTAAGCCATACATGATCTTGTAAGTTTCTATTAGATCTCCTCTCAACTTCCTAAACGCCAATGAATATAATCCCAGGATCCTCAGACGTTCATCGTATGTTAGGCCTACCATTCCTGGGATCATCCGTGTGAATCTCCGCTGGACCCGCTCCAGTGCCAGTATGTCCGTCCTGAGGTGTGGGGCCCAAAATTGCTCACAGTACACTCTCCTAAACTGTCTAAATCTTTCTGCAGCCTCCCCACCTCCTCCATACTACCTGCCCCTCCACCTATCTTTGTATCATCGGCAAACTTAGCCAGAATGCCCTCAGCCCCGTCATCTAGATCGTTAATATATAAAGAGAACAGCTGTGGCCCCAACACTGAACCCTGCGGGACACCACTCATCACCGGTTGCCATTCCGAAAAAGAACCTTTTATCCCAACTCTCTGCCTTCTGCCTGACAGCCAATCGTCAATCCATGTTAGTACCTTGCCTCGAATACCATGGGCCCTTATTTTACTCAGCAATCTCCCGTGAGGCACCTTATCAAAGGCCTTTTGGAAGTCAAGATAGATAACATCCATTGGCTCTCCTTGGTCTAACCTATTTGTTATCTCTTCAAAGAACTCTAACAGGTTTGTCAGGCACGACCTCCCCTTACTAAATCCATGCTGACTTGTCCTAATCCGACCCTGCACTTCCAAGAATTTAGAAATCCCGGGTGAAATTCTCCCCAAATGGGGCGATGTCCGCCGACTGGCGTCCAAAACGGCGCCAATCAGACGGGCATCGCGCCGCCCCAAAGGTGCGGAATGCTCCGCATCTTTGGGGGCCGAGCCCCAACATTGAGGGGCTAGGCCGGCGCCGGAGGGATTTCCGCCCTGCCGGCTGGTGGAAACGGCCTTTGTTGCCCCGCCAGCTGGCGCGGAAATCACATGTCGGGGCCGTGCAAGCGCGGGAGAGTCAGCGGCCGCTGACAGTTTCCCACGCATGCGCAGTGGAGGTAGTCTCTTCCCCCTCCGCCATGGTGGAGCTGTTGCGGAGGCGGAAGGGAAAGAGTGCCCCCACAGCACAGGCCCACCCGCGGATCGGTGGGCCCCGTTCGTGGGCCAGGCCACCGTGGGGGCACCTCCTGGGGTCAGATCGCCCCGCGCCCCCCCCCCAGGACCCCGGAGCCCGCCCACGCTGCCTTGTCCCGCCGGTAAATACGTACTCTAATTTACGCCGGCGGGACAGGCAATTTCTCGGCGGGACTTCGGCCCATCCGGGCCGGAGAATCGAGCCGGGGGGCCCGCCAACCGGCGTGGCCCGATTCCCGCCCCCGCCGAATATCCGGTACCGGAGACTTCGGTAACCGACGGGTGCGGGATTCATGGCGGCCAATGGCCATTCTCCGACCCGCTGGGGGGTCGGAGAATGACGCCCCTCATCCTTAACAATGGATTCTAGAATCTTGCCAACAACCGAGGTTAGGCTAATTGGCCTATAATTTTCCATCTTTTTCCTTGTTCCCTTCTTGAACGGGGCGTTACAACAGCGATTTTTTCAATCCTCTGGGACTTTCCCTGACTCCAGTGACTTTTGAAAGAGCATAACTAACGCCTCCACTATTTCTTCAGCTATCTCCTTTAGAACTCTAGGATGTAGCCCACCTGGGCCCGGCGATTTATCAATTTTTAGACCTCTTAGTTTCTCTAGCACTTTATCCTTTGTGATGGCTACCATATTCAACTCTGCCCCCTGACTCTCCGGAATTGTTGGGATATTACTCATGTCTTCTACTGTGAAGACTGACGCAAAGTACATATTCAGTTCCTCAGCTATTTCCTTGTCTCCCATTACAAAATTACCAGCGTTATTTTGGAGCGGCCCAATGTCGACTTTTGCCTCCCGTTTGTTTTTAATGTATTTAAAGAAACTTTTACTATCATTCCTAATGTTACTGGCTAGCCTACCTTCATATTTGATCCTCGCTTTCCTTATTTCTCTCTTTGTTATCCTCTGTTTGTTTTTGTAGCCTTCCCAATCTTCTAACTTCCCACTACTCTTTGCCACATTATAGGCTTTCTCTTTTGCTTTGATGCATTCCCTAACTTCCTTTGTCAGCCACGGCTGCCTAATCCCCCCTCTGATAACCATTCTTTTCTTTGGGATGAACCTCTGTACTGTGTCCTCAATTACTCCCAGAAACTCCTGCCATTGCTGTTCTATTGTCTTTCCCACTAGGCTCTGCTCCCAGTCGATTTACGTCAGTTCCTCCCTCATGCCCCTGTAGTTACCTTTATTTAACTGTAACACCTTTACATCTGATTCTACCTTCTTTCTTTCAAATTGGAGATTGAATTCTACCATATGACGATCACTGCCTCCTAAGTGCTCCCTTACTTTAAGATCTTTAATCAAGTCTGGCTCATTACATAACACTAAGTCCAGAATGGCCTGTTCCCTCGTGGGCTCCATCACAAGCTGTTCCAAAAAGCCCTCCTGTAAACATTCAATGAATTCCCTTTCCTTGGGTCCACTGGCAGTATTATTTACCCAGTCCACCTGCATATTAAAGTCCCCCATGATCACTGTGACGCCTTTCTGACATGCACTTTCTATTTCGTGGTGCATTTTGTGCCCCTGGTCCTGACCACTGTTCGGAGGCCTGTACATAACTCCCATTATGGTTTTTTTGCCTTTGTGGTTCCTCAACTCTACCCACACAGACTCCACATCATCTGACCCTATGTCGTTTAGTGCTATTGATTTAATTTCATTCCTAATTAACAAGGCAACCCCGTCCCCTCTGCCCACCTCTCTGTCTTTTCGATAGGTTGTGAATCCCTGGATGTTTAAATGCCAGTCCTGAACCCCCTGCAACCATGTCTCTGTGATGCCTACCACATCACACCTGCCAGTCACAATCTGGGCCACAAGCTCATCTACCTTGTTCCGTACACTGCGCGCATTTAAATATAGCACCTTTAATTCTCTATTGACTGTCACTTTTTGTTTTCTTAGTGTGGTGGACCTTGGTTTACTGAGCCTTTCCATACACTGTGTCATATTTTGTGGGATGGGGACAATCGAACCACCCTTGAGTTTTGTCTGTTCGTGTTTTTTTGTATTCCTAAGCAGCTACGCTCCCCGCTGATTACTTCACCTCTTGGTTCCCTGACTTTCCCTTCCCCCCCCAATCTTTAGTTTAAAGTCCTATTGACCACCCTATTTACTCTTATCGCCAGAACACTGGTCCCAGCCCGGTTCAGGTGGAGACCATCCCAACGGTATAGGTCCCCCTGTCCCAAAACTGATGCCAGTGTCCCATGAAAAGGAACCCCTCATTCCCACACCATTCTTTCAGCCATGTGTTAACTTCCCTTATTCTTGCCTCCCTATGCCAATTTGCACGTGACTCGGGCAGTAATCCGGAGATTATGACCCTTGAGGACCTGTTTTTTAATTTGAATCCTAGCTCTTTATAATCTCTAAACAGGTCCTCTTTCCTAGACTTGCCTATGTTGTTGGTACCGACATGGACCACAACAACTGGATCCTCCCCCTCCCTCTCCAGTATCCTTTCAAGCCGGTCAGAGATGTCCCGCACCCTAGCACCGGGCAGGCAACATGCCATGCGGGACTCTTTATCCTGCTCACAAATGATACTATCTATCCCCCTGATAATAGAATCCCCTACAACTACAACTTGCCTATTTACTCCCTCCCCTTGAATGGCCTGCTGAACCATGGTGCCTTGGTCAGCTGACTCATCCTTCCTGCAACCCTGTTCGCCATCCACACGGAGCAAGTGCCTCATACCTGTTGGACAGAGTCAAGGGCTGAGGCTCCTGAGTTCCTGACTGCTGGTTCCCTTTACCTACCTGACTTGCAGTCACACCCTGCTGTCCCTGGCCAATGGCAGGATTTAAACTACTTACTCTGACAGGTGTGACTGCCTCCTGAAACACCGTGTCCAGGTAAGTCTCCCCCTCCCGGATGTGCCTCAGTGTTTGAAGCTCATACTCCAGCTCATCAACTCTGAGCCGGAGCTCTTCGAGCAGCCAACACTTACTGCAGATGTGGCCGCTGCAGCTCGCAATGGGATCTGCCAGCTCCCACATCAAGCAGCTCAAGCACATCACCTGACCAGCCATCACTAATTAATTAATTAGTTTAATTTAAGTTTATGGTGGGGGCAGCTTCAGCCAATCAGACACTACCCTGCACTTTTAACTGAAAAACAGCACAATTAGATTAATCACTTACCTTTCCTGGTTACCTCACTGCACAAAACTACCAAATTCTCACTGTCAGTATCTCTCTCACTCCGGCTATGTCTCCTTGACCTGCGCAATGCTAATAATATAATATAATAATAATATAATATGGCACTTACCTCACTCCAATGGATCTTATTATTAGGTTAGAGGAGGAGGGTGGGTGGGAGTCACTACACGTGTACTGTCTCGGGTTTCCTCTCCAACAGAATTTATTGGTTGGGGGGGGGGGGGGGGGGGGGGTGCCTTCCCAGAAGTCCGCGGGTCGAAAAAAATAAAACAGAAAAGAAGTGTTTTTTTAAAGGAAAAACCTACCTCCCAGAAATGCCTTGCGCACCGGTCCCGCCGAAATCCAACAGCCTGCTCCTGTGAAGGTAAGTGTTTTTTAAAGGAAAAACTTACCTCCCAGAAATGCCTTGCTCACCGCTCCCGCCGAAATCCAATTCCTATGTGCCATTGGTAGTTAAAGTGGATTGAGAGCTGAGGTGTTTTTTTTTTTGTTGTTGTTTAAGTGTGAATAAAGATAGTAATTAAAGATATTGTATTCACTGTATTGAGTAGTACTTTTTAACAGGTAATTGTAAATCGTTTTCTGTTATGATAAAGATTTTGATACTGTATTAGTAATAAAGTTTGTTTTAACATACCATATCCCTATTTCTTTGTGTAACCACTCCTTTTTTAAAAAAAATAATTTTTATTAAGGTTTTCATAAAATTTCAATAACAAAATGAAAAAAGAACCCAACAGGGTTAAGTACAAAACACAGTCTAGAAAAGCAACCCTCCATACCCCCCTCCCCCCTGTACATAAATAATAAATTAACATTAACACCCCGACTTAACACAACAGGTGTATACACCCCCTCAGACCCTTCAGTGTAAATAACAAAAACAAAAATAAAGTAAACCTCCCCCCCCACCCCCCGAGTTGCTGCTGCCATTGACCAATGTCTACTGTTCTGCCAGGAAGTCTAAGAACGGTCGCCACCGCCTAAAGAACCCTTGTACCGACCCTCTCAAGGGGAATTTCACCCTCTCCAATTTATTGAACCCCGCCATATCGCTGATCCAGGATTCCACGCTTGGGGGCCTCGCATCCTTCCACTGAAAAAGAATCCTTCGCCGGGCTACCAGGTACGCAAAGGCCAGAATACCGCCTCTTTCGCCTCCTGCACTCCCGGCTCCTCTGCCACCCCAAATATTGCGAGCATCCAGCCTAGTTTGACCCTGGATCCTACCACCCTCGACACTGTCCTCGCTACGCCCTTCCAAAATTCCTCCAGCACTGGGCATGCCCAGAACATGTGGGTGTGATTTGCTGGGCTCCCTGAGCACCTAACACACCTGTCCTCACCCCCAAAGAACCGGCTCATCCTTGTCCCCGTCATGTGTGCCCTGTGCAGCACAAACTGTATGAGACTGAGCCTCGCGCATGATGAGGAAGAGTTTACCCTCCCGAGGGCATCTGCCCACGTCCCTTCCTCCATATCCTCTCCCAACTCCTCCTCCCACTTACCTTTCACCTCCACCACCGAGGCCTCCTCCTCCTCCTGCATCACCTGGTAAGTTTCCGAGATCTTCCCCACTCCTACCCACGCCCCCCCCCGAGAGCACCCTGCCCTGTACTGTGTGTGGCAGTAGCCGTGGGAATTCCACCACCTGCCATCTGGCAAACGCCCTTACCTGTAAGTACCTGAAGGTGTTCCCCGGGGGGAGCCCGTACTTCTCCTCCAGCTCACCCAGGCTCGCGAACTTCCCGTCCACAAACAGGTCCCCCAACTTTCGTATCCCTGCCCTGTGCCACCCCGAAAACCCTCCACCTGTTCTCCATGGGGGGTATTGGGGTCCACGCCGAGGCCCCAACTTCCCCCCTATGCCGCCTCCACTGCCCCCAAATTTTGAGGGCAGCCGCCACCACCGGGCTCGTGGTATACCTCCTTGGAGGGATACGGCAGCGGCGCCGTTGCCAGCGCCCCCAGACTCGTACCCACACAAGATGCCGTTTCCAGCCTCTTCCATGCATCCCCCTCCCCCTCCATCACCCACTTGCGCACCATCGTCGCATTGGCGGCCCAGTAGTACATACAGAGGTTGGGCAGCGCCAGTCCCCCCCCAATCTCTACTCCGCTCCAGGAACACCCTTCTCACCCTCTGAATCCCTCGCGCCCACACAAACCCCATTATACTCCTGTTAACCAGCCTGAAAAAATGCCTTCGGGATAAACACGGGGAGGCACTGGAACAGGAACAAAAACCTTGGGAGCACCGTCATTTTGATTGACTGCACGCTACCCACCAAGGACAGCGGCAACACGTCCCACCTCTTGAACTCCTCCTCCATTTGCTCCACCAGCCTTGTAAAATTAAGCCTATGCAGGGACCCCCAGCTCCTGGCCACCTGGACCCCCAAATACCTGAAGCTCCTCTCCGCCTTTTTTAGTGGGAGCTCGCCAATCCCCCTCTCCTGGTCCCCTGGGTGAACCACGAACTGCTTGCTCTTCCCCATGTTGAGCTTGTACCCCGAAAAGTCCCCGAATTCCCTCAGAATCCTCATTACCTCCAGCATTCCCCCCACCTGGTTCGCCACATACAGCAGCAGGTCGTCCGCATATAGCGACACCTTATGCTCCTCCCCACCCCGCACCAACCCCCTCCAGTTCCTTGACTCCCTCAGTGCCATAGCCAGGGGGTTCAATTGCCAGTGCGAAGAGCAGGGGGGACAGGCGACACCCCTGCCTCGCCCCTCGGTGCAACCGAAAGTACTCTGACCTCCTCCTGTTTGTGGCCACACTCGCCATCGGGACCTCATACAACAGCCTAACCCACCTGACAAACCCATCCCCAAACCCGAACCTCTTCCACACCTCCCACAGGTACCCCCACTCTACCCTATTGAAGGCTTTCTCAGTGTCCATCGCCACTACTATCTCCGCCTCCCCCTCCCTCGCCGGCATCATGATAACGTTCAAAAGCCCATTCGCGTTCAACTGCCTCCCCTTCACAAACCCCGTCTGGTCTTCATGGATGATCTGCGGCACACAATCCTCAATCCTCGTGGCTAAGACCTTTGCCAGCACCTTGGCATCTACATTTAGCAAGGAAATCGGTCTGTAAGACCCACACTGCAGGGGATCCTTGTCCCCCTTCAGGATCAAGGAGATCAGTGTCCGGGACACCGTCGGGGGCAAAGCCCCCCCCTCCCTTGCCTCATTGAAGGTCCTGACTAGCAACGGGCCCAACAGGTCCATATATTTTTTATAGAATTCGACCGGGAAACCGTCCGGCCCCGGTGCCTTCTCCGCCTGCATGCTTCCTATCCCTTTGGTCAGCTCCTCCAGCCCAATCGGGGCCCCCAATCCCAGTCCCGTGTAACCACTCCTTGAGCGACCTCAGTCTTACAAAGTTAAAATACAATATTACGGTTTCTGTCCAGTATCCTAGCCACTGTTGGAATCTGGTCCGGGATCATAATACTGTCCAGGACCATATTATGAGGTGTGGGCAGATAATGACGAACTGTTGGCTGCCTATTGAAAGCACGTTCTTGGGATTGTAAAGAAATGGTATTTGGATGGGCATTGGCCACTAGCTGCATGGGGGAAAAGGGTGCATTTGCCCAGTTCATTTCAAAATGTCCAAGTGGCTTCCCCCTCAATACTGATTGCAAATAAGTGCGATTATTCACATCATGGATCATACATTTTCTTCTTACCTTTGAAAGCTGTGTCTCTTACATTTTCGGAAAGATACATTGTGTTAATTTCTATATTTTGATGTGAATCACAAGCTGTTTCTTATATTCACCAAATGACCGCACAACTAATGTATTAGTTTAAAGACAGTTTATTAATAACACAAGACTTATTACCGCATGCAATAATACACGTGATTACGCACTAAACTATACCTAATAACTAAGATGACTTTTACTTAACTTCGGGGTAACCGGCTCTGTGCGAGATAAGGCCTTTATCTGTGTCCACGTGGATCGGTTGGAAGTCTGCAGATTCGTCTCGGCTGGGCTCGTCCTTCAGGTAGCGATCGCGGGTCCTTGAACTTGGCTAGTTGATATACCAGTTTGTCGCATACAGACCGGTCCAAAAGAGGCCGTCCTTTTGGTTTGCAGCTCTTCTTATCCCCCTGGACTTTCGCCCCCTTTGGGGCGGTCCTAACTCCAGATACAATAGATCGATAGGGTTTCGATCACCCTCATTGATCCTGGCCAATTAGGAGGTGGATACCTTGGTGGCTGGGCGGGTCCTAGCCACCATTGTTATAGGCACGTAGGCCTTTCCAAATAAGGGGAAGTGGCGCCGGTTTGTCTGCTACTGTTGTAACTCCTTGATTCAAACTCTATTGTCCTGGGGGAAATGGTGATTGACTCTTAATGGATACAAGTTTCAATCAGGTCTGGCTTCTTTGCACAATACACAGAGGCTGTGTACCTGTCTGTGTCCAAGCTGACCACAATTCCCATGGTCCTTTGCAGGAGGCCATTTTAGATGGCTACAATTGGCACCATGTTTTTTTTCATTAAGGGGCAATTTAGCGTGGCCAATCCACCTAGCCTGCACATCTTTGGGTTGTGGGGGCGAAACCCACGCAAACACGTGGAGAATGTGAAAACTCCACACAGACAGTGACCCAGAGCCGGTATCGAAACTGTGACCTCGGCGCCATGAGGCAGCTGGGCTAACCCACTGCGCCACCGTGCTGCCCTCATTGGCACCATGTTGATTAATTGATGACTTCTGAGAAATAGGTTTGTCAAAAACCTTTACATTGGGCAATCCTGTCCGCTGTGGTGTTTTTGATCTCAGAAATTTATCATTAATTGAAGAGGTCGCTGAAACCCCAGTGTTTGCTGGCTCACCAATTATGGAAGCGTCACTCTTTCAAATAGAATCCTACAGCACAGAAAGATCCCATCTGGCCCATTTTGCCTCTGTTAGCTACACTGTATACTTGTAGGAAATGGGGTACACTCTCAATATTAATTGGCCCCCATGTGACTGAAACAGCTACAGACTTTGAACTTCAGAAGGTTGTTGTAAATATGTAAACCTTGTTGCAATGCAGTCACTATGAAATCTGTATCTTACATAACATGTCTCTGGAAAACCCATTGCTCCCAAAACACACTGACAGTTAGGAGATAACATCCTTTCTCTTGGCAATCTCAATAAATAGGTAGGCTGACTGAAAAGATTGTGATGACTATGATGGACTACAGCGGGTTAAGAGGGCAGCTCACCGCCACCTTCTCAAGGGCAATTAGGATTTGGCGATAAATACTGGCTTAGGCAGTGACAGCCACTTTCCATGAATGAATTTTTAAAAATCATTCTATTGTTTCTCAGTGGTAACCAGTACTTCCTGGCAAGATATAGTTGCTCGTCTCATGGAGCAGCTCAGTGAAGAAATGAATTGAAATTAATATACTGAAGTATAATGGAGGAATCTGATTCATGACTCCCATTTCTCAGTGCTTTGCAGCTGTGGCAATGTTAATAATAGAATCTCACTGTCGTTCAGGGATGGAAAATGGGTGCTTGAGCAGGCATTGCTCAAACTTCATAAAGATTGCCTCAACCTATTCAAAGAGGGCGCAGTGTGGAAAAATTAAATGTTGGAAGACTGTACTCAAGAAAATAATTGATTTGCAGACTGCATAATCCTACATGCATTTCTAGTGTCAGGTTCTCAGCATTAGCTTCAATGGGTGATTTGTAAATGTGAAATCAGAAGCTCCTTTATCTTCAGTTTGCATATTTGGAAGGTGCACGCTAAATATTAAATGGAGCCTATGTTACTGAACAGTTATATTTTCAACTTTAACTGTAGCAACTTTAATGTTTTTCTGTTAATTCTGGTTTATATTCAACACTTCTGTTTTTTCTATAAATTGAAATTCTTTGCTGGGGATGTCGTGATCATATTGTTATTTTAGTTATTGTTCGAGGGAAATTTTTTTAAGGTCAAACATTCCCTGTGCAGGAAACATGTCTGTTTTCCTTGTCACTTTGTTATCTTTGTTTTTCTTCCATTCTTAAGACTTCAACCTGGCTGTTTGTTGCATCCCATTTAACCATATTTTTTAGCTTCCCATGCTTACTGTGATAATTAGTTTGTGAGATCTCTCTCCAAGGTTTCAAGCTGTGTGTAGTATACTTGGCTTCAAGGCATATGATTTTTAATCAAATTCGTTCAGCAACAATACTTGTTAGCTGGTCTATATTTTCAAAATTAACTGCAATATGTCTTTGAGAAAAAGCCCTGGACTTATTTTTCCTATTCAATCTTCTGGCATTCCCTGGTTTCACGTTCTATTTAATGCCGCATTTTATTTGAGTGTCTTCTTCAGAGTAATGGGTGAAATCAGTCAGCTGACATAAAAAGAACATGTATTTTAATCTTGGAAAGCCAGTTGGTGATAGATTGTACAAGAGCTAATCTTCGCTCAGTCTTATAAATATTTACTGAGTGAAACATTACACCTCCTAACCCAACCACATCACCGTGTCTCTACATATGCTTAAATGAAACCCCAATGAAGGCCCTCCACCTGAATATAATTAAGTACAATTGATATACAATTAACATGCATTAGTTTCCAGCGTCAGGAATGAGATTTGAGTACTGCATACTAACTGGGGCACTTCATCCTGCTTTCGGATTGGATTGGCCTCACAGGCATTAAATGTAATGTCTTTCCTGTAAGAAGTGGTGGACACAAAATGGTGCAATTTCTGACTGCAAGCTAAAGTAATTGATTATAATTTCAGGTTTTAGGGCACAAAAATGGTCATGCTAGCAAATAATAATTAGTAACTGTGATAGCTGTTTAGCAACACGCCTTACCGGTTACACACCTTTTACCCAAGGTGATTTAGAATCGCCTAATTTCACCACTGCTACCAAAACTGAACTAAGACTGTATATAGTGAGCAGGAAAATTAGCTATTTTTGGTACTGTGTTTGGCAATGTGGTACAAGATTTACTAAGTATTCAATACTTCATTTAGAACAGTAATAGATAAACCATTTGTTTGGGCTTTCTGCAAAATATGCCATGTTCTATTTTTGGATGGGAATTCTGTGTTCAGTAAGGAACCTCCTGTTAGTCCTTGTTTGTTCCTTGTTTTTTCCTTTTCATTTCTCTTATTTTGCTATTTCAATTTTCGTGCCTGGACAGTTAATGAGACATATGCCTTTAAGATGGACTTCACCTATAATTTAAAAAAAAAGGACCTCCAGCAGGTTTTGCTGTTTGGTTTGATATCAATGATGAGACATCTTGATGGACTTGGCTGTTTCAGATTGCAGGCCTTATCGACAGATTGTGCTGATTGGTCAGGGTTTTCTTTGGAATCTTCCTTCCTCTGTGAGACTGTTTCCAGTTTTAGTTTTGTATTGAACTCAGAGCTGCAGGAGGCGATTATGTGTTTCTCTCTGCCTGAAAGGGTAAACCTCTCTCAAACTGCTGGTTGATGACTCTTTTTCTCCATAGTAAATCTGGAGGACATTCTAGTGAGGCTGGAAATCAAGTAAGAGTAAAACCCAGGCTGAGAACTGGGTTTGAGGGGGAAATCCAGGCAAGCCACCAGTTGAAAGCAGAGTAGTTTAAAAACCCTTTTAAAATCTTGTGTGGTTAACTCTGTTCTTATCTCAGAAAGGTTGGCAGTCATTCTAGTGGAGTTGGACACAAATAAGAATTAGGCAGGCCTGAGACTGTGAGGGAATCTTATAGCTGGGAGTTCTGACTGAATGCAACTGCCAGAAGATCCAAGTTAGCGCTCTAACCTGTGGTTCCAATTACTCTACGCCCCGAGAGGACAGCCTGCTGCTGCAACGACTTCAACATCCGAAGTCAGGATACCCATCTTCCATTTCTGATTATTTTTACTCTTCCCCCTCCCTGTGGGTGTGTTTGTCTTGAGTGTGTTTGGGTATAGGGTGGGACAGTAAAACGGGGGGGGGGGGGGAGATTAGCTCATTGTTATTCTATTTTTGCATGTCTTATCTCTGTTATTGTTGTAAATCAACAGTTGTTATGTTTCAATTACAAATCTGGTGGCTGTAAGTCATTGGGCCAAAGATCTCATAAACTTTACACAAATTATAGGTTAATTCGCTTGTGTTTGGATTCCGGGGCCTGTGGGGCTGGAATTGACCTTGTACTCGCCCAGGGTGCCGTAAAAGTCCTGAAACCTTTGTTTGAGAATGTGTAGCACCTGCATGAAAGTGCAGCTTTACAATGACGCTAATTTAAACCAGCTTTGATAGTTTGTTTTCTCATTTGTGATTTTGGTTTGAATATACAGGTCTTCGAATTTCTGATCCGCTTGCATTCCACTGAAGTAGCTTCTGATGAAGAGTTGTACCCTCAGATTAGAACACTGCTTCACTTTGACACTCGAGAATTCCTCAATGTGTTGGCACTGGTGAGATATTTTTATTTTTGCCAATCTCAGTCATTATTTATTGCCCTCACGGGTAGTTCACTAGACAGACAAGTGTGAGAAAATTAACATTGGATGGAATGTTACGGCAGTCGGGATAGGAATGGGGACAGAAAACGTGTTGCGCGTTCAGAAGTCCATTGACATCGGCAGGACTAGAAAATCTCACCAACGGGACTGGAAAATCTTGCCAGCGGGCGAGGCTGTGGAATTCTATACGAGGTGTCCTTAATTAAATTGAACTGCTGATTTGTAGAGGTTTATAACAGATTAATTGATATGAAGAAGATGAGCTGTTTACACTAATTTTATTCCCCCACAACTTTGTCCTCTCCTTCGATTTGTCATGGCTTATGTTGCTTATGGGTATTAGCAATTCGCTATTATTTGGTTAGAGAGGCCTTTGTAAATTTGTGAGCCTAGGCCCAAGGCCCAGGAGGATTTTTTAAATCTAATTTTAAAAAGCTAATACAGCCTAACCCAATGTTGTGTGCACACTGGAGAGTAAACGTTGTGTGGCTGGACCTCCCCAGCACAGGACAGACATTCTCCACATGCTACTAAATAGTGATCGTCTTTTTTGATTTTAACTCTCTGTAGCCAGCTGCAATCAGACCAGTTGCAGTCCCTCGATTCCCCCCCACAGCTAACTCATTACTGGATTCAACTTTTCTTGACGCATTTTGCTCTGTATAGAGCCATTATTTTTATAATTTGAAATGAAAATCGCTTATTGTCACAAGTAGGCTTCAAATGAACTTACTGTGAAAAGGTCCTAGTTGCCACATTCCAGCGCCTGTTTGGGGAGGCTGGTACGGGAATTGAACCATGCTGCTGGCCTGCCTTGGTCTGCTTTCAAAGCCAGCGATTTAGCTCTGTGCTTAACAGCCCCCTAAATGTTTATTGCTATTTATAGATTATGGGCGAAATTCTCCATTATCGGCGGAAAGTCCGCCGATCGGCGCAAAAAACGGCGCAAATCCCACTTGCGTCACGTCATAAAAATGGGCCGATAGTCTCCGGCCCGAAATGGGCTAGCAGCGACGTAACGGTATCCGCGCTTGCGCAGTGGTTCACGCCGTGCAGCGTCATACGTGCTGCACGGCGTGACGGCTCATAAGGCCGCGCAGCTCCCCCCCACCCGACCGGAACAGCCGACCGCAACACCCGACTTGATGGCTGGCCGTCGCTCAGCCCCGAGGTTCGAGTCACGCGATGTGGAGGCGCTCCTGGACGCGGTGGAGCAGAGGAGGGACGCCATGTATCCCGGGCACGGCCACAGAGTTGCCCCACGCCACAGCCGGCGTCTGTGGAGGGATGTGGCAGAGGCCGTCACCGCTGTGGCCCTGACACCACGGACAGGCACCCAGTGCCACAAGAAGGTGAACGACCTCGTCAGAGCAGGCAGGGTGAGCCTCCCCACATCCCCCCTCCCCCATATCCCCCCCTCCCCCATATCCCCCCTCCCCCATATCCCCCCTCCCCCATATCCCCCCCTCCCCCATATCCCCCCTCCCCCATATCCCCCCTCCCCATATCCCCCCTCCCCCATATCCCCCCCATATCCCCCCTCCCCCATATCCCCCCTCCCCCATATCCCCCTCCCCCATATCCCCCCTCCCCCATATCCCCCCTCCCCCATATCCCCCCTCCCCCATATCCCCCCTCCCCATATCCCCCCTCCCCCATATCCCCCCTCCCCCATATCCCCCCTCCCCATATCCCCCCCCATATCCTCCCTCCCCCATATCCCCCCTCCCCATATCCCCCATATCCCCAAGTGAATCCAGCCCTAACCTTAACCTCTGCAATGCACGCGCAACCGATGGTGTGCATTCATATACCTGCCTAACACTGTTGCCTTTTACCCCTGCCACCCCCCCCCCCCCCCCCAACAGGAGAAGCGCGCACACAACAATAGGGAGCATGTGAGGACTGGAGGAGGGCCTGCAGATGAGAGGCCACTGACCGTACACGAGGAAAGGGCCCTGGAACTGGCTGGCGGACCTGAGGACCGGGAGGTTGCTGATGCAGAGGTCGGGGGCCCACGAGCAAGTGAGCCATCAACAGCCCGTCCCCATATCCCCCCTCCCCTATATCCCCCTCCCCCGTATCACCTGATCACTGCCTGATGTCTAACCATGCATGCTTCATTGTGTATCGCAGGACCAAACGTCCAGGCACCCATCCCCGCAGATGCACACCGCCCGCAGGATGCCCCTCGGAGACCACAGGAGACGGAGAGACCCGCACCCTCCAGCATGCGACGCCCGCAGGATGCCCCTCGCACACCACGGGAGACGGAGAGACCCGGACCCTCCAGCATGCGACGCCCGCAGGATGCCCCTCGCACACCATGGCAGACGGAGAGACCCGGACCCTCCAGCATGCGACGCCCGCAGGATGCCCCTCGCACACCACGGGAGACGGAGAGACTCGGACCCTCCAGCATGCGACGCCCGCAGGATGCCCCTCGTACACCACGGGAGACGGAGAGACCCGGACCCTCCAGCATGCGACGCCCGCAGGATGCCCCTCGCACACCACGGGAGACGGAGAGACCTGGAGCAACAGGGAGACGACACCCCGTCACGTGCGGGAGCGACCACCCAGCGATGAGGGGGGCAGCCACAGGCTCCCGTCACATCCGAGCCAGGACACCACTACCCAGGACACCACTATCCAGGACACCCCTACCCGGGACACCCCTACCCGGGACACCACTACCCAGGACACCACTACCCAGGACACCCCTACCCGGGACACCCCTACCCGGGACACCCCTACCCGGGACACCACTACCCAGGACACCACTACCCAGGACACCCCTACCCGGGACACCACTACCCAGGGCACCCCTACCCGGGACAGCACTACCCAGGACAGCACTACCCGGGACAGCACTACCCAGGACACCCCTACCCGGGAAGACGAAATACCGGACAGTGACTCAGAGTGGATGGGTGGAGACGAACCCCCACCCCAAAGTGCCATGGAGTCAGAGTGGGACGAAGAGCACGACACAACGCCACTGCTGTCACCAACACCCTCCACCATCGCAGAAACACTCACCACGGTTGGGCACTTTAGTGATGAGGCGTCTGGTACACTCACTGGTGCGCACAACACAGCCGTCCCGGTACAGCAGGTGGAGGTAGGAGCAGCAGAGGGACCGGGCGGTCGGAGGGCAGCCCAGGCCAAGCGAACATCTGCCGTCCAGATGGATCCCGGGTTCCTGCAGTTACCACACCCACACATAGATCCGATGCACCCACCGACACGGAGACGAGCGAATAGGGTGACGGGTGGCTTGCGGCGGCTGCGGTCGCAGGTGGAGGAGTCCACCCGCGTCCAGGAGCTGGGAGTGGTCCCGGTCATGCGTGCCACCCAGGCTGACACCGCACGGGTGGCGTCCGCGGTGGAGGCAATGGGTGCGACGGTGTCAGACATGGGGAACGGTTTGCGAGGCCTGGGGCCTTCCGTGCAGGCGGCGTCTGTGGCCCAGGAAATGGCTGCCCTCTCACAGGAGGCCATGAGCCAGTGCCGGCGCCAGATGGCAGAGGCGCTCAACGCCATAGCCCAGTCTCAGCAGGCCATGGGCCAGTCTCAGCAGGCCATAGCCCAGTCTCTGCAGGCCATGGCCCAGTCTCAGCAGGCCATAGCCCAGTCTCAGCAGGCCATGGGCCAGTCTCAGCAGGCCATAGCCCAGTCTCTGCAGGCCATGGCCCAGTCTCTGCAGGCCATGGCCCAGTCTCTGCAGGCCATGGCCCAGTCTCTGCAGGCCATGGCCCAGTCTCTGCAGGCCATGGCCCAGTCTCTGCAGGCCATGGCCCAGTCTCAGCAGGCCATCGCTGAGGGCATCGGCGCCAGTGGCCATGTGCGAGCCGGCGTCGCACTGTCACAGACAGGGTTTGACAACCCCCTGGGCTCCATGGCTGCAAACCTGCAGACCTCTGTCGATACCAGCACGGGCCTCCAGGACTGGCAGCGCCAGATGTCGGGGGCGCGTCGGATGGCCAGTCTGTTCGCATCCCCCACCCATGTAGAGGCCTGGGGGCCATCGGGCACCCCGAGGGAGGAGAAGGTGGTGTGGTCCGTCCCGGCTCCCTCTGTAGGGGAGGTCCCGGTACACCGCGACACCTCGGACTCCCCCCCCCTCCGTCCCAGGTGCATCGGGTGGGCAACAGGCAGGACAGGCTGGCAGCTCGCCATCCTAGTCGCCCGGGCCGCAGCCTGGCCCATCTAGGCCAGGACGCCCCAGGAAACGGCCGCCAAAGGGATCCAGTGTCAGAGGGCAGGAATCACAGGAGTCCACCTCCAGTTCTGCTGTACCGTCTGGGGAACCACGTAGACGTAGTCAAAGGGCCCGTATGCCAAACAATTAGACACTGAGTAAGTTGGCACGGTTGCAGGGCACAGATGTGTTTTAGGGGCTAGGGCACGTGCATGAACTCCTTTGGTTATTAAAGTCAATGTTACACCTACCGAAGCTGCCTTTGTGCTCTGTCCAAAGTGCGCGGGCGTGTCATGTACGTTGAGCGCAAGTGTGTGTGTGACGGGTGGTCTTACCTCAGCCCCAGGTGAGTCTGCCCCCTTCCCCCTGGGCCGCCATCAACATCCCCCGGGCAGAGGACGGGACCGTGCACTGCAGTGTCACAGCCGCATGCAGGGATGGTCCGGGTGGATGGTGGTACTGTGGCCATGGGTCAGACATAGTCCAACGATGTAGAGCCAGGAGCTCATCGGAGGCGGGTTGTCATCATCCTCCATGGCCTGTGATAGACACGCGTCCACCCGCAACTGGGTGAGCCCGGCCCGTTGTGCCGCCGGTGGATCGGCATTTGGGGGGGGGGGGTAGTGTGCATGCGGGTGGGGTGGGTGGGGTTGGGGAGGGGTGGGTGGATGGGTGGGGGGTGTGGGTGGTCGGCTGTTGCCATGGTGTGCGGTCTGTGGCCATACTACCCGATTCCCACGCCCATCTAGTCAGTGAAGCGGGCGTCTATCAGTCTGTCCCGTGCCCGCTGGGCCAGCCTGTAACGGTGGACAGCCACCCGCCTGTGTCTACCCCGTCTGCCCTGACCATTGCCCCCATCCCCCTCATCTGGGGAGGACTGGGCCTCTTCCTGCTGCTCCTCCACTCCGCCCTCCTCTGCCTGCGGCACATCGCCCCTCTGCTGGGCTATGTTGTGCAGGACGCAGCACACCACAATGATGCGGCCGACCCTATCTGACCGATACTGGAGGGCATCCCCAGAGAGGTCCAGGCACATGAAACGCATCTTCAGCACGCTGAAGCACCTCTCGATCACTCCCCTTGTCGCTACATGGGCATCATTGTAGCGGTTCTCCGCCTCATTGCGTGGCCTCCGTATAGGCGTCATCAGCCACGATCGCAATGGGTAGCCCCTGTCGCCCAGCAACCAGCCCCTCACCCGGGGATGGCGTCCCTCGTACATGCCGGGGATGGATGACCGCGACAACACGAATGAGTCGTGTACACTGCCTGGGTGACGGGCGCAGACGTGCAGGATCATCATGCGGTGGTCGCAGACCACCTGTACGTTCATCGAATAGGTCCCCTTCCTATTAGTGAACACGGCCCTGTTCTCTGCAGGTGGCCGCACGGCGACGTGCATCCCATCGATCGCGCCCTGGACCATGGGGAACCCGGCAACGGCAGAGAAGCCCACGGCCCGGGCATCTTGGCTGGCCCGGTCCACGGGGAAGCGGATGTAGCGGTGCGCCATGGCATAAAGGGCATCTGTCACTGCCCGGATGCACCGATGCACCGATGTCTGCGATATGCCAGACAGGTCCCCACTCGGTGCCTGGAATGACCCCGTTGCATAAAAGTTCAGGGCCACCGTAACCTTGACGGACACGGGGAGAGGGTGTCCCCCGCCAGTGCCACGTGGTGACAGGTGTGCCAGCAGGTGGCAGATGTGTGCCACGGTTTCCCAGCTCATCCGGAGTCTCCTCCTGCATTCCCGGTCCGTGAGGTCCTGGTATGACTGCCGGGGCCGGTACACACGGGGCGCCCTCGGGTGCCTCTGTTGCCGTGGGGCCGCGACGTCCTCCTCCCCCTCCTCGTCCTGTCGGTCAGGTGTCCCTCCAGCCTGGGCGGCTGCCACCTGCCCCTCTGCGGCAGCCTGCGCCGCCTCTCTGGCACGCTCCTCCTCCTCCTCCTCATCCTGGGTAACATAGACATGAGCGGCTGCCACCACGGCGGCTAACATCGCTGGGTGGTCTGGAAATGGCCACGCCATTTCCTGCCCAGAGCCAACCCCCCAGGCCGTCACTCACCTCCTCGCTGGTCGGCGTGAGCCTGGAGCACCGGGTCACGCCGATGAAAAGGAGGTTTGATTCACGTCGACGTGAACGGTCATCACGTCGACGGGACTTCGGCCCATCCGGAAGGGAGAATATCGGCAGGCCGAAAATCGGCTGCCTTGCGCAGACCCGTGACATTCTCCGCGGCAGCGGCGCCATTAACGCCCCGCCGACTTTTCTCCCTTCGGAGACTTCGGCGGGGGCGGGGGCGGGATTCACGGCGGCCAACGGCCATTCTCCGACCCGGCGGGGGGTCGGAGAATGACGCCCTATATATTGTATGTATTGTTCAGTTGATGAAAGTGGTTTCCAATCAGAGGAGCTCATTCAGATCAGTGTTAAAACACTTGTTCAATAAAAATGAGCTTCTGATTTCCCTTTAGATTTCAGGGTTTGGTGAGAGGATTGTTGTTTGGTGAGTAACCTGCAGTCTCAGTGTTGTTCCAGCATTGAGGAAACTCTCGTTCACGTTCCAGCCTGGAAACAGACAGATATCTAAGCTCCCCAAGAGAGAGCAATCACTGGTGTCTCCCTCAACGTGTGAGGAAAGGAGCCATTGGTTTTGTTTCCTGGCAGATTTGTCAGGCATGCAGTTCCTGAAGGGTTGTCCGATGTGAGTTGAAGGTGCAAATTGAAAGAGTTTGTTTGTTTGTTGAGTCATCGCCCCATCCTCCTGGCTAAATGAATAATATAGCTTTTGAGCATTACATTGAAGCAGCATGGACAGGGCAGCACGGTAGCGTAGTGGTTAGCATAATGGCTTCACAGCGCCAGGGTCCCAGGTTCAATTCCCGGCTTGGGTCACTGTCTGTGTGGAGTTTGCACGTTCTCCCCGTGTCTGCGTGTGTTTCCTCCGGGCGCTCCGGCTTCCTCCCACAGTCCAAAGATGTGCAAGGGTAGGTGGATTGATTATGCTAAATTGCCCTTACTGTCCAAAAAAAGTAAGCTAAAGTGGGGTTACAGGGATAGGGTGGAGGTGTGGGCTTAGGTAGGGTGCTCCGTCGAAGGGCCTGTGCAGACTCAATGGGTCGAATGGCTGCCTTCTGCACTGTAAATTCTGTGATTCTGTGTTTCTCTGTGATCCGCACATAAAGCAAATCAAACCCTAATCAAATTGCTAAATAATCTGAAATCAGTTGCCATTTGTTGAAGAGCGTTGCAATCTTCTCCCACCCTTTGTGTGTAGAAAGGTTTTCTAGTTTCACTCCTGTAAGGGCTAGATTTAACTTTTTGATTAACGAGCGGAATTTTCCCAAAAATTGACAAGTGTCATTTCGGGCATGAAAATTGGTGCACACAGGTTGTTCGGCAATATTTCAATGGTGATCACCATGGACTTTGTCATTTTTTTGGAGCTATAGCTTATTTGCAGTGATCATGAGATTGTGCGACTCAAATGTGTCAGGAAGCGAGAAAAAGGGTGAGACGTAGCTCTGTTAAGGAAGGATGACATTGATACAATAGAGAGAGATGACCTTAGTTCAGGGAATCAAGATCAGTTTGGGTAGAGATGGGAAATAGAAAAGGTTAGAAGCCACTTGTGGGAAAAGTTTTTATACTCGCTAAAAGTAGCCAGACTGTAGAATGGGGTATACAGGAAGAAATAATCGGAGCTTGTGAGAAAACTTCAGTGATAATCATGGGTGATTTAATCTACATTTAGATTTGTTAAATCAGATTGGTTAAGGCAATTTGGATGATGAGTTCATTGTGTTTGTGAACCGTTTCTTAGAGCAGAACTTTTTAGCACCAACCAGAGCAGGCTATACTCGATCAGGTAATGTGTGCAATGAGGCAAGATTGATTAATGACCTCATCCAGAAGGCAGTTCCAGGTAGCAGTTCTAATATGATTGAATTTCGCATTCATTTTGAGGGAGAAAGGAGTGGATCTGAGACTATTATTTTAAACTTAAGAAAGGAAAATTATGAGGGTATGAAGGCATAGCTGGTTAAAGAGAACTGGAAAATTAGGTTAAGGGTCAGTCAAGATACAGTGTCAGACATGTAAAGATACTCGGAAAAGGTACATTCCAGTGAGAAAAGAAAACTCCCAAGGGAAGGTCACACCATCCATTGCTAACTAAAGAAGTTAAAAATATTATGAAATCGAAAGAAAAAGTGGATAATTGCACAAAGGTAGTGACAGTTTGGAAGACTGGACAGAATATAAAGCACAGCAAAGAATGGCTAAAAAATTAAAAGGGAGGGAAAAATTACAATGAGAGAAAACTAGCTAGAAATATAAAAACAGATGGTAAGAGTTTCTATAGGTATCTAAAAAGTGCAAAAATAAAGTGAGTGTTGGTCCCTCGAGAGCACGAGAATGGGGAATTAATAATGGAAGAAAAGGAAATGGTGGCTGAATTGAATCAGGACATGAAAGGAAGGAACGTAAAACAATTACAATTACCAGGGAAAAGGTGCTGAGAAAACTTTTAGAACTGAAAGCTGACAAGTGCCCAGACCCTGATGGGCTTCACCCCAGGGTGTTGAAAAAAATGGAAGCTTCAAAATTCTCCAGATTGTGGAAAGGCCCATTAGATTGGGAAATAGCGAATGTGACTCTTCTGTTCAGGGAAGGAGACAGAAAGCAGGAAACTACAGGACAGTTAGCTTAACATCTAAGGTACGGAAATTGCCATCATTTATTATCAAGTAGGTTATAGTGAGACACTTAGCAAACCTCAATGCAATCAAGCAGAGTCAACATGGCTTTTTGAAAGGAAAATCAGGTTTGACTAATTAATTGGAGTTCTTTGAAAAAATAACAAGCAATGTGGATAGAGGGGAACCTGTGGATATGCTGCACATCAATTTTCATAAAGCATTTAACAAGGTACCATGACACAAAATAAGAGCTCTGTGTGCAGGGGTTAACATATTAGCACGGGTAGAGAGTTGGTTAGATAACAGGAAACAGAGGGAGGGATAAATGTGTCTTTCGGCTTGGCAAGATAGGATGAGTGGAGTGCCTCAGATTAGTCCCAAGGCTTCAGCTATTTGTGTTTTATATTAATGACTTGGTAATGATGAAGGGATCAAATGTATGGTTAGCTAAATTTGCTAATGGCACAGATTGATGGGAAAGTAAGTTGTAAGGAGGACATCAGGAATCTGTAAAGGGTCAAAGGTTAAAAGGGTGGGCAAGAATTGGGCATAGAGAATAATGTGGAAAAATGTGAACTTTGTCACTTTGACAGGAAGAATAGAAAAGCAGTATATTATTTAAATGGAGCAAGATTGCAGAACTCTGAGGTTCTGAGGGATTTGAGCATCCTGGTACATGAATCAGGAAAAATTAGTATGCAGTTACAGCAAGCTGAAGAAAGCTAAAGCATTCACAATAATGTTCAGCCAGAAGTACCCAGTAGATGATCCATGTCCGTCTCCTCCAGAGATCTCCAGCATCACAGATGCCAGCCTTCAACCAATTCAATTCACTCACGTGATATCAAGAAACGGCTGAAGGCACTGGATACTGCACAGACTATGGGCCTGGACAATATTCTAGAAATAGTACTGAAGACTTGTGCTCCAGAACTTGCCCCGCTCCTGGCCAGGCCATTTCAGTACAGCGACAAAATTGATATCTACCCGGCAATGTGGAAAACTGCCCAGGTATGCCCTGTACACAAAAAGCAGGACCATTCCAATCCGGCCAATTACTGCACTGCCAGTCTGCTTTCAATCATCAGTAAAGTGATGGAAGGGGTGAGCAACAGTGCTATCAAGCTGCACTTATTTTGAAATAACCTTCTCAATGATGCTCAGTTTAGGTTCTGGCCAGGGTCACTCAGATCCTGACTTCATTACAGCCTTGTTTCAACCATGGACAAAAGAGCTGAATTCCAGAGGTGAGGTGAGACTACCCCTTGACATCAAGGCAGCATTTGATCGAGTGTAGCATCAAGGAATCCGAGCAAAACTGGAGTCAATGGGAATCCGGGGAAAAGCACTCCACTGGTTTGAGTCATAGTTGGCACAAAAGAAGATGGTTGCGGTTGTCGGCGGTCAGTCATCTCAGTCCCGGGACATCACTGCAGGAGTGCCTCAGGGTTAGTGTCCTAGGTCCAACCATCTTCAGCTGGTTCATCAATGACCTTCCTCCCAACACGGGTCAGATGTGGGGATGTTTGATGTATGCTCAGCACCATTTGCGACCCCTCAGATACTGAAGAAGTCAACGTGCAAATGCAGCAAGACCTGGACAATATTCAGGCTTGGGCTGACAAGTGGCAAGTGGCATTCGCAAGTTCCAGGCAATGACCAACTCCAGTGAGAGGGAATCAAACCATTGTCCCTTGACATTCAATGGCATAGCCATCACTATGTTCCCCCACTATTAATATCCTGGGGGTTACCCTTGACCACAAACAGAACTGGACTAGCCATATAAATACTGTGGCTACAAGAGTAGGTCAGAAGCTAGGAACCCCGTGGCGAGTGACTTACCTCCTGATTCTCTCCCCCCCCCCCCCCCACCCCCACCCCCCAAAGCTTGCCCACCACAACAAGGCACAGGTCAGAACTGTGATGGAATATTGTCCACTTGCTTGGATGAGTGCAGCTCCACCAACACTGAAGAAGCTCAACACCATCCAGGACAAAGCAACCCGCTTGATTGGCACCCCTTCCACAAACAATCACTTCCTCCATCATGACACACAGTAATAGCAGTGTGCACCATCTACATGATGCACTGGAGGAACTCACCAAGGCTCCTTAGGCAGCACTTTCCAAACCCACGACCACTACCATTGAGAAAGACAAGGGTAGCAGATACATGGGAACACCTGGAAGTTCCCCTCCAAGTCACTTACCATCCTGACTTGGAAATATATTCCCATTCCTTTATTGTTGCAGGGTCAAAATCCTGGAACTCCCGCTCTAACAGCACAATGGGTCCACACCACATGGACTGCAGGGGCTCAAGAAGACAGTTCCCGCCACCTTCTCAAGAGCAATTAGGGATGGGTAACAAATGCTGACCTAGCCATCTGGAGCTCTGTGTACAGCTTTGGTCTCCTTATTTAAGAATGGATATAAATGAATCAGAAGCAGTTCAGAGAAGGTTGACTGACTAATATCTCTGCTGGGAGTGTTATCTTATGGGGAAAGGTTGGGCGGTTGGGCCCATTTTCCGTTGAAGTTTAGAGATTACCTTATTGCAACATGCTGGATCCTTAGGGGACTTGACAGAGTGAATGCTCAAAGGATGCTTCCCCTTTGAGAGAGACTAGAAATAGGGACAGTTTAAAAATAAGGGGCCTCCCATTTAAGATGGAGATGAAAATAATTATTTTCCCCCTGAGGATAGTGAATGTTTGGAACTCTTCCCCAGAGAGTGCTGTACGCAGGGTCAATTTAAGGCAGAATATTTTTTGCAGTGCTTTGTAAGCAATAGTTTTGTATGTCTCAATTTCATTGTAATTCATTGTTTAGCTTTCTATATTTACTTTTTGTTTAGAAATCCTTTCCCTTAATAGTTGCCAAGTACATAATTTTTATGCAAAGACTGGAACATGAAGTTGTGTATAGCCTTTAAACAGATTGGAGATTAGTTTCACTTTGACTGCTGTCAGTGCTCCTCTGTTGACTAAATGCCAAACATCTTGCTAATTGTACCAGTGTAATTATGCCTAAGTACATATTGTTGTGTAGTGATGCTAATATGACAGAATGCTAATTTAGAGAAATGGAGTGAATTAAGATGTTACAAGGGACTGAAAATGTTTTAAACTTATTCTGTGCCCCATTGCTTTATTAAACATACAAGCTTGAAATTATGCCATGTGCTTAATGGTACGCAAAAAGTGATTGATTGTTTCTTTATAAAAATTAAATCATCACAGCTATCAATGAACTTATAAATGTTGTCAAGAATCCAACCATATAATCCACTGACAGCTGGTGTCTACATTGACAGCCACTGATGAGAATACAGTCCGAATTGGCGGTGTAAGGTGCTTTGGGATGTCCTTTAGCTTGTGATAAAGTGTTACAAATTTTCAGTCTGTCTTGGATACTTTCTAAGATGCAGTGATGGCGGTTACTCTAGAAAGTATGCTGTACATCTTATGCATTTGGATGTTTGCAGCTGTGCTCTCCAGTATCCAACCGTATGACAGCATGACCTACAGATGTATTGCAAGGCTCCCAAATTTTTTTGGCTAAATTCTTTGTTGAGTCATTTTCACTGTTTGGCCAATATCAGCCCAACCTTGCCTTATCCACCTTTCCTGAATGCTTTTTGTATTGATTTCTCAGTTTTTGCCATGATCTGATATACTTTCAAAAAATCCTAAAGTGAGATGAGGCCAATGTGAAATGTGAAGCTACTTTAGTTTTTAGATAGCCTGAAACATGGCCATGAATATGATTTTTTTTTTTTGCACTGAGTGCTGAATTTGGTGCATTTGAGTGCGATAGTGAGAGTTTGGTGACCGAGAGAGTATAAGGCTTCATTTTTATCTAAAGTTTAGTCTTTCTTTTATTTAGTTAATTAACTTAAAAGTTGCTGTTTGGTTTAGAAGAAGGTGAATTTTCAATCAGCTTTAAACAGGCTTCTACTTGTAGGCACTTGCAGCTGGAGCTTGTTAATTGGATTAGGCCAGTTTTTCAGAGGCTAGATTCACAGTATAAAAGTGATCCCCTACAGTTCAAACTTTGTTTGCACTGAGTGCTGAATTTGGTGCATTTGAGTGCTATAGTGAGAGTTTGGTGACTGATGGAGTGCTGAATTTGGTGCATTTGAGTGCGATAGTGAGAGTTTGGTGACCGAGGGAGTGCTGAATTTGGTGCATTTGAGTGCGATAGTGAGAGTTTGGTGACCGAGGGAGTGCTGAATTTGGTGCATTTGAGTGCTATAGTGAGAGTTTGGTGACTGAGGGAGTGCTGAATTTGGTGCATTTGAGTGCTATAGTGAGAGTTTGGTGACTGAGGGAGTGCTGAATTTGGTGCATTTGAGTGCGATAGTGAGGGTTTGGTGACCGAGGGAGTTAGGTGATGAGGGAGTAAGGTGCTCCTTTCATTTTGTTTCTGACATTTCCGCAAAGAGTGAGAAGAGAGCCAGGAGTTTACAGAAAGTGTAGCTGACTGGGAGCAGAGTCGGAGGGCGGAGATCTAGTTAGTCCACACGGCAGCTATATTCTGTAAGGTAAGAGGGGATGGAGGTTAGGCCAGTTACATGCTCCTCCTGTAGGATGTGGGTGGTGAGGGATACCACCGGTGTCCCCGCTGACTATACCTGCGGGAAGTGCACCCAACTCCAGCTCCTCAAAGACCGTGTTAAGGAACTGGAGCTGAAGCTGGATGAACTTCGGATCATCCGGGAGGCAGAGGGGGTGATTGAGAAGAGTTACAGAGAGGTAACCACGCCCAAGGCACAGGACAAGAATAGCTGGGTTACAGTCAGGGGGAAAAAAACAAACAGGCAGACAGTGCAGGGATCCCTCGTGGCAGTTCCCCTTCAAAACAAGTATACCGTTTTGGATGCTGTTGGGGGGGATGACCTACCGGGGGAAGGCCCTAGCGGCCAGGTCTCTGGCACTGAGTCTGGCTCTGGGGCTCAGAAGGGAAGGGGGGAGAATAGAAAAGCAATAGTTGTAGGAGATTCAATGGTTAGGGGAATAGATAGGAGATTCTGTGGTCGCGAGCGAGACTCCCAGAAGGTATGTTGCCTCCCGGGTGCCAGGGCCAGGGATGTCTCGGATCGTGTCTTCAGGATCCTTAAGGGGGAGGGTGAGCAGCCAGAAGTCGTGGTGCACATTGGTACCAACGACATAGGTAGGAAAAGGGGTGTGGAGGTAATAAACAAGTTTAGGGAGTTAGGCTGGAAGTTAAAAGCCAGGACAGACAGAGTTGTCATCTCTGGTTTGTTGCCGGTGCCACGTGATAGCGAGGCTAGGAATAGGGAGAGAGTGCAGTTGAACACGTGGCTGCAGGAATGGTGTCGGAGGGAGGGCTTCAGGTATTTGGATAATTGGAGCGCATTCTGGGGAAGGTGGGACCTGTACAAGCAGGACGGGTTGCATCTGAACCAGAGGGGCACCAATATCCTGGGAGGGAGGTTTTCTAGTCCTCTTCGGGAGGGTTTAAACTAATTTGGCAGGGGAATGGGAACCGGATTTGTAGTCCAGCAACTAAGGTAGCCGATATTCAGGACGCCAAAGCGTGTAATGAGCCAGTGGGGAAGGGAACACTGACAACGGAGAGTACTTGCAGGCACGGAGATGGTTTGAAGTGTGTATACTTCAACGCAAGAAGCATCAGGAATAAGGTGGGTGAACTTAAGGCATGGATCGGTACTTGGGACTACGATGTGGTGGCCATCACGGAAACTTGGATAGAAGAGGGGCAGAAATGGTTGTTGGAGGTCCCTGGGTATAGATGTTTCAATAAGATTAGGGAGGGTGGTAAAAGAGGTGGGGGTGGCATTATTAATTAGAGATAGTATAACAGCTGCAGAAAGGCAGTTCGAGGAGTATCACCCTATTGAGGTAGTATGGGTTGAAGTCAGAAATAGGAAAGGAGCAGTCACCTTGTTCGGAGTTTTCTATAGGCCCCCCAGTAGTAGCAGAGATGTGGAGGAACAGATTGGGAAACAGATTTTGGAAAGGTGCAGAAGTCATAGGGTAGTAGTCATGAGTGACTTTAACTTCCCAAATATTGAGTGGAAACTCTTTAGATCAAATAGTTTGGATGGGGTGGTGTTTGTGCAGTGTGTCCAGGAAGCTTTTCTAACACAGTATGTAGATTGTCCGACCAGAGGAGGGGCAATATTGGATTTAGTACTGGGTAATTAACCAGGGAAAGTGATAGATTTGTTAGTGGGGGAGCATTTTGGAGATAGTGACCACAATTCTGCGACTTTCACTTTAGTAATGGAGAGGGATAGGTACGTGCAACAGGGCAAGGTTTACAGTTGGGGGAAGGGTAAATACAATGTTGTCAGACAAGAATTGAAGTGCATAAGTTGGGAACATAGGCTGGCAGGGAAGGACACAAGTGAAATGTGGAACTTGTTCAAGGAACAGGTGCTACGTGTCCTTGATATGTATGTCCCTGTCAGGCAGGGAAGAGATGGTCGAGTGAGGGAACCATGGTTGACGAGAGAGGTTGAATGTCTTGTTTAGAGGAAAAAGGTGACTTATGTAAGGCTGAGGAAACACGGTTCAGACAGGGCATTGGAGGGATACAAGATAGCCAGGAGGGAACTGAAGAAAGGGATTAGGAGAGCTAAGAGAGGGCATGAACAATCTTTGGAGGTTAGGATCAAGGAAAACCCCAAGGCCTTTTACACATATGTGAGAAATATGAGAATGACTAGAGCGAGGGTAGGTCCGATCAAGGACAATAGCGGGATATTGTGTATTGAGTCTGAAGAGATAGGAGAGGTCTTGAACGAGTACTTTTCTTCTGTATTTACAAATGAGAGGGGCGATATTGTTGGAGAGGACAGTGTGAAACAAATTGGTAAGCTCGAGGAAATACTTGTTAGGAAGGAAGATGTGTTGGGTATTTTGAAAAACTTGAGGATAGACAAGTCCCCCGGGCCTGACGGGATATATCCAAGGATTCTATGGGAAGCAAGAGATGAAATTGCAGAGCCGTTGGCAATGATCTTTTCGTCCTCACTGTCAACAGGGGTGGTACCAGGGGATTGGAGAGTGGCGAATGTCGTGCCCCTGTTCAAAAAAGGAACTAGGGATAACCCTGGGAATTATAGGACAGTTAGCCTTACTTCGGTGGTAGGCAAAGTAATGGAAAGGGTACTGAAGGATAGGATTTCTGAGTACCTGGAAAGACACTGCTTGATTCGGGATAGTCAGCACGGATTTGTGAGGGGTAGGTCTTGCCTTACAAGTCTTATTGAATTCTTTGAGGAGGTGACCAAGCATGTGGATGAAGGTAAAGCAGTGGATGTAGTGTACATGGATTTTAGTAAGGCATTTGATAAAGTTCCCGATGGTAGGCTTATGCAAAAAGTAAGGAGGCATGGGATAGTGGGAAATTTGGCCAGTTGGATAACGAACTGGCTAACCGATAGAAGTCAGAGAGTGATGGTGGATGGCAAATATTCAGCCTGGATCCCAGTTACCAGTGGCGTACCGCAGGGATCAGTTCTGGGTCCTCTGCTGTTTGTGATTTTCATTAATGACTTGGATGAGGGAGTTCAAGGGTGGGTCAGTAAATTTGCAGACGATACGAAGATTGGTGGAGTTGTGGATAGTAAGGAGGGCTGTTGTCGGCTGCAAAGAGACATAGATAGGATGCAGAGCTGGTCTGAGAAGTGGCAGATGGAGTTTAACCCTGAAAAGTGTGAGGTTGTCCATTTTGGAAGGACAAATATGAATGCGTAATACAGGGTTAACGGTAGAGGTCTTGGCAATGTGGAGGAGCAGAGAGATCTTGGGGTCTATGTTCATACATCTTTGAAAGTTGCCGCTCAAGTGGATAGAGTTGTGAAGAAGGCCTATGGTGTGCTCGCGTTCATTAACAGAGGGATTGAATTTAAGAGTCGTGAGGTGATGATGCAGCTGTACAAAACTTTGGTAAGGTCACATTTGGAGTACTGTGTACAGTTCTGGTCGCCTCATTTTAGGAAGGATGTGGAAGCTTTGGAAAAGGTGCAAAGAAGATTTACCAGGATGTTGCCTGGAATGGAGAGTAGGTCTTACGAGGAAAGGTTGAGGGTGCTAGGCCTTTTCTCATTAGAACGGAGAAGGATGAGGGGCGACTTGATAGAGGTTTATAAGATGATCAGGGGAATAGATAGAGTAGACAGTCAGAGACTTTTTCCCCGGGTGGAACAAACCATTACAAGGGGACATAAATTTAAGGAGAAAGGTGGAAGATATAGGAGGGATATCAGAGGTAGGTTCTTTACCCAGAGAGTAGTGGGGGCATGGAATGCACTGCCTGTGGAAGTAGTTGAGTCGGAAACATTAGGGACCTTCAAGCAGCTATTGGATAGGTACATGGATTACGGTAAAATGATATAGTGTAGATTTATTTGTTCTTAAGGGCAGCACGGTAGCATTGTGGATAGCACAATTGCTTCACAGCTCCAGGGTCCCAGGTTCGATTCCGGCTTGGGTCACTGTCTGTGCGGAGTCTGCACGTCCTCCCCGTGTCTGCGTGGGTTTCCTCCGGGTGCTCCGGTTTCCTCCCACAGTCCAAAGATGTGCGGGTTAGGTGAATTGGCCAATGATAAATTGCCCTTAATGTCCAAATTGCCCTTGGTGTTGGGTGGAGGTGTTGAGTTTGGGTAGGGTGCTCTTTCCAAGAGCCGGTGCAGACTCAAAGGGCTGAATGGCCTCCTTCTGCACTGTAAATTCAATGATAATCTATGATTAATCTAGGACAAAGGTTCGGCACAACATCGTGGGCCGAAGGGCCTGTTCTGTGCTGTATGTTCTATGTTCTATGGTGTTCATTCTCCAGCAAGCTTTTCACTTGAATGATGTCACAAATTGAACCATAGGCTTATTTTATTCACCGTGTTATAAACCATAATTTTTTAACCTGGTAATGTTAACATTTGGATGCATATTCAGGATTATTTCGAAATGTTAAGATTTGTTATTAAAGAAACAATTCTCCAAACTTGCAAAGTATGAAGCTGTTAAATTCAACAAAGTGTTATTTGTTGACGTACCGATTTGCATTTGATTCTGTTAAAGGCATGATATTTTGCTTCAAACGATCTGAATTGGATTGGCATCACAAGCAACTGCATATTACACATTTACAAATTAGCACAAATATGCATTCGGCATCTAATATTTAAAAATAAATTACTTAACCTGGGAATAAAAACACAGGAGGCTCAGATTGTTGGAAATAATGGCTATTCTTGAGGGGCCCCATAGTGTGGGTCACTTTGAAATCAAATATGCAAGTTATTCTAGGGCAGATCAACTGCTTTCCAATTTTATTCGAAAGCAGAGTGAAGTTGTTGCCATTTAACTTCCCCCCCCCCCCCAAATTTGTAAGCAATAATGGTTTGGTTTCATTCGATTCTATCTTTGCAATTTTATGGGTTTTTTTCTGTCAATTATAGAGCAGTGTTGGTAGCTGGGCATGTCTGCCACTCGGACAGTTATCCACCAAGCTAAAAAAGATTAAGATGTAATGATAAACTCTTGAAGCAGAGTAATCAAAATGAAGGAAAGATTACTTTTCTCTGATTTCTTCTGTCAAGAGTCTTCACAAATTTAATGTGTGTCTGATTCATTTCGGTGAAATGTTAAATGAGTTTTCTTGTTTTAAATAGACATTTGAAGACTTCAGAAATGATAAACAAGCGGTAGAACATCAGCAGAGGATTGTGGACATCTTGCTCACGGTAAGATTTTGACAAAATTGCTGCACCGCTTCCTCAAAGTTTGGTTATTTATTAATAAAATTATCTTAAACTTCAGCGCTCTGGAAATAGTGGACTGGAACAGGAATTGCTGCAAAATTATTTTACACAAAAAGCTTCAAATAAAAATGAAAGGTGATCCTTTGCCTCATAATAATAATCTTTATTGACACAAGTAGGCTTACACTGCAATGAAGTTACTGCAAAAATCCCCTTGTTGCCACATCAGTTTCCCTCTCTCTGTCAGTCATAACCTTTAAACTGTCTTTTTTGCCTCTGACTAAAATTTCTAACATGTAAATAAGATATCTACTGCAATAAGGATAATCACATTCATATTTTTGCAATAATTATTTTTGCCTCCTCGAATATTGTTTTCTTAAAATTTTATTTGAAGGTGTGATCCTCTCGGAAACATTTTGGTTTGCAGTTGATAAATTTTGCAGCAGCTTTTGCTATGAGCATGCAATTCTCTAATTCTCTGGATGTCACAGTGTGAGCATGTCAAGACAGCAGAAGTCCTCTGTGCATCAGGATACTTCGTCATTACAGCACAAAAGGAGGAGGCTATTCAGACCATGATGTCCACGCCAGTTCTCTGTTAAGCAATCCAGTCTGTCTCATTCCACTGCTGTTTACCTGTAACCCTTGAGGTTTATTTTCTTCACGTGTCCATCCAATTTCCTTTTGAAATGATTAATTGGCTCATGACTTCTCGGTTCTGCAGCGTCACATTCAGGGTGTACCCCAATGATGCACTGGGGAATCCCTCTTGGAAGTTCCTACATAAGGGTTTACCTGCCAATTGGCCAAAAGCGCCAACTTCCTCTGGACAATTGCGCTGGACTGGGAATCATCCTCCAGATGCAATTGAAATCACTAACTTAGGATGGTTCTGACAGTTTTACTCTGACAGTTACTCTGAAAGAGTTAGAGGGGAAAGAAAATCACTTCTCACTGCAGAGTAACTTTAAAAAATCCAGACCCAGCTTGCGTGAGCCACCCCCCATAAACACGACCCCCCAGGGTCCCACCACCGATCCAGCCTGTTCAAACCCCCCCCCCCCCCACTAGACCCGGTGCGACCCAGATTGAGCTCTCTCCCCAATGGACTGATCCCCCCTTACTGATCCCCCCTTTCTGTGCCTCAGTTACTCCACTGTGCAGCCGGGGGTACTCTTTCCTGCTCCTGCCTTGTCAGCCGGACTCTGGAAGGTTGCGTGAGATGGGGGCTTTGTAAATCCCAGTGTGCATAGGTCTGTCGAGCGTGACAATCCACTTTGAACAAGTTACGGGTTGTTATATCAGCTTTACCCGCCCTCATAAGCAACATTTTCCAGCTCTTGCCACTTTCTGTGTAAAAAAACTAAAAGTTCTTCCTCACATACCACCTCCATCTCTTGGCCAAAACCTTAAATTTGTGTCACCCAGTGCTTCTGGTAATAGGAATAACTTTTCTTTTTCTACCTTACCCAATTCTCATAATCTTGTACACTTCTCCCATCAATCTCTTTTATTGTAAGGCAACCCCACTCTCCAATCTAACTTTGCCATTATCCTTCATGCTTGGTAAATCTCCTCTGCGCCCTCTCAAGCAATCTCACATCTTACGTAAAGGGCAGTCATCTGAACTGAACATTTATGCCCTAACCAGTGGAATCTTCCAGCTTTTGTACTCAATACCTGTTTATCTAGCCCAACATCCATTTTCTTTGCTAGTTTTTCTCTCAATCTGCCTTTGGCACTCAGGGTATAGTGTAATCTTTTTTGTCTGCCGAGCAACAGGTAAAATCTGTCTGACAACAGACGTAGCCAGCATGAAAACACATAATGAGATGCGATTTTAAAAGTAACGAGATGCAGGTGCCTGGACAAATGATATATAATTCCCAGCATCCTCAGAATGGCAGTTTACACCCAACAATCAGAGATCAAGCTTTACATTTAACAGTATGTAAGGTCAGTCCAACAGCCAGGAGTATAGGCTAGCATCTATGTCTTCGAGCTGAGGTTGTGCATGAACCTGGGAGTTTTGGAGAGATTTAACAAGGACATTATAGACACAAGACAAAGGGAGTGTTCATGATAGGACTAAAGAAGGTGCTAATAGTTGCATAAAGGCACGCAAGGCAGAATGTATTAATAGCAGAATAATGCTCCCTGAAAGCAAAACAAAAGAGCAAGTTACAGACTGGCCCTGTGGGGGGAGGGGTTTGGGAATTTTTTTTAAAGCAAATGATCCGAATGGAGGAGAGAATTCATGGTCTGAAATTGTTGAACTCGGTATTAAGACCAGAAGGCTGTAAAGTGCTTTTTCGAGTATTTTTGAAAAACTTCTCACCCTGAGCTATCACGTTCATGATGAAATTATCGTGTACTGAAAAAAGATAGGTTTTCATTTTTTTCAAACTACTACTAAAATGTTGATGTTTGCTTTCTTAGTTCAACATAAAGATATCTGGCAAAACCTTTTACTGAGAACTTAAAAGACACCTGTCAAGTTAGATTAAAATCACAATAACAATGACTGGAGTTTCATTGTGATTCAGATTGAAGTTCTTTGGCAATATTTTGCGCTCAAATTAATTTTTGAGATTAGTTAACTGTATGCGAAGTTGCCTATTACAGTTGTAATGCTACATTTCTCCCCTAATATTTAGAGGCTTTGTTTTAGCCTTTTTAACCCTACAATCCCTTCTCTTTTCCTTTATATAAGATAATGTGTCACCATGAGAATGTTATTTTGTGGGAAGACTCAATTACAATTGTGAGAGTTCTGCAGATGGTTCTTTTATTTGCTATTTCTTTTTGTTGTAAGTGATTTATATTTTTGATTATTTCCTGCAGGTGATGGTGGAGAATTCAGACTTCACTCCATCACAGGTCGGGTGTCTCTTCACCTTTCTGGCACGACAGCTGGCAAAACCTGACAACACACTTTTTGTCAACAGGATGCTTTTTGATCAGGTAAGTTGTTCTGAGCATGTGTGAGATTCAGTATTGTTTACAATGTCGGGCACTCCTGAACTCTTTACCTGGGTTATCTGTCCTATCCAGAGTGTCTTAAAACCATAGGACCATAAGAACTAGGAACAGAAGTAGGCCATCTGGTCCATCGAGTCTGCTCCGCCATTCAATAAGATCATGGCTGTTCTGATTATAATCCTGAACTCCCATTTCCCATCTTATCCTCATAATCCTTGATTCCCTGACTGATTAAAAATCTGTCTGTCTCAGCCTTGAACATAATTAATGACCCAGCCTCTACAGCCCTCTGCGGTAAAGAATTCCATAGATTCGCTACTCTCTGAGGGAAGAAATTCCTCCCCATCTCTCTTAAATGGGAGACCCCTTACTCTGAGATCATGCCCTCTGGTCATGGACTCTCCCATAAGGGAAAACAACCTCTTAGCTTCTACCCTGTCAAACTCCCTGAGATACCGATATGTACTGTGTTTCTGCAAGGTAGTCAACATTTGGGTCAGCTGTGTTGTCAAGGGGAAGTGTAAATGTGTAATATTCTGTGTCTCCCACTTTAGTTTCCATTGCTGAGCACACAGCTTTGCAAGCCCGTTATGGACGATTGGCATTGGGTAGGGGAGATTTGGCGCTGTGAAAGCAAAACATTACTCTCGACTTTATTTATTGAACCGAGGTGATGCTCTGTTCATGAAAATGGAAAGAAAGGTTTACAATAATTTTTTCAGCTATTCCATTGAGTGCAGATTTTACCAGCTTCTAAAAATGCATGTTTTTGTGTCATTCAGGTTCTTGAATTTCTGTGCAGTCCTGATGATGAGTCTCGACATGCTGAGCGGCAGCAGGTAAAAATGGCGTTTATGTATGAGGATGTTTAACAGGATTTGAGTGCATGTGCAAGAACACATTGGGCAGTATTCTCCCCCCCCCCGCCGGGTGGGAGAATCGGCGGGGCGCCGCGCGAATCGTGTCACGCCGCCCCGGCCCCCGCAAGTGATTCTCCCACCCCCCCGAAACCAGCGCCATGTGAATCGCGCCGGGCCGCTCGGAGAATCGCCGCAAACGGCGAGCGGCGATTCTCCAGCCTGGATGGGCCAAGTGGGCGCTCTGACACGACAGGGTCCCGCTGGTGCCGTCCACCCCTGGTTGCTGCCGGCGGGAACTCTGTGGGAATGCTCGGGGGGGGGGGGGGGGGAGGCGGGCTCCTTCACCGAGGGGGCCTCCGAAGGTGTCTGGCCTGCGATCATCGGCCCACCCCCCCCGGGCCTACATTCCGCCGCGGCCGGCCCCTGAACACCCACGCCATATTGCGTCGGGGCCGGCGCGTGTAAGAAGTTCCCCGTGCATGCACAGGATGGTGCGGCCCAACTGTGCATGTGCACGATTGAGCTGCCCCAACTGTGCATGCGCGGGTTGGCGCGGCACCCATTTGCCGCCGCGTACAGAAGCTGGAGTGGCGTGAACCGCTCCAGCGCCGTGATGGCCCCCTATGGGGGCCAGAATAGGACGTGCCCGGGCCCTGTTCACACCGTCGTGAAATGCAACGGCGTTCACGACGGCGCAACACTTGGCCGCCATATCGGAGAATCGCCCCCAATGTTCTGATTTCTGAATCCTAATGTTGGTTCAGGATTTTCCAGTGATCCATTCAGTGGAGATATAGGCAGCTGTGAACTGACAACTCCAGCCATTCACTATAGGCACCAGAACAGTTGTGCCAAATTCTGAAGTGGGTTCCCGAGGAAAACTTTATCTAATCTCAAAAAATAATTAAAAAATTCGGGAATGCTCAGGGAAATGTGAAATCAAGCAGAGGAAGGCTTAAGAGGCGTGGGCTTAAGTTGGGTGCTCTTTCAAGGGCTGGTGTAGACTCGATGGGCCAAATGGCTTCCTTCTGCAATGTAAATTCTATGATTCTATGTTAATACTGATGCCATGATGGGGAAAGGGGTTACTCATAATGGCAGGAGGTTATCTGAGGAGGAGTGCATATGGCGTGATTGTAATGTTGGGAGAGGTTGCAGAACCAGGAAGAGGATGCAGTTATGGAGGATTTGATCTTGAGGATGAGACCTTTAAATTGGATGCATGAGAGTGACAGTCAGTGTAGTTCACAAAGGATAGAAATGGTGGCTGCGTGGATAGGGTAAGGCCAACAGAATTTTTGATCAACTGAAGATTAGAGTACGGAAACATTGTGGTTACCTAGGAGAGCATTGGAGAAGTTAAAACTTGGGAGGTGAGAAAGGTATAGATGAGGGTTTCCACAATAGATGGGCTGAAGCGGGGATGGAATCAGTTCATGTTATGGCGGTGGAAGTAGGCGACCTATGTGAATGAGAGGATATAGAGTTGGAAACACAATTCAGGATGGATTAGTATGCTGACAATGCTCACAGTTTATGTAATCTAAGACAGTGGCTGAGGAGTGGGATGTGCTAAATATGATGACTTTGGTCCCCCAGTGTTGATTATAAAATGTTAGGGTGGATTTCAGGAGGATGTTCCCTCCTGTGGGGGAGGCTGGAACTATGGGGCGCAGTTTAAAAATTTGAGGCCTCCCTTTTATGGTATGATGAGAACTTTGTTTCTCTGCCATATAGTCTGTGAAATTAACACCCCAGAAAGCATTGGGGTTGTGGTGAATAGAACTTACAGAACAGAATGAGGCTATTTGACCCATCGCATTGGCACTGGCTCCCAAAAGAGCTACCCAGCTAGTCCAATTCTCCAGTCTTATCTCCCTAGCCCTCTAAATTCATCATTTTCAAATATATATCCAGCTTTATTTTGAAACCTCCTATGGAATCCACCTCTACCACTCTCCCAGGCAATGCATTCCAAATCCCAACAACTCTCTGAGTAAAGAAGTTTCTCCTCACCTCACTCCTAGCTCTAAATTGTGACGCCCTGGTCACTGACTTACCAATTAGTGGAAACATAATATCCTTCTTTACCCTGTCCAAATTGTCCATAATCTTGAAAACCTGAATAAGGTCACCACTTAATCTTCTCTGCTTCAAGGAGAACAAGCTCAATTTCTCCAATCTTTCCTTGTATCTAAAATTCCTCATTCCTGCTATCCTTCTAGTAAATAAAAGCAACTTACTGTGGATGCTGAAATCTGAAACAGAAAATACTGGACAATCTCAGCAGGCTCACGGACGCTCAGTTTGGGTTCCGCCAGGGGCACTCAGCTCCTAATCTCATTATAGCCTTTGTTTAAACATGCACAAAAGCGCTGAATGCCAGAGGTGAGAGTGACTGCCCTTGACATCAAGGCAGCATTGGACCGAGTATGACATCAAGGAGCTCGAGCTCAACTGGAGTCAATGGGAATCGAGAGGAAAACTCTCCACTGGAGGGAGTCATACTTGTGTTGCTAACTTTTGCCTTAGTTTAATTGCTCTGTTCTATCACCTTTGCTCTTGAGTCGCCAGGTATCTTTCTGATACCGCCACATGGTTCAAGTCCGAGTAATGATCAATAATCCAATACACCGCTTAGTAAAAGTTAAATCAAAGCACATTTATTATATACAGTAATCAATACTCATGCATAAATTCTACGTCTAAGCTACTTCCTACAACTAACAGGCCAATACTTAACTTGGAAATGGCCCACCAGGCCAGGGAAACAAATGGCCTTTCGTTCGGGTTCTGAGCCTGCGGGATTCAAAGCTGGTACAGATTGATAGCTAGGAGCGCCTATCTCGTTGCGAGCGTTGAAGTAAGACTTACTGGATGTTTCGCGATGGCTGGACCGGTCACTGTCAAGGGTTGGTTCGCGTTGCTGAGTGACCCGGTCCAGAAGAGAAGCAGAGGGTGCGGAAGGGTGGCAGAAGGGGTAGCAGAAGGGTCGATTTGAACTTGAACTCTATTCTTATAGTCCCCAGGGACTTCCCGCCTTTCGGGGCAGACCCTGTACCTGGTTCCAAGTGATTGGACTTTGTCCCAATCACTTGGTTCGATATTCTCTAATGCTGGAGCGATTCCTTGATCGATGGGCGGTCTTGAGGTGGTCGTTCACCTCCCTTTGTGTAGGCTTCTGCTGGCGCTGAGTACTATTGGCTTTGTGTGTCTAAAATGTTGCACATTGTTCCCGGGGATTGCTCATTAGTATGCAGATGGCTGGTGTTTTGTTGTGCTGATGGTTACTGGTATCGATCCTGTCTGGCCTTCCCAGAGGTGAATACACAGTCTACCTGTAGCTGCTTGTTTTAGTCCTGTTGGCTGATTTTCCCATCAGCCTTTGCCGTTCGCCGTTTTAAATCGGGGTTAGCCATTCTAAATCGGGAGTTAGCCATTTTAACTGGCTACACTTGGCACAAAGGAAGATGGTTCTGGTGGTCGGAGGCCAATCAACTCAGTCCAGGACATCACTGCAGGAGTTCCTCAGGGTAGTGTTCTCGGCCCAACCACCTTCAGCTGCTTCAATGACCTGCCTTCCATTATAAGGTCAGAAATGGGGATGTTTGCAGATGACTGCACAATGTTCGGCACCATTCGAGACTTCTCAGATAATGAAGTAGTCCAAGTCCAAATGTAGCAAGACCTGGACAATATCCAGGCTTGTCCTGACAAGTGACCAGTTACATTTGCGCCACACAAGTGTCAGGCAATGACCATCTCCTACAAGAGAGGATCTAACTATCGCCCCTTGACATTGAATGGCATTACCATCGCTGAATCTCCCACAATCAAAATCCTGGGGGTTAACATTGATCAGAAACTGAACTGGACTAGCCGCATTAATACTGAGGCTGCCAGGACAGGTCAAAGGCTAGGAATCCTACGGCATGTAACTCACCTCCTGACTCCCCGAAGCCTGTCAACCATCTACAAGGCACAAGTCAGAAGTGTAATGGAATACTCTCCATTTGCGTGGATGAATGCAGCTCCACCAACACTCGAGAAGCTCAACACCATTCGGGACGATGTGCACCATCCACCGACGAACAGTGGCAGCCTTGTGTACCATCTACAAGATGCACTGCAGTAACTCACCAAGGTTCCTTAGACAGCACCTTCCAAACCCACAACCACTACCATCTAGAAGGGCAAGAGCAGCAGATACCTGGGAACCCCACCATCTGGAGGTTCCCTCCAAGTCACTCACTACCCTAACTTAGAAATATATTGGTGTTCCTTCACTGTCGCTACTACAAAATCCTGGAACTCCCTCCCAAACAGCACAGTGGGTGTACCTACACCTGAAGGACTGCAGCAGTTCAAAAAGGCATCTCACCACCACGTGAAGGGCAATAAATGCTGGCCTAACTAGCGACGTCCACATCCCATAAATGAATTAAATAATAGGTCTGACAGCATCTGTGGAGAGAAAAGGAAGATAATGTTTTGAGTCTGGATGGCTCTCATTCTAGTAAATCTCCCCTGTACTCTCCAGGACTTTAACATCCTTCCTTAAATACGGTGCCCAGAACTGAATACAATACTCCAAATGTGGTCTGACCAATGATTAGTGGAGGTGCAACATCACTTCCTTGCTTTTATACCCTATGCCTCTATTTATCAACGCAAGAATCCTATAAGCCTTTTGAACAACTGTTTTAACTTGCATGGCCACCTTCAGAGAATTATGAGGGCCCTCTGCTCCTGTACTCCCCTCAAAGTTGTACCATTGCTTATATTGTTTCCCCATTTTTCTACTTCCAAAATGCATTACCCCATATTTCGCTGCATTAAAGTTCATCTGCCAGCTGTCTGCCCATTTTGTCGACTTGTCAATGCCCCTCCGAAGTCGCTCAGCGTCATCCTCATAATTCACTATTCTCCCTAGCTTAGTATGATCTGCAAATTTGGAGATTTTTCCCTCAACACCCAAATCATTTATATAAATCAGAAAAAGCAAGGACCCCAACACTGATCCCTGGGGAACACCACTTTCAACTCCTCTCCAATCTGAGAAATGCTCATCTATACAAACCCTCTGTTTCCTATCTCTTAGCCAATTTCTAATAGTCATAGAATTTACAGTGCAGAAGGAGGCTATTCAGCCCATCAAATCTGCACCGCCTCTTTGAAAGAGCACCCTACCCAAGCCCACATCAACCCTACCTCCATCACCCAGTAACCCCACCCAACACTAAGGGCAATTTTGGACACTAAGAGCAATTTAGCATGGCCAATCTTCCTTACCTGCACATATTTGGACTGTGGGAGGAAACCGGAGCACCCGGAGGAAACCCATGCAGACAGGGGGAGAACGTGCAGACTCCGCACAGACAGTGACCCAAGCTGGAAATCGAACCTGGGACCCTGGAGCTGTGAAGCAATTGCGCTAACCACTATGCTACCATGCTGCCCAATACATGCTTCCAAGGACCCATCAATCCAATACATTTTTAATTTGCTAACCAACCTGCCACGTGGAACCATATCAAATGCTTTCTGAAAGTCCAAATATAAGCATCCATAGCACTACCTTCATCCACTACCTGTGTCACCTTGTCAAAGAACTCAATTAAATTTGTCAGATATGACCTGCCCTTGACAAAGCCATGTTGACTCTGGTCTTAACTTATTTTTCTCCAAATGTATATTTATCTCATCCCGGAGTATGGCCTCCATCAGTTTCCCCACTATTAATGTCAAGCTGACAGGTCCGTAGTTCCCTGCGTTGTCTTTTGCCACTTTCCTAAACAACGGCATCACATATGCAATCCTTCAGTCGCCTGGGACTAATCCTGTGTTCAGAGAGGCCTGGAAAATTTCTGTCAACGGCCCTGCAATTTGCTCCCTTACCTCGCTGAGCAATCTAGGATGCATCCCATCCGGTCCTGGCGACTTCGCTACCTGGAATTTAGCACCTCTTTTATCTCTCACTACACTGTTTAGTTGCTCAACACCCACATTTACAACTGGGCCATTGTCACCATCTTCTAATTTGGTAAAGACAGAATCAAAGTACTCATTTAGTACCACTGCAATGCCCTCTGCTTCAGTGAGCAGTTTATCCTGCTTGTCCCTTATGGGCTTCACTCCATCCTTCGCTAATCTTTTACCATTAGTATATTTGAAGAACATTTTACTATTTGTTATCCAAACCTCCCATTCTTTCCTCAAGCTTCCTCTTTGCCGTCTTTAATTCAGCCTTAGCCTATCTCCTGTATTTGAATGTAGGAATTTCAGACATATTGGGCGGGATTCTCCACTCCCACGCTGAAGTGACCGTGCCGTCGTGAACGCCGTCAAGGTTCACGACGGCGCGGAACGGCCCCGGTCCCGACCGATTCAGGCCCTGACAATGGGCCAGTATCGGGGCCACGTCATCTACACGCGCCAGGCCTTGTCGCCCGCGTAAAAGCTGCGCCACATAGATGACGCGGCCGGCGCCGCATAACGGGCCAACCCGCGCATGCGTGGTTGCCGTCCTCTCTAAGTCCGCCCCGCAAGAAGATGGGGGACGGATCTTGCGGGGCCGCGGAAGGAAGGAGGTCCTTCTTCAGAGAGGACGGCCCGACGATCGGTGGGCACCGATCGCGGGCCACCCCACATTCCAGGCGAAGCCCGGTGCAGGATCCCCCCTCGCCCCCCCACAGGCCGCCCCCCCCCAGCGTTTACGCACCGCCCACGACGGCAGCGACCAGGTGTGGACGGTGCCGGGGGGAACCCGCCGTTTTGGCCTGGCCGCTCGGCCCATCCGGGCCTCAGAATAGCGGGGGTGCCGGAGAATCACCATTTTCGGTGTCTCCGCTGATTCTCCGGCCCGCGAAACGCGACCGGGCCATTCCCGCCGCTTAGGAGAATCGCGGGAGAGCGTCGGACCGGCGTCTCCGGAAATTTTGGCGGCCCAGGCGATTCTCCCAACCGCCGTGGGAGTGGAGAATCGCGCCCATTGTATCATATGTATTGTGTGCAATGATGGGTTAAGAGCCTAAGTTAGTGTGTGTATGACTGCTGAGGTAGTATTTTAAAAATCCTGGTTTACAAGGCCAGCAGACACTTTGGCTACAAGGAATAAGTGAAGCATCGTAAAAATTGGGCTAATGGAATTTTGTTTATCGAAAGAAGGTTCCCTGAGAAGTAGATAATTGGAGACATTATGTTTAGCTTTAGCAAGATAATATAGTTAATGGGAAGAGCCAGGGGCTGAAGCAGTCAGGTGTTGAGTTTTAGTGTTCAGTTTTTGATCTGACTGTGAACAGACTAGCAATTTCTCTCAAAGCAGTTTAGTTAAAAAGATTTTACCTGTGAGTTCCTGAAAAGGCTAGCAGTCTAAACAGTAGTTTGATACAGGCATGGATCTGCAAGCTGGTTCCTGAAGGATCTCTCTCTCAAAGCAGTTTATCCAAGACATTTCAAGTGTTCCTGGGTTGGCTAACTGTATTTAAAAGTGGATTTTGCTTGAGTGGAGATGAAAGGTATCAGTTAGGAGTTAGAGTTCAATTGTCATTGTTAAGCATTGTTTAACTGGTATTATAATCCATTTTCTTTAAAACGTTAAAGTTAGTTTTAAGACTGTGTTAATAATAAAGTTTGTTTTCAATCTTTATACCAAAGGTTTTTTTTCAGAAAGTGTACACGATCATTTCTGACCTTGTATGGGCGGGGAAAGTGCTGAGGGTGGGGAGGGCCCTGCTACAGAGGCAGAGGCAGCAGGGGGGGTTGGTGTTGCCGAACCTGCTTCATTATTATTGGCGGTGAATGTGGACAAGGTGCGGCGGTGGTGGGAAGGAGAAGGCGTAGAGTGGGTTACGATGGAGGAGGAATCTTGTAAGGGGTCTAGTTTAAGGGCTATGGTAACGACAGCATTGCCAATATATCCGAGTAGGCATTCAGGGAGCCTGGTGGTGCAGTCCATGGTGAAGATATGGAATCAGCTGAGGGGGCATTTTAGGGTCGAAGGGATGTCAGTGCTAACGCCGCTGTGCGAGAATTGTGGGTTTTAGCCGGCGGCGGGGGGATGGATTATGTATACAGGATGTGGAGGGAAGTGGGGCTGGTCAAGGTGAGGGATCTGTATTTGGAGGAAGGGTTCGTCAGTCTGGCGGAGCTAGGGTAGAGGGTAGATCTGCTGTGGGGGAGTGAGTTTAGGTATCTGCAGGTTAGGGACTTTGCTCGAAAGGTCTGGAGGGGGTTCCCTAGGCTGCTGGGATACATCCTGCTGGAGCGACTGCTGCTTCCGGATGTGGAAGGGTAGGGAAGAATTTTGGAGATATGCAAATGGCTGGGGGAGCAGGGAGGCGAGCGAGTGGTGAAAACCAAGAAGAAATGGGAAGTGGAGTTGGGAGGGGAGATCAATTGGGGAGTATGGAGTAATTGGGGAGCAAAGGGTCAACGGGGCCTCCTCTTGTGCAAGGATGAGCCTGATACAGCTTTAGGTGATGCACAGGGTGCATATGACTCAGGCGAGAATGAGTGGGTTCTTTCAGGGGGTAGCAGATGAGTGTGATAGGTGTGGGCGGGGTCCAGCGAATCACATGTTTTGGGGTTGCGAAAAATTGGGAAGATTCTGGGTGGGGGTGTTTGCGGTCTTAGCCAGGATAGCGAAGGAGGAGGCAGTGGACCCAGACCCTTTGGTGGCGATATTTGGGGTTTCAGAAAATCCGGAGTTCATGGAGAGGAGGAAGGCCAATGTCATGGCCTTCTCTCTCTGATTGCACAGCGGCGGATTTTGCTGGAGTGGCGGTCGGGGTGATGCCTTTCTTTTCCTGTGTGGCTCTGCTCTAACTACGGCAATCAGTGAGTTTGCCCTCCTTTATTTTGATATCTATATTCTAATGCTCAGAGTCGCTAGGTATCGAATAATACCACCACAGGGTTCAACCGGCTATCGATCAAAGAACCAAACACCAGTTAGTTAGTTCAAGGTCAAAGGTACTTTATTTACACACACAATTAGTCATGCAACACACACTACTAGTTAACTACACCTATCAACTAAGACAACCTGTACTTAACTTCAGGCACCCGGCTTAGGTCAGAGGAACAGTGGCCGTTGTTCGATTCTGGATCTATCGAGTCTGGAGAAGTTACTGCTGCTCAGCTAGGCTCCTCCGTCTGGTAGCGGGCGTTGAACTTGGACTTGCTTCTGGTGGTGCTGCGATTGGAGATGGTCGGAGCCATGGCACCAGGTCCAAAAAAAGACGAACACATGGTGGACTCTCTTCTTATACTTGGGGGTTTTCGCGCTCTTTTGGGCGGTCCTTCAGTTTGGACCCCACTAATTGGGTGATCCCTGATCATTATGTTCGATTCCTAACCAATAAATGGGCGGGGGTCTGGATGGCTGGGCATGTCCCAAGCGGTCACTGACCCCGTTGTTTACGCTTCCCTAGTACAGGAAGTGTCGCCGAAATGTCTGGGACTGTATCGGTCGCTCGAGTACCAGTCCTTTATCTTGGTGAAGATGGGCCATCAAATGCTAATCGGCCCATCAAAATGCTTATTGGTTGGGGTTTCGATACCGTCTGGATTCCTTACTCCGCAAATATACGTTTCAGGCTCTGAGCCTGCCTGAATCTTGCTTTGTCCATTTTACCTGCTAGGCTTTGCGAGTTGCTCTGTTCCTGGTTGTAAATGGCCATCCCAGATGGCTACAGGGGGTACCGGTTTGGTTGGGTACCTGTACGACTTCTTGCGGTTAGAGAAGATAAAGTATGAGTAAGGGGCTCTTCAGGGGGGTTTGACGAAAGGTGGGGATGTTTGTGACCGTGTTTAATGAGCTGTTTGTCACGGGGAGTGGGGGTGGAGGGGAGGCAGGAGGGGGGGTGAAAAAAGGGAAAAATCTGTATAGACTGGGAAGTATGTTTCTCGGGGTGTTTGTTTGCTGTAACTTGTTTTGATACATTTTTGTAATAAAATACATTTAAAAATAAATAAGTAAAGCTTGATTTGATATACCCCTATTTGTGCCTGGAATGACTCCTGGAGTGAAGTCTCCTTTCTTCACAGTCTTTCAAATTAAATAAATTTGAGAAACTGTTGGGATCTGTCTGGGATCGTAATCGGACTGGAGCATTGAATTTTAGGAAAGTTGGAGTTGTGACCACAATCGGACCAGCTATGATCTATCGAATGGCAAATCAGGTGCAAAGGGCTGAGCAGTCTGACAACAATAAGACAATGGACGGTTAAAATGGTGGTGGAGTTGGGCCCATCAATGTACATGTAGCTCCATATCTTTGGATAAAGTTGATAAAAGAGGCAGCATGTAGATGAAGGAGAGGAGGGGCCATGGGTACCTCATTGGGAAGCTCCAGATTTAAACACTTAAAGTATGGCAGTGCAGTTTTGAAGAGTGCTGAACATTCAGCATAGAACCTTTTATTAAAAATGTGCAGAGCCAGAGACAGCAGGTGATAAATAGAGGAACATATGAATGTGTCAAAGATATAACCTGCAGTTATTACTGATTTCCCTAATAAAAGCTTTTCTGTTTTGGTTCCTTTGTAGGTCCTTCTGGAGCTGCTTCAAGCTGGAGGAATTGTACAGTTTGATGAGAACAGACTGATCACAATGGCTGAAAAAGCTGCATTGTGAGTTATGGTTTCAACTGAATTATAGTCCTATTTCTTAAGTAAGAAAAGTTTAAACATTTATTTTTTGGCTCTGATTGGTATTTTCACTGCTCATGGGTTTGATATTTTTACCCATTTGAGAGTCAAAAAATAATTTGCATATGAAGTAACTGCATTGTCAGTTCCTTAGAAGTCTTTATACAATGTGCCTTAGATTCTGTAATGAGGCACATGTTTATTGTATAAACAGGACATCTCCCCAGAGAATGTCTAGCTATTTTTTGATCTGTGATAAAAGCTACCATTACTCATTCTCGCCTGCAACACTTCTGAATCTTTTAGACTTCCAAACTCAATTGCAATGTCTGTTACATCCCCTTCAGAGCAATGTAAATTAGAAGGTAAATGTTTCAATTTAATTTGTGACTGTAATACCACGTTCCAACAAAATACAGTTTTGTTTCGTACCCAGCTGACATAGTCACCATACTTTCCCACTTTGTTTCTCCACATCTTGTATGCCCTGTAAGTATCAAGTCAACGATTAAGTAAAAAAGCAGTTCTGGTGCTTGCTACGTTTACAGCATCACAGCTAATGTTGTTTAAAATGGGTGTAGTTAGCCTCATCTTTGTGCTGGGGAAATTATTGGAAAAAAATTTCAGGGGCAGAATAAATCTTTATTTAGAAACACATGGATGAATCAGAAACAGCACCGATTTGTTAAGGGAATGTCATTTTGAATAACACGATTGCATTTTTTGAGGCCGTACCAAGGAGTGAGGGTGGGTGAGGGTCGTGCATTTGTTGTGGTCTGTATGGATTTTAGCAAGGCTTTTGATAAGGTCTCATGTGATAGACTGGTGACAAAGGCAAATAGGATCCAAGGCAAAGCAGCAATTTGAATCCAAAATTGTCTCAGAAACAGGAAGCAAAGGGTTATGTGACTGGAAGGTTATTTCTGGTGAGATTCCACAGGGCTCAGTACAGAATGCTTGCTTTTGTGGCTTAAATCAATGATTGAAACATGAATCTGGGGGATTTGATCAATAAGTTTTCAATTAAGCAATGCAAAAATTGCCTTGCGGTTGATGGTGCATTCTCCCATCACTTTGACAGATGAGTGCTCAGCAGCAAGGAGACTTATTGTGCACCATCTAGGTTAATGTTGTTTCATATGTTGATTATGAAGAAGAAAGTTGCATACTGTGGGAAAATATAAATGGCCCAGATAAATGAGCGAAGTAATGGTATCTGGAATTTAATCCAGAGATGTATGAAGTAATGGATTTGTGCAAGGCTAACAAGATGAGAGAATACGCAATATGTATTTGAGTACTGAGCAGTGTAGAGGAACAGAGGGAGCCTTGAGTGCCTGTCCACAAATCCCTAAAGGTGGATGGACAAGCAGATACGGGCAGCACGGTAGCATTGTGGATAGCACAATTGCTTCACAGCTCCAGGGTCCCAGGTTCGATTCCGGCTTGGGTCACTGTCTGTGCGGAGTCTGCACATCCTCCCCGTGTGTGCGTGGGTTTCCTCCGGGTGCTCCGGTTTCCTCCCACGGTCCAAAGATGTGTAGGTTAGGTGGATTGGCCATGATAAATTGCCCTTAGTGTCCAAAATTGCCCTTAGTGTTAGGTGGGGTTACTGGGTTATGGGGGTAGGGTTGAGGTGTTGACCTTGGGTAGGGTGCTCTTTCCAAGAGCTGGTGCAGACTCGATGGGCCGAATGGCCTCCTTCTGCACTGTAAATTCTATGATCTATGATAATGTAGTCAAGAAGGCATATGGAATAATTACCTTTATTAGTGAAAGTCCAGTGCATAAGGACATAACTGCTAGACTGGGCCTGTGGCAGGTGGTGAGGGAACCAAAAAGAGGGAAAAATATACCTGACCTCATCCTCACCAACCGGCCTGCTGTCGATGCACCTGTCATGACAGTATTGGTAGGAGTGACCACCGCATAGTCATTGTGCAGACAAAGTGCGCGATTCTCCCCCACAATTTTATGGTTAATTTGTGGCATGTTTTTCAGGGAGTTTCCCGCGAGCTGTGCCGGCGAGTTCCCTACCGTTATTCAGTGCCACTTATTAGTCGCTTTGTTGGGCGCTGGGGTGTTTCTCACCAGGTTAGCCCACACTTAGAATTTTCTTTCGCACTAGGGAGCTGAACGCAGAGATCAGGCTGCCATTTTGAAAGGGTGCCCCACCCTCTAAGTGAGCTTATGGGTCCCCCACGCCCCTCCCACCCATGGGCACCCCCCATTCACATGGACACTATCCCACACTCCCTGAGTGAGGACACCTCGCTATGGGATCCCTGGGAGTCCCCCCATCTTCAGGCCTCCCCCAAGCCTCCGTACAGCATCCCCTCCCTTCTAGGATCCCCACCCATTACCCACAACCTCCTGGAGGCCCCTACCTTCCTGCCCTGCACTCCTCCACCCTTCAAAACCCTCTTCACCCTCATTTAATGTGCATGGCCCCCCCTTACCCCCGACCCTTAGCAGTGTCACTCTGGCACTCGTGCACCCTTCCACTGCCATCCTGGCACCCCAAGAAGTGCTCCTGCTGGCTTTGCAGTGCCATCCTGGCACCTTGGCAGTGTCAGGGTGGCAGTGCCAGCTGGGCAGTGACAAGGTGCCCATGTTCCAGGGGTAGGTTCAGGGAACCACCCTGCACTTACTCTGACCACCCAAGGATCACTAATGGCCTTGGAGATCCCCCGGGTGCCATTCCGCCTGGTCCATGTTTGTGTGGAACACCGCCCGGCTGCAGCCTCCCTGGGGAGGCCGGTGAATCAAAGGAGGCCACTAGATCCCGCACAGGGAGGTCGAAAAAAGGTTTATGACCTACCTCCGCTAGCCTAATTTGGTCCTGCATATTTGGGGTGGGGTTCTGATTCCGATGTCTCGCGGGATTTCGGATAATCTCGGGAGGCGGGGAGGCTGTCGGGAAGCTGCTGGAGGGCTTTCCCAAGATTCTCCGCCGCGTTATGCTCAAGTGAGAGCTGAACAATTCCACAATCAACGGGTCAGATTCAAGCTCTGCAGCCCTGCCACAACCAGTCATGAATGGTGGTGGACAATTAAACAACTCCTGGAGGAGGAGGCTCCACAAATATCCCCATCCTCCGTGATGAAGGAGCCCACCAATGCAAAAGATGAGGCTTGCGCATTCTCAAGAAGTGCATAAGTGCCGAATGGATGATCCATCTTGGCCTTTTCTGGTGATCTCCGGTATCACAGACATCATAGAAACATCGGAGACGGGATTCCCTGTTGACCGACGGCAAAATCGGGAAAGGCGATTGGCCGGAGAATAGGTTCCGTCGCCAAAATTGCAGCAGGCGCCGATTTGATGCCAAATCGCAATTCTCCGTCACCTCGACAGCGGCGTCAATGTGTTCCGGAAAGCACATACAGTAAACACAGTTTGCATGTCATTAGTGGGCCTGACCCGGTATTCTCCGAGGCCTCCGTGATGCTGCGCCTCCGATGGGCCAAGTTCCCGAAGGCGCGGTTCACTTGTGCTTTTAAAAATCGTGAAACAGGCTTGGGAGAGAAAAGGGGTGTGGAAAGTGTCCAACATCGCCATAGTGTGCTGACAGTTGTGCTGCGGGCCGGGGAGCCTTTGCCAGGGCCGGGGGGAGTGGCCAGGAGGTGGGCTGTGGGTGGATGTGCATGGAACACCATTGCCATGCAGCTGTACATGCCGCAAACAGCCCACTGTGAACTTGGGGCCACGGGTCACATAGGTGTCTCCCCAGGGCACCCCCTTCTAGGTACCCTCTGACCCCAGCGGACCCATCAGCTGTATGGGCGCACTCCAGCACATCCAGGCCATCTTGTTGGCTGAGATGAGTGTGTGTGGGGAGTGTAATGTATATGTGAGGCTGCAGCTTGTTCCGGTTTTTCTATTGTGAAAGTCCACGGATTCTGCGTTGGCGTCAACACTTAGTTTCAGAATCGGAGAATTGCACCTGAAATTAAGAGCAGAAGTAGATTCAGCCCTTTGAGCCTGATCCGCCATTCAATCAGATCTCTTCCCGGTCTCAGTGTCAGTCTTCAGCCAATTCGATTCATTCCACGTCACATCAAGAAACAGCTGAAGTCACTGGATACTGCAAAGGCTGTGGGCCCTGACAATATTATTGGTACAATACTAGAGACTTGTGCTCCAGAACTTGCCATGCTTCTGACCAAGCTGTTCCAGTGCAGCAACAACACTGGCATAGAATCCGTACAGTGCAGAAGGAGGCCATTTGGTCTATCACATCAGCACTGACCTTCTGAAAGAGCACAGTACCTAGGCCCAGTCCCCTGGCCTATCCCCATAACCCCTCCTAACCTGAACATCTTTGGACTGTATGGAGTGTGTACTTTCACTCTATGTCTGTGTAGGTCTCCTCCGAGTGCTCCCATTTCCTCTCACAGTCCAAAGGTGTGGAGGTTAGGTGGATTGGCCATGCTATATTGCCCTGTAGTATCCAAGGATGTGCAGGTTAGATGGTGTTATGAGGGTAGGGTGAGGGGATGACCCTGGGTAGGGTCTCTTTCAGAGGGTTGGTGCAGACTTGATGGGCTGAATGGCCTCCTTCTGCACTTTAGTAATGATTCTAACAAAGCTTACAATGACCAGCTAAACAAGGTTTAACAATGACAATGAAACACTGACTCCCACCTGCTATCTTTTATCTCCACTCCATCTCAGGTTAAAATCCACTTTTAAATACTGTTGGCCAACCCAGGAATACTTGCTGTAAAGAGATGCCTTGGACAAACCACTTTGAGAGAGTCATCCTCCAGGGACCAGGCTTGCAGATTCTTGCCTGTGTCAAACTACTGTTTAATCTGTCAGCCTTTTAAGAAACTGCTGTTCTGTTCATAGGCAAAATTTTAAACTGAATATTTCTCCAGAAATTGCTAGTCTGCTCACAGGCAGATCTAAACTGAACTGAAACCCTGAAACTCTACACCAGGCTGCCTCATCCCTGGCTCTTCCCATTAACTACATGATCTTACTAAGGCCACACGCAATGTCTCTAATTATCTACTCCCCAGGAACCTCCTTCATATAAAGAAAATTCCATTAGCCCAATCTTTTGCGAAGATTTAATTATCCCTTGGAGCCTGTTTTTTAAACCATGACTTTTAAAAAAGTTAACTACAGCAAGAACACACACACTAACCCAGGCTTTTAACCCTTATTGCACCAAATACATATAATGCAATATATCTGAAATTCCTACATTCAGCGCAACTAATATTAATAAAAGAGCTGAAAGGTTATGCCTGAACCATATAAAACACTTGTTCGGCCATAGCTGGAGTACTGGGAATGATGTGATTACACTAGTGGAGGCTGCAGAGGAGATTTAAGCAGATGATGCCTGGACTGGAGATTTTTTTCTGAGCAGTGATTGGTTAGATTGGGTTATTTTGTTTGGAATATAGGAGGCTCAGGGAAGGGCTAACTGAAGTGTTTTTGGAAAATAAACGTGGTTTTAAGGGATTTATATTCGTATTGTAAACATTAGAAGTAATCTATTGTTTCAAGTGTGTTTAATTTAATGTTTCTGTACCTGAAAGGGTAAAATCTATATTTAGATTCATGGTAGACAAAGGTGATTGTATGTTTAGGGTTTGGTTTCAATTCCAAATGTGCTGTATTGTGCTTAGAGAAGTCTACAACACGAAGAATGAATAAACCAGCAGCGGTTGCTTACAAACTGGGGCCTTGTAAGATAGAGAAGCTTTTCTGTTTTAGTTTGGTTAATTTGATTGCAGTAGTAGATAGGTAGTGAGAGAAAAGGCAGCTTTCACAACTCTGTTGGAAGCAGTTGGGTTTAGAAGGCTGAAGAGGGAACATCTCTCTTAGCCTTGCTAGAAACAAAGCCAATATAAGGTTAAGAAAACAGATGCCGGAAATCTAAAATCCAGATCGTTCACGAAAGTAGAGAAATTGAGAGAAGTTTCCAAGAAGCTTGGAGTTAATGGAACAGAGGAAACTGGGATCCAAAACAAATTACTGTTCAGTAAAGTCACAGAGACTTGAGAAGGCATTGGATCATGAGAAGCCAGAAAAATATCTACAGTAGTGCTAAGGTGATGCGCAATCAATTACTCTCGAGACAAGTTGAGTCATAACTAATAGGCTTTAATCTGCTAGAACTGTTCCCCAACAGCTTCGATACAGAAAGTGAAGGCTGCTGGGATGGCATCGGTTCTTATACTCCGCCTCTCAGGGCGGAGCTATGTACATCAGCCAATGGTAGACTCCTGGGTCTAGCCAATGGTCATCCACCTCTCAGGTGCCGCAATACCTGGTATTACCACATTCACCCCCTGTTTTTAAAAAAAAAGAGCCCGGCGGGGTGATGGCCAGCGGTAATGACGCCTTTCGCATGGTAGGACCAGGTATGGAGGTGCCGTGATGGCGAGGGTAATAGCAAAGTGTTCATGGTGCAGCAATCAGTCGATCGGGTGGCCTGGTCGTCCTTCTGGAGCGTCTGGGCTTCGGCGGTGATCCTGATGGGGGTCCCAGCGGTTGCGACTCCGGGAACGTGGTGTCGTCCTCCCAGGCAGCTTTGTCACCCCTAGGCGGCGCTGTTGGGGCGAAAAGTGGGCGGGGGCGGGGGGGGGGGGGGGGCTGTAGGGGGCGTCGGTGCTTGTTCGGGCCTAGGCAGGGGCGGCGGGAGTACTGACCCTCCGCGGAGTCAGGTGTTGCGGGGAGGGTGGGGGCACGGGTGCGCGTGGGGCTCCGGCGGGCGCCAGGTCCCAAAGGGAGACCGTGTCTTGGCGGCCGTCAGGGAACGCTACATAGGCGTACTGGGGGTTGGTGTGCAGCAGGTGGACCCTCTCGACCAACGGGCCCGACTTGTGCGCCCTCACATGTTTCCGAAGCAGGATGGGTCCGGGTGTCGCTAGCCAGGTTGGGAGTGAGGTCCCGGAGGAGGACGCCCTGGGGAAAACAAGGAGACGTTCATGAGGTGTCTGATTTGTGGTAGTACAGAGCAGCGACCGGATGGAGTGAAGGACCACTGGGAGGACTTCCTGCCAGCGGGAGACTCCTGGACCGTAGGGCCAGCAGGACGGTCTCCCTCTCAACCTGCCCGTTTCCCCGGGGGTTGTAACTGGTCGTCCTGCTCGAGGCGATGCCTTTGCTGAGCAGGAATTGACGCAGTTCATCACTCATAAAGGAGGACCCCCTATCACTGTGAATGTATGCGGGCAAACAGAACAGTGTAAAGATACCCTGGAGGGCCTTGATGACAGTGGTTGTGGTCATGTCTGGGCAGGGGATAGCGATGGGAACCGGGAGTACTCGTCAATCACGTTCAGGAAGTACGTGTTGCGGTCGGTGGAGGGGAGTGGGCCTTTGAAATCCAGACTGAGGCGTTCAAAGGGACGGGAAGCCTTTATCAGGTGCGCCCTCTCTGGCCGGTAGAAGTGCGGTTTGCACTCCGCGCAGATTTGGCAGTCCCTGGTGACGGTCCTGACCTCCTCGATGGAGTAGGGCAGGTTGCGGGTCTTGATAAAATGAAAGAAACAAGTGACCCCCGGGTGGCAGAGGTCCTCGTGGAGGGATCGGAGGCGGTCCTCTTGTGCGGTGGCACAAGTGCCGTGGGACAGGGCTTCAGGAGGCTCGTTCAGCTTCCCGGACGGTACAAGATCTCGTAATTGTAGGTGGAGAGTGTATCCTCCACCGCAAGATCTTGTCGTTCTTAATCTTGCCCCACTGTGCATTATCGAACATGAAGGCAACCGACCGTTGGTCCGTGAGGAGAGTGAATCTCCTGCCGGCCAGGTAATGCCTCCAGTGTCGCACAGCTTCTACTATGGCCTGGGCCTCCTTTTCGACCGAGGAGTGGCGAATTTCGGAAGCATGGAGGGTATGGGAGAAGAAAGCCACAGGTTTGCGCCCAGGATCGGGGCCTATGACTCCACTTCGCACTACGTAGCCTAGAATGGCTAGACGGTCGGTGCTAAACACGCATTTATCCTTATTGTAAGTCAGATTAAGGATATTCGCGATCTGGAGAAATTTTCGGAGGTTGGTGTCGTGGTCCTGCTGGTCATGGCCGCAGATGGCGACATTCTCAAGATACGGGAACGTTGCGCGTAAGCCGTACCGGTTAACCATTCGGTCCATCTCTCGTGGAAGACCGAGGCCCCGTTCGTTACACCGAAGGGAACCCTTAAAAAGTGATAGAGCCGCCTGTCTGCTTCGAAGGCAGTGTACTGGCGGTCACCATTACGGAGGGGTAGCTGGTGGTGGGCAGACTTGAGATCTACCGTGGAGAAAACCTTGTATTGCGCAATTCTGTTCACCAGGTCGGCTATACGGGGGAGAGGGTACGCATCCAGCTGCGTAAATCTCTTGATGGTCCGGCTGTAGTCAATGACCATCCTATGTTTCTCCCCGGTCTTTACCACCACTACTTCAGCTCTCCAGGGACTGTTGCTCGCTTCGATGACCCCTTCCCTCAGCAGCCTCTGGACCTCCGACCTGATAAAGACCCGGTCCTGGGCACTGTACCGTCTGCTCCTGGTGGCGATGGGTTTGCAATCCGGGGTGAGGTTCGCAAACAGGGAAGGCGGGCCGACCTTAAGGGTCGCGAGGCCGCAGACAGTAAGGGGGGGTATAGGGCCGCCAAATTTAAAAGTCAGGCTTTGCAGATGGCACTGGAAATCCAGCCCAAGGAGGGTAGCTGCGCAGAGGTGCGGCAGGACATACAGACGGAAATTGTGGAATTCCCTGCCTTGGACAGTGAGGTTTGCTAGGCAGAACCCCTTTATCTCCACCGCGTGTGACCCGGAGGCCAGGGAGATCCTTTGGTTTACGGGATGGGTGACAAGAGAACAGCGCCTTACCGTGTCGGGGTGAACAAAGCTTTCCGTGCTCCCAGAGTCGACCAAGCACGACGTCACGTGGCTGTTGATGGAGATCGTCGTTGTAGCTTTCGCAAGCATCCGGGGCCGACTCTGGTCCAGAGTCACCAAGGCCAGCTGCAGTAATGGAGAGTTCTGGTCGGGCAGCGTGTAGTCGGCTGTGCTGGGGGGGCCCCATCCATAATGGCGTCACCCATGGGTCGCACATGGAGTCCGGGAATGAAGAAGATGGCGGCGGCGAGGGACAAGATGGCGGCGCCCATCCGTCCAGCGTGGTGGCCGGGGGGGCAAAATGGCCACGCCCGCGGGTCGCACATGGCCTGAGGATAGGGGGTGGTGGTGAGCGCTGGGCGGCTGGGGCCAGAAAGGGGGGCTGCCGATAGTCGCTGGAGACCGCAGCCACGGCACGGGCCTGGCAGACCCCGACATAGTGGCCCTTCTTGCCGCACCCTTTGCAGGTGGCGGTGTGGGCTGGGCAGCGCGGGCGGGGATGATTTGCCTGCCCGCAGAAGAAACCGCGTTGTCCGGCGGCGGTAGCGGGCCGTCTCGCCGCGCAGGCTTGCGGGGTCATGGGAAAAGTCTGAGGGGCTGCCACAACGGGGTGCCACGCAGCCCAGGGGGCCGCCGCGCGTCTGGGAGCAAAGGCCAGCGCGTTTTTTTAGGCAACGTCCATAGACCCCGCCAGGGCCCGTGCCTCAGTAAGTCCCAGAGTGTCCATTTCTAGGAGCCTTCGGCTGATATCGGGGGAGGTCATACCTGCCACGAAAGCATCCCTGATCAAAGGTTCCGTGTGCTCGTTCCCCGAAACTGGCGGGTAGCCACAGTTTCGGCCCAGCACTAGCAGCGCCCGGTAGAAGTCTTCCAACGTTTCCTCGGGGCTTTGCCTCCTAGTCGCCAGCAGGTGACGAGCGTAGACCTGGTTCACAGTGCGGATATAATGTCCTTCTAGCAGCTCGATCGCTGCAGCATAATTCTCCTCCTCCTCGATCAGAGGGTAGATCCCAAGGCTGACCTGCGAGCGTAGAAGGTCCGTGGGGGTGCCAGCGGCAATGTCGAGGTAGCCCTTAAAGCATGCCAGCCGATGTTTGAAGATAGCAGCAGAGTTGTCCGTGTGGGGGCTGAGCTGAAGGTACTCCGGTTTGATACGGAGATCCATCCTTTCAACTGAAGTTGTAGCAGATTAAATTGATGCGCAATCAATTACTCTCGAGACAAGGTGAGTCATACCTAATAGGCTTTAATCTGCTAGAACTGTTCCCCAGCAGCTTCGATACAGGAAGTAAAGGCTGTTGGGACGGCATTGGTTCTTATACTCCGCCTCTCGGGGCGGAGCTATGTACATCAGCCAATGGTAGACTCCTGGGCCTAGCCAATGGTCATCCACCTCTCGGGTACCGCAATACCTGGTATTACCACATAAGGTTTGTGAGAAATTACGACAGTTCAGGAGATTTTATTTGAAATAATTGTGGAAATCGGTGCCTGGACCTCAGAATATGTGTAAAACCTTTTATGACAAAGGAAATCTGAAGGGAGAGGTGTAAAACCTGCACCTTCTCCCAGTGTGTGTGTGGGTTTCCTCCAGGTGCTCCGGTTTCCTCCCACAGTCCAAAGATGTGCAGGTAAGGTGAATTGTAATATTGGTTTCCAAAGGCTAGGTGGGGTTACGGTGATAGGGCGGGATATTGGGCCTGTGTAGGGTGCTCTTTCATAGGGTCTGTGCAGATTCGATGGGCCGAATGGCCTCCTTCTGCACTGTAGGGATTCTATGATTCTTCTTGTTTTGAAAACTGAGCAAGATTAGAAGTGCAAAATGTGGCAAGTATTTGGATTAAATTATGTAATTCCTTCTCAGTCAGTTCTTTTGTGTTTATCACCGTCAGTTTGTGTTTTTGCAATCGATTATATTTCAAGAAATGCTTTTGTTTATATAGCATCTTCGATGTCCTCAGTACATTAATTTGCACACAGTAAGATTCCACAAACAACAATGTGATAATGACCTTAGTAATGCAGGTTGAAGGATAAATATTGGCCAGGATACCAGTGTGAACTCCACTGCTATTCCTTGAATAGTGCCACGGACCTTTTAAATCCAGCTGAGAGAGACTTTGGAGTCTTGATTTAACACCTGATCAGAAAGAGAACCCCTCCAGCAGTGCAGATGTCCTTCAGTACTACACTGCAGTGTTGGCCTAGATTTTCATGCTCATGTCCTAGAGTGGGTCTTGAACCCAAGAGCATCTGACCTGAAGACGAGAATGCTCCTCGCTGAGCCATGGCTGACCCAAAGATGAGAGTGATACCTGCTGAGCCACGGCTGACCCAATAGTGAGAGTGCTCCCCGCTGAGCCATGGCTGACCCAAAGATGAGAGTGATACCCGCTGAGCCACGGCTAACTTGAAGATGAGAGTGATACCCGCTGAGCCATGGCTGACCCAATAGTGAGAGTGATACCCGCTGAGCCATGGCTGACCCAATAGTGAGAGTGATACCCGCTGAGCCACGGCTGACCCAATAGTGAGAGTGCTCCCCGCTGAGCCATGGCTGACCCAAAGATGGGAGTGATACCCGCTGAGCCACGGCTGACCTGAAGACGAGAGTGATACCCGCTGAGCCATCGCTGACACTTGAAATATCCAACTTCTCAACCTTGTCCTGCCTGAGGTCTGGTGACCCTCAGGTTAAATCACTGCTAGTCAGCTCTCTCTGAAAAAAGGAGAGCAGCCTATGATTCTCAGGGACCATGGTGGCTTTTGCTTTCTGCATCATGTGCAAGCTTTTGTGTTTTAGCATGATATGTCTTTGAACTTACCCTGAAATGAGAATGGGATTGTGATTTATTTTGTGTGCACGTGTGTGTGTGTGATCTCAGACATGGATTTCATGAATCAACCTTGCAACTTACTGTATCCGAATAAGTGAGGTAGGTCCACATTCCTTTTATAAGGATGCAATTACAGGTAAGAATATAGAATCACTACAGCGCAGAAGGAGGCCATTCGGCCATCAAGTCTGCACTGACCCTCTGAAAGACCACCATTTCTTTTAGAATCTTTATTGTCACAAGTAGGCTTACATTAACACTGCAATGAAGTTACTGTGAAAAGCCCCTAGTCGCCACATTCCGGCGTCTGTTCGGGTACATGGAGGGAAAATTCAGAATGTCCAAATTACCTAACAGCACGTCTTTCGGGACTTGTGGGAGGAAACCGGAGCACCCGGAGGAAACCCATGCAGACACAGGGAGAACGTGCAAACTTCGCACAGACAGTGATCCAAGCAGGAATCAAACCTGGGACCCTGTAGCTGTGAAGCAATAATGCCACCCACTGTGCTACCGTGCTGCCCTATCCCCGTAAGCCAGCAACCCAACTTCTCCTTTTTGGACACTAGCGTGGCCAATCCACCTAACCTGCACATTTTGGACTGTGGGAGGAAACCGGAGTACACGGAGAAAACGCATGCATGCACAGGGAGTACGTGCAGACTCCGCACAGTCAGCCAATCAAGGCTGGAATTGAACCTGGGTTCCTGGCGCTGTGAGGCAGCAGTGCTAACACTGTGCCACCGTGCTGCCTAATAACTGTTTAGTGTAGTTTTGTTTCGCTAGCTGGCATGATATCCAGTTTCAAAATCCCACATCAACAAAGTAATTCAATGACGATGCTAAAAACGCTGAGCAGATATCAAGCTAAACACGTTACATTTCCCGAACCTATTTCTACTGAGGAAATGCATTAAAGCCTTGTCTTCGAACTTCAGAAAGAAAGTACCATGATGAAATAAATTAAGTTGTTTTTCACATAATAACACACTGAATTATCTTCCTGAACCTTAAAAAGGAATCCCAAACCTGTTAATTTAAGTAACTACTGAGGACAAAATCTTGAGAGTTGGCAAAAAAAGTGGTTATACGGTAGAGACAAAGGATATACAGGGCTATGTAACAAATTCCACTTAACCACTTAGGACATCCTTGTATATAAATTAGATGCAGTTGAAATTGTGTTGGTTGTCATCATACCCAGTACTTAACCATTGTATTTATGCAGTACTTATTACCAAAGACAATTTCTAAAATTTGTGACATGCTTGAAAAAAATGTCCATGTTTTCTGTGTTGAAGACTTTCCCTAATTTCTGTCCAACAGGAATAAAACCAGATTATTCCCCTACCAGAAGAATGTGCCTTGTATTTTTGTGATGTCCAGAAATAATTGGAAGTAAACATTTATGTAAAAAACACAAAGAACCTTTCTCTGCTTGTAATTATCCAGGAGAACTGCTCTGCTTTGGATCTGAAAAATCATTCTGAGGTCCACATTACAAACTGTCTGGAAACTGCATCTCATTGTGACAGCTCTGGTTTCCTGTTCCATAATTCATCTGGCCTGAAATTGATGTATTTTGAATTTTGTCAGGAGAGTTTGACAAGCCCTTGAATAACAGAATTTAAAGACACATGGTTCCTACCTGTTCTGTTCCCCTTCTTCTGCTTTTTAAATATAAGACCAGGAAAGAAGGGGTGAGAATTAGTGGACATGAAACAAAATCCGCTTTTGAGCGCGTTTGGCGGGGAGTAACTCAATGGCTGCAGTGCCGAGATTCACATAGTATTTTGGGCCTTGGGGAGTTTTTCCCACTGAGGCCACACTTTTGTCAATTTCCTGCACTGGCAAGCTGATCTTGCCGGCAGGAATGGCTCCTCGCAGATCGGGGAGCCTTTTTGACCACATCTACCCCTCCACTCTCCCACTTTCTGGACACCCCCCAGCCACATTTCACCCCTCCCCCAACCTTCCAGTGGCTCCTGGATTCCCTCCTCACACACCCTCTAAGAGGCAAATCCCTCCCTCTCCCTCCCCAGACCTGACCCCTGGCAGTGCCAACCTGCCACCTGGGCATTGTCAGCTTGGCATCTAAAAACTGGGTAGCTGTGCCAGGCTGGCAGTGCCAAAGTTCTCGGGTGCCAGGGGGAGTGCCAGGGTACCACCCTGTCCTGTCTCCGACCACCTTTCGGGTCTCAATGGCCTGCGACACCCCACTCCCCGGAGGTGCTTTCATGCCTGGTCCACGTTTGTGGAACCTAGTGATAAACGGCACTCGGTTGAGGCCGCGCAGGTTAACTCCCAGGTGCCGGGTGCATATGTCGTCCAGGTATTTCAATTAGCTGAATGGCTCATTTAAATATACTGATCTGGACCACGCCCAGCGAAGTCAAGATTGAGATCGTGCCAGGCAGAATGAGTCGGGTGACTTATGATCGGCCCAGTGCCCGGCGCGAAGCCCGATTTGGGGCTCTTGTGGGATTCACCTCGCAACGTGATGGCTGAATGGCCAAGATATGGATATCATTATTTAAACAAAAGCAAAATATTCCAGACATGGAAATTGGAAATAAAAACAGTAAATGCTGGAAACACCCTGAAGGTCAGGCAATGTCTGTGGAGAGAGAAACCAAATTAATGTTTCAGATTGATGACCTTTTGTGAGAACTGAAAGTCAGAAACACTGTTTGACCTGCCTCACTGCGGGTGAATTGTTAGTCAATGTTTCTATTCGAGAAAGTATTAACTATGCACCAACATATTTCAAGCCATATTTATTTTCCAATATGGCATGATTTAGTTGCTGGGTTAGAGGTTCGAATTTTGTTTTTGACAATATTTGTGTGACAACAACAACTTGTATTTAGTTAGCACCTTCACTGAAGTAAAACAGCACTCGGTGCTTCACAGACATCAAACACAATTTGACACCGAGCCACATATGATATTGGAGCAGTTAGATTTCAAGGAGGAAAATGAGGAAACGGGGTAGAGAGATGTAAGGAGGGAATTCTAGGGCTTAGGATCTGGGCAGATGGCCAATGGTGGTGCCGTTACACAGGAGTATAGGAATTAGGAGCATTCTGAGGCATTCAGTCCTTCAGGCCTGCTCTGCCATTCAATCAGATCATGGCTGATCTCTTCCTGGTCTCAAATGCATCTCCCCACCTGTTGGTTAGAATCATGGATGTTCAGTAAGCGAGATTTAGAGGTGTGCCACTATGTCAGAGGAATGTTGGCTGGAGGAAATTAAGGATAGGGAGAGGTGAACCATGGCGGGATTTAAAATGGGAATGAGAATTTTAAAATTGAGGTGTTACATAACCGGAAGCCAATATAGGTCAGTGAGATCAGGAGTGATGGGCGAATGGGATTTGGTGCAAGTTAGGACACAGAGGTAGTAGGGTTTTAGATTACCTCAAGTTTACAGAAGGTAGAATGGAGGAGGCCAGGCTGAGTGCATTGGTATAGTTAAGTTTAGAGAAAATAAAAGCATGGATGAGGGTTTTAGCAGCAAATGAATTGAGACCTGAGGGGAATTGAGAGATTGTTATCAGGAAATGTGATCAGAAGCTTATCTCGGTATGGTTTAATACCCAGGTTGCAAACAAGCGACTTCAGCCTCAGACTCGGGGAGAGGGCTGGTATCAGTGGCTAGGGAATGGAGTTTGGTGTAGGGATCAAAGGCAATGGGCAAGATTGTCTGTACTCCCAGCGACATGTTTCTCAGCATATGATCGGCAGCGGGATCTTCCTGTCCCACCCATGGGATTTCCCATTGAATCCGCCCGCGCTGCGGGTGAACCCGTAGTGGGAGTGCGCCGTCAGTGGGACCGGAAGATCCCGTCTGCGTTAGCAGCCAGAAGATCTCGCCCAATATCTTCAGTCTTAATATTTAATTGGAGGAGATTTCTGCTCATCCGTCGCTGATCTGACAATTAAAAAACTGGGATGGTTGAGAAAGGTGGTGGTGAGTTGGAACTGGTTGTCTGTTTCTGTTTTGGCTGTGTCATCGGCGTACATGTGAAGATTAACGCTGTACTTTCTGAGGATGTTGAAGGAGCAGCTTGTAGATGAGAAATAGAAGAGAATTAAAGTTCAGGTCCTTGAGATGTCGAACATGGGGGTGGGAAAATAATCCATTGCAGACGGTTCTCTGCCTACGGTTAGATAGCTAAGAATGGAACAAGACGATTGTACTTTCCACCGTGGAAAGGCATTGGAGGAGGATGGTGTGAAGAACTGTGCTAAAAGCAGATCAGGAAGGATGAGGAGGGATAATTTACCGTTGCCACAGTTTCAAATTATATAATTCTTTACTCAGTGGTAATTTCTCTTTGAGCCAGAAGGTTGTAGGTTGTGCGCCACTCAAGGCACGAGAGCATCTAATCTGGGCTGACATTTCAGTCAATACTGAGAAAGCGCTGTAGTCATCTCATTGCTGTTTTCAGTGTGTGAAAATTGTCTGTGATGTGTTTGCCTATAGCGTAGCAATGACATTACTTTAAAAGCAGTTGATTGGCTGTGAGGTGCTTTAAAAAGTCTTGACGGCATGCAAGGTGTTATATAAATATAGTTTATTTTGTTTTTTTCTTGTTCCTTTGCCAGAATTTGTATCTCAGAGCAGATGTAGCAATGACTGCAACAGTTATGATGAGATTAAAATATGCTTCAGCATTGATGTAAGTCAACCAGATGCCAGATAGCATCTATATATAGTTATGTATAGATTTACAAGACAGGATGAGTGTTCCAATCCTATTTATTTTTAATTAGAAGGTGTGCAGTATTTTGTAGTGCTGACTATGAAAGTAACCCCACAATATGCAGAGGGTCTCATTGCTTGAAGAATGCTGAGTAAGCTCATTTTATTGAATTGCCACAATATCAAATGACTTGGTGAGCACAATGTAGTAAATTCCATGGCAATACAGCACAGTAACAGCCATTTAGCCTAGTACTGATGCTCCATATATCTCCAACCCTACTTCATTTAACCAAATTGGCACATCCTCCTTTTCCTTTCTTCCTCCTGTACTCTTACCACTATCTCAGTAAAGAGGTTTCTTTTGGATTCATTAGTGACTATCTTACATTTATGATACCAATTTTTGGAACCCACACCAGTGAAAACATTTTTCTACTTTTACCTCATCAAAACCCTTCATAATTTTCCATGCTCAATTTGTAGAGAGAAAAGTCCAGCCTGTCACGTCTTTCCTGATGCTTATAATCTCTCCACTCTGCTATCATTCTTGTAAAAACTATAATTTACCCACCAGCGAAGAGAGATACCGAGTTCAGACAGGGGGGAAAAAAAAGCTACGTGATTGGATGCATTGGCGAAAAGGAAGTCACTCCTGGATTGTGTTTGTGCACTTCCTGGAGCCTATCGACAGAGTGGCTTTGATAGAAACTTGGGATCAGGGTACCAAGCCTCTCGGGCGTGGGCGGTAATTGGTACAGTGACATCCAAAGAAGGAAAGTATTTTCTTTACACCCACATTTTCTTCAACAAAAAAGCAAACATCATGAGATTTCAAACAAATCGGGGGATATTTCCTAGTCCCGCATGCTGTGGGCATCATTGCGGGCGGGAGGGAACATTTTATGGATCTTTGAAAGGTCCGTTGACCTTGGGCAGGAGTTTCCGGTCTCGGGGTGGGTGGGACTGAAAAACTGTGCTCATATTTTCCAGTTATTAATACTTGGTGTGAAATATTAATGGTGGGTATACACTCTTGTGTACACACTCTTGTGTGTACCACATTTATAAACTACCTTTTGTAACTTCATGGATCAGGGCTGTTTCTGTATCTGTTGTGGAGTGGGAGAGGTTGCAAAGCAATCAGTAGCAATGGCTGGAATCTTTTAAATTATTTGCTTTTCAAAGGTAAAAATTCAATCCTTGTTCAAATCGACAAATCAAATTGCAACTGGGGAGCTGATGATAAGGGAGCAACCATATATTTGAGAGTGTGGGATGATTATTGATGGATTTGAAACCATCAATAAACCAGGGAGGCAAGAATTCAAAAGGAAAAGTGGAGTACTTTTAGAATCTAATATGTTTTAGCACAGCAGTTTGGTTTAAGAGTTTCTTCAGTGGGTCTGTGCGAGAGACTGTCTGACCCTTTCTCCATAACTCTGCACTTCCCTCTGCATTGCTGGGAGTAGGGCAAGGTGTTTTGTTTAGTGTTATTTTTCTAGATTTAAAAAAATGAAACTCTTTCTTTTCAGCTATCAAGTCTGTGAATTCATGTATGAGAAGAAACAGCTTTATGATAAGATCATCTCCTGTTACCTGAATGATCCAGTTCGGAAGGTATGTATTTCAAGAAAGGAGAGGAGGTTTAGTGATTTCTGTTGTGTAAAATTACATATTTCCTTAATAACTCCCATTGAGTCTGAATCTGGACTACAAATCCCAAAGCATTAACTTCTATAAATTTTATAGAAATTATCCAAAATGTCATGTGATGTATCCACACATTATCAAAGTTTCATGTAATAGGTACGGATCTTAATGAGTGTTTGAATTTGGGGCTGAATTGCATTATTATGTTGTTTAAGAGAAAGCATATATATAGATTTATTTTGGAAAATTATAGAGGAATACAACAGTTGGAAAGGATTCTGAGACCAGCCACAATATAGTGCATCCCAAGTCGATGGATGATTGGTTGAAAAACCATGTGATACCTGAAAGGTCATGTCTCTGGAACAAGTTTCAGTCTTGCACTGTGTGGATACAACAGATCCCTGTTGAAATTATCCATGCACAGCATGATTGAGAAGAACAATTCAGTTAATTGGCAATGAAATCTGTGCCACCCTTCAGTGGTACCATGTGTGCTGGTATTTCAAGGTTCCTTATTGTTCATTGGGCAATGGGGAAGATTGGGGGAATTGTTATAAACCAATGAAACGCTGAACTGGATAATAATTCACAATGCTAATTAGGTGAACAGATTTTGAGTATTATCACAAGCTGACTGATTCTCTTTTTACTAAGGGGGCAGAGGATGACCAAATGGGCTTCAAGGCAAGGGAGAAATGGGAAAGGCTGAACAGATATTCCAGAGTGTCTGTCAGTGTAATCTAGGTGGACTGACTGCTCATTCTTGTCAGAAGATAATTAGGGATAAGAGGGCGGCACGGTGGCACAGTGATTAGCACTGCTGCCGACGGCGCTAAGGACCCAAGTTCGATCCCGCCCCGGGTCACTGTCTGTGTGGAGTTTGCACACTCTCCCTATGTCTGCATGGGTTTCACCCCCACAACCCAAAGATGTGCAGGTTAGGTGGATTAGCTGCACTAAATTGGCACTTAATTGGAAAAAAATAATTGGGTACTCTAAATTTATTTTAAAAATAAAGAAAAGATAAAAATGGCCATTAAATCCATGTTAAATAATCCAGAAGCACTGATTAGCTTTTCATTACTGTATCCAGTTGCCTCTTAAATAGTCCAAGGACGTTGATCTCTACCAATCTATCTGGAAGTCCATTTGATGTGATTGTCATCCTGTGTGAAAAACCTTTGAATATTAGTTTCAAATTTTAATAGTTTGAATCAGTTCTTCTCTAAATTTCTTTGAAAATGAAGTCTAGATTTCCCTTTCCATATCTTTGGATTACTTCTCAAGGTAGATCCCTCTGGCCTGAAGAGCCCAAATCTCTCTGGTCTTTCCTTAAAACTGCAAATTCTAAGAGTGGGGATCAGCTTCATGATTTCCCTCTTCACTGCGTTCATCATGTCAATGTCAGTCTTGTGCTCTGGTATATGATCATTTGTGTTCATATTTGTGAACATATTATTCAGGGTTTTCTTTAAACAGAACACTGTACGATTTCATCACAACCTCCCCTGACTTGGATTCAGCTGCAAGTTGTGGCCACAAATGTGTATCTTCAGTATGTGTGCACCCAACTGATTTCTTATGTTCTCATCAATCTTTAATATTACTTTTTTATTAATTAACATTTTTATGGTAGGTTTGTTAAACTGAAAAGGAACTGAGATTAAAGGGATTGTAAAATGGAGTTAGGGCTAAAACACTACGGTGACAGTGCTCTGAAACTGAGTGTGGCTCCTTTTAGGGAACGTGGGTTCAAATAATTTAACCCATGAGGTTGAAGTATTTCCATCTGTTTTATGTAAATCTCTTATGATTATTTTGTTAGAGGTGTTTTTGCACTTATTTTTGTGGTTTATGTACAGGGTTCTGCTGGTAGCATTAGGACAGATTAAATTATTGTCACTTTTTTTTGTTTTCAGGATGATAATTGGAAATTGCTCATTCTTTCACTGGATTTATATTTATTTCTTAATTAGTACCAGCTTTCTAAGTGAGCAACATGGCCGATGTTCTCGTCACAGACTGAACACTTTGTCACATGCTGTCATTTCACATCTCCAAAATAGGAACCTTTTCATCTTTTAACAGATAAAATAATTGAGGCATTGAGAAATAAATGTATTCAATTAATGTGTTTACACCTGGATAAGGTGTTATCTTTACTGACCAGATGGTTTGCGCAAAGAACAGACAATTGAGACACTTTTAAGCTAATTTAATATGGGATTAGTGCCTTAAGTAATTATCTGAGCAGACTGTGCATCCATTGAGTAATTGGAATGACGAACTTGGTTGATTGTGTGGTGCATTACGCCTCGTATTCTTGATTAATACACAAGGAAAAGCAGATTTGTCAAGATCAGTCTGGCCTTACTTGTTTCAACAGTGCATAGGAGATAGTTTACTCCAGGGATTGTATTAGAGTGGCTTAGATGACAATTCATTAAACTGTCTCTGACTGTGGGAGGCAGGCAATCGTGTGTTTTTTCGATTGAAACTAATGTTAATTTCAAAGCTCCAGTTTACCATCCAATTAATCATAAATCTAACTTCAGTTTCAAGGAAATTTCATTTCTGCGAATTTGGAGAGTTTTTTTATTATCTTGCATTCCCAGCAACATCAAATTCTTTTGGAATGAGACCTTACTATTATGGCCAGGGTTTAGAGAACCCCAAAGTCTATTCACCTGACCCATAACTTTGAATAGATTTTGGCTATGGGGAGCACAAGGCCCTACTTTACAGGTGTGGTGCAACAGAGAGCTAAAGTATATTTAAACAAAAACAATGTTTATTCTATGAATCCAGTTAACATTTTTAAACACACAGTAAACATCTTAGCAACTATCAACTCAAATAATCCCCCCAAAGAATACAGTACTCTATAAGTAACCCTTAATCTTTCCTTACAACATCCATAAGACAAAAGACCCTTTTTGCAGAAAGACAGCAGGTTTAAATTCTCGACTGAGATCTGAAGGCATTCTTTTCATACAGAGAGAGATCCGAATTACACCTTGTTTCTCTGAATGCAGCTCCCAATCTGCAAAACGAAACCAAACACACCCTGTAGCTGACAGCCCAAAGCGAAAATAAAACAGATTGACAGCCCAGCTCCACCCATACTCTGACATCACTGCAGCTATATGGTAAACACCCATTTCTTAAAGGTATATCCACTACAGCTATTTGATAAATACCCATTTATTAAAGGTACTCTCGCATGACAATACTCTGTACACAGTTTTTGCATGAAATCCCATTATTTTAACTGAGGCATTGGGTGGAATTTTCCCAACCCTCTGGTTTGGGGGTGTTGGGGGGGACAAGGTGCCAGGAAAATGGTGGAGGATCTCCTCGGAGCAGATACTCGATGTTTCCTCAACAGAGGGCAAATTCTGCAGTACTGGTCAGGCAGTGGAATCAGTCAGAGGAAACTGATAGTGAACAATCTTATTGACCTTATTATGTTATTGATTGAAGATGATAGACTGAGGTTTAGCTTCATAGAAATGATGCGCACCTGTGTCTCTGGAGACTGCTTAACAACAGGTGTTGACAGAATTTTGGAGATGGAGTTGAGACCTCTGGAATGTGGTGGACACCTATTGCCTGTGGCATTGAAGATTAGTGCGGCTCTCAACCTTTTGTCACAAGGTTCTTCCAGGAATTGTCCGGATACATTTGTGAGATCTCGCAGCAGCCCACTGCTGGATCAAGCAGATGTCAGATGATACCTTGTTAAAGAGGGCAGGGAAATACATGGGTTTTGCACTGATCATGCAAGTCAGGCCGAGAGGTTGAATGGTTTTGGGACTATGGCTGGCTTCCCTCAGGTCCAGGAGGTGCCTAAAGTCTCTATACATGTGGCTATCAAGTGTCCCTCTGAGCACTCGGGCACATTTGGAAACAGGAAGGGGTTCTACTCCTTCAACGTTCAGATTAGTGTAAAAAGATCCACCGGGTGTGGGCAAGGTTCTCAAGAAACTATCATGACTTGTACCACCTGAAAACCTTTGTGGATTAAAATGAAAAAAAAAGAAAATCGCTTATTGTCACAAGGAGGCTTCAAATTAAGTTACTGTGAAAAGCCCCTAGTCGCCACATTCTGGTGCCTGTTCGGGGAGGCTGGTACGGGAATTGAACCATGGTGCTGGCCTGCCTTGGTCTGCTTTCAAAGCCAGCGATTTAGCCCTGTGCTAAACCAGGATCCTGGATGACAAATGGTATCTACTAAATACATGGCTGCTCACGCTAGTATGGAACCCAACTCCAGAGGAAGCAAACTGCTCCGGCCATGAGTTTTTGAGAGGCAATCAAGGAGGCACTTGGCCCTCTGAAAATAAAGTTCAGACTATTCGGAGACAACCGCCCAGTAACACTCTCTCAAAAGGCCTACCGTATTCTGGCGTTTGCTGCGCTCTGCATAACCTGACACAGCAGAGATGAATAGAACTGGCAATGAGTGACAATAATAAACATGCTGCCCACTCCAAGGAAGGGGATGAGAGCGAGAAGTGTATCTAGACTCGACATGCAACAGCTATGCACGTGAAAGGATGATGGCCACTGCAAGGGCAACAGGTGACTCCTTCATCCGCACATGATTCAACTGAGAATCCCTGTTAACCCATTGGGCATGAGACAGGGGTCTATCTCCCTGGTGATGCCATGGTGATGATACTCCTTTACCATATCAGGGGCCCGTGAAGAGGCCATGTCAAGTGCTTCGTTCATCAGAGCCCTAAATGTACTGGCCACCATTTCGTAGGCACCATCCCCAAGATCATTTGACCATGGGACTGGGATAGAAAGGAAACGGTGAGACGTCAAAATATGGATTTCAACAAATGCAATGGTGCACAAAGCAACACAGTGGTATATAGGAAATATAATGTATCCACTCGAACCCCATGTTCGACTAGTTGCATTTACATGGCAACTTCCGTGTTCTCCTGTTTTGTCCATCTTCAGTGACTGGAGCTGATGTGGAGAGCCTGCTGACCCTGCTGCTCAGCTGCATCTCTGAATCATATAGTGAACCCATTGTTCTACACTTCTATGAGGCCATGCAGCGGAGGTTGAGGTGCACCTCTTACAACCATGGGTGCCCTGCTGCATGTGGATCTCTGTGAAGGTCATCCCCTTGATGGAATAGGTAATTTGCCAGATCTCCTATGCCAGAGATGCAGTGCCACTCGTAACAGAGATAGACTCCACCATTATCTGCATATAGGAACGGACAGGCTCTGGAAATTCTGATGAATGTCACGTTTTTCACGCTGCTGTTCCAGCAACTACTATTTTGCTGATGACTCCCAAGACTTATATTTTTATTTAAAAAAAAATATTTTTATTCTTTTTCACATTTTCTCACGCATTTACTCCCATCAACAATAAACAATAATCGGAACTTCCGGGTGCGGCGATGACCAGCTGAGTCGCACGTTTCGGCAGCTCCCGGTGAAACGGACTTTTGGGCTCTTGATAGGAGCCCCAATGGCAATTTTGACGGCTAAAAACACTGTGCGGTAAACCAGAAGGGAATCCCCCCTGGATACGGATGAAAAAAGGAGGAGAAAGTGGCCGGATTGCAGTGGATCCTTTAGAACAGCGGCAAGGAAGGCAAGCAAAAACCAAGATGGCGTCGGAAGGTGGCAGTTTAACATGGGGCCCTGAACAACAAGAGTTCTTGAAATGCTGTGTGGAAGAGCTCAAAAAGGAAATTAAGAAAGAGCTGTTGGCCCCGATACTACAGGCGATCGAAGGGCTAAAGGAGGAACAAAAGACCCAGGAGCGGGAGCTTCGGGTCGTGAAGGCAAAGGCAGCCGAGAATGAGGACGACATACAGGGCCTGGTGGTGAAGACGGAGACGCATGAGGCACATCAGAAACGATGTGTGGAAAGGTTGGAGGCACTGGAGAACAACGCAAGGAGGAACAACCTGAGGATTCTTGGTCTTCCTGAAGGTGTGGAGGGAGCGGACGTTGGGGCATATGTGAGCACGATGCTGCACTCGTTAATGGGAGCGGAGGCCCCGGCGGGTCCGTTGGAGGTGGAGGGAGCATACCGAGTGATGGCGCGAGGGCCGAGAGCAGGAGAAATTCCCAGAGCCATAGTGGTGAGATTCCTCCGTTTTAAAGATAGAGAAATGGTCCTTAGATGGGCAAAGAAAACTCGGAGCAGTAAATGGGAGAACGCGGTGATCCGCGTTTATCAAGACTGGAGTGCGGAGGTGGCGAGAAGGAGGGCGAGCTTTAATCGGGCCAAGGCGGTGCTTCATAAAAAGAAGATAAAATTTGGAATGCTGCAACCGGCAAGACTGTGGGTCACATATCGAGGGAGGGCACCACTACTTTGAGACGGCGGATGAAGCGTGGACTTTTTTTGTGGAAGAAAAACTGGAATGAGCGGGTTATTAAAAAGAACGTTTGAACAAAGTGGTGGGGCGAATGTGGGGGGCAAAGAGGGGGGTTAAAAAGGGGGGAAAGAGGAGTTTTATGTACTAATACTGCGATGTGGTAACTTTTCTCTCTTCCACAGGTGGCGATGGGGGGAGGAGGGGAGGTGGACGAGATGGGGCGTTGGCCATTGGGGGCGGGGCCAAGGGAGAAGCTGGGGCTTGGTTCCCGCGCTATGATAATTATGGCGGGAATAGAGAAGCAGGAAGGAGGGGGCGTCGCACGGTGCGAGCCGAGGTGACGGGGGGAAGCCGAGGTCGGCCAGAGTTTGCTGACTTCTGGGAGCAACATGGGGGGAGTAATTACGCTAGCGGGGGGGGGGTCGGAGGGGGGAATTACTGGGTTGCTGCTGCTGGGGAGAGGGGGGAGCTGGTATGGGAGGGGATGGGCGGGGGGGCACCGCCTGGGGGAGATACGTGGGAACCGGGTGAGGAGCTGGAAAAAGGTGATGGCTAATCGACAAGGGGGGGGGGGGGTAGGAAGCCCCCCAACCCGGCTGATCACGTGGAACGTGAGAGGGCTGAACGGGCCGATAAAGAGGGCATGGGTACTCGCACACCTTAAGAAACTTAAGGCAGATGTGGTTATGTTACAGGAAACGCACCTGAAACTGATAGACCAGGTTAGGCTACGCAAAGGATGGGTGGGGCAGGTGTTCCATTCGGGGCTAGATGCGAAAAACAGGGGGGTGGCTATATTAGTAGGGAAGCGGGTAATGTTCGAGGCAAAGACTATAGTGGCGGATAACGGGGGCAGATACGTGATGGTGAGTGGCAAACTACAGGGGGAGACGGTGGTTTTGGTAAATGTATATGCCCCGAACTGGGATGATGCCAATTTTATGAGGCGGATGCTCGGACGCATTCCGGACCTAGAGATGGGAAAGCTGATAATGGGGGGAGATTTTAATACGGTGTTGGAACCCGGGCTGGATAGGTCGAAGTCCAGGACTGGAAGGAGGCCGGCAGCAGCCAAGGTACTTAAAGATTTTATGGAGCAGATGGGAGGTGTAGACCCGTGGAGATTTAGCAGACCTAGGAGTAAGGAGTTCTCGTTTTTCTCCTATGTCCATAAAGTCTACTCGCGAATAGACTTTTTTGTGTTGGGAAGGGCGTTGATCCCAAAGGTGAGGGGAACGGAGTATACGGCTATAGCCATTTCGGATCACGCTCCACACTGGGTAGACTTGGAGATAGGGGAGGAAACAGGAGGGCGCCCACCCTGGAGAATGGACATGGGACTAATGGCAGATGAGGGTGTGTGTCTAAGGGTGAGGGGGTGCATTGAAAAGTACTTGGAACTCAATGATAATGGGGAGGTCCAGGTGGGAGTGGTCTGGGAGGCGTTGAAGGCGGTGGTTAGAGGGGAGCTGATATCAATAAGGGCACATAAAGGGAAGCAGGAGAGTAAGGAACGGGAGCGGTTGCTGCAAGAACTTTTGAGGGTGGACAGACAATATGCGGAAGCACCGGAGGAGGGACTGCACAGGGAAAGGCAAAGGCTACATGTAGAATTTGACTTGCTGACTACGGGCACTGCAGAGGCACAATGGAGGAAGGCACAGGGTGTACAGTACGAATATGGGGAGAAGGCGAGCAGGTTGCTGGCACACCAATTGAGGAAAAGGGGAGCAGCGAGGGAAATAGGGGGAGTGAGGGATGAGGAAGGAGAGATGGAGCGGGGAGCGGAGAGAGTGAATGGAGTGTTCAAGACATTTTATAAAAAATTATATGAAGCTCAACCCCCGGATGGGAGGGAGAGAATGATGGGCTTCTTGGATCGGCTGGAATTTCCCAAGGTCGAAGAGCAGGAAAGGGTGGGACTGGGAGCACAGATCGAGGTAGAAGAAGTGGTGAAAGGAATTAGGAGCATGCAGGCGGGAAAGGCCCCGGGACCGGATGGATTCCCAGTCGAATTCTATAGAAAATATGTGGACTTGCTCGCCCCGGTATTGACGAGGACCTTTAATGAGGCAAAGGAAAGGGGACAACTGCCCCCGACTATGTCTGAAGCAACGATATCGCTTCTCTTAAAGAAGGAAAAGGACCCGCTACAATGCGGGTCCTATAGACCTATTTCCCTCATAAATGTAGATGCCAAGATCCTGGCCAAGGTAATGGCAATGAGAATAGAGGAATGTGTCCCGGGGGTGGTCCACGAGGACCAAACTGGGTTTGTGAAGGGGAGACAGCTGAACACGAATATACGGAGGCTGTTAGGGGTAATGATGATGGCCCCACCAGAGGGGGAAACGGAGATAGTAGTGGCGATGGATGCCGAGAAAGCATTTGATAGAGTGGAGTGGGATTATTTGTGGGAGGTGTTGAGGAGATTTGGTTTTGGAGAGGGGTATGTTAGATGGGTGCAGCTGTTGTATAGGGCCCCGATGGCGAGCGTGGTCACGAATGGACGGGGATCTGCATATTTTCGGCTCCATAGAGGGACAAGGCAGGGATGCCCTCTGTCCCCATTATTGTTTGCACTGGCGATTGAGCCCCTGGCGATAGCGTTGAGGGGTTCCAAGAAGTGGAGGGGAGTACTTAGAGGAGGAGAAGAACACCGGGTATCTTTGTATGCGGACGATTTGCTACTATACGTGGCAGACCCGGCGGAGGGGATGCCAGAAATAATGCGGATACTTGGGGAGTTTGGGGATTTTTCAGGGTATAAATTGAACATGGGGAAAAGTGAGTTGTTTGTGGTGCATCCAGGGGAGCAGAGTAGAGAAATAGAGGACCTACCGTTGAGGAAGGTAACAGGGGACTTTCGTTACCTGGGGATCCAGATAGCCAAGAATTGGGGCACATTGCATAGGTTAAATTTAACGCGGTTGGTGGAACAAATGGAGGAGGATTTTAAGAGATGGGATATGGTATCCCTGTCACTGGCAGGGAGGGTGCAGGCGGTTAAGATGGTGGTCCTCCCGAGATTCCTCTTTGTGTTTCAGTGCCTCCCGGTTGTGATCACGAAGGCTTTTTTTAAAAGGATTGAAAAGAGCATCATGGGTTTTGTGTGGGCCGGGAAGACCCCGAGAGTGAGGAAGGGATTCTTACAGCGTAGCAGGGATAGGGGGGGGCTGGCACTACCGAGCCTAAGTGAGTATTATTGGGCCGCTAATATTTCAATGGTGAGTAAGTGGATGGAAGAGGAGGAGGGAGCGGCGTGGAAGAGATTAGAGAGGGCGTCCTGTAGGGGGACTAGCCTACAGGCTATGGTGACAGCCCCATTGCCGTTCTCACCGAGGAACTACACCACAAGCCCGGTGGTGGTGGCTACACTGAAGATTTGGGGACAGTGGAGACGGCACAGGGGAAAGACTGGAGCCTTGGGGGGGGTCCCCGATAAGAAACAACCATAGGTTTGCCCCGGGGGGAATGGATGGGGGATATGGATTGTGGCAAAGAGCAGGAATAACGCAACTGAAAGATCTGTTTGTGGATGGGAAGTTCGCGAGTCTGGGAGCGCTGACCGAGAAATATGGGTTGCCCCAAGGGAATGCATTCAGGTATATGCAACTGAAGGCTTTTGCGAGGCAACAGGTGAGGGAATTCCCGCAGCTCCCGACACAAGAGGTGCAGGGCAGAGTGATCTCAAAGACATGGGTGGGGGATGGTAAGGTGTCAGATATATATAGGGAAATGAGGGACGAAGGGGAGACTATGGTAGATGAACTAAAAGGGAAATGGGAAGAAGAGCTGGGGGAGGAGATCGAGGAGGGGCTGTGGGCAGATGCCCTAAGCAGGGTAAACTCGTCGTCCTCGTGTGCCAGGCTAAGCCTGATTCAGTTTAAGGTATTACACAGGGCGCATATGACTGGAGCACGGCCCGGAAATTTTTTGGGGTGGAGGATAGGTGTGCGAGGTGCTCGAGAAGCCCAGCAAATCATACCCATATGTTTTGGTCATGCCCGGCACTACAGGGGTTTTGGATGGGGGTGACAAAGGTGCTTTCAAAAGTAGTGGGGGTCCAGGTCGAACCAAGCTGGGGGTTGGCTATATTTGGGGTTGCACAAGAGCCGGGAGTGCAGGAGGCGAGAGAGGCCGATGTTTTGGCCTTTGCGTCCCGAGTAGCCCGGCGCAGGATATTGTTAATGTGGAAAGAAGCCAAGCCCCCGGGGGTGGAGACCTGGATAAATGACATGGCAGGGTTTATAAAGCTAGAGCGGATTAAGTTCGTTCTAAGGGGGTCGGCTCAAGGGTTCACCAGGCGGTGACAACCGTTCGTCGAATACCTCGCAGAAAGATAGATGGAATGGAAAAAAGAAGGCAGCAGCAGCAGCCCAGGATCGGGGTGGGGGGGGGGGGGGGGGTGGAGGAACCAGAAGGACTCTCAGGGTTGTTAATATATACTGTATAATATGTATAGGTCGTTGCGACAGATAATTATATATTGGACTGTTGAATTATATTTTTGGAGAGTGTTACTTGTGATAAGGCAGTTGCCAATTAGGGTTAGTTTTCATTTTTGTTATTTATTATTTATTCATTTTTTGTTTATAAAATAGGTCATTGTTATTTGTGTTGTTATAATATTGTGTAAAGGATGCACAATGTACTGTGTTGGTTGACCAAAAATTTTCAACAAAATATTTATTAAAAAAAAACAATAAATATCAGCAACAGATATGTCAATCCCCATAACAGTAACAACACTCCCATCCTCCCACCAACCCCCAAATATCAGCCTGCATGTTTACATAAACAAATGACAAAAAGGAATCGGGGATTACCCATAGTCACCCTTAATCAACACAGCCCTCCTCCCCCCCCACCCTCCCACAACCCTCCCACCTATCCCCCCCCAACTAATGTTCGATGTTATCCAGTTCTTGAAAGTGCATAATAAATAGTGCCTATGACTTATAGAACACCTCCGAGCTTTCCCTCAGTTCGAACTTAACCTTCTCAAGGGTCAAGTATTCCAACAGGTCACCCCGCCACGCCAGGGCTCTGGATAGAGAGGCTGCTCTCCATCCCAGCAGGATCCGCCTTCGGGCTATGATATCTGCCTCCGCAACCGTTTCCAACCCTGGCTGGTCCGACACCCGGAATATGGCCTCCCGGGGACCCGGGTCCAGTTTCACACGCACCACCTTGGAAATTACCCTAAACACCTCCTTCCAGTACTCCTCCCCTAGCTTTGGACAGGACCAAAACATATGAACGTGATTAGCGCCCCCCCCCCCCCCCGCAACGCTCACACACATCCTCTACTCCTTCAAAAAAATCGGCTCATCCTCGCCCTCGTGAGGTACGCTCTATATACCACCTTCAGCTGAATCAGCCCCAACCTCGCACATGAGGTGGAGACATTCACTCTCCAGAGCACCTCACACCAGACCCCCTCCTCTGTAACCTCTCCCAGCTCTTCCTCCCACTTTGCATTGATCTCTTCCAGTGGTGCCTTATCCTCTTCCAAAATAGCTCCGTACACCGCTGACACTGCCCCCTTCTCCAGTCCCACTTCTCCCTGCTCCAGCTCATACTTCGCTTCCAGCTCCCTCAATCCTGCAAACCGACCCCGAAGAAACAAATCTTTTAGCGTCTTAATCCCCCTCTCTTCCCATTTCCGAAAACTTCCATCCCACCTCTCTTTCTCAAATCTGTGGTTCCCCCGAATCAACATTTCCCTTGACCCTGCCCCCAACCCGAAGTGTTGGCAAAACTGCCTCCAGATTTTCAATGAAGCTATTATTACCGGACTCCCTGAGTATTTCCCCGGAGCTATTGGGAGCGGCGCTGTTGTTAGACGTTTTAGTTGCTGTGATATGAAGAGTCTAAAGTTCCGTTCCTTTTTCAGAAACACACATTTATTTCATTCCAACAAAACTTTGCACAAAACTCTAACCATCCATCACCTGACAGAGGCCACCTGAAGCCCCTTTACATATCAGTGTCAATTAATGGATACTTAACATAAATGAGACAACTAATTGCAATGTCTCTTAACCCATTACTTAACAGTCTCCCCTTCCTTGGAGAAAAAAAATAATTAAGTGAAAACAAAATTTCAAGAAACTCAAAAACACACACTTGATTTCCCCCCCTCCCCTTTCTTTTTTGTTTGGATGAGAAAAAAAAAACTGTCACAGAAACAAGCAGCCTTCATTAACAATATCCAAAAGTTTCTGGGAACTCGCCCCGCTTTTCGTAAAACAGTCTGACAGTTGATATCTCCTGTCGACCCATTTAATTTTTGTTATTTCCCCTCTGTCCAACATCTGCTTCAAACTTGCGATGTCTATCCGTAACCTCTTTTCATTGACACTTTTTGTAGAGTGCACATTTTCCCACAGGGATTTATTGTCAATGTGACAGTCAATAGGTATATTACCCAAATCCTCTAATCCCAAAATTTCTGTCAGTATCATACTTATATAAAAGGCCATATCCACCGCCTCTACAAGGCTTAACATCTCAGCAGCCAAAGTGCTTTTTACCACTCTCCTTATTTTCTTTGTTTCCCACACAAGCGGGCAACATTTACCATTGTTCCCTAAAAGGAAAATTATAAGACCTCCTGCGCTTGAAACCCCATCACATAAATTTGTGTAGGACGCATCACTATAAACTATTGAGTTTCAAGTGCTTCAGGTCACCTAAAACCAGGAACTTCAAAACACACCCCTGCATTTTTAGTTTGCCCAACGCTTTATTTGCTCTTATTATGTCTTCCACTGTGGGATCATTCATTTTCGTACTCCACTCTAAGACAGCAAAACTCACGTCCGGTCTAGTCTGTCTACTAACGGGCAGTTCAGTTGCCCAATTAAACTTCGCAGTTGCTCTTTTTCTATCTTTGAAACCATTGCGTCTTTTTGTGAAACTCGGCCACGACTAATTGCTATTGGGGTGATGCTTTCCAAATAAGATTGCTGACGTAAAGTTGACCCTAACTTAGTCTGTCCAATTTCCAGTCCAATATATTTAAATGCACCGGAAGCCTGACTTCCAACCCTGAATTCTTTCCTCAAACCAGAGATTACAATAGCTTCAAAATCACTAGTCCCACCCCACAAAAAATCATCGGCATGCATCATACAAATGCCAGAAAGATTTCCTTTATAGTGCCAGTAAAACATTGCAGGATCTGCTTTCAACTGGCAACAGCCTAACTTTAACAAAACTGACCTTACCGAAAAATACCAGACTCTAGATGCATCATTTAATCCATATACACATTTGTTCAACTTCCAGAGTACCCCTTCTGCGTTAGCTGCTTCTTTAGGAGGACGGAGAAAAATGTCTCTCTGGAGCTGATGCCCCTGCAAAAAGGAAGGTTTTATATCTATAGATTTGCATTCCCATGCCTTTGTGGCTAATAGAGCCAAGAAGATCTTTAAAATAACCTTTCCTGCTGTAGGTGAATCCACCCTTAAATCCTGATCTTCTAAGTTTTCGTCTAATCCCCTTACCTCAAGCCTGGCCTTTGCCTTATAAGTTCCATCCGGAAGAACCTTTTCCGTGCAAATCCATCTGTGGGATAGAGCTCTTTGTCCCCTATCCAGTGTTGCTAACTTTGATTGGCTCTTAAATCGTTGCCCGTTGGGTCTTTACTGAATTTGCTCTGTTTCTATAACGTTTGCTCTAGAGTCGTCAGGTATCTTTATGATACCGCCACGAGGTTCAAGTTCAAGTACTGATCAAAAACTCAACACACCAATTAGTAAGATTCAAATCAAAACACATTTATTATACACAGTAAATCACTACTCATGCATAAACTCTACTTTCTAGACTATTCTCTATCACTAAAAGGCCTATACTTAGCTTCGGAATTGGCCCACCAGGTCAGGGAACAAATGGCCTTTAGTTCAATCTGAGTCTGCAGGATTCAAAAGCTGGAATGGACTTGTAGCTGGGAGCGCCTATCTCGTAGCGTGCGTTGACTGGAGACTTACTTGGTTGATGCGGCAGCTTCGACAGTTCACTCTCACGGGTTGATTCGAGTTGCTGAGTGACCCTGCCAAGAAGACCGATTTGAACTTGGGGACTTTACTTTATAGTCCCCAGGGGCTTCCTGCCCTTCGGGGCGGACCCCGTACCTGGTTCCAAGTGATTGGACTGCGTTCCGATCACTTGGATCGATTTCTCCAATACTGGAGTTGTTCCCTGATAGCTGGGCGGTCACTAATTGTCCGTTGGCCTTCCTTTGTCTTGGCTCCTGCTGGCGCCGAGGAATCTGGCTTGGCCTTATTCACCTTAAGCGTTTCAATTGTGCCCGGGGATCGCTCATTAATATGCAGATGGCTGCTGGTTTCAGTGCTGTCTGGGCTTTTGCAAGTTCTAATACACAGGATTTCTGTACTTGCTAGTTTTTGCCTGTGTTGGCTGAATTTCCCTGTAGTCTTTGCGGTTCTCCATTTTAAGTCGGGAAGTGGCCAACCCAGGTGGCTACACCGGTTCTTCCGTGCATACCCCAAATTCACTCCAACTATGCCATTCTTGCTGTTTAGCTTCTTTAATAACTTTTTCATCGAATTTATTTGAAGCCACCAAAATCTCACGTGCATGTGGGCTTCTACTCCTATTAGTATTCGTAGTCGTACTCATGTTCCGAGATCTTGACAAACTACGCCCCCTCTCCCACCTGGTATCTCGTTCTGTACTGCTACTGCTTGATCTTTTCCTTCTGCTGTGGGATGTCCTTTCAATAGTTCTCGACCTTTTCCTGCGGACCTATTCACTAACCGATGTACTATCTGAACTGGCACTGCGTTTCTGTGCCCTCCATTTTTGAACTTTGTTTTCCCAATCCATTGACTTGACTCCTTCCCCTGAATGCTGTACATTCAACCAATGTTTATACTTTCCAGTGGCCTTCCCTGCTCTACTAATAACCGTTGCATCCTTCCATTGACTAGACCCTTCAGGCAAGTATGTCACTTTTGTGCCAACTTTTGGCAGTTGCCCTTTCGGAAAATGGCCTGTTCTAATTCATCCGAAGTGTTGTGTTCCTCCACAGAAACCCTCTCTATATTAGTTAATTGGTCCTCATAGTTCTGTAACACATGCGTACCAGATGACTCTGGTTCCTCGTCATGTCTGTCTGCTCTGTCTAAGTTTGAAAATTTGTAATCTGTACCCATTATCCTTGATGAATGTACCCTAACAGTTTGATTACCATGTTGCAAAATAATTTTTTTGCCATCTATGCCTATGAACTTCCCTGGGCCTTTCCATTCATTAGAATTGTCTCTCTTGTAGTATACCATGTCTCTTTGCTGAAAAATGGCATCTGATGCCTGTACGTTGTGTCTTAAAGCTCTGCGAATTCTTTCAGAGACTTCTGCTTCCAAAAAAGCTTTTCTACTTCTATGTAATGCATTTAAATGTTCAGCAAAACTGATCCTCTGCTACTAATTGTTAGACGTTTTAGTTGCTGTGATTATGAAGAGTCTAAAGTTCTGTTCCTTTTTCACAAACACACATTTATTTCATTCCAACAGCCTTTGCACAAAATTCTAACCATCCATCACCTGACAGAGGCCACCTGAAGCCCCTTTACATATCAGTGTCAATTAATGGATACTTAACATAAATGAGACAACTAATTGCTATGTCTCTTAACCCATTACTTAATACAGTTGCTAGTGCTTTCAGCCCCGACCCCCTGCACAAAATCTCCTCCATTCTGAACCACTGGGAATCAACCCCTCTGACCCAGCTCCGCACCTTCTCCACATTCGCCGTTCAGTAGTAGTACAACAGGTTCGGGAGACCCAAACCCTCTGCCTGCCTTCCTCTCTGTGGCAGCACCTTTCTCACTCTGGCCACCTTCCCTCCCCATATGAGCGAGGTAATCCTTCCCTCAACCTCCCTGAAAAAAGACTTTGGCAGGAAAATCGGTAGGCATTGAAAAATAAACAGAAATCGCGGCAACACATTCATTTTAACCACCTGTACCCGACCCGCCAGTGACAAAGGAAGGCCATCCCATCTTGCCAGATCCCCCGGCACTCTGCACCCACAGATACTTGAAGTGAGTCCCTGCCCTACGGAATGGCAGCCCCCCCCCCCACCCTGCCCCCACGCCAGGCCGAGACACCACAAAATACTCACTCTTGTCCAGGTTCAGCTTGTACCCGGAGAAAGACCCAAATACCCGCAGTAGCTCCAATATTCCTCCTATCGACGCACTTGGTTCCGACACATACAGCAGCAAGTCGTCGGCATATAAGGACACCCTATGCTCTATTCCCCCCCCACCGCACTATTCCTTTTGATGCACCCGAACCTCTCAATGCGATGGCCAACGGCTCAATCGCAAGTGCAAACAGCAGGGGGGACATAGGACATCCCTGTCTCGTCCCACGGTGGAGAGAAAAGTATCTCGAACTGATATTGTTTGTGCGGACACTCGCCTTCGGCTCCTTATATAATAGCTTTACCCAGTTCACAAATCTTGGTCCAATCCCAAACCGCTCCAGCACTGCCATCAGGTACCCCCATTCTACCCGATCAAATGCCTTCTCGGCGTCCAATGTCACAACCACCTCTGTTTCCTTCCGGACCTCCTAGCCCTCTCACGTTCCACGTGACTATCCTTACTGGGCGTCTCTCACTCACCACCACCCTTCTTATCCACCATCACCATACCACCGGGCCCTGCCCCATAAGCCTGACCCGCCCCTGTCCATTGTTAACATCGAACCCCTCCCCCTCCCAAGAACCCCCCCCTAAAAAAACATCCCCCAACATCCATCCCTTCCCCCTCTCTCGCTCGCCTCATAGGCCCAGTGAAGCCTGCTCCAACGTCCGCAGCCCTCCTCCCACCTCACCCCCGTTCACTAGCTGACTTTAGTTAGCTTGCGCGGGTAGCTCCCCCCGCCAAGACATCTCGCCCCCTTCCACCCAGTCCCAGAGAAAGAAACACCAAAACAAACCCAACAATCCAACCCCTACAATTCACTGACATAATATTTAACCGTCGCAACACAGAACGCCAATCAACCCATCATTAACTTGAACTCTGTAACAATGCAAAGAGAAGTAAATTGCAATACAAATCAGTAAAAAGAAAGTTTTAACATTTATACATTTTCCAGCTGCTCAAACACAGTCCACAGTCTCTCTTCCAGTTCCCTCTTCACGTCTGTCCCAAGCCTTCTGCCCTCACGAACCTCAGCCGCCTCCGCTGTCTCAAAATAAAAGTATTTGGCGTTATATGTTACTCTCAACTTCGCCGGGTACGCCATACCAAATCGCACCCCCTTCTTGTACAAAGCCGCCTTCACTCGCCCAAACGCCGCTCGCCTTTTTGCCAACTCCACCCTCAAGTCCTGGTAGATCCGAACTGCAGTACCATCCCACAGCACCTCACGCTTCTGCTTTGTCCAGCTTAATACCTTCTCCTTCATGCAAAACTTATGGAAGCAGATAATTACTGCCCTTGGCGGCTCGTTCACTTTGGGCTTCGGCCTTAATGACCGATGAGCTCGGTCTAGCTCATACAGGGTGGGGCTCTCCCCCTCCCCTATCAGCTCCGCCAACTTCTTCACGAAGTATTGCGTTGGCCTTGGGCCCTCTGTCCCTTCGGGCAAGCCTACAATTTTCAAATTGTGCCGCCTTGAGTGGTTTTCCAAGTCTTCCAGCTTTGCTCGGAGTCCTTTGTTAACCTCCACCACCCTCCACAGCTCGTCTCCCATCGAGGTGACCTGGTCGCTGTGGCGTGACACGGCCTCCTCCATTTCCTTCATCTTCTCGCCTGCTCTCTCACCTCGGCCGATGCCTTTGCCACCGCCACCGCCACCCTCACCGGGCCGATTGCCTCCTCCACCAATGACTTCAACGCGACCGCCATCTCTTTCCTCAAGGCCTCCATGTGCCTTGCAATCTGTTTTTCCAGCTCCACCGCCATCACCTCGGTCATCTTCTCCACCGTAAGTGCGGCCCCGCCTTGCAGTTCGGCTTCCGCCATCCTGTCAACACTTTTGCTTGTCTTCTCCTTCAGCGGCGAACCCGCGTTTCCTCCTTTCTTCGACGCGGCTCTTCGCATCCTTTAGTGGCTTATTGTTTTTTATCTTCTTTCTTTTCTCCTCTCTCCCCCTTCACCCTCCTGTCCTTCATCAATCTGACTTATTCTCTTTTTGAAAAAAAGGGGAAAGAAAAAAAAACAAACTTCCTTCAACCTTCTTTTTTTCTCCTCTGCATTCACCCAGAGCACCCCTGGGACCAGGCTTCAGCCTTCTTTCTTCCGCCTAGGTGGGAGCCATCTGACGTGGAGCACCCTCCCTACATAGTGCCCTGACCTCGGGCCTGCCGCTTTGGCCTCCTCGTGGCTCCGCCCCCGCAGCTCTGACTCCGATGCCGCGCTGGGCCCAGCGCCTCAGCCCCCGCCGCTCGACACCCGCGCGGGGTTCTTTGCCGGTTTTTAAACCGGCCCCGCTGGCTGCTCGTGATGGCCCCAAAGCCCGACGATAGTTGGGGGGTGCGTGAAGACTCGGGGAGTTCCCTGAAATCGCTGCAAATCACGGCCACCGGCGGGAGCTCTTGTTGCGGCCGCCCTGCTCGCCCACGCCACCCAGTTTCTCCCAAGGCTTTAATAATGATAATAATAATCTTTATTGTCACAAGTAGGCTTATATTAACACTGCAATAATGTTACTGTGAAAAGCCCCTAGTCGCCACATTCCGGCGCCTGTTCGGGTACACAGAGGGAGAATTCAGAATATCCGATTCACCTAACAGCATGTCTTTCGGGACTTGTGGGAGGAAAGGCACCCGGAGGAAACCCACACAAACACAGGGAGAACGTGCAGACTCCATACAGACAGCAACCCAAGCCAGGAATCGAACCTGGGTCCCTGGAGCAGTGAAGCAACAGTGCTACCCACTGTGCTACCATGACGTTGCCATCTGTTTGAAACTGAGCACTGACCCTCAGTCCTTCAATTGCGAATGTCTGAAACTGTCACTTTCCATCAGCTATTCTGGGCCATGCCAAGCTCAAACTATTCATTGTGCCATGTCCACTGACATGAAAGTGGTTGCACTGATGGAAGGTGCTTTAGACTGATGGGATGATGTCTCTTCAGATGGTGACTCCTCTGAGATCTCAGGTGGCCCCAATCCTTTGCCCGTGCTTTATTTGCTACTGCGCCTGTGGGAGAGATTATTGTTATCAATATATTGTTATTGATATCCATGCGTGCCTGCTTCCTCCTGCTTCTCCATAATCCAGAGCTTAATCTGTAGAATCCGTACAGTGTAGAAGGAGGCCATTCGGTCCATTGAGCCTGCAGCGGCCCTTAGAAGCTACCCAGACTCACCCTTGACCCTATCCCCATAACCCTACGCATTGATCATGGCCAATCCACCAAACGTGCACATCTTTGGACTGTGGGAAGAAACCACAGCACCCGGGGAAAACACACGCAGACACAGGGAGAACGTGCAAACTCCACACAGTCGCCCCTGGCCGCTGGTGCTGTGAGGCAGCAGTGCTAGCCACTGTGCCACCGTGCCATCATGAAATGCTACAGAGGCATCACTGGAAACCTAGTGAGAAGGTTTGGTGCCTGTGACCATTCTTCCGGGGCATCAGACCTACCTCGCTCTCTGTGACAGGCTGATCGACTCTCACCCTGTAAGCTCCATTGCTTCCATCCCCATTTGCATCATTAGATTATAAGGTAGGCTTGTCAGACTGCGCCCCTTTAAATGACCATCATGGTGCTACTGAGTGGCCTTCTGCAAGTGGTCATTCGTGCTTGACATTGCAACATGACATTGCACTGAAATCAGTGGCCATGGTCCTCTGATTTCAGGCCACTCCACGGTTTATTGCACATTGGTCCTTAGTATGGGTCTCACTTTGCTTTTGCTTTTCCTTTGCCTCACATCTCACAGCCATCATATTGGACATATAGTGCTTCCACCTTGCAATTGCCCTCATCTTGTCAAACCTGACTAGGTAATTAAATGGCTTCTGGCACTGTACCCACGTTCATGTGACCACCCTGCAACTGCTCACTTTCTTGGCTACCTCCAGCCAGGCCTTCTTTGTGAGGTTTGCTGGCCGCTGCCTTCCATCCTCCAGGAAGAGAACCTTTCTCCAGGGAAGCATCACCTCTTAGTGCAACTATTTATACATGTTCACCTCTACACTCCTTCCTTTGCCTTCACATTCTGCAGGCAATAGTAAGATTGACCTTTAAAAAATGGTGCTGTTAACCTTCTTGACGGCACTAGTTCCCATCCGCAATCCGTTAACAGCCACCCTCTTCTCCAGCCAAACACTAATTGGCCACATAGTGGAAGTGCCCTTTGAAATCTCGTAATTCGTATCACAAATGACCCCAGCATTGGACCTTCGAATCAGTCACCAAATTCCAGCCAATTATTCTATTTTGCAAATATTTCAGTCCATTTTGAAAGATTAGTGGCTAGGCAGGACTGATTAGATGGTAATTTACTTTGAACTGAATAGAATCTATTTATGTGCCAGCATTTTCTTTGTGGATACTGACTACCATTATGCTATGCTTCACAAGTACACTCAAGATCCTTGTTTCTGATATGCTTATTATTCCAATATTGTGCTCATTTAGGCCGTGGATAAAACTCATTTGTATAACGTGTTCCACTGTACCCAGTTTCATTATTGTTGTTTGCCTCTGTCCGCTATGTTATGCAATAACCTCCTTCCAATTAGTTTGTGACCAGTTATGCAAAGTCCCCCAAATGTGTTTGCTATCACATCCTTCCTCCCAGTATTGTCTTGGTTAGGACTCTGCAGTCATTTCATGTGTGGTTGTCTCTCTAAATTCTGTAATATAATCACTGCTGAATTTAATAATCCAGCGTACTACCTGAAAGTCTGCTGCTGAGCATGTTTCATTTTTGTAATCTTATGTCAGTATATGACTAATGGATTTCCTGTAATTTTATGCTTGTCTTGCCAGCTGTCAGATATAATGTTTCACATCTCTTGTCTCCTGTCTATTGTTCATTGCCAAAGGCGTCCTTATGACCTTCTGTTCATCCAATTTAACTTGATGTGGTAATGACCATTCCTCATCAGGGAAGATGGTTGTAGAAAAAAAGGCTTTAAAGTAGCTTTGGGAAGGGGGAATTACAAATGTGAAGCATTGTTTATGATTGGGCCAAATTAAATTTGGGACTATTCATGCACTTCCAGCTTTTTTGAATATATACCGTTTATTCTACCTGTCTCTATGTCTATCAAACACCAGCTGTGTTGGCTTTTCTGGGTTGAAATGTTCATTTGCCCAGCACTTTCAATGGGCAATGTTGCCACAGGCATTCTAGAAAATTGGAGATGCACAGCAGCCATTAAAAGTTGATATCCTGTGTGGTAGTATGTATTGGGGGTCATGTGGGACTGGAAGCCCTAATGTCATTGGCTGACAGATCCCGGGTCCTGGTTGGCCGTTGACCTCATACTCCGCCCTGAAGGCGAAGTATAAGAAGCCGGTGCCTTCCCCCGCATGCCAGTTTACTATCGGGCTGCTGGGGAACAGACACGCTTAATAAAGCCTCATCGACTTCACTCTGTTTGTCTCACGGAGTCTTTGTGCGCCACAATTTATTAAGCGTGCCTAAATAGGACTATGGAGCTCAGGATCATTCCAGAATGCCTGAGGATCAGCCCCCACGCAGTGAATGCAGCAGCAGCCTTCAAACACTGGCAGACTTGCTTTGAGGCCTACATCACATCGACCACAGGCAGAGTCTCAGATGAACAAAAACTGCAGGTCCTGCACTCGAGGGTGAGCACGGAGATTTTCACCCTCATTGAAGACACCCGCGATTTCCAGACGGCGTTCGCAGCACTGAGAAGTCTCTACGTTCGCCCAGTTAACCAAATCTACGCTCGCTACCAGCTCGCGACGAGACGGCAAGCTCCCGGAGAATCGATGGACGAGTTCTACGCCGCGCTGCTGATTTTGGGACGAGCCTGCAGCTGCCCGTCTGTGAACGCGAACGAACACACGGACATGTTAATGCGCGATGCTTTTGTTGCAGGTATACAATCCTCCCAAATCCGCCAAAGACTTCTAGAAAAAGAGTCACTCGGACTCTCAGAGGCACGGGCCCTGGCAGCCTCGCTGGACGTAGCCGCGCGTAATACCCGCGCCTACGGCCCCGACCGCGCGGCAGGCCATTGGGCCCCGTACGTACCCGCCGCGGCAAACCCCCTACCCCCCCCCCCCGGACACCCCACAGGCTTGCGCAGTCCAAACGCCGAGTCGCACCGGGGGCGCCCGCTGTTATTTCTGCGGCCAGGCGAAGCACCCCCGACAACGCTGTCCGGCCCGCGCAGCCATCTGCAAAAGCTGCGGGAAAAAGGGCCACTATGCGGTGGTGTGCCGGTCCCGCGTGGTCGCCGCCGTCCCGGGAGAACAGGGAGCCTTACAGGCAGTCTATGCCTCCCAACCCCCCCAGCACGCCATGTGCGACCCCCAGGCGCCGCCATTTTGGGTCCCAACCACCGCGGCCCCGGGAGAACTGGGAGCCCTGCACGCCGCCTACGCTCCCCAACCCCCCTCCCCGCAGCCCACGTATGACCCGCCGCCGGCGCTCCCGATTTGGGTGCCAGCCAACACTCTCCACGGAGAGGAAGGGGTTTTCCGTATCCCGAACGCCACCCTCACCCCCGTCCCGCGCCCCACGCCTGACCCGCCGGCGCCACCTACCTTGACCCCGACCACCGCTGTCCCCGGTGAGGGAGCTCCGCGCGGTGCCAGCGCTCGCGGCCCCACGACTGACCCGCCGACCTGGGCCCTCGCCCCCGTCCCGCGCCCCACGCCTGACCCGCCGACCTGGGCCCTCGCCCCCGTCCCGCGCCCCACGCCTGACCCGCCGGAGCCGCCGACCTGGGCCCTCGCCCCCGTCCCGCGCCCCACGCCCGACCCGCCGACCTGGTCCCTCACCCCCGTCCCGCGCCCCACGCCTGACCCGCCGGAGCCGCCGACCTGGGCCCTCGCCCCCGTCCCGCGCCCCACGCCTGACCCGCCGGCAATACAACTCACCTGGACCCCGACCTCCGTCCCCGGCGAGGGACCTCCTCACTGTCCCAGCGCTCGCACTGACCTGCCGGTCCCCAGCGAGGGAGCTCCGCGCGGTCCTAGCGCCCGCGGCCCTGGAGCTCGCACCAAAGGAACTCCGCGCGGTCCTAGCGCCCGCGGCCCGGAAACTCCGCGCGGTCCTAGCGCCCCCCAGACCCCCCAGCACTCAATGTACGACCCGCAGACGCCGCCATTTTGGGTCCCGACCACCACGAGGGGAGGAGGGGCCCCGCCATCTTGGACCGCCCCCGACCTGTACGACGCATGGGGGCGGCCATTTTGCCCACCCCCGACGCCATCTTGTGACCCCTCATCTACGGGCGAGGTATGGGGGCGGCCATTTTATCCATCCCCGACGTCCTCTTGGACGGCAACAACGGACCCCACCCCACTACTACAACCACGGCTCGCTTCGGTTACGCTCGATCAGGCTCGGCCCCGGACTCTCCAGACGACGACGACAACGGTCCTAATTAACGGCCACGAGACGCCATGCCTAGTCGACTCCGGGAGCACGGAAAGTTTTATACATCCCGACACGGTAAGACGCTGTTCCTTAACTACCTACCCCAGCGCACAAAAGATTTGCCTAGCTGCAGGATCCCACTCCGTACAGATCCAGGGATTCTGCATAGTTACCCTAACGGTACAGGGGAGGGAATTCAAAAACTACAAACTTAACGTCCTTCCCCAACTCTGTGCCCCCACCTTGCTGGGCTTAGATTTTCAATGTAACCTACAGAGCCTTACGTTTAAATTCGGCGGCCCCATACCCCCACTCACTATCTGCGGCCTCGCCACCCTCAAGGTGCAACCCCCGTCCTTGTTTGCGAACCTCACCCCGGATTGCAAACCCGTCGCCACTAGGAGCAGACGGTACAGCGCCCAGGACCGGACCTTCATTCGCTCCGAAGTCCAGCGGCTACTAAAGGAGGGCATAATCCAGGCCAGCAATAGTCCCTGGAGAGCGCAGGTGGTAGTAGTGAAGACAGGGGAGAAGCAAAGGATGGTCATTGACTATAGCCAGACCATCAACAGGTACACACAACTAGACGCGTACCCTCTCCCCCGCATATCCGACATGGTCAATCGGATTGCCCAGTATAAAGTCTTCTCCACCGTGGACCTCAAGTCCGCCTACCATCAGCTCCCCATCCGCCCAAGTGACCGCAAGTACACAGCCTTCGAGGCAGACGGGCGATTATACCACTTCCTAAGGGTCCCTTTTGGCGTCACAAACGGCGTCTCGGTCTTCCAACGGGAAATGGACCGAATGGTTGATCAACATGGGTTACGGGCCACGTTCCCGTACCTCGACAATGTAACCATCTGCGGCCACGATCAGCAGGACCACGACGCCAACCTCCAAAAATTCCTCCAGACTGCCAAAGCCTTGAACCTCACGTACAATGAGGACAAGTGCGTTTTTAGCACCGATCGGCTAGCCATTCTGGGCTACATAGTGCGCAATGGGATAATAGGCCCCGACCCCGAACGTATGCGCGCACTCATGGAATTTCCCCTCCCGCACTGCCCAAAAGCCCTGAAACGCTGCTTGGGGTTCTTTTCATACTACGCCCAGTGGGTCCCCCAGTACGCAGACAAGGCCCGCCCCCTAATACAGACCACGGTTTTCCCGCTGTCGACAGAGGCTTGCCAGGCTTTCAGCCGCATCAAAGCGGACATCGCAAAGGCCACGATGCGCGCCATCGACGAGTCCCTCCCCTTCCAGGTCGAGAGCGACGCCTCTGACGTAGCTCTCGCGGCTACCCTTAACCAAGCGGGCAGACCCGTGGCCTTTTTCTCCCGAACCCTCCACGCCTCAGAAATCCGCCACTCCTCAGTGGAAAAGGAAGCCCAAGCCATAGTGGAGGCTGTGCGACATTGGAGGCATTACCTGGCCGGCAGGAGATTCACTCTCCTCACTGACCAACGGTCGGTTGCCTTCATGTTCGATAATGCACAGCGGGGCAAGATCAAGAACGACAAGATCTTGCGGTGGAGGATCGAACTCTCCACCTTCAACTGTGAGATCTTGTACCGGCCCGGAAAGCTGAACGAGCCGTCTGATGCCCTATCCCGCGGGACATGTGCCAACGCACAAATTGACCGCCTCCAAGCCCTCCACGAGGACCTCTGCCACCCGGGGGTCACTCGGTTTTACCACTTCATCAAGTCCCGCAATCTCCCCTACTCCTTAGAGGAGGTCCGTACAGTCACAAGAGACTTCCACATCTGCGCAGAATGCAAACCGCATTTTTTCAGGCCAGATGGAGCGCACCTGATTAAGGCTTCTCGTCCCTTTGAACGCCTCAGTCTCGATTTCAAAGGGCCCCTCCCCTCCACCGACCGCAACGCGTATTTCCTTAATGTAGTGGACGAATACTCCCGCTTCCCTTTTGCCATTCCCTGCTCCGACATGACCGCGGCCACAGTCATTAAAGCCCTGAACAGCATATTCACACTGTTCGGTTACCCCGCATACGTCCACAGCGACAGGGGGTCCTCTTTCATGAGTGACGAGCTGCGCCAGTTCCTGCTCAGCAAGGGTATAGCTTCAAGCAGGACGACCAGCTACAACCCCCGGGGGAACGGGCAAGTAGAAAGGGAGAACGGCACGGTCTGGAAGGCCGTCCTACTGGCTCTACGGTCCAGGGATCTCCCAGTTTCACGGTGGCAGGAGGTCCTCCCGGACGCTCTCCATTCCATCCGGTCGTTATTATGTACGAGCACTAATCAAACGCCTCACGAGCGTCTCCTTGTCTTCCCTAGGAGGTCCTCCTCTGGAACGTCGCTGCCGACCTGGCTGGCGGCCCCAGGACCCATCCTGCTCCGAAAGCACGTGCGGGCACATAAGGCGGACCCGTTGGTCGAAAGGGTTCACCTCCTCCACGCAAACCCCCAGTACGCCTACGTGGAGTACCCCGACGGCCGACAGGACACGGTCTCCCTGCGGGATCTGGCGCCCGCCGGCACCACGCACACCCCCCCGGCACCATCAACCCAACCGCCCCCCTTCCTGCCACCGCCGCACCCCGCGACCGCCCCCTTCCCAGGAGGATCAGCCCCCCTCCCCTTTGCACCGACAGCTAAAACCGTGCGGTTCCCGGAGGCGACAACGCTGGTACAAGCACCACCACCACCGCCGGGGCCGAGGCGATCGACACGGACGACCAGACCGCCCGACCGACTCGTGGCGTCGATGTAAAACAAAGATGGACTGTCCAATGAACATTTTGTTTTCATATATCCTCTGTAAATAGTTGTAACAGGACGATACTGTCCAATACGGTCCTACCATGTAACTGTTCTCTCCTCCCAGGACCAGTACTGTAAACCCTTACCACCATACGAAGCATCACCCCGCCGGGTTCATTTTTGACAAGGGGTGAATGTGGTAGTATGTATTGGGGGTCATGTGGGACTGGAAGCCCTAATGTCATTGGCTGACAGATCCCGGGTCCTGGTTGGCCGTTGACCTCATACTCCGCCCTGAAGGCGAAGTATAAGAAGCCGGTGCCTTCCCCCGCATGCCAGTTTACTATCGGGCTGCTGGGGAACAGACACGCTTAATAAAGCCTCATCGACTTCACTCTGTTTGTCTCACGGAGTCTTTGTGCGCCACATCCTGTGATTATCAACACAGGATAGGATGGAGGTGTGGGGATAGTGTGGAGGTTTGGGTAGGGTGCTCTTTCCAAGGGCTGGTGCAGACTCATTGGGCCGAATGGCCTCCTTCTGCACTGTAAGTTCTATGATTCTATGATGAAACGTGAATAAAACTATACAAAATTCTATGATTGACTATTCAAATCAAAGTTCTATACTATACTTATAAAACAAACTAATTTAGCCTTCATTTCACATCATTGGACTTTTATTGATGAAATGTATCTGCTAGTTATCTTTGAGAACTGTTTGAGGTATGGTTCAGTGACAACAGGAAAGTTATAGCATAGAAGGTGGACATTTGGCACCTTGTATCCATATAAGTTGTTTGTGAGAACTGTCCAACATAATTTACTGCCTGTTCTCTGTAAACCTCCCTTTTTATTCTCTCGGGTAGTTTTTAATTGACTTCTTGTCACTGACTCCCGGCCCTTTTCTGCTCCAGTCGAAACCAGTATCTCAAGCCTGCTTCTTAATTATTGTTTTCCCTTCCTGGCATCATCTTGATGACTACATTGTACTCTTTCCAATGTTTCCAACATGCGTTGTCCAAAAATGTATCGATTACTCCAGATATAACCAGATCATCATAACTTTATAAATGCCTCTTTGCTTTTATGCTCTGTCCCTATTTATGAAACCTATTTTGATAATTGGTCTTTCTTTCACTTTTCACCAGCATTATTGTGTTCATGTCTTTGAGCCCCGAAGTTCATCCACTCTCTTCCATTAAATATATACTTCTATTTGTATTCCATGATCCTTCTGTTCGTTAAATTGCAGTTACCAACTTTCTGTCCATTCTATTAACCTGTCCATGTTCCTTGATGAATTTTGCAGTCCTTTTTCTTATTTCCTTTTTTTGTGAAATGTGTTTCTTGAAGTTTTTACATTTTATATACTATACATTCAGTAAGGATAAATGCGTTGGTTAAAATGTACTGGTCATTTTCCTCTGTGCTGATCCCCCCCTCCCCCCCCACACCTTCATTCATTGTTTCATGTCCTTCCCTGGGTCCCTTGCTGTACAATGGGCACTTATCTGCCATTTGCATGTGAGTGGTGCCCTCACCTTCCCTCCCCCCACTCTTTGTTGTTTGGCTTCCCCCCTTTCTTCTCCCCTCCCCCTATCCTGTTTTCGGCATTTCTTTGGGGGTTCCTTTTCTTGTGGCCTTGTTCAAGGCCCCTTGACCTCTGTATCGTCCTTTTTCCGGACTCTCCCTTCTTCTCTGCCCCCCCCTCCACCACCACCCGCCTCCCTTCCCAGTCTATTCCCTGTGGTCTCGTTGGCTCCCATGCATTCCTCCCCCTCCCTTCCCCAGCTCTATTGGCTGTTGGCTTCGAAAAGGTCCTGGAACAAATTGGTGAATTGCCTCCATGCTTTGCGGAAGCCATCCTCTGACCCTCGGATGGTGAACTTGATCTTCTCCAGATGGAAGGTTTCTGGTAGGTCGGTCAGCCAGTCTGCAACGGTGGCTGGTGCCGAGCAGGATTCTCTGGAGGGCGATGAGGGAAGCAAAGGCAGGGGCTTCAGTCGTCTTTTTCCATGAATAGTTCTGGATGGTCCAGTACCCCAAAGACTGCCATTCTTTGGCCATCACCTTGGACATTGCTTCGAACCAAAACCCGACACGTCAGGGGCATGCCCAGAACATGTGGGCATGGTTGGCCGGGCTTCCCTGGCACCGTTCACATTTATCCTCCACCTCCGGGAAGAACCTGCTCATTCGGGTTCTTGTCAGGTGTGCTCTGAGACCACTTTCAGTTGCATGAGGCTTAGCCTTGTGCAGGTGGAGGTGGCCCTGCTCAGTGCTTTGCTCCAGAGTCCCCTCCCTATTTCCGTCACTAGCTCTTCTTCCCATTTTCCCCGTGTCTCGCCCAGTAGGAAGCGCGTCATTTCTAAGAGTCGTCCATACAGGGTCCCAACTGTTGACTGTCCGTGTCCAGTAACTCCTCTGACATTGTGCTTCTCGGGGTTTGTAGGTATGCTTGGGCGATATTCCAGGCGGTTATGGAGAACATCTAGCGTGGGTTGCCAAGGGTGGCCGTCTACCTGGATTATGTTCTCATCACCGAGACCTTGCATCAGAAACATGTGCCATGCCGTTGGGGGAAAAAATGTCTCCATTCATGCAAAGCCCAAAAGGTCGACCATATGATGTTCGTCCACTGGTAGAAAATCTTATCCCTTAGTGTTGGGTGGGGTTACTGGGTTATAGGGATAGGGTGGAGGTGTTGACCTTGGGTAGGCTGCTCTTTCCAAGAGCCGGTGCAGACTCGATGGGCCGAATGGCCTCCTTCTGCACTGTAAATTCTATGATCTATTCTATGACGTGGAGAATCTAACCAATATCCTCGGGCAGTTTGCTCGGGCCGGGGTCTGTCTCCGGAGGGAGATGTGCATTTTCCTCCCACCGGAGGTCACTTATCTCGACAGTCGGGTGGACAGCAGGTGCCTCCACCCAGTAGAGGACAAGGTGTGGGCGATTCACCAGGCCCCCATTCCTCGTGACCAGATAGTGCTCTACTCTTTCCTCTCCATGGTGAACTATTACGGGAAGTTCATACCCAGGATGGCCACGCTGCTCAGTCTGCTCCACCAACTGCTGAAGAAGGGATAGAAGTGGAATTGGGGCCCCCCGCATCAAAAGGCATTTCACGAGATGAAGCAGTGGCTCTCGTCGAAGGAATTACTTACCCATTCCGGCCCAACAAGCCCTGCTCCTCACTTGTGACACTCACTGGCACACCGCATGCCTGACGGGTCAGAGTGACCTTTTGCTTTTGTGTCCTGCATGCTGGTGGACGCCGAGCGGAACTATGCCCAGATAGAGAAGGTGGCTTGGCAGTGGTGTTCACGGTGCGGAAATTCCACCAGTGCGTTTATGGGTGGCCGTTCACCCCCATACTGACTACAAGCTCCTGCTGGGGTTATTTAAAGAAGATCGGGTGATTCCGCCGATTGCATCCGGCTGGGTTCAATGGTGGACCCTGCTGCTGACAGCCTACGAATACACTATGAAGCATCGCCCGGGCACAAGAATCCCGCACGCGGATGTGTTGAGCTGCCTGCCTCCACCCACCAAGCCGTTGGCTTCCGCCCCAGCCACGGAGGTGATAGCCGCTCTCCATTTCATGGACACATTGCCAGTAATGGCGGCTCATATCAGAGAATGGACGTAGACCTACCCAGAGTTGTCAAAGTCCAGCATATTGTCCAGTACGGGGCCTGACATAGGGTGATACCAGAAGGGCTGAGGGCCTACGCTGCCAAACTACCCGAGATGAGAATGGAAGACGATGTCCTCTTGTGGGGGATGTGGGTGGTCGTACCCGAACGGGGACGTGCTCCCCTGCTGAAAGATCTCCATAACGAGCACCCTGGGATGGCCGAGATGAAAATGTTGCCACGCAACTATGTTTGGTGGCCCGGACTGGATGTCAAGATCGAGCGGGTGGCCCAAAATTGCATCCCATGACAGGAACACCAGAAGATTCCACCAACGGCCCGAATGCTCCCCTGGGAGTGACCCCGGAAGCCTTGGTCCCATGTATATATCGACTTTGCCGGCCAGTTTCAGGGGCCACGTTCCTTATAGTAGTGGACGCCCCTCAAAATGGCTGGAAGTACACCGGGTCTTCATGGCGACCATTAGAGCAACAATGAACAGACTGAGGGCTATTTTTAGCACGTACTGACTGCCCGAGTTCCTGGTGTCTGACAATGGGGCGGCGTTCACAAGCCAGGGCTTTGCTTTGTTCATGGGCGCGAATGGCATTAGGCACGTACGGCGGCTCCGTACCACCCAGCTTCCAATGGACTAGCCGAACGAGTGGGACAAATGTTCAAGAGAGCCATGAGAAAGATAACCTCGGGGTCGTGGGAAACGCGGTTGGCGAGGTTTCTTTTCAGTTATCGTACGACGCTTCGCGCCACAACCACCATCGCACCGGCATAGTTACTCATGGGGTGCCGTCTCCAGACGCGTCTCAACCTCGTCCTCCCCGATGACGGGATGCAGGTCTGTCGGCACCAGGACCGCTCCGAGACAGACTCTCACCACTGCCCACTGCGCATACCTTCACGGCAGGTGATGCGGTTTATTTGAGGAACTTCGGGACTGCCGCCACATGGATCCCTGGGACAGTCCTCAACGCGATGGGGCCAGTCCTCTATGTGGTCCAGGTGCAGGGGGCAGAGACACACCGCCACCTGGACCACTTACAATGACACGACCAAGAACCACCGACATGTGGCCGATGGCCCCACGCATGACCCGGACACCTTCCCCCGTATGGCCAAGGAGGAACCCCAAGACCAGTGGGCAACCTGGACCCCACCCGCCCATTCTTCCCCCTGTTGACTGCTGAGATGTCGAGGGACCTGTGGCTCCTGTGGACCCGGCCAGCGACGGCGTAGACAGCGAGTCACATTCCGATATGGACATTGGATCTCCCGGCGTCAAAACGCCGGCAACACTTGCACCAGCAGCCTCACCGGCTGGGCCATGCCAGCTGCAATGTTCTTCACGGAAGCAGCGGTCCCCAGTACGCTAGCTACACACCTCCTGGATGTACCGCCCCTATAACTTCACCCACAACCCAAGCGACCACAGGACCCTCCACCTGAGAACATGGAAATTTCTACGGATTTGGGGAGAGTGGTGGTGTTATGACCCCTACAGGGACAGAGCTATATAGCATCTGCTTCCCCTCCTAGAAATATAAGTTTATGAACAACTCAAAAGAATAAGCAACATACTTAAAACAGTCATGAAAATCGGTAATATTCTAAAAGCATTTACAAGGCACAAAAAAACTAAACCACCAGCTCTCAACCCACCACCATCACTACCAACCCCCTCCCCCGACCCCAACGATAGCCCAACATCGACGGAATGGTGCCCAAATGAGCAGGACAGACAACTGAGAAAGGTCACACCAGTGCAGGGCACAGTGTGCGAGAGAGAAAGAGAGAGAGAACACCCCTTACATTCCCAAGCTGGTGCCCCACCATCTGGCTTGGGCTTGCAAAATCTTACTACCTGTCCTGGCTTGAGACAACTCACACCTCTTTAACCTGTGATTAACCTTCTCTCCAGTTGCACCGTCTGGACCTGTAAAGTCTTAATTTCCTGCAAAGACTCGCATTCAAAGTATCATCTTGCATCATTGAATTTGTCCATATATGTGGTTGTAGAACCCACCTCTTCATTCACCTGAGGGAGGTGCTGCGCTCTGAAAGCTAGTGATTCAAAACAAACCTGTTGGAGTTTAACCTGGTGTTGTAAGACTTCTTACTGTGCCCATCCCAGTCCAACGTCGGCATCTCCACATCATGGTTCCCAAGAGGGGGCACAGTTCAACCCAAACCAGCTCCTTTAAACAAACCACCAGCTGCAAAGCACATTTCCGGCCACCTCTCCCTCCACCCCATCCCATCGGTAGCCCCACATCAGTGGAAAGGCGCCCAAATGAGCAGTCTAGACCACCGAAAAAGGGCACACCCATACGGGGCATGGAGGAAGAGAGAGTGAGAGAACTCACTGTACAAAAAGCAACAAGCCAAATACCACAAGAAACTCAACAGACAATTAAGTGCAATGCAAAGCCGCCTGCACCCACTCCAGCGCACTCTCCACTTCACAACCCTCTCCCAGCTCCAGCAACCGCCCCACGTCGGTGAAGAGGTGCCTGCAAGCCCCACAGGAAAAGGACAGGCAGCACACGGTTGAGGAGAGACCGCGAACACCCCTTCCCCACACGAGCACTGGTAGGGACCCCTCAATCCCCAGTACACAGAAGGAGGGCTGCAACTGGCGAGCACCCAGCCGCTAAACACACAAAAACACAATAATAACCATACAATCCCCCAACAAAAAAACAAAACCAGCATCAGCACAGCAGTACACACTCAATTGGGCCACTCCCCTGTTGCTCTCACAGATCTGGCATCCAGTCTCCAGACTCCACCCAATCTAAAACTGCAAAAGCGAGTCCATGCTCCTCCATGTTCAGCCCAGCAGCAGGCCAACCAAATACCACCCCATTGCTTCACTCCAGCCCTTAAGCAGGAGGGAACCAGTGACAAGTACGAGTCCCAGGTGTGGCAACTGCAGACAAGCACTCCTCTCCCCTGCAAGCAACTGGCAGCAACAGGCACCTCTTGCCCTCCACTGAACCGGTCTGAAAAAGGCAGCCAGCATTCAGGTCCAGAAGCAGGGTTACCGACAGAAGCAGCAGAAGTCCAGAGAAAGATTCTCCCCCTGCACCTCGGAGCATGTTCTACTCGGGTGACTAGAGGGCGGAACTCCCTCCTAATAGGAGGAATTCCCCACAGAATATAAACCCCGACCGGAAGCAGTTCGGGGAAGGAGACCCTGCGGGGAGTGGAGTGGAGTGATTAGTGTGGAATAAAGTGAGCTTTGCCTTGTCAGCTTGGCCTCTCATGGAGTCTTTTCCTCCGTCTACTCCTACAACACGCACTAACCCAGTGTGTTGTGATAGTTAAATGTGATTTTTGTTTTAATTTACTCAGAAGGCCAATGCACTTCTAATGCTTTTAAAAAGTGAATTTCATTAATTTAAGATGGGTTTACTTAGAGCTAGTCAATTAACACTGATTGAAATGTCTACGTTTTGTGATAAATCTATTTTTGTCTGTTTTAATTAAACATCAAACTATTTTCATTCTAAGAAAGAAAAAAAAAGTATGCTTCAATCTTGGCAGGAATGTGTTTGGAAATATGTAAATGAGTTTGAGTGACAATGTTTGGTGGGGGAAGGGGAGAAGGCTTTATAAAATTGCCAAAAGAATTGGCAGTTGAACCTAAAGTGGAAACGTTACACCTGCATATTCTATGGTGTTAACCCATACATACTAAATTCAGCTTTGTAATAGGTCCAGCAGCCCAGTCAAGAAAGCCAATCAGTGTTTTATAATTTATTCTTGGGAAGCAGATAAAGCATTTTGTGAAACTTTCTCAGAGTTGGGGAACATTCCGTATTGTTTGCAAGAATGGATGACTGGGCATAATCATACAGTGCAGAAGGAGGCCATTCGGCCCATCGAATCTGCACTGACCCTTCAAAAGAGCACTCTACCCAGGTCCACCCCGCCCTATCCCCATAAACCTAGCCTGCAAATCCCTGGATTCTAAGGGGTAATTTAGCATGGCCAATCCATCTGATCTGCACCTCTTTGGACTATGGAGGAACCCATTACATGTGGAGCAAACCCATGCATACATGGGGAGAACATGAAAACTGCACACAGACAGCCACCCAAGGTCAGAATTGAATACTAATCCCAGACACTGTGAGGCAGCAGTGCGAACAACTGTGGCACGGTGACGCTGGTTGCAAATTTTTCAAAATGTAGCTTGGGATGACACAAGGACCTCTGAGCATGTTTTGTGAAAAGATCTTTATCAAACTTACCTAAGAACTTTATTACAGACATTGGCCAGAATTTTCTGGCTGTCTCGATTCTCTTTTCCCGCTGGCAGTGCAACCCCACCAGTGGGTTTCCTTGCGACATGGAGTGACTTCAATGGGAAACCCCATTAACAAGCGGTCGGAAGGGAGAATCCCACCATCAGTGAACGCCGCTCCGCCAGGAAACACGTGGCTGGTGGACCGGGGAATTCAGTCCATTGTGTTAACTACTGATTTGATATTACATTCTACATAATAACCTTCCGAGAAAGTAGAATTTCTAGTCATACTCGTCTGTAGGAAGTTATGGCGGTATCATGTGTTAGTAACTCTACTTTACTCACCACTGTAGGAGGACGTTTTCAATTATATCCACAATATGTTATCCATACCTGGCTACAGCACTGAAGAAAAAGAGTCTGTGTGGAATAAAACCATGGAACACATCAAGGTAACTCTCTCGACCAATTTAAAATGATCTGAATGAGCTAATGAAACAAAAAAGTTAAAAGGATGTTAAATGTCGAATTTTGTTCCAGTCAAAGGATGGAATTGCCTTCTGTACAATGTAGTATCACGTTTTTGTTCATATTGTGCATATTTGACTTTAATTTATGGGGAAACATTCTGCAAGATGAGCCAGATTAACCTGAGATTGTGTTACCTTATTAGTACTCAGATCCACTTTTGGAATTCTGGATCACATCATAATAGCGAGGTTTGTGTGTTTTAGGTTGTCTAAATTAATGATAAAGTTTGTGGATGGTACGACTGTGGTGGGTCGTGTTGCTCTTATTAGCCTTAGTTTTATTAGCTCTAATTCTGTCACCTTTGCTCACGAGTCGCCAGGTATCTTTCTGATACCGCCACGTGGTTCAAGCTCAAGTAATGATTAATAATGCAGCACACCGCTTAGTAAAAGTTAAATCAACGATCATTTATTATATACAGCAATAAATACTTATACAATAATCCTACTTCTAGACTACTACCTACCACTAAAGGCCAATACTTAACTTTGGAAATGGCCCACCAGGTCAGGGAAACGAATGGTCTATCGAATTGATTCTGGCCTGCGAGATTCAAAAGGCTGGTATGAGTCGATAGTCCGGAGCGCCTATCGGGTAGCGATCGCTGGAGTAACACTTACAGTTGTCTTTGTCGAAGGGTCTCGAAGGTTGCGAGCAGGAGAAGGGTCGATCTGAACTTGGCCCCTATTTTTATAGTTCCCAGGGGCTTCCCGCCTCTCGGGGCGGACCTTGACCCTGGTTCCAAGTGATTGGACTTGGTCCCAATCACTTGGTTCGATATGCTCCAATAATGGGGCGATTCCTTGATCGGGGGGGTGGTCGTCCACCTTTCTTTGCCTCAGCCACTGCTGGCGCCGAAAAGTCTGGATCGGCTTTATGTTGCTAATGTATAGCAATTGTTCCCAGGGATGGCTGCTTCGTATGCAGATGGCTGCGTTTTTGTGCTGTTAATGGTTGCAGGTATCGGTCTGGGCCGATTTCCCCAGAGCCGAATATACTATTTTGCCTGCAGCTGTCCGTTTGAGTCCTGTTCACTGATTTTCCCATCAGTCTCTTTCGTTCGCCATTTTAGATCGGGGTTTGACCATTCTAATCGGGAATCAGCCATTTTAGGTGGCTACAGTCGTATCTCAAACAACGACGAATCAGACTACAGAAGGGAGATAAATCACTTGGTTGCATGGTGTACCAAAAACAACTTCTCACTAAATGTTGGAAAGACCAAGGAACTGAGCATCGATTTCAGGGAGCATAGTATGACACCCCCTCACGTCTGCATCAATGGCTCCGAAGTGGAGATCGTTGATAGCTTTAAGTTCCTGGGGGTCACCATCACTAACAGTCTGCCCTAGTCCACTCATGTTGATGCAACAGTCAAGAAAGCCCAACAACTTCTCTACTTCCTACAGAAGCTAAAGACATTCGGCATGTCTGCATCGCTTCAAATTTCTACAGATGTGTCATAGAGAGCATCCTATCCGGCTGCATCGTAGCTTGGTATGGCAACTTCTCGGTCCAAGATCGCAAGATATTGCAGGGTGTGGTGAACTCAGCCCAACGCATCACACAAGCTTGCCATCCAATATTGATTCTGTCTACACCTCCTGCTGCCTCAGGAAGGCAGGCAGCGTAATCAGAGACCCCTCCCACCCAGGCTTTGCCTTCTTCCAGACCCTTCCATCAGGCAGAAGATACAGAAGTCTGAAGACCCCCACATCCAGACATAAGAACAGCTTCTTCCCCCCCCCCCCCGCTACTAGACTCCTCAACGACTCTCCCTCGGACTGATCTGTTCCCTGTAAGAACACTATTCATGCGCCCTATGCTGCTCTTGCTCATGTATTTGCTTTATTTGGCCCTTGTTCCGCACTGTAACCAATTACTGTTTGTTGATGTACCATTTGTCAATGTACTCTGTCGATTATTCTTTTTTTGTCTTCTATGTACATACTATGTACGTTCCCTTGGCCGCAGAAAAATTATTTTCATTGTACTTCGGTACATACGACAACAAACCAAATCAAATCAAATAAATACCATCATGTTATGATTTTTTGGGGTTGACTTTAAAACCTGTTTTTCATGGTATACAAAGAGCCATATGTGCCATTGGCAACATGTTTTGTCTCCAGCACATACAATGTTAATGATTCTGTTGTCATAGCAACATGCTGTTGCCACTTTGCTAAGGCATCATTTTCTGTCGGTCATGCACCAAAGAGATTAATGGTTTGTTTTTGGAAAAATAAATTGACTTTTTATTAAATTTCAGGACTTGGTGTCTGTCAATCCGTCAAAAGCAGCTGAACTGTTAGCAGTACATTTCTCCTCAGAGATCCGAGTGATCGTGGACCAATTAGAGGTAAACCAATGATAGAAAGTAATTGTTCTGTTTACGACCGACAATTTGGCGTAAAACGGCCACCAGTCCTCCGTTTGGCTGGGGGCTAGCAGCAAGGCAGCGTAGAGCACTGGACTCTAACTAGAAAGATGCCCTTTTATAAATTTGTTTCTGATAGGGTGTACCTGAGAGAGCCATGAATGTCAGTCTAGAAAATAACAAAATCTGGACAATAGCTTCAATAAAACCTGATACAGCTGACTCAGAAAGCTGACATCTAAAGGTGAAATCGAGGCACAATGCTGATTCATGTATGTCTCAGTTGATTCAGGGCATTGAGGGTAAAAAAAAAATTGTTGTAATAAAAGTTACACATTCTCGTTAATTTTAGACACCTCTATACTTTGTCTACCCTGACCTAAGTGCTACACCCAGTAACAATCTCCCCCCCCCCCCCCATTTCCCCTTTCCCATTTTCCCCCTCTGCCATCCACTGTCCGTTCCCTGTGCCATCTCCCCATCCCTTGCCACCCATTCTGTTCCACCATTTCACTCCCTGTCTTATGCATTCCACCATGTCTTGTACTTTAAAATTTCTGCTTCGAAGCAATCTGGAAACAGACGTTTTTATAAAGCATGCCTTGTGCTGTGATACAAATATTTAGTTCCAGAGAGCAAGGTTTTCACAACCATCGGAACTTGTTTTTTTTTTTTTAAATAATATTTTATTGAAAATTTTTGGTCAACCAACACAGTACATTGTGCATCCTTTACACAACATTATAACAATACAGATAATAATGACCTTTTTTATTTAAACAAGAACAAAAGAAAACAACAACAAATAAATAAATATTAAATAACAAAAAATAAAAACTAACCCTAATTGGCAATTGCCTTGTCTCAGGCCACCCCCCCCCACCCCCCACCCCCCAAGCCCTGGGCTGCTGCTGCTGCCTTCTTTGTTCTCCCCTATCTATCTTTCCGCAAGATATTCGACGAACGGTTGCCACCGCCTAGTAAACCCTTGAGCCGACCCCCTTAGGACGAACTTAATCCGCTCTAACTTTATGAACCCCGCCATATCATTTATCCAGGTCTCCACCCCCGGGGGCTTGGCTTCTTTCCACATTAGCAATATTCTGCGCCGGGCTACTAGGGACGCAAAGGCCAAAACATCGGCCTCTCTCGCCTCCTGCACTCCCGGCTCTTGTGCAACCCCAAATATAGCCAACCCCCAGCTTGGTTCGACCCGGACTCCTACTACTTTCGAAAGCACCTTTGTCACCCCCATCCAAAACCCCTGTAGTGCCGGGCATGACCAAAACATATGGGTATGATTCGCTGGGCTTCTCGAGCACCTCGCACACCTATCCTCCACCCCAAAAAATTTACTGAGCCGTGTTCCAGTCATATGTGCCCTGTGTAATACCTTAAACTGAATCAGGCTTAGCCTGGCGCACGAGGACGACGAGTTTACCCTGTTTAGGGCATCTGCCCACATCCCCTCCTCAATCTCCTCCCCTAGCTCTTCTTCCCATTTCCCTTTTAGTTCGTCCATCATAGTCTCCCCTTCGTCTCTCATTTCCCTATATATATCCGACACCTTACCGTCCCCCACCCATTTCTTTGAGATGACTCTGTCCTGCACCTCTTGTGTCGGGAGCTGCGGGAATTCCCTCACCTGCTGCCTCGCAAAAGCCCTCAATTGCATATACCTGAATGCATTCCCTTGGGGCAACCCATATTTCTCGGTCAGCGCTCCCAGACTCGCAAACTTCCCATCCACAAATAGATCTTTCAATTGCGTTATACCTGCTCTTTGCCACATTCCATATCCCCCATCCATTCCCCCCGGGGCAAACCTATGGTTGTTTCTTATCGGGGACCCCCCCAGTGCTCCGGTCTTTCCCCTATGTCGTCTCCACTGTCCCCAAATCTTCAGTGTAGCTACCACCACCGGACTCGTGGTATAGTTCCTTGGTGAGAACGGCAATGGGGCTGTCACCATAGCCTGCAGGCTGGTCCCCCTACAGGACGCCCTCTCTAATCTCTTCCACGCCGCTCCTTCCTCCTCTCCCATCCACTTACTCACCATTGAAATATTAGCGGCCCAATAATACTCACTTAGGCTCGGTAGTGCCAGCCCCCCCCTATCCCTACTACGCTGTAAGAATCCCTTCCTCACTCTCGGAGTCTTCCCGGCCCAAACAAAACCCATAATACTCTTTTCTATCCTTTTGAAAAAAGCCTTCGTGATCACCACCGGGAGACACTGAAACACAAAAAGGAATCTCGGGAGGACCACCATCTTAACTGCCTGCACCCTCCCTGCCATTGACAATGCTACCATGTCCCATCTCTTGAAATCTTCCTCCATCTGTTCCACCAACCGCGTCAAATTTAGCCTGTGCAATGTGCCCCAATTCTTAGCTATCTGGATCCCCAGGTAACGAAAGTCTCTTGTTACCTTCCTCAACGGTAGGTCTTCTATTTCTCTACTCTGCTCCCCTGGATGCACCACAAACAGCTCACTCTTTCCCATGTTCAATTTATACCCTGAAAAATCCCCAAACTCCCCAAGTATCCGCATTATTTCTGGCATCCCCTCCGCTGGATCTGCCACATATAGTAGCAGATCATCCGCATATAAAGATACCCGGTGTTCTTCTCCTCCCCTAAGTATTCCCCTCCATCCCTTGGAACCTCTCAGCGCTATCGCCAGGGGCTCAATCGCCAGTGCAAACAGTAATGGGGACAGAGGACATCCCTGCCTTGTCCCTCTATGGAGCCGAAAATATGCCGATCCCCGTCCATTCGTGACCACACTCGCCACTGGGGCCCTATACAACAGCTGCACCCATCTAACATACCCCTCTCCGAACCCAAATCTCCTCAACACCTCCCACAGATAATCCCACTCTACTCTATCAAATGCTTTCTCGGCATCCATCGCCACTACTATCTCCGTTTCACCCTCTGGTGGGGCCATCATCATTACCCCTAACAACCTCCGTATGTTCGTGTTCAGCTGTCTCCCCTTCACAAACCCAGTTTGGTCCTCATGAACCACCCCCGGGACACATTCCTCTATTCTCATTGCCATTACCTTGGCCAAGACCTTGGCATCTACATTGAGGAGGGAGATTGGTCTGTAGGACCCGCATTGTAGCGGATCCTTTTCCTTCTTTAAAAGAAGCGATATCGTTGCTTCTGACATAGTCGGGGGCAGTTGTCCCCTTTCCTTTGCCTCGTTGAAGGTCCTCGTCAGTAGCGGGGCGAGCAAGTCCAAATATTTTCTGTAAAATTCAACTGGGAATCCGTCCGGTCCCGGGGCCTTTCCCGTCTGCATGTTCCTAATTCCTTTCACCACTTCTTCTACCGTGATCTGTGCTCCCAATCCCATCCTTTCCTGCTCTTCCACCTTGGGAATTTCCAGCCGATCCAAAAACTCCATCATTCTCTCCCTCCCATCCGGGGGTTGAGCTTCATACAATTTTTTATAAAATGTCTTAAACACTTCATTCACTCTCTCCGCTCCCCGCTCCGTCTCTCCATCTTCGTCTCTCACCCCCCCTATTTCCCTCGCTGCTCCCCTTTTCCTCAATTGGTGTGCCAGCAATCTGCTCGCCTTCTCTCCATATTCATACTGTACACCCTGCGCCTTCCTCCATTGTGCCTCTGCAGTGCCTGTGGTCAGCAAGTCAAATTCCACATGCAGCCTTTGCCTTTCCCTATACAGTCCCTCCTCTGGTGCTTCCGCATACTGTCTGTCCACCCTCAAAAGTTCTTGCAACAACCGCTCCCGTTCCTTACTCTCCTGCTTCCCTTTATGTGTCCTTATTGATATCAGCTCCCCCCTAACCACCGCCTTCAACGCCTCCCAGACCACTCCCACCTGAACCTCCCCATTGTCATTGAATTCCAAGTACTTTTCAATGCATCCCCTCACCCTTAAGCACACCCCCTCATCCGCCATTAGTCCCATATCCATTCTCCAGGGTGGACGCCCTCTTGTTTCCTCCCCTATCTCCAAGTCTACCCAGTGTGGGGCATGATCCGAAATGGCTATAGCCGTATATTCCGTTCCCCTCACCCTCGGGATCAATGCCCTACCCAACACAAAAAAGTCTATGCGTGAATAGACTTTATGGACATAGGAGAAAAACGAGAACTCCTTACTCCTAGGTCTACTGAATCTCCACGGGTCCACCCCTCCCATCTGCTCCATAAAATCCTTAAGCACCTTGGCTGCTGCCGGCCTCCTACCAGTCCTGGACTTCGACCTATCCAGCCTTGGTTCCAACACCGTGTTAAAGTCTCCCCCCATTATCAGCTTTCCGGTCTCTAGGTCTGGGATGCGTCCTAGCATTCGCCTCATAAAATTGGCATCGTCCCAATTCGGGGCATACACGTTTACCAACACCACCATCTCTCCCTGTAATTTGCCACTCACCATCACGTATCTGCCCCCGTTATCCGCCACTATAGTCTTTGCCTCGAACATTACCCGCTTCCCCACTAATATAGCCACCCCCCTGTTTTTCGCATCCAGCCCCGAATGGAACACCTGCCCTACCCATCCTTTGCGCAACCTAACCTGATCTATCAGTTTCAGGTGCGTTTCCTGTACCATGACCACATCTGCTTTAAGTTTCTTAAGGTGTGCGAGTACTCGTGCCCTCTTTATCGGCCCGTTAAGCCCCCTCACGTTCCACGTGATCAGCCGAGTTGGGGGGCTTCCCACCCCCCCCCCTTGCCGGTTAGCCATCATCTTTTTCCAGCTTCTCGCCCAGTTCCCACGCGGCTGTATTTCTCCCAGACGGTGCCCCCCCGCCCATCCTTTCCCGCACCCACTCCCCCCTTTCCCCAGCAGCAGCAACCCAGTAATTCCCCCCTCCCCCCCCCCCCCCGCTAGACCCCCCGCTAGCGTAATTACTCCCCCCATGTTGCTCCCAGAAGTCAGCAAACTCTGGCTGACCTCGGCTTCCCCCCGTGATCACGGCTCGCCCCGTGCGGCGCCCCCTCCTTCCTGCTTCTCTATTCCCGCCATATTTATCATAGCGCGGGAACCAAGCCCGCGCCTCTCCCTCGGCCCCGCCTCCCATGGCCAACGCCCCATCTCCTCTCCCTCCCCACCTCCCCCCATCACCACCTGTGGGAGAAAGAAAAGTTACCATACCGCAGGATTAATCATACAATCCCTCTTCACCCCCCCCCCCCACTCGTCCCACCACTTTGTCCAAACGTTCATTTTCGTAGTCCAATCATTCCAATTTTTCTTCTACAATAAAAGTCCACGCTTCATCCGCCGTCTCAAAGTAGTGGTGCCTCCCTTGATATGTGACCCACAGTCTTGCCGGTTGCAGCATTCCAAACTTTATCTTTTTTTTGTGAAGTACCGCTTTGGCCCGATTAAAGCTCGCCCTCCTTCTCGCCACCTCCGCACTCCAATCTTGATAGACGCGGATCACCGCGTTCTCCCATTTACTACACCGAGTTTTCTTCGCCCATCTAAGGACCATTTCTCTATCCTTAAAGCGGAGAAATCTCACCACCATGGCTCTGGGAGCTTCTCCTGCTCTCGGTCCTCGCACCATAACTCGGTATGCTCCCTCCACCTCCAACGGACCCGTCGGGGCCTCCACTCCCATTAACGAGTGCAGCATCGTGCTCACATATGCCCCGACGTCCGCCCTCTCCACACCTTCAGGAAGGCCAAGAATCCTCAAGTTGTTCCTCCTTGCGTTATTTTCCAGTGCCTCCAACCTCTCCACAGATCGTTTCTGGTGTGCCTCCTGTATCTCCGACTTCACCACCAGGCCCTGTATGTCGTTTTCATTCTCTGCTGCTTTCGCCTTCACGACCCGAAGCTCCTGCTCCTGGGTCTTTTGTTCCTCTTTCAGCCCTTCAATCGCCTGTAATATCGGGGCCAACAACTCTTTCTTCATTTCCTTTTTAATCTCCTCCACGCAGCGTTTCAAAAACTCTTGTTGTTCAGGGCCCCATATGAAACTGCCACCTTCCGACGCCATCTTGGTTTCTGCTTGCCTTCCTTGCCGTTGTTCCAAAGGATCCGCTGCAATCCGGCCTCTTTCCTCTCCTTTTTCCATCCGTGTCCAGGGGGAACACCCTTCTGGTTTACCGCACGGTGTTTTCAGCCGTTAAAATTGCCGTTGGGGCTCCTATCAAGAGCCCAAAAGTCCGTTTCACAGGGAGCTGCCGAAACGTGCGACTCAGCTGGTCATCGCCGCACCCGGAAGTCCCATCGGAACTTGTTGACCATTTTATCTGTGCATCCTCAGAGGGAGGATGTGTTTGAAGAACATTGTTCTAGGAGCTGCACAGTCCATGGGCGGTATTCTCCGGTCGCCGAAGCCGAAATCGCATTTGGCGATTGGCCGGAGAATGCACGTTGCCTGAGGCCCACCCCCGATGCTCCGCCTCTGACCAGCCAAGTTCCCGACGGCACCGGTCGCATGTGCTATCATCCGTTGGGAACTCGGCGTGGCTGCTGCGGACGCAGTCCAGTGCCACCACAGTCGGGGGCAGGGGGGACTTTTGGGGGGTGGTCTGGGTTGTGGGAACTGGCCAAAGGGGGGGCACTATTTTGCAGGCCGGGTCCGCGAATTGCCGGCGCCATGTTGCTAGTCGCAGCCGCTGCAGGCCGCCCCTGTGCGCATGCGCGGCCATGGACCCGCCAATTCTCCAGGCCGTATCGGCAGTTAGAGTCCAGTGCTCTACGCTGCCTTGCTGCTAGCCCCCAGCCAAACGGAGGACTGGTGGCCGTTTTGCGCCAAATTGTCGGTCGTAAAACGCCACCGTTCTCATGCCGGCGTGGGAACATAGCCTCAGAATCGGAGAATCCAGCCCCATATCTGTGACACTTTTACCTGTATTTGCTTCTCTGAGGGAAACCAGAATAATTAGAGATAATGCAAACTTTTAAAGAGAGTGGGTAACATGGTTGTAAGCAGGTTACTTATTCTTCATGGAGTAGAAGGCGGGACTGCATGCGCAATATTAATAGCTTCAAATGAGAGTTGAAGAATAAAGGAAATATCTTTCCTCACTGAGTTTGAGTGTGTGGAATAAATCCACAGTCAATGCTCTGCTTGTAAAATAGTTGGATGAATAACTTCAGCAATATGTTTAACGATTAGAAGGGAGAGCACAGATGGAGTGAATACTTTCAATTTTTGTCGGGAAACAAGGCAATTGAGGGCTGCAAACATTCAGGAATCCCTTGCAATTGACCAAAGGGACATTTCTTATTCAGTGGGTGTAAACCCAATGATGGTGCCTGAGCTTCTAAACCCATTGACCCGTCATGCTGAGGATAGATTCGATAAATATCTTCTGCTTTGTTTACCTTTGGGCAGGGAAAAAGACATGTCAAAACCTTTCTTCATGAAATGAAATGAGTTAGATAGAGCCCAAGACAAAGTAGATTCTACGGTGCTTAGGAATAGATCTTTGAAGGCGCAGGACGTATTGAGAATGTATTTAGCAAAGCATATGGGATCTTGCACTTAATAGATAGAGATATTGGGCGCGATTCAACCAAAACATTTCTAAGTGCCATTTTGGACGGGTTTTGCGGGGTGCTTCCTGACGGCTTTTTGGGTGAGATCTACACAGCTATTCAACCACCCTTAGGGTCATTTTTTGGGGCCTTGAGAAGTTCTCCCCAGTCTAGCCGACACTTAGAAATTCGTTCAGCAGTGGGGGGCTGAACTCGCCGGCACGACTTGGCTCCTCAGAGATCGGGAAACCATTTTGAAAGGGTGCCTTGATCTCTGAGTGAGCTTGAAGGCCTCCTATACTCTCCACCCATGGACAGTGTCACCACCCACGGACAATGTCACCACATGGACATTACCCCACACCCCCCTAAATGAGGACACCCTGCCATGGGGTCGCTGAGGGCCCCACCCTTCTCAGGCCTACCCCACCTCCACACCACCTTTCAGCACCCCCACCCTTCACCCGCCCCAACCTATATGAGGCCCCTTCATACCTGCCTTTCATTCCCCCACTCTTCATAAACCCCTCCTTCCCCCTTTCATCAGCATGATCCCCCCCCTCAGGGCCGAACACTTGGCAGTGCCACCAAGGCACTTGGGCACCATCACCCAGGCACTCTGGCAGTGCTAATGTGCCAGGCTGGCAGCACCAAAGTGCCTGGGTGGCAGAGATGGGGCCAGGGTGCCAGAGGGGGAGCCAGGGTGTCATCCTGCTCTGTCCGCGATCACTCAGGGGTCTCCTATGGCTTGGGAGACTCCCGAGGTGCCAATATGCCTGGTCCACGTTTGTGTGGATCAGTACTAAACGGTGCCTGATCGAGGCCTTGTTGGGAGGCTTTTAGTTCCTGGGCACCGGGAGAATCCGGCGCATGCATATTTGAATGAGCCTGTCAGCACGGGCGAAACACAGATCGCGATATCTCACTAGGTTCGGTCGAATTTTGAAAGAGTCCCGAGCATCATGAATCTCGAGAGGTTCAACTGCCTCGTCGCAACACCAAGTCGGCCACGACAAGGCTGGTTAAAATTGTGAGGCCACAGGGCAGAGTGGAACATAATTGCTCCTCAGAGTACCACAAACCTAATGGACCCAATGATCGCTTCAATATGCTGGCTGTAATTTTAAAAACAATTCCCATGGAACTTCAAAACTACACCAGATCCAAACACGAAATGATGAAGGGAGAAGAAATATGTCAACTGTCATTATACATATAACATTATACAGCATGATCATTCAGTAGCATTATTCTACTATGGTATGGCTTTTTATCCTGGACTGTAAATTAATTTATTTCTATTTGTGCAAATGAGCAATCATATTTAAAATAAGGATTGACTCCCTTCATTGAATTTTTATTTTTCTAAAATATATTCTTCATTTGTTCAGTTTCCAGTGCAACTAAAGAGGCTGCAATCTAAATGTCAAGACGATAATTGCTTTTAAATTTCATTTCCTTATGGAAACAGTAGGATAAATTAGGAATTTATTAGAATTTATGTCGCTATATTGATATCTGCAATTTTTTTTTAACATAAATTTAGAGTACCCAATTAATTTTTTCCAATTAAATGGCAATTTTGCATCGCCAATCCACCTACCCTACATATCTTTGGGTTGTGGGGCGAAACCCTCGCAAACACGGGGAGAATGTGCAAACTCCACACAGACAATGACCCAGAGCCGGGATCAAACCTGGGACCTCGGCGCCATGAGGCAGCAGTGCTAACCACTGCACCGCTGTGCTGCCCCCATATCTGCAAGTTTAAGCAACTGTTTATTCCATTTGGTAACCAACCAAGCTTTCCACAGATACATCTCTAAACATCATCTGTTCTGCAGTTTCTAGGCTGTGTTTTAAAATAATTCACTTGCGTGCAGAGAGTGAAAACATAAGGAAGGATAATGGTTTAAATTCCTATTTTTATCAGTTTAATCTTCCACCTGCTACTTTCGTATTAGAAGAATTTGGTTTTGCTGTTAGAATAAGGAAGGTGTGGGCAGGCATGATTCAGAGTATCTCTGGTGTAATGATATGTATAATCTAAGGAGAGTAAAGAGTTTACAAGATTATGTTTATGTATCTCAACACTAGATGGCATCACTGACTAGTCTTATAAAAGGCTGCGTCTCTAAACATTCTGGGAGAAGCTTATGGAGTAGAATAGTGGGAGGTTGAGATAGAGTGTATTAGAAAGACATAGTAAGAAGTCTTACAACACCAGGTTAAAGTCCAACAGGTTTGTTTTGATATCACTAGCTTTCGGAGCGCTGCTCCTTCCTAAGGTGAGCGCTGCTCCTTCATTCACCTGAGGAAGGAGCAGCGCTCCGAAAGCTAGTGATATTGAAACAAACCTGTTGGACTTTAACCTGGTGTTGTAAGACTTCTTACTGTGCTCACCCCAGTCCAACGCCGGCATCTCCACTTCATAGAAAGACATAGATTACTGCAGCATAGATTTAATACTCTTTTGTTAGGTATTACTTAGAGCGTGCAAACCGTTTAAAGTAGTGTAAAATAAACATGCTTTGTTTTATATACATTAGCTTGATGTTCTTTGTAAACACTACGACTTTTAGCTATCTTGGAGAACTTTACAAGGAACATCACATGGTACCAGGTAATTACTGAAGTCATTTAGTTAAAATTAGATAGAATCTAAGAAGACCGAAAAACAACACGTGCTCAAACTTTGATGGCAAGACTGCTCCCAGACCTGTTACATCAATTCACCTAAACAAGTTGCGACCTCATGGAGAAACTGCAGACTCTGAAACAGTTCCGGACTTCTGGTAAAATAGATGTTAATTGGGAAATTTTCAAGCAGCAATTTCAACTTTACCTATCTGCCTCAGGTTTAGATTCAGCGAGTGATAACAGAAAAATTGTGTTATTTTTAACAATGGATGGACCACAGACATTTGAGCTATATAACTCCTTCCAATTGTCCAATGAAGATGATAAAAATAAATTTAGTATAGTGACTGAAAAATGTGACCATCACTGCAAAGCTCAGATTAATGAATTTTATGAGAGATTCGTCTTTAAAACAAAAGTACAGAAAGATGTAGAATCCATAGATTGTTTCATTAGTAATTTTTTTCCATTTTTTTTTTTCATATAAATTTTGAGTCCCCAATTCATTTTTTCCAATTAAGAGGCAATTTAGCATTGCCAATCCACCTACCTGGCACATCTTTTAATTGTGAGGGTGAAACCCACGCAAACACAGGAAGTATGTGCAAACTCTGCACGGACAGTAACCCAGAGCCGGGATCGAACCTGGGACCTCGGCGCCCTGAGGCAGCAGGGCTAACCCACTGCGCCACCGTGCTGCCCAATTTCATTACTGATTTAAGATTAAAGTCATAAACCTGCAACTTCTCAACCCTTTCAGACTCAATGATTTGGGATCAAATTGTTTGTGACATCAAAGATGAAAAGCTAAGAGAACGTTTATTAAAGCAAAAAGATATAAAATTGGAAGATGCAATTGAAATGTGTAGAGCGAATGAGTCCGATATACTGATTAAAGAAAAACGCACATAAAAGCACCTCGGGCCAACTGCGTTGGATCTGTGGCGCAGCAGAGAAATGAGCACGTTTCGGCAGCAACTGTATTGCGCATGCACATAGGCGTTCTGCACATGCGCACTTCAACAAACTACGCAATTTGGACGAAGACCGTTCTGTGCATGCGCGCAACCAATTTGCGCATGACGAAAGCAACGTCATGATGTGTGTTGTGCACACGCCCACCCACAGAAAAAATGCCCAGCACATGGAAAAGTTTACTCCAAATGTGGCAAAATGAATCACTTTGCTGCGCAGTGCAGATCTGCATTAAAAGGGTCACACTTTAAAGCACCAAATTCAATAAAGAAAAATATGAATGTTCAGAATGTTCATACAAGTGCAGATACCTCAAATATGGATAACCTTAATGTTGATATAGATGCTTTTGTCTTGAGGATTCTTTCTTTGTGGGCATTGTTGAGAAGTACCAGACAACTGTAAAGAACACTTTCTTTTCACAGATACTGCATCCAATACAGTCGATTAACACGGAAGCTGAATGGAAAACTCCATTGCATGTTAATGGTTCTGAGATTGTGTTCAAACTGGACACTGGAGCAGCTGTTAATTTAATCAGTACTCTTGATTTATCCCAACTACTTCATCGTCCTAAGGTTCAGAAAACTGAGTACCAGTTATGTGACTATAATAGTAACACAATTACTTATTTAGGGTCATGCTATCTCTTCGTGACAAACAATGACACTGTGATATCTTTGCGGTTTGAAATTGTTGAAGCTAGACGTACATCACTGTTAGGTGCACAAGCCTGCCAAGACTTAAACCTTGTGAAACAAATCTACAGCACAGACAAAACTCTTCCACCTGTGCAGGAAGACATTGAAAGCGTACTAGCAAAGTTTCCTCATGTGTATGAAGGTATGGGTACTCTTCCTTTCCAATACAAAATCCAACTAAAGGTGAATGATGAACCAGTGGTACATCCTCCAAGAAGAGTTCCTGCTCCGTTACCTGACCGTCTCAAGCAAGATCTAGAACAAATGCAGCACCCTGGGATTATTTCCAAGATCACAGAACCTACAGATTGGGTAAACTCGATGGTGTGCGTGAAAAAACCCAATGGTGACCTCAGGATTTGTATTGATCCGAAGGATCTGAATTTCAACAACAGATGTGAACACTATCCAATCTTCTGGATAGCAGCAATACTATCATTATCTGGGTGCAAACCATGTTCCGATATTTGGTCACCCAGAAATGTTAACGTTGAGATACCAAAGTTGCACTTGGCCCGAATAAGCTTCAATCCATATTTGTGTATTCTCTGTAACATTTGCAGGAGTCTTGCATTGTGTTCTTGACGAATAGATGACCATATTAAAATGTCATCAACATATATACGAACTCCAACTATGCCTTCTGTCATCTGTTCCATGGCACGGTGGAATATCTCAGATGCTGAGATTACACCAAATGGCATTCTGTTAAAGCAGTAACGGCCATACGGTGTGTTGAATGTGCACAATTTCATGCTTGTGTCATCCAGTTGCATTTGCCAAAAACCCCTCGAAGCATCAAGTTTGGAGAATATCTTGGCATTAGCCATTTCACTAGTTATTTCCTCGTGTTTCGATCCATCCCAGAGGATAAAAAAGCAGATCTGAGATTCCTTGGTGTCGTGAATTTCTTAGGAAAATTCATCCACAACCTTATTTCACGGACAACTGCCTTGCGTCACCTCATAAGGAAGAACACATTCTTCTCATGGACTGCAGAGCACACAAACGAATGGTCAGATCTCAAGTCAGCATTGACTACCGCACCTGTCCTTTCCTTTTTTGACCCTGGGCGAGAAACAAAGATTTCCACAGATGTGAGTCAAAATGGCATTGGAGCAGTCCTCCTTCAAAAGAATGATGATGCTTTTTGGAGACCCATTGCATATGCATCCAGATCTATGACCACCACAGAGCAACATAACACTCAAATCGAGAATACAGAAATTCCATCACTACGTATATGGATTTCCGATATTCACAGTTGAAACAGATCACCGACCACTAGTTCATATAATCAAGAAATATTTGAATGATATGACTCCAAGACTGCAACGAATTATCATGAAACTCAGAAGGTACAACTTTCAACTGGTTTACACTCCAGGGAAGGACATTATAATTGCCGACGCATTACCTCTTGCTATGGAAACAGATGAACAGGAGCCTGAGATAGTTCAACTTGTAGAAGCTCAAGCGGAATTTAGCTGAAACTCTTCCTGTCTCTGATGAAAAACTCCAGCTCATCGGAGCAGAAACTGAAAAAGGTGAAGTGTTACAACGAGTAATCAGCCATATGAGAAAAATGGTTGGCCGAAAGGAAGCTGTTCAAATTTCAGAAATATTAGATCTAATCTCACTGTCGTAGATTATTCATATAGAATTTACAGTGCAGAAGGAGGCCATTCGGCCCATCGAGTCTGCACTGACTCTTGGAAAGAGCACCCTACCCAAGGTCAACACCTCCACCCTCTCCCCATAACCCAGTAACCCCACCCAACACTAAGGGCAATTTATCATGGCCAATCCACCTAATCTGCACATCTTTGGACTGTGGGAGGAAACCGGAGCACCCGGAGGAAACCCACGCACACACTGGGAGGATGTGCAGACTCCGCACAGGCAGTGACCCAAGCCGGAATCGAACCTGGGACCCTGGAGCTGTGAACCAATTGTGCTATCCACAATGCTACCGTGCTGCCCGTGAAGATGGATTTCTACTTTGTCTCGATCGTCTTGTCATTCCTACAACGCTAAGACACATGATCCTCCAGAAGGTTCATGAAGGTCATTAGGTATAGAAAAGTGTAAACGTCGAGCGAGGCAAGCAGTATATTAATCTGGAATAAATACTGACAGCCAATTTTGTGCTAGAATGTGAGACATGCCAGTGAAATCAGTCGATACAGAGAAAAGAGAAACTCCCAACTCACGATCTCGAGACAATTCCGTGGTCGAAAGTTGGTATTGATCTTTTTCATTTTCATGGTCATGATCATTAACTATTTTTCAAACTACCAGGAAGTAATGAAAGTGTCTGATTCTACTTCGAAATCCATGATCAAAGTGACTAAAGAAATATTTGCTCATCATGGGATACCTTGCAGAGTTATGACAGACAATGGACCTTGCTTTGATAGTAATGATTGGACAGAATTTGCTTGTAACTATAATTTCACTCATATCACATCTAGTCCTCTTTATTCGCAATCTAATGGCAAGGTTGAAAAAGGCATTCACATTGTGAAACAACTTTTTAAGAAAGTACTTGACTCTGTGTCAGCTATGCTCTTAGCTCAGTTGTTAATGAATAGATCATTGCGTACAACTCTTCTATGATCTACAACTAGCTAATCCTCATCTTTAGAGAAAATGCAGCATCAAAAGCATCTTCAGGAGAAATACTGCAATTAACATTTGAAATCGATGGAACCACTTGATCCAGATGATCTTGTGAGAATTTAGATTCCCACTGGAAGATGGTCGACTGAGCTAAGGTCATACGCCAAGCAGCAACTCACTCGTATATTGTTAAAGCGACTGATGGTTCTGTTCTTAGAAGAAACCGACGTGCTCTTTTGAAAGTCGAGTCTTCTCAAACTTTATTTCCGTGTCTTAAGTTTGATGGTAATTTCTTACATACTACGACAGGACCTGATGATGAACAAGGTGACTTCCAGAAGCCATTGGAAACATCTGTAACTCAATCGACTGGATTGAGGAGATCATCAAGAATCAGAAAGAAACCTGAAAGACTTAATTTGTAAAAACGAACAAATCTTTAAAAATTTTGACTGACTTGTTAACTTTTGGCATACATATGAATGTATCATGGAATATCATTTCTTACATTTTCCTGTTTGTGCTGGACAAACTTCTAAAAAAAAAAAGGGGGGATGTAATGATATGTATAATCTAAGGAGACTAATGGGTTAACATGGTGATTTTCATGTATCTCAACACTAGATAGCATACGGTAAAGTTTTCTTTATTGTTGAACTATTGTCGACTGATTAGCTGCCTATCTGAGCGACATACATCACTCAATCACGACAGCCAGACCTAGAATCAGATAACTGATGGAGATGCATTGAGTAAGAACCAGGCAAAAATTGGTTGAGGTGTTATTTAACTGCTATTCTTTTATCAGGTGGATGTACCTTTAAGAAATGGGTGTTTTTCAAATAGCTGCAGTGATGTCAGTGTGTGAGTGGAGCTGGGCTGTCTGTCTGGCTTTTACTTTTGTTTTGAACTGGCAGCTGCAGTGTGTTTAGTTTTGTTTTCAGAGTTGGAGAGCTGCATGTGAACCAAGCAGATGTGTGTATTGATCTTTCTCTCTGCAAGTTAAAGAATGCCTTCAGCTCATTGATGATTTCAAAGCAATACCTGTTTCTGTAGAGAATTTAAACCTGCTGCCTTTATTTAAAAAGGGTTGAACTTATGGATGTTGTTTGGGAAGTTATTAAGGGTTATCTATAGAGTACTGTATCTTTTGGGGGGTTGTCAGGGTTGGTAGTTGATAAACTGTGTACTATGTGTTTATAAAATGTTAATTGGATTCATAGAATAAATATTGTTTTTGTTTAAAAATACTTTTAGTTCTCCGTTGCATCACACCTGTAAAGTGGGCCTCTGTGCTCTCCATAACCAAAATCTATTAAAAGTTGTGGGTCAGGTGAACTCCATGGTACACTTTGGTGTTCTCTAAACCCTGGCCCATAATAAATTAATAGTATGAAGATTAACTCCAGCATGTATTCAAAAGCTGAGGATTGGGAGCAGCACCTGACTTTCTGAAAATTCCATTTTATCTGTCCGTGGATCACTCCTGAAAGTTTTCATCTCATATCCAAAAAGTCAGCTCCAGTGTGTGTCAAGCTCAGCACTCTCTTAATGTTATTGTACATGCTGGCTCTCGGATGCAGCATTCATCGGCAGTGCAGACCTTCCTTAATACTGAATACCGCTTCACACTCCACATTTGGCTAATGACTGTTACTGTTTATTTGTACCTTCACAACATTATACTGAGTCTTTCACTGGTCGCCCCCACTGTTGCACACCTGATGGCCATCAGATGTGTGATTCAAATTAATTCTTTCCCCCATAAGTTGTCTATGTAAGATAAACATTCACAGTATATGGAGATGAATAATGGGCTTATCATTGGCTTCTTTCAATTTAAGCAAGTTCCAGTATTTCCATTACTGACATTCCATTCAGCCCTATTCCATTCAGCAGCCTGGTGGCAAAGTGTTAGTGCTGCTGCCTCACAGTGCCAGAGACCCGGATTCAATTCCAGCCTTGGGTGACTGTCTGTGTGGAGTTTGCACTTTCTCTGCGTGTCTGTGTGGATTTCCTCCAGGTGATCCGGTTTGCCCCCGCAGTCCAAAGATGTGCAGGTTAGGTGATTGGCCATGCTAAATTGCCCCATAGTATCCAAAGATGTCCAGGTTAGGTGGGGTTATGGGGATAGGTAGGGTGCTCTTTCAGAATGTCGGTGCAGACTTGATGGGCCGAATGATCTCCTGTACTTTAGGGATTCTACGGATTTTATGTTTAATTCACTATTCATTTCTATATTTGTTGAGCAACATTGACTTTCCATGTCCCCAATGTGTTAATTTCAACATTTTTGTCTTCATCTGCAAACTTCTCTCACCTCACTTTATCCCATCTCTCCGTAACCTTCTCCTGCCCTCCATTTCAGCTCGTAACCTATGCCTTTCTGTACCTGGATGGTTTATCCTCCCTGAAGGGAAGTCTGGCCGGCGATAGGATCTTTTGGTCCCGGGATACTTACTGTAGCTGCTAAGATGTTGAAGGCTGTTGGCTGGCTGAAGTGCTGCATTCCCATGCCCCCTGTAAAATTGAAAATGACGACCATGATGTTTTTGTCATTGTGTGCCCGAGTGTGATTACAAATGAAGTCCTGAATACAGTGATGCAACAGGGGGCCATTCTTGCCAGCGGGATCTTCCAGTATGAACAGGACCCTAGTCTCTACTGGCTGTTGGCACCCAGTAATTTGCAAAACAGCAGTAGTGCTAAAGATAATCTGAAATCAAGTTCTGTGGCGTGTCTGACAAGGTCACTTTACTTCACATGGCGTACTAAACAGTAACTGCAAAGATCTGACAGGTTGCAGTTTGCATTTTTGGCCTCATTCTTTGAATCACACTTCCATTTTGGAAGAAGAATAATTCCCGAGAGCTTTGATTTTTGTCTAACTAAATGGAGAGTGACCAGCATTTGTGCTTTATTAATATTTCAGTAAAAATCTGGCCCATTACATTGAATATTTAAGCCTACCCAGGACTTCATCTTGACTGTATTGCTATAATTAATTTTGACTGGAAAGTTTTTAATTCATGTGCGGTAGTATATGCTTAAATAGACATAACACACCCACATAATCTCTATATGTGCAAATTAGGCGATGATTATGAATGTAATACAGATTTTAATATTTCATTTGCAAGATGTCACATGCACCTGCTTATTATTTTCCACTTTGGGCAGATGTGTACTGCCACATTAGCTGAGTCTCAAAAGCTTAAAAACATCTACATTTGTTTGTTCCACAAAAATCATTTGAAGAGAATTGGCACGATGCACTGGCATTCTCCACAAATCAATGTTGTTATTTTCCACGTTGGCTTCATGCCTGAATATTACGTGTTAACACTAACTACTGCTGTTTCTAATGGTAAAAGCTTGCCAACCATCCATTCCAAATCTTATTTGTAAAGTCTTGCAATGTTTAACACAAATGGAGTCCTCCGACCGTGGACCATCCTGATTGTCAATGCTGACCTGATGCCCCATATTTTTAAAACCCCCTTTGGTGTGCAACTGTTTATTATAGCAAAAGATCAGAATTTAAGAAATATAAATATATTTAAACTCTTTGCCAGTAAAGAATCGCAGGCAAAACCATGGCAATTTCAGAACATAAACTAGTGTTAAAGCCACAATTGATGATGAAGCAGTGATGCAATGTGGGGATGAGGTTTCCAGCCGCTCTCGCCAGCGGGATCTTCCGGATTCTGCGGGTTTCCTAGTGAGGGGGCATGGATTCAATGGAAAACCCCATTGACAGCAGCAGGACCAAAAGATCTTCTCGCCGGCCAATGATAGGCCGCTGAGAAACACAACCGCAGGGGCGTGGAGAATCCCCCCTCAATGTTTTTAAGCAAGCTATGTAACAGATTTATATTTTTCTTTTTAGTGATCAAATTAGTACTATTAAGGCCATTGGGGTCCGATTGTAGGATTGTGAAATGTGGAATATGGTAGATTAATATCCTGGGAGATTTGCTTTGTAACTCTCAGAGAGAGTTTGAGTTTTATTTTAGAAACTTTACCAGTGGCTAGTCAATGTCTTCAAGAGCGTGAGCTGTGAAAAGCGTACGCTATTAATTAGGTAACTGACAAATTGTGTTAAATTGTTTGTCATGTTTGATAATTCCGAATCAGGTTAGTCACTGGATTAGACACTGATTAAAACATTTAGTTTTTATGATAAAGCATTTTCAGTTGTATTAGACAAAAATATATAGGAGCAGAGTTAGGCCATTTGGCCCATCAGGTTTGCTCTACCATTCACTCATGCCTGATCTGTTTCTCATCTGCATTCTCCAGCCTTCTCCCTGTATTCTCTGATCCCCTATTAATCAAGAACCTATCTGTCTTTGTCTGAAAGACTCTCAGTGACTTGGCCTCCACAGCCTTCTGCGGCAATACATTCCACAGATTCATCACCCTCTGGCTGAAGAGATTCCACTTCATCTCAGTTTTAATAACAATACTAATCTTTATTAATGTCACAAGTAGGCTTACATAAACACTGCAATGAAGTTACTGTGAAAATCCCCCAGTCGTCACACCACGGCGCCTGTTCGGGTACACTGATAGAGAATTCAGATTGTCCAAATTACCTAACAGCATATCTTTTGGGACATGTGGGAGGAAACCGGAGCACCCGGAGGAAACCCATGCAAACACAGGGAGAATGTGCCGACTCAGCATAGACAGTGACCCAAGCCGGGAATCAAACCTGGGACCCTGACACTGTGAAGCAACAATATCGTCCCTACAGTCTGAGGCTGTGCCCCTGGGTTCTAGTTTCTCTTAATAATGGAAACATCTTCTCCTTGTCCACTCTATCCAGGCCTCTCAGTATTCTGTAAGTTTCAATTAGATCCCCTCTTCATCCTTCTGATCTCCATCGAGTAAAGACTCAGAATTCTCAACCGCTCCTCATGTGACAAGCCCTTAATTACCGGGATCATTCTTGTGAACCTCCTCTGGACCCTTTCCAAGGTCAGCACATCCTTCCCTAGATATGGGGCTCGAAACCACTCTCAATATTCCATATGGGGTCTGACCAGAGTTTTCCTAACTGCCAACTAAACCTGCATGTTAACATTAAGAGAGTCCTGAACTAGGATTCAAAAGTCCCTTTGTGCTTCAGATTCCAGAAGCCTTTCTCCATTTAAAAAACAGTCTTTTCCTCTATTCTTCTTACCAAAGTGCATAAAGTCACACTTTTCCACATTGTATTCCTTCTGCCACTTTTTTTCCCCCTCTCCTAGCCTGTCCAAGTCTTGCAGTCTCCCCAATTGCTCAACACTACCTGGCCCTCTACATATCTTTGTACCATCTTCAAACCCAGCAACAATGCCTTCAGTTCCTTCTTCCAGATCATTGATGTATATCGTGAATAGTTGTGGTCCCAAAATTGACCCCTGCGGAACATCACTAGTCACCGGCTGTCAGCCTGAAAAAGTCAGTCAATCCTCTATCCATACAGTACCTTGTCCCTAACACCATGGGCTCTTATCTTATTTAGCAGCCTCCTGTACGGTTCCTTGTCAAAGACCTTTTGGAAATCCAAATGGATCACCTCTCCTTTGTCTAACCTCCTCAAATAATTCTAAAACGTATTATTTGAACTGAAACAGGATGCCACTCTTAATTATATAAAGGAACATTTATTACTTTGTCACAGTTCTAAATCATTGACTGTTTACTCTGGTGCATTGCAGATTTTTTGTTTGGGGATATGCAAATGTAAAACTTGAACAAAAGAACACTTTTGAAAAGTAGCCCAATCTGTGGTGAAATTTCTGGCCAGGTGCGAGGTTATGTCCAAAGTGGGAACCCTTGGTCTATGTATGGAGTCCTCCACTTTATTTCCTTGGTCTATGTATGGAGTACTCCACTACATTTCCTTGGTCTATGCATGGCTTACTCCACTTCACTTCCTTGGTCTATGTATGGAGTACTCCCCTTCATTTCCTTAGTCTATGTATGGAGTACTCCACTTCATTTCCTTGGTCTATGGATGGAGTACTCCACTTCATTTCCTTTGTCTATGTATGGGGTACTCCACTTCATTTCCCTGGTCTATGTATGGGATACTCCACTTCATTTCCTTGGTCTGTGTATGGAGTCTTCCACTTCATTTCCTTGGTCTATGCATGGCTTACTGCACTTCATTTCCTTGGTCTATGTATGGAGTACTCCACTTCATTTCCTTGGTCTGTGTATGGAGTCCTCCACTTCATTTCCTTTGTCTGTGTATGGAGTCTTCCACTTCATTTCCTTGGTCTATGTATGGCTTACTGCACTTAATTAACTTGGTCTGTGTATGGAGTCCTCCACTTCATTTCCTTGGTCTATGTATGGGGTACTCCACTTCATTTCCTTGGTCTATGTATGGAGTCCTCCACTTCATTTCCTTGGACTCTGTATGGAGTCCTCCACTTAATTTCCTTGGTCTATGTATGGGGTACTCCACTTCATTTCCTTGGTCTATGTATGGAGTACTCCACTTCATTTCCTTGGCGTATGTATGGAGTACTCCACTTCATTTCCTTGGTCTGTGTATGGAGTCCTCCACTTCATTTCCTTGGACTCTGTATGGAGTCCTCCACTTAATTTCCTTGGTCTATGTATGGGGTACTCCACTTCATTTCCTTGGTCTATGGATGGAGTCCTCCACCTAATTTCCTTGGACTCTGTATGGAGTCCTCTACTTAATTTCCTTGGTCTATGTATGGAGTCATCCACTTCATTTCCTTGGACTCTGTATGGAGTCCTCCACTTAATTTCCTTGGTTTATGTATGGGGTACTCCACTTCATTTCCTTGGTCTATGTATGGAGTCCTCCACCTAATTTCTTTGGACTCTGTATGGAGTCCTCCACTTAATTTCCTTGGTCTATGTATGGAGTCCTCCACTTCATTTCCTTTTACTCTGTATAGAGTCCTCCACTTCATTTCCTTGGACTGTGTATGGAGTCCTCCACATAATTTCCTTGGACTATGTATGGAGTACTCCACTTCATTTCCTTGGTCAATGTATGAAGTCCTCCACTTCATTTCTTGATCTGTATATGGAATACTCCATTTCCTTTCCTCTGTGAAGCGTTTAGTTACCAGAGTGAAACACAGTAAATGCTGATGCTGTGTTCTGTTCTAAAGGTGGACCCCATTTCTAAATTTAATATAAAGATCTTCTCCCAAAAAGTGACAATTAGGGCTGATGACTGATTATTTTTAAATAGTTCTTTTTCCCTAAACTCCTTTTTAGGTTCAGTCCTGCATCACACACAACTACCGTGCCACACAGTGGGTTAGCAGTGTATTCCCCTGTCTCTACCAATGTTTACCCTTAATCAGGTGATACCAAAATTGATTTTTTTAATTGAATTATTTTTCCTAAACAGCGTTGCTCAGCAGATGATCTGGCAGATTGGAAGATTTTTAAGTTAAGATAACCTATATTCAACAAGCCTTGGCATGGTTCGTTCCCTGTGCTTTGTTGTCCTTGCCACTGAAATTCCTTTTTAAGGTTGTGTAGTTAATATTTGTTCAAATTTGAAGCGTTAGACTGGCATGCAGATATACAACTTTGTTGGACCTTATCAGTGTTACATTTCATCCATTGGTTCACAGCATACTTGTGGCATCATGGGAATTTAAATTTAGAACTTGGCAAAAGATTGTCAGCTTTAGCAAGGTACAAGTTGTCCAAAAGGAAAAGAAACACTGCGATCAGCCATCTCATTGCATTGGCGTTGTCAACCGTTTATATTTGCGTATTTAATGTCCTGAACTAGTGTAGCTGGAAAGCATTATTCAGCACTAACTACAGTTATACAGTTTGAAGTGATATTTGATTTCCAACAGCAATATCCCTTTATGGTCACTGTTAGCAATTGTACTGCTCTAGGTGCTGTGCTTTTTCAAAATCAACTGAAGATGACATTGAAGGATAGGTGTGGAAGAATATAATGGAACTGGGTGCATACTATCAACATTGACAGATGGTGCAGAATGTTCCACAATTATTTTTAAATGTATGCGCTGGGACTTTCTGAGCGCCAGAGTTTGTTATGCGAGAATGACGTATTTCTTGTGGTAAACTCTTGCGTTTAGCACATTTGGAACAGTGGCGGGGGGCGGAACCTTGTCGGAAGAGAGAAATTTATTGGAAACCTGAAAGTTGATTAGGAAACAGAGATGAGATTTTGGTGGCTAGAATTCCAAAAGCAGGATTATGAAAGTTGAATGGAGAAGAGTTGAAATAATATAAATGACACCTTGTAGCTTGTTATCGTGGTGTCAAATGACTCTCAAACACTTCATTCACATAATGCATAGAACAAAGAAAAGTACAGCACAGGAACAGGCCCTTTGGCCCTCCAATCCTGCACCGACCATGCTGCCCGTCTGAACCTAAATCCCTGTGTTGAATTACTTCTTGGAGTTAACTGATTGTTATACAGGCAAGTGCATTAGTTTTGCTGAACCAGCAATATTATTTGCAATAAATATCATATATATCATTGAGAATACAAAGGTCTCAAAGGCATGTGGGGCTGGAGGAGATTAGAGGTAGGGAGGGAGTGAGGCCATGGAAGGATTTGAACATCAGAATAAGCATTTTAAGATTTAAATGTTGATTGAGCCAGAGCCAGTGTAGGTCAGTAAGGACAAGGATGATGGGTGAAATTAAGCAGTCTTGGTGTTGGAGCGGATATTTGGGTGGAGGCTCATCTCAGAATGAAACACAACTTCCAGGTTATGAACTGTCAGAGTGGGAATGGAGTATGTGGCAGAGACGAGAAACAGTGGCTTCGGTCTTCCCAATATTTGGTTGGAGGAAATGTCTTTTCATGCAATACTGGATGTCAAACAAGCAGATGGCAAATTAGAGACAGTGGAGGGACTGGGAGAGGTGTGGTGAGATGAAGCAGGGTGTCCTCAGGCAGTGTCGATGTGAAACCCAACATGTTCTCAGGTGATGTTGCCAAGGATTAGCAGGTTTAAGGATGCGGGAGTGGGGGAAACCCCCCAGAAAAAGTCAACAATTAAATGTGTTTTTATGACCAAGCCTATAACTCAGTGTCACTTGAAAAGGTGTTCGATGTTAGTTTTAGCTGCAACTTGACATAAACGTGGAGTTGTGTACGTATTTTTAAATGTTAGGGAATGTAGAGAAACCTCCACAATCGGACAGCTGACACAATTGTGTGCAATAATTTTTCTAATTGTCAGTTTTGTATTATGTGGATATGGAAAAATGCTGGACCCGTCTCTCCGACTCCAGTTGCTGAGATGGTTGGTTTCTCCACTGTTGTATCCTCATATTCGCTGAGACAGAATGATGGAATGTTATTCGGACATGAGGGTATCGCAGAGTCATTGAGGTCTGTAATCTGTTTCTTGTCGTGAGAGCAGATATTTTTCAAAAGGCAAGGAGGTGAGATTGTCCTTCACTCCTAATGGTGTGTCCTGATTATCCCTGCAGCAGGAGTAAGCACCACAAGAAGTTGTTCGAGATAGGGGTATTATTAGCATGTGGTAACAGTGAAGGCTTACAGGCATTTGATACATTAACACTACAGTTGGAATTGCATGCATTCTTAAGTGTAAGCTTACATTTACACAACATTTCTCTTTGCACAAGCAACATGACTGTTAACAGTAAACAGTCTCCAATCCAGATCTAGCACCTGACCTGTCTCTGGAGTACAGTCCCCTCTTAACACTAGGGCTCAAACCTTCCGATATGGCGAGAAGCCTATGACTCAACTTAGGTTGCTGATGCGGGTCGAGGCCTTGAGGATGTCCAGATATGTGTACATGCATGGTATTTATGTGGGAAGTTTAAACGTCCGATTGTTAGTTTTACACTGCCCAGATGGCTCCCTGATTCCAAAAACAGTGGGATCAGATGGCCAGAACATGGGAGATTTGGGCTGTTGTTGCTAAAATTAGCCTGGCTATTAGACTAATTTACTTAGTGCTTTCCCTAGCAGGTTTAAAAGCAGCTGGAAGGTCAAAGCACAGCCACGCCAAAGCAGTCTTCAGGGGGATGAGGGAGTGGACAAACACTGTTGGGAGTTGAGGGGTTGAACACTATTGGGCGGTGAGCGCTGTCATGGGTAGGACGAGTGAGGGGGTGTGAACACTGTTGGGGTGAGTGAGGGGGGGTGAACACTATCGGGAGCGAGGGAGTGGATGGTGAACACTATCGGTGTGAACACTTGGGTGAGGGAAGGGATATGAGCACTGCACGGGTGAGGGAGGGGGTGTGCACGCTTTCAGTGGGGGGTGGTGTGGGAGAGGTGTGATCGCTGTCAGGGGAATGGTTGAGGGAGGGGGTGTGAACGCTGTCGGCAGGTAAGGGAGGTGGTGTAACCATGTCCCGGGTGGGGGGGGGGGGAGGTGAATGCTGTCGGAGTGTGAGGGAAGAGGTGTGAATGCTGTCAATGGGGAGGGTGAGTGAGAGAGGGGGCTTAATCACTGTCGGGGGCTGGTGAGGAGGGGCTGTGAACATTGAGCGGGGGAGAGGTGAGGGAGGGATCACGATCGATGTTAGGGGGGGATGAGGGAAGAGGTGTGAATGCTGTCAGTGGGTGGGGGAGGCGGAAGTGAGGTACGGGGCATGAATGCTGTCGTTGGGTGAGTGAGGGAGGTGAATACTGTCAGTGAGGGGAGTTTGCTTTACTGGCAGTGGCAGCTCCATTTTAAACCATTGACATCAATGAACTGGGGACAATTCTGAAGGGACGTTTCTTTAGCTCATGATGAGAAAAGGGGGCATGGCTGCAATGTACTTGCATCTTGACAATTGGCCACCTCACTCTGGTCATTTCTGCAGCTCGGTATCGGAAGATGCAAAGATTGTAACATAATATAGTAAATGGGCAGATTAAATCCGAGTCCGTATTGGATGTACCCTTCAATGTACTGAAAGTTCTGGGGCACATCCTCACTGCAGAAATATATAATCATCAAGACAAAGCAATTTACACCAGTTCTAATGTAAATGTAGCTGATGAGGCACTAGAAAGAATTTGAGGTGTCAAGGACTTGATAAATGTGTCAAGGAGTATATATTGTTTCCATGACGGAAACCTGCACAGACCAGCACGGTAGCATTGTGGATAGCACAAATGCTTCACAGCTCCAGGGTCCCAGGTTCGATTCCGGCTTGGGTCACTGTCTGTGCGGAGTCTGCACATCCTCCCCGTGTGTGCGTGGGTTTCCTCCGGGTGCTCCGGTTTCCTCCCAAAGTCCAAAGATGTGCAGGTTAGGTGGATTGGCCATGATAAATTGCCCTTAGTGTCCAAAATTGCCCTTAGTATTGGGTGGGGTTACAGGGTTTGGGGATAGGGTGGAGGTGTTGATCTTGGGTAGTGTGCTCTTTCTAAGAGCTGGTGCAGACTCGATGGGCCGAATGGCCTCCTTCTGCACTGTACATTCTATGATAATCTATGATGATTCCTTTCCACCAATCAATTAAATTCCTCCATTGTCTTAGTTACCATTCGTCTTTGGGTAAATAGGTAAAGTAAAGTCGTCATATTCCCAGATAACCATGAGCTGCTTTTCCCTTTGAGGGGGAGAACTGACTGGTGGTGATTTAACCTGAGGATCACCACACCTCAGGCGAGGGAAAAAGTTGAGAAGGTGGGGCCGTCATGGATAACTTAAGCCGATACGGGAATTGAACCCACGCAACCCGCGCAGCTGGCCTCGCTCTGCACCACAAACCAGACGTCCAGCCAACTGAGCTAAACTGGCTCCCGGTTAACCAGTTAATATAGTACAAGTGAAAGTTTTATTGGCAGAAAACTATGCATTTGAAATCTGGGATTTAAGTAATTGGGAAAAATTTTATAAGATTCATGTTTGGTTGAATCATCAATTTAAATCCGAGACATTTTCTGTTTTCAATCTGTTCTCGAATTGGAAGTGAATGTTATTGTTTGTGACTTAATGTGAATAAAATGACTTAAATGTTGTATAAATGTTGCTTTTAATTTTTTTTCGTGTTTTTTTTCCAGGATCAATACATAGTATTTCAGTTATTACAAAGTCTACTGGATTCCTCGTAAGTATGAAAGTATTTTATCTGCAAAATTCAGTTGAACATACATTGATATCAAGTTAAAGCCTCCCTTGGCTCCACTTGGGGCTGATGAGTCTTCACAGTATTGATGAATGGCTTGCTGTTAAAATACTTACAAATAACTTGAGGGGGTTTTAAGAGGGGAGTGGGTGGCTGTGTGGGCTGGGGGACGCTGGGTGGCGGTGAGTCCCCGGGGGTGAGGGTGATTTAGAGATGTGGATCAGAAATTGGCTAGCTGAAAGAAGACAGAGGGTGGTGGTTGATGGGAAATGTTCAGAATGGAGTACAGTCACAAGTGGAGTACCACAAGGATCTGTTCTGGGGCCGTTGCTGTTTGTCATTTTTATCAATGACCTAGAGGAAGGCGCAGAAGGGTGGGTGAGTAAATTTGCAGACGATACTAAAGTCGGTGGTGTTGTCGATAGTGTGGAAGGATGTAGCAGGTTACAGAGGGATATAGATAAGCTGCAGAGCTGGGCTGAGAGGTGGCAAATGGAGTTTAATGTAGAGAAGTGTGAGGTGATTCACTTTGGAAGGAATAACAGGAATGCGGAATATTTGGCTAATGGTAAAGTTCTTGAAAGTGTGGTTGAGCAGAGGGATCTAGGTGTCCATGTACATAGATCCCTGAAAGTTGCCACCCAGGTTGATAGGGTTGTGAAGAAGGCCTATGGAGTGTTGGCCTTTATTGGTAGAGGGATTGAGTTCCGGAGTCGGGAGGTCATGTTGCAGCTGTACAGAACTCTGGTACGGCCGCATTTGGAGTATTGCGTACAGTTCTGGTCACCGCATTATAGGAAGGACGTGGAGGCTTTGGAGCGGGTGCAGAGGAGATTTACCAGGATGTTGCCTGGTATGGAGGGAAAATCTTATGAGGAAAGGCTGACGGACTTGAGGTTGTTTTCGTTGGAGAGAAGAAGGTTAAGAGGAGACTTAATAGAGGCATACAAAATGATCAGGGGCTTGGATAGGGTGGACAGTGAGAGCCTTCTCCCGCGGATGGATATGGCTGGCACGAGGGGACATAACTTTAAACTGAGGGGTAATAGATATAGGACAGAGGTCAGAGGTAGGTTCTTTACGCAAAGAGTAGTGAGGCCGTGGAATGCCCTACCTGCTACAGTAGTGAACTCGCCAACATTGAGGGCATTTAAAAGTTTATTGGATAAACATATGGATGATAATGGCATAGTGTAGGTTAGATGGCTTTTGTTTCGGTGCAACATCGTGGGCCGAAGGGCCTGTACTGCGCTGTATTGTTATATGTTCTATGTTCTATGTTCTACTTGCTGATGATATAAAATGATATCGTCACGTTGTAGTCAAAGGCAAATTGTTAGCTTTCTCAGGGATATGGACCATGTAAACCAATGTATTGAGGAATGATAGATAATCATAAGTTGATGCAATCAGAACAGAAGCAGGCTCTCCTTTAGCAAACATGAAAAAAAGCAGTTTTAGACATTACTATTAATCATTCACAAAATTGAGTTTTGCGTGAAGGACCTTGAGGGGTATTGGCAGTGTGAATCTTCTGCATGTAAATTCTATGATTCTATGAATGGAGGGAACCTGTTACCTCTCATTAATAAGAATAATTACTTTTAATTGTCACAAGTATGAAGTTACTGTGAAAAGCCCCTAATCGCCACAGTACATCAAGAACAAGGGAGAACAGATTCAAAATAATGGGCAAAAGAGTAGAACTGATGCGAGGAAAAAATGGTTTGACTCAGAGTCTGGCATGAACTTTCTGAGAGGGTGGTGGTGGCATGTTCGATTGAGGCATTGAAAAGGGAATTGAATTGTTATCTGGAAGGAAATAATTTCCAAGGCTCCAGGGAGTGAGACCAGGTAGAATGCTCTTTCACAGGTCCAGTGCAGACTCAATGGGCCAAATGGCCTCCTGCATTGTAAGGTTCAGTGATTCTAATTCTGTGAAGCTAATTACGTGTCACAATTTGGGCTTCTCTTTATCCACATTTATCCAAAAGCAACTTTCAAGGGCAGACCGAGGGCGATTTAACTAATCGACTTTGTGATGCGATGAGGCCAATGAATCTCACCAGAGGCCGCGCGCGTGATTCTCGATACATGATTCGCGAAATTCAACTGAACCTCGTGACACTTCACGATCAGGATCTTGCACATGCTGGGCACGATCAGATTAACATATTCAAATAAGCCATACGGCTCATTTAAATATGTCTGTCCCCTGGGCAGCACGGTGGCACAGTGGTAGCACTGCTGCTTCACGGCGCCTAGGTCCCAGGTTTGAGCCCGGCACTGGGTCACTGTCCGTGTAGAGTTTGCACATTCTCCTTGTGTTTGCATGGGTTTCGCCCCCAAAACCCAAAGATGTGCAGACTAGGTGGATTGGCCACGTTAAATTTCCCCTTAATTGGAAAAACTGAATTGGTTACTCTGAATTTTTAAAATAAATGTCTGCCCCGTAATCTCCCAGGGCCTGGAAACTAACGGCCTCGCCAGCGAGGATTCTACCACACACTGTTTAGTACTAATCCACACAAACGTGGACCCTGCCTAACGATACCTGGGTGTCTCCCAAGCCTTTGGAGACCCCTGGGTGGTTGGGCACAGGATTGGGTGGCCCCCTGGTTCTCCCTCTGGCACCCAGGCACCTTGACACTGCTACCCAGGGTGCTTTGGTGGTACTGCCAGGCTGATGGGCACTGCCAGTGTGACACTGGTCTAGGCCTGAGGGGAGGCCATGCACACAAAAGGGCGGATGGGGGGTGGTTTGAAGGGGCCTAATGAAGATTGGGGGATGAAGGGTGGGTTTGCTGAGACTCAGAAGGGGGACTGAGGAGGCCTGAAAAGGGAGAGAGCCCTCAGCGACCCCATTTAGGGGGTGTCCTCACTTAGGGGGGTAATGCCCATGTGTATGGCGGGTGACATTGTCCATGGGGGGTGTGGAGAACCCTCAAGCTCACTTAGAGGTTAGGACACTCTTCCAAAATGACAGCCCAATCTCTGAGGATCTTGTCTTACTGAAGTGTTCATCACCCCACTGCTGAAATTTTTTCTAGGTGTGGGTTAGACCGGGGAGAAACTCCCCAAAACCCAATTGATTTGTTATGTTGTAGGTGTAACATAAGCGGCTTCCTTGTGGTGCACTTGACAAAGGAAGGTTCAGACGTGGAGATAACTTCAACACGTTTATTAAACTATTTACACTTCCATTCCTCGGGTTCGACACCACTGCTAATCCTACTATAGCTACCCAGACTGACTAACCAGCTGCTGCAATCCAAGTGGTGGGTGTAATATTGAATCAACCCTGTGTCTCTACTCACTGACTGTCTCCACTGGAAAGTGGCAGATCATCTGTATATTTGGGTTGGTGTAATGCCCCCCTGTGGTCGTGTCACCTTCTTGTATATCGTGAATGTCTATTGGTCGTGTCCTATTTACTTGATCTATTGGTTGAGTGTATGTGTGTGATGTCACTGGTGCTCCTTCTAGTGTCTAGCTAGCCTACATGCATTTACATTGATGCACATCACCACATCCCCCTTTTTTTATATGTTACATATTTTCTGCACACTTTGAGAAAATTGAACAAAAAACAGGTAGATAAGTTAAGGTATATACAAGTCATGGGAACGGTGATTAAACAATAAGTCCAAATCATTCGTGTGAGTCCAAAAACCATCAATCATCATGGTCAAATGTCTCTCTTGGTTATGAACGCCATCAACTTCCCTGTGCCACAGGAACCAAGAAGTGGTCAAATCACTTCGCTGTCTGATTTGGAGTCCCTTTCTTTCCCGATGTTTGTGATGGTGATGTTGGATCGTATCTTGTAGCTGATAAGTCGTTGACGTTGAAGAGGTACCATCAACAGTGTCATTCGAGGTCATGGATGTGCCATATGTTGAAGTTGGATAAAACTGTACATACTGGTTCTGGCCACATGCTGTGCAGGAAGGGTGAACCTGCTGAGAACCGTTGAAGCTTGTCGAATTGGAAACAGAATTGTTGCTTGCATAAATACCTGGTGATGGTGTGGAACTAGAACCTTGCATCTGATAGGAATATGCCGTCTGGCCAGGCTGGGCTGCAGCAAATCCTGGGCTGTAACTAAGGCATCCAGTCTGTAGTGCAGATTGCGCTTGCGGTAGTCCTCCTTCGGTCTTGATTCCTTTAGTGGGCAATCCATAGTGCTGGCCTGTTTGAGAATATGCTGCATAGACTGCTGGCTGCTGCATGCCTGAATACTGGGTTTGTCCAGCATGAGCTGTCATTGGCTGCACTGCTGCTGTGGAACAATTGTGTGGATGTAGCTGTGATGAATATTGATGTATTCCTCTTGGACTGTAGCCGCTGCTTGTTATTACTGACCCAGTGTAATTGTTAAGTGATCCATCTCCTGTCGTTGTGGCATCTGCTGTCACCCTGAGCGTGCCATCACTGAGGTTGCGGCACTCCCTGTCTGGAGTAAAGTCCGGCTTACGTGAATCAGAGTCGGCGTTTGGTTGCTCCCCATCTGGAGTCTGGTCTGTTTTAACTGAGTCACTGTTGGTTTGTTGATGCTCCCCGTCTGGAGTCTTAGCAGGTTCACTGGAGTCAGCTGAGATTTCTTGAAGTTGCACGTCTGGAGTCGGAACATGCAGGAATGCATTGACTTGTGGTGAGGTTCGAGTGAATGAGGGTGGAAGTACTGTGGTGTCACCGGAGTCACCAGTAGTCTCACAGTGATCGTCGAGTGCCTCTGTACACACTAGCTGAGGTCTGTCACTTTGCACATCGTGCATGGGAAGTTGGATGCTGTCGTCACTCGTCTCACATACTGTGGGTAGATCCTCAGTAGTTGCTTGTTGTTCACTTGGGTTGGGTGAATTGTCAGAGTCTTCATCTGGTGGCGCAAACAATGTGGGTGGACTGTCCTTGTCTTGCTGTTGTCCTTCATTTGGGCTTGGACTGTCATCATCGCTTTGTTCTTCACTGTAGCATGATAGACCGTCACGGTCGTCCTGCTGTGCACTGGACCATGGTAGTCCGTCATGGTCGTCCTGCTGTGCACTGGAGCATGGTAGACTTTCATAGTCTTCTTGCTGTTTACTTGAGCATGGCAGACTTGCATCGTCTGCCGCTAGTTGGTCAGAGGAGGTTGCTAGACCCTCACAGTCTTGTTCCTGCAAGGACAGCGTGTCGGAGTCTTGCGTTGCTTCTATCGTGGAGGCTGTCCACAAGCTCGCTGTGGAGGCTTGTGACACTGGAGTCACTTCTTGTTCGTGCAAGGACTGCGCTCTGGAGTCTTGCATTTTTGCAATTGTGGAGTCTGTCCACGAGCTCACTGTGGAGGCTTGTGACACTGGAGTCACTTCTTGTTCATGCAAGGACTGCGGTGTGGAGTCTTGCGTGTCTACTTTCGTAGAGTCGGGAACCCAGAGCGGTGCGTGGACCACGCTCTGTGTGGCAGCAGGCCGCTCTCTGTGGGCTTGCACCGCTCTCTGTCTCTTGGTTTCAGGCTGCCACTCCATCCTGCACTCACGAGTTGGGATGTCATATCTGCTGGGCTGAAGATCCTCAAATCCGAAGTACGAACCCGCGTCTGCATCGGATTCAGTACGGGGGTAGCCAATGTGCAACACGTCTAGTTGCGGTTCGGATTTGGTACTGGGGTAGCCTCCCAAGGTGAAATGTTCGTCCGAGTCGTAGTCCTCTCTGACCATATCATCACTGTTTGCGTCGGAGCTGGCATTGGGCTTGCGACTTCCATAGAAAATGTAAAGGTCGGTATCGAAGTATTCAAAGTCGGAATCATTGGTTTGGGCGTAGGTAACTGCTTGTTGCAGGGTTCTTCGGGGGTTAATTTCATTTCCTTGTTCAATTTGAGGCATTATGCTGTCATTCCAGGTGAAGAAAGGTTTTATGGCTTTAAAAGATTTTTTCTTTGATTTGGGACGTTTCTCTTTAAATGGGCGTGGTCCGGGACCTCTGACGTCATGATGCATGTGACGTAGCGCGTAGGAAGCGATTGCGCATGCGCAGATCGCTGTTCCTTTACTGATGGTCGTTTTCGTGATTGCGCATGCGCGGCATCTTGCGCATGCGCAAACGGACCTTCCCGTTCTCCGCGCTTCTCGCGCAACTCTGCAAGTGCAGACCCTTTAGAAAGATGGCCGATGATCAAAACTGTTGTCTGCTCCGGGATCTCGGCATCGTGATGAGTACTGGCGCTTCTCTTACCATTTCTTGCTGGTTGGAGTGTGTTTTCCTCACACAATTTACCGAATTTGTCCAGAACTGCCTGGAAGTCGCTCCTGTTTTGCACCTTGGAGAACTTGAATTTTTTTAAAGATTTCTTCTGCTCTTGCACCAGCGATGGTAAGGAGAAGCTGTGTTTTTTCAGGATCGGCCACTTCTTCTAGTTCGGCTGTCACCAGGACGATTTCAAACTTTTGCCGGAATGCCCACCAGTTTTCGTGGAGATCGCCGTGGCACTGAAGCTGCTGCGGGACCCGGATCTCGAACATCTTGCCTGGGTATCGTTGCTGGTTGTCACTGTACTTTGAGGTATTGCTATGTGAACAGTTCAGTCCTGGTACCATGATTTGTTATGTTGTAGGTGTAACATAAGCGGCTTCCTTGTGGTGCACTTGACAAAGGAAGGTTCAGACGTGGAGATAACTTCAACACGTTTATTAAACTATTTACACTCCTTTTCCTCAGGTTCAACACTACTGCTAATCCTACTATAGCTACCTAGACTGACTAACCAGCTGCTGCAATCCAAGTGGTGGGTGTAATATTGAATCAACCCTGTGTCTCTACTCACTGACTGGCTCCACTGGAAAGAGGCAGATCATGTGTGTGGTGTCCTTTATATATGGGTTGGTGTAATGCCCCCCCTGTGGTCGTGTCACCTCCTTGTGTATCATGAATGTCTATTGGTCGTGTCCTATCTACTTGATCTATTGGTTGAGTGTGTGTGTGTGATGTCACTGGTGCTCCCTCTAGTGTCTAGCTAGCCTACATGCATTTACATTGATGCACATCACCACACCAATAAATGACTTAAGTGTGATTGAATAGTGGTGTGGATCTCTCCCCAAAAGCCAGTGAGGAACGCCCAGCCAAACTCACCCAAAATGACACTTGGAACATTTTTCATTGAATCGCCCTCCTGATGTTCCCATGCAAATTAATTTTATTTCATCCAGTCACTGGGATTTTCAAGAAATGATTAGCACTCTACTGTGGTACCACTTGCAATAGTGTGAGATATTCATAGAGATGAACAGCCTGTTGATTAATTGCTTTTTAAACTGGGTACCTCCCATTCTCAGGTATTTCTATCATTACAAGGGGCACAAGTTCACAAGTTCAAGGTGAGAGGTAATAGGTTCAGTGGAGATGTGCGGGGGAAGTGTTTTACACAGAGGGCGGTGATGGCCTGGAATGGACTGCCAAGTGAGGTGGTTGAGGCAGATGCGTTAGCGAACTTTAAGACTTATCTTGTTAGACATATGAACAGACGTGATGTCGAAGGATACAGGCAGTTGGTCTAGATAGGACACGTGATCGGCACAGCATTGGAGGGCCAATGGGCCTATTCCTGTGCTGTATTGTTCATTGTTCTTTGTCTTGAGAATGTTTATTAAGATTTCACTGTTGATGTCTTCAAAGATTATTTCAATTTATAAATGGCATGTTACTGGAGTGTTCCACCGTAAGAAACACTTTGAAAATATTTCATTTATCAGGTGTGATTCTCTGGCCGCGTTGTGCCCGGTGCACATCTTGTCACACTGGGGGAGTGGCGGGAGAACCCCTAAATGGCTAATCTCCTGTCCTGCTGAAGAAGATGTAAGATGATGTCCCGTTCCAGCCTCCCTGAACAGGTGCCGGAATGTGGCGACTAGGGGCTTTTCACAGTAACTTCATTGAAGCCTACTTGTGACAATAAGTGATTATTATTATTATATTACATATTTGAATCAGTATTTATGCATACTGGGTGAGTTTCAAATGGATTATCCTGGCTCCTGGTATTCCGAGCGCCCCAAACCAGATGTGATGACCAAGCACGGGGAGGGCTGGAGACCCTGGGTGGTTGGGGACATGGCAGGGCTGTGCCAGGGTGTTGTAGTCAACATTTTCCCGCTTCTGTAGTAGAAAGATTCAACACGCTCGTTAAGACAAAATAACAAGCTTTATTTACAAAACGACTGCATGCAGTAATGGCTGAAACTTGAAGTCAGAGAGCCGTTAATGAAACTTGCTGATTCCTTCTCAAGTTCACATTTTCACAGAGAATCAGCTCAATATTTATACATTATCATTATCAAGATTGCGTGACAACAGCATAGTCAGGAATTTGATCGGAAATAGAAACGGAAGCAATGTCATAAAACAGACTTTTTTGGTCGCATCACTCAGACCATTATCTTGTCCTTGGAGGGAACATTGAAAGGTCGGAGTAGAATTATTTCTTCCTGAACTTATCTTGTTTTATTCCTATGGCCCTGGGTTATGACGAGTTAGTTTTATCAGGAGTTGCCGAGGTCCAGTATTTTGGAATGGCTTGACCTTCTCTGATCTTTTTCAGACTTCAAGTCATGCAGAGTTGGCCTTATCAGTCTTACAGTCTGAAATGGTTAGGGCAGCATTTCCTACAGGGGTCTAGTGAACTTTGAGCATTCTTTACATGGGCCTGGTGAGCTGGAATGAGTAGTTCAGCCTTTCTTACATTGTATCAAACATTCTGACCAGTCTTCCCATTGACCAGTTTTCCCATCATGCCATTACTTAATTCGTACCATATCACAAGGGCACTGCCCCTGGCACCGCCAAGGGTAGGGCCAGAAAGGGGGAGAGGCATGAAAGGGGTGGGGCATCTGGTGACCCCCATTAGCAACGTGCCGCTCACTGGGGGGGGTGGGGGGTAACTGGTACCGCCAATTGAGGGGTCTGAATAGAGATCCATGAGGGAGTCATGTAAGGGATCTATGTAAACAGTCCAACTAGGGAAGGGGCGGTACTGGACCTGGTATTGGGGAATGAGCCCGGCCAGGTGGTAGATGTTTCAGTAGGGGAGCATTTCGGTAACAGTGACCACAATTCAGTAAGTTTTAAAGTACTGGTGGACAAGGATAAGAGTGGTCAGAGGATGAATGTGCTAAATTGGGGGAAGGCTAATTATAACAATATTAGGCGGGAACTGAAGAACATAGATTGGGGGCGGATGTTTGAGGGTAAATCAACATCTGACATGTGGGAGGCTTTTAAGTGTCAGTTGAAAGGAATACAGGACAGGCATGTTCCTGTGAGGAAGAAAGATAAATACGGCAATTTTCGGGAACCTTGGATGACGAGTGATATTGTAGGCCTCGTCAAAAAGAAAAAGGAGGCATTTGTCAGGGCTAAAAGGCTGGGAACAGACGAAGCCTGTGTGGCATATAAGGAAAGTAGGAAGGAACTTAAGCAAGGAGTCAGGAGGGCTAGAAGGGGTCATGAAAAGGCATTGGCAAATAGGGTTAAGGAAAATCCCAAGGCTTTTTACACTTACATAAAAAGCAAGAGGGTAGCCAGGGAAAGGGTTGGCCCACTGAAGGATAGGCAAGGGAATCTATGTGTGGAACCAGAGGAAATGGGCGAGGTACTAAATGAATACTTTGCATCAGTATTCACCAAAGAGAAGGAATTGGTAGATGTTGAGTCTGGAGAAGGGGGTGTAGATAGCCTGGGTCACATTGTGATCCAAAAAGACGAGGTGTTGGGTGTCTTAAAAAATATTAAGGTAGATAAGTCCCCAGGGCCGGATGGGATCTACCCCAGAATACTGAAGGAGGCTGGAGAGGAAATTGCTGAGGCCTTGACAGAAATCTTTGGATCCTCGCTGTCTTCAGGGGATGTCCCGGAGGACTGGAGAATAGCCAATGTTGTTCCTCTGTTTAAGAAGGGTGGCAGGGATAATCCCGGGAACTACAGGCCGGTGAGCCTTACTTCAGTGGTAGGGAAATTACTGGAGAGAATTCTTCGAGACAGGATCTACTCCCATTTGGAAGCAAATGGACGTATTAGTGAGAGGCAGCACGGTTTTGTGAAGGGGAGGTCGTGTCTCACTAACTTGATAGAGTTTTTCGAGGAGGTCACTAAGATGATTGATGCAGGTAGGGCAGTAGATGTTGTCTATATGGACTTCAGTAAGGCCTTTGACAAGGTCCCTCATGGTAGACTAGTACAAAAGGTGAAGTCACACGGGATCAGGGGTGAACTGGCAAGGTGGATACAGAACTGGCTAGGCCATAGAAGGCAGAGGGTAGCAATGGAGGGATGCTTTTCTAATTGGAGGGCTGTGACCAGTGGTGTTCCACAGGGATCAGTGCTGGGACCTTTGCTCTTTGTAGTATATATAAATGATTTGGAGGAAAATGTAACTGGTCTGATTAGTAAGTTTGCAGACGACACAAAGGTTGGTGGAATTGCGGATAGCGATGAGGACTGTCTGAGGATACAGCAGGATTTAGATTGTCTGGAGACTTGGGCGGAGAGATGGCAGATGGAGTTTAACCTGGACAAATGTGAGGTAATGCATTTTGGAAGGGCTAATGCAGGTAGGGAATATACAGTGAATGGTAGAACCCTCAAGAGTATTGAAAGTCAAAGAGATCTAGGAGTACAGGTCCACAGATCACTGAAAGGGGCTACACAGGTGGAGAAGGTAGTCAAGAAGGCATATGGCATGCTTGCCTTCATTGGCCGGGGCATTGAGTATAAGAATTGGCAAGTCATGTTGCAGCTGTATAGAACCTTAGTTAGGCCACACTTGGAGTATAGTGTTCAATTCTGGTCGCCACACTACCAGAAGGATGTGGAGGCTTTAGAGAGGGTGCAGAAGAGATTTACCAGAATGTTGCCTGGTATGGAGGGCATAAGCTATGAGGAGCGGTTGAATAAACTCGGTTTGTTCTCACTGGAACGAAGGAGGTTGAGGGGCGACCTGATAGAGGTATACAAAATTATGAGGGGCATTGACAGAGTGGATAGTCAGAGGCTTTTCCCCAGGGTAGAGGGGTCAATTACTAGGGGGCATAGGTTTAAGGTGAGAGGGGCAAAGTTTAGAGTAGATGTACGAGGCAAGTTTTTTACGCAGAGGGTAGTGGGTGCCTGGAACTCTCTACCGGAGGAGGTAGTGGAGGCAGGGACGATAGGGACATTTAAGGGGCATCTTGACAAATATATGAATAGGATGGGAATAGAAGGATACGGACCCAGGAAGTGTAGAAGATTGTAGTTTAGTCGGGCAGTATGGTCGGCACGGGCTTGGAGGGCCGAAGGGCCTGTTCCTGTGCTGTACATTTCTTTGTTCTTTGTTCTTTGAGTCCCAATGCCAGCGATCCTTGTGAGGAGGATGCAGGTAGAGGCTGTTTGATGTCTGCGAGGATGGGGCGGGGTGGAGGGGGGAACAACTGATGTCCTGATGCTAGTTGGGTGCGGGGGGGGTGCCTTGACTCTTAAAGGGAACCCTAATCTCTGTGAAGCTGGGCTTGCCTGCACTTTTTGGCCCCAATCCTCTCAGTGCAGATGTAAAACTCGACCCACTCCAAAAAAAATTCGAAGTGTGGGTGGATTGCGATCTGGATTGCACCTCGATTTTCACCGGAGACCACACTTAGAAACTCTTTGAGAGAATTTCCCCCATTATTTCTTCATTGCTCATCCTTAACTTCATCGTTTCTTACACTGTTGTAGTACTAGAAGCATTTACTTTTATTACGTTTAAATATCCTTGTTTCTCGTTTCCTTTTTACCTGACTTAGCACTGTCTCTTTCTGTGAGTCTGTAATCTTTTCAGTTTCTGCACCAAAATCAACATCAAGCAATTTTCAAGTTCCCTCTCTGCAGTCCCAATTAGTTGGAGCTCAAGTGTAGTGCTGGTTTGGTGAAAAATAAATTGGCCTCTGCTGACCATTTATTTGCCCTTAAATCAAATAAAACACATGTTAGTTGCACATGAAAACTCCTCCTTGACACGGACCATCTCTGTTGTATCAGTGTGACATTTCCATTTCCCACACGCCTGTGTAAATGGTCTGACTTAACTCTCGACAACAGTACTGATTTCTTAACAGTTTGTGCAATGGGCTCACGTCACTGAGAATTGGATTGGGACAGCCTCTAACTCATTTTGGTTCAAATTCTTCAGACATTGTTAGCAGGGAAGGTTCATTGTGGCTGAACTATGAATCCAGTGCATTCCCTTAGAGCCCTAGCAGCGCTCCGAAAGCTAGTGACATCGAAACAAACCTGTTGGACTTTAACCTGGTGTTGTAAGACTTCGTACTGTGCTCACCCCAGTCCAACGCCGGCATCTCCACATCATGGCTACCATCTGATATTTATGAAACTGCATAATGGCCATCCTGGAGTATCGAAAACGAAAATGCTCACCAGGAACTGTGTCTGGTGACCTGGGCTTGACTCTGACATCACGGACGTGGTGAGATGATGCGATGTATGCCAGGAGAATAAAAATCTCCCTCCCTCGCAGCATCCATGGGAGTGGTCTGGCAGGCCATGAATATGAATGCATGTTGTCGTGGAAATCATAATAAAGACAATTACCTTGAGGTTCGATATAAGGAAATTTATTGACACAAATATATTTGTGGAGAGAGAGTGTTCCAGCTGCAAAAGCTAGCGCACTGCACTCTGAGTTATACAGCCGAAAACCATTATATTTATAGTGTGAAATAGACAACTTTGAAGAGATAAAGCTTGGGAACATACAAAGAGGAAATATGAATGTTTTGCCCTTGGCTTAAAAACAATTCGAGTACGCATTTTGTTGTCCTTCGGAAGAACAACTTATTATCATAATAAGGCTGAGTACAACATACTAAGCAGTATTTAGTTTACATTACTTGACCTACTTATTTTAGCTCAAAAGCAGTGTTAAAATATAGTCAATATTCCCAGCAGGCTTCTAAATTGTTGACTCATTAACTTCCCTTCCACAATTCCCTCCTTGTTGATCTTTTGATTAACACCTTTTAGTAAATGATCATGTCCTCCGTAGAGAAGGGTGGTTTATAATGTAAGGGGAACAGACGTATGCCAGTTCCCTGCATGTTATGAGCCTGGTAGCAAGGAGGCGAGGCGGCTAGGGCTGTTCTCCCGTGTTCGTACAATAAAAATATCTTGCGCAATATTAAAACAGTAACCATACGACAAACAAGATTACAATTGCGATTATAATCAGAACACAATCCTCTGTTCGGACGATCCTACCATCCAAAGCCGAAGACCATCCCTCATTTTCGTGTAATCTTGATACCTCACTACGAATGTGATCCACCAGATTATCAATTTTCTGAGTTATCAGGGATGTATGTGCAACAGTCACTTCCAATCAGGGCACAAGTGCCTCCCTTTTCAGCTAACAAGAAATCAAGAGCCATTCTATTCTGCAGGGCTACTGCTCTTATAGCAACCATATTAGTTTCTAGCTGGTTAACAGCTTCCGCAGTGTCATTAGCTACCTGCTCAAGGATGTCTCGTGGTTCTCGTAGTTCGTATGCATCAGTGGCTATTCCTAATGGTGGTATCATTATTCCCAGCATTTGTGCCCATGTCATAACACTTTGTGTCATCCTGTGATGGGGATGGTCCTGCAGTTGCTGAATGTGATGCACATAAGGGACTACCTATCCCAAATAGCAGGAGCCTTCCCAATTTTCTGGTATGGCCAGAGATAAAATACGTGCCGTTATATGCGGTCAGATTTCCTTTACTATCAGTCATCATTAGTCTAATCGATCCCCTTCCCAGGAACCTCCACTAGTTTGATTTTCAACTCCTGACTAATCAAAGATGAATAATCCTTTAGCTGTAAGGTGGAACAGAGGGGGTTGCCAATTCAAGGTCTGATCGCACTGACTCGTGCCAACTGGGTAGGTCCCATATGTTTTATAATTCTTAAAGCATATACTTCCTTTTGGGACTCCAGTATAATTGGGATGGCTCAAACAGGGCGGCTGGCGTGTCACATTAAATCTAGGCCACCACCATTCCTCAAACCTATTCAAATCGTATCCAGCTAATCTCCAATCTAACATTCTGTGTATCTTCACCACGTCCTGTACTATTTTGTCTTAGAGCCCATTCTGCTATCTCTTTACTGGTGAATGGGAAAGGTCGCAAGGGGATGCCCTTCCCCAAGCATCTGGGAATTTGTGTACAAACCCAACAACTGAATTTATTAACCCTCTCTGCGTATGAGTAAGACATGTATATTAAGGTGTTAGTATGCAGTTTACCCTCTACATGATGTTGGATTAATATGATAATATAAAAACATCAACGCCATCATTCTCTTCAGGTCAGCATTTCTCTAATACTCTCAAAGTTCTGTATGATGTAGTTTACACGTGTTGCGTGGATCCCATCTGGCTTTTCTTTTACTTTAACGGCTGTTCGGGTTGTTAGCAGCACTCGGTAGGGTCCATTCCACCTAGGAGAAAAATAATCTTTGTTTAGTGCTTTCACATATACTTGATCTCCAGGTTTAAAGGGTGTGTATTTCCCTCTTTTGGATGCATCTGAGCCTGTTGCACCTTTTCATGTTTTTTTTAAATTAAAATTTTATTTTTTTTCAGCAGTTTCACACATGGCCTGGACATATTTTAGTGATGCCTCATCTGCCCATATTAAGGCTACTGCCGCTGGAGTCATTGGGGGTTTAGTTCCAGTTGTCATGGGGTGTTCCATTAATATCTCATACGGGGTTAAACCCGTATTACGATTTCTCTGATTTTGCAGGGCATACATTACTATGGGTACGACATCTGGCCATAGCAGCCCATTTTGTTGACACACTTTTGTAACTGCAGTTTTAATTATTCCATCCGCCCTTTCCACCATTCCTGAGGGTTGTGGCTGATATGGTATATGCAATTTCCAATCAAATCCCATGGCTTCTGTTATGGCTTTGGTCAATTGCTAGTGAAATGAGTTCCCCTGTCACTGTTAATACCACATGGTATCCCAATCCCAGGATAGTCGTCCTTCAACACTTCTGTTGTCTGATTTTCCACTGGCTTATCAACCACAGTAGGCATCACTCCCACCTGCGATCCAGCTATATCATTACCCAAGATAAACTGTATTCCTGGACAAGATAATTTCTCTTTTACTCCTACTACCACTTCACCACTCTTCACTGGACTTTCCAACCTTACCTTATATAATGGAACACTACTTCTCTCACCCTGAATTCCACATATTACCACCTTTTCTGGCAACATTCTTCCCAGACTACATAACTCCTCATCTCCAACCATCAAAGATTGACTAACTCCCATATCTCTTAAAATTGTGACTTCATTACCTGCTCCTCCTGATACACATGAATAAACTTTACCCACACAAGTAAATTCTTGAAAGAGATCTGGCACCTTCTTATCAATCACCTCTTAATCAGGCTGTACAATCTTTTGCACCTCCTTTGCATCACTTGGGCTTTCCTTTACCACTTTAACAAACCCCACTGTCTTATCCTGTTTTACCACATCGGCCTTCCCAGTGCATTTCTTCAACCACCAACACTGACTTTACATGGCCAAGTTTATTACAGTGAAAATATTTGAAACTTTTCATTTCTTTTCCACCCTCCTGGATTTCCTTTTTAATCTGAGGTACACTCTCATTACCTCCCATCAGATCACCTTTGCCTCTACCACTTGAGTATTTCTCATGTCCCCAGTTTCCATCCTTCATAGGCTGAAACTGATGTCGGAAACCAAACTTTGATTTATGAACTAATTCATAATCATCTGCCATTTCTGTTGCTAGTTTCGCAGTTTTAACCCTCTGTTCTTCCACATGAGTTCTCACTACGTCGGGAATTGAATTTTTAAACTCCTCCAAAAGTATAATTTCTCTGAGAGCTTCATACATTTGTTTATTTTCAAAGCCCCCTTATCCACCTATCAAAATTGTCTTGATAGCAACCTGCTTTTAGCCAACAACGATGCTCCTGGTAGAGAGGATTGCTGCTGTGCCTGTTTTAACTTTGGTTCTGTTATGGTGGATGGAAGTTCAACTGCAGCCGCTTGCATTTGTGGCTGCTGTTTGAGAGCCAATTCCTTTGCTATTTTATCAGCAAATGTATTGTCGCATGAGACTTCATCGTCTGCGGTAGTATGCGCTTCACACTTTAAAACAGCTATCTTGTTGGGCAGCTGAACAGCATCTAGTAAATTTTAAACCAATTTAGCATGTTTACTAGGTTGGCTGGAGGAAGTTATGAATCCCCTGTTTTTCCATAATTGGCCAAAATCATGTACTACCCCAAAAGCGGATCGGGAATCATATAAATATTGACTGTTTTATTTTTAGCTAGAATACATGCTTTTGTAAGGGCAAACTATTCGGCTGCTTGAGCAGACGTTCCCGAAGGCAGAGAAAAAGCTTCCACTATCTCGATTGGAGTTACTATTGCATAGCCGGCCAGGAGGGTCATATCATTTGGTCGGTTTGCTGACCCATTGGTGAGAAAGATGATGTCTGGATTTTCTCGTGAGTGACTCGATAAATCAGGTCGAGAGGTTGTGGTGGCTTCAACAATAGTAAACAGTCATGATCATACATATGTTCTGCCTCTGAGGGCGCAGGTAAGAGTGTAGCAAGGTTGACAGCTGGCGCTTGCTTGGAGGTAAAGTTGGTTTTAGAGCGGATTACTTCGTACCCAGTGTGTCGAGCCGCAGTAAAATACTACGTTGCGGAGGAATTAAGCAGCAGCAAAACTGATTTTGTTTTTCTACTATGGCCGCTGTTCTACTACTGCTACTACTGCTCCTAAGCAATTTGGCATACCCTTTACCACACCGGGTAATAGGCAAGGGGTCTTTTCCCTCCTCAATGCTCTTGCACCAGGGCCCCTGTTGCAAATCCCCGTGCTTCATTCACGTAAAGGGCTTGCTGAAATTAGGAAGTCGCAAGGCAGGGGCGCTAATCATGGCTTGTTTCAAATTACGAAATGCTTGCTCCCTCTCTGGGATGCAGGTAACAACTCAAGGGGCATCCTGTAGGGTAGCCTTGCGCAGTACTGCGTCCATCTCTCTATAGTCCGGGATCCACTGCCTGCATTAGCCCACTATGCCGAGGAAGGTGAGGATTTCCTTTTTCGTACATGGAGTTGGAACCCTTGCTACAGCCTGTACGCTTTCAGACCCAAGCCTCCGCTGTCCTTGCTGCAGCTGAAATCCCAAATACTGCTGTCTCCTGACAGAATTGCAGCTCGTCCATTGAGATCCTATGCCCTCTTTCTGCCAGATGTGATAATAGCAAAAGGGTATTCTGTTGACAAACTAGCCCTCCCTCTGAGGCTATCAATAAATTGTCATCATATTGAGGGAATGTTGAGCCTGCAGACATCTGGCACTCGTCCAAGTCTCTTTTAATGCTGTTAATTCCGATATGTAAAGTAAATAGATATTGACTTTCTGGGTGCAGTGGTATGGAGAAAGTATCCGTTGTTGGTGGTATAGAAGACAAAATGACATTTGTGTCCGACACCAATGGAGCAATAGTGATAACAATTTTATTGATGGCTCTACGATCTTGCACAAACTTCCACTAATTTAGTGGAATTTTTTGAGGACATTAACAGTGCGGTGGATAACGGGGAGCCAATGGATGTGGTATATCTGGATTTCCAGAAAGCCTTTGACAAGGTGCCACACAAAAGGTTGTTGCATAAGATAAAGATGCATGGCATTAAGGGGAAATTAGTAGCATGGATCGAGGATTGGTTAATTAATAGAAAGCAAAGAGTGGGGATTAATGGGTGTTTCTCTGGTTGGCAATCAGTAGCTAGTGGTGTCCCTCAGGGATCAGTGTTGGGCCCACAACTGTTCACAATTTACATCGATGATTTGGAGTTGGGGACCAAGGGCAATGTGTCCAGGTTTGCAGACGACACTAAGATAAGTGGTAAAGCAAAAAGTGCAGAGGATACTGGAAGTCTGCAGAGGGATTTGGATAGGCTAAGTGAATGGGCTAGGGTCTGGCAGATGGAATACAATGTTGACAAATGTGAGGTTATCCATTTTGGTAGGAATAACAGCAAAAGGGATTATTATTTAAATGATAAAATATTAAAACATGCTGCTGTGCAGAGAGACCTGGGTGTGCTAGTGCATGAGTCGCAGAAAGTTGGTTTTCAGGTGCAACAGGTGATTAAGACGGCAAATGGAATTTTGTCCTTCATTGCTCGAGGGATGGAGTTTAAGACTAGGGAGGTTATGCTGCAATTGTATAAGGTGTTAGTGAGGCCACACCTGGAGTATTGTGTTCAGTATTGGTCTCCTTACTTGAGAAAGGACGTACTGGCACTGGAGGGTGTGCAGAGGAGATTCACTAGGTTAATCCCAGAGCTGAAGGGGTTGGATTACAAGGAGAGGTTGAGTAGACTGGGACTGTACTCGTTGGAATTTAGAAGGATGAGGGGGGATCTTATAGAAACATATAAGATTATGAAGGGAATAGATAGGATAGATGCAGGCAGGTTGTTTCCACTGGCGGGTAAAAGCAGAACTAGGGGGCATAGCCTCAAAATAAGGGGAAGTAGATTTAGGACTGAGTTTAGGAGGAACTTCTTCACCCAAAGGGTTGTGAATCTATGGAATTCCTTGCCCAGTGAAGCAGTAGAGGCTCCTTCATTAAATGTTTTTAAGATAAAGATAGATAGTTTTTTGAAGAATAAAGGGATTAAGGGGATAAAGGGATTCGGGCCGGAAAGTGGAGCTGAGTCCACAAAAGATCAGCCATGATCTCATTGAATGGTGGAGCAGGCTCGAGGGGCCAGATGGCCTACTCCTGCTCCTAGTTCTTATGTTCTTATGTTAAACCACCACTCATTGGGTCTTCCTACCTTTGGAATGGGGAGTATAGGGGTGTTACAGGAGCTTTGTGTTCTCTTCAGCACCCCTTGCTGTAATAGTGCATTGATCACTCCCCCTATCCCTTTTTCTGCTTCCGGTGCCAACCTGTATAGTTTTAAGCAGGGCAGGGCAACGTTCTTCTGTAACTACACCCTATGCGCTGGGGCAGAATGTACTTTTCCAACATGATTTTTAAGTTGGGCCCATAGATGTGCCAGTACCTGGGCCAGGATTGAAGGGAGTAAATGATGGCTCTCTCGGGGAGGTTGTTGTCTTTCAAATGTAACGGGCCATTGCTCCTCTTTCCAGGTCACTCTGCCCTCCTGTTTGCCATAACATTCTATCAGGCAATTTCATCCGTCCATTTCAATATAAATCCCGTGTATTACTTTTTTCCTTTGGTCTCTTTGATCACTTCTCCTATTTGCTTTGCCTTAGCGGGATGTCTTATGGCCAATGTTAAACCCATCCTAAAAAGGTCCCTCTGACTATGGGTCGATTGTACTAACAGTCCAAATCCCACAACACTAAAAAATAAAAAGGAGTAATATGTGTTTTTGAAAACTCACCACTATTCTTAGAAGTCCCCCTATACCAAAAGGGGCCGGCATTCTAAATGGTGATCAGGGATTCTCACTCCCCGACTCCGATGCAAGCTTCAATGGGTGTTATTCAGGTCAAACTATATTTTCAAGTTATCCCCCGGTACAACCCATACTTTCACCGAAGATTTCATCTACTTACCACTTAGTAGCATCGATCCTGGGTCCCGCATTGCAACAAGTAAAGTAGACTAATAACCACTGTTTCAGGTTAAAACTTTTAAGTTGTTTTATTATTATATATATTTTTTTCTTTTTCTAAAAGATGCAATCACTGTCTTTACAGAAAAGTAAAAAGATCTTGCTTCTGGATCCTTCTGGTTGGTTGAAGGGACCTTCAGGCCCAACTTGACAATCAATCTTCTTTAAAGTCTGGTCTTCTTTAGATGTATTCGCTGGTTAGCTCAGTTGCTGTGTCCTATCTTTCCCATGTACAGAGCTGTGAAAGCTATCTCTGATCTGATTCTGAGCTGAATCTGCCTACTCTTTAAATTCTAGTCTTCCTTAGATGTATTAGCTATTTTAGCTCGGCTGCTATGCCCTGTCCATTTCCCATGGCCGAGCTGACTATAATCTGTCTCTGCTTCTCCCCTCTCTCTCTCTCTCTCTCTCTCTCTCTGAGTTCTGGTTCTTGTTCTGGTAGTTCCTGCTCTTGTCTCTCGGTTTATATTCGCTTTCTAACAATTACGTTTTTATGATATTGTAAAGTAACTCTTATTTTCTTTGATTGTAAAAAGTACCTTTGATCTAAACCTTTTAATCCAACTAAATATTGATTTTGACATGACTTCATCTGATTACATTGTTTCCTTTGTGATGTTCAAAATGCTTTGGTTTCAAGAGGTGTTACTTTTAATTCCTGTCATTTCTGTAGTTTTATTTTCCAATTGTGTCCTCAGCTCAATTTTGACTTTGATTTTGGCTTTGAATTAAGTTTCTCGGAGACTGATATGTCTCCAGTTTTCTTTAAGTTACCTGGTATTAGCAAATTTTCACACTTAGAATTATCACAAAATTCAACTGAACCTCATCCATTCTTTTCCAGATCCTTACTAAGATAGTTACTTTCAATGAAGGTGTGAGCCATTGTCTTTGGCTTCATTCAAAATGTTGTTTGTCTTGTTTGCTAAGCCTGCTTGACCAAGGATATCTGCATTTTACAATCCTTCCCTGACAGCTGCTGTTAACCCTTTGTGGGATCTTTCCCTGCATCCTCACATGTTTCTCTCAGACCAGATATTGCCAGACTTCCATGTTTCAAATGACACATCTTTCCATATTATCAATTACATATGCAATGAGGTCTACTTTCCTTAGTGACTTCGTGTTTGTAAATTGTATGCGTGCTCATCCTCACGAGCACACCAAACCGTGCAATGGGTCACTATATTCTCTCATCTGGACTCTTATCAGGTATTTTAATAGCTGTGCCCAAGGATCATTAATCTTTTGTAAGACTTCCTGCAGTTTAAAATTTTTTTTTTTTTTTAAACAGTGCTACATTAAGGGTTAACGTTCAGCTGCCAGCATAGAACACAGACACAGAGCGATCGGGCGCAGGCTCAGAAGTTATTAAATTTTGCAGCTGGTGAGCTCGTTTTTGAGACAGTTCTATAAACATTCCATTATCAATGCAATGTATTACAATGCAATGTAATTTGCAGAGTGTATGTCTGCCTAATAGGGGAAGGTGTCGCTAGGTGGGGTACATCCTTCCTGGGGGGTTAAATGCTTCTTGGCCCCTTGCATGAAAGCCTCTTTCCCTCTATTTGCTAGCCAGTGTTCGAGGGACTCATTTCCTTCATTCAAATGATTATCATTATTGGGAACCCATTTATGCCGGGTGGGATCCCATCCTTCAAAGCCAAGATGCACCATAAGAGTATTTTAGAAGCAGCAAATCATCCTTGGGAGGGGGCTATGAATAGCACACATTTAAGTCAATTTCCAATGATTGATGTTATAGGCATTAGCTGTTCTTAGAGACGTATATTTTTTCTTTGTCGATTCAGAAAAGATCAACTGTCTGCTGAATGTTTCCTGCAGAATCTAAGGGGCAGAGAACTTGGCATGATGCCATTTACGTCGTTTCACGTAATCTAAAAACCTATTCATATTCAATTACTTTTATTCGTAAAGGCACGTTCTTTTAAACTGATCGTAATTTCCAATGTTTCCGTTCATCAGAGAAATCTCAACAAAAATCGCTTAAGTTATAATCTCTGACTCACAAAGAAGCCAATTAAAAAAAATCAATCCACTTAGCACTTCATGTTTTGACTAAAATTAATTGGTTAAGCAAAACACACAGATTCTCACAGCTCACAAATATCATAGTTAACCGTTAGCCTTATCTCACGGCTACAGACAAATCTCACTTTTAACTTAATCTATTTACTTTTGCTCCCCTGTTTTTTTTTTTCGAGAGAGGGTCAGCTTCATTAGATTCCTATGGGGGACATATAGGTTTTCCTACCTCATTCTGTTTCTTTACGATTGTTTCTTTTCATTTTCTTACTCATTTTGACTCCCTTATCTGTCCTCTTTAAGGAGTTCACCTTCTTTCTCACTCCGGATGTCTTTACCGAGGCTTCAGGACGACCTGTGAGGGGGTGACGAGTTTATTGTTCATCGTTCCTTCTGCAAAATACTTTAGAACATATACATAACAATAACAACGACCGCGGAAATCATTTACAAATACTACAGGGAGCGCACACCAGTGTTTTATCCTTTCACGAACCTCAAAGTCTTGTTTTTTTAATTTTAGTCTCTGAGGCAACTTTTTCTTCCCATGCAGCTATCATTAATTTATTAATTAAGATAACTCTCCTAGCATGAGCCACTGGCCAGTAATTAAGGCTGCCGAGCTGCAGACCCCACTTTCAGCTGGGGTCGTGCTATGGCTCTCTCCCTTTCAGCTGGGAGAGTCCTGATTAGAGATTCGTTTCGGGGTTCACTTCCCGTTAAATTAGGGAAACTGCAGCGACTACGCCAATTTGCCGTGGAAATCATAATAAAGGCAAATTCCTCGAGGTTCGATATAAGGAAATTTATTGACACAAATATATTTGTGGAGAGAGAATGTTCCAGCTGCAAAAGCTAGCGCACTGCACTCTGAGTTATACAGCTGAAAACCATTATATTTATAGTGTGAAATAAACAACTTTGAAGAGATAAAACTTGGGAACATACGCAAGAGGAAATATGAATGTTTTGCCCTTGGCTTAAAAACAATTCGAGTACGCATTTTGTTGTCCTTCGGAAGAACAACTTATTATCATAATAAGGCCGAGTACAACATACTAAGCAGTATTTAGTTTACATTACTTGACCTACTTATTTTAGCTCAAAAGCAGTGTTAAAATATAGTCAATATTCCCAGCATGCTTCATTAACTCATTAACTTCCCTTCCACACATGTGGACTTTGCCAGATGTTTTATGGGTTCCATGTTTTTGATCCTGGTAGATGCACACCCAAATGGTAAGAGATACACCGCATGGGCTCCATGACCTGCCAAGCTACAATCGAGAAACTACAACAGTTTCTACACGCAAGGCATATACTGTTGCTTCACAGTGCCAGGGTACCAAGTTCGATTCGCGGCTTATGTCACTGTCGGTGAGGAGTCTGTACGTTCGCCCTATGTCTACGTGGGTTTCCTCCGGGTGCTCCGGTTTCCTCCCACAAGTCCTGAAAGACGTGCTGTTAGATAATCTGGACATTCTGAATTCTTCCCCAGTGTACCCGAACAGGTGCCGGAGAGTGTCGACGAGGGGATTTTCACAGTAACTTCATTGCAGTGTTAATGTCAGCCTACTTGTGACAATAAAGATTATTATTATTATAAGTCCTGGTTTGCAATAATGGCACTGTCTTCGCCAGTAGTGAGTCCCAGAGCTTCATGCTATCCAATGGCATCAGGTATATCAGAAGAGCACCGTACCACCATCATCAAATGGTTGGCGAAACGGGTGGTGCAAACTTTTAAAACTGGCACAAAGAAACAACCTGCAGCATCCATAGAGACCAGATTGGCACAGTTTTTGTTTGACTATCAGAGCACTTGTCATGCAACAACAGGAATCGCCCCAGTGGAACTGTTAATGGGATGGCAGCTTCATGCAAGACTACGCCAACTATTCCCAAACTTGGTGGGGAGTGTGGAGTCCCAATAAGAGAACCAGAAAATAAATTAAGAACAGAAAGAACATTCAAAACGGAGATCAGATTTACTTGAGGAACTTTGGAGATATTCTCAGCTGGGTCCCTGAAATCACAATGGAGGAAATGGGGCCTGTGTCATACAAAGTGAAGGTCCAGGACAAGGTGGTAAAGAAATACCTGGACCACCTCAGGAGCAGGGAGTCTGCCCCAGAGCAGGAATCCACCCTGAACAAATTTCATTACCGCCCATGAACCGGGCAACAGTTCAAAGCAGACCCATGCCCTTTCCTCCAAGTAATGGGACATGGACACGGAGAGAGAAGCAGAGGAAGCTGGTGCCCTGACTGAAGTGGAACCCGAACAGGAACCTACATTGGTGCTCGTGCCTGAAACAAAGGCCCCCAATTTTTTCACACCATCAGATCCCGTCTCACCCACCATTGACCTCAGACTGATTGCTAAGCAGCGGAAGGGACTTTCTCGCAGTGGGTGTGCTGGGGGAGAAACGGAGGTAAGGGAGGAGGGGTATTATGGTGGCCACGATGGACATGGGGATCAGCAATAGATTTCCTCATGGGCTTCGTGGAGTATGAACTTCCCTATTGAGTGGGCGGGAGGTCACCCAATGGGAAATGAGCAGTGGGGGTTTAAAATCCACTGCTTCAAGCTGGCCGGTGTTTTATCGGTCCCCGGGCTTGGACTTGTATGCTGTAAACTGCGGCTGCAGCCTTTTTCTGTTGTGTAAATCAAAGGGCATGCTGTCAGAAGACTGGCCTCAGTGAGATTATTACAAGGCCACAGCATGGGGGCAAACTCAGACCGGAGAACCATATATGGTTTTGGTCTCCTTACGTGTAAAAGGATATATTTGCATTAGAAGCAGTTCAGAGTAGGTGTTCCCAATTTTGGATGAAGGAGTTACCTTATGAAGAAGATTTGAATAAGTAGGGCCTGTATCCACTAGAGTTTAGAAGAATGTGTGGTGACCTTATTGAAATATTGATCCTGAGGGGATTTCACAGGGTGGATGTTGAAAGGATGTTTCCCCTTGTGGGAGAGACTCACCAGAGCTCACAGCCTACAAATAATGACCGAGGTGAGGATTTTTTTGTCTCCTTCAAGGCCGTTAGTCTGAGAAATTCTCTTCGCCGACAGCTGTGGAGGTTCGGCCATTGAATTTATTCAAGGTTGGGTTAGACAGATTTTTGATAGACAAAGGGGAAGAGGTTGGAAGGTGGAGTTGAGGCCACAATCAGATCAACCGTGATCTTATCAAAGGCAAAACAGACTCTGGGGCAGCTCGGTAGCATAGTGGGTAGCACAATTGCTTCACAGCTCCAGGGTCCCAGGTTCGATTCCCAGCTTGGGTCGCTATCTGTGCGGAGTCTGCACATTCTCCCTGTGTGTGCATGGGTTTCCTCCGGATGCTCCGGTTTCCTCCCACAGTCCAAAGATGTGCAGGTTAGGTGGATTGGCCATACTAAATTGCCCTTAGTGTTGGGTGGGGTTACTGGGTTATGGGGATAGGGTGGAGGTGTGGGCTTGGGTAGGGTGCTCTTTCCAAGAGCTGGTGCAGACTCGATGGGCGGAATGCCCACCTTCTGCACTGTAAATTCTATGAAAAGGGCTGAAATACCAACTCCTGTTCCCATGACTTCCCAACCAGAGCTCCTCGCAGCCCAGTCTCCACAGCATCTCTGCAAATCGGCTCCAATCAGGAGCAAGACCATAGATTCACAACACGGAAAGGGGCTATTAGCCAATCTTGCCTGAACTGCTTGTTCCAGCAATCCCAAAGTAAATCCCACTATTCCGTTCTCTTCCCATAGCCATGCAATATTTATTGAAAGATGTACTTTTCCAACCACTGAGGGAAGCAATCAGTGAATAAAAGTTTAAATTCTCAGAATGAACTGGTTGAACAACAGGGGCTTTTTCTTTCACGATATGGTTGAATTATGATTTAGTTGGATTGATATGCTGGAAGATCACAAGAAAAATGGACATTACCTTCAAAGAAAATTATTTTGTTTCAACTTTTTCCTCCCCCTGGAGAGCTGGAGGATTTGAAAATAATTTTGCTTTAAACAAGTAATTCAGCACCCTCCTAATTCCTTATAAAACAGTTGACAGATGAAATCTATTTTGAAACCTGGACATGTAGTTTACTGTGCAGAGAATTAATCTGAATGTTTTACATATTAAACACGCTTCAGTAAGACTAACCAGCTGTCAAAATGTTACAAAAAATACTTCTCCCGTGTGGGTTTTCTTAACTCCAAAGTAGAAGCAGTTCGGGTGAATGCGTATTAAAAAAATGTGCACAGTTGGATTTATTTCAACGAATAACAATATTCTGATGTTTGTTAAATTTGTGTGGACTAGGTAATGATGCACATTTTTTTATCATGTGTCAAATTCTGAACAGCTGGGTACTTTTTAATGATTTAACCATTTAGGGGACATAGATACCAGTGTACAGGTAATTTTAAAAAATTCATTTATGTGACGTGGGTGTCGCTGGCTTAGCCAGCGTTCATTGCTCATCCCTAATTGCCCTTGAGAAGATGATAATGAGTTGTACCCACAGTGCTTTTAGGGAGGGACTTCCAAGATTTTAACCCAATGACAGTAAAGGAACGGCGATATATTTCCAAGCCAGGATAGTGAATGACTTGGTGGGGAACTTCCAAGTGGTGATGTTTCCATGTCTCTGCTGCCCTCATCCTTCTGGATTGTAGAGGTCATAGATTTGGCAGGTGCTGCCGAAGGAGCCATTAGTGAGTTGCTGAAGTGCATCTTGCAGATGGTACATGCAGTTACTACTGTGCGTCGGTGGTGGAGGTAGTGAATATTTGTGGATGGGGTGCCAACCAAGCGGGCTGCAGGTATTCTGAGCGAATAATATCCCTGGAATGGCTGGTTAGTTTATAACCTTCTAAAATAATCATGAAAGCTAGAAAATAGATAGCCAGAAGCATACATAGAAACTAGGAGCAGGAGTGGACCATTCAGCCCTTTGAGCCTGCATCACCATTCAATATGATCATGGCTGATCCTCTATCTCAATACCATATTCCTATTTTCTCCCCATACCCCTTGCCACCTTTGCAGACTAGAAATCTATCTATTTCCTCCTTAAATGCACTCAGTGACTTGTCTTCCATGGCCTTCTGTGTTAGAGAATTCCACAGGTTCAACAAACACTCTGAGTGAAGAAATTTGTCCTCATCTCAGTTCTAAATGGCCTACCCAGTATTCGGAGACTGCGAACCCTGAACTCCGTGTCTGCTGCTTACTGTGGAACCTTTATTGTGCATATTCAACAACAACTTACATTTAGCACCTGTACTGCATCCCAAAGTGGTTTTATTTGTCACCCATACTATCCATCAGTTTGTTTGAAGAATAAAGTCTTACACAAATAATCTCCTGATTCCATAGCCCTCTTCCTGTTGTTGTTATTAAATAGCAGAGCACAAGGGGTTTTGAATCTATTAATGCTCTTTTTATTGCATTACTTTTGTGTCTGTGGTTGTGATTTTGTTGTCCTGTAAGTCCAAAACAAAGATTTCAAGACTCTCATCCAGGAGACAATGGGAGTCCCTTCTATTATGATGCGTAATGAAGGCTTTGGTGTTTCGTTGAATTCAAACAAATTGCAGCCCCACTGTTTCTTCAATGTACCAGCTTGGCTCCAGCAGCACTTGCCTTGAAATCACATTGCTGTGGTTTCAAGCTCCTCTGCAAGACATGTGGCTGACATTCTAGTGTCTTTTGGAAGATATGTTAAATCAAGCCTGTGTCTGCTCATTCAAGTGAATGTAAACCACAGTCAAATTTAATTAAGCCCGCTGGAGTGGGCGTGATTGTGAGGGGTGTGCGGTTGCCAGGAGAATGGGCCAGAAATGCCTACATCAGGTTCCTGATGTTGGGAAAACTGTCCCCAATTACGGTGGGAGCGGGGAGGGTTCAGCATAAGAACAATGTACAGTTCTGGTCGCCTCATTTTAGGAAGGATGTGGAAGCTTTGGAAAAGGCGCAAAGGTGATTTACCAGGACGTTGCCTGGAATGGAGAGTAAGTCTTACGAGGAAAGGTTGAGGGTGCTAGGCCTTTTCTCATTAGAACGGAGAAGGATGAGGGGCGACTTGATAGGGGTTTATCAGATGATCAGGGGAATAGATAGAGTAGACAGAGACATTTTCCCCGGGTGGAACAAACCATTACAAGGGGACATAAATTTAAGGTGAATGGTGGAAGATATAGGGGGGTGTCAGAGGTAGGTTCTTTACCCAGAGAGTAGTGGGGGCATGGAATGCACTGCCTGTGGAAGTAGTTGAGTCGGAAACATTAGGAACCTTCAAGCAGCTATTGGATAGGTACATGGATTACGGTAAAGTTAATATTGTGTAGATTTATTTGTTCTTAAGGGCAGCACGGTAGCATTGTGGATAGCACAATTGTTTCACAGCTCCAGGGTCCCAGGTTCGATTCCGGCTTCGGTCACTGTCTGTGCGGAGTCTGCACATCCTCCCCGTGTCTGTGTGGGTTTCCTCCGGGTGCTCCGGTTTCCTCCCACAGTCCAAAGATGTGCAGGTTAGGTGAATTGGCCATGATAAATTGCCCTTAGTGTCCAAAATTGCCCTTAGTGTTGGGTGGAGGTGTTGACTTTGGGTAGGGTGCTCTTTCCAAGAGCCAGTGCAGACTCTGAGCCGAATGGCCTCCTTCTGCACTGTAAATTCAATGATAATCTATGATTAATCTAGGACAAAGGTTCGGAACAACATCGTGAGCCGAAGGGCCTGTTCTGTGCTGTATTTTTCTATGTTCTATGACTAATTTGAAAGAAGTACAAGTACTGCTCCAGCTGGAAAGTGTTTTGGGCCTTGGCCAATGAGGAGATAGGAGGTTAAAGGGCAGGTGTTACATGGATACGATTGCTTGGAAAGGTATCTTGAGAAGGGGATGAGGTAATGGGGTGATCGAGGAGTGGATTAAGGTGTTGTGGAGGTAAGACTCATTTCAGAACGCTGGAAGTGCAGGGAAGAGAAGATGTCTTTGGTGCTGGCACCACGCTGGAGATGGCAGAAATGACAGAATGATCCTTTAAATGTGGAGGCGGATGGGGTGGGAATTGAGGAAAAAGTGGTTCTGCGGGGAGTGGAAGGAGTGAGAGCAGAAGTGCTCTTATTTCTGCTCTTGGCATGTTGCAATGTTCCAGTGAATCCCAACACTAGCATGAGGAACAGCACCTCATCTTCTGATTGGGCACTTTACAGCCTTCTAGACTCAACATTGAGTTCAGTAATTCCAGTCATCAGCTCTGTCTCCCATATCATTTTGCCAAGTGCCAGTCTGTTTCTTATTTTCATGTTTTACTGTCACACAGCCATTCTTTATTTTGTCAATAATACTAACTCTGGACCAATGCTTTGTTTCTTTAAAACAGCCATGACCTTTGCCCTTTGCTCCATGACATCTTTGTCATTTAATCTCCCCTGCTCTCTGATCTATCTCTGACCTTCCCTTTTGTCCCACCTCCCCCTCCCCCGCCTTTTCAACAGCATGAACCCTGTCTTTCTTCGATTCCGAAGACTCAATGCGTCAATTTAACTCTGTTTCTCTCTCCACATATGCTGCCAGTCCTGCAGAGTTTTTCCAGCGCATTCTCTTTTTATTTCTAACAGCTGCAGTATTTTCCTTTTATAATAATGAAACATTTTGAGATACTTGGGAATATGATAAATGCAAGTTATTTCTTTCTATAGCGATTTAATGATCTTATCTTTTCTTGGTTAACTTAAGAAATGGGTGTTTTCCGTTTCTAAATTAATGGTAATTGTCATGTTGGGTGTTCTGGTTTACAAACGAGCCAACAATGCTGGAAGTGATGTCACGCTATTTTATTAACTGTTCAACTATGCTAACATACTGTAAACGTGGGTATAAGCAATACCAGCTTAACTGTGGACCCTTTCCTATCACTAGCTATGGTGAGGCACTCAGCACATGGTGAATGTCTGTGTTGCAGGCTGTGAGCTCTGTGCTCTGAGCTCGCTGCTGCTAGAATGAACTCTCCTGTCCCCTGTCTTTATAGTGCTTATGCTCTCACTGGTGATTGGCTGCGGTGTTGTGTATGCTGGTTGGTCCTACTGCATGTCCATCAGTGTGTGTGTGTGATTGCACCATAATGTACTGATGTATATTATTACAGTAATGAGTTTCCTTCTTCTGTTGAAGGATCTGAGCTTTCTTGCCCCTCATTCTCTCACCAGGAAGAGACATTTATATATTTTCTGTCATGAGAAAGAGGAGATAATGTCGAAGACGCTGACAACTGATGAGAAAATGTTGCACCTCTCGTATTTCTCTCCTTCTGAATGGCTCTAAGGTTGACTGACATTAATTGACTTTAAAAGATGCTTAATGAAAGCAGCTAAAAATTTCCAAGTGATATAATTTAATTGTATGTTCTCATGCTAAGAGCTGAATTACATTTTAGTTCAATTGAGTTATGGATGTCAACCCGAAACCAAAGCAGCTTTTAAAAATAAACGCTTTTGGAATAAAAATGATGTAGCCAAGGGGGTAGATTTGTATATGTTTCCAGTTCTTAAATATATCAACTGAATGCTGACGAACACCGGGAGATCTTAACAACAGCTTGGCTAGGGTCCCAAAAATAACACCTCATTTAATGAGATACTCTGTTTGGATTTTCTAGATCAAAAATGAGGCAGAATGCATTATATTTTATTAATTTCACATGGTGGAAACTACATCTTTTTTTGGAGTTAAATGGTTCCTGCTTTCCCCGATTAATCAGGTGTGCGCTGAGGATTGCCATAGCGATTTTTGGATTTCTGATATAAATTCTGATGGTATCTTGCAAGTTTTTTCATCTCAACAGCTGTTTAGAAAATAGAATAATTTCTGATCAGGTACTGTTTGCAGCAGAATTTAATTTTTCAGACAACACAATGGTGTCTAGGTTGCACAACCTGTTAGTGTTAGCAACTTATGGTGTTATTGATGGTTTGCAAGTAGATGTTAACATACTTTATTCAATAATATATATGATCGCAATTGTTACACCCCAGAATGAGGCCATTTGTCCCATTGTATCTGCACCAGCTCTCCAGCTGAGCAAACACGCAGTGTCGTTTATGAACTTGGTACTGGCTTATTTGGTATCACTTCAAGTAGAGATACCAAAATAACATTTTTGCAAAAGCCTGAAGGTAGATTAAAAGGAATGCTGTACAATTAAAATCGATGATGCCATAGTTCCAGCAAAATTGGACGTTGTTTAAAAATTAATTTACAGGATGTGGGCGTCACTGGCGAGGCCAGTATTTATTGTACATCCCCAGTTGACCTTGAGAAGGTGGTGCTGAGCTGCCTTCTTGCAGTCCCTGTGGTGTAGGTACACACACAGTGCTGTTTGGGAGGGAGTTCCAGGATTTTGACCCAGTGACAGTGAAGGAACAACAGGATAATTCCAAGTCAGGGTGGTGAGTGACTTGGAAGGGAAACTCCAGGTGGTGGGGTTCTCAGGTATATTCTGTCCTTATCCTTCTTGATGGCAGTGGTCGTGGGTTTGGAAGATGCTGCCTAAGGAGCCTTGGTGAGTTGCTACAGTGCATCATTTAAAAAACAATTTAGAGTACCCAATTCATTTTTTTTTCCAATTAAGGGGCAATTTTGATTTGATTTGATTTATTATTGTCACATGTATTAGTATACAGTGAAAAGTATTGTTTCTTGCATGCTGTACAAACAATGCATACCGTACATAAGGAAGGAAGGAGAGACAGCAGAATTTTATATTAAAGTTATAGCAAGGTGTGGATAAAAGATCAACTTAATATGAGGTAGGTCCATTCAAAAGTCTGATGGCAGTAGGGAAGAAGCTGTTCTTGAGTCGGTTGGTACGTGACCCCAAACTTTGGTATCTTTTTCCTGACGGAAGAAGGCGGAAGAGAATATGTACAGGGTGCGTGGGGTCCTTAATTATGCTGGCTGCCTTTCTGAGGTAGCGGGAATTATAGATAGAGGCAATGGATAATTTGATTCCGACTTGGGTCTCTGTCTGTGCGGAGTCTGCACATCCTCCCCGTGTGTGCGTGGGTTTCCTCCGGGTGCTCCAGTTTCCTCCCACAGTCCAAAGATGTGCAGGTTAGGTGGATTGGCCATGGTAAATTGCCCTTAGTGTTCAAAATTGCCCTTGGTGTTGGGTGGGGTTTACTGGGTTATGGGGATAGGGTGGAGGTGTTGACCTTGGGTAGGGCGCTCTTTCCAAGAGCCGGTGCAGACTCGATGGGCCGAATGGCCTCCTTCTGCGCTGTAAAAAAAAATTCTATCTATCTGTAGAAGTTGGTGAGAGTCGTAGCTGACATGCCAAATTTCCTGCGTCTTCTGAGAAAGTAGAGTCATTGGTAGGCTTTCTTAACTATAATGTCAGCATGGGGGGACCAGGACAGGTTGTTGGTGATCTGTACACCTAAAAACTTGAAGCTCTCGACCCTTTCTACTTCGTTCCCATTGATGTAGACAGGGGCATGTTCTCCACTACACTTCCTGAAGTCGATGACAATCTCCTTCATTTTGTTGACATTGAGGGAGAGATTATTGTCGTCGCACCAGTTCACCAGATTCTCTATCTCATTCCTGTACTCTGTCTTGACATTGTTTGAAATGCGACCTACTACGGTGGCGTCATTAGCAAATTTGAAAATCGTTCCGGGACCGAACCTGGGACCTCGGCACCGTGGTCCCACTGTGCCATCATGCTGCCCCCGCTAATGTGCATCTTGTAGTTGGTACACACTGCAGATGGATTGTTTATTTTGCTGGAAAGTGTTTGTAGTGGTGGTAGAAACGAGGGCTATGGCATTAAACGTTGGACATAATCTTGTTGAGGTGCAAGGTGTTTTGCCTGCTGGCTGGAGAGCCAGCAACAGGCCCATGCTGTTCCTTTTTGAGAAGGCCCACTGAACCACATACCAATTGGGCAGAGGTGAGGCCAACAGCAGACCTTTCCCTGGATTCAAGATGCTGGGGATGGAAGTCTCTCCTACCCAGGGCTGTCGGTGCTCTTGTGCTCAGCAGTGCCACTGGCCAGGCTATGCCTACTTCTGGAAGAACACTGACCGAAGTCCCAAGATCGTGGGGTAACACACGGCCACGTGTACCTAATGTGGGGGAGGGTGCTTTTCGCTGGGTTTGGGGGGGGGGGGTCGTCATCAAGGGCAACGGATAATTCTCAGACTCTCTTCCTTCTCTTACCACCCAACTGATGTTGAGTCTCTTGTGCAGACACCAAGTGCGTTTAATTAGGGGACCGTCGCACAGAAGGTTACAAGCCAGCTGCACAATATTATCTGTCGTGCATAGTGCATGCCAGAATCCCTGCCCGCCACTGGTTTAATATCAGCAGCGGTGGGAAGAGACACATGGTCACAGATGTGTCATTTGAGGGTTCCAATAAGCGGTGGGGTGGGAAGATAAACCATAGTCCTTCCTGCCCGGTACTTAAATTCCGGCAGAGGCAGGCAACTAGTGGGTTTTGGTAAACCACCATATTGCTTAATTGCATCCTCTTCCTGTCACCAAGCTCGCCGCCAGTGAGAGCAAAGGATTTGCCCAATGATTTGGATGCAAATGTGGTGCAGAGATCAGGGTTTCCGGTCGACAGTTGTTCAAATATCATGGGCAGGATTCTCCACAGCCCGACGCCAAAATTGGTATCGGCGATGCGGCGGAGAATGGCTTCCGACGCGGTCGGAGATGCTCCGCCCCTCCAAATCGGCATCATTGGGACGCACACTGCGCAGTCGCAACGGCATTGGGGCGTCACAGCTGGCCCACTCGCGATGCTCCTCACCTGAATGGTTGAGTTCCCGACGGCATGGGCCGCATGTGGTCCCAGCGGTCGGGAACCTGGCGTGCCGGCTGCGGACAGTGTTCAACATCGCCACACTTGGCCGGGATACATTCCGCTGGCCGGTAGGCTTCTGCTAGGGCTGAGGGGAGCGGCCAGGGGGTGGTAAGGTATGCGGTCCAGCACGGTTGGCACCATGTCTCCCAGCATGACCGGTGGGGGTGTGGGCATGCGCAGCTTGTCAGCCCTGTGCATGCGTGGCCCGAGACCCGGCTGTTCTCCACGCGATCCATGGGTGTTCCACACGGCGCCGGTGCTAGCCCCTCACTGGTACCGGAATCGGTGTGGGATTCACGCCAATTTTCTCGCCGTGGAGCACCACGGATTCTCCGGCACTTAGCCGCAGAAACGGAGATTTTAGCCCCAAATGTAGGTTTGCAATGTCATGGAGCTAAGCCCTCACACTGTATCAGAGGAATTTGTGCGTCATTATTTTAAAATAAATGTCAATCTCACTGCAGAGTCCAAATTTAAAGCAATTATACAAACTTTATTTCATAAACTCAGCCTGGCCAATGATAATGACTGGTCTGCTGGACAAAGGACTCTGCAATGTCATTTACATTCTTAATGGTTGAAACATCAACAATTTCAAGAATCCAAATAAAGGAGTATCCTTTGTATCCTTTGTCAAATCCAAAACGTACAGGTGAGAGTCCATAAGACCATAAGACATAGGAGCAGAATTAGGTCACTAGGCCCATCGAGTTCTCTCCGCCATTTAATCATGGCTGATATTTTTCTCGTCCCCATTCTCCTGCCTTCTCCCCATAACCCCTGATCCCCTTATTGATCAAGAACCTATCTATCTCTGTCTTAAAGACACTCAGTGATTTGGCCTCCACAGCCTTCTGCGGCAAAGAGTTCCACAGATTCACCACCCTCTGGCTGAAGAAATTCCTCATCTCTGTTTTAAAGGATCGTCCCTTTAGTCTGAGATTGAGTCCTCTGGTTCTAGTTTTTCCTACAAGTTTAAACATTCGCTCCACGTCCACTCTATCCAGGCCTCGCAGTATCCTGTAAGTTTCAATAAGATACCCCCCATCCTTCCAAACTCCAACGAGTACAGACCCAGAGTCCTCAACCGTTCCTCATATGACATGATCCTTTAGCTGGAAGAACCTATAACATTGCCTTGGTGTACTGCCAGTCCATCTATAATTTTCCATCTCGCAAGCAGGAGATCAGAAAAAAGGTTCTGTCCAGGTTTGAATATCTTTTTTTCTAATTTGAAGTACCCAATTCATTTTTTACCTATTAAGAGACAATTTAGCGTGGCCAATCCACCTGCCCGGAGCATCTTTGGGTTTGTGGGGGTGAGACCCACGCAGACACGGGGAGAATGTGCAGACTCTACAAGGACTCAGGGTTGAATATCTGCCTCTCCCAATCTACTACTGCAACTTCTGTACCAGTGTCTATAAGACTAATATATCTGTACAAGCCTGGCCAATTTAATCACATCTGCAGTAAAAATGAATTATCTTCAACCTGCATTCCTTTGTGAAGGAATACATCATTCGAATTTTGATACTGGATTCTGGACTCCTGTGAAACAATAGTTCGTTATTCTGTAGTATTTCCCCTGTGAATCTTTCTTTCTGGATGCACTCTTTTATTTTTTGAGGCCACATTGCTACCCTCCTTCTGCATTTGTGTTTGCAAAATTAAATTAACCCTCTTGAGTTTAGGCTATCTCAAGTTTGCGGAGTGGTTATTAATAGATATTTGATCACACCAGAACTGAAGGATAGGTTATATGCCATTGATTGTAAAGCGGATATCAAAATCAAAACACCTTTCTGTCTATGGGAAGTGAGAAGAGAAGGTGTTTGGATTAAACCCCTCCTGCCTGTAACTGTACTTTGAGCAGTATGATCCAGGTTGGGTTTTGTTTACACAGTATTGTGCAACATGAAATGGTGTACTCCCAGTCAAAACCTTCAGACCAATATAAGAGGGAGACAAACTGTGATCATTGAATGGGAATACTTGAAGATACATTGGGCGAATTCTCCTTTTCAGAAACAAGATCACGCTTTAAACAAAAAAGTTTCTAAGTGTGGTAGTGAGCGGAAACTGTGGCGAGCTTCTCGTCGCTCGGGCTGGCGAGACTGTCACCGCGATAAAACGTTAATTGGTTCTCTTAACAAGGCCCCATGGGCTTCTCACCGCAAATCATAGTCCCACCGCTGATTCGTCTGGACCACGCTCGTCAGCCCCTGCTAACAAGAGAAAGCAGCACTTAAATTTCACCTGCACAGCCAACCCCACTAGGCTCACAGCATTGCCACCGAGATGACTAGCCCCACGATTCGGGGATGCTGACCTGGGTAGACTACTTGAAGCGGTCGAGGCCAGACGGGATGTCTTGTCCCGACTGAGGTCTCGGAGGGTTAGCCACAGGGCAGCCAGTGCAGCCTGGGAGGAAGTGGCAGCAGCAGTCAACTCGGGGAGCATGACCAGGAGGACCGGCACCCAGTGCGACAAAAGGTCAATGACCTCCACCGGGTCGCTCGGGTGAGTTTGCACTGGACCCCCTCCCCCAAGAGAATATGCCTGGCACCCACCTCTCCCGCCCAGCACTGTCCTGTGCCCTGACCCACCCACGTCCAGCAGTGCCGCCCACGCTGCCCCAAACTCCCTACCCACCCCCCACATCTGGCTATTTCCCCAAGCCCCCTCTCCCAATCCCCCGAGCACCCCTCCAACCCTGCGATGAACTATGCGTGCGGCTAATGTCCCCCTCCGTGTCCCCGCATGAGAAGCTGGCCCACAACTGATGGGAGAGCGCCCAGACAGGCAGCAGGGTGATGGACATCAAAGTCCTCACCCACTGAGTAACTGGCCCTGGAGGTCGCGGGGGTGGCTGAGGTCAGAGCAGTGACCACCATAGAGGTTGCCACATGGCGCAGAGGTGAGGATCCACCCACCCAGATGACCTGTCAAACGTGAGTTGTTAATGCCATACAGACTGACTCATCCCTCCCACTGACAACAGGTCCGTTCTCCCACAGGACCAGCAGCTGACAGCACTGGCCCTTCCGGGATGCCCCCGCCTCCCAAGAGAACACCTCAGAGGAGAGCTCCAAGGATGCCACCGTTATCGTGGCACAGCTGTCATTTCCACCCTTCACATCACAGAGGCACACACTTTGGTGGGCCACAGTAGTGGTCATTTTCTGGGGCACAATTAGGTGAGCACTACACAGTTGCTGATGTACATCAGGTGGAGGCAGGAACGCCCAGAAGAGACAGCAGTCAGAGGTCTGTTGGATCCCAGGACCCAGCTGGGTCCCAGTCAGATGCTGAGCTTCTGAAACGGGTTTGTCCGGAGCTGATACAGACGATCAGGTCCAGCCGTGAGATTCAGAGGAGGTGGCAGCGACATTGCAGCAGGTTCACAGCCGGTTGCAGGAGTCCCAGAGAGCCTGGTGCATACCATCAGCAGCATGAGTGGAGGTGTCCAAGGCATGGATTAGTTAGTTACTGCCATTGCTGAGCACCTCGTCAGCATATCCCAGTTGCTCGGGATGTATCCCAGTCCCAGGTGGACCTTGATGAGGTGCTGCGCAGCATGTCCCAGTCCCAGGTGATCATAGCCGAGGCGCTGCTGAGCATGTCCCAGTCACTGGGTGATGTGTCCCAGTCTCAGATGGGTAATTCCAGAGAGTGGAAGTCCTTCCTCTTGATAAAGGGCACCCCATGAGCTTGTGCCTTGAGGGGGACATGTGTCTCATCAATCACCCCCTGGACCTGGGGCATGCCAGCGATGGTGGTGAATCTCGATGTGCGGGCAACCTGGTGGGCTTGGTCCCAGCTGAAGGTGATGTGTCTGCTGACTAGGCATATAGGGCATCTGTAATGACATGATGCACTTATGTCTGAGATATCACAGATAGTTCCCTCTCGGCACCTGGCCCCGAGGCAAGAACATTCAGGGTGACCGTCAAGTTTACGGCCACCAGATGTGGATGTCCTCCTCCATACCCCCCAGGTTCCAGGTGTTGTATCATCTGGTGCAAATGTTGCATAGTCTTCCTGGCTAGCCAAGGGATCTGGCAGCTCCTCGAAGGGCAGATGCTGACTGTATATGCATGGCCAGATGTGGCGGGTCCTTCGCACCTGCTCTTCAGCCTGTTGGGTGGCCAGCTCTACAAACTGGGCTCTGCTCATCTGGGACAAACACTTGTCATGCAGAGTCCTCCCGGGCATGCCTGTGCCTGCAGCTTCAGTGTGTCCACAAGGCAGCTGCAGCCAGATAGAAAGCAAGCATTCTGGGCTGTACTCTGAAAGTCATTCTCTGCATAGGGGAGAAGAGAATACATGTCAGCAAGATGAGTATTCCCATGCGCATCCTATTCCAATAGGCTACATGGTGACCATGAGTTGAACCTCAGCCCCACCATCTGCTTGTCCCCCTCCCCCGGCCAACCCATCCCACCCCTTGATGTTGCCCTCGGTACGTTTCCTTGCACACTGCACCCCTGACTCCATTGGTGAGTGTCATGGGGGAGGGTCTAAGATCACCACCCAGCCCTGTCGACGGCTACTGGTGGCTGCTGTAACCCATGTCAGTGATAGGCACTGCGGCCCTTGTTCTGTTCCCTTGGTGGGCTCTACTGTGGGTCTCCTCACTGGGTGGACTGTGTGTTATCCTGCCAGCAGGATGGCATTGGGTAGTGCGGTGGAGAGGGTCACAATGTGCCACCAAACACCTCCATGCTTAGAGGCTTATGTGTGGACAGGTCCTACAGATGGGGGTGAGGCAGGGAAGTGTGCGTCTGCTTGGAGCCTAACTACACTGTGATGTGGGTCCTGGGTGCGACACACAGGTCGTGACAACCTGATGGGAGGCAGGATGGCTAGGAACAGGGGCACGATGGGAAGGCAGGGCTTGGAGTCAGCTGGTGGTCCTGAGGAAGGGCTGTTTGATAGTGTGACTAGTGAGGCCTTTGCCAGGGAGGGTGCATATATCCATTGTTTGGGGTGAACTCTGCACTTCCCCTGCAGTGGGGCTGCGCTTCTGATGAGTGCACTGAGAAGGGCAGCACCTGGTGTGCCATTAATACAGATTGGCCGCGCCCATCCTGTTGATGGGTCAGCTGGCATCTGAAGGTTTCCAGAGAGGTGGCCTGAGTGGGCTCCCAAGTGACCAGAGGCTCAGTAAACAGTCAGCATAGTGAGCAGCCAGGAGCCTGTACCTTGTACACAAAGGTAGATTTGAAAGAAATACTGCAGAAATGGCGATCCATGTCCGGCCACCCAATCCCGAGGGGACACTCCAAATCCACTGCACTGTCACCAGGTTGATCACCGCTACTCCTCACGGCCTTAGCAACCACCCATCAGCAAGTGCGACAATTTTTAATGATTTTACAAATTTTGCTCACCTCTCTCTCCCTTGGCGTCCAGTCTCCATTTTTAAATACTTGTAGTAAACCATGCCTGTGTGATTTTCACCTGACAGTGGTGGAGCATCCGAAAGGTCCAGAGAATACTGGGTTGAACCCGGTAATCATATGTTAATGCATGCAAATGCTGGTTTTGTATGTCTTTGTGGGGCGCAAATCGCGTTTTTGTCACCAACGGGGCCCCAGGGCATGGTGTTCAGTCTGGCCCCGGCTGCGAATCTTGTTTTACAATGGACATCCGATTTTCCGCCTGATCATGATCCACCTTTCTATGAGGCGGAGAATCCATCCCATTAACTGACGAGGTGTACACAAGGCTGTTCATCCAAGTTAATAAGAGTAGAAAACGCAGCGAGTGTGAATTCAGCAATTAAAATTATTCACCAACAACTTTCTCTCACCAGTTTTCTCGAACAAGTAATGAGTATAAAATTGTACTTCTAGGCAGTTTATCTCCTCCATAAAAAGGCAATTTTACACAGCGAGCATCTGATATCTGGAACACACTGCCTGAAAGTGTTGTGGAGGCAGGGTCAATTGAGAGAGAATTGGATTATTGGAAAAGGAAGAATGTGCTGGGCTACAAGGAAGCAGCAAGGGAGTAGCACCAGATGAGTTGCTCTTACAAAGAGCAAGTATGGAGATGATGGGTCGAATGGTCTCCTGAGTTGCAACCATCCTTTGATTCTAATCATCTCAATCTTACAAAGGACTTTCTTATCTCTTTGTGCAGTTTTGTTCAGTCTGCTTGGAAGTCTTCTCAGTATACCGCACTTTCCCTGCTGCTGCTCAATATTAAACCTTTGTTGACAGCTCCTGAAATAGAACATATTTGAGTAGAGGTTAGTGAACTTCCAACTTGAACCTTCTACTGCTGTTCCTCCATAGCCACCCGCTCTTGCTCACTTGTAATGTGTGAATCACCAGTTGAAAACCCAACTATCTCTTTTACTGGCCTCACCAAAGTGTGAATATTATTCTGATGTGGTGGCTGGTAAGTGCCGTGACAACCAAATCCCACAAGGAAACTTGGCCAGCTTTCACATTGGTTTTCATTTTGTATTTTATAATAATAAGAAAAGTATGCTGAAGTCAGGAGTCAAAAAGTCCAAGAACACTTTTGGAGATTTTCAATAGTAAATTGAAACATTTCTTAACAAATGAAACCTAAACTTAAACACACAAGACTACATTTGCACAGTTAAAATTAACCTTAATAACATTTCCCCAAAAAATCTTCCTTTGGTTAGATTTACAAACAAACACCCCCTTCAGGCAGTAGTCCCTAAAGATATTTAATCTGTCAGCAAATTTACTAGAAGATATCCTCTGTTGCTACAGGGAAGGTATGCCACAGAGCTTCTCTCCTTCTCTCACTCCCCTGTGGAAATCCAAGGGTTTAAGCAAAACAGACACTTCTATGGGGTGGCCGAAAACTGCTTCACTTCTACTTTCATAGTTCTGTCCCTGCACAGCATTCTCTTCAGGATCTTACGTGGCCACTTCCCTAGCATAGTTCACAACCTCTCTTTCAATATGTTTTCCCTCTTTCATCTTTATTGTTCGCAGCAGCTCTCTGAACTTAACTGACCTCAGAATATAAAGATATTTCATGTTCTTTATTGCCCCCATTTAATAATATTTTCCAACGTAGGACCATTTAAAAGTTGTAAAGACTTTTAGTTCCCTTTGAAAGTTAAGAACTAAAATCCAGTTCCTCACTTATCTCCTGATGCAAATTTCTTCCCATTTGTGTTTACTTGTAGCACATCTTAACTTGGCCATCTCCACTTCAAATACATGCTTTTACACCTAGCCCCTTTGATGCTTTAAATATAGCAGCCCAACTATTGTCAGATTAATTAAATTAGTCACACACAGAGACACGCCCACACAGCCCCCACAATCCTGCTCAACAGAATACCACAGAAATATTGAGAAAATAATATTTTCTTCTGCACATTATCTGAGCTGGTGGATAGTGTGCAGGAGACCTGTAACGGTGTTCCCTCGCAACTATTGGAATTATTAATCATGACCTCCATCAATTCTTGCTGAATGCTTGAAGGCCCATTTGGAGGTACGATCATTTAGCTTTATTTCTGATCATGAGCTGAAAGTGGGCTTCAAGTTTTCTGCTGAAAAACTAAGAGAGGCAAATCAGTTAATGAAGATTTCTTTCTAGAACATTTCGGCCATCATAATGGGATTTTGTAGAACTTCACAATTCTGGTAGTCATACAGCTGGAAGAAAACACAAAGAAATACTCCTTGTTCTGCCCCATTACAAAGTTTTATTACATTCAGTTCTCATCTTAAAGCTGACAGCTATTGTTGATGGAAGGTGAATATTATGGGGTTGCGCCTTATTTGGTCAGTGCCAATTTGTGAAAATAACATAGAACTATGATCAGAAGAGCAGAGTTGATGACTTTAGAAGATAAGTTTACCCAAAAAATGAAAAACACAATATGTTTTGCAGGATGTCAACCATCGTTCCAATGCCTTGAACTACGCGATATTGAAACAGTTAAAAAACACCAATGAATTGACAAATCCTATGACTTCTCCCAGTGTGAATCTGTATCAGTCAAGATTACGGTCAATGGGCAGCACGATAGTGCAGTGGGTAGCACTGTTGCCTCATGGCGCCGAGGTCCCAGGTTCGACCCCGGCTCTGGGTCACTGTCTCTGTGGAGTTTGCACATTCTCCTCGTGTTTGCGTAGGTTTCGCCCCCACAAGGTAGGTGGATTGGCCATGCTAAATTGCCCCTTAATTGGAAAAAATGAATTGGGTACTCTAAATTTATTTTTAAAAAGACTACTGCCAATATCAGAGGGAGAAGCATTGAAGTCTGGATGTTATTTTGGTGTCATATTGAAAATAATCAACATGTCTCCACATGGTGCAAAGTTCTTAAGTAATGTCTGTAGTCTTTTCCAGCTGTATTCAATGACCTGTGAACATTTGACCTTCATTTAGTTAATAGTAAATCCATAATTGTAGTAGGTGTGAGGAAGAGTTTAAAAAATAAAGGGTTAAGGGGTCTCTATTTAAGATGGAGATGATGAGGAATTTCTTCTCTGAGGGCTAATTAGTCTTTGGAATTCTCTTCCAGAGAACAGTGAAGGCTGTGTTATTGAATATATTCAAGGCTGAGTTAGACAGATTTTTGATCGATAAGGGTTGAGGGTAATGGGCACACAGGTGGTGTGGGGGAGACAGAGAAGTGGAGTTCAGGCCACAGTCAGATTAGCCATATGGTCTTATTGAATGGCACAGCAAGCTGCAGAGGACAAATGGCCAATTGCTCCCATTTCTTATGATCTTGATTAACTATTTTGTCCGGATTTGCTTCATTCTTTACATCAACATATTTTCCTTCTACTACCCTTGTATATCAAATTCACTTTTTCTGTGCCACTACCCTGAACAGCTTAGCAAGTTTATCCGGTGAAAATCTTAACTATTGAGACCAGGATAGTTTCCAGGTTAATTCTTGAAAATATGATTTTATCCCGGGTTTTGTTCATTGAGCTCCACATGCCATTGGACTAAAACATGAGTTTGAGATCCTGTTACTTTTGGAAATGCAAGCATGTGGAGTCATGTGTGACCCAGCTTAGTTGTGTAGCTCCTGTGGTCAAAGGTTCTCTGGGATTGAGTACGTTTTTGGATGAAAAAAAGGTGAAGAGGCAGGTCCCACAACGTTAGGCTGGCTAGGTGGGCTTATTCAGAGTATATGGTAATGTATTATAATAGGGTTTCTGTCATAGTATGGTGAGAACCTCATTATGTGACTGGTGGGGAGTGGGGACATTCGAGCAGGGAATGCTGTTTTGGGACTCCTCTATTCTCCATCACCTACCTCCATTCATGCCCAATACCCCTGAGCTTGGTAGAGTTTTGTTCGCTAATGGTTTCTGTGGTGATATACATCACTGTAAGTACACAAATGGTTAATGTACATACGCTACACCTAGCTAGACACTAGAGGGAGCACCAGAGACATGACACACAGACATTCAACCAATAGGTCAGTAAGATAGGACACGACCAATGGGCATTCACGATACACACAGAGGTGACACTACCACAGGGGGGCATTACACCAACCCATATATAAGGACACAGCACACGTGATCTTCCTCTTTCCAGTGGAGACTCTCAGTGAGTACACAGGGTTGATTTGAAACACATCACACCCACCACGTGGATTAGAGCAGACTGGTTTGTCAATCTGAGTAGCTATAGAAGGATTAACAGTAGAGTCGAATCCAAGAAGGAGAATTGTTAATAGTTTAATAAATGTATTAAAGCTATCTCCAAGTCTGAACCTTCCTTTGTCAGAGTGCACATCAAGGAATCAGCTTATGCTACATCAAGAGCATAACAAGACAGTTTTGAGGGATTTGGGGCAAAGACACATGGATGAGATTGTAGCACTGATCAGCCATGATCTATTCTCTGAAGGGGCTGAATGGCCTCCTGTATCTCTGTATGTAGCCAAAAGGAAATTGATTAAAAGAACATGATTCTTCTCCACTATTCAACAAGATCATAGTTAATCTTTAACACAACTCTACTTTGCCATCCTATGCCATATTCTTTGATGTGCTAAGTGCCAAATGGTCCATTAATCTCAGCCTTGAATATACTCAATGACTGGCATCCACAGCACTCTAGAATTCCAAAGATGTGCGACTCTCAGTCAGAAATTTCACCTAATCCTAATCCTATGTGGCCAACACATTATCTTGAGATAATGTTCCTTCTTTATAGATTCTTCAGCTAGGGACAATGGCCTTTCAGTCTCTACACTAACTTGCCTTTTCAGTGAATAATGGCCATGATGATAGACCATCAACAACTGGCACTATTTTTCTTCAAGAGGTTGACTTGCGAACAGCTTATTTACCACATATTCTCAGTATCTTGTAATTAGCATTTGGAGTTCTTGTTAAGTGTGTGTGCTTTTAATCAATATTCTTGCAAGGGAGGAGAGAGAGTGCTGTAAAGTTCTAAGAATGCCACAGAAAAGTGAGCGGGATAATAACAAGTCAGCACAGGGAACTGTGCAATGCACCATGCATTGACACTAATTTATTGTGCTTAAAGCATTTCCATACTGTTTAGAAATGGAAAAACACCATCTGTCATGTTCAGTGGGAACCTGGATTCCAATGTTGCATTTGAGAAACTGTGCTTGTTTCTATTTTTAACGTGTGATCTGGACAGGATAAGAGCATCTGGAAGTGTGCCATGGCGCTTCTGCAAAACATTGCTTGGGTAGAGTTGGGAAATAAGTAAAATTTGTGGATTTTTATAATTAAAGGATGCTTCTGCCTCAATAATCCCAGTCTGAGGGTGGAATGGGCTGCTCGTTGTATTGCTATTACTTCAAATACTACGTCCTGAGCTGGAGCTGGCACAAGTCCGAATGTTGTTGCCTTTCGCAGATGGTGGCTAAAAGAATGGCTCCGTCCACAAATGCTCTTTTTCATGAGTTTCTGAGATATTGCCACCAACTAAATTACCAGTGACATATTAAGTTTGCTTCCATGGCATAAAAATTTAATCTTTGATCAAAACTGCACAAAAATCACTTGGGATTTTGCTCTATAATTTTGAAGGTATTAGAATATTGTAGGTCTCCACATCCTAACCTATATAAGAAAAGTTATTTTAAGGTGCTTCTATTGATAATTAATGTGGTATACTCCCCAGTAAATACTTTGGTATACTCCTGAGAAAATACTTTGCAGAAAGGTAGCATAGTGGTTAGCACAGTTGCTTCACAGCTCCAGGGTCCCAGGTTCGATTCCCGGCTTGGGTCACTGTCTGTGCGGAGTCTGCACGTTCTCCCCGTGTCTGCGTGGGTTTCCTCCGGGTGCTCCGGTTTCCTCCCACAGTCCAAAGATGTGCAGGTTAGGTAGATTGTCCATGCAAAATTCCCCTTAGTGTCCTAAAAGGTTAGGTGGATTAAGGGGATTAAGTAGGGTGCTCCTTCCAAGGGGCGGTGCAGATTCAATGGGTCGAATGGCCTGCTTCCGCACTGTAAATTCTATGAAATTTCAGACCAGAAAACGTGAAACACGTGTCTAAATTACACATCAATTCTTCATATCTTTCAGAGACACCATAAAATCAGATTATGGACGTGATCGTACTGCTCGTTGCGCCTGACTTGGTGATGCAACGAGGTTGTTAAGTCTTGCGAGAGGCCTCTCACGAGATTTACAACGCCTGGTCCGCCTCGCGGGATCTAACGACATCTTGCGAGGCATCATAATCTGCATCTCGCCTTCACTGGGCGGGATCCAGATTTGTATATTTAAATACACAGTTAAGCTCACCTAAATATGTTTGCGCCACAGTCTCCCTCGGCGCGGGATCAAACACCCGTACCACGGAAACCTCGCTGTGGTAACATTTAGTACTCGTGCACACAAACGTGGACCATGCATTACGGCACCTGGGGGGGGGGGGTCTCCCAGGAGATCGGGGTGGGGGGGACATCGGGGGAGCTGGTGCTCTGGAGTGTTTCGGCAATACCCACCTGAGACTGGCCATGCTCTGGAGTGCCTCGACAATGCCCACCTGAGAGTGAGACATAGGATAAAAGCAAATGACTGCGTATGTTGGAATCTGAAACAAAAGAGAAAATGCTGGAAAATCTCAGCAGGTCTGGCAGCATCTGTAGGGAGAGAAAAGAGCTAATGTTTTGAGTCAATAGAGTTATTGGACTCAAACCGTTAGCTCTTTTCTCTCCCTCCAGATGCTGCCAGACCTGCTGAGATTTTCCAGCATTTTCTCTTTCGTTTGAGAGTGAGACATGCTCTGGAGTGCCTCGGCAATGCCCACCTGAGACTGGGCCATGCTCTGGAGTGCCTCGGAAAGGTTCACTTGGAACTGGGACTTGACCCCAAGCAACTTGGACATGCTGCCGAGGTCCTCAGCCATGGCCGTCACTGACTGAGCAACGCCTTGGTCACCTCCACTCATGCTGCCAACGTCGTGCACCAGGTTCTCCACTGCATTCTCCACCCTAGCAGTGTTGGCCTCGGTGCCTTGCATTGCTGGTGCCATCTCCTGTGCCCGTAGCCTTTGGGACCTGCTGGAATGCCGCTGACATCCCCTCTGAATCTCACTGCTGCACCTTATCAGCTGAAGCAACTCCTGGTAAACCTGATCCAAAGGATCAGCATCTGACTGTGAACCAGCTGGTGTACATCAGCAACTGTGTGGTGCTCACCAGAATGTGCCCCAGAAGCCTGTCTGCTGCTTTTGCCCACAGAGGTGTGTGTCTCTGTGCTGGTGAAGGGTGGGAATAACAGCTGTGCCCCGAATATGATGGTCTCCTCGGAGTACCCCTCCGAGGTGTTCTCTTGGGAGGCGTGGTGGGGAGTGCTTGCGCCACTCCGGATGGGCCGGAACCATCGAATGGAGATTCTATGGGAGAATGGATCATTCTGCTTGGCATTAACAACTTACGTGTGGCAGGTCATCTGGATGGGGGTAGTGGATCCTCATCTCTGTGTTGGACGCCAATCTTGACGGCGGTGACCGATCTGCCTCGGCCACCCCTGCAACCTCCAGCGCCCGTTCCTTGAAAGGGGTAAGGGTTCTGATGTCCGCCACCCCACCACCCTCTCCCGTCTGTTGTTCGCCAACTTCTCCTGCGGAGACACAGAGAGGGCATTGTGAGCCCCACCTGTCGTGCATTGCAGAGGGGTGAATGAATGAATGAATTTATAATCTTTAGTGTCACAAGTAGGCTGACATTAACACTGCAATAAAGTTACTGTGAAAAGCCCCTAGTCGCCACATTCCGGCGCCTATTCGGGTACACGGGGGGAAAATTCAGAATTCTCAGCTGGTAAGGGAATTGCACCCACGCTGCTGGCCTTTTTCTGTGTTGTACCCTCAATAACGACGCTTAGAGAGTAAAACAGTAAAGAAGGCTTTAATAAGCTAAGAACTAGCCTGGTGCCGAGACGGGTGCTTACTGGGTGCCGCCCACAAGGCGGCCCCTTATATACGGCTCCCAGGTGGGTGGAGCCAGAGGCGGAGTCCCCCAGGGTTCCAAGCCCGGTCTTAAAGGGGACATCACCTTACATGATAAGGGTACAGTAATACAGTAATCGTTCATCACATTCTGCATCACAAACCAGCTGTCTAGCCCACTGAGCTAAACTAGGTGGGGAAGGGGGCAGGCGTGAGTAGAACTGCTAGACACGGATGGGCGGGGGAACGGTATGGTGCTGGGCAGGGGTGGCGCCGGGCACGTGTTTGTCGGGGAGGGGGGGGCAGTGCCAACTTACCCGTGCGGGCCAGTGGAGGTCGTTGATCTTCTTATGGCACTGAGTGCTGGTCCTCCTGGTGATGCTCCCCGAGCTGAAGGCCGCTGCCACTGCCTCCTATTGAAGATTGGTGAGGAAGAATTTCATTCCTCAGAAGTCTCTTAGTCTACGGAATTCTCTATCCCAGAAAGCATTGGATATGCATTGAATCTATTCAAGGCGGAGTTCGACAGATTGTTGATCTACAAGATGTCTGAGCTATAAGGAGAAGCTGTTTAGGCTGGGACATTTTTCCCTGAAATGTATGAGGCTTAGGGGTGATCTCATAGGGGTCTATAAAATAATGAGGGGCATAGATAAGGTAGATAGTCAACATCTTTTTCCAAAGGTAAAATAGTCTAGAACTAGAGGGCATGGGTTTAAGGTAAGAGGGGAGAGATACAAAAGACACCAGAGGGGAAATTTCTTCACACAGAGGGTGGTGAGCATCTGGAACGAGTTACCAGATGCAGTGGTCGAGGTGGGTGCCACTTTTTCCTTTTAAAAATCAGTTAGACAGTTACATGGGCAGGGTGGGTATAGAGGGATATGGGCCTAATGTTGGCAAATGGGACTAGCTTAGTGACAGAAACTGGACGGCATGGACAAACTGGGCCGAAGGGCCTGTTTCCATGCTGTAAACATCTAAGAGTCTACAAGAGAGTCGGGGTTTAGCGGTGGCAGGCAAGAAAATGGAGTTGATGCCGAGTTGGGTATTAAGGAGCCTGAGTAAAACTGGAATCAATGGGAAAGGCTTTCACTGGTTGGAGTCACACCTGGCACAAAGGAAGATGGTTGTGGTTGGAGGTCAATCATATCAGCTCCAGGTCATCAGTGCAGGAGTTCCTGAGGGTCCTAGGCCGTACAAAGTTCAGCTGCTTCATCAATGATCTTCTTTCCATTATAAGGTCAGAAGAAGGGATGATCGCTAATGACTGCACAATGTTCAGCACCATTCACGATTCCTCAGATACTGAGGCAGCACGGTAGCATAGTGGTAGCACTGTTGCTTCACAGCTCCAAGTCTGCACGTTCTCCCCGTTTCTGTGGGTTTCCTCCCACAGTCCAGAGATGTGCAGGTTAGGTGGATTGGCCATGATAAATTACCCTTAGTCTCCAAAAAGGTTGGGTGGAGTTACTGGGTTACGGGGATAGGGTGGAGGCATGTGCTCAGGTGGGGTGCTCTTACCGAGGGCCGGTGCAGACGCGGTGGGCCGAATGGCCTCCTTCTGCACTTAAGTTCTATGAAAAATGTTTATGGAGCTGTTCATGTCCAAATGCTGCACGATCTGGACAGAATACAGGTTTTGGCTGGCAAGTGGTAAATAACAATCTCTCACAATTGTCAGGCAATGACCATCTCCAACAATAGAGGATTTAACCTTCGCCTGTTGACATTCAATGGCATTACCATCGCTGAATGCCCCACTATCAATATCCTGGGGGTTACCACTGACCAGAAACTGAACTCGACCAGCTATATAAATACTGTAGCCAAAAAGACAGGCCAGAAGCTAGGAATCCTTTGGTGAGGAACTCGTCTCCTGACTTCCCAAAGCCTGTCCACCACCTACAAGGCACAAGTCTGGAGTGTGCTGGAATATTCCACACTATTAGGCAGCAAGGTTACACAGTGGTTAGCACTGTTGCTCTGGGACCCAGGTTCGATTCCTGGCTTGGGTCACTGTCTGTGTGGAGTCTGCACGTACTCCCCGTGTCTGCGTGGGTTTCCATGAGTGCTCTGGTTTCCTCCTACAAGTCCCGAAAGACGTGCTGCTAGGTAACTTGGACATTCTTTTTTTTATTATTTATTGTTATTATTACCTTCCAAATCCACAACCATTACCATCCAGGCGGACAACAGCAGCAGGCACTTGAGACCACCACCACCTGGAGGTTCCCCTTCAAACCACTCGCCACCCTGACTTGGAAATATCTCACCGTTCCTTCACTGTCTCTGGGGCAAATCCTGGAGTTCCCTCCCTGACAGCGCTGTGGATATACCTACACCACATGAACTGCAGCGTTTCACGAAGGCAATTCGTCACCTTCTCAAGGGCAATTAGGGATGGACACGAAATATTGGCCTCGTCAGCGATGCCCACATCCTTTAAAAGGAATTTCAAAAAAAGAAAATCAGGAAAGGCACAGGGCTGGTAAATACTAAATTCAGAAGTAATGATAATGAAATGGCATAAATGTTAGATATAATGGCCGGGATTCTCCGATCCCGCGACAGGTCGGCGAATCCGGGGGGGGGGGGGGGGGGGGCGTGAGAATCCCGCCACGCCGACTGGAGAATCGGCGCCAATCGCGCCGGTGCGGGCGCTGGTTGGGGCCCGTTAAAAAGCGGCCTCCTGGCGATTCTCCGCGCTTGACATGCCGAGTTCCGCCGAGCCCCACCAGCGTCATTTACACATGGCCCTACCCGGCAAGACCTTGGGGTTCTGGCTGCGGGGGCCGTCATGGTGGGAGGCGGGGGGAGCTGACTCTGGGGGGGTGGGCCTCCACGGTGGCCAGGCCTGCGATCGGGGACAACCGATCGGCGGGCAGGCTTATTCGGGGAGGGGGGGCCTATGTTCCTCCGCGCCGGGCCCCTGTCGGGCTCCGCCGTTTTGCCCATGGCCCGGCGCCGAGACGGCCGTGGCGCATGCATGCGCGGACCCGCGCCGGCCGTGGCGGGCCGGCTTTCAGCGCCGGAGCAGCGCACAGCACTCCAGTGCCGTTCTAGCCCCCTAGGAAGGGGTGAATGCCTGGGCCTGGAGGCCCATTGACGCTGGCATCGCTCGTGCCGGTTTTGACCCCGGCGTCAACACTTGGCCGGGATTTCGGAGAATCCCAGCCAATTAGTGTATATTATTTACTGGGAACTATAATAGGATGCTTAAGACATTAGAAGAGAAAATCGAAAAGGAATTCCAGACTTGAGGGAAAGCAGGAGATAACATGGTTTGAATGCATTGTAAGGTAGGGTAAAGTTGCCATGGCCCCTGATGACCATGAGCTGCTTTCCCCTTTGAAAGGAAGAGCTGACTGGTGGTGATTTAACCTGAGGATCACCACATCTCAGGTGAGGGGTTAAGAAGGCGGAGCCTTCATGAATAATCTCAGCCGGTACAGGAATTGAACCTGGCCTCGCTCTGCATTACAAACTAACTATGTAGCCAAGTGAGCTAAACTGGCCCCCGACATGAATGCATTGTATCCACTCAATAAAAGTAGAACGGAAGTGATAAGAGTGGCACCATTACAAAACTCAGTAGAAAAGGGAATCTACGATCTAGAAGCCGAGAATTTCTGATTTCAAACAGTACGGTTTGACCAGTTTTATTAAATTATTTGAAAAGGTAATAGAGGAGCAAGGGTATTAGTGTATTTTATGTTCATGCATTTTCGAAAAACCTTCAGTGTGATGCCAGACGGTAGGCTTTTGACTAAAACCAGAGCATGCATTGTCCAGGGACAAATAACATGGATAGAATGCTGTCTATAAAGCAGAATATAGAGAGTAAGGCTTTCTGCTGGAAGAAATAGGAAGTGGTATTCCACCGGGATCAGTGCTGGGAACATGCTTAATCTTTGACATAAATTACTTGGATTGGGGAATTGGAAATCTAATAACAAAATTTGTTTGCAACATCAAATTGGGTTTAGTTAATAAAGAGGAGGATCGTGAGAAAATACAAGAAAACATGAACAACTTGTAGAATGGTCATATAAATGGCAACATTTAGAAAAAAAGTATTTTATTGAAGTTTTAACATTTTTTACAGTCGTTGCATCAAAACAGAGGAAAAAGAGAAAAAAAGCCATAGGTATCAATGCAAAATAGGTACATCACTACAACAACATAGGAACAAATAAGACCAAATGAGTTGGGGACAGAATCCCCAACGTGTTTGTCCCACCAATGCTAGATTTGTCGCACCAAGCAGAATACAGTCAACAACACCGGACCGCATCATTCCCACAGCTTTAGACAAATTAAAAATCCTGAGAACCCCAGAGCTCTGGGGGAATTACACTGACACCCACAATGCAATCAAACTCCCTGCCAGGCCCGGGACAGAACAGACAACCGTCATATAGCTACAAGACAGTAAGGAGAGGACTGAGTACCACAAGTCCAAGGAAATCTCGTGTCTCAGACCGCAAACCTCAAATCCAGGGTCTCCCATAGAAAATTAAGAAAAGATGAAGGAGTAAGAAACAAGCAGATAAGAAGACCCTACTACATATCATACCCTCCGGATCGCTGGTCCAAGGGATGAACAGGCGACCGGACTATCAAACAATGATACATCCCCCCCCAGGGGAACAAGAACAGCCAGAGGGCTTACGACCAAGAAGGTTCTCAACAGATCCCAGAAAGAGAGGGGGAACCTTGCCCCAGGGAGAAGGGGGGTTTTCAGGGCACCCCCAGAAAGAGGGCAGGGGGCTTGGAGGGAGGGCAACCCCCCCCCCCCCCCCACCCCTCAGCACAAGGGAACCCAACCCGACCACCAGGCCCACTCAGAAAAAAGGGGTAGGGATACCACAACACCACCTACCAAAAAGGCCTACTCATTTAACCATGGCTCCAAGACCTGCCAGAACAATGTGACGGCCTCTTTAAAAAAACCTGCAGTTAGAATGAAAAGCTGCTCAAAAGAGGAAATGCTTCAGCGTTAATGGATCTTTGTAAAGCTGTATAATTAAACAACGGTAGCCATCCTTTGAAACTACCTGGACCTGTCAAGCAAGAGACTTTTAAAAGTCTGTGAAATTGAATGTAAACAATGCAGTTCAAAGCTTATAGGCTTTGAGGCACGCACATAGGCTTGATAAAGGGCAATGAAATTGGCTGTGGGAAAAAACGTTTTCCACCACATTAAAGGGAATACTTTTACCTGCATCGCACAGATCTTTCATTTTATCATGCTGACAGACAGTTTAAAGGTTTTAAGGTTGTAGATGGGAAGGCCAACCAAATGACCACCATCCCAGGAAAGAACTCTGATCTGAGCCCTTCCAGTCCAATACAATATCCCCCTGACCCCCACCTTCCCTACAGGAGCTTGCTCCACACCCTGGAGACAAGTGTAGGGGAGGTAGTCACCCCCTTGCTCTCCGTCTGAGTGCAAGATGCCAGCATGGCACTACCAAGGGGCGAGGCCTAAAGGACAGGGATTGAGGGGGATAGTGGAAGAGGGTGATTGAGGTGGGGGGAATGATGGAAGGAGACATTTGTGGGGCGGGGTGGAGGGTGGTTCTGGAGCAGGTCTCTTGCCAATAATTCAGGCGGAGAGGAGACCGTGCCAGCAATTTGATGGGTCTGCCACAGTATTCAAAGATCGGGGCACCATTTAAAAGCGGTGCGCCGATCTCTGAGGGGTGAGACCTGTCAGTGGGATTAAGCATCAACCCACTTAAGGTCAATGTAAAGCCCAACCATTTAAAAAGCTTTCTGAGTGCCAGGGAATGGCATGTCAGCTTCACTCCGAGCGCCAGTGTTTTCCTGCTGGCGGCAGCACTTAGTCTTCAAAAGGGAGAATCGTGCCACTAGGCTCCGGCCGTGGGGAGGTGACTCGACCAATACGGCCACCTCCAACCCCCCCACGACTGACCACTGGAACAGGACAGCACAGGACCAGCTTTTGGAAGACCACTTCAATCCCAGGCCGAGAAGACAGGATGAGGTGTGCCCCATTGAATTAAATTTACTCAGCTTTCTGGTTGGGAATTCTTAAACATGGCACCCAATTCTCAAACTCAGCTGGGAACTTCTCCATCACCTCACTTTGGAGACCGGACTCAGCAGCACTCTGCTCCTGTTCCCCTTTTCTCTCTCTTGACTCCATCAGAATCGACAACAGGCCATGTAGCAGGAACTCCCACCAGTGGCAGTGCTCTCTATCACAAGAACCCTCTTGTGCGCAGCTCTTGTAATCAGGCGGTGACGACCCATACTTCAGAGCCAAAATTTTGAGCCAAAACAGCGTCTTCGTTGGGCAGCACGGTAGCACAGTGGTTAGCACTGTGGCTTCACATCGACAGGGTCCCAGGTTTGATTCCCTGCTGGGTCACTGTCTGTGCGGAGTCTGCACGTTCTCCCCGTGTCTGCGTGCATTTCCTCCAGGTGCTCCGGTTTCCTCCCACAGTCCCATACGGAAGAGGAATCTGACTGTATACCAGAATGTTATTACCGTAAAAATGATGTCTTAATGAGAAAATGGAGACCTTTACATATGCAGGCGGATGAAAAGTGGGCAGAAGTTCATCAAGTAGTATTGCCGGTAGGGTATAGAAAGGAAGTGTTGCGAGTAGCATTTGAGGTACCAGTAGCAAGTCATTTGGGAATAAGGAAAACTCAAGCTAAGGTACAAAAACATAAAAGATGTAGTTAAATTTTGTCGATAATGTCCCACATGTCAAGTGATAGGGAAACCTCAAGCAGTGATAAAACCAGCACTCTTAATACCCATTCCAGCATTTGAGGAACCTTTTACAAGGGTCTTAATTGATTGCGTGGGACCGCTTCCTAAGACGAAAAGTGGGAATCAATATTTTTTGACTATAATGGATGTGTCTACGAGGTTTCCAGAGACCATTCCAGTGCGCAATATTACAGCTAAAAAGATTGTGGAGTAGCTACTTAAATTCTTTACTATATATGGACTGCCCACAGAAATACAATCGGATCAAGGATCAAATTTTACCTCCAGGTTATTCAAAGAAGTTATGGATAGCTAAGGAATTAAAACAATTTAAATCAACTGCGTGCCATCCAGAATCGGAGGGAGCATTAGAAAGGTGGCATCAGACGTTAAAGACCAGGTTGAGGGCTTATTGTCAAGATTACCCAGAAGATTGCGATAACAGAATTCCATTCGTACTGTTTGCAATTAGGGATACACCTAATGAGTCAACCAAGTTCAGTCCTTTTGAACTAATTTTGGGTCGTGAGCTAAGAGGACCACTTAAATTGATTAAGGAAAAATTGGTGAGTGAGCAGTCTGAAAGTACATTATTGGATTCCCAGTCAAATTTTAGTGAACGATTAAAAAGAGCAGGTGAATTGGCTGGACAACATTTAAAAGTTGCACAAATATGATGAAATGGGTGCGGACAAGAAAGCAAAAGTTTGTAGTTTTGCCAGTGGAGATAAAGTTTAGTAATGTTACCAGTGCAAGGTGAACCTTTAAAAGCAATGTTTTTTGGACCTTATCAAATTGAAAAGAAATTAAGTGAGGTGAATTATGTGGTAAGAACACCGGACAGAAGGACAACTCACCGTGTGTGTCATGTGAATATGCTTAAAAGGTACTTTGAAAGGAAAGGAGAGCAAAAGGAGGAGATTTTAGTGATTCTAACTCAACGTTAAGAACCAAATCCAGATGACTCTGAATTTGACATTCCTCAAATTAAATTGGAAAATGAGGATGTTCTTAAAAATTGGGATAAATTGTTGAGTTACCTTCCAGTGGAAAAACAAACTGACTTGAAAGAGTTATTAATATCACATGGGCAACTTTGTGGAGATAATTTGGGAAGTACTAAAATGGCTATACATGATGTATATGTGGGAAATACTGTTCCAATTAAACAACATCCATATAGACTTAACCCTTTAAAATTGGTTAACAAAGAAATTGAAAGTATACTTAAAAATGGCATAATTGAAGTGGGTTGCAGCCAGTGGAGCTCACCCATAGTGATGGTACCGAAACCGGATGGTATCCAACGATTGTGTGTGGATTATAGAAAGGTTAATGCAATTACAAGGATAGACTCTCTTCCTATCCCACGCTTGGAAGACTGCATTGAGAAGGTGGGACAATCAGCTTTTATTTCCAAACTGGATTTACTTAAAAGTTACTGGCAGGTACCTTTATCCGAAAAGGCGAAGGAGATTTCTGCTTTTGTGACTCCAGATGGTATATACCAATTCAAGAGTTCAGTTCGCCCTCCCTGCAAAAAAACTTGCAAAATGTTGAGCTAAAATACTATTAAAATATTTAAAACTTTTTAAAAGTTGAGTTTAGCTAACTTGTGAATTTCGCTTACTGAAATACCAGGCATTAAAATTTGACTTAAATTACATACAAGTGTGAAAGGTACAAAAAATAAACGCATTAATATAGAAATATTTTTATTGTCATAGCTGTCAGCCAGCTGAATTTGATTAATACAATATACTCTTGACAATAGCCTGAGGTCCTATTCCCAGCCACATAGTCAACTGTCAACACTGAAAGTTTAACAATAACAAACTTCCTTCAACTTTGTTTCAGTAATTGGAAAAAATTGGGGAGCTGCTTCTTCACTTCCCACACTGGTTATTTCAAAGATTTCAGAACTGACTCAGTGTAAAATTAAGAAATTGTGTGAGCCTCAGAGTGCAATCTGTAATGATATGTAGACTGACATGAACAAAGAACAAAGAACAAAGAAATGTACAGCACAGGAACAGGCCCTTCGGCCCTCCAAGCCCGTGCCGACCATACTGCCCGACTAAACTACAATCTTCTACACTTCCTGGGTCCGTATCCTTCTATTCCCATCCTATTCATATATTTGTCAAGATGCCCCTTAAATGTCCCTATCGTCCCTGCCTCCACTACCTCCTCCGGTAGTGAGTTCCAGGCACCCACTACCCTCTGCGTAAAAAACTTGCCTCGTACATCTACTCTAAACTTTGCCCCTCTCACCTTAAACCTATGCCCCCTAGTAATTGACCCCTCTACCCTGGGGAAAAGCCTCTGACTATCCACTCTGTCTATGCCCCTCATAATTTTGTATACCTCTATCAGGTCGCCCCTCAACCTCCTTCGTTCCAGTGAGAACAAACCGAGTTTATTCAATCGCTCCTCATAGCTTATGCCCTCCATACCAGGCAACATTCTGGTAAATCTCTTCTGCACCCTCTCTAAAGCCTCCACATCCTTCTGGTAGTGTGGCGACCAGAATTGAACACTATACTCCAAGTGTGGCCTAACTAAGGTTCTATACAGCTGCAACATGACTTGCCAATTCTTATACTCAATGCCCCGGCCAATGAAGGCAAGCATGCCGTATGCCTTCTTGACTACCTTCTCCACCTGTGTAGCCCCTTTCAGTGATCTGTGGACCTGTACTCCTAGATCTCTTTGACTTTCAATACTCTTGAGGGTTCTACCATTCACCGTATATTCCCTACCTGCATTAGCCCTTCCAAAATGCATTACCTCACATTTGTCCAGGTTAAACTCCATCTGCCATATCTCCGCCCAAGTCTCCAGACAATCTAAATCCTGCTGTATCCTCAGACAGTCCTCATCGCTATCCGCAATTCCACCAACCTTTGTGTCGTCTGCAAACTTACTAATCAGACCAGTTACATTTTCCTCCAAATCATTTATATATACTACAAAGAGCAAAGGTCCCAGCACTGATCCCTGTGGAACACCACTGGTCACAGCCCTCCAATTAGAAAAGCATCCCTCCATTGCTACCCTCTGCCTTCTATGGCCTAGCCAGTTCTGTATCCACCTTGCCAGTTCACCCCTGATCCCGTGTGACTTCACCTTTTGTACTAGTCTACCATGAGGGACCTTGTCAAAGGCCTTACTGAAGTCCATATAGACAACATCTACTGCCCTACCTGCATCAATCATCTTAGTGACCTCCTCGAAAAACTCTATCAAGTTAGTGAGACACGACCTCCCCTTCACAAAACCGTGCTGCCTCTCACTAATACGTCCATTTGCTTCCAAATGGGAGTAGATCCTGTCTCGAAGAATTCTCTCCAGTAATTTCCCTACCACTGAAGTAAGGCTCACCGGCCTGTAGTTCCCGGGATTATCCCTGCCACCCTTCTTAAACAGAGGAACAACATTGGCTATTCTCCAGTCCTCCGGGACATCCCCTGAAGACAGCGAGGATCCAAAGATTTCCGTCAAGGCCTCAGCAATTTCCTCTCCAGCCTCCTTCAGTATTCTGGGGTAGATCCCATCCGGCCCTGGGGACTTATCTACCTTAATATTTTTTAAGACACCCAACACCTCGTCTTTTTGGATCACAATGTGACCCAGGCTATCTACACCCCCTTCTCCAGACTCAACATCTACCAATTCCTTCTCTTTGGTGAATACTGATGCAAAGTATTCATTTAGTACCTCGCCCATTTCCTCTGGCTCCACACATAGATTCCCTTGCCTATCCTTCAGTGGGCCAACCCTTTCCCTGGCTACCCTCTTGCTTTTTATGTAAGTGTAAAAAGCCTTGGGATTTTCCTTAACCCTATTTGCCAATGACTTTTCAAATGAAAATGAAACTAAGGGGTTAATCAGAACACCCGGCTGTTGCACAACCACTAGGGGGCACTACACAACTCATATATAAAACCAGACACAAACTAGACCGTCCCTCTCACTCTGTAGGATTCGCATCAGAATAGTTTAGATCTCAGGCTGGGTCACCACATGTGGCCTAGATCCCAGTTGTACAGTTAGTCATCACCATTGAGTTACCAGAGTTAGATCAGCAGAGTGTCGAACTCATTTATTTAGTTGTTGTTACTGATTAAATCCTTTCAACTTTTCCTTTTGGGCAGCACGGTAGCATGGTGGTTAGCACAATTGCTTCACAGCTCCAGGGTCCCAGGTTCGATTCCGGCTTGGGTCACTGTCTGTGCGGAGTCTGCACATCCTCCCCGTGTGAGCGTGGGTTTCCTCCGGGTGCTCCGGTTTCCTCCCACAGTCCAAAGATGTGCAGGTTAGGTGGATTGGCCATGATAAATTGCCCTTAGTGTCCAAAATTGCCCTTAGTGTTGGGTGGGGTTACTGGGTTATGAGGATAGGGTGGAGGTGTTGACCTTGGGTAGGGTGCTCTTTCCAAGAGCCGGTGCAGACTCGATGGGCCGAATGGCCTCCTTCTGCACTGTAAATTCTATGATAATCTATGAAACTTACTTCAAGGACTGGAGTGTCTTTCAACATCGTCTATCGTCAGTAGCAACTTATGTTTTTTTTTTAATAATATTTTTATTGAGGTATTTGAAAATTTTTATAACATTAACAAAAACAATAACATCCACATGACAAAATGAACATTCCCCCCCCCCCACCCCCCAGCCCAATCTTCACACACCTCAACCAAACAACAACAATCCACCCCCCCACTCCTTGGAATATTGCATCTGCTGATATTTTAATTTTCCCCGAGAAAGTCGACGAACGGCTGCCACCTCTGGGAGAACCCTAACATTGACCCTCTGAAGGCGAACTTTATTTTCTCGAGACTGAGAAACCCAGCCATGTCACTAACCCAGGTCTCTACACTTGAGGGCTCCGAGTCCCTCCACATTAATAAGATCCGTCTCCAGGCTACCGAGGAGGCAAAAGCCAGAACGTAGGCCTCTTTCGTCCCCTGAACTCCCGGACCTTCCGACACTCCAAAGATCGCTACCTCCGGACTCGGCACCAGCCATGTTTTTAACCTTAGCAAAACCCTACCAAAACCCTCTAAGCTTCGGGCATGCCCAAAACATGCAGCCATGATTTGCTGGGCTTCCCGCGCACCTCGCACACCTATCCTCTACCCCGAAAAACATCCTAGCCACTGTCATGTGTGCCCGGTGGACTACCTTAAATTGTATCAGGCTGATCCTTGCACACGATGAGGAGGTATTAACCCTGCTTAGGGCATCTTTCCATAGAGCCTCCTCTATTTCTCCACCTAGCTCGTCCTCCCACTTGCCCATAAGCTCCTCCACCGGAGTTTCCTCCGTCTCCGAAAGCTCCTGGTAAATATCCGATACCTTCCCCTCCCCCACCCAGGTACTGGAAACTACTCTATCCTGTATCCCCGTGGCGGCAGCAGCGGAAAGGCCGGCACCTGCTTTCTCAGGAAGTCTCGCACCTGCAAATACCTAAACCTATTTCCTGCTGGCAATTTAAATTTATCCTCCAAAGCTTTCAAGCTGGGAAAGCTCCCGTCTATAAATAGATCCCCCATCCTTCTGATTCCTGCCCCCTGCCACCTCCGGAACCCACCATCTAGCCTACCTGGTACAAACCTGTGGTTGTTATAAATTGGGGTCCAAATCGATGCTCCCTCCACTCTCTTATATCTCCTCCATTGCCCCCAGATCCTCAGAGCCGCCACTACCACCGGACTTGTGGAGTATCGGGCCAGCGAGAATGGCAGAGGTGCCGTTACCAATGCTCCCAGACTGGTGTCTTTCCCTGACGCCGCCTCCATCCGCTCCCATGCCGACCCCTCCCCCACTACCCACTTCCTAATCATCGCTATATTAGCCGCCCAGTAGTAATTGCAGAAGTTCGGCAGCGCCAATCCACCCTCACCCCGACTGCACTCTAGCAACACTTTCTTCACTCGTGGGGTTTTGCTCGCCCACACAAAGCCCGAAATTATCTTATTCACCCGCTTGAAAAAGGCCTTGGGGATGAAGATGCGGAGGCACCGAAAGACAAATAGAAATCTGGAGAGGACCGTCACCTTCACGGTCTGTACCCTCCCCGCCAGTGATAGCGGGAGCATGTCCCATCTCTTAAAGTCCCCTTCCATTTGATCTACCAACCGGGATAGGTTGAACTTGTGTAGTACCTCCCATTTCCGGGCTACCTGGATTCCCAGATATCGAAAGCTCTTCCCTAGCATTCTAAGCGGCAGCTCTCCCAGTCTCTTTTCCTGCCCTCTTGCCTGGATCACAAACATCTCGCTCTTCCCATGTTCAATTTATACCCCGAAAAACTGCCAAATTCCCTTAAGATTCGCATTACTTCCCCCATCCCCTCCCATCGGGTCCGAAATGTACAAGAGCAAATCATCTGCGTAGAGCGAGACCCAATGCTCCACCCCCCCCCGAACCAGCCCTTTCTAGTTCCTAGAGGCTCTTAATGCCATGGCCAAAGGCTCTATGACCAGAGCAAACAGTAACGGGGAGAGGGGGCACCCTTGCCTCGTCTCTCGGTGTAGTTTTAAATAACCCGACCACAGCCGGTTCGTACGCATACTTGCTACTGGTGCCTGATCGAGCAACCGCACCCAGTCGATAAAGCCCTCACCAAACCCAAACCTTCCCAATGCCTCCCACAAGTAATTCCACTCCACCCAATCAAAAGCCTTCTCCGCATCCATCGCTACCACCACCTCCGCCTCCCCTCCTTCTGAGGGCATCATAATAACATTTAGAAGCCTTTGAACATTGGCCTTAAGTTGCCTGCTCTTAACAAATCCCGTCTGGTCTTCCCCTATCACCCCCGGGACACAATGCTCTATCCTTGTGGCCAGTATCTTAGCCAGCAGTTTGGCATCCACATTCAGTCGAGAAAGTGACCTGTATGACCCGCATTGCTCCAGATCCTTCTCCCGTTTTAGGATCAATGAAATCAAGGGCTTCGACATTGTTGGGGGGAGGACACCCTTCTCTCTTCCTTCGTTAAATGTCTTCAACAGCAGTGGGCTCAATATCTCTGAAAACCTCTTATAGAATTCCACTGGATAGCCGTCAGGCCCCGGGGCCTTGAGTAGCAATTTATGTTAATCAAACAGCATAACATAACACAATCTATTTGGTACGATGTTGAAATTCCCATTTAAGCTAAAGTTTGTCTTGGACTTCTATGAAAATAGAATATGATCAAATTTGACTGTGTTGAGACAACTTATGGCATTTACTGTTTATAATTAAATCAGAATTGTTGGCTGGCATTTTGAACTCTGGGAGTTCCTCAATGTGCAGTTTAAGGGACAGGAATATTATGGGCTGGTGGGAGCACAAGTCACAAGTTAATTTCTATGCTGTGTTCACACCTCAGTATGAAACAAATTACTCAGTGTTTCCTCCCATTTACTGTGGATAAATTTGGGGCTGATTGGAGCATAAAATGCTCATGTGGCAGAAAAAGGCATATCCTATTGTGAATCCATTGCACGCATTAAAAATGTAAAAGGTTGCCAAATTTTAACTCCGTGCTCATAGAAGATGTTTTATTCTGCGTAGACGTTTTTTTATTTTACATCATACATTGATCAGGACTTACTCAAAACTCCTGAATTTGCTACAGATTATTGCATGTCCTTTTGCTGTAAATGCATTATTCTCTGTGATCACTTCTTAGTGCACAATGTTTCATTAACAGAGATGGAGTGCAGGTGAATCGAGAGCTGCTGCAGCTGAATCCTGATATCCATGAACAGTACCTTGACCTGCTTTGTCAGTATGATCCACACCGGGTAACCAATTTCCTGAGGGTTTCGGAATATTACAGGCTTGAAGAAGCCATTCAGGTACTGCTTAACAGTGTGTAATATATTAAAATCATATTTGTAAAGTTTCTGGAACCAAATACATGGCTGAATGTTGTGGATAGAGTTCCTTACCCTGATCATTTTGCTATTTCCTCCACAAACAATCCAGTTGAGACTGGGTTACACGATTTCAGGGCAAAATACATAACCACAAGATCAAATGACCATTAAACCACAATAATGTATGTTATAACAGGCAGAGTTACGGTGAGATTTTCAATATTGAGCCTTGCTAATATTAGTAACATCATTGTAATTTATACCACAATTCCCTACCTATGGTATAATCCTGGAGAAATTGGAGCCTGTGAAGAAATGACGAAATCTTGCCTTCTAAAATCTTACAAAATAGGAACTAGGTGAATTCGTAAAATTGCAACCTCTTAAATTGGTCCTAGTAAAGCTTTGTCAAAACCATCCCGAAAGCAATTGAATAAGAGTCAGATGGATGATCTACTCTGCCAGACTACCATCATAGAATTCCTACAGTGCAGAAGAAGGCCAGTCGGCCCATCGGGTGCACTGACCCTCCAAAAGAGCACCCTACCCTAGGCCCACTCCCCCAACCTATCCCCATAAAGCTGTCTAGCCTGCAAATATTTGGACACTAAGGGGAAATTTAGCACAGCCAATCCATCTAACCTGCACATCTTTGGACTGTGGGAGGAAACCAGAGCACCCGGAGTAAACCCATGCAGACGGGGAGAAAGTGAAAATTTCACACGGACAGTCACCCAAGGCTGGAATTAAAGCCAGGTCCCTAGCACCGTGTGGCTGCAGTGCTAAACACTATGCCACCATGTTGTCCCTAAATGGGCTATCTACTTTACCAATTGGGTGATCTACCATACCAGACTACCAATCAGATGGGTGATGGACTCTGTCAGACTACCAGTCATATAGGTGATCTACTATGCCCAATTACCAATCATATAAGTGATCAACTCTGCTAGGCTGCCACTCAGATGGATGGTCCACTCTGCAAGTCATCAATCAGATGAGTGACTTACAGTACCTGATTACCAATCATACAGCTGATCTACTCTACTCGATTACCAATCAGATGGGTGATCTACGTTACCAGATTACCAATAAAGCAGTCGAGAACAATTTGCTCCGCAGCATCTTTATTGTTCTCATAATTTATGTCAAAGTTGGATTTTGAAGGCAAATCAAGTTATTTTTCTGGGAGAAAATTAAAAGGGAGGAAAAACAGTGACATTTGCCCTCCACCTTCACAAGGGGTAGGGGGAGCAAGTGAGATAAGGGTGCAGCAGAAGGAGCATTGATGATAAGCAGATTAATCGTGGAATATGAATGGAAAGAGATTGACTAAGTTATAGAAAAAGGAAGATATTAATGGAGCAGTCAGTGTGAGGAGGAAGGGGAAGGAGAGGGGGAATCACAAGCTTGAATGCAGCACCAGTTACATCTGGGGGTGTATGTAAATTGTGGCTTTTCATTATTAATAAGTCACATTACACTAGCTTGCAAAGCAAGACGATGAAATTGTGAAGTAATTGAAGCAAATTATTCTGCACTTGCAGAAAGTGGTCACTAGGTGGCTCCTGAATAGCCTCATGCAAGCAGAATGGGGGAATTTTCCTTTTCTAAGATTAGGAAGCCAAGCAAAACAAACTCGGTCCATTGTGACAATTTTGTTCCCTTTCCGTTCAATACTTATGCCTCTTGTGGAACATCGAACCTGCACCCAGGGCAATAAAAAGTCAGCAAGTTATTTAAACACAGTACCAAGTGCCATCATAGACAACTCTCACAACCCTCCCCTTTCCCCCATAGGGAAGAAATTATGATAAAATAAATAAAAAACCTGGACCTGGGTGAACAGTATCGTATTAATCCAATTAATACCCCTGCTCCACTAAGATATCTTTCCTCCTGAGATTAAAATGCAATTCCTGGTTGGTCAGTAATACCATTGGGGTGCCTCAAAGTTCAATTCAGACACCTACCAGGGTTAACACACTGAGGTCACCGTCCCCAAGATACAAAACTAATATTTGCTTCTCCTTTATTCTTCTGCTCTACATCGTGACATCCATGACGGGTTAAAAAGGAGAATGCATCAGCTGAGCTGTGCTGTATTTGATGTTGGATCGCACATTGTAGAGTGTGTTACACATCACATTTCAATGCTGTTTACCTTCAGCCAATCTGGACCAAACTCCAGCCTGTCAGTTTTCCACATGCAATAGTTCTATATTTGTTTAATTGTAGTGTAAATTAACATATAAATGCACTTCTTGTGGAAGAAGAAAAAATTAAGTGATATATCTCTTGGATTATTTAAAAGAAAACTCCATTTGTTCTTGAAACTCCTTTCTGAGTAAGCGATCAATACTCAGTAATAAATGTTTGTATTACTAATTCATATTTTCTATTCATTAATATTCAGTGTGAAATATATTCAAAAGAAGCATTGATATGGCACACTCAAAAAATGATTCCTATCCTGACCATATTTTGTACCTTTATTGTGCAATCTTTTTCCATTTGGCGTCTTCCCTGTGTATTTTCTCCTGTTCAGTTCATTTTCTTTTGCTGCATTTCACAATCACTCCACATTTTGGTGGCTGCAGCAGATTATCTGAGGGTAACAATAACTGCCGGGTGTGCCAGCCTTGTCCCCTAGTTTAGAGAGAATACCTCACAGACAGATGCTGCCAAGGACTGGCAAAGGGCAACCAACTGAGTTGAGCAAGCTTCCCAGGGACTTGTTAAATGTGTTGCTCTTCATAGAAACAAGGATAAGGAAATAAACACTTGCAAGTATGTAGCACCTTCCTTGACCTCAAAACATCCCAAAGCACTTTACAGCTAATGAAGTAGCTTTGAAGTGTAGTCGCTGTTGGAAACAAAGGACACGTGGCAGCCAATTTGCACAGAGCAAGATCCCACCAACAAGACAATATTAATTTTAACAATGTTGTTTGATGGGCAAATATTGAACAAGACTCTGGGGACAACTCCTCTGGTCTTCTTCAGATAGTGCTGAGGAACCTATCTAACCACCTGAGAGAGTAGGTGGGAGCTAAATTTAATGTCTCATCCCAAAGACAGCACCTGCAACAGTATAGCACTCCCTCCATTCTGCATTTGTGTGTCAGCCAAAACTGTTTTGTGCTGAATACTCTGGAGTGAACTTTTAACCAGTCTTTTGACAGAGAGGTGAAAATGCTACCATATATATTGTAATGAGGGATTTAATATCTCAGTCTATATTCATGTAATTATAGTATAAAGGACAGAGGGGCAAATGTTCCTAGTGTGTTCAGGAGAACTTCCTATTGCGGTATGTTTCTAGTGCAACAAGAAAGGAGGCATTGCTAGACCACATTTTAATGCCAATGAGGTGGGCCAAGTGAGATTTAGGAAAGAGTAATCATTGTGTTGTACGTTTCATATTGATCAGAAACTGAACTGGACTAGCCATATTAATACTGTGGCTACCAGGGCAGGTCAAAGGCTAGGAATCCTGCTGCAAGTAACTCACCTTCTGACCCCCAAAGCCTACAAGACACAAGTCAAGAGTGTAATGGAATCTCCACTTGCCTGGATGAGTGCAGCTCCAACAACACTCAAGAAGCTCAACACCATCCAGGACAAAGCAGTTGCTTGATTGCTACCCCTTCCACAAACATTCAAACCCTCCACCATCGGTGAACCGTGGCAGTCATATGTACCATCAATAAGATGCACTGCAATAATTCACCAAGGTTCCTTCGACAGCAGCTTTTAAACCCATGACCACCCAAGAGCAGCAGATACCTGGGAAACCCACCACCTGGAGATGCCCCTCCAAATCAATCACCACCCTGACTTGGAAATACATCACCGTTCCTTCACTGTCTGTAGGATCTCTTATTTATCTTCAAAATAAAAGTCAACAGTCGAGTTGATTGGAGGTGTCCAAAAATCCAATTTTATTGTTAATTATTCACTTTAATACACTTGCATAAAAACGGAATCAAAACTTAGATCAAATAATATGTAAACTGGTCAGAACATAGCGAAAAGCATTAAACATAAAAGCATAAGAAAAGTATAGGAAATAGATGATTCAAGCATTTAGGAAGGCAGAAATTCAAGAACGAAACCACGCCCACAAGGTCTTTTAAGGGAGTTTATATCTATGGTCTAACCCATTATTTACTCTCATTGGTTCTAAGGCTCAGCTGAGGCTTCCTGATTTATTCAAACAACTGCCTGTCACTTAGAACATGATTTATTATCCAAGCATTGGTCATTACTTAAAATTCACTAATGTCCGTCAAATTAATTAAATGTCAATGTTCACCCGCCACGTATGCCATTCCTACAAAGATAAGGTGCTTGCATTAACCTTACTTTTGCTAGATTTTTATAACAAAATGTTTCTGTTGCTAGGCTGCGATACTTTTTAAACATGACAGGGGACTTTTATGTAACTTTTCCTTCATATTTTAAATTCCTTCACAGCAACTCCTATTTTTTTAATCTGAAACTAGAGTCACATTGACCTTGGGGATTGTGTCTATCCACTGAATTATAAAATATACTGCATCAATTCTTAAATGTCCTAAATAAATCAATGAAACAATCAGTAAATCAATAAAATTGTAATCTATCACTGTTGCTGTGGCAACATCCTGGAACTCCCTCCCGAACATCACTATGGGTGTACCTACACCTCAAAGACTGCAGTGGTTCAAGAAGATAGCTCACCACCACCTACTGAAGGGCAACTAGGGATGGGCAATAAATGCTGGCCTAATCATCGACGCCAACGTCCCCTAAATGAATTTTTAAAAATATGGAAATGGAGAAGGAATGTAATTGAACAAAGGGATATCTTATAAGAGGACAGAGTTCAGGCACAGTCGAGGTATATGCCCACTGTATCCTGAGCTTTATGAATCGGGGCATAGAGTACAAAGAAAGCAGGCTATGTTAAACTTGTATTAAACTCTGGTATGGCCTCAACTGGAGTATTGCCCAGCTCTGCGCACCCATTTAGCAAGGATTTGAAGGCATTTGAGCAGAAACGAATCATGAGGACCGTTCCAGGGATGAGAATCTTCAGCTATGAAGATAGGTTGCAGAAGTTGGGGCTGTTTTCTTGGAGAAGAGAAGGTTGAGAGGACATGTGACAGCAATTCACCTGGACAGAGTGGGGAGGGAGAAGCTGTTCCCACTTGTGAGAGGATCAAGATAATTGGCAAATGAAGCAACCGAGACATGAGGGAAATCTTTTTCACAGTAATTGCTAAGGATCTGGAATATATCACATTAGAGTGTCATGGAGCCTGGTTCAATCAAGGCATTCATAAAGGATTTTGATCAGTATCTGAAAAGGACGAATATGCAGGGATACACGGAAAATATGGGGGTGAATTACTTTTTCAGAGAGCTGGCACAGCCACAATGGGCCAAACAACCTCCTCCTGCGCTGTAACCATTCTTTGATTCTGTGAACTTACCTATAACTGGGGAGGCGGTGGCATAGTGGTATTGTCACTGAAATCCAGAGACCCAGGATAATGATCTGGCGTCCCAAGTTCGAATCCCACCACGGCAGATGATGGAATTTAAACTCAATAAAATATCTGGAATTAAAAATCTAATGATGAAAGCATTTGTCGTAAAAATCCATCTGGTTCACTAATGCCCTTTAGGGAAGGAAATCTGCCATCCTTACCTGGTCTGGCCTTCATAGAACATAGAACATTACAGCGCAGTACAGGCCCTTTGGCCCTCGATGTTGCGCCGACCTGTGAAACCACTCTAAAGCCCATCTACACTATTCCCTTATCGTCCATATGTCTATCCAATGACCATTTGAATGCCCTTAGTGTTGGCGAGTCCACTGCATGTTGCAGGCAGGGCATTCCACGCCCTTACTACTCTCTGAGTAAAGAACCTACCTCTGACATCTGTCTTATATCTATCTCCCCTCAATTTAAAGCTATGTCCCCTTGTGCTAGACATCACCATCCGTGGAAAAAGGCTCTCACTGTCCACCCTATCCAATCCTCTGATCATCTTATATGCCTCAATTAAGTCACCTCTTAACCTTCTTCTCTCTAACGAAAACAGCCTCAAGTCCCTCAGCCTTTCCTCATAAGATCTTCCCTCCATACCAGGCAACATTCTGGTAAATCTCCTCTGCACCCTTTCCAATGCTTCCACATCCTTCCTATAATGCGGCGACCAGAATTGCACGCAATACTCCAAATGCGGCCGCACCAGAGTTTTGTACAGCTGCAACATGGCCTCATGGCTCCGAAACTCAATCCCTCTACCAATAAAAGCTAACACACCGTACACCTTCTTAACAATCTTCTCATCCTTGTTGGCAACTTTCAGGGATCTATGTACATGGACACCGAGATCTCTCTGCTCATCCACACTGCCAAGAATCTTACCATTAGCCCAGTACTCTGTCTTCCTGTTATTCCTTCCAAAATGAATCACCTTACACTTTTCTGCATTCACCTCCATTTGCCACCTCTCAGCCCAGCGCTGCAGCTTATCTATGTCCCTCTGTAACTTGTAACATCCTTCCGCACTGTCCACAACTCCACCGACTTTAGTGTCATCTGCAAATTTACTCACCCATCCTTCTACGCCCTCCAGGTCATTTATAAAAATGACAAACAGCAGTGGCCCCAAAACAGATCCTTGTGGTACACCACTAGTAACTGGACTCCAGTCTGAACATTTCCCATCAACCACCACCCTTTGTCTTCTTCCAGCTAGCCAATTTCTGATCCAAACTGCTAAATCACCCTGAATCCCATGCCTCCGTATTTTCTGCAGTAGCCTACCGTGGGGAACCTTATCAAACGCTTTACTGAAATCCATATACACCACATCAACTGCTTTACCCTCATCCACCTGTTTGGTCACCTTCTCAAAGAACTCAATAAGGTTTGTGAGGCACGACCTACCCTTCACAAAACCGTGTTGACTATCTCTAATCAAATTATTCCTTTCCAGATGATTATACATCCTATCTCTTATAAACCTTTCCAAGATTTTGCCCACAACAGAAGTAAGACTCACAGGTCTTTCGTTACCGGGGTTGTCTCTACTCCACTTCTTGAATAAGGGGACAACATTTGCTATCCTCCAGTCTTCTGGCAGTATTCCTGTAGACAAAGATGACTTAAAGATCAAAGCCAAAGGCTCAGCAATCTCCTCCCTTGCTTCCCAGAGAATCCTAGGATAAATCCCATCCGGCCCAGGGGACTTATCTATTTTCACACTTTCCAGAATTGCTAAAACCTCCTCCTTATGAACCGCAAGCCCTTCTAGTCTAGTAGCCTGAATCTCAGTATTCTCCTCGACAACATAGTCTTTTTCCTGTGTGAATACTGACGAAAAATATTCATTTAGCACCTCGCCTATCTCCTCGGACTCCAAGCACAACTTCCCACTCCTGTCGTTGACTGGCCCTACTCTTACCCGAGTCATTCTTTTATTCCTGACATATCTATAGAAAGCTTTAGGGTTATCCTTGATCCTACCTGCCAAAGACTTCTCATGTCCCCTCCTGGCTCTTCTTAGCTCTCTCTTTAGGTCCTTCCTAGCTAACTTGTAACTCGAGCACCCTAACTGAACCTTCATGTCTCATCTTTACATAAGCCTCCTTCTTCCTCTTGACAAGTGTTTTGACTGCTTTAGTAAACCACGGTTCCCTTGCTCGACCACTTCCTCCCTGCCTGACAGGTACATACTTATCAAGGACACGCAGTAGCTGTTCCTTGAACAAGCTCCACATTTCCATTGTGCCCATCCCCTGCAGTTTTCCTCTCCACCCGATGCATCCTAAGTCTTGCCTCATTGCATCACAATTGCCTTTCCCCCAGATATAACTCTTGCCCTGCGGTATATACCTATCTTTTTCCATTACAAAAGTAAACGTAATCGAATAGTGGTCAGTATCACCAAAGTGCTCACCTATCTCCAAATCTAACACCTGTCCTGGTTCATTACCCAGTACCAAATCCAATATGGCCTCGCCTCTCGTTGGCCTATCTACATAGTGTGTCAGGAAACCCTACTGCACACATTGGACAAAAACGGACCCATCTAAAGTACTCGAACTGTAGCGCTTCCAGTCAATATTTGGAAAGTTAAAGTCCCCCATAAGAACTACCCTGTTGCTTTCGCTCCTATCCAGAATCATCTTTGCAATCCTTTCCTCTACATCTCTGGAACTTTTCGGAGGCCTCTCGAAAATCCCTAATAGGGTGAACTCTCCTTTCCTGTTTCTAACCTCAGCCCATACTACCTACCTCAGTAGAGGAGTCCTCATCAAACCTACTTTCTGCCACCATAATACTGTCCTTGACTAACAATGCCACCCTTCCCCTTTTACCACCTTCCCTGAGCTTATTGAAATATCTAAACCCCGGCACCTGCAACAACCATTCCTGTCCCTGCTCTATCCATGTCTCCGAAATGGCCACAAAATCAAAGTCCCAGGTACCAACCCATGCCGCAAGTTCACCCACCTTATTCCGGATGCTCCTGGCATTGAAGAAGACACACTTTAAACCACCTTCCTGCCTGCCGGTACACTCCTGCAACTTTGAAACCTTACTCATGACCTCACTACTCTCAACCTCCTGTATACTGGAGCTACAATTCAGGTTCCGAAGCCCCGGCTGAACGAGTTAAACCCTCCCGAAGAGCATTAGCAAATTTCCTCTCCAGGATATTGGTACCCTTCTGGTCCAGGTGTAGACCATCCCGTTTGTAGAGGTCCCACCGACCCCAGAATGAGCCCCAATTATTCAGAAATCTGAAACTCTCCCTCCTGCACCATCCCTGTAGCCACTTGTTCAACTCCTCTCTCTCCCTATTCCTCGTCTCGCTATCACGTGGCAAGGGTAACAACCCAGAGATAATAACTCTGTTTGTCCTAGATCTACGTTTCCACCCTAGCTCCCTGAGTTCCTGCATTACATCCCTATCCCTTTTCCTACCTATGTCATTGGTACCTATGTCGACCACGACTTGGGACTGCTCCCCCTCCCCCTTAAGGATCCCGAAAACACGATCTGAGACATCACGCACCCTGGCACCTGGGAGGCAACACACCAACCGCGAGTCTCTCTCGTTCCCACAGAATCTCCTATCTATCCCCCTAACTATGGAGTCACCAATGACTAATGCTCTACTCCTGTCCCCCCTTCCCTTCTGAGCAACAGGGACAGACTCTTTTCCAGAGACCTGTACCACATGGCTTACCCCTGGTAAGTCCCCCCCCCCCCCCCCCCAACTGTATCCAAAGCAGTATACTTGTTACTAAGTGGAACGACCACAGGGGATCCCTGTACTGACTTCTTCCTCCCAGCCCCTCTCACCGTCACCCATCTATCTTTATTCTTCGGAATCACTACATCCCTGAAGCTTCTATCTATGACCACCTCTGCCTCCCGAATGATCCAAAGTTTATCCAGCTCCAGCTCCAGTTCCCTAACGCGGTTTCTGAGGAGCTGGAGATGGGTGCACTTCCCAAGGATGAAATCAGCAGGGACACTGACGGCGTCCCTCACCTCAAACATTCTGCAGGAGGAACATTGCACTACCTTCCCTGCCATCCCCTCTAGATACAAAAAGAAAAAGAAAGAAAGAGCTTCCCTGTTATTCACTCCTCTTCTCAGCAAGCACTCACTCAGCAACCTCTGCGCCCTGCACGATAACACCTGAGGGAAAATAAAATAATAACTACTTACCAGTCACCAGTCAGTCCCTTACCTGCAGGCTGTGCTGTCACGGTTCCACCTCTTTCGACTTCTACCTGCCCTCGAGCCTTCCTCTTGACCTTTACAGCGGTTGTTTTTTTTTTGGTTAGAGGAGGGGGTAGGGATGGAAACACTGAAGAAGGGTTTTGGGTTTAAGTGTCACTTGACAACAGCTCCTCCACAAACCATCTTCAAGTTAGGGTGAGCACACGGAGGTATGCAAATTTCCCCCGCAACAGCCAATCAGCAGCTCCGCTCTACTGCCCTCTGCTGGATGCTTGTCTTCACTTGAACAGCTCGGGTCTCTTGCTCAGGTACACTATCAAGTTAGGGTGAGTACACGGACGTATGCAAATTTCCCCCACAACAGCCAATCAGCAGCACCGCTCTACTGTCCTCTGCATGTCACTCTTAAATGCCTTCTCAGTTGTATTCAATCACTACGAAAACACAGAAAAGAATTGAATCTGGAGCGATCACCCGCATCGAACCAGGCCCTGGAAACGACAACGACAAACCCAGCCCTGCAGACCCTGCAAATCCTCCTTACTAACATCTGGAGTCTTCTGCCAAAGTTGAGAGAGCTGTCTCACAGACTAGTTAAGCAACAGCATGGCATTGTCATACACAAAGAATCATACCATACAGACAATGTCCCAGACACTGCTATCACCATTCCCGGCAGGACAGACCCAGCAGAGGTTGCAGCACAGTGCAATACAATCGGGAGGGAGTTGCCCTGGGAGTCCTCAACATTGAATCTGGACCGCATGAAGTCTCATGGCTTCAGGTTAAACATGAACAAGGAAACCTCCTGCTGTTACCACATACCAGCCATCATCAGCTGATGAATCAGTACTCCTCCATGTTGAACACCACTTGGAGGAAGCACCGAGGGTGGCTAGGGCACAGAATATGCTCTGGGTGGGGGAACTTCAATGTCCATCACCAAGAGTGGCTCGATAGTACCACCACAGACTGAGCTGGCTGGGTCCTAAAGGACATAGCTGCAAGACTGGGACTGCAGCAGGTGGTGAGGGAACCAACACGAGGGAAAGGCATACTTGACCTCATCCTCACCAATCTGCCTGCTGCAGATGCTGTCCATGACCGTGTCGGTAGAAATGGCCACACTTTGATGGAGGCAAAGGCCCGTCTTCACATTAAGAATGCCCTCCATCGTGTGGTGTGGCATTACCGCCAAGCTAAATGGGATAGACTTAGAACAGATCTCGCAGCTCAAGGCTGGGCATCCATGAGGCGCTGTGGGCCATTAGCAGTAGCAAAGTTGTACTCAACCACAATCTGCAACCTCATGGCCCGGCATATACCCCACTCTACCATTACCCCCATGTCAGAGGTTCAACCCTGGATCAATGAAGAGTGCAGGAGAGCATGCCAGGAGCAACATCAGGCATCCCGATAAATGAGGTGTCAACCTGGTGAAGTTACCACGCAGGACTACTTGTGTGCTAAAGAGCATAAGCAGCAGGTAATAGATAGTTCTAAGCGATTCCACAATGAACGCATCAGACCTAAGCTCTGCAGTCCTGCCACATCCAATCGTGAATGGTGGTGGACAATTAAACTACTCACTAGAGAAGGAGGTTCCATTAATATCCCCATGCTTAATGTTGGATATATGTGCAAAAGACAAGGCTGAGGCATTCGCAAAAATCTTTAGCCAGAAGTGTACAGTAAATGATCTATATCAGTCTCCTCCGGAGTTCCCCAGCATCACAGATGTCAGTCTTCAGCCAATACGATTCACTCCATGTGATATCAAGAAACAGCTGAAGACACTGGATAATGCGAAGGCTATGGGCCCTGCCAATATTCTCGCAATACTTCTGAAGACTTGTGCTCCAGAACATGCTGCACCCCTAGAGAAGCTGTTCCATTACAACCACAACACTGGCATCTACCCAGCAATGTGGAAAATTGCCCAGATGTGCCCTGTACTCAAGAAACAGGACAAATCCAACCCAGTCAATTACCGCCCTATCAATCTACTCTCCATCATCAGTAAAGTGATGGAAGGAGTCATCAACAGTGCTATCAAGCGTCACTTACTCAGCAATACTCTGCTCACGGCCTCCCAGTTTGGGTTCCGCCAGGGTTACTCAGCTCCTGACCTCATTACAGCCTTAGTTTAAACATGGACAAAATAAGTGAACGTCAGAGGTGAGGTGAGTGTGACTGCCCTTGACATCAAGGCAGCATTTGACAGAGTATGGCATCAAGGAGCCCGAGCTAAACTGGAATCAATGGGAATGAAGGGGGAAACTCTCCGTTGGCTGGAGTCATATCTGGCACAAAGGAAGATGGTTGTGGTGGTTGGAGGTCAATCATCTTGGCTCCGACATCACTTCAGGAGTTCCTCAGGGTGCTGTCCTATGTCTAACAATCTTCAGCTGCTTCATCAATGATCTCCCTTGCTTCGTAAGGTCAGAAGTGGGGATGTTTGCGGATGACTGCACAATATTCAGCACCATTCGCACCTCCTCAGATAATGAAGTAGTCCATGTCCAAATGCCGCAAGGCCTGGACAATATGTAGGCTTGGGCTGACAAGTGGCAAGTTGCATTTGTGCCATACAAGTGCCAAGCAATGACCATCTCCTACAAGATAGGATCTAACCACTGGTCCTTGATATGGACAGCACAGTAGGACAGTGATTCACAGCTCCAGAGTCCCAAGTTCGATTCCCAACTTGCATCACTGTGCGGAGCCTGAACGTTCTCCCAGTGTCTGTATGGGTTTCCTCCAGGTACTCCAGCGGAAGGCCATAGCGTTCAGGTCTCTGGCACTGAGCCTGGCTCTGTGGCTCAGAAGGGAAGGGGGGAGACTAGAAATGCGACAGTGATAGGAGACTCAATGGTTAGGGGAATGGGTAGGAGATTCTGGGGTCGCGTACGAGATTCCCGGAAGGTATGTTGCCCCCCCCGGGTGCCAGGTCAAGGATGTCTCGGATCGAGTCTACAGGATTCTTAAGGGGGAGGGGGAAGCAACCAGAAATTGTGGTGCACATTGGCACCAACAACACAGCTAAGAGAAGGGATGAGGATCTAAATAGTGATTTTAGGGAGTTAGGTTGGAAGCTATAGAGCAGGACGAGCAGAGTAGTAATCTCAGGATTGCTACTGGTGCCACATGCTAGTGAAGCAAGAAACAGAGAGCGAATGTAGCTGAACACGTGCCAAAGGGCTGGTGCAGCAGGGAAGGCTTCAGGTACGTAGATCATTGGGATACCTTCTGGGGGAGGTGGGACCTGTACATGAAGGACGGGTTGCACCTAAACTGGAGGGGCACCAATATCCTGGATGGGAGGTTTGCTAGAGCTCTTTGGGAGGGTTTGAACGAGTTTGGCAGGGGACTGGGAACCAGAGCTTCGGATCAGAGGATAGGGTAGCTGTTGAATGAGCAGAAATAGTATGCAGCGAATCTGTGAGGAAAGATAGACAGAACTGATCGGGCAAAGTTGCACTCAATGGGATGGGTTAAAGTGTGTCTGTTTCAATGAAAGGAGTGTCAGGAATACGGGAGATGAACTTAAGAGCATGGATCGGTACTTGGAACTACGATGTTGTGGCCATTACGGAGACATTGATTTCACAGGGGCATGAATGATTGTTAGATGTTCTGGGGTTTAGATGTTTTAAGAATAATAGTGAGGGAGGTAAAAGAGGAGGGGGAGTAGCACTGTTAATTAGAGGGTTTGAATGTTGAGACTGTTCCCATAAGAAATGCATTTCTGTAATTGGGCTTAAAGTAGTGTTGAGGCAAGATGGATTTGGCATCTGGATACACCATTCTTAAACTGTAAATTTGCATACCAAAGGCAGCAACAAATTATAAATTTAGCCGGTGTTCTACGATTCATGGAGAGGTTATATTTGTATTTAATCTGTTTGTTGTTGAAGCTTGAATATGATTCGTATTTATTACTTAGATTACAGAGAAGCATAAACTCCGTGAAGCCTCGGCCTACTTACTGGAGAAGAAAGGAGATGTGCATGCTGCCTTTTCTGTCCTACTAGAGGTAGCAACCTTGCAGAACTTTTATGTACCAGAATTTTTCTCAAATCCATGAAATTTTTCGGTGGTTGATGAAGCAGTCGGTATTTAATTGTCAAGATCAGTTATAATTGGACTGAAGTGAGTGGACTGTTCTATTTTGACCCTTTAAATGTTTTTGCCCTTCAGAAACAGAAATAATGGGCAGGATTCTCTGTCCGTTGACGCCAGCGGGATTCTCTGGTTCCGCTGCAGTGATGGGAGTTTTGGCTGAGCGCCAAATTATCCGTTCTCGCTGGCAGCGGAAGCGAGGCTGACTGAGATCGGAGAAACCTGGCCAATATTCAGAGATTTATATTTGTTTTTTATTTTAGAGGCTATGAGCCAGATTTAGTTTGCTTCTTCACATTGGGGAACTTGGCATTCTCAAGCCATTACTAATATGTTTTCATTTGTAACGATAATGTGACTATAGAATTGGAGCTCCTTTTTGCTTTGTCCCAATCCACAAAAACAACAAAATCTTTGAGCTTTGACTAGTTATCTGAAACTGTCGTTTTTACTGTGGCTTTGAAAGTTGAATTATTTCAGTGTCCATTCAAATGCACATTTTCGTGACATTCCCATGACAGTTCTGTGAAGGGGATGTTGTGCCTCACTAATTTGATCGGGTTTTTTGAGGAAGTGACAAATATGATAGATGAGGGAAAGGCAGTAGATGTTGTACACATGGACTTCAGTCAAGCCTTTCACAAGACACCTCATGGTAGACTGGTATAAAAGGTAGTCACATGGGATCAGAGGGGAGCTGACAAGTTGGATCCAGAACTGGCTCGGGCACAGATTAGAATGGTGCTTTTCTGAATGGAAGGCTGTGACTAGCAGCATTCCACAGGGATCAGTTCTGGGGCCTTTGTTGTTTGCGGTGTATATAAATGATTTGGAAGAAAATATAGCTGGTCTGATTCGTAAGTTCGCAGACGACACAAAAATTGGTGGAGTTGCGGATAGTGAAGAGGCTTGTCAGAGGATACAGCAGGACATAAACTGGTTGGAGTCTTGGGAGGAGAAATAGCAGATGGAGTTTAACCTGGACAAGTGTGAGGTAATGCACTTTGGAAGGTCCAATGCACGTCGGAATTACACAATACATGGTAGAACTATTGCGAGTACTAACAGGCACAGAGATCTGGGCGTGCATGTCCACTGATCACTGAAAGTGACAACGCATGTGAATAAGGTGGGCAAGAAGGCATACGGCATGCTGGCCTTCATCGGTTGGGGCATTGAATAAAAAATTGGAAAGTCATGGGAAGTGACTGCTTTGGAGAGAAGCGGTTTACTTGGATGTTGCCTGGTATGGAGGGCAATAGCTATGAGGAGAGGTTAGATAAACTCGGTCTGTTCTCACTGGAACGATGGAGGTTGAGAGGCGACCTGATAGAGGTCTACAAGATTATGAGTGGCATGGACAGAGTGTATAGTCAAATGCTCTTTCCTTGGGTAGGAGAGTCAAGTACTGGGGGACATGGGTTTGAAGTGCGTGGGGAAAAGTTTAGAACAGATGTGTGAGGCAGTTTTTTTAAACAGAGGGTGGTAAATATATGGGACGCGCAGCCTGGGGAGGTGGTGGGAGCAGGTACGATAGTGGCATTTAGGAGACATCTAGACAATATATGAATGGGGTGGGAATGGAAGGATACGACTCCGTAAGTGCAGACGGTTTAATTTAGGCAGGTAACATGGTCGGCACAGGCATTGAGGGCCGAAGGGCCTGTTCCTATGCTGTATTGTTCTTTTTTCTTTGTTCTAAGAGCCGCCCTTTTGATTCCAATTGGTGCAAAGAATAACTTTGCCTTCAGGGAGCCAGTTTGATTTAGGCAAGCAAAGGGACTATTTTCAAGGACATGTCTAATCAAGCTAGGAGTTTTTCCTTCACTCAAAACTTTGATTTTAATGATCTGATATGCATCAGCTGCAATATAGCACTATAATCAGAGCTTGTGGGTAATCAAACATTTTCTATTTTTTAGATTTTGAAGCACAGGCTGTCTCTGTTGAACAATGGTACAAGTAAGTAATACTTTTAACTTTTTCACCACTCGTAGTATTATTTTGTTATTGGCAGTTTTAAAATTGCTGAATGTTTATAGCCTATGCTGATTTGATTGTAATTTAGATGTTTGCCATCAACTTCTTGAACTTAGAATTTGTGGGAACTTTGTACAACTTCCAAATCTGATTCCCGATCAAGTTCAAGTTAACTACACATGTCACACTTCCGAGGTTCCACAAGTTTGGGTTGATATGGGGCTTCTGCTTGAAGATAACTACAAACTTGTAATGTACCAGATGCTGGTGTCATTGATTCTATCCATTTCAGTGTGTATGTGTTATACCTATTTATTATCCTGAGGAAAGTATTTATCAGCGACCAAACAAATTTATTTTTCATTTGCGTATTTTCTTTTCCATTCAAATATTCATGTATCACCTCAGTGTTTAAAAGTTAAGGGAAATTAAAATGTCTAATGTGGGTTAATTCATCTGAGAGATTATGGCCATGCTTGATGATTTTGTTGGGTGTAAACTACTTGTAATAATATTTATGCAGCATAACCAATATCTGTGGGGGGAAATGAAAAACTCTTCATATAACGTAAAGGTGCAGCTGGTCTCAATGCTGAGCTGAAGTGCTCTTTGCCCTGATGAAGTCCATTGTGATACAGCTGCATCTATTACAGCTGGGCACCTCTGCAATACAAGAAGCAATTGTTGACCCCACATCTGGTAATATTGCACCTAAAGTGCAATCATTATTCCTTGGGATGTTCATAGACTTGAGCTCAGAAGAATAGTAGAACTGACAAAATGCATGGAGAATTGTGACAGGTAAGTAAATCAAGCCAGATACCCATTCAACTGATGTACAGACAAGACATTGTGAAGAATTATACAAAATGAAATGCAATTGAACAAATTTTCACCGTCAGACAGTGTTACTACAGCCATCTGTCAGACTGGATGTCACACTGTCTTGATTTATTGAGTTATTTACAGTTTAGGTTAGTCGCTCTCACTCAGGTACAGATTTGGCATAAGCCAAATATCCACTTTTTTTCCCCACAAATCTTTATTGGTTACCGGAAGAGGACGGTCGTACTACAGACCAAATTCCTTTCTCTTTGGATCCCCAAATGTATATTGAAGTAAATCCAACAATTGATTCAACAATGACAACTGGCATTTATTTAGCACTTTCAACAGTGAAATGTCTCAAGGTGCTTCACAAGTATGTTATAAGACAAAAATTGCCATGCAGCCAAAAAAGGAAACTATTAAGATAGACAAGTAGAAACTTGGTCAAAGAAATAGGTTTTCAAGCAACGTATTAAAGGAGGAGAAAGTGGTGTGGGGTCAGGGAGGTTTAAGGAGGGAAATCTCAAAGTTTAAGGATTAGACTTATGGCCACCCAATGTTGGGGCAGAGGAAATGGGGAATGTATCAGGTCAAGGCTGGAAAAGCACTATTTTCAGAAGTTTTCCGGACTTGTGTGGGTTACAGAGCTAGGAAGGAAGCAAGGCTATGAAGGGATTTAAACAGATGATTCTTAGATAGGGTGTGTGGACAGTCTGGGTCATGTTAACATCGAAAAGGAGGAGGTATTGGGTCTTTTAAAAGATATTAAGGCAGGTAAGTTTCCTGGGCCGGATGGGATTTACCCCAGAATACTGAGGAAAGCAAGGGAGGAAATTGCTGGGGCCTTGACTGACATCTTTGTATCCCCATTGGCTACATGGGAGATCCCAGAGGACTGGAGAATAGCTAATGTGGTCCCGCTGTTTAAGAAAGGTATCATGGATAATCCTGAAAACTTTAGGTCGGTGAGCCTCACGTCGGTAGTAGATAAATTATTGGAGAGAATTCTCAGGGACAGGATTTATACCCATTTGGAAACAAATGGACTCATAAGCAATAAGCATGGTTTTGTGAAGGCGAGGTCGTGCCTCACTAACTTGATCGAGTTTTTTGAGGAGGTGACAAAGACTATTGATGAGCGGAGGGCGGTAGATGTTGTTTACATGGACTTCAGTAAAGCCTTTGACAAGGTGCCTCATGGCAGACTGGTACAAAAGGTGAAGTCACACGGGATCAGAGGTGAGGTGTTAAGATGGATACAGAACTGGCTCGGTCACAGAAGGCAGAGGGTGCAGTAGAAGGGTGTTTTTCTGAATGTAAGGGTGTGACTAGTGGTGTTCCACAGGGATCTGTGCTTGGGCCTCTGTTGTTTGTAGTGTACATAAACGATTTGGTGGAAAATGCAGCCGGCCTGATTAGGATGACACCAAGGTTGGTGGAGTGGCAAATAGTGTTGAGGATTGTCAAAGGATACAGCAGAACATAGATAGGGTGGAGACTTGGGCAGAGAAATGGCAAATGGAGTTTAATCCGGACAAATGTGAGGTAATGCATTTTGCTAAGGTCTAACATAGCAGGGAAATATACTGGAAATGGCAAAAAATATAGAAAGTCTGAGAGATCTGGGCGTGCAGGTCCACAGATCTTTGAAGGTGGCAACACAAGTGGACAAAGTAGTCAAGAAAGCATGCAGAATGCTTGCCTTCATTGGACGGGCATCGAGTATAAAAACTGGCAAGTCATGCTACAGTTGTATAGAACCTTGGTAAGGCTGCACTTGGAATATTGCGCACAGTTCTGGTCGCCACACGACCAGAAGGATGTGGAGGCTTTGGAGAGGGTACAGAGTAGGTTTATCAGGATGTTGTGTGGCCTGGAGGGTGTGAGCTATGTAGAGAGGCTGAATAGACTCGGACTATTTTCATTAGAAAGATGGAGGTTAAGGAGTGACCTGATAGAGGTCTACAAGATTATGAGGGGCATGGATAGAATGAATGGGCAGGCACTCTTTCCCAGGGTGGAGGGGTCAGTCACCAGGGGGCATAGGATTAAGGTCCGTGGGGCAAGGTTTAGAGGAGATGTGCGAGGCAGACCTTTTACTCAGAGGGTGGTGAGTGCCTGGAACCCGTTGCCAGGGGAAATTGTGGAAGCAGATACATTAACGACGTTCAAAACATATCTTGACAAACACATGTTTAGGATGGGTATAGAGGGATACGGCTCAAGGAAGTGCTGAGGGTTTTGGCAAATGTTGGTATCTTGACTGGTACAGGCTTGGAGGGCCGAAGGGCCTGTTCCTGTGCTGTATTGTTCTTTGTTCTTTAAGGATGAGAATTTTAAAATCAAAGCATTGCTGGACCAGGATCCAATGTAGATCAGGGAGCAGGGTGCAATGAGTTGCAATGATCCAATGTAGATCAGGGGGCAGGGTGTAATGACCCAATGTAGATGAAGGAGCAAGGTGTAATGAGGTGTACACCCAATGTAGATGAGGGAGCAAAATGTCATGAGGTGAAATGACCCAGTGTAGATCAGGGAGCAGGAATTAATGAGGTGTAATGACCTGATGTAGATCAGGGGTAATGAGGTGTAGATTCCGGTAGCACAGTGGTTAGCACTGATGCTTCACAGTGCCAGGGTCCTATGTTCGATTCCCGGCTTGGGTCACTATCTGTGCGCATTCTCCCCGTGTCTATGTGGGTTTCCTCCGGGTGCTCAGGTTTCCTCCCGCAAGTCTGAATGACATACTGTTCGATGAATTGGACATTCTGACTTCTCCTTCAGTGTATCCGAACAGGCGCTGGAGTGTGGCGACTGGGGGATTTTCACAGTAACTTAATTGCAGTGTCAATGCAAGCCTACTTGTGACAATAATAAAGATCATTATTATGATTGTCACATTTACAGAGGTACAGTGAAAAGTATTGGGCTGTACAGTCCAGGCAGATCGTTCCATGCATGAAAATCCTAGGACATACGATGAATACACAATGTAAATACATACCCATAGATATCGGGTGAAGCATTTGGAGTATACTGCTACAACAGGAGAGACGATGTGTAGAGAGATCAGATCAGTCCATAAGAGTGTCACTGAGGAGTCTGCTAACAGCGGGGAAGAAACTGTTTTTGAATCTGTTAGTGAGTGGTCTCAGACTTTTGTGTCTTTTGACCAATGGAAGAGGTTGGACTGGGCTGCATTCACAACTCTCTGTAGTTTCTTACGGTCTTGGGCCGAGCAGTTGCCATACCAAGCTGTGATGCAGCCTGATAGGATGCTTTCTATGTTGACTCTGTAAAAACTGGTAAGAGTCAATGTGGACATGCCAAATTTCCTTTTGTTTCCTGAGAAAGTATAGGCGCTGCTGTACTTCAAAAAAATTGTTTTTTTTAGTTAAATTTAGAGTAACCACTTATTTTTTTCCAATTAAAGGTCAGGTTTGCGTGGCCAATCCACCGACCCTGCTTATCTTTGGGGGTGGGGGTGAGACCCATGCAGACACTGGGAGAATGTACAAATTCCACACACAATGTCTCTGTATGGTGATGATGGACAGGACATATACATCTCTCTAATACATTTCATTGGATGGTTCTTTGTAGCACATTTCTCTGGGTGATGACAGTAGATGGGGCCTGTACTGAGACACCGGGCGGGGCCTGTAAGCTTCTCTATGCGGATCTCTGTACGTAGATTCATGGCCTTGACGCCCCTGTGGTTTCGCCTGGCACAACCTGGCCCAGTGCCCATCCATTCCACAATTGTGGCATTTTTCCCGTGTTGGTTTCGGCTCCTGTGGAGCATTTGAATTAGATAGGGCATTAGTTATTGACTGAAATGGTAAATCTTTAGGCTGTAGCCCGGTCTGGAAAGCACCAATCCTAGCTTCCATATCCCGGTCAATTTGAATACATTGATCTATTAATATCTCGTATGTCGTTGACACTCGGTCCAACTCCGGAAACACCAATTTTAATGCATTAAACAAATCTGTTCTCAAACTAGCAGCAAAGACAGCCTTCAGCGGCCAAAAAGTAGTTGCGTCCCAAAACTCCTGCCCCTCTGGCATTTCCAATCCTGAGTGCTCCTTCCATATTGCTCTCAATTTTTCTTCATATTCTGATCCTTCCTCTGTTTTCTTCTTAATACAAGCTGTGACCTTACCCCAATCTTTTTTCCAGGTTGTATTTTAACAGCCACTGCTTAACTACAGTCCACCCTTCTTCTAGGTGTTGTTCATCAGTCCCTCGTGCTTCTTTAACATCTCTGGAACGTTGTCCGCTGTCCCGTCTCGGAATTATTACTGACAAAGCCTGAACATATTTACAATATCCACCGGCTGCACTCCATCCAGCGAGTGGACATTGTAAATATGCCGTAATCGTTCAAGCCCTTCCCATGTTCCCATTCCCCCTTTCTTGGGGTTAGGTAATTCTTGAGACCATCTATTAATCTTTTCCAGATCAGCAGGTTCATGGACCAACCGTTGCGTATACATGGCTCGGGTAATTCTTTACTCCCCGTCCACTGTTCTTACTGACTCAGTCTTACACCGTTTTGACTTTAAAGGGGCTAATCATACGCAGTGAGGCCTTTGGGACTTGTTCTTTTCTTGTGGGGTGTCTCCTCCTCCTGACAAATCTCTTCAACAAAGTCGCAACAGTATTCCGAGGATTCCCAATCAGTTACAAAATCAGTTCTGTGACCACCTCTGGTGGTTTATTTTGCGAATGCTCTTGTTCAATTACTTTTACTTCGGGATGAAATGAAACTGCCACAGAAGAGCTGGCAATCGCGGTTGGCTTCTTTTTCATTGGGACGATATGTCGGGAAAGGCCTCTATAACCTCGCAAACTGGCAGAGGTGGAGGCGGTGACTGGACTTCTGGAGTTGGATCTATTGTTTCTGGGATGGGCTTCGGTTGTATGAGTGTTGAGGGCCCATTGAAAAGATTTTCCCCCCAGGTGAGGGATTTATCCGGTCACCTCTCTTTAAGTTCCCTATTCTGGATCAGATGATCTTGTACTCCCAATTGAAGGCCTGACACTTCCACTTTAAGCTTTGTATTTTCCAATGCTAACTCGCTATTTACCAATTGTACTTTACTTTTTCTGAATTCAGCTCAGAGACTTCACATTTGAATCTCACAACTTCTTCATCTAAACTTTCAAGCTTTTCAGTTTTGGGCTTCTCTCTCTTTAGCGCCTCACAGACTGCAGGTAATTGCTCCTTCTGTTTTTTTATTTCGCGATCATAGTTGACACTTGCTATAGTCTCGTTTCTCTTTTGGAGCTGGCTCATTACAATCATGGACCATTTGGTCCATTTTTTATCTCTCACAGGGTAGTTTTTCCCCACACATGCAAACACTTTTGTCCAGCATGAATCAAACTAAAGATATTGGGGGCGTTTCTCCAAAATGGAGCCCAAGTGTTTGCGGCGTCGTAAACGCCGTTGCATTTCATGATAGTGCGAAACAGGCACGGGGACGACCGATTCTGGCCCCCACAGGGGGCCAGCACGACGCTGGAGCAGTTCACGTGTGCAGTTGGGCCGTGCCAACCTGCGCACGCGCGGGGGACTTCTTCAGCGCGCCGGCCCCGACTCAACATGGCACCGGTGTTCAGGGGCCGCCCGCGCAGGAAAGTAGGCCCGGGGAGGGAGATCCTGGCCTGCTGATCGGTGGGCCCTGATCGTGGGCCAGACCCCATTGGAGGCCCCCTCCGGGGACGTATCCCTCCCCCCACAGGCTGCCCCCCAACCGTTAGTGCAGAGTTCCTGCCGGCAGCGACCCGGGGTGAACGGCGCTGGCGGGACTCTGTCATATCCGCGTGGCCACTCAGCCCATTCGGGCCGGAGAATTGGCAGCCCCACCGAATCCCGCGGCCAACGCAAATGGCGCCGATTCTCCGCACTTCGGAGAATCGCGCGCAGGCGTTGGGGGTTCGTGGTGCGGTTGCGGCGATTCTCCGGCCGGCGTGGGGCTCGGAGAATCGCTCCCATTATGCTTCCAACCACAGAAACATTAAATTAGACCAATTTAAAACTATACCTTATTTCTAATATTTGCCAATACAAATATAAATCGCTTAAAACTTCCTTTATTTTCCTACCATCACATAGCATATCCGTGTTCCCCACATCAGTAGTATTACCCTCATCAACCATTTTCTGTAACTTCATCAAAAAAACTCAACTACATTAAACACAATTTGCCTTTAATTTGTCAGTGCTGGATTTCCTGATAATTTGCTCTGAGTGGTCTTGTTTTTTGTCGTAGGTGGTTCGAATTGAACATCCAGACTACAAACAGCCTGGTTCAGTCTCAGTGGTCAGAGAGTGGGGTGAAGTCAGTGGTTTGGGAATGGAGTATCTGCTGCTGGCTGAAGGCATTGAATTCAGTCTTCCCAATGTGCCAGAATGTCTCGGCTCATCCAAGACTGGATGTCGGAGAAGTAGTTCGACAGTTCAGAGACACTGGATGAGTTGAAAGAAGATGGTGGTGAGGTAGATCAAAGTATTGTCAGTGTGCTGTTGAAACCTGACACTGTGTCTTGATGTCATCGAGGGATTCCATTTGGATCACAAGTGTGAGGGGACCAAAGATAGGTCTTTGGCGAACTCCAGAGGTGGTAATGTGGGAACAGGAGAGAAGCTATTGACTGTGGCTGGATGCCCATCTCTGGAGTTAACAGGTACTTTTATAATGTAGCATTGCAACCAACTGCAGTGTGAAGTTCTTTCTCCACTATCTGTTCTTCATAGTGTTTCAGGTTGAATGCCATTTCCAGAATATACATAGTTGCTTCTGCAGTCGTGGTACATTTCAGTGCACGGTAGCACAATGGTTAGCACTATTGCTTCACAGCGGCAGGGACCCGGGTTCGATTTCCAGCTTGTGTCACTGTCTGTGCGGAGTCTGCACGTTCTCCCCGTGTCTGAAAGGGTTTCCTCCCACAAGTCCTGAAAGACGTGCTTGTTAGGTGAATTGGACATTCTGAATTCTCCTTCTGTGTACCCGAACAGGCACCAAAATGTGGCAACTAGGGGCTTTTCACAGTAACTTCATTGCAGTGTTAATGTAAGCCTACTTGTGACAATAATAAAGATTATTATTATATGGGGAGCCTACCTTGCTTTCTTTGCGTCAAAATTTACCAACATTGAACAAAATTATGATTGTGGTATAGCACTTGTACATCTGAAAATAAATCCATCAATGCGATTTCTGTAATAGTGTATTCAAGATGGCATCGAATTGCACAATATAAAGCTTGAATCATCTGAGAGAAAAACAAACCTGAGCCCAGCAGTTTTAAAGATACAGGGTGGGATTTTCTGCCCTGCCCTGACGATATGTTCTGCGGCGGAATCTACTGTCCCACCACTATCAACTGGACTTCCCATTGTTTGTATCTCCGCCACTGGCAAACCCACGGCAGGGGCTCACCATCGGCGGGACCGGGCAATACCGCCGACATGAACGACCAGAAAATCCCCTCTTAGGAGCACCTATGCTGTCTGACTGCAGGTTCAATATCAGAGCCGTGCAGGTATTGACAGTGTACTTGGGTGAGAATTAGTCAATTTCCAATTTGCTGCAAGCTATACAGATACAAGCCAGATGATTGGATATTGTTTGTCCATGCTCTGGCCGGTGTAATTGGATTTGCACTGCCTGAGGCTGAGCTGTGGTTATGGAATTGGCAAGCTTTCCAACTGCATCTTGAATAATTTGATGTTGTTTAAATGAGGCAAGTCTAGTTTTGGTGGTTTTGTGCAGTTATTTCTGTCAGTGGAGGAGTTTGAGTAAACCTTTCCTACAGTTCTTTGAAATAGATTTGTTTATTTGTAACATGTTATCAAAACCAACCACCTTCTCATGACATTTTTCTACTAATGCCAATTTACGTTGTTTCTTAGTTTATTGTTACTAACTGCATCTCCTGCATAGATCTTTCACACATCTTAACTCAGAATCGACTCATTTTGTTTGTCATCATTCAAAAGAAAACTTAATATTTTGTATTGCTGAAAATAGGGACATGTGATTGAAGTTTTTTTGGTGCACTCATTGGACAATTGGCAAGAATATCAGTAAAGTGAACAACAATTTATACTGCATGAGAAGAGAATGCTGATTGGTTGGCAAGTGGATTCTGATTGGTAAAGCTATCGCCATGGAGAATGTACCATCAAACATAACTGTCAAGCTTTTCAAAATCAAAGCAGGCAGGTAGACTCTGGTCAAGGCATTGTCATGGAGAACGAGCCAGGAATGGCTGTCCCCATGCTTTTGTTTAATTAAAAACACACTTTTTTTTACCTGCAAAAAGGTAAGAGAGGCAGTGGCTTAGTGGTATTGTCGCTAGACTAATAATCCAGAGACTCAGGATAATGATCTGGGGACCTGGGTTCGAATCCCACCATGGCAGATGATGGAATTTAAACTCAATAAAATATATGGAATTAAAAGTCTAATGATGACCATGAAACCATTGTTGGAAAAACCCACCTGGTTCACTAATGTCCTTTCGGGAAGAATCCTTACCTTGTCTGGCCTACATGTGACTCCAGACCCACAACAGTGTGGTTGACTTTTAACTGTCCCCTCAAAGGCATTAGGGATAAATGCTCACAGCCTGCGACACCCACGTCCCGTGAACGAGTTTAAAAAAAGGGCCGGTTGGTGTAACTTCTAAGCCACACTGATAACCTTAAATTTAGTTTCAATGTAATTCAGCCAGTGTTGTCCAATTGCAGAATCACGCAAGCATGCGTTGGTTGTGTATAATCTGTACTTTTCCGGTTGCAAATGCCGAAGGAATATGGGGCGTCACATATTCCGCTGGGGGGGTCGGAGAATGGCCGTTGGCCGCCGTGAATCCCGCCCCCGCCGGTTGCCGAAGTCTCCGGTACCGGAGATTGGGCGGGGGCGGGAATCGGGCCGCGCCGATTGGCGGGCCCCCCCCCGCTCAATTCTCTGGCCCGGATGGGCCGAAGTCCCGCCGAGAAATTGCCTGTCCCGCCGGCATAAATTAAAGTAGGTATTTACCGGCGGGACAAGGCGGCGTGGGCGGGCTCCGGGGTCCTGGGGGGGGCGATCTGACCCCGGGGGGTGCCCCCACGGTGGCCTGGCCCGCGATCGGGGCCCACCGACCCGCAGGCGGGCCTGTGCCGTGGGGGCACTCTTTCCCTTCCTCCTCCGCAATGGCCTCCACCATGGCGGAGGCAGAAGAGACTCTCCCCACTGCGCATGCGCGGGAAACTGTCAGCGGCCGCTGATGCTCCCGCGCATGCGCCGGCCGGGGATGTCATTTCCGCGCCAGCTGGCGGGGCAACAAACGCCGTTTCCGCCAGCTGGCGGGGCGGAAATTCCTCCGGCGTCGGCCTAGCCCCTCAAAGTTGGGGCTTGGCCCCCAAAGATGCGGAGCATTCCGCACCTTTGGGGCGGCGCGATGCCCGTCTGATTGGCGCCGTTTTGGGCGCCAGTCGGAGGACATCGCGCCGTTGGGGGAGAATTTTGCCCGTGATGTTTGATATGATCCACCAGTCATCAAAGACGTACGGCCTACATACCTAGCATCACAAAGGCACTGAAATCCATATGCCACATATTTATTTGTGTGATCGGCTTGATGGCTGCATCCTGTTAGTGGAGAACACCACTTGTATTATTACTGCATAGTAACACGAGGAAGCAGCTAGCTTCACTGTTGCGCAAATCTTTGAGACACCTTATCCGTACAGGGTAATCTGAGGTAGATAGGGGCGACACGGTGGTACAGGTTAGGTGGATTGACCATGCTAAATTGCACCTTAGTGTCCAAAAAGGTTAGGTGGGGTTACTGGGTTACGGGGATAGGTGGAGGCATGGACTTAAGGACAGCTGCTCTTTCAAGATGGGCCAAATGGCCTCCTCCTGCACTCTAAATTCTATGACTTTCACGCATGTGTTTTGATTTGGATCACAGCCCAAAAGCAGCCTTTTCTGAAATTGAGGGGAATGGGGGCTGGGGGATAGTGAGATGCCAATGTGACATTTCAACAACAAGCTGACAAATGAGGAATATCAACACAGCTGTTTCTCAGTTATGTGGTTTTGAGGATTGTGTTGCCACGGCCTCAGAGACTATAATTAGATATTGGGCACCCCTGTGTCGTACTCAACAGATATCATCACCAAAGTTAAACATATAGATGACAAACTGTGCGAACAGTAACTTTTCACTCACTCACATCGTTGTGTCAATTAGGAGTTAAACTGGCAGCATTGTATGTGCAAGATATACCAACATTGATGCATACGTCCTGTTGAAATGCCTATTGGTTATTGCTTGGCTAAGTAATGTGCGAAGCAACACTAAGTTGCTGCATTGTATTCACACACCATTATGCCACTCTCTGCAGGAGAGAAAAATGAAGAAACGGTGCAAGCTGCAGAATCCACCTTAGAAGAGACTATTGCATTGTGTCAACGCAATTCGCATAGTCTCAACCAACAACAGCGGGAGGTGAGTGCTGAGAGTTTTGTCTGCAATTACAGGGCCTTCCTCGAGTGCAATTTTCAGACTTTAATGGAACTTTTCTTCTCTTTCCTTTCCCCCCCCCTTTTAAATTCCGTCATTGATGTATCACGTTGCCACAAACCATAGCCAGCTGTGATCCATTCATCTGTCAGGAACTCCTACACTGTCCTGTGCAGTGTGTCTACTGAAGTATTGATGGGGAAAATAAATAATGAGAGAAAATTGGGGTGGTTGGTTTTGCACAGAAGAGAGTATTGAATGATTTAATAGAAGGGTGTAAATTTCCGGCGGGATGGGACCAAGGTTGAGAGAAGCAAACAGATTTCGGTGACCATCTAAAACCTGTAAGAGATCGAGTGCAGAAAGCAGAAGTGTTTTTATAGCTGAGGATTGTGAAGCTGTACAACTCACTTCCAATGTTGATGATTGGAGTGGATTTCCTGTTTACCTTTAAGAATGAATTAGATTAGGGGAAAGTAGGATTAAGGGATATAGGCAGAGGATACATATATTGGATTAAAACTCGTGTTCTGGTGGAGTGTGAATTTTAACACAGACTGTCGGGCCCATGTTTATGTTGTAATTTCTATGGAATTCTTGTCTAATGATCCAACTGCCAGTGTTTTCTTTTTACTGAGTTAGAACACACTGTATTGTATTTATGACCTTGCATTTCCAGCCCTAGAGGCATGTGTCATTACAACTTATTCATAACTCCTCTCCTATTGTTTCCATCTAAATCTTTCCCCAGCCTCCTGTAGGACCCTTGGGGACAGGTTTTTACAAGGAGATGTTTCCTTCAGACTCGATGCACATTGTTACTTCCTTGGCCAGACTCTGGGACTTGGGGAGAGATCTGGTTAGAGACCAATATCATTTTTCTTAAAGTAGATAAAGGTTGAGATTCAAGAAACCAGCTTTTGGAATAAAGGCAGAAAATTCCATGGGTTTTAAACAAACTTTACAAATTTGGAAAGGCAAAACTATTTTAAAAATGTACCTTATCCTAACATTCAGGGTAAATGGGAGGTACATGTAAATTAACAGGCAAACGATAGCCAGACACACCAGACTACAGAGTGATGACAGATGCAACCAAAACAAAATTCTATGGATTTCCCAACAGATCTCCGAGGCATTACTCCCACTGAGGGTCAACCATTCTCACTCAAACTTAGTCTTTTTCATGATGGGTACCAATCTGCACCATTGCCGATCTCTCCTTGGAATTCTTTCCAAATGTCGCTCCAAGTCGAATGGCTTTAATAATGGCCTACTTCACAGGGTTTCAGTCTCGCCTTCTGAGATTCCTTCTCTCTGGATTCACAAGTACTTGCAACATAAGTTTACAAGCTAATGACCCGCCTTCCTCTCTGACTATCTCTCCCCGACCCCACTCTCCTCACCACGCACACTTGCTTTCTCTCTCGCGCTTTCTCTTGCTCCTCTCGTGCTCTCTTTCTCTCTCTCTTGCTCTCTCACGATCTCTCCCTCCTCTCACTCATTCTACCTCTGCCGCTCACTCTCTGTCACTCTCTCTCCCCAACATGTTCTCTCTCTCTGACCCGCGCTCTCTTTCCGACTCGCTCTCGCTATGATTTTATTAAGGAGCCACCAACTCCCCATCTTCTGTTTTTATTTTTGCTAAAATCTCTGCTCTGTTTAGATGTACAAGTTGAGGTTATTAAAAGTTAGGGAATTTATAAGTTAGATGTCCAATTTCCACTGTTTTAGTGCAATAAACTAAAAACCTAAGAGCACGGCAATGTATGGCAATTTATGTTGTGCGCCTTCATGCGCAATTTAATGTAAAACATCACACTGATGCTTCACGGAGGGAGGGTGTCTGCTGAGTTTGGTATGAAGTGTCTCAGAATGGAAAGGATACGTCTGTTGAAATTTGATCCCCAAAGTAGAGAATTATTCATTGCATCTTACTGGCAACCAGTTATCTCGATGAGCATTTAAAACAAGAATTACTGAGAATAAATATGGCACTGAGTCTTTTAAATTCAATAAGAAGAAAAATGGTAATATATTCTTTCTGCAATGAGTCGAGCTAAAGTATAATTAAATTCTGTATACTGATAGATAATATTCAACTTGAGCAGAAAAAACTCAGTTTATCTATTTATTGACTAAGAAAGGGTGATAAAATTAGCACTTGTTAATTTTTCAATAATGATTTGATAAATCTTGTTGAAGTAATTTTATTGTCCTGTAAGTATTCTAGCGAGGTAATCACAGTATACACTCTCCAGTTTTAGTTTTATTTTCCCTCTCTACTACTTGCCTTCTGTCCTGGAGCCCTAGATTTATTCCAGACTGCTGAACCCATAATATCGATTGCCTCCAACACCTCGTTAAAATGGGTATTCGTAACATGTCAGCCTAACCAAGAGGTATCACGATGCTACTTGATTGAGGACATCCCAACTAAGCTCATACACCACTACAGTGCACTTCCACATTCCACCACTCTCTTTCTCTCTCTCTTGCTCTCTCCTCTCACTCATTCTATCTCTCCCTCTCTGACACTCTCTCTGTCAGGATTTGCTGGATCGTATATGGGAGGAGGAACCAGAGCAGAACTATTTTCCCACTGTAGGTCAGGAGCACCGGGGTTAATTCCTTTGTTGTTACCGTTTCCTTGACAAAGATCAACTCAGCATAAGCTGTGAACAGGCCCCGGGTCCTTCCTGAAAAGTACATTTATCAGCTGACTCATCATAGAAACCCTATTCTTGAACTATAATGTGCAATGTTAGAACAAAAAAACAAAGAACAAAGAAAATTACAGCACAGGAACAGGCCCTTCGGCCCTCCCAGCCTGCGCTGATCCAGATCCTTTATCTAAACCTGTCTTCTATTTTCCAAGGATCTACTTCGCTCTGTTCCCCGCCCGTTCATATATCTGTCTAGATGCATCTTAAATGTTGCTATCGTGACTGCCTCTACCACCTCTGCTGGCAAAGCGTTCCAGGCACCCACCACCCTCTGCGTAAAAAACTTTCCACGCACATCTCCCTTAAACTTTCCCCCTCTCACCTTGAAATCGTGACCCCTTGTAATTGACACCCCCACTCTTGGAAAAAGCTTGTTGCTATCCACCCTGTCCACACCTCTCATAATTTTGGAGACCTCAATCAGGTCCTCCCTCAACCTCCGTCTTTCCAACGAAAACAATCCTAATCTACTCAACCTTTCTTCATAGCTAGCACCCTCCATACCAGGCAACATCCTGGTGAACCTCCTCTGCACCCTCTCTAAAGCATCCACATCCTTCTGGTAATGTGGCGACCAGAACTGCATGCAGTATTCCAAATGTGGCCTAACCAAAGTCCTACACAACTGTAACATGACCTGCCGGCTCTTGTACTCAATACCCCGTCCGATGAAGGCAAGCATGCTATATGCCTTCTTGACCACTCTATCGACCTGCGTTGCCATCTTCAGGGTACAATGGACCTGAACTCCCAGATATCTCTGTACATCAATTTTCCCCAGGACTCTTCCATTGACCATATAGTCTGCTCTTGAATTAGATCTTCCAAAATGCATCACCTCGCATTTGCCTGGATTGAACTCCATCTGCCATTTCTCTGCCCAACTCTCCAATCTATCTATATTTTGCTGTATTTTCTGACAGTACTCCTCGCTATCTGCAACTCCACCAATCTTAGTATCATCTGCAAATTTGCTAATCAGACCACCTATACCTTCGTCCAGATCATTTATGTATATCACAAACAACAGTGGTCCGAGCACGGATCCATGTGGAACACCACTAGTCACCTTTCTCCATTTTGAGACACTCCCTTCCACCACTAATCTCTGTCTCCTGTTGCCCAGCTATTTCTTTATTCATCTAGCTAGTACACCCTGAACCCCATACGACTTCACTTTTTCTATCAACCTGCCATGGGAAACTTTATCAAACGCCTTACTGAAGTCCAAGTATATGACATCTATAGCCCTTCCCTCATCAATTAACTTTGTCAGTTCGTCAAAGAATTCTATTGGGTTTGTAAGACATGACCTTCCCTGCACAAAACCATGCTGCCTATCACTGATAAGTCTATTTTCTTCCAAATGTGAATAGATCCTATCCTTCAGTACCTTCTCCAACAGCTCCAACGGTAGCCTTGTAGATAGCTTCACAGCTCCAGGGTCCCAGGTTCGATTCCGGCTTGGGTCACTGTCTGTGCGGAGTCTGCACATCCTCCCCGTGTGTGCGTGGGTTTCTTCCGGGTGCTCCGGTTTCCTCCCACAGTCCAAAGATGTGCAGGTTAGGTAGATTGGCCATGATAAATTGCCCTTAGTGTCCAAAATTGCCCTTAGTGTTGGGTGGGGTTACTGGGTTATGGGGCTAGGGTGGCGGTGTTGACCTTGGGTAGGGTGCTCTTTCCAAGAGCCGGTGCAGACTCGATGGGCCGAATGGCCTCCTTCTGCACTGTAAATTCTATGATAATCTATGAAGCTTGCCTACCACTGACGTCAAGCTCACAGGTCTATAAATCCCTGGATTATCCCTGCTACCCTTCTTAAACAAAGGGACAACATTAGCAATTCTCCAGTCCTCCGGGACCTCACCCGTGCTCAAGGATGTTGCAAAGATATCTGTTAAGGCCCCAGCTATTTCGTCCCTTGCTTCCCTCAGTAACCTGGGATAGATCCCATACGGACCTGGGGACTTGTCCACCTTAATGCCTTTTAGAATACCCAAAATTTCCCCCTTCCTTATGCCAACTTACCTAGAGTTTTTAAACATCCATCCCTAGCCTCAACATCCGTCATGTCCCTCTCCTTGGTGAATACCGATGCAAAGTACTCATTAAGAATCTCACCCATTTCCTCTGACTCCACGCATAAATTTTCTCTTTTGTCTTTGAGTGGGCCAATCCTTTCTCTAGTTACTCTCTTGCTCCTTATATACAAATAAAAGGCTTTGGGATTTTCCTTAACCCTGTTAGCCAAAGATATTTCATGACTCCTTTTAGCGCTCTATATTGCGCGTTTGAGATTTGTCCTCCTTTCCCTATATTTCTCCAAAGCTTCATCAGTTTTAAGTCGCCTAGACCTTTTGTATGCTTCCTTTTTCATCTTAGCTAGTCTCACAATTCCACGTCATCCATGGTTCCCTAATCTTGCCATTTGTATTCCTCATTTTCACAGGGACATGTCTGTCTTGCACGCTAATCAACCTTTCCTTAAAAAACTCCCATATTTCAAATGTGGATTTACCCTTAAACAGCTGCTCCCAATTCACATTCCCTAGCTCCACCGAATTTTGTTACACTTGGCCTTTCCCCACTTTAGCACTCTTCCTTTAGGACCACTCTTGACTTTGTCCATGAGTATTTTAAAACTTACGGAACTGTGATCGCTATTCCCAAAGTAATCACCGACTGAAACTTCAACCACCTGGCCGGGATCATTCCCCAATACCAGGTCCAGTATGGCCCCTTCCCGAGTTGGACTATTTACATACTGCTCTAAAAAACTCTCCTGGATCCTCCTTACAAATTCTGCTCCATCTACGCCTCCAACACTACATGAGTCCCATTCAATGTTGGGGAAGTTAAAATCTCCCATCACGACCACCCTATTGCTCCTACATTTTTTTTTCATAGAATTTACAGTGCAGAAGGAGGCCACTCGGCCCATCAAGCCTGCACCGGCTCTTGGAAAGAGCACCCCACCAAAGGTTCACACCTCCACCCCATCCCCATAACCCAGTAACCCCACCCAACACTAAGGGAAATTTTGGACACTAAGGGCAATTTATCATGGCCAATCCACCTAACCTGCACATCTTTGGACTGTGGGAGGAAACCGGAGCACCCGGAGGAAACCCACGCACACACGGGGAGGATGTGCAGACTCCGCACAGACAGTGACCCAAGCCGGAATCGAACCTGGGACCCTGGAGCTGTAAAGCAATTGTGCTATCCGCAATGCTACCGTGCTGCCCATTGCTACCATGCTGCCCATTTTTCTATAATCTGTCGACATATTTGTACCTCTACTTCACGCTCGCTTTTGGGAGGCCTGTAGTAAAGTCCCAACAATGTTACTGCACCCTTCCTATTTCTTAGCTCTACCCATATTGCCTCAGTGCTCGAATCCTCCATCGTGCCCTCATAAATCACAGCTGTGATATCATCTCTGACCAGTAATCCAACTTCTCCACCCCTTTTACCTCCCTCTCTATCCCTCCTGAAGCATCTATACCCTGAGATATTTAGTTGCCAGTCTTGCCCTTCCCTCAACCAAGTCTCAGTAATACCAATAACATCATATTCCCAGGTACTAATCCAAGCCCTAAGTTCATCTGCCTTACCTGCTACACTTCTCGCATTGAAACAAATGCACCTCAGACCACCTGTCCCTTTGCGTTCATCATCTCTTCCCTGTCTACATTTCCCCTTAGTCACATTGAGTTCATTATCTGGTACCTTACTGGCTTTAGTTTCTGCTCTTTACTGACCTCTAACTTCCTGCTCTGGTTCCCATCCCCCTGACACATTAGTTTAAAACCTCCCCAACAGTGTTAGCAAAAGCACCCCCTAGTACATTGGTTCCAGTCCTGCCCAGGTGTAGACCATCGGATTTGTAATGGTCCCACCACCCCAGAACCGGTTCCAATGTCCCAAACATCTGGAGCCCTTCCTCCTGCACCATCTCTCAAGCCACGTATTCATTCTGACTATCCTTGAATTTCTACTCTGACTGCCTCGTGGCACTGGTAGCAATCCTGAGAATACTACCTTTGAGGTCCTACTTTTTAACTTATCTCCTAACTCCCTAAATTCTGATTGTAGGACCTCATCCCATTTTTTAACCTATGTCGTTGGTGCCTGTATGCACCACGACAACTGGCTGTTCACCCTCCCCCTTCAGTATGTCCTACAGCCGATCTGAGACATCCCTGACCCGTGCACCCGGGTGGCAACATACCATACGGGAGTTTCGTTTTCGACATGTCTACTCCCCTTACGATTGAATCCCCTATCACTATCTTTTTCCAGCCCTTCTGTGCAGCAGAGCCAGCCATGGTGCCATGAGCCTGTCTACTACTGCCTTCCCCTGGTGAGTCATCTCCCCCAACAGTATCCAAAACGGTATACCTGTTTTGGAGGGAGATGACCGCAGGGGACACCTGCACTGCCTTCCTGCTCTTTCTCTGCCTTTTGTTCACCCATTCCATGTCTCCCTCACCAATCCTAATCTGCAGTGTGACCAACTCACTGAACGTGCTATCCACGACCTCCTCAGCATCGCGGATGCTCCAAAGTGAGTCCATCCACAGCTCCAGAGCCGTCATGCGGTCTTACAGGAGCTGCAGCTGGACACACTTCCTACACATGAAGGAGTCAGGGGAATCGGCCGCGTCCCTGAACTCCCACATTGAGCACGAGGAGCATAACACGGATCTGGGATCTCCTGCCATTTTTACACTTTACCTTAGCTGATTACAAATATAATATCAAATAATGAATAAGTGAAAGGAATAAAGATTTTACTTACCAATCACAATACTTAACACACGAAGAGTTAAATTTCTCCCAGCTACTGCTAATTGGAGCACTTTCCTTACCAGCCAATCAGGGCACTGCTTTGCTGTGATGTCACTCTTCAAGGTAAATTTTTAAAGAGGACAGACAGACCCCTGGCCACGGGTCCCACCGAAAATCTGAAGGCCGCACAAGAATGGTTCTTTGATGGATTCATTTTGTCCCTTTCAGGCATTATGGTTTCCATTGCTTGAGGCTGTTATGTCAGCACAGAAACTGGTGAAAGATGGGTCATCCAGCCATGCTTTTGAATGTAAGTATTTTGTATGTTACATTTCTATTAATTATTTTAACCTTAATTTGTATATTGCTCAACTAAGAGCCAGGGTATGTTAGTGAGAAGAGGATTGATGGGTGAATGAGATTTGGTGCACATTAGGACACGGGCAGTGTTGTGGATGATGCCACATTTATTGTAGATAGAACATGGACGACCTGCCAAGGAGCATTGGAATAGTTATGTCCAGAGATAACAAAGTCACAGATAAGGGTTTCAGCAGCAGTTGAGCTAAGGGAGACGCGGAGTTGGGCTATAGAACATAGAACATTACAGCGCAGTACAGGCCCTTTGGCCCTCGATGTTGCGCCGACCTGTGAAACCACTCTAAAGCCCATCTACACTATTCCCTTATCGTCCATATGTCTATCCAATGACCATTTGAATACCCTTAGTGTTGGCGAGTCCACTACTGTTGCAGGCAGGGCATTCCACACCCTTACTACTCTGAGTAAAGAACCTACCTCTGACATCTGTCCTATATCTATCTCCCCTCAATTTAAAGCTATGTCCCCTTGTGCTAGACATCACCATCCGTGGAAAAAGGCTCTCACTGTCCACCCTATCCAATCCTCTGATCATCTTGTATGCCTCAATTGAGTCACCTCTTAACCTTCTTCTCTCTAACGAAAACAGCCTCAAGTCCCTCAGCCTTTCCTCATAAGATCTTCCCTCCATACCAGGCAACATTCTGGTAAATCTCCTCTGCACCCTTTCCAATGCTTCCACATCCTTCCTATAATGCGGCGACCAGAATTGCACGCAATACTCCAAATGCGGCCGCACCAGAGTTTTGGACAACTGCAACATGATCTCATGGCTCCGAAACTCAATCCCTCTACCAATAAAAGCTAACACACCGTACGCCTTCTTAACAACCCTCTCAACCTGAGTGGCAACTTTCAGGGATCTATGTACATGGACACCGAGATCTCTCTGCTCATCCACACTGCCAAGAATCTTACCATTAGCCCAGTACTCTGTCTTCCTGTTATTCCTTCCAAAATGAATCACCTCACACTTTTCTGCATTAAACTCCATTTGCCACCTCTCAGCCCAGCGCTGCAGCTTATCTATGTCCCTCTGTAACTTATAACATCCTTCCGCACTGTCCACAACTCCACCGACTTTAGTGTCATCTGCAGATTTACTCACCCTCCTTCTACGCCCTCCTCCAGGTCATTTATAAGAATGACAAACAGCAGTGGCCCCAAAACAGATCCTTATGGTACACCACTAGTAACTGGACTCCAGTCACTTCCCATCAACCACCACCCTTTGTCTTCATCCAGCTAGCCAATTTCTGATCCAAACTGTTAAATCTCCCTGAATCCTATGCTTCCGTATTTTCTGCAGTAGCCTACCGTGGGGAACCTTATCAAACGCTTTACTGAAATCCATATACACCACATCAACTGCTTTACCCTCATCCACCTGTTTGGTCACCTTCTCAAAGAACTCAATAACGTTTGTGAGGCACGATCTACCCTTCACGAAACCGTGTTGACTATGTCGAATCAAATTATTCCTTTCCAGATGAGTATACACCCTATCTCTTATAAATCTTTCCAAGATTTTGCCCACAACGGAAGTAAGGCTCACTGGCCTATAGTTACCGGGGTTGTCTCTACTCCCCTTCTTGAACAAGGGGACAACATTTGCTATCCTCCAGTCTTCTGGCACTATTCCTGTTGACAAAGATGACTTAAAGATCAAAGCCAAAGGCTTGGCAATCTCCTCCCTAGCTTCCCAGAGAATCCTAGGATAAATCCCATTGAGCCCAGGGGACTTATCTATTTTCACCCTTTCCAGAATTGTTAACACCTCCTCCTTCTGAACCTCAAGACCTTCTAGTCTAGTAGCCTGAATCTCAGTATTCTCCTCGACAACATTCTCTTTTTCCTGTGTGAATACTGACGAAAAATATTCATTTAGCACCTCTCCTATCTCCTCGGACTCCAAGCACAACTTCCCACTACTGTCCTTGACTGGCCCTACTCTTACCCTAGTCATTCTTTTATTCCTGACATATCGATAGAAAGCTTTTGGGTTATCCTTGATCCTACCTGCCAAAGACTTCTCATGCCCCCTCCTGGCTCTTCTTAGCTCTCTCTTTAGGTCCTTCCTAGCTAACTTGTAACCATCAAACTCCCTTACTGAACCTTCAAGTCTTATTTTTACATAAGCCTCCTTCTTCCTCTTGACAAGTGTTTCGACTGCCTTAGTAAACCACGGTTCCCTTGCTCGACCACTTCCTCCCTGCCTGACAGGTACATACTTATCAAGGACACGCAGTAGCTGTTCCTTGAACAGGCTCCACATTTCCATTGTGCCCATCCCCTGCAGTTTTCCTCTCCATCCGATGCACCCTAAGTCTTGCCTCACCGCATCATAATTGCCTTTCCCCCAGATATAACTCTTGCCCTGCAGTATATACCTATCCCTTTCCATCACTAAAGTAAACGTAATCGAATAGTGTTCACTATCACCAAAGTGCTCACCTACCTCCAAATCTAACACCTGTCCTGGTTCATTACCCAGTACTAAATCCAATACGGCCTCGCCTCTCGTTGGCCTATCTACATACTGTGTCAGGAAACCCTCCTGCACACATTGGACCAAAACGGACCCATCTAAACTACTCGAACTATAGCGTTTCCAGTCAATATTTGGAAAGTTAAAGTCCCCATAACAACTACCCTGTCGCTTTTGCTCCTATCCAGAATCATCTTTGCAATCCTTTCCTCTACATCTCTGGAACTTTTCGGAGGCCTATAGAAAACCCCTAACAGGGTGACCTCTCCTTTCCTGTTTCTAACCTCAGCCCATACTACCTCAATCATCGAGTCCTCATCAAACGTCCTTTCTGCCACTGTAATACTGTCCTTGACTAACAATGCCACCCCTCCCCCTCTTTTACCTCCTTCCCCGAGCTTACTGAAATATCTAAACCCCGGCACCTGCAACAACCATTCCTGTCCCTGCTCTATCCATGCCTCTGAAATGGCCACAACATCGAAGTCCCAGGTACCAACCCATGCCGCAAGTTCACCCACCTTATTCCGGTGCTCCTGGTATTGAAGAAGACACACTTTAAACCACCTTCCTGCCTGCCGGTACACTCCTGCAACTTTAAAACCTTACTCATGACCTCACTACTCTCAACCTCCTGTATACTGGAGCTACAATTCAGGTTCCCAAGCCCCTGCTGAACTAGTTTAAACCCTCCCGAAGAGCATTAGCAAATTTGCCCCCCAGGATATTGGTACCCCTCTGGTCCAGGTGTAGACCATCCCGTTTGTAGAGGTCCCACCAACTCCAGAATGAGCCCCAATTATCCAGAAATCTGAAATCCGCCCTCCTGCACCATCCCTGTAGCCACCCGTTCAACTCCTCTCTTTCCCTATTCCTCGTCCCGCTATCATGTGGCACGGGTAACAACCCAGAGATAATAACTCTGTCCTAGATCTAAGTTTCCACCCTAGCTCCCTGAATTCCTGCCTTACAACCCTATCCCTTTTCCTACCTATGTCGTTGGTACCTATGTGAACCACGATTTGGGGCTGCTCCCCCTCCCTCTTAAGGATTCCGAAAACACGATCCGAGACATCACACACCCTGGCACCTGGGAGGCAACACACCAACCGCGAGTCTCTCTCGTTCCCACAGAATCTCCTATCTATCCCCCTAACTATGGAGTCTCCTATGACTAATGCTCTACTCCTCTCTCCCCGTCCCTTCTGAGCAACAGGGACAGACTCTGTGCCAGAGACCTGCACCCCATGGCTTACCCCTGGTAAGTTGTCCCCCCCAACAGTGTACTTGTTACTAAGGGGAATGACCACAGGGGATCCCTGTACTGACTGCTTCCTCCCAGCCCCTCTCACCATCACCCATCGATCTTTATTCTTCGGAGTAACTACATCCCTGAAGTTTCTATCTATGACCACCACTGCCTCCCGAATGATCCAAAGTTCATCCAGCTCCAGCTCCAGTTCCCTAACGCGGTTTCTGAGGAGCTGGAGATAGGTGCACTTCCCACAAATTAAATCAGCAGGGACACTGTCGGCGTCCCTCACCTCAAACATTTCCAACGATGGAAATAGGAGGTCTTAATGATGAATGTTTGGAAGCTTACCTCAGTGTCTGATACCAAGCTGTTTAGCACAGGGCTGAGTCGCTGGCTTTGAAAGCAGACCAAGGCAGGCCAGCAGCACGGTTCAATTCCCGTAACAGCCTCCCCGAAAAGGCGTCGGAATGTGGCGACCAGGGTCTTTTCACAGTAACTTCATTTGAAGCCTACTTGTTACAATAAGCGATTTTCATTTCATTTCATTTCATTTCAAGGCATTTCCAGGGAGAGGGATGAAGTCAGCCTCTAGGGAGCAGAGTTTGTGGCAGGGACTGAAGACAGTGAGGGAAATTTCTGCTTCACCAGTATTGGACGTTGGATATGCAGTTTGACAGTTTTGAAGCAGCGGAGGGGGTCAAGAGGTGATGATAAGCTAGAGCTGGATGTTATCAGAGTACAAAGCTGCATTTTTGGATTTTGTCACCAAGGGCCGGCAAATAAGATATAAGGTGGATCTGAAGATACATTCTTCAGAGCCTCCAGAGGTAACAATGCAGAATCAAAGAATTCCTACAGTGCAGAAGGAGGCCATTAGGCCCATCGAGTCTGCACTGATCCTCCAAAAGAACACGCTCCCTAGGCCCAAAGCCCCACCCTATCCCCTATCCCCATCACCCATTAACTCTGCCTAACCTGCACCTTTGGACTGTGGGAGGAAACCAGAGCACCTGGAGGAAACCCAAGCGGACAAGGCCTGAATCGAACTCAGGTCCCTGGCGCTGTGAGGCAGCTGCGCTAACCACTGTGCCACGTTGCTGCGAAGGGGAAAGATAAACCATTGCAAGTGATTGACAGGCTATTTTATGCAGGTAAGAATGGATCCAGGTGAGTGCAGCCTCGCCCAGCTGGATAATGGTGGACAGGTGTTTGAGGAGGATGGTGTGTGGATGTGCCAAAATCTTCATACAGGCCTGGAAGGACAGGGAGAGATAGGTTATCATTGTCACAGTAACATTGAATGTAATTTGTGGTTTTGATAAAAGTTGTTTCAGCTCTAGGGGCGGCACCGTGGCACAGTGGGTAACGCTGCTGTCTCACTGGGTGGCATGGTGGCACAGTGGTTAGCACTGCTGCCTCACTGTGCTGAGGACTCTGGTTCGATCCCGGCCCCGGGTCACTGTCGTGTATAGTTTGCACATTCTCCCCGTGTCTGCGTGGGTCTCACCCCCACAACCCAAAGATGTGCAAGGTAGGTGGATTGGCCATGCTAAATTGCCCCTGAATTGGACAAGAAAAGAATTGGGTACTCTACATTTATAAAAAGAACAATACTGCCTCACAACACCAGGGACCCTGATTCAATTCCGGCCTTGGGTGACTGTGAAGTTTGCACTTTCTCCCCGTGTCTGCATGGGTTTCCTATGGGTGCTCCGGTTTCCTCCCACACTCCAAAGATGTGCAGGTTAGGTGGATTGGCCATGCTGAATTGCCCCTTTGTGTCCAAAGATGTGCAGGTTAGGTGGGGTTAAGGAGATAGGGCAGGGGGTGGGCATAGGTAAGGTGCTCTTTGGAGGGTTAGTGCAAACTCGATGGACCAAATCCCTCCCTCCTTCACTGTAGGGATTCTATGATTGTATGGCTGTGGCAGGGTGGAAACCTGATTGGAGGAATCTCATGGAATTTCTGGAAAGGTGAACATGGATTTAAGAGACAACAACTCATTCAAGGCCTTTGGAGAGGAAAAGGAGGGTGTTGTAAATAGGACTTAAGTTGTGATCGGGCAGTTCAACATTTTCTTCCCATTTATTATATGGGCAGCACGGTAGCACAGTGGTTAGCACTGTGGCTTCACAGCGCAATGTCCCAGGTTCGATTTCTGGCTGGGTCACTGTCTGTGCGGAGTCTGCACGTTCTCCTCGTGTCTGGGTGCTTCGGTTTCCTCCCACAAGTCCCGAAAGACGTGCTGTTAGGTAATTTGAACATTCTGAATTCTCCCTCCGTGTACACGAACAGGCGCCGGAATGTGGCGACTCGGGGGATTTTCACAGTAACTTCGTGCAATGTAAGCCTACTTGTGACAATAAAGATTATTAAAATTAAGATTAGATATAGGCCATAGACGTAATATGGCAAATGTACTTCAAAAACAATCTGAAAACATTGTCACAGGCAATTAATTCGTTAATGAAAATATTTTCGGAAAACCCAATAAATTAGAATATAGCTATTAAAGTTGATTAATTTTCTGTCACTCTCTCATTCTTAAAAGGATCTTTGATATTAGAACTTAAGTATTTCTACTGTGATACTGATGCTGTTTGCTTGTAAATGGAGCTTCATTATGTTGATCATTACTTACAGGATTCCACACGTTCTTTGAACATGGAGAAAAATTGACTAATAAACCCACAACCAGTGGATCAGATTAAAGCTCTGTCAGTTATCACACTGCATCCACTCGTGAACAATGATAGATTAGTAAACAAATAACAGGAGAGGAATAGGCTCCATGAATAGCACCATTCTCAATAATGGAGGAGTCACTGGTTAACTCAGTTGTCTAAATTATTAGCTTGCGGTAGAGAATATGACCCCAACAGCACCGGTTAAATCGTGGGATGCCCGCCTCCTCACCTGACCCCACACTTCATGGCGGTGCCTCTCCTACGATATAACCAGTTGTTTTGCTTTAATGGAGAGAGATGTCCAGGGTACTTCATGGTCACTGACTAATTACTAATTATCAACTGTAAGTGTAAAAGACCAGGCTGAAGTGTTTGCAACTGGCTTAGCCAGAAGTATCGAGTGGATGATCTATCTTGGCTGCCGCTTGAGGTCCCCAGCACCCAGCATCACAAAAGCTAGACTCCAAACAATTTAAGTTATTCCACCTGAGATCAAGAAACAACTGAGGTGGTGGGGGGTGACCATGTGAGGACAGGCTCTGCAATGCCAACTGGGGCTACCATGTAGCCAGTTGGACCTGGTTAGGCACGGGGGTGCGCATCATGCTAACGTGTCTGCCTTTCACTCCCTGCAGACAATGGGTATTGGAATTCAACCGGGAATGGTGGGTTTCCCCTGGCGCCGCAGCCCTGGGTGATGCACTGTGGCTGTACGAGCAGGTGCTGCACAAGGAGGAGCACCCTGCAGCAGTGGAGCCTACCAGTGAGGATGGAGAGCCGGCTGCCCAACAGGCCGAGGAGGAGGTGCAAAGGGGGCGTGCTTGAGGTCTCATGTGTACCAGCAGCACCTGTCATTCGATGACATGCTGGACTGGGCATGCAGTCACAGACGCCGGCTGAACAGGGGACAGTGCGACAGATCATGGCGCACCTTGCATGTGGGGAATGGGGGAGGACAACCGCTTCCAGTGACCATCAAAGTGACCATCGCCCTGAACATCTAGGCCACGGGGTCCTTCCAGGCGCTGAGTGGGGACCTGTCTGGAATCTCACAGAGCTCAGTGCACAGATGCATCCGTGCCATATCGGATGCCCTATATGCCCAGTCAGCATAATACATCCATTTCAATGTGGACTAAACCCACCAGGATGCATGGGCAATGGGGTTCGCCGTCATCGCCGAGATGCCCTGGGTCCAGGGGGTGATCGATGGGATGCATGTCACCCTACGGGCACCTGCAGATGACAGGCCGGTGTTCACAAACACCGATCGCTGAATGTGCAGCTGATGTGTGACCATCAGTTGCGCATCATGCACGTCTAGGCCCGATACCCGGGCAGTATGCTTGGCGCCTTCATCCTGACACACTCGACGGTTCCTGGCCTCTTCAAGGTGCCCCCTGGCTCCTGTGCGACAGGATTATCCACTGCACTCGTGGCTGATGACACCTATCCGGAGGCCACAGACCGACGTGGAGACTCGCTATAACGACGCCCATGCAGCGATTTTGGCTGCCGTCTTTTGGGGCGCCCGTGCCTGGATGGGCCCGGCTGCTGCTCGGGTGTCGCAGGTGGCATGATGCCACTCTGTTCTGCCCAGTGCCCAACAGATGTGCCAGGGACAGGAGGGGGGTGGTAGTCCATGGTGCTGCAGTGTTCCAGCACCTCGCCTGCGAGAGTCACCAGTAAGGGCTCCATCATCTCCTCGTTCCTCAGGGTGCCTGATGGCCCGCTCGCTATTTCATGTGGTGGGGGCCTGAGGCTCCCCCGCCACCTTGCTCTGCCAGTCCTGGAGGCCCGCTCTCATCTCGATCAGGGTCTGCGTGCTCGCGGCCACCTCTGTCAGGGACTGTGCCACATCACCCAATGACTGTGCCACCACCTTCTGGGTATGTGCCACATCAGGCAGTGACTGCGCCATCTCCCTCTGGGGCTGGGCCACATCGACCAGCGCCTGGGCAATGCTGCTGTCAGCCATGGCCCACTCTGATTAGGCCAAGCTCTAGAGCCGCTGCAATGTCCAAGTTGCCTGTGATAAGGCAGGCCTATACTGTGTCACGGCCACTGCATGCTAAGATTGCCCCAGGCCTTGGACATGTTGGGGCTTTTCACAGTAATTTCTTTGCAGTGTTAATGTAAGCCGATTTGTGACAATAAAGATTATTATTATTATTATGTTGACCCATGGCATAAGCCTTCGCCCCCAAGGCCTCCACCTCATATGCGACTTGTGCGGTGTTGGCCTGGGGGGCATGCATGGTCGGCACCATCTCCTGCTTCTGCACGTGGTTGGACTTCACCAACTGCACCTTCAGGTGCTGTATGCTTGCCGACAACCCCTCACGTTGTCCCTGGCTCTGTGACTGCATCACCACAGTCGATGGTAGCGTCTGTTCAAGAAGTCCGGAACCCTCCCGGACCCCGATAGCTAGTCCCTGGGGTTGGCTCGCCCTCCGACCATCCGCCCCCCCCCTCCCCCCGCCCCCTTGGGAGTTCATATCTCCACCTGCTATACTGCTGCTCCTGTGTGGTGCGTAGCAGATAGGGTCCCCAGAGCCTCTTCACTAATGTGCCTAACCGAGTGTCTCAGGATAGTGAAGGGTATCGAGACAGCTGTGAGGAGAAGTCCGTGTCTTCCCCGGACTCGAGCTCCGACTTGTCACGGGATGCGGGCCGATGACACCCGTCCATGTCGGCCTCTTCGTCGTCGCTGCTTGACACCTGGGATTGTGGCTGGGGAAGATGGTTGTTGGGTGTGGGGGTGGTGGTGGAGAGGGAGTGTCGGGGTGGTGGTGGGGTTGACTCACATGCCATGGGGAACCCCAACTCAGCGGGGTTTCACTTCCTCGCCCGATGACAACCTCCACCCTGGCAACTGCCTTTTCTTCAGACCCTCCGTCCATGTCCAGTGCCCTCTGCTTTGCTATGGTGAGGGGCCGCAGGTCCAGTGCCCCCAGTGGGCAATCCCTGTTCAATCATGAGTGTACAAAATATTAGCTTGGCATCTTGGCAATGCCGACCTGGTACTATGGCAGTGCCCCTGCTAGCTGGCAATGGCACCTTGGCTGTGCCAGGCTGGCACCCAGGTGGCACCAGTGGTGCCAGAGCACCACCCTGCCTAAAGGGCACGCAGCTGGGGGTCTCCGATCCCCTTGGAGACCCCCATGAATGCCATTCTGTCTGGTCCCCATTTGTGAGGACCAGTACCAAATGGTGCTCGCCCGAGGTATCTGAGGCGAAGGGATTGAATTCCAAAGCCTCAGGTATTCTGCACATTAGGGTAAGTCTTTCTTACTCCACCGTGAGGGCAGCACGGTAGCGCAAGTGGATAGCACTGTGGCTTCACAGCGCCAGGGTCCCAGGTTCGATTCCCCGCTGGGTCAGTCTGTGCGGAGTCTGCACGTTCTCCCCGTGTCTGCGTGGGTTTCCTCCAGGTGCTCCGGTTCCCTCCCACAGTCCAAAGACATGCAGGTTAGGTGGATTGGCCATGATAAATTGCCCTTAGTGAGCAAAAAGGTTAGAAGGGGTTATTGGGATACGGGGATAGGGTGGAAGTGAGGGCTTAAGTGGGTCGGTGCAGAACTGTGGGCTGAATGGCCTCATTCTGCACTGTCTGTTCTATGTTACTGCCTGCTCTAAAATGCAGATTTGCCAAAACATAATCCTACCATTGTGGACAGGATTCTCCTTGCAGCGTCTTGCGAGATTGCACTGAATCTCGTGAGGCGTTGCGAGCCGGGTGGATCTCGGGAGCGGGGTCTCCCGGCTTTCACCACTGTGCCGCAGTGAGGTGCTTTTCTGGCGCTGCGTGGCTGGAAGATCGCGCCCCATCTCTTCCTGCACCGGTGAGCGAAGCTCGTTAGTGCAGGAATTGTGATTAAGTATGGCTCGGCAGGGTATTGCTCGCCGAGACCCAGAAATGAAGCAGAGTCCCATTTATAGCAGGGGCTTCACGGAGCTGCAAGTCCCGGGAAACACCCGGCTAATCGCGCTCGACATGAGACTCTTGCATTTCCGTTCCATTGCGCCCACCGTTTCTTTATTGCCAACTATTTGTTAATTTATCAATTAGGGATGGGCAGATTTGGATTCTCAACAAAATCCACATCTGCAAACAAATTTATTGTGACAACTTTGAAAGAAAGGATAAATAATTTGATTTTAACATGGAAATCACTAGTGTTGCGACACTTGACAAGAAAGTCATAACAGAGAACCCCATTTTAAGCACAAATTCAGTGTTGGGGCTGAAATTGTCACATCAAAGGAAATTAAAATTGAAGGACAGAATTTTGTCTTTTTACATCTGTCTGGACGCGGCTGAAAAGTCTTGAACACAACTGCTCAAATTCTGCTAAGTTAAACTTTTTCAAGCAACTCCACAAGGAATCTGCTTAAGATCTTAGAACCATCTTGAGCCAAAGCCAAATCTGTTTGTAGATTTTAAAGTCTCTTAATCACAAAGCTACCTCGAAGATTGAAGAGCTGTGGTTTGGCTGGAGTGAATAATTCACGGGAAACTGGGAGTTAGTCCAGAGGCTGAGAATCAGTTTGAATAATTTAGCTACATGAGGCTTGGAGATTGAAAATGTTATTTTGTGAGAAACTGAAAGAAGCTGAAAACTGAGTTGAGTTGTAAAAGCCAGAGTATTTAGTTCCTGAGGGATTAGAAATAGACAAATAGATGGATTTTCTCAGAAATTTACCAGATACTAACAAAAGCAGGTTGTGCACCTGAAAAACTAACTAAAGTTACATTTTGGGTAAAACTGACTGTCCAAGGTTACAAATTAAGTGAAGAATTGTATTAAATACTTCAGAAACATTTGTGCATCAACGATGTTAATAACCTAAATGATGTTGACCGCAATGAAACACTCACTGGGAAGAAAATAACTTTGCAGCCAAACTGGAAGGATTTTAGACATCTGTGAGTTTTTAAAAAAAATTTTAGAGTACCCAATTATTTTTTTTCCAATTAAGGGGCAATTTAGCGTGGCCAAGCCACCAAACCTGCACATCTTTGGGTTGTGGGGGTGAAATCCATGCAGACACTGGGAGAATGTGCAAACTCCACACGGACAGTGACCCAGGGTCGAGATTCGAACCCGGGTCCTCAGCGCCGCAGTCCCAGTGCTAACCACATGCCACCCTGACGTCTGTGAGGTTTAACTGGATCGATTGGAAACCGTATTTAATCCATGTATTTAGAATTTGTCCTGTGGCTTTTCTCCAGAGCACGTATACCAAAATGAGATTAAATGTTTCACTCTGCTACTGTGCACAGCTGGACTTAATATTTAAGATTTTATTTCAAGCCATTAATTTAAAGAATCATCTAATGCCTTGTAATTAAGACTCTTTCCGGATTTAATGACTCAATGTTCAACTTCTTACAAGCAGCGGTTTAATCTTAAGTACAGTTTTATTAGAGAGCATTGGTTACAATTTCATACAGTCAGAATAGAGACAATTCACTGTAGTTGACTATTTTTAAACTAATGCAGCAGGGGCATGGGAACCTGGATTGTAGTTTTAGGGTAAGGGAGAATGAGAGTATAGAGGTCAGGAGCACAGATTTGACGTCGCAGGAGGGGGCCAGTGTTCAGGTAGGTGGTTTGAAGTGTGTCTACTTCAATGCCAGGAGTATACGAAACAAGGTAGGGGAACTGGCAGCATGGGTTGGTACCTGGGACTTCGATGTTGTGGCCATTTCGGAGACATGGATAGAGCAGGGACAGGAATGGATGTTGCAGGTTCCGGGGTTTAGGTGTTTTAGTAAGCTCAGAGAAGGAGGCAAAAGAGGGGGAGGTGTGGCGCTGCTAGTCAAGAGCAGTATTACGGTGGCGGAGAAGATGCTAGATGGGGACTCTTCTTCCGAGGTAGTATGGGCTGAAGTTAGAAACAGGAAAGGAGAGGTCACCCTGTTGGGAGTTTTTTATAGGCCTCCTAATAGTTCTAGGGATGTAGAGGAAAGGATGGCGAAGATTATTCTGGATATGAGCGAAAGTAACAGGGTAGTTATTATGGGAGACTTTAACTTTCCAAATATTGACTGGAAAAGATATAGTTCGAGTACAATAGATGGGTCGTTTTTTGTACAGTGTGTGCAGGAGGGTTTCCTGAAACAATATGTTGACAGGCCAACAAGAGGCGAGGCCACGTTGGATTTGGTTTTGGGTAATAAACCAGGCCAGGTGTTGGATTTGGAGGTAGGAGAGCACTTTGGGGACAGTGACCACAATTCGGTGACGTTTACGTTAATGATGGAAAGGGATAAGTATACACCGCAGGGCAAGAGTTATAGCTGGGGGAAGGGCAATTGTGATGCCATTAGACGTGACTTGGGGGGGATAAGGTGGAGAAGTAGGCTGCAAGTATTGGGCACACTGGATAAGTGGGGCTTGTTCAAGGATCAGCTACTGCATGTTCTTGATAAGTATGTACCGGTCAGGCAGGGAGGAAGGCGTCGAGCGAGGAAACCGTGGTTTACCAAGGAAGTGGAATCTCTTGTTAAGAGGAAGAAGGAGGCCTATGTGAAGATGAGGTGTGAAGTTTCAGTTGGGGCGATGGATAGTTACAAGGTAGTGAGGAAGGATCTAAAGAGAGAGCTAAGACGAGCAAGGAGGGGACATGAGAAGTATTTGGCAGGAAGGATCAAGGAAAACCCAAAAGCTTTCTATAGGTATGTCAGGAATAAGCGAATGACTAGGGAAAGAGTAGGGCCAGTCAAGGACAGGGATGGGAAATTGTGTGTGGAGTCTGAAGAGATAGGCGAGATACTAAATGAATATTTTTCGTCCGTATTCACTCAGGAAAAAGATAATGTTGTGGAGGAGAATGCTGAGCCCCAGGCTAATAGAATAGATGGCATTGAGGTACGTAGGGAAGAGGTGTTGGCAATTCTGGACAGGCTGAAAATAGATAAGTCCCCGGGACCTGATGGGATTTATCCTAGGATTCTCTGGGAGGCCAGGGAAGAGATTGCTGGACCTTTGGCTTTGATTTTTATGTCATCATTGGCTACAGGAATAGTGCCAGAGGACTGGAGGACAGCAAATATGGTCCCTTTGTTCAAAAAGGGGAGCAGAGACAACCCCGGCAACTATAGACCGGTGAGCCTCACGTCTGTAGTGGGTAAAGTCTTGGAGGGGATTATAAGAGACAAGATTTATAATCATCTAGATTGGAATAATATGATCAGGGATAGTCAGCATGGCTTTGTGAAGGGTAGGTCATGCCTCACAAACCTTATTGAGTTCTTTGAGAAGGTGACTGAACAGGTAGATGAGGGTAGAGCAGTTGATGTGGTGTATATGGATTTCAGCAAAGCGTTTGATAAGGTTCCCCACGGTAGGCTATTGCAGAAAATACGGAGGCTGGGGATTGAGGGTGATTTAGAGATGTGGATCAGAAATTGGCTAGCTGAAAGAAGACAGCGGGTGGTGGTTGATGGGAAATGTTCAGAATGGAGTACAGTCACAAGTGGAGTACCACAAGGATCTGTTCTGGGGCCGTTGCTGTTTGTCATTTTTATCAATGACCTAGAGGAAGGCGCAGAAGGGTGGATGAGTAAATTTGCAGACGATACTAAAGTCGGTGGTGTTGTCGATAGTGTGGAAGGATGTAGCAGGTTACAGAGGGATATAGATAAGCTGCAGAGCTGGGCTGAGAGGTGGCAAATGGAGTTTAATGTAGAGAAGTGTGAGGTGATTCACTTTGGAAGGAATAACAGGAATGCGGAATATTTGGCTAATGGTAAAGTTCTTGAAAGTGTGGATGAGCAGAGGGATCTAGGTGTCCATGTACATAGATCCCTGAAAGTTGCCACCCAGGTTGATAGGGTTGTGAAGAAGGCCTATGGAGTGTTGGCCTTTATTGGTAGAGGGATTGAGTTCCGGAGTCGGGAGGTCATGTTGCAGCTGTACAGAACTCTGGTACGGCCGCATTTGGAGTATTGCGTACAGTTCTGGTCACCGCATTATAGGAAGGACGTGGAGGCTTTGGAGCGTGTGCAGAGGAGATTTACCAGGATGTTGCCTGGTATGGAGGGAAAATCTTATGAGGAAAGGCTGATGGACTTGAGGTTGTTTTCGTTGGAGAGAAGAAGGTTAAGAGGAGACTTAATAGAGGCATACAAAATGATCAGGGGGTTGGATAGGGTGGACAGTGAGAGCCTTCTCCCGCGGATGGAAATGGCTGGCACGAGGGGACATAACTTTAAACTGAGGGGTAATAGATATAGGACAGAGGTCAGAGGTAGGTTCTTTACGCAAAGAGTAGTGAGGCCGTGGAATGCCCTACCTGCTACAGTAGTGAACTCGCCAACATTGAGGGCATTTAAAAGTTTATTGGATAAACATATGGATGATAATGGCATAGTGTAGGTTAGATGGCTTTTGTTTCGGTGCAACATCGTGGGCCGAAGGGCCTGTACTGCGCTGTATTGTTCTATGTTCTATGTTCTATAAGATTCCTCCACTCTACTCAAAACTGAAGTATTTAATATTCCAGATATTGATGGGATTCCTAATGACCTAAGCTCTGTTGTGCAGAAGATAATTGATGTTCTGAACTCGGGAAGGAAATGTCCTTTTAAATTACTGACTTAATATTTGGAGACGTCTTCCCTGGTGCACATTTATAATCAGCTCAGCAATGTAATAGTGCAGTACAGCTCACGTAAGTGGCACCTTCCCAAATACCATGTAACAATCAAACAATGCATATTTTTCTGCTGTTGAACTTCAAATTCCCCAAACCACCTGCATTAATAGCAATATGGTAGAAAAAAACATTTTGTTCAGTTGAAGTGGGGACGAATTGATGCCATTTGTGGTTTCTTGGTTACTAATGTTCACAAATGGACTCTATGAACGATAACTGCCGGCAGGATCTCCCGGTCCTGCTGATGGCGCACCCCTGCCCCGGGTTTCCCGGCGGCTTGGGATGGATTCAATCAGAAATCTCGCATTGACAGCAGCAGGACCAGAAGATTGTGCCACCGGCCAATAGCAGGCCACCTCCTGCCACCGAGAAACACGGAGTGGGGAGGCTGGAGAATCTTGCCATATGTTTTCAGAGTGTAAGTGACTGAGCAGCTCAGCACTCATGCTTCCCAAAGTGCTCACTTGATCAGTCAAGCAAGTGTAATATTAGGAAACATTTTAGTCTACGGTACCTGTTTGGAACATCTCCTCCTTAATATGCATCTGTACCAGAAATCGTCATCTCATTGACAAAGCATATTCGCAGTATACGCAAGTGCCTTAGCACCGAATTCCAGGTGAGGGTCCTCTCCAAGGTGAACCAGCAAATAAACTTTTACTCTTCTCTCAAACCATCAACTGTTTCTGTGAGTGAATTTGCATTATTAAATCATTTAAGGAGCTTTGAAATGGGAGATCTTCATCCTATCAACTAGATTTTAAATGTACTCTATCACCTAACTCCACAATTGTGTGCAATACTCTTTTTTTGTACCCTGGCTTATGCCAGTTAAATTTATATTTTGACCTTCTATTCACAGTTCTGAAGCACTTGACAAAACAAGTACTGAACAGTATGACAGGATTTATAGCACTTCCATCAATTTTGCAACGCATTTTACAGGTAAGCCCTGAAAGCACTATCCAAAGCTCTTGTTAGGCCACATCTTGTACTGTGAGCTGTTCAGTGCACTGCACCTGAGGACGGATATATTGGCCTTAGAAGGAATGTCGTTTCTTTTACCAGAATTATACCTGGGCTCTAATAGTTAAATTACGAGGAGGAATTATACATTGTTATTTTCCCTGGAATTTAAAAGATTAAAGGATGATTTGATTGAAGTTTTCAAGATATTTAAGAGAATCATATAGGATTGGGAGGTGTTGCCAAACCTTGCAGGAGTGAAATTAAAAGACGTAAAGGGTGACAGATGTTTGGAACTCTCTTCTGGGGTGACAAATATTACTTAGATTTTTTGCTAAATTGAAATTGAGATTTATCAGTTTTATTTACCAGTTGTGTTCAGGGATAAGGGGCAAAGTTGGGTATATGGGTATGAGGAACATGGGCAAAGACGGGGATATGTGCTTAAGGAATATGGGGGTAATGGCACGTATATGAGGTAAAGGGGGGTATATGGGGTTACGTCACAGACCAGCCATGATTGTATTTAATGATGGCCAAGGGCCTAGGGGCAAAATAGTCTATTTCTGTTCCGATATTCCGAAGAGCAAATGAAGATGAAAAAAAAGAGACAAAAGGGAGCACGGTAGCACAGTAGGTCGCATTGTTGCTTCACAGCTCCAGGTGTTGCTAACTTTCTCCTTGCTTCAATTGCTCTGTTTTATTACCTTTGCTCTCGAGTCGCCAGGTATCTTTTTGATACCGCCACGAGGTTCAAGTCCGAGTAATGATCAATAACCCAATACACCAATTAGTAAGATTCAAATCAAAGCACATTTATTATACACAGTAATCGCTACTCATGCACAAATTCTACGTCTAAGCTACTTCTACAACTAACAGGCCTATACTTAACTTCGGACTGGCCCACCAGGTCGGGGGAACAAATGGCCTTTCGTTCGGGTTCTGAGTCTGCGGGATTTGAAGTTGGTACGGATTGGTAGCTAGGAGCGCCTATCACGTAGTGAGCGTTGAATTAAGACTTACTTTGTTCGGGGGTCACTGCACCGGTCACGGTCAATGTTGGTTCGTGTTGCTGGGTGACCCGGGCAGGACGCAGAGGTGAAGAGTGCTGAAGAGAGAGCGATTTGAACTTGGGGCTTAACTCTTATAGTCCCCAGGGGCTTCCCGCCTTTTGGGGTGGACTCTGTACCTGGTCCCAAGTAATTGGACTTTGTCCCAATCGCTTGGTTCGATTTCTCCAATACTGGAGCGGTTCCCTAATCGATGGATGGTCTTGAGGTGCTCGTTCACCTCCTTTGTGTTGGCTCCTGCTGGCGCCGAGGAGTCTGGCTTTGCTGTGTGTGTCCAAAATGTTACTTATTGTTCCCGGGGATTGCTCATCAGTATTCAGAAGGCTGCTACATTGTTGTGCTGATGGTACCTGGTATCAATGTTGTCTGGCCTTTGCAGAGGTAAATACACAGCAAACCTGCAGCTGCTGGTTTCTGTCTATGTTGGCTGACTTTCCCATCAGCCTTTGCCGTTCGCCATTTTAAATCGGGAGCTGGCCAATTTAGGTGGCTACACAGGGTCCCAGGTTCAATTCCCGACTTGGGTCACTGTCTGCGCGGAGTCTGCACGTTCTCCCCGTGTCTGCGTGGGTTTCCTCCGGGTGCTCCGGTTTCCTCCCACAAGTCCCCAAAGACGTGCTGTCAAGTAATTTGGACATTCTAAATTCTCCCTCCGTGTACCCGAATAGGTGCCACAATGTGGCGACTAGGGGCTTTTCACAGTAACTTCATTGCAGTATTAGTGTAAGCCTACTTGTGATAATAAAGATTATTTTTTAAAAATCTATAATTCAATAAAATTTCAAAAAAAAATTCCACCTGAAGGTTTCCGGTTTCCAGTTTCCTTTCTGAAGCCCCAAGGTTTCAGTTTACTTCCTGAGTCTCTGAGCTTGAATAACATGTGCCATTAATAGCCCTAATAAACATGCTCCTTACATCATGAAATAACAGTCTTCATTTTTTGCTCTTAATTTAATTTGTAATTTACAACAGAAACCTGACAATATCTTGACACTCCTGGGGATGTTGACAGCCAATCTCTTGTGAGGCTAACAGTGAATTGGCACAAAATGTCTAGCAATTTGTGGTGACTTAAAATTTAAAACCTGTTCCTCACCACAGATATCTGGGGTCGAGTGAGGGGTTGGAACAGTATTGGCGCAGGATCTAATTTATTTTTCAAAGCCGATTAAGAGCTTAAAATCTAACTGCGCTGGATTTTATTGTGTAACATTTTACTTGCCCTCTCTCCAGCAGCCTCATCATCAGCTTGCCCATCTGAAACCCGGCTACCCTGCAGTTTCCAATACACCGGCGGCAGCCTTAATTGAGTCAGAGTGGGGCTGCCACTCGTCTGAGGAGGAGGTCTCGCCTTAAAAGAGCTGCTGGCCAATCAAATGGCTAGCAGCTCTGTGGTCCCAGCAGAGCCAGGACCAAGTGGTGGCCATAACTGGAACTACAGGTAGTCCCCAGAAGATGACTGATGGGGATCATAGAATTCCTACAGTGCAGAGGGCCATTTGGCCCATTGGTCTGCACCGACCCTCTGAAAGAGAACTCTATCTAGACCCAATCCCTGCCCTATCCCCATAACCCCGCCTATCCCGCACACCTTTGGACTGTGGGAGGAAACCCAGGCAGACACAGGGACAACGTGCAAACTCTACACAGACAGTTACCCAAGGCCGGAATTGGACTCGGGTCCCTGGCGCTGTGAGACAGCAGTGCTAACTCATGTGCCACCTTGTCGCCCATATCAAAATTAAAGGTAAGCCTGGAATTTTGGACAGGGCTGGCTGGCAGACCCTAACGAGGGGGGGGGGGGGGAAGAGTATGGGGGGGGGAAGAGTATGGAGGGGGGGGGTAAAATAGCAACCGAGCTGGAATGGGACCCTTAATTAGCCATTATTGGCCATGTAAGCTTCTCAAGGCCAATGGTGCGGGTGTTGCCTGACACCTTCCACACCTACCGTAGTCTGGGGGAGACGACAGGGATAGCTCGGATGGCGTTAAGATGGCTAGCTGCTTTATTTTATGAACACCCTCTCCTTCAAAAATACCAGTAAGCGGTCATAAAATCCAGCCCACTGTTCAGGAAAAGGTGGAGCCAATATAAGGCACTGATCCCTCTATCAAATCTCCTATCAACCTTTTCTTTAGGAAAACAATCTTAACTACTCTGATTTATCTTCATAACTGAAGTTCCTCATCCCCGGAACCATTCTCATGAATCCTTTTTGCATCCTCTTGAATGCCTTCATTTCCTTCCTAAAGTGTGGCTCCCAGAACTAGACGCAGTACTCCAGCTGAGGCTGAACCAATGACTTGTACAAACTTGTACTCATTGCCCATCTTAATAAAGCCCAGGATACTGTCTGCTTTATTAATGGCTCGCTCAACTTGTCTGCCTCCTTCAATGATTTATGTACATCCACACATATACAGGCTCCTCTATTTCAGCACCCCTTTAAAGATTTTGCCCTTTATGATTTTAGATTGTCTTTCTATGTTCGGTTCTACTAAAATGACTCACTTCATACTTCCCTGCATTGTACTTCATCTGCTACCTGACCATTCATTCCACCAACTTGCCTGTGTTACTTTGAAGTTCTACCGTACCCTCTGCACAGTACACCATACTTCCAACTTTAGCTTCGTCTGCAAACTTTGAAATTGTGCCCTGTGCACCAAGATCTAGGTCATTAATATATATATGGAAAAATGATGGTCTCAGCACTGACCTCTGGGGAACACCACGACAAACTTCCTCCAGCACGACAAACACCCATTAATGCTCAGCCAATTCCATATCCATGTTGCTACTGCCCTTTTTATTCCATGAGCTATAACTTCGCACACAAGCCTGATATGTGGCTCCGTATCAAAAGATTTTTGGAAGTTCACGTACATCATATCAACAGCATTGCCCTCATTAACCTCTGTTACCTTTTCAAGAAGTTCATGTAAGTTCGTTAAACACAGTTTTCCCTTAAGAAATTCATGTAACTATTAATTTTGTCTCCAATTATTGGGCGCGATTTAACGTAAATGAAACAGAGTCACATGTCGAGCGTGCTTAGCCGGGTGTTTTCTGGCGCTATCAAACAGGACTCTGCTTCATTTCAGGGCCTCGGTGAAGAACACCCCGCTGAGGTCTCACTTAGTCCCATTTTCTGCACTAACGAGCTCCGCTTGCCAATGCAGGAAGAGAAATGGCGCCCAGATCTCTAGACCCCCACCGTGGCCTCTGGACTCCCCCAACACCCCAGCTCATCTATAAGGGACCTGCACACCACCTCATAATGGCAGGGCACCCCCTACAACCGGGTCCTATCCCCGGCCCTATCCCATGCCAGGCTGGCAGTGCCCAGGTGGTATTGGAGGGGCCAGGGTACAACCCTGCCCAGAATTCGACCACCCTGGACCCCCAATCGCCTGAGAGACCCCCCCCCCCCCCCAAGTGCCAGTATGTCTGGTCCACGTTGGTGGCGACCTGTGCTAAATGCCATTTGCTCACGGTTTCTGAGGTGCAAGGGTTAGATCCTGCACCTTGGGTAACCTCGGTTAGAGCATGTTCAAGTGAGCCTGGCTGCACACAATGGGGTTGCCCTGCCTTCATGATCCAGATCGCAACGTTAGTTCTTACAAAGTGTGACCGGGCTGGTATTTACCGGCCTTGGCGCGTCCCGGGTTGAACACAACGAGGCCAGTAGATCGCGGGTATTGTTTCTAGAAGTTTTCCCACTACCAAGGTTAAACTGACTGCCATGTATAGTTGCTGGGTTTATCTTTACACCCTTTTTTGACCAAGGGTGTAACTTTTTCAATTCTCGAGACCTCTGTGACCACTCCTTGGAAGACTAAAAGTTAAGATCGGTTCCCGTTCAATTTCCACTTTCACTTTCTCAGTATCATTGGATGCATTCCATCCTGTTTCGATGTTTCATCAATTTTAAGTACAGATAGCTTATATGATGCCTCCTTTTCAATTTTAAACTCACCTAGTGTCTGTATTAGCTCATCTTTGACAATGGCCTGGATAGCATCATCTTCCTTCATAATGATAGAAGCAAAGTATTCATTTAGTACCTCAGCTATGTCCTCTGCCCCATGTGTAAATCCCATTTTTGGTCCTTGATTGGCTCCGCTCTCTATTTTACCACCTTTTCACTATTTAAATACCGATAGAAGACTTTGAGATCTCCTGTTATGCTAGCTGCCATTCTTTTTTCATACACCCACTTTGCTTCTCTTATTTGCTTTTTTTACCTCTCCTTGAACCTTTTTCAATGCACCCATTTTCTTCATCATCTTAATTTAAATTTTCTTTGTCTCTAGGGTGGTCTCGATTTGTTTTCCTTACCGTTCCTTTTTGTGGGAATTCTCCTTGACTGTGCCTGAATAATTTCTTTAAAAATATACATTTAGAGTACCTAATTATTAATTTTTTTTCCCAATTAAGGGGCATTTAGCGTGGCCAATCCACCTAACCTGCACATCATTGGGGTGTGGGGGTGAAACCCACGTAGACACGGGGAGAATGTGCAAGCTCCACACGGACAGTGACCCAGGGCCAGTATTCGAAGCCGGGTCCTGAGCGCCGCAGTCCCAGTGCTAACCACTGCGCCATGTGCTGCCCTATCATTTCTTCTTTGAAGCCCATTGATCAGCTCCCATTTTTCTTGCCAACCTTTGACTCCAATGTATTTGGCCCAGATGCATTCATACCGCATTGAAGTTGGCTTTCTCCACTTAATTCTTACTCTAGATTGTTCTTTGGCGTTTTCCATTGTCGGCCTAAAGCGTATGATACAATGACTACTGTTCCCTAAATGTCCCCCTACTGGCGCTTGATCCATTTAGCACACCTCATTACCAAGAACCAGGACTAGTTGTGTCTCTTTCCTTGTTAGACTAGAAACATAATACAGTAGAAAGTTTGCCTGAACACACTTTAGGAACTCTCTCTGCCCTTTGCACTACTATTGTCCCAGCCTATATTTGGATAACTAAAATCCCCGAGTATAACTTCTCTATAATTTTTGCGCCTCTCTGTAATTTCCTTAAAACTTTGTTCCTCTACATCCATCCCATTATTCGGTGGCCGTTGGACTACACTGAGCAATGTAATTGCACCTTTTTTGTTCTTGAGTTCCAGCCACTCAAGAGTCTGTCCTTGATCCCAGCAATGCTTTCCTTTATCAATACCGCCATACCACCCTTTTCTTCAATTCCTATCTTTCTGACACCTTGTACCCAGCGATACTTAACAACCAATCCTACCCTTCTTTGAGCCAAGTTTCTGTTATAGCAGCTACATCATATTTTCATATCACAATCTGTGTCTGTAACTCACCAATCTTACTTATCACACTCCATGGATTTACATAAACGGTAACTCTGATTTAGGCTCTATTACTTTCTCCTCTACTCTGACCCTACCCATGAATTTATTATTCCCTATTCTAGTCCTATCTATTGCTCCCAATATTCTGTGCATCTTGGCATTTCTCTCTAGTATTATTCACCTGTTCCCACATCCCTCCCAAGTTAGCTTAAACCCTCCCCAAAAACACTAGCACAATGCTCCACAAGGAACTTGGTCCCGGCTCTGTTCAGGTGCCACCCTGTACTGGTCTCCCCTCCCCGAGTCAGCCCAATGTCCCAAGAATCTAAAACCTTTCTTCCTGTACTATCTTTCCAGCCATGCATCCATCTCCCTTATCTTCCTATTTGTATACTCGCATGTATCTGGCAATGGGAGCAACGCTGAGATTAGTACTTTTGAGGTCTGCCATGCTAATTCTGTACCTATCTCACCAAATTTAGACTGGAGCACCACATTCCTCTTTCTGTCTATGTCGTTGGTACCGATGTGGACCATGACGACTGGCTGCTCTACCCCCCCCCCTTCAGGGTGCTTTGCAGCAGCTCAGTGACATCTTTGACCCGGTCACCATGGAAGCATCCTCGATTTACTTCTGTGGCCACAGAAACACCTGCCTGTTTCCCTAACTGCCAAACTTAGGGCAACACAGTAGCATAGTGGTTAGCATAGTTGCTTCACAGCTCCAAGGTCCCAGGTTCGATTCCCAGCTTGGGTCACTGTCTGTGTGGAGTTTGCATGTTCTCCCCGTGTCTGCGTGGGTTTCCTCCGGGTGCTCCGGTTTCCTCCCACAGTCCAAAGATGGATTAGGTGGATTGGCCATACTAAATTGCCCTTAGTGTCCAAAAAAGGTTAGGTGGGGTTACTGGGTTACTGGGATAAAGGGGGGAGGGGGAAGGCGTGGGGCTTGAGTAGGGTGCTCTTTCCAAGGGCCGGTGCCCCCTTCTGCACTGTAAATTCTATGATTCTATGATCACCTATCACTATTGCTCTCTCTGCCTTCTTTGTAACCCCTGTACAGCTGAGCCAACCGTGATGCTATGGGTTTGGCTCTGGGTGCACTCCACAGATGAATCATTAGTATTCAGAGCAGAAATTGTTTGGAGAGTGTGATGTACTCAGGGGATTCTTGCTGTAACTCCCTGCATGCTTTATATGATGGGGCGACCACATTTATAAACTTGTTGTCCACATAACTCCCAGCCTCACGGATGCTCCACAGTGATGACAGCTACCGCTCAAGTTTCATAACCCGGAGCTCAAGCTGCTGCACATAATCGACAGTATGTATGGTACGTGAGATGATTTGCATGTATGGTATATAGGGATGATTTGTACATGTGTTTAATAGGGGTGATTTGTATATATGGTACATTGGGATGATTTGTACGTATGGTACACTGGGATGATTTATATATATATGGTACATTGGATGATTTGTATGCATGGTACATAGGGATGATTTGTATGTATGGTACTTAGGGATGATTTTCACGCAGGGTTAATAGGACTGATTTGTATGCATGGTACATAGGGATGATTTGTCTGTATTATACATAGGGATGATTTGTCTGTATTATACATAGGGATGATTAGTATGTATGATACTTAGGGATGATTTGTATGTACGGTACATGGGGATGATTTGTATATGATGCATAGGGATAATTTGTATATATGGTAAATATAGATGAGATGATTTGTACATAGAGGGCTGGATTCTATTCTGGGACTATGTCTCCACGCCGTCGTAAAAACTGTGGCCTTTCACACCGGAAAACTAGCATGAAAAGGCCCCATATTCATAGCCCTGTAGGGAGCTAGCGTGAAAGTAGCAGCTTCAGCTGCAGATACGGACCCCCGCACTTCTGGGTCAGAGGCAGCGCATGCGCACGGCGGCGGCCTCCAGCGGCCGCGCCGTGTTCCATGGCAGACTCAGACTGTAGAGCTGGAATCCCAAATAGTGCCCCCGAACACCCGCGTGCCCGACCCGGACCGCCTGGCCAAAAATTGCCTGGTCCCCCCTTGCCCTCCGATCGGCCCGCCCACCACCATAGTGGCCAAGGACTGAGTCCGTAGCCACCAAGCGAGGTTCCAACATCGGGGAACTGGTGCCGGTCCCGACTCCGTGCACGGAAATGGATTCTCCGCGCCAGATGCGGTTTCGGCGTGGGGGTGTGGAGAATACAGCCCATGATATATAGGGATGATTTGTATGTATGGTTTATAAGGATGATTTGTACATATGGTATATAGGGATGATTTGGATATATGGTACATAAGGTCGATTTATATGTATGGTACATGGGAATGATTTGTATGTATGGAATATAGGAATGATTTGTATATATGGTACATAGGGATGAGATGATTTATATGTATAGTACATAGGGATTGTTTGTATGTATGGTACATAGGGCTGGTTTGTATGTATGGTACATGGGAATGGTTTGTACGTATGGTACATAGAGATGATTTGTACATATGGCACATCGGGATGAGATGATATGGTTTGTATGTATGGTACGTAGGGATGAGATGATTTGTATGTATGGTACATAGTGATGATTTGTATATATATAGCACATATGGATTAGATGCTTTTTAATGTATTGTACATAGGGATGAGATGATTTCGTAGTATCATAGAATTCCTACACTGCAGAAGGAGGCTATATGGCCCATCGAGTCTGCATCGGCCCTTGGAAAGAGCACCCTTCTTAAGCCCAACCTATCCCCGTAACCCAGTAAACTCACCTAACCCTTTGGACGCTAAGGGGCAATTCAGCATGGCCAATCCACCTAACCTTAATTTCTTTGGACTGTGGAAGGACGGGGAGAAAGAGCAAACTCCACACAGACAGTCACCCGAGGCTGGAATTGAACCCTTGTCCCTGGAGCTGTGAGGCAGCAGTGCTAACCACCGTGCCACCATGCCACCCCTGTATGTATGGTATGTAATAATGATAATCTTTATTAGTGTCACAAGTAGGCTTACATTAACTGTCATGAAGTTACTATGAAAATTCTTCACTCCGGTGCCTGTTCGGGTACACTGAGGGAGAATTCAGAATGTTCAATTCACCTAAGCACGTCTTTCGGAACTTGTGGGAAGAAACCGGAGCATTCGGAGGAAACCCACGCAGACACAGGGAGAACGTGCAGACTCTGCGCAGACAATCACCCAATCTGGGATTCGGATCCGGGTCCCTGGTGCTGTGACGCAACAGTGCTAACCACTGTGTGACTGTATCGCTATGGATGGGAGGATTTGTATGTATGGTAGATATGGATGAGATGATTTGTATGTATGGTACATAGGAATGATTCGGATTTATACATGGGGACCAAGTTAATATAACATTTGCTATTTGCTAGAAGCTCTGTATCCGAGCCACTGAGTCCTTACTCCTATCTGGGCACTCTTTTTGAATGGACCAGAATATTGGTAATCTTGCTTCCTGTTTAAGTCTCTGCAACATTGCTTGCTTTATTCACTACCTCAGTCCCTTAACAGCGACAGCCCTTATACACGTCTTTGTGACTGCCACATTCTACCACACTTATGTATTCTTTGCTGATCTCCCATTATGAACCTTTCATCGATTCCAAATTGTCTAAATTTCTACCTCTCCCTCCCACCACTCTATTCTTACTAAACTGCACTGAGTCCTTGAGCCCACTGTATCCAATTCAACATCCTTGTTCATTTTTATAAATCTCTTGTTTGTGTTGACCACACTGTCTCTAAAATCTTCTCCATTCTTAATCCCTTCCTGAATGCTCCATTCTTTAGCCTTCGGTGTTTCCTCATACTTTTTATCCCATTATTGTTGCAGAGCCTTCAATCACCTCGGTTCCAGCCTTTGGAACTCCTTTCCTAAACCTTTCACTCCCTGCAACATTCCTCAACTTTAAACGCCTGTTTTGTCAACCTAGCATGTGTTCACACTTCTGTGGCCTGAGTAGTGCAATATGGGCAAAAGTGAATGAAATTGCGCTAGATTTTGGGGAAATTTAGAAGATGATTTGTATCCATGAATTCTTTGCACTCTAATACTTTCAGTTTACTGAAGCAGTCACTGTCGCAAAGGGACCGCGCATTCCAGTTGGAACAAAGTTTGTGCAGATTTGTGATTGTTTGAGGATGTGCATCATGTTTCGCCCAGATTTATGGACGCACATGGGTCCCCATAGTCACAAGTTTCTAGTATTCCTCCTGTTGCTGGAGTTACTTCAAATTCCTTTAAATTAGGTTAAATTGAGTCCACTGCAGCAGAACAGAACACTGGATTTATGCAATCAGGGCAGGTCGAAATGGTTAATTGGAGGATTTTTTTTTTTTTAAAAAGGCTGCTAAATGAGTCAGTTTAAGAATGTCTCATTTCCTGACAATTTTCTGACAATTTGTGATGCTATAGGTCGCCCTCTTCTAGCCACTAAACAATTTTCTTCCATTGTGTTGCTCAATTGTGCCGATTCATGGGAAAGTTTACTCTCACGTTGTTGCAAATGAATTTGCATTGAAACTTGAGAGTAACTTCACCCCGCAGTGCACGCCACATTGAGAGAGGAAGTAAAGGCTCCTTTTAGTTTTCTCTTTGGGCAGGACTCTAATAAATTGCTTTTCATCTGTAAAATACCAGTTCTGCAAGCTGGTTGTGACTGGACAGAGAGATGTTATGAAACTCTGTGACATTGAAAAGTAATTACTGGTGTACAGCTTTCAGAATGCATACAGTAACCTCAATGTGACTTGACAGCATTTGATCTTCAAAGCCATTGGGATTTTCCCAAGGATAACATTTTAAAACAAGAAAAGTAGTCTCATAAACTGTAATCCTGCTGAACCTTTTTGGTAATGATCAGAAAATACAATAATCAAATTCCTTTAAAATCATATTGAGCTAGAACTTGTTGGAAAAAGGACACCTGTTTGAAGCCACATTTCCATCACATCTCCCAGATTATTTTAGAAGTTGCATGATGATTTCAAATATTTTTACTTTTCATTTTATAGGTTTACGTTCTTGATAAATGTAATATTTCCAACCAAAGGAAATTATCTGATCTGTGGCCAGTGCCACTTGCCATGGCCAATGTTGCCTGCTGTATCCACGGTATCACAGAAGCAGTCTGGTCTTCCATAGCAAACATTCCAGCGTCATAATTTGAGTTACCCTTCAACTTACTAAAAATGACCAATTATCATTTTGCAGCATGGAGACATTACATGACATGGATAGCAAAAGAAAGACAATTTTAATAATGTTACTCTATTTGTGATTAACATGGAGTCAGTGGTTTGTAGGTGATGTCAAATTGATTTCCCACTTCCGCTACCCTGGAGCATTACAGAAGGAGAGTATATAATGCGTCTCTATTTGTAGCATAGGTAACTTCTCACTAGCCTTTTCTATGACTAGGATCGACTGTCTCTTGCAGTTAATCAGTTCAATAGTTTCAATATCCTCAACTAATGTCCGGATTGCATTAATATGTATAATAGCTTCATTATAACTTGAGTTAACTGTTTGGAGTGTGGCCAGCCATTTTTCCATGTAAAGTTCAAATGTGATGAAAATGTGAAATTATATACTTGGTAAGGAGACTAAAGGAGCTGAATATTATCTAAAGAGAGAAAGACTGCAGAAACCTGCAGCACAAGGATTTGGGGGACATTGTGCATAAATCACAAAAAACAACATGCACGTTCAGCAGATAATTGGGAAGGTAAATGGCCTTTCTCTCAATGGAGTATAAAAATAAGGAATTATTGCTAAAACTATACAAGGCACTAGTTAGGGCACACCTGGAATACTGTGAACAATTTTGGTTCCCATTTCGAGGGAAAGATACACTGTCACTGGAGGCAGTCCAGAGAAGGTTCACTAAGTTGATCTCGGGTATGGAGGGATTTTCTGATGAGGGGTTGAGTAGGTTGGGCCTGTACTCATTGGAGTTGAGAAGAATGAGAGGCAACCTTATTGCGACATATAGGATTTTCAGGGGGCTTGACAGGGTGGAAGCTGAGAGATTGCTTCCTCTTGTGGGACAGTCTAGGACCAGAGGGCATAATCTCAGAGTAAGGGGCTTGCCCATTTCAGACAGAGATGAGGAGGAATTTCTTTTAGCGGGTAGTGAATCTGTGGAATTCTTTACTGCAGAGAGCTGCAGAGGCCATGTCGTTAAGTTTGTTCAAGGTTGAGATAGACATATTTTTAATCATTAAGGGAATCGAGAGTTTTCTGGATGAAGTGAGAAAGTGCAGTTGAGGATTGTCATATCAGATTAGTCGTTCTCTCATTGAATGGTGGAGCATACCCGATGGGCTGAATGTCTTATTTCTGCTCCTACATCATATGGCACAAGATTATTTATTATTCAAATCAAATTTTAAGTGCATTTATCATAATAGAAAAAAAATGACTTTGGAGTATCAAAACCATGAAATAAGATATCAAGAGATCTACACTTCGGGTGTAATGGGATTTGAAAAAATGTTACAAATGATTTTTCCAAGATAACTCGAAAGAAAGAAATGTGTTTAGATAGAATGCTGATATTGTCACAATGTTCCAAACTAATGGGTTACTTTGAAGTCAAAAGAAGGGTCTGATGTCAAAGTTTATCCAGTGCCTTGGAAAGCCTTATCCCCACTTTAAAATTACTTAGACTGGAATCCCTAACTTCATATTCACTGGGAGTGCACTTATGAAAAAATGTACTTCGAGTTGATATGTCAGTCACCTGTTCATGATTTGAATCTTTTTTAAGAAAAAGAGAACACGTAGAACTTTATCTTTCCCATAATTTAGAATTAAATATTAAGAGTAACGGCCTTGCCATATCGAAATTTATTTGAGTCTCATATTGGAGGTGGCACCGAAGTTCAGCATATTTGTGAACGATTATGGATCTTGCTGTTTCATAGTATCAAACAGGATTTGCAAACCATGATTGAATCACTTGAACTTTTCCACAGCTGATAAATCTACCCCTTACAGTAGAGGAACGGAACGAGATTCTGGCTGTTGTTTTCCTCATATACTTTTGTTCTCTCTGTTGAAGTAAAATCTCTCAATTTGATTTATAATTGGTCTAGCGTCAATTGCCATTTGTGGAAGAGAGTTCCAAACTTCTACCACCCTTTGTGGCATTGAGGGGTTAAAGTTTTTCAGTCACGCTATTTGGTTAGATTAGAGATGATGGAATATCTCATCACCAACATGAAAAAGTGTCATTATTGCTTTTATTGGCCAAAACGGTTAGTATCCACACCAGCTGCATTGCCATCTGCAGAAGCCAGCTGCTAAATGATGCGTCAGTCACAAACTTGGCATCTTTGCCAAGATCTGTTACTACTGCAAGAAAATCTTTGGAAACAACATTCAAAGTAAACTCTGCCTTGGTGACTATTTGAAGCATCTTCTTAGGTAATACTATAGTTTGTTGCTGGCCTACTCAAGTAATAGTCTGACATATTGGGCAAAATTCTCCCGAAACGGCGCGATGTCCGCCGACTGGCGCCCAAAACGGCGCCAATCAGATGGGCATCGCGCCGCCCCAAAGGTGCGGAATGCTCCGCATCTTTGGGGGCCGAGCCCCAACATTGAGGGGCTAGGCCGACGCCGGAGGAATTTCCGCCCCGCCAGCTGGCGGAAACGGCCTTTGTTGCCCCGCCAGCTGGCGCGGAAATGACATCCCCGGGCGGCGCATGCGCGGGAGCGTCAGCGGCCGCTGACAGTTTCCCACGCATGCGCAGTGGAGGGAGTCTCTTCTGCCTCCGCCATGGTGGAAGGGAAAGAGTGCCCCCACGGCACAGGCCCGCCCGCGGATCGGTGGGCCAGGCCACTGTGGGGGCACCCCCCGGGGCCAGATCGCCCCGCGCCCCCCCCCCCCAGGACCCCAGAGCCCGCCCACGCCGCCTTGTCCCGCCGTTCAAAAGGTGGTTTAATCCACGCCGGCGGGACAGGCAATTTATCGGCGGGACTTCGGCCCATCCGGGCCGGAGAATCGAGCGGGGGGGCCCGCCAACCGGCGGGGGCGGGAACCGGAGACTTCGGCAACCAACGGGGGCGGGATTCACGGAGCCCCCGGCGATTCTCCAACCCGGCGGGGGGTCAGAGAATGATGCCCATTGTGTTCTGGTAAAACCTGTGTGTTTATTTTAAAGGGTAAAATAATACCGTTCCAATTCCCCCATTCAGGAGGGCTTCTTGATAACACTCTCAGCAATTTATCTTTGAAATATTCTGTACCTGAAAGAGATATACAGGGTAATTTATTCTAATTCAGATGGATAGCAAGTATTGTTGAGCACCTTTTAATGTCCATTTTCTCGACCAGTTTTCCATTTTTGATTCTGCAGTATGGTTTTGCAATACTTCATCAACTTTCATCTCTGCTGGAACTTTCAATCATTAAAAGAAATGTATTCAATCTTCTAATAAGGGGTTAAAATAGCCCTTTACCAATTTGGCAAGTTTCATACCCAGGATGCTCTGATTCAAGCTCATCCCTGACAGTTTTTCACTGTGAAGTAAAAGGTAGAAAAACAAATTCAAACTTGAACTTAAAACAACACTGAATCCCAACACGCACTTCTGATTTGCAGAAAACCCTACACTGTTGGACTGTAAACTCGATCTTAAAATTACTAATTCACGTTTAGAGAATTTAAATGAAGCATGCAAATGCAAGTCATTTGATTAAAAATATTCCTTTTTAAACTGTCAGTTCCAGAATAAAAACAAACACTTAATGTTTTCTCAGTGATTCTGGAGTGGTGGGAAATTGATGTTATTACCTTTGCTACTGTATGTAACCAGTGCACTCTTCAAGTATAGAAGTTTATCCTAATATAAATATTAAATGGTTTACATAATTTTGGTTTATCTTATCGATGCTATTTAATGTTTTATGATCCTTGGTGAGGTCCAGCTTTATTGTAAGCTGATAGTTCCAAAATCTTTCCTGATAGTTCATCCTCTTTACATGGATCAGTCTTGCTGTTCTTCCCTGCAGCCTTTCAAATATATGTACTGTGGTAGTATGCATTAGGGGTCATGTGGGACTGTGAAGCCGTGATGTCATTGGCTGACAGATCCCGGGTCCTGGTTGGCTGTTGACCTCTAGCTCCGCCCTGAAGGCGGAGTATAAGAACCTGGAGTTCTCCCCCGCAGGCCAGTCAGCTACTGAACTGCGGGGGACAAGTCATGCTTAATAAAGCCTCATCGACTTCATCTCTATTCGTCTCTCGTGAGTCTTTGTGCGCTACAATTTATTAAGCGGCTTAAAAGAACTATGGAGCTCAGGATCATCCCGGAATGCCTGAGGATCAGTCCCAACGCAGTGAACTCAGCAGCAGTTTTCAAACACTGGCAGACTTGTTTCGAGGCCTACCTCAGAACGGCCCCCGGCCGGGTCACAGAAGACCAGAAACTACAGGTCCTGCACTCGAGGGTAAGCCCGGAAATTTTCCCTCTCATCGAAGACGCAGAGGATTACCAGACGGCGTTCGCAGCACTAAAAAGCATCTATGTTCGCCCAGTGAACCAGATCTACGCACGCTACCAACTCGCAACGAGACGGCAAAGTCCTGGAGAATCGATAGATGATTTCTACGCCGCGCTACTAATTTTGGGACGGGCCTGCAGCTGCCCGCCGGTAAACGCGATGGAACACACGGACATGTTGATGCGTGATGCTTTTGTGGCTGGTATGAACTCTTCCCAAATCCGCCAAAGACTTTTAGAAAAAGAGTCGCTAGGACTCTCAGAGGCACGGGCCCTTGCAGCCTCACTAGAGGTGGCCGCGCGAAACGCCCGCGCCTACGGCCCCGACCGCACGGCAGCCCTTGGGCTCCGTGGACCCCCGTCGCGACAAACCCCCCCCTCCCCCCCACCCCACAGGCTTGCGCGGTTCAGACGCCAAGTCGTCCCGGGGGAGCCCGCTGCTATTTCTGCGGCCAGGCGAAACACCCCCGGCAGCGCTGCCCAGCCCGCGCAGCGACTTGTAAGAGCTGCGGAAAAAAGGGCCGTTTCGCGGCTGTGTGCCGGTCCCGGGAGGTCGCCGCGGTCCCCGGCGAACAAGGATTCCTGCGCGCTTCTAACGCTCCCCAACCCCCCCCAGCGCCCCATGTACGACCCGCAGGCGCAACCAGTTTGGGTCCCGGCCACCGCTGTCCAGCGCCCCATGTACGACCCGCAGGCGCAACCAGTTTGGGTCCCGACTACCGCTGTCCCCGGAGAACAAGGCGATCTGCGCGTTGCTGACGCTCCCCAACCCCCCCAGCGCCCCATGTGCGACCCGCAGGCGCCGCCATTTTGGGTCCCGGCCACCACGAGGGGAGGAGGGGCGCCGCCATCTTGGGATCCCCCAGACCTGTGCGACGCATGGGGACGGCCATTTTGTCCACCCCCGCCGCCATCTTGTGACCCCCTCCAGCCATGTGCGATGCATGGGGGCGGCCATTTTATTCACCCCCGCCGCCATCTTGGACGGCAACAACGGACCCCAGTGTCGACGGATCCACGGGGTTCGAGGAAGAAGCTCAAACACTACGATCACGTCTGGCCTCAGTGACGCTGGACCAAGCACGGCCCCGGACGCTCCAGACGACGACAACAACGGTGCTGATAAACGGGCACGAGACACCATGCCTGGTCGACTCCGGGAGCACGGAAAGCTTCATCCACCCCGACACGGTAAGACGCTGTTTTTTGACCATCCGTCCCAGTGCGCAAAAGATTTCCCTAGCTGCAGGATCCCACTCCGTACAGATTAAAGGCTTCTGCATAGTAACCCTAACGGTGCAAGGGAGGGAGTTTAAAAACTACATGCTCGACGTCCTTCCCCAACTCTGCGCGCCCACATTACTGGGATTAGATTTCCAGTGCAACCTGCAGAGCCTAACGTTTCAATTCGGCGGCCCAATACCCCCACTCACTATCTGCGGCCTCGCAACCCTCAAGGTTGAGCCCCCATCCTTGTTTGCAAACCTCACCCCGGATTGCAAACCCGTCGCCACTAGGAGCAGACGGTACAGCGCCCAGGACCGGACATTCATTCGGTCCGAAGTCCAGCGGCTACTGAAGGAAGGCATAATCCAGGCCAGCAACAGTCCCTGGAGAGCACAGGTGGCAGTAGTAAAGATAGGGGAGAAGCAAAGGATGGTCATAGACTATAGCCAGACCATCAACAGGTACACACAACTAGATGCGTACCCTCTCCCCCGCATATCCGACATGGTCAATCGGATTGCCCAATATAAGGTCTTCTCCACCGTGGACCTCAAGTCCGCCTACCATCAGCTCCCCATCCGCCAAAGTGACCGCAAGTACACAGCCTTCGCGGCAGACGGGCGATTATACCACTTCCTAAGGGTCCCATTTGGCGTCACAAACGGGGTCTCGGTCTTCCAGCGAGAGATGGACCGAATGGTTGATCAACACGGGTTGCAGGCCACGTTCCCGTACCTCGACAACGTGACCATCTGCGGCCACGATCAGCAGGACCACGACGCCAACCTCCAAAAATTTCTCCAGACCGCTAAAGCCTTGAACCTCACATACAACGAGGACAAGTGCGTGTTTAGCACAAACCGGCTAGTCATCTTGGGATATGTAGTGCGCAATGGGATAATAGGCCCCGACCCCGAACGCATGCGCCCCCTCATGGAATTTCCCCTCCCGCACTGCTCAAAAGCCCTAAAACGCTGCCTGGGTTTTTTTTTCATATTACGCCCAGTGGGTCCCCCAGTACGCAGACAAGGCCCGCCCCCTAATACAGACCACGACCTTCCCCCTGTCGACAGAGGCTTGCCAGGCCTTCAGCCGCATCAAAGCGGATATCGCAAAGGCCACGATGCGCGCCATCGACGAGTCCCTCCCCTTCCAGGTCGAGAGCGACGCCTCCGATGTAGCTCTAGCGGCCACCCTTAACAAGCGGGCAGGCCCGTGGCCTTTTTATCCCGAACCCTCCACGCTTCAGAAATCCGCCACTCCTCAGTGGAAAAGGAAGCCCAAGCCATAGTGGAAGATGTGCGACATTGGAGGCATTACCTGGCCGGCAGGAGATTCACTCTCCTCACGGACCAACGGTCGGTAGCCTTCATGTTCGATAATGCACAGCGGGGCAAAATTAAGAACGACAAGATCTTAAGGTGGAGGATCGAGCTCTCCACCTTCAACTATGAGATCATGTATCGTCCCGGAAAGCTGAACGAGCCGTCCGACGCCCTATCCCGCGGCACATGTGCCAACGCACAAATTGACCACCTCCAAACCCTCCACGAGGACCTCTGCCACCCGGGGGTCACTCGGTTCTACCACTTTATAAAGTCCCGCAACCTCCCCTACTCTGTGGAGGAGGTCCGTACAGTCACAAGGAACTGCCACATCTGCGCAGAGTGCAAACCGCATTTTTTCAGGCCGGATGGTGCGCACCTGATCAAGGCTTCCCGTCCCTTTGAACGCCTTGGGCTGGATTTCAAAGGGCCCCTCCACCGACCGCAACATATACTTCCTAAACGTGGTGGACGAGTACTCCCGTTTCCCCTTCGCCATTCCGTGCCCTGACATGACAGCGGCCACAGTCATTAAAGCCCTTAACACCATATTCACACTGTTCGGTTGCCCCGCATACGTCCACAGCGACAGGGGGTCCTCCTTTATGAGTGACGAGCTGCGCCAGTTCCTGCTCAGCAACAGTATAGCCTCGAGCAGGACGACCAGCTACAACCCCCGGGGTACGGGCAAATAGAGAGGGAGAACGGCACGGTCTGGAAGACTGTCCTACTGGCCCTACGGTCCAGGGACCTCCCAGTTTCACGGTGGCAGGAGGTCCTCCCAGACGCTCTCCACTCCATCCGGTCACTACTGTGTACTAGCACTAACCAAACGCCTCATGAGCGCCTCCTTGTCTTCCCCAGGAAATCCTCCTCTGGAACGTCGCTGCCGACCTGGCTGGCGGTCCCAAGACCCATCCTGCTCCGAAAACATGTGCGGGCGCACAAGTCGGACCCGTTGGTCGAGAGGATTCGCCTCCTCCACGCGAACCCGCAGTACGCTTACGTGGAGTACCCCGACGGCCGACAGGACACGGTCTCCCTGCTAGACCTGGCGCCCGCCGGCAACACACACACACCCCCGACACCAATCACCCCCTCCCTGCCACCGGCGCACCCCGCGAGCGCCCCCTTCCCGGGGGGATCGGCCCTCCTCCCAGGTCCGACCAGAAGTGAAGCGGAAGCAGAAACCGTAAGGCTCCCGGAGACGACAACACGGGAACAAGCACCACCACCGGGGCCGAGGCGATCGACGAGGACGACCAGACCGCCCGACCGACTGGTGGCATCAATGTAACACTACTATATTGTGGACTGTAACGAGAACGTTTTCCTTTTCCCCCTTTTAATGTAAATAGTTCAAAACAACAAAAAAAAACCTCTGTACATGCAAAAGTTTTCCTCCCAGGACCAGCCTTGTAAACCCTTACCACCATACGAAGCACCACCCCGCCGGGTTCATTTTTAACAAGGGGTGAATGTGGTAGTATGCATTAGGGGTCATGTGGGACTGTGAAGCCGTGATGTCATTGGCTGACAGATCCCGGGTCCTGGTTGGCTGTTGACCTCTAGCTCCGCCCTGAAGGCGGAGTATAAGAACCTGGAGTTCTCCCCCGCAGGCCAGTCAGCTACTGAACTGCGGGGAACAAGTCACGCTTAATAAAGCATCATCGACTTCATCTCTATTCGTCTCTCGTGAGTCTTTGTGCGCTACATGTACATCTTTAACTGAATAAACTACAATGACTGTGGTCTGGCTGTCAAGTTGTTAAGCCTTAGCATAATCTTGATAGACTTGGATCCTACTGGTCTGGCCATATAATCTCATATTCACTGGTATCAACTTTGACTAACAACATTCAACATCACTTCTGCATGTTTTCTGAAATATATTTTCAACCTGCTGGTGGGAGAAGCAGTGTTGTTTGGTTCAGAGATTGTCTCCGCAGAATTCACATCAAAAGCTCATGCAAGATTTTCAATGTTTTGTGCCTTTGTTTGAAAGATGTACACAATAATAAATTATCAAAAGAGGTTGCAGTTTTGTTGCTTGGCCAGATCACTGCAATTCTTCTTGCAGTCCATAGAGATGGAGATGCGGGTTATTTTATGTCCATTAGTGGAGTGCATCAGACACACCCTCCACCTCATGAACATAATCATATTCAAAAGAAACCTTACATTACAAAATCACTCTTTATGTAACCTACCCTTGCAGCGTGGTCGCAGAAAACTGCCTTGAACAAAAAGTAAGTAAGCTCATTAAAATGAAAAGCTCACTTTTATCCTCTTCCGCACCGCCCCCGTCTACCCCCGGTTAATTTCTCACGTTTAGGAAACATAAAATAAAAGTCAAGACAGATGTGAGTATGTATCTCTAAATGTATAGATACAGAGACAGATACCCTCTCTGGTTTCTTTCTTCCTGTACTTTTACAGCCTATTTTGCAAAACAACTGAAGTAAATGGCAGAGTGCGAAAAGAAAATACTCCCAACAGTTCAGTTTCTTGTCCAGGATCTGCCAGTCCCCAATAAAGGCATGCACCACAAGATCAAAGTCACTGGTCCAACTATATCCAGCCTCTTCTAGTTAGGTGGTACTGAGGTCCCTAAGATCTACCAACCGTAAACTGTTTGAGGTTTATAGTGAAACCACTCGCTGATTTATTAAGAGCATTAGGAGTGAAATTTTAAATTGAAGCAGATCCTCTGTTTATTTTTCAGTTAAATGCATCACATGGTGGGATTATTGAATTAGAATGGATTAATTTTTCGAATAATGAAACCTGATGATTCTGAGCTGTGTATTCCCTCCAGCTAATCAGATTTGACAGTGACTACCCTCATTGAACATGGGATGGAAACGATACACAATTACTTACCAGAATGTTTCCAGCTTTTAGCTGCCAGGTTAGGTTGGAGAAGTAGTGTTGTTCTCCTTGGAACAAGAAGATTGAGGGAAAATTTGATTGAGGTGTCCAAGATTATGACAGGTTTGCATGTGGTAGAAAAATAAAAGCTGTTCCCATTAGCTGATGGTACAAGGACCACAGGACACAGATTTCAGGTATTGGACCAGGTTTTGGTCCATGATGCAGGGGGAATGTTCGAAAGAACGTCTTTTACGCAGTGGATGGTAATGACCTGGAACTCAGTGCCCACAAGGGTTGTGGAAATAGGGAAGATCAGTGATTTAAAAAAATATTGGGTCAAGTGGCACCCTTCAGTGCTGTAAATGACCTTTTGGCCAGGATTTTAATTTCCAAGGCAGAAATTGCACGTCCGGCCATTTGCCGAAATTGCGACCTTGCCTCATGCCCGTCCATGCTCTGCCCACATTATTTTCATTCAGGGGTGGTGAAGATAGGTTGGAGTCGGGGCTGCCACCTCTGGATGCAGGCCTGAGCATGGAAGGGAGGTGGGCAAATGGCAAGGCCGGCAGGTTTGAAGACCCACCTCCGTTCACTGGGACATAGCCCAGTTCTGCAAATGACTATTAGGTCATAAGACATAGGAACAGAATTGGGCCACTTGGCCCATCGAGTCTGCTCCGCCATTCAATCATGGCTGATATTTTTTTCATCCCCATTCTCCTGCCTTCTCCCCCTAACCCCTGATCCCCTTATTAACCAAGAAACTATCTATCTCTGTCTTAAAGACACTTAGTGATTGAACTTCACAGCCTTCTGCAGCAAAGAGTTTCACAGATTCATCACCCTCTGGTTGAAGAAATTCCTCCTCATCTCTGTTTTAAAGGATCACCCCTTCAGTCTGAGATTCTGTCCTCTGGTTCTGGTTTTCCCGACAAGTGGAAACATCCTCTCCACATCCACTCTCTCCAGGCCTCGCAGTATCCTGTAAGTTTCAGTAAGAACCCCCCCTCATCCTTCTAAGCTCCAACGAGTACAGACCCAGAGTCCTCAACCGTTTCTCATATGACAAACTCTTCATTCCAGGGATCATTCTTGTGAATCTCCTCTGGACCCTTTCCAAGGCCAGCACATCCTTAGATACAGGGCTGAAAACTGCTCACAATACTCCAAATGACCAGAGCCTTATACAGCCTCAGAACTACATCCCTGGTCTTGTATTCTAGCCCTCTCAACATGAATGCTAACATTGCATTTGCCTTCCTAAATGCCGACTGAATCTGCACGTTAACCTTAAGGGAATCGTGAACAAGGACTCCCAAGTCCCTTTGTGCTTCAGATTTTCCATTTAGAAAATAGTCTATACCTCCATTCCTCCTTCCAAAGTGCATAAACTCACATATTTCCACATTGTATTCCATCTGCCACTTCTTTGCCCACTCTCCCAGCCTGTCCAAACCTTCTGCAGCCCCCCCTGCTTCCTCAATACTACCTATCCCTCTACAGATCTTTATATCATCTGCAAACTTAGCAACAGTGTCTTCAGTTCCTTCTTCCAGATCATTAATGTATATTGTGAAACATTGTGGTCCCATCACCGACCCCTGAGCCACACCACTGGTCACCAGCTGCCATCCTGAAAAAGACCCCTTTATCACAACTCTCTGCATTCTGCCAGTCAGCCAATCCTCTATCCATGCCAGGATCCTATCCTTAATATTATGGGCTTTTAACTTATTTAACAGTCTCCTGTGCAGCACTTTGTCAAAAGCCTTCTGGAAATCTAAATAAATCACCTCCACTGGTGCTCCTTTGTCTAACTTCTTTGTTACCTCCTCAAAGAGCTCTGACACATTTGCCAGACACAACCTCCCTTTGACAAAGCCGTGCTAACTCAGTCCTATTTTATCATGCACTTCCAAGTAGTCCGCGATTTCATCTTCTAATAATGGACTCTAAAATCTTGCCATTGACCAAAGTCAGGCGAACCGGCCTATAATTTCCAGTCTTCTGCCTCCCTCTCTTCTTAAACAGCGGTGTTACATTAGCCATTTTCCAGTCCTCTTGACCTTTCCTGCCTCCAGTGATTCCTGAAAGATCACCACCAATGCCTCCACAATCTCCTCAGTTATCTCTTTTAAAACACTGGGGTGTAGTCCAACCGGTCCAGGTGATTTATGCACCTTTAGGCACCCTATCCTTGATCACATGGGCTGCTTCAGAGGCCTAGGAGCTGGCAGACCTGTCAATCTAAGAAGTGGGCCAGCTGTTGAACCAGATTGGCCATCAGTTTAGCCTCCTTCACAGGTTTCAATGTAATCAGCTCTAGAACCTTTATTTGCACAGCTGTGGGATGGAATCTTACCCAGCACATGGGGAGGTGGTGGCATACTGGTATTGTCACTGGACAAGTAAACTCGAGACCCAGAGTAATGCTCTGGGGGCCCAGGTTCAAGTCCCACCACATCAGATGGTGAAATATGAATAAAAATAAAAATCTGGAATTAAAGCCTAATGATGACCATTGCTGATTGTCATAAAAACCATCTGGTTCACTAATGGCCTTTAGGGAAGAAAATCTGCCATCCTTACCTGGTCTGGCCTACAGGTGACTCCAGCCCAAAAGCAATGTGGTTGACTCCAAGGGCAGCACGGTAGCATTGTGGATAGCACAATTGCTTCACAGCTCCAGGGTCCCAGGTTTGATTCCAGCTTGGGTCACTGTCTGTGCGGAGTCTGCACATCCTCCCCGTATGTGCGTGGGTTTCCTCCGGGTGCTCCGGTTTCCTCCCACAGTCCAAAGACATGCAGGTTAGGTGGATTGGCCATGATAAATTGCCGTTAGTGTTCAAAATTGCCCTTAGTGTTGGGTGGGGTTACTGGGTTATGGGGATCGGGTGGAGGTGTTGACCTTGGGTAGGGTGCTCTTTCAAAGAGCCGGTGCAGTATCGATGGGCCGAATGGCCTCCTTCTGCACTGTAAATTCTATGTTAATCTATGACTCTTAACTACCCCCTCAAGGGCAATTAGAGATGGGCAATAAATGCCGGCATAGCCATCGACGCCCACATCCCATGAATGAATAAAAAATTATCTCAACACTTTATCCTTTTGACATCCTCTAATACATGTAAATATGGGGTAACCAAAACTAGAATATCCTGGATGACTAGAATATCCTGGATGACTATGGATACTGATGATGAAATAAGGAAGAAAAAAGAGGTGTATGATGCATGCCGGAATAATAATAGCAATAGCAATCAGGAAGAGTATCTCAAACGCAGGAGAGAGGCTAAGAGGAAGCATGAGGAAAGGATTGCAGGCTGTGCTAAAACAAGTAGCAAAAGTTCTTCAAGCATATTAATAGTGAAAAATTAGTGAAGGATAGAGTGGGTCCATAAGGGACAAGCAGGATAAACTGCTCACTGAAGCAGAAGGTATGGCAGTGGTACTAAATGAGTACTTTGATTCTGTCTTTACCAAATTAGAAGATGGTGACAATGGCCCAGTTGAAAATGTGGGTGTTGAGCAGCTGAGCAGTATAGTGATAAATTTTTTAAAAGGTGCTTAAAAGGCTGGCAGCACTCCAGGTAGAGAAGTCGCCAGGCCCGGATGGGATGCACCCGAGATTGCTGAGAGAGGTAAGGGAACATATTGCGGAGCCGTTGACAGAAATTTTCCAGGTCTCTCTGAACACCGGATTAGTCCCGGGGGACTGGAGAATTGCAAATGTGATGCAGTTGTTTAAGAAAGGGGCAAAAGATAACCCAGGAAACTACAGACCTGTCAACGAGACATCAATAGTGGGAAAACTGATGGAGGCCATAATATGAGATGAGATAAATATACACTTTGAGAAAAATAAGTTAATACCAGACAGTCAACATGGCTTTGTCAAGGGCAGGTCATGTCTGACAAATTTAATTGAGTTCTTTGACGAGGTGGCACAGGCAGTGGATGAAGGTAGTGCTATGGATGCTGTACACGTGGACTTTCAGAAAGCATTTGATACGGTTCAACATAGCAGGTTGGTTAGCAAATTAAAAATGTTTGGGAGTGATGGGTCCTTGGAGGCATGTATTAGAAATTGGCTAAAAGATAGGAAACAGAGGGCAGGTATAGATCGGCATTTCTCAGACTGCGGACAAGTTGAAAGTGGTGTTCCCCAAGGGCTTAATGATGGGACCGTGCTTGTTCTGATTTATATAAATGATTTAGAAGTAGTCATTGAGGGCAAAATCTCTAAATTTGCAGATGCTACTGAGCTAGTGAGAATGGTGAATTGAGAGGATGACGCTGAGCAACTTCAGAGGGACATTGACAAGTTGGCCAAATGGGCAGATGAACTTCAATGCAGCGAAATGTGAAGTAATGCATTTTGGTAGAAGATACATTGGAGACAATATAGGCAATGGTACAACTTTGAGGCGAGTACAGGAGCAGAGGGACCTCTGGGTTCAAGTGCATAATTCACTGAAGGTGGCCAGGCAAGTTGAAACAGTTGTTCAGAAGGCTTATAGCATCCTTGGGTTTATAAATAGAGGCATTGAGTATAAATGCAAGGAAGTGATGCTACACCTCCACAAATCACATTTGGAGTATTGTGTTCAGTTCTGGGCATTTTATTTACCAAAGGATTTTAAAGCCCTGGAGAGAGTACTGAGGAGATTTGCTAGAATGATAGCAGGAATGAGGAATTTTAGATAGAAGGAAAGATTGGAGAAATTGGGCTTGTTCTCCTTGGAGCAGAGAAGATTAAGAGGCAATTGAGGTGTTGAAAATTCTGAACAATTTTGACAGGGTAAAGAAGGATATTCTGTTTCCACTAGTTAGTTTGTCAGTGACTAGGGGTCACAATTTCAAGATGGCCAGCAAGAGAGCCAGGAGCAGATGAGGAGAAATTTCTTTACTTAGAGTTGTTGGGATGTGAATGTGCTGCCTGGTAGCGTGATGGAGATGGATTCCATTGGAGATTTTAAAAGAGAGTGGACATATATTTGAAAGTGATGAATTTAGAGGGATACAGATATAGAACTGGGGAATGGAACTAGCCAGGGTGCTCTTTTGTAAGCCGGTGCAGACACGATGGGCCGAATGTCCTCCTGTGTTGTAAATAACAAAAAAACTAACAAACACCACACTCCAGCCCTCTCCCCATACCCCTTAAAATATTTAGAGTCTTTCAAAGAGCTGGTAAAGGCACCATGGGCCAATTGGCCTCCTGTGATTTCATGCATTTCTCATGTCAGTTATGCTATATGCGGGGCAGCACAGTGGCGCAGTGGTTACCACTGTTGCCTCACGGCACCAAGGTCACAGGTTCGGTCCCGACCCTGGGTCACTGTCCGTGTTCAGTTTGCACATTCTCCTGTGTTTTGTGGGTTTCACCCCCACAACCCAAAGATGTGCAGGGTAGATGGATTCGATCACGCTAAATTGCCTCTTAATTGTAAAAAATGAATTGGGTACTCTAAATTTATTTTTAAAAAGGCTATGTTATTGCTTTTGATTGATGGCTCTCAGTTGGATCCATTCCAATGTGTTGTTCAGATGGTGAACTGTGCATGACACAGTTGATAAGACAGCAGTTTAAGTAATTGACAATTTCATCTATATTTCAAAAATGCTGAACTCTTCTGACGATAGTTAATTAACCACAGGAAATTGAATGCTTTGGAAGATATTTTCATTTTCAGCATAAACTGGTTCAAATATGAAAAATATTGCTTTACAACAGTGGTTATACTGGCTGTAAAGAACCTTAAGATGTCAGGTGGTCCTGAAAGGTGGGCTAGAAACACAAGTCTGTAATAATACAAGAACTGATATAGTAACTAAAAAGCTAAGGGTCTGTTGGCAGAGGAAGGAGTGGGACCTCTATTGGAAAGAGAGTGCAGCTTGGCATTCATTGCATAACAAAGTGATCCAATTGAGTTATCAACAGAATTACTCCAAGTCTGTAAAAACATTAATAAGAATGTACATATATGTATATAATATGGGCAGCACGGTAGCATTGTGGATAGCACAATTGCTTCACAGCTCCAGGGTCCCAGGTTCGATTCCGGCTTAGGTCACTGTCTGTGCGGAGTCTGCACATCCTCCCTGTGTGTGCGTGGGTTTCCTCCGGGTGCTCCGGTTTCCTCCCACAGTCCAAAGACATGCAGGTTAGGTGGATTGGCCATGATAAATTGCCCTTAGTGTCCAAAATTGCCCTTAGTGTTGGGTGGAATTACTGGGTTATGGGGATAGGGTGGAGATATTGACCTTGGGTTGGGTGCTCTTTCCAAGAGCCGGTGCAGACTCGATGGGCCGAATGGCCTCCTGCACTGTAAATTCTATGAAAAAAATTCTATGATATATTGCCTGGAGGAAATGAGGTTGAGAATAAGAGAAGAGAATGAAATGTAAGGTTAAGGGAGGTTGTGCTATGTGCATGTAAAACTTGATATTTTGCAATGCCCTCCATTGCGATTAAATATTTACATGGAATGGTTGTATTTTTTTATTGAGCTATTGAAACTTTCCTCGGCATATTGATGGATGTTGTGAGTTGCACTGGATTGCTGTATATCTGTTCATTTTATAATGTAGCAGATGTTGGTTTATTTGTGACAACATGGCTCATGTAAACGAAAAGCAATAGTTTAGAACATAGAACATACAGTGCAGAAGGAGACCATTCAGCCCATCGTGTGTGCACTGACCCACTTAAGCCCTCACTTCCACCCTATCCTCGTAACCCAATAACTCCTAACCTTTTTGGTCACTAAGGGCAATTTATCATGGCCAATCCACCTAACCTGCACGTCTTTGGACTAAGGGAGGAAACCGGAGCACCCGGAGGAAACCCATGCAGACACGGGGAGAACGTGCAGACTCCGCACAGACAGTGACCCAGCAGGGAATTGAACCTGGAACCATGGCGCTGTGAAGCCACAGTGATATCCACTTGTGCTGCCGTGTTTGTGCATAGTGCAGAACATTTGCACAAAACAGTTGGGAAGTCCTTTTGCCTTATTCCTGATCGATGTAATCCCTTTTTTTCTCATGAGATATGTGTATCTTAGCTTTGGCCTGTAGCTGCTATAAATGTGATATTTAGTGCTGTGCTGCATTAATGTGTGCTGCTGTTCACAGAATACTTAGATGGAAACAAGTTGCAAGTTCCTTCATCAAAGAGCAACGTAATGCTGAGCAGTTTATAAATTATTAATTTCTTTGTCATGTGGCTGGTTGCTCAGTGTTGTTCCCCCATCTTTGCGTGGATTCAAAGTACGAACGCAGTCTTAGAATGGTATAATCAAGAGTGAGCTCTCAACTTTACCTCAGTCCGAGTTTATAGAATATAATTTTCTTTTTAAATATAATTTTTATTAAAGGTTTTCATAAAATATCAATAACAAAATGAGAAAGAAAAAGAACCCAACAGGGTTAAGTACAAAACACAATCTAAAAAAAGCAACCCCCCAAACCCCTCCCCACCCCCCCCCGTACATAAATAATAAATTAACATTAACACCCGACTTAACACAACAGGTGTATACACCCCCTCAGACTCTCTAGTGTAAATAACATAAACAAAAATAAAGTAAACCACCCCCGAGCTGCTGCTGCCATTGACCAATGTCTATCGTTCTGCCAGAAAGTCTAAGAACGGTTGCCACCGCCTAAAGAACCCTTGTACTGACCCTCTCAAGGCGAATTTCACCCTCTCCAATTTAATGAACCCTGCCATATCGCTGATCCAGGATTCCACGCTTGGGGGCCTCGCATCTTTCCACTGAAGGAGAATTCAATTCCCGTACCAGCTTACCCGAACAGGCGCCAGAATGTGGCGACATGGGGCTTTTCATAGCAACTTCATACTTGTGACAAGAAAAGATTATTATTATTTCAGAATGTAAATCATTCATCTGAGGCAGTACAGTAATACATGGCAATCATGCACCTCCCTAACAACCACAGTTATAGTGAAACTATTTTGAGGTGAATTTATGTTGAATTTTGGCCATTTCTATGCTCTGGATCATTATCCACACTGAGTTGAGTAAAAGCTGCCTGACCTTATTTCACATGACACCTGAACTATACCATAATACTAGAGGTGCTGTTGCATTAATTGTATATCATTGATGAAATGAAGGGGTGGCACGGTGGCCCAGTGGTTAGCACTGATCATCACGGCGCAGAGGACCCAGATTCGATCCTGGCCCCGGGTCACTGTCCATGTGGAGTTTGCACATTCTTCCCGTGTCTGTGTGGGTTTCACCCCCAGAAACCCAAAGATGTGCAGGCTAGGTGGATTGGCCACACTAAATTGCCCCTTAATTGCAGAAAAATAATTGGGTACTCTAAACTTATTTTTAAAAAGTCATTGATAGCATGAAACATTTGCATCTCAATCAACATTTTGTAGAAAGAGATGAACCATGTATATCTGGCAGGATCAAGTACCTGAAAATTTACAGATCCCGAGAATGAGGTTAAATGGAAAATGAATGCCCATATACCATTAATCTCGCAGCAGTGACCAGTAACCCACTGACTCATTAAAAGAGAACCGGTCTGTTCAAAGGCCATGGATCATCCCCAGACTGTCACACACTCAGATCTCCAGCGCTACTATAAAAATGCTTGCAGTCATGCTGATGAGAGCATCAAAGTCTTCTTCCAATGTGTGATTAGACACCGTGACAAGTGGAATAAGATTCTATTACTGTCCGCTTTTGTAGAGGAGCAGGGTAGGTTTGCAAAATAAGAGTACAGAGTCAGGTTTATCTGAGATCAGTGCAAGCTTGAATCATCAGTCTGTTCTGAAAATGAAAACGCATTCATAGGTGTAGAATATTCAATTTTTTCATGCTGACTACATTTATGATGCTAAATAAATGCAGGTTGTTGTTGGCACACAGCAGTTTTCTCCCCTTTGTTCTTTTGACATGATTTGGTCCTGGCAGTGAATTATTTGTACAGAACTACAATCCCAGTTTTCAGTTTAATTTTAATATCAAGCAACATATTTTTGTCTTTTCTCCCATTGGCTCTTTTCTCCTTTGTTTTAATTGCAAAGCATCAGAATATAATCCTAAATTGCAAGGTCAGTGACTTCAGGTATGCAGTGAGTTTCGCAACTATAAAATACCACACCTGGTTCCAAACACACTGGTTCTATGTACTGGGTGTTCCAACACACCATATCACTGAGCCACTGGTTCTGCTGTCCTCAGTGCTTAAAGAATTGCTCAGTGTGGTCACTCGAATTTTAGTCACATAGTAATAAGTATCCCACATTTATTAACATCAAGCTGACCCTTCTGCCCGAGCTGAAGGTTTACAAGAGCTGTCTTCTCAGCATTTAACTATATGTCTGTGAAACACTAATGACTCGCAGCTATCAAGAAAGGAAGCTCAGTAATTTCCATCTTTGCTGTCTGCACTGCATTATGAGTATATGCTGGCAGGACAAAATGAAGAATGTGGCCGTCCTCTCCCAGCTCAGTTAGTACTCATCAAACCAAGGTGTCCTTATTGACTCGGGCACGTTCGTAGGATGGAAGACAGTCGTTTACCCAAGGGAATACACAATGAACGGTGGGACGCTAGGAAGTACAGAGGACCCGAGAGACCTTGGGATGAATGACCAAAGATCCCTGAAGGCAGAAGAACAAGTAGATAAGGTCATTAAGAAGGTATATGGGATATTTGCCATTATTATCAAAGTTGGACATACACTTTTAGGTGCACACACAGTCACCTCTTCGTATGGGGCCCCCCAATGGTTGGGCCCCCATGCCACAGAATTGTGTGTTTCATTGCAAGCCCATCTCTGATTCCAACACACTCCTGACATGTGCCTTGCGGATGGTTGACAAACAGGCACAGTGGTTACCACTGCTGTCTCATGGCGTCAAGGACCCAGATTCGATCCCGGCCCCGGGTCACTGTCCGTGTGGAGTTTGCACATTCTCCCCGTGGCTGCGTGGGTCTCACCCCCACAACCCGAAGATGTGCAGGTAGGTGGATTGGCCACGCTAAATTGTCCCTTAATTAGAAAAAATAGAATTGGGCACTGACATTTATTTTTAAAAAGATGGTGGCTAAACCCTGGGTCGTCAGGAAGTGAGTTACTTTGTTTTAATTTGTTCATGGGACATGGACGACAATGTTGTCGAGGAGAATGCTGAGATACAGGCTACTAGACTAGAAGGGCTTGAGGTTCATGAGAAGGTGTTAGCAATTCTGGAAAGTGTGAAAATAGATAAGTCCCCTGGGCCGGATGGGATTTATCCTATGATTCTCTGGGAAGCTAGGGAGGAGATTGCAGAGCCTTTGGCTTTGATCTTTATGTCATCTTTGTCTACAGGAATAGTGCCAGAAGACTGGAGGATAGCAAATGTTGTCCCCTTGTTCAAGAAGGGGAGTAGAGACAACCCTGGTAACTATAGACCAGTGAGCCGTACTTCTGTTGTGTGCAAAATCTTGGAAAGGTTTATAAGAGATAGGATGTATAATCATCTGAAAAGGAATAATTTGATTAGAGATAGTCAACACGGTTTTGTGAAGAGTAGGTCGTGCCTCACAAACCTTATTGAGTTCTTTGAGAAGGTGACCAAACAGTTGGATGAGGGTAAAGCAGTTGATGTGGTGTATATGGATTTCAGTAAAGCGTTTGATAAGGTTCCCCATGGTAGGCTACTGCAGAAAACACGGAGGCATGGGATTCAGGGTGATTTAGCAGTTTGGATCAGAAATTGGCTAGCTGGAAGAAGACAAAGGGCGGTGGTTGATGGGAAATGTTCAGACTGGAGTCCAGTTACTAGTGGTTTACCACAAGGATCTGTTTTGGGGCCACTGCTGTTTGTCATTTTTATAAATGACCTGGAGGAGGGCGTAGAAGGATGGGTGAGTAAATTTGTAGATGACACTGAAGTCGGTGGAGTTGTGGACAGTGCGGAAGGATGTTACAAGTTACAGAGGGACACAGCTGCAGCGCTGGGCTGAGAGGTGGCAAATGGAGTTTAATGCAGAAAAGTGTGAGGTGATTCATTTTGGAAGGAATAACAGGAAGACAGAGTACTGGGCTAATGGTAAGATTCTTGGCAGTGTGGATGAGCAGAGAGATCTCTGTGTCCATGTACATAAATCCCTGAAAGTTGTCACCCAGGTTGAGAGGGTTGTTAAGAAGGCGTACGGTGTGTTAGCTTTTATTGGTAGAGGGATTGAGTTTCGGAGCCATGAGGTCATGCTGCAGCTGTATAAAACTCTGGTGCGGCCGCATTTGGAGTATTGCGTGCAATTCTGGTCGCCGCATTATAGGAAGTATGTGGAAGCATTGGAAAGGGTGCAGAGGAGATTTACCAGAATGTTGCCTGGTATGGAGGAAAGATCTTATGAGGAAAGGCTGTTGGACTTGAGGCTGTTTTCGTTAGAGAGAAGAAGGTTAAGACGTGACTTGATTGAGGCATACAAGATGATCAGAGGATTGGATAAGGTGGACAGTGAGAGCCTTTTTCCTCGGATGGTGATGTCTAGCACGAGGGGACATAGCTTTAAATTGAGGGGAGATAGATATAGGACAGATGTCAGAGGTAGGTTCTTTACTCAGAGAGTAGTAAGGGCGTGGAATGCCCTGCCTGCAACAGCAGTGGACTCGCCAACACTAAGGGCATTCAAATGGTCATTGGATAGACATATGGACGATAAGGGAATAGTGTAGATGGGCTTTAGAGTGGTTTCACAGGTCGGCGCAACATCGGGGGCCGAAGGGCCTGTACTGCGCTGTAATGTTATATGTTCTATCGCAGGCTGGGCCAGCATTTATTGCCCCCTTTGACGGGGCAATGCTTTGGATCTGGAGTCACATGTAGGCCAGGATGGCAGATTTCCTTCCTTAAAGGGCATTAGTGAACCAGATGGCTTTTATGACCGTCGACAATGGTTTGATGGATTTTTATTGGATTCAAATTTCACCATCTGTAGTGGCGGGATTTGAACCTGGGTCCCAAGAGCACTACACCCTGGGTCTCTGGTTTATTGTCCAGTGACAATACCACTGTGTCATCGCCTCCCTATGTGCCAGGTAAGATTCCAGCCAGCAAAGAGTTCCTCCTCCCTACCCCCACACTGATTCCTATTGACTCCAGTCATGGTAAGGATTCTTGATGCCACATTCGGTCAAATAACTTTGAGGTATCACCTCACCTCGAGTTCAGTTCGTTCGAACCAAGGTTGTAATAAGATCAGGAGATGTGTGACCCTGGCGGAACCCAACAGAGCGTTCAGTGAGCAGGTTATTGCTCAGCAAGTGCCGCTGGATAGTACTGTTGATGACCCCTTCCATCACTTTACTGATGGTTGAGAGTGGACCGACAGGTGATAATTGTCTAGGTTAGATTTGTCCTGCTTTTTGTGTTCAGGACATACCTGGGCAAGTTTCCTCATTGTCGGATAGATAGCAGTTTGTAGGTGTACTGGAACAGCTTAGGTGGCGGCGCTATAATTTCTACAACACAGGTGTTTGGCTTTACCATTGTCATTATCCTCACTGTACTCATTGGAGTTTAGAAGGATGAAAGTTGACCTTATTGAGACATAAAGGATTCTCGGGTGCTTGACAGGTAGATGCTGAGAGGATGTTTCCTCTTGTCGCAGATTCTAGGACCAGAGCGTATAATTCCAAAGTAAGAGGTCACCCATTTAAGACAGAAATGAGGAGGAATTTCTCCTCCCAGAGGGTAGTGGATCTATCGAATGGAATTTTTTTTACCGTAAAAGGATGTAGAAGCTTGGTCGTTAATCAGGAAGGGAATCAGGGGTTATGGTGTTAAGACGGGGAAGTGGAGTTATGGATTATCATATTAGTTCCGTCATAATCTCATTGAATGGCGGAGCAGACCAGATGGGCCGAATGGCCTACTTCTATGTCTCATGGCCCGTAGCCTTTGCAGTAGCCAGTACCTTCAGCCATTTCTTGATATCACGTGGAATGAATTGAACTGGCTGAAGACTGGCATCCATGATGCAGATGGCCAATCCTTGAGAGGCATGTTCTTAAACAAGCACCAGACATGAAGCTACGAAGTGGTGTTGTACATTCTTGTTTTTGGTATTGCCACCTGTAGCCAAACTGATTTTGCCACTGGTCACCAAAGTGCCATATGCCAGACCACAGGATGTGCCGCTCTTTTCCTGTCATCTGCTAGTTATTACCATTGATGTCTCGACCTTCATGTTCCGCTGTAAGCACCCCTGAAGAGTTGCCTTGAGTGCCACACTGGTCGTCTGGCTTTGGCCATATCATCATACAGAAAGTCAGAGTCATAAAGTTTTGCAGTCCAGAAAGAGGCCTTTCAACGAGGCAAGGAGGAGACACTGGCCAACAGCCATCGGGGAGAGCAGATGGGCGACTTTTGATCTCCAGGCTAGTGCTGAGGAGGGTGGACAGGCGAACAACCAAAAAGAAGAGGCCATCAGGCTTCCGGTTGCTGCTATGCTGAGCTAAGTCGCACGTTCGGCAGCACCCGCCAGAAACTGACTTTTGGGCTCTTTTTAGGGGCCCCAGCGGCATTTGTTTGACGGTTCCCAATGTGGGAAGGTGACAGTACGATTTCCCTGGCACTGTATGGATTGGACCAGGAGTGGAGCGGTGAAAAACGTAATTTTGATGCAGCGAAAAGTGCGAGGGAGGAAAACCAAGATGGCGGCGGGTGGAGACCAGGCAACGTGGGCGCAGTGGTCGCAAGAGCAGCAGGAGTTTCTTAAGCGCTACTTCACGGAATTGAAAGCAGAGCTGCTGGAGCCGATGAAGGCTTCGATCGACAGGCTGGTCGAGACCCAGAAGGCCCATGGGGCGGTGATCCGGGTGGTGCGGCAGAAGGCCTCGGAGAATGAGGACGAGATATTGGGCCTGGCGGTGAAGGTGGAGGCGCATGAGGCGCTGCATAAGAATGGCAGGAGAAGTTCGAGGACGTGGAGAATCGGACGAGGAGGAAGAACCTGCGGATTCTGGGTCTCCTGGAGGGAGTGGAGGGGTCGGATGCTGGAACATATGTGGTCACGATGCTGAACACGTTGATGAGCGTGGGTGCCTTGCCGAGGCCCCTGGAGCTGGATGGGGCCCACCGAGTCCTGGCGAGGAGGCCCAAGTCTAACGAGCAGCCACGAGCGGTATTGGTGCGGTTCCACCGCTTGGTGGACGGAGTGTGTCCTAAGATGGGCAAAAAAGGAGCGGTGCAGCAGATGGTAGAATGCAGAGGTCCGTATATACCAGGACTGGAGCGTGGAGGTGGCCAAGAAGAGGGCCGGGTACAATCGGGCTAAGGCGGTTCTGCATCGGAAGGGGGTGAAATTTGGGGTGCTGCAGCCGGCGCGACTGTGGGTCACGTTTAAGGACCGGCACCATTACGTTGAAACGCCGGAGGAGGCGTGGACCTTAATCCAGGCCGAAAAGTTGGACACGGACTGAGGGTCTGTTGTGAGGGGATGTCGCGGGGGGGCTACTGTGGTTACTGTGCTTTGGGGGATATTCTGTTCTGTTCTGTATTGTTTCCTTGGGTGCTGGGTGGGGTAGGGTGAAATGGTTCGAAGTGGGGGTTTTGTGAGAGTGTGGGCATCGGTGGTTGGAAAGACAGGGCCCGGTTGGGGTGGAAGGGAGATGGGAGGCCCGAGTTGGGGGAGCTGGGATTAGGCCGCAAAAGGGAGCTGCGCCAGAGAGGGCGGGGCCAGTTTGATGGAAAGCACGGGCTTTTTCCCGCGCTAGGGAAGGAAGGGGGGGGGGGATGGGCGGTGTTGGAGAGAAGCACCCGGTGATGGACAGGGGAGGAGGGGTGGGGGGGGGGGGGAGACTACCACACTGGGGGGTCGATGGAGTGGCGGGAGTGGTTGGGGTCAGCAGGAGTCAGCTGACTTACAGGAGTGCTATGGGGGGAGCAATGCAGCTAGGGGGGGACCTAGCTTGGTGGGGGGGGGGGGGTCGGAGGGGGGAACTGGGTCGTTGCTGCATTGGACAAAGGGGAGCTGGAGCTCGGAGAGAGAGTCGGGGCGGGGGTCTGCCGCTGGGGGGAATGGAGAGTGCGGGAGGCGCGGGCACGTGGCTGGCCTAGAAAATGGGATGGCTAATCGGCGGGGGGGGGGGGGGGGGGGGGGGGGGGGGGGGGGGGGAGGAGGAGGAGGAGGAGGGGGGAGAGGAGCCCTCTGATCCGGCTGATAACTTGGAATGTGATAGGCCTGAACGGGCCGGTCAAGAGGGCCCGTGTGTTCGCGCACCTGAAGGGACTAAAGGCAGATGTGGTTATGCTCCAGGAGACGCATTTGAGGGTGGCAGATCAGGTTAGGCTGAGAAAGGGGTGGGTAGGGCAGGTTTTCCACTCTGGGTTGGACAGAAAGAAATGCCCCGAATTGGGACGATGCCGGATTTATGCGGCGCATGTTGGGCTGGATTCCGGACCTGGAGGCAGGGAGCTTGATAATGGGGGGTGGGACTTTAACACGGTACTGGATCCAGCATTGGACCGCTCCAGGTCCAGGACGGGTAAGCGGCCGGCAGCGGCCAAGGTGCTGAGGGGGTTTATGGACCCATGGACATTTGTCAGGCCGGGGGCCAGGGAATTTTCTTTTTTTCCCACGTCCATAAAGCCTACTCCTGGATAGACTTCTTTGTTATGAGCAGGGCACTAATCCCGAGGGTGGAGGACACTGAGTATTCGGCCATAGCCATCTCAGACCATGCCCCGCATTGGGTGGAGCTGGACCTAGGGGAGGAGAGGGACCAGCGCCCGTTGTGGCGCCTGGATGTGGGCTTGCTGGCGGATGAGCAGGCGGATCCGGGGGTGCATTGAAAGCTATCTTGAGGCTAACGATAATGGGGAGGTGCGGGTGGGGGTGGTCTGGGAGGCGCTGAAGGCGGTGATTAGGGGAGAGCTAATCTCCACTGGGGCCCACAAGGAGAGGGAGAGATTGGTGGGGGAGATTTTAAGGGTGGATAGGAGGTATGCAGAGGTCCCCGAGGAGGGATACTCAAGGAGCGACGAAGCCTCTAGGCAGAGTTCGACCTGTTGACCACCAAGAAGGCAGAGGTGCAGTGGAGGAAAGCGCAAGGGGCGGTATATGAGTATAGGGAGAAGGCTAGCCGGATGTTGGCACACCAGCTTCGGAAGCGGGAGGCAGCGCGGCAGATTGGGGGAGTTAAGGATAAAGGGGGGAACACGGTGCGGAGTGCGGTGGGAATAAATGAGGTATTTAGAGACTTTTATGAGGGGCTGTATAGGTCTGAGCCCCCGACGGAGATGGGGGGGATGCGTCGATCTTTGGATCGGCTGAGGTTCCCAAGGGTGGAGGAGGAGCAGGTGGCTGGGCTTGGGGCACTGGTAGAGCTGGAGGAGCTGACTAAGGGGCTGGGGAGTATGCAGGCGGGGAAGGCACCTGGGCCAGATGGGTTCCTGGTGGAATTTTAACGGAAGTACATGGACCTGCTGGGCCCTCTACTAGTGATGACTTTCAATGAGGGGAGGGAGGGGGGCCCTACCCCCGACGATGTCCAGGGCGCTGATCTCGCTGATCTTGAAGCGGGACAAGGACCCATTATATTGTGGGTCGTAAAGGCCAATCTTGCTCCTCAACGTGGACGCAAAGCTGTTAGCGAAGCTGTTGGCTACCAGAATTGTGTCCCGGTGGTGATTCACGAGGACCAGACGGGTTTTGTGAAGGGAAGGCAGCTGAATACCAACGTGTGGAGGCTACTTAACGTAATCATGATGCCTGTAGTGGAGGGGGATGCGGATTTGTGGCGGCGATGGACGGGGAGAAGGCCTTCGATAGGGTGGAGTGGGGGTACCTTTGGGAAGTGTTGAGGAAGTTTGTGTTCGGGGAGGGGTTCATTAGTTGGGTTAGGCTACTTTACGAAGCCCCGGTGGCGAGTGTGGCCACGAATCGGAGGAGGTCGGAATACTTTTGGCTGTACCGGGGACGAGGCAGGGGTGCTCTCTATCCCCCTTGCTATTTGCATTGGCAATTAAGCCTTTGGCTATGGCTTTAAGGGAGTCCAGGAACTGGAGGGGGCTGGTCCGGCGGGGGGGGGGGGGGGAGGAGGAACACCGGGTATCGTTGTATGCCGATGACCTGTTACTGTATGTGGCGGACCCAGTGGGGGGGATGCCGGAGGTGATGCGGATCCTCAGGGAGTTTGTGGACATTTCCAGGTATAAGCTCAATGTGAGGAAGAGTGATCTCTTCTTGGTGCATCCAGGGGACCAGGGAAGGCAGATAGAGAAGCTTCCATTGAAGAGGGCGGAAAGGAGTTTTCGGTACCTGGGGATCCAGGTGGCCAGGAGCGGGAGGGCCCTTCACAAGCTCAACTTGACGCGACTGGTGGAGTAGATGGAGGAGGAGTTTAAAAGGTGGGATATGCTGCCACTCTCCCTGGCGTGTCGGGTGCAGTCTGTGAAAATGACGGTGTTCCAGAGGTTCCTTTTTGTATTCCATGCCTCCCCATCCTGATCCCTAAGGCCTTTTTTAAGCGGGTCAGCAGGAGCATCATGGGATTCGTGTGGGCGAAAAATACCCCGAGGGTGAGAAGGGTGTTTCTGGAACGGAGTAGGGACAGAGGAGGGTTAGCGTTACCTAATCTGTGTGGGTACTACTGGGCTGCCAATGTGGCGATGATACGCAAGTGTGTAATGGAGGGGGAGGGGGCGGCGTGGAAGGGGCTGGAGATAGACGAGGGTACGTGGGCAGACGCCCTGGGTACGGTTAATTCTTCCTCCTCTGGCGCCAGGCTTAGCCTGATACATTTTAAGGTTCTTCACAGAGCGCATATGACAGGGGCGAGGCTGAGCAGGTTCTTTGGGGTGGAAGACAGGTGTGTGAGGTGCTCGGGGAGCCCAGAAAATCACGCCCATATGTTCTGGGCGTGCCCGGCGCTGGATGGGTTCTGGAGGGGGGTTGCAAGGACGGTGTCTAAGGTGGTGAACACCCGGGTTAAGCCGAGCTGGGGGTTAGCACTATTTGGGATATCGGACGAGCCGGGAGTGCAGAAGGCGAACAAGGCCGGTATTCTGGCCTTTGTGTCCCTGGTAGCCCGGCGGAGGATTCTGCAACAGTAGAAAGATGCGAGGCCCCCAAGCGTGGAAGCCTGGATCACGACATGGCAGGATTCATTAAATTAGAGAGGGTAAAATTTGCTTTGAGAGGGTCTGTGCAAGGGTTCTTCAGGCGGTGGCAACCATTCCTAGACTTTCTAGAGGAGCGTTGGGAGGTGGTCAGCAGCAGCAGCAACCCGAGGGGGCGGGGGGGGGTGTACTTTGTGTTTACTATTGTGTTTATTATTGCTTAATGGGGGGTTCGTATCTTGGGGGAATTCGGGATGTAGTTGTATGATGTTTATTTATGTGTTCTTTGTTTTTCTTTTTTCTGTAAGGAGGAGGGGATTGTTGAAAATATGTAAAAATTTGAATAAAACTATTTTTATTTAAAAAAGAAGAGGCCTTCAGGCCAGGAGCACACACGGTTGTTGAGTGTCGAGACCTGGCCACCCGAGGGTGAGTCGAGAGGTGAGCTGAGCAGCAGGCAGCAGGTGCATCATCTTTTGTAGGATGTACCGGCCTTCCCGAACAGGCGCCGGAATGTGGCGACTAGGGGCTTTTCACAGTAACTACATTGAAGCCTACTTGTGACAATAAGCGATTTTCATTTTCATTTTTTTCATTTTGTAGTTGGAAAGTAGTGAAAATAATGATGCGTATGTTGACTTTGCCAAATTGAGCTGACAAACACCTAAGAATATTATAATTTTTATTTTTCCAACTAAGTCTGTATCTGGGGAGAGTATTTTGAGCTATGTGACTGTGGGTTGAGGTACCAGTTATTAAAGATTTTCCTTTAGTGGTGATAGTAATAGGATCTATTTGAGATGACAAATCATAGGGAATACACACCATCGACACACACGATTTCTCCTGCAGTGTATTAGCACAAAGGAAACGTTAAAAGTCATTACAGCACTGCTGTTACTGTCAGGCTTCATTTGATTGCCTTTAGATGAGCGGGGCTTTGTCTTGTTAGAAAGCTGTTTAAAGAGACTCTGAAGAATGCAGCATAGACCTTTCAGAAAATTGCACTAGTTTTCCAGGACAGTTAAAGACTGCTCCTTCCCAGCAACTTTTAACCTTAGACGTGAGGAATCTCCTGCTTCTCTGGGTCATGGAGAAGGAATCCCTGGGCCAGCATGAGTGATAGAGTTCTACATAGAGTACTCCATAATATCCTCAAGAACTGGAAGTTTTAACCCATCATGGATTACTGGCTATCGGATTAAAGAGCCTTTCAATAAATAAATTCCAGCATTAGTGCATCGCCCCACTGCCTCAACATGGTGAGCTGGATGGATTTGACAATCTCAAGATCATCTCCCGGTCTTCACACCAGCCAGCAGGATTCTGCCTGTCAAATATGTTTTGTTTGTTCTAAATAATAATCTACATTTATTCTGTGTCTGGTCGTGGATTTAATACGATCCTCGTATTGGAATTGATCAAGAAGAATTGTTTATATATGATACAGTAAATACCTATAAGATTAGACCTGATCAATTTTATATGCATGTTTCTTAGCTTGTGTGAACAGTGTCATAGATTTTGATTTGACTTGATTTGATTTTGTTTATTGTCACGTGTACCGAGGTATAGTGAAAAGTATTTTTCTGCAAGCAGCTCAACATAAGTACATGAAAATAAAAGAAAATACATAATAGAGCAACACAAGGTACACAATGTAAATACATAGACACCGGCATCGGGTGAAGCATACAGGGGTGTCCTGTTAATGAGGTTAGCCCATAAGAGGGTTGTTTAGGAGTCTGGTAACAGCAGGGAAGAAGCTGTTTTTGAGTCTGTTTGTGCGTGTTCTCAGACTTTTGTACCTCCTGCCCGATGGAAGAAGTTGGAAGAGTGAGTAAGCCGGGTGGGAGGGGTCTTTGATTATTCTGCCCGCTTTCCCCAGGCAGCGGGAGGTATAGATGGAGTCAATGGATGGGAGACAGGTTTGTGTGATGGACTGGGCGGTGTTCACGACTCTCTGAAGTTTCTTGCGGTCTTGGGCCGAGCAGTTGCCATACCAGGCTGTGATGCAGCCAGATAGGATGCTTTCTATGGTGCATCTGTAAAAGTTGGTAAGAGTTAATGTGGACATGCCGAATTTCCTTAGTTTTCTGAGGAAGAATAGGCGCTGTTGTGCTTTCTTGGTGGTAGTGTTGGTGGACCAGGACAGATTTTTGGAGATGTGCACCCCTAGGAATTTGAAACTGCTAATCATCCCCACCTCGGCCCCATTGATGCTGACAGGGATGTGTACAGTACTTTGCTTCCTGAAGTCAATGACCAGCTCTTTAGTTTTGCTGAATGGGTTATTGGTATTTAAAATATCTTTAGTAGTGCTATCACTAAAATATCTGTTTTCGTTATTGCAAACAATGAAGGGTATGTCAATTTTCCGATGAAGGTAATGATTCACACAAATGTTGTCTAAAAAACTATTAACTACAATTAAAGCTTTGAAATGCATAATTTGTCCAACAAGGTAAACCTTACTGCCTTTCAGGAATATTTAGAATTAATTTTCTGTAGTTATCAACAGGTTTAATGACTTGATTTATAATTTGGATTTGATGCTCAATGCATTAAAAGCAACTAAGCCCTCCTCTCGAATAAACACTCAAATAACGTTCATTACAGCGAGAGGGGATTATTAATGATAGAGTCATAGATGTTTACAGCTTGGAAACAAGCCTTCGGCTTAGCTTGTCCATGCCGCCCAGTTTATCTCACTAAGCTAGTCCCACTTGCCCGCATTCACCCATATCCCTCTATACCAACCCTGTCCATGTAACTGTCTAACTGCTTTTTCAAAGACAAAATCGCACCCCCCTCTACCAATGCCTCTGTCAGCCCGTTTCAGATGCTCACCACCCTCTGTGTGAAGAAATTTTCCCTCTGGTCTCTTTTGTATCTCTCACCTTAAACCTATACCCTCTAGTTCTAGACTCCTCTACCTTTGGGAAAAGCTGTCGACCGTATCTATGTTCCTCATTATTTTATAGATCTCTATTAGTTCACCCCTAAGCCTCCTACATTCCAGGGGGAAAAGTCCCAGCCTATCCAGTCTCTCCTTATAACTCAGACCATCAAGTCCTGGTAGCATCCTCGTAAATCTCTTCTGCGCTCTTTCTAGGTTTTTTTTGATAAATTTAGATTACCCAATTCATTTTTTCCAATTAAGGGGCAATTTAGCATGGCCAATCCACCTAGCCTGCCAAAGATGGGTTGTGGGGGCGAAACCCACGCAAACACGGGCAGAATGTGCAAACTCCAGAGCCCGGATCGAACCTGGGACCTCGGCGGCAGTGATAACCACTGCACCACCGTGCTGCCTCCCACTCTCTCTAGTGCTGCCTCCCACTCGCTCTAGTTTAACAATATCCTTCTTATAATAGGGTGACCAGAACTGAACATAGTTTTCAACTTCAACAAGACGTCTCAACTCCTGTAGTCAATATTCTGGCCAATAAAACCTAGCATACTGAATGCCTTATTCACCACCCTGTCCACCTGCGACTCCATCTTCAAGGAGCTATGAACCTGTACTCCTAGATCTCTTTGTTCTGTAATTCTCCCCAACTCCCTACCATTAACTGAGTAGGTCCTGCCCTGATTTGATCTACCAAAAATGCATCGTCTCACATTTATCCAAATTAAACTCCATCTGCCACTCATCGGCCGACTGACCGATGGTTAAGATCCTGTTACAATCTTATATGATCCCCCACTACTCTGGACAATACAAAATAAAAACACTTGTAGAGGAACTTGTGCACTGTTCTGATTGTGCCACCAGGGTACATTTTTTTGCCATGTCCAAAACTGAGCCTGATTTCATGTCCATGACAATATGATGAGGTATTGCATCACTTTCTGCTGGTTACGAGATTAAGAAAAGTGGTGTTCATTTCTGGATGCTGCCATTCCATAAGATTCAGGAGACAATAGATGAGAAGTGCACAGTTTATATTTCTATTCTTATAGCTCATTCAAAAAAAGCAGATTGGTATCTGATGAGCTCTCTATATAAACTATAAGCTATAGCAGCTATTCACTAGAAAGGGATCTTCAACATTTCATTGTTCATTAACTGCATTCTGGGGCGAGATTCTCCGACCCCCCCCCGGGTCGGAGAATCGGCGGGGGCTGGCGTGAATCCCGCCCCCGCCGGTTGCCGAATTCTCCGGCACTGGATATCCGGCGGAGGCGGGAATCACGCCGTGCCGGTTGGCGCCCCCCCCCCCCCCCCCCCCCGCAATTCTCCGGCCCGCATGGGCCGAAATCCCGCCGATAAAATGCCTGTCCCGCCGGCATAGATTAAACCACCTACCTTACCGGCGGGACAAGGCGGTGCGGGCGGGCTCCGGGGTTCTGGGGGGGGCGTGGGGCGATCTGGCCCCGGGGGGTGCCCCCACGGTGGCTTGGCCTGCGATCGGGGCCCACCGATCCGCGGGCGGGCCTGTGCCGTGGGGGCACTCTTTCCCTTCAGCCTTCGCCACGGTCGCCACCATGGCGGAGGCAGAAGAGACTCCCTCCACTGCGCATGCGTGGGAATGCCGTCAGTGGCCGCTAACGCTCCCGCGCATGCGCCACCCGGAGATGTCATTTCCGCGCCAGCTGGCAGGGCAACAAAGGCCTTTTCCGCCAGCTGGCGGGGCGGAAATTTGTCCGGCGCGGGCCTAGCCCCTTAAGGTTGGGGCTTGGCCCCCAAAGATGCGGAGCATTCCGCACCTTTGGGGCGGCACGATGCCCAGCTGATTTGCGCCGTTTTGGGCGCCAGTCGGCGGACATCGCGCCGATACCGGAGAATTTCACCCCTGATCTTTGAGCTATTACTCTCCTGAAGGTAAAACTTTGTCACCCAGTGTCTCGAAGCTGAAGAAACACATTGGTATAATTTAAATGCAGTTAGACAGAAATGTAGTCAGTGTCAATTGGAGTCTCACTTATTCTCTTCAGTACTGAATGTTACTAGTGCAATCTTCACTCATATTGAAACATGTTGACTCTATAAATATGCAATGAAATGAACCTGCTTGAGGGAACCAACACAGGTTTTTGACATTAGGGAAATGTTTCAGTCTCGTATATTTTGTATTTACTCACTTTTGCAAACCCCTCCCTCTGTTCCCTCCGACTGAAAGCATCCAAGTCTGCTTTTAAGTTAGTAGTTAATTACCTGTGTAACTGTACTGTTCTGATATTCACAAATTGACTCAACTTAATTACTGGCATTTGAACTGGAGACTGGTTCTCTCCCTTGACATTGAAATTGTGTGCAATAGGCAAAGAAATGTGAATATTATTTAGCAGATCATCTGTTGCAATGTGCTGGTTGAAATGGGAGAAGGGCTATTTTAGTTAATTAAATAATGTCAGTTGAGGCATTCCATGAACCAAATGATACTAAAGTTAATTAATTAAATAAATAGTGCTGAAGTGGATCATGCCAGAATTAAACACTTTCGACTGATTTTAAAAACCAAGTTTTCAAATTAAATAATGTTGGAGCCGATGAATAATGTGGTGAGGATGGATGTGAAGATTGCCATCCATTCTATCGGACTCGATCAATAAAAGAGACAATATCAGAGCAGACCTGAGTGGAAACAACTGAAAGATGTAGAAACCCCCCACTGGACTTAATTCCAGGCATCTCAAATGTTAACTCGAAGTACAAGAAAGACATGTAATACTCAAGCATCATTTGAAAACTTACAGCCCAGGGCTCTGACCAACAATAGCTATCTGAACTGAAGCACCAGAGGATTGCTGGCATGGGTAAAATGCTATATTCCAGCTAGACTCAGTGCCTTGAGGAAACAAGTGTGTATGAAACAGTTTAAAAGCTAGAACAAGGAACAACGTCTTCTGAGATTAACTCCAGTATTTGCTGAGCACAGAAAGATCTGCATGTTCCAGTACTGATTATTCAGCAACTGATCAGAGTCTGTGCACGTGAGTAAACAATGTTTTCACCATGGAGGAGAATTTCCACAGGGAGCATAATGTTAGCTGCTGGGCCTGGACTGCATACAGAGCTTCAGCTGATCATCAAGGATGAACAACCAGTCAGAACCCAGGGTAACTGTGTCCTATCTTTGCCTTGACCATGCACAAGCTCAGTCTCAATGATGCCATTAGTGGGGACAACTAACCTACTGTTGAGAAGTGGGTCATGACTTAAATGTGTCAATGAGGACTATGGCCCTCCGATTATTATGGACTTTCTGAATTAAATGCGAGCACTGTGTTTCCCAAGGTCGTGGAATCTGGAAGCTGAAGGGGTTGAGGAGGGTGAAATCATGTCAATGAGTGCCTTTCAGTATTATGTGTGGGCCAGGAGGAGCAGGAGTGCTTGCTCCCCGCGATTGGACTCCTCACTCTTCCCTGATGTCTTCTCTGCCTGCTGTAATGGGCTGGATTTTAGCTCCCCCTTCCCCTCAACTGGGCATGTTTTTGGTGGGAAGGCATGTTAAATATGAGGGATGGCAAGCCTACCATCTTCCAACCTACCTCCTCAGTTGTCCATCAGAGCATGGTAGTGGGCATGAGCCAAATTGGGCAGCCCGGCTACCATTTTAAATAAGAAATTAAGTCAGTTGAGCTTGTTGCCAAGCCAATTGATTTGAAGATTATGCTACCTACACCATAATATGGTTCAAGTCAGCAGGAATGGGCGGGTCGTTTTTAAAATGCAGGTGATTAAAAATCGTGAAGGAAGGAGGGGGTTATCCTTTGGGGGTGTTGCCCTGTGCACATCAGGGGCATCTCTCCAAGATGTTAATCCTACATCTTTGTTCCTCCCCACCTGGCCTGGTCCCCCAAATCCATTCCCCTCCACTCCCCAGCCCTCCTCCTTAGGTTCTCTCATCCCTCACCACCTTAAAAGCAAGAGACTTACCTGGCTCAGGCACAGGCAGGGCCTGTTTGCAGTACCAGCAGTGTCCATTACGCTGTCTGGGGCTGAGGGAGCTGCTATCCAACTAAATTGCCCAGCAGCTCTCAAGAGTCGGTCATCCTCCCACTGAGGGCCAGATCTCCTATTCTTTGCCCGTTATGGCTGAGGGGCAGAATTACTTTGGTCCATTAGCTGCCAACCAAACCTTGCAACAGGGGGGTGGGGTCGAGCAAGGTAATGGTGGTGGGAGGATGTGCATCACATGCTCCAGTGAAATCTAATCCACTGTATCTCTTTAACCTACCCACTTAGCATCCACCACAATCTCTCTCTCACTACCTGGCTACGAGAGGGAGACCTACAAACCAAACCGGTATCTGACTACCTGCCAGCTGGGAATCCGAGAAACAAAATGTAATGAACATGATTGCTGCAAACCACACTCCCTCCTAACTGTCCCCTAAATATCGGGGTCTGAAATAAAGCTGGAAGCTGAATCAACCAGAATCATCAGTTTTCCAAGGGTAAAAGTTTTATTTCACTGATTAATAAATTCTTTCTTGGTCTTTATTGCAAGAGGATGGAGTGTGAACGTGCCAAATCTTTCTGCAACTGTGTAGTATGTTGATGAGACCACACCTTGGATACTGTGTACAGTTTTGCTCTCCTTATTTAAGGAAGGTATATATTTGCATTGGAATCAGTTTAGTTCAGTTGGCTGGACAGCTGGTTTGTGATGCAGAGCTAGGCCAGCGTTGCTGGCCGAGCTCTGCATCACGTACCGGCTGAAGTTACTCATGAATCCCCACCTTCTCAACCTTGCCCGTGCCTGAGATGTGGTGATCCTCAGGTTAAATCACCACCCGTCAGCTCTCTCTCTCCCTCTCTCTTCTTCCCCGCCCCCCCCCAAGCCCAAAGGGGAAAGCAGCCTATGGTCATCTGGGGCTGGGCGACTTTACTTTGCTGGTGTCGTCACTTTGCTGATATGTTTGTAAATACTTATCAGGTTACACTGAGTTAGACAGATTTTTGATTTAAATACATTCAAGGGTAATGGGGGACAAGCAGGAATATAGAGCTGAAGTCACAAACAGATCAGCTATGATCGGAATGACAGAGCAGGCAAGGGCTGACTGGCCGATTGCTGCTCCTATTATGTTATTTTCTCACTTTGTCAGAGACTTTGGTTATAAGAAATACTTTTTAAAGAAACTGCAAGATGCAACACTATTAATTTTCAAATTATTTATTTGTGTAGATCACAAATGGACAGCGGATCAGCTGTTATGCTGAAGCTGTACTTGATGGATCTGGGCTACTTGTCATTTAAACTGTTCATTTACTTCCTCTGATAGCCTTGGAATCAGAGCCAGTTTGCAGTTTTAGCAGGCTGATTGTGTTTCTTTTCTAAATTAAACAAAGTTCTCAGCATGACCAGCCATGGATGAAGAACATTTCAGATGTTCAGCAACACGCCGTGAAGCTCTTACACCCAATGCTGCGAATAGCTGATATTGCAGATTTTAGCTCCAGCACATTGACAGCTAATCAAACATTGGAAAATTGCAAAGATAGTTTCTCACCTGGTTAATTGCTAAGCTTGGGTTGTCATTTTGTTTCTCTAGCACGTAGCTGACTGCGAATACACAGGGCTACAGATTGAGATTTTATTCATGCACAGATTTCAACCTGGCACCATCAAGTGGTTGGAACTGTCCCATCTTTGTGATATTGAACTGTGGGGCTGGTATGTAGCCAACCTGAACATTTCAAAAATGTTACAGCTTGTTGCAGAGTGAAATCATTAAAGTCTAAAGTCATTAAAGGGCAGCACGGTAGCACAAGGGCAGCACGGTAGCACAAGTGGATAGCACTGTGGCTTCACAGCGCCAGGGTCCCAGGTTCGATTCCCCGCTGGGTCACTGTCTGTGTGGAGTTTGCATGGGTTCTCCCCGTCTCTGCATGGGTTTCCTCCCACTGTCCAAAGATGTGCAGGTTAGGTGGATTGGCCATGCTAAATTTCCCTTAGTGTCCAAAAAGTTTAGGATGGGTTATTGGGTTACGGGGATAGAGTGGAAGTGTAGGGCTTAAGTGGGTCGGTGCAGACTCGATGGGCTGAATGGCCTCCTTCTGCACTGTATGTTCTATGTAATACTATAATGGTTGATTAAAGCAACATTTCCCATTGACAGTAAATCCATGCCAGAGATCAGAGACAACAAAAAAAGGTTTTGCTGATATCTGAGCAGTTCTTAATTGTGGATTGTTAGTAGGAAAAGGGAAATTAATTCAAGATGAAAAAGGCGAAATTAACACAGAACAGGAGATAAAGGGCGTGAAATGTTTCTCAGGGCGTGATTTAATGGACACGTTTTTCAATGTGGTAGTGAGTGGGAACTGCCGCGAGCTTCCTGATGCTCGGCCAGGCAAGTAACTCGCCTCTATAAAACTTTAATTGATCCACTTAACAAGACCCGACAGGCTTCATGCCGCATATGATGGTCTCGCTGGCTGATTCGCCAGGACCGGGGACTTCAGCCCCCCTGCTGACAAGGGAGAGCAGCATTTAAACCACTCCTGCACAGTCAACCCCGCACAGCTCGCAAGCATGCCTCTGAGGCGACCAGCTCCACGCTTCTAGGAGGCCGATCCACATACATTATTGGATGCGGTCGAAGCTAGACCGGATGCCCTGTTAACCCGAGGGTTTCGGAGGGTCAGCAACAGGGCAGCATCGGTGGACACTGATAGTGGGCAGACATCTGGGACACATTCTGGTGAGCACCACACAATTGCTAATACACATCAGGTGGAGGCAGGAACGCCCAGGGGAGACAGCAGTCGGAGGTCTGCTGGATCACAGGTCCCAACTGGGTCCCATTCAGGTGCTGAACTTCTGAATCAGGTTTACCCAGAGCTGACGCAAGTGGATGTCAATGACCATTCAACAGCTCCATATCCTATTGGAGGAGTGCCAGAGGTTACGGGCGCAGGAGATGGCGCCGGCAATGTGTGACACTGAGGCCAACACAACTAGGGTGGCGACCGCAGTGGAGAGCCTGGTGCACAACATCGGCAGCATGAATGGGGGTGTCCAAGGCATGGATCAGTCAGTGACGGGCATGGCTGAGTGCCTCGACAGCATGTCCCAGTCGCTGGGGTGCGTGACCCAGTTCCAGGTGGACGAACCTTGATGAGGCACTACGGGGCATGTCCCAGTCTCAGGTGAACATTGCTGAGGCCCTCCAGAGCATGTCCCTGTCGCTAGGGGAAGTGTTCCAATCCCATAGCCCTGGCACTCCACAGCATGTCCCAGACATCACCGAGGGCATTAACACCGTGCTGTAGACATTGGGGGGCTGCCAGGGCTGGCAGAGCCGGATGACGCAGGGGCAGCCGTGGGTCACCCCTCCCCTCTCCCGGCCCACCCTGCCCACACACCCTTGGCCGCAGTAGGGGCCTCTGCTCACAGGATCCCAGATGCTGTTACCCAGACACCTGCACGGAATGTTACCTGGATCGGGCGCTGGTCCTCTCCCTGGTGCACTCACCCACCCTCTGGTTATGGAAATGTCTCCAGTGCCGGGGCTCAGATCCTTGGTTTTCTGATGTTGGCCGCAGTGTCCATGGTGTTGCCTCCCAGAGTCTTTAGGCTCAGTATCCAGACATCACAGTCTGATTGGGATGCTAGGAAATAACCCCCGCATGCTACATAGCACGTCTACCCATGGGAAACCACTTGGTTATGTGAAGTGCTCATTTAACTACGATTGCCAATTCCGTATTAGCAATAGCCGTCAGCCACGCGGCCAGAGGCCTCCATGGTCAGGGGGGCTGGCGGGCTTGATTGCCCCCGGAATATGACCACATGGTCCAGAGGTTGGCATGGAAGACTCCCGGGTGCTGAGATTTCCACCTGTTGGCAACCGCCTCCAATGGTGGCCCACCCTGACCCAGATGCCCCCCTCCCCCCGGGGTCCCACAAACTGCATCCGAGCACCAGAGCAGCAGCCCCAGTGCCCCCGGTCTCTGCGACTGGGAGCGAAGGTGGCTACTCACCTCGGGTCCCTGCAGGAGCCTTCCCGATAGCTTCAGCTTTTTTAAAAGGTGCACTAATCAGAACCACCTTCTGGGGAGTCTGTTAAATAGGGGGTTGCACCCATTAATTGACCTTAAATGGTGATTATTGATTTCTTGCCGCGCTACAGCGGGATTCTTATTTCGCCAACGGGAGCGGGCCGGTTAGATTGCAAGCAGATTAGCCTCCCGGTGTGGTTCTCGATTTTGGCATATCCCGTGATTTAACAACCTCATTGAGGTCTCGCTTAAGCGCAACGTGGCCATTAAATCGTGCCCTTAGAATTTTTTTCAACCCTGGGGAGCTGAACTGGGGGGGGATCAGGCCGCCAGTTTGAAAGGATGCCCTGATCTCTGTGTGAGCTTGTGAGCCCCACACACCCTCCACCCAAGTGCAGTGTCAGTCCCCACACACGTGGGCATTACTCCACATCCCCCCAAGTGAGGACACCCAACTATGGGATCTCTGGGCCCCCTCCCTTCTTCAGGCAATGTGTTCCTAGGTTTTGTAGTTTGGAGAAGAGAACCCGACTCATCGGCGCCGCATGAATCTTAGGGACGAGTTTTGGAGGAAGTTGGTTTGATTGGCTAACTGGCAACCGATGAGGTGGCCAGGGGCATTGTTCTGCCTGACAACAGTCAGCGATTAGTCCTGCCTGATGCTTTCTGAGAGAACTGGGCAGAAACCTTTAGACCCTTGAAGGAAGAGGAGCTGTATTGTTCCCTCTCTACTGCTGGTTGTCTGCTGTAAGAACCCAACTGAAGCCCCAACCTTGAGAAAGAACTAACTGAAATACTTCCATCTGAATTGAATTAAAGATCCTGTATCCTTTTATTATTATTTTCTTTATCTTCCAACCCCCTTTTCCTATCTGTTTGTTTGTGTATGCAGAGAGATGGTGTAGTTCGAAAGGGGATGGTTGGGGAAGGGGGTATTAGATAGTCAGTTACTTTTTTCTGTCAGTTTAATTACAATTACTGTTAATAATAAAGGTTGCCTGTGTTTAAATTTTACAAACCTGGTGACTGGAGTCAATTTAACTCAACCAAAGCCACAGGGGCTGGTTTAGCACAGTGGGCTAAACAGCTAGCTTGTACTGCAGAACAATGCCAGCAGTGCGGGTTCAATTCCCATACCAGCCTCCCCAAACAGGCGTCGGAATGTGGCGACTGGGGGCATTTCACAGTAACTTCATTGAAGCCTACATGTGACAATAAGCGATTACTATTCTTATTATAGGTATTAATATAAAATCTAATTTCACTCGCGTTGTGACTCAGGACAAGTGAGGCTGGAATTGACTGCGCACTAGCCAAGGGTGCCGTGATAAAGGTTATTGAGCTGTCATTAATCATGTACACTTTCCAATTACTGAATAAATTCATTCATTCTGGCAGATTTTGTTTCCTGTCCCATTAAACTTAGTGACCCTGTGACTAAAGCTGTCCATGTCCAGAAGTAACAATATCTGGACGATATCCAGGCTCGGGCTGACAAGAGGCTAGTAACATACACGCCACGCAAGTGGCAAGAAATCCCCAACAAGAGAAAATCTAACCATTGCTTTTGACATTCATTGGCTTTATGACGACTGGGGGTTACCATTGACCAGAAACAGAACTGGGCCAGTCGTATAAATACTGTGGCTACAAGAGCAGTTCAGAGACTAGGAATCCTGAGGTGAGTAACTCACCTCCTGACTCTCCAAAGCCTGCCCACCATCAACAAAGCACAAGTCAGGAGTGTGATGAAATACTCTGCCCTTGTCTGAATGAGTGCAGCTCCAACAATACTCAAGAAGCTCGACACCATCCAGGACAAAGCAGCCCACTTAATTGGCCCCCCATCCACAAACATTCACTCCCTCCACCATCGACACACAGTAGCAATTGTGTGTACCATCTACAAGATGCACTGCGCAGGAACTCATCAAAGCTCCTTGGCAGCACATTTCAAATCCATGACCGCTACCATCCAGAAGTACAAGGGCAGCAGATATCTGGGAACCCCACCACCTGGAAGTTCCCCTCCAAGTCACTCCCCACGCTGACTGGTCCTTCACTGTTTCTTGGTCAAAATCCTGAACCCCCCCCCCCCGCTTCCCACCGAACAGCATTGTGGGTGTACCTACACCACATGGTCTGCAGGCTGCAGCGGTTCAAGAAGGCAGCTCATCACCTGGGCAATGGAAAGCGCAATAAATGGTGGCCTAGCCAGAGATGCCCATATCCCGTAAATTTATTTTAAACATTTTTTAATGGCCTTTCCTATTTTTTTTTTCATCCGTTTACCTCAGATTGGTGAGGCAGATTTCATTTCTTTTTAATATTTTTATTTTTAACATTTTTTAATAAATACAGAACAGTAGAATAAACAAACCATACCCTCAAACAAAACAGCACCCAACAGCTGACGGTAACTAGCTCTTTGAAAAACAGAATGAAAGAATGCCATCTTTTATAAAACCGCTCAATTGAGCCCCTTAACATATACTTAATTTTCTAAAGATGCAAAAACTCCATAAGATTCCTCAGTCATACCGAGGCATTGGGTGGATAAGCTGACCTCCACTCCAACAGCACCTGCCTGCGAGCAAATAGCGAGGTGAAGGCGAAGGCATCTGCCCCTGCACTCTCTGTAGCTTCGACATGTCTGGCACCCCAAATATGGTCACCAGGGGGTCTGAGCTCCAATTTAATCTGTAGAATTGCCGACATGTTGTTGAAGAAGGAAACCCAAAATCTCACCAGCTCAGGTCGTGCCCAGAACATACGCACAGGATTTGCCTGGACTCTTCCACAATACTCAAACTTATCTTCCACCCATTCAAACAACTGACTCATTCTAGCTCTAGTTAAGTGCACCCAGTGCACCACCTTCAACTGTATCAACCCAGTCTCGAGCAAGACGAAGAAGTGTTCACCCTACTTGTGTGGCCTTATGCCACACTCCCTCACCTAATTGCACCCCCAACTCCTCCTCCTACTTGGTGTTAGTCCCCACCGGGGATTCCATATCCTCTGCCATTATCCTCCCATAAATTCCCGAGGTGCTCCCCTCCTCCATCCCCACACTTGACAGAACCTTCTCCAACAATGAGACTGACGGCACTACTGGAAGCGACTGGAAGATCTTCCTTGCAAAGTTCCTCACCTGCAGATATCTAAAATTTTCCGACTGTGAAAGCCCAAACGTCTCTGATAAACGGGCAGCATAATCAAAGACCCCTCCCACCCGGCATACTCACTCTTCCAACTTCTTCCATCGGGCAGGAGATACAAAAGTCTGAGAACACGCACGAACAGACTCAAAAACAGCTTCTTCCCTGCTGTTACCAGACTCCTAAATGACCCTCTTATGGACTGACCTCATTAACACTGTATGCTTCATCTGATGCCGGTATTTATGTAATTACATTGTGTTGCCCTATTATGTATTTCTTTTATTTTCTTTTATTTTCACGTAGTTAATGATCTGTTGAGCTGCTCGCAGAAAAATGCTTTTCACTGTACTTTGGTACACGTGACAATAAATAAACTCCAATCCAATCCAATAACTCCTCTGGGCTCGCAGACCACTCCTTAGAAACAAGTCCCTGAAGCCTTCCACCTCCTTGTCCACCCAGCCTCAAAACCTAGCATCCGATCTTGGCAGTTCAAACATGTGGTTATCACAGATCGGCGCCAACGTCGACATCTTACCGAATTTAAAATGCGGCGACAATTGCCGGCAAATTTTCAATGTCGTGACCACCACCGGGTTACATAAATACTTCCCTGGAGAGAACGGAAGCGGGGCCATCTCCAGCGGCCGCAGCTCCGACCCCCGATGTTAACCCGATTCCATCCTCACCCAGACTTCCTCCTGGCCCCACACCAGCCCAACACCACCTTCGCATTTGCCGCCCAATAATAGAAGATCAGCGTCGGCAACGCCAAGCCCCCAGATTGCCGGTCCCTCTGCAGGACCGTACGCCGAATCCTAGCAGCCATCTCCGCCCAACAATGCTCGGAAGACACTTCTCCAACCTGGGCGGCAGCACCTTCGCCAGGATCTTAGCGTCCACATTCAATAAAGAGATTGGCCGATACAACCCGCAGTCCACCGAGCCTCATCCTTCCTCAGAAGGGGCGAGATAGATGCCTGCATCATCGTCTCTGGGAGCGACCCCTGATCCATTGAGTCCTCCAATAGCAGCGGTATCAACCGGTTAGTAAACCATTTAAGAAATCCACCAGGAACCTGTCCAGCCCCGGCGCCTTACCCGTCTGCATGTTTCTAATTTCCTTCCGAACCTCCTCTGCCCCCGGTGACTCTTCTAACTCTTCCCGATCTTCCTCCTCCAATGTAGGACACTCCACCCTCTTAAAAACTCTCCCATGTCCAACTCGTCATCTGGCGGTCCGACCTATACAACCACTCATAGAATGCCTCAAATGCCCCATTCACCTTATCAGGCACAGCTACAAGCCTACCTCTCATATCCCGCTCTGAACAATCTCTCAAAAAGTCACCTGCTGCCTCAACTGGCAAGCCAACAAGCATTGCCTTCTGCCCATGTTCGTACATCGCCATCCGCAGCTGGCGCACCGCCTTATCTGTAGTCACCAATTCAAACTGCGTCCGCTGTTTCTTCCTACCAGCCAATAGTTCAGGAATGGGGTCCTCTGCATATTTACCTTCCACCTCCAGAATTTTATCCACCAGCCGCTGGTGCTTCTCCCTAACAGCCGACATCTTGAATGCAATTATCTCTCCTCGCACCACTGTCTTTGACGCCTCCCATAGCACTGAGGGCAAGACCTCCCCATTTTTGTTGAACCCAACATACTCATCAATTTCCCTCGCCACCCTCACACAAAACCCAGATCTGCTAACAGCCCTACATCTAAACTCCAGGCTGGTCGTTGGGCCGGCCCCCGCTCCAGCCCCTATGCGGCGCAGATTTGAAATAACAATAGCAGAATATTCTGCTCCCCGAAGTCCTGGAACCGAAACCTCCCCATAATAAAGAAATCAATGCGCAAATTGACCTTATGCACTGGCGAGAAAAAGGAGAACACTTTGCCCCCGTGTGCAGAAACCACCACGGATCAGCCCCCCCATTTATCTCATAAGCGCCACCAACACCACCCACTCCCTACCCCGCACGGGACAAAGACTTCACCTTGGAGCGGTCCACCTTCCGATTCAAAACCGTATTCCAATCACCAACCAGGATCAATCGATGCGTATCTATATCTGGGATAGTCACCATCACCCCCTTCATAAACTCTACATCATCCCAATTTGGAGCATACACATTAACCAAAACCACTGATCTGCCCTCCAACATACCCGTGACCATGACATATCTGCCCCCCTGATCCACCACCACCTTCTGCATCTGAAATCGGACTCTTAATGATCAGGATTGCCATCCAACACCCCAAGCCCTACTATCAAAGCCCGAGTGAAATACCTGGCTTACCAAATCCTTACGGAGCCTTACTGGGCCTTCATCTGCAAATGAGTCTCCTGCAACAGCACCACATCGCCGCTCAAGCTTTTCAAATGAATAATAATTCTCACCCATTTATTGGGCCCCCCAGCCCCCGCACATTCAACGTCTTCAATCGATTCAGGGGTCTCTCACCCCCCTCTCTTGAATTAACCATCACTCGTACGGGGGACGCTACCAATCTCCACCATGCACAGACGAGCAGCCCCCATCTGGCCCCACCCATCAGATGCGACAAAGGACACACCTCTGTCACCGTCAGCAACCTACCCCACCCCCATCACCTATCCCAAAACCTCGCCACCGACTTCCTCTTGAAACTGCTTCTATCTCCACCATACCCCCCCACCTCACACCGGTTTACTCGCGAACTTCAGTTTGCTAGCAGGGTAGCGTCCCCCTCACCAAATAACCAACAAAAAATAAACCCAGAGAGCCCTCCACGCCCACCTTAATACCTCAGAAGCCTCTTCCCCATTCCCAACTGCACTTACACCCATCTCTATTTCCATATCCCCATCCCCACAAAAAACAAAGGAAAGAAGCAACCCCATTCTACGAACATTCCAGGCAAAGGGAAAACGAACCCCGAATAAAAAAAATAAAATAAAAAAAACCTAGCCCTCCACTTCCAACATTCTCAGTTCAGTCCAAGTCCCTCTGCTTTCACGAACGACTCCGCCTCCTCTGCCATCTCAAAGAAGTGATCCCTGGAGTTGTGTGTGACCCTCAACTTTGCCGGGTAGACCACTCCAAAACGCACTCCGCTTTTGTAAAGTGCTGCTTTCGCCCTATTGAAGACCACCCTTCTTCTTGCCAGCTCCGCGGTGACATCCTGGTACATCTGAATACCACTGCCTTCCCACTTCACGGTTCTGCTTAGCCCATTGCAGCACCTTATTCTTCATCTGGTTGCGTGAAGGCAGACTATCACACCTCCAGGTGGCTCGTTAGCCCTTGGCTTCGGCCGGAGCGACCAATGTGCTTGACCCAGCTTGAAGGGGGAAGCTTTGTTCCCCCGCTCCCAGCAGCTTTCCAAACATTGTCGAAAAGTACTCCATCGGCCTGGGGACACCCACACCCTCAGGCAACCCCACAATCCGCAAATTAAGCAGTCTGGACCTGTTTTCCAGGTCCTCGACCATTGCTCTCAGGCACTTACTGCTGTTCTCTAACTCCAACAGCTCGGCTTCCAGAGAAGTGAGCTGGTCACTGTGCGCCGACAGCGCCGCCTCCACCCTCATGCTCCCGCACCGTCTCCGATGTCCTTCCAACCGCTCCTTTGTCGGGGCCAGTGAGTCCTCCACCGACTGCTTAAAACTCTCCAGCATTTCTCTCCCATGCCGGTGAAATGTTTACTCAACTGCTTCTCAAACACCATCCTCTCCGCCAGCACATCCATCGTTACTGAAGCAGCTCCGCCCACAGAGCCTCTGCCACCTCCGGCATCTTTCCTTTCACAGCCTTCCTCACTGAACTCGACTCTGACTGCGGACTAATGTCGTACCTTTCTTCAAAGTATTCCTTCTTTGGTTCTTAAAACAAACTCTCGTAACCAACTCTCATTTGGGACAGGTTTCCATGCTAATTCTTCCCCCAAAAGGCCAAAAACCAAAGACTCTGGTGGGAGCTACCCAACGTGCGACCTCCTCCTACATGTTGCCACCTTAAGTTGTCTGAGGCTGCTTTCTTACCTGTGTTTAGACAATCACAATGTAAGAGCAGTCAAATCTGGAATCTTTCGGGTCAGTTGGCTCTGCGTACACTATATAATTAATTTACACATTGGACCCTGACACTGTTTGCAGTGCAGTAGTTGAAGTTTAATGATCAACCCCAATGTGTCATCCAAGAGATAGGCACAGTAGCTTTTTCTGAGAAGTAATGCTACCTTTCAAGTGTGAATGTGAATTTTTGAGTGCCATTCTATTGGTGATGGGGAAATGACTTCAATGTCATGCCTGATGTAAGCAGGTTATATATTGCCAGTTCTGTCAGAGTGATGCAAATGGAATTTTAAATAAGCTGTGTGTCTTAACAGTACAGTTTAATTTTCAGTCACTTTACACTTCCAATCTTAAAAATGTCGGAAGAGAGGCAGGAAAGTGAGGTGCACTCTGTTTTAGATGTCTAAAATATTGTACTTCATGTAGAAATAATGTCTTGGCTTGAACCATATTGTAAACTGAATAATGGACTTGTCACTAAGCCAGCTGTTATGATCCAGGTGCAGTACACATGTACATTCGCCAGAAATAAAAACAAAATGCTGGAAAAGAGCATAGAACATACAGTGCAGAATGAAACCATTCGGCCCATCAAGTCTGCACCGACCCACTTAAGCCCTCACTTCCACTCTATCCCCGTAACCCAATAACCCCATCTAACCTTTTTGGTCACTAAGGGCAATTTATCATGGCCAATCCACCTAACCTGCACGTCTTTGGACTGTGGGAGGAAACCGGAGCACCCGGAGGAAACCCACGCAGGCACGGGGAGAACGTGCAGACTCCTCACAGCAATATCTTTTCTAATTTTTTTTCATTGTGCAATGGTCTGTTCATTTCAATGCCCAACTTAAAGGGGAAACTTGTGAGTTGCCTTCTGGTTGCTGTGCGATCGCATGTTCAGATTCCAGGGGATATTGTTCAGATCTGGCAGCATCTGTGGGGAAAGAAATTAGTTAATGTTTCAGGTTTGCGAGCCTTTGTCAGCTCTGGCAAATATTAGAGGTAGCAGATTTGAAACAATTAGATGGACAAGGAAAGGGGGACAGAACAGATAGGGTGGAAGACCGGAGAAATTGAAGTACAAAAGGAGTGACGATGAAAGAGTGATGGCTTTAAGGAAAATTTCAATTTACAAGCCTAGGCTATTGAGGGAGGCTGAGACCTTCAAAAACTTGAAATAAGGTATTGAAAGACACGCAAACAATTCAATAGGCAATTTAGTAATATTTTTGTGAATTTTTAAATTTGTATGAAGCTTCAAATAATTAAAATGTCAGTTATTCTGAGAAAATATTGCGGATTAAAGGAGTTAATTTTTTTGAGTGGACAGTTTGATTTGTTTGTCTTTCGACTCGCGAATTTTTATGGCTGGTCAGTCAGGTTTGGTTGTTTTCATAATCACTTATCTCTCATTGATCTCCTTAATAATCTCTTATTGGCAGGGTTCTCAGTTTCTTCCACGTATTTTGGCCGACATCCAGTTTTGATTTATTGCTGTTTTATTTTGAGTCAACAGTGATAGATAATTTTTACAGCATGTAAGTGGCACACTTACAGCAGCGTGACCTTCACATAGGACTGTTGGACTGTTCCCATTTTTCCTCCCCCCACCCTTCAAGGTAGCACATTCGCTTGCAGGAGGTGAGATCGCAGACCGCTGGCAGGTGCTTGTGCTAGTCTGGGCTGTGGGAATCTTGCCCCTGGAACACACAAGTTTTTATGCTCCAAATGCACTAATTGCCTATCTCTGGCTCCAATTCCAATTCTCTTCCTGCATCTAATGGTACACTAAGGCAAACTTTTGTTTGTTTCCATAGCTAATTATTCCTGGAACAGATGTCTAATCTGTTGCTCGGGGCTTATAGCTTGAGGGGTGCCACTCCACATCAAACATGGCTAACCAGGTGTCTTTCTCACTCTTACCTCCAGCCAATGGCATGTTGAAAGATTTTCAGGTTGACATGCAACCTATTTGGCCGGGTTATGAACGCACCTTCCTTGGCCTTCAGCTCCTGGGATGGGACTGGAACTCGGAGCTTCTGGTTCAGAGGCAGGGACACTACCCACTGCGCCCACAAGATCTACCTACCTCTGGCTAATAGGATTTAGTAGCTAGTTGCTTTGTCTATCTGAAGGATGCTGATGATACACAACATGATGAAGGCTATGGTTCTCTTATTACATTTTGTTAATACATCACGCCAACATACGGGTGAGTTATATGGTCCCCAAACAGAACTGGTCCCAGGAAAACAGCTGGAGGTGGAGAAGGTGTGGGGTAAGATGCTGAGTGGATTTTCACCTCCATAGGTCTTTTGAAAAATCACTGGGGGGTGGAGGGGAGGGATCTTATCTCCCCTCCAGCCATATCTTTTCTTTCAGGATTTTAATTCAAATATTTTGCATTTTAAGCGTCAGCCATATCACCAGAGACTGTGTTTTCTTTACATTATACATTATCCAGCCACTGATTTACTGTGGTTAAGTAACTAAAATTGTTATTTTGTGCCATATTACACATGTTAGCATTATTTTTATCTTCAACTTCTGCCGTTATGTCATTTTGGTGGAAATTGTAAATCGGTAGTAGTGATAGGATGTGTATAGGAATCCTGAGAAAGGGATGTGTGATTTTCATGGGGCTTTAATGATGTTTTGAGGAAGTGGTTTGTGGCGTGAGGAAGGAATAGAGAGATGTTCGTCAGTGAGAATCTTGGCCACATGGGTCTTTGGGAACTGAGGTTTGTGGGAGTTGTGTGACATGTTTTGGGTGTACGAGGAAGCGATGCTGAGAATAGTAGTGGATGGAGAGTGATCTTTGGGAATGGAATTACTGGGATTGTGGTGGGAAGCTGTGGGAGTAATGGGGATTTTCGAGAGAGTGAACAGTGAGAGTTCGTGTTACATGGATCTAGTGATAATGGAGTAATGTTCAAACGGCTGCTGTGATATCTGGAACACTTGGTGGGGTTAGTGTTGTGGAGTTGAGCTCTTATCTAGGAGGCTGATTTAGGAAGGTGCAATCAAAATGATCTTCGATAACGTTAGGCATAATGGAAATAGTGTGATGGTAACAGCTTGATAAAATATTAAAAGTTCTTGCAGAATGTGCACACTACACACAAACATCTAATCTTTTATACATAAGTTATGAGAGTGTGGTAAATATTGGATTGTTGTGTCTGTATATTTGAATGTTAGCTGCAGAGTACAAAGTAAGAATTTTGCATTAAAATAGTCCCCTTCACAACTTCAGGATCTCCCAGAGCACTTCATAGCCACTCAAATACTTTTGATGTGAAGTCATCGTCAGAATTAAGGAAATACAGCAGTCCAATTGTATACAGTAATTATTCCACAAACAGCAATGAGATAAATAATCAGATAATGTGTTATACAGAATGTTGGTTGAGGAATAAATGTGGCAAGAAACCAATTATCACCACTTAGGTCCTATTTCTATATAATTAACAGGAGCCACCCCATATCCAACAGTCTCCCCCGCAAGTGTTCACACTGGCGCAGGATTAGTACTCCTTTTGAAAAAAGTGAACTTGGCGGAAGGGCTTCTGTGGGGAGCCGAGGAGGTGAGTAGCCATCTTTGCTCACAAGCAAAGAGCCCAGGACAACTGGACTTCCCAGTGCTCGGCAGGAGGTGGGGGACCCTCGGCTGGGGTGGCGAACCCCGGCTGAGGGTCAGGGACCCTCCGCAGAGATGGGCCGCCATGGGAGGGTGGGGAGGAGGCAGTGGGGGACAACTGGGGGGCACCTGAGCTTGGCTCCACTATGCCAACCCCTGGATCATGTTTACCTGTCCCAGGGGCAACCCTTGCCCCTGCCCGTCTGCCCCGCTGACCACCCATAACCCCCACCGACTGCTGGGGCCTCTGGCCATGCGGCTGAAGGATATTTCTAATAGGGAATTGGCAACCATGGTTAAGTGAGCACTTTATACAATCCAAGTGGATTTCCGTGTGTGGGCGGGTGATGTAGCATGTGGGTGTCATTGCCTAGCATCCCAATCACACCTTGATACATGGACACTGTACCTGCACACCGCGGGAGACAACACCACACACGCAACAATCAACATATGAACATCCAGGGGATGGGACACAGCCCCGGGGACATGTCCACGGCCAGAAGGTGAGTGGGTGCCAGGGGGAGGAGAGATGCCTGGAGAGATGGGTCAAGGTTTCAGAGGTCAGCCTGCATTGCGGAAGAAGGTGACAGAAGCTTCATACTGGTTGTGCATAAGGGTGTTTATTGTGTTTGACAATTCCCCACTATCCAATGGTGCTGCCCCCTCCCCCAACCCTCTCATCCCCTACCAGTGATACTCGATGTGCTTTGCCTTCCTAGCTCTATCACTACATCTACGTGTGTCCCCATGATGCACATCTGAGGTGGAAGCAGCCAGCTGCTTGTCTCACCCCGTGGCCTTTGATACCCCTGGTGGGCTTCCTCTGGGTGATCTGGGGCCAGAGGGTACTGGCTGACTTGTCGGCATGCACATCATTCCTCCAGGTTCCTCACCTCTGCTGCATCCGCCAGCCTCCGCGTCGGTGACCGCTCTGTCCTTGGCCACACCGGTCACCTTTAGGGCACACGCCTCGAAAGTGGTGCGGGTTCTTAAGTCTGGCAAACCACTGCGAGTCTGGGCCCTCTCCCGGCGATTGTGGGTGAGCTTTTCCTGAGGAGACGCAGAGAGGGTACCATTAGCCACACACATGGTTCACAGTGGTGGGAGGGAGGGGAGGGCTGGAGGGAGGGTTGGGGGGATTGAGGGGTGGGGGGGTAGACACTCCCGTGGGGTTGGAAAGTTCTCGGTGGAAGGGAGGGGCGGGGTGGTATCTACTCACTAGTGCCCGGTTTAGGCCATTGACCTTCCTTCGCTGGAGGCCAGTCCTCCTGGTCACACTCCCGGCCCTCACAGTTTCCCTTGGCCCAGGCAGCACTGGCTGCCCTATGGCTAACCCTCCTGGACCCTCGGGGGAACAGGACATCCCTTCTGGCCACCACTGCGTCTAGCAGCCTCTCCAGTTCAGCATCCCCGAATCTTGAGGCTGGTCTCCCTGTCACAGTTCTGGTGGGTTTACTAGGTTGTGGTAGCTGCAGCTAAATGTACAATTTTATTGTGTGATCAGGTGGGAAATTAATTGATATTTGTGCCTCGGACAACCATTCCATCAAATAGTTCAGTGGCGCTGACATGTCACATAGACGTTGGAAGCCGGCAGTTTGGAACTGAGTGAGGTGAGCTTAATCAGGCTTTTCCTTTGAACGAGATGCAAAGCATTTGAGGTATAAAATCTGCCACCTATGTTCACAGTGGGGTGAAAAGGAAATTAGGATGAAAGTAAAGCTGTGAAACAGCACAATATGAACATTGGTGCCTATGTGATTGATAGGTTGAATTAAAATTCCTTTAACTATTGCTTTTAATGGAAATGCACTTCCATTTGAAATAAACAAGTCAATGGACTTGAATTTAAACTTGCAGGCGAGCTCTCAGCAGGGAGGCTGGTAGCACTTTGAAAATCTAGACGCTTCAGCAGTGTGTTTATCACTGGCCTTTTAACCAAACTACTGCATTTGCATCTAACTCCTGGGTTTCTCAACCAATGAAAGTAAGTGCGGTGATGACTGGTGGCAGACTGTCATGCAGATTCTGCAAGGATGGGACTTGAAGGATTGTAGAGACCTCCAAGCAGAGCTGGAGCTGGAAACGGAGGATCAATGTGGCAAGGCAGCGCAGCACTTCAAAGTGCGCCTCTGGACATAATACTGCAGGATATTAGGGCCGACCGGGTGGAAGGAGGTTGCCTCCGAGAGCAAGCAGACAAGTTTGGAGATTGCAGAGGAACTTAGCAGCAGCTGAGTGGTACCTCACTCCTGGATATCGAGTTAAAAGATGTTTAATGACCTGATCAGGGCAGGAATGGTGAGTGACATTTCACATTTCAAGAACAAACTCCTCGCTCTGCCTTCCCAGCTTTATTCCGCACACCACTGCTCAGACCAGCTCACCAGTTCACCCATCCCTCTTGCTGAGACACCTCCTCACATCTCCACCTGTGAGCAATCACTGGCACTCACCCTCATCCTTATTGCTATGTTACATTTATCCCTCACAGTGACCCTTCGCAAATATTTCCCTTTTATCTTAATACATTCCACTCCTCACACTCTTAACTCTCCTCCTTATTTCTTTACAGGAGCAGAGAGCACAGAACAATAGGGAGAGGCAGAGAACTGACCATTGCCATTCAGTCAGCTCCACTTTAACAACTGCACAGGAGGCAGCACAGGATCATTGGAGATGAGATCTCCCAGCTACCCGGTGACAGAATTAAACATCTCACAGCCAAATGGCATCCAACACTTAGTCATATTCACTGATGTGCAGGCTATGATCATTTGCATCATGGTAACTTGGAACCCTCTTCACCTCGCAAAGTCTAAATCATGACTTTAACCTCCCACAAGTCCCTCAGGAGCTGGTGTAGGAGGAAACTGAAGATTCCTTACAGGTGGTCATTCATTCTGATTCATGCACCCTACATTAGCTCAAATACATACATCTCGTTGGGTCATCAAGACAACTGGGGTTGAAGATGATGACAGCAGTGAAGAGCCTCTGTCCGACGACACAGTTCTCAAAACTCTGTTTCGCTGTATGCAACTCTGAGTCTTGGGTGGTGGTTGGGGAGTGCCCAGCATAAAGGACTGTTATGGAGCAGCAGCAGAGAAAGTTTGAGGTTCTTCCAGCATCTGCAACCGCGCTGCATTGCACACAATTAGAGAGAAATTGGAAGAGTCTGTTTCTAGCAGGAGTTTCAAGTATTCACACTGATGCCCACCTACATGGAGGAACAGATGTTATAGACAACTGAGTGTATACTGGCCTTGACTCGGGTAACACGGTAGCACAGTGGTTAGCACTGTTGCTTCACAGCTCCAGGGTCCCAGGTTCGATTCCCGGTTTGGGTCACTGTCCGAGTGGAGTCTGCACGTTCTCCCTGTGTCTGCGTGGGTTTCCTCCGGGTGCTCCAGTTTCCTCCCACAAGTACTGAAAGATGTGCTGTTAGGTGAATTGGACATTCTGAATTCTCCTTCCGTGTACCCAAACAGGCGCCGGAATGTGACGACCAGGGACTTTTCACAGTAACTTCATTGCAGTGTTAATGTAAGCCGACTTGTGACAATAAAGATTATTTAAAAAATTAAGCTGCGCACTCATCCAAAACAGGCTTAAAGCATGACGGAAATGCAGCTAAATGCTCCCCAGATTTTGTCTAGCAGGGAGGGTAGGGGCAGGGCTCATGGAAGTGGGTCTGTGCTCAAACTGCTTCCATTTCTGACGCCGTTCCTTCGGCCCCCTTCAGAGCCTCGCCTCTGTGCTCATGACCGAATCTTTCCCTGCTCAGGTGCAGTCCATGCAATGTTTGGCGTGGCTCTCATAGGTTTCTCATTCGCCATGATCATCTGAGATGTCAGAGCAATGAATGAGCAGCCTGCCTGCAGCTCTGCTGAAACCAATAGGTAAGATCAAATGGGTGTAATTGGGAGGAAAAGATAATGGATTTCTATTGCACTAAGGTGTTCACTTCAGTGGTGCATGTTAATAATAATAATCACTTATTGTCACAAGTAGGCTTCAATGAAGTTACTGTGAAAAGTCCTGAGTCGCCACATTCCGCTGACTGTTCGGGGAGGCCGGTACGGGAATTGAACCTGCGCTGCTGCCTTGTTCTGCACTACAAGCCAGCTGTTTAGCCCACTGTGATGATGTTTATGCATCATAGAATTTATTTCATTGCTTCATTATCCCATCTTTCTCATTTTCGCTTGCTGCGTGCCAAGGGGTTTTCTGTTTTGTGAAGGCTGGTATGATAAGTTACAGGTAAATAGTTGGTATTTGTGAAAGGGATCGATTGTTGATTGTGGGACTGCTTTATACTGAGACCTGGAGTGATGTAGGTTCAGAATTTGTGTGTCAAATGGCAGCACTGCCTCTGATTAACTGAAAGGTGCATGAATTAGATTGTCTTGGGCAGCCCTGGCAGCTGTGTGTACAAAAACTGATACTCCTCCACCTGCAAAAAGCCAAGGCACTTGACAGCCTTTCTCTTCTTGAAGCTCCACTTGTCGCGCTGTGCAATTTTGTGAAAGGCACAGCAGACCACCACCATCCTGAAATCCCCAGCCAGTGCATGCTGAAGGGCACCTGGATCAGACTTTCAACCTCCTAATTACTTTCTATATTACAGCCCTGACGCACATGTGTCTTCTGTTGTACCTTTTCTGGGCATCAGTATTTTGGTTCCTTTCAGGCATTATTTATCATGTATTCAAAGGGTGATCCTCATCCAATTACGTTTGTTGGAGGTGCGAAGATCTGTGCGAGGTTTGGCTGACACAGACTGATCACATCATGACAGCTCCTTGGAAATCTTGCACAGACCTGCTTGATGATCTTCTGATAGTTGGAGACTGGCTGAACATTGATGGAGTGGAATTCCTTTCATGTGATGAAGATTCCAGGGTGATCTGGAGGTACTTTGCTTTGGCACATATACAGTCAATGCCTCCCTAGACCTGTGGGATGTCAGCCAGAGTAGTAGATCCCAGAGCCTGCTCAGTCTGAGGCCTCGTCGGTTGAGAAGTGCACATGAAGTGATAGCCCTGGGAAACATGGTATTTTACACCTGTGCGATGCCCTTGCAGAGAGCACATTGCGAAATGCAACAGATAGCCCCAGCAGATCTCTGAAAGGAGCCAGAAACAAAAGGGCTGTGGCAGCTTTTTGATAGCACTGACAACGTGTGTCTACCTGATCCACTTACGAGCTACATGCAACTCTGTGTTCATCCTCTCTGTCCCTTGGGATAACAGAAAGTAGAGAAAAAGGTCACTGATGCTGTGCTGGTGTTGCTCCTGCTGCAGCAGCTATTATTCCTGCTGATAGTCCTCTTGTTCCTCTTCAGAGATCCAAACTAGAGTTGAATAAGCTGTTCCCATGCTGTTGTGAGTACTGGCAGCTGGGGCATTAGACAGTCAAAAAGTCCAAGGTAATAAAAATAACCTGAGTTGTTGGAAATCACCTCCAAAACAGTGAAAACATATACTCAGAACATAGACAGGGAAGCGCGTGCCCCATCGAATCACATTGTACCGTCAGATCACCTTGTTTTTCCTGGTGAGTTTTAGAAAACCTGAGCACACAAAGTTAAATTCAGATTGGGGGGTTAAAGAGTCAGTTAATGAACAATTTTCTTGTTAATAAAATACTTGGCAGATCCACCTATCCCACTGCTGCTTCCCGTATATTGTAGATCACACTCGGGTGAAAAGTCAACATCAGCAAGTTCCTGTTGGCTTCTTCAACATGCTGGCACTCAAACACCCACCCACCTTGTCAGATTGAAATAATATAAGTTACAATAATTATTGCAGGAATTTCATATGAATGTTAAGTAGTCATGCACTAATATTCTCACAAAATTTCAAAGCTTTTGATCTTTGCTTTAATAATTATTAACTTGGATTTTGCGGTCTCAATCATAGCAAAACTATCATTATTGGCCCATGAAACTGACAGCAACTTCAGGAGCGTGCACATGTGCAATATAATGTGGAAATCCAAAAGCTATTATCAGTGATTCAATGCTCCTCTCATGGCGGGTGGGGTCGTGACCCCCCCAACCCCACCACCTTCACCCCTATCCAAAAATGCAGCCAATGGAAATCATTGGAATGACGAGAGCTTCTACTCACATTACACTGTTAGTTTTGTTGTGAAAGCCTCTTGAAAAACGTGGGACTCGATTCACCGTCCCGCCTTACCAGATTTCTGGTTCAGCACACCGGCGGGATGCTCCATTTCGCCGGCTGGCCAATGGGGTTTCCCGGGCTGCCGGCAAAACGGAGCATTCCGACGGTGAAGAATCCAGCCCTTGATATCTGTTGAATGAGGTGTAACTTGGTTTTTAACTGCGTAATATCTTCATAATTATTGCTGACCACCCTCTCTCACCTTGAGAGGCTGATTTTATATTTGTGGGACGTCTGGGGCACGATTCTCCGCCACCCCGCCGGGTCGGAGAATCGCTGGGGGCTGGCGTGAATCCCGCCCCCGCCGTGTCCCGGATTCTCCGCCACCAGAGATTCGGCGGGGGCGGGAATCACGCCGTGCCGGTCGGCGGAAATCGCGCTGGTCGGCGGGCCCACCCCCGGTCCGCGGTGGGCCGAAGACCGGCCGCTGTCAACCCACGCTAGCCGGCGTGGATTGAACCACCTTTCGAATGGCGGGACAAGGCGGCGCGGGTGGGCTCCGGGTTCCTGGGGTGGGGAGCGTCGATCTGGCCCCGGGGGGTGCCCCCACGGTGGCCTGGCCCGCGATCGGGGCCCACCCATCCGCGGGCGGGCCTGTGCCGTGGGGGTGCTCTTTTCCTTCCGTCTTCGCCATGGTCTTCACTATGGCGGAGGCGGAAGAGACCCCCTCCACTGCGCATGCGCGGGGATGCCGTGAGCGGCCGCTGACGCTCCCGCGCATGCGTCGCACGGCAAAGTAATTTCCGCGCCAGCTGGCGGGGTGCCAAAGGCCTTTCCCGCCAGTCGGCGGGGCGGAAATTACTCCGGCGCGGGCCTAGCCCCTCAAGGTGAGGGCTCGGCCCCTCAAGATGCGGAGAATTCCGCACCTTTGGGGCTGCGCGATGCCGGACTGATTTGCGCCGCTTTTGGCGCCAGTCGGCGGACATCGCGCCGATTGTGGAGAATCCCAGGAATGGTAGGCCTAACATACGATGAACGTCTGAGGATCCTGGGATTATATTCATTGGCGTTTAGGAGGTTGAGGGGAGATCTAATAGAAATTTACAAGATAATGAATGGCTTAGATAGGGTGGACATAGGAAAGTTGTTTCCATTAGCAGGGGAGACTAGGACCCGGGGGCACAGCCTTAGAATAAAAGGGAGTCACTTTAGAACAGAGATGAGGAGAAATTTCTTCAGCCAGAGAGTGGTGGGTCTGTGGAATTCATTGCCACAGAGGGCGGTGAAGGCCGGGACGTTGAGTGTCTTTAAGACAGAAGTTGATAAATTCTTGATTTCTCGAGGAATTAAGGGCTATGGAGAGAGAGCTGGTAAATGGAGTTGAAATCAGCCATGGTTGAATGGTGGAGTGGACTCGATGGGCCGAATGGCCTTACTTCCGCTCCTATGTCTTATGGTAATCCCTGATTAATACTCAGTCACTGAACTTCTATAGCCTCTGGGGTAGAGAATTCCAAAGTTTCACAACCTCCGTGTTAAAAACAAAACTCCGTCCTAATTGGCTTCCCCTGTATATTGGAATTGCGGTGGGGCTTCTCCGACCCCCTGCCAGGTCGGAGAATCCACGGGGAGAGGCGCGAATCCCACCCCGACGCCGGCTGCCCTATATTCCCGCGCTGTGTTTCAGGTGGCGGCGAGATTCTTGATATCATTGATATATATTGTGAACAGCTGAGTCCAGAGTATTGATTCTGAGGTACCCTGCTAGTCACAGCCTGCCAATGTGTGAATGGCACGTTAATTCCTACTCTCCAATTTTTGCCTGTTAACCAATGTTTAATTCATGCCCCCATTTTACCTCCAATCCAATGTTCTTTAATTTCGCTAGCCAGCCCAAATGAACAGGAACAGGAGGAGGCCATTAAGCCCTCCAGTTTTCTTTGCCATTTCATAAGATCATACTGATCTGATAGTAACCTCAAATGTGCATCCCGCCTATCCCCGATAAGCTTTCACCCCTTTGCTTCCCCAGAATCTATCCATCTCTGTCTTCAAACTATTCAAAGACTGCTTAAGACCACCTTTTCAGGAAGAGAGTTCCAAAGACTCACGGCCCTCAGAGAAAACATTTCACCACATCTCCATTTTAAATAGACAACCCCTTATTTTTAACAGTGACCCCTAGTTCTCGATTATCCGACATTCATCCTCACCACATCCACCCTGTCAATACCCCTCAGGATCTTTATAATTTCAATCAAGTCATCTCTTACTCTAAACTCCAGTGGATACAAGTCTAGCCTGTCCAATCTTTCCTCTTGAGATAACCCGCCCATTTCTGTATTAGTCTAGTAAACATTCTCTGAGCTGCTTCTAACACATTTACATCTCTGTACACAATACTCCAGTGTGACCTCACTAGTGCTCTGTACAACTGAAGTTTAGCCTCCCTACTTTTGTAGGCCTGGCATTGCTACCTTTCTAGTTAACCAGATGGTGGGTTCGTTCCTTGGACTGCTTCTTACTCATTGGAATGTATCTATTCTGTGTATTCTGAAATATCCCCTCAAATGTTTCTCACTGCATCTCTGCTGACCTATCCCTTAACCTGATATGCAAATTCACTTTAGCCAGCACTGCGTTCATGCCCTCATAATAGCCCTTATTTAAGTTTAAAAACATTGTCTCAGACCCACTCCTCTCTCCCTCTAACGGGACATAAAATTCAATCATAATATGGTTGCTGCTATTTAGGGACACCTTGACTAATTACTCCCATCTCCTTGCAGAATACCAGGTCTAGTATAGCCTGCTCCATGGTTCACTCCAGAACATGCTGTCTAAGAAACCAACTCGAAAACATTGAAGGAACTCTAATCTCATCTGTTGATTTACTGTTAGATTTGTACTCTCTCTCCCGTCCTATCACAATCTATTTTTCATTTCCCATAATAATACCTCTCCTTTGCCTTGCCTCTGCTCTTTGATTTACCACACTATGCCATTGGTAACTACATGGACCATGACAATTGGTTCCTCTCCTTCCACTGCAATTTCCTTTCCAGACCTTAAGTACATGGCTTGCAAGGAAACCGGTCCCAGTACATTCAGGGTGTAGACTTTTCTAATGGTACAGACCCCACTTTTCTGAGCACGGGTGCCAATGCCCTACAAACCAGAACCCACTTCTCCCACACCTGTCTTTGAACCACGCATTCATCTCTTTAGCCTGATTTATCTGATGCTAATTTGCACATTGCTCAGCCAATAATCCAGAGATTGTGCCCTTTGAAGTTCTGCTTCTTAATTTGGTGCCTAGGTCCTCATACTGACGATGCAGAATGTCCTTTTTTGTCCTGCCTATGTCATTGACAACGACATGGATCATGACAATTGGGTCCTCTCCCTCCTACTTCAATTTCTTTTGCAGACCTGAGCAAATGTCCCAGGAAACACAGCCATCTGGACTCATGCTTTCTGCTGCTGAGAGTGTTGTCAATCTCTCTGACTATATTATCCCCTACTACCACTGCGTTCCATTACGCTCTCCCAACTTGAATGGCTTCCTGTACCACGATGGCACGGTCAGTCAGGTCATGTCCAAACAAGCTGCAAAAACCTCAGACCTGTTGGGCAGTTGTAAAGGTTGAGGCCCCCGTGTACCTGCCCTCCGAATCCTCTTACCTGCCTCACTCGCAGTCACACTCTCCTGCCCCTGACCAAATCAAAAGACCCTTCCCGAAGAGCCGTGACTGCCTCCTGGGACAAAGAATCAAGGTAACTTTCCCCTCCCTGATATGTCGCAGTGTCTGTAATTCAGCCTCCAGCTCATAAACTCTGAGCCGAAGCTGCTTGAACTTCAAACCCTTCCGGCAGGCGTGTATGCCCTGGATCAAACTGGCGTCCAGGAGCACCCATATACTGCCGCTGTGACACATCACCTGCCCTGCCATCCTTAATGTGTTCTAATGATCTATTTATTTATTTTATTCATTTACATTTTTTACTTTTGTTTTTATTTATTTAACCTTCCCACCAGTTGCTAGACTATTTTGAACCTTAGGAATAGAATAAACCTCAGTCATTTACCTTGTACTCACCAAATCAACAGTGTTTTCTCCTGGAGCAGAGTAAGACCACTTCCTGAAGGCTGAGAATGCTAGAAAGCAAAAAGCAAGAGAGCACCTCTTTCTCTTCCTTCTCTAACTCCCTTCATTACCCTATTCCCAGCACTCTATTCCAAGTTGCACTTCTTGCGGTAAACCTTCTTAAAGTACATCTTTTCCCTGAAGAACTGAATTCCCATTTTGAACCAAATTCACAAATATACTCACAAATTTATAGGCCTTCTCTTTGAATCCGGTACAATCCTTAACATCCTTTGTTAGTCATGAATGACTGACTTTATTTTGGGGGTTTTGTGCCTTGAAAGAATGTATAGTTGCTGTAAACAATGTAATAATTCTTTAAAGACTATCGATTGCCTGTCTACCGTGACACCTTTTAATGTATTTTCCCAATCCACCTCCGCTAACTTTCTCACACCTTCATAATTTCCTTTGTTCCAATTTAACACTCTGATTTCAGATTGAACTACTTCACTTTCAAACAATGTAAAATGTAAAATTATATCATGTTATGTCCATTTATCCCGAAAGGATCTTTTGCAAGATTACTAATGAGCCCTTTATCGTTACACAATGCTCGATCAAATATATCCAATTCTCTGGTAAGTCCCTCAACATACTGCTTTCGAAAACCATCCCAAACGCACTGCAGAAACTCGCCTTCCATAGCTTTAGTGCTCATTAGATTTGCCCAGTCTGTGTGCAGATTGAAGTCACCCATAATTACTGTATAACCCATGCTACATGCTCCTCTAATCTCCTAATTAATTCATGCCATACACTACCATTACCTTTTGGTGACCTATAAACAGCTCCTATCAATGTTTACTGCCTCTTGCTGTTTCTTATGTTAAAAATCCCGTTGATGTTATCTCCAAGAGTGTCTCGAAACCCCGAAGGATAACTTGATACACTGGTTCTTAGTGCTGTATATTTATTTGGAATATTGTGAGGAACAAATAACAACCCAGTGAGGAACCAGTCCAGTCATTGTGTAAACAATGAATAAAGAATATTTATTAACATAAAAGAAAAGTGAAAACACATGACGGAAGACTAATACACACTGTGACATTAGTATGTTAATACCTAAACACCCAGTATTACCTGAATAATAATAAACTTCATTAGTGTCGCAAGTAGGCTTACGTTAACACTGCAATGAAGTTACTGTAAAAATCCCCTCGTCGCCACACTCCAGTGCCTGTTCAGGTGCATTGAAGGAGAATTCAGAATGTCCAATTCACCTTACAAGCACGTCTTTCGGGACTTGTGGGAGAAAACCGGAACACCCGAAGGAAACTCACCCAGACACAGGGAGAACGTGCAGACACTATACAGACAGTGACCCAAGCCGGGAATTGAACCCAAGTCCCAGGTGCTGTGAAGCAACGGTGCTAACCACTGAGCTACCGTGCCGCCTCTTGTTCCCAAAACATACACACATTCCCTGAAATCACCGAGGCATGGCATTCCCAAGTAACATTGATTATTTGTAACTCTATATGTCAAATCCAGTTAATAGTTACCACACAATACCGCTTAGATGACCAAGTTTGGGAAAACATCTCTCCCTGGTTCAGTGAAGGCACAAAACTGTGTCTTTTAGAGGAGAATATCTGCAATTTGTAGTGTAGATCCCTGTGGATTTGGCTGTCTACATCTCTCAAATTCCTTGCCTTTAGAAGTTATCACTTGTATCGCCCAGATATTCCTCTATCTGGGAAAGAATGTTCCTGCTCTGCCCATTCACACCTCAATACTGCATGCATTCAGGTAGAGTGGCCTTAACTTTATCTTTTTGACATTCTGATTTCAGAGCCTAGTTCATTCTCACTTTTTCGCCCACCTTCTAACCTCACATGCTAGTCTACTTCCTGTGACCAGCATTACTTCCATTCAATTTGAATTGCCCCTCGGGGTCTCACCCCCAGATAAGCTTGTTTAAACCCTCCCCAATTCCCCTGTGAGGACATTAGTCCCAATCCTGTTAAAGTGTAACCTGTCCATTGTCTGTAGGTCCCACCTGCCCCAGAGCCACCCCCAATGCCTCAGAAATCGTAATCTTAATTCTCCAGCTACGCGTTTAATCGTTTCCTACTCCTATTCCTATGTTTATTAGCATGAACATTGGGAGTAATTCTGAAATTGCTATTCTTGGAGACCTGCTTTTTAAATTTCCTTCATAACTCCCTAAAATCTGCTTTAAGGACCTCTTTGTACCTATGCCATTGGTATCAATGTGGACCACAACCTCCGGCTGTTCAACCTCTTCCAGTAGGATGTTCTGCAGCTGCTCCCTGCCATCCTTGACCCTGGCATTAGAGACGCAACACACGAAGCTGGAGTCATGCCTCCTGTTGCAGAAATGCCTGTCAGATCCCCTGACCTTTGAATTCCCTATCTCTATTTCTCTTCTACTCTTCTTCCGCCCCTCGTGTCGACTTGAGCCACCCATGATGCCATATGCTCTGGCTGCACTATCCTGAGGACCACCGCCTTCACCAGTATCCAAAATGGAAAACCGAGTAGCAAGCAAGATAGAATTAGGGAACACCTGCACTATTTGCCTGTTTCTCTTAGACTGCCTGACTGTCACCCATTCCCTCTCTGCCTGCAAGCTCCTCATTATGATCACCTCCCTAAACATGATATCCACATAATTCCCGCCTCGCCGATACACCACAGTTGAAGAAATTCCCCTTATCTCTGTCCTAAATGGCCTACCCCTTATTCTGAGATTGTGTCCCCTGGTTCCAGATCCCCCCCCACAGTCAGGGGAAACATCCATCCTGCATCTTGCCCGTTGAGCCCTGTAAGAATTCTGTATGTTTAAATTAGGTCACCTCTCATTCTTCTAAACTCTAGCAAATATAGACCCAGTCATCTCTTTCTCTCTCATATGACAATCCCACCATCCCAGAGGTCAGTCTGGTGAACTATTGTTACACTCCCTCTATGGTAAGTTTTTCCTTCCTTCGGTCACAACATAGCAGGTGCAATCTTACCAAGACTCTATACAGTTGTAGCAAGACTTTATTACTTCTGTACTCAAATCCTCTTCAATTAAAGACCAACATACCATTCATCTTCCTAATTGCTTGCTACACCTGCATGTTAGCTTTCAGTGATCAAGGACACCCAAGTTCTTGTGGAAATCAACACTTCCCAACACTTTACTGGGCAGCACGGTAGCAATGTGGATAGCACAATTGCTTCACAGCTCCAGGGTCCCAGGTTCGATTCCGGCTTGAGTCACTGTCTGTGCGGAGTCTGCACATCCTCCCTGTGTGTGCGTGGGTTTCCTCCGGGTGCTCCGGTTTCCTTCCACAGTCCAAAGATGTGCAGGTTAGGTGGATTGGCCATGCTAAATTGTCCTTAGTGTCCAAAATTGCCCTTAGTGTTGGGTGGGGTTACTGGGTTATGGGGATAGGGTGGAGGTGTGGACCTTGGGTAGGGTGCTCTTTCCAAGAGCTGGTGCAGACTCGATGGGCCGAATGGCCTCCTTCTGCACTGTAAATTCTATGAAATTCCCATTGCTACGAAAATACCTGATTGGCAGCTGTGGTTACTCACATTAAATCTAACTTTTATTGCAGCGAGCCAGCTTACAAATTGAATTGGAGATAATTTTCTGTAAGCTTTATTATTATGTTGCAAAATCCTGCTATAATGATCATAAATCCTATTTTCTGTTGAAAGGACAGAATGAATATAAGCATAAAGCATCTAAAAGTTCTTCTCATCTCTTGCTTTTATTGATTGGTAGACCGAAGAGGAAATTGTATAATGGGCAATACTGTTGTGTTCTTTGTTTTAGTTCTTTCACGATGGTGAAGGTTGTGGTGCTAACAAAGCACAGCAAACTATGTTTAATAAAAAAGCTAATTTATTACACTACACTGAATTAGATTTGAACATATTACTAAGGAATTTGTTAAGTAAAGATTGCACTATACATCTACACTATTAACTATACTACTAATTCAACTATCTCACAACTACTCTGTCTTGCTGTCTTCCACTCGCTCCATCTATCTCCCAGAAGTCAAGGAGGCATGTGATATTTATATGGTTGCTCCATAGTACTATCTAGTGACTGGACTAGTAACATTACAGCAACCCTTTATGTACTTTACAATATCCACATATTGTGACAAATAGGACCTTTTCTTTTTGAGTGCTACTGGAATTAGAAAAGTGTAGGAATGTGAGGAGGCCACTCTACCCTCTAATCTACCAATGAGTGAGACCATGTCTGATCTGTAACCCAACTCTTTATACCTCTCTTTGCCCAATAACCTTTTGATAACTTTGAACAACAAAAATCTAACAATTTTAGATTTAAAGTTGGCAGTTGATCCTGCACCACTTGACATTTGGGGAGGAGTTCCAAACTCCTCCCACCATTTGTGCGCAGAAATGTTTCCTCCGAAAAGCTCGGATTTTTAGATAATGCCCCCCCAGTCCTCGATTCCCCGACCAGTGGAAAAGGTTTCTCTCTAATCTGTCAGACCACCGCAACATCTTGAAAACTTTGATGAAATCACCTCTCAGTTTTCTAAATTCCAGGGAATACAATAATACTTTTAGTAATCTCTGAATATATTCTTCCTCAATCGTAGTGCCTAGGATTGCTCATGATGCTCAAGGTGTGGTCTAACCAGGACCGCAGAAGCATGACTTCTACGATATAAAGGCCAGGTTTCCATCAGTCATTTTGATCCTGAGAATGAATTTTAAAAGATTGAATTTTTACATTTTTGAAGACTTTCTTCCAAGTCAACTTGTAAAATAATGTTGAAGACAGACATTCCACTTGTATGAATACTGGAAAGTCGAATTAATTAGAGACATCCACAGAACTATTTCTAAATCCTAATATTGAATTGCCAACCATACCCCACAAATTCTATTTAATTTTTTTTTTAAGTTCATGTTTTACGAGATGTGGCCTTTGCCGGCTAGGCCAGCATTTGTTGCCCTTGAGAAGATGGAGTGAACTGCCTTCTTGAACTGCTGCAGTTCATGTGGAGTGTAGGTACACCCACTGTGCTATTAGGGAGGGGGTTCCAGGATTTTGGTCCAGTGACAATGAAGGAGGTGTGATATATTACCAAGTCAGGATGGTGAGTGACTTGGAGGGGATCCTCCAGGTGGTGATGTTCCCAGGTACCTGCTGCCCTTGTCCTTCTAGATGGTCTTGATCATGTGTTTGGAAGGTACTGCCTAAGGAGCCTTGGTTAATTTCAGCAGTGTATCTTGTAGATGGTACTATCATGATCCCAGACCAGACCCCAGCAGTGACTAGGACACTGGACTGAAGCCTCAATATTTTAGTTTATTTTGTAAGACTGTGTGGAAAGAATATTTTGCTCCAAGGGTGATTGCACAAAGAAATAGGGACTTGGCATTTTAAAATGAAACTTTATTATTAACATGATATTAAGCTCTTTAACATCACACCCGGAAATAGTTTACAATTACCCCTTAAACAATACTACTCAATACAATAAATACAATACCCTTAATTACTGTCTCTATTCCCAATTAAACAACAAGAAAGATAAAAACATCCAGCTCTCAATACGTGCTTTCCAGAACACTTTTGGCTCCTGTTAGAACCACTGCATACTCTGGCTGGATGTCTTCAAAAAGCTGGTTCAACTGGTTTGTTTCAGCTTCTTCCTTGTCCTCTGGCAAGCCTGCACTACTTTAAATATTATAATCGTTTTAAACTATCCTACTGTGAGAGCAAAATACTTTACTTGTGTTTGTAAATAGATCTCTGAAGACAGAGGGCCAGGTTAATAGGGTGGTGAAAAAGGCATATGGTACACTTGCCTTTATCAATTGTGGAATAGATTACAAAAGCAAGGAAGTCATATTGGAGTTAAAAGAACATTCATAAAATCATAGAATTTACAGTGCAGAAGGAGGCCATTCGGCCCATCGAGTCTGCACCGGCTCTTGGAAAGAGCACCCTACCCAAGCCCACACCCCCACCCTATCCCCATAACCCAGTAACCCCACCCAACACTTAGGGCAATTTTGGACACTAAGGGCAATTTAGCATGGCCAATCCACCTAACCTACACATCTTTGGACTGTGGGAGGAAACCGGAGCACCCGGAGGAAACCCACTCACACACGGGGAGAACGTACAGACTCCGCAGAGACAGTGACCCAAGCCGGGAATCGAACCTGGGACCCTGGAGCTGTGAAGCAATTGTGCTAACCACTATGCTACCGTGCTCCAAAGCTGGAATACTGTGTGCAGTTCTGGTCACCACATTATAGGAAGTACATGATTACACTGGAGGGGGTGCAGAGGCGATTCACCAGGATGTTGCCAGGGACGGGACATTTAAGTTATAAAGTGAGGTTGGAGAGGCTTGGGTTGTTTTTGCTGGAGCAGAGAAGACTGAGGGACAACCTGATTGAGGTGTACAAGATTATGAGGGGCATGGACAGGGTGGATTGGGAACAGCTGTTCTTAGTTGAAGGGTCGGTTAAGAGGGGACGCAAGTTCAAAGTAAAGGGCGGGTGGTTAAGGGGGGATTTGAGGTTTTTAGCCAGAGGGTGATGATGATGTGGAATGCACTGCCTGGGAGGGTGGTAGAGACAGATTGCCTCACATCCTTTAAAAAATAACTCGATGAGCATTTGGCACATCTTAACATGGCAAATGGGAAGGGCAGCACGGTGGCGCAGTGGTAGCACTGCAGTCTCACGCGCCGAGGTCCCAGGTTCGATCCCAGCTCTGGGTCACTGTCCGTGTGGAGTTTGCACATTCTCCCCGTGTTTGCGTGTGTTTCGCCCCCACAACCCAAAGATGTGCAAGGTAGGTGGATTGAACATGCTAAATTGCCCCTTAATTGGAAAAAAAATAATTGGGTACTCTAAATTTATAATTTAAAAAAAAAAAACATGGCAAATGGGATTAAGATTGGCAGATCAGGTGGCTTTCAGACTCGATGGACCGAAGGGCCTTTTCATCACTATTTTTCTGTGATTCTGTGAAAATTGGGGGCAATAGGGAAGACATTTTTGTATTTTGGAAAAATTAAGTTCAAAAAAGTGCTGAGAACAATGGAATCGAAGATGAAAGGGAAAAGGGTATGTAGGAGAGATATTGAGCTGATTTGTGGTAGGCTGGGTGGGACAACCTCCAGGAAATAGTTCTGTGCTCATAGAAGGTGAAATTTGAGTCAGCCATCCAGCCAACTCGGAAACATTTTGGGCTGTGAAAAACAGTCTTGTTTTGAAGTTTCTTGCATTTCCACAGCAGAGTGGAAGTCAGTTGGAGGAGCTGTGTATTAAAGCAACACCATTTTGCCTTGGGTAATATTACTCTATTTTTATAGTGCAACATCAATAAGGGAGTGTTTCCTGGAAGATCTTTACTTTTGGGTCTGGCTAAGTAGGGAATCTTTTCGAGTAATGTTTTGTAAGATTAATTTTAACTGTGTAACTCATCTTGTATGCTTAAGCTTTCTTTTCTTGGTGTTAATAAATCTTTTATTTTCAATTTTTTTTTATCCCCAAAGTGTTACTGGGCTTCTTGCTGCTGAGATCAATACGTTTTGTTTTCATTTTCAGAATACTAAAGAAAGGAGTATGGCTCATAAGCCAGGTTTCCCTCTGGAATTTGCTGTGCTCATAACATTGATAACAGAAACTTTCTGTACTGTGGCATATAATAATTTCTTAACAGTAACACAGGTTTTGTAAGTTTTCATTGGAAAAGATAATTCCGTAAAAAGTGTGATCTTTTTTGCAAATACTGCTTTCTATTCGCTGTTATCTAAAACCACTCTAAAACCTATTTATATGAATAAACATTTGGTTTCCTGTCCTCCTATCTCCTAATTGTCTTCAGCATCATATTTAATGCCTGATTATGCTCCTGTGAAGAACCTTGGGACATTGTACTATATCAGGGGCACTATATAAATGTAAAATGTTACTGTTAACGCCAAGAAAAGTAACTGAGTAAACACCATTCCTAAATGAATACTGTAAAGCTGAAATAATAAGTTGCATTTCTCACTTGTCATGCAAGAGTGCCTTTAAGAAATGGTTGTGTAAGCAATGTACCTTTAAGAAAACAGTGATGTCAGAGAGTGGGTGGAGCTCAGCTCAGTTCAGCCATTTTGCAGTTTGGTTTTGCAGTTAGTTTAAAAAGTGCCTGGCTGGTTTTGCTGAGAGCAGCTACAAAGTGCCTGGCTGGTTTTGCTGAGAGCAGTTTAAAAGTAGAAAGCCAGTTTGAGACAGCAGCTTGAGAAGTTCTGGTTTGCTGTGATCTACTTGAAGGGCAAAAGCCAGGTTTGAGAAAGCAGCGTGGGTGTGTCTGGGGGTTTCCAGAGAGCTGCATGAAGAAAGCAAGGTGCTGGAACTGAAGTCACCCAAGCTAATGTATCTCTGCCATTCTACAGAAAATATATATACCCTTTAACCTGATGTGATACAGTTTAAAGGTGTTAAGTCTCTTGAAAGTTTGAAGGAACATTTTAAAGAGTTATTTACTGTTGCAATATTTTCTGAGTTATCTTTGAAGTAAGGGGTGTTAAGAGATCCACTGTTCATTTAAGATGTTAAGTTGAGTTCATGGAATAAACAGTGGTTTGTGTTTAAAAACCCACGTGTCCACAATTGTAATCCCACACCTAAGGAAAAGCCGCGTGCTCGGAAAAGCAACAAATCCATTAAAGGGTGAGGTTGATTGAAATTCATGATACCTTTTGGGGTTCTGAAAACGCCTCGCCCATAACAATTGGGGGCTCGTCCGGGATAAAAGTCTATCTATTGGATTGGCTTTTGTGAACTTAATGACAGTGAAGGATTGTTGCTTTTCCAGTGTGGTATTTTAGTTTAAGTGGGGAGAGTGTTGTGAACAATGGCTCTTTCAGAGGCTCAGAAGTTTTTGGGGGTGGGGAATGTTACACGTAGTATCTTACGGACAGAAACGAAAAGCAGACTGTGAAATTTGGCAAGAACATTGCAGTTAACATTACCTGACAAAATTTGAAAAGATGAGGTAATTATGGCAGCGGTTAACCATTTAAAGTTGCCTGAGATAGAGCGTGACGCATTGGAAATGGCATAATTGAAGTGGGTTGCAGCCAATGGAACTCACTCATAGTGATAGTATCTAAACGGTTATGTGTGGTCTATAGAAAGGTGAATGCAGATACAAGAACAAACTCTTATCCTGTCCCACCATTGAAGGATTGCATTGTGACAGTGGGACAATCTGCTTTTATTTCCAACTTCCAGACATGGAAAGAACATTTAAAACATCGTATGGAGTTCTTCGATCGACATCAGGTGGCGGGTTTGGTGATGAACCTAGCCGAAAGTGAATTTGGAGAAGCCCAAATCACTTTCCTTGAGGAGTTTCCGATACCCTCAAAACAAAGGGAGGCAATGCGATCTCTTAACATGAAAAAAAAAATCAAAAATGAATTGGATCGAACAGCTGTGCAAACGTTTTGTGGCGTGATTACTCCACTGATGGAATTGCTGAAGAATCGTAAAAAATTTCAATGGACAGCGGACTTTCAACAGGCATTTGACTGCCTGAAAGCTGTGATCACCAATGCTCCTGTATTGGAGAATTGCAAGGGACTCTGTGGTCAGATTGAACTAAAGTATCTGATTCTAAAGAGAAATGCTGAGGAGTAGAGGAATGGATGGATCGTGCAGAGACTTTGTTCAAAGAGACTGTCAATCGAGAAGAATTTCGGTTGGAGGAAGATGAACAAAGAAAAATGGACTATATTATTATACCTGTTTGCATGTGTTGTTTTTTAAAAAAACGAAAAGGTATATTTACTGTGTCCATTTCTTAGTGGATGGTGCAAAAGGGAAAAATGAAACCATCTTGAAGTTGATGGTTTATTTTTTTTTTCTTGGGGGGAGGTGTCATACGAGAGTTCCTTTAAGAAATGGATGAGTAAGCAATGTACCTCTAAGAAAACAGTTATGTCAGAGAGTGGGTGAGCTCAGCTCAGTTCAGCCATTTTGCAGTTTGGTTTTGCAGTTAGTTTAAAAAGTGCCTGACTGGTTTTACTGAGAGCAGCTACAAAGTGCCTGGCTGGTTTTGCTGAGAGCAGTTTAAAAGTAGAAAGTCAGTTTGAGACAGCAGCTTGAGAAGTTCTGGTTTGCTGTGATCTACTTGAAGGGCGAAAGCCAGGTTTGAGAAAGCAGCGTGGGTGTGTCTGGGGGTTTCCAGAGAGCTGCATGACGAAAGCAAGGTGCTGGAGCTGAAGTCACCCAAGCTAATATATCTCTGCCATTCTACAGAAAAAATATATATCCTTTAACCTGATGTGATACTGTTTAAAGGTGTTAAGTCTCTTGGAAGATTGAAGGAACATTTTAAGGAGATATTTACTGTTGCAATATTTTCTGAGTTATCTTTGAAGTAAGGGGTGTTAAGAGATCCAATATTTGTTTAAGATATTAAGTTGAGTTCATGGAATAAACAGTGTTTTGTGTTTAAAAACCCACGTGTCCATAATTGTAATCCCACACCTAGGGAAAAGCAACAATTCCATTAAAGGGTGAGGTTGATTGAACTCCATGATACATTTTGGGGTTCTGAAAACGCCTCGCCCATAACACACTGCTTTTTTTATATTAGCAATTGAAACATTGGGCAAAATCTAACGGTTTCCGGCATGACGCGGCTGGTAAATCTCGTAAGAAACCTCTCGCAGGATTTACCCGGCTCGTCACGCCTTGCGAGATCTAACGGGATCTCGCGATACGTTACGATCTGGATCCTGCCCACAATGGGCGGGATCCAGGTCTGACTAATTCATATATTAGTGTGCTGCAGTAAGCAGTGTGTTCCCCGCTGAGACCCTGAAATGAAGCAGAGTCCCGTTTGATAGTGGAGTCATTCTCGGCACTGCTAGTGCTGGGAAATTCTTGACTAATCGCGCTCAACACGGGACTCTGTTTTATTTCCGTTAAGTAACGCCCTTTTCAGTCTTATGAAACCTGAAAAACTGTTGAAGATGATCACAGCAGCATGGTGGAGCACTGCCTCAGTGTCTCAGAGTGGGAGGGTATAGGTTTGATCCTTTGCTGATCTGTGTTTCTGACCTTAGCCATAGCGTTAAGATATCGGGAATTCTAATACCAAGTGACGTTTGACTTCCCACACGCAGCTAGTTTGTGCAGTCATATTCAGAGGCCTCTAAGCGGGATGGCTGTGGACTTTCTGATACCAAGTCTTGGATGAGATAGAACATTTCCCAAGATAATATTGGCACAGCGAGCACTCTGCAACTGATCCCTGTACCTCTCCTGCTCACATAAGAATGAATCCCATTGTGGACAGTCATGGGGCCCAACTCAACTTCAAACCCAATATCCTATCGATCACCAAAATTACATGATTCCACTTCTCCACTGTTATCCTTATATCAGTTTCACTGCTGCTAACACTTCATCATATCTCATCGGTTCTCAATGCAATTTCTGCAATGTTTCCATGCCAATTTCTTCAATCTCGCACCTACATAAAGTACAATTCAGCCAAGAAGCTGCTGCACAAGTCTGATCTTCGAAATTCTGGCCCACTACCGCCCCTATCATCACCCAGTTCTATTGACTCGCTAAACTCATCCTGTTAAATTCACACTCTTTGGCAAGTTAATAAATACCATCACAAATTTGTTCCACCCGATCGTTGCAACCTTCACCAGTTTTATGCCATAGTGATCACTTTCCTGACTGAAATCTTGGGCATTCCTTCTCACCCTTCCTCCCACTCTTGGTGCCTTCCTTAAATCTCTCTCATTAAAGCTCTTGACCTTGCCTTTTCTGTCAACAAAATCTTTAAAATCTATCTCTATAGTCACTTTCCCAAGTTACTTTCCAGCTCTGTACAACATCTGGCAATATTTGACCAATTAAATACATACGTTGGTTCTGACTTCATAAAGGAGGACACAAATAACATACCAGAAATGTTGGAACACAGGGATAGAGGAACTGAAGGAAATCAATATTAGTAGGGAAGTAGTCTGGGGGAATTGATGGAATTGAAGGCCAATACATTTTCACAGTCTGATAATCTACATCCTAGAGTACTTAAGGAAGTGGCCCTAGATATAGTGGAATCATTGGTAGTCATCTTCCAAGATTCTATAGACTCCAGAACAGTTCCTGCAGATTGGAGGGTAGATCATGTAACCCCACTATTTAAAAAGGTAGGTAGAGAGAAAACAGGGAATTATGGACTAATCAGTCTGACCTCACTAGTGGGGAAAATTCTAGAGTCCATTATAAATGATTTAATAGCAGAGCACTTGGAAAACAGTGGCAGGATTGGACAGAGTCAGCATAGATTTATGAAGGGGAAATCATACTTGATAAATGTATTGGAATTCTTCGAGGATATAACTAGTAGAGTTAACGAGGGGGAGCCGATGGATGTGGTTTACAGAACTTTCAGAAGGCTTTCGACAAAATCTCACATAAGAGATTAGAGTGTAAAATTAAAGCTCATGGGATTGGAGGTAGTGTTTTGAGATGGATAGAAACTGGTTGTCAGACAGGAAACAAAGAGTAGGAATAAATGGGTTTTAGTGGGGTACCGCAGAGATCGGTGCTAGGACCCCAGCAATTCACAATATATAGTAATGATTTAGATGAGGGAACTAAATGTAATGGATGCAGTACTCTTGACAGTATAATTTCTGGCTCGAAAATCTGTGCGAACAGCCGGCGCGAATCTGATCGGAATCTTCCCATAATTAGTCATTTCTATGGGGAGGGACATGATTTGCAGCAGCATTTAGAGGGCCGAGCCCAAACATGCCAGCAGGTGCCCTGATCTCAAAGTCAAGTGATAGTTCCCATTGTCCCCCACCAAAACCATGGACATCGTGATCCCCCACAGACAAAGGGAATGAGCCAAACCCTTGATCACAGAGGGAAAGCCCCCCCACAACCACCACTAAATGTTCCAGTAACCCCCCCCCCCCCCCCAGGGCACTGTCCTGTCACATCCCCGACCACCCGGAGCTACTAAGGCCTTTGAACTCCCCGGTGTGGTCACCACACCTGGCCTCCTATTGTGGAGACCAGTCGTGATTCCGACTGACGCCACATCACTGGTGGGAATATTACATGTTCCGGTGTCAAGCTTACTTTGCATATTAAAATATATTTAAATGTACTGGGCGTGAACCTGATTATGGCTGCTGGGAGGGCTGGGAACATTACAATCTGTTTCGTACCCAGCGCGAATCCCATTTCAAGGCTTTCCCGATATTTTACCGACAGGTAAATGCAGCAGGTGCAATGCGGCCAGAAAATCGCTCTCAATGTCTCCAAATTTGCAGGTGATACAAAGCTTGGTGGGGGGGGGGGGGGGGGGGTGAGCTGTGAGGAGGATGGGAAGGTGCTTCAATATGATTTGACAAGTTGAGTGAGTGGACAAATCAATGGCAGATGCAGCATAATGTGAGGTTATCCACTTTGGTAGTAAAGACAGGAAGCACATTATTGCCTGAACGGCTATAAATAGAGAGAAGGGAATGTGTAACGAGACCTGGATGTCCTTGTATACCAGTCGCTGAAGGTAAGCATGCAGGTAGAACAGGTGATAAAGGATTCAAATGGCTTTCATAGAATCATAGAATTTACAGTGCAGAAGGAGGCCATTCGGCCCATCGAGTCTGCACCGGCTCTTGGAAAGAGCACCCTACCCAAGCCCACACCCCCACCCTATCCCCATAACCCAGTACCCCACCCAACACGGAGGGCAATTTTGGACACTAAGGGCAATTTAGCATGGTCTATCCACCTAACCTGCACATCTTTGGACTGTGGGAGGAAACCGGAGCACCCGGAGGAAACCCACGCACACACGGGGAAAACGTACAGACTCCGCAGAGACAGTGACCCAAGCCGGGAATCGAACCTGGGACCCTGGAGCTGTGAAGCAATTGTGCTAATCACTATGCTACCGTGCTGCCCAACTCATGCAGGTATAAATGATGGCCAGGACACCAGAGGAACTCTGCAACTCCTGTTCGAGTAAAGCCAAGGAGCCTTTCACACCCACCTGACGGTGCTGCGATTAACGCTTAATCCACAAACTGGTACCTCTGGCAGGGTTGCATTTCCTCAGTAATCAATCTGCTGGTGTGTGCACAGGCTGCAAGAGTGAAGCATATGAGCCCATGACTCCTATTGAGCCACAGGTGACGCTGAATATCCCCTCCATAAATGCCATTTGAGGGAGAGGTGGTAACAAAAAGCAGACTGATCAATGGTAAACAAATGGGCCAGTCATGCAGCTTGAAGTGAAGACTTCAGTGAGTTAAGATTCACCGAATTTCACCATGAAGTATCCGTCCAGTAATTCTACTGTAGTATTTAGAAACTAAACGGGCACAATAGAAACTGGATGGTAAATACATTAAATAATGCAGCCAGCCTACATGTGGTTGAATAAATCAAACAAGCACACATTTTAAAGTTAGCAAATGCAGTCCAGCAGCTCCTTTCGGATCAACATCCTCCCCGCCACCCTCTCACATTGTGTGGGAGATTCACCGACAGCAGCTCCCACACCCGAGGCTGCCCCTGCTCTGCAAGGCCTTCCGCACATGCCCGTGTCGAGCGGCTTGCGATTGGCAACGAGCCAGCTGCTCCCACCCCCAGGTCCGGCCTCGCGGTCGCCGCCGAAACCCTGGCCGCCAGGTCTTTCCTTCATAGCGAGAGGATTTGAGTACAGGATCAGGGATGTATTGCTGCAATTATGCAGGGATTTGGTGAGATCACCCCTTAAATATTGTGTCCAGTTTTGTTCGTCTTATCTGAGGAAGAATGTTCCTGGTATGGAAGGGGTGCAGCAAAGATTTACCAGACTGATTCCTGGGATGGCAGGATTGACGTAGGAGGAGAGATTAAGTTGGTTAGGATTGTATTTGCTGGAGTTTAGAAGAATGAGGGGGATGTCACAGAAACCTAAAAAATTCTAACTGGACCAGACAGGGTGGATGAAAGAAGGCTGTTCCTGATGGCAGGGAGTCCAGAACCAGGAGTCAGTCTGAGGATACACGATAAACCATTTAGGACTGAGATGAGAAGAAACCTTTTCACACAGAGAGTGGTCGGCCTGCAGAATTCACTATCATAGAAAACAGTTGAGGCCAAAATAATGTATGTTTTCAAGAAGGAGTTAGATATTGCTCTTGAGGAATCAAAGGATATGGGGGGAAAGCAGGAACAGGTTGTTATATTCCTTGGCTTTTCCTCCAAGATAGCCAGATATGTACAGTTGACAAAGAGTATACAAATAAGAAGATTGAATCAAAACTAAATTATTTTACACTGCTAACTAAAATGAAGTTTGCACTTGCTCCTGAGTTACAGATAATAAACTAATGATGCTGAATCTGTAGTATAGTATTCAATATTCTATCTAACTATTAAACTACACTATGACTTGACCTTGTGCTATATATCTCTATTCAACTTTCACTCTGCTCTCTTCATGTTCTTGTCAGCTTCTCTCAGAATTCATCGAGATGCTGTCTTATATACAGTGACTTTGTAACGCCCTCTAGTGTTTGATTTACACACAGATTCAGATATTAACCCTTTACTGTACAGACATTATACATATCATTGCATCCCTTTTTTTTTTAGACATTTCTTTTCTTATATGACTGAAAGGAAAAAATGTATAAGATCGGTGCAGAATACATGATATCTATGTTAAATTAACAGGTGAGTAATAAACAAATGATCAAATAGTTAATTTGTGATTCATCACAAATTAAGTCTGTTCAGCTTACTTCTTATCCTGGATGATCTTCTCAATTCAGTAAGAGGAGTGTCAGAAATCTAGCAAAAAATTCTTTTGTAGCCTTGATCACAGATTTAACAGTCAAGTCAGACAGCTTGATAACTTCAGGATAGTTTGAGAAATAGTCTATGATTAGAACGTAATCAGGAACCTTGGAAATGAAATAAGTCGATTCCCACTTTTAACCATGGAGTCTTTTCTAGATCAGTGTTTTTCAAACTTTTTTTCTGGGGATCCATTTTTACCAACTTGGCCAACCTTCGGATCCCACGCCTGCCGACCTTCGGATCCCATGCCGGCCGACCTTCGGGACCCACGCCGGCCGACCTTCGGGACCCACGCCGGCCGACCTTCGGGACCCACGCCGGCCGACCTTCGGGACCCACGCCGGCCGACCTTCGGATCCCACGCCGGCCGACCTTCGGGACCCACGCCGGCCGACCTTCGGGACCCACGCCGGCCGACCTTCGGGACCCACGCCGGCCGACCTTCGGGACCCACGCCGGCCGACCTTCGGGACCCACGCCGGCCGACCTTCGGGACCCACGCCGGCCGACCTTCGGGACCCACGCCGGCCGACCTTCGGGAACCACGCCGGCCGACCTTCGGGACCCACGCCGGCCGACCTTCGGGACCCACGCCGGCCGACCTTCGGGACCCACGCCGGCCGACCTTCGGGATCCACGCCGGCCGACCTTCGGGACCCACGCCGGCCGACCTTCGGGACCCACGCCGGCCGACCTTCGGGACCCACGCCGGCCGACCTTCGGATCCCACGCCTGCCGACCTTCGGGACCCACGCCGGCCGACCTTCGGGACCCACGCCGGCCGACCTTCGGGACCCACGCCGGCCGACCTTCGGGACCCACGCCGGCCGACCTTCGGGACCCACGCCGGCCGACCTTCGGGACCCACGCCGGCCGACCTTCGCGACCCACGCCGGCCGACCTTCGGGACCCACGCCGGCCGACCTTCGGGACCCACGCCGGCCGACCTTCGGGACCCACGCCGGCCGACCTTCGGGACCCACGCCGGCCGACCTTCGGGACCCACGCCGGCCGACCTTCGGGACCCACGCCGGCCGACCTTCGGGACCCACGCCGGCCGACCTTCGGGACCCACGCCGGCCGACCTTCGGGACCCACGCCGGCCGACCTTCGGGACCCACGCCGGCCGACCTTCGGGACCCACGCCGGCCGACCTTCGGGACCCACGCCGGCCGACCTTCGGGACCCACGCCGGCCGACCTTCGGGACCCACGCCGGCCGACCTTCGGGACCCACGCCGGCCGACCTTCGGGACCCACGCCGGCCGACCTTCGGGACCCACGCCGGCCGACCTTCGGGACCCACGCCGGCCGACGTTCGGGACCCACGCCGGCCGGCCTTCGGGACCCACGCCGGCCGACCTTCGGGACCCACGCCGGCCGACCTTCGGGACCCACGCCGGCCGACCTTCGGGTCCCACGCCGGCCGACGTTCGGGACCCACGCCGGCCGGCCTTCGGGACCCACGCCGGCCGACGTTCGGGACCCACGCCGGCCGGCCTTCGGGACCCACGCCGGCCGACCTTCGGGACCCACGCCGGCCGACCTTCGGGACCCACGCCGGCCGACCTTCGCGACCCACGCCGGCCGACCTTCGGGACCCACGCCGGCCGACCTTCGGGACCCACGCCGGCCGACCTTCGGGACCCACGCCGGCCGGCCTTCGGGACCCACGCCGGCCGACCTTCGGGACCCACGCCGGCCGACCTTCGGGACCCACGCCGGCCGACCTTCGGGACCCACGCCGGCCGACGTTCGGGACCCACGCCGGCCGGCCTTCGGGACCCACGCCGGCCGACCTTCGGGACCCACGCCGGCCGACGTTCGGGACCCACGCCGGCCGGCCTTCGGGATCCACGCCGGCCGACCTTCGGGACCCACGACGGCCGACCTTCGCAACCCACCATTCTCTCTTACCTTGTTTGCTGCTGACTAAATGGAGGAATCGAATCGTGCCCAAAGCACGTGATGGTGACGTTCGGGTGCCGTTACCTGCTCTCTGCCTCCCTCAGGCAGGAAGATTACATTGAATTTTTAAAGAAATATTGCGCAAATTTGCGGTCTTCAGGGGCAGCAGCCTGCTTTCATATTCAGTTTTTCATTATTTTTTGTAAATTGTAACAATATTGTTGCGCGGCACGTTTAATCAAAGAGACCAAAGCCTATGTCATCGTCAGACTCTTCAGATGCTTCCTGTTTCTTCTCTTCCGTATTCTCTTCAGCAGCAACAGGGGCAGCGGCGGAAACAACTGCTGCAGCAGCTGGGGAACTGCTACTAGCACCAACGTTGCAGATCAGACTATTGACGTCAATATTAGCCAATGCCTTGGCATACAGACTAGGCCAGAAATGCTCAATGGTCACACCAGCTGTTTTAATCAGGGCATTGAGTTTGTCTTCGGTGACAGTGACCTCGTCGTCGTGCAGGATAAGCGCGCTGTAGATACAGGCGAGCTCAGAGGTGGAGGCCATGGTGCTGGTTCTCTGCGGGTGGGTCCGATGGTGCTAGTCGCCGGGGGGAAATTCGGCCTTAGCTTCGCTAAGAAGAACCGAGCACTTTCGAACCGGGCAGAGGGAGCAGCAGCCGGCTTTTAACTATGCCGGCTGCCAGCGGCCTTTTTACCATATTAAAAAAATGTGACCGCACTGCGCGTGCGTGCCCGCTCATCAGTGCACATGCACCGAGTTTTGCGCATGCGCGCCGATGAGCGGGCATGCATGCACAGTGCGGCCACATTTTGTTTATATGACAAAAAGGCCGCTCGCAGCCGGCATGGTTAAAAGCCGGTTGTTGCGCGCGAATTTGTACAATCGGGAGCGCCGCGATGGACGGCTCCGCGACCCTCCCGTACACGCCCATGACCCACCCGCAGGTCGCGCCCCAGACTTTAAAGATCCCTGTTCTAGATCATGCGGTAGAAGTTTTTCTTTGCATTAAGTTGATAGGTTTTGTTGACATATTTCACACTCAAGAATAAGGTGTGTGATGTCCTTGTTGATGCCTGGCCAATATACTGCCCATCTCGCTCTTATTTTGCATTTCTCTATGCCTAGATGACCTTCATGTATTTTTTGTTGAATCATGGGTCTAAGTGTCATAGGAATCATTATGCGATCGAGATGGAGTAAAATACCATCAACAAGTGTGAGTTCAGCTTGAATGTTTCTGTATTTGGAACAGTGTCCTTCAGACCAACCATTGTTCAGATGGTCTATGACACATTGCAACATTGGATCTTTGTTGGTCTCTTCTCTGATGAGTTTCAGTTTGTCATCTAATGTAGGTAAGGATTCAGCTCAAAGCTGCACTTGAGCTTCAATGTGCTGCATGAACTCTGGTGGTCGTTCTTCTGAGTTGACAGAACGATATTATACATCAGCAACTATCAGATCTTTGCCTGGAGCATAGACCAGCTGAAAGTCATATCGATGCAACTTCATAAGAATACGCTGTAATCTAGGAGTCATGTCATTCAATTCCTTGTGAATAATGTGAACAAGTGGTCGATGATCAGTTTCGACCGTGAATGTTGGTAGTTGTGAAACTTGAGAATTCCAGTAAGTAAGCCTAAACATTATTTTTCTATCTGGGCATGCCTTTGTTCAGTAGGTGTCATCAATCGTGATGCATAAGCAACTGGTGTCCACAAAGAATCATCATTTCTTTGTAGAAGAACTACTCCAATTCCACTTTGACTTATATCCGTTGAGATTTTTGTTTCTCTGTCAGGGTCAAAGAAGGAAAGAACAGGTGCAGTAGTCAATTGTGACTTTAGATCATCCATTCTGTTTGATGAGCATCAGTCCATGGGAATGTCGTAGACTTCTTGATGAGATTTTGCAAAGCTGTATTTCTGGAAGAGAGGTTTGGAATGAACTTTCAAAGGAAATTAACAACGCCCAGGAATCTCAACACTGCTTTCTTGTCGTCTGGGACTGTCATCTTCTGTACAGCAGCAATCTTGTCGTCGTCAGCTCGCACACCATGTTCCGAAATTTGCTCTCCCAGGAATAATGTTGAGATACCAAAATTGCATTTGGCTCTGTTTTGTTTCAAACCAAATTTGTGTATCTGTTGGAAGACCTGCAATAGCCTTGCATTATGCTATTCACGTCTAGATGACCAGACGATGATATCATCCACGTAAACTCGTACTCCATCAATACCTTCAGTCATTGGTTCCATCACTCGATGAAATATCTCCGATGCTGAAATAATACCAAATGGCATTCTGTTGAAACAGTATCGACCAAACAGCGTGTTGAACATACACAATTTTATGCTTGTGTCATCTAACTGCATTTGCGAATATCCTCTGGATATTCCAGTTTGGAGAAAATTTTTTGCATTCGCCATTTCGCTGGTGATTTCTTCACGCTTGGGTATTGGATAATGTTCACGCTTTATATTTTTATTTAGATCTTTTGGATCTATGCAGATTCTTAATTCCCCAGGTGGTTTCTTGACGCACACCATTGAACTGACCCAATCAGTCGGTGCTGTAATCTTGGAGATTATGCCAAGTTTTTGCATACCTGCAAGTTCTTGCTTTAATCTTTCACGGGGCAGGAACTCTTCTAGGAGGGTGTACCACTGGTTTGGCATTTGGTTTCAATTGTATTTTATATTGAAATGGAAGAGTACCCATGCTTTCAAGACGTGAGGAAATCGATCAAGGATTCCTTGAATATCTTCCTGAACAGGCAGAAGAGGTGAACTTGGGCTATAAATTCTTTGAACTAGGTGAAGATCCTGACAGGCTTGTGCACCTAAGAGAGAAGATCTGTTAGATTCAACAATCTCAAATCTTAATGAGATGACGGTGTCGTGATATGTCGCAACAAAATAGCACAATCCCAATGAGGTGCTTGCGCTGTCATTATAATCAAGCAATTGACAATCTGTTTTTCGTATTTTCGGACGTTGACTTAGTTGCAAAAGGTCATTCGTGTTGATCAAGTTCACGGAAGCTCCTGTGTCAAGCTCAAAAATGATTTCAGAACCATTTACTTGAAGCGGTGTGTTCCATCCAGATTCCGTGTTAATAGATTGTACTATTTGAGGAGGAGATGAAACATCTGTAGTAGCATCACATTTTTCAATAATACCTACAAAGAAGGAATCTTCTCAGCAATAAGTATCAAGATCGTTGTCAAAGTGATCACTTTTATAGGTTTCTTCTGTTGTGTCTACACTTATGTTTATTTGTACCTTAGGTAGATTTGCAGATTTAAATTGTGTTGCTTTAAGTGAAGTTCTGCATTACACAGCAAAGTGGTTGAGTTTGCAACATTTTGAACACGTTTTTCCAAGTGCAGGACATTTTTTATGTGGATGGGTGTGTCCACAGCGTCCACACGTCATGACGTTTGTTTCGTCATACGCACAGTGTCTTCGCACATGCGCAGAACGGTCTTCTGTCTCACATCTTTTTGTGAAGTGTGCATGTGTAGGTCGGAAATGCGCGTGCGCAATATGGCTGCCGTCCAAAACGTGCATTTTTCTGAACTGCGCCACAGCTCCAACGCAGTCGGTCTCGAAGCTCATTTTCGTGCCCTTTTCCTTTTTAAGAATCTCAGAATACTGACTTTTAGACAATTCATGCACTCAAGACATTTTGATAGCGTTTTCTCGCTTAAGATCTTTTTGTCTCCGCAAACATTCCCTGAGCTTTTCATCTACGATTCCAAAGACAATCTGGTCTCTGATCATAGAGTCAGATAATATGGAGAAATTACATGTTTGAGCTTTGAGTTTTAGATCTGTTATGAAGCAATCAGTAGATTCCCCAACTATTTGCAACCTTTTCTTAAAGATAAATCTTTCATATATTTCATTAATTTGGGTTTTGCAGTGCCGATCACATTTTTCTGTGACAACATTTTATTTAGTTTTATCTTAATGCTAGTTTCCGATTATCACTCGCATTGTCTAAATCAGATGCCGACAGATATAGCTGAAACTGTTGTTTGAAAACTTTTCAGTTAACGTCTAGTTTACCAGATATCCTGAGCGGTTGTAGAGATTGAACTTTCTCCACGAGTTCAAGATTCTTCGGTGTTTTGCAGTAACAGGTCTGTAAGCAGTCTGTTTTTCGAAGTCTGGGTCGTGTGCTAGCTTTTGTTAGCTAGGTTCTAACTAATCTATCTAAATATCTTCAGCAGTATCCTGGTATCATGTTATATTCCTTGCCTTTACCCCAAGATGGCCAGATATGTAGTGTTGACAAAGAATATACAGATAAGAAGATTGAATCAAAACAAATTTATTTTACACTGCTAACTAAAATGAAGTTCGCACACTCTACTGAGTTACAAATAATAAACTAATGATACTGAATCTGTAGTACAGTTTTCAATATTCTATCTAACTATTAAACTACACTATGTCTTGACCTCGTGTTATAATTCTCTATTCAACTTTCATTCTGCTCTCTTCGTGTTCTCTTCAGCTTTTCCCAGAATTCCTAGAAATGTTGTCTTATATACAGTGAATTAGTAACGCCCTCTAGTGTTTGATTTACACATAGATTCAGATATTAAACCTTTACTCTACTGACATTATACATATCATTACACAGGTTACTGAGTTGGATGATCAGCCATGATCATAATGAATGATGGAGCAGGCCTGTGGGGCTGAATGGCCTCCACCTGCTCCTGTATTCTATGTTTCTAAGTTAATGGCTTTGTATGCCTAAAAGTAAGAATTATGCAGCTCAAAAAAAGATGAAGAGTGAATAATTTTCATAAATTTATAATAATAATAATCTTTATTACTGTCACAAGTGGACTTAAATTAACACTGTAATGAAGTTACTGTGAAAATCCCCTAGTCGCCACATTATGTCACCTGTTCGGGTACACTGAGGGAGAATTCAGAATGTCAAAATTACCTAACAGCACGTCTTTTGGGACTTGTGGGAAGAAACCGGAGCACTCGAAGGAAACCCACGCAGACACTGGGAGAACGTGCAGACTCCCCACAGACAGTGACCCAAGCCGGGAATCGAACCTGAGACCCTGGAGCTGTGAAGCAACAGTGCTAACCACTGTGCTATCATGTCACCAGTGTTATAGATTCTAGTAATTGACTGAAATTGTTCTGTATTTTATCTGCTGTTACAATAACTCTTGCCTCGTATCTGTTTATTTACAGGATCCAATGTATGGAAAGGGAAAACTTGGAGAAATTCAAACGCTTATACTTGGAATGTTGGATACTTTCAATTATGAGCAAGTGAGTAGTCGGAGAACCTGTTCTAATAAGCATCACCGAGTCATCTGGCTGCATCCCCACCTCTCTCTCCACCCAAATAAAATGTTTATCCCAATTGTGTGGGATGTTCTATGTGTCTTTTCAAGGGAGTGAAGTTTAAATAATTACTTTTCTCACAAAGTGGTGGACTTGTTTTCCACTTTTGTTCCCCATTATCAGTATACCATGTTGACTACAATTTAAAAGCACTTCTTAAGTACTTACTGTGTTAGTTCTGAAGTTCCCTGGGGTATTGTGAGGCAATGTATCATTGCCAGTTCCTCCTTTAATGGACTCTCCGGTCATCTGTTGATTTGGCTTAGGTCCAGCATAGCGATCGAACTGCGGTGTACCATTAGGGCTTCTCATTATAGGTTTGAAGTTAAAACTGTTGAGGAATTTGGCTATGACCATTTTACTGTCGTTGAATAATCAGTTGTTACCCAGAGCATGATAGATGGTTGGCAGGGATTTGCAAAGAGATCATAAAGCCCACACGTGTCAGAAATTCTTTGTGGACATAATGGGATTGGTTGGTGAAATGTAAATAAAATCTAGTTGGGTTTTTAAGATGATATTCAAAATAGTTCCACATGTAAGGCTTAACAGAATGATTAAGAATTATGGAATTAATGGCTCACCAACCAAAAATTAGAATGGATTAAAAGGATAGCATTGATGGTAAAATACTTGTTGATTATTAGTGAATAGTGAACCATCAGAGGCAACTGCTAGGAACTTGGCAGTCGGAACTAGGTGGTATTTTTTTATTTTTACGATTTTACCCTCACCCAATCCTTCCGTGCCCGTAGCTACAGTTAGAATTGGGGTCACCAAGCCTGACTCAGCTTCATTGTCGATGTTGGTGAGTGAATTCACAGCATTTTAATGTCCAGGCTCACTCATGAAGAATGGCCTTTTGTTTGAGGCACCAAACCTCTCCCAGCTTGTGTCATCATCTTCAGTGGTAGACAGACAAGGGGAGAAATCAGAGTGGATATAGGAGAAAATAAAGAAACATAAAACAAATCTGAGAGGATTTTGCCAAAGGAAGTGGGATCTTCTGTTGATTTGAAATATTATTCACATTAGTATAGGTTGGAGTGGATGCTTCAGAAAGGTTTCAGAGCAAAATCAAAAAAGAGACCATTTGCTGAAGCTTTAATTAAAACCTTGGATGCATGAGAGTGAAATGTTTTCTGACATCTGCGCCTTCTGCAAAAGTTAATTTAATTTCTCAATCTGCATTTATTTGCTCGTATCTATGGATCTGTTTGCTTTCTTTGTCCCACTTGTTCGTCAGTATAAGTTTGCAAATGTGGATTTCATATTTCATTATTAATCAGAATTTGTAACTGGCATTCCAATTCCTCAAGTTGTGAACATTTGAGGATATTAAGAGATATCTGTGCCATGCGCCGTCTAAAATGAAAGTTACTTATTGAAAGCTTACCATTCCAACTACCATTCTGAAATATGAGAAGGGGATATAAGAAATGGTGCTACATATACTGACCCCATTGTTCCCAGCTAGAATGGAGATCGTTGCCCTGCCAATCACACCTGAAGACTACAGTGTTACAAGTGATTTCATACACATCATACATAAGTAACTGTCTTCCACTCACTGCATTTTGTTGGAGATATCACCCTACCTTTATTGGGAGAAGTTGCTGCAGATTTGGTCATGGATTCCGTTTCTTATAGTTCATCGAGATTCTTTTTAAGTACTCTACAAGGTGGTTCTATTTAAAATGTCCCTTTAACTTAAAGTAAAAATGATAGCTCTGAAAAGGAAGGATGATGATTTCCTGGTAGACATCTCAGCTCAGAGAATTGTCCATGTGGTCTCAGAATGTCACAGGGAGAGAAACGTGAATAAAAATCATTGAGGTTTCTGTGGCTGTTTTAGCATCTTTCACTGTCTCACAAAGCAAAGGACTACTACTGCTGAGACATAGGTAGGAGAAAAACTGTAATCCTCCCACAAAGTCAATTTACTCTGGAGGAAATAATAGGGAGCAGAAGAACAGTTTTGCAAGACGAAACATTTTAAAGGATACAGAAGTCTCTGGAATTCTGGATTGGTTATAACCTGAGGGAGATTTGTTCAGGTGCACCTTGCTGTTGATAATTGTGTTTGGGAAAACTCCGATGGAGTGGAACAATTGTCAAACTGGAATTTACGACCCGACGTGGTGAGAAGTGGTGAACCGCTGCTTGACTCCTGGGAATGACTTTGAGAATGTCCTTTAATGCAAGATATCTGCCAGTGGTATGATATGTAGTAAAAGAGTTTCATGAGGAATATTCTAGTTGCATTAGTTAGTTAATGTGAAACTTAACTTTTGTTTATTTTGTATCAGTTCCGGTTGGTCAATGTTTGATCAATATTGATATGAGTTTGTTACATCGTGAAAATTGCTTTCCTTTCAAAAGATTACCAGTCTCTGTGGGGATTGTAACACTCTGGGGACTGGTCGTTGTGCACAAAGTAAATACATTTTATCTACCATAAAATAGAGTGGCCACAGCTCACCTTTAACTGATTGATAGTGTTCAAATGCTAAATAAATGGACATCCAAGAAGCAAGAGCCGATATTTAAATAGTGGCCTTATATTAAATTAATTCAAATGTGATCAACCAATCAATCTTAGTGCCTCTGGACAAGCACCGCCACAACATTCAGCTGCACAAAAACCCAAAGAGTTAATGACTCCTGTAACCTGATGCATCATTGGTGTCAAGAGTGGTTACCCACCCTGACATCCAAACATCTTGAGAATGTTTTTAAAGGGATATTTAAGATTCAGTTTAGTTTAAAGGGATATTTAAGATTCAGTTTAGTTTAAAGGGATATTTAAGATTCAGTTTAGTTTAATTCCATGTGCACTATTATTGAGTTCCAATTAACCCTTTAAAACTGTTTTAGATTCAAAAGAGACTTAACTGACAGGGGCAAGACAGACACTGAAGTAGCAAAAATATCAAAGTTTATTTAAAAAGGGTAATAGAAAAAAGATAAACTTACTGAAAATACAGCACCGACTTTACAACTTTTAAAAAAATTTATTTTTAAAAATTTTTTTTATTTTTAAAAAATAATATATTAAACTAACAACAAATGAAAAAAAAGGAGAAATAAACAAAAAGCAAATATCAACAACTGGCAAAAAACAGAAACACGGGATAATACCCCCCCTCCCCCCTGGGTTGCTGCTGCTGTCTTTTCTGTTTTTCCATTATCGTTCCGCGAGATAGTCAAGGAACGGTTGCCACCGCCTGGTGAACCCCTGAGCCGATCCTCTTAACGCATATTTTATTCGCTCCAGTCTTATGAACCCTGCCATGTCGTTTATCCAGGCCTCCAAGCCCGGGGGCTTCGCTTCTTTCCACATGAGTAGAATCCTTCGCCGGGCTACTAGGGACGCAAAGGCCAGAACATTGGCCTCTTTCGTCTCCTGCACTCCCGGTTCTTCTGCAAACCCAAATATAGCTAACCCCCAGCTTGGTTTGACCCGGACCCCCACCACCTTTGAGACCACTCTTGCCACACCCTCCCAGATCTCATGCAGTGCCGGACACGACCAGAATATGTGGGTGTGGTTCGCAGAGCTTCCCGAGCACCTCTCACACCTATCCTCCACCCCAAAAAACCTGCTCAGTCTTGCTCCCGTCATATGCGCCCTGTGTAGAACCTTAAATTGAATCAGGCTATGAGGACGAGGAATTTACCCTGCTTAGGGCATCTGCCCACAGCCCCTCAATCTCTTCCCACAGCTCCTCTTCCCATTTTCCCTTCAGCTCCTCTACCATCGTCTCACCCTTGTCTCTCATCTCCCTGTATATTTCCGACACTTTACCTTCTCCAACCCATGTCCCCGAAATCACTCTATCCTGGATCCCTTGCGTCGGGAGCTGCGGAAATTCCCTCACCTGTTGCCTCGTAAATGCCCTCACTTGCATGTATCGGAAAGCATTCCCTGGTGGCAACTTATATTTTTCTTCCAATGCTCCCAAACTCGCAAACGTCCCGTCCACAAACAGGTCCTTCAGCTTCCTAATTCCTGCTCGCTGCCAACATTGAAATCCCCCATCTATCCTCCCCGGGGACCACACCGAGGCACCCGTCACTCCCCTGTGTCGTCTCCACTGCCCCCAGATCTTCAAGGTCGCCACCACCACTGGGTTTGTGGTGTACCTTTTCGGGGAGAACGGTAGTGGCGCCGTCGCCAGCGCTTTCAGGCTTGTTCCCTTACAGGACGCCGCACCTTCCTCTTCCCTCATCCACTTACAAACCATCGACACATTAGCGGCCCAATAGTTGTCACTCAGACTCGGCAGTGCCAATCCCCCTCTGTCCCTACTGCGCTGCAGGAACCCCCTCTTTACCCTCGGGGTCTTTCCCGCCCATACAAAGCTCGTAATGCTCCTATCTATTTTTTAAAAAAGGGCCTTAGTAATCAGGATGGGGAGGCACTGAAACACGAAAAGAAACCTCGGGAGGACCACCATCTTGACCGCCTGTACTCTGCCCGCCAATGACAGGGGCACCATATCCCACCTCCTAAAGTCCTCCTCCATCTGCTCTACCAGCGCGTCAGGTTAAGTTTGTGTAGGGTTCCCCAGTTCCTGGCCACCTGAATCCCCAGGTAACGAAAATTTCCTGTCATTCTCCTCAGCGGCAGAGCATCTATCCCCCTGCCCTGTTCCCCGGGGTGCATCACAAAAAGTTCGCTCTTTCCCATATTTAATTTATATCCTGAGAACTCTCCAAACTCCCTGAGTATCTGCATTACCTCTGGCATCCCCTCGACTGGGTCCGCCACATATAGCAGTAAATCGTCTGCATACAGTGACACTCGATGTTCCTCTCCCCCTCTAAGCACCCCCCTCCACTTCTTAGAGTCCCTCAGCGCTATGGCCAATGGCTCAATTGCCAACGCGAACAGTAACGGGGACAGGGGGCACCCCTGTCTTGTACCTCTTTGTAATCGGAAGTAACCCTATCTTTGCCTATTTGTAACAGCGCTTGCCACCGGGGCCCCGTACAGGAGTCTAACCCATCTAATGAACCCCTCCCCGAACCCAAATCTCTTCAGTACCTCCCACAAATAGTCCCACTCCACTCTATGGAATGCCTTCTCTGCATCCATCACCACCACTATCTCTGCCTCCCCCTCCGGTGGGGGCATCATCATCACCCCCAGCAACCTTCGTATATTGGCGTTCAATTGTCTCCCTTTAACAAACCCTGTCTGGTCGTCATGTACCACCCCTGGGACGCACTCCTCTATCCTTGTCGCCATCACTTTGGCCAGCAGCTTGGCATCTACGTTTAGGAGGGAGATGGGCCTGTATGACCCGCACTGCAGCGGGTCTTTGTCTCGTTTCAGAATTAACGATATCGTCGCCTCCGACATTGTCGGGGGTAATGTCCCCCTTTCCTTAGCCTCATTGAAGGTTCTCGCCAGAAGCGGGGCCAGCAGGTCCATATACTTTCTGTAAAATTCCACCGGGAACCCATCTGGTCCCGGGGCCTTCCCTGCTTGCATATTCCCAATTCCTTTGATCACCGCCTCCACCTCAATCTGCGCCCCAAGACCTGCCACCTCCTGCTCCTCCACCCTCGGGAACTCCAGCTGGCCCAAAAAGTGTATAATTCCCTCTTTCCCGTCCGGGGGTTGGGACTTATACAACCTCTCATAAAACGTTTTGAACACCTCATTCACTTTCCCTGCTCTCTGCTCCATCTTTCCCGTTTCGTCCCTAACTCCTCCGATCTCTCTCGCCGCCCCCCTTTTTCGAAGTTGTTGGGCCAGCAGCCGACTCGCCTTTTCCCCATATTCATATTGTATTCCCTGTGCCTTCCTCCACTGCGTCTCCGCCTTTCTTGTGGTCAGCAGGTCAAACTCCGTCTGTAGTCTTCGTCTTTCCTTGTATAGCCCTTCATCCGGGGCCTCCGCATACTGCCTATCCACCCTCAGAATTTCCCCAACCAATCTCTCTCTTTCTTTACCCTCTTGTTTCCCCTTGTGGGCTCTAATGGAAATCAGCTCTCCTCTAACCACCGCCTTCAGCGCTTCCCATACTACCCCCACCTGGACCTCCCCACCATCATTAACCTCCAGGTATCTTTCGATGCATCCCCTCACCCTTCCGCATACCCCCTCGTCCGCCAGTAGTCCCATGTCTAATCTCCAAAGTGGGCGCTGCTCCTTTTCCTCTCCTAGATCCAGATCCACCCAATGTGGGGCGTGATCTGAAACGGCTATAGCCGAGTACTCCGTTCCTGCCACTTTCGGGATCAGCGCCCTTCCCAAGACAAAAAAGTCTATCCGGGAATATACTTTATGGACGTAGGAGAAGAAGGAAAACTCTTTCCCCATCGGACTAGCAAATCTCCACGGATCTACCCCTCCCATCTGCTCCATAAATCCCTTAAGCACCTTGGCCGCTGCCGGCCTTCTCCGGGTCCTGTATCTGGACCAGTCCAGCCCTGGGTCTAGCACTGTGTTAAAATCCCCCCCCCCATTACCAAGCTTCCCGCCTCCAGGTCCGGGATACGTCCCAGCATTCGCTTCATGAATCCCGCGTCATCCCAGTTCGAGGCGTATCCGTTCACCAGCACCACCGCCTCCCCTTGCAATCTGCCACTCACCATCACGTACCTGCCCCCACTATCCACCACTATGGTCTTAGCCTCGAACGACACCCGTTTCCCCACCAGTATTGCCACCCCTCTGTTTTTCGCATCTAACCCTGAGTGGAATACCTGCCCCATCCATCCTTTCCTCAGTCTAACCTGATCCGCCAATTTCAGGTGCGTCTCCTGAAGCATAACCACGTCCGCCTTCAGTCTCTTTACAAAGAACAAAGAACAAAGAAATGTACAGCACAGGAACAGGCCCTTCGGCCCTCCAAGCCCGTGCCGACCATACTGCCCGACTAAACTACAATCTTCTACACTTCCTGGGTCCGTATCCTTCTATTCCCATCCTATTCATATATTTGTCAAGATGCCCCTTAAATGTCCCTATCGTCCCTGCCTCCACTACCTCCTCCGGTAGTGAGTTCCAGGCACCCACTACCCTCTGCGTAAAAAACTTGCCTCGTACATCTACTCTAAACTTTGCCCCTCTCACCTTAAACCTATGCCCCCTAGTAATTGACCCCTCTACCCTGGGGAAAAGCCTCTGACTATCCACTCTGTCTATGCCCCTCATAATTTTGTATACCTCTATCAGGTCGCCCCTCAACCTCCTTCGTTCCAGTGAGAACAAACCGAGTTTATTCAATCGCTCCTCATAGCTTATGCCCTCCATACCAGGCAACATTCTGGTAAATCTCTTCTGCACCCTCTCTAAAGCCTCCACATCCTTCTGGTAGTGTGGCGACCAGAATTGAACACTATACTCCAAGTGTGGCCTAACTAAGGTTCTATACAGCTGCAACATGACTTGCCAATTCTTATACTCAATGCCCCGGCCAATGAAGGCAAGCATGCCGTATGCCTTCTTGACTACCTTCTCCACCTGTGTAGCCCCTTTCAGTGATCTGTGGACCTGTACTCCTAGATCTCTTTGACTTTCAATACTCTTGAGGGTTCTACCATTCACTGTATATTCCCTACCTGCATTAGCCCTTCCAAAATGCATTACCTCACATTTGTCCAGGTTAAACTCCATCTGCCATCTCTCCGCCCAAGTCTCCAGACAATCTAAATCCTGCTGTATCCTCAGACAGTCCTCATCGCTATCCGCAATTCCACCAACCTTTGTGTCGTCTGCAAACTTACTAATCAGACCAGTTACATTTTCCTCCAAATCATTTATATATACTACAAAGAGCAAAGGTCCCAGCACTGATCCCTGTGGAACACCACTGGTCACAGCCCTCCAATTAGAAAAGCATCCCTCCATTGCTACCCTCTGCCTTCTATGGCCTAGCCAGTTCTGTATCCACCTTGCCAGTTCACCCCTGATCCCGTGTGACTTCACCTTTTGTACTAGTCTACCATGAGGGACCTTGTCAAAGGCCTTACTGAAGTCCATATAGACAACATCTACTGCCCTACCTGCATCAATCATCTTAGTGACCTCCTCGAAAAACTCTATCAAGTTAGTGAGACACGACCTCACCTTCACAAAACCGTGCTGCCTCTCACTAATACGTCCATTTGCTTCCAAATGGGAGTAGATCCTGTCTCGAAGAATTCTCTCCAGTAATTTCCCTACCACTGAAGTAAGGCTCACCGGCCTGTAGTTCCCGGGATTATCCCTGCCACCCTTCTTAAACAGAGGAACAACATTGGCTATTCTCCAGTCCTCCGGGACATCCCCTGAAGACAGCGAGGATCCAAAGATTTCTGTCAAGGCCTCAGCAATTTCCTCTCCAGCCTCCTTCAGTATTCTGGGGTAGATCCCATCCGGCCCTGGGGACTTATCTACCTTAATATTTTTTAAGACACCCAACACCTCGTCTTTTTGGATCACAATGTGACCCAGGCTATCTACACCCCCTTCTCCAGACTCAACATCTACCAATTCCTTCTCTTTGGTGAATACTGATGCAAAGTATTCATTTAGTACCTCGCCCATTTCCTCTGGCTCCACACATAGATTCCCTTGCCTATCCTTCAGTGGGCCAACCCTTTCCCTGGCTACCCTCTTGCTTTTTATGTAAGTGTAAAAAGCCTTGGGATTTTCCTTAACCCTATTTGCCAATGACTTTTCATGACCCCTTCTAGCCCTCCTGACTCCTTGCTTAAGTTCCTTCCTACTTTCCTTATATGCCACACAGGCTTCGTCTGTTCCCAGCCTTTTAGCCCTGACAAATGCCTCCTTTTTCTTTTTGACGAGGCCTACAATATCACTCGTCATCCAAGGTTCCCGAAAATTGCCGTATTTATCTTTCTTCCTCACAGGAACATGCCTGTCCTGTATTCCTTTCAACTGACACTTGAAAGCCTCCCACATGTCAGATGTTGATTTGCCCTCAAACATCCGCCCCCAATCTATGTTCTTCATTTCCCGCCTAATATTGTTATAATTAGCCTTCCCCCAGTTTAGCACATTCATCCTCGGACCACTCTTATCCTTGTCCACCAGTACTTTAAAACTTACTGAATTGTGGTCACTGTTACCGAAATGCTCCCCTACTGAAACATCTACCACCTGGCCGGGCTCATTCCCCAATACCAGGTCCAGTACCGCCCCTTCCCTAGTTGGACTGTTTACATATTGTTTTAAGAAGCCCTCCTGGATGCTCCTTACAAACTCTGCCCCGTCTAAGCCCCTGGCACTAAGTGAGTCCCAGTCAATATTGGGGAAGTTGAAGTCTCCCATCACCACAACCCTGTTGTTTTTACTCTTTTCCAAAATCTGTCTACCTATCTGCTCCTCTATCTCCCGCTGGCTGTTGGGAGGCCTGTAGTATACCCCCAACATTGTGACTGCACCCTTCTTATTCCTGATCTCTACCCATATAGCCTCACTGCCCTCTGAGGTGTCCTCTCGCTGTATAGCGGTGATACTCTCCTGAACAAGTAGCGCAACTCCGCCTCCCCTTTTACTTCCCCCTCTATCCCGCCTGAAACATCTAAATCCTGGAACGTTTAGCTGCCAATCCTGCCCTTCCCTCAACCAGGTCTCTGTAATGGCAACAACATCATAGTTCCAAGTAGTAATCCAAGCTCTAAGTTCATCTGCCTTACCCGTAATGCTCCTTGCATTAAAACATATGCACTTCAGGCCACCAGACCCGCTGTGTTCAGCAACTTCTCCCCGTCTGCGCTGCCTCAGAGCCACACTGTCCCTATTCCCTAGTTCTCCCTCAATGCTCTCACCTTCTGACCTATTGCTCCCGTGCCCACCCCCCTGCCATACTAGTTTAAACCCTCCCGTGTGACACTAGCAAACCTCGCGGCCAGGATATTTATGCCTCTCCGGTTTAGATGCAACCCGTCCATCTTATACAGGTCACACCTGCCCCGGAAGAGCTCCCAGTGGTCCAGATAACAGAAACCCTCCCTCCTACACCAGCTGTTTAGCCACGTGTTTGTCTGCTCTATCTTCCTATTTCTAGCCTCACTGGCACGTGGCACAGGGAGTAATCCCGAGATTACAACCCTCGAGGTCCTGTCTTTTAACTTTCTGCCTAGCTCCCTGAACTCCTGCTGCAGGACCTCATGCCCCTTCCTGCCTATGTCGTTAGTACCAATATGTACAACGACCTCTGCCTGTTTGCCCTCCCCCTTCAGGATTCCCTCTACCCGTTCGGAGACATCCTGGACCCTGGCACCAGGGAGGCAACATACCATCCTGGAGTCTCTTTCACGTCCACAGAAGCGCCTATCTGTGCCCCTGACTATAGAGTCCCCTATAACTATTACTCTTCTGCGCTTTGACCCTCCCTTCTGAACATCAGAGCCAGCCGTGGTGCCACTGCTCTGGCTCTTTAAGTGCGCAAATACCCTTGCCCTCTTAATCGGCCCATTTAAACCTCTCACATTCCACGTGATCAGTCGGGTTGGGGGGCCATTTACCCCCCCCCCTCGTCGACTAGCCATCCCCTTTTTTAAGCCAGCTCCTCACCCAGATCCCACGCACCCGTCTGTCCCCCAGACAGCGCCCTCCCGTCCCGACCACCTCGTCTCGTATCAGCTCCCCGTTACCCTCAGCAGCAGCAACCCAGTCAATCCCCCCCCCCCCCCCCCCCTCCCCTGGCTAGATTCCCCTCTAGCTTGATTGCTCCCTCCATATTGCTTCCGGGAGTCAGCTAACTCTGGCTGACCTTGGCTTCCCCCGTTTATCCTTTGACCTCCCTACGTGTGAGGCCCCCTTCCCTCCTGCGCCTTTTTACCGCCTCAATTTCCATAGCGCGGGAAAAAACCCGCGCTCCCCTCTCCGCCCCGCCCCTAATGGCGCAGTTCCCTCATTCCCCTTCCCTGTCCCCTTTTCCACCGGCGCCCACATTTCTTCGTGTGTGTCCCCTCGGGGGGGGGGGGGGGGGGGGGTGAGAAAAAATTCCCCGTCCAACATTCTTACATATTAGCCCTCCCCTCTCCCCACTTTACATTTCTGTGCCACCACCTCGCTACCTCTCTCCAGACATCAATTTCTCAAGTCTAGTCCAATTTCTCTTCCTGAATGAATGTCCATGCCTCCTCCGCTGTCTCGAAGTAGTGGTGTTTGCCCTGGTGTGTGACCCACAATCTTGCCGGCTGCAGCATCCCAAATTTGACTTTCTTCCTATGGAGTACCGCCTTGGCCCGATTGAAGCTCGCCCTCCTTCTCGCCACCTCCGCACTCCAATCTTGATATACGCGTATCACTGCGTTCTCCCACTTGCTGCTCCGTGTCCTCTTAGCCCAACTCAGGACCATCTCCCTGTCCCTGTAACGGTGGAATCTCACCACTATTGCTCGTGGTGTTTCCCCTGCCTTTGGTCTTCTCACGAGGACCCGGTACGCTCCCTCCACTTCCAGGGGGCCCGTTGGGGCCTCAGCTCCCATTAGAGTATGGAGCATCGTACTCACATACGCCCCAGCATCAGCCCCCTCTGTCCCTTCAGGGAGACCTAAAATCCTTAGATTCTTCCTCCTCGAGCTGTTCTCCAGGGCTTCCAGCCTTTCTATGCACCTCTTATGTAGTGCCTCGTGCATCTCCGTTTTTACCACCAGGCCCTGTATCTCGTCTTCATTCTCGGCTGCCTTTGCCTTCACTCCACGGAGTTCCATCACCTGGACCTTTTGTGTTTCCTTCAATCCCTCGAATGCCAGTAACATCGGCGCCAGCACCTCTTTCTTGAGCTCCTCCACACATCGTCGGAGGAACTCCTGCTGTTCCGGGCCCCATACCATCTGGGCTCCCTCGGCTGCCATCTTGCTTCTCCCTTCCCTTCCCTGCCGCTGCTCCAGAGGATCCTCCGCAATCTGGACACTGCTGTCGCTCCTTTCCATCCACACCCGGGGGGACTTCTTCCTTTGTCACCTCACACTGGGTTTGGCCGTAAAAAATTTCCGTTGGGGCTCCCGATAAGAGCCCAAAGGTCCGTTGAAACGGGAGGTGCCGAAACGTGTGGCTTAGCTGGTCATCGCCGCAACCTGAAGTCCCGACTTTACAACTTTAATCGGATGATCAGACTGAAGTGTTACCCACCTCAGGTCCATGCATCAACAGAGGTTGGTCTGAAATCCTGTACCTGAGAACATACAGCACACCCAGAAATAACTAGTCTCACTCTTAAGTCTGCAGTGTACACTTCTACTCTTGGTCTGGACACAAAGCCAACCTTTAACCTATACCCTGACATTGCCTCAGATTCAGACCTGTTGTTTTCAGCCAATTGGTCAATTTTGTTAAAATAAGCAAAATACTGAGGATGCTGGAATCTAAACAAGAACGCAAAATGCTGGGAAAACTCAGCAGGTTTGCCAATATTGTTCAGTTCTGACGAAGAGTCTGAAGAACTTGAAACATGGCGAAGATGATTCTGGATATGAGCGAAAGTAACAGGGTAGTTATTATGGGAGACTTTAACTTTCCAAATATTGACTGGAAAAGATATAGTTCGAGTACAATAGATGGGTCGTTTTTTGTACAGTGTGTGCAGGAGGGTTTCCTGAAACAATATGTTGACAGGCCAACAAGAGGCGAGGCCACGTTGGATTTGGTTTTGGGTAATGAACCAGGCCAGGTGTTGGATTTGGAGGTAGGAGAGCACTTTGGGGACAGTGACCACAATTCGGTGACGTTTACGTTAATGATGGAAAGGGATAAGTATACACCGCAGGGCAAGAGTTATAGCTGGGGGAAGGGCAATTATGATGCCATTAGACGTGACTTGGGGGGGATAAGGTGGAGAAGTAGGCTGCAAGTGTTGGGCACACTGGATAAGTGGGGCTTGTTCAAGGATCAGCTACTGCGTGTTCTTGATAAGTATGTACCGGTCAGACAGGGAGGAAGGCGTCGAGCGAGGGAACCGTGGTTTACCAGGGAAGTGGAATCTCTTGTTAAGAGGAAGAAGGAGGCCTATGTGAAGATGAAGTGTGAAGTTTCGGTTGGGTCGATGGATAGTTACAAGGTAGCGAGGAAGGATCTAAAGAGAGAGCTAAGACGAGCAAGGAGGGGACATGAGAAGTATTTGGCAGGAAGGATCAAGGAAAACCCAAAAGCTTTCTATAGGTATGTCAGGAATAAGCGAATGACTAGGGAAAGAGTAGGACCAGTCAAGGACAGGGATGGGAAATTGTGTGTGGAGTTTGAAGAGATAGGCGAGATACTAAATGAATATTTTTCGTCAGTATTCACTCAGGAAAAAGATAATGTTGTGGAGGAGAATGCTGAGCCCCAGGCTAATAGAATAGATGGCATTGAGGTACGTAGGGAAGAGGTGTTGGCAATTCTGGACAGGCTGAAAATAGATAAGTCCCCGGGACCTGATGGGATTTATCCTAGGATTCTATGGGAGGCCAGGGAAGAGATTGCTGGACCTTTGGCTTTGATTTTTATGTCATCATTGGCTACAGGAATAGTGCCAGAGGACTGGAGGACAGCAAATGTGGTCCCTTTGTTCAAAAAGGGGAGCAGAGACAACCCCGGCAACTATAGACCGGTGAGCCTCACGTCTGTAGTGGGTAAAGTCTTGGAGGGGATTATAAGGGACAAGATTTATAATCATCTAGATAGGAATGATATGATCAGGGATAGTCAGCATGGCTTTGTGAAGGGTAGGTCATGCCTCACAAACCTTATTGAGTTCTTTGAGAAGGTGACTGAACAGGTAGACGAGGGTAGAGCAGTTGATGTGGTGTATATGGATTTCAGCAAAGCGTTTGATAAGGTTCCCCACGGTAGGCTATTGCAAAAAATACGGAGGCTGGGGATTAAGGGTGATTTAGAGATGTGGATCAGAAATTGGCTAGCTGAAAGAAGACAGAGGGTGGTGGTTGATGGGAAATGTTCAGAATGGAGTACAGTCACAAGTGGAGTACCACAAGGATCTGTTCTGGGGCCATTGCTGTTTGTCATTTTTATCAATGACCTCGAGGAAGGCACAGAAGGGTGGGTGAGTAAATTTGCAGACGATACTAAAGTCGGTGGTGTTGTCGATAGTGTGGGAGGATGTAGCAGGTTACAGAGGGATATAGATAAGCTGCAGAGCTGGGCTGAGAGGTGGCAAATGGAGTTTAATGTAGAGAAGTGTGAGGTGATTCACTTTGGAAGGAATAACAGGAATGCGGAATATTTGGCTAATGGTAAAGTTCTTGAAAGTGTGGCTGAGCAGAGGGATCTAGGTGTCCATGTACATAGATCCCTGAAAGTTGCCACCCAGGTTGATAGGGTTGTGAAGAAGGCCTATGGAGTGTTGGCCTTTATTGGTAGAGGGATTGAGTTCCGGAGTCGGGAGGTCATGTTGCAGCTGTACAGAACTCTGGTCCGGCCGCATTTGGAGTATTGCGTACAGTTCTGGTCACCGCATTATAGGAAGGACGTGGAGGCTTTGGAGCGGGTGCAGAGGAGATTTACCAGGATGTTGCCTGGTATGGAGGGAAAATCTTATGAGGAAAGGCTGACGGACTTGAGGTTGTTTTCGTTGGAGAGAAGAAGTTTAAGAGGAGACTTAATAGAGGCATACAAAATGATCAGGGGGTTGGATAGGGTGGACAGTGAGAGCCTTCTCCCGCGGATGGATATGGCTGGCACGAGGGGACATAACTTTAAACTGAGGGGTAATAGATATAGGACAGAGGTCAGAGGTAGGTTCTTTACGCAAAGAGTAGTGAGGCCGTGGAATGCCCTACCTGCTACAGTAGTGAACTCGCCAACATTGAGGGCATTTAAAAGTTTATTGGATAAACATATGGATGATAATGGCATAGTGTAGGTTAGATGGCTTTTGTTTCGGTGCAACATCGTGGGCCGAAGGGCCTGTATTGCGCTGTATTGTTCTATGTTCTATGTTCTATTAACTCTGTCTCTTTTCTAATAATGCAGGCAGATGTTTTTCCAGCGTCCTCTGTTCTTGGTCAATGTTGTTCTTGGGTTAATTTCATTGTACTGATCATTTGTGCACATTGTCTTAAGCATGAAGACAATGGGGCATTTTGAGATGTTCCCCTTATCTAAAATTAGACAAGCTTCTATTTATTATGGATGTTACTTTTAGTCATCCAAGGACAGGCCAGAGTGATTCGTATCTTTGGATAGCTGCCTGTTCTCTCCTCCCACAGATAAAAAGATCCAGTTTTCAGTAACTACTTGATTATTAATTACTTATTCTTCAATTACTGCACAATTGAGGTTCACTGCTCCATCCAATTATCTGTTGTTGGCTGGTTATTTAATGAGATGGTGTGATTGTATAACTGTGAGCATCACAAATTGGCTACTTTTTAGACATATAAATTAAAACCTGCATCTTGACCTTGTTAGCTCACCTCAATGAATGCAAAATGAAAATACCTATAAGTGGTCAAGTTACACTAAAACCCGACCGCCCAGGCCTGTATATAAGTCTGGCTGGGCTCAGTATCATGCAGATCAACGTGGCAAAACTGTTGTCATGCATTGATGTGGCATTTAGACAATTCAATTTCAATTGGAGTTGGCATTAATTACAAATTTCTGTTGCACAAGCAGATGCACATGGATCGAAATGGATCGTTAGTGAGCTACTGTTCTCTTAAGGTCACAAAATTTTATACACCTTCCCTCTATTTCACTGACTTTGAGTTCTGGAGAAAAAACATAAAACAGCATTGATAATACATTGAATCATAGAATTTACAGGGCAGAAGGAGGCCATTTGGCCCATCGAGTCTGCACCGGCCCTTGGAAAGAGCCCCCTACTTAAGCCCACGCCTCCACCATACCCCGTAACCCAGCAACCCAACCTAACAATTTGGACACCAAGGGCAGTTTATCATGGCCAATCCACCTAACTTGCACATCTTTGGACTGTGGGAAGAAACCGGAGCACCCGGAGGAAACGCGCACAGACATGGGGAGAAAATGCAAACTCCACACAGACACTCACCCAAGACCGGAATTGAACTCGGGTCCTTGGAGCTACGAGGCAGCAGTGCTAACCACTGTGCCTCTGTGGCGCCCATCTTTATTGTTCTCTTAATCCTCTGACATCCTGATATTAGATGGCCCTGAACTGATTTGACCGACTTAAATTCTGCACCTTGATGTGTGGAACCAACAGCTCAAGCTCCCCCTTCCCCAAATTTCCAGATGACGTGATTTTCCAATTTCACGTCAGCCATTTTAAGTTTTTTTCATCCTGTGAATCAAAATAGGGACTCAAAACTTTATTGTTTGAATGCCCACATCTTTTTCTGTTGTATTAATAGAGCTAGGTCAGCATATAAATCCAGAGAGCTATTTCATTTCCACAAGGTTCACCAGACAGTTGAATCAGTTTTTCACTTTGTGTGGAGAACCTGATGGTGATATCAGAATGTCATCCGACTCAGTTTATTGAAACATCTTGGGCTGATTTTGATAATTCCCATTTCAGACTTGGCAGAATAATTAGTCATATTACATCAATTATTTCTAATTTGGCAGCCAAATAATTTGACAGCTCTACAATGACGCTCCATCTTGCCTTGATTGGCAGGAGTATCTGCTCCTCCTGATTGCCAGTTGCTTCGATTCACCTGGAATGTGGAGAATACCAAGGCATTGTAGTATTAAATAATGCTTCTTTGTATTTATTGGGATTTTTTACTTTTAATGATTCATTTGCATCTGATTATATATCATGTAGAACCTATCCATCTAACTCCATTGATAAAGACATATCTGCTAAATGGAAGCAGCTTGGCAGAACAGGAAAGTGATGCTGTTGCTGTTTAAACATCAACAGCTCAATTCCAAAACGCATGAATATTAAAGTACTTGGCAGAATTGGAATTGGCCAACATGTCGACTTGTTGAGGAAATTGTATAGTTTCACAGATAGTTTCTGAATCACAGCCCAGAAACCTCTAATAAAATGTTCCTGTGAACCGTCCCCTTTCGATGGGGGCCAGGGGATGGTGGGGGGCAGTTGTCGTCCTTCACCTGGCTTATTTCCTCTGAAACATGGTGGTCAAATGATACATATAATATTCTGCAGTGGATAACTTTCATTTATCTTCCCTCACTTTACCATCAGGCAGTCAAGTGCAACTAGAATTAATTTCACTCGTGCTTTTTATGAGATAGTCTTTGTACGCTCCGTTTTGGTTTGCTGATTTCTATAAAATAGGGTCTTTGCAAACCACAAATACAAATCCACATCTCCACTTCAAAGTGATTTGCCATAAGGAGCAGCACCATGTCTGATCAGGATTGACTGTCGATATTCAAATGTATTATGTAAGCAATGCAATGCCCAAGGACAGTTTGTAATAAAATGGAAAGGTGACAAACAGCAGTGTTTGACCAAAGTTTAACCTTGACCCAAGACATATATTCATAATTCAGTGTCTTGCTACCAGTCCTTCTGTAGCCAGTCTATCGGCGGTCAGCATTAGGTGTTATGTGTGTGGGTGATTGAAGTTTTGTGCAAAGTCTCTTTAAGGAGCCAGTCATGTGACATGTGTGATGTCATTGACTACATCGTGAGCTTTTACCCTTAATCTGGTATCAACCCACGTACACTTGTAAGAGACCTTCCTGTTTATTTCCTTTGTTCCCGCTTTCTTTTTTTTTCTTTTATTAATTTTGGTTCGCGACCAATATTCAGAATGTGCCTTTAAGCAGAGGACTCAAGCTGAGGCAACCTGCTTGTCAGGGAATTGTGTTCCTAGGTTTTGTATTTTGGATCAGAGAAAACAGCCTCGTCAGCGCAAAATGAATCGTAGGAACCAGCTTTGGAGGAAGTTGGTTTGATTGGTTGGCTGGCAACCTTTGAGTTGGCCAAGGATAGTGATCTGTTGGGCAACAGGCAATGATTGTTTCCTGTGTTAGGTTTTCTGAGAGAACTGGGGAGAATTGCTTAAACTGTGGGAGTGAAAGGAACATTCTCTCTCTTTTGCTCTCTCAACCTGCTGAAGTAAAAGAAGCTGCTTGATTGCTCCAAAACCAGTGAAGGCCTGGCACATCTTTGCTGTAAGTTAGAATAATCCTGAATCTACAGATAAAGTAGACAACCTTTCCAGAAAAGACCATCCCAAACCTAAAATGAAGAAACATCGAAACGAAAGCTTGAACTACAGAAAGACACAAACTTTAAGCCATCCTAGTGCATCAAAGATCCTTTATCCTTTTATTTATAATATTTTCCTTACCTCTTAATCACTCTTTCCCTCTGTGTTGTGTAGAGAGTGGGGATAGTTAGAAAAGGTGAAGGGTTGAGAAAGGGGTGTTAGTTACATTATCCTGCCAGTTTAATTATAGTGCTGTACATAATAGAATGTTACTTGTGTTAAAGTTACAAACCTGGTGTCTGCAGTTTATTGGGCTCAGTCAAGGACCCTCAGATATTTTAACATAACATCTAATTTTACATGTGTTACGACTACGGGTCAAGTGGGACTGGAATTGACCGCACATTAGCCTGGGGTGTTGTGGCATGGTGAAGACCTATCTAATAAACCACTGTTAATCTTGTATTCAACCCATGTGCATCAGCAATCTATTTCTTTTGAACTGTTAGTCCAGAAATACAACAGATTACAGAAAGAAAACTGGCGACGAGGAACGGATCAGAAAAAATGTATATTTTTCAGAAGAAAGAGAAAAATCTGAAGTTTGACCATTGAGAGTTAAGCTGCTTCAACAGATCAATCAATCAAGCAGATTAACAGAAGGTCAGAAATCGCACCTGGCATCAGAACCGCTAAGGTTTTTAGACAGAAATTTAAAGGAAGGGTTCATACCGATTTTAAACCAGCACACCGAGGGGTTCAGGGGGCAGAACTCACCTGTCCAGTACAGTGAGACCTGGAGCGGGGCAGAGAATAAAAGATTCTGACAGCTTGTGACTTAAAGCTGTTACAAATTGGTAATTTGGCTGAATGTAACTCCACCATTAATTTAAGAGAAGTTGAGAGAGCATTCCGATATAATGACATTCCGATATCCGGGACATTTTGGCACAATGGACTTATCTGATGAAGACTCAGAGAACTGGAAATTATGCTCAGAAAAATTGTATTATTATATTCTCGCCAATAAAATTTTGGAAGATATTCAGGTCTCTGCATTCCTCGGTACAATTGAAAGCAAAACTTTCAATTTGTTGAGCAGCTTGCTTCAGCCCAAGAATCCCAGAGTTAACATGTATTTAGAATTAGTTAAAATATTAGAAGACCATTATGCACCAGTCATTGATTATTGTGGAGAGGTTTTGATTTCATCGAAGAAATCAGAAGGGGAAAAAAATTACCCAGTTCGTTGCAACCCTCAAACGACTTGCAAAGTTTTGCGAATTTAGCGACTTGTTAGGTTACGCAATTAGTGATCGTTTGGGGTGTGGTTTGAAAAAATAAGGCCATTCGGAGAAGATTATTAACAGAACTAAATCCAAGTCTGAAGACTGTAACAGATATTGCCGTTTCCATGGAGCTAAGAAGGCTTCTCAGAACGGAGCGAGCATGAGAATTCATAAACTGGCTGCCGCCCAGAGGACGTCAACTCAGAAACATACATGTCATCGCTGTGCAAGTAAGGGCCATTCACAGGCTGATTGTTGGAGAAAGGATAGCCATTGTAAAAATTGTGGCAGAACTGGGCACTCAGCAAGGGCTTGCTGGAGTAAAATAACTTCTCCAGAGAAGAAGGCTCAAAAAAGATGCAGAACTCATCCAAAGGAAGCACAAAATTAATTGAATTAAGAAAATTCACAATGTGGAAGAAAAAAACAATCACAGTGAAGCTATAGCACTTCATTCTGATGAAGAGCTGAAGCTGAACGTACTCTCAGTCTCAGGTGGTTTACATTTTAGTGAACTGAATGGACAACCTATCAAAATGGAAGTCGAAACAGGGGCTGACGGAGGATGATCCTTTGAATGCGGAGGTCGTTGGGGTGAAAAGTGAGGACAAGAGGGCTGACTGTCTCCCTGATTCCTGAGCCCATTTACAAACTGAAACTTAATAACATGCCTTTGAAGCCAGCAAATGTGATCTTCAGGACCTAGACTGAGGAAATAATGCCTCTGAGAGGTCACATTACAGTCATGATATGTTATGTTGTTGGTGTAACATAAGTGGCTTCCTTGTGGTGCACTTGACAAAGGAAGGTTCAGACGTGGAGATAGCTTCAGCACGTTTATTAAACTATTTACACTTCTATTACTCGGGTTCGACACTACTGCTAATCCTACAATAGCTACCCAGACTGACTAACCAGTTGCTGCAATCCAAGTGGTGGGTGTAATATTGAATCAACCCTGTGTCTGTACTCACTGACTGTCTCCACTGGAAAGAGGCAGATTATGTGTGTGGTGTACTTTATATATGGGTTGGTGTAATGCCCCCCTGTGGTTGTGTCACCTCCTTGTGTATCGTGAATGTCTATTGGTCGTGTCCTATCCATTTGATCTATTGGTTGAGTGTGTGTGTGTGTGATGTCTCTTGTGCTCCCTCTAGTATCTAGCTAGCCTACATGTATTTACATTGATGCACATCACCACATCTTCCCTTTTTTATATGTTACATATTTTTTGTACACTTTGAGAAAATTGAACAAAGAACAGGTAGATAAGGTAAAGTATATACAAGTCATGGGAACAGTGATTAAACAATAAGTCCAAATCAAATGTGCGAGTCCAAAACCCTTCAAATCATCAGGGTCAAATGTCTCTCTTTTGGTGGTGAGTTTGATGGTGGCATGTCCTTGTGAACGCCATCGGTGTCCCTGTGTATCAGTAACCAAGAAGTGGTCAAATCACTTCGCCGTCTGATTTGGAGTCTTTTTTTCCCGATGTTTGTGGTGATGCTGTCGGATGGCATCTTGTAGCTGATTAGGTGTTGACGTTGAAGAGGTACCATCAACAGTATCATTCGAGGTCATGGATGTGCCATATGTTGAAGTTGGATAAGACTGTACATACTGGTGCTGTGCTGGAAGGGTGATCCTGCTGAGAACCGTTGAAGCTTGTCGAATTGGAAACAGAATTGCTGCTGGCATAAATACCTGGTGATGGTGTGAAACTTGCATCTGATAGGAATATGCCGTCTGGCCAGGCTGGGGTGCAGCAAATCCTGGGCTGTAACTGAGGCATCCAGTCTGTAGTGCAGATTGCGCTTGCGGTAGTCCTCCTTCGGTCTTGATTCCATTAGTGGGCAATCCGTAGTGCTGGCCTGTTTGAGAATATGCTGCATAGACTGCTGGCTGCTGCATGCCTGAATACTGGGTTTGTCCAGCATGAGCTGTCATTGGCTGCACTGCTGGTGTGGAAAAAATGTGTGGATATAGCTGTGGTGAATATTGGTGTATTCCACGTGGACTGTAACCGCTGCTTGTTATTACTGACCCAGTGTAATTGTTAAGTGATCCATCTCCTGTCGTTGTGGCATCTGGTGTCACCCTGAGCGTGCCATCACTGAGGTTGCGGCACTCCCTGTCTGGAGTAAAGTCCGGCTTACGTGAATCAGAGTCGGCGTTTGGTTGCTCCCCATCTGGAGTCTGGACTGTTTTAACTGAGTCAATGTTGGTTTGTTGATGCTCCCCGTCCGGAGTCTTAGCAGGTTCACTGGAGTCAGCTGAGATTTCTTGAAGCTGCATGTCTGGAGTTGGAACATGCAGGAATGCATTGACTTGTGGAGAGGTTCGAGCGAATGAGGGTGGAAGTATCGTGGTGTCACCGGAGTCACCAGTGGTCTCACCGTGATCGTCGAGTGCCTCTGTACACACTAGCTGAGGTCTGCCACTTTGCATATCTTGCATGGGAAGTGGGATGCTGTCGTCACTCGTCTCACATACTGTGGGTAGATCCTCAGTAGCTGCTTGTTGTTCACTTGGGTTGGGTAAATTGTCAGAGTCTTCATCTGGTGGTGCAAACACTGTGGGTGGACTGTCATTGTCTTGCTGTTGTCCTTCCTTTGGGCTTGGACTGTCATCATCGCTTTGTTCTTCACTGTAGCATGATAGACCGTCATGGTCATCCTACTGTGCACTGGAGCGTTGTAGACTGTCATTCCATGTGAAAGAAGGTTGTTTTACTGCTTTAAAAGATTTTTTCTTTGATTTGGGATGTTTCCCCTTTAAATGGGTGTGGTCCAGGGCCTTTGACGTCATGACGCATGTGACGTAGCGCGTCGGAAGCGATTGTGCATGCGCAGATCGCTGTTCCTTTACTGATGGCCGTTTTCGTGATTGCGCATGCGCGGCGTCTCGCAACTGTGCAAGTGCAGTCCCTTTAGAAAGATGGCCGCCGATCAATATCGTTCTCTGCTCCGGGATCTCGGCCTCGTGGTGAGTTCTTCTCTTACCTTTTCTTGCTGGTTGGAGTGTGTTTTCCTCACACAATTTGCCGAATTTGTCCAGAACTGCCTGGATGTCGCTCCTGTTTTGCATCTTGGAGAACTTGAATTTTTAAAAGATTTCTTCTGCTCTGGCACCGGCGATGGTGAGGAGAAGCTCTGTCTTTTCAGCATCGGCCAGGTCTTCTAGTTCGGCTGCCACCAGGAAGATTTCAAACATTTGCCGGAATACCTGCCAGTTTTTGCGGAGATCGCCGTGGCACTGGAGCTGCTGCGGAACCCGGATCTCGAACATCTTGCCTGGGTATCATTGCTGGTTGTCACTGTACGCTGAGGTATGGCTATCTGGATTGAAACAGTTCAGTCCTGGTACCATGATTTGTTATGTTGTAGGTATAACATAAGCGGCTTCCTTGTGGTGCACTTGACAAAGGAAGGTTCAGACGTGGAGATTACTTCAATACGTTTTTTGAACTATTTACACTTCTATTACTCGGGTTCGACGCTACTGCTAATCCTACTATAGCTACCCAGACTGACTAACCAGTTGCTGCAATCCAAGTGGTGGGTGTAATATTGAATCAACCCTGTGTCTCTACTCACTGACTGTCTCCACTGGAAAGAGGCAGATCATGTGTGTGGTGTCCTTTATATATGGGTTGGTGTAATGCCCCCCTGTGGTCGTGTCACCTCCTTGTGTATTGTGAATGTCTATTGGTCGTGCCCTATCTACTTGGTCTATTGGTTGAGTGTGTGTGTGTGTGTGATGTCTCTTGTGCTCCCTCTAGTATCTAGCTAGCCTACATGTATTTACATTGATGCACATCACCACAAGTCAAGGTTGTACTAAGTGGACAAACTGCAGACTGCCACTCCATGTGGTCCTAGGAGGTTTTCCAGCCCTCTTTGCCACTCTGAATTGGAAAGGATTGAACTGAATTAGAGCACTGTCAACTGCTTTGTTGGTTCAAAGTCAGACTTGCAGACAATCATGGAAAAATACAACCGTGCTTTTGAAGACACATTGGGGTCCATGAAAGGGAGTACATGATTGTTGAAGATGAAGGAAATTAGCCAGACAAAATTTCTCAAGCCTCGAGCTGTACCCTATGGCAGCGTTTTTTAAACTTTTGTTCCGGGGACCCATTTTCACCAACTGGCCAACATTCGGGACCCATGGCAGCCGACATTTGGGACCCACGCCGGCCGCCCTTCACGACCCAAGCTGGCCGACCTTCGCGACCCACACTGGCCGACCTGCGCGACCCACCATTTTCTCTTCCCTTGTTTGCTGCTGACAAAGTGGAAGAATTACAATTGTGCCCAAAGCTCATGATGGCGACGTTCGGGGGCCGTGACCTGCTCTCTGCCTCCCTCAGGCAGGACGATTACATAGAATTTTAAAAAACATCTTCTGTGTTCCCAATTGCGCAAATTTGCGGTCTTCAGCCGCAGCAGCCGGCTTTTATATTCAGTTTTTCTTTATTTTTTTGCAAATTATAAGTGTTGTTGCACGGCACGTTTAATCAAAGAGACCAAAGCCTATGTCATCGTCAGACTCTTCAGATTCTTCCTGTTTCTTTTCTTCCTTTTTCTCTTCAGGCGCAACAGGGGCAGCGGTGGAAACAACTGCTGCAGCAGCTGGGGCACTGCTACCAGCATCAACGTTGCAGATCAGACTTTTGATGTCAATATTAGCCAATGCCTTGGCAAACTGACTAGGCCAGAAAGGCTCAATGGTCACACCAGCTGTCTTAATCAGGGCATTAAGTTTCTCTTCGTTGACAGTGACCTTGTTGTCGTGCAGGATGAGCGCGCTGTAGATACAGGTGAGTTCCGAAGTGAAGGCCATGATGCTGAATCTCTGCGGGTGAGTCCGATGGTGCTAGTTGCCGGGGGGGAAACTCGGCCTTAGCTTCGTCAGAAGAACCGAGCACTTCTGAACCGGCCAGCGAGCAGCAGCCGGCTTTAAACTATGCCAGCTGTGAGCGGCTTTTTACCAAATTAAAAAAATGCGGTCGCACTGCGCTTGCGTACCCGCTCACCAGTGCGCATGTGCAGAGATCCAGGACCCCAGGAGAATCCCTTGCCGACTTTCTATCCAGGCTACGCAGGATTGCGGAGTACTGTGACTATGGTGAGACCTTGTCAGAAATGTTCAGCGACCGTTTGGTTTGCGGTATAACAATGCGGCCACCCAGAGAAAGTTGTTAGCTCAGCCAACATTGACTTTTCAACGGGTCATTCAAAAAGTATTGTCCCGAGAGAGTGCCGAACGAGGAGTGCAGGAGATACAGGGAATGGAAGTGCATGCCTTGGGGCGCAACCCCTTCCATCCGAAAACGTCCCCCGCACTCCTGCGGTACCTTGGGCGAGACGACGTCTGGATCGACGCCAGTGGCCGTCGGGCATTCCTCCGCGAAGGGAGCCTTCTCCAGAACCAATGGATGTGGAGCCATGTCTGTGTCAGACTTGTTGACGCCGACCCCGTCGTGGACTCCAGTCCTGGGGGCGCGTCGTTCCAACCGAAACTGGGACCAGCCCAGAGGCCGTACCTTCCAATTAATTGGGTTCTATACACCGATCAATACCTGCTACCATTGATTGGAGATTTGTTTGCAGGCCTAGCTGGAGGACAGAAGTTCAGGAAGATTAACATATCGCAGGCATGGCAGCTGAACGTCAACACCCGCTCACCTTCATCATTCACAAAGGCCTATTCCGCTACAAGAGATTACCTTTTGGAATAACGTCAGCACCAAATTTATTTCAATGATCAATGGACCAAATCTTTAATGGCTTATAGGGGTACATCTCGAACACTTCCCTTCCTTGACCTCTCTCACCTAGCATTTCTGGGGATGCACCTGTCAGCATTCCACAGCAACCGTTTCCTCTAGCACCTGCCACTTTATCTCCTCCCTCCTCACCATCCATGGGCCTAAACATACTTTCTAGGTGAAGCAGTGCTTCACGTGCACCTCCTTCAATCTGGTCCAATGCATTTGCTGCTCCCAAGGTGGTCTATTCTACATTGGAGAGACTAAACACAGATTGGATGATCGCTTTGCGGAACATCTTTGGTCCATCCACAAGCAGGACCCAGACTTGCCATTTGAATCACCGTCCTGCTCTCCTATCCACATGTCTGTCCTTGGCCAGCTGTTTCAGTGAAGCCCAATGCAAACTGGAGGAACAGAACCTCATCTTCCGATTAGGCACGTTATAGCCTTCCAGACTTGAAATTGAGTTCAACAACCTCAGACTAAACTCTCTCCTCCACCTTCACCCCACTTTTATCTCTTATCAATTCATTTTCATTTCCTCCATTGATTCATTTTTCCTTCAGTCTTTTCATCCCGCTTTCCATCTTGTCTTTCCCTTACCACTGTCTCTCTTACCCCCATCCCACCCCAAGTGGGCCATTTGTTCCCTGTTCCACACTGCTTACCTTTGTTCTGCCAGTAACATATTCTGATCTTTAACAAGCTATATCTTAGCCATGATCGCCATCATTTACATTCCCTTTGTCTTTTGTTCACGGCACCTCACCCTAGCCTCCACCTATCGCTGACCCACCATTCAGCCCTCGACATTTGTCTTCCATAGTTGCCTCTGTTCAGAACTCTCTTGTCAGAAGATTTGCCTCTGAGCATTTATTTTCATTGATAAGTCTGGATTGTTGTAAGAAATGAATAGTTGTTGAGAATTTTTTTTATGTTAGCGCAGTCTGCATATTGGAACTAGTGTCCTTCATGACGGACACTTTGGACCTGCGATTCCAATGTGAATAGTAACAGATAAGAGAAGGATGACCTTTAATCAATCTGCTCTTCACATTTTCATTTTTCTATTAATCTTTATTTGACATTTCCAATTCCAAGCAAAACTCAGTGAAGATCCAGCAATTATTAATTTCGATAAGAAAGGTTAGCTGAACAAGGGCATTGTACCTATAAATGGAGGGGAATAACATGTGTTCTCAATTTGTGATTATTTAAATGCCACAGTAAGTCTTGGAAATTCATAAATAGCATGCATCAGCATTTTCTCTCACTTATTTGTCGAGGAATGTGGACTTTGTGATGAGCTCTCGCTGAAACTTTGCCTATAACCTTGAGATGGCCTATGTTTGAACAGCGTACCACACAAGGCCTTGAGTAATATCATTTTTCAACTCCAAGAAAATCTTATTATAATGTAGATTTAATAAGGATGGATTGTTCAACTGTTCCATTGGTTTATGCTAAACAATATCTAAAGGATATATTTTACCAATTAAGTGAGGCAACGCACTATGTAATTTGGATGAATGGGAAGGCCCCTTTGAAAGAAGGATTGTACCTTTCAATTATTTAAAACGAAAGCAATTTTTAATGTTTGGTCGTTATTGTGTTGGGAATCGTCGCATCATCGCAGTGAAGACGTTAAAAGGTCAAATATGATTGACGTAACTGGAATGACAAATCCTTGTGGGCCCCATCACTTCCTTCCTGCCCCCGGGTGCTTGCTGGCCCCCGGGCTACTCCCTGGGATGGCAGGAAGGCGTGGGTTAGCTCCGGAGGTGCTACCATCACCTGACCCTGCCAGTCCTGGAGGTACGCCCTCATCTGAACTATGGTCTTGATGCCATCAGCCATGGCGCACTGAGACTGCGTTATGTCTTTCAGCGAGTGTGACATGTCCCTCACTGCCTCAGTCATGTCCCTCTGTACCTGTGACATGTCTCTCTGTGAATGGCTAAGGCCAGTCAGCGCCCAGCCAATGTTCTCGATGCCCTCAGCCATGACTCTTTGTGAATAGGTTAAGCTCTGGAGCGCTTCAACAATATCCATGTGTACCCACGACATGTCCGCCTGTGACTGGGCTCTCCTACCCTGTGCCATGGAGAACACAATGTGCCCAAGCTTTGGATGTCTTGGCACATGGCTCTGAGGTCTTGCCCAGGTCTTCCATTGCAGACGCCAGCCTTTCAGTGTTGGCCTAGGTGCCAAGCATTGTCGACACCATCTCCTGTGCCTGAAGTCAGCTAGGCTCTTCCAGTTGTTTTTGCAAGCACTGGAAAGTTGCTGACAACCCTCTCCTGTAGATTCTGGGCGAGATTCTCCGTTTGGGAGACGATTGCGTGGATTCTCTGAACCCGCCCCGGCTTGGAGAATTGGGATTGATGCCGAGACGTCCCGCGACGCCAGGTCGCGATTCTCCGGCGACCGGAGAATCGGCACCAGTTGCGTGGGTGCGGTCGATGTGGCGCTAGTTGGTTGCCGTTGAAAGAGGCCCCCGTGGCAATTCTCCGCGGTTGACTGGCCAAGTTCCCGCCGCCATGGTTCACTTATGGTTCCAACCGGCGGGAGGTCGGCGTCACGGCTGCAGTGGCTGTCCTGGTGGGTTCCACCCGGCGGGTGCTTGGTGTCACGGCTGTGGCCGTCCTGGTGGAGAGGCGGGCGTATCAGTCTCCAGGGGGGGGGGGGCTCCATGATGGCTAGGCCCGCGATCGGGGCCACCGATCGGCTGGCGCGTGCGGTCCGGGGGGGGGGGCTTACCACGCCGGCGTTGCGCAACATGACAGAGCAACACAGTGGGCCCGCGCGGAAGAGGCCGCCGCGGCGAGCAGGGCTGTGTACGGCAGCTGGAGAAGTGTGGAGCACTCCATCGCTGTGCTAGCCCCCTGTGGGCAACAGAATCGCTAGGCCAAGAGGCCCATTGACGCTGGCGTGAAACACTCCTGTGTTTACGCCAGCGTCAACATTTAGCCACGTTTTCCGAGAATCCCGGCCTATTTATGCATGGCAAGGAATATGAGTGAATCCTGCTATTGGCCAGCCATTTTGAGTGGGCTGCCCGATAGCGAAGTCCTTTGGCTGGCCACCCCCTCCCCCCCCCCGACCCCACCCCCAATCCTCGCATTTCAAAGCAGCAGGGACACCCAGGGAACCCCTTATTAGGGAGACCCCCAGGGATCTTCTTAATAGGTAAATACCCCCAGGGATCCCCTTAATAGGGAGACCGCACCTGGACCCCCTTAAAAGGGAGACACCCCAGGGACCTTCTAACTAAAGCAGCCCCCTAACTAAAGGAACCCACCACAGAGACCCTCTAACTAGAGGATCCCCTTAAATAGAGACCCCCCCCCCCCCACAGACCCCCCTGACAAAAATACTGCCTGGAAGCTGTAAAGCATCCAGACAGGGGCAGTGACAGAAATGACAGTTTTAACACAAACCTGGAAGCACCACCTGTCGATTCCTGGAAAGAAAACAGCTGTGGCCTGTGTTTCTACCCCTCAGATCCTGTAGCTGCAACCCATTCATTCATTTCCAATAGTGGGCTGTGATTGACAGCTTCCACAAAGCAGCTGGATCGTTGATTCATTCATCTCCCTTCATAGGTGAGCAATTCTATAAATGCTGAAATCCCAATGTTTACAAACATCAACCACATCAAAGAGAGGTAATTGCATTCCAATCACTAAGTGCATTCCAGTATCTCAAGTGTGTGATTGCAATGCACTTCTCTTTGATGTGGTTGATATTTGTAAACATTGTGGTTTCACCAAGTAGAGTCATGCACCCCATGAAGGGCGATGAATGAATCAAGGCTGCAGCTACTTTGTGGGAGCTGTCAGTCACAGCCTACTATCTGCGTAGAAATGAATGGATGGCTTGTAGCGATACAATCCGAGATGTTCAAACCCCGGGCACAGCTGCTCTCTTTCCAGGAATGGACATGTGGTGCTTCCAGGTGAGTGTTACATCTGTAAATATTTTCACTGCCCCTGTCTGGACTGCTCTCAAGCTTCGAGGCAGGTATCTTCTTTCTGGGGTATCCCTCTATTTAGGGGATCTCTATGGGCTGTTCCTATAGTCCTTTCTGGGGTCTCCCTATTAAGGTGATCCCTGGGTGGGCCTCCCTATAAATACGGTCCCTGGGGATAGTCTCCCGATTAATTCGGTCCCTGGGGTGATCTCCCCATTAAGGGGATCCATGGGGGGATCTCCCTATTAAGGAGGTCTCTTGGGAGATTCTTCCATTTTAAGGGGTCTCAGGTGAGGAGGATGGGGGGGGCGGAATTCTCCGACCCGACGCCGGGACGCAATTCTCCACAGAGCGGACAATCGGCGCCGGCTTGGTCGGCGCAGCGCCGGTCGGGGTGTGCTCTCCGACCCGGGCCGGCGCGCCGATTTTCCGGCCCAAATGGGCCGAGCGGCTGTCACAAAAAATCTGAGTCCTGCCTGCGCCGTTCTAACATCCTCTGAGCTGGCGGGACCTCGGCATTGAAGGGTCCGGGGGCAGCCTGTGGGGGGGAGGGGGGGGCTCCGTAGTGGCCTGGCCCGCGATCGGGGCCCACCAATCAGCGGGCCGGCCTCTCTGGCTGGGGGCCTTCTTTCCTCTGCGCCGGCTCCTGTTGCCCTGCGCCATTTGCTAGCCCTCTGTGGGCCGGAGAATGGGTCCCGGAACGGGCGCCGACGCCGGAGTGAAACACTCCCGTTTTTACGCCAGTGTTGACACGTAGCTGCCCGATGGTAGAATCCCGCCCGGTGTTTCTGGTAGAGGAGGAGTAGGCAGGTCATGCATTGTGGGGGTTGGGTAACCTACGGATCGGCTTTGGGGGGAACTGTCTTAAGGATTTACTCTCTTGGCCCGCCACAAGGTCCACCACCACAGGTTCTCATTTGGTGAGACCTGTAGTAATCCCCACCCACGTGGATCCGGCCCAGAGTACTGGAGAATCATGGAGGGCTGGAGAATAGGGTGTCTGGCCTGCTAAATGGATGAAAATGGGTTATTAAGACCCATTGGGCAGCATGGTGGCGCAGTGGTTAGCACTGCTGCCTCACAGCTCCATGGTTCCAGGTTCAATTTCGGCCTCGGGTGACTATGGACTTTGCACTTTCTGTCCGTGGCTGCGTGGGTTTCCTCTGGGTGCTCCCGTTTCCTCCTACAGTCCAAAGATGTGCGGGTTAGTTGGATTGGCCATGCTAAATTGCCCCTTAATGTCCAAAAGGTTAGCTGGGGTTAATGGGTTCCAGGTATAGGATGGAGGTTGGGCTTAAGTAGGGTGCTCTTTCCAAGGGCCCGTGCAGACACAATGGGCTGAATTGCCTCCTTCGGCACTGTAACTTCTACGATTTGCATTCATTCACGTGCTCCCGCTGGCGCAAACCCCGATCACGCTGCGGGGGAGTCGGGTCAGAGCATCGCGATTGGATCAGCGACCGGTGACGGCCAGCGCCAATCCCGTTTTTTCGATACTCCGCCGCATCGGTGACCCCAATACCAGTGGTGGGCGGTGGAGAATCCAGGCCTCTGGTTCTGCTTCTGCATCTGCACCAGTGATGGGATCATACTTTCCGAAAGCCCAACATCTGTGTGGGCGACAGCTGTTCCCTGAGATCGGGCAGCCCTCCGACTGTCCTCTCCCTCGGGAATCCCTGCCTTCACCTGATGTGCTGCATTATGTGTGCGGCGTTCACCAGAGGATTACCCAGGAGTGTGATCGCTAACATCATCCCCGAGTTCTATGATGGTGGATGGTGAAGGTGAAAGCACTGGCGAGAAGTCGGTGTCGTCCCGGGCTGGAGTGGTGGTCCCGGGTGTTCTAAGGTTCTGTATAGGGAGCAGCGGCCCCGGACAGCCCGGTTTTCTGGTGATCCTGCAAGACAAAAGACATGGGGGTGAGATCTTGGGAAGGACTGGTCTATGGGGAAGGGTAACTACTATAGGAACGTCTGCGTTGCATTGGACTCTCACTTATTTGATGCATGCTAACTTCCATTGTAGCCACTGCCCTCTCCTCGGCCTCCCGTGCGAATTGCAGAGTCGTTTCCTAAGAGTGGTGCGGACTTGAATATCTGGGATGCCCGCTCCCGTCCTCTGGCGCACTTGGTGATTATGGGCTCTTTATCCTTGGGGACACAGAAAATACACAGTGAGATGCTGGAACGCGAGTTCTGTAGGGGGTTTGTAGCTAGTGGAATGTGTGCCATGCTCCTGGCCAAAGAGGACAATAGAGGTGTTGGGGGTTCATGGAGGGTAGGTTGTAACAGAGATGCTGGCAGGTGGGGTGTTGTAGGCCTCTAGGATATTGGGGGCTGATGTGAGGAGTGAGGGACGGTAGTGTTGCCAGGTGTAAAGGGGTGATTACTCACCCGAGGAGGTGGTTCATCTTCTTGCAGCATTGCATGTCGGTCATCTTGATGAGGCTGCCAGCAATCACAGTCTCTGCCACCTCATCCCGGGCCTTGTTCAGAATGAGTTTCCGCCGCATCATGGGGAAGTGGGTGTCCGTGCTTTCCTCAATGGTCTCCAGCATTCAGTTGATCTCTGACTCCAGGAACCTTGGAGCAGGTCTTTTAACAGTCATCTTCTTGACTGGAATGACAGTCTGTACTGAGTGGACCGTTTATAAACAGAGCTTGTCAGGCTCTGAACGCAAATCCCGAATTCAGCAAATCAGACGCCAGTGGGCCTGGAATCGTGCGGGCTGCACGTGGGCTACGTGCTGGCCCATTTGCATGACCCGAATTTCTCCTGGAGTTCCCACGATTCTGTATCGACGGCAGCACTTAGTCTCCAAATAGGAGAATCCAGCCCTTTGACAAGAGAATGTGCTGGTAAATACAAAGGATTAATGTGTAGGTAGCACAAGAAGCACTTGGGATGGGAAGGTCAGTGACGAGGCATTCAGCAGATGAACTGGGAACAATGGTTGCAGGCCTGTGAGACAGGTTAAAGGGGAATGGGGGTTTGGCTTTATCGATCTGGAGGAAGCAAAGCATTTGCAGGGATGATGGACCACAAACTAAGTATTGCAAATCAACCTCCAGACTCCCAACAGAGCACAAAGCTTTTAAAATATTTTTCAGCTATTTACAATTCTGCACCAGGAGCTCTATGATAAAGAACAGTCATTTTAATTCTGAATTATTTAATTTTTTGTGAGTTTCTTACGTTATCGATTTCAATATGTTAAAAATCTTAAATTTGCATGTACTTCCTGTCAACGCATTCCTGCATAATTCCTAAGCTCACATTTATAATAGGAACTGCTCATATAAATTAAATGCAGTGATTAAACACATCTCCAGTAGAGGTGCTGCAGCAAGGGATGGAATTACAGCATGACAAGTTTACAGAATCAGTTTCCATTATAAATATATAAATAGTGATGTGTTCAACGTTGACTGCAACTGGATGCAGTGAATCTAGCAACAGGCTTCTGACACAGGAGATGGTTCAACACTGTTTTATTGAACTTCCTGATTGCTGTACATAGTCTGCTGTGAGTTGCCACTCTATCAATCTAACTGATAACCGCCTACTGGCTTGACCAGACTAACTCTCTACCTCATGGAGATGGTGCTCACTGGCTTGTGCACTCTTACTATCTTCGTAGCTGAGTCCTGTAAAGAGAGGGAGAGTCTTAATGCCCTGTGTGCTTTATAGTGGTGGTGTCCTGTCTGGTGATTGATGTGTTGGGTATGCTGGGTCTGCGAGGACTGCGTCTGCTGCAGCAGTGAGAGAGACAGGCTTCCAACACTTGAAGAAATGCAACTTGATTTTATTGAACTCTTAACTATCATACATACTTTAACTGTGGGTTGACACTATGCTGACTTGACTGGAGACCTGAGGCTAACCTGACCAGACTATCCTACTACCACATGGTGTATGTTCTAGTTGCTACTCATGGGCTCTGACTGTCTCAGAGGCTGCATCCCAAGAGAGCGGGAAAACTAGTGCCCTCTGGCTTTATAGTGGTTGTATCCTGTCTGGTGATTGGCTGCTGTGTTCTGTGTGTTCACTGGTCATCCTGTGTGTCAATCACTGCTTGTCTGTGCACCATCATATATACCTGTGTGTATATTATGACATCTCCCCCCCTTTTTTTTTTCTTAATAAAAATTTGTGTGGGTCAATAAATAGTAAGTGTGCGTGTACCGGAGCCTGACTATATACAAAGTATGTTAACGTATTTACATGGGAAGGTGTCTAGTGCAGATAGAGGGCAGATAACATATTAGGACGAAACAATATGTACAGATGTGTAAACGGATCATAAGGTAATGCAACATTCAGTCTATAAATTCAGTCTCTGTGGCGGGCGACGAGTTCTGGTTGACCGCCCTAAGGATGGGTCAGGGGCCGCCTGCACTTGAACAGGCGGAACTGCCTCCAATGTAAAGGTCGGTAAAAGAACTGGCAGATTGGTGGCCTCATGGAAGGGCGCGTCCTGAGGAACCAGCATGCAAGGCGGGACATCACGTTCAGGTGGCGGGCGTGGAAGTGCCCGCCTATTATGCTGAAGAAAGGAGCCATCATGCATGCGAACGAGGAACGATCTCGGTGCCACTTGCTTAACCACCACAGCCGTGGCAGACCAGCCACCGTCAGGTAGCTGAACACGAACTCGGTCAGCAGGAGCCAGAGCAGGGAGATCTGTGGCGTGGGTGTTGTACGCCGACTTGCATTGATCCCGAGACTGTTGCATCCTCTGCAGGACCGGAAAATTGTCAAGGTCCGGGTTGTGCATAGCCGGCACCGTTGTCCGTAGTGTGCGGTTCATTAGCAGCTGTGCTGGGGACAGGCCAGCGGACAAAGGAGTCGCCCGATAGGCTAACAGCGCCAGGTTAAAATCCGAACCCAAGTCAGCAGCTTTGCACAACAGTCTTTTAACAATGTGGACCCCTTTTCAGCTTTCCCATTCTACTGGGGATAGTGGGGGCTTGAAGTGATGTGCGTGAAATTGTACTGCCGGGCATAATCCGTCCACTCCTGGCTGAAGAAACAAGGGCCATTATTAGTCATAACTGTAAGTGAAATGCCATGACGGGCAAAAGTCTCTTTGCATGCCTTGATGGCCTTTGCTGATGTGAGGTCAGTCAGTCTAAACACCTCGGAGTAGTTGGAAAAGTAGTTCACAAGGAGGACATCGTCTCGGCCCTTTGCATGAAAGAGTTCAATACCAATTTTGGACCATGGGGATGACACCAGTTCATGCGGCTGTAGAGTCTCTTTGGGCTGAGCCGATTGGAACCTTTGACACGTTGGGCAACTGTGGACCGTGTTGGCAATATCCTGACTGATGCCTGGCCAATATACTGCCTCTCGGGCCCAACGGCGACACTTTTCGACCCCTAGATGACCCTCGTGGATTTGGCCGATGACCAGCTCTCGCATGCTCTGTGGGATTACTATCCTATCCAGCTTCATTAATATGCCGTCCACTACCGCTAGATCGTCCTTTATATTATAAAACTGGGGGCACTGCCCCTTTTGCCAACCCTCCGTGAGATGTCGCATCACCCGCTGGAGTAAAGGATCCCTGGCTGTCTCCTGGCGAATTTGCACAACCCTTTCATCAGTGGCCGGAAAGTTGGATGCACAAAACTTCACCTGAGCGTCCATCTGACAGATAAAGTCCAGCTGCTCACACGGCGTGGTGATGGATCTAGAGAGTGCGTCGGCCACAATGAGCTCTTTGCCCGGGGTAGAGACCAGGTCGGAATCGTAGCGGCGGAGTTTGCGGAGGATACGTTGTAGCCGTGGCGCCATATCATTGAAGTCTTTTTGGATGATGTGAAACAATGGCCTGTGGTCTGTCTCAACCGTGAATTTGGGGAGTCCATACTCGTAATCATGGAATTTGTCAATCCCTGTGAGGAGGCCCAGGCATTCTTTTTCAATCTGAGCGTATCATTGCTCAGTAGGGTTCATGGCTCTAGAGGCAGATATGACTGGGGCCCAGGAGGAGGATTCGTCCCGCTGGAGGAGTACTGCCCCAATACCAGTCCTTTCGACTGGACGCGTCCAGCTGTATTTGCCAAAACACCTTGGAGGCATCCAGTTTCGTGAAAAGCTTGGCATGAGCCATTTCGCTGGTGAGCTCTTCTCGTTTAGGTACAGGGTAGTGTTCCCGCATGATGTTACAGTTCAAAACTTTGGGGTCGATGCGAATGCGAAGTTCCCCTGCCGGTTTTTTGACACAGACCATGGAACTAACCCAGCCGTGTCCTTAGAAATTACGCCTGGTCCTGGAGGTCTTGCAGCTGCTGCTTGAGGCGGTCCTAGAGGGGTGCCGGCACTCGAGGCGGTGCATGAACCACAGGTGTGGCATTCGGCTTCAGCAGTATCTTGTATCGGTAAGGTAGTGTGCCCATACCTTCGAAGACGCTGTGGTATTGTGCTATGATGTCATCTAATTGGGCTTGAAAGTTAACATCTGGCGAGGTCAGCAAGGCTCGCATACGCCTCTGCGGACGACATGGTGTGAACCCGTTGCACAAGATTCAGGATTTTGCAGGCCCGAGCACCGAGCAGAGAAGCTCTGTTGGTTCCTACAATTTCAAAACTCAGGGTTGCTTCTGAAAAACGATGGGATACCACAAGCTGGCATGAGCCACTGGCAGCAATGGCATTGCCATTGTAGTCGAGGAGCTGGCAGGCTAGTGGAAGAATGCTTGGCTTGACGCGGATGGTGTCAAGGTCAGACTTTGAAATGAGGTTTGCTGAAGCGCCAGTGTCCAGCCTGAAGCGTATGCGAGCCTTGTTGACCGTGAGGGTGGCATACCACTCGTCGTCCGGATCAATGCTCATCACTGGAAGTTGTTTCACCTTCTTCGCTGAAAACATCGTATGCTTGGTGATGATGCCCACCCGGAATGGGAATGTGAGGCCCTCGGTGTCGGAATCTGGAACCATGTCAGAGTCGGAGGCTGCAACGGGTTGCTGTACTGACCGGACGTTCCTGCGCTGTGACTGTGATTGCTGTGTATTGGGCAGTTGAGCAGATATGCACAGGGCTGCGTAGTGGCCAAGTTTGCCACACTGGAGACAGTGTCGAGATTTTGTGGGACATTGCCCCTTTAAATGGGCGGAGCCACAGTTGCACGTCATGGCGACGGCATCAGGACGCTCCGTGCGCCACCGCACATGCACGATGTGGTTGAACGATGTGCGCACCTGCGCTGTTCAGTTGTCGGCCTCGCCGTCCCCTTGGTCGTTGTGCGCATGCGCAGCAGCCTTGGAAAAGCGCGCAAAATGGCCGCCCTCACCCAGACTCAGGCCCTGGAGCTGTTTTACGGCCTGCACCCCCTCCGCATCGTGGGGACCTTGCCGCGCCATCTCTGCCACCTTGATATGGGAGTACCGGTTGTTAGCGTGCTCGTGGAGGACGCAAGTTTCGATGGCGATGGTAAGGGTGAGCTGCTTAACGTTAAGGAGCTGCTGGCGAAGGGGATCGGAATGGACCCCGAAAACGATCTGGTCGCGGATCATGGAGTCGGAAGTGGAGCCGTAGTTGCAGGACTGCGCGAGGATACGGAGATGGGTTAAGAAGGACTGGAAAGGTTCATCCTTACCCTGCAGCCTCTGCTGGAACACATAGCGTTCAAAGCTCTCGTTGACTTCGATGTCACAGTGGCTGTCGAACGTCAGCAGGACTGTTTTAAACTTTGTCTTGTCCTCGCCTTCAGCAAAGGTGAGGGAGTTGAAGATGTAGATAGCATGGTCCCCGGCTGTAGAGAGAGGAAGAGAGCGATCTTCCTGGCATCAGATGCGGTTTCCAGGTTGGTGGCGTCAAGATACAGCTGGAACTTCTGCTTGAAAATCTTCCAGTTAGCACCGAGGTTGCCGGCGATGCGGAGCTGCGGGGGAGGGCGGATGCTGTCCATGTTACCGGATGGCTGATCGCTGGTCAAAGGCAGACCATCTCAAGGTAGGTCCATCAAACTTGAGCATAACTCACTGGTACCATGATGTGTTGGGTATGCCGGGTCTGCGAGGACTGCGTGTACTGCAGCAGTGAGAGAGACGGGTTTCCAACACTTGAAGAAATGCAACTTAATTTTATTGAACTCTTAACTATCATACATACTTTAACTGTGGGTTGACACTATGCTGACTTGACTGGAGACCTGAGGCTAACCTGACCAGACTATCTTACTCCCACATGGTGTATGTTCTAGTTGCTGCTCACGGGCTCTGACTGTCTCAGAGGCTGGATCCCAAGAGAGCGGGAAAACTAGTGCCCTCTGGCTTTATAGTGGTCGTATCCTGTCTGGTGATTGGCTGCTGTGTTCTGTGTGTTCACTGGTCATCCTGTATGTCAATCACTGCCTGTCTGTGCACCATCATATACCTGTGTGTATATTATGACAGCGATTGGTTGTTATGTGTCGTATGTGTTTATTTTTATCCTGTGTGCCAATCACTGCCTGTCTGCATCTCATTATATACATGAGTGGATATTATGACATCTCCCCTTTTTGAAGTAAATTTTGGAACGTGGCATGCATATATACATGCATGATTATATACAAGTGGTGAGTGAATGAACATATGTACATGGGAAAGTGTCTGTCGTGAGATGCAGAGCAAACTGAACAAAATTTACAAGATTTAAGTTTATAGATTTAGTCTTTATGGCGGGCGACGAATTCTTGTTGATCGCCTCAGAGGTGGAGGGGGGGACGCCGGCACTTGGACAGGCGGGATTGCTGCCATGTAGGTGGCCTCATGGAGAGGTCGGATCGCTGCCAGATGGGTGACCTCGTGGAGCGAGATGTCCGGAGGAGGCATGATGACATGCGGAGAAGTGCGGCCAGGCGGTGGGCAGGCAACCTTTCGTACCGCCCTCCCGTTGCGCCGTAGAATGGAGCCACCAGCCATTTGGACAACGAAGGACCTGGGGGCAGCCTGCCTGACGACAATAGCTGGGGCTGACCAACCTCCCTCAGGCAACTGGACGTGAACAACATCGTCTGGAGCCAGCGCAGGTAGATCCTTGGCATGAGCATCATTCATGGTCTTCTGCTGGTCCCTGGATCACTGCACTTTCTGCAGCACCTTGAGGCGGCCAAGGTCTGGAACATGGATGGCTGGAACAGTCGTCCTCAGGTTGCGGTTCATGAGCAGCTGCGCTGGAGACAAACCAGTCGACAGAGGGGTTGCCCTGTATGCCAACAGCGCCAGGTTGAAGTCTGAGGCTGAGTCTGCAGCCTTGCACAGCAACTGCTTGACAATATGGACCTCTTTTTCGGCCTTCCCGTTTGATTGCGGGTAATGGGGACTGGATGTGACGTGATTGAAGTGGTAGGATCGTGCAAAGTCGGACCACTCTTGGCTGTAGAAACATGGGCCGTTGTCACTCATTACTGTGAGTGGTATGCCGTGCCTGGCAAACGTCTCTTTGCAGGCTTTAATCACTGACTTGGACGTGAGGTCCAACAGTTTCACCACTTCTGGGTAGCTGGAGAAGTAGTCGACCAAGAGCACGTAATCACGCCCATTTGGGTGAAAGAGGTCTATCCCCACCTTGGACCACGGAGAAGTCACGATCTCGTGCTGTTGCAGTGTTTCCTTGGGCTGAGCTGGTTGAAACTTCTGGCACGTTGTGCAGTTGAGGACCATGTTGGCAATGTCCTGGCTGATGCCGGGCCAGTAGACTGCCTGCCGAGCTCTGCATCGACATTTCTCCACCCCAAGGTGACCCTCATAAATCTGTCCAAGCACCATGGCTTTCATGCTTTGGGGAATGACGATTCTATCAGTTTAAGAAGGGTCTGGAGGGTATAAGCTATGAGGAGCGGTTGAATAAACTCGGTTTGTTCTCACTGGAACGAAGGAGGTTGAGGGGCGACCTGATAGAGGTATACAAAATTATGAGGGGCATAGACAGAGTGGATAGTCAGAGGCTTTTCCCCAGGGTAGAGGGGTCAATTACTAGGGGGCATAGGTTTAAGGTGAGAGGGGCAAGGTTTAGAGTAGATGTACGAGGCAAGTTTTTTACGCAGAGGGTAGTGGGTACCTGGAACTCGCTACCGGAGGAGGTAGTGGAAGCAGGGACGATAGGGACATTTAAGGGGCATCTTGACAAATATATGAATAGGATGGGAATAGAAGGATACGGACCCAGGAAGTGTAGAAGATTGTAGTTTAGTCGGGCAGTATGGTCGGCACGGGCTTGGAGGGCCGAAGGGCCTGTTCCTGTGCTGTACATTTCTTTGTTCTTTGTCCCCTCGACAACCGTTAACTCGCCCTTAATGTTGAAGGACTGGGGGCACTGCCCCTTTTGCCAGCCATGGGCAAGGTGTTGCATCACGCACTGCAGTAGAATATCTTTGGCAGTTCCTTCGCGAATCTGGACAACTCGTTCATCAGTGGCTGGGAGGTTGCTGGCACACAACTGCACCTGTGCCTCGATGTGGCGAATGAAGTCGCCCAGTTCACACGGCGTGGTGATGGATCGGGATAGGGCATCCACGACGATCAGCTCCTTGTCCGGCGTGTAGACGAGTTCGAAGTCATATCGGCGGAGATGAAGAAGAATTCGCTGCAGCCGAGGTGTCATGTCATTTAAATCCTTCTGGATTATGTGGACTAAAGGCCTGTGATCTGTTTCCACCGAGAACTTCGGCAGACCGTATACGTAGTCATGAAACTTGACTATTCCTGTCAGGAGACCCAGGCACTCCTTTTCGATCTGGGCATACCGTTGTTCGGTCGGAGTCATGGCCCTGGAGGCATATGACACTGGAGCCCAGGACGAGGAATTGTCTCGCTGGAGGAGCACCGCCCCAATGCCGCCCTGGCTTGCGTCTGTGGATATCTTGGTATCCTTGGTTGGGTCAAAGAACGCCAGGACTGGGGCTGTGGTGAGCTTCGCCGTCAGCTCAAGCCGCTCCGCTTGATGTGCGGGAAGCCACTAGGACACTGTCGACTTTTTAACGAGATGCCGGGGGGCCGTGGTGTGGGATGCCATGTTGGGAATAAATTTACCATCCCGAGGAAGCGGAGGACCGTCTTTTTGTCCTCTAGTGTCTTCATGGCACCTTGTCGGCGTCAGATTGCACACCTTGCTGTGAAATGTGGTCACCTAAAAACTTGATAGCGGACCGCCCAAACGAGCATTTGGCCCTGTTGAGCTGGAGGCCATTTTCATGAATCCTCTGGGAAACCTGTTTGAGGCGTGCAATGTGATCCTCGGGTGTCGTGGACCAGATGATCACGTCGTCCACATAGACTCACACCCCCTCGATGCCCTCCATCATTTGCTCCATTATGCGATGAAATACTTCGGAAGCTGATATACCAAAAGGCATGCGGTTGTAGCAATACCTGCCGAACGGAGTGTTAAACGTGCACAGCTTCCGACTGGACTCGTCCAGCTGAATTTGCCAGAAACCGAGGGAGACGTCCAGCTTGGTAAAGAATTTGGCGTGAGTCATCTCACAGGTTAATTCTTCACGCTTCGGGATCGGGTAATGCTCTCGCATGATGTTGCGATTCAGGTCTTTGGGATCAATGCAAATGCGAAGTTTGCCAGAGGGTTTCTTGACACAGACCATGGAGCTGACCCAGTCTGTGGGTTCCGTGACCTTTGAGATGATGCCCTGGTCTTGGAGCTCTCGTAGCTGCGTTTTCAGACAATCCTTGAGAGGAGCCGGCACCCGGGGTGGTGCATGGATGATTGGGGTGGCATTCGGCTTGAGCAATATCTTGTAGCGATATGGGAGCGTGCCCATCCCATCAAACACATTGTGGTATTGCTTGAGAATGTCGTCTATCTCAGCCGGGAGATTCGCATTGGGCGAGGCCGTCGCCGGTGTCGAGGACATGGCTTGAACTCGCTGTACCAGATGTAGGGGTTTGCATGCGCGAGCACCGAGCAGGGATGCCTTGTCAGGCCGGACGATCTCGAATCTCAAACTCGCCTTGATTGCCTTGTGAGAGACACCTAGCTGACACGACCCACTGACAGCTATGGCATAACCATTGTAGTCAAGGAGCTGGCAGGCTGGTGGAAGAATGCGAGGTTGGTGCCGGATGCTGTCGAGGTCCGACTGTGATATGAGGTTCGCAGATGCGCCAGTGTCCAATTTAAATCGGATGCAAGACTGGTTGATCATGATGACGGCACACCACTCGTCGTCAGGATCCACACTGAGGATCGAAAGACAGTTGGCAGGCACGGTAGAGACCAACTCGCGTATGGTGATGATGCCCACCCGATATGGAGACTCGAGGCAGTCAGCATCGGGATCCGTTGGGCTGTCTGGATCAGAATCCTGTATGCTTTGTTGTTCGCAGCGGACACGTCTGCGCTGCAGCTGGGATCGCTGGCTGTTGTTCGGTGGAACGGACCTGCATAAGGCTGCGTAGTGGCCAGGCTTTCCACGCGGTAGATATCGCCTGCCTTTGGCTGGACATTGCCGCTTTAAATGGGTGGAGCCACAATTCGGACACATCATGAAGCTGACGTCAGCACGTTCTGTGTGCCATCGCGCATGCGCAGTGCGGTCGGCCGACGTTCGCGCATGCGCCTCAGGGTCTTCGGCCTCATCGTCCACCCGGTCGTGGCGCGCATGCGTGGGGATCTGAGAAAAGCACATGAAACGGCCACTCTCCTTGATGCTCAGGCCTTGCATTTTCGCTGTGGCCTGCACCCCTTCTGCCTCGTGGGAGGCCAGTTTTGCAGTTTCTGTTGTCCTGATGTGGGAGTAGCGATTTCTGGCATGCTCATGGACAACGCACGTTTCGATGGCGACGGAGAGGGTCAACTGTTTGATTTTGAGGAGCTGCTCCCGCAGGGAGTCGGACTGGACTCTGAAAACGATCTGATCCCGGATCATGGAATCAGTCGTCGAGTCATAATTACATGACTGCGCTAGGATGTGGAGATGGGTCAAGAAGGACTGAAAAGGTTCATCCTTATCCTGAAGCCTCTGTTGGAAGATGTACTGTTCAAAGCTCTCATTCACCTCAATGTCACAGTGGCTGTCGAATTTCAGCAGAACTGTCTTGAACTTTGTCTTGTCTTCGCCATTGGCAAACGTAAGCGAGTTATAGATGTGGATAGCATGATCCCCCGCAGTCGACAGGAACAGCGCGATCTTTCTGGCATCCAATGCTGTCTCGAGGTCGGAGGCCTCGATGTATAGGAGGAACTTTTGTTTGAAGACTTTCCAGTTGGCGCCGTGGTTGCCGGAGTTGCGAAGGAGGCTGGATGTTTTCCATGCCGCTGGATGGCTGCTTGCTGGTCATTGCAGATGCACTCGAGGTAGGTTAGTTAGGATTAATAGCACTCGGGTACCATGATGTGTTAAGTAAGTTGGTTCAACGTTGACTGCAACTGGATGCTGTGAAACTAGAAACAGGCTTCTGACACAGGAGATGGTCCAACACTGTTTTATTGAACTTCCTGATTGCTGTACATAGTCTGCTGTGAGTTGACACTCTATCAATCGAACTGATAACCTCCTACTGGCTTGACCAGACTAACTCTCTACCTCATGGTGATAGTGCTCACTGGCTTGTGCACTCTTACTATCTTAGTAGCTGTGTCCTGTAAAGAGTTGGAAAGCGTTCTGCGTTTGTGCTTAACATCAAACATATTTTAACAGGTTTATAAAATTACAGTTTGCAACCACTCAGATAGAAAGGTTTTGAGGTAATAAACTAAACATTGCCGAGGGAGGTTTTCACAATGATCAAAGGATAAACTTCCTTCCATTTTGTGTAAGATGATGGATATGCAAATCAAATCTGTTGAGGATGGGGTATTTTTAGGAGGTTCCTGGGATTTTCACTGATGGCTGAAGAGGCCAATCTATGGGAGGGAGGTTCCATTGCCAATTGGCGCCTGTTGCCAAGCCGCTGGAGACACTAATCGTCACGGTGATGCACACTGGCCCATATGGTGATGTCACCATTTTTCTCTGTCTTCAGCTGGCGTCTACTAGGTGTGAGAATCGGTGTCTATGGCCTTCATATCACACTTAAAAACATTTTTGAAGTAGAGCTTTGGGTGTCCTACACCTCCGACGACTTGACATTCAGAAAATCCTCAGCTCGGTGACCGTCTTTCATTCTGCGAATGTGCTCAAACCAGTGAAATTGCCACTGCCCGATGAGTACCAACATACTTGGGAGTTTTACCTGTGAGAACACTGCCGTGTTTGTGATTTGATCAATGAAGTGATCAGAAACAGTAAACAATGTGGGGTGAGTGCTGAATGGCATGCAGACCTTTCATCTGCTTTCAAGTAAAGCATTGGATATTTTTTGGGGAGATATTTTGTTCTAATACATTGTGGCCCATTGCTAGTTAGGGTATCTTAAATTTTTTATGTTTTACATAAAAGAGCTTCAGAAATTAACCATTTTTTCAAGGTTAATTATGTAGTAGGAGGAATGAGGAAACAGGGGGGCTGCTTCAGACGACCAAATAGGAAGTGCCATGCTCACAGAGTGGCAGGCAGAAGGGAAGCATTCAGCAGGAGGTGCAAAATTTGTTTCTTGCACCCCCAACATGAATTTACAGTGGGATCTTCTGATATTATTGGAAATTCTGCTTGAGGCTGGCGTGAAACTGATTTGCATCCTGCTAATTGGATCAAATAGAAGCCCAACTGTAAGATTCCCCCACAGCCAATTCTCTGTGATGCCAGCTGGGAAACAGGTTGGTCAAGAACACGAATGTGGCGTGCAAGTGTCAAGACTTACCTGAAGCACATAGGAAGATAGGAATTAGGAGCAGAAGTAGGCAATTCAGCCCTTCGAGCGTACTCCGCCATTTAATCAGATCATGGTTGATCGCTTCCTGGTCTCAAATGCACCTCCCTACTTATTCCCCATTTCCCTTTAACCCGTTTTTAAAATCAGAAATATATTTATCTCCTTCTTGAAAGCATTTATTGACTCCAATTCTACTGCTCTATGGGTTAGCAAGTTCCACAAATTCACCTCCCTCTGCTTGGCATAGTTCCTCCTCAGCTCAGTTCTAAGTCTACCGCCTTGACCTATATCAATGACCTCTGGTTCTAGATTGCCCCACAAGGGTAAAACTCTCTTTACCTCCTCAAGGCCTGGGGCTACCACCACAGATTGGGAAAGAGGCCATCAGTGACTCTGGACCAAGGAAGAGGGAGGATCGATCAGGTGTATCTTCCAACTTCAGTGTCTGCAAGGAGGTCCATCTTCCGTCCTCCGAGATCCATCTTCTTTCTTCAGTGGTGGGTCAGTAATGTTGGGTGCCATTTAAATATGGCAGCTAGATATGACGGGGGAATGTGAGGTATAGAAAATAAAAGTAAGAGGAGGCCATTCGGCCCTTTGAGCCTGCTCCACCATTCATTATGATCATGGCTGATCATCAAGTTCAACACCCTGATCCCGCCTTCCCGCCCATATCCCTTGATCCCCTTCACCCCAACAATTGTATAGAACTGCTTCTTGAAAACATACAATGGTTTGGTTTCAACTGCTTTCTATGGTCAAGAATTCCACAGGCTGACCACTATCTGGCTGAAGAAATTTCTCCTCATCAGTCCTAAATGGTCAACCCCATATCCGCAAACCCACACTGCCGCAGATGACGGCCCAAAGCCTCCAGGTGCATGATTAATTGTGCCAGGGACTGAAGGTATGCCGTGATTTCCCATCGCCCTCCACACCCTCCCCGCCACTGCTCCTGGCACAAGACTTAGAATCATAGAATCCCTACAGTGCAGAAGGAGGCCATTCGTCCCATCAGGTCTGCACTGACCCTCCGAAGGAGCACTGTACCTCGGCCTACGCCCCACACTATCCCCACAACCCACCTAACCTGCACATATTTTGACACCATGAGGGAATTTAGCATGGCCAGTCCACCTATCCTGCACATCTTTTGACTGTGGGAGGAAACCGGAGCACCCAGAGGAAACACACTTAATCTCAGATGGGAGAATTCCTCAGAGGAGTGCAATCAGAGTCAGGTTTGTAGCATCATGAGTGATTTGGCTGTACAAGAGGGGAGGGAAAAAACGAGGATTTGTTAGGGAAACAGATAGGCATTTCTGAGCCATAAACCTGACTCTAGGATGGTAAATTGCCTCCCTGGTGCCAGGGTTAAGGAAGTCACAGAGTGGCTGCAAGGCATTCTCCTGGGGGAAGCCAGAGGTCATGGTTCACCGCTGTACCAATGAATTAGGTGGGAAGGGGGATATGATCCTGGGATCAGAATTTAGGGAGCTAATCGATGATTAGTAAGCAGGACCTCAAATGCAGTAATCTCTGGATTAGTCCCAGTGCCATGTGCAAGAGAGTACAGAAATAGGAAAGGAAGATGAATGCGTGGCTAGAAAGATGGTGCAGGAGGAAGAGCTTTAGTTGCCTGGGATACTGGGACTGACTCTGAGGGGAATGGCACCTGCACAAGCTGGATGGGTTGTACCTGAACAAAGCTGGAACTGATTTCCTTGCGGGATGTTTTGCCAGTGCTGTTGGGAGGGCTTTAAACCAACCCGGCAGGGATGTGGGAACCAGAGAATATGAGAGAGGAATATCAGGATGAACAAAACACTGGGAAGGATAGAAAACACTCGTTAATAGGTGAAGTTTGAGGAAGGGAGACAGTAATGATATCTGAATTGGGGTTCCTGTGCATGTGTGTGAAGTATAGTGAATAAGATTGGGGAGTGAAAGGCACAATGCATTGTGGAAATATGACGTTGTAGTGATAACAGAGACCTGGCTCAAGGAAGTGCCAGGACTGGGTGCTAAATATTCCTGGATATAAGGTGTTCAGCAAAGATAGGGCAGGAAAGGGGAGGGATGGCGGTATTGATTAGCGAGAGCATTGCAGTGTGGGAGAAGGAGGATTTTCCAGAGGAGTCAAGGACAGAGTCAATTTACCCGGAGCTAAGGAACAAAGAGAATACAATTACATTGCTCGGTGTACTCTAGAAGCGCCAGTTAGTGAGAAGGATTTAGAACAATAAATCTGCAAGGAAATTACAGAGATGCAAATATTATAAAGCGGTTGTAATGGGGTCTTTAAGTAACCAAATGTGGACTGGGACAGTGTAGTGTAAAGGACGAAGAGCGGCAAACATTGCAATATTGTGTTCAGTAAAACTTTCTACAGCAGTGTGTGTCCAGTCCAACAAGAAAGATTGCACTGTTGGACCCGGTTCTTGTAAAACGAGGAGGAACAAGTGCATAAAGTGTGAGTGGGAGAATATTTAGGAGACGGTGATCATTCTATTGTAAGGTTTAGAATGATGATAGAAAGGACAATCGGCAATCCAGAGTAAGAATAATTAACTGGAGGAGAGCTGACGTCAATGAGGCAAGAACGGAACAGGGCAGAATAGACTGTAATGAAAGGTTGGCGGGATAAACAGTGGTTGAACAATGGGTTACCTTCAAAAGATAAATGTTTTAGGCATAGTCAAGATGTATCCCCTCCAAGGGGAAAGTCAGCGGAAACAAGTCTAGAACTCCCTGGATGAAAAAGGAGATAACAATTAAGATAAAGTGCATATGACTCTGGCCAGAATGTTGCATATGACTCTGGCGAGAACGAGTGGGTTCTTTCAGGGGGTAGCAGATGAGTGTGAGAGGTGTGGGTGGGGGCCAGCGAATCATTCACACATGTTTTGGGGTTGTGCAAAATTGGGAAAATTCTGGGCGGGAGTGTTCGCGGTCTTAGCCAAGGTAGTGGAGGAGGAGGTGGACCCGGACCCTTTGGCGGCGATATTTGGGGTTTCAGAGAAGCAGGAGCTCATGGAGAGGAGGAAGGCCGATGTCATTAAAAAAAAAAATTAAGGTAAAGGAGAAAAAGTTTGCTTAGAAAATACAGTTGAGAACCAAGTGGAATACAGAAGGCTCAGAGGGAAGGTGAAAAAGCTCATTAGAGAAGCAAAGAGGGATTATGAGATGAGACTGGCAGCCAACATAAAGGGGAATCCCAAAGTCTTATCAAGGCACATACAGAGCAAAAGGGTGGTAAAAGGAGTAAAGCCGATTAGGAACCTAAAAGGGAACTTACACAAGGAGGCAGGGGGCATAGCTGAGGTATTAAATGAATACTTTTCATTCGTCTTTACCAAGGAGGTAAAGATGATGACAGACAAGGAAATTCTGTCACGAGAAGAGTTCAAAATTGATGAAGTGTTGTATAAACTGTTGATATTTAAAATTGACAAGACACCAAGACCAGATGAGATGCATCCAAGGATATTGAAGGACCACATTATGATAGAATTTACCCTGCAGTTTGAGAGGGAGAAGCTAAAATCAGATGTAAGGGTATTAGAATTGAGTAAAGGTAACTACAAAGGTAACGACAAAGACATGAGGAAGGAGCTGGCCAGAGTTGATTAGAAGGGGAACCTAGCAGAGAAGACAGTTGAACAGCAATAGCAGGAGTTTTTTGGGGTTATTCGGGAGGCACAACAGGAATTCATCCCAAGGAGGAGGAAACATGCTAAGGGGAGAACGAGGCATTCATGGCTGACGAGGGAAGTCAAGGACACTATAACAGCAAAAGAAAAAGCATACAAAGTGGCGAGGATTAGTGGGAAACCAGAGAATTGGGATGACCTTAAAAGCGAGCAGAGGACAACTAAGAAAGCAATAAGGGGGGAAAACAATGAAATTTGATTGTAAGCTAGCTAGTAATATAAAAGAAGATAGCAAGAAGTGGGCAGCATGGTAACATAGTGTTTAGCACTATGGCTTCCCAGGACCAGGGTCCCAGGTTCGATTTCCGGCTTGGCTCACTGTCTGTGTGGAGTCTGCACGTTCTCCCCCTGTCTGCATGGGTTTCCTCCGGGTGCTCCGGTTTCCTCCCACAGGTCCCAAAAGATGTGCTATTAGGTGAATTGGACATTCTGACTTCTCCCTCTGCGTACCCGAACAGGTGTGGCGACTAGGGACTTTTCACAGTAACTTCATGTAATCTTACTTCTGGCAATAAAGAGTATTATTATTATTATTAGCAAGAGTTTTTTCAATATATAAAAGTTAATAGAGACACAAGAATATACATTAGACCACTGGAAAATGAGGCTGGAGAAGTAGTAATAGGAAACAATGAAATGGGAGAGGAACTGAATAGTTACTTTACATCAGTCTTCAGGGTGGAAGACACCAGTGGGATGCCAGAGCTCCAGGAGAATCAGGGGGCAGAGGTGAGTGTAGTGGCCATCACGAAGGAGAACGTTCTGGGGAAACGAAAAGGTCTGGATAAATAACCTGGACCGGATGACCTACATCCCAAGGTTCTGAAGGAGATTGTGAAGGCATTGGTGGTGACCTTTCAGGAATTACTGGAGGCAGGTCGGGTCCCCGAGAACAGGAAAACGGCTAATGTAACACCCCTGTTTAAGAAGGAGAGAGGCAGAAGACGGGGAATTATAGGCTGGTTAGCCTGACTTTGATCATTGGTAAGATATTAGAGTTCATTATTACAGATGAGATTGCGGAGTACTTGGAAGTGCATGATAAAATAGGACTGAGTCAGCACGGCTTTGTCAAGGGGAGGTCAGGTCTGTTAGAGTTCTTTGAGGAGGCAACAAGGGCATTAGACAAAGGAGAACCAGTGGACGTGATTTAATTAGATTTCCAGAAAGTCTTTGACAAGGTGCCGCATAGGAGACTGTTAAATAAGTAAGAGCCTATGGTGTTAAAGGTAAGATCCTGGTATGGATAGAGGATTGGCAGAAGGCAGAGAGTGGGGATAAAGGGGTCTTTTTCAGGATGGCAGCCAGTGACTAGTGGTGTGCCTCAGGGGCCGGTGTTGGGACCACAACTTTTCACAATATACATTAACGATCTGGAAGAAGGAACTGAGGGCACTGTTGCTAAGTTTGTAGGTGATATAAAGATATGCAGAGCGACAGTATTGAGGAAGCAGGAAGGCTGCAGAAGGACTTGGACATGCTAGGAGAGTGGGCAAAGAAATGGCAGATGGAAGGCAATGTGGAAAATTGTGAGGTTATGCACTTTGGTAGGAAGAATGGAGGCATAGACTATTTTCTAAATGGGGAAATGCTCAGAAATTCAGATGCACAAAGGGACTTGGGAGTCCTTGTTCACGATTCTCTAAAGGTTAACTTGCAGGTTCAGTCGGCAGTTAGGAAGGCAAATGCAATGTTAGCATTCATGTCGAGAGGGCTAGAATGCAAGACCAGAGATATACTTCTGACGCTATATAAGGCTCTGTCCAGATCCCATTTGGAGTAATGTGAGCAGTTTTGGGCCCCGTATCTAAGGAAGGATTGCTGGCCTTGGAACGGGTCCAGAGGAGGTTCGCAAGAATGATCCCTGGAATGAAGAGCTTGTCATATCAGGAGCAGTTGGGGACTCTGGATCTGTACTCATTGGAGTTTAGAAGGATGAGACGGAATCTTATTGAAAATTACAGGATTCTGAGAGGCCTGGATAGAGTGGACATGGAAAGGATTTTTCACAGCCTCAGAGTGATCGGACCATCCTTTAAAACTGAGATGAGGAGAAATTTCTTCAGCTAGAGGGTGGAACTCTTCAATAGAATCTGTGGAACTCTTTGCCGCAGAAGGCTGTGGAGGCCAAATCACTGAGTGTCTTTCAGGCAGAGATAGATAGGTTCTTGATCAATAAAGGGATCAGAGGTTATGGGGAGAAGGCAGGAGGATGGGGATAAGAAAAATATCAGCCATGATTGAATGGTGGAGCAGACTCGATGGGCCAAATGGCCTACTTCTGCTCCTATGTCTTGTGGTCTGACGATGAGGGTATGGTCTTATGATGAGGGCAATGCTGTTGATGAGGTGTGCATAGTCTTTCAGAAGGCATTCGATGCAGTGCCACATAACAGGCGTGTGAGAAATGTTACATGTTCAAATGTTAAAAGAGGAGGTCGCAACGTGGTGACAATATTAGCTGAATAATTAGAAGCAGAGTAACGGTCAATGTTTTGTTTTGTGCTGGACGAAGACTTGTAGTGGAGTTCCCCAGGAATCGAGATCCTTGCTTGTCCTGATATATATTAAAGGCCTTGGTTTGCAGGGGACAATGTCAATGTTTGTGGATGGACGTAGACAATTTAGTGGAGTGGGCAGATATATGGCAGATGGTGTGCAATGCAGGGAGATGCGAGATGATGCATTTTGGTAGGAAGAACATTGTGAGACAATATAAAATAAGGGGTATAATTGTTAGTGAGATGCAGGAGAAGAGGATCCTCTGTGATTCTGCAAAGATTATTGAAGGTGACAGGACCGGTGGAGAGAGCAGTTATTAATAATAATAATCTTTATTATTGTCACAAGTAGGCTTACATTAACACTGTAATGAAATTACTGTGAAAAACCCCGAGTCGCCGCATTCTGGTGCCTGTTTGGGTACACAGAGGGAGAATTCAGAATGTCCAAATTACCTAACAGCACGTCTTTCGGGACGTGTGGGAGGAAACCGGAGCACCCAGAAGAAACCCACACAGACATGGGGAGAACATACAGACTCCACACAGACCGTGACCTAAGCCGGGAATTGAACCTTGGACCCTGGCGCTGTGAAGCCACAGTGCTAACCACTGTGCTACCTTGCCGCCCAATAAAGCATATGATATTCTGTAATTTATTGATAAGGGCAAAGAGTACAAGAGCAAGGAGGTAATGCTGAACTTATAGGTAGACCTCAGCTGGAGCATTGTGTACAGTTCTGGGCGCCACACCATAGGAAGGATGTGAACACATTAGTGATAGTGCAGAAGAGGTTTACAAGAATGGTTCCTGATTTGAGAAACTTTAGTGATGAGGATAGAGTGGAGAGGTTGGGACTCAGAGATTTGATAGAGATATTCAAAATCATGAGGGATTTGGGCATCGTAGATAGGGCGAAGCTGTTCCTGCTCGTAAAAGGATCAAGAATGAGAGGGCACAGATTTAAAGAGCTTTACAAAAGAAGAAAATGTGATGCAACAAAACTTTTTTCACAAAGCGGATAGTTGGGGTCTACAATGCGCTGCCTGGAAGTGTAGGGGAGGCAGCTTCAATCGAGGTATTCAAAAGGCATGTTCAGGGGTACAGGGAAAAGGAAGGGGAATGGCATTAAGTCACGATGCCCGTTTGAGAGCGGGTGCATATACACTGGGCCAAATGGCCTCCTGAGTTGTACCAATTTTGTGATTCTGGTTGTAGGTTGTTGTCATGTAGCACGTTTCTGTTTCCAATCGTGATTATGGCCAGCCTGTTGAATGTAAAGAAGACGGGATCAGTGAACTTGATTCATAATCTGCCCGATATATTCTGGAAATTCAAAATTGACCCTTGGTATCCAGTTCAGATCACAAAGGGTTTCTGTTGTTGCACCCCCTCACGTTATACAACTGCATGATTAGATTTTTGACATTGAGGACGCTTCTGAATAATAAGATGCTTGGGTCACTTGCAGGATGAGCAGCACTGCTGAACATGAGAGAATAACTATGGCAGACTTTGCAGTAGTCTCATTATATAATTTATACTCTCTCTGCAAGTCAATGAAAAAAACAAATTGAAGATGGTGATTCAGGCTAATTCTTTTTATGGTTCAATGCTCACTTCATGTGGGGTCAGAATAGTAGAACTGAAAAAATGCCCATAGGATCTGTTATTTTGCTACCTACTTTGTTGGTTTAAACTTTCTGAATCAAACTACCTTCTTACCTGAAAAACATCCATTCACCTCTGCTTCCTGTCACTGAGTTAATTCTGTTCCTATACCATTATTGATCTATTGATAGTCAGTCAATTGAGTTTTTAATTGCTTTTCAAATGAGTCATTTCGACCAGAACCTCATTCTTGTTTGTCTTGGATATTGTACACTGACACTCTCAGGTGTGTTTCCACTTTCTCCTGTGATGTTGGACAGCACAACTTACATTTATGAGCTATACGACTTACAAATGATTTTTTTCATTTAGACAGAAACTAATAGTCACATTTACTTATCAAATTCATTTATGAGGATTTAGATTGAGTTCCATATGATGTGTTTTGGCAATGTGCTCAATTTAATGACAAACATCTGAACATCTGGGTAACCAAACTGCCAACAGGCATGTGTTAGCTGAAACAGCTTCAATCTGCATGCCAACATTACAAATTCAGGTCTGTCACTTTCACTTTGCCACTATTATGCCCTCAAATTGGCTGTTTCCAAAACGGTATCTTGATCAGTAAGAGTCACCTGAAGAGGAAGTCTTGATCATTGAATGAAATGGGACATTATTTAGTTCAATTAATGTAATTTGGTAGAAGATGTCTTCAGTTCCATACACATAATCACCAGTATTCTGTCCTGTTCTGCTCCTGGAATGAACTAAAATGGTTATATAGCAATAATTTCATTTCAGAGGCTATGAAACGCCTCGGGCGATTTTAACACAATGAAGCTCAAATGAATGCCAGCTAACAGTGACTACAGTATAATTTGATTTTGCATAACTATAATCAGAAAATATTAAAGGCAAAATACTCAATTGGGAAAGAGCTCATTTTTGTCGTTGAAGAAGGGATTCAGAACATGTAGATTTGATTGTGATTGCAGAGTAAAGCAATAATGGAAGGCAGTAGGAAAGTGACAGTTTGGGTATAAACTGGGTCTGTTCTCTTGAAGGATCAATAAAACATCCATGACTATTGCATCCTGGATGATGAAAGAAATAAAAGAGGAATAAAACAACAATGAGGCTATCGTGGCAAATGTCAGGAACAAGATTCAGTTATTAACCAGGAAAGTTGTAGAAAGTGCAGGAGGGAATTCAGAAAGTTGACACAGGAGACAAATAAGGCTACAATTAAAAAAATAGCAATCAACATTAGATTGAACCCCAAAGCAATTTATGAATTTAAGAGGTTAACTCAAGAAATCTGGGCCTATAAGGAGCTAAATCTTCATGTAAAGGCAGTAAACAACATGGCTCTTCATCAGTCTTCACAAAGGAAGCATATATTGAGAAGATTACGCTAAAAAAGGAGAGGGAAATTATGTACAGAACAGTAATGGAGGAAATGAATTAAAATAATTACCATTTCTGAAAGTTAGTAAGTCACCTGGTCTAGATGGAATATGTCCCAGATTGCTGAAAGAGCAAAAAACGATAACAGAGGCATTGGTCATAATCTTCAGTTCCTCATTGGATACAGGGGTATTGTTAGAGGACTCAAGGGTTTCTAATTTTATATCTCTATTCAATTGGTCTGTAATAAACCAGGAAACCAAGGCAGTCAGCCTAACATCAGTGGTGGGGGAGTTATTGGGAACCATGCCTGGGACAAAATCATCTTTTGTTTTGTGTGGCACAGTGGTTAGCACTGCTGCCTCAGCACCAGGAAAGTAGGTTCAATTCTGGCCTTGAGTGACTGTGTGGAGTTTGCACTTTCTCCTTATGTCTGCGTGGGTTTCCTTCAGATGCTCTGGTTTCCTCACACAGTCCAGAGATGTGCAGGTTAGGTGGGAGAGTGGGGATAGGGTGGGGGAGTGGGCCTAGGTAGAGTGGTCTTTTGGAGGGTCAGTGCAGACTTGATGGGTCAAATGACCTCCTTCTGCACTGTATGGATTCTGTGGGAAAGCATGGGGAGCCAGCATGGATTTGTTGAAGGAAAAACATGTGTGACTGACTTGATTGCATTCTTTGATGAAATAACGGGGCAGGTTGATCAAGGTGAAGCAGTAGATATTATATTTATGGACTTTCAGGAGACATTTGATGAAGTGCCATGCCGGAGACTTATTAAGAAGACAAAATTGAGACAAAATGCAATGGTATGGACAAAAGATCAGCTCATTAACAGGAGGCACAGATGGATGGTTGTTTTTTGGAGGGTATGGTTTTTGACATGTATCAATTTTGGGTCCATTACTATTTAAATTTCTCTCAATTATCAAGACTTGGGTGTAGAAACCAGCATTATAAAGTTAGCATACGATACAAAACTTGGTAAGATAGCTGATAGTTCTGAGGATAGTTATACAGTTCCAGATTACATAGAATGGAAAAATGGACAGAAACAAAGAGAGAAAGTTAATTGTACAGAGGTATGAAGGGATGCACTTTGCGAGGAATAATATCGGTATAGTGCACTATAAATGGCATTTATGAGCAGAGAGATCTTGACATCGATTTACACAAATTCTTAAAGGTTCAGGTCAAGTTTTTTTTTTTAAATATTTTTTATTCTCCTTTTTCACATTTTCTCCCAAATTTACACCCACCAACAATAAACAATAATCAGTATCAAATATGTCAATCCCCATATCAATAACAACGATCCCATCCTCCCACCAAATCCCAAACATTAGCCCGCATATTCACACAAACAAATGACAAAAAGAAATTAGGGATCACCCATAGTCGCCATTAACACACACAGCCCCCCAACCCTCCACCCACTCGCCCCAACTAATGTTCGATGTTATCCAGTTCTTGAAAGTGCATAATGAATAATGCCCATGAATTGTAGAACCCCTCCATCCTTCCCCTCAGTTCAAACTTAACCTTCTCAAGAGTAAAGAATTCCAACAGGTCCCCCCGCCACGCCAGGGCACAGGGTGGAGAAGTTGCTCTCCAACCTATCAGGATCCGCCTTCGGGCGATCAACAAGGCGAAGGCTACAACATCTGCCTCCGCACCCATTTCCAACCCTGTACTATAGTCCTCCAGGTGCAGCAGTGTTTCCAACACCCCGAATATGGCCTCCAGTTTCACATGGACCACTTTAGAAATTACCCTAAAAACCTCCTTTCAGTAATCCTCTAGCTTTGGACAGGACCAAAACATATGAACGTGATTAGCGGGCCCCCCCACAACGTTCACACACATCTACTCCTTCAAAGAATCGGCTCATCCTCGCCCTCGTGAGATGTGCTCTGTATACCACCTTCAACTGTATCAGCCGCAACCTCATGCACGAGGTGGAGGCATTCACTCTGGAGCACCTCACACCAGAACCCCTCCTCCATATCCTCTCCCAACTCTTCCTCTCACTTTGCTTTGATTCCTTCCAGTGGTGCCTTCGCCTCTTCCAAAATAGCTCCGTAAACCGCCGACACTACCCCCTTCTCCAGTCCCCCTGTCGTCAGCACATCCTCCAGCAATGTGGAGGCCGGCTCCGCCGGGAAGCTCTGTATCTCCTTTCTGGCAAAATCTCGAACCTGCATGTATCTAAACATTTCACCCTGTTCCAGCCCATACTTCACTTCCAGCCACTTCAATCCTGCAAGCTGACCCCTAAGAAACAAATCTTTTAGTGTCTTAATCCTCTTCTCCTCCCATTTCCGAAAATATCCATCCCACTTCCCTGGCTCAAATCTGTGGTTCCCCTGAATCGGCATTTCCCTTGACCCTGCCCCCAACCCGAAGTGTTGGCGAAACTGCCTCCAAATTCTCAATGAAGCTATTATTACCGGACTCTCTGAGTATTTCCCCGGGGCCATCGGGAGCGGTGCTAGTGCTTTCAATCCCGACCCCCTGCACAAACTCTCCTCCAGGTACCTAAAGTGAGTCTCTGCCCTACGGAATGGCAGCCCCCCACCCCCGGCCAAGACACCACAAAATACTCACTCTTGTCTAGAATTTTGTTTGCATCCCGAGAAAGACCCAAACACTCGAAGCAGCTCCAATATTCCCCCTATCGACACACTCGGTTCCGACACGTATAACAGCAAGTCATCTGCATATAAGGACACCCTATGCTCTATTCCCCCCCACCCGTACTATTCCTTTCCATACCCCCAAACTTCTTAATGCGATGGCCAACGGCTCAATCGTGAGTGCAAACAGCAGGGGGGACATAGGACATCCCTGCCTAGTCCCACGGTGGAGAGAAAAGTATCTCGAGCTGATGTTGTTTGTGCGGACACTCGCCCTCGGCTCCTTATATAGTAGTTTTACCCAGTTCACAAATCTTGGTCCAATCCCAAACCGCTCCAGAACTGCCATCAAGTACCCCCATTCAACCCGGTCAAACGCCTTCTCAGCGTCCAATGCCACAACCACCTCTGTTTCCTTCCCCCCCCCCGCCGGTGCCATAACGACGTTCAATACCCTCCTGACGTTCGAAAAGAGCTGCCTCCCTCTCATGAACCCTGTCTGATCTTCACCTATCACCTTCGGGAGGCACTCCTCCAGCCTACCCGCCAGTACCTTCGCCAATACTTTTGCGTCCACGTTTAAAAGTGATATGGGCCGATACGACCCACACTCTGTCGGATCCTTATCTTTTTTTAGCAACAGGGAAATCGATGCCTGCCCCAAAGTTTGTGGCAACACCCCCTTCCCCATCGCCTCTTCAAACATCCCCACCATCAGGGGTGCCAGCTTATCCTTGAATTTTTCATAATATTCCACCGGAAACCCATCTGGCGCTGCCACCTTCCCCGACTACATCATCCCAATCTCATCCTTTATCTCTTGCTCCACTATCGTTCCTTCTGATGTAGCCCTGTCCCCCTCCCCTAACCTCGGGTACTCCAACCCATCTAGAAATTCCTGCATCTCCCGGTCTCCCCCAGGTGGCTCTGACCTGAACAACCTCTCATAAAATTCCCCAAAGAGCCACCACCAACTTCCCTGCCCTATCTCTCACCTGAACAATTTTCCTTACCACTGCCTCCCTCCAGAGCTGACCTGCTAACACACCTGCCTTACCTCCATGTTCGTAAACTGCACCTCTTGCTCGTCTCAGTTGGTGCACCGCCTTCCTGGTAGATAGTCGGTCAAAGCTCGCCTGTAGTTCCTTCCTCTTCTCCAACTTCGCTGGATCCCCATCTTCTGCATGACTCCTAACTACCTCCAACATCTCATCTATTACCCTCTTCCGCTCCAACCTCTCCCCTTTGTCCACCTTGGCCTTAAACAAAATCACCTCACCCCTCACCACCGCCTTTAGAGCCTCCCAGACAACTGCCTTTGACACCTCACCCGTACAGTTGAAACCTACATATTCCTCAATTACCTTTTCAATTTTGTCACAGAACCCTTGGTCCCCTAAAAGTCCCACATCTAATTTCCACTCCGGCCTCTGCGCTACCCCCTTCTCCAGTACCATATCCACCCAATGCGGAGCATGATCAATGTGGTAGTCACCACTAGCTGTATTATATGTATTATGGTCAGACACATATACTAGAGGTACATGGGTAAATCCCTGCCTGCTGGGTCCGCCCAGTAGGCGGTGTATAAATGTGTGCGCTCGCCGGTGCTGCAGCCATTCTGGAGCAGCTACAGGAGGTACAACATCTTTGCTCAATAAAGCCTCGATTATTCCACTACTCTCGTCTTTGTGGTAATTGATAGTGCATCAATCTGACACTGCAATTGCCGAGTATTCCGACCCCTTAACCCCAGCCAGCAAAGCCTTGCCCACCACGACAATGTCGATCCGCGAGTATACCTTATGGCCTGCTGAGAAAAACGAGTACTCCTGTTCCCTCGAGTGCAGAAACCTCCAATGGTCCACCCCTCCCATTTCCACCATTAGCCCAGCCAACGCCTTCGCTTCCCAATGGGACCAGCGAGCGCGGCCGTGACCTGTCCAACCTTGGCTCCTGCACCAAGTTCCAGTCCCCCCCCCCCCCACTAACAGTTTGTGTGTGTCCAAGTCGGGCATGGCCCCAAACACCTTCTTTGCGAATCCCACATCGTCCCAATTGGGACCGTATACACTTAACAGCGCCACTAACCTTCCCTCCAGTGCCCCTGTCAATCACATATCTACCCCCCTGATCTGCCACCACCTTCTCCATCTGGAAGCGTACTCTTTTGCTGACCATTACCGCTACCCCTCGAGCCCTTTTGTCAAATCCAGAGTGAAACACCTGACTAACCCAGCCCCTTTTAAGTCTCACCTGGTCCTTCACCCTCAAGTGAGTCTTCTGCAGCATTGCTACATCTGCTTGCAAACTTTTAAGATGCGCATGCATCCTTGACCTCTTGAAGGTGCAGGTCAAGTTGATAAGGTGGTTAATAAGAGATGAGTGGTTAATTGTGTTTATAAAGAAAGGAATAGAATATAAAAGCAAAGACATTCTACAACTTTGTGAGAACATTGGTTTTATTGTTAGCTTTGGGCATCAAGACTTCAGGAAGGATACAATGGGCTGAGAAAGAGAACAGAGGAGCTTCACCAGAATGTTACCAAGGCTGATGTGCTTCAGTTATGAGGAGAGGTTGGGAAGGTTAGGACAGCTGTGCTTGGACAAAGTGTCAAAAGGTGACCCAATAGAGGTTTTCAAAATGACACGAGTACTTAATGGAGCCCATAAAAAAAACTATTGAATGAGTCAATAAGCAGAAGTCATAGATTTAAAATCGTTGACACAAGGGGCGAAATTCTCCGGAAACGGCGCGATGTCCGCCGACTGGCGCCCAAAACGGCGCAAATCAGTCGGGCATCGCGCCGCCCCAAAGGTGCGGAATGCTCCGCATCTTTGGGGGCCGAGCCCCAACCTTAAAGGGGCTAAGTCGGCGACGGACGAATTTCCGCCCCGCCAGCTGGCGGAAAAGGCCTTTGGTGCCCCGCCAGCTGGCGCGGAAATTACATCTCTGGGCGGCGCATGCGCGGGAGTGTCAGCGGCCGCTGACTGCATTCCCGCGCATGCGCAGTGGAGGGAGTCTCTTCCGCCTCCGCCATGGTGGAAACCATGGCGAAGGCGGAAGGAAAAGAGTGCCCCCACGGCACAGGCCCGCCCGCAGATCGGTGGGCCCCGATCGCGGGCCAGGCCACCGTGGGGGCACCCCCGGGGCCAGATCGCCCCGCGCCCCCCCCCAGGACCCCGGAGCCCGCCCGCGCCGCCTTGTTCCGCCAGTAAGGTAGGTGGTTTCATCTACGCCGGCGGGACAGGCATTTTAGCGGCGGGACTTCGGCCCATCCGGGCCGGAGAATCGCGCGGGGGGGGCCCGCCAACCGGCGCGGCCCGATTCCCGTCCCCACCAAATATCCGGTGCCAGAGAATTCGGCAACCGGCGGGGGCGGGATTCACGCCAGCCCCCGGCGATTCTCCGACCCGGCGGGGGTTCGGAGAATCTCGCCCAAGATCTAGAAGTGAGAATGTTTTGTACTCGAGTTGTCAGGGTCTGGAGTGCTGTAACTCAAAAGGTGATTGAAGCTGATTTCATAAGTAATTTTAAGAGGGAATTGGATGGTTACTTGATGAGGAATTTGCAGGATTAAGGGCAAAGAATGGGGATGTGGGATCTGCTCTTTCAAAGTATCAGCTCAGACATGATGGACGCAAAGGTCTCCAGTGTTGTATGGTTCTGTGATTATAAAAGCAAATAAAGAAACGTAATAATCTCACCAAGGCCAATCTTCTGACACTATGCCCTTTTATTTACATAACGGAAAATGCTGCAGCCGCGGTTTACAGCGACAAGTCCAAGCACAGGGACTACAGAATACCGGCTTTGAAGCAGCCGGTTTTAAACTCTGCTTCTTGGTTCCCATTGGGCTAGCTCTGCCACGCTCAGTAAGGAAGTTCATACTCCACGAAGCCCACGGGAGGATCCATTGATGATTCCCCCCCCCCCCCCCCCCCCCCCCCCCCCCCCCCAGCCTGGCCTACATGCACATATTGGGAGTGTGAAGCTTTTTCGTTCATAGATTTGTGCAACATAATAAACAGCAAACATCTTCATCACCGCTCGAGGGCCTCAGCTGAAACAGTATTAATATGAATTAATGATTTAAGTGTCAATTTGATCCATCTCATTGTAGCAAAGGTAAAATTGCTGCGACCTGTGGGTGCATCAGAGTTAATTGTCCAACAAAAACTCTCTCCTCTGAACAGATTTAATTTTTCATCTGCGGCCATTTGTTTTTTGATAATGCGTGACTGGAGTATCTGTGCTGCTGATGTCTGCTCTTTCTCACTGGGTTTGAAGGAATTCAAAAATGTAAATGATGTGACTATACACACCAAAGATTTTACTGAAATTTTCCTTCACTTTAAAAAAATTTGAATTTCTTTACTGCAGTGCATCAGCAAGAGAAATTTTAAAACCATCTTTGAATATTGTCTGCATCTTCAGAAACTGCTGTTATGTGTTTCAACAGTTACAGTTTCTTCCCGATGAAATGGAAATGTACAGCATGTGGAAGGAGATGGTTTGTGTAAAGAACAAGTCCCCTGCAGGTGTGAAGAGATGTTACTGTACTGTTATTTCAGTGTAGTCTGATACTAATTTCACTTTAGAATTCCGTTGAAAGTGCCCAAGTCTCGCTTTAATTTTTATTTTGCTATCCCAGGACAAGATTCAGAACCAGAAACGTTTGTTTGACAATCACCTTTGAATGTTAATCGATAATCAACCAGTCAATCAATCAGTCAGGTCTGAGCACCTTTCAATCACATGTACACCCTGGCATTTCTGAATCAATAGGAGTCTTTTATGTTCTGTTTGCTGTGCAAAATGTTTCTATATTCCGAGGTTCTGAAATCCCACTTGCTAATATAAAAAGGAATCAGTTATATTGCTATTTCCATTTCATTAAGCACTGTGGCTGTTAATCCTAATTGCCTACGTGTTGCTAATTTGCAACGGTCGCTCTGCTCATTTTGTGCTAAAGCATTGAAAGCTCTGCTCAATTTCTTGCTTAACCCTCTGAGTACTGAATCTTCATTGCAAATGTTGATATGCTGTCCAATTCCCATACCAGTTGCCTTGTAATAAATTAAATCTTTTGATGCTGGATTGAAAATGTTACTGTCGTAACCTTTAAGGTTTGGAGAAAGGGAGTCAATTTTGAATTACTATTTCCCAGAAATCATTAAAACAACATTGATTAAACAAATTTACATTCTTAGTCTGTGTGTGAGATAGATTATCCTTTGTCACCTGTGAGTGTTGGAAAGAGGCATGTCTAAGCCACGTGCACAGGAAAATGAGAGGAACGAATTAGAGAGAGTAAATAGCATGAGCCTCAGATTCAGAACCAGTTTCAGTTGTTGCTCCATACAGTGTCCTCATCAAGTTGCACACTTTTGGATTTATCTTTTCTATTTTCATTGTTTACTATCTTCCTACATGAGTAGAAACACCGAGGGGAAAACTGTATGAAAATCACAGCACTGCATTCTTTATTTCCTTTCACATTGAGTGGCACAGTGGTTAGCACTGCTGTCTCACAGCGCCATGGACCTGGGTTCAAATCCGACTTTGGGTGACTGTAGAGTTTGCATGGGTTTCTTCCACGTGCTCTGGTTTCCTCCCACAGTCCATCCATGCAGGTTAGATGGATTAGCCATACTAAATTGCCCCTTAATGTCCAAAGATTATAGAGATAGTGTGAGGGCCTAAGGAGGGTGTCCTTTTGGAGGGTCGGTGCAGACTCGATGGCCCAAATGGCTGCCTCCTGCACTTTGGGATTCTGTGATTTTAATTTTAAAAAAGGTTCCAAAAAGGGGCAATTTAGTGTGGCCAATCCACCTACCCTGCACATCTTTGGTTGTGGGGGTGACACCTACGCAGACACGGGGAGAATGTGCAAACTCCACATGGACAGTGACCCTGCCCTTGGTGCCGTGAGGTAGCAATGCTAACCACTACAACACCGTGCCACCCTGGGATTCTGGGATTGTATTTATGTGTCTGCTTGTGAACATCCATTAGAGTTGATGCTGTTCTCCGGGAAACAACAGATTGTCTCATTGCTTCTCCATTGAGCCAGGACTCCGAAAAGTTCCAGAGATGTAGAGGAAAGGATTGCAAAGATGATTCAGGATAGGAGCGAAAGTAAAAGGATAGTTGTTATGGGGAACTTTAACTTTCCAAATATTGACTGGAAACGCTATAGTTCAAGTACTTTCGATGGGTCAGTCCCTGATACAGTATGTAGATAGGCCAACAAGAGGCGAGGTCACATTGGATTTGGTACTGGGTAATGAACTAGGTCAGGTGTTAGATTTGGAGGTAGGTGAGCACTTTGGTGATAGTGACCACAATTCGGTTACGTTTACTTTAGCGATGGAAAGGGATAGGGATATACCGCAGGGCAAGAGTTATAGCTGGGGGAAAGGCAATTATTATGCGATTAGGCAAGACTTAGGATGCATAGGATGGGGAAGGAAACTGCAGGGGATGGGCACAATTGAAATGTGGAGCTTGTTCAAGGAACAGCTACTGCATGTTCTTGATAAGTATGTACCTGTCAGGCAGGGAGGAAGTGGTCGAGCGAGGGAACCGTGGTTTACTAAAGTAGTTGAATCACTTGTCAAAAGGAATAAGGAGGCTTATGTAAAGATGAGACGTGAAGGTTCAGTTGGGAACCTTGAGAGTTACAAGTTAGCCAGGAAAGACCTAAAGAGAGAGCTAAGAAGAGCCAGGAGGCGACATGAGAAGTTTTTGGCAGGTCGGATGAAGGAAAACCCTAAAGCTTTCTATAGGTATGTCAGGAATAAAAGAATGACTGGGGTAAGAGTAAGACCAGTCAAGGAAAGTCGTGGGAAGTTGTGCGTGGAGTCCGAGGAGATAGAAGAGGTGCTAAATGAATATTTTTCATCAGTATTCACACAGGAAAAAGACAATATTGTCAAGGAGAATACTGAGATAGAGGCTACTAGACTAGATGGGATTGAGGTTCATAAGGAGGAGGTGTTAGCAATTCTGGAAAGTATGAAAATAGATCAGTCCCCTGGGCCGGATGGGATTTATCTTAGGATTCTCTGAGAAGCTAGGGAGGAGATTGCAGAGCCTTTGGCTTTGATCTTTATGTTGTCATTGTCTACAGGAATAGTGCCAGAAGACTGGGGGATAGAAAATGTTGTCCCCTTGTTCAAGAAGGGGAGTAGAGGCAACCCCGGTAACTATAAACCAGTGAGCCTTACTTCTGTTGTGGGCAAAATCTTGGAAAGGATTATAAGAGATAGGATTTGTAATCATCTAGAACGGAATAATTTGATAAGGGATAGCCAACATGGTTTTGTGAAGGGTAGGTTGTGCCTCACAAACCTTATTGAGTTCTTTGAGAAGGTGACCAAACAGGTGGACGAGAGTAAAGCAGTTGATGTGGTGTATATGGATTTCAGTAAAGTGTTTGATAAGGTTCCCCACGGTAGGCTATTGCAGAAAATACGGAGGCATGGGATTGAGGGTGATTTAGCGGTTTGGATCAGAAATTGGCTAACTGTAAGGAGACAGAGGGTGGTGGTTGATGGGAAATGTTCAGCCTGGAGTTCAGTTACTAGTGGTGTACCACAAGGATCTGTTTTGGGGCCACTGCTGTTTGTCATTTTAATAAATGACCTGGAGCAGGGCGTAGAAGGATGGGTGAGTAAATTTGCGGATGACACTAAAGTTGGTGGAGTTGTGGACAGTCCAGAAGGATGTTGCAGGTTACAGAGGGACATAGATAAGCTGCAGAGTTGGGCTGAGAGGTGACAAATGGAGTTTAATGCAGAAAAGTGTGAGGTGATTCATTTTGGAAGGAATAACAGGAAGACAGAGTACTGGGCTAATGGTAAGATTCTTGGTAGTGTGGATGAGCAGAGAGATCTCGGTGTCCATGTATGTAGATCCCAGAAAGTTGCCACCCAGGTTGAGAGGGTTGTTAAGAAGGCGTACGGTGTGTTAGTTTTTTTGGTAGAGTTTCGGAGCCATGAGGTCATGTTGCAGCTGTACAAAACTCTGGTGCGGCCGCATTTGGAGTATTGCGTGCAGTTCTGGTCGCCGCATTATAGGAAGGATTTGGAAGCATTGGAAAGGGTGCAGAGGAGATTTACCAGAATGTTGCCTGGTATGGAGGGAAGATCTTATGAGGAAAGTCTGAGGGACTTGAGGCTGTTTTCATTAGAGAGAAGAAGGTTAAGAGGTGACTTAATAGAGGCATAAAGATGATCAGAGGATTAGATAGGGTGGTCAGTGAGACCCTTTTTCCTCGGATGATGATGGCTAGCACGAGGGGATGTGGAGGGGAGATAGATATAAGACAGATGTCAGAGGTAGGTTCTTTACTCAGAAAGTAGTAAGGGTGTGGAATGCCCTGCCTGCAACAGTAGTGGACTCGCCAACATTAAGGGCATTTAAATGGTCTTTGGATAAACATGTGGATGATAATGGAACAGTGTAGGTGAGCTTTAGAGTGGTTTCACAAGTCGGCGCAACATCGAGGGCTGTAATGTTCCATGTTCTATGAGCTGTCATTTCCAACACATTTCTTTATTCATTCCTATTTTTGTAAATAAAATTATATTTTGATGAATAGATGTTTTCAGGGTAGGGGATGGCACCCCTTGGCAATAAACAGTTTTCACATTGAATGCCAAGACTAAGAATTCTTATGTCAACTACAGAACAGATTTAATGCAGAATAAATCTCCTTTTGCTCACCCACAATTTACTTCAGCCCAAAGCACAAATGAGTAGCTTGGACATGCTCCATGTCATATTTCAGTTTCCATAGGGGCTTTTCAAAATATGATTGCCAATTCATATCAGATTTTGTTCTAAACTTGCCTCAACAAAGAAGCTGTTCATGCGACATCTCAAACGATGGGTAACTAAATCATGGTGACCCAGATGAAGGAACTGGTTTCAATTAAATAAGGTTAAGAAGGACCCGGAGACACACGGGCGAAGTCATTTCTTTTTCCAGGACCTGCTTGCAGGCTGTGAACTTACTTGCTTTTTATCCTTCTGACTGGTGCTGGGTCTGTTTCAGGCAGGGCAGAGATCACCTTGCTTAAGAGATAAAGCAAAGCCTATGTGATCACCAGGACTGGTTCTGATTGGTTAGAGATGAATTTTCTGTATTTTTCCTTCTAGACTTAGACCTCCCCAAAAATGGCAGACTTAACTGTGGCTCTCATGGCGTTTACATCCTGCATTCTGTTTGCACAGCCAATTAGGCACAGCAGATGGGATGATGTGGCCTATCAATTGAGATCTTTAAGATCCTGAGGGATCTTGATAGGATGGATGTGGAGAGCTTGAGCGTGATCTTCCGGCCTCGTTGCGCTCTCGCTCAAGCGAAACGAGGTGGGTGAATATCATGGTTAAGTGAGCACTGCACACATTCCAAGTGGATTCCCATAGGTAGGGGCCATGTACCATGTGGGAGTCATTGCCTTGCATCCCAATCAGACCGCGATGCCTGGCCAGTGTATCTAAACACTGCGGGAGGCAACGCCACACATTTAACATCCGAACACCCAGGGGATGGGACACAGTCCCGGGGGACATGTCCACAGCCAGACGGTGGGTGAGTACCATGGGGAGGGGACCAGCGCCCGGTCCAGTTAAAATTGTGAGTGGGTGTCCGGGCTACAGGGTCCGGGGTTTGGTGAGGGGGCCTGCCATGGCTGGATGTGCGTCGGAGGCCATTCAGGGTGGAGGGGGATCAGTGGGGTGAATCCCGGGTTGGAAGCCACCTCTGTCTGCCAGTCTTAACATCTTCTCCTAATGCCTTACAAATATTGAACGCTTCGGCAGGGATGTTGGACGCAGAAGTTGCCCTAGTGATGCTGCTGCTACGTGATGTGGCCAGACGCTGGAGAAGGCGGCAACAGCAGCATCTGCAGATGCTCGCGCTGGTGGCCCATGTGCCGGACCCTGCCCCACACCCTGAGGACCCGGCCGCCCATCAGGCCAGGGAGAGACCCAGAGGGGGAGTCCCACGACGGCCCAGGATGTACAGGATGTCGCCGGTCATTTGAACAAATGACGGACAGTGTGCGCTGCAGGAGACTCCGCCTCAACAAGGAGACAGTACAATACCTGTGCCATGTCCTTGTGGACTTGGCACCACATGGAGGAGGAGGACACCCACTCCTGGTGCTGTCAAGGTCACCGCAGCCCTGAACCTTTACTCCTCGGGATCATTCCAGGGCTCGAGCGGTGATCTGTGTAGTATCACAGGCCACAGCCCACGGGTGCAGCCGGCAGGTCACGAATGCCCTGTATGCCCAGGCGGAAGACTACATCGTCTTTGACTTGGACCAAGCCCAGCAAGATGCCCGGGTAGCAGGTTTCTCTGCCATCGCAGGGATGCCTAGGTCCAGAGGGTAATATATGCCACGCATGTTACCCTGCGCTCACCGGGCCATATGGGGGTGCCCTATGTAACCGAAAGGGGTTCCACTCCCTGAACACCCAGCTCGTGTGTGACCAGATGTCGATAATGTACATGTGTGCACGCTTCCGGGGGAGTGTCCACAACAGCTACATCCTGGGGCAGTCAGTCATCCCTGACCTCTTCAAGGAGCAGCCCAGGATGAGTGGACTCTTGGCGGATAAGACGTTTCTGCTAAGGACCTGGCTAGTGATGCCAGTACAGAGGCCGGAGACTGAAGCAGAGACCCGGTACAGTGAGGCCCATGCAGCCACCTGGGCTGTCGCTGAAAGGTGCATCAGACTCCTCAAGATGCGGTTCCGATACCTCGGCAGCTTGGGTGATGCACTCCAGTACAACGCCCAGAGGGTGGCCCGCTTTGTGGTGGTCTGCTGTGCCCTCCACAACATTGCACAGCAGCAGGGCGACGTGCTGGAGGTTGGTGATGAGGAACATGTGGCCACCGAAGAGGAGGACGAAAGGACGATGAGGTGGCGCCGGACCATTTGGAGTATTGTGAGCAATTTTGGGCCCTGTACCTAAGGAAGGATGTGCTGGCCTAGGAAAGGGTCCAGAGGAGGTTCAGCAGAATGATCCCTGAAATGAAGAACTTGTTGTATGAGGGACGGTTGAGGACTCTGGGTCTGTACTCGTTGGAGCTTAGAAGGATGAGGGGGATCTTATCGAAATTTACAGGATACTGCTAGGCCTGGATAGAGTGGAGAGGATGTTTCCACTTGTAGGAAAAACTAGAACCAGAGGACACCATCTCAGACTAAAGGGATGATCCTTTAAAACAGAGATGAGAAGGAGTTTCTTCAGCCAGAGAGTGGTGAATCTGTGGAACTCTTTGCAGCAGAAGGCTGTGGAGGCCAAATCACTGAGTGTCTTTAAGACAGAGATAGATAGATTCTTGATTAATAGGGAGATCAAGGGTTATGGGGAGAAGGTAGGAGAATGGGGTTGAGAAGATATCAGCCATGATTGAATGGCGGAGCAGACTCGATGGGCCAAGTGGCCTAGTTCTGCTCCTATGTATTATGGTCTTATAGAGGTGCAAGGTAAAACTGCTGCTCCTCTGACGGGTGAAGGGTCGCAACAAGGAAATGCAGCTGAGGGTAAGTGAAGCACTGGAGCGATGATGTGCATTCCAAGATGCTGAAATCACTGCTCAGGCACTGAAAGCGCTCTCTGAGAGAAGTATTTTGACCAAACACCTCTCACCTGGCCATGGATAGAACTCTTCAGCAAAACTGACCAAGTCCTTCCCGGCCTGTCAGTTTCACAGAATAATCTCTTCCTGTTGTGCACTCATTTTGGTAACACTGATGAGTTACTGCCAATTTGAAATTGGTGCCCTGGTTGGGCAATTATCTTGATAATTGGCTTTTTAATGAACGTAATTACCTGCCCAGCAGATCCAAGGCAGATGTCTACTTGCCTTGAATCTTGCCTTGCAGAATCACGGATGATGTGGGGATCCCAACCTGATATCAGTGTCAAGGAGTTTAACTCCTTCCTGGCATCCTGCGTATCTGCCCATAGATTCTGCTGGTTGTTTTGAGGCACGAGACAGAAGAAGCTGTGTGGTTGGGACAGGTTGGATAAGCCAGAAGGCCCATCAATCTCGACTAGTGCTGAGCTGAGTTTGCTCATTTTAGTCATAGTGTTCACAGATCCAAACAACTCAGTTCAGAAATCTGGATGTGAAGGAATAAATAGGGCAGCACGGTAGCATAGTGGTTAGCACAATTGCTTCACAGCTCCAGGGTCCCAGGTTCAATTCCCGGCTGGGTCACTGTCTGTGCGGAGTCTGCACGTTCTGCGGTGTGTGCGTGCGTTTCCTCCGGGTGCTCCGGTTTCCTCCCACAGTCCAAAGATGTGCGGGTTAGGTGGATTGGTCATGCTAAATTGCCCTTAGTGTCCAAAAAGGTTAAGTGGGGGTTGCGGGGATAGGGTAGATACGTGGCTTGAGTGGATTGCTCTTTGTAAGGGCCGGTGCAGACTCGATGGGCCGATTGGCCTTCTGCACTGCACATTTTATGTAAAAATTGCCCATATTTCCTGATTAATACCCAGTGTCCTCTACTGGAAGTATCTGTATGGATACATGGGGTGACATAGCACTGTAACATCGAAGCTCCCCAGCGTCAGATTTGAGGATACCCCAAAGGTTCACTGGGGTATCGCTCTTGAAACGTCACGGGTAAGCATTTGCACAGGAATTGCCCAGAAGTGCTAACTTCTTCTGGGAAATTGCCCTGTGAACCTTTTGGAATTACGATTTAAGTTGCAAACTTTGGATGGTTCCAAAAGGGTTACACTAATAGTTACTCAGAAAAGGTGCAAGAAGAATTAAAACCTTTTCTAATTTCTAGATTATTTTTAAAAGTAAACCAGCCACCCCGCGAGAGTCCCTCCTGAATATCCAAGGGACACCCCAACCCCCTGACTAACCACCACCCTCCATGGTATTCCCCACCCTCAGACTAGCAGTAATTATTTTGGTTATGTTGTAGGGGCTCTAGCAGTGATAAAATGCTCCATTTCTAAAAGGATAGCAGAATTGGACATGTGAAGCATTACCATTTTGCCATTTTGGGCAATTGCACAGATAGAATCATACATGAACAGTAACTAAAGAACTTAACTTAATAACACACTCATTGTCAAGAGATATTGAAATCTATGCAGGAACAATGCACATTTATATTGTTTTCCTGCACTATTGTTTTCAGTTGGAGAAAAATATCTGAAGTCATAATGTGATCCAATCAGCTGAAACAGAAGAGCTTGAGCAGGAGGCAACTCTACAATTTCTTAATTACAAAATGCGTTATGAAGGCATTACTGACCCAGATTAAACAAAGTATTACCGCCTCTGTACAATCAATCGTTAAGATCCCAACTTACATCTCATCAATAATTAAAATCCAAATTCATGATTGAATGCGGAGAACACATTGGCAGAGGGGCAGTAGGTGACATTGATGGGATTTCACAGTACATTTCTTTCTGCTTTTACAGACACTGCTGGAGACCACAACCAACCTCCTGAACCATGATCTCCATTGGTCACTCTGCAACCTGCGTGGAGCTGTTAGTCGGGGATTGAACCCCAAACAGGAACACTGCAATGTCTGCCTACAGCAGTATAAGAGAAGACAAGAAGGCACGGAGGAAGTCATCGTTTTCAGGTAAGTGCAACCTGAAAATTGCTTGCAGCCCATTACTGATCCTTGTCAATCGCAGTTGTTTTTTTAACATCTTTTTAGTTCCATCGGCTTACTCTTTCTGTTAGGACATTCTACTTTGTTACAAATACAAAGTTAATAAGATTTTTATGTTTTGGGACTGTCTCTCTAAGGTAAAATAGAATAGTGAAGGAGGTCATACACCTGCTTCAAATTCTTCCCAATAAGAAGATGAGTGGTTTGATCACTATGAGGATAAGTGGGGCCCAGGTCAAGAGTCTTGCTGAGAAGAGTCTCACACATGCAGTCAATGCTAAGAGCAGTTGTACTCTGGTTAAGCTGGTAGTCTGAGTCTCACAGGGAGCTGTTAGGAATGTTGGATTTTATAAATTGCTGTGTAAATAGTTTACTTCCAACATACAAAGGAGTTAGAGGTCTAGCTAAATAACTAGAAATCAGTGAACCTCTCGGAAATCAGTTAATCTTAGAGGCAGAGAGTGAGGAGACAACTAGTCTTGCACCTGAAGCACAAAAATTGCTGTCCCTATTGTTCACCTCACGCAACTTGAATTGGAACCCGCGCTTCGATTGAAGAGACTGAATTTGAGTACTTAAAGGAGCTGGAAGATTTTGTCCAACTCCTACTAATAATAATAATCGCTTATTGTCACAAGTAGGCTTCAATGAAGTTACTGTGAAAAGCCCCGAGTCGCCACATTCCGGCGCCTGTTCAGGGAGGCCGGTACGGGAATTGAACCCACGCTGCTGGTCTTGTTCTGCATTACAAGCCAGCTATTTAGCCCACTGTGCTAAACCAGCCCCTGATAACTAATGTTAGAGGGGAGGAATCTCCAGTGTACCCTCAGAGTGAAAGTCAATTCTGGGGTTAGAAATTACACACTCGGGAAGGAAAAAGGAAGCAAGTCATTAGGAGCTGAGAATAGCTTTGGTCTAGTTCCTGGAGAATGAAGTGGCTTCTTGATGCTCAGCGTTAACTTTAACTATAGCGGGTGATCTGCGGCCATGCTAAAAGTTAAACAGGAAATTTCTTTTATGTAGTTGATAATATAAGTTGCCTGCAAAATAGTGTTTTGTTGTTGTTGCCTTAAGATTGTTGCAGTAAAAGTCTTAAAATTCGATCTTGTCATGTGATCCTGTAAGCCAGTCACTGGAAATTCAAGTATCTTTGGAAAGTTATTGGTGAGACCATAAGACTTTGTTTTTTTCCTTTTGATGGCATTTTGGACTGACAATCAGAGAAAAATGAATAGAGTAATGCCTACAAATACTGTTTGAATGAATAAACAGAAAAGATTCATAGTGGCATAGTAAAGATTGCATGTCAAGAAAGAGCAGCTGCCCGTTTTGAAGAATCCTGAAAAATAGTTCAAGCAAAGGAGGAATCAAGAGAAAGCTGGCCTTCTAAGGACTGGAGTTAAAGTGATTTAATTTTTCCACTCTTTGAAGAATCTCATTCTGTATGTTTTTATTTTATACCACAGCTGATTTAACCCTCAGGGAGTTGCTATTTCCATGACATGTATGAGAAACTGTTCTAAGGTTAAGGTAGCAGAATTTCTGTTACTCTCACGGCAACATTGACCTCTGCAAGTGATGAGGCGATATGGCTGCAGCCAGTCTACCTTTTTCATAGAATCCCGACAGTGCAGGAGGAGGCCATTCAGCCCATCGAGTCTGCACTGACCCTCTGAAAGGGCACCCTAATCTAGGACCACTCTCTTGCCCCATCCCTGTAACCCCACTTAACCTTTGGACTCTAAGGAGCAATATAGCATGGCCAATCCACCTAACCTGCACAGCGTTGGACTGTGGGAGGAAGCCAGAACACCCGGAGGAAACCTACACAGACATTGGGAGAAATTACAAACTCCACACAGTCACCCGAGGCCATAATTGAATCCGGGTCCCTGGTGCTGTGAGACAGCAGTGCTAACCATTGTGCCACCATGCCACCCTAATGTCTGCATAGTTTTACAGATACTTTATCATTACATAGAAATGGTGATTGATTGATAAGATAAAGAACAGCTAAGTATAAAACTAGGTGGTCATTTGTTAGGAAGGGCAGTGAAAGTGGGAACATCTGCACTTTGTGTTTAGTTCATTGATTGTCACCGGAGTGGTATCGTATTGTGTTGAAACTGAGCACTCGTATACCAGCACTTTATGCATGTTTAAATGTCCAAACTGTCCTTGATATCAGAACTGCTGCCTTGATGTCAACTTTGATCAAGACCTTTCTCAATCAATAACTTTGACACAATGGGATCGGAAGATTTGGTGAAAATTATCCATGTTTCAAGTTAGTTAGTGTTTTCAGTTATAAATCAGCCTTCAGTGGGAAGGAGAAAATCTCGGAGGCACATTTTTATAGTCCACACTGAGTTGTTAAAGAAAACAAAGTTTTATTCCAATAAACTATTATTTACACAACCAGAAGATCCCTGCTGGGTCCCCTCCCGTCCGGATTTTTTATACAAGGGCTAATGGCACATAGTTTAGAGTCAACGTCCCCCTCCCCACACCCTTAACGGGGAAACTCGAATTCGACATGGTTAACGAGGAGTCCAATTGTTGCCACTCTGTAAGTTCAGTGCTGGTTATGAAGCACATCATTTTGTTGTAATACCATCGCTTACAAGCAAAACAATGACGATATTACCATGTATTTTGAAGTAGTTGGCATAATCATTGGCCCTAGTGTTAATTTTAGGCAGATTTTGAGTGGGTGGGAAACAGTGTGAGCCAGAAACGCATCCACTGATCCAGAAGATTTCACTCTTGGGCACCATTTAAATCCTACCTGACCAACTTTGCACCCGTTCAGAGCAAAACATCAACAGGAAGAGGCAAAAAAGACCATGGCAGGCAGGATTCATAACTTTGCTGGACGGTCTCCTGTCAGTCTGCGGGAAGATTGGTACCCTTCTCTCCTCCACGGCATCCAGCATTCTTATGAAGGCCCTCTGAGCAAATCGTGGAGCTGGCTTCTTGGCTTCCATCCTCTTGGTTTGACTTGTGGGCAGCTGCCATGGAGCCATTTAACTGCAGCGTCCTCTTGATGGAAGTGCTCAGATGACCCCCCCACCCTGCCCGGGGCGGGCAAATCAGACGCTTGGTGCCTCAGGTGCGGCATTTTCCATGTGGGTATAAATCATCTTCAGAGTGCCTAAACATTGTGTGGTAGTTGGTATTAGGGGTAATACCGGTACCCAGGTTGATGCTGTAAGACCATTGGTGTGGGAGGTACCTGAGACAGCAATATCACTGGTGAAGCCTGCCGGCTGGTTCCGCCCAGTAAGGCGGAGTATAAGAGCCTGTGTCTCCCCAGCAGCTGTACCTGCGCTGCTGGGGGAAATATCCAGTCCAATAAAGCCTTCAATTGTCATCCAATCTCGCTTCTGGAGTTATTGATCGAGCATCAATTTATTGGACTGGATTTTAAAGAATGGAGCTCCGAATCAAGCCAGAGTGTCTGTAACTCAGCCCCCACGTGGCACACTCAGTGGCAACCTTCAAACACTGGCTGGCGTGCTTCAAAGGGTACCTCAGGACGGCCACGACTACACCGTCGGAGGACCAGAAACTGCAAGTTCTCCACTCGAGGGTGAGCCCAGAGATCTACACCCTCATCGAGGATGCGGACTATTTCGAGGCCGCAATGACCCTGCTGAAAGGACACTATATCCGCCCAGTAAACCAGGTCTACGCCCGACATCTGCTCGTGACGAGGCGACAAATCCCCGGGGAATCGCTGGAGGAATTCTACTGTGCGCTCCTGGTGTTAGGTAGGAACTGTGACTGCCCACAAGTTGCAGCCAGTGAACACACAGAACGTTTGATCCATTACGCATTCGCTGCAGGTATGCTGTCCTCCCAAATCCGCCAGCGGCTGCTAGAAAAAGAGACACTGGGCCTCATGGAGGCGCGGGCCCTTGCTAGCTCACTGGATGTGGCCTCCCGAAACGCCCGCGCTTACGTACCCGACCGCGCGGCGGTCCCTAGGAAACCCCCCGCGGCCGACTCCAGTGCATCCCCCATCCCCCCACAAGCTTGTGCTGCACGGCTACCAGGCAACCCCGGGGGGCGCCACTGCTATTTTTGTGGGCAAGCCAAACACCCCTGACAGCGCTGCCCGGCCCGCTCCTCCACCTGCAAAGGGTGCGGCAAAAAAGGCCATTTTGTGGCAGTATGCCAGGCCCAGGCGGTCGCCGCGTCCTCCGGGGGCGAACCGGGACCGCCACCCCAACTCCCTCCATGAGCCACGTGCGGCCAGCTGGCGCCTTCTTCCGGTTCCAGAGCCACGTGCGGGCCCTGGGCGCCGCTATTTTGTTCCCCAGGGACCATGTGTGACGGATGGGCGCCGCCATCTTGCACACCCCCAGCCATGCGTGACCAGTGGGCACCGCCATCTTGGCTGGAGTCTCAGGACCCCGATTCGGATGAACACGCACCGCCTGAGGAAAGCCTCCAACTTTTGCCACGACTTGCCTCGGTGACCCTGGACCAGTCTCGGCCCCGAACGCTCTCGACCGCGACGACGACCGTGCTCATCAATGGGCACAAAACATCCTGCCTGATCAACTCCGGGAGCACAGAGAGCTTCATAAACCCCAACACGGTAAGGCGCTGTTCTCTTCCCATCCACCCAGTTAATCAAAAAATCTCCCTGGCCTCCGGGTCTCACTCTGTAGAGATCAAAGGGTTCTGCGTAGCAACCCTCCCGGTCCAGGGAATGAAATAAAAAAAATTCCGCCTCTACGTCCTCCTTCTTCTCTGCGCTGCCACGCTCCTAGGGTTAGATTTCCAATGTAACCTCCAGAGTTTAATGAAGCACGATCAATTGCACAAAGACTAAAGTTGGGTACAACTGTGGCTTTATTACAGTCAGATGCGTGGCCTCCTGCTGCAGCTGGCGAAATGGCAGGCACTGGAGGTCATGCATATTTATACAGTTCTCCGTGGGCGGAGCCAGCCGGCAGGAACTACCGGCGAACCTGTAGTGCAGGTCCTACCTTACATCTCCTATTACAGTGATTCACCACATTCACCCCCTGTTAAAAATGAGTCCGGCAGGGGTGACGTGAAACTATATACAATTAGTGCAATTATGTACAGTGGTAGCGAAAGAAAAGTCCATGTTGATGGTCCGGAGTCCGTCAAAGGATCAGCCGGTCCGGTGCTTTGGTGCTTCATTGGGAGCGGCGTAACGGTGGCGGCGAAGTCGGTGCTGGCAGTGGTGGCGGTGCTGATGCTGGCCAGTCATCAGGGAACTCCGAGAGCGTGCTGAAGTCCTCTTTGTCCTCTTGTGCGGAAAAGTGAAGGGGGGGGGTGGTCTGGTGGGGTCAATATTGGCAGCGCGGTGGGAGGTGGGGGGGGGCTCAGCTGGACGGCCCTCCAAACCGTCCCATTCTCCCGTTCTACTTGCCCGTTTCCCCGGGGGTTGTAGCTGGTCATCCTGCTGGAGACTATACCCCTGCTGAGCAGGAACTGACGCAGCTCATCGCTCATGAATGAGGATCCCCTGTCACTGTGAATGTAGGCGGGGAAACCGAACAGAGTGAAGATGGTGCTGAGGGCCTTGATGACGGTGGCAGACGTCATATCGGGCCATGGGATGCCGAAGGGGAATCTGGAGTATTCATCGACCACACTGAGAATGTACGTGTTACGGTCGGTGGAGGGGAGGGGCCCTTTGAAATCCACGCTGAGACGTTCAAAGGGGTGGGAAGCCTTCACCAGGCGCGCACGGTCCAGCCGGTAGAAGTGCGGCTTGCACTCCGCACAGACCTGGCAGTCCCTGGTGACTGTCCTTACTTCCTCGACGGAGTAGGGCAGATTGCGAGCTTTGACTAGAAGGTACAATCAAGTGACCCCCGGGTGACAAAGGCTGTCGTGTAGGGCTCGGAGTTGGTCCACTTGTGCGCTGGCACATGTACCTCAGGAGAGGGCGTCTGGCGGCTCATTGAGTTTTCCGGGGCGATACAAGATCTCGTAATTATAGGTGGAGAGCTCAATTCTCCACCGCAAGATTTTATCATTTTTGATCTTGCCCCATTGTGTGTTATTGAACATGAAGGCTACCGACCGTTGGTCCGTAAGGAGAGTGAATCTCTTACCGGCCAGGTAATGCCGCCAATGCCGCACAGCTTCAACGATAGCTTGGGCCTCCTTTTCGACGGATGAGTGTCGAATTTCCGAGGCATGAAGGGTGCGGGAAAAGAATGCCACGGGTCTGCTTGCCTGGTTTAGAGTGGCGGCAAGGGCGACGTCTTAAGCATTGCTTTCTACTTGGAAAGGCAGTGACTCGTCCACTGCGCGCATCCCGACCTTGGCGTATTACTTCGCACCAAAGTCCCTGACCAATCTCCCTTCCCAACTCCTCTTCCCATTTCTGCTTTATCCTTTTCATTCAGGCCGTGCCTTTCTCTCCCAACCCTCCATAGATAGTCCCAATCCTACCATCCGCCCCTTATCCTGGAGCAACATTTCCTCCAGAAGCGTATACTACGGTACCTGAGGGAATGAAGGAGCTCCTTGCGCGCAATCCCGCACGTGCCAATCCCTAAACTGACTCCCCGTTGGTAGCCTACACTCCTCCCTCAGTTCCTCTAATCCAGCAAACTTCTCCTCTGCAAACATGTCCCTGATCCACATTAGCCCTCCACCTCCAAAACAACCCATCCATTCCCCCCAGCATAAACCTAAGATTCCCACACAGTGGAGTCATCACCGACATGTGCCCCAGTTGCCTCCTCAGCTGGTTCAAAAATTTTTATAGACAACTCCACCACTGGATTCCTCGTATACTTCCTCGGGCCTTCACCAGAGCCCTCCGACTCGTCACCTTGCAACCCCTCCCTCCCGGCACCACCGTCTCACCTTCTCCTCATGCGTCCAGTAATAATGCAACGAATTGGGGAGCGCCAGCCCCTTTCCAGCCTTAACGCATCTACCCTCCGAAAAACATCTGATGCTGGTGTCTGAATTTACATTTTGTACCTTGTGTTGCCCTGTTATGTATTTTCTTTTTATTTTCATGTACCTACTGATCTGTTTGAGCTGCTCGCAGAAAAATACTTTTCACTGTACCTCGGTACATGTGACAATAAACAAATCTAATTCAATCCAATCCAATCCAAAAAATACCTTGGGAGGAAGAGCGGAAGGGACTGAAACACAAACTGGAATCTTGGCAGCATGTTCATCTTCACCACCTGCATCCTCCCTGTCAACGTCATGTACACCGTATCCAACCTTTTAAGATCCCCTTCACCTCCTCCACCAACCCTGTCAAGTTCAGCTTCTGCATTGTGGCCCCTAATGTGTTACTTGGATGCCCAGGTACTGGAACTGCTCCCTTGCCACCTTAAATGGCAGAGCTGCAGGTTAGCCGCAGGAGAGCCCATCTCAGAAACAAAAGGCAGTAAGGGGCAAAGTGTACGGCAGAGAAGCCATCGTCAAAAATCAAAAAGGGCGAGAGTACAAGGTACAGTGACTGAGGGGAGCTCAGTGAATAGGACCAGTAATACTAAAAGAAATAAAACGGGAAGTGAAAACATCAATGGAAAGCGACGCGGCAGGTTGTTTCATGAAGATATGGGTTCAACGACAAGGAAAATTAGGAGAAAATTAAGATGAAAAATAACGTAGGAGAGGTTACTGATCGAGGTGTTAAGATTCAGAACAGAGGTAAAAAAGCCAACATAAGTGTACTTTACCTGAATGCTCGTAGTATTTGGAACAAGGTAAATCAGTTGATGGCGCAATTCATCGTGAATAACTATGATTTAGTGGCCATTACTGAAACATGGTTAAAGGATGGTCACGACTGGGAGTTAAATATCCAAGGGTATCAAACTATTCGGAAGGACAGAGTGGATGGTAAGCGAGGTGGTGTAGCTCTGTTATTTAAGGATGACATCCGGGCAATAGTAAGGGATGGCATCATGCTATGGAGGATATGGTTGAATCTATTTGGGTGGAAATCAGGAATAGTAATGCGAAAAAGTCACTGATAGGAGTAGTCTATAGGCCACCAAATAGTAACATTATGGTGGGGCAGGCAATAAACAAAGAAATAACGGATGCATGTAGAAATGGTACAGCAGTTACCATGGGGGATTTTAATCAGGGTTAACCAGGTCTGTCAAGGCAGCCTTGAGGAGGAATTTATAGAATATATCCACGATAGTTTCCGAGAACAGTATGTAATGGAACCAACGAGTGAACAAGCGGTCCTAGATCTGGTCCTGTGTAATGAGACAGGATTGATTAATAATCTCATAGTTAGGGATCCTCTCGGAAGGAGCGATCACAATATGGTGGAATTTAAAATACAGATGGAGGGTGAGAAGGTAAAAATCAAACACTAGTGTTTTGCGCTTAAACAAAGGAGATTACAATGGGATGAGAGAAGAACTAGCTAAGGTAGACTGTGAGCAAAGACTTTATGGTGAAACAGTTGAGGAACAGTGGAGAACCTTCCAAGCTATTTTTCACAGTGCTCAGCAAAGGTTTATACCAACAAAAAGGAAGGACACCAGAAAGAGGGAAAATCGACCGTGGATATCGAAGGAAATAAGGGAGAGTATCAAATTGAAGGAAAAAGCATACAAAGTGGCACAAAGATTAGTGGGAGACTAGAGGACTGGGAAATCTTTAGGGGGCAACAGAAAGCTACTAAAAACGCTATAAAGAAGAGTAAGATAGATCATGAGAGTAAACTTGCTCAGAATATAAAAACAGATAGTAAAAGTTTCTACAAATATATAAAACTAAAAAGAGTGGCTGAGGTAAATATTGGTCCTTTAGAGGATGAAAAGGGATATTTAATAATGGGAGATGAGGAAATAGCTGAGGAACTGAACAGGTTTTTTGGGTCGGTCTTCACAGTGGAAGACACACATAACATGCCAGTGACTGATAGAAATAAGGCTATGACAGGTGAGGACCTTGAGATGATTGTTATCACTAAGGAGGTAGTGATGGGCAAGTTAATGGGGCTAAAGGTAGACAAGTCTCCTGGCCCTGATGGAATGCATCCCAGAGTGCTAAAAGAGATGGCTAAGGAAATTGCAAATACACTCGTGATAATTTACCAAAATTAACTAGACTCTGGGGTGGTCCCGGCGGATTGGAAATGAGCAAACATGGCACCACTGTTTAAAAAAGGAGGTAGGCAGAAAGCGGCTAATTATAGGCCAGTGAGCTTAACTTCGGTAGTAGGAAAGATGTTGGAATCTATCATCAAGGAAGAAATAGCGAGGCATCTGGATGGAAATTGTCCCATTGGGCAGACCCAGCATGGGTTCATAAAGGGCAGGTCGTGCCTAACTAATTTAGTGGAATCTTTTGAGGACATTACCACTGCGGTAGATAACGGGGAGCCAATGGATGTGGTATATCTGGATTTCCAGAAAACCTTTGACAAGGTGCCACACAAAAGGTTGCTGCATCAGATAAAGATGCATGGCATTCAGGGGAAAGTAGTAGCATGGATAGAGGCTTGGTTAATTAATAGAAAGCAAAGAGTGGGGATTAATGGGTGTTTCCCTTGTTGGCAATCAGTAGCTAGTAGTGTCCCTCAGGGATCAGTGTTGGGCCCACAATTGTTCACAATTTACATAGATGATTTGGAGTTGGGGACCAAGGGCAATGTGTCCAAGTTTGCAGGCGCCACTAAGATGAGTGGTAAATCAAAAAGTGCAGAGGGATTTGGATAGGTTAAGTGAATGGGTTAGGGTCTGGAAGATGGAATACAAAGTTGACAAATGTGAGGTTATCCATTTTGACAGGAATAACAGCAAAAGGGATTATTATTTAAATGATAAAATATTAAAACATGTCGCTGTGCAGAGAGACCTGGGTGTGCTAGTGCATGAGTCGCAAAAAGTTTGTTTACAGGTACAACAGGTGATTAAGAAGGCAAATGGAAGTGCCTCTACCCCCTCAATTGCCTTTGACCAGTCGTTCTGCATTCCCTTAGGCTGCTGCCAAAATTTGTCCTTAATGAAGCTCATCAACTGCTCCATTGCAGCTTTCCAGTCACCGTCGAACCTTCCCCCTCCACCATGTTTATACTTGATGCTGCTCCATGAGTCTCCTCCAACACTTAAGCCAAGGCTCTCACTGTCTTCTGTCAAGTTTGGTAACCTGCAGACATGTCCATCCAGGGTAGAATTTATCCCCCCCCCCACTCTCCGCACAACCTTTCCGCTGAAATTTCCCAAAGTTCGGGTAAAAGGGGCACCATGTTTGCGACCATTCAATCCATGGCAGCCACCAGAAGTCATTTAGACAGAGTTTTGATCAACAAGGGAGTCGAGAGTTATGGGGCAGAGGCAGGAAAGTGGAGCTCAGTCCACATCAGATCAGCCATGATCTTACCAAATGGCAGATCGGGCGCGAGGGGCCAGAAAGCCTACTCGTCCTTATTCTTGTGTTTTTGAGCTAGCCAGTGTTAATTTTACTTTGCACAATTGAAAACAGCCTGTCACATACTCTATATTCAGCAACTTTCTTCACTGCTCCATTCTTTCATTAGCGGATATGGATAAGGGTCACACCTGTGAAAATTGCTCATTGCTGCAAAAATGAGATAAAGACATCAAACAGTCAAATCAGTCACAGCAGTGATACTTTCATGTTACCTGAAGTGATTTCCTGCTGTGGTTTTGCTGGGTGGCATCTTACATTTAATAAGCTTGTGACTGTGGAACCAGTGATATTAAAGGGACAGCTGTGCATTTTCAACATTACTTTCAAATGAAACTACAGGGCTAATTTGAACCACAATAAAGGGTTGTGTTGGGTTGGTGGGATATTAACATTTTTACAATCTCAAACCGACCCCAACCCAACTCAAACCTGGCCACATCCGGGTTTAATGGAGGCATGACAGGGAGTGGGTCATTATCACATTGCTGTTTGTTGGATCTTGCTGTGTACCAATTGGCTGCCACGTTTCCTACACTGCTACAGTGACTACACTTCCCAAGTTCTTCATTGGCTGTAATTACTATCTGAATGCAACTCTTCCTTTGCACTCCATGGGAGTGGGAAGCTGATGCAATCCCATAAATATCCAGGTTCTGAGGCAAAACTTCATAGGAGCCATGTGCTGGCAATGTAACAGTGGAGGCTTCTAACAAACTGTGTTAATCCTTAAACAACAAATCTTCCAGCAAAATCTGCAACACTAACTATTATGAAGGATGCCTGGAACATGCTGCCCTTTATTCTGAAGTCGGCATTTTGTGAGGCGTGCAGCTTAAACAAGGCAAAACCTTGTTAATTAATTACGATACCTAGAAGCGTAGGTACAGAGAGACCCACGAGTGCATGTTCACCAGTGCCTGAAGTTACCTGGGCAGGTAGATAAGGTGGTTAAAAAGGCACGCTGGGATACTTTATTACCTGAAACTTAGAATATAGGTACAGAGAGGCAGTGACGTAGTGGTATCATCGCTGAACTAGTATTCCAGACACCCAGGATTCGAATCCCACCACCGACAGATGGTGAATTAGAATTAAAAGTCGAATGATGACCATGAAACCATTGTTGATTGTCGGAAAGGAAACCAGCCCATCCTTACCTGGTCTGGCATACATGTGACTCCAGATGCAAAGCAATAAGGTTGACTCTAAAATGCTCCTTCAATTAGGAATGGGCACTAAATGTTGGTCCAGCCAGCAATGCCCCTATCGCATGAAATATTTTTTTAAAAGGTTATGTTGGCACAGTTAGAACACCATTAAAAGCTAGACTATGATTAAGGTACTGTGTACAATTCTGGTCATTTCATTACTGAAAGAATGTTGAGGGGATTTACCAGCGTGTTGCCAGGAATAGAAAATTTGAGCTATGCGGAGATTTTGGATTAGCTGAAGTTGTTTTCTTTGGAACAAAGGTGACTAATGGAGACCTATTAGAGGAATCTAGATAGAGTGGATAGGAAAGACCTAATTCCGTCAGCAGGAGGGGCAATAACCAGAGGGGAGTTGAGGAGAATTTATTTATGTCCAGAAGGTGATGGGAGCCTGGAGCTTGCTGGCATTTAAGGTTTTTTGGAGCAAAAATATATTTAATTCTAAAATATCTGAAAGAACATTGCAAACATTTCAAAATGACCATCACACAAAGTGCAACAGTATTCAGGTTCTCTCCATGCATCATGTTGCACCCTGGGCTGCTTCAATACAATTGTGATAAATATAATATTCACCATTCTTAGATACATCAGAGTTCTTATTGACAATAATATGTAATATATTAACTATAGTCTATGGCATTATTCATTTGTGGTACTATAGTACAAATATTTCTTATTTCTTATTGTGTTCTAGACCAGAACTTTTTTTGAACTCAAATCAACTGACTTGATTAATCACAGTAACCCTGGACACTTGCTCTGCCATAGTTGCAGCATTTACAGGCTGGAAATAAACATGTGCACTGTAATGTTTGAAGTTCTGAAATATTTATATTTTCACTAATCATTTATGAGCTGGAGCAGATGTATGTTATATTTCGAACAGGGTTTGTCATCTATTCATTGAAATGTAATTTTATCACTATTATATATTATTGAAAGTATTATTGTTGTAGAAAGTAGAAGTTTTAGAATCATTATCAGGAATTAATATCAGGATAAGGATCTTCCATTTTAGAATTACAATAGAATTACACAATAGAAACAGATCGTTCAGCACAAAGTTGCATCATGTTTTTATAATCCCGGTAGAGATAGATAACTTTTTAAAAGAAAGGAATCCCTACAATATCAACGGAAATAACGAGGGACAAGATTTCACTTTTAAAGACTTTTATTGTAACAAATAAACTGAAAGCAATCTAGATCAAACATTAATTAGCAGGGAACTGATACATCAAACTAAAGAAAAAAGTAAGATAATTAACTAACTAAAGCCACCAGAATATGTTACAAAATGTATTTACTCTGCGCCATGCTTCTGGCAGACATGATGTGGAGATGCCGACGCTGGACTGGGGTGAGCACAGTAAGACGTCTTACAACACCAGGTTAAAGTCCAACAGGTTTGTTTTGAATCACGAGCTTTTGGAGCACTGCTCCTTCCTCAGGTGAATGAAGAGGTAGGTTCCAGAAATATATATAGACAAAGTCAAAAGTGCAAGACGATACTTTGAATGCGAGTCTTTGCAGGTAAAGACTCACATTCAAAGTATCGTCTTGCATTTTTGTCTTTGTCTATGTATATTTCTGGAACCTACCTCTTCTGGCAATAACGAGACAAACTTCAAACTCGCTCCAAGCTGTTCAGCAGAGGTTCAGTGCTCCCTGGCACACCATGTCGAAACTTCAAGAGCAGGATTCTTGATTGGCTGATGCAAAATCGCGAAACTCAATTGGGCAAAGAATAGGTTCCGACGGCAAATTCGCAACGGGCGGCGATTTGACGCCAAATCGCAATTCTCCGTCACCTCGACCGGGGCGTCAATGTGTTCCGGAATTCACCTACAGTAAACACCGTTTGCATGTCATTAGCGGGCCTGACCCGGTATTCTCCGGGGCCTCCACGATTCTCTGCCTCCAATGGGCCGAGTTCCCAACGGCGCAGTTCAGTTGTGCTTTTAAATCGCGAAAACAGCGTTGTGGCTGATGAGGGAGAGAAAGAAGAGGTAGGACATATAGGCACGACTGTGGGCTGCCGGGCCAGACACTGGACAGGCTGGCTGGGGTTGGGGGGGCCCAACCGGGGGAAGTGGGGTGATGGGGGAACAGGCCGAGTAGCAGGAGTGACCCCCACAGTAGTGGGCAGTGTCCTGTCATGGACCGCCATTGCCTGCAAGGAAGGCTTCTTGCTGCGCACTCCACTGACCACCCACATTGGCCTGTAGTTCTGCAGCTTGACACCGGCCATATGGGTGCCACGGCACCCCACCCCCCGCCATACCCCTCCCCTCCCACCGGCCGTCACCCGCCGGCAGCCCATCCAGGGCAACGGCCACAGTTGCCTCTATGGGGATGACGGACGGGGGTCGTGGAGCATACCACTGGCAAGGACAGCGCCAGCCATCGGTACCCCTGGCATCAGGGACTACGCTAGGGCCAGAAACTCCGTGATGGCCACCGGGGCCAGGGGTGCAGAGTTGGGGAAGGGGGAATGTAGAGAGGAACGTGCGGGGGCAGAGCCCATTGTGCCAACTGGGGCCACCATGTTGCCCGTTGGAACTGGTTGGGCACAGGTGTACGCACCATGCCTTTCACCCCCTGCGGACAACGGATATTGGAATACAACCAGCAATGGTGGCCTTCCTGCTAATCGCTGCAGCCCTGGAGATGCCCTGCATCTGCACTAGCTGGAGCTACTCGAGGAGGAGTAAGCGGATCATGCAGCAGCGGAGCATGGCACAGAGGGACAGGAGGCAGCCGCCCAGAATGGAAAGCCAGCTGTCCAACAGGCCGAGGAGGAGGTGCCGCATGAGGTCTTGTGTGTACTGGCAACGCTTGTCATTCGAGGACCTGCCGGATCAGGCGTGCTGTCGATGACTCTGGGTGAGCAGGGAGAAAGTGCAACATATCTGCTTGATGATGGCACACCTGGGAACGCAGGGGTGTGTGGGAGGGCACCCGCTCCCGATAGCTGTGAAAGTGCCGGTCGCCCTGAACCTTTATGCCACGGGGTCCTGCCAGACGCTGAGTGGGGACCTGTCCCGGATCTCACAGACCTCGTCCACAGGTGCATCCGGGCCGTCATGAAGGCCCATTATGCCCAGGTGGCTCAATACATCCATTTCAATGTGGACCGAGCCCACCAGATGCCCGGGCAGCGGGATTCGCCACTATCTATTGGATGCCCCGGGTCCAGGAGGTGATCGACTGGATTCATGTCGCCCTACGAGCACCTGCAGATGACAGGCCGCTCTACACCAACCGAAAGGGGTTCCACTCGTTGAACGTGCAGCTGATACGTGACCCATCAGCCTTGCTTCATGCATGTCTGTGCCGATGCCCGGGTACATGCTTCATCCTGCCACACTCGATGCTTCCTGACATATTCGAGATGCCCCCTGCCCCCCTGGCGTGGGGTTAGCTCATGGGCTCCTGCGGTTGTGGCTGATGACACCGATCTAGAGGCCACAGACACGCTGAGACCCGCTACAATGATGGGTGATCGAGCGGTACTTCGGCCTCCTGAAGATGAGGTTAAGGTGCCTGGACCGCTCTGGAGGTGCCCTCCAGTATGATGCTGAGAAGGCCATCCTCATCGTGCCAGCCTCCTGTGTCCTCCAGAGCATCGCGGAGCAGAAGGATGACATGCTGGAGAAGGAGGATGAACGGCAGGCCTTGTCTGACGAGGAGGATGTGGGGAGGGGGAGGATGGATATGGGGCCCAAGCAGGCATGGGAGGCCGCACAACGTGTGGCCAGGGCCAACGCGCACAAGATACTCTGATCGCCTCCAGGTTCACCAACTAGGAGAGGTTGGGGACTGGCCAGAGGCACGGACACTGCATTCCAACCCCACACACCTTTCCTATCCCCTCACCTTGAACCCCTTTGTGATACATACCTGCCACACTATAGATGGGGGCCCTGGGTTGGCAGTAACAGAGGGTCTGGTTCATGGGATGGAGGATGATGGCAACCCACTCTACGATGAGCTCTGGTGCTCTGCATCGTTTGACAACGTCTGACTCCTGCCCACAGTAGCACTTTCCACCGTCCACCTGGGTGATCACTGTATGCCAGCTGGCCAGTCCATCAAACAGTCCCATCGAATCTCTGGGGTGACGATGGTGGGTGGTTGGGGGGAAGATGGTGGGGAGCCCAGACCACCCACAACATACACCCATTCACTGCCCCACCCCCCTCTCTGGCCAGCTCAGACCAGCCCACCCCTCACACCCATCTGACCTTGCATCAAGACAGGTTGTAACAGTGTGAACAGATGCTTAACGTGATTTTTGCCTGAGCCCCTATAACTAAACTATGCCCTGCACCCATGCCAACTTAACCAGTGTCTAACTTTCTGGCCTTACAGCCCTATTGCTATGTCCTGGTGGTTCCCCAGATGGTACATCATGGAGGCGGCCTGCTGTGATTCCCACCATGCGACCTGAGTCCCCATTGGTGGCCGTCATCTGGGGCTATCGGACTGGATGGGCCAAGCTGCTGCTGAGGTGTCCCAGGTGGTGATTTCATAGAATTTACAGTGCAGAAGGAGGCCATTCGGCCCATCAGGTCTGCGCCGGCTCTTGGAAAGAGCACCCTACCCAAGGTCAACACCTCCACCCTATCCCCATAACCCAGTAACCCCACCCAACATTAAGGGCAATTTGGAACACTAAGGGCAATTTATCATGGCCAATCCACCTAACCTGCACATCTTTGGACTTGTGCCATCCTGTTCTGCCTGCTGCATACCAGAAGCACCAGGCACAAGAGGGAGGAGGGGTGGGAAGTCCGAGGTGCTGCAGTGTTCCGGCACCTACCTTGCGGGATCACCGGCATGGGACTCATCCCCTCCTCCTCCCTCAGGGTGCCTGATGGCCCTTGCACTAGCTACTCCATGGGATGGGAGTGCAAGCGGAGTCAACCCCTGAGGCTCCCCCGCCATCTGGCACTGCCAGTCCTGGAGGCCCACTCTGGTCTCAACCAGGGTCTGCATGCTCGCGATTTCCAGGTGGTTCTGGCACATGGCTGCCTGTGAGGCGGCAACCCTGTCCTGGGCCTTGGACATGCCGGAACCGTCGCCCCCATTGCTGACGCAAACCGTGCAGTGTTGGCCTACGTGGCACGCATGGTCAGCACCACCTCGTGCTGCTGCACGCGGTTGGACTCATCCAACTACACCTGCAGGTACTGAATGCTCGCTAACAGTCCCTTGCTCTGCAACTGCAACTGCACAATTGATGGGACTGCCTGTTCATGAAGCCCAAAACTCATCTGGATTGCAGCTAGGCCCTGGGGCGGCCCACCCTCTGACTATCCGCACTCTCGGGTGTTTCTACCTCCCCCTGCTGTACCGGAGCAACTGTGTGGTGCACACCAGATAGTGTACTTCGCTAAAGTGCCCAACCGAGGTCAGTGTCTCTGGGATGGTAGAGGGTGTTGGAGACAGCTGTGACGGGAAGTGAGTTCCAAACCCAAACTCGAGTTCCAGGGTGTTCTGCATCTCAGATGGACGGCTGGCGTCCGATCTGCTCTCAGCGTCGCTGCTCGGCTTATGGGAGCAGGGGGGCGGGGGCTACTCCAGCTGTGGCGCTGACAGGGGCGGGGGACACCAGATGTACCCGCGCCCCATCTCCGAAAGGTCCTGTAATAAGCAAGACAATATGCATGATTAACCGAGGGCCGGGGGAGTGTGGAACGGTTAACTCACGTGTCACTGGGAACCGCATCACAGCAGGATCTCACTTCCTAGCCCACAGCCGAACTCCACCCCGACAATCTTGCTTTCCTCCAGGCCATCAACCATGTACTGAGTCCTCTGCTCTATCATAGTTAGGAGCCGCAGGTCTGGCGGTCCCCCTCCAGTCTTCACCTGCTCCAAGCGGTTGTGGGTGGCCTTCTCCTGGGGGGCAGGGAGGGGGGGTGGGAGCAAACATAAAAAAAAAGTGTTAGACAGTCTGACAGATGCAGCCCGGGGTGGGTAACTGATGGCTTCAGTGGCCAGGGCACCCGGCAGTGGTGGCCGGTACGGGTGCCAATGTGTGCTGCAGGATGGCGGTTCACCCGCCCTCCGGGTGGGGGGGGGGGGGGGGGGGCGGTTGGGTTACGGGTGTGTGGGATGGTGGGGTTAGTGCGAGGGGCAAAATGCTTCCTCCTCTCCCTGGCAGCCCTGAGGAGTTTGCGCAGTTTTTTCCGGCACTGCTGGCCGGTCCGGACGGTATTGCCACTGCGCTCACCGCCTCTGCCACCTGTGTCCAGGCATGGCGAATGGCAGCGGCTGGCAGCCTTCTTCCCAGGCTCCAGCTCGGCGTCCGTGAAGAGTGTGCCGTCTTGCCGGGATGGTGTGTGTGTGGAGTGAAGTGTGTATGTGCGGCTGCAGCTTGTCAGCCTCCTGAGTGTCAATCGTGAATCACCAGCGAATCCGGCACCATTTCTCATTGGAATTGATTGTGTTCCACACGGTGCCGATGATAGCTCCTTAACAGTAGCTGAATCAATCCCGGTGCGGAGCCAGTTTTGGTGTCATGGAACTCCACAAATTCTGCGCCGCCGTCAACACTTCAGAAACGGAGAATCACTCCCCATGTGTTCCGTGACAATTGTTCCACTCTGCCTGAGGTTTCCAGATCTGATTGTCCCCGGCAAGGCAAAACTCAACGGATTCCCCTTTCCCCAAAGTCACATTAGCTGACAATCCAGAATTCTAGAGGTTCCTGTATGATCCCTTTAAATGGTTTAGTTGACTCTGGTAAAACTGTTTTCCTCATCATTTCCTACAGAATATTGCAGACCTGTTCCTGTGAGAATTGCAGTTCTCTTCTCGCTGCTTCTCAGCAGCAGCCATTTGTCTGTTCTGTGTGTTTCTGTGAGAGGCACTATAAACTGCCAATCAGCATCTCAGTGCATTTTTCTTTGAGTTTTTCTTCCTTCCAGAGCTCCAGGAGAACCAGGGAGCAGAGGTGAGTGCAGTGACCATTACGAAGGAGAAGGTTCTGGGGAATCTGAAAGATCTGAAGGTGCATAAGTCGCCTGGACTGGATGGACTACACCCCAGGATCCTAAAAGAGATAGCTGAGGAAATTGTGGAGGCATTAGTGATGATCTTTCAGGAATCACTGGAGGCAGGAAAGGTCCCAGAGGACTGGAAAGTGGCGAATGTAACACCACTGTTTAAGAAGGGAGGGAGGCAGAAGATGGGGAATTATAGGCCGGTTAGCCTGACTTCGGTCATTGGTAAGATTTCAGAGTCTGTTATTAAAGATGAGATCGCAAAGCACTTGGAAGTGCATTGTAAAATAGGACTGAGTCAGCACGACTTTGTCAAAGGGAGGTCGTGTCTGACGAATCTATTAGAGTTCTTTGAGGAGGTAACAAGCAAGTTAGACAAAGGAGAATCAGTGGACGTGATTTATTTACATTTCCAGATGGTCTTTGACAAGGTGCCGCATAGGAGAACTGTTAAATACGTTAAGAGCCCATGGTGTTCAGGGTAAGATCCTGGCATGGATAGAAGATTGGCTGACTGGCAAAAGGCAGAGAGTGGGGATAAAGGGGTATTTGTCAGGATGGCAGCTGGTGACTAGTGGTGTGTCTCGGGGGTCTGTGCTGGGACTACAACTTTTCACAACATACATTAATGATCTGGAAGAAGGTACTGAAGGCACTGTTGCTAAGTTTGCAGATGATACAACAATCTGTAGAGGGATAGGTAGTATTGAGGAAGCAAGGGGTTGCAGAAGGACTTGGACAAGCTAGGAGAGTGGGCAGTGAAGTGGCAAATGAAATACAATGTTGGAAAGTGTGAGGTTATGCACTTTGGAAGGAGGAATTTAGGCATAGACTATTTTCTAAATGAGGAAATGCTTTGGAAAGCAGAAGCACAAAGAGACTTGGGAGTCCTTATTCACGATTCTCTTAAGGTTAATGTGCAGGTTCAGTCAGCAGTTAAGAAGGCAAATGCAATGTTAGTATTCATGTCAAGAGGGCTAGAATACAAGGCCATCAAGAGGGCTAGAATACAAGACCAGGGATGTACTACTGAGGCTGTATAAGGCTCTGGTCAGACCCCATTTGGAGTATTGTGAGCAGTTTTGGGCCCCATATCTAAGGAAGGGTGTGCTTTGGAAAGGGTCCAGAGGAGGTTCACAAAAATGATCCCGAGAATGAAGAACTTGTCCTCTGATGAACGTTTGAGGACCCTGGGCCTGAACTCGTTGGAGTTTAGAAGGATGAGAGGGGATCTTATTGAAACTTACAAGATACTGCGAGGCCTGGATAGAGTGGATGTGGAGAGGATGTGTCTACTTGTAGGAAAAACTAGAACCAGAGGACACTATCTCAGACTAAAGGGACGATCCTTTAAAACAGAGATGAGGAGGAATTTCTTTAGCCAGAGGGTGGTGAATCTGTGAAACTCTTTGACGCAGAAGGCTGTGGAGGCCAAATCACTAAGTGTCTTTAAGACAGAGATATATAGGTTCTTGATTAATAAGGGGATCAGGGGTTCTGGGGAGAAGGCAGGAGAATGGGGATGAGAAGATATCAGCCATGATTGAATAGCGGAGCAGACACGATGGGCCAGGTGGCCTAATTCTGCTCCTAATGTCTTATAGTCTTATGGTCTCATATTTATCTTCCGCATAAGCTGGTTTTAATACCCTGGGTTGTTTTGTTCCCATATCCGTTTCCCTTTTCTTAAATGTTGGTATTATCTACAAATGTACGAATTAGGAGCAGGAGTGGGCCATTCAATCTTTCAAATCTGTTCAAAATTTTGATAAGATTATGTCTGACCTGATTGTGGCATCGACTCTTCCTCCCTATAACCTTTGACTCCCTTGTCGACCAAAAATCTATTAAACTCAGCCTTAAAAATATCCAATGATCTTGCCTCCACTGCTCGCTGAGGAAGAGAATTCCACAGACCCACGCCTCATCTCCACTTAAAATAAGACTCACCCTATTTTTAAATTCTGTCCATAGTACTAGTCTCTCCCATAAAGGGGAACATCCTCTCAGCATCCTCATGTCATGTCTCCATTTAAGTAGTGTACAGCTTTTCTATTCTTCCTGACAGTGGCTAAATTCACATTTTCCCACATTATACTCCCAAAAATCCATTTGAATAGCCCTGCAGAAAATCTGCAGTCTAAGGGTGTGGGGTAGACTATTTGGGACAGGGATGAAGAGAAATCTCTTCACCGTGAGAGTAGTGAGCCTGTGCAATTCATTACCACAGGAGGTAGTTGAGGTCAAAACAGTGTGGATGGGATTCTCCGTTGGCCGACTCCGAAATCGGGGCATGCAATCGGGTAGAGAATAGCTCCCGACGGCGAAATCGCGGCACGCGCCAGTTTGACGCTGAATCGCGATGCGCCGGCTCCCCAAATACGCTGTCAATGCGACGCATGCCACACGTAGTTGAAACTCCGTTTGCATCTCATTAGTGGACCCACCCACGATTCTCCGCCTCCGATGGTCTGAGATTTCGACAGCGCGATCCACGTGTGCTCTCATAAATCGCGAAACTGGCATGGTGGCTGTTGAGAAAGAGGGCGTACGGACAGTGTCCAGCACCGCCATACTTCGCTGACAGCCGTGCCGCTCATCGGGGGGCTTCTGCCAGAACTGGGGGTGGCCAGCAGGTGGGCTGTGGGTTTGGCATGGATGGGTAAGCAGCACCATTACTGCAGCCAACAAGGCAGCCATGCAGCTGCGCATACTGCTGAGAGGCCGCTTTAAACCTGATGACCTGGGTCCTATAGGTGACCCCCCCCCCTCCCGGGGCACCCCCCTGGGGGTCCTCTGGCTCCAGTCGACCCATCAGCTGTATGGGCGCTTAAGCACAACCTGTCCCGTCTTTTAGGCCGCGATCAGTGTGTGTGTGTGGGGGGTGTACTGTTTAAGCGCGGCTGACACTTGTCAGCCCTGCCCATCACGGACCCGGCGATTCCTGCACCGTTTTCCATGGGTTTTGATGGTGTTCCACATGGCGCTGGTGCTAGCCCCTCACCGGTAGCAGAATTGGTGCAGGTCTGGTGCCGATTTTTCTGACGTGAAAGGCCACGGATTCTCCGTTGACGTCAGCATTTAGACTCAGAAACGGAGAATCTGGCCTTATGTTTTCAAGAAGCAGTTAGATATAGCTCTAGAGGTGAAGGGGATTAAAGGATATTAGAGGAAGGAAGGATTAGGCTATTGGGTTGGATGATCAGCTGTGATCATAATGAATGGCAGAGCAGGCTCGAAGGGCCAAATGGCCTCCTCTTCTTATTTTCTACGTTTCTATGTTAACACTGTTGGAATGATCACAAATGACACAAACATGCTGGCTTCTGTGAAAATAGCCTCTGGAAAGCTTTTTGCTGACTGGTGCCACTTACCCCTTCACCTTCTTGATTTAGATGCTCTTTAACAACCACTTAAAAGACCGGTTTGGCACTATTTTCCATTTGCAGTGGAACCTTATTGTTGGAGAACCGCTGAGCTGACAGCAAATGAGCTGACCTCACAATGGCATCTTTTATAAGTTAGCAGAATGCTCCCAGATTGTAACATTCTGGAAGTACTAAAGAGCCAAAGGAGCAAGATTTCTGAAAATTCTGCTGCTTTGTTTTTTTAACAAACAATTTTAATGAGGTATTTTTGGCATTGCACACAGCAACAGTACAAAGAACAATGAACATAGTGCAAGTACCGACTCCCAACTCCCAAGACTCGCCTATTTAACTCCCTATTCTACGCTACTCTAGCCCCCCCCCCCCCCCCCCCCCCCCCACTCCCCCCAGCTGACGATTAATTCTCCGCGATGAAGTCAATGAATGGTTGCCATCTCCAGGCAAACCCTAACAAAAAAACCCTCAAGGCGAACTTAATCTTCTCTAGGCTGAGAAAGCTCGCCATGTCGGTTAACCAGGTCATCGACTTCGGGGGCTTTGAGTCCCTCCAAGCTAATAGTATCCATCTCCGGGCTATCAGGGAGGCAAAGGCCAGAACATCTGCCTCTTTCTCCTCCTGGACTCCCGGATCCTCCGACACCCCAAAAATCGCCACCTCTGGACTCATGCCACCCTTGTTTTCAGTACTCTGGACATGTCGTCCGCAAATCCCTGCCAATATCCCCTAAGTTTTGGACATGCCCAGAGCATGTGGACATGGTTCGCTGGTCCTCCCGCACATTTTACACACCTGATCTTTACTCCAAAGAATCTATTCATCTGGGCCACTGTCATGTGGGCCCGATGGACCAACTTGAATTTGATCAAGCTGAACCTTGCGCATGTAGTGGTCACGTTGACTCTGCTCAACGCGTTCGCCCATAGGCCATCCTTCATCTCACCCGCAAGCTCCTCCTCCCACTTATGCCTCAGCTGCTCGGTCTGCATCTCCTCCGTCCCATAAGTTCTTTGTAAATGTCTGAGACACTCCCCTCTCCCACCCATCCCCTAGACACTACCTTATCCTGGATCCCCCTTAGTGGCAGGAGCAGGAAGGATGATACCTGCCTGCGCAGGAAGTCCCGCACTTGTAAATATCTGAATTTGTTCCCAGTTGCCAACCCAAACTTCTCCTCCAGCGCCCTCAGGCCAGGGAAGCTCTCTTCCAGAAACAGGTCCCCATCCTCTCAATTCCCACCCTTCGCCATACTCGAAACCCCCATCCAAGCTCCCCGGAGCAAATCAGAGTCAGTTGCCAATCAATTGGCACACTTTTGTCATACAGCATAAATGCTGCTTCCCTTGACATTGGTGTCCTGATTGGTGATAAACAAAAAGCTTCAAAGATATGTCTTTTTCAGCAATACTCAAGTTCTGTACTACCAAACTACAAGCATATTCCTAATTAACAGTTCCATTTAGTGCAATAGCAACTTTATTCAATATGAGAGAAACGTGCAATAACGAAATAGTGAGTTTTACTCATCCAGTCAACTCTTGGCAAAGGAGTCTGTTAGCAACGAATCAGCTTGTTGGCTGAGTTTTTATAAGATATTGGTTCCTTCTTGATTTTCGGTTATGCAGACATTTATTACTTCTGCTGATAGTCACCTAACAAAGGTTCGATCAATCTGAATACAGCAATGTGTTACAGTCTCTAACTATCATCAAGTGCTATTTTAAATATGTGCTTCAGTATATTCCAAGTTTACTATATTCTCAACAAAGCTATAAATGGTCAATGCTTAACCTCAAGAACAATAATGATTCGGAGAAATAGAACCACACATCATAAACAAATGTATCCTCCAACACAGTGGATGCTGGGACAGTGAGTAAATTTAAGTAGGAGTTAGACAGATTTTTAGTTGGCAATGGGCTGAAGCATTATGGAAAACAGGCAGGGCGGTAGAGTTAAGGCCAGGGTGAGATCAGCCATGATCGAATGGCGGAGCAGACTCAATTTGCCAAATGGTCTAATTCTGCTCCTATATCTCATGAACACAACATCAGTTTATATTCCCAAACCTGCAGCTAATTCCAGTTTTGATGGAAGGTCATCAACCTGAAATAGTAACTCTACTTCTCTCTCCACAGATTCTGTTTAGTATTAACTGAATTTTCTGTTTTTATTATTACAGGTAGATGTTATCTTGCTTGTCACTGCCTCTCAGTTCATGGATTTCCCCATAGAAAACAGACAGGAATTCAAGTTAGCCCTGAAACATTACCATCTGCATGATCCCCCAAAATGTAGAGCATTGTGGTAGTAAGAATATGTGGCCAAACAGGCGCCGTAGTGTGGCGACTAGGGGATTTTCACTGTAACTTCATTGCAGTTTAATGTAAGCCTACTTGTGACACGAATAAAGATTATTATCTCCAATAGCAGCATTTTCATGAACAGAATGAGCTTTCACTCCATCTCTATAAAACTGGCTTATGCTTCAGACACACCAAACATCTCCTGCTGGGGGAATTGCTGGCAATTCATCATTATTTGAAAAGGCAGGAGTCATCCATCACATAAATGGCTCTTTACTTCACTAAGGAACAAAGGCAAGGGCTGAAGAGCAGCATAGTGAGGTGCACACTGTAACCACAGTCTTGATCAAACAAATCTTCATCATGCTCAAGGATTAGACATGTGGACTCACGGCGAGTGCTGCAGGTCTTGACTTGTGGGAAGAAATCGGAGCACCCGGAGGAAACCCACGCGGACACAAGGAGAATGTGCAGACTCCACACAGACAGTGACCCAAACCGGGAATCGAACCTGGAACCCTAGCGCTGTGAAGCAACAGTGCTAACCACTATGCTACCGTGTTTCGTAACAATGTGGGTTTTTTGATACATCTGGTAGTTCTTGCTATGCTAGGAAATTGGGCATATATGGACGCGACAAATGTTCTTTCATTTTTCTGTGGAACAAACGCAAAGTGCTTTTCCATTAGAGAATTGCTATTGCTCTGACTGCATGGCTGGATCACTGGGCAGACAATGCCTTGTGGTTCATGGGTTCATCTACTGTGGTTACTTGGTACTGCATTCCTTTAGCTGTCTGATCCATGTTAAACCTCCTTTTAGACGTGCTGTTAGGTGAATTGGACATTCTGAATTCTCCCTCAGTGTACCCGAACAGGCGCCGGAATGTGGCTTCACAGTAGCTTCATTGCAGTATTAATGTAAGCCTACTTGTGACAATAAAGATTATTACAAACTTAAGACGTGTGTGGAGAAATATCTTACAGTATTTTCCCTTTCTCCATGGAAAGGTGGCCATTAATTCTTCAATTGTAGATCATCTTTAAGAAAAAGCAGCAGAATGAAGAAGGTGATGCTCGAGAGAAATCGGGAGGAGGGGGAGCTTGCCCTGCCAAATTTCAATAATTACTACTGGGCGGCCAACATTGCTATGATTAGGAAATCGGTGGTGGGGGCAGAGTCGGTTTGGGAGCGGATGGAGGCAGCTTCATGTAGGGGCACCAGCTTGGGGGTGCTGATAACGGCATCTCTGCCATTCCCGCCGGCAAGATACTCCACCAGCCCTGTGGTGGTTGCGGACTTGAGGATCTGGGGTCAGTGGAGGAGGTACGTTGGTGCAGTGGGAGCATCCGTCTGGTCCCCAATATGTGACAAACACTGACTCTGATGAGTAGTGGCCTTGCCATGGAGAATGCACCAGTTGATGGTGACTGACAGTTAACTGACAAGCATTCTTTCACATTCAAACTGCGCAGCTTGACTCTGATTGATCAAGGCATTGCCTTGTGGAATGAACCAGAGAATGGATATCACTATTTTAGTTAACTGAAACAGGTGCAATGTGCACACATATTCTTTCTGTCTGCAAAGAGCCAGGGCCTTCTGTATTAATATATGTAGCTTCCAGTACATGCAAATGTGCCACACTGCGAGTCTGACTGACAATTAGTGCTGACAACTAATTTAAGATTGTCCTGATGAGTGCAAGATGAAAAGCTTTCACAAAATGTCTATTGTCAGCCATGTCGAATGTGCTTTCTTCCCTAGTTATAAATTATATGTAAAAGGTTGAAATTGTTTTGCATTGTGCTTGTGTATCTCGTATAGCACACGTGAAAAACTTCTTGATTTCTGAGACCAATCTGTGTAGGAGTTTTTCCATTGCTAAGGTTTGTGGGACCATCCTCGGTGGTTTGGGATCCCTTTTCAACATTCACCTGGGAAAAACCAGGTCAGTATGCCCTGTATGCCCTCAGAAATCTTCAGTGAATGGTGACCAAAGATAGGCTGTGAAGACATTTTTACTTTAGAAATAACCTTCCAGTGAAGCCTAAGGAGCAAGAATCAGGAATGCCCTCTCCTCCCACCCTCCCAGAAATCCATAGGAGGAGGAATCCCCTCCCCGCCCTCCTGCTCTCCTATCCCCCTGTCCCTTCCAAAACCTAGCTGCTGACGAGGCAGACAGTCAAAAATTGAATGCTTCTCTCGGACAAGCAGCTCACGCGGGTTTGCAGGTCAGGGTGAAAATCAATGGCTATTATTCCTCAAGCTTCATGGTTTGGCCCTGGGCTGTTTTACATTTTTGCCCTTGAAACAACGGCACCTGTGATAGAGCTCTCGAGCTTGACATTAACACACACTGACATGTTCCCAATTAACTTATCCCATCAAGGAGATCGTTATTTCTTATGCAACGTTACTGGTACCACAAGAGTCAATCACTTTATAAAAAATATATTGGTCACTATCTTAGAATTGCTGAGTAGCTGTGACTATTTTAAGGCATTCCAATTTGAGAATCATTGCTACAATATTTAAACACACACAGTCAACAGTACATGCCTTTTGCTATACTCATTAATTCTTCTCTCACAGTTGCTTGGTGTAACCCTGAAGCATAAAAACTTAAGCTGTGCTCACCACTATTACAGAGCATTCCCTGTTGTTGAAATGGTTGGGGTTTGGTCGCAGGGAAGTGGGAACCCATTGCTTCCTTCTTTCTGAAGTGACTGGGTTGAAACTTGAGGTTCAGTTTAGCAGCTGCAATGGCTTCTCCAGTTGACCAATTAGTGTTTGCCTTTTTAAGGTGGACTCTGCAGATCCAGCAGGTTCTGGGAGAGAGAGGGAAGGTTTCTTCTTCCTCATTAGTTCTGCAGTTATGGTACTTGAAGATTGCCTGCACTATTTTGGCAGTACAGCAGTTGATTTCCTAATGTCTTTTTCTTTGACATCTGGCAGCAGAGAAAATCCCCTGATGTCTCTTCGAGTTTTTCTTGGGGGATTCCTGGCTCTGTGTTAGCTGAGAGTCGTGTGCTGCTGTTGGGCAGGATTTTCCCACCACCTTGCTCATGACGCCAATCCCGTTATGCTGGGTGCACAGTGAGAGAGGACATATTTCACGCCATGCGCTGAGCCGCATGCCACACCCAGTGCGATCTGGATCACTTCCTCGTTTGGCGTGATCCAGATAAGGGTATTTAAATGAGACATTCGGCTCATGTAAATGTGCACAGCCCATTTGAGGCCGCAGTCTCCCGGTTCCTGGTATTTACCGGCCGCACCGGCCAGGCCTCACGCCAGTGCAAATGAGTACTGATCTCCAAAAATGGAGACCACGCCAGGGGGCCTGGAGGCCATTGGAGTCACTGGGTGGTTGGCGTCAGGGAGGACATGAAAGAGGGAGAGGCTTGAAAGGGGGGGGCGGAATTAAAAGATAGGGGCACCTCAGCTTCCCATAGTGGGGGTTGCTCATTTGGATGTGGATCAGGGAAGTGATGCTCCAATGCCTACGAGGATGGATGCCTACATCTTGCCGGCTACAGTGCCGAGAATGACCCCACTATCAAACGGGATTGTGTTGTTTTTGGCCTTGGTGAGATACGTTCCGCCATGGCCGCACTTACCTACATTTCCTGCACTGATGAGTGACAAGCTGAGCTGGTGAGTACAGGAAACGACCCAGGTGCCATTTTAAAATGACGCCCTCCAGAACTGCCCAAATGCCAAAACGGACCCCCAGAACTCCACCTCATAAGAGCATCCCGGGCCCGATCCCTGCGGGTGCCTGTACCATACTGGCAGTGCCACCAGGACACAGTTCCCTGGGTGGCAGTGGGAGTGCCAGCTTACCACTCTGCCCACAGCCCAACACCCGGGGGCCTCCACTGGCCCGGGAGGAACTCCCCCCACCCCAAAAGACTGAGTGTGGATGGAACCGGTCTGGTACTCCCGACAGGATTCACCCCGTCAAATCCACCCAAAATGACTTAGGGCGCCATTCCCCGGCCTTGTTACACTCTCATTCCAGTGAAATGGAGCTGGTGAATAGCGGGAGAGGCCGAATATGAGAACCGCTCCAGGCGGCAAACAGTTGACGATGCAACCGGCCTGCTTCCGTAGGCGAAATCGGGATCTCGCCATAGCGAGGCGAGAAGCCAATTATTATCACTTATGCCCGATTTCCATACATTTAATGGGTGCCACCCCTTATCCAACGGCCTCCCATGATTCAGCGGCCTCCCCAGCAAGTGGTACCACTGGTGCCAATTCGTACTCCTTTTAAAATATGTGAGCCTGACGGGAGGGTTGGTACCTAGGAGGTGGCAGTGCGGTTGAAGGCTATTTCTAATAGGGAATTGACAAACGTGGTTAAGTGAGCACTTGACACAACCCAAGTGCATTCCTGTGGGTGGGTGGGCCATATAGCATGTGGGAGTCATTGTCTGGCATCCCAAACACACCTTGATGCATGAACACTGCTGGAGGCAACACCACACACACGCAGCAGCTAACCGAACACCCAGGGGATAGTACACAGCTCCGGGAATATGTCCACAGCCGGAGGGTGGGTGAGTGCCACGGGGTGTGGGTGATGTCTGGAGAGATGGGTCAAGGGTTCGGAGGTCGGCCCTCATTGCAGACGAAAGTGACAGAGGCATTATACTGGTTGTGCACAAGAGTGTTGTTAATTGTGTAACAATTTCCCACTCTCCCGATGGTGCCGCCCCCCCCCCCCCCCCTCACCCCCTGCCTACCTCCCACACCCCGCCCCCTTCCCTCGGTACCCTCCGTGATCTTTGATGTGCTCTGCCTTTCCAGCTCTACTGTTGAGTCTAGGTGTGTCCCCAGGATGCACAGCAAAGATGGAGGCAGCCAGCTGCTTACCTCATTCAGTGGCCTTCGATGACCCTGGTGTGGGTGTTCTGGGCCGGAGGGGCCCAGCTTACTTGTTTGTGACACATGCACATCCCTGCCGTCCTGTTCCGGGTGCTGGATGCGACAAGCAGCCTCATCAGTGGCGTGGAACCGGGGGGAGCTAGCAGCCACCACCACTCCGTGGGATGGGTCCGGGTTGGCCCTCAGCGCTCGCTCCTCCCACTCTTTGCCCATTGGGCCCTGGGTTTCACCTTGGGATGGGGGGGGCAGCTGGTCTGAGCCCTGACTGCCCCTGCATCATCTGGCCTGGCGGTTCCTCATGGTCCGCACCATCGTATCAATGCCCTCGGCGATGCTCCTCAGTGACTGGGTCATGCTCTGCAGCACCTCGGCAAAACCCACCTGTGACTGGGACAAGCTCCGCAATGCCGCGGTCATTCCCACCTCAGAGCAGGACATGTCACGCAGAACCTTATCACTGTCATCACTGGGTGACATCTCCCAGCGAGGCGGACATTCTGCCGAGACGCTCAGCCATGGCTGTCACCCACTGCATAACACCTTGGACACCTCCACTAATGGTGCAAACGTCGTGCACCAGGTTCTCCACCCTAGCAGTGTTGCCGGCGACAATTCCTGCGTCCCAAGCCTCTGGGCCTCCTCCATTCGGCTATGGATCTGCTGGAGTGTCACTGACATCGCCCACTGAATGTCCCGGCCGCTCCCTAACGTCTCCATCAGCCCCAGGAAAACCTCTTCCACAGGCTCAGCATCAGGCTGGGACCCAGTCCTGAGATCCAGCAGACGTCTGACTGCTGTCTGGCCGTGGGTTCCTGCCTCCACCTGATGTACATCAGCAGCTGTGTGGTGCTCACCAGATTGTGTCCCAGAAGCCTGATAATGAACGTTTATAATAATAATAATCCTTATTGTCACAAGTAAGCTTACATTAACACTGCAATGAAGTTACTGTGAAAATTCCCTAGTTGCCACATTCCGGCACCTGTTCGGGTATACAGAGGGAGAATTCAGAATGTTCAATTCACCTAACAGCATGCCTTTCGGGACTAGTTGGAGGAAACCGGAGCAGCCGGAGGAAACCCACGCAGACACGGGGAGAACCTGCAGACTCCGCACAGACAGTGATTCAAGCTGGGAATCGAACCTGTATGCTACCCACCGTGCTACTGTGCTGCCCTTCCCACCAAGGTGCGTGTATATGCGCTAGTGAAGGGTGGGGAAGGATGAAAGCTCACCAACGTGAAAAGTCAACTCTAGTTCTCTCTCTCCACAGGTGCTCTCTGTCTTGCAGAATATTTCCAGAATTTTTTATTTTTGCATAATGTACTTATACTAACTAAACACCACTATAGATATTCCTCAAATGGTTGCCTGGCAATTCAGAGATTGGGGGAAAATTGTTTAATGAGGCTGTGATTCAAATGTGGGGCGGGATTCTGCGAAAACCGGTGGGGCGGGCAACTCAGGCACGAAGGAGTGGCATGAACCACTCCGGCGTCGGGCCGCCCTGAAGGTGCGGAATCCTCCACACCTTCAGGGGCTAGGCCGGCGCCGGAGTGGTTTGCGCCGTGCCAGCCGGCATGGAAGGGGCTTGGCGCCACGCCAACCGGCGCCAAAGAGCTGGCTGGTGCAGGTTGGCGCATGCGCGGGAGCATCAGCGTGTGCTGGCGTCATCCCAGCGCATGCGCAGGGGGGTTCATCTCTGCGCCGGCCATCGCGGAGGTCCACAGCAGCCGACGCGGAGGAATAGAGTGCCCTCATGGCACCGTGGGGGCACCTCCCGGGGCCAGATCCCCCCGCGCCCTCCCCGAGGACCCGGGAGGCCGCCCGTGGAGCCAGGTCCCGCCGGTAAGTACCTGTTGTAATTTATGCTGGCGAGGCCAACTAAACGGGTAGCCACTCGGCCTATTGCGGGCCGGAGAATTGCTGGGGGGGGGGGGTTGGGGGGGGGGGTTGGGGGGGGGGGTGGGGGGGGGTGGGGGGGTGGGGGGGGGTGGGGGGGTGGGGGGGGTGGGGGGGGGGGGGGGCCCTGCTAGCGGCCACTGACCGGCGTGGTGCGATTCCCGCCGCGCCAAATCCCCGGCACCGGAGAATTCAGCAGCCGGCGGGGGCGGGATTCACGCCGCCCCCCGGCGATTCTCCGACCCGGCGGGGGGGGGGGGGGGAGCGGAGAATGCCGCCCGTGATGTTCAGGCTTAATCGGAGTTTAGCACTGCTGTGAATAAAAATATGAGAATCCAGGGACAGAGGAAGGCCAGGATTCTCCATTCTGCAGTCTACGTACTCCCGCCAGCGCAGAACCGGGACTAGTCTCCGCTGGCGCTAGGAACGAGGCCCAGGATGTGAGTCCCTCCCCTCTAACATACAAGTTTATGCATGGTGGGAAGCTCACCAGACTCCTTTGGTGGATTGTTTGTCCATCTTTACCTTCATGCCTGATGCAACTCAAGTACCCTGCTTTGATGCTAGCCACAATGTTTATAACCACTCTTGCAAAGATTGAAAGCTCCTCACACAGCTTTCTACTGTGAATAAGTGGAAATGAAACCACTTCGCTTCTTTTGATGTGGTGAGGAGCTGTCAATCATTTGCATTTCAAAGGCTCTCAAGGGATTTGAAGCTCTTTCAAGTGAACCTGGCTTTCCAGGACAACTCTGACACTTGTAACAGCTGCTGCTTGAAACACTTTTGTCTGAGGCAGCAGATGTTGCAGAACGGTACTTGAAAATGCAGTGACCTTTCACTGCACTGCCTGGACTGCTCTTCAGCTTTCAGGCAGGAGTAGCGGATGAGGAGGGGGTCTGATGAGGGGGGAGGGGTGACCCATTATTCCCGTAGTTGTTGGGGGAGGGTCACCCCCATGCGTACATGCTGTTTGGGAGGGGGAGAGGGATGACCTGTTATTCCCATAGTTGTTGGGAGGGTGTAGGATTTGCATTGTGGGGGAAGGGGGGCCTTCCGAAGGGCTTTGGGGCACCACAGTTATGCCTTCCAACCCATTAATTAAATTGAAATTTAATTTCAGCACGGGGTGGGTAGCACACTGAAGCTGCCGGTGGGAGATCGGAGCATCACAACTGGTTTGGCACCAGGGGACGCGCCATTCTCCATCCGATCGGGAACCCATCCCAGTGTCATTTCTACCTGTTTTGGTCACGTTTCAGGATTCATAAAGACGACTTTCATCTCTTCTCTCTTAATCTCAAATTGCTGAATTGTGGTTTCAGCACCATTGGGGGCTTCTTGGCCCGTCATGTTTTTGGCCTCTCTGAAGGAGCCATTCATCCACTGTCACTCTCTATTCCTCTGTTCCTCTACCCCAATTGTACCATTTATTTTATGCCTCTCCACCTTTTTCCAGCAAAATTAATCACTTCACACTTCTCTGCATTATTTTTTTCCTGTCATTTGTCTGCCCATTCCACTAGCCTATCCATATTCTTTTGAAGTTTTACATTATCCTCCTCACAGTTCATAATACTTCTGAATTTTGTATCATCCCCAGATTGTGAAATTGTACCCTGTACACCAAAGTCTAGGTCATTAACATAGATCGGGAAGAAAAAGGGACCTACCATTGATCTTGGGGTACTCCACGACAAACCTTCCTCCAGTCCAAAAAAATCCCTTGACCACTACCCTTTGTTTAATGTCACTCAGCCAATTCAACATCCATGCTGCTACTCTCCCTTTTATTCCACAAGCTGCAAATCTTGCTCACAGGTCTGTCTGCGACACTGTATCAGATGCTTTTCCGAAGTTGATGTACACCACATATCAATAGCAATGTCCTCATCAACCCTCTCTGTTACCTCACCAAAAACATATTAGCTAGTTAAGTTAGTAAAACCCCAGCAAGTTAGTTAAACACTATTTTCCCTTCACAAATCGGTGCCGACTTTCCATAATTAACCTGTATTTGCCCATTTTGTCTAGAAAATTTGTTTCTGGAAAGTTTCCCCACCACTGAGGTTAGACTGACTGGCCTGTCGTTGCTGGGCTTATCCTTTTATAAATAAGGGTGTAACGTTTACATTTCTCCAATCCTGTGGCACCAGCTCTGAACCGAAGGGAAACTGGAATAATGAAGATTTTCATCTGAATAACATCCTATAAAAATAGTTGGCCTTCTATTCCATAACAATGTTTTTAGTCCGTACAGATTTGTTAATCTTATATTGATTGTACATTCTTGTTTCCAATTGATGTGTTGATGAGGATGAAAGGGAAGGCGAATTTCGCTCTCCCTTCTTTCCGTATGAATAACGGATTTACGCAATACGGCAAAATCAATACGTTGTTAATGAAATTGTTAGTGCACAATCCTGCCATAAATCAATGACTCAGTGTGATGTGGTGCTAATAGTCTGGATACTTACAGTGAAGGGCCTGTACTGCGCTGTAATGTTCTATGTTCTATGATGAAGTAATTTGTGGTGTGAAACATTGCAAAAAATTCACTGTCTTAAATTGCTGTTAACCATTCCTATCATGTTCTACTTGTTAAAAGCAAATTACTGTGGATGCTGGAATCTGAAATGAAAGAGAAAATGCTGGAAAATCTCAGCAGGTCAGGCAGCATCTGTAGGGAGAGAAAAGAGCTAACGTTTTGAGTCCAATGACTCTTTGTCAAAGCTAACAGACAGAGAAAGTGGGAAATAGTTTTACTGTGGAGTGAGAATGAAAGATGAGTCATAGCTACAGAAATCCAGCAAAGGGGAGAAAGGGTAAGGAAAGGTGGATAAGATGGGGGGGAGGTTAAATATATATTCAGAAAGACAAGAAAGAAAGAAATGGTGAAAGGCATTTAAAATTAAATGGAATGAAAACAAATGGGTCGAGCTGGGGTAGAGCTAATCATCTGAAGTTGTTGAATTCGATATTGAGACCGGAAGGCTGTATTGTGCCTAACCAGAAGATGAGATATTGTTCCTGCAGTTTGCGTTGAGCTTCGCTGGAACATTACAGCAGACATGTGGGCTTGGGAGTAGGGTCTTTTGTTAAAATGGCAAGCAATGGGAAGGTCAGGGTCCTGAATGCGCACAGACCGAAGGTGCTCAGCAAAGCGATCACGCAGTCTGCGTTTGGTCTCTCTGATATAGAGGAGACCACATTGGGAGCAGCGAATGCAATAGACCAGATTGAAAGAGATGCAAGTGAAACGCTGCTTAACCTGGACCCCATCTTATCCACCTTTCCTTACCATTTCTCTCCTTTGCTTCCCCCTTCCCCTCCCCCCACATCTACATCTGGCACAGTTTAAGCTCTGATGTTAATCACGTCTGCTCCTTAGTCCCTTTCTCCTGCCTTCTCCCAATAAGCCCTGATCCCCTTATTAATCAATAAATCCCCTTATTAATCAAGAACACCAGATTTGTGCTTGAGATACTGTTACCTACTGTGCTACAGACAAAAAGCTGGAAAGTAGAATTAGACCGAGTAGTTCTTTCTTAGAACATAAGAACTAGGAGCAGGCAATTTAGCCTCTCGAGCCTGCTCCACCGTTCAATGCGATCATGGTTGATCTCATCATGGCCTTAACGCCACAGTCCTGCCTGTTCTCCGTAACTGTTCAACACATTATTAATTAAAAATCTGTCTAACTTCTCCTTAAATTTACTCACTGTCCCATGTTATGGGCCAGGGTTTAGAAAACTCGAGATTATATCTTGGAGTTCACCTGACCTACAGCTGTTTGTTGAATTTGGCGAGGATGAGCAGATGAGCCTGCCTTTCAGATGTTATTCAACAGAGTTCTTAGGTGCTTTTAATCAAAAAACAAGCTTTATTCCACAAATTTAGTTAATATTTGTATAAACATACACAGTAAGAATTTTTATCAACTACAACCATAAAGACCCCACACAACTCCAGTAATATATGTTTAACCCTTAATGAATTCCCCTTTAACTGTTCTGATTCAATAACAAAATCCAAGTAAAACCAGAATCCCCTTTCCAAAAGCGTGGCCCAGCACACGGCATTCTTACTGGTATAAGACTTGTTAGTGATTCTCTGTTCCCTTTTCAAACAGCAGGTTTGAATTCCTTCCAAAAAGCAATTATCTCTTTTAAATTATCAAGCAATCTGGAAACAGCTTTTAAACTGAAGATAGAGAGACACTTCTTTCAACCTGTGCAGTTCAAAACCAGTCCAAACTCAAAGTAAAACCTCAGAGCCACAGCCCAGCTCCACCCACACAATGACATTACTGAAGCTATGTGATAAGACAAACACATTTCTCAAAGGGACTCTCCCATGACACCCAGCATCCACGTCACTCTGGGTGGCAAATCACAACCCTTTGGGAGAAGTAGTTTCTCCTCATCTCTGTTTTAAATTTGCCACCCCTTACTCTGAGGATATGGCCTCTTGTTCTAGAATGCCCCAGAAGAGGACGCATCTCCTCCATGTCGAATTTAACCATACCTTTTATCATCTTATATACCTCAATTTGATCTCCCCTTATCCTTCTAGACTCTAGGCAGTATAAGCCTAAACTGTTCAATCTCTCTTCTTAAGACAAACCCCTCATCTCTGGAATCAATTGAATGAACCTCCTCTGAACTGCCTCCAATGCCACTTCATATTTCCTCAAATAAGGGGTCCAAAGCTGTGCACAATACTCCAGGTGCGGTCTCATCAATGCTTTGTACAGTTGCAACAACACTTCCTTATCTTCATACTCTATTCCTTAAGCTATAAATTCCAACATTCCATTCACTTTTTTTATTATCCACTGTACCAGCATGCTACATTGATTTATACTTCATAATGTTCAATATTATGCAAGGTGGAGTGGGTCATTTTAACATCATAAACACCCAAGGTTGAAGAAAGAGCCTCAGTCCAGAGTTTAATTGTTGCTTGATTTGGCTATTATATATTGGAACTGTAGAATCCAGGCTCAATGATTTTGAAGATTTGGTATGGGAACTTTGCAAATTGCATGTGTCAATTTTAGACAGTAAGTTGGAATGTAGAGATTAGAATGCAGCATTTTAAAATGTTTTGTTTCTGTAGTAAAACCTGGCACCTTTACTCTGATGTCTATGAAATTAGCCTGGAGTTGAATTGTGCATCATTACATGGCATTTAATTAATGTGTCACAATAACTTCACTCACTTCCAAGTTGAAATATTTAATAATTCCCCAGTAGATATTTTTATATTAATTTTACTTTCATACCTAACGTTTAACTGTTTTGTCTCAAAGGTATCTTTGCTTTAACTAATATCTCCAATCCTTCAACAAAGGCTGCTTTCATTCTCTTTGACAGAAAATTTGCTCATTAACAGTGCTCAACCTTTTTGATAGGTTCTGATTGGAATTAAAAGCAATCTGTGTTTGGCAAGGCCAGGTAAATACTGGTTTTAAAAAAACCAGACAAAGTTAAACCCTTGGGTCAAATTGGAATTTCACCTTTCCCCTTTTAATTTGAAATGCTTATATGATATTTAAATGGAAAGAGATTACCTTCTCCCTTAAGAGGGAACAACTACAAGCAAAGAATATACATAGAAAACAGTGCAACTGCAGTCGATCTGAGTCACAATTGGAGGGAGGGAAGGAAACCCTGGGCAACGGCTTGTGTCGCCTCCGATCCTGCCCAACCTCCCAGCATTTCTTCGCTCTCTCACGTCCCTTCTAGTGCTCCATGCCCACTGAGAAACTGGGGAAGAAACCTTGTGAAACTGTTGATCATTTGCTGTCATGTATTGGAAATCTGTTAAATGCCCGTCAGTGCAATATTGCAGTCAATGATTTTGCAACTACTTGGATCTGGTTACCAGTGGTGTCCCGTATGGATTGTTGTCAGCATCCTTGCTGTTTACTATTTTCATTAATGATTTTAATGATTCCTGACTATGAGAGTGTTACCACTGTACAGCATTCTCAACACCAACTTGTGTGTGTATAAAGTGCCTTTAACATAATAAATTTCCTAATGCAATGAGCAAATAATATTTGACACCAAGCCATCAAAGCTAATTTTAGGGCAGATGACCAAAACATTGGTCAAAGTGGTAGGTTTTGAGGAGTATCTTTTAAGCCAGGGGTACTCAGTATTTAGGAAAGACAGACAAAAAGGAAAAGGTGGTGGGGTAACGTTGCTGGTTAAGGAGAAAATTAACACAACAGTGAAGGAGGATATGAGCTCTGACAATGCGGAAATTGTATGGGTAGAGCTGAGAAACAGAAGGAGCAAAAAATGTTAGTGGCCATCATATATAGACCCCCAAACTGCACTGATATTGTTGGGAATGGCATTAAACAGGAAATTAGAGACGCATGTGATAAAGGAGCAACTGTAATTATGGGTGATTTTAATCTGCATATAGATTGGGAAAATCAAATTAGCCTTAGAGAAGGAATTCCTGGAGTGTATGTGGGATGGTTTTCTGGACCAATATGTTGAGGAGCCAACTAGAGTACAGGCCATCCTAGATTGGCTACTGTGAAATGAGAACAGAATCATTGACAATCTAATTGTGCACGAGCTCTTGGGGATGACCAACCATAATATGATAGAATTTTTCATCAAGATGGAGAGTGAAGTAGTTGATTCTGAGACTAGGGTCCTGAAACTTAACAAAGGAAACTACAATAAAATGTTGGCTATGATCGATTGGAGAATGTTACTTTAGGGGATAACAGTGGGTAGGCAATGGCAGACATTCAAAGAACGCATGGAGGAACTGCAACAATTGTTTATTCCTGTCTGGCACAAAAGTAAAACAGGAAAAGTGTCCAATCTGTGGCTTACAAGAAATATTAGGGATAGTATTTGATCCAAGGAAGTAGCTTATAAATTGGCCAAGAAAAACAACAGTCCTGAGGATTGGGCGCTGTTTAGAATTCAGCAAAGAAGGACCAAGGGATTGATTAAGAAAGGGAAAATAAACAATAATCTTTATTGTCACAAGTACGCTTGCATTAACACTGCAATGAAGTTACTGTGAAAAGCCCCTAGTAGCCACATTCCGGTGCCTGTTTGGGTACACAGAGGGAGAATTTAGAATGTCCAATTCACCTAACAGCACGTCTTTCGAGACTTGTGGGAGGAAACCGGAGCACCCGGAGGAAACCCACGCAGACAAAAGGAGTACGTGCAGACTCTGCACCGACAGTGCCCAAGCCGGGAATCGAACCTGGGAATCGAACCTGGGACCCTAGCCCTGTGAAGCAACAGTGCTAACCAATGTGTTACTGAGCCGCCCAGGTAGAATACAAAATTAAGCTTACAGGGAACATAAACACTGACTAAAAGTTTCTATTGGCACGTGAAGAGAAAAAGATTGGTGAAGATAAAGAGCAGAAATAGGGAAATGTATTATAGGGCACAAAGAATTGGTTGAACAATTAAATACATACTTTGGTTCTATCTTCACAAATGAGAACACAAATAAGATACCAGAAATGTTGGGGATGGCAGGGTTTAGTGAGAGGGAGGAACTGAAGGAGATCAATATCAGTCGAGAAATGGTGTTGGGGAAATTGATGGAATTGAAGGCTGATAAATCCCAGGGCCTCATAATCTACATCGCAGGGTACTGATGGAGGTGGCTCTAGAAATAGTGGATGCATTAATCTTCCAGGATTCAATAGGCTGCGGAACAGGTTCTGCAGATTGGAGGGTGGCTAATGTAACTCCACTATTGAAAATGGAGGTGAAGAGAAAACATGGAATTATAGACCGGTACCTGATATCAGCAGTGGGTAAAGTCTACAATCCATGCTCAAAGATTTTATAGCACAGCACTTTGAAAACAGTGGCAGGATTGGACAGAGTCAGCATGGATTTATGAGGGGGAAATCATGCTTGACAAATCTACTGGAATTTTTTGTGGATGTAACTAGTAGAATTGATGAAGAGGAGCCAGTGGATGTGGTGTATTTGGACTTTCAGAAGGCTTTTAATAAACACCCGCATAATAAATTAGCATGTGAAATTAAAGCGCAAGAGATTGGGGGTAGTGTATCGCGATGGATAGAAAACTGGTTGGCTGACAGGAAACAAAGAGTAGAAATAAATGGGTCTTTTTGAAATTGGCAGGCAGTAACTAGTGGGGTACCGCGGGGATCAGTGCTAGGACCCCAGCTATTCACAATATATATTAATGATTTAGATGAGGGAACAAAATGCCATATCTCCAAATTTGCAGATGACACCAAGTTGGGTGGGTGGGTGATCTGTAAGGAGGATTCAGAGATCCTTCAATGTGATTTGTCAAGTTGAGTGAGCAAATGAATGGCAGATGTAGTATAATTTGGATAAGTGCGAGGTAATCCACTTTTGTAGCAAAAACAAGAATGAAAAATGAAGGCAGACTATTACCTGAATGGCCATAAATTAGGAGAGGGGAAGGTACAATGAGACCTGGGTGTTCTCATACACCAGTCACTGAAGGTAAGCATGCAGGTTCAGCAGGCGGTAAATAAGGCAATGGTATGCTGGCCTTCATTGCGAGAGGTTTCAAGTACAGGAGCAGGGATGTCTTGCTGCAATTATACAGGGCCTTGGTGAGGCCTCACCTGGAATATTGTGTTCAGTTTGGGTCTCCTTATCTGAGGAAGGATGTTGTTGCTATAGAGGGAGTGCAGCAAAGGTTTACCAGACTGATTCCTGGGATGGCAGGACTGACGTATGAGGAGAGATTGAATCAGTTAGAATTGCATTCGCTGGAGTTCAGAAGAATGAGGGGGGATCGGCTAGAAACCTAGAAAATTCTACCAGGACTGGGCAGGATAGATGCAAGAAGTATGTTCCTGCTGTCCAGAACCATTGCACAGTCTGAGGAGATGGGCAAGTTCGGTGGGGTTACGGGGATAAGGTGGAGACATGGGCTTAAGTAGGGTGCTCTTTCCAAGGGCTGGTGCAGCCTCAATAGGCCAAATGGCCTCCTTCCGCACTGTAAATTTTATGATCCTATGATTTAAGACTAGAAATTTCTTCACCAGAGAGTGGTAAGCCTGTCGAATATATTACCACAGGAAGTAGTTGAGTCCAAAACATTGTATGTTTTCAAGAAGTAGTTAGATATAGCACTTGGGGCGAAGTGGATCAAAGGATATGGGGGAAAGTGGGATTAGGCTATTCGGTTGGATGATCAGCCATGATCATAATGAATGAGTGGACTTGTAGGGCAGAATGGCCTCTTCCTGCTCCTTTATTTTCTATGTTTCTATGAAAGCAAAGTGAGAGACAGAGAGATGAGGTGAAGGAACCCAGAGCTTGGAGCCTAAGCAGCTGAAGACATGCCACCAGTGGTGGAGCGATTATAATTGGGATGCGCAAAAAGCCAGAGTTAGAGGAACACAGATCCCTCAAAGGGCCGTGGGAATGAAGGAGAGTTGGGGAGTACGAGGCCATGGAGGAATTTGAAAGCAAGGATCAGAATTTCAAAATTGATGTGTCGCTTAACCAGGAACCAGTGTATATCAGCGAGCACAAGGGTGATGGGTGAAAATAACTTGTTGCCAGTTAGGACACGGGCACTGGTAAGTTGGATGGCCTCAAGTCTATGGAGGGTAGAATGTGTAAGCAAATATAGATGTGCTGGAATAATGGAATGTATTTTGCAAATAATGTTTAATGTGGGAATGTGTTGTGTTATAAAAATGAGAAGACCAAATACTGACCGTACTTATATATATATATATATATATATAAATATATATATATATACATATATACTGTATAGACTAGAATTAATAATCTTTATCTTTATTATCACAAGTAAGCTTAGATTAACACTGTAATCAAGTTACTGTGAAAAGCCCCTAGTCGCCACATTCCAGCGCTTGTTCAGGTACACAGGCAGAATTCAGAATGTCCAAATTACCTAACAGCACATCTTTCGGGACTTGTGGGAAGAAACCGGAGAAAACCCATGCAGACACCGCACCGTGACCGAAGCCAGGAATCGAACCTGGGACCCTGGCGCTGTGAAGCGATAGTGCTAACCACTGTGCTACGAAATGCTGAGATCTGGCTGTCACATTGCATCATTCCCTAAAGGATTACTGCTCCCATGAAGCTAAAGCAGACTTTAAAACAAAGTCCCATGGCTAGGCTTCAGTTCAAATTCTATGTTCAGTTTTAGTCTCCCACAGAATCAGTCAAGATCTATGAAATCTCCTGGATTAGTTTCAATCATCTAAAATATTGTGGAGGAACGTTTCAGAATTTCCTGGATTTTTAATCTTTTTTTGCCTTTCCTGGGGATTGCAAGCCTCTGGGCAAATGGAAAATGCCTATATTCTGATAGTCTAGCAAGCTATTTGGATCTTTGCTGATCCCCCATTTTCATATATTTCTGTTGTTTCAGCATGATTCAAGAGAGAGCGTGACATGTTCTTGAACATGGTCAGCATGTCTCGGTGTATAAAGTAGATAATTCAATGGGGACTGTGTCACTCTGTCACTGGGCACTCCTTGCTTGGTCACTTTTCATGATAAAAGACGTTTTCCAAAGTTAACCGAAGGTTTCCTCTCTGTTTTGATTATCCCTCTGAGGATATTGAGGTTGTATGTTGAACAGGGTTAGGGTGGTGAAGTGCAAAAGAATGAGATTGACTTGCTGTGCCAATTGTTCTTGTCTGACCTGTTTTGTACTTAACATGGAATAGAAGTAGGGCTAATGCACAGGCTGTAGTTTCCTACATGTCTTGTCACCCTTTTGAATGGGTACCAGGCGGTGGGCAGCAAAAGAGATATGAAGACTTCTCAAACCAATTATGAAACAATGCCAAATATTCATACATTCCTGGAAAAAAGCTGCTCAAGATCAGAAAGAAAGTTGGGAATCCATCCATGAAGGCACTTTTAAGTCCCATTGCATTACTGATGCTGATTGTAAATGCCAGTTGAGGACTTCTCCTTGAAAAATCAAGATTCACCAACTTGCTGATGAATGTCATTCCCGTCTCTAGTTCAGAAGGTTCTGGGTGCAAGTCCCACTCCAGAGACATGAGCACAAAAAATTTGGCTAACATTCCCAGTGCAGTATCGAGAGATGCACGGGTGGGGGGGGTGCCATCTTTTTGATGAGATGTTAAACCCATTCTCCCCCCCCCCCCCGCCCCCCAGGTGGATGTGAAATATTCCACCATACTATCAAAGAAGAGCAGGAGACTCCTCCCCAATGTCCAGGTCAATTCATTCTTCAACCAAAGTTTATAAAACACAGATTATCTGGTCATTCTCACATTGCTGGGTTGGCATCTTGCTGTGTGCAAATTGGCAGCCGTGTATCATACATTACAACAGCGACTACACTTCAAATGGTATTGCATTGGCTGTAAAGTGCTTTGTGAAATGCACAATATAAATGCAAATCTTATTTCAGTGCAGAAAATTACATGATATATTGAAGCACTGTTGAACTTTAGACATGTACTTTCCAGAAGAAACTGGTGGTGAGCATTACTTTGATACTATTTTCTTAGATGACCATTGTCTTTCATGTTTGTTACCTAGTGTGTTGTAGAAAGTAATTACATCTTGTCTGTTGCTCACTGAGGTGGTTCAAACAATTTTTCTTTTGGGATATTGTCTTTGAGTGCCAATTAGAGCAACTCTGCTTCATCTCACTGCACGTGTCAGCACCTCCCGGGGGCTTGGTGAGAAATGGGGGAAAAGTTTTAATCACCTTCCCTTAATTTTATTTTGTTCTATTAAATGGGTATGTTAAGTCAAAAGTATTTATTGCTTTGGACTTTGATAGTTTATCATTCTGCAATAACTAAACATATCCGCCACAAATGCAGTCTGCTAGCAAGAAAGAAAGAATATTTGCTACATTGCTACAGCCTTTTTAGTGCTTTAAATCTTTTGCTCACTGTGAGACCTCCTGTACACAACCTGTTGTGTTGTTTGAGTGGAGCACGAATATTTAATAAATGAAAACCCAGAAATTCTGGTGAGAATGTTTGTATGCAATGTGTTGATGAAATATGCTGCAGCACGTCACTCCCGCTATTCACTCTCCAAACCAGGGTTCTGACTTCAGTTTTATTAAATTGCAAAATATTTGCAGCACCTCTATAAATAAAATATTGGTCCAGGAAGACTCGTATACCATGTTACTGTTGCTTCACTGCCTGTAACGTTCACAGGGAACTTCACTTATTCTGTGGACTTGAGTTCCCTAGTATGAATGCGTGGCTGCAAGTCTACATTCAAGGACTGAAGGTGTAGAACATGGCACTGAACTCTGAGCCAATTGGCACTATAGGTGCTTTTCATATTTCAGCTTGGGGAATGAATATAAAATGTGCAATTTTAATTCTTAACTCTACAGAGTTGTTAATTGCTTCAGTATCCCCTTGAGCAGATGAATCCTTACTATCAGAAGCTACCTCTTTGATTCATAAAAGGTTTGGAGGGTGTATCAAATGAATCAGTCGAGGACCCATCAATACAGAGCTGTTGCCAAATTGTTGAATGGTTGAAGGCATCCTAATGTTAGCTCTGTGTATCATTGGGGCAGATCCTGACCTGTTTAAAAAACAAATCTATAAAATTCTTGGCTGTGCTCTGCTCTCCTCCCCTAAAAGCCCATCAGGTTTATTTCTAGAATTCACACAAGATGGTTTAGCATTTCTAACAGATTGTGCATAAACATTTTTAAAAACTGCCAATGTCACAATTATTAGCAAGTAAAGATATACAGGAATGGAGGCATGCTGACTTGTGTGGGCCCAATAATTACACATGATAAATAGTAATGAAGAACATTAGACGTGGGCATGAGTACCTATTTTAGCATGGAATATCAAATTACCAAAGTAGAATAGAAATGATTACTAGGAAGTGAGGTCAGTGAGGCCAGACCAAGTAGACTTGAGTGGGTTTACTTCTAGAGAATAGATATGACTAAGAATATTGGGTACTGTACATAGCTGTCCTCTTCTGCTAGGAATCTGAAGTGACCCCTGAAACTTTCAGTGCCTATAGATAATAGGTTGAATGTGACAAAATATTGTGATCAAAGTGGAAGATGAGTTCTTTAAATTTAGATTTTTCTCATTGAATGGCTTACCAATAATCTTCAGATGTGTTCTGAACTGTCATCATGATGGATTGTGTCTTGACATCCAGTTTGTGAATGGGCGATATGAATTGTAAGTTGCCTGTTTGAAAGGGGACCAGCAGAGCTCTTTCTATTGTTTGGTGCTTTAGCACTCACTGGTGAAACTTTGGTTTTATCATTGTGACCTGTGCTTGCTCTGTAAAATATCAAATTATAGAAAGAACAGGCATTCATGGACAATTCCTTGAAAATAATTGAGATTGCGATTTTGAAAATGTAAAGATTGATTTCAGATACTTGTTGCAAAATTAGTAACATTCAGATGTCATCGTCCTCATTTCAAAGTTCCATTAGCAAACTGTTGTGCCATTTTCACTATTAATGTTTTCAATCCCTGTTGTTTGGTTTCACCTTTCATAGCACTAATAAACATGTTTTTTCTTCAGGTCCTAATGTCCTTGATAATTAGAGGACTTGAGCTGAGGTTCCTAGTGACACGGCCTGTTACTTTGTTAGCATGAAGCTCTAGTCTGTGGTTCAATCATTCTCACTGACAATACAACACATTTTCTATGTCAGTCAGTCAGTTGTAAGAGTTTTCCCACAGTAGGAGAGAAATTATGGGTGAGTCACAGCTTGCTAAAGATGTGCGAGTAGATCACATTTCCCCATCTTGTCCTCGGATGGTGAGTGGGGAAACGGAAGATCCCTTCACGCTGCTGAGACTTATAGAAGTGGATGATTGCTTTGCATGTTGAATTGCAGCTACCCTGTATTAAATAGGATAATGCCACCACTAAAGTAGTCATATGAATGTCATATGAATTTGAATGCTATCTTCCGCTTATATCACGAACAGAAATTGTTAGGTTTTCATACAAATCAATTTGTCATAAAAATCAAATGGCAGAGGAAAAGGATAAATTTTCAAAGTCTTTGCTTATGATTTTCTGGTCCACACTCACAGCAGACTGAGTGTTCCACCACGGGCAAAGGACATGTAAAATTGGCCCATTAAATATCTTCAGATCCATGGTGTGAATGCGCAGTCAACAGAGAGATTCTCAGATTTGTCACTCATCACTTGCCTGTTCAGGCTTGTTTATGAAGCTATCTTGAATCACTGCTGCCGATATCATATTCTCTTTCTTACTATTTTAAATGTGTGATTTCATTCTCTGGAAACAAAAGTGAACTTTAACAATTATCTTCTGACACATATAGCTGTACCTACTGATACATATAGAGATGCCAAAGATTGGAATTTAGATGGTGTGACCAACTTTATGCTTAGGGTTTGACCACGGTAATTCAAGCTGTCACAGCTCTATTTCTGGTGGTTATCAGTTATGGTGTTTGAATGTACAATTTCTGTGTTCAGTTATGAGATGGAAGAGCCCATAAAGTTGAAACAGCTTGGAGCCCCCTTACCACAGCTCAGAGCCCCTGAGTCCCGGCTCAGAGACCCAGAGGCTCGAAGCTCTCTTGTGCCCAGGCTCGGCCCCCTTTGCCCTAGCTCAGCATCCTTGGCTCGGTGCCACCACCGCCCCGGTATGGCACACACCCGCCCCGGCTCGGCGCCCCCTCCTCCGTGCCCCGGCTTGCTGCCCCCGTGCCCCGGCTCACCCCCCCCGGCCCAGTGGCTCCGTGTGCCCTGACTCTGCGCCACCCCTGTGCCCCAGCTCAGAGCCCCCAGCTCGGTGCCCCCCTGCCCCGGCTTGCTGCCACGGCTCACCTCCCCCCGTGGCCCGGCTCGGCGCCCACTTGTGCCCTGGCTCTGCCCTACCCCTGTGCCCCGGCTCTGCGCTACTCCTGTGCCCCAGCTCAGAGCCCCCAGCTCGGTGCCCCCAGCTCGGTGCCTCCCCTGCCCCGGCTTGGTGCCCCCCTCCACCGGATTGGCGCCTCCCCCTGCCCCAGCTCGGTTGTCCCCCCGTGTCCCTGCTCAGCTGCCCTGGCTCAGAATCGTCAAACTCCAGTTGTGGGGCCAAGAATCCCACATGTCATGGCCGCAATTCTCCCATTGGGAGACTAAGTCCCGACGCCGGAGTGAAAACCAAAGTGCTTCACTCCGGCGTCGGAGGCCGCTCCCAGCCCCCTATTCTCCCGCCCCCGGGGGGCTAGGAGCGGCGCCGTGTCATTTACGCATGTCGCGTAAATGACGTGGCCGGCGCTGCGTAAATGACGTCATCTGCGCATTCACAGGTTCACCGGCGCCAACCTGCGCATGTGCAGTTGCCGTCCTCCTCGCGGCCGCCCAGCAAGAAGATGTCAGATGTATCTTGCGGGGCAGCGGAGGAAAGGAGGTCCTCCTTCAGAGAGGTCGGCCCACCGTTCGGTGGGCACCGATCGCAGGCCAGACCCCTTTTGAGGCCCCCCCCCACCCCCGGTGCAGGAACCCCCCCCCCACAGCGTTCCCGCGCTGTTCCCGCCGGCAGCGACCAGGTGTGGACGGCGCTGGCGGGAATCTGCCGTGTTGGACAGGCCGCTTGACCCATCCGGGCCGGAGAATCGGCGCTCGCCCGTTACCAAACGGCGAGCGGCGATTCTCTGAGCGGTCAACCGTGATTCTCGCCGCGCCGGTTTGGGGGGGTGGGAGAATCGCGTGCGGGTGCCGGAGCGGCGTGGCGGGAGTCGTGCAGCGCCCCAGCGATTCTTTCACCCGGCGTTGGGGGGGGGGGGGGGGAGAGAATTCCGCCCCATGTTTTTCTCACACTCCAGAACCATAGTGCACGATGGGCATGGGAACGGGTTGGAGTGAGAGTCACATTTGTCAGAAGCCAGGTGAGAGAACACTGACATTTTTCTCTGGCACAGGAGACGGTAGGGTGCTTTTGGTTTATTGAAGCAAAAGGACCGAGTTAGGGCTGAGTTTTGGGGTGGGGAACATGAGGAAAGTAGCAGGGTGCTGTCTGGAAGCCTGTAAGGAAACTTTGGTCCATTCGGGCAAAAGTAATTATTTCCTGAACCTCCCCTTCAGTCTCGCTGACTCAGGTACTTCAGTTTCTTTTTGCATAACCCCACCAATTTAAACACATTTTACAACAACTTTGCACTGTTGCGCTTTTATAACCCCAGTGTGTGTTTAACCCGTATACGATGGACAAATGATCACACAAGTTTGTTTAGTACATCGATAGTTTATTTGACATACACAAGATTGTTTACTTAATTAATCGCACGTTCATGCACATTGGACTATAACTAACACACTTAAACAACCTTGACTTAACTTCCAGGTGACCCGCAGATACAGAGCAAATAAGGCCTTATCTGGTTCTAATAGTCTGGCGGCGACTGCAGTTTTTGTAGGTAGTCTGTGTTCTCTGTTGTCGTCTTTCTGTGGATGGCGTGGGCTGTTGGTCTTGGCTTGTGTTGGTAGCTGTCGATGCTGCAGTCGAGAGAGAGCGAGTAATGGCCTGCGCAGTGCCTTTTAACCGGCTTGGATTTTCTCTGCCCCTTTTGTGAGCGGTCTCTGGGTTGTTGTCAATCAATTGATCTGGGCTCCATCCCCCTGATCGGTCAAGTCCAATCAGGCGCTACCATATCGATTTTGGGGTGGGTATTCAGTGGCAATGTCTGGAAGTGTTCAGAGCAGGGTCTTGGATGCCACTGTGTCTGGTAGACAATGTGATTGACAGGATAATTCTATTGTTTGTGAGAAGACCATTTAATGGCATTTTTCCTGTGTTAGTTTCTGCATAATCTGAGCTACAGTTTGTATATTTGCAGGCTGTAGTCTGTCTGTGTTCCAGCTTGGTCAAATTTCCCATCACTCTTTGTGGGCGGCCATTTTAAATGGCCATAGTACAAATACCTTTTCTATCTCAGGTACTGAGCAGGGAAATTGGACTGCAACAAAGAATTGTTTTTCACATAATGCTGTAGTTGAGTAAGCAAGTTTGCATTATGATAAGGAGAGATGACTACACTCCAATATAACCATTGTGAACTCAGGATCCCCTTTTGCAGCATAGCAGCATCTATATTAGGTTCAAATTTAGATTGATGTAACTTGGGCCATTTAAAGTAAACCTGTATTGTGTTTAGCATACTACTCGGACTCTCAAAACATCTCATACAGTGATTGTGAATGTTTTTATTTAATGTGATGAATGTAAGAGATTCAGATGTATTATACTCTAGGTATTTGGTGCAGTAAGGGATAAAAGCCTGGGTTAGTGTGTGTGTGACTGCTGCAGTCATGTTTCAAAAGAAATCCTAGTTTGAAAGACAACTAAGATTTTGGGAACAGGAGTGCAATTAAACTATCATAAAAAGTTTTGTTTGAATTAAAGGGGATTCCCTGTGGCATAAATTAGATCTCAGCTTGGTAAGATGATGTTGCTACTGGGTGGAGCTAAGTTATCAGGCATTTTGCAAAAGCAGGCCAGTGGAGTTCTCGATGAAGATATGAACAGAAGTCAAGCAGTTTCCTCTCTGCAGTTCAGTTAAAGATATGTCTGCAGACAGAAGAGCAATGTGGCTGGAAAAGTGAACAAATCAGCTGAAACAGCTTCTGAAGTAATATAGCCAGAGTTTCTGCATGGTTCTGACAGAAGTCGGATCTTTTCTTTAATGCGAGACACAAGATCTCCAATAACATCTCTGTACAGCCGGTATTCCTATGTGCTAATGGTAGTTAGTGGTTTGCAAGCTGAGATGTTTTTTCTTGTTGTTTGAGTTGGAATAAAGACAGCAGTTGAGGGTATTATTGTATTCACTGTATTAAGTAGCATTGTTTTAAAGGATAATTGTAAGCAATTATCTGGTGTGATGGTAAAGATATTTTAATACTGTGCTAGTAATCAAGTTTGTTCTAATATACCATATCACTATTTCTTCGTGAAATCACTCCTGGAACAAGGTATCCTTTCTTCACAGTCTTACAAAATTAAAGTAAAATATTGGGGTTTCCGTCTAGTGTCCTAACCACTGTTTGGATCTGGTATGGGATCGTAATAATAACAAAAGACAATCAGCATTTTACCGCAACATTTCACAAACAGCAACAAGACAGATTAGCAGATTTGAGTGGAGGAATATTAGTCAGATCCCCAGAAACATTTCCTGTCTTTTCTGGAATAGTATCACAGGATCTTTATTGGCTGCTTCAACAACCAGAACTGTTAGACGTTTTAGTTGCTGTGAAATGAAGAGTCTAAAGTTCTTGTTCCTTTTCACCAAACACCATTTATTTCACTTCCACAGCCTCTGCACAAAACTCTTAACAACACATCACCTGACAGAGGCCACCTGAAGCCCCTTTACATATCAGTGTCAATTAATGGATACTTAACATAAATGAGACAACTAATTGCAATGTCTCTTAACCCATTACTTAACAGTCTCCCCTTCCTTGGAGAAAAAAAATAATTAGGTGAAAACAAAATTTCAAGAAACTCAAAAACACACACATGCTGTGTCCCCCACCCTTTTTTTTGTTTGGACGAGAAAGAAAAAAAAACAGTCAGAGAAACAAGCGCCCTACATTAACCGTATCCAAAAGTTTCTGTGAACTCGCCCGTCTTTTCGTAAAATAGTCTGACAGTTGATAGCTCCTGTCGACCCATTTAATTTTTGTTATTTCCCCTCTGTCCAACATCTGCTTCAAACTTGCTATGTCTATCCGTAACCTCTTTTCATTGACACTTTTTGTAGAGTGCACATTTTCCCACAGGGATTTATTGTCAATGTGACAGTCAATAGGTATATTACCCAAATCCCCTAATCCCAACATTTCTGTCAGTATCATACTTATATAAAAAGCCATATCCACCGCCTCTACAAGGCTTAACGTCTCAACAGCCAAAGTGCTTTTTACCACTCTCCTTATTTTCTTTGTTTCCAACACAAGTGGGCAACATTTACTATTGTTCCCCAAAAGGAAAATTATAAAACCTCCTGTGCTTGAAACCCCATCACATAAATTTGCGTAAGACGCATCACTATAAACTATGAGTTTCAAGTGCTAAAGGTCACCTAAAACCAGGAACTTCAAAACACATTCCTGCATTTTTAGTTTGACCAACGCTTTATTTGCTCTTATGTCTTCCACTTTGGGATCATTCATTTTTGTACTCAACTCTAAGACATCAAAACTCACGTCCAGTCTAGTCTGTCTACCTAACCAGTTCAGTTGCCCAATTAAACTTTGCAGTTGCTCTTTTCTATCTTTGAAACCAATGCGTCTTTTTGTGAAACTCGGCCACGACTAATTGCAATTGGGGTGATGCTTTCCAAATAAGATTGCTGACGTAAAGTTGCCCCTAACTTAGTCTGTCCAATTTCCAGTCCAATATATTTAAATGCACCGGAAGCCTGACTTCCAACTCTGAATTCTTTCCTCAAACCAGAGATTACAATAGCTTCAAAATCACTAGTCCCTCCCCACAAAAAATCATCGACATGCATCATAAAAATGCCAGAAAGATTTCCTTTACAGTGCCAGTAAAACATTGCAGGATCTGCTTTCAACTGGCAACAGCCTAACTTTAACAAAACTGACCTTACCGAAAAATATCAGACTCTAGATGCATCATTTAATCCATATACACATTTGTTCAACTTCCAGAGTACCCCTTCTGTGTTTGCTGCTGCTTTAGGAGGACGGAGAAAAATGTCTTCAGGAGCGGATGCCCCTGCAAAAAGGCAGCTTTTATATCTATAGATTTGCATTCCCATGCCTTTGTGGCTAATAGAGCCAAAAAGATCTTTAAAATAACCTTTCCTGCTGTAGGATAATCTACCCTTAAATCCTGATCTTCTAAGTTTTCTTCAAATCCCCTTGCCACGAGCCTGACCTTTGCCTTATAAGTTCCATCCAGAAAACCTTTTCTGTGCAAATCCATCTGTGGGATAGAGCTCTTTGTCCCCTATCCGGTACTTCCGTGTATACCCCAAATTCACTCCAACTATGCAATTCTTGCTGTTTAGCTTCTTTCATAACTTTTTCATCTAATTTATTTCAAGCCACCAAAATCTCACGCGCATGTGGGCTTCTACTCCTATTAGTATTCGTAGTCTTACTCATGTTCCGAGATCTTGACAAACTACGTCCCCTCTCCCGCCTGGTATTTCGTTCTGTACTGCTACTGCTTGATCTTTCCCTTCTGCTGTGGGATGTCCTTTCAATAGTTCTCGACCTTTTCCTGCGGACCTGTTCACTATCTGAACTGGCACTGCGTTTCTGTGCCCTCCATTTTTGAACTTCGTTTTCCCAATCCATTATCTTGACTCCTTCCCCTGAATGCTGTACATTCAACCAATGTTTATACTTTCCAGTGGCCTTCCCTGCTCTACTAATAACAGTTGCATCCTTCCATTGACTAGACCCTTCAGGCAGGTATGTCACTTTTGTACCAACTTTTGGCAGTTGCCCTTTCGGAAAAATGGCCTGTTTTAATTCACCAGAAGTGTTGTGTTCCTCCACAGAAATCCTGTCTATATCAGTTAATTGGTCCTCATAGTTCTGTAACACATGCGTATCAGATGACTCTGGTTCCTCGTCATGTCTGTCTGCTCTGTCTAAATTTGAAAATTTGTAATCTGTACCCATTATCCTTGATGAATGATAACAGTTTGATTACCATGTTGCAAAATAATTGTTTTGCCATCTATGCCTATGATCTTCCCTGGGCCTTTCCATTTATTAGAATTGTTTCTCTTATAGTATACCATGTCTCCTTGCTGAAAAACGGCATCTGATGGCTGTACGTTATGTCTTAAAGCTCTGTGAATTCTTTCAGAGACTTCTGCTTCCAAAAAAGCTTTTCTACTGCTATGTAATGCATTTAAATGTTCAGCAAAACCAGAGCTAATTGTAGTCCCCTCCCAAGCTGGAGGCAGGTCATCCAAAATGGACGGAATTTTAGGATTTCTACCAAACACTAATTGATAAGGACTATAGCCCCCGACCATCTGCAATGAATTATTTGCATGTACTGCCCATGCTAAAGCTGAATTTAGCCTGCAATTTGGCCGATCTGCCAAAATTTTCCGAAGCATGTCATCGGAGACAGCATGATTTCTTTCACAAACACCATTACGAAATGGGCTTTCTGCAGCCGTATTCATAAACTCTGATATTCATGTTTTCACGCATATCCCTAAACTCATCATTAGCAAATTCTCCCCCATTGTCCGTAAGGAATTTTGCCGGTGGACCCATTCCTGTCCCTATCCATTTTTCCACGATTTGATCCAGAATTACTCTCTTTTCTTTACTTCGTACAATCGTTGATTGACTAAATCTGGTTGCTAAATCTCCAAAATGCAAAATAAATATATTATTTGCTTTATCCCAGATCTTAAGGTCCATGGCCACAATGTCGTTAAAATCCCTGGCCAAAGGTAGGGTTACTATCGGTCGTGCTGGTGTCCTTCTGTACTTCCTACAAACTTCACAGCGGTCACTAACCTGTTCTATCAGTTTAATATAGTCGTCATCCCTTACCCCTGCATCCTTTAATACTTTTTTCAGCCTCCGAGGAGACGGATGTGCAAATTGCCTCTGCAGTTTTAATACCACAAGCTTTGTATCAGCTAAAGTCCCATTTTCAACTGCCATTAACACATCCTTAACCACTCTACTTGAAAAATTATTTGTCAGTAATGGAATACAATAGTGTCCCGACTGTGTAAATTGTAAGTCCACAGTCTTTCCAAAAACTGTTGCCTTATCCTGTTCCATATCCAGTTTCATGTGTGCTTTCTTCATCGATGGTCAGCTCAGAAGCAAAGGTACCTCACTTGATACAACATCCGTGCTAATGAAATGATTCACTCCGGCAATATTGCAAGGGATCACCACTCTTTTCAGTGACTTCAGAGTATTATCATCCCCAAACCTGAAACTTGTGGAACTTTCAAATTAATTAACCTTGTTACGATTTTCAGTATTCAAAGAGTCCAGGTAACATTTTAATCAGTCAATTCCACACACAGTAGATGTGCAGCCACTGTCCAATACAGCACAGTTGAAGGATTCTGCAACCAACACCCTCATTACCGGCGTAAAACTGCTTGTCAATAGGACAATGCTTTCTTTCTGGTCACTATCTTTTTCCTCTTCTGACTCTTCCGTGTCATGTGTCGCTTCAAACACCCTATCATAATGAGTTGGACAGTTGAAAGCATAATGGTGTTGAGAGTCACATTGACAACATCGATTTGTCATGCCCCGTGCATTTCTGGGGTTCATTTTCCTATTGTAGGTTCTAACTGGGTTTCTGTCTTCATAATTTCCTTGTCCCGGTCTCTGTCTATAGTCTTGAGCCCTGTTCATAGCCATACAATTTTGCCATCCTGTTACTAGTGTATCTTCTGTCTTATTGCAGGCTGACCTATTTGGGTAACAAAGCCATCGGAATCGAATGTTTCCCCAGAAACCTTTGTAACGCTTTTGTCATCTGTTCGAATAAGGTATCCTTATCAGTAAACTGAACTCCTGTCAAAACCAGGAGCCTATCCATGTTGCTCACTCTAGCACAGTCAAGTAATTTAAAGGCCAACACAGACTGTGGAAATTCCAGATTGTGTTTCTGCAGCCTTTTATATAGTCTGCCAAATTCCATTATATAGTCTTCCATGGAGATATCCTCCATTTTCCGGAACTTATCAAAATCCGACCATGCTTCATACGCACTTAACAAGTCATCTTTCTTATAAATCTTATCCATATTATGTAATAAAGCCTCCAGACCTTCTGCTGAGTCTAACTCTTCCAATTCCAGCTCAGAAAGCACTTTAACTCGGATTTTACTGCCATATGGTAGAGAAAGAGCCAATGCCATACCTTGTTTTCTCTTTCCCAAAGCAGTTACTTTAGTCCACATAACTACTGCACTTCTCCATTGGTCGTACGATTCCCTTTCAGAAAATAAGGGAGGATAGTCATATCCAGCCATCTTTAACCTGGGTTCAGCCATGTATCTTTTTTTTTTTCCTTCTCACTCACTCCTTGGTTTGATCAGGAAAAGTTGTATCTTTTAAACCTTCACATTTGCACAGCAAATACAAATCCCCTGCTACCATTGTTCGACGTTTTAGTTGCTGTGAAATGAAGAGTCTAAAGTTCTTGTTCCTTTTCACCAAACACCATTTATTTCACTTCCACAGCCTCTGCACAAAACTCTTAACAACACACCACCTGACAGAGGCCACCTGAAGCCCCTTTACATATCAGTGTCAATTAATGGATACTTAACATAAATGAGACAACTAATTGCAATGTCTCTTAACCCATTACTTAACAAGAACAGTTTTGCTTTAACATTGTATTCAAAGGTTGTCACCTCTAACTTTGCAGAACACTCACTTGAGTGTGAACCAAGATGAAATGCTTTGGTAAATGCAGTAACCCAGGTATTTATAGCAGTGAACTAGCTACCTGGACTTGGGGAGTTCAGATCATGGCAAATTGTGAATTGAATAAACCAGGTTGTGTAAAACAAAATGAGAAAGCAGTTGGGTTGTTGTAAAAACCCAACAGGGTCATTTGCTGTCCTACAGTGAGAGGGGGCTGACAGAAATTCTGGTCTACAGCACCTTATGACTCAGTGATTGAAAAACCAGGCAAGGCAATAAAATTCTGTTTCATCCATTTCTCTGATGTGTTGGGTCTTCTGGATCACATACAGGTCACTAACACTTGAAATAGTGCAACACTATTTTATTGAATCATTAACTGTTTAAACATACTTAGACTGTGGGTGAATACGATACTAGCTTTAACTAAAGACATTTGCCTTGTCCTAACCAGTCGATGCACTCAGCACATGGTGAATGTCTGTGTTACAGGCTGTGAGCTCTGTCCTCCTAGCTAGCTGCAACTCGAATGAGCGGGAACTCTGATGCCCCCTGTCTTTCTAGTGCGTGTGCTCTCACTGGTGATTGTCTGCGGTGGTGTGTGTTGGTTGGTCCCACTGTGTGTCCATCAGTGTGTGTCTGCATCATGATATACTGGTGTATGTTATGACAATCTCAAGAATTAATACACCCTCCTGTTCCTCGACCCACAAAAAAGCTTAGCATTTTTAAATGAATTGCTGGGCTTACTCGATGAGAACACAGTTTTTTTTTAAAATAGCTTATCTGACTGACTGGTGGCTGGTGAATCTCAGATTGAGCCCTCAGTTGCCTCGCCCACTGCCCAGATTGTGCCTGTTAAAATACATAGGCCGCAGGCACAGTATGGATCCGGTGAATGCCAAGCTATCAACATTTTAATCCATGCATAAGCCACTCTTGTTGGATACAAGAGTTTAAAGTTCAGGCTTTTATGTTTTGTAAACTGTTCACCCCGAGTTAACCATCAGTCAGTGATGAGAAATTCTGTTCATCTGTGTTCCTTTCACTTCCAGCTGTGGCCATATCTACCACTCTCAATGTCTCCAGAGTAAAGACTGTGGAGTTCAAACTGAAGGACAGACGAGGTGGACCTGCTACAAATGCAACTCTAGTAATAAAGGGGGAAGACATAGGGATTTGGGGTCAGAACTCAACAAAAGCAGAAACACTTCTCTGGCACAGGTAAGATGCTGTAGAGCAATAATGTTCCTTCCATTAAACCAGTGTTCTTCAAACTTTTCTTCCGGGGACCAATTTTAGCAAGCGGCCAAACTTCGGGACCCAACCTGGCCGACCTTCGCGACCCACGCCGGCCGACCTTCGCGACCCACGGGGGCTAACCTTCGCGACCCACGCCGGCCAACCTTCACCACCCACGCCGGCCAACCTTCGCCACCCATGCCGGCCAACCTTCGCGACCCTCCATTTTCTCTTACCTTCTTTGCTGCTGATAAAAATGGAGGAAATGGCAGAGAGGGCACATTGGGGCTGGGGGGGGGGGTCCTTAATTCCACCTGGGCCGGGCGGCTGAACCGGACAGAGAGGGGGAGCAGCCCCGCCGAGAGGCCGGTGTGTTTGGGGTGGGGGTGGGGGAGCTGCGGGGCCGCCTGTCGTTCGGCAGCGCGGCCCCGGGATGAGGCGCCCCCAGGCCCAGGACAAACCCAAAACAATTCAGCACCGAGGCTTCGCTCACCACAAACTGCAGCCGAAGCCCCGGCCCCGCTCCCCAGGCAGCTTCTCCGCTCCAAACCCCGCCTCACACAGCCCGCTCCAGCGTCCCCGCCTCGAACAAACCTCGCCAACAGCGCGCTTCCACCGGGGAGGGAGGGAGAGACTCTCACACTGAGACCCCTACCAAAAACAAAGCAGCCGCACTGATCATTGCATGCGCAATGCGGCCGAATTTTTTTTACATGTTCACGGCCATTTTAATGGCCGCTTGCAGCCGGCGTTATCAAAAGCCAGTTGCTACGTGGGGATTTGCGCAATCGGGAGCACCGCGAAGGATGGCTCCGCGACCCACCTGCGGGTCGCGCCCCCCGAGTTTGAAGAACACTGCATTACACGGCCAGCAGCTGTGCCCTTTGTAATATAATGTTGTTTCCATTATCAATGAATGTATTTTACTGTTCACTTCATCATTAACTGAGCCACACGCTGCAGTTTATACTGAAGATACATTTTGTTTATTGTAATTTTACCAAGATTTCAGTAAAGTGGAATCGTAGAGACCTTGAATGCCCAGGTTAATGTCCATTTTAATCTATGAATAAGGCTTGGCGATATAACTTTGATTCTCCATTCCATCACGCTGGCAGGATTCTCCTTTACCGCTGCAGTGAATGGAGATTTGCCTAAGCGCCAAATTCTTTGTCCTCGTTGCAGCAGGGTAGCGAGGCAGACTCTCAATGGCGAACACTGCCCATTAGCTCAAATACCATTTTCCAAGTTTTGAGTAATTCATTTATATATATTACTCATAGCACATTTTCTACAGAAAAATTGAATATTAGAGTATGATAATAGTTTTCCCTGCGAAACTAGGTGAAGTGTTGGAGATAGTATTTTGAGTTCCTCAGCCTCGGACAAGGATCTGGTCATTGACTGCTGAAGAGAGTAAGTTGAACTGAATGAAGAAAGTTGCACAGAGACAATTCTTGTTGGCTATTTAATGACAAACACACAATTATAAAATTCAAATACTTGCATTAATGGAAAATCCGTTAAATAACAGCTTTTAGGAGACTGGCTGGTCACTGCACGTGTGTGGCTATGAATGTGTTCATGAAATTCATGAGTTATTTTTAATTAATACAGTTAGAGCCTAACCAATATAAGAATGTCAGAAATAGGCTCAGGACATCCTACATATGGTGCATATCACCATATGTCGACTTTTTAAAATTCAAGATTTTAACTGCAAAACTAAGAATTAAAGCATTGAAGTGATTATTTTGCATAAAATAGACTTCTTAACTATTTCCGAATTTTAATCTCTAACAGTTCTTATTACGACCCCAGACCAGACCCCAATAGTAGCTAGGATACTGGACAGAAACCACAATATTTTATTTTTAGTTTCTAAAATTTCTAAGTTTCACGAAAATGGGCCACACTGTAGCATGGTGGTGAGCACAATTGCTTCACAGCTCCAGGGTCCCAAGTTCAATTCCCGCTTGGGTCACTGTCTGTGCGGAGTCTGCACGTTCTCCCCGTGTGTGCGTAGGTTTCCTTCGGGTGCTCCGGTTTCCTCCCACAGTCCAAAGATGTGCAGGTTAGGTGGGTTGGCCATGATAAATTGCCCTCAGTGTCCAAAATTGCCCTTAGTGTTGGGTGGGGTTACTGGGTTATGGAGATAGGGTGGAAGTGTGCGGTTGGGTAGGGTGCTCTTTCAGAGAGCCGTGCAGACTTGATGGGCCAAATGGCCTCCTGCACTGTAAATTCTATGATAAGATTGTGAGGAAAAGATACTTCACTCCAGGAGTGATTTCATGAGAAATGGGGATATGGTAGATTAAAACAAACGTTATTACTAACATAGTGTTAAAATATCTTTAACATCACACAAGAAAATAATTAAAAATTACCCCTTAATGCTGATCAATACAGTGGCACAATAACCCTTAACTGCTATCTTTATTCCTACTCAAACAACATAAAAACCATCTCAGCTCTCAATACACTGTTATAAACAGTTATCACTTGCTGTACAGTAATGTTTTCTGAGACTGTTTTGAGACTGTCAGAACCATGCAGAAACTGTGGTTGTATTTCTTCAGACAATGCTTTTCAGCTTGTTCCAGCTCACCTTCTAATCAGACAATTCTGAACTGCTTGGAAAGGAACTGCTAATCTGTCTGCAGACATATCTTTAACTGAACTGCAGTGAGAGCAACATCTTCTGCTCCCAGCTCCATTGAAAATTCAACTAAACTGCTTTTCTGCCTTCGCTCCTCCCAGTAATTACATCATCTTACCAAGCTAAAATCTGATTCGCTTCTCTGGGTATCTCTCTTAATCCAAACAAAACTGCATTAGCCCAAGCTTTTATGATGTTCTAATTGCACCCAAGGCTCCCAACCTTTCAAACCAGGATTCTTTAAAAGCACTACTGCAGCAATCACACACACACTAACCCAGGCTTTTAACCCTTACTGCACCAAATACCTAGAATACAATATATATGAAATTTCTACATTCATCACACTCAACTCTTTTGAGACCCTGGTTCACTCTCCCCCGACCCTAAACATTTTAGATGTAACCTATTGCTGCAATTACCCTTTTTGAGCTTCAAGAGGTGAATAATTACAGTGCTTTGGCTACATTATGCGTGCCAGAAAATGTAAGGCTATGTCAGAGCACAATGTTACATAGACAGTTAGAGATGGAAGCATAGAATATTACTTCAGAAGCTTCTAAGTGCAACTTATATTAGCATGGATAGAGGATTGACTAACTAACAGGCAACAGATTTGAGATAAATGGATAATTTTCAGGTTGGTAAGCTGTAACTAGGGGAGAGCCACGAGGCTCACTGCTTAATTATTTACAACTATGTTAATGACTTTGACAAAGGGACAGACTTTATTGACCTCAAATTTGCTGTGAAAACAAAGGTATGTAGAAAAGCAAGTTGTGAGGAGAACGCAAAGGGTGGAATTCTCCAGCCCTTCCCGCCAGTGGGATCTTCCAATCTCGCCGATCTTCCAATCTCGCCGATTAAATTTGGCGGGACCAGAAGATCCCAATGGCAAGTTGTATTTCTCACGGGAAAACTTTCTGTTGTGGGAGGGTTTGAAGGACTCTGCCCGAAGAATCTGCAAAAGGATGCAGATCTAGGTTAAGTGAGTGGGCAAACCTTTGGCAGATGGAATATAATATGGAACAATGTGAGATTGTGCACTTTAATAAAAAGAATAGAAAATCAGAATATTATTTAAATGGAGAGAGACTAAAGAATGTTGCAGTACAGAGTGATCTGGGTGTCATCGTACATAAATCACAAAATGCTAGCATTCAGCCACAGCAAGTAATTTGGAAGACAAATAGGATGTCGGCCAAGGAGGATGGAGTACAATAATATGAACGTTTTGCTACAACTGTATAGGGTATTCGTGGAGCCGCATTTAAAGTACGATGTAAAGTCTTGGTTTTCTTATTTAAGGAGCAGTACACTCGCATTGGTGGCAGATCAGAGAAGGTTCACTAGTGTGATTCCCGGGATAAAGGGGTTGGTTTACGAGGAATGTTCGAGCAGGTTGGGTCTGTACTCTTGAAGAATGAAAGGTGCTCTTATTGAAACATGGAAGATTCTGAGGGGACTTGGGTAGATGCTGAGACGATGTTTCCCCATGTGGGGGCGTCTAGGACGAGGGAACACAGTTTCAGAATAAGGAGTCTCCCATTTAAGACAGAGTTGGGGAGGAATTTATTCTCTTGAGAATCATTTATTTTTGGAATTCTGTTCCCCAGAGAGCAGTGGGGACTGGGTCAGTGAGTATAGTCAAGACTGAGTTTGACAGATTTTTGTTCTACAAGTGTTATGGAGTACAGGCAGGAAAGTGGAGCTGAGGCCACAAGCATATTCTGGCAAAGCAGGCGCGAGGGGCCAAACGGCAAACTCCTGCTCCTAATTCTTCTGTTCTTGTATGAAGCAGTCTTTTATCATCCAAACTCGGTACAACGGAGTTTTGTTTTAGCCATTGCTTGTGCAAAATGTATCCTTGATAGTCGTGAACTCACTACACATTTTGAAAATAAGGCAATTGTCCAATTCAATTAGGCTCCTGTCTTGTGGTAGCATTTTACTCTTAAATACAGCCTGACCGAGGGATTGATTGCATTAGGTTGCACTTTGCTTTGAAGAGTACGTTAGTCAGAAAGAACATCCAATGTTTTCCAGGTGAGTGACTAATGAGAGTAGTTTAGTGAAACTCCAGAAGCTGAAACAATGACAAAGCTCTGTCACCTCACCATGTCAGCCCACACAAAACAAATGAGTGTTTTTTCCTCCAAATTAGGTGCTTATACATAGAGCTGCTGCTCTTCTCATCTCTGAAAACTAAATTGGAGCTTTTCTTGTCTGTTATTTAGCAGTTTATCTTTAATACAACTGGACCTAAATCGGTTGTGAGCAAGGGAAAAATAAATAATTATTTATCAGATTATTGACCAGGATTTTGCAGTACGCATAATTGTGAGGTTTTCAGGGGAACAGGAAACTGGACCCTGAGCTTGCCAGACACAATTAAACAGGAGTTTGTCTTTTGTAAAAGGTTAATGCAACATCTTACCAGCTGACGGTGAAAATCTATTGCAAAAATCCACACACATTTATCTCACAACTGATGCACGTAATGCTGTTTCGCAAAATTACTTCAGACTCGCCCCACATTTACTGAAATATTAAGCTTCTGTAATTTAAGTAATCCTTCACAGCCCAACAGATGAGCTAGAAATGAGAAAACAATCTGCATTGTATGTCTGGAAACATGTTTTATGATCTCACACCGTACAAGAGGGAAAGGCTCCTGAACTGAGGCTATGGAGACTCGAAAGATAAACCAGGGATTGAAGAAACATCACCTGCAGAGCGATTCTGATCCCAGCACAACGCTTATTAATATTTTGAAAGTATCTGGAGATCACCACTTCACATGAACCAGCTGTGGTCCTGTGGCAAGTACAGCAAACAGGGAGCAGGCAACAATGCTGTCTCCACCTTATGTACAACAAGCTTGTGTATTGCCAGCCTGAGAGCAACTATAGCCACCACTAACATTGCTGAAGGCTGATTTTTCCATTCTTGCTATCAATATCCTCAGCAGTATTCATTGATCAACAAAAATTAAAATGTTATGCACAATATCAAGAAACATGCGTTGGCATCTGGTTGCTTGCTGTGATGACGTGCCTCACTGGAACTGCATCAGGAGCTGTATTGTGGGAGTGGAATGGAGGAGTCCTTTGTACATTCAACGTAGAGGAAATATGAAGCCATTCTTTTTAACCATGTTTACCCTTTCCCTATACCTAGTGCTCAGAGGATATTGATTTCCCCATGGTTAGGGAGAATCAGATATGTGGTATTGCATTGACCAGCACATCACATATTCTTTATGTAGGTTTTGTCAGTGTGGGTAGTTAGCAATATGAAGTTAAAGGACATGGGCGGGATTCTCCGCTCCTGGGACTAAGTGCCAACGCCGTCGAATTTCACGATGGCGCGAACAGGGCCTGGGCACGACCTATTCTGGCCGCCACAGGGGGCCAGCACGGCGCTGGAGCGGTTCACGCCGCTCCAGCCTCATTACGCGGCACCAAATAGGCGCCACGCCAACCCGCGCATGCGCAGTTGGGGCAGCTCATTCCTGCGCATGTGCAGTTGGGCCGCACCATCCTGCGCATGCACAGGGAACCTCTTACGCGCGCCGGCCCCTTACCAACATGGCGCCGGGGTTCTGGGGCCGGCCGCGGAAGGAGGTAGGCCCGGGGAGGGAGAGGCCGGCCCGCCGATCGGTGGGCCCCGATTGTGGCCAGACCCCATCGGAGGCCCCCCCCGGTGAAGGAGCCCCCTTCCCCCCCCCCATAGGCCGCCCCCCCCAGCGTTCCCGCACAGTTCCCACCGGCAGCAACCATTGGTGAACAGCACCGGCGGGACTATCATTTTTTTCGCCGCCCCATTTGGGCCGGTGAATCGCCACTCCGAGCGGCCCGGCGCGATTCTCGCTGCGCTGTTTTTGTGGGGGGGGGGGGGGAGAATCGCATGCAGGTGTTGGGGCGTCGTGGCGCGATTCGCGCGGCGCCCCGGCGATTCTCCCACTCGGCGTGGGGGGGAGAATGTCGCCCATAATTAAGAGCCGCAATTGGAATCATGACCTAAAGAGTTCAAATTTAAAAGGTGTGTGGATTCTGTCCTATCTCTCAGCTTAATTTGGAACATGTTTCTCCCTTGGCCCATCTGTTTATTTTAAATTATATATATATATATCTGAATAAAATTATAGTGTTATTAACAGCTGTGATGCTGAAGTGACCTTTATTAAAGATGCTATTGTGGATGATCATTTGCGGTTTTTGCACTACAGTGTAATAAAAGAACTGATCGCGTATATTCCCGTTAAAGCATGAGTCACATGTTTGAGTATTTAGAATTAGCTATAATTGTTAGTTTCTGCTTTCTTTCACGCCCCTTGATGAAACAGCGAAAAATATTTTAAAGCACCAACATTTCAACCTCATTTTCTTTCTCTCCCCCACTCCCCGTCTTCACCCTCTCTGCCACTTTATTGTCTGAGTCTTCCTTCTGTACAACCCTTGCAACTTTACCACCTCTCACTTTTCCTGATGTCAGGAACAGAAGTTGTTTATGGGCCCACCTCCCCCTCACTCCTGTGTATTGATGTAAATTTCCTGAGGATCGGAATCCCTAGGGATACTATTTTTAGGACTCGTAAGTGATAGGAAACATTAAACAAGATAAAATATAAGTGCTAATCTAACCTTATTGAAAAAGCAAAGCACCATACTACATTCGAGACATTATTGTTTTTGCAATGCAGCAACATGCATGTGATGATTGAAACTTTGCATTCCAAGTGGTTACACCAGCTGTATATCTCCAAACTCAAAATAACCAGCAAAAAAAAAAATTAACTCTGTAAATTTTGGAAGGAAGAAGAACCATTGTTGAAATTTGGGAAGAAATTTGAAATAAAACTCAGGTATTTTAACATTTTATTTAATCGGAAGATTTTAATAACACTAATGATGTAAATTTGAGCTCAGTACCTGACATAGCCATGCTCACCGAATCATTACAGCTAATGTCTCTGGGATGTCCCACTGACAGTCCAGACCTACCATAAGTGGGGGTGGGGGGATGGAGTTACCTGGGATCCTGGAATTCTCGACATTGACTCCAGACCTCAAGTTAGCTCATTGCATCAGGTCATACATGGGCAAGGTAACCTCCTGCGAGCTACCAATTACGTCCCAACCTATCCAATGCATAAATCAGTATCCTTGGAAGAAACACTGAGGGTGGCAGAGGCATTGAATGTACTCTGGGTGGGGGACTTCCAGGCCCATAACCGAGAATAGTTCAGTAGTGCCATTACTCGCCGAGTTCAGAAGGACATATCTGCCAAACTGGCCCTGCGGAATGGCAGGGAGTCCCCCGGAATCAGCTATAATCTCCCGTGGGACAACCAAAATATTCCGGGAGCACATCAGCTCCTGGCAAAGGTGGCAGGACCGACCACCAGCCAATCACAGATCATACTCACGTACCGCTTGACCTTCCTTACATCAAGGTCGAGCTGTCAGCCAATGACCATAAAACCATAAGACATGGGAGCAGAATTAGGCCACTCGGCCCATCGAGTCTGCTCCGCCATTCAATCATGGCTGATATTTTCTCATCCCCATTCTCCTGCCTTCTCCCCATAACCCCTGATCCTCTTATTAATCAAGAACCTATCTATCTCTTTCTTAAAGACACTCAGTGATTTGGCCTCCACAGCCTTCTGCGTCAAAGAGTTCCAAAGATTCTTCCCCCTCTGGCATTCCTCCTCAACTCTGTTCTAAAGGATCGCCCCTTTAGTCTGAGATGGTGTTCTCTGGTTCTAGTTTTTCCTACAAGTGGAAACATTCTTTCCACGTCCACTCTATCCAGGCCTCACAGTATCCTTGTAAGTTTCAATATGATCCCCCCATCCTTCTAAACTCCAACGAGTACAGACACAGAGTCCTCAACCGTTCCTCATACCACAAGTTCTTCATTCCAGGGATCATTCTTGTGAATCTCCTCTCCAAAGCCAGCACATCCTTCCTTAGATACAAGGCCCAAAACTACTCACAATACTTCAAATTGGGTCTGACCAGAGCCTTATACATCCCCAGAAGTATATCCCTGCTCTTGTATTCTCGCCCTCTTGACATGAATGCTAACATTGCATTTGCTTTCTTAACTGCCGACTGAACCTGCACATTAACCTTAAGAGAATCGTGAACAAGGACTCCCAAGTCCCTTTGTGCTTCTGATTTCCTAAGCATTTCCCCATTTAGAAAATAGTCTGCCTAAATTCCTCCTTCCAAAGTGCATAACCTCACACTTTTCCACATTGTATTTCATTTGCCACTCCTAGCTTGTCCAAATCCTTCTGCAACCCCCTTGCTTCCTCAATACGACCTGTCGCTCTACAGATCTTTGTATCATCTGCAAACTTAGCAACAGTGTCTTCAGTTCCTTCCCGATCATTAATGTATATTGTGAAAAGTTGTGGTCCCAGCACCTACCCCTGAGGCACACCACTAGTCACCGGCTGCCATCCTGAAAAAGTCCCCTTTATCCCAACTCTCTGCCTTCCGCCAGTCAGCCAATCGTCTGTCCATGCCAGGATCTTACACTTAACACCATGGGCTCTTAACAGCCCAAGCCCAGGTACCAGCTGGCATTCCCTACGCCAGGCACCTACTCCCTCAAGCACTGACTCGACAAAGGTCATTTGATGGAAATATCCAAATGTTCCCCAGACCACATGATCAGTGCTTCTATCACAATTTTAGGATACGGGATAGCAGATTTAAAACAGAGATGAGGAGAAATTGCTTCTCTCAATGTGTCATGAATCTGTGGAATTCACTACCCCAGAGTGCAGTAGAGTCCAAGACATTGAGTGAATTTCAGGAAGAGATAAACAGTTTTTTGATTAGTAATCGGTTGAAAGATTAGGGAGAACGGGCAGGAAAGTGGAGTTGAGGTCGAGAGGTGATTGTATTGAATGGCGGAGCTTGAAGAGCTGAATTGTCTACTTCTGCTCCCATGTTCTGATGAAGGCGATGCCCACTTGAGCTGCAGGACTGGAGGCAAGGACACTCCCATGAGCCAAGGTTAGCCTCGGCTGACATTGGCCGGATGCTTCTATAGTGATTAGTTAGTGTTATTCATATTAATTAGTGCCGATTGAGTTGGAGGTAACAGGGTGGACTGTGGTGCAGCTTGATTGGGATTTTTCAGACTCAGTCACAGAATTGAATGGAAACAGGTTAATCCCCTCTCACTCTGCGTCACACTGAATCAGTATTCACAGTCAGTGGAATATGACTCAAGACCAGGTGAACAGCTTGATCGAAAAGCTCAATGGAGTATTACGATCTTAGACAAGACCCCAACCAGTGCCTAGGATACTGGATAGAAACCCCAATATTTTAATTTTGTAAGATTGTGAGGAAAGGATACTTCGCTCCAGGAATGATTACACGAAGAATAGGGACCGTATTTTGAAACAAACTTTATTACTAATATAGTATTAAAATATCTTGAACATCGCACCAGAAAATAACTTATAACTAACCCTTAAGCAATACTACACAATTCAGTGAATACATTACCCTTAATTACTATCCTTATTCCCACTTAAACAACAGAAAAAAATCTCAGCTCTCAATCTAATATTAAATACCAATGGCACATAGGAGTAACTGCTTTACAGAGGTATTCTTTGAGAAAGAGAGATCTCTTGACACTGCTTTAAAGAAAAGATCTGAATCCAGTCAGAGCCATGCAGAAACTCTGGCTGTACCTCTTCAGAAGCTGTTTCAACTGGTTTGTTCACCTTTCCAACCACACTGCTCTTCTGTTTGCAGGTGCGCTGGTTTCCTCCCACAGCTAAGAGAAGGTTAGGTGGATTGGCCATATCTTTTTATTAAAACAGTAAAAAATATATACAAGGCCAAATGGTACAAACACAAATTTTGTGTAGGAGAAACAGGGTACCCTCCCCTCAGTACCAACGTACGACTTTGCGCTGGAGAGACCAGATACCCTCGCCTCTGTACCAGCAGAAGGGAAAGGAAGGGGGGGTGGGGAGAGAAGGGAAAGGAGGTAGGTGGGGAGGGACGGAGTCGGAGTGTTGCTGGCAGGTGGGGGGGGGGGGGGCAATGGGACACTGCCTGAACTACCTACAGAGGCGGGGTTCTCTTTCGGTGGGTTGGTATGGACTCGGTGGGCTGAATGGCCTCCTTCTGCACTCTAGTGATTCTATGATCGCATTGAAACTTTTATAGCCCAAACGTTATGCAATACTTTAAGTTCCCAAAAGCTTTGTTGTCTCTCAAACTAGGATTTATTTTAAAGCATGATTTCAGCAACCAAACACACACTAGCCCAGGCTTTTAACCCTTACTGCACCAAATACCTATAATATAATACATCTGAAATCCTACATTCATCACAGTAGCAAAGCCCTATAACTTCATTCTGCTGCCTTTGTAGCTGCCAGTCCCACATGTATTACGTTGAACAATATAAATAAACCGCACCGAAAAAGGCCATTTGGCTCAAATTGTTCGTGCTCTGACGTAACTTCTGTCGCTGTTTCTCAGAATAAGTCCAGCCCAAGTAACCACCGTAAGTGGTGAGGATAAACCCTGGTTTGATGAAGAGTACAAAGGGAACGTAAGCAGCAGCACAAGGCATGCCTGAAAATGAGGTAGCAACCTGGTGAAGATGTTACACAGGACTAAACTGTTAAACTACAGAATCGTCATGTGGTTGAACTAATAGATCTCACAACCAGCAGATCATTTCAAAGCTGTGGAGTCCTGCCGTATCCACTAATGGATAGTTGAGCAGCTAATTGAAGTAGAAGAAGACTCCGAGAGCATCCCCATTCTCAATTATGGTAAAGCTCAGTATTGGCAGGGAGGGGTGGGGCCCTTAATTGGCTGGAGTCATAGCTAACACAAAGGACACTTCAGCAGTCAAGGGCATTCAGCCTCTGATCTCCGGGTAAGCGTTCTCCAAGGCGGCCTTCAGGACGCGCAACAACGCAGAATAGCCGAGCAGAAACTTATAGCCAAGTTCCGCACACATGAGTGCGGCCTCAACCGGGACCTGGGATTCATGTCACATTACATTCATCCCCCACCATCTGGCCTGCGAAATCCTACCAACTGTCCTGGCTTGATGTAATTCACACCTCTTTAACCTGGGGTTACCCCATCTCTGGATCTGTAAAGATTTAATCACCTGCTAATGGTCGCATTCCAAGCATTGTTTGGCATCTTTGAATTTGTCTATATATGTGTTTCTGGAACATACCTCTTCATTCACCTGAGGAAGGAGCAGCGCTTCGAAAGCTAGTGATATCGAAACAAACCTGTTGGACTTTAACCTGGTGTTGTAAGACTTTGTACAAAGGAAGATGGTCATGGTTGTTGGAGGCTGTCCATCTCAGTTCCAGGACATCACTGCAGGAGTTCCTCAGCACAATGTCACAGGTCCAACCATCTTCAGCTGCTTCATCTTTCCTCCATCATAAGGTAGGACGGATAGTTGGCTGATGATTGCAAAATATTTAGTACTTTTCATACATCCTCAGATACTGAAGCATCTTGCAGCAAGAATTGCACAACCTTCAACCTTGGGCTGATAATTAACAAGCCACACAAGTGCCAGACAATGACCAATCCAACCAGAGTGAACCGAATCATACACATGTGGTGTAATGGTAATGTCACTGGACGAGTGATTCAGAGACTTTGGGGACACCGGTTCAAATCCCACCTTGGCAGCTGGTCGAACTTGATACAAAGTTTGTCTCAATACTGGCGACCATGACAATTCGAATTGATTCTCATAACAGCCCAGTTAGAATTGCACAGACCTGAGCTGAAACTTCTCCGTGAAAGCCCAAATCAGTGGAAGTAAAGTTGACTCCAGAGGAAGTCTTACAGCCTGAGAGTTCTAACTGAAGGTAGATCCTAAACAATCCAAACCACTTTATGATTTGCAACACCTCCCGTTCGAAGAAGATCAACACCTACAAAGACCACAACCTCAGGAGAGAAGATGGACTTCTATCGTTCCCAGTTTAACCCTTGTTATTTTAAACCTTTCCTACCCCTCTCCCGTGTGAGTCTAGATGGAAGGTTTTAGGGGAATAATTAGATTAGCAATCCATTGTTCTATTTTTGCCTTGACACATTTACCTCTTTTGTTATCAATACAGGTTTTTTAAATGTTGTATTTACAAATCTGGTGCCTGTAAGTCATTGGAGCAGTCGAGAGTCAAAGATCTCATGGAAATATACAAAGTATTGGTGAATTCACTTATGTTGGGACTCGAGGGCCCTGGGGCTGGAATTGACTGCGCACTAGCCGAGGGTGTCGTAACACCACACACACCACACCACACACACAGACCCTCCATCATTTAAGCTTTGTAATTGGGTATTTTTATTTATTCATTTACGGGATATGGGCATCCCTGGTTAGGCCAGCATGTATTGCCCATCCCTAGTTGCACTTCAGGAGGTGGTGGTGAGTTGCCACCTTGAATCGCTGCCGTCCTTGAGATGTAGGTACACCCACTGTGCTGTTAGGGAGAGTTCAAGGATGTTGCCCCAGCAACAGTGAAGGAACAGCGATATATTTCCAAGTGAGTGAGTGACGTGAGGGGAACCTCCAGGTGGTGGGGTTCCCAGGTATCTGCTCCTCTTGTCCTTCTAGATGGCAGTGGTCATGAGTTTGGAAGGTGTCTCAGAAACCTTATGAGTTACTGTAGTGCATCTTGTAGATGGTACACAAGGCTGCCACTGTCCGTCGGTGGTGGAGGGTTTCAATGTCTGTGGAAGGGGGAGCAATCAAATGTGCTGCGTTGTCCTGGATGGTGTTGAGCTTCTTGAGTGTTGTTGAAGCTGCACTCATGCAGGCAAGTGGAGAGTATTCAATTACACTCCTGACTTGTGCCTTGTAGATGGTGGACAGGCTTTGGGGGGAGGGGGGGGTGGGGGGGGGGTCAGGAGGTGAGTTACTCGCCGTAGGATTCCTAGCCTTTGACCTGACCTGGTAGCCACAGTATTAATGTGGCTAGTCCAGTTCAGTTTCTGATCAATGGTAACCCCCAAGATGTTGATTGTGGGGGATTCAGTGATGGTAATGCCATTGAATGTCAAGGGGCAGTGGTTAGATCCTCTCTTGTAGGAGATGGTCATTGCTTTGCACTTGTGTGGCTCGAATGTAACTTGCCACTTGTCAGCTCAAGCCTAGATATTGTCCAGGTCTTGCAGCATTTGGACATGGATTGCTTCATTATCTGAGGAGTTGCGAATGGTGCTGAACATTGTGCAGTCAACGCAAACACCCCCACTTCTGACCTTATGATGGAAGGGAGGTCATTGATGAAGCAGCTGAAGATAGTTGGGCCTAGGACACTGTGGTAGTATGCATTAGGGGTCATGTGGGACTGTGAAGCCGTGATGTCATTGGCTGACAGATCCCGGGTCCTGGTTGGCTGTTGATCTCTAGCTCCACCCTGAAGGCGGAGTATAAGAACCAGGAGTTCTCCCCCGCAGGCCAGTCTGTTGCTGAACTCTACAGACACTATCCTGAGGAACTCCTGCAGTGATGTCCTGGAGCTGAGACGATTGACTTCCAACCACCATAACCATCTTCCTTTCTGCCAAGTATGACGCCAACCAGCGGAGAGTTTCCCCGATTCCCATTGTCTCCAGTTTAGCTCGGGCTCCTTGATGCCGTACTCGGTCAAATGCTGCCTTGATGTCAAGGGCAGTCACTCTCACCTCACCTCTAGCCTTCAGTTCTTTTGTCCATGTTTGAACAAAGGCTGTAATGAGGTCAGGAGCTGAGCGACTCTGGCGGAACCCAAACTGAGCGTCCGTGAGCAGGTTATTGCTGAGTAAGTAAAAGCAAATTACTGCGGATGCTGGAATCTGGAACCAAAAGAGAAAATGCTGAAAAATCTCAGCAGGTCTGGCAGCATCTGTAGGGAGAGAAAAGAGATAACGTTTCGAGCCCAGATGACACTTGTTAAAACTAAAAGACAGAGAAAGTGGGAAATATGTATACTGTGGGGTGAGGGAATGAAAGATGAGTCATAGCCATAGAAACCACAGGGAAAGAGTGCTAAAGCCAGTCCCCTGAGAGAATAAAGGTGTGTAAGGCCAAACAGCAGAGAAACTAAAATCAGAGGGTAAACTGTGACAGATGTAGATGTGGGGGATGGGGGGGGCATGGGTGGGAGAGAGGGGAAGCAAAGAGGAGAAAAGATAAGAAAAGGGGTATAAGATGGGGGGAATATATATATATATAAAGAAAGACAAGAAAGAAATAAAAGGTAAAAGATAGTTAAAATAAAATGGGATGAAAAGAAAGGGGTCGTGGTAGGGTAGAGCTAACCATCTGAAGTTGTTGAATTCGATGTTTAGACCAGAAGGCTACAGCGTGCCTAACTGGAAGATGAGATGCTGTTCCTCCAGTTTGCGTTGAGCTTCACTGGAACATTGCAGCAGGCCAAGGACAGACATGTGGGCATGGGAGCAGGATCTTGTGCTAAAATGGCAAGCAACGGGAAGGTCAGGGTCCTGAATGCACACAGACCTAAGGTCCTCAGCAAAGCAATCACCAAGTCTACATTTGGTCTCTCCGAAATAGAGGAGACCACATTGGGTGCAGCAAATGCAATAGACCAGATTGAAAGAGGTGCAAGTGAAATGCTGATTAGCCTAGATAGTCTAAGAGTGGACTTGATTATCTCGGAGGGAACAGTCTCTGTGGAAGGCTGACAGAGGGAGTGAAGGGAAGATGTATTTGGTAGTGGCATCACGCTGGAATTGGTGAAAATGCCAGAGGATTATGTTTTGCGTACGGAGGCTGCTGGGGTGAAATGTGAGAACGAGGGGACACTATCCTTGTTCTGGTAGGGAGGGGAGAGGGCGTGGGTAGTGGCATGAGAGATGGACCGCACACTGTTGAGGGCCCTGTCAATAACTGGAGGTGGGAAATCACGGTTGAGGAAGAAGGAACACATTTTCGAAGCACCAAATGTGTTTCTTCTTCCTCATCCCAAATGAAAGTAATGTTTCTGGAAAAGTAGCGAGAATGATGCTTACCAAACTCTAGGCACACTATTTCAATCATAGTTCAGGATATCTTTGGCCTTAATTCTAACCTGATGAAGTGTTTAATAATTTGAAGTGCGATTAATCTCGTACTTCATAAATCTGAATATTGAAGAGTTACTGCAGTAATGACTATAAACGAACACTTTAACTAGATTTACTTCATGATATATTTCTCTTTTACGACATTTTGTTTTAAAAATGGCCTTTTGTACAAGACTGCTTCTTGATCGGAGCGACTCTCTGGATAAAGTGAGGTAGTGAGCAGGAGTTGCCGTTACTTTCCCGGCACTCGGCCCAGCGAGGGTGGCAACTCTATTCAATGTTAATTGGTCCACTTAACGAGGCCTCACGGGCTTCCCACCCCGAGTGCCGGCTCACCAGCTGATTCGCCGTGACCGCGCTCGCCAGCCCCCCCGGCTAAAAACGTCGAGTAGCACTTAAGCTGCACTTGATCAGCCACCCCAAGCCAGCTCACAACATTGGCGCCGAGGAGATTGGCCCCAAGATTCGGGGCTGCTGGCCTTGGGAGGCTCCTGGACGCGGTGGAGGTCAGGAGGAATGTCCTATTACCCCGAGGGTCCCGGACGGTGAGCCACAAAGCAGCCAGTGCTGCCTGGGACGAGGTGGCGACAGCAGTCAGCTTGGGCAATGTCACCAGGAGGACTGGCCTCCAGTGTCAGAAGAAGGTCAAGCCCCCCCCCACAACTGGGAACCACGCATGTGGCTAACAATGCCTTCTCACTGTGTCCCCTCAGGAAAAGCTATCCCATAATTAGCGGGAGAGGGCCCTCACCTCTTTCGAGGAGCGGGCCCTGGAGGTGACCGGTGTGGCCAAGGACAGAGCGGTCACTAACGCTGAGGCTGGCGGAAGCCGCAGAGGTGAGAAACCACCCGGAGGACCTGCCAAACGTGAGTAGTGACTGCCTTACTGACTGACCCATCCCTCCCACTGACCACATGTCCATTCTCCTGCAGGTCCAGCACCCAACGGCATCGTCCCATCCCGGGCAGCTCCCTTTCCTGACTCCGAGGAGAACACCTCAGAGGAGAGATCCGAGGATGCAATTGTTATAGCCGCATCACAGCTGTCATCCCCACCCTCCACCAGCGCAGATACATACACCGTGGTGGGAAATGTTAGTGGTCAGGCTCCTGGGGCACAATTTAGTGAACACCACACTGCTGCTGATGTACATCAGATGGAGGCAGGAAGCCCCAAGCGAGACAGCATTCGATGGTCTGCTGGATCCCTGCACCCAGCTGGGTCCCAACCTGATGCTGAGCCTCAGGGACAGAGTGACCCAGGGCTGATGGGGATGATAGGGACCAACCTGAATGTTCAGAGGGAGATGTCAGCGTCATTCCAGCAGATCCATAGCCGATTGGAGGAGCCCCAGACGTAATGAATGGCACCGAGGCCAACTCTGCTATGGTGGCGACCGCAATGGAGAGCCTAATGCAGGACTTCAGCACCAATCGTGAAAGTGTCCAAGGCATCGTGCAGTCTATGACGGCCATGGCTGTGAGTCTCGGCAGTATGACTGCCTCACTGGGGGATGTCACCCAGTACCAGGCTGATCTTGATCGGGTTCTGTGGGACATGTCCCGCCCTCAGATGGGAATGGCCGAGGCACTGCGGAGCTTATCCCAGTCATAGGTCGACATGGCTGAGGCACTGCAGAACATGGCCCGGTCACTGAGGGATGTGTCCCAGTCACTGATGAGCATCGGCGAGGGCGTTGACGCCATGGTGAAGATATTGGGGAACCGCCAGTGCTGGCACAGCCAGATGATGCAGGGGCAACCGGGGCTCAAACCAGCTTCCCCTCCATCCTAAGGTGAACCTCAGGGCCCTATGGGCACCGGCCGGGAGGATGGGGCGCTGAGTGCCAACCCGGACCCGTCCCATGGGGAAGTGAGGGTGGCCGCCAGCACTCCTGAGTTCCACCTCCCTGATGAGGCCGTGTCTCAGGGTCAGCACACGAGACAGGGCGGTAGGGCTGTGTATTTTCCGTTCACAAGTGAGTCGGGACCCTCGGGGCCCCAGAGCTCCCAGAGGTCGCATGGCCGGGGGCATTGAAGACCACGGAATGAGGTAAGCAGCTGGCTGCCTCCACCTCAGATATGCATCCTGGGGAAACACCAAGATGTAGTGGTAGAGCTAGGAGGTCCAGACATGCTGAGCATTTCTGAGGTAGGGTGAGGTAGGGGGTGGGGGTTTTCTTCGGTGGCATTATCGGAAATGGGGTATTGTGTAGCACATTAATCAACTCTTTGCATAAACATTATGATGCCTCTATCACTTTCTTCCGCATTGCGGGCTGACCCCCAGACCCATTGCCTATCTCTCTGGGCAACCCCTCTACCCATGGCACTCACCCACCCTCTGTCTGTGGTCATGTCCTGGGAGCTGTGTCCCAACCCCTGGTGTTCGAATGTTGGCTGCTGCATGTGTGGTGTTAACTCCCACACACACAGTGTCCAGGCATCACGGTGCGATCAGAATGCCAGGCAATGACTCCCTCATGCTACATGGCCCGCCTCCCCATGGGAACCCACTTGGCATGTGTCAAGTGCTCACTTAATCATGATTGCCAATTCCCTATTAGCGATAGCCTTCAGCCACGCAGCAAGAGGTCTTAGCAGTTGGTGGAGGTTATGGGTGATCGGCGGGGCAGACGGGCAGTACAGGGGTTGCCCTGGAATTGGGTTGGGATTCAGGCATTGGCATGGTTGTTCCACGAGCGATTGCCCCCACAGCGACCCCCCCACCCTCCCTTGGCGGCCCACCACTGCGGAGGGTCCCCCACCCCCTGTCGAGCATTGGGGTGGCATGCCCAGTGACCCCGGTCTCTTTGCCTGTGAGCAAAGATTGCTACTCACCTCTTCAGCTCCCCACTCAAGCCGTTCCGTTCATTTTCAACTACTTCTGAGTTTCTTTTAGAAAGTTACAATTGAATTTACTGCCACTTCCCTTTCAGGCAGCACATTCCAAATCACAACAACGCGCTGCATGTATTCTCCAAGTGCAACATTAATTTCTTCATCAATTGAAAGAAGGTTGTTCACTGTACTTTTCATCTCATACAATGTTTTTAAACTTTTGGTTTTATTCAGTCACAGAATCATGTATTTCAAATTTAACTATTCACTAATGAACAAAAATATACTGAGGACAATAATACAGTGAGGAGTGAAACATAAAAATATTGAAAGAGGCAATGTCTATGGAGCTGTATTTGCATTTAGACTAACACAGTCCAATATAGTAAAACCGAGAATGAGAATTACGAAACTGAGGGATGGCAGCCCAGGAGCTAAGCAATCGAGAAGCAATTTTAAATTTGTTCAAAAGTCAATTGCAGAAATAACATTTGAAGAAGGTTAATAACATTGATTTGTTTGATTTTATACATTAATATATGGGAACATTAATAAAAAGAACAGAGATAACATTTTGCTTCTCTCCTATCATTTTAAAATTGTATTTTCACCCTAGTCAACCTTTATTTATTCTTTCCCCGTGTTATGGAAAGGGGGTAAAGTCTGTGCAAATGAATATGACTTCCATGTTTCCCTTTTTGATTCACTTCAGCAAGATCAGACACGTTCTTTAAGGTGGGAATGAGCTTTGAATTGTAGAGGCTTATTACTGCTTTCACCAATGCCATTTACATTAATGTATCTGCTTCACTTCTGGCCAAAGACTTTATAGCTTGGCTTCCTTCATCGACACATGAGTTACTTGCTGGGGAATTGAATTTATAATGTTGGCCCCAATTCCCCACCTTTTAATCCTGTGTGACAGCCTCCCCCAGTTTTGAACCTGCGCCTGTTTGCTTCTCACCATCTGCTCAGTGTGTAATGAGCTTTATTCGACTAAGTAGCTGGGAATTAAATTGGTACATGCTTTATCTTCGTTTTACAACTGAAAGATTTTTGCTAAAGGACAGATAGTGGCCACATTGCATTTAAGCGAGAGCACGACAAGGCTGTTAAATCGCAAGAGAGGCCAAAATCGAAAACTACGCCAGGGACCAATCTGTTTGCGATCTAACTGGCCCGCTCCCATCGGCGAGGTCAGGATCCTACCGTAGCATGGCGAGAAACCAATGATCACCACTGCAGCCCTGGTGCTCGGAGAGGGATGGGGGAGCCCCCGGTGGACCACCATTGGTGTTGGGAGGGGTGGTTACCCCTGGGCTTTTGGGGGTGGGGTGGAGATGGGTGTCTCCGCAATCGTAGTTAAGTGAGCACTTCACACATCCCAAGTGGATCCCCATGGGTAGGTGTGCCATGTAGCATGTGGGAGTTACTGCCTAGCATTCCAATCAGACATGATGCCTGAACACTGTGTCTGAACACTGCGGGAGGCAACACCATGTATACAGCAGCCAACATCCGAACTCCCAGGGGCTGGTCCTCAGCACTAGGGCCATTTCCATGACAAGAGATGTACCATGTCGTTGCGGACCTGGCACCATGTGAAGGAGGAAGGTATCGACTCCCAGTGGTCATCAAGGTCATCGCAGCCCTGAACATCTAGGCCTCAGGATCATTCCAGGGCTTGAGTGGGGACTTGTGCAGCATCTCACAAGCTACAGCCCACAACTACATCTGTGAGGTCATGGATGACCTGTTTCCCAGGCAGTGAACTCTATAAACCTTGACATGGACCAGGTCCAACAAGATGCCGAGGCAGCAGGTTTCTCCGCCATCGATGGGATACCCCAGGTTCAGGGATAATAGATGGCACACATAGAACATAGAACATACAGTGCATAAGGAGGCCATTTGGCCCATCGAGTCTGCACCGATCCACTTAAGCCCTCACTTCCACCCTATTCCCGTAACCCAATAACCCCTCCTAACCTTTTTGGTCACTAAGGGCAATTTATCATGGCCAATCCACCTAACCTGCACGTCCGGGTGCTCCGGTTTCCTCCCTCAAGTCCCGAAAGATGTGCTGTTAAATAATTTGGACATTCTGAATTCTCCCTCTGCGTACCCGAACAACTGCCGGAACGTGGCGACTAGGGGCTTTTCACAGTAACTTAATTGCAGTGTTAATGTAAGCCTACTTGTGACCATGAAGATCGTTATTATTAGGTGGCACCACCAGTGCCAGGGAACCACTCTGCCCAAAGGGCATGCAGTTGGGGGACCGCCGATCTCCTTGGAGACCCCCATGAGTGGCGTTCCACCTGGTCTCCGTTTGTGGGGACCAGTACCAAACCGCACTCGCCTGACATCCCTGAGGCAAAGGAATTAAATTCCAAGGCCTCGGGTACCTCGGGAATCTGCACATTAGAGTAAGGCTTACTGCCCCGCCCTAATATGCAGATTTGCCAAAAACTGATCCCGCACATTGTGGACAGGATTCCCCTTGCAACGTCTCACAAGATTGCATTGAATCTCACAATGCGTTGCGAGCCAGATAGTTCCCAGGAGTGCAGTCTCCCAGCTTTCACCGTCCCGCTGCACCAAAACAAGCTGCTTTTCCGGTGCAGCGCCCCATTTTAAATTTTTCTCTGCTTGTTTATATCCCTATGTCCCCTTTTCCCCTCTATATTCTCCAATGCCTCACTTTGTGGCACTCTGCTTGTTAGATCTTCTTCCCTCTTGTTTTCCAAAGAACTTAGAAGCCGGAGGAGGCCATTCAACCCTTCGAGCCTGCTCTGCCATTTGATAAGATCATGGCTGATCTGATTATGGCCTCAGCACCACTATTCCTGTCTGTCTCCTGTAACTTTGACCTCTTTTCTCTATCCTTTTTTCTGCTGTTATGTTTGTTTATTATCTGGAATGCCTAATGTTTTACATTTTGTTTTATAAGATGTGCTCATTATTCTAATGATAGCAGTTTGACTTCATTTGCTGTGGTGACAGTGATTCATACAACCTATTAGGCTCAAAATGCTATTAAGTAGTTCTCAAATTAAAATACCAGTTTTCATGAATAAATCAAACATGATTTTGCAAAACAAAGTATTTATAAAATGAGAATTTGACAAGAAGATTATGGACCCCTTTAGTGAATTCCAATTTCAGATTCTTCACTCCTGAAATTAATAAATATACCACCCACAACTCTTTAATTGAGTAGGCCAGATACATTCAGCAGAATTCTCCTTTTCTGGGGCTAAGAGTTGATGCCGGCACAGGATTCGTGGAGTTTCACGACAGCAAAACTGGCGCCGCACTTGGACCGATTCAACTACTGTTAAGGGGCTAGCACTGACACCACGTGGAACACGATCGATTCAAATGAGAAACGATGCCGGATTCGCCGGTCTCACGATTGACACTCAGGAGACTGACAAGCTGCAGCCACATAAACACACTCACTCCACTCCCCATACACCATCCCAGCCAACCAGATGGCAGACCATAAGTCCACAACACATAGGAGCGGAAGTAAGGCCATTCGGCCCATCGAGTCCACTCCACCATTCAATCATGGCTGATTTCAACTCCATTTACCCGCTCTCTCTCCATAGCCCTTAATTCCTCAAGAAATCAAGAATTTATCAACTTCTGTCTTAAAGACACTCAACGTCCCGGCCTCCATCGCCCTCTGTGGCAATGAATTCCACAGACCCACAACTCTCTGGCTGAAGAAATTTCTCCTCATCTCTGTTCTAAAGTGACTCCCTTTTATTCTAAGGCTGTGCCCCCGGGTCCTAGTCTCCCCTGCTAATGGAAACAACTTCCCTACGTCCACCCTATCTAAGCCATTCATTATCTTGTAAGTTTCTATTAGATCTCCCCTCAACCTCCTAAACTCCAATGAATATAATCCCAGGATCCTCAGACGTTCATCGTATGTTAGGCCTACCATTCCTGGGATCATCCGTGTGAATCTCTGCTGGACCCGCTCCAGTGCCAGTATGTCCTTCCTGAGGTGTGGGGCCCAAAATTGCTCACAATATTCGAAATGGGGCCTAACTAATGCTTTATAAAGCTTCAGAAGTACATCCCTGCTTTTATATTCCAAGCCTCTTGAGATAAATGACAACATTACATTTGCTTTCTTAATTACGGACTCAACCTGCAAGCTTACCTTTAGAGAATCCTGGACTAGGACTCCCAAGTCCCTTTGCACTTCAGCATTATGAATTTTGTCACCGTTTAGAAAATAGTCCATGCCTCTATTCTTTTTTCCAAAGTGCAAGACCTCGCACTTGCCCACGTTGAATTTCATCAGCTCCTGTCTTTTCTTTGGGATGAATCTCTGTACTGTGTCCTCAATTACTCCCAGAAACTCCTGCCATTGCTGTTCTACTGTCTTTCCCACTAGGCTCTGCTCCCAGTTGATTTTCGTCAGTTCCTCCCTCATGCCCCTGTAGTTACCTTTATTTAACTGTAACACCTTTACATCTGATTCTACCTTCTTTCTTTCAAATTGGAGATTGAATTCTACCAGAGAGGAGAGCGGCCCGAGATTCACAGACACCGAGCTGGAGACCCTCCTGGATGTGGTGGAGGAGAGGTGGTTGAACCTGCACCCCGGCCCGGGAAGGAGGCTGCCAGACGTTCGCCGTGCCTAGTCATAGGTGATAGAGGCGGTGAGCGCCATCACAACACTGTCCGGACCAGCCAGCAATGCTAAGAAGGCAGCACTGTGCCCCTGGCACTAACCCACATCCCACACACCCGTAACCCCCCCCCAGATGCATGCTGTCTAATCATGCATCTGGTCTTGTGTCTGGCAGGACCTGCTGGTGATGGGGCGGGCCCCCCAGCCAGAGCCCCCCCCCCCCCCGTGTGAGCCGAGCACTGACGAGGAGAGCAGCTCGGAGGGCAGCCCTCGACCCCAGACTCAGGATACACCGGAGCTTGAGTCTGAGAATGACACAGATTACCCGACACAGCTTACCCGACACAGCTGTCCCCAAAAGCCTCCAGCATCCGAGAGACACTCACCTCGATTGGGCACCTTAGTGAAGAGGCTCCTGGGACATCCTCTGGTGCCTACCACACAGCTGCTCCTGTGCATCAGGTGGAGGTTGGAACTCCCGAGGGGGCAGACGGTTGGAGGACGGGCCGACCGCAGGGACTAGTTGCCGTCCACATGGGAATCGGACAGTCCCATTGATTGTGGAGATGCCGTCGAAGAGCCAGGGAATACATGAGGAGTTGTTGGCGAGCATCTAGCAACTGCAGGTGCAAGTGGAGGAGTCCAACCGCGTGCAGCAGCAGGAGGTGGTGCTGACGATGTGTGCCACCCAAGCCAACACTGCACGGGTGGTGTCTGCGGTGAATGCATTGGGGGCGACGGTTTCGGCTATGCATCAGCATGTGCAAGGCCTGGGGCATTCTGTGCAGGCACAGGCCGGGACCAAGGACAGGGTTGCTGCCTCACTGTGCCACAGCCGCCTGGACATCGCTGCAAAGTTTCTGAGCGTGGCCCAGTCACAGTGGGCCATGGCTGGGAACGTCGGTGACATTGCCCAGGCACTGGCCAGGGTGGCGCAGACACTGAGGGAGGTGACCCAATCCCAGAGGGAGATAGCACAGTCAATGGGTGATGTGGCACAGTCCCAGATGGAGATGAACCACTCCCTATGCTCCATGGCCACTAGCATACCCAGATGGTGGTGGCACAATTGGTGAGAAAGTTAGACACCAGTTAAGCTGGCACAGGTGCAGTGCACAGTTTAGTGATAGGGGTGAGGGCACAAATCTGTACATAGGTTGTCACATTAAACACCTGTTCACATTTTTACTACCTGCCTTGGTGCTCTGTCATAGAATCCATAGAATTTACAGTGCACAAGGGAGGCCATTCAGCCCATGGAGTCTGCACCGTCCCTTGAAAACAGCCCAAACCTCCACCCTATCACTGTTACCCAGTAATCCCACCTATCCTTCTTGAACACTAAGGACAATTTGAATGGCCAATCCACCTAAAATGCACACATTTGGACTGTGGGAGGAAGCCGAAGCACCCGGAGGAAACCCACGCAGACACGGGGAGAAAGTGCAGACTCCGCACAGGCAGTGACCCAAGCCGGGAATCGAACCTGGGACCCTGTGAATCAACAGTGCTAATGATTGTGCCACCGTGCCACCAATATGGGTGTCAGATGGGTGTCAGATCTGGGTTAGCCAGAGATAGGATGTGGGGGGGGGGGCATGGGCAGCGGCAGCTGATGGTACCCCTGGCATCAGGGATCACCCCAGGGATTAGATCGCACCGTGTGATGGAATGGCCAGCTCGCATGCAGGGATCACCAGGTGGACACTGGAAATTCCAACATGGACAGGTGCTAGAGGTTATCAAATGATGCGGAGCACCACAGCTCATCGCAGAGCAGTTTGTCTCCATCCTCCATCCCATGGACCAGACCTGATGTTGCTGCCAACCCAGGGCCGCACCCTGCAGTGCGGCAGGTATGTATCAAGGAGGGGGTTGTAGGTGGGTGGGGGGGGGGGGGGGGGCTGCTGTGGGGTGGGATGCGGTGTCCGTGCCCTTGGCCAGTTCTCTACCCACCCCCGGTCGGTGAACCTGGAGGTGGTCAGAACGTCCCTACACGTTGGCCCAGGTGCACATGTCATGCAGCATCCCATGCCTGCCTGAGCCTGTGTCCTGCCCATTCTCCGCCCTATCCCATCCTCCTCATTGGACGATGCCTGCCGTTCATCCTCCGGCTCCAGCATGTTGCCCCTCTGCTACCCGATGTTGTGAAGGATGCAGCAGGCCGCTGCAAACGGGTGATCCTCTCAGTGTCATACTGGAGGGCCCCTCTAGAGCGGTCCAAGCACCTGAACCTCATGTTCAGGAGGCCGAAGCATCACTCGATCATGCTCTTGGTTGCGGCATGGGCATCGTTGTAGCGGGTCTCTGCATTGGTCTGTCGCCTCTGGATAAGGTCATCAGCCACAACCGCAGTGGATAACCCCTTTCACCCAGGAGCCAATCCTCCAGCCGGCGGGAGTATCAAGAGTAGATTAGGAATCTTCGAGTGTTTCAGAATGAAGGCATCGTGCACACTGCCCGGTATCGGGCGCAGATGTGCTTGATGCGCAGCCAGTGATCACATATCAGCTGCATGTTCATCGAGTGCAACCCCTTTCGGTTTGCGTAGAGCGGCCTGTCATCTGCAAGTGCACGTAGGAGAACATGCATCCCGTCGATCACCCGCTGGACCTGGTGCATGTCGGCTTGGCGGCGAACCCCGTTGCCCGGGCATCCAGGTGGGCTCAGTCCACATTTAAATGGATGTATTGTGCCGACTAGGCATATCGGGCCTCTGTGACGGCACGGATGCACCTGTGCACCGAGGTCTGTGAGATCCCGGCCAGTACCCCACCTGGCGCCTGGAAGGATCACGTTGCGTAAAAGGTCAGCACGACCGTCACCTTAACGGCCAGCAGGAGCAGGTGTCCTCCCCCATACCCCCGCGGTGCAAGATGTGCCATGATCTGGCAGATATGTCGCATTGTTTCTGCTCAGCCGGAGTCTTCGACGGCATGCCCAGTCCAGCAGGTCTCTAATGACAGACGCTGTCGGTACTCATGAGGCCTCATGCGGCCGGCTCCATCCTGGGCAGCTTCCTCCTGTTCCTCTGAGACACGCTCCGCGGCTGCAAGCTCCACTGCTGCAACTTCCTCCTCATCCTCGAGCAACTACAGCACGTAGAGCCGTCGGGCATCACCCAGGGCTGCGACGACTAGCAGGAAGGCAACCTTGCTGGTTGAATTCCAATACCCATTGTCTGCAGGGGGTGAAAGACTGACCATATTAGCATGGTGCGTACACCCATGCCAGGTCCAACGGGCTACATTGTGACCCTGGTTGGCACTGCGGGCTCAGCCCCCGCATGTCCCCCCCACCATTGCCGCACCCCTGGCCCTGTCGTTGCCTGGCACCATAGGGACTCTAGACCTGCCGCCCATCCCTGATGCCAGGGGTACCATCAGCTGCCGCTGCCCATGCCAGTGGTACGCTCTGCGGCCCCTGTCCAGCATGGTCAGTGTCCGGCCTGGCAGCCCACGTTCGCGTCCCTCCATATCCTTCCTCCTCCCTCCCCCTCATCAGCCATGACACCCATTTTACGATTTTCAAAAGCACAAGTGAACGCGCCGTTGGGAACTCGGCCCATCGAGGCGGAGACCCTGGAGTTTATGGATCAGGCCCGCTGATGATATGCAAACGGTGTTTACTATACGTGCACTGTCGAGGTGACGGAGAATTGCGATTTGGCGTCAAATCAGCACCCGCCGCTATTTCGGCGTCGGAACCTATTCTCCACCCAATCGCATTTCCTGGTTTCAGCGTCAGCCAACGAAGAATTCCACCCATTATCTATATTCTGAAGACATCACTTATATCTATGACCATCACTGACAAAAGCAAAGTTTTTGTCTATCTCATTTGCTAATTTAAATCACAGTTCATTAGTGTGGGGACATTTTATTCAAAAAGTGTCTTTCAAATAAGTTCTAGAGTAATATGTCGTTTATTTGTAATAAAAACAGAAACTGCTGGAAAATCTTAGCAGATCTGGCAGCATCTGTAGAGGGAGAACACAGTTAACATTTAGAGTCCAGTTGACTCTTCAGAGCTGAAGGAAAGTAGAAATGTGATGTTTTTATTATGTTGAAGAGAGGGGGTGGAGCAAAATAGAAGGTCTGGGGTAGGTGGGAGTTCATGGGGGATTTGACAAAGATGTTCTGGGCATAAGACAAAGGTAGTGTTAATGGCAATGTTGAAGACTAATGAAAGTGCTGATAGTGACTTAAAGGTAAGGCAGCAAAATGTGCTCATAGCAGAATAAAGGGTAGTGTATGAAAGCAAAACATAAGGACAGGTGACCCTGTGGATGGAGGGAGTTGGGATTCAAAAAGTTCAAAATGGAGGAGAGAGCTCATGGTCTGAAGTTGTTGAACTCAATGTCATAAGGTCAACTCCCTTGCTAACCCTGACAACAATGACAAGATGCCAGCCCCTGATTGGCCAGCCAATTACATGGCAAGCCAATTACATGCCTTAACCGGCAATTAATTCAGTTTGGTCGCCCGCACGGATCTGATGGGTGTTGCCCATTGTTTCTTCAACCAATGAGTAAGACCTCTGTCAAACTGTCAAATTTCCGGTCATTGTTCTAATGAAGTATTTTGTAGACTAATCTCTTCTCATTCACATAAACCTGATATGAAGAGTATTGTTCCCAGAGCTGTCCTACTTCAGTTCTAGGACATTGTTCAAATTTGGCTCAAAACTCCGTTTCTTTGACAGATGCAAAATGAATTTATCCTGATTTGCTCCAGTATCCAACTGTGCACAAGTCAACTGTACAACCAATATTCAGTATAATAATGGCCTAAAGTTTCGCAGACAGTAATGGCACATCAATGGCGTTCGCAGTATTCGCAGTATTCCAGCACAGATGTTGCAGAAAATAACGATTTATACCACGATTTATGTATCATAATTTGCTGGGACTTTGGTGCTGCTCTGCTGAAATTCCCTCTCAAACCGAGAGATGCTCAGTATTGCTGAAAAAAGAAACATGCTGTCAAAGCTTTTTGTCTTGCAGTCACCAGGACCAATGCAAGAATACCAAATTTGAGAGAAATTCTCCTAAGAACATAAGAACTAGGAACAGGAGTAGGCCATCTGGCCCCTCGAGCCTGCTCCGCCATTCAACGAGATCATGGCTGATCTTTGTGGACTCAGCTCCACTCTCCGGCCCGTACACCATATCCCCGAATCCCTTTATTCTTTAGAAAGGTATCTATCTTTTTCTTAAAAACGTTTAAAGAAAGAGCTGCTTCACTGGGCAAGGAATTCCAGAGATTCACAACCCTTTGGGTGAAGAAGTTCCTCCTAAACTCAGTCCTAAATCTACTTCCCCTTATTTTGAGGCTATGCCCCCTAGTTCTGCTTTCCCCGACCAGTGGAAACAACCTGCCCGCATCTATCCTATCTATTCCCTTCATAATTTTATATGTGGACTTCCGGGTGCGGCTATGCAGAGCTAGGTCGCATATTCGGTAGCTCCCGCTTGGAACGGACTTTTGGGCTCTTTTACAGGGCCCCCACGGCATTGGTTTGACATTTCCCGGTGTGGGAAGAAGACTGCAGCATTCCCCTGACAGTGTCCCCCAGGAATGTTATGTCTTTTGGTTACCAGACCCGGCAGAAACAGTAAAAGATTTGGCTTGAGCTGCAGGAATAGACAAAAGCCTCTTCCAGCATGCAGGCGGGGGAAGGGCAAGCTTAAAGCTGCAATCTGACTTGAGGGCCTCTATCAAAGGTGAATTCTAGCAGCAGAGGGAACAACTGTGAAAAGATCTACCAAGGCCATTGAAGAAGCGGGGACGAGGCTTCCGGTGGCGGCCATGGAGAAGTAGGTTGCGCATTCGGCAGCTCCCATCTGGAACCGATTTTCCATAGACTTTTTGGGGCAGACTGGTGAAGCAAACACTGCCAAAAGGATTCCCTCTCGAGACTTCCGGTTGCGGCGATGCGGAGCTAAGTTGCACATTCGGCGGCTCCCGCAAAAACAGACTTTTGGGCTCTTTTCAGGGCCCCCGAGGACACTTTTCCGACGTTTCCTGGTGTGGGAAGGAGTTAATAATAGCTCCCCGTCTGTATATGGCTTTAACTAGGAGCGGGGCGACAAAAAAGGTGGTGGTGGACCAGAAGAAGGGAGGGAAGAAGGACAAAATGGCGGCGGGCGGAGACCAGGCAGCGTGGAGGCAGTGGGCGGAGGAGCAACAGGAGGGTATCCAGCGCTGCCTCAGAGAGATTATAACGGACCTGGTGGAGCCGATGAAGGCTTCTATTGATAAGCTGCTGGAGACACAGACAGCCCAGGGGGTGGCGATCCGAGAGGCTCGACAAAAGATCTCTGACAATGAGGACGAGATCTTAGGCCTGGCGGTAAAGGTGGAGGCGCACAAGGCGCTCCACAAGAAATGGCAGGAGCGGTTCGAGGAGATGGAGAATCGGTCGAGGCGGAAGAATCTGCGGATTCTGGGCCTCCCGGAGGGGCTGGAGGGGCCGGACGTGGGGGCCTATGTGGTCACCATGTTGAACTCGCTGATGGAAGCAGAGTCCTTCCAGGGGCCCCTGGAGCTGGAAGGGGCCCATAGAGTGTTGGCGAGGAGGCCCAAGGCTAACGAGCCTCTGCGGGCGGTACTGGTGCGGTTCCATCGGTTCGTCGATCGGGAGTGTGTGCTCAGGTGGGCCAAGAAGGAGAGGAGCACCAGATGGGAGAACGCGGAGGTTCGGATATATCAGGACTGGAGTGCGGAGGTGGCGAAGAGGAGGGCCGGGTACAATCGAGCGGAGGCGGTGCTACACAGGAAGAGGGTGAAGTTTGGCATGTTGCAGCCGGCGCAACTGTGGGTTACCTACAAGGACCGGCACCATTATTTTGAGTCTCCGGCGGAGGCGTGGGCCTTTGTTCAGGCCGAGAAGCTGGACAAAGACTGAGGGTCGGGATGGGCGATTGGGGACTGCGGTGGATATGTGATGCCTATTTTTGGTTCGGGGTGGGGGGGGGGCCTTTGCATTGTTTTGGGTTTCTTGTTCTCTGTGTTTTTCTCTTTCAGGTTGAGGAGGGTGGATGGGGCGGGTTGGGCACTGTTTTGGTTGGTGGCGGGGCCTGGTAGGTGGAGAGCGCGGGCTTTTTTCCCGCGCTGAAGACTGGGGGGCCGGGGCGGGGAAGCGAGGATTGTTTCCCGCGCTTAGAACGGAGGAGGGAGGGGGAGAGCCTGTGGATGGGGAGTGGGAGAGGAGGGTGTGACACACAATGGGAGGTGTCGAAGGGGAGGCGGGAGTGGCCGGGGTCAGCAGGAGTCAGCTGACTTGCGGAAGTGCAATGGGGGGAGTAAACCAGCTAGGATAGGTCCTAGCTGGTGGCGGGGGGGGGGGGGGGGGTGGGGGGGGGGAATCGAGTTGCTGCTGCTAAGGTCAAGGAGGAGCTGGAGCGAGTGGGGGGGGGTCGAGACGGGGGTATGCCGCTGTGGGGAACGGGCCGGGTGTGGAGTGCGGGTGCGTGGCTGGCCGAGGAGGGGTCATGGCTAGTCGGCGGGGGAGGGGGGGCGGGTAGCCCCCTGATCCGGCTGATAACTTGGAATGTAAGGGGACTGAATGGGCCGGTTAAGCGGGCCCGCGTGTTCGCGCACCTGAAGGGGCTCAAGGCGGATGTGGTTATGCTCCAGGAGACACACCTGAAGGTGGCAGACCAGGTAAGACTGACGAAAGGGTGGGTAGGTCACGTGTTTCACTCGGGGCTAGATGCCAAAAATCAAGGGGTGGCGGTCTTGGTGGGAAAGAAGGTGTCATTTGAGGCGTCGAGCATTGTGGCAGATAATGGCGGTAGGTACATAATGGTAAGTGTTCTGTTGCAGGGAGAGAGGGTGGTACTGGTCAATGTGTATGCTCCGAACTGGGACGATGCGGGTTTTATGTGGCGTATGTTGGGTCGGATCCCAGACTTGGAAGTGGGGGGGCCTGATAATGGGGGGAGACTTTTAACATGGTGTTGGATCCGGCACTGGATCGCTCCAGGTCTAGGACGGGTAGGAAGCCGGCGGCGGCTAGAGTGTTGAGGGGATTTATGGACCAAAGGGGAGGGGTGGACCCTTGGAGATTTGCAAGGCCGGGGGCGAGGGAATTTTCATTCTTCTCACATGTCCATAAGGCTTATTCTCGAATCGACTTTTTCATTTTGAGTCGGGCGCTGATAGCGAGAGTAGAGGATTCCGAGTATTCGGCAATAGCCATTTCGGACCACGCCCCGCATTGGGAGGACTTGGAGATGGGGGAGGAGAGGGACCAGCGCCCGCTGTGGCGCTTGGAGGTGGGCTGTTGGCGGACGGGGAGGTGAGCGAGCGGGTCCGAAGAAGTATAGAGAGGTACTTGGAGACCAACGACAACGGGGAGGTCCGAGTGGGGCTGGTATGGGAGGCACTGAAGGCGGTGGTGAGGGGAGAGCTGATCTCCATTAGGGCCCACAAGGAGCGGAGGGAGCTGGGGGAGAGGGAGAGGCTGGTGGGGGAAATGGTGAGGGTAGACAGGAGGTATGCGGAAGAGCCTGAGGAAGGATTGTTGAGGAAGATGCTCAGCCTCCAGGCCGAATTCGACCTGGTGACTACCAGGAAGGCGGAGGTGCAGTGGAGGAAGGCCCAGGGGGCAGTCTATAAGTATGGGGAAAAGGCAAGCCGGATGCTGGCGCATCAGCTTCGGAAGCGGAACGCAGCTAGGGAGATCGGGGGAGATAAGGACAGGGGAGGGAGCGTGGTGCGGAGTGGAGTTGGCATCAATGGGGTCTTCAGGGACTTCTACGAGGAATTGTACCGATCCGAGCCCCCACGGGAGGAGGGAGGGATGGGCCGTTTCCTGGATCAGTTGAGGTTTCCAAAGGTGGAAGAGGGACTGGTGGCAGGACTGGGGGCCCCGATTGGGCTGGAGAAGCTGATCAAAGGGATAGGAAGCATGCAGGCGGGGAAGGCACCGGGGCCGGACGGTTTCCCGGTCGAGTTCTATAAAAAATATATGGACCTGGGTATATGAGCGAGGGTAGGTCCGATCAAGGACAGTAGCGGGAGATTGTGTATTGAGTCTGAAGAGATAGGAGAGGTCTTGAATGAGTATATTTCTTCTGTATTTACAAATGAGAGGGGCGATATTGTTGGAGAGGACAGTGTGAAACAGATTGGTAAGCTCGAGGAAATACTTGTCAGGAAGGAAGATGTGTTGGGCATTTTGAAAAACTTGAGGATAGACAAGTCCCCCGGGCCTGACGGGATATATCCAAGGATTCTATGGGAAGCAAGAGATGAAATTGCAGAGCCGTTGGCAATGATCTTTTCGTCCTCACTGTCAACAGGGGTGGTACCAGGGAATTAGAGAGTGGCGAATGTCGTGCCCCTGTTCAAAAAAGGAACTAGGGATAACCCTGGGAATTACAGGCCAGTTAGTCTTACTTCGGTGGTAGGCAAAGTAATGGAAAGGGTACTGAAGGATAGGATTTCTGAGCATCTGGAAAGACACTGCTTGATTAGGGATAGTCAGCACGGATTTGTGAGGGGTAGGTCTTGCCTTACAAATCTTATTGAATTCTTTGAGGAGGTGACCAAGCATGTGGATGAAGGTAAAGCAGTGGATGTAGTGTACATGGATTTTAGTAAGGCATTTGATAAAGTTCCCCATGGTAGGCTTATGCAGAAAGTAAGGAGGCATGGGATAGTGGGAAATTTGGCCAGTTGGATAACGAACTGGCTAACCGATAGAAGTCAGAGAGTGGTGGAGGATGGCAAATATTCAGCCTGGATCCCAGTTACCAGTGGCGTACCGCAGGGATCAGTTCTGGGTCCTCTGCTGTTTGTGATTTTCATTAATGACTTGGATGAGGGAGTTGAAGGGTGGGTCAGTAAATTTGCAGACGATACGAAGATTGGTGGAGTTGTGGATAGTAAGGAGGGCTGTTGTCGGCTGCAAAGAGACATAGATAGGATGCAGAGCTGGGCTGAGAAGTGGCAGATGGAGTTTAACCCTGAAAAGTGTGAGGTTGTCCATTTTGGAAGGACAAATATGAATGCGGAATATAGGGTTAACGGTAGAGTTCTTGGCAATGTGGAGGAGCAGAGAGATCTTGGGGTCTATGTTCATACATCTTTGAAAGTTGCCACTCAAGTGGATAGAGCTGTGAAGAAGGCCTATGGTGTGCTCGCGTTCATTAACAGAGGGATTGAATTTAAGAGCCGTGAGGTGATGATGCAGCTGCACAAAACTTTGGTAAGGCCACATTTGGAGTACTGTGTACAGTTCTGGTCGCCTCATTTTAGGAAGGATGTGGAAGCTCTGGAAAAGGTGCAAAGAAGATTTACCAGGATGTTGCCTGGAATGGAGAGTAGGTCTTACGAGGAAAGGTTGAGGGTGCTAGGCCTTTTCTCATTAGAGCGGAGAAGGATGAGGGGCGACTTGATAGAGGTTTATAAGATGATCAGGGGAATAGATAGAGTAGACAGTCAGAGACTTTTTCCCCGGGTGGAACACACCATTACAAGGGGACATAAATTTAAGGTGAAAGGTGGAAGATATAGGAGGGATATCAGAGGTAGGTTCTTTACCCAGAGAATAGTGGGGGCATGGAATGCACTGCCTGTGGAAGTAGTTGAGTCGTAAACATTAGGGACCTTCAAGCAGCTATTGGATAGGTACATGGATGACGGTAAAATGATATAGTGCAGATTTATTTGTTCTTAAGGGCAGCACGGTAGCATTGTGGATAGCGCAATTGCTTCACAGCTCCATGGTCCCAGGTTCGATTCCAGCTTGGGTCATTGTCTGTGCGGAGTCTGCACGTCCTCCCCGTGTCTGCGTGGGTTTCCTCCGGGTGCTCCGGTTTCCTCCCACAGTCCAAAGATGTGCGGGTTAGGTGAATTGGCCAATGATAAATTGCCCTTAATGTCCAAATTGCCCTTGGTGTTGGGTGGAGGTGTTGAGTTTGGGTATGGTGCTCTTTCCAAGAGCCGGTGCAGACTCAAAGGGCCGAATGGCCTCCTTCTGCACTCTAAATTCAATGATAATCTATGATTAATCTAGGACAAAGGTTCGGCACAACATCGTGGGCCGAAGGGCCTGTTCTGTGCTGTATTTTCTATGTTCTATGTTCTGTTGGGCCCGCTGTTAATTAGGAACTTTAATGAGGCAAGGGAGCGGGGGGGCTTTACCCCCGATGATGTCCCGGGCACTGATCTCCTTGATCCTGAAGCGGGTCAAGGATCCCCTGCAATGTGGGTCTTACGGACCGATTTCCTTGCTAAATGTAGATGCCAAGGTGCTGGAGAAGGTCTTAGCCACGAGGATTGAGGATTGTGTGCCGCAGATCATCCATGAAGACCAGACGGGGTTTGTGAAGGGGAGACAGTTGAACGCGAATGTGCGGAGGCTTTTGAACGTTATCATGATGCCGGCGAGGGAGGGGGAGGCGGAGATAGTGGTGGCGATGGACGCTGAGAAAGCCTTCGATAGGGTAGAGTGGGGGTACCTGTGGGAGGTGCTGAAGAGGTTCGGGTTTGGGGAGGGGTTTGTCAGGTGGGTTAGGCTGTTGTATGAAGTCCCGATGGTGAGTGTGGCCACAAATAGGAGGAGGTCCGAGTACTTTCGGTTGCACCGAGGGACGAGACAGGGGTGTCCCCTGTCCCCCCTGCTCCTCGCACTGGCGATTGAACCCCTGGCTGTGGCACTGAGAGAATCGAGGAACTGGTGCGGGGTGGGGATGAGCATAGGGTGTTGTTTATGCGGACGACCTGCTGCTGTATGTGGCGGACCCAGTGGGAGGAATGCCAGAGGTAATGAGGATCCTTGGGGAATTCGGGGACTTTTCGGGGTACAAGCTCAATATGGGGAAGAGCGAGCTGTTCGTAGTTCAGCTAGGGGACCAGGAGAGGGGGATTGGCGAGCTCCCACTAAAAAGGGCGGAGAGGAGCTTCAGATATTTGGGGGTCCAGGTGGCCAGGAGCTGGGGGGCCCTGCATAGGCTTAACTTTACAAGGCTGGTGGAGCAAATGGAGGAGGAGATCAAGAGGTGGGACGCATTGCCGCTGTCCTTGGCGGGTTGGTGCAGTCAATCAAAATGACGGTGCTCCCAAGGTTTTTGTTCCTGTTCCAGTGCCTCCCCGTGTTTATCCCGAAGGCTTTTTTCAGGCGGGTTAACAGGAGTATAATGGGGTTTGTGTGGGCTCGAGGGACTCCGAGGGTGAGAAGGGTGTTCCTGGAGCGGAGTAGAGATAGGGGGTGGCTGGCGCTGCCCAACCTCTGTGGGTACTACTGGGCCGCCAATGCGACGATGGTGCGCAAGTGGTTGATAGAGGGGGAGGGGGCTGCATGGAAGAGGCTGGAGACGGCGGCCTGTGTGGGTACGAATCTGGGGGCGCTGGCAACGGCGCCGCTGCCGCTCCCTCCAAGGAGGTATACCACGAGCCCGGTGGTGGTGGCGGCCCTCAAAATTTGGGGGCAGTGGAGGCGGCATAGGGGGGAAGTTGGGGCCTCGGCGTTGACCCCATTACGGGGGAACCACCGGTTCGCCCCAGGAAGAACAGGTGGAGGGTTTTCGGGGTGGCACAGGGCAGGGAAACGAAAGTTGGGGGACCTGTTTGTGGACGGGAAATTCGCGAGCTTGGGTGAGCTGGAGGAGAAGTACGGGCTCCCCCCAGGAAACGCCTTTAGGTATCTACAGGTAAGGGCGTTTGCCAGACGGCAGGTGGTGGAATTCCCGCGGCTACACACAGCACAGGACAGGGTGCTCTCGGGGGGGTGGGTGGGAGTGGGGAAGATCTCGGAAACTTACCAGGTGATGCAGGAGGAGGAGGAGGCCTCGGTGGTGGAGTTGAAAGGTAAGTGGGAGGAGGAGTTGGGAGAGGAGATCGAAGAGGAGACGTGGGCAGATGCCCTAGGGAGGGTGAATTCTTCCTCTTCGTGCGCGAGGCTCAGCCTCATACAGTTTAAGGTGCTGCACAGGGCACACATGACCGGGCCAAGGATGAGCCGGTTCTTTGGGGGTGAGGACAGGTGTGTTAGGTGCTCAGGGAGCAAAGCAAATCACACCCATATGTTCTGGGCATGCCCAGCACTGGAGGAATTTTGGAAGGGCGTAGCGAGGACGGTGTCGAGGGTGGTAGGTTCCAGGGTCAGACCGGGCTGGGGGCTTGCAATATTTGGGGTGGCAGAGGAGCCGGGAGTGCAGGAGGCGAAAGAGGCCGGAATTCTGGCCTTTGCGTCCCTGGTAGCCCGACGAGGGATTCTCCTTCAGTGGAAAGCTGCGAGGCCCCCAAGCGTGGAATCCTGGATCAGCGACATGGCAGGGTTCATTAAATTGGAGAGGGTGAAATTCGCCTTGAGAGGGTCGGTACAAGGGTTTTTTAGGTGGTGGCAACCGTTCTTAGACTTTCTGGCAGAACGATAGACATTGGTCAATGGCAGCAGCAGCTCGGGGAGGGGGGGGGGGGTTACTTTATTTTTGTTTATGTTATTTACACTGGAGGGTCTGAGGGGGTGTATACACCTGTTGTGTTAAGTCGGGTGTTAATGTTAATTTATTAGTTATGTATAGGGGGGAGGGTTTGGGGCGTTGCTTTTTTAGATTGTGTTTTGTACTTAACCCTGTTGGGTTCTTTTTTCTTTCTCATTTTGTTATTGATATTTTATGAAAACCTTTCATAAAAATTATTTTAAAAAAAATAATTTTATATGTTTCAATAAGATCCTTCTAAGCTCCAATGAGTACAGTCCCAGTCTACTCAACCTCTCGTCATAATCTAATCACCTCAACTCTGGGATCAACCTAGTGAATCTCCTCTGCACTCCCTCCAGTGCCAATATGTCCTTTCTCAGGTAAGGAGACCAAAACTGAACACAATACTCCAGATGTGGCCTCACCAACACCTTATATAATTGCAGCATAACCTCCCTAGTCTTGAACTCCATCCCTCTAGCAATGAAAGCCAAACTCGATTAGCCTTCTTAATCACCTGTTGCACCTGCACACCAACTTTTTGCGACTCGTGCACCAGCACACCCAGGTCCCTCTGCACAGCATGTTTTAACATCTTACCGTTTAAATAATAATCCATTCTGCTGTTATTCCTCCCAAAATGGATAGCCTCACACTTGGCAACATTGAATTCCATCTGCCAGACCCTAGCCCATTCACCTAACCTATCCAAATCCTTCTGCAGACTTCCGGTATCCTCTGCACTTTTTGCTTTACCACTCATCTTAGTGTCGTCTGCAAACTTTGACACATTGCACTTGCTCCCCAACTCCAAATCGTCGTTGTAAATTGTGAACAACTGCGGGCCCAACACTGATCCTTGAGGGACCCCACTAGTTACAGGTTGCCAACCAGAGAAACACCCATTTATCCCCACTCTCTGCTTTTTGTTAGTTAACCAATCCTCTACCCATGCTACCACTTTACCCTCAATGCCATGCATCTTTAGTTTATGCAGCAACCTTTTGTGTGGCACCTTGTCAAAAGCTTTCTGGAAATCCAGGTATACCACATCCATTGGCTCCCCGTTATCTACTGCACTGGTAACGTCCTCAAAAAATTCTACCAAATTAGTCAGACACGACCTACCCTTTATGAACCCATGCTGCGTCTGCCCAATGAGACAATTTCCCTCCAGGTGCCCCGCTATTTCCTCCTTAATGATAGATTCCAGCATTTTCCCTACAACCGAAGTTAAGCTTACCGGCCTATAATTACCCGCTTTCTGCCGACCTTTTTTAAACAGTGGTGTCACGTTTGCTACTTTCCAATCCTCTGGGACCAGCCCAGAGTCTAGTGAATTTTGATAAATTATCACTAGTGCGTTTACAATTTCCCTAGCCATCTCTTTCAACACTCTGGGATGCATCCCATCAGGGCCAGGAGACTTGTTTACCTTTAGCCCCATTAGCTTGCCCAATACTGCCTCCTTAGTGATGACAATCATCTCAAGGTCCTCACCTATCATATCCTTATTTCCAACAGTCACTGGCATGTTATTTGTGTCTTCCACTGTGAAGACTGACCCAAAAAACCTGTTCAGCTCCTCAGCCATTTCCCCGTCTCCTATTATTAAATCATTGCCGTTGTTTCTTAATGATATGAAACTTATGCCCTCCAACCAGAGGAAGTTATTTTTCCAATAAGAAAGCGTATGACAGTTTGGAACACCTTTATCAGTCCTCTAATTCACCTTCACAGCCTAATGATACTTCCCATTGCTGAAGCCTCTCGTCTTAGTTAATCTTTTCTGCATTGTTCCATTGTCTTGATTTCCTTCCTAGGTCAGGGCATCTAAACCTAGCAATTCTCTGCAGATTATTTTGTTTGTAAAAAGCACTATTGTAGTTGCGATGCAACTCTCCTTTTCCTTTTTTGAAGCATTTGGAGTAGTTACTCAACAATTAAGCTAATTTGGTCTCTTTGCCCTGAGGCAGTAAACCATTTATTTATTTATTCACATGTATATAGAATTCTCTTTCCTCTCTGGTATCAGTGCTAAGACCCAGAATTTTGAAATCATTGTATGGCAAGCTACATACTTGTTGACAAATCATCAAGAATTATCAGTTCCCATAATTCCCAAATTTATGAGGAGAGGTTGGATAGGCTAGACTTGTATCCACTGGAGTTTAGAAGTGTAAATGGTGACTTGATTGAAAGACCCTGAGGGGTCTTTACTGTGTCAGAGGATGTTTCCTCTTGTGGGAGAATCTAGAACTAGGGGGGTCACTGTTTAATAATAACGGGTCACCTATTTAAAATGGAGATGAGGTGGATTTTTTCATTCAGAGGGCCGTGAGTCTCTGGAACTCTCTTCCTGAAAAGGCGGTGGAAGCAGAGTCTTTGAATATTTTTCAGGCAGAGATGGATAGATTCCGGGTCAGCAAAGGGATGATAAGTTATTGGGACTAGGCGGGATGCAAATTTGAGGTTACTATCAGATCAGTCATGGTATTCTTAAATAGAGGATGCTCGAGGGGCTGAATTGCCTACTCCTGCTCCTTGTTTGTATGCTCTCCGTTAATAATATTGCAAAATTTCACAATTCACTTCTGCTACTTCTGTTCACCCACAAACACAAAAACGGTTTAATTCAAAAAGCGCAGATTTCCAATTCATGATGATTAATGCCAGTTGTTAGCACAAACACTGTAACTAGTGCTAACATTGTTACTGAATAAAGAGGTCAAAATAAAAAAGAAAATTCCAAACGCTGCACATCTGCAATGAAAGAAGGGGAATGCCAAGAGGTTAATCGTTATGACAAAAAGACAGGTCATTCTTGGTCATTTTGTATCTCAGTGGGTTAGAGCTTCACCTGCACAGATGGCTTTTCAGTACGTTGCCCAAGTGGTTTTCTACCTGTGCGAGCTCAGAGGGTGCCAACAGACAGGTGGGCATCATTCCCCAACTTGATCTCGGAAGAGAGCTGAGAATTAGTTTTACACGGCAGACAGTTGTGATCTCGAATGTGCTGCCTCAATGGGGGATGGAAGCAGATTCAATTGTAACTTTTGAAAGAAGATTAGATAAATGCTTCAAAAGGAAAGATTTACAGGGCTGTGGAGAGCATGACTAATTGGATAGTTCTTTCAAAGAGCTAACAAATGCACGATGGCCAAATGGGCATCTTCTGTGTTGTATGATTTTACGTTTCTACTTTCGCTAGTTGTGAATGTAAGTAGTGGAATCCCTGTAATTAATCACCCACCAGCAAAATCATATTTTCGAAGCATTGCTTTCTTTTCCTTTAATTTTCTTGAGAAATGAAACTTAGTTTTCCGATGGCCATATATATGTGCACTTTCCAGCAGCGAACCTTTGGTGTCCAATCCCTAGTCCAAGAGCACGGAAATCAATTATAGCACCCAGTCCTCTGGCTCAACGCAGAGTAAACTAAGAATTGAGGCTGGAACCCGAGGGCCAATGCAGCTTAATGCCACACTAGATGGGATTATCAGCAATTCACGGCCTGTTCCAGCTCTGATCGCAGGCATTTTTGGAAATCAGAAGAGCTTTTTAAATCTCCTGTATATGCACAGTGTTACGTCGTCCTTCTTGGTTTTAAACAATGATTAATTTCATTGCTTGGGACTTTTTTTTATGTTGTAAATACCATTTTGCCCTGTTGTCAGTCCTTCTGCCCCTTTTTTCCTTTAGGCTTAATTTTGCAGCAACATCACTTAAAAAAAAAAATGTCCTCTAATTTATTATTCATGCTTCCAAGTCAAAATATGAAATCTGCCTTGGTTCTCTGTGTTCTGTGCACACGCTGCAGCCAGCAGTGTTAGAAAGCCATTTGTTCCCGATGCAAACCATGAAACCAACTTCTGGGAAAGACTTGAAAACAGGATAAATGTGCCCTGCAGTTTAATACTGTGAGCAATTTTGGGCCCCACACCTCAGGAAGGACATACTGGCACTGGAGCGGGTCCAGCGGAGATTCACACGGATGAGCCTCGGAATGGTAGGCCTAACATACGATGAACGTCTGAGGATCCTGGGATTATATTCATTGGAGTTTAGGAGGTTGAGGGGAGATCTAATAGAACTTACAAGATAATGAATGGCTTAGATAGGGTGGACGTAGGGAAGTTGTTTCCATTAGCAGGGGAGACTAGGAACCGGGGGCACAGCCTTAGAATAAAAGGGAGTCACTTTAGAACAGAGATGAGGAGAAATTTCTTCAGCCAGAGAGTGGTGGGTCTGTGGAATTCATTGCCACAGAGGGCGGTGGAGGCCGGGACGTTGAGTGTCTTTAAGACAGAAGTTGATAAATTCTTGATTTCTCGAGGAATTAAGGGCTATGGAGAGAGAGCGGGTAAATGGAGTTGAAATCAGCCATGATTGAATGGTGGAGTGGACTCGATGGGCCGAATGGCCTTACTTCCGCTCCTATGTCTTATGATCTTAAGAGCCCACAGTCCATCTTGCACTCTCCCAAGTTCTCTTCAACATTCTCTTCTAACAGGTGTGAAACATGTAGCCAAAGTACCATCAGCCACGAGCTGAATTTGCAGCCCAATGTCTTTGAAAGTTTTCTCCTTAGCGGAACCATCTGACCTCCATTCGGTATCTTATTGGAGTGTCATTACCCAGGTGGAAGCTGAGGACTGATCCAAACCCCCGCCTTGCCATTAACTCCAGAATAAGTTGTGCCACTGAGCTCAGCTTTGTTCCAAGACAACTAGGCCCCTTCTAGAACTATGCTGGAGTGCTTCCTTGTCATTTAACGGAGGTAGCAAGTGATGGCTGTTGTAACGGAGATAGTAAGTGTGATGGCTGTTGTTCTCCCATGGGGCCATTACAGCTCAGGAGGCCGATTTAGGTCAATTGGACAGCTGGTTTGTGATGCAGAGCAAGGTCAGCAGCGCAGTTCAATTCCTGTACCGGCTGAGGTTATTCATGAAGGCCCTGCCTTCTCAAACTTGCCCCTCACCTGAGGTGTGGTGATCCTCAGGTTAATTCACCACCAGTCAGAAGCTTATGGTCATCTGGGACTATGGTGACTACTTTTATCTTTATTACAGTGAAGCTGAGTCATACTCCCATATGTGCACATTGCTGTTCAAACTCTCAGGTAGTGAACCATGGCAGATCTACTCCTTTCCATTCAGTACTTTATATCACTACTATCACCTCCTGTGATCTGCTACTTCAACACAGACTGATGATTGAGTAGGAAGCCTTCTTGGCTCGTAGAACTTTGTGCTGCATTGGACACCAGCTGACACTCAGAGTCTAAGAAATAGGAAAAACAGTAGGCAATTCCATCAGTGTTCAAAAATCTGGCAATCCTAGTCATGACTATACCCAGCAGCAGCTCTCTGGCATAGAGAAATCCAGGATTCACAACCCGCTGAGGAAAGGAATTTCTCCGCATCTCAGTCCATAATATCTGACCACTTATCCTTAGACTGTGACCCCTGTGTTCTAGTTTCTCCACCCTTAGAACCAGAGAATTCCTGAATTGCAGAAGGAGACCATTCGGCCCATCAAGTCTGCATCTACCCTCTGAAAGAGCACCTTACCCAGGCCCACCATCCCCGCAACTCCACCAAACCTGCACATCTTTGGACTCTGAGAGGAAGCCAGAGTCGCACCAAATCCCTGTATAATTGCAACAAAACTGGTTTACTCTTATGCTCCACTCTGCTTACAGTAAAGGCTTACATACCATTTGCCTTCTTAATTGCTTACTGTATCTGCACATTAATTTGCGGCATTTGTGCACATGGATAAAGAGAAAATACAAAAAAAACTCGGCACACTTATGGCAACTCACCATGCTTGGATAGGATGCAGAAAAATTTAGAGTGGAAACAGAAGAGGCACTGGGTATAAAGTTCCAATTCTCCTGAGATATTGGAATGATGCCAGAGGACTGGGGAAGTGCAAATGTTACAGCTTTGTTCAAAAAAGTGGGCAAGGGTAAGTTCAACATTTATAGGACAGTCAGTTTAATCTTGGGAGTAGATAAGCTTTTAGAAATGATAATGCAGAACAAATGTAGAACACATTTAACACTCACTTGGACATGTGGGTTAGTTCATTGGAGAAAACCAGCACAGATTTGCTAAAGGAAATATGGTATTTAAACTAACTTGATTACATTTTTGAGCAGGGAACAGAGAGAGTTGATGTGAGTAATAAGGTTGATGTCATGCATATGGACTTCAAAAAAAGCATTTGAGAAAGTGCCATCTAATAGTTTGTCAGTAAAGTTAAAGTCCATGGAATAAAAAGGGCATTAAGTTGGCTGATTGTCAGAAAGCAGATGGTAGTGATAAACAGTTGTTTTCAAGCTGAACAAGGAATATAGTGGTGTTTCACATGGGCCTGTACTAGGACCACTGCTTTTCAGAGAAAATCTACAGTAAAGAAGGCGGCCATTTGGCCGATTGAGTCTGCACCGACCCTCCGAAAGAGCACGTTACCTCGGCCCACTCTCCCGCTCCATCCCTGTTATCCCATGTATTCATCATAGCCAATCCACCTAACCTGCATGTCAATGGACTATGGGAGGAAACCGGAGGAGCCCCATGGAGGCACAGGGAAATTCCACATGGTTACTTGGGTGTACAGAACATGATTTCAAAATGTGCAGATGACAAACAAGTTGCCAGTGTTGTGAACTATCAGGAGGATAATGTAAACTTTGAGAGGACATCAACAGATTTGTTGAATGGGCAGATAAGATATATGGCTGATGACATTTTGTGCTGAGAAGTACAATGTGACATATTTTGGAACAAGAAAAGGCAATATAAATTAGTCACACTAATGGGCACCTCTTTGATGTGGTTGTAGGTGCAAGGGATTGACATAACAATAATAATCCTACACAGCTGCAGAAAAGTCAGAGTTTCGACTTGCATAATAATTTTATAATAAGCTTTTATTGTCACAAGTATGAAGTTACTATGAAAAGCCCCTAGTCGTCACATTCCGGCACCTGTTCGGGTAAGGCTGGTACGAGAATTGAACCCGCGCTGCTGGCCTTGTTCTGCATCACAAACCAGCTGTCTAGCTACTGAGCTAAGCCCGCCCCAAGCAGGTGAGATTGTATGAGAATGCTCTGTGCCCCAATCTACACAGACAGATTTATGATCCCACAGGGAATGAAGGGATTCAGGGAATAGAACATAGAACATGGAACGATACAGCGCAGTACAGGCCCTTCGGCCCACGATGTTGCACCAAAACAAAAGCCATCTAACCTACACTATGCCATTATCATCCATATGCTTATCCAATAAACTTTTAAATGCCCTCAATGTTGGCGAGTTCACTACTGTTGCAGGTAGGGCATTCCACGGCCTCACCACTCTTTGCGTAAAGAACCTACCTCTGACAAGAATGGACAGGAAAAGTGCAGTTGAGGCAGAAAATCAGCAATGATTGTACTGACTGGTTGAGCAGGATTGGGAGGGGTTCACCTGGACTCAAAACGATAGCTCTTTTCTCTCTCTCCAGATGCTGCCAGACCTGCTGAGATTTTCCAGAATTTTGCCTTTGGTTTCTACTTCTGCTCCTATTTCTTATGCTCTTAGAGACTGATGACAAAAGTTCTAAATGTTCCATTATTGATATTTACCTTCCTCAGCTTGATGGGAACAAAAGTTCACCCAAATATACAAAATTAATAATTCAGTAACAGTGAAGAACCTTCCTTAACTCGATGTACTTTAATTTAAAAAAATACAATTTAATGTTATGTAATAAGATTAGTTAAGCCATTAACATTCAGAAAACCCTTTAACCAATAATGTCTGATTAAAAAGCTTGCTGTTACCTGGACACGCAGTACACCATATTAATGATTCATGGGTAGAGAAGGTTAGAATCAGTCAGAAATCTTTCACTTTTGGCTTTTAGACTGCAATTGTGCTTTATCCTTGCTGTGTACTTCTGCTGAAAAATTAATGGAACGGATGGTTAGCTTGCATTTAGCCTCCTGCAGAGTGATTTCCATCCGTTCCTGTGGATCCTATTTGTTTATGTATTTACCAAAGCAGATTTTGTTTGCCTGTGGCTATCCATTGTCCAGAGTGGATTGGCAATGAACTGAGTAACATATCAATAAAGCACAAGAGATTTTTTAAAAATCAAGGAATATAGGTAGACCAGTTAAATGACTGGGAAAATACATGGCTGATGGAATCTAATGTGGACAAATGTGAGATTGTTCTCTGTGGTCAGAAGGATGGAAAAGCAGAACTATTTAAAAATGGTGAGTGACATGGTCGGAAGCTCATCCGAGTCAAATAGAACACAAAGGTTGCAAACAATTAGAAATAAAAGCAAAATATTGCAGGTATTGGAAATTGGAAATAAAAAACAGAAATTGCTGGAAAAACTCAGTTGGTCTGGCAGCATCTGTGGAGAGTGGAACAGAGTACATGGGCACGATCTAACGGAAAGGTTTCTAAGTGTCATTTCGGGCAGGTTTGGCTGGAAGTTTCTCCCGGCTCTGTCGGCGAGTTCGCCACCGCTATCTAACCACACTTACTCACTTTTTCGGGCCCTGGGAAGTTTCCCTTCAGGCTAGCCCACACTTAGAATTTTTTTCATCACTGGGGAGCTGAACTCGCCGGCCAGACCGGCTCCTCCGAGATCGGGCCACCGTTTTGAAATGGTGCCACGATCTCTAAGTGAGCTTGAGAGTCCCCTATACTCCTCACCCCCTACACACATGGGCATTGCCACACACAGCCCTTAGTGAGGACACTGCGCTATGGAGTCGCTGAGGGTCCCCCTTTTGAGTCATTCCCACTCCCCCTTTTGGACCCCCCCACCCTTCCAGGACTTTCTCCCCAACCTTCTGGAGGCCCCTCCATACCCCTCTTCATCCCTCCTTTCACGGGAATGGCCCCCCTCAGGCTGTGATCCTTGGTAATACCATCTTGGCTGTGCTCCTTCCAGCCTGACAGTGCCAGGGTGACAGTTCCAAGATGCCGTCCTGGCAGTGCCAAGGTGCCAGGGTGAGAGCCAGCGTTCCACCCTGGCCTGTTCCTGACCACCCATGGGCCTCCAGTGGCCTGGGGGACTCCCCAGGTGCAGCTCCCCCTGGTGGTCCACATTTTTGTGGACCAGTACTAAATGGTGCCCAGCTTGGGTATCCCAGGGGACTCCGGTAGATGCCAGGAACCAGTTACATCCGGCGTCAACACGGTTAAGTGGGTTCTTAACCCCACTTAGCCGTGCGATACTGGCTCCCGCCCAGTCGTGCCGCCGTTCGAGCAGGATGCTACCGGTCTATCAAGTCCGTATATTGACTGGAAATGCTATAGTTCGAGTACTTTAGATGGGTCCGTTTTTGTCCAATGTGTGCAGGAGGGTTTCCTGACACAGTATGTAGATAGGTCAACGAGAGGCAAGGTCATATTGGATTTGGTACTAGGTAATGAACCAGGACAGGTGTTAGATTTGGAGGTAGGTGAACACTTTGGTGATAGTGACCACAATTCGATTATGTTTACTTTAGTGATGGAAAGGGATAGGTATATACCGCAGGGCAAGAGTTATATCTGGGGGAAAGGCAATTATGATGCGATGAGGAAAGACGTAGGATGCATCAGATGGAGAGGAAAACTGCAGGGGATGGGCACAATGGAAATGTTCAGCTTGTTCAAGGAACAGCTACAGCGTGTCCTTGATAAGCATGTACCTGTAAGGCAGGGAGAAAGTGGTTGAGCAAGGGAACCGTGGTTTACTAAAGCAGTCGAAACACTTGTCAAGAGGAAGAAGGAGGCTTATGTAAAGATGAGACGTGAAGGTTTAGTTAGGGCACTCGAGAGTTACAAGTTAGCTAGGAAGGACCTAAAGAGAGGGCTAAGAAGAGCCAGGAGGGGACATGAGAAGTCTTTGGCAGGTAGGATCAAGGATAACCCTAAAGCTTTCTATAGATAAGTCAGGAATAAAAGAATGACTAGGGTAAGAGTAGGTCCAGTCAAGGACAGTAGTGGGAAGTTGTGCGTGGAGTCCGAGGAGATAGGAGAGGTGCTAAATGAATATTTTTCGTCAGTATTCACACAGGAAAAAGACAATGTTGTCGAGGAGAATACTGAGATTCAGGCTAGTAGACTAGAAGGGCTTGAGGTTCATAAGGAGGAGGTGTTAGCAATTCTGGAAAGTGTGAAAATAGATAAGTCCCCTGGGCCGGATGGGATTTATCCTAGGATTCTCTGGGAAGCTAGGGATGAGATTGCTGAGCCTTTGGCTTTGATCTTTAAGTCATCTTTGTCTACAGGAATAGTGCCAGAAGACTGGAGGATAGCAAATGTTGTCCCCTTGTTCAAGAAGGGGAGTAGAGACAACCTTGGTAACTATAGACCAGTGAGCCTTACTTCTGTTGTGGGCAAAATCTTGGAACGGTTTATAAGAGATAGGATGTATAATCATCTGGAAAGGAATAATTTGATTAGAGATAGTTAACATGGTTTTGTGAAGGGTAGGTCGTGCCTCACAAACCTTATTGAGTTATTTGAGAAGGTGACCAAACAGGTGATTGAGGGTAAAGCAGTTGATGTGGTTTATATGGATTTCTGTAAAGCGTTTGATAAGGTTCCCCACGGTAGGCTACTGCAGAAAATACGGAGGCATGGGATTCAGGGTGATTTAGCAGTTTGGATCAGAAATTGGCTAGCTGGAAGAAGACAAAGGGTGGTGGTTGATGGGAAATGTTCAGCCTGGAGTCCAGTTACTAGTGGTGTACCACAAGGATCTTTTTTGGGGCCACTGCTGTTTGTCATTTTTATAAATGACCTAGAGGAGGGCGTAGAAGGATGGGTCAGTAAATTTGCAGATGACACTAAAGTCGGTGGAGTTGTGGACAGTGCGGAAGGATGTTACAAGTTACAGTGGGACATAGATAAGCTGCAGCGCTGGGCTGAGAGGTGACAAATGGAGTTTAATGCATAAAAGAGTGAGGTGATTCATTTTGGAAGGAATAACAGGAAGACAGAGTACTGGGCTAATGGTAAGATTCTTGGCAGTGTGGATGAGCAGAGAGATCTCGGTGTCCATGTACATAGATCCCTGAAAGTTGCCAGCCAGGTTCAGAGGGTTAAGAAGGCGTACGGTGTGTTAGCTTTTATTGGGAGAGGAATTGAGTTTCGGAGCCATGAGGTCATGTTGCAGCTGTACAAAACCCTGGTGCGGCCGCATTTGGAGTATTGCGTGCAATTCTGGTCGCCGCATTACAGGAAGGATGTGGAAGCATTGGAAAGGGTGCAGAGGAGATTTACCAGAATGTTGCCTGGTATGGAGGGAAGACCTTATGAGGAAATGCTGAGGGACTTGAGGCTGTTTTCGTTAGAGAGAAGAAGGTTAAGAAGTGACTTAATTGAGGCATACAAGATGATCAGAGGATTAGATAGGGTGGACAGTGAGAGCCTTTTTCCTCGGATGGTGATGTCCAGCACGAGGGGACATAGCTTTAAATTGAGGGGAGATAGATAGAAGACAGATGTCAGAGGTAGGTTCTTTACTCAGAGAGTAGTAAGGGCGTGGAATACCCTGCCTGCAACAGTAGTGGACACGCCAACACTAAGGGCATTCAAATGGTCATTGGATAGACATATGGACGATAAGGGAATTGTGTAGATGGGCTTTAGAGTGGTTTCACAGGTCGGCGCAACATTGAGGGCCAAAGGGCCGGCACTGCGCTGTATTGTTCGATGTATGACTCAAATAAGAGTCATACAGACTTGAAATGTTAACCGTCTGTTTCTCCAGTTGCAGATTCTGCCGACACCTGCTGAGCTCTTCCAGCATTTTCTGTTTTTATTGCAAGCAATCTGGCTCAGCAAACAGTGGCCAAGGATGGAGTCAGTGGCTATGAAGACTGGGGGCGGGATTCTCCGACCCCCCCCCCCCCCCCCCCCCCCCGCAGGGTCGGAGAATCCCCGGGGTTGCAGCGTCAATCGCGCTCTGACGCCGGCGGCTGTATTCTCCGGCGCCGGTTTTCGGGTGCGGGCGAGGATCACGCCACGGCGGTCGGGGGCCGTTGGCAGCAGCCCCCCGGCAATTCTCCGGGCCCCGATGGGCCGAGCGGCTGCCCGTTTTTGGTCAGTCCCGCTGGCATGGATTGGATAGGGTCCCACACGGCGGGACCTGGCAGGTAAGTTGGCTGCTGCGGCCTTGGGGAGGAAGTTAGAGGAATGGCAGGGAAGGGAGTACAATGTTCCTCCTGCAGGAAGTTTGAGGTGAGGGATGCAGTTAGTGTCCCTGCTGATTTTACCTGCAGGAAGTGCTGCCATCTCCAGCTCCTCCAAGACCGAGTTAGGGAACTGGAGCTGGAGTTGGAAGAACTTCGGATCATTCGGGAGGCAGAAGGGGTCATAGATAGCAGCTTCAGGGAATTAGTTACACCAAAGATTGGAGATAGGTGGGTAACTGTAAGAGGGACTGGGAAAAAACAGTCAGTGCAGGGATCCCCTGCGGTCGTTCCCCTGAGAAACAAGTATACCGCTTTGGATACTTGTGGGGGGGACGACTTACCAGGGGTAAGCCATGGGGTACGGGCCTCTGGCACGGAGTCTGTCCCTGTTGCTCAGAAGGGAAGGGGGGAGAGGAGCAGAGCATTAGTAATTGGGGACTCTATAGTCAGGGGCACAGATAGGAGATTTTGTGGGAGCGTGAGAGACTCACGTTTGGTATGTTGCCTCCCAGGTGCAAGGGTACGTGATGTCTCGGATCGTGTTTTCCGGGTCCTTAGGGGGGAGGGGGAGCAGCCCCAAGTCGTGGTCCACATTGGCACCAACGACATAGGTAGGAAAGGGGACAAGGATGTCAGGCAGGCTTTCAGGGAGCTAGGATGGAAGCTCAGAACTAGAACAAACAGAGTTGTTATCTCTGGGTTGTTGCCCGTGCCACGTGATAGTGAGATGAGGAATAGGGAGAGAGAGCATTTAAACACGTGGCTACAGGGATGGTGCAGGCGGGAGGGTTTCAGATTTTTGGATAACTGGGGCTCTTTCTGGGGAAGGTGGGACCTCTACAGACAGGATAGTCTACATCTGAACCTGAGGGGCACAAATATCCTGGGGGGGAGATTTGTTAGTGCTCTTTGGGGGGGTTTAAACTAATGCAGCAGGGGCATGGGAACCTGGATTGTAGTTTTAGGGTAAGGGAGAATGAGAGTATAGAGGTCAGGAGCACAGATTTGACGTCGCAGGAGGGGGCCAGCGTTCAGGTAGGTGGTTTGAAGTGTGTCTACTTCAATGCCAGGAGTATACGAAACAAGGTAGGGGAACTGGCAGCGTGGGTTGGTACCTGGGACTTCGATGTTGTGGCCATTTCGGAGACATGGATAGAGCAGGGACAGGAATGGATGTTGCAGGTTCCGGGGTTTAGGTGTTTTAGTAAGCTCAGAGAAGGAGGCAAAAGAGGGGGAGGTGTGGCGCTGCTAGTCAAGAGCAGTATTACGGTGGCGGAGAGGATGCTAGATGGGGACTCTTCTTCCGAGGTAGTATTGGCTGAAGTTAGAAACAGGAAAGGAGAGGTCACCCTGTTGGGAGTTTTTTATAGGCCTCCTAATAGTTCCAGGGATGTAGAGGAAAGGATGGCGAAGATGATTCTGGATATGAGCGAAAGTAACAGGGTAGTTATTATGGGAGACTTTAACTTTCCAAATATTGACTGGAAAAGATATAGTTCGAGTACAATAGATGGGTCGTTTTTTGCACAGTGTGTGCAGGAGGGTTTCCTGAAACAATATGTTGACAGGCCAACAAGAGGCGAGGCCATGTTGGATTTGGTTTTGGGTAATGAACCAGGCCAGGTGTTGGATTTGGAGGTAGGAGAGCACTTTGGGGACAGTGACCACAATTCGGTGACGTTTACGTTAATGATGGAAAGGGATAAGTATACACCGCAGGGCAAGAGTTATAGCTGGGGGAAGGGCAATTATGATGCCATTAGACGTGACTTGGGGGGGATAAGGTGGAGAAGTAGGCTGCAAGTGTTGGGCACACTGGATAAGTGGGGCTTGTTCAAGGATCAGCTACTGCGTGTTCTTGATAAGTATGTACCGGTCAGACAGGGAGGAAGGCGTCGAGCGAGGGAACCGTGGTTTACCAGGGAAGTGGAATCTCTTGTTAAGAGGAAGAAGGAGGCCTATGTGAAGATGAAGTGTGAAGTTTCGGTTGGGGCGATGGATAGTTACAAGGTAGCGAGGAAGGATCTAAAGAGAGAGCTAAGACGAGCAAGGAGGGGACATGAGAAGTATTTGGCAGGAAGGATCAAGGAAAACCCAAAAGCTTTCTATAGGTATGTCAGGAATAAGCGAATGACTAGGGAAAGAGTAGGACCAGTCAAGGACAGGGATGGGAAATTGTGTGTGGAGTCTGAAGAGATAGGCGAGATACTAAATGAATATTTTTCGTCAGTATTCACTCAGGAAAAAGATAATGTTGTGGAGGAGAATGCTGAGCCCCAGGCTAATAGAATAGATGGCATTGAGGTACGTAGGGAAGAGGTGTTGGCAATTCTGGACAGGCTGAAAATAGATAAGTCCCCGGGACCTGATGGGATTTATCCTAGGATTCTATGGGAGGCCAGGGAAGAGATTGCTGGACCTTTGGCTTTGATTTTTATGTCATCATTGGCTACAGGAATAGTGCCAGAGGACTGGAGGACAGCAAATGTGGTCCCTTTGTTCAAAAAGGGGAGCAGAGACAACCCCGGCAACTATAGACCGGTGAGCCTCACGTCTGTAGTGGGTAAAGTCTTGGAGGGGATTATAAGGGACAAGATTTATAATCATCTAGATAGGAATGATATGATCAGGGATAGTCAGCATGGCTTTGTGAAGGGTAGGTCATGCCTCACAAACCTTATTGAGTTCTTTGAGAAGGTGACTGAACAGGTAGACGAGGGTAGAGCAGTTGATGTGGTGTATATGGATTTCAGCAAAGCGTTTGATAAGGTTCCCCACGGTAGGCTATTGCAAAAAATACGGAGGCTGGGGATTGAGGGTGATTTAGAGATGTGGATCAGAAATTGGCTAGCTGATGGTGGTTGATGAGAAATGTTCAGAATGGAGTACAGTCACAAGTGGAGTACCACAAGGATCTGTTCTGGGGCCGTTGCTGTTTGTCATTTTTATCAATGACCTAGAGGAAGGCACAGAAGGGTGGGTGAGTAAATTTGCAGATGATACTAAAGTTGGTGGTGTTGTCGATAGTGTGGAAGGATGTAGCAGGTTACAGAGGGATATAGATAAGCTGCAGAGCTGGGCTGAGAGGTGGCAAATGGAGTTTAATGTAGAGAAGTGTGAGGTGATTCACTTTGGAAGGAATAACAGGAATGCGGAATATTTGGCGAATGGTAAAGTTCTTGAAAGTGTGGCTGAGCAGAGGGATCTAGGTGTCCATGTACATAGATCCCTGAAAGTTGCCACCCAGGTTGATAGGGTTGTGAAGAAGGCCTATGGAGTGTTGGCCTTTATTGGTAGAGGGATTGAGTTCCGGAGTCGGGAGGTCATGTTGCAGCTGTACAGAACTCTGGTCCGGCCGCATTTGGAGTATTGCGTACAGTTCTGGTCACCGCATTATAGGAAGGACGGCTTTGGAGCGGGTGCAGAGGAGATTTACCAGGATGTTGCCTGGTATGGAGGGAAAATCTTATGAGGAAAGGCTGACGGACTTGAGGTTGTTTTCGTTGGAGAGAAGAAGGTTAAGAGGAGACTTAATAGAGGCATACAAAATGATCAGGGGGTTGGATAGGGTGGACAGTGAGAGCCTTCTCCCGCGGATGGATATGGCTGGCACGAGGGGACATAACTTTAAACTGAGGGGTAATAGATATAGGACAGAGGTCAGAGGTAGGTTCTTTACGCAAAGAGTAGTGAGGCCGTGGAATGCCCTACCTGCTACAGTAGTGAACTCGCCAACATTGAGGGCATTTAAAAGTTTATTGGATAAACATATGGATGATAATGGCATAGTGTAGGTTAGATGGCTTTTGTTTCGGTGCAACATCGTGGGCCGAAGGGCCTGTACTGCGCTGTATTGTTCTATGTTCTATGTTCTATGAGTGCGGGGGATACGACCCCAGGGGGGGCCCCACAGTGGCCTGGTCCGCAATTGTGGCCCACTGATCTGCGGGCGGGCCTGTGCCATGGGGGCACTTCTTCCTTCCACGCCGCCCCTGCAGGGCTCCGCCATGGCCGGCGCGGAGAAGACACCCCCCTGCGTATGCGCCAGAATACGCCGGCCGCTCTGCACATGCGTGGAACCACGCCGACGGTTCTGCGCATGCGCTAACACTTTGGCACCGGCTGGCGCGGCGCCAACCCCTCCGGTGCCCACTTTGCCCCCAGAAGTGCGGAGAATTCTGCAACTTCCAGTCGGCCCGACGCCGGAGTGATTTGCGCCGTTTTTTACACCAGCGTTGGACCATCGCGCCAATTCGGGAGAATCGCGCCTTGGATGTCAGACAAGGATGTGACAAATCGGAGGGGTTGAGAGAGGTGACACTTTATCTGTGGAAACTGTTTGTATTTTCAAATAAGGTCACCAGGAGCCAATGTGATGATGTAAAATAGGACAGAGCCCAAGGATAGAGGAACACTAGAGAAAGCTGTGTGGAAGTGGGAAGAGAAGTCATTACAGATAATTCTCTGGCTGTGATTAGATAGATAAGGATGGAATTATCATGTGTTTAACTTTGGAGCCATAAATGACACTTTTTCAGAATTGCAATTGCACAAAATTAATATTCAGCATCAAATAGCTACACAAAGCAAGGACATTAATCGTGTTTTATGCATCTCTTCAGGAGTCAGAATTCCCTTAATTGTGATTAAGTTATGTTTTGAATTCTATGATATTACTGTTGACATATGGGCTGAGAGAGAGCAGGAACTGTCCAGAGATCAATAAGAATTTCAAGGAATTCAGAGTTAAATGGGAAAAAGAAAGAATACGCCAGATTCCTCTCCAGCTGTGGCTCTTGGGCATTCCCAGCCGAGCTTTAAAATTAGCTGTTCAAGGCATTCTGAAGCGGATGGGTAAGTTTGAATATTTTTCTTTGATACAACTCGGGAAGAGTTTATAAGGTTTGGGAATGAATAGATGACTTACTGGCTAGTGACTAGTGGTGAAGCGCAAACTGATTATGCTTAAAGCACAAGATTAGAGAGAAAGAAAATTGTAAGAGGGTGATTTTTAAGTACTTTCTATATAAAAATTATAATTCGAAATGATTTTACATTGCAGTAAAATAGATCGTTTTTAAAACATCTATAGAGAATCTGGAGTGTGGTTGCTCTCCCTATTCGATCACTCTGATGATGTCAGTTATGAGCAATGTCCGAGAAGTAGATTTCCCATCCTTATTGGGACTTCCCAAGGATTGCCACTGCCTTGCCTGTTATTCTGAAGCTAATGTGAAATTGTTTTGTGACATGTGGTTTCACATTAAGTAACCTCATTGGTTAATAGCAGGTGGCTATACCTATAGATATCCAGACCACCATGAAAAGAAAATCGAGGAAATATTGGACCTTAGCCATGTCTCCTACGAAAGAGTGCGTTTAAATAAAAATAAATATTGTTCATAGAACATTACAGCGCAGTACAGGCCCTTCGATCCTCGATGTTGTGCCGACCTGTGAAACCACTCTAAAGCCCACCTACACTATTCCCTTATCGTCCATATGTCTATCCAATGACCATTTGAATGCCCTTAGTGTTGGCGAGTCCACTACTGTTGCAGGCAGGGCACTCCACGCCCTTACTACTCTCTGAGTAAAGAACCAACCTCTGACATCTGTCATATCTATCTCCCCTCAATTTAAAGCTATGTCCCCTCGTGCTAGACATCACCATCCAAGGAAAAAGGCTCTCAATGTCCACCCTATCTAATCCTCTGATCATCTTATGTGCCTCAATTAAGTCACCTCTTAACCTTCTTCTCTCTAACGAAAACAGCCTCCAGTCCCTCAGCCATCCCTCATAAGATCTTCCCTCCACACCAGGCAACATTCTGGTAAATCTCCTCTGCACCCTTTCCAATGCTTCCACATCCTTCCTATAATGCGGCGACCAGAATTGCACGCAATACTCCAAATGCAGCCGCACCAGGGTTTTGTACAGCTGCAACATGACCTCATGGCTCCGAAACTCAATCCCTTTACCAATAAAAGCTAACACACCGTACGGCTTCTTAACAACCCTCTCAACCTGGGTGGCAACTTTCAGGGATCTATGTACATGGACACCGAGATCTCTCTGCTCATCCACACTATCAAGAATCTTACCATTAGCCCAGTACTCTGTCTTCCTGTTATGCCTTCCAAAATGAATCACCTCACACTTTTCTGCATTAAACTCCATTTGCCACCTCTCAGCCCAGCGCTGCAGATTATCTATCTCCCTCTGTAACTTGTAACATCCTTCCGCACTGTCCACAACTCCACCGACTTTAGTGTCATCTGCAAATTTACTCACCCATCCTTCTACGCCCTCCTCCAGGTCATTTATAAAAATGACAAACAGCAGTGGCCCCAAAACAGATCCTTGTGGTACACCACTAGTAACTGGACTCCAGGCTGAACAGTTCCCATCAACCACCACCCTTTGTCTTCTTCCAGCGAGCCAATTTCTGATCCAAACTGCTAAATCACCCTGAATCCCATTCCTCCATATTTTCTGTAGTAGCCGTGGGGAATCTTATCAAACGCTTTCCTGAAATCCATATACACCACATCAACTGCTTTACCCTTATCCACCTGTTTGGTCAGCTTCTCAAAGAACTCAATAAGGTTTGTGAGGCATGACCTACCCTTCACAAAACCGTGTTGACTATCTCTAATCAAATTAGATAGGCGCAATTCTCCCATCGGGAGACTAAGTCCCGACGGCGGAGTGAAAACCGTAGTGTTTCACTCCGGCGTCGGAGGCCGTTCCCAGCCCCCTATTCTCCCGCCCCCGGGGGGCTAGGAGCGGCGCCGCGTCATTTCCGCGCGCCGAGCCTTGGCGCCGCATAAAAGCGGCGTCGCGTAAATGACGCCACCAGCCGCGGTTTTGCCGGTGCAAACCCACGCCATGCACGGTTGTCGTCCTCCCCGCGGCCGCCCCGCAAGAAGATGGCGGATCGATCTTGCAGGGCAGCGGAGGAAAGGAGGTCCTCCTTCAGAGAGGCCGGCCCGCCGATCGGTGGGCACTGATCGCGGGCCAGACCCCTTTTGAGTCTCCCCCCGGTGCAGAAACCCCCCTCGCCGCCCCGCCCCCCCCCCCCCCTCCCCCACAGGCCACCCCCCCAGTGTTCCCGCGCTGTTCCCGCCGGCAGCGACCAGCTGTGGATGGTGCCAGCGGGAACCTGTCGTGTTGGGCAGGCCGCTTGGCCCATCCGGGCCGGAGAATCGCCGCTCGCCCATTACCGATGGCAAGCGCCGATTCTCCCGGCGGCCAGCCGTGATTCGCGCCGCGCCAGTTTGGGGGGTCTGGGAGAATCACATGCGGGCGTCGGGACGGCGTGGCGGGACTCGCGCGGCGCCCAGGCGATTCTCCCACCCAGCGTGGGGGGGGAGGGATGAATTCTGCCCCCTATCTCTTATAAACCTTTCCAAGACTTTGCCCACAACAGAAGTAAGGCTCACTGGTCTATAGTTACCGGGGTTGTCTCTACTCCCCTTCTTGAACATGGGGACAACATTTGCTATCCTCCAGTCTTCTGGCACTATTCCTGTAGACAAAGATGACTTAAAGATCAAAGCCAAAGGCTCAGCAATCTCTTCCCTAGCTTCCCAGAGAATCCTAGGATAAATCCCATCCGGCCCAGGGGACTTATCTATTTTCACACTTTCCAGAATTGCTAACACCTCCTCCTTATGAACCTCAAGCCCTTCTAGTCTACTAGCCTGAATCTCAGTATTCTCCTCGACAACATTGTCTTTTTCCTGTGTGAATACTGACGAAAAATATTCATTTAGCACCTCTCCTATCTCCTCAGACTCCACGCACAACTTCCCACTACTGTCCTTGACTGGACCTACTCTTACCCTAGTCATTCTTTTATTCCTGACTTATCTATAGAAAGCTTTAGGGTTATCCTTGATCCTACCTGCCAAAGACTTCTCATGTCCCCTCCTGGCTCTTCTTAGTCCTCTCTTTAGGTCCTTCCTAGCTAACTTGTAACTCTCGAGCTCCCTAACTGAACCTTCATGTCTCATCTTTACATAAGCCTCCTTTTTCCTCTTGACAAGTGTTTCGACTGCGACCACTTCCTCCCTGCCTGACAGATACATACTTATCAAGGACACGCAGTAGCTGTTCCTTGAACAAGCTGAACATTTCCATTGTGCCCATCCCCTGCAGCTTTCTTCTCCATCCGATGCATCCTACGTCTTGCCTCATCGCATCATAATTGCCTTTCCCCCAGATATAACTCTTGGCCTGCGGTATATACATATCCCTTTCCATCACTAAACTTCATGCCCCTCGCTCTCCTGCCAACTCTCCCCATTTCATTCTAAACCGCTCATCTGGAAACTTAGCTGTAAGAATGCTGCCAGGGAGACAAAACTGAATTAAATTAATCTATCTGAGATATGAGACCTTGTCTAATTACTAATTATCCAGCTCCATGACCATTTCAGATGAACAATGGGTCGAAACGAATTTCACCCCATTGAGAATGAGCAGAACTCAAGAGGGCAGCATTCTATCAGCTCAAGGCTAACCCCCAAAGACAAATTCGGAAAATAAAGGACATGTGATGAAAAGAGAAAGCCTGGAGATGTAACAATCTGCTGATCATCATGACATGCAAAGGTTTTTTGAATACACCGAGAAACAGCGCCGAGAAACACCCCCACTATTCAACGGCACTTTGTTGGTTATTTTGGCCTCAGAGTTTTACCCCCCCAGATGCCGCACTTAGAAGGAATCTTGCCAGCAGGAAAGGCTCCTCGCAGACAAAGGGAAGACGTCCTTGGTAGGAGTAATCTATAGGTCCCCAAACAGTAGTTCTAAAGTGGGGCACAGTGTAAGCCAGGAAATACTGGGGACTTGCAAGAAAGGTACGGCGATAATAATGGGTGATTTTAATATGCACATCGACTGGATGAATCAAATTGGCAAGGGTAGCCTGGAGGCAGAGTTCATTGAATGTATTAGAAATAGTTTCCTGGAACAGTGTGTTGGGGAACCAACCAGGGAGGAGGCTATTGTCGATTTGGTATTGTGTAACGAGGAGGGATTAATTAATGACCTCGTAGTTAAGGATCCACGAGGGAGTAGTGACCATAGTATGCTGGAATTCAAGATTCAGTTTGGGGGTGAGAAAGTGGAGTCCCACACTGGTGTTCTGGAATTAAACACGGGTAATTACATAGGCCTGAGGTCAGATTTGGCTCATTTAGACTGGGACAGCTGATGAGCAGTGACAGTTGTTAAGGAGATACTCAATTCCTCACGACTAAAATATATCCCAGTGAGGACGAAAGATGGGAAATGGGGTCAAAACATCCATGGCTAAACAAGGAGGTCAAGAACAACATAAAGACAAAAACAAAGTTATATCATATTGCAAAGGCAGACTGGAAGATTGGGAAACTTTCAAACATAAAAAAAGGGATACTAAAAAAGTAATTTTAAAAAGCTACAGTAAATTATGAAAAAATATCTAGCACAGAATATCAAAAAGGATAGCAAAGGATTCTACAGGTACATAAAAGGGAAGAGAGTCGCTAAGGTGAATGTTGGTCCCTTGGAAGATGAAACTGGTGAGTTAATAGTGGGGAACACAGAAATGGCAGAGATGCTAAATCAACACTTTGCCTCAGTTTTCACGGTGGAGGACACTAGTACCATTCCTATAGGAACGGGCAATTCAGAGGTAATAGAAAGGGTGGAACTTGGAACAATCAGCATCAATAGGGAAACGGTACTCAACAAACTCTTGGGATTGAGGACAGTCAAGTCCCCAGGGCATGATGGCCTACATCCTAGGGTGTTAAAGTAAGTGGCAGCAGAGATAGTGGATCTTGGTTATGATGTTCCAACATTCCATGGACACGGGAAAGGTGCCAATGGATTACAAAAAAGCTAACATAACATAATTCAAAAAGGGAGGGAAATTACAGATCAATTAGTTTAACATCTGTTGTTGGAAAATTGTTAGAATCAAGGACATAATATCAGGACATTTGGAAAGCCAAAGAGCTATCCATCAGAGTCAGCATGGTATTATGAAGGGCAAATTATTTTTGACTAATTTGCTTGAGTTCTTCGAAGATGTAACAAGCAAAGTGGATAATGGGGATCCTGTAGATGTAGTATATCTAGTCTTCCAGAAGGCATTTGATAAGGTGCCGCACAGAAGGTTGATTCACAAGTTGAGATCACATGGGATATGGGGTAATTTAGCTTGGAAAGAAGACTGGCTGTCGGACAGGAAACAGAGATAAAAGGGTCTTTTTCTGGATGGCAAGATGTAACTACTGGGGTGCTACAGGGTTTGGTCCTTTGGCCCCAGCTATTTACAATCTCTGTTAACGACTTGGATACAGGGATAGAAGGATCTATAGCCAAATTTGCAGGTGACACAAAAATAGGTGGGACAGTAAGTTGCAGTGAGGAAATAAGAACCTTACAAATGGATATAGATAGGTTAGGACAGTGGGCCAAATGTGGCAGATGGAGTTTAACGTGGATAAGTGTGAGGTCATGCATTTTGGTTGAAAAAATGGAAAGGCAACTGAACAACAAAATGGGGAGAGACTTCAGGGTGCTCCCGCAGAGGGATCTGGGTGTCCTCGTGCATGAGTCACAGAAAACGAGCATGTAGGTGCAACAGATAATAAGGAAAGCAAATGAAATTTTGGCATTTATAGGAAAAGGATTTGAGCATAAAGGTAAGGAACTATACATGGCATTGGTAAGACCGCACCTCGAGTATTGTGCACACTTTTGGTCCCCTTATTTGAGGAAAGTTGCAGTGGCATTGGAGGCAGTTCAGAGGAGGTTCATTCGATTGATTCAAGAAATGAGGAGTTTGTCTTATGAAGAGAGATTGAGCAGTTTAGGCTTATACTCTCTAAATTGAGGTATGTCAGATGATAAAAGGTATGGATAAAGTAGACGTGGAGCTGATGCTTCCGCTTGTGGGACATTCTAAAATGAGAGATCATAATCTTAGAATAAAAGGTAGTAAATTTAAATCAGATCTGAGAGAAAATTACTTCTCCCAAAGGGTTGTGAATCTGTGAAATTCGCTACCCCAGAGTGGGGTGGATGCAGGGACAGTGAGTAAATTTAAGGAGGAGTTAGACATTTTTAATTGGTAATGGGTCAAAGGGTTATGGAGAACGAGCAGGACGGTGGAATTGAGGCCATGATAAAATCACAGTGAGGGTGTTAGGCTCGGGAGGCTAAATTGCCTACTCCTGCTCCTAGGTCATATGGTCTAAGGAGGAGATGTTCTGGCTAATTTCACAATCGAGCTCTTGGTCTGTATCGTTGTAAGTAGCAGATGAGGAACATATCAGCATAATAGAATGGTGGAGCAGGCTCGATGGGCCGAATGGCCTAATTCTGCTCCTATATCTTATGAACGTCTGAACAAAAAAAACTTTCTGTAAGTTAACAGGGAAATAACTCTTAATCTCATATACCTGCATTATGGCCATATCTCTTTACCCTTATTTCTTTGCAATCCAACACTGGAGCAGCTGTATCAGTTCAACCTTCTACAAACTATGGCATTGAGTGTAAGACCTCCACAAATCATCAAAGTCTTCGCGTACAGAGAGTTGTCATCATCAAATTCTGTACCACAGTGAAACCCAGACTGCATCACAAAAGCACAAGAGAAATTCCATCAACAGTGCTTCTACCAGTATTGTGTATAGTTTTGGTATCGGGTCCTCCAGATTCAATGGGAGGACCATCGAACAAATGCTAGAGTGCTTTTTGAATCCAGTTCCACAAACAGTCGTGGCCAAACTTCTGTAAAATAAATGTTGATGGACTGGACACATTGGGCGGGGTTCTCCGTAGCCTGACGCCGAAATAGTGAACAGCGATTGGGCGGAGAATGGCTTCCGACCTAGGAATCGGGGCAGGCGCCAATTTGACACTGCTTCGCGATGCTCCGCACCCTCCAAAGTGTCACCACCGGGATGGACGTAGTCCAGCACGGCCGGCGCCATGTTTCCTTGCGCGACCGGTGGGGGCGCAGACGTGCACGTCTGCAGCTTGTCAGCCAGGCACAGGTGCGGCCCAGGACCCATGCGATCCACGGGTGTTTCACAAGGCCCTGCTGCTGGCCCCTCACCAGTACCTGGAATCGATGAGGTATACGTCAATTTTCCCGTCGTGGAACACCACCGATTCTCTGTTGGCGCCGGCACTTAGTCTCAGAAACGGAGACTCCAGCCCATTGTGTCTGGATGGCCATAAATAGTCTTCCCCACCAGGTCCTGTTCTCTCAACTCTTAACTGGCCAATATTACAGGTGAGGACGAAGAAAAGGGCAGCAGCTTCAACATCAATCACTGGGAGGAGTTTGCTACCAATCATTCAAAGGAACAACAACGTGCTATCAAGCTAATCACATTTTGAGTCACAATGTCTTAATGATGAGGCAGAGAAGGAAAGAAAAGGAAACAAATTCTGCACCACTGATTCCACTACCTTGTGGGACATCCTTCCTCATTTGTCTAAAGATCTCTGGGTCAAGAATTAGCCTGTTCAATCACATGAACACTCATGGCAAAAACACTCGACCCTCAGTAGACGTTACCCGGGACCCGGGTTCAATTCCCGGCTTGGGTCACTGTCTGTGCGGATTGCACGTTCTCCCCATGTCTGTGTGGGTTTCTTCTGGGTGCTCCGGTTTCCTCCCACAAATCCCGAAAGACGTGCTTATTCGGTGAATTGGATATTCTGAATTCTCCCACCATGTAACCGAACAGACATCGAATGTGGCGACTAGGGGATTTTCACAGTAACTTCATTGCAGTGTTAATGTAAGCCCACTTGTGACACTAAAGATTATTATCATGATTATAAATTGAGGGACAGTCAATGACGATGACCAATTTATTCCATAAGTATGGGAAATACCCTGAACTAAGAGTTAGAAAATAGAAAATAAAAGCAGACACAAAGTACATTCATCAAATTAAAAGCTGTACGTGCAAGTCACCTTGTGGATTTTTTTAAATTCAAAGTTATCCATCTCAACACAAAATTCAAAAAGGAACTTATCTCCTTGACTGTTTCAATGAACACAAGAGAATAGCAGAACTTGTAGCATTGTTTTGAATTGCGCACCTTTTCCTTCACTGCATAAATTAATGGCTGCTTTAATTCTGTTGGAAGGAGGAAGATGCATCATTTGTCCCTTGTGCCTATGTCATGCCACATCTGCAAACTGGTTGCACTCATTTACGCACTTTACGCACAGAGCCAGAGTATCTGTGATGCCATTGTTTCCAGCTTTCTTTTGGAGATTGCCACCAATTGCAGAAGAGTCTGTTATCAAAGGGGCCCCCATGCAAAAACAATTCAAAATTAACAATTCCTGACTGACATTAATGAGTCTGTAGTACATTATGGTAGCTGAACGCAGGAGGAATTTTTTGTAAACACCTCTGTCATGCCTAGGAATGGCCTGTCATATTCATAACTTTGCACATGGACTGAGCTTTCATGGAAACTTCTGGAACTATATTATATTTATTTAAAATGAACACTGATGAACTGTTAAAATGACTGCTAAGAGGTAGGTCAGGTGATCCTTGTTTATTTAATACAGTCTACCAAGTTTCTAGAATGTACCGAAATAAAAAAGACATTGGTGGGTTACTCCACCTGTCCTGGAATGGAGGTAACAAAATGAATGATACCTCTGGAACCTGCTGTAGTTCTGAGCTTACTCAAAATGCAGAGTCAATAGACTCCTTTATTCTATGTCTCCATGTTTACTATTCAATAAAGGAAAGCTGACAGCACCAGTTGAGTGTGATACACCAACATCTGTCTTCTCATGTATATTAATGGCCTTTTTGTTTTAGTAATTCTGGGCGGGCAGTGGCCATGTGGCTGACATTCTCATCTGAGCCTGAGATCCGAAATTATCCCAAGACCCAGAGACAGCAGGGCAGATTGCAGAAGAACACCAACAAGACAACAGCTTTCGAGAAAGGCTATGCCATCTTTGCCTTTCAGAACAGTCAGTCATCAGCCAGTCTGAGAACCAGACTCTGAAACTAGCTGCAAAGTAGTTACTTGCTCCAGTTTCAAAGTTTAGGGCAGCACGGTAGCATAGTGATTAGCACAATTGCTTCACAGCTCCAGGGTCCCAGGTTCGATTCCCGGCTTGGGTCACTGTCTGTGCGGAGTCTGCACGTTCTCCCCGTGTGTGCGTGGGTTTCCTCCGGGTGCTCCGGTTTCCTCCCACAGTCCAAAGATGTGCAGGTTAGGTGGATTGGCCATGATAAATTGCCCTTAGTGTCCAAAGTTGCCCTTCGTGTTTGGTGGGGTTAATGGGTTATGGGGATAGGGTGGAGGTGTGCGGTTGGGTAGGGTGCTCTTTCAAAGAGCCGGTGCAGACTCGATGGGCCGAATGGCCTCCTTCTGCACTGTAAATTCTATGATTCTATGATTCTATGATTCACCTGAGAACCAACCTCCAAGCTTTTGGATTCGAAGAAACCTCGCAACTTGCTGTGAATTCTTCACTTTATAATCTGAAGCATGGGAAATCGGAATGAATTAACTGAAATCTTAAAATTACACAATTTGTGTCTGTATCATGTGTGTGTGTGTCTGTGATAGAATCCCTACAGTGCAGAAGGAGACCATTCGGCCAATCCAGTGTGTCCGACAATATAGGATACGTGTGTGTGAAAATTAACGGACGGGATTCTTCATTAGCCAACATCGAAATCGGGAAAGGCGATTGGGCAGAGAATTGCGCGACGCTGAAATCGGGGCAGGTGCCGATTTGAAGCCAAATTGCAATGCTCCAGCACCTTGACAGCAGCGTCAATGCTTTCTGGAACGCACATACAGTAGACACCGTTTGCATATCATTAGCAAACCTGAGCCGGTATTCTCCAGGTTCTCCGTGATTCTCCGCCTCAGATGGGCCAAGTTCCCGACAGCGTGGTCCACATGTGCTTTTAAAAATTGTGAAACCAGTGTGGGGGCTGCTGAGGGAGAGAGAGGGGGTACAGAAAGTGGCCAACATCGCCATAGTTTGCTGACAGTTGTGCCGTTGGCCGGCGGGCTTCTGGCAGGGCCGGGGGAAGTAGCTGGGTGGGCCAGGAGGTGGGCTGTGAGATTGGGGTGGACGGACATGGAACACCATTGCCGCAGCCGGCAAGGCAGCCATGCAGCTGCGCACACCGCTAACAGCCCACTTTGAACTTAGTGCCATGGGACGTTTTGGTGTCCCCCCCGGCATCCCCATGTGTGCCCTCTGACCCCAGCCAACCCATCAGCTGTATGGGCACTCCAGCACAACTGGTGCCATCTTGTTGGCTGGGATATGTGTGTGTGGGATGGGGGAGTGTAAAGTGTAAGTGCGGCTCCAGCTTGTCAGCCTCCCGAGTGTCGATCATAGACCCGGCGAATCCCACACCGTTTATCATTAGAATTCATTGTGTTCCACGCGGTACTGGAGCTAGCCCTTCAAGATAGCGGAATCGGTCCAGGAGCAGCACGGGTTTTCCTGTCGTAAAAGTCCACGGATTATGCATTGGCATCAACGCTTAGTCTCGGAAACGCAGAATTCCATCCAACCTCTTTATCTTAAACTCATGAAAGCTTGCTGCTTTATTATTTAATTGGAACACACATTCCATAGGTTAAAAAGGCACACCTCTTTTCATAAAAAACATACTGATTATAGGCAATAAGAAAGCAAATACATTCAGCCTGAGACATTTCCCTCTTCTCAACAATGTGCCAACAATAGAGGTTTTGTGATAACCAATAAAAAACACTAATTGTTACTGGGAGGGAATACGAAGAAGGCTTATTTACATGATGCTTTTAAAAGGCAAGGGATTGTTAAATATAAAATTAATTATGTTTCTGTTTCTCTCCTCCTATTTATCACTGTCATCCTAGGATTCATCCAGTTCTCCTTGACTCAATCTTAAAATTTGATAATGGGTGGGACTTTCCACAATACCGCTGCATGCTTTGTGGCGGCGGGAGGCTGCCTGACATTGGCCGGTGTTGAGATCTTCTGGTCCTGCTGTTTTCAGGGGGTTTCCCGTTGAATGCACCCCTCGTGCCGTGAAAGCCGCGGCGGGGGTGGAAAGTCCCGCCGGGGTGAACGGCCAGAATGTTCTGGACAACAGCAGCTCAACTTCACTATGAAATCTCGCAAATATAAATCCCCAAGTGTCTTTTCACTAACCGGTATGAACTTTAGATTGTTGAATAATCCATTTCATACGAACTTTCAGTGATTAACTGCACACTGCCTTGCTAAGTAACGGCATCACTTATTGACTCATTGGTATCTTCGTCACATCACCATATCGTTGGCTGGCTGTTTTATCATTAACATCCTTTGCTGGTATGCAAATAAATGAATAATTCAACTCAACAAAAACAGCATTTGAACTCTATAATGCTGAATATTTTAAAGATTTTGCCCCGGGTGCACCATCACAGTAATAATCTAATAGCTTTGGTCAGACGAGTTATAAACTAGCAGTCACCCAAAGCATTTGGTTAAGTTACCGCCTTATAATCACCTCCTGGTATCTATTAATGCTTGATACAACTGATACAATTCAATTGATTTGTCCTCATAACATTGTAAACTGGAAGAGTGGCAGCATAAGTCCTACACTGAGGTATTATAGGGACATAGAGAACTGCAAAACACCAGCACTCTTTCTGATCAATCTGTCACCTGAGGAAAGCTCTTGAATCTTTTTTTTACTACTTTTATACCAAGCATGAAACTTGATGGTGTAAATTAAGTTGAGAGGCATCAATGCATGATGTAAAAAAAAAAACATAGATCTCTTCCAGTTCAATTTGCTTTGGCTTTCTGGATAACCCTCGTCCAAAAATCAGAGGGTTATTGATTCAAACTCAACTATAGCAAACTTCATTACAAAACACCAGCTGATATCTCGGAGGAGCATTAAGGGAATGCTGCATGGTTGAAAGTGCCTTTTTTTTTTGGAAGGGGCATCAAACCATCTGCCATGATCCAGAGACCTAACCATTCCCTGCAGTTTATAACCAACATTAGTGTAATATATTTTCATATTCAAAACAATAGGATTCAACTTCCCAGTTTTAAATTGTTATGGCACAGGCTTGAGGGCCAAAGGGCCTGTTCCTGTGCTGTGCTGTTCTTTGTTGTGCATCCATAAATAAATATAATCTGGAATTCCAGTGGAGTAGTTGTCGCACATTTGATGGCTCCCACTCAAGGTGGATTTTTCGGTCCTTCACCACCTATATGGGTTTTGTTTTGAGGGCAAAAGGTGTGAGAGTGCCCTGGAAAGGTAATACTCTACTAGTGAGGCTGGTGTATGGATCAGCGGGCGAGAAGTGACACGAGAAAGAGAGAGCAGCTGGAGCAAGAAGGTTTTTGTGGTGTGCTACAAGTGAAGATGGTAGAGAGCAAGGGCATAGCACTGCCTGTTCAGTGGTCTACGGAGCAGCTAGTGGAACTTTTGAACAACAAATTCCAGCAGGAGAGGAAAGAGGATTTGACCACGGTGGTGCAGTGGCTTAGCTGCGATTGAAAAAGTGGAGCAGAGGCAGGAGGCTCAGGGCCTGATGATCCAAAAGGTGGAGGAGGCGGTGGGGGAGCATGAGGAGCGCCTGGCCTTGCTGGAGATGGAATTGGGGATGGTGTTGGACAGCAAGAAGGGAGCGGAGAGTAATTGGAGGACCTTGATAACTGCTCCATGAGGCAAGATCGGAGGGATGTCTCAGGGCATCGAGGGTCCGGAAGCCAGCAAGTATGTGGCGAGCATGCTGGAGAGGTTAATAGGGGAGGAGGCCATTAACCAGTCCCTCGAGGTGGATTGGGCACACTGGGCGCTGAGGAGGAAGCCGTAGGTGGGGGAGCCGCCAAGGGCAATGGTGAGGCTAAATTGATTTTTGGACAAGGAAAAAATTCTGAAATGGGTGGGGGACACCAAGAAATGCACCTGGGAAGGGAGTGAGCTGTGAGTATACCAGGAACTTGATGCGGAGCTGGCGAAGAGGAGGGCTGGATTCAACCAATAAAGGCCCTGGAAGGTCCTTTGGAAGATGAGAAGGGAGATTTAATAATAGGTGACGGGGAAATGGCTGAGGAGCTGAACAGGTTTTTTGGGTCAGTCTTCACAGTGGAGGACACAAATAACATGCCAGTGACTGATGGAAATAAAGATATGATAGGTGAGGACCTTGAGATGATTGTAATCACTAAGGAGGCAGTATTGGGCAAGCTACTGGGGCTAAAGGTAGACAAGTCTCCTGGCCCTGATGGGATGAATCCCAGAGTGTTAAAAGAGATGGCTAGGGAAATTGTAAACGCACTAGTGTTAATTTATCAAAATTCACTAGACTCTGGGGTGGTCCCAGAGGATTGGAAAGTAGCAAACGTGACACCACTGTTTAAAAAAGGAGGTCGGCAGAAAGCGGGTAATTATAGGCCGGTAAGCTTAACTTCGGTTGTAGGGAAAATGCTGGAATCTATCATTAAGGAGGAAATAGCGGGGCACCTGGAGGAAAATTGTCCCATTGGGCAGATGCAGCATGGGCTCACAAAGGGTAGGTCGTGTCTGACTAATTTGGTAGAATTTTTTGAGGACGTTACCAGTGCAGTAGATAACGGGTGCCACACAAAAGGTTGCTGCATAAACTAAAGATGCATGGCATTGAGGGTAAAGTGGTAGCATGGGTAGAGGATTGGTTAACTAACAGAAAGCAGAGAGTGGGGATCAATGGGTGTTTCTCTGGTTGGCAACCTGTAACTAGTGGGGTCCCTCAAGGATCAGTGTTGGGCCCGCAGTTGTTCACAATTTACATAGACGATTTGGAGTTGGGGATCAAGTGCAATGTGTCAAAGTTTGCAGACGACACTAAGATGAGTGGTAAAGCAAAAAGTGCAGAGGATACCGGAAGCCTGCAGAAGGATTGGAATAGGTTAGATGAATGGGCTAGGGTGTGGCAGATGGAATTCAATGTTGCCAAGTGTGAGGCTATCCATTTTGGGAGGAATAACAGCAGAATGGATTATTATTTAAACGGTAAGATGTTAAAACATGCTGCTGTGCAGAGGGACCTGGGTGTGCTGGTGCACGAGTCGCAAAAAGTTGGTGTGCAGGTGCAACAGGTGATTATGAAGGCTAATCGAGTTTTGTCTTTCATTGCTAGAGGGATGGAGTTCAAGACTAGTGAGGTTATGCTGCAATTGTTGGTGAGGCCGCATCTGGAGTATTGTGTTCAGTTTTGGTCTCCTTACCTGAGAAAGGACATATTGGCACTGGAGGGAGTGCAGAGGAGATTCACTAGGTTGATCCCAGAGTTGAGGGGATTAGATTATGACGAGAGGTTGAGTAAACTGGGACTGTACTCATTGGAGTTTAGAAGGATGCGCGGGGATCTTATTGAGACATATAAAATTATGAAAGGAATAGATAGGATAGATGCGGGCAGGTTGTTTCCACTGGTCGGGGAAAGCAGAACTAGGGGGCATAGCCTCAAAATAAGGGAGGTAGATTTCGGACGGAGTGTAGGAGGAACTTCTTCACCCAAAGGGTTGTGAATCTCTGGAATTCCTTGCCCAGTGAAGCAGTTGAGGCTCCTTTAAACGTTTTTAAGAAAAAGATAGATGCCTTTCTAAAGAATAAAGGGATTTGGGGATATGGTGTACGGGCCGGAGAGTGGAGCTGAGTCCACAAAGATCAGCCATGATCTCATTAAATGGCGGAGCAGGCTCAAGGGGCCAGATGGCCTACTCCTGTGCCTAGTTCTTATGTTCTTAAGGCTGTCCTCTTTAAGAAGGAGGTGAAGTTCTGGGTTTTGTACCCTGCCCGCTTGTGGGTGACACATCAGAAGCAAGAGTTTTATTTTGACTTTCCAGAGGAAGCGATGGACTTTGAGGCACCATGGACTGGGAGAAGTCTGAGGACATTAAATTTTGGTGAGGAGCTTTGTGTTCATTGTAAAGTGTATGGGGTGGACAGTTTGGGGTGGGTTTTGAAGGGGGAGCAGTGATGGTGAATGTGCTTTTTGCTTCTCCTTGTTGTTCGTAGTTCGGAGGAAGGAGCAGAGGGATGGGCTGGAGGGGTGATGGGAAGTCAGACGCCTTGGGCGGGAGCCATCATGTTAGCTGGACGAGTTAGTTAACTGGAGTGAAGTCGGGGGTTGCCAGGTTTACCGGGGAGGGGATGGGGTTAGTTTGTTTCAGGGTATAGTTGAGGGCAGGGTTGCTAACATTGGTGTGGCACAGGTGGGAAGGGAAAGATGGCAGTGGACATCCGATGGCGGGCCTGTGAGGGGTGCGTGACGCGGGCCGGGAGCTGGCTCAAAACGGGGTATGGCGGGTAGGGGGGTGGGGAGCTCACCCGACCAGGCTGGTCACGTGGAATGTTAGAGGGATGAATGTACCGGTTAAACGGTCACGAGTGTTCACGCATGTGAGGAGTCTGAAGGCGGACGTTGAGTTTTTGGAGATGCACCTGCAGTTGGGGGATCAGAGGAGGTGGAGGAAGGGATGGATGAGGCAGGTGTTAGTTAATAAGAGAGTGGGTTTTGAGGGGGGGGGAGGTAGGTGATGGTCAGTGGGAAGTTGGAGGGGATGCCGGTACTCCTGGTAAACGTTTATGCCCCGAATTGGGATGACGTGGATTTATGAGGTGGGTGTTGGAGAATATTCCAGACCTGGACACGCATCAGCTGATCTTGGTGGATTTCAATATGGTCCTGGACCCTGGTCTGGACCGGTCGATCCCTGAGTCATCGAGGGTGTTGGCGGAGGCTAGGAGTTGAGGGAGTTCATGGAGCGCATGGTGGAGCAGACCTGTGGAGGTCTGGGATGCCGAGGATAAAGGAGTTTTCATACTTCTCCCATGTGCACTGGGTGTGCACCCGGATTGATTTTTTGTGATGGACAAGATGCTGCTGACGGGGGTGGCTGACAATCCGCATTAGGTGGACTTGTGGGTGGCTCAGGTGAAGGCCCAACGGCCGCAGTGGAGGTTGGATATGAGGCTGTTGGCAGATGAGGGGTGTGCGCAAGCTGGTGAGGACTGCTATTGCGGCTATGTGGAGTTGCATGACGCGGGGGAGGTCACAGCCGCGACGCTGTAGGAAGCACTCAAGGCGGTAGTCGAGGGGGAATTAATTTTGATTTGGGCGCACAGAGAGAAGGTGGAGTGGGAGGAGAGGGCAAGGCAGATTGATGAGATTCTGAGGCTGGACCGGAAGTACTCGGTGGTGCCGGAGGAGAGGTTGTTAAAGGAGAGACAGAGGCTCCAGATGGAGTTTGGGGTAAGTGTCTAGAGGGAAGGCAGTGGGACAGTTGCAGAGGGGCAGCATATGAGTACATGGAGAAGGCGAATAGGATGCTGGCCGACTAGTTGAGGAAGCAGGCAGCGGGGATGGAGATCGGTGGGGTGAGGTGGTGACAGACCCAGAGGAGGCGAATAGGGCATTTGGTAGGAGGCTGTGTGAGTTGGAGCCCCCGGGGGAAGAGGGGATGTAATGGTTCCTGGATGTGTTGGTGTTCCCCAAGGTGGAGGAGGAGTGGGTTCAGGGCCTGGGGCTCCAGTTGGGCTGACAGAGGTGATGGATGGCATGGGGGCGATGCAGGCAGGAATGGTCCCGGAGCCGAACGGGTTCCCAACAGAGTTTCATAAGACGTTTTGGGCGGACTGGGCCCACTACTGGTGAAGACATATAATGAGGCAAGGGAGAGGCCGAAGGTGCTTGCCTCGCAAATTGAGGACTGTGTGCCAGGGGTGATAGGGAAGGCAGTTGTTGGTGAATGTGCAGAGATTACTTAATGTGATTATGATACCCTTGGAGGGGCAGGAGGTGGAGGTGGTGGTGGCGGTGATGGATACGGGGAAGGCTTTTGTACAGCTGCAACATGACCTCATGGCTCCGAAACTCAATCCCTCTACCAATAAAAGCTAACACACCGTACGCCTTCTTAACAACCCTCTCAACCTGGGTGGCAACTTTCAGGGATCTATGTACATGGACACCCAGATCTCTCTGCTTATCCACACTACCAAGAATCTTACCCTTTGCCCAGTACTCTGTCTTCCTGTTATTCCTTCCAAAATGAATGACCTCAGATTTTTCTGCATTAAACTCCATTTGCCACCTCTCAGCCCAGCTCTGCAGCTTATCTATGTCCCTCTGTAACGTGTTACATCCTTCCGCACTGTCCACAACTCCACCGACTTTAGTGTCATCGGCAAATTTACTCACCCATCCTTCTACACCATGCTCCAGGTCATTTATAAAAATGACAAACAGCAGTGGCCCCAAAACAGATCCTTATGGTACACCACTAGTAACTGGACTCCAGGCTGAACATTTCCCATCAACCACCACCCTGTGTCTTCTTCCAGCTAGCCAATTCCTGATCCAAACTGCTAAATCACCCTGAATCCCATGCCTCTGTATTTTCTGCAATAGCCTACCGTAGGGAACCTTATCAAACGCTTTATTGAAATCCATATACAACACATCATCTGCATTACCCTCGTCCACCTGTTTGGTCACCTTCTCAAAGAACTCAATGAGGTTTGTGAGGCACGACCTACCCTTCACAAAACCGTGTTGACTATCTCTAATTAAATTATTCCTTTCCAGATGAGTATACGTCCTATCTCTTATAAACCTTTCCAAGACTTTGCCCACAACAGAAGTAAGGCTCACTGGTCTATAGTTACCAAGGTTGTCTCTACTCCCCTTCTTGAACAAGGGGACAACATTTGCTATCCTCCAGTCTTCTGGCACTATTCCTGTAGACAAAGATGACTTAAAGATCAAAGCCAAAGGCTCAGCAATCTCCTCCCTAGCTTCCCATAGAATCCTAGGATAAATCCCATCCGGCCCAGGGGACTTATCTATTTTCACACTTTCCAGAATTGCTAACACCTCCTCCTTATGAACCTCAAGCCCTTCTAGTCTAGTAGCCTGAATCTCAGTATTCTCCTCGACATTGTCTTTTTCCTGTGTGAATACTGACGAAAAATATTCATTTAGCACCTCTCCTATCTCCTCGGACTCCACGCACAACTTCCCACTACTGTCCTTGACTGGCCCCACTCTTACCCGAGTCATTCTTTTATTCCTGACATATCTATAGAAAGCTTTAGGGTTATCCTTGATCCTGCCTGCCAAATCGGTGTTACCGATCAATGCCAGAGGGCAGGAAAAGATATTAGGGGAGTTGCCGTTTAGGGTGGTGGTGACGAGCTTTACATCCTTAGTTATCCAGGTGGCGCCGAGTTGAGCCCAGCTACATAGATTGAATTGGGCTCCATTGGTGGAAGGTCTGAAGGCAGATTTTAAGAGGTGGTATGGTTTGCCGCTATCGCTGGCTGGGCTTGTGCAGACACTGAAAATGACGGTGGAGTCCAGGGGTCGGATTCTCCAATAATGGGGCTAAGTGTTGCCGCCGTCGTAAACGCCGGAGCGTTTTACGACGGCGTTATCTGACCGCTAGTAGCAGCGGTCCCCCAACCCACATCGGCCAGCACGGCACTGGAGCGATTCACGCAGCTCCAGCTGCCGATACGTGCCCCAGCACGGCTGGCGCGGGTCCGCACATGTGCGTGGGTTGCCGTCTCCGCGCCGGCCCCCTCGCAACATGGCGGAGCCCTACAGGGGCCCGTCGCGGAGAAACATAGCCCCCCCCCAGAATTTGCCCGCCTGCCGATCAGTAGCCCCCGATCGCGGACCTGCCACCGTGGTGGCCCCCTGCCAGAGTAGGATGCCCCCTCCCCCCCTACCAGGAAGGCCCCCGTAGTCAGAATGCTGAGGTCCCGCCAGGTAGGACCACACGCGAACGAAGACGGCGGGACTCACCCGAACCCGGCGGGCACACGGCCCGTTGAGCGCGGAGAATCGCTGGGTGGGCCACGTTCAGTGCCCTCGACCGACGCCGCAGCGACTGCGCCGGCGCCATTGGCGACCGGGGAATCGGCGGCACAGCGTCGCGGGATTCGTGCACCCCCCCCCAGCCGATTTTCCGACCCAGCGGGGGATCGGAGAATCCCACCCCAGGTTTCTGTTAGTGTTCCAGAACCTCCTCATCTTTGTCCCCAAGTCTTTTTTCTTTAGGAAGGTCAATGGGATAAATTTGGGGGTTATGTGGGTGAGTGAGGCCTCGTGGGTGAGGCAGGTGTTTTTGGAATGGGGGCGAGGGGGGTGGGGAGGGACGAAGCTGGCGTTGCCAAATTTGATAAACCATTGGTTTGTGCGAGCGGGGCTGGAGTTGAGGTTCCGGGGGTGGCGGCAGGTGGGGATCGAGTATTTTAGAGACTTTTTACAGGGATAAATTCGCGGGGCTGTAGGAGTTGTATGAGTTGCCCAAGGGGAATGGCTTCAGGTACCTGCAGGTAAGGGATTTCGTGAGGAGAGAGGTACCATCCTTCCCTCTGGTGATGCAGCATAAGCTGGGGCTTTTTTGGAAAAACATTTTATTGAGGCATTTCTATATATACATCAAGCACAGCCATAAATAAAAAAGCAAGAAAACAAGAATATAAACAATCAAAACACATAAATGTCTAACACCCCACACGATAAGCTGTTATCAGAAGACGAAATAGGGGAGGAAAAGTTATAAGGAATTGATGAAAAGGGAGGACGTTCAGGTGGAGGATATTAAGCACAAGTGGAAGGAGGAGCTTGGTGGGGATGTGCGGCCCTGGGCGTGGGCAGAGGCCTTGCAGGGGGTCTCGTTGTGTGCAAGGTTAAGCCTCATCCAGTTTACAATGGTGCAAAGGGCACACATGATGGTGGCACGAATGAGCATGTTCTGTGCGGGGGTGGAGGATTGGTGTGTGCGGGGATGCCCGCGAATCACATTCACATGTTCTGGGCGTGTCCAAGACTGAGGGGGTTCTGGTAGGGGTCCTCGGACGTAATGTCCGAGGTGTTGGGTGTGGGGGTAGTTCCATGTATGGAGGTGGCTGTATTTGGTGCATCGGAAGACCTGGGAGTGTGTTGCCGGGGGGGGTGGGGGGGATGTATTGGCCTTTGCCTCCCTGATAGCCCGGTAATGGATTTTGATGGGCTGGCTGGACTCTGAGCCACTGAGGGCAGGGGTGTGGGTGAGCAACCTGGCAGAATTCCTGAGGTTGGAGAAGATTAAGTTCACTCTGCGGGTGTAGATAGAGGGGTTCACCCAGAGGTAGGTACCATTTATTGATTTCTTCAAGGACAATCGAGGGGGGTAAGGGGGTTAAAATGGGGAAGGTGGGCTGTGGTGGGTCGTTACCATCTTGGGGTTTGGAGATCTGGGGTTGTTTGTTGGGTTGATGTGGTGTTCTTCTGATATTCTGTGTATATATGTAAAAAATATGAATTAAAATATTTAAAAAGTACAAACTGATAGCCATTATAAAGACATGGCTGCAGGATGACATAGATTGGAAACTGAATATTAAAGGGTAAAATCACCACAGTCCCGGATGACCATATGCTGTTTTCCCCTTTGACGGGGAGAACTGACTGGTGGTGATTTAACCTGAGGGTCACCACACCTCAGGCGAGGGGCAAGGTTGAGAAGGCAGGGTTTTCGTGAATAACCTCAGCCAGTTCGGGAATTGAACCAGCGCTGTTGGCCTCGTTCTACATCACCTGCCAGCTAACTAAGCTAAACCGGCACTGACTCAGTTTACCCTCAAAGCAGCCTATGGTCACCTGGGACGATGGCAACTTTACTATTGAAGGGTACACAACATGTAGGAAGGACAGGAATCTCGGAAACGGTGGCGGGGTGGCTCTGTTAATTCATGATGGTATCAGGGCTGATCGAAGTTCAAGCAACCATGATATACAGACGGTTTTTGTAGACATGAGAACTGACAAAGGCAAGAAGTCACTTGTGGGAGTGGTGTGCAGGGTCCCTAACAGTAACCATGCCGGCCCCTAACAATAACTAAACAGTAGGACAGGGAATAAAGGAAGTCATAACGGCTGCTTGTCAGAATGGTATAGCGATATGGGAGATTTTAATCGAAAATTAGACTGGGAAAATCAAATGGGTACAGGTAGCCTAGATGAGATAATAGAATGTTTTCGTAATAGTTTCTTGGAACAGCACTTTGTGGCACCAAAGAACTGGCTGTACCTGATCTGGTGTTGTGCAATGAGATAGGATTAATTAATGACCTTATGGACTTCCGGGTGCGGCGATGACCAGCTGAGTCGCACGTTTCGGCAGCTCCTGGTGAAACGGACTTTTGGGCTCTTGATAGGAGCCCCAACGGCAATTTTGACGGCTAAAAACACTGTGCGGTAAACCAGAAGGGAATCCCCCCCTGGATACGGATGAAAAAAGGAGGAGAAAATGTCCGGATTGCAGTGGGTCCTTTAGAACAGCGGCAAGGAAGGCAAGCAAAAACCAAGATGGCGTCGGAAGGTGGCAGTTTAACATGGGGCCCTGATCAACAAGAGTTTTTGAAATGCTGTGTGGAAGAGCTCAAAAAGGAAATGAAGAAAGAGCTGTTGGCCCCGATACTACAGGCGACCGAAGGGCTAAAGGAGGAACAAAAGACCCAGGAGCGGGAGCTTCGGGTCGTGAAGGCAAAGGCAGCCGAGAATGAGGACGACATACAGGGCCTGGTGGTGAAGACGGAGACGCATGAGGCACATCAGAAACGATGTGTGGAAAGGTTGGAGGCATTGGAGAACAAGGCAAGGAGGAACAACCTGAGGATTCTTGGTCTACCTGAAGGTGCGGAGGGAGCGGACGTCGGGGCATATGTGAGCACGATGCTGCACTCGTTAATGGGAGCGGAGGCCCCGGCGGGTCCGTTGGAGGTGGAGGGAGCATACCGAGTGATGGCGCGAGGACCGAGAGGCGGAGAAATTCCCAGAGCCAAAGTGGTGAGATTCCTCCGTTTTAAGGATAGAGAAATGGTCCTTAGATGGGCAAAGAAAACTCGAAGAAGTAAATGGGAGAACGCGGTGATCCGCGTTTATCAAGACTGGAGTGCGGAGGTGGCGAGAAGGAGGGCGAGCTTTAATCGGGCCAAGGCGGTGCTTCATAAAAAGAAGATAAAATTTGGAATGCTGCAACCGGCAAGACTGTGGGTCACATATCGAGGGAGGCACCACTACTTTGAGACGGCGGATGAAGCGGGGACTTTTATTGTGGAAGAAAAACTGGAATGAGCGGGTTATTAAAAAGAACGTTTGAACAAAGTGGTGGGGCGAATGTGGGAGGCGAAGAGGGGGGTTAAAAAGGGGGGAAAGAGGAGTTTTATGTACTAATCCTGCGATGTGGTAACTTTTCTCTCTTCCACAGGTGGTGATGGGGGGAGGAGGGGAGGTGGAGGAGATGGGGCGTTGGCCATTGGGGGCGGGGCCAAGGGAGAAGTGCGGGCTTGGTTCCCGCGCTATGATAATCATGGCGGGAATAGAGAAGCAGGAAGGAGGGGGCGTCGCACGGTGCGAGCCGAGGTCACGGGGGGAAGCCGAGGTCGGCCAGAGTTTGCTGACTTCTGGGAGCAACATGGGGGGAGTAATTACGCGAGCGGGGGATCTAGCGGGGGGGGTGGGAGGGGGGAATTACTGGGTTGCTGCTGCTGGGGAGAGGGGGGAGCTGGTATGGGAGGGGATGGGCGGGGGGGGCACCGCCTGGGGGAGATACAGCTGCGTGGGAACCGGGTGAGGAGCTGGAAAAAGGGGATGGCTAATCGACAAGGGGGGGGGGTAGGAAGCCCCCCAACCCGGCTGATCACGTGGAACGTGAGAGGGCTGAACGGGCCGATAAAGAGGGCATGGGTACTCGCACACCTTAAGAAACTTAAGGCAGATGTGGTTATGTTACAGGAAACGCACCTGAAACTGATAGACCAGGTTAGGCTACGCAAAGGATGGGTGGGGCAGGTGTTCCATTCGGGGCTAGATGCGAAAAACAGGGGGGTGGCTATATTAGTGGGGAAGCGGGTAATGTTCGAGGCAAAGACTATAGTGGCGGATAACGGGGGCAGATACGTGATGGTGAGTGGCAAACTACGGGGGGAGACGGTGGTTTTGGTAAACGTATATGCCCCGAACTGGGATGATGCCCATTTTATGAGGCGGATGCTAGGACGCATTCCGGACCTAGAGATGGGAAAGCTGATAATGGGGGGAGATTTTAATACGGTGTTGGAACCAGGGCTGGATAGGTCGAAGTCCAGGACTGGAAGGAGGCCGGCAGCAGCCAAGGTACTTAAAGATTTTATGGAGCAGATGGGAGGTGTAGACCCGTGGAGATTTAGCAGACCTAGGAGTAAGGAGTTCTCGTTTTTCTCCTATGTCCATAAAGTCTACTCGCGAATAGACTTCTTTGTGCTGGGTAGGGCATTGATCCCGAAGGTGAGGGGAACGGAGTATACGGCTATAGCCATTTCGGATCACGCTCCACACTGGGTAGACTTGGAGATAGGGGAGGAAACAGGAGGGCGCCCACCCTGGAGAATGGACATGGGACTAATGGCAGATGAGGGGGGGTGTCTAAGGTTGAGGGGGTGCATTGAAAAGTACTTGGAACTCAATGATAATGGGGAGGTCCAGGTGGGAGTGGTCTGGGAGGCGTTGAAGGCGGTGGTTAGAGGGGAGCTGATATCAATAAGGGCACATAAAGGGAAGCAGGAGAGTAAGGAACGGGAGCGGTTGCTGCAAGAACTTTTGAGGGTGGACAGACAATATGCGGAAGCACCGGAGGAGGGACTGTACAGGGAAAGGCAAAGGCTACATGTAGAATTTGACTTGCTGACTACGGGCACTGCAGAGGCACAATGGAGGAAGGCACAGGGTGTACAGTACGAATATGGGGAGAAGGCGAGCAGGTTGCTGGCATACCAATTGAGGAAAAGGGGAGCAGCGAGGGAAATAGGGGGAGTGAGGGATGAGGAAGGAGAGATGGAGCGGGGAGCGGAGAGAGTGAATGGAGTGTTCAAGACATTTTATAAAAAATTATATGAAGCTCAACCCCCGGATGGGAGGGAGAGAATGATGGGCTTCTTGGATCGGCTGGAATTTCCCAAGGTGGAAGAGCAGGAAAGGGTGGGACTGGGAGCACAGATCGAGGTAGAAGAAGTGGTGAAAGGAATTAGGAGCATGCAGGCGAGAAAGGCCCCGGGACCGGATGGATTCCCAGTCGAATTCTATAGAAAATATGTGGACTTGCTCGCCCCGGTATTGACGAGGACCTTTAATGAGGCAAAGGAAAGGGGACAACTGCCCCCGACTATGTCTGAAGCAACGATAACGCTTCTCTTAAAGAAGGAAAAGGACCCGCTACAATGCGGGTCCTATAGACCTATTTCCCTCCTAAATGTAGATGCCAAGATCCTGGCCAAGGTAATGGCAATGAGAATAGAGGAATGTGTCCCGGGGGTGGTCCACGAGGACCAAACTGGGTTTGTGAAGGGGAGACAGCTGAACACGAATATACGGAGGCTGTTAGGGGTAATGATGATGGCCCCACCAGAGGGGGAAACGGAGATAGTAGTGGCGATGGATGCCGAGAAAGCATTTGATAGAGTGGAGTGGGATTATTTGTGGGAGGTGTTGAGGAGATTTGGTTTTGGAGAGGGGTATGTTAGATGGGTGCAGCTGTTGTATAGGGCCCCGATGGCGAGCATGGTCACGAATGGACGGGGATCTGCATATTTTCGGCTCCATAGAGGGACAAGGCAGGGATGCCCTCTGTCCCCATTATTGTTTGCACTGGCAATTGAGCCCCTGGTGATAGCGTTGAGGGGTTCCAAGAAGTGGAGGGGAGCACTTAGAGGAGGAGAAGAACACCGGGTATCTATGTATGCGGACGATTTGCTACTATACGTGGCAGACCCGACGGAGGGGATGCCAGAAATAATGCGGATACTTGGGGAGTTTGGGGATTTTTCAGGGTATAAATTGAACATGGGGAAAAGTGAGTTGTTTGTGGTGCATCCAGGGAGCAGAGTAGAGAAATACAGGACCTACCGTTGAGGAAGGTGACAAGGGACTTTCGTTACCTGGGGATCCAGACAGCCAAGAATTGGGGCACACTGCATAGGTTAAATTTAACCCGGTTGGTGGAACAAATGGAGGAGGATTTCAAGAGATGGGATTTGGTATCCCTGTCACTGGCAGGGAAGGTGCAGGCGGTTAAGACGGTGGTCCTCCCGAGATTCCTCTTTGTGTTTCAGTGCCTCCCGGTGGTGATCACGAAGGCTTTTTTTAAAAGGATTGAAAAGAGCATCATGGGTTTTGTGTGGGCCGGGAAGACCCCGAGAGTGAGGAAGGGATTCTTACAGCGTAGCAGGGATAGGGGAGGGGCTGGCACTACCGAGCCTAAGTGAGTATTATTGGGCCGCTAATATTTCAATGGTGAGTAAGTGGATGGGAGAGGAGGCGGGAGCGGCGTGGAAGAGATTAGAGAGGGCGTCCTGTAGGGGGACTAGCCTACAGGCTATGGTGACAGCCCCATTGCCGTTCTCACCGAGGAACTACACCACAAGCCCGGTGGTGGTGGCTACACTGAAGATTTGGGGACAGTGGAGACGGCATAGGGGAAAGACTGGAGCCTTGGGGGGGGTCCCCGATAAGAAACAACCATAGGTTTGCCCCGGGGGGAATGGATGGGGGATATGGAATGTGGCAAAGAGCAGGAATAACGCAACTGAAAGATCTGTTTGTGGATGGGAAGTTCGCGAGTCTGGGAGCGCTGACCGAGAAATATGGGTTGCCCCAAGGGAATGCATTCAGGTATATGCAACTGAGGGATTTTGCGAGGCAACAGGTGAGGGAATTCCCGCAGCTCCCGACACAAGAGGTGCAGGACAGAGTGATCTCAAAGACATGGGTGGGGGATGGTAAGGTGCCAGATATATATATAGGGAAATGAGGGACGAAGGGGAGACTATGGTAGATGAACTAAAAGGGAAATGGGAAGACGAGCTGGGGGAGGAGATCGAGGAGGGGCTGTGGGCAGATGCCCTAAGCAGGGTAAACTCGTCGTCCTCGTGTGCCAGGCTAAGCCTGATTCAGTTTAAGGTATTACACAGGGCGCATATGTCTGGAGCACGGCTCAGTACATTTTTTGGGGTGGAGGATAGGTGTGCGAGGTGCTCGAGAAGCCCAGCGAATCATACCCATATGTTTTGGTCATGCCCGGCACTACAGGGGTTTTGGATGGGGGTGACAAAGGTGCTTTCAAAAGTAGTGGGGGTCCGGGTCGAACCAAGCTGGGGGTTGGCTATATTTGGGGTCGCACAAGAGCCGGGAGTGCAGGAGGCGAGAGAGGCCGATGTTTTGGCCTTTGCGTCCCTAGTAGCCCGGCGCAGGATATTGTTAATGTGGAAAGAAGCCAAGCCCCCGGGGGTGGAGACCTGGATAAATGACATGGCAGGGTTTATAAAGCTAGAGTGGATTAAGTTCGTTCTAAGGGGGTCGGCTCAAGGGTTCACCAGGCGGTGGCAACCGTTCGTCGAATACCTCGCAGAAAGATAGATGGAATGGAAAAAAGAAGGCAGCAGCAGCAGCCCAGGATCGGGGGGGGGGGGGGAGGAGGAACCAGAAGGACTCTCAGGGTTGTTAATATATACTGTATAATATGTATAGGACGTTGCGACAGATAATTATATATTGGACTGTTAAATTATATTTTTGGAGAGTGTTACTTGTGATAAGGCAGTTGCCAATTAGGGTTAATTTTCATTTTTGTTATTTATTATTTATTCATTTTTTGTTTATAAAATAGGTCATTGTTATTTGTGTTGTTATAATATTGTGTAAAGGATGCACAATGTACTGTGTTGGTTGACCAAAAATTTTCAATAAAATATTTATTTAAAAAAATAAATTAATGATCTTATAGTGAAGGCGCCCCTAAGTAGCAGCGTTCATACTATAATGCAATGTTACACTCACTATGAGGGAGGGGTAGTGGGTCCAAGACTAGTTAATTAAACTTGGGTAAGTGCAATTATGGAGACATGAAAGCACAGGTAGCTAAAGTGAATTGGTAAGAGGTGACTTGATTGAGACATATAAGATGCTGAGGGGACGTGACCGGTCGATATGGAAAAGATGTTTCCTCTTGTGGGAGAATCTGGCACTTGAGGCCAATGTTTAAAAATTAGGGGTCACCCATTCAGGGCAGAGGCGAGAAGATTTTTTTTTCTCAGAGGGTTGAGAGTCTTTGGAACTCTCTTCCTCAAAAAGGAGTGGAAGCAGTCTTTGAATATTTTCAAGGCAGAGGAAGGTAGATTCTTAATGAGCAAGGGGATGAAAGGTCGTCAGGGGAAAGGCGGGAATGAGGAGTTGAGGTTTCACTCCGATCTGTCATGATCTGATTGAATGGTGGAATAGGTTTGAAAGACTGAATGACCTACTCCTGCTCCTAATCCGTACGCTCATATGATGCACCCCTAAAGATTTTACTGACTGTGTTTGTATCCTATTTTGTATTTAATTCAATTTACTGTTTGAAATCTACTTTACTGTGAGACTCAAGGCTCAGGCATGAAGAGGCTCAAAGTTCCAGAAAAACATCAGTGGCAAATTTTAATGATTCTGTGTTTCTGCTGAGAATTAATCAAGATTGCGGAAAGATCCAAATAGTGGATGCGGTCTGAGCCATGCTGTCGGCGAGCAGGTTCCTTGAGATTATTGGAGGGTTTTCAGAGTTTATTCGTTGAATCCCTACAGTGCAGAAGGAGGCCATTTGGCTTATCGAGTCTGCACCAATCCTCTGAAAGGGCACCCTACCCACACCAACTTCCCCCACCCTATCCCCATAACCCCACCTAGCTTTCACATCTTTTGGACTCTTGAGGGGTGTAGCACTATCAATTACTCACGAGACGAGAAGAGATTAAGTCAATCAAAGTCTTTATTAAGCAGACTTGTTCCCCAGCAGCTCAGTTACAGAATGCGGCTGCTGGGAGAACGCGGGTTCTTATACTCCGCCTTACTGGGTGGAGCTAGAAGGCGGCAGATCCAATCAGGACCAGTGTCTGTCTACCAATAGCCTCTCGGCATCACAGGCACCGTGCTATCCCTAATACATACCACCACATTCACCCCTTGTTAAAAAAAAACCCGGCGGGGTGGTGGGTCGCATGGTGGTAGGGGTTTACAAAGCTGGTACTGGAATTATCTTAACACGGTGCTATGCATCGATCTCAACGGTGAACTATTTACACTGCCGTTTTCTGGGCTATTGAATTATTTGCAGAGTTTTGCCTTGTCACGCGGATTCCACGAGTCGAGTGGGTGCCCTGGTCGTCCTTGTCGATCGTCTCAGCCCCGGTGGTGGTGCAGGTGCTGGCTCGGGCACTGTCATCTCTGGGAGCATCGCGCTGTTTGTTCCTGTTTCACTACTCCTGGACGGGAGGAGGACGGATCCACCCGGGAAGGGAGCGGCCGTGGGGTGCGCCGGCGGGAGGGAGGGGGTGATTGGTGTTGGGGAGGGGGGTGGTTCCGGCGGGCGCCAGGTCCCGCAGGGAGACCGTGTCCTGTCGGCCGTCGGGGTATGCCACATAGGCGTATTGTGGGTTTGCATGGAGAAGATGAACCCTCTTGACAAACGGGTCCGATTTGTGCACCCGCACATGCTTTCGGAGCAAGATGGGTCCTGGGGCTGCCAGCCAGGTCGGAAGTGACGTTCCGGAGGAGGACTTCCTAGGGAAGACAAGGAGGTGCTCGTGGGGTGTTTGATTAGTTGTGGTACACAGCAGCGACCGGATGGAGTGGAGGGCATCCGGGAGGACTTCCTGCCAATGGGAAACTGGGAGACTTCTGGACCGTAGGGCCAGTAGGACGGTCTTCCAGACCGTACCGTTCTCCCTCTCTACCTGACCGTTTCCCCGGGGGTTATAACTCGTCGTCCTGCTCGAGGCAATGCCCTTGCTCAGCAGGAATTGACAACAGTTCGTTGCTCATGAAGGAGGACCCCCTATTGCTATGGATGTATGCGGGGAAACCGAACAGTGTAAAGATGGTGCAGAGGGCTTTAATGACCGTGGCCGTGGTCATGTCAGGACAGGGGATGGCGAAAGAGAAATGGGAGTATTCGTCCACCACGTTTAGGAAGTATGTGTTGCGGTCGGTGGAGGGGAGGGGGCCTTTGAAATCCAGACTGAGACGCTCAAAGGGTCGGGAAGCCTTTATCAGGTGCGCTCTATCTGGCCTGAAAAAGTGCGGCTTGCACTCTGCGCAGATTTGGCAGTTCCTGGTGGCTGTTCGGACCTCCTCAACAGAGTAGGGGAGGTTGCGGGTCTTCACAAAGTGGTAGAACCGAGTGACTCCCGGGTGGCAGAGGTCCTCGTGGAGGGCTTAGAGACGGTCTACTTGTTGGCACACGTGCTGCGGGATAGGGCATCGGACGGCTCGTTCAGCTTTCCGGGATGATACAAGATCTCATAGTTATAGGTGGAGAGCTCGATCCTCCACCTCAAGATCTAGTCGCTCTTGATTTTGCCCCGCTGTGCATTATCGAACATAAAGGCTACCGACCGTTGGTCAGTGAGGAGAGTGAATCTCCTGCCGGCCAGGTAATGCCTCCAATGCCGCACAGCTTCCACTATGGCTTGGGCTTCCTTTTCCACTGAGGAGTGGCGGATTTCTGAAGCGTGGAGGGTCCGGGAGAAAAAGGCCACGGGTCTGCCCGCTTGGTTGAGAGTGGCCGCCAGAGCTACGTCGGATGCGTCGCTCTCTTCTTGGAAGGGGAGGGACTCGTTGATTGCGTGCATCGTGGCCTTTGCGATATCCGCTTTGATGCGGCTGAAGGTCTGGCGGGCCTCTGTCGACAGGGGGAAGGTAGTGGACTGAATTAACGGGCGGGCCTTGTCCGCGTAGTGGGGGACCCACTGGGCGTAATAAGAGAAGAAGCCCAGGCAGCGTTTCAGGGCTTTGGAGCAGTGGTGAAGGGGGAACTCCATGAGTGGGCGCATGCGTTCAGGGTCGGGGCCTATCACTCCATTACGCACCACGTAGCCAAGAATGGCTAGACGGTCGGTGCTAAACACGCATTTTTCCTCGTTATAGGTGAGGTTCAGTGCGTTAGCGGTCTGGAGGAATTTGCGGAGGTTGGTGTTGTGGTCCTGCTGGTCATGTCCGCAGATAGTTACATTGTCGAGGTATGGGACCGTGGCCCGCAAACCGTGCTGGTCAACCATTCGGTCCATCTCCCGTTGGAAGACCGAGACTCCGTTGGTGACGCCAAATGGGACCCTTAAAAAATGGATGAGCCGCCCGTCTGCCTCGAATGCCGTGTACTTGCGGTCGCTCGGGCGGATGGGGAGCTGATGGTATGCGGACTTAAGGTCCACGGTGGAAAAGACCTTGTATTGTGCAATCCGATTGACCATGTCGGATATGCGGGGGAGAGGGTACGCATCTAGCTGAGTGTACCTATTGATGGTTTGACTATAGTCTACGACCATCCTCTGCTTCTCCCCGGTCTTTACAACTACCACCTGGGCTCTCCAGGGACTATTGCTGGCCTGGATTATGCCTTCCTTCAGCAGCCGCTGGACTTCAGACCGGATAAACGTTCGGTCCTAGGCGCTGTACCGTCTGCTCCTAGTGGCGACGGGTTTGCAATCCGGGGTGAGGTTGGTAAACAAGGAAGGCGGTTCAACCTTGAGGGTCGCGAGGCTGCAGATGGTGAGGGGGGGTATAGGGCTGCCGAATTGGAACGTTAAGCTCTGGAGGTTACATTGGAAATCTAACCCTAGGAGAGTGGGAGCGCAGAGGTGGGGGAGGACATAAAGCTGATAATTCTTAAACTCTCTCCCTTGCACTGTTAGGTTCGCGATGCAGATCCCTTTGATTTCTGCGGAATGGGATCCCGCTGCCAGGAAAATCTTTTGGGTACTCGGATGGATTGAAAGAAAACAGCATCTTACCGTATCCGGATGGATAAAACTTTCCGTGCTCCCAGAGTCGATCAGGCATGGCGTTTCGTACCCGTTCACCAGCACCGTCGTTGTTGCCGTTTGGAGCGTCCGGGGTCGCGACTGGTCCAGGGTCACCGAAGCTAGTCGTGGTTGCTGCATCGGGGCGTTTTCTTCATACCCCGTGGAGCCGTCCATGCTGGGGTCCTTGGCTATCAGCCAAGATGGCGGCGTCCATGGATCGCACGCGGTCGGGGGCGGACAAAATGGCCGCACCCATGGATCGCACGTGTCCGGAGTGTCACAATATGGCGGTGCCCATCCTCCCCACATGGAGTCCAGGATCCAAAATGGCGGCGCCCGTTGGCCGCACATGGATCGTTGGAGAGGTTGAGTCTGCTGTCCCTGTTCTCCTCCGGAGATTACGGCGACCTCCCGGGACTGGCACACCGCCGAATAGTGCCCCTTCTTGCCGCAACTTTTACAGATGGCCGAGCGGGCCGGGAAGCGCTGCCGGGGGTGTTTCGACTGCCCGCAAAAATAGCAGCGGGGCCCCCCTGGGTGGTCTGGTGCTCTGGCCGCGCAGGCTTGCGGGGGGATGGGGGGTGCCGGGGAGTCGGTCGCAGCTGGGGTCCACGGAGCCCAAGGGGCTGCCGCGCGGTCGGGGCCGTAAGCGCGGGCATTTTGTGAGGCCACATCGAGGGAGGCCGCAAGGACCCGTGCCTCCGTGAGCCCTAGTGAGTCTCTCTCCAGCAGTCGCTGGCAGATTTGGGATGAGGTCATACCTGCCACAAAAGCAGCCCTGATTAGGAGCTCCGTATGTTCGTTTACGGTCACCGATGGGCAATTGCAGTTTCCTCCCAATATCAGCAGCGCGCTGTAGAACTCGTCCGGGGATTTGCCGTCTCATCGCGAGCTGGTGGCGTGCATAGACTTGATTTACGGGCCGAATGTAGATTCCTTTCAGCATGGTGAGCGCCGTCGGGAAATCCTCCGCGTCTTCGATGAGCGTGTAGATCTCCGGGCTCACCCTGGAATTCAGGACCTGCATTTTCTGGTCTTCTGTGATCCAGCCGGGGGCCGTTCGGAGGTATCCCTCGAAGCACGCTAGCCAGTGTTTAAATACGGCCGCTGAGTTTGCTGCATGGGGGCTGATTCGCAGACACTCCGGGGCGATCCGGAGCTCCATGGTCTTTTAAGTCTGCTTAATAAATTGTAGCACAATCAATTACTCACGAGACGAGAAGAGATGATGTCAATCAAAGGCTTTATTAAGCAGACTTGTTTCCTAGCAGCTCCGTTACAGAATGCGGCTGCTGGGAGAACCCGGGTTCTTATACTCCGCCTTACTGGGTGGAGCCAGCAGGCGGCAGATCCAATCAGGACCCAGTGTCTGTCTACCAATAGCCTCTCGGCATCACAGGTACCGGACTACCCCTAATACATACCACCACAAGGGGCAATTTAGTGTGGCCAATCCACCTAACTTGCACATCTTTGGACTGTCGGAGAAAACCGCAGTACTTGAAAAAAACCCACGCAGACATGGGGAGAATGTGCAAACTCCACACAGATAGTCACCCATGGCTGGAATTGAACCCGGGTCCTTGGCGCTGTGAGGCAGCAGTGCTAACCATCATGTCACCCTTGTAGCGCAGCAAAGAAGGGTCACAAAAACCAAGATGGGAAATCTCAAGCAATTTATGCAAACCATCAGAACTCTTGAGATTATATTACAACTTTTTAGCTGATGATTATTTATAGATGTAAGCACATCCAAAATAGTGTTTCACTTTCAGGCTGATCCTTCTGATATAAACTTGGCTTCAAATATCAACTCTGAGTTCTTTGTTGTCAACCTGTATACGTGAGGGGTATATATTGAGAAGGTGATTGAGAACACTGTAAGAAGGTGATGTAACCAAAGGGAGTGAAATTTCATAATTCAGATTTTTTTTTTCCCCCTGGAAACTTTTGAAACACGTTTCAGATACAAAGTTGGCAAAACTATTGGAAAAAGACAAAATAATCTCATTAACTAAGGACTTGATCCAGTTAAACTGAACACCCGCATGCCACAGGTATCAGGAAAGCTGTCAACTTTAATCTAAGGAGACAAAATGTTGCCAGATCCAGCAACATGACCGCAGCACTGAAATATGTCCCATGGCAGCTGTCACCATCTTTTCAGATAGGCAGAGGAATGCAGGAAGTTTATAGCCTTGTATTTTTGTACTTATACTTCAGGATTCTGGTCAGAAATGAAAATGAAATGAAAATGAAAATCGCTTATTGTCACAAGTAGGCTTCAAATGAAGTTACTGTGAAAAGCCCCTAGTCGCCACATTCCGGCGCCTGTTCGGGGAGGCTGATACGGGAAGTTTGCTATCTCTTTCAGTTTAGCAAATTTGACAAGACCAATAAACTCATATTAGCCTGGTAGATACCAGATGGCACATACGCACCCATTAAAACAGCCCAACATTCAGTGACCATGGTTACAAGGTGCAACAAATCTTCAGCCATAACTAATCTGTCACTCTTCAGAAGTCAGACCGAAAACCATTCCCATTGCTTAAATTTATAAATTGTCCTTTTTCTCACAGAGGGAGGTGTAGTAGAGGAGATACAGGCACAGGTGGTGATATAAACAAATTTATGATGTCCTTGGAATGCCTGAAGTGTGTATTTTGTGTCCCATGCAAACAGTGTATCAGCCTATGGTGAAGGCCCTTTTGTTACCATTACTCTGATAGAAGCTTGCTTTTCCAGCTGTGTGCTTTCGGAGTCTTCACTGGGAAAGGCGGAGTGATTAGCAGCATTTCCCAAAAGCAATGTAATGTGCAATCTCTCATCTGTTAACATTAAGAGTTGCCTGTGGGGCACCAGACGGAATGTACTGCATGACTTCAGGAATATGCTGCTGGAATATAGACCAATGCCTTGCATCTATAATGCTCTGTCTCAGTAATGCCTGTCTAATCCACTGATGGTGGGCATTGTCTTGTGGCTAGCATTAATGGAATTCAGTGACAGAGTTTGGTCAACTTGTAATTCTTTTCCAAGACTATCTAGCCCTAACTGTGTTCCTTTGTGGTTAATGGTCCCTATATCAGACTTAGTAAGGTCAGGGCATTGTGGAAAAGTCACTCTTATGTTACTCAGTGACTGAATCAGCAAGGCCATTAGTATTGAGATATGTCACAATGTCAAAACAGGGAAGATGGTTAACTACTCCCATTACTACTGGAACCGGAACAGCAGGCCAGAGACTGGGGGAAATAATGAGACTGAGAGCAACATAGCGCAGAGTAAGAGCAGGCAGAGGGAAGCCGCAGGGCTCAGCGGGATTGTAGGTCTAGATTGTGTTTGCTTCAATGCAAGAAGTATATCGGGTAAACCAGATGAAATGAGAACTTGGATTACTGCATGGAGCTATGTTGTAATTACAATACGGAGTCATGGTTAAAGGAGGGTCAGGACTGACAGTTTAACATTCCGGGATATCATTGTTTTAGACAGGACAGAAGGGGAAACAAAAGAGGTAGGGGGTGGCATTGCTGATTAGGGAGCAGATCACTGCTGTGTTGAGGGAGGACGCATTAAGAGGGATCTTGTAGTGAGGCATTATTGGTGGAGCTCAGGAATAAGAAAGATGAAATAACAATATTGAGAGTGTATTATAGACCTCCCAACATCCCGCAGGAGACAGAGGAGCAGTTGTGTAGTCAGATACTAAAAAGGTGTGAAAAAAGCAGGGTAGTTGTGATGGGCGATTTTAACTTCCCCTATATTGATTGGGAATCCTTTACAGCTCGGGGCACGGATGGAGAGCAATTTGCTAGATGTGTCCAGGAGGGCAATCCAACCATAGAGGGGGCCATACTAGATTTGGTATTGGGAATGAGCCAGGCCAGGTGATTGATGTTTCAGTGGGGGAGCATTTGGGGCTTGGTGACCATAATTCCATAAGATTTCAAGTAGTAATGTATAAGGACAAGAATGGCCTACGGGTGAGGGTACTTAATAGGGCGAGGGCCAATTACATCCAAATTAGGAATTGGGGAATGCGGATTGGGAGCAGGTATTTGAGGGAAAATCCACATCTGACGTGGGGAGCTTTTAAAGGCCAGTTGATTGAAGTGCAGGACAGGCAAGTCCCCGCAAAAATGGCAGTATTCAGGAGCCATGGATGACAAGGGAATTTTTAATCTTAGGAAAAAGGAAGCATACGATAAGTCTAGGCATCTAAAAACTGAAAGTAGGAATGAACTTAAACGTGGAATGAGGAGGGCTAAAAGGGACCATGAAATGTCTTTCGCAAACATGGTCAAGGAGAATCCCAAGGCTTTTTATGCATATATTAGGAGCAAGAGGGTAGCAAGAGAAAGAGTAGGCCCACTCAAGGACAATGGAGGGAAGTTATTCGTGGAACCACAGGAAGTGAGTGAAATTCTTAATGAGTACTGTGTATCGGTATTCACCAGGGAGAAGGACATGACGGATGTTGATAACAGGGATAGGTGTGTGAATGCTCTTGAGAACATCAATATATCAAAGGAGGAAGTGTTGAGTATCCTAAATTGCATTAAGGTAGACAAGTCCCCAAGTTACTGTGGGGGGCAAGCGGAGAAATAGCTGAGGCCTTAACAGATATCTTCATGTCCTCTTTGGCCACAGGCGAGGTTCCAGAGGACCGGCGAATAGCCAATGTTGTTCCCTTGTTTAAGAAAGGAAGCAGGGATAATCCAGCAAATGATAGGCCGGTGGACCTTACATCAGTGGTGGGAAAGCTTTTGGAAAAGATACTGAGGGACAGGATATATGAACATTTGGAGGAAAATGGACTAGTTGGTGACGGGCAGCATGGTTTTGTACGGGGAAGGTCATATCTCACCAACTTGATTGAGTTTTTTGAAGAGGTGATAAAGAATATTGATGTGGGAAGGGTTGTGGTTGTAGTTTATATGGACTTTAGTATAGTGTTTGACAAGGTCCCACATGGAAGACTGATACAAAAACTAAAATCACATGGGATTCGGGGTGGGCTGGCTAGATGGATACAGAACTGGCTTGGTTATATTAGATAGAGAGTAATGGTGGAAAGTTGATTTTCAAAATGGAGATCTGTAGCTAGTGGTGTTCCACTGTGATCAGTGCTGGGACCTCTGATGTTTGTAGTATATATAAATCATAGATCATAGAATTTACAGTGCAGAAGGAGGCCATTCGGCCCATCGAGTCTGCACCAGCTCTTGGAAAGAGCACCCTACCAAAGCCCACACCACCACCCTATCCCCATAACCCATTAACCCCACCCAACACTAAGGGCAATTTTGGACACTAAGGGCAATTTATCATGGCCAATCCACCTATCCTGCACATCTTTGGACTGTGGGAGGAAACCGGAGCACCCGGAGGAAACCCACGCAGACACGGGGAGAACGTGCAGACTCCGCACAGACAGTGACCCAAGCCGGAATCGAACCTGGGACCCTGGTGCTGTGAAGCAATTGTGCTAACTACTATGCTACCGTGCTGCCTAATCCAACCATGATCTGGAGGAAAATGTGGATGGTCTGATTAGTAAGTTCGCAGATGACACGTAGACTGGCGGAGTTGCTAATAGTGCCAAGGATTGTCAGGATACAACAGGATATAGATTGGAAACTTGGGCACAGAAAGGCAAATGGAGTTTAATCCGGAAAAATGTGAAGTGATGCATTTTGGAGGTTCAAATCTAGGTATGAATTATACAGTAAATGGCTGTACCCTTAGGAACATTAACATACAGAGGGATCTGGGTGTGCAGGTCCACAGTTCCCTAAAAGTGGCAGCACAGGTGGCCAAGGTGATTAAGAAGGCATATGGCATGCTGGTCTTCATCAGCCAGGGTATTGAGTACAGGAGTTGGGAAATCATGTTGTAGCTATATAAAACCTTGGTAAGGTCACAGTTGGAGTATTGCAGTTCTGGTCACATTATCAGAAGAGAGAGTGCAAAGAAGGTTCACCGGGATGGTTTCGAGGGTGTTGGCTATGAGGAGAGGCTGAATAAACTAGGATTATTTTCACTGGAAAGACGGAGGCTGAGGAGAGAACTGATCGAGGTCTACAAAATTGAGAGGCATAGTGAGGGTGGATAGTCAGAAGCTTTTTCCAATGGTGGAAGTGTCAATTACAAGGGGGCACAGGTTCAAGGTGAGAGGGAGAAAGTTGAAGGGAGATGCGCGGGGTATGTTTTTCACACAGAGTGGTGGGTGGCTGGAACGTGATGCCAGAGGATGTGGTGGAAGCAGGCACATTGGCAACATTTAAAATGCATCTGGATGGTTGCATGAATAGGGAAGAAATAGAGGGATATGTACCAAGTAAAGGCAGAAAGTTTTTTTTTAGTTAGGGCATCATGATAGGCAAAGGCCTGGAAGGCCGAATGGCCTATTCCTGTGCTGTACCTTTCTTTGTTCTTTGTTCACCTCAATCCCTTGTAAGTTGCTTTGAAATATTCTTCTACTAGAGAAGTGTTTTATAGATATAAACTGTTGGTCTCATTCCTGTTTAAAACATAATTTTCTTATCAATTAATCTCTAAGCTTTTCACATACTTTCACTGTTGCCGGATAGATGCCGGTGTTGTAGCTGTAATTGAACAGCATGGCTAAGGGCACTGCTAGTTTGGAACACAAGTAGTACTTCTGTCAAGGTTCTGTTAGCGCCCATGGTCTACATGTTTTCTGTATCCTGTGCCTTCAGCCATTTTGATCTCGTGAGGAGTAATTTGAATTGGCTGACTGGCACCTGCGATGCTGGGGTCCTCTAGAGGAGGCTCTGAAGACAGCTTTGTTCACCTGTTTGATGACCCTTGGAATTTGTAACTGACCCCTTTAATAATCTTCCTGCTGTATGCTCAGGAGTGGCAAAGAAATAGATTTGAAATGTAGACATTGTAAAACTCTGAAGATCAGAAAGATGCAAAGGGTCATATTTTTTGATTGATCATCCTGTCTTCTAGTATATTTCAGCCAGATTCTTGGAATGTCTTTTAAAATCAGCACATCTTTAGAATGCTAGATATGTGCGGCATTAATTACAGAGTTGTGTTGCTAACTTTGGTTGGCTCTTAATTTGTTGCCCGTTGGGTCTTTACTGAATTTGCTCTGTTTCCATATCCTTTGCTTTTGAGTCGCCAGGTATCTTTATGATACCGTCACGAGGTTCAAGTTCAAGTACTGATCAATAACTCAACACACCAATTAGTAAGATTCAAATCAAAACACATTTATTATACACAGTAAATCACTACTCATGCATAAAACTCTACTTTCTAGACTATCTCTATCACTAAAAGGCCTATACTTAGCTTCGGAACTGGCCCACCAGGTCAGGGGAACAAATGGCCTTTCGTTCGATCCTGAGTCTGCGGGATTCAAAAGCTGGTATGGACTGGTAGCTAGGAGCGCCTATCTCGTAGCGAGCGTTGACTGGAGACTTCCTTGGTTGTTGCGGCAGCTAGGCAGTTCACTGTCAAGGGTTGGTTCGCGTTGCTGAGTGACCCTGCCAAGAAGGACGAATTGAACTTGGGGACTCTATAGTCCCCAGGGGCTTCGCATCGTTCGGGGCGGACCCCGTATCTGGTTCCAAGTAATTGGACTACGTTCCGATCACTTGGATCGATTTCTCCAATACTGGAGCCGTTCCCTGATCGCTGGGCGGTTCCTAAATGTCCATTGGCCTTCCTTTGTCTTGGCTCCTGCTGGCGCCGAGGAGTCTGGCTTGGCCTTATTCACCTTAAATGTTTCAATTGTACCCGGGGATCGCTCATTAGTATGCAGATGGCTGTGAGTTTCAGTGCTGTCTGGCCTTTTGCAAGTTCTAATACACAGGAGATTTTGCACTTGCTAGTTTATGCCTGTGTTGACTGAATTTCCCTGTAGTCTTTGCGGATCTCCATTTTAAGTCTGGAAGTGGCCAACCCAGATGGCTACAGTTGGATTGTTGCAATTATATCTGTAACATTCCAGAATGCTTAATTTTAGTCGAATTGCTACCTGAAATAGAGAAAAGATATCGAGCTCCTTTCAAGGGTTCAGCACTTTACAGTCAATTAAGTACTTTTTGAAGTTTGTTCACAGTTGAGATGTATGAAGTGTGACTGCCAATTTGCAGAGAGTAATATCTTACACAAAGCAATGAGGTACTGACCAAGGAAGACTGGGTGTTAAATATTCCTGGGTACAAGGTGTTCAGAAAAGACAGGAAAGGAGGAGGGGTAGCGGAATTGGTTAAGGAGAGCATTCCAGTGTGGGAGAAAGTGGATGTTCCAGAGGATTCTCGGACAGAATCAATTGGACTGGAGCTAAGTACTAAATAGGGTGCAATTACATTGTTTGTGTAGTCTATAAGCCAACTAGTGATGTAGAAGATCAAATGTGCACCGAAATTACAGAGATGCAAACATTATAGAATAGTTATAATGGGGGACTTTAATTATCCGAATGTAGACTGAGACAGTGGCAGTGTAAAGGATGGAGAGGGGCAAATTTTCCTAGATTCTGACCAGGAAAATTTTCTGCAGCTGTATGTCTTACATATGAAGCCAGGGGGCATGGCTGAGGTACTAAATTAATACTTTGCATTCAGCTTTATCAAGGAGGCAGATGCCCCCCAGTACATAACAGACAAGGAAACTCTGTCACTAGAAGTCTGATAAGAAGGAAATGTTGAATAGACTGTTGGTACTTAAAGTTGACAAGGCACAAGGACCATAAGACATAGGAGCGGAAGTAAGGCCATTCAGCCCATCGAGTCCACTCCACCATTCAATCATGGCTGATTTCAACTCCATTTATCCGCTCTCTCTCCATAGCCCTTAATTCCTCGAGAAATGAAGAATTTATCAACTTCTGTCTTAAAGACACTCAACGTCCCGGCCTCCACCGCCCTCTGTGGCAATGAATTCCACAGACCCACCACTCTCTGGCTGAAGAAATTTCTCCTCATCTCTGTTCTAAAGTGACTCCCTTTTATTCTAAGGCTGTGCCCCTGGGTCCTAGTCTCCCCTGCTAATGGAAACAACTTCCCTACGTCCACCCTATCTAAGCCATTCATTATCTTGTAAGTTTCTATTAGATCTCCCCTCAACCTCCTAAACTCCAATGAATATAATCCCAGGATCCTCAGGCGTTCATCGTATGTTAGGCCTACCATTCCTGGGATCATCCATGTGAATCTCCGCTGGATCCGCTCCAGTGCCAGTATGTCCTTCCTGAGGTGTGGGGCCCAAAATTGCTCACAGTATTCTAAATGGGGCCTAACTAATGCTTTATAAAGCTTCAGAAGTACATCCCTGCTTTTATATTCCAAGCCTCTTGAGATAAATGACAACATTGCATTTGCTTTCTTAATTACGGACTCAACCTGCAAGTTTACCTTTAGAGAATCCTGGACTAGGACTCCCAAGTCCCTTTGCACTTCAGCATTATGAATTTTGTCACCGTTTAGAAAATAGTCCATGCCTCTATTCTTTTTTCCAAAGTGCAAGACCTCGCACTTGCCCACGTTGAATTTCATCAGCCATTTCTTGGACCACTCTCCTAAACTGTCTAAATCTTTCTGCAGCCTCCCCACCTCCTCCATACTACCTGCCCCTCACACCTATCTTTGTATCATCGGCAAACTTAGCCAGAATGCCCCCAGTCCCGTCATCTAGATCGTTAATATATAAAGAGAACAGCTGTGGCCCCAACACTGAACCCTGCGGGACACCACTCATCACCGGTTGCCATTCCGAAAAAGAACCTTTTATCCCAACTCTCTGCCTTCTGCCTGACAGCCAATCGTCAATCCATGTTAGTACCTTGCCTCGAATACCATGGGCCTTTATTTTACTCAGCAGTCTCCCGTGAGGCACCTTATCAAAGGCCTTTTGGAAGTCAAGATAGATAACATCCATTGGCTCTCCTTGGTCTAACCTATTTGTTATCTCTTCAAAGAACTCTAACAGGTTTGTCAGGCATGACCTCCCCTTACTAAATCCATGCTGACTTGTCCTAATCCGACCCTACACTTCCAAGAATTTAGAAACCTCATCCTTAACAATGAATTCTAGAATCTTGCCAGCAACCGAGGTTAGGCTAATTGGCCTATAATTTTCCATCTTTTTCCTTGTTCCCTTCTTGAACAGCGATTTTCCAATCCTCTGGGACTTTCCCTGACTCCAGTGACTTTTGAAAGATCATAACTAACGCCTCCACTATTTCTTCAGCTATCTCCTTTAGAACTCTAGGTTGTAGCCCATCTGGGCCCAGAGATTTATAAATGTTTAGACCTCTTAGTTTCTCTAGCACTTTCTCCTTTGTGATGGCTACCATATTCAACTCTGCCCCCTGACTCTCCTGAATTGTTGGGATATTACTCATGTCTTCTACTGTGAAGACTGACGCAAAGTACTTATTTAGTTCCTCAGCTATTGCCTTGTCTCCCATCACTAGATTACCAGCGTCATTTTGGAGCGGCCCAATGTCTACTTTTGCCTCCCGTTTGTTTTTAATGTATTTAAAGAAACTTTTACTATCATTCCTAATGTTACTGACTAGCCTACCTTCATAATTGATCCTCTCTTTCCTTATTTCTCTCTTTGTTATCCTCTGTTTGTTTTTGTAGCCTTCCCAATCTTCTGACTTCCCATTACTCTTTGCCACATTATCGGCTTTCTCTTTTGCTTTGATGCATTCCCTAACTTCCTTTGTCAGCCATGGCTGCCTAATCCCCCCTCTGATAACCTTTCTTTTCTTTGGGATGAACCTCTGTACTGTGTCCTCAATTACTCCCAGAAACTCCTGCCATTGCTGTTCTACTGTCTTTCCCACTAGGCTCTGCTCCCAGTCGATTTTCGTCAGTTCCTCCCTCATGCCCCTGTAGTTACCTTTATTTAACTGTAACACCTTTACATCTGATTCTACCTTCTTTCAAACTGGAGATTGAATTCTACCATATTATGATCACTGCCTCATAAGTGTTCCCTTACTTTAAGATCTTTAATCAAGTCTGGCTCATTACATAACACTAAGTCCAGAATGGCCTGTTCCCTCGTGGGCTCCATCACAAGCTGTTCCAAAAAGCCCTCCTGTAAACATTCAATGAATTCCCTTTCCTTGGGTCCACTGGCAGCATTATTTACCTAGTCCACCTGCATATTGAAGTCCCCCATGATCACTGTGACCTTGCCTTTCTGACATGCACTTTCTATTTCGTGGTGCATTTTGTGCCCCTGGTCCTGACCACTGTTAGGAGGCCTGTACATAACTCCCATTATGTTTTTTTTGCCTTTGTGGTTCCTCAACTCTACCCACACAGACTCCACATCATCTGACCCTATGTCGTTTCGTGCTATTGATTTAATTTCATTCCTAATTAACAAGGTGTGGTGTTGGGTGCACTGGTGCACAGATGAGCCAACACAGTTGTATGTGGTACAACTCTATTTTATTATAACTCTTATAATACAGTTCGTTCTGGATACTCTGCACGTGCTGTCTCCCTGAGTGTGTTTGGCAATAGATGTGTCCTGGTTCTCCTCTGCAGCTAATACTGACCACCGGGGGTCGTGTCCGTGCTTTTATATCTTTCTGTCATTGGTTGTGGTGTTGTGTGTTCTGATTTGTCTGTTGGTGTGTCTATCATGATGTGTGTGTTTGAATATCATGACACAAGGCAACCCCGCCCCCTCTGCCCACCTCTCTGTCTTTTCGATAGGTTGTGAATCACTGGATGTTTAAATGCCAGTCCTGAACCCCCTGCAACCACGTCTCAGTGATGCCTACCACATCATACCTGCCAGTCACAATCTGGGCCACAAGCTCATCTACCTTGTTCCATACACTGTGCTCATTTAAATATAGCACCTTTAATTCTCTATTGACCGTCCCTTTTTGTTTTCTTAGTGTGGTGGACCTTGGTTTACTGAGCCTTTCCATACACTGTGTCAGATTTTGTGGGATGGGGACTATCGTAACCTCTCCTGAGTTCTGTCTTTTCGTGCTTTTTTGTATTCCTAGGCAGCTACGCTTCCCACTGATTATTTCACCTCTTGGTTCCCTGACTTTCCCTCCCCCCCCCCAATCTCTAGTTTCAAGTCCTATTGACCACCCTATTTACTCTTTTCGCCAGAAAACTGGTCCCAGCTCGGTTCAGGTGGAGACCATCCCAACGGTATAGGTCCCCCCTGTCCCAAAACTGATGCCAGTGTCCCATGAAAAGGAACCCCTCTTTCCCACACCACTCTTTCAGCCACGTGTTAACTTCCCTTATTCTTGCCTCCCTATGCCAATTTGCACGTGGCTCGGGCAGTAATCCGGAGATTATGACCCTTGAGGACCTGTTTTTTAATTTGAATCCTAGCTCTTTATAATCTCTAAACAGGTCCTCTTTTATAGACTTGCCTATGTTGTTGGTACCGACATGGACCAAAACAACTGGATCCTCCCCCTCCCTCTCCAGTATCCTTTCAAGCCGGTCAGAGATGTCCCGCACCCTAGCACCGGGCAGGCAACATACCATGCGGGTCTCTTTATCCTGCTCACAAAGGATACTATCTATCCCCCTGATAATAGAATCCCCTACAACTACAACTTGCCTATTTACTCACTCCCATTGAATGGCCTGCTGAACCATGGTGCCTTGGTCAGCTGACTCATCCTTCCTGCAGCCCTGTTCTCCATCCACACAGGGAGCAAGTGCCTCATACCTGTTGCACGGGGTCAAAGGCTGAGGCTCCTGACTTCCTGATTGCTGGTTCCCTTTACCTGCCTGACTTGCAGTCACACCCTGCTGTCCCTGGCCACTGGCAGGATTTAAACTACTTACTCTGACAGGTGTGACTGCCTTCTGAAACACAGTGTCCGGGTAAGTCTCCCCCTCCTGGATGTGCCTCAGTGTTTGAAGCTCATACTCCAGCTCATCAACTCTGAGCCGGAACTCTTCGAGCAGCCAACACTTACTGCAAATGTGGCCGCTGCAGCTCGCAATGGGATCTGCCAGCTCCCACATCAAGCAGCTCAAGCACATCACCTGACCAGCCATCACTAATTAATTAATTAGTTTAATTTAAGTTTACGAATTTAGCTGTGCTTTTTTTAATTTGGGGCAGATTTGCTATCAACCAATCAGATCACAGCTTCCCTCTGACATCACTTTTGGGGGAAAAAACTGGAAAACAGGAAGTTACCGTTAGGTTTTTATACTCACAGAGACTGCTCCTCCTCCGAACGGCTCCCAAAATTAGGCCCAAAGAAAGAGAGAGAACAAAACAGTCGGGAAAAAGCACCTTCTCCCACACTTCACCGAATTACCTCACTGCACCAAATTACCAAGTTTCAAATTCTCACTCTGTCTGTGTCTCACTCACCCAGGCTGTGTCTCTTGACCAGCGCAACGCTTACTGAGTGCGCTTTCTGTCTGTCTTTTATGCAGACTTTAGGATGACTCACACTACTTAAACTTCAAAGAGAAGAATACAATGTGTACCTGTGTGCCCCTTAACAGGCCTCAGGTGACTGCCAGATAACTGCCTCTCAGCAATTAGGATGGGGGCAGCTTCAGCCAATCAGACACTAATCTACACTGCACCTTTAACTGAAAAACAGCACAATTAGATTAACCACTTACCTTTCCTGGTTATCTCACTGCACCAAATTACCAAATTCTCACTCTGTCTGTGTCTCACTCACTCAGGCTGTGTCTCCTTGACCAGCGTAATGCTTCACCAGATGAGATGCGTCCAAGGATATTGAAGGAAGTGAGAATGAAAATTGCAGGGACTCTGGCCATGATCTTCCATTCCCCTCTAGACTCAGGGCAGAGCTCGATGACTGTTCAAGTGCAATTGTTCAAAAAAGGTTGGAAGGATAAGCCTAGCAATTACAGACCTTCAATTCAACATCAGTGGTGGGCAAGCTTCCAGAAACAATTATTCAGGGTAGAAGTAATAGTCACATGGAAAGACCTGGGTTGATTAGGAAGATCCAGCATGGATTTCTAAAGGGAAAATCAGAAGGCATTAGATACAGTGCCACACAATAGACTTTTGAGAAATGTTATAGCTCATGGAATAAATGGGACAATAGCAACATGAATACAAAATTGGCTGAATAATGAGCAGAGAGAAATGATCTATGGATATTTTTCAGGCTAATAATGAGAATCGCTTATTATCACAAGTAGGCTTCAATGAAGTTACTGTGAAAAGCCCCTCGCCGCCACATTCCAGCGCCTGTTCAGGGAGGCCAGTACGGGAATTGAACCCACGCTGCTGACGTTGTTCTGCATTGCAAGCCAGCTGTTTAGCCCACTGTGCTAAACCAGCCCTGTGGGAAAACCTGTAGTCGTGTTCCCTGCCTCTATTGGGATCCTTGCTTTTCCTGATATATGTTAATGATCTGCACCTTCGTGTATAGGGGACAATTTCAAAGTTTGCGATGACACAGAACTTGGAAGCATAGGAAGGCTATTGTTTTCGTAAATTTGTGCCAGGTTTTTAATGAGCTGTGGTTCACCACCTCGCAGAGGAGTCGGGAAACTATGTCTGCATGAGGAGACCTTTTAAAAACTAAGTTCAAAATGTACTCCACATGCCCCCATTGCCAGACCCTATCCATTTACACATCTCCTATGGCCGCTCATGCCTAGCTTTTGCCCTTCCACCCATACCACATGGCTCCTCAGGCCACCTATGCCAAGCTATGGCACATCCATGCCCATTATTGATCCACTGTACATTTTTTAGAGTCAATAAAACTGATAGTATATCATGACATATGTAAAATTAAATCTTCAAATAATTAATTAATTCATAACTTTCTCCTTGTTTGAAAAAGCTAATTTTTCTGCAAGCTAATAAAAGTGTGAATCATCCAGACCCTTTAAGTATCAATGACATGCCATCTATATCTTTGAAACCACCTTACTTGTGTAAACAAACATTGTGAAATTGGCAGCAGAGATTAGAGAACCTGAGCTGTCGATTAAACAATATTTTCTCTGAGTCACAGGTTGTCTTGGTGGTCAACCAATAATCTATAATAAGGCTTGGTTGAGAGCCAAAAAATGATATAGATTTGTGGTCACATGCACTGAGGTACAGTGAAAAATATTGTTCTGTGTACAGTCCAGATAGATTGTTCCATATATGAAAAACATAGGACATATGATAAATATGATTAAGCTTGTTGAAACAGCTGCTCACTGGACAAAACACTGTTTGAGCTCAGGCTCTGTGATTTCTACTAGCGATTCCATAATGTTTGTTGACACGAAGTTGAATGGTTTCAATGCTTTGTGGGTTTTTTTGTTATTGATATGTGAAAGACCGATTGACACTTTTATCAGTTTGCGATGAAATTAGGTTTTTGGAACATAAATAAAGGTTATGAATGAAATAACTTTTTTTCAAAGCTATTTTGTTAGACTTACCACAATACACAGTATATTGGTCTACAGGGTTCATTGGTTCTAGGCAGTGCACAGTGGGTAAATAGGCATAGAAGTGCCGTAGCTTGGCATAAGTGAGTATGAGGATCCATGGTGGGCTGGCGGAAGTGCAGAGTCTGGCATGGGGGCGTGAGAGACCATGGTAGTGGGTGGGGGCATGAGGTGACAGGAATGAAGCGTGAAGAGGGTTTGGGGGCTTAGGGATGGAGGCCCTTTCTGAAATGAAATGAAAATGAAATGAAAATCGCTTATTGTCACAAGTAGGCTTCAAATGAAGTTACTGTGAAAAGCCCTAGTCGCCACATTCCGGCGCCTGTTCGGGGAGGCTGTTACGGGAATTGAACCGTGCTGCTGGCCTGCCTTGGTCTGCTTTCAAAGCCAGCGATTTCCAGATTTTCATCCAAAAGTGTTGTGGGAAAAGTGAGGAAAAATTCTGGCTCAGCCTGCTCACCTCAGGGTAAAGTTCCCAAAAGATGTGTGTGGGGTGGGGATTGGTGTGTGGACCATCTGAACTGGGAAAGAGGTGGGCGGGAGCCATGGAGGCCGCTGGGTGGACTGTTTTTGTGTTTTATTTAACTGAGATGTTTAAACAGTCCACCCAGCAGCCTCCATGGCTCCCGCCCACCTCTTTCCCAGGTCAGATGGTCCACACGCCAATCCCCACTCCCCACACACCTTTTGGGAACTTTATCCTGAGGTGAGCAGGCTGAGCCAGAATTTTTCCTGACTTTTCCCACTACACTTTTGGATGAAAATCTGGACCACTGTCCGAAATTGTGAACCACGAGCCTCTCATTATTAGATGTTTGGAGTTCTCTGACAAAACGCTGTGTTAGATTAACTATGTAATGTTGCCTGACAAAATATCTGAGGTGGAGAAGCTTAGCTTGTGTGACTGTTGTAATACGTTAGCAAATTTTTATTATAGAAATAATTAGCAGATTAGCACCCATAAAGTAGCAGGGGTTCAGAGAGAGAGAGAGAGAGAGCCCATAAAACAGCGGGAGTTCAGAACGAGACAGCCCATAAAACAGCGGGAGTACAGAAAGAGAGAGCCCATGAAACAGTAGGAGTTCAGGAGAGAACCAATAATGCATTGGTAATTCAGAGAAAGATATCCCATAAAGCTGCAGGAGTTGAAGAGAAAGAAAGGCCATAAAGTAATGTGAGTTTAGAGATAGAGTGCCTATAAAGTAGGAAGGGTTTGAAGAGAAAGAGAGCCCATAAAGCAGCAGGAGTTCAAAGAAGAAGAGCCATAAAGCAGCAGAAGTGTAAATAGAAAGAGAGCCCATAACGCCACAGAAAATCAAAGAGAAAGAAAGCCCATAGAGCAGCGGGAGTTCCAAGGGAAAGAGAACCCATAAAGCAGTGGGGGTTCAGAGGGAGATTCCATAATGCAGCAAGAGTTTGGAAAGAGAGAGCCCATAATGTAATGGGAGTTCAGAGAGAGAGTGCCCATTAAGTAACAGGAATTCGGAGAGAAAGAGAGTCCATAAAGCAGTGGGAGTTCAGAGAGAGAGAACCCATAGTGCAGCAGCAATTCAGACAGACAAAGACCCTATAAAGCAGTGACAAAGAGAAAGCTGGGTGTTTAGAGATAAAATCTAAAAGTGTCATTACAGGAATCCTGTAAGTTGATTGGTTGGCCTGTCCAGACTCATTACACAGGAGACGATTGGTAAATGGCAGGTGAGTTATTGTATTCTACAAAGCTGTAGTATAAGCATTTAATATAACATTTAGGATATGCCAGTGCAGCTCAGCCATGTGGAATGTGTACCCTGCGTGTTGTGGGAAGTCAAACTGGTACAATGCCCTCGATGACTCCATCTACAGGAAGTGTCACCAGTGGGTTACAGAACTCTAGCAGAGGTTGTAATCACTTGAGGTGCATCTGCAAGACTGGGTAATACATGGATAGCACATTTAGAGAGGTGGTCACACCGCAACCAAGAGGTACACAGGCAGAGAGGGAATGGGTGACCTCAAAAGTATTTAATAGAAACCGGCAGGAATCCCCCAAGGTTTATCTCAGTCTCTAACTGCTTTTCCATTTTGATGAGTGAAGTGGGGCAGGATTCTCCCCTACCTGGCGGGGCGGGGGGTCCCGGTGGGATGGAGTGGCGGGAACCACTCCGGCGTCGGGCCGCCCCAAAGGTGCGGATCTCTCCGCACCTTTAGGGGCCTTGAGGGGCGAGGCCTGCGCCGGAGTGGTTTCCGCTCCACTGGCAGGCGTGGAAGGCCTTTGGCGCCATGCCAGCCGGGGCCGAAAGGACTCTGCCGGCCGGCGTGAGTCTGCGCGGGAGTGTCAACGACTGCTGATGTCATCCCTGCGCATGCGCGGGGGGGGGGGGGGGCCTCTTCCGCGTCGGCCATGGTGAATGCTGTGGCCGAGGCGGAGGGAAAAGAGTGCCCCCACGGCACAGGCCCGCCCACCGATTGGTGGGCCCCAATCGCGGGCCAAGCCACCGTGGGGGCACCCCCCGGGGCCAGATCGTCGCGCGCCAAGGACCTCTGAGCCTGCCCGCACCGCCAGGTCCCGCTGGTAAGAGAGGTGGTTTGATCCTCGCCAGTGGGACAGGCATTCCAGCAGCAGGACTTCGGCCCATCACGGGCCAGAGAATCGCCGGAGGGGGGGCCCGCCGACCGTTGCGGCGCGATTCCCGCCCCCGCCGAATATCCGGTGCCGGGAAATTTGGCTACCGGCGGGGGCGGTATTCACGCCAGCCCCCGGCGATTCTCCGTCCCAGCGGGGGGGGAGGGGGGGGGGGGGTCGGAGAATCCCGTCCATGGTTCGTTAGAGTACTGAAGCAAGTGCCATGTGCACTACCAATGGCCCCGCTTCACAGGAGGGCAAGAGGAAGAGTGGAAGTTCTACATTGATTGGGGATTCCATAGTTAGGGGAGCAGGCAGGCTTTTCGGTGGCTGTAGATGTGGCTCCAGGATGGCATGTTGCCTCCTTGGTGCCAGGGCCAAGGATGTCACAAGCAGATAGAGGACATCCTTTTCCGGAAGGGTGAACACCAGAGGTTATGGTCCACATTGGGACCAAGGAAACAGGTAGGAAAAGAGAAACGGGCCCTGAAAACAGATTGTAAGGAGTTAGGAAGGGAATAAAAAGCAGGACCTCAGGGGCAGTAATCTCAGGAATTACTCCCAGGGCCAGATGCCAGTGTGCAGAAGAATATGAAGGTCAAGCAGTTCAACACGAGGCTGGAGAAATAGAGTAGGAGGAGGGCTTTAGATTTCTGAAGCATTGGGGCCAGTTGGGGCAGTGGGACCTGCACAAGAAAGACAATTTACACCTTAAAAGGACTGGGACTAATGTGCTGCTGTTGGGGAGAGTTTAAACTGGACTCACACCCTGTAGGAAGCTGAGGGGAAATTCAGAGTGGAGAGGAGAAAAACTGGCAGTGAGAAGCAGAGAAGTATTATCAAATAAGGAGGATGTATCAGAAAGTAGAATCAAGGTAAATAGAACACTTTCAGAATGTTATACAATTAGAGTAGGTAATAGTAAGAGTATGGGGATGAAGTCAAAAAGGCTAAATCAGAATTAATATACATGTATGTGAATGCATGGAGTGTGGTTAACAAGATTGGTGAAACACTGGGCAGGTTGATAATAGGACTTATGTTATTTTTGCGATAACAGAAGCTGGCTCAAGAAAGTGCAGGGCTGGGTGTTAAATATTCCTGCATATACTGAACTGTAGCTGCCGCATATCTGCCCTCTCAGCTAGGTGACCCGGAAGTTTAATTGTAACTGATACAAAACCAATCGATCTATAAGTGGAAATGTTCTTCTAGTTTGTAGTATCGTGCTTATACAGCTGGCACAGGTCAGCTGGAGACTTTGACAGTTTTTTTGCCAAAACAGTGTTTTATTTCTTGAAGAATTTTGTCTTGGTTGCATGAAGGGGAAAGGATGGATAAACAATTATGTTCTAAATATTCCAATAAAGTAAAGACCTCAAAACAATAAATAATTGGTTGCTTTTTGATATTTGATTTTATTTGCATTGAGAATCAGATGAAAGAAGCATTTCTTTTGCATGCCCACATTTTCATGTCTGTCTTCTGCATCCTGCTTTGAAATCTTCCTGCTGTGACTTACGCAGTACAGTGCCAAGGAATGATGGATCCTGGGTTTGTGCTCTATATTTCTCACACATTGCGTTCCCACTTTAACCAGGTGCTTATTTATACCGAGTGAGAGGTTTTAAAAAAAATATTTTTATTCTCCTCCTTTTTCACATTTTCTCCCAAATTTGCACCCACCAACAATAAACAATACGCAGTAACGAATACAATGTCAATCCCCATTTCAACAACAACAATCTCATCCTCCCACCAACCCCCAAATTGCCCGCATGTTAACATAAACAAATAATAAAAAGGAATCACCCATAGTCAGCATTAACACATTCAGTTCCCCTCCCCTCAACCCTCCTATCCCCTCCCCTCAACTAATGTTCGATGTTATCCAATTCTTGAAAGTGCATAATGAATAACGCCCATGAATTGTAGAACCCCTCCATCCTTCCCCTCAGTTCAAACTTAACCTTCTCAAGAGTCAAGAATTCGAACAGGTCCCCCCGCTAGGGCACAGGGTGGAGAGGATGCTCTCCATCGCAATAGGATCCGCCTTCGGGCGATCAACAGGGCGAAGACTACAATATCTGCCTCCATATCCGTTTCCAACCCCAGCTGGTCCGACACCCCGAATATGGCCTCACGAGGGCCCGGGTCCTGTTTCATGTGCACCGCTTTAGAGATTACCCTAAAAGCCTTCTTCCAGTAATCCTCCAGCTTTGGACAGGAGGATTATATATGAATGAGATTTATGCCCCCCCCGCCCCAACAACGTTCACACACATCTTCTACCCCCTCAAAGAGCCGGCTCATCCTCGCCCTTGTGAGGTGTGCTCTATGTACAACCTTCAGCTGTATCAGCCCCAACCTCGCGCACGAGATGGAGGCGTTCACTCTCCAAAGCACCTCACACCAGAACCCCTCCTCCATACCCTCTCCCAACTCTTCCTACCACTTTGCTTTGATACCTTCCAGTGGTGCCTTCTCCTCTTCCAAAATAGCCCCGTAAACTGCTGACACTACCCCCTTCTCCAGTCCCCTGTCGTCAGCACCTCCTCCAGCAATGTGGAGGCCTGCTCCACAGGAAGCTCTGTATCTCCTTCCTGGCAAAATCTTGAACCTGCATGTATCTAAATGTTTCCCTCTGCTCCAGCCCATACTTCGCTTCCAGCTCCTTCAATCCTGCAAACCGACCCCCAAAAAACAAATCTTTTAGTCTCTTAATCCCCTTCTCCTCCCATTTCCGAAAATTTCTGGCCCACTTCGCTGGCTCAAATCTGTGGTTACCCCGAATCGACATTTCCATTGACCCTGCCCCCAACCCGGAGTGTTGGCGAAACTGCCTCCAAATTCTCCATGAAGCTATTATTACCGGACTCCCTGGGTATTTCCACGGGGCCATCGGGAGCGGCGCTGTCGCTAGTGCTTTCAATCCCGACCCCCTACACAAACTCTCCTCCATTCTGACCCACTGGGAATCAACCCCTCTGACCCAGCTCCGCACCTTCTCCACGTTCGCTGCCCAGTAATAATACATCAGGACCGAGTGAGAGTTTGATTGCGCCTCTGTTCTTGCAGCTTTTCTCACTGGGAGCTGCATCTAACTCTGAAATCTCATCTTAATGTGATATTCCAGGCCTGCTTTCTTGCCTCTTGTGTCCCAGGGCACCTACGTGGATCAGGATAAGAAGTCAACTCAAGCATAATTATTTCCTGGCAAAGACGTTTTATCTCCAGGTTGACATTACAGCAACTTACTGCTACTATTTCATTACATTCAAAGGTCAGGGATTAAAAGCACTCATCAAATGGAATTTTATTGCTCACTTAATAAAGACAAGCATGAAGCTATGACCAGTCTATCTTATTTAGCTCCTTCAGGCAGAAATTGAGCTACAATAAATTAAACAATACCCTGTATCTTCTTGTCACTTGAAAACAGATTTATTAATGTGACGTAGTAATGCTATTGCTTTTCCTTCTCTGGGTTTGTAGTGAAGCATTCTATTCTTCACTTTTTCCATTTTTTATTACCCTGGATTCATTAACAGGAAACAAATTAAATAATGAAAAGAGAAGGTGCTGGAAATACTCACCAAGTCAGGCAGCATCTGTGGAACAAGGAACAAAGTTAATGTTTCTGGTAAAAACTGGCCTGGGCATCAACCTGAACTCTGCCAACTCTGTTTCTCAGACCCGCTGCAGATTTCCAGCATTTTCTTTTCTTTATTTCAGGTTTCCACCATTCATAGTTTCTCGATTTATTTTAAGGAAATTAGGTTGGTGCTATGAATTGGAAAATTTTGACTTTTGATGCTCACTGTCAGTTTTCAAGACTTCCAGATCAGGACCTGTTAATCAGTAAACCTCCCTGCCCATCAAGCATTCAAGTATAATAAAGACATGCACCCTGAGCTCAAAGCCACTAATCAAGTCAGTAATCTAAATTTATCTGACCTCTCCTAGTTAGGTGGCACTGAACAGTCCCAAAGGCCTCCCAACAGCAAACAGTCTGAAGTTCATAACATAACCAGTCACTGAAGGTTAAGAATCCATAAACCTAAGCCAAAACACACCTGATCTCACCAAAGGGAAAATACGGTGTGAAATTGAAGCAGATCCCCAGTCTATTTTTGAGTGGGTACATCAAATGAAGAGAATTATTGAATTAGAATGCATGACATATATCAAAGCGTGAAACTTGATGGTTCTCAGTTGCATCATTCCTGAAGCTAATCGGAATTCCAAATGAGTACGTTCATTTAACATGGGATGACAAAATACACCATTTTCTGAAATGTCTTGGGGCAAGTCTCCTGCAATTTTGCAGGTTAAGCTGGTATGTGGACAGTATCCTAACTGGAAGAAACATGACTATTGTATCTAAAGTCTTACTCATGTTCTGAAAAAATAATTTAATTTGTGTGAAAATGTAAATGTTTTCTGAAGGTTGCCTTGCATTATGTGTGGGCTATCTTCTCCGTCGGAGACCATTCTACAGACTTTAACAGATCAAATTACTTCAGATGACAGGTAGAATTGTACTCAGACCTGTAAACAATTTTCAGTACTTGATCATGAAGCATTATTAACAATGTTATTTTCGTTTGAGTTCCCACGGGCTATGAGGAAAGAACAGGAGAGTGGGATTCATTGAAAAGCTCTACCAAAGAGCCAGCATGGGTATAATGGGCCGAATGGAGTCCTTCTGCGCTGTAACATTCTGTAATTTCATGTTGGTTCAGGGACAGCAAAGATTGGATGCAAAGTAAATTCCTTCAGAATTCCCCAGAGTACATCAGAAAACAGAGAGGTAAAAGGAGGCACGAAGGCTGGATCCATCAGTTAAGTCCCTTTACAGCACTATTTTGTGGGTCAGGAGGAGCAGAAGTGCTTCCACCCTGCCTTACAATCACTCAACTCCCCTAACATACCCCACTAGCCTGTCACTCAGAATGGCGATTGGGCCAAAAACCTGGGCTTGAATTTTTTGGATGGTGGCATCTCACTCCCGTCCATCAAAAACGTTGGCGGGGAGCAAATCACCGCAAACCCGGGTGCCCTGCAGCCATTTCACACTCTAATTTACGTGACTATAGATGGGACCTCCGCCACTCACTTAAGAGTCCTGCCTCAGAGAGTTGCCGACCATCTGATTGGCTCTCCAGTCCCTACAACAGCAGTATTGCAGTGGACAGGGCTGGAAGTGAAACAGGGCGTCCAAGCCTCCGTATGGACACGGGGCCCAGATAAGATCAAAGGTCTCCCAGGGTGAGGACAGTATGGAAGGCCTGGGGAGTTGGGGGGGGGGGGGGGGGGGGCGAACAGGTAGAGGGCAATTTGAGTCTCAGGTGGGTGTGAGATGGTGGAGGTGGTCCCAAGACCACCGAACCTTAAGCTCTGTATCTCCCAGAACTTTGTACTTCCAAGTGCAGCATGGTAGCATTGTAGATAGCACAATTGCTTCACAGCTCCAGGGTCCCAGGTTCGATTCCGGCTTGGGTCACTGTCTGTGCGGAGTCTGCACATCCTCCCCGTGTGTGCGTGGGTTTCCTCCGGGTGCTCCGGTTTCCTCCCACAGTCCAAAGATGTGCAGGTTAGGTGGATTGGCCATGATCAATTGCCTTTTGTGTCCAAAATTGCCCTTAGTGTTGGGTGGGGTTACTGGGTTATGGGGATAGGGTGGAGGTATTGACCTTGGGTAGGGTGCTCGTTCCAAGAGCCGGTGCAGACTCGATGGACCGAATGGCCTCCTTCTGCACTGTAAATTCTATGATCTATGATAAGTTCCCTGTCCCTAACCTGCTCCCGAGTGAGCAGTCGTGTAAATACTGGGGCCAATGGTTCAGGTATATGATGCGGGATCAACAGCCTGATATGTTAACTCTGTTGTTCTGTCTATCCTTGCAGCCTTACCTGCTAGGCATATCCAGGATGTTGCGTTTTTGTTTCCCATTCCCAGCATTCGCAATGTTTCGCGCTTGTGGCTCTTATTGTATAGGAGAGAATGGGATTAACGGGAAGCCTGATGGCAAAAGTAGTTCCTATTGTATTTCACCACATCTGGAGGCTTACCACAGCCAAAATAAACCCTAAAGTTTACTCTATCAAGTCGTATTACAGTGTGCCAGTTCTCTAACAAGACATGTAACGCACTTGCTGGTTATTTTGACTATTTGAGCTGACTTTGTTTCACATGTCACTGATGTAGAATATTATATCTGGCTTTGTCTGAACCCATTCATGAACTACTGATTGAAAGTATGTACTGCACCAGGTAGGCACTACTTGTTGCCTGTTTTGCTGAACGGTATTACATTTGTTCTGACATACCATAGAATTGGAGAACAGCGCATTTCAATGTGTGCACTGAACAAATCAAATATTGTCTGGGCCTCTTCATTTATGGCTGCCATATCTGCAATGAGCATCTCTGGGACTAACTTGAAGTGACTTCTGAAATAGACAACTTAGTTCTTTCAGGGAGTTTAGGGACAGGCTTATTGGGGTAGGATGTAACTTGCATTAGCAGATGGAATGTGATGCCAGCAGAGTTAAACTTCCCATCCAATTCCCCATTCTATTGAAATCAGGGAAAATATGATGAGAATATCAAGGGTAGCCCATTCACTACCATCCCCACCCCTCTCCCACTAACCCCAACATTCTCAGATATTCCTGTTTTAAAAAACAGATTTGCAATAACAGTCATTAGAAAGTGGATGGAATATCAGCTGCTTATCACAGACCACTTTATTTTGGGGCTCTCCAGATTGGAATACTGGTGTTGTGTTGTCAGGCCAGCGAAGACATTATTGTGCACTGGTATTCCAACAATTTTACCAGATTCTAGCGCCCCAGTTACAAACAAAATGGTCTTCTAGATTGTCAATATTCTAAATGTATTTTTATAGATTTATTGCTTTGTGTATTTTTGTCGAGGAATTAGCCGTGCAAAGTTACTAAACTCAAGTGACAGGAGGAAGATTAATGAACACAAAGCTGGAGACCACTGAAGCATTTTGAGTAAATGACTAGACTTGCTGATGATAGCATCATTCCCTCATGTTAATCAATTGGTCAGACCCTTTTCCAGTGACATCAGCACCATTCAATTTAAATAAAATCTGGATTATTAAAGTTATAACGAGTCCCCCAGTGGTTCAGTGAGTTTGTGCCCTCATCGGTGTATGATAAGGAAGATCCAGTTTTAGTCTTTGCACTATAAAGTTATGTAATCTCAGATGGTGAATGGCGATAATAGTTTACTGTGTTCCCAGGCAGGGGAAAATCAACTTGTGATCATTCCCTGTTCACTTTTACTGGGAATATGCAAAGCTGTTCATTGGGTTAGGATAAGGTCAGATATGACGGAGAGAATTCCCATGGATGAATTAGCATGTTGATCCCTGCTGTGCAGGCTGGCCCATTAGAAGAGTTTTATCTTTAAGATGACAAAAAGACTGGCAGTTCTTGCCAGACCATAGCTCACGATGGGCTTAATTTTAACTCTTGAGCAGGAGACAAAGGGCAGCTGAAGAGGAAATAAGTCCAGACCAACTTTGTCCACCCAACCTAATTTTAATAGTGCTAATAAGTCTCCCAACCAGAGCAAGTGGGAGTGCCAATTCTGGCTGGGGGACGAGAAGAGAGGATTTGGGTGAGTCAGAATGCCAGGTACTCCCGGGCATAAAGTAAGTGCCCGAGGGAGAGGATTGCGAATCTGTAGTTGGTCAAGAGAGTGAAAGAAAATATTGAGCAGTAAAGAAACAGAGCATTTGTCCCAGCAGGTGGTCATTAACCTCCTCTAGAACCACCTCCTACCCTACGTCAGCTATCCTGGTTTAGCTCACTTAGCTGAGGTTGTTCGTGAAGGCCCCGCCTTCTCAGCGTTGGCCCTCGCCTGAGGTGTGGTGATCCACTGGTTAAATCACCACCAGTCAGCTCGCCCCCTCAAAGGGGAAAGCAGTCTATGGTCATCTGGGACTATGGGGACTTTACTTACTTTTACCAATATATATCATTCTATTCCTTTCACCCTTGGATACATCTGTCCCATCGGCCTCAATGCCTCTCTGTTATAACATGTTGCACATTCTCACCACCCTCTGGGAAAATAAGTCAAATTTTGTTGAAATAAATTGATATTTATTAATAAATGTTTTTTTATTCATTTATTGTTGTAAAATAAAACAGCTTTGTGGCTTGTACTTGGCCTTATTACGCTATATTGACAACGAGTCCAACTCTTGGAAAATGGGAGAGGAGGCATGGTTGACGAGGGTTCAGAATGATGCTATATGGTAGTCTGGGAAATAAACGTCTTTATCCCTGCATGATTTAATCTTAGTTTTAACATAATGGGATCTTTTTCCTCAAGCCATGGCTTTAAAAGAAAAAAAAACATTTTTCAATAACATACTGGAAAATTTTCATTAGAAGTTAAATAATGGGGGCAATTCTCCCAAAAGATGAGTCAGTGCCATTTTGGGCAGGAAAGCTAGTGAGTCCTTAGCAGCTGTTAGGATGCATTTCCCATCGCAATCCACCCACACTTAGTCATTTGTTGGAGCTTTGGAAGATTCTCACTGAATTCTCCGACAATTAGAATTTATTTTGGAGTGGGGACCTAAAGGTGTGGGCTAGACCAGTCCTCAAAAAAATGACACCCAGATCTCAAAGTTAAACTGACGGTCATCCTCCTCCCTCCAACTATCCATCCTCGCTGGCAGTGGGGCATCCGCTCTTCCCCCAAGGGCACTCACCTGTCAGCTACCCCCATCCTCTATGTGCTCCCATCTGGTCCACCTTCATGCCCCCCATCGCCTCCTCACCCACAATCCCCCTCCCCTTTCTGTCCCATCAGCCCCCTCAAGCCCCACCCCTTGGCACTGACCCCTGGTATTTCCCCTGACAACCTGGCAGTGCTACCCTGCTTTGTCTCCGACCACCCAGGGGCTCCAATGCTCTCAGAATCTCCTCCTCCCAGCGTGGCCATCACGACTGATTCACACTTTTGGAAACTGGTAGTGATTCCCATCGGCTCACGATGTGCCGGTTGGGCGGAGAATCCCAGGAGACAGGAGACTCTGGCTTTGGATGGGCTGAGCATATTTAAATGAGTTTAAAGACTCAGTTAAGTATCCCAGTCTGGTTCATGCCCAGTGCTGTGTTCTTTGTTTTAGTTCTTTCAGGATGGTAAAGGTTGTAGTGCTAACCAAGAACAGCAAGCTGTGTTTAATAAACAAAGCTAATTTATTACACTACACTGAATTAGATTCAAACTTATTACTCAGGAATTAGTTAAGTAGAGATTACACTACACATCTACACTATTAACTATACTATTGGGGCAGCACGGTGGCGCAGTGGCTAGCCTCACGGCACCGAGGTCCCAGGTTCGGTCCCGGCTCCGGGTCACTGTCTGTGTGGAGTTTGCACATTCTCCCCGTGTTTGCATGGGTTTCGCCCCCACAACCTAAATATGTGGAGGATAGGCGGATTGGCCACGCTAAATTGCCCCTTAATTGTAAAAATGAATTGGGTTCTCTAAATTTAAAAAAAAACGATACTATTAGTTCAACTATCTCACAACTACTCTGCCTTGCTCTCTTCCACTCTCTTCATCTATATCCATCTATCTCTCAGAAGTCAAGGAAGCATGTGATATTTATATGGTTCTTCCGTAGCACCATTTAGTGACTAGAGTAGTAACATTACATTAACTCTTTATGTGCTTTACAATATCCACATATTGTGACATCCCCCTTCCTTTAGACAGAGAAACTAATAGAGTGGTGCAGCGACAACAATCTATCCCTCAATGCCAGCAAAACTAAAGAGCTGGTCATTGACTTCAGGAAGCGAAGTACTGTACTCACCCCTATCAGCATCAACGGGGCCGAGGTTGAGACGGTTAACAGTTTCAAATTCCTAGGGATACACATCTCCAAAAATCTGTCCTGGTCCACCCAATTCGAAGCTACATCCAAGAAAGCACAGCAGCGCCTATACTTTCTCAGGAAACTAAGGAAATTCGGCATGTCCACATTAACTCTTACCAACCTTTACAGATGCACCACAGAAAGCATCCTATCTGGCTGCATCACAGCCTGGTATGGCAACTGCTCGGCTCAAGACCGCAAGAAACGTCAGAGAGTTGTGAACACAGTCCAGTCCATCACACAAACCTGCCTCCCATCCATTGACTCCATCTATACCTCCCGCTGCTTGGGGAAAGCGGGCAGCATAATCAAAGACCCCTCCCACCCGGCTTACTCACTCTTCCATCTTCTTCCATCGGGCAGGAGATACAAGAATCTAAAAACACGCACGAACAGATTAAAAAACAGCTTCCTCCCCGCTGTTACCAGACTCCTAAACGACCCTCTTATGGACTGATCTCATTAACACTACACCCATGTATGCTTCACCCGCTGCCGGTGTTTATGTAGTTACATTGTGTACCTTGTATTGCCCTATTATGTAATTTCATTTATTTCCTTTTCTTCTCATGTACTTAATGATCTGTTGAGCTACTCGCAGAAAAATACTTTTCACTGTACCTCAGTCCACGTGACAATAAACAAATCCAGTCCTTTGAAAAATTTGAACTTGCATTCAAACATACATACAGGTACTGTATGAGAATTGTACAATAATGAACATCATGAAAAGTTACACGAGTTAAATCAGTGTTTTACAGTTCATAAAGTGAGACAATCAAGTTTCTTTCTTGATCTTGTTGATCTCCTCAATCCAACTGTCAATGAGTCAGAATGTTCCGACTTCTGATTGATATTTGTACCAGTTGAGTATCAGACGATGGAGTACTCAGTTTTAACAAATGTCCGGGAAACCTACTATTGGAAAACAATTGTTGAGACTTAATTGGAGTTGGAGGTTGCTTCACCTTCAACAATGCACAACGACTTCTCCTGAATATTGAACCTTCCGATGTTTTTACAAGATAGGAATGTGGAGCTGTCTAACTTAAAACGCGAGCAATGCAGGACCATCCACCTGTTGGACATTGTACACAATCTCCTGGAACTAGCGGAATCAGCTTTTTGGCTGACTTGTTATAATACAAGCCTTGAGTTTGCTGCTGTTGTCTCATCTTGTTTACGATTGGTTTATCATCATGATTCGGTAGTTAGACTTGGTAATGTGGTACGCAGCTGTCTGTTCATAAGAAGTTGCGCTGGCGAGAAAACTGTCGATAAATGAGCAGCTCGATAACGTAATAAAGCTAGAAAAAAATCTTGTCTCGCCTCATATGCTTTTTTCAACAATTTCTTCACGATACCCAAACCTTACTCAGCCTTCCCATTGGACTGGGGATATAGAGGGTTTGACGTGACTTGATTGAAATTGTAGCACTGAGTCCATTCCCAACTGTCAAAACAAGGTCCATTGTCTGTTACGACCGTCAATGGTATCCCATGTCTAATAAAAACATCTTTAGTTGCCTTGATGACTGACTGTGAACTCGAGTTTGTAAGTTTAATAACTTCTGGATAGGTTCGTGGTCTTGCCGTTGGTTTGGCGGTTGTACTGGAATGTGATCGTGGTTTCATTTGCTTCTTTCATTATCGGATGATATACCACACCTGATCGGTCTGATTGGTTGTTGTTCATCGTCATTGTTTCTTTCAGGGTGAACCAAACTGGTATTCGCCAGGTTATTGGCACCTTTTCTTCTTTTTGGGCTTCTGGAAGTTCTTTGAGGTTGAGGAAGAACGTATCATTGGATAAAAGAAGATTGGGTAGTCACTCACTTTTGTTCTTTTGCGTTGATTGTGCAAAGCCGCTACCTGGTTTCAGCAGATGTTGTGGCTTTAGCAGGCTGGCTGTAAATTGTTTCTGTAGAGTACTAGGGGTGTCTGCCAACTGTACCATCTCGGATGATGGAGGTAGAGGCTCCTCTCAAAGTTGATCTATCTCTGGTGCTGCTTCCATGAGGGGGTACTGTGATAATCTCGGGTGCAGTAGGTTGGTCTGACCATCAGGAAGGTTTGGGACCTGAAATAATGATGGACAAACCTGGTCTGCAAACAGAGAAGAGAGATCAAAGAATTCTGAATTTTCCCTCTGTGTACCCAAACAGGCGCCGGAATGTGGTGACTAGGGGCTTTTCATGGTAACTTCATTGCAGTGTTAAAGTAAGCCTACTTGTGACAATAAAGATTATTTATTTTATTATTATTTGAACATTTGTACGCAGACTTGTGGTTGAACATCCTTCACCTCGTCTATTGGCTGATAAAGATCAAGAGCTATGCAAGCATCTATATTGAGAAGAGAGAAAGACTGATTACATTAGTTCTATGATCTGTTTGTTGTCGCACCTCGATGATTCCTGGTGAGCCGTGAGTTGTATTGGTCTTGCAAAGTGGAGGGTCCATCATTGGAACCAGAGGCCTTGGAGCCAGGGCTCCTGATTGGATTGGACTGTCACAATCCCCCAAAGCTAATTTTTAAAATTAGTACCAGACCTTTCAACTAAAGGCTTAACTGCAAGATGCACATTGGACACTCATGGTTGGCTCAGCCATGTGAATAAAGTTTGAAGAATTTGGATGGACAGCATTGTAGAGGAAAGTGGCTGTATATTGCATCTTGGTCATCTGTTTCACAGGCAATCTGTAATCCTGTGTAGATGGTGATTAGTCAAAAATGTGTCTGCTGAGCTAGCAGATCGTCAGGATGATACTGGGTGAGATAGCGGGTAGTCAAGATGTAACCTGGTGAGATAGCGGATAGTCAGGAGGATACCTGATGAGATAGCGGGTAGTCAGGAGGATACCTGGTGAGATAGCACAGAGTCAGGAATGTACCTGGTGAGATAGCAGGTCGTCAGGAGGATACCTGGTGAGATAGCGCAGCGTCAGGAAGTTATCTGGTGAGATAGCGGATAGTCAGGTGGATACCTGGTGAGATAGCGGAGCGTCAGGAGGTTACCTGGTGATATATCGGGTAGTCAGGAGGATATCTGGTGAGATAGCGGGTAGTCAGGAGGTTACCTGGTGAGTACCTTTTGTCTTATCAGAACTATTCGAAAGTAATATAGGAGCACAAATGTAGATAGAGGGCCACCTTTAATTTATATCATAGTCCAGTATCACAAAATGCCCTCCAACACTCCCTCATTCTGGTCATGGAAGATTCACAATGAAATGATATGAGGGCGGCAGGGTGTGTAGCAAAGATATACAGCCTTTGAGGTATTTAACCTCCCAGATGTTCCGTATTTACACCGTGCATGTGATTCAAAGATCACCCCTCAAATGAACCCGTGTATGTCACATTTAATATCTTGATATCAATCATTCCTGCCTCCCTGACTATTTCTGCTGTCTGCCATTAAATGATGTTATTCATAGCAGTTTTCAAGTAAGCTCATCTAACAGTCCCACACTCTCTGCCACCAACTTGCACTCTGAAGTAGTTCCTCTGTGTGTGTGTGTGTGTGCTTTTTTGTCAAGCATTGATTTTTCGTTAACTGGTGGTAAAGCATAACTGATTGAACAATCTTGCGTCTTCGTTCCATCAGAGTTTCTGCAAGATGTGGGACCATCTCTGGCTCTTTATAATCCCAACTGAAATGATCCTTGCTAAGCCTATCGTGGTGGGCCTAAGGGGTGCAAAAGTTATCGCGATAGGAGGTTACGGTGGCGGAGACGCAATATTTCCTTTTCCTCCGTAAACTTAAAATGCATAGGGGCAGGTGCAATCTCTAAGACACAACCATGAGTTCTGATTAACCCACATTCGTCCAACTCTCCCTGTCCCACCGGGTGGGGGCAACGTGAGTGAGATCCCATATATTATCCCTGCGTATATGCAAAGGTCTCGATGAGATAGTACCTGAGGGAGGTGTTAGCCCGTACGATTCCAGTGTCCTCCAGTTGGTTGTGAGGGTATAGCCCTGAGTCCGGTGTGATGCTAGGGATCATCAGGACCATCTCTACCCCCGTTATCTCATCCATTTTGCAGTCGGGGATTGCTGAGTATACTCTGGTTACTCCCTTCAGAGTACGGTTGTCCAGAGTCCCTTGTCAATTGGCTAGCTTAGCCAGTTGCAGGTTGTCTATTCAATCAGGCACCTCCCCCCTTTAGATCAGATCAAGGTTGTCGCTTAGCTGCCCCTGTCAGAGCCTTCCAGCTGTTTCCCTTTCTTGGTCGATGAGTTTGTTAGTTAATGTTGAATGTCTTAGTGTGTGTACCTAACACTGTTGTCCTATTCAATTGTATATCCTGGCCCTCTTCCCCCAAGCTGGCTAGACCTTTCTCTGCTTTCCCTAATATTCTCTTCCTTATTCCTGTAAGTTGTTCCACCTTTGCATTTAACCTTTGTATGTCTAGTGACTAGTTTTTGTGTTAAGTCATGTCACTGCATCATTGATTATGCCTCTCCTAACCCTGTGTCGGTTGTCATGCCCTCAAAGCTAGTGGCATCCTTGTCATTGGCAGCCTGCTTCATAACAACCTTACTTAAAACACTATACATATTTATTTCATATTATAAACAATACCTGAACGCGCGAGAAGTACAGACACAGTTTGTATACGTATCTGATGTCTTTCCCCGAATGTAGCTGCAGCCAAGCATTAAAATAAGTTATATCATTGTTCTAGTCTCTGGCTGCTGGGATTACACATCCCGTCAATAAAATCAATAAAATGATATAAAGCACCATTGTTCATATAGCTACGTTCATCCTGTGTCCGTTGTGAAATCAGTTATGTTCCTGCGCTCCTGTGTGCTGGTAGTTGTTCTGAGATCTCAAGAGCCATCACGAGTCCCCACAGCTGCTGCTGTCGTTCCAGCCTTTCTTGAATATTTAACCTAAATATTTAAAGGAAAAGTGGAAAAAAAGGTGTCCTGGTCGTCACCAGGTGTTAGATGTTGTCCGTATGAAGCTTTTCCTGTATGGGCCGAACACGTGTGTTATTCAGGGGTTAGTGGTTCTTATGTATTACAACCTTTTCATATCTATTTTCCTCGTGGTTATGCGCCTAATTCTGTTGCCCTTGAGCCCAACCTTGCCGTGTTTTTGCCTGGTTAATTAGCCAGTTTACAATAACTCAACTATCTCAAATTCCTGAAGCTGCTGCAAATATTGTGCCACTTGTAGTTACTTGTAAAGTTCTGCACTGTATGTTCTATGTTCTAACACAAAAGATCCATTCTGCATGGGACAGAGTGGGTTAACTAATCTGAATATATCTGACAATTCAAAACTTAAGATTTGTAATTTCCAATTAAAATACATCTTCAGCTGTTTTTTTTTAAATTACTTTATCAGAATTACAAAGCCAGAGCTCCGAGTGTGGACAGGGGCAAACCGCTAATCCAGCTCTTCGCCTGCTCCAAAAACTAATTCAACTGAATCCAAATTCATGGTCCCCACAAGAGGGACATACCAAATCCAGACATTAGCAAGCACGGGTCAATTCTCTGCTAGTTTGAAAAGGGGGTGGAGTAAAAGTTGGATTGCTGCCAAGTTCCCGTTATCATGTGTCTTAGAACGATGTGTTCTCTTGGAATATAGATCTGCTTTTAATACAAAAACAGCTTCCACATTGTCTGAAGTTTTAATTTCCAAGCTAATTTTAAACATTTATTTTAAAATGTCAAACACAATAACTTATTGAATATATGACTGAACCAATTTTGCGCTGTATCTTGGTTCTCTACCAGAGTTCTTGGTTCTCTACCAGAGTTCTCTACCAGACGCCATTTTGTCACCACCCTTATTTTGTTTAAACAAGAAACATGATCATGGACACATTTTATTTACCCATCTGTCCTTTACACTTAATTCTGCAATCTCAGAATTAATACATCTGCGTTGTGTCAGGGAAGTTTTAACCCTGAACTAATGAAACACCGGATAGGTCATATGTATTTCAACTGTCATATGTATTTCAACTATCCTAACTTCCAATGAACACCATAAAACTAATATTTTCTTATTCTTACATACGTGATTTTGTACCCTGATTAAAATTCCTCGTGTATCAAAATTACCCTGGAAATGTCAATGATAACCTTTGAAAAGAAAAATTTGTTAATTACACTGAAACTATGATCTTTAAATCACAATGTCAGATGGCACACAAATATCACCACACTCACAAAGGAAAACTAGCCCTTCAGTGCTTTAACCAAAATAAGTTAGGTAAAAATCCTTCTGGTTCCTATTCTAAAGTTACAAATTATAAACTCAAGGTTACTTCTCAGAAGATAAATCTTAGCAGAGAGATATTAACATTCACAGACCAAACACACACATTCTCACAGGTCGCAAATATCAGAGTTAACTGTTAGCCCTCTCTCATTGCTACAGATTCTCAAAGAGACAGCAATTTCACAATCGCTTAAGTAAAATACGGAACAAAATCTTCCATTCTCCTTCATCATAAAACTTTATCTGTGATATTCAATTAAGTCAATTTCCACTGATTAATTTTATAGGCATTAGCTATTCTTAGAGATGTATATTTTTTGTGCAGGTGACCTGTTTGCTGAAATGGTTACATTTTTGTACAGAACCGAAGGAGGTGGAGAACTTGGAATGATGCCATTTGCGTCTGTTACATGATCTCAAGCGTTATTTATTATTTCCTTTAATGTTACTCAAAGTTCTTTCTTGTTCTTTAAACTGAATTCAATTTTCAATGTTCAGTATTTAACCAGTGTTTGAAAGAGATATTACTGGGTTTGTTTTTTGATTCAAATGAATTAAATTACTGCCGAGTTTATCTGGACGGCTTGAAAGGCTTAATCTCAAACTGAAAACCGATCTCGCAAATTTGAAACGATCTGAAGTTATTCTAGACAAGAATCCATTGTTAAGTTTCTAACCTTAATCTTGAATTGACTTTACTCACCATTTTTGTTGTCCAGGGAGGGGGATTTGTCATCCTCAGATATTTCTGAACAAAAAGCTGATTGAGCGTTTCAGCCCCTTTTTTTACTGTGCCGCAGCGTGTCTTATTGAAATTCACCCGACTTCCACTTTTATTAATTAGGTTACAACGTTTCTGGGACATTGTACCTTCCCCTCCTCATTCCTCAATGACCACGAGGTCTGATCTTTTGGAATTTTACTTTATTTGCGTTTTTTCTTTTCCTTTGGACATGTCTAAACTTTTAGTTAATTTAAAATGTCCATTCCCGGGAGCCTGCTTCTTTCCCCTCTCCTTGAGATATTCCAGGACAGTCATTAGCCGTAATTGTAGCAATTTCCTGTGATTCTTTTGCCAGTTTGCACAATCTGTACTGCCGCGATCTTTTCTCGCTTTATTGCTATGCTTAAAATGATTTGTTGTGAATGTGGGAGAGTGAGAGCTCGATTCCTTTAAACTAGCCTGTTTTTCAAATGGTGTGAAGGCTTTATATCTGTCATTTACATTATTAGCGTGACGCTGCACGTGGGTGCTCTTAATTGCTATCGTTTGTTCTTCTAATTGGTGAACTAAAATGACTCCTGCTTTATTTGTCTTATCTCACTTCTGTGTATCTCACCATTTCCTCTTCTACAGAGGCTGCGTCGGGATCCCACCCATCTTTGACCATTGTTTTTTTTTTCACCAGAGTATTTTGCTCTTGCCCGAACCCCAGACTCATGGATCCTGGGGGACCCCAGAAAAGCGGCCTCATACTTCTCTTTTCAATGATGTGTTAACCATGTTGTCTCTATCGCCCGCATATCCTAGGAGTCTTTACCTATTCTCCACTCCCGTAGGGTGGAGGTCCTGTCGCTTGACACTGTGTCATGATAAAGTTTGCGATCCGTTATTCACTCAACAGTCTGTGCGTCTCGGATTCCCAACTAACTATAGCCGTCACGTGAGAGCTCAATTGCCCCCTTAATTCAGGCTCAGCATGGGTCCTTGAGCAGCCAATTAGTACGAAAGAAAATGGTATAGCGGACCAACAAAACAAAATCAAAAAAAATAAATTTTAAACTGAGTCTTTTACTCACTTGGCCTTGATACCAGATTCGTTGGATGTTGCTTTGCCGTCCGTCCGTCTCGCCGTGTGACTCTAATTTCTGGCGGTCAAAGGTTTGACTACTCGCCTTGTCCACTGGCTCGAGTGGCGTCCAGCTCAGCAACATCCCGCCAGACTACGCAAAATTTTAGAGGTGAAAATATTCACACGAAGGCCTGAGTATAAGTACAAAAGCAGTTTATTATATCAGAATTCTGGGAGGAAAGGCCTGAGGCTCCGCAGCTTTTGGCAGCACCTTTTCTCACTTGAGCTAAGGCTCACACGGGTTAATATACAGATTCAAAGGGCGGAATTAGTTATATTCTCATTTACACACAATCAATCAACTATATTCGCGTCACATTTCATTACATGCAGTCAATCAATTTTCCTAGCATCCCAGTTATCACATATATGGTTAAAGTGGGTGTTGTCTTACCCGCCCCTAACTTCATACAGAAGTCATTCAAAACTAACATAATGATGTCCTGTCTGCAACTGGGGTCATTGATCTTATCAAGGACACATAGTATTTCTTGTTCTGGGAAGCTGTTATCAGCAGCTGTTGAAATACTCCCTAGGTTCTCATGAGGTAGTTTACACAGTTTGTAACTTATTTTAAAAGGAAAGTGGCTAGTTCAGCCATTTTGTGTCTTTAGCATTGCTAAACTAGTTAACAGCCATTTTGTGTCCTTTCTGATATTAACAAGCATTGTGTATACACTATCTATTTCTACAAATTGTCTCTTCTAAACAGGCATCTAAGCCAGTGAGTACCTTTTGTCTCATCAGAACTATTCAAAAGTAATATAGGAGCACAAATGTAGTTACAGGGCCACCCATAATTTATATCATAGTCCAGTATCACAAAATGCCCTCCAACAGTCAGTATGATACCTGATGAGATAGCGGGTAGTCAGGATGTTACCTGGTGAAATAGCAGGTCGTCAGGGTGATACGTGGTGAAATAGCAGGTAGACAGGTGGTACCTGGTGGGATAGAGGGCAGTGGGGATGTTACCTGGTGAAATAGCGGGTAGTCAGGAGATTACCTGGTGAGATAGCGGGTAGTCAGGAGGTACCTGGTGAAATAGCAGATAGTCAGGAGGATACCTGGTGGGATAGCAGATAGTCAGGAGGATACCTGGTGGGATAGCGGGCAGTGGGGATGTTACCTGGTGAAATAGCGGGTAGTCAGGAGATTACCTGGTGAGATAGCGGGTAGTCAGGAGGTTACCTGGTGAAATAGTGGATAGTCAGGAGGATATCTGGTGAGATAGCGGATAGTCAGGAGGATACCTCGTGGGATAGCGGATAGTCAGGATGTTACCTGGTGAGATAGCGGATAGTCAGGAGGATAGCTGGTGAGTTAGCGGGTAGTCAGGATGTTACCTGGTGAAATAGCGGGTAGTCAGGTGGTACCTGGTGGGATAGCAGATAGTCAGGACGATACCTGGTGAGATAGCGGTTAGTGCGGGTGTTACCTGGTGAAATAGCAGGTAGTCAGGATGATACCTGGTGAGATAGCGTGTACTCAGATGTTACCTGGTGACATAGGAGGTCGTAGGATGATACCTGGTGAGATAGCGGGTAGTCAGGGTGTTACTTGGTGCGATAGCGGGTAGTCAGGGTGTTACTTGGTGAGATAGCGGATAGTCAGGAGGTTACCTGGTGAGATAGCTGATAGTCAGGAGGTTACCTGGTGAGATAGCGGGTAGTCAGGGTGTTACTTGGTGAGATTGCGGGTAGGCAGGATGTTACCTGGTGAAATAGTAGGTAGTTAGGTGGTACCTGGTGGGATACCGGATAGCCAGGAGATTACCTAGTGAGATAGCAGGTAGTCAGGAGGTTACCTGGTGAGAAAGCGGGTAGTCGTGGTGTTACCTGGTGAAGTAGCGGGTAGTCAGGAGGATACCTGGTGAGATAGCGGACAGTCAGGAGGTACCTGGTGGTATAGCAGTTGGTCAGGAGGTACCTGGTGGGATAACGGGAAGTTAGAATGTTACCTGGTGGAATAGCAGGTCATCAGGGTGATACCTGGTGAGATAGCGGGTAGTCAGGATGTTACCTGGTGAGATAGCGGGTAGTCAGGGTGTTACCTGGTGAAATACCAGGTAGTCAGGATGATACCTGGTGCGATAGTGAGATAGCGGGTAGTCAGGATGTTACCTGTTGAAATATGAGGTCGTAGGATTATGCCTGGTGAGATAAGTGGGTAGTCAGGAGGATACCTGATGAGATGGTGGGAAGTCAGGATGTTACTTGGTGAGATAGCGGGTAGTCAGGAGGTAACCTGGTGAAATAACGGATTGTTATGGGCAAGACGTTTCCAGAACCCCAAAATATATCATGGAGTTCAACCAACCTCACCCTTTAATGGATTTGTTGCTTTTCCTAGCACACGGCTGGTCCATTAGGTGTGGGATTACAATTATGGATGCGTGGGTTTTTAAACACAAAACACTGTTTATTCCATGAACTCAACTTAACATCTTAAATAAACATTGGATCTCTTAACACCCCTTACTTCAAAGATAACTCAGAAAATATTGCAACAGTAAATATCTCCTTAAAATGTTCCTTCAAACTCCCAAGAGACTTAACACCTTTAAACAAAATCACATCAGGTTAAAGGCTTCACTATTCACATGACACACTCGGTGAGTCATCCTTCTATCTGGTGTTTTTACCACATAATTCACCTCACTTAATTACCTTTCAATCTGATACGGTCCACAAAACCTAGCTTTTAAAGGCTCCCCTACCACTGGTAACAACCCTAAAACTTTATCCCCACTGGCAAGACTACGAACTTTGGATTTCTTGTCCGCTACCCGTTTCATCACATTTTGTGCAACTTTCAAATGTTGTCTAGCCAATTCACCTGCTCTATTTAATCGTTCCCTAAAATTTGACACGTAATCCAATAGTGTAATTTCCGATTTCCCACCCACCAATTTTTCCTTAATCAATTTAAGTGGTCCTCTTACCTCATGACCAAGAATTAGTTCAAAAGGACTAAATTTGGTAGACTCATTAGGTGCATCCCTAATTGCAAACAATACGAATGGGATTCCTTTATCCCAATCCTCTGGAAACTCTTGACAATACGCCCTCAACATTGTCTTTAATGTCTGATGCCACCTTTCTAACGCTCCCTGCGATTCTGGATGGTACGCAGTTGATTTAAATTGTTTTATTCCTAAGCTATCTATAACTTCTTTGAATAACTTTGAAGTAAAATTCATTCCTTGATCCAATTGAATTTCTGTGGGTAGTCCATATCTAATAAAGAATTTAAGTAACTCCTCCACAATCCTTTTAGCTGTAATATTACGTACTGGAATGGCCTATGGAAACCTAGCAGACACATCCATTATAGTCAAAAGATATTGATTCCCACTTTTTGTTTTAGGAAGCGGTCCTATACAATCGATTAGGACCCTTGTAAAAGGTTCTTCAAAAGCTGGAATGGGTATTAAGGGCGCTGGTTTTATCACTGCTTGAGGTTTCCCTATCACTTGACATGTGTAACATGATTGACAAAATTTAACTCCATCTTTATGTAGTCCAGGCCAATAAAAATGTTTCTGGATTTTAGCTTGAGTTTTCCTTATTCCCAAATGACCTCCCACTGGTACCTTCTGTGCAACTCGCAACACCTCCTTTCTATACCCTACCGGCAATACTACTTGATGAACTTCTGCCCACTTTTCATCCGCCTACATATGTACAGGTCTCCATTTTCTCATCAAGACATAATTTTTACGGTAATAATACTCTGGTATACTCTCAGATTCCTCTTCCGTATATGCTTTCTGATATATCCGTTTTATTTCTACATCTTTCTGTTGTAACTCCACCAATTTTCCTGAACTAAAAATATCCCCCTCATCCTCCACCTGTTCTTGTTCTTTTTCAACCATCTGATCAAATATCGTTTCTGATAATTGCACTTCAAATTCATCTTCACTCTTTGATTTCTCCTCTTGTCGTAACCTGTGACTTTGCGACCTTGTTACTACACAATGCGGAAAAATCGCAGGATATTCATCCTTCAACCCTTCAGTTGACTGATTCTCCACTGGCTTATCAACCACAGTAGGCATCACTCCCACTTGCGATCCAGCTATGTCATTACCCAAAATAAACTGTATTCCTGGACAAGATAGTTTATCTATTACTCCTACTACCACTTCACCACTCTTCACTGGACTTTCCAACCTTACCTTATAAAATGGAACACTACTCCTCTCACCCTGAATTCCACATATCACCACCTTTTCTGGCAACATTCTTCCCAAACGACATAATTCCTCATCTCTTACCATTAAAGATTGACTAGCCCCTGTATCTCTTAAAATTGTGACTTCTTTACCTGCTCCTCTTGATACACCTGAGTAAACTTTACCCACACAAGTAAATTCTTTAAATACATCTGGCACCTTCTTAACAAATACTTCTTGAACAGGCTGTACAATCATTTGTACCTCCTTCGATTCCCTTGGGTGTTCCTTTACCACTCGAACAAACCCCATTGTCTTATCCTGTTTTACCACATCAGCCTTCCCAGTGCTTTTCTTCAACCACCAACACTGTGACTTTACATGGCCTAGGTTATTACAGTGAAAACATCTGAAACTTTTCATTTCTTTTCCACCCTCCTGGATTTCTTTTTTAATCTGAGGTACGCTCTCTTTACTGTCTCCCATCAGATCACCTTTACCTTTACCGCTTGAGTATTTCTCATGTCCCCAGTTTCTATCCCTCACCGGCTGAAACTGATGTCGGAAACCAATCTTTGATTTATGAACTAATTCATAATCATCTGCCATTTCCACTGTTAATCTCACAGTTTTAACCCTCTGTTCTTCCACATGAGTTCTCACTACATCAGGAATTGAATTTTTAAACTCCTCCAAAAGTATCATTTCTCTGAGAGCTTCATACGTTTGGCCTATTTTCACAGCCCTTATCCGCCTATCAAAATTACTCTGTTTGAGCCTTTCAAACTCCATGTATGTTTGACTAAATTCTTTCCTTAAATTCCTAAACCTTTGTCTGTAAGCTTCAGGCACTAGCTCATATGCACTTAAGATGGATTCCTTCACCTCCTCATACGTTCCAGATACCTCCTCCGGTAGTGATGCAAACACTTCACTAGCTCTACCTACCAGCTTTGTTTGAATCAGTAACACCCACATGTCCTGTTGCTAACTTTTGGTTGGCTCTTAATTCGTAATTTTCTCTGTTTAACCTTTGCTCTAGAGTCGCCAGGTATCTTTATGATACCGCCACGAGGTTCAAGTTCAAGTACTGATCAATAACTCAATACACCAATTTGTAAGATCAAATCAAAACACATTTATTATATACAGCAAGTCACTACCTATGCATATAACTCTACTTTCTAGACTATTTCTATCACTAAAAGGCCTATACTTAGCTTTGGAATTGGCCCACCAGGTCAGGGGAACAAGTGGCCTTTGGTTCAGGTCCTGAGTCTGCAGGATTCAAAAGCCGGTATGGACTTGTAACTAGGAGCGCCTATCTCGTAGCGAGCGTTGACTGGAGACTTACTTGGTTGGTGCGGCAGCTGGGCAGTTCACTCTCAGGGGCTGATTCGCATTGTTGAGTGACCCTGCCAAGAAGGATGATTTGAACTTGGGGACTCTATTTTATAGTCCCATGGGGCTTCCCGCCCCTTTGGGCGGACCCCGTACCTGGTTCCAAGTGATTGGACTACGTTCCAATCACTTGGATCGATTTCTCCAATACTGGAGCCGTTCCCTGATCGCTGGGCGGTCCCTGAGTGTCCGTTGGACTTCCTTTGTCTTGGCTACTGCTTGCGCCGATGAGTCTGGCTTGGCCTTATTCACCTTAAATGGTTTTGATTGTTCCCGGGGATCGCTCATTAGTATGCAGATGGCTGTGAGTATCAGTGCTGTCTGGGCTTCTGCAAGTTCTAATACACAGGAGACTTTGCACTTGCTAGTTTTTCCTGGCTTGGCTGAATTTCCCTGCATTCTTTGCGGATCTCCATTTTAAGTCGGGAAGTGGCCAACCCAGGTGGCTACACTCCTGTGGCCATTTCATTTGTTTAGCTACCTTCTCAAATGAAATGAAAAAGGCTTCCACTTCCTTCTCGTCAAACCTTGGCAATGCTTGGACATATTTAAATAAATTCTCACCAAGCCTTCGACTATGACGCTCTGTCTCATTATCCTTATCACTGTCATCCAACTGTACGTTTCCCTGTACATCTGCCAATTTTAACTGATTGTCATGTTTCATGGCCATTTTCTGAAGTTCAAACTCTCTCTCTTTATCTTTTTCCCTGATCTGTATCTCCCTTTGTTTGTCTTTTTGTTCTGCTAGGGCTATTCTTTTCTCCTTTCTTCTCTCTCCTTTTCTTTTTCCTCTCTCTCTCTTTCTCTTTCTTTTTCCTCTCTCTCTCTTTCCTCTCTCTCTTCCTTCTCTTTCTTTTTCCTCTCTCTCACTCTCGTATGCCAGCCGCTTTAATTCTTTCTCATGTTCCATTTGTTTAATTTGCAACTGAATTTTTGCCATTTCCAATGAGTCAAACTCTACCTCAGGCAACTTTAAATGCTTAACCACCGCCATAATTACCTCATCTTTTCACATTTTGTCAGGTAATGTTAACTGCAATGTTCTTGCCAAATCTAACAGTCTGCATTTTGTTTCTGTCCGTAAAGTACTACGTGTGACATTCTCCACCACCCAAAACTTCTGAGCCTCTGAAAGAGCCATTGTTCACAACACTCTCCCCATTTAAACTAAAATACCACACCGGAAAAGCAACAATCTTTCACTGTCTTTCAGTTCACAAAAGCCAATCCAATAGATAGACTTTAATCCTCCTCGAGCCCCCAATTGTTATGGGCGAGGTGTTTTCAGAACCCCAAAATGTATTATGGAGTTCAACCAACCTCTCCCTTTAATGGATTTGTTGCTTTTCCTAGCACACGTCTGGTCCCCTAGGTGTGGGATTACAATTTTGGACACGTGGGTTTTTAAACACATGAGATACCCTCAATTACGAATCAGGAGAGGAATTTGATAATACAAAGGCTTTAATAACCAGATTACATCAAGATGGACAGCGGTCTAAAGCCGGAGAAGCTCAATTTGGACGCTCGGTCGCCGGAAGCCACTGAAATTTTTTAATACTGGCTCCGGTGCTTTGGTGCCTATCTGAATTTCTCAGAGACTGAAGTTGACGGACCTCGCAAGCTGAGCTTACTACATGCCAGGGGTGAGCCACCGACTATCCTCCGTGATCGAGAAAGCTACAACGTACGAAACGGCGGTCAAAATCCTACAAAAGCGCTTCGTAAAGCCGATAAACGAGGTACATGCCAGGCATTTGCTCTCGACCTGCCGCCAGCGCTCCAGGGAAACGCTAGATGAATACTTGGAGAGACTCACCGCACTCGCCAGGAACTGCGACCATAAAGAGGTGACGGCAGAAGTCCATATGAACTGACATATTCGTGATGCTTTCGTGTCCGGTATCCGATCCACGTACATCCGGCAGCGGCTCCTAGAAGACGGAGCGAAGGACCGCCAAGGCACGGTAATGCTCACCTCTTCCCTGGAAGCGACCCACCATAATCTCCGCACGTACTCCGCGGACCTTGCGAACCCCTCTCGATCTCCTCCAGACTCGGCCACGCTTCAGGTCTGCGCCATGCAGCGACCCGCTCACACCGGGGGCCCCCAATGCTATTTCTGTGGCAAGGCCAGCACTCATGCCAGCGTTGCCCGGCCCGCTCCGCTATCTGCGGCGAACGCGGAAAGAAGGGGCTTTCCTTTGACGCGAAGGTCTGCCTGGCTGGGCCCAAAGGCCAGAAACAAAAGTCTCATGGGACCCAGAAATCGAACTCCCGGGACCATAGGCCCCGCAACGCGGCCGCGCGGTGGCCGGACACGCCTACTTCCGACGCGTCATCGGCCTTGTGCGCGTCATGGGGCGGCCATCTTGGCGGCGAACTTCAATATCCAAAATGTGCGACCGACGGCGACGGCCATTTTGCGAGTCCGATTCAACCGAGGACTCTGACTGCCCGCAACTAGGAGTGATCATGTTCGATCAATCTCGGCTGAAGCACCTGCGAAACTCAATGGTGCAGGTTCAGATCAATGGCCGCGACACCCCCTGCCTTTTTGACTCCGGGAGCACAGGGAGTTTTATCCATCCAGACACGGCAAGACGCTGCTCCCTGTGCACCTATCCCGTCTCCCAAACTATCGCCCTCGCACCTGGGTCTCATTCGGTCCAAATCACGGGGTATTGTGTCTCGAACCTCGCTATCCAAGGCGCCAAATACGCCCGTTTTAAACTTTATGTCCTCCCTCACCTCTGCGCCCCCGTGCTGCTCGGTCTGGACTTCCAGTGCAGCCACCGAAGCCTGACCCTGAAGTTCGGCGGAACCCTGCCCCCACTCACGTTATGTAGCCTGGCGACACTCAAAGTTGTACCACCCCCCTCTTCACGAACCTCACCCCCGACTGTAAGCCCGTCACCACCAGGAGTCGGCGGTACAGTGCCCAAGACATGACTTTCATCAAGTCAGAGGTTCAGCGGCTACTAAAAGAAGGGGTCATAGAGGCTAGCAACAGCCCTTGGAGGGCACAAGTACTGGTAGTCCGCTCCGGGGAAAAACAAAGTGGACGGTGGACTATAGCCAGACCATAAACCGCTTTACGCAACTCGATGCGTACCCACTTCCCCGCATAGCAGAAATGGTGAACCAAATCGCCCAGTATCGAGTATTCTCCACGGTCAACCTAAAATCGGCCTATCATCAACTCCCTATCCGCCCAGAGGATCGCCCCTATACGGCCTTCGAAGCAGCCGGTCGGCTCTTCACTTCCTCAGGGTCCCTTTCGGTGTCACAAACGGAGCCTCAGTTTTCCAAAGGGCAATGGATCAAATGGTGGACCAGTACGGCTTACGGGCTACATACGCGTACTTGGACAACGTCACCATCTGCAGCCATGACCAGCAGGGCCATGACGAAAACCTGAGGAAGTTCCTCCAGACCTCCCGGGCCCTCAATCTGACATACAAGAAAGAGAAATACGTGTTCCACACAGCCCGGCTAGCCATCCTCGGCTACGTCGTGGAAAATGGGGTCCTAGGGCCAGACCCCGACCGCATGCGCCCCCTTAAGGAACTTCCCCTCCCCGTAGCCACAAGGCACTCAAACGGTGCCTGGGGCTCTTTTCCTATTCTGCCCAGTGGATCCCCAGATATGCGGACAGAGCCCGACCACTCATTAAGACCACGGTTTTTCCCCTGACGGCTAAGGCTCAGTCGGCCTTCAGTCGTATCAAGGCCAATATCATTAAGGCCGCCATGCACGCGGTGGACGTAACCATTCCCTTCCAGGTAGAAAGCGACGCATCAGACGTCTCCCTGGCTGCTGCCCTCAACCAGGCGGGCAGACCGGTAGCGTTCTTCTCCCGGACCCTCACCGCCTCAGACATTCGACACTCCGCAGTCGAGAAGGAGGCACAAGCCATAGTGGAGGCTGTGCGGCACTGGAGGCACTACCGAGCCAGTAGGAGGTTCGCCCTCGTCACCGACCAACGGTCGGTCGCCTTTATGTTCGATAACGCACAATGGGGCAAAATAAAGAATGATAAAATTCTGAGGTGGAGGATCGAACTCTCCACCTACCCATACGATATTACATATCGTCTGCTGAAGCTCAACGAGTCCCCAGATGCCCTGCCCCACGGCACATGCGCCAATGCGCAGAAAGACCGTCTGCGGGCCATCCACGATGACCTCTGCCACCCGGGGGTCACCCGGCTTGCCCATTTTACCAAGTCCTGCAACCTACCTTACTCCGCCGAGGAGGTCAAGGCCATGACCAAGGCTTGCCAGATCTGTGCGGAGTGCAAACCGCACTTCTATCGACCAGACAAGGCTCACCTGGTAAAGGCCTCTGGGCCCTTTGAGCGACTAAGCGTGGACTTCAAAGGGCCCCTCCCGTCCACCAACCGCAACACCTACCTCCACACTGTCATCGGCGAATTCTCCCGCTTCCCATTCACTGTCCCCTGCCCCAATATGACCTCGGCCTCCGTAATCAAGGCACTGCACAGCATCTTCACCCTGTTTGGTTTCCCCGCTTATATCCACAGCGACCGGGGTACATCGTTCATGAGCGATGAGCTGCGTCAGTATCTGCTCAACAAGGGCATCGCCTCGAGCAGAACGACCAGCTATAACCCGCGGGCAAACGGGCAGGTGGAGAGGGAGAACGCAACAGTTTGGAAGGCTGTTCTTCCAGCCCTACGGTCAAGAAGTCTCCCAATCGCCCGCTGGCAGGAGGTCCTACCCGATGCCCTACACTCCATTAGGTCGCTCCTGTGTACGGCCACGAATGAGACCCCTCACAACCGTTTGTTTGTCTTCCCCAGGAAGTCCACCTCTGGGGTCTCGCTTCCACGTTGGCTGACGACTCCAGGACCAGTTCTACTCCGGAGGCACGTGAGGAGCCATAAGACAGATCCACTGGGCGAGAGGGGTCCAACTACGACACGCAAACCCTCAATACGCCGACGTCGAGCACCCCGACGGCAGGCAGGACACCGTTTCCCTGCAAGACCTGGCACCCGCTGGCTCGCCCACCGATGGCCCACTTCCACCGACGTTCCCCTCCCCGCACCGGCGGTCGACTCCAGTCTTTTGGGTGGTCTGATTGCCCTTGTCGATGTTCTAAGCTCCGGCGGTGGTGCGGCGGATACGGTCGTCCTCGGTGGTGGTATATCTGGGAGCACGGTTGTCTGAGCCTTTGCCAGCGTTAGAGCAGGGGGGGTATCCGGGGTGACTAGGGTGATTGGTGCCGGCGCCAGCTGGGGGGAGGGGGCGCAATGGGGGGGGCGCTGTCGGAGTCGACCGCCGGTGCGGGGAGGGGAGCGTCGATGGAAGGGGGGGAGCGTCGGTCTAAACAATCTCAATCAAGCTGCTGTATTGCAAATCTATGCTAAACAAAGGCTTACGGCTAAATTGATTCCAGCAGAACTGATGAGATTGGACCTTTAACCGGCGGACTTTGTTATGTCCTGGACCCGTTGTAAAATACCACAGATAATAAATCACCATAGCAACAAGAAAAAGCAGAGTCAGTTTATATTGTGTAAACTGAGAGAAAACTAGTGACATGTCAATGATGTAGGGTGTAGATGTGGGAATCCACTGTTGGCAAGTCACCCATATAAGAGGTTCAATGTTAAAAGCACTTTTAAAAGCTGTCAGAAATAAAAGTTCAAAGGCACAGTTACAGTAAGACTGCTCAAACCTCGTCTTTTATTTCCTGTGTACTCCTACCCCATCAGGAACACTGCTAATTATCTGCTACCTCACCAGGCATCCTCCTGACGACCCGCTATCTCACCAGGTAACCTCCTGACTATCCGCTATCCCACCAGGTACCACCTGACTATCCGCTATCCCACCAGTTATCCTCCTGACAACCCGCTATCTCACCAGGTAACCTCCTGACTACCCGCTATCTCACCAGGTAACGTCCTGACTACACGCTATCTCACCAGTAACATCCTCACGACCCGCTATCTCACCAGGTAACATCCTGACTATCCGCTATTTCACCAGATAACATCCTGACGCTCCGTTATCTCACCAGGTAACATCCTGACTACCCGCTACCTCACCAGGTATCCGCCTGACTATCCGCTATTTCACCAGGTAACATCCTGACTATCCACTATTTCACCAGGTTACCTCCTGACTACCCGCTATCTCACCAGGTAACATTCTGACTACCCGCTATCCCACCAGGTATCCTCCTGACTATCTGCTATCCCACCAGGTATCCTCCTGACTATCTGCTATTTCACCAGGTACCTCCTGACTACCCGCTATCTCACCAGGTAACATCCCCACTGCCCGCTATCTCACCAGGTACCACCTGACTAACTGCTATTTTACCAGGTATCACCCTGATGACCTGCTGTTTCACCAGGTAACATCCTGACTACCCGTTATCCCACCAGGTATCATCCTGACTATCCGCTATCCCACCAGTTATCCTCCTGACAACCCGCTATCTCACCAGGTAACCTCCTGACTACCCGCTATCTCACCAGGTAACGTCCTGACTACACGCTATCTCACCAGTAACATCCTCACGACCCGCTATCTCACCAGGTAACATCCTGACTATCCGCTATTTCACCAGATAACATCCTGACGCTCCGTTATCTCACCAGGTAACATCCTGACTACCCGCTACCTCACCAGGTATCCGCCTGACTATCCGCTATTTCACCAGGTAACATCCTGACTATCCACTATTTCACCAGGTTACCTCCTGACTACCCGCTATCTCACCAGGTAACATTCTGACTACCCGCTATCCCACCAGGTATCCTCCTGACTATCTGCTATCCCACCAGGTATCCTCCTGACTATCTGCTATTTCACCAGGTACCTCCTGACTACCCGCTATCTCACCAGGTAACATCCCCACTGCCCGCTATCTCACCAGGTACCACCTGACTAACTGCTATTTTACCAGGTATCACCCTGATGACCTGCTGTTTCACCAGGTAACATCCTGACTACCCGTTATCCCACCAGGTATCATCCTGACCAACCGTTATACCACCAGGTACCTCCTGACTACCCGCTATTTCACCAGGTATCCTCCTGACTACCCGCTATCTCACCAGGTAATCTCCTGACTACCCGCTATTTCACCAGGTAACATCCCCACTGCCCGCTATCTCACCAGGTAACATCCTGACTACCCGCTATCTCACCAGGTAATATCCTGACTACCCGTTATCCCACCAGGTATCCTCCTGACCAACCGTTATACCACCAGGTACCTCCTGACTACCCGCTATCTCATCAGGTAATCTCCTGACTACCCGCTATTTCACCAGGTAACATCCCCACTGCCCGCTATCTCACCAGGTACCACCTGACTAACTGCTATTTTACCAGGTATCACCCTGATGACCTATTTCACCAGGTAACATCCTGACTACCCGCTACCTCTCCAGGTATCCTCCTGACTATCCTGTCATGTGAGAGTACTTTTAAGACATGGATGTTTAAGCAATGTACCTTTAAGAAAACAGTGATGTCAGAGAGTGGGTGGGGCTTAGGTCAGGTCAGCCATTTTGCAGTTGAATTTTGCAGATTTTTAGTTTCAGTTTAAAAACAGCTTGTGTGTGTGTCTGTCTTTTGCAGTGAGCTGGCTCTCTCCCTTGAAAGACTATCTCTGGATTATTTGGGTGATTTAAACTTAGAATAGTGAAGCCTTTAACCTGATGTGATTTTTTTTAAAGGTGTTAAGTCTCTTGGAAGTTTGAAGAAACATTTTAAGGAATTATTTACTGTTGCAATATTTTCTGAGTTATCTTTGAAGTAAGGGGTGTTAAAAGATCCAATGTTTATTTAAGATGTCAAGTTGAGTTCATGGAATAAACAGTGTTTTGTGTTGTGATGAATGATATCTGTATACATATGTATCTTTAATGCGTAGGCCCCTTTAAGACCGGGTTTGGAACCCTGGGGGATTACGCCTCCGGCTCCGCTTCCAGGAAGCTGTATATAAGGTTACGTTCAGTAGGCAGCGTGCAGTGAGCACACTTCTCAGCAGCTGTCAGGTTTTCTGGTTATTAAAGCCTTTGCTCAGAAAATATTTTCTGATTTATTTTCTGAGCAAAGGCTTTAATAACCAGAAAACCAGACAGCTGCCGAGAAGTGTGCTCACTGTACGCTGCCTACTGAACGTAACCTTATATACAGCTTCCTGGTGGCGGAGCCGGAGGCAGAATCCCCCAGGGTTCCAAACCCGGTCTTAAAGGGGCCTACGCATTAAAGGTACATATGTATACAGATATCATTCATCACAACACAAAACACTGTTTATTCCATGAACTCAACTTAACATCTTAAATAACCATTGGATCTTTTAACACCCCTTACTTCAAAGATAACTCAGAAAATATTGCAACAGTAAATAATTCCTTAAAATGTATCTTCAAACTTCCAAGAGACTTAACATCTTTAAACAAAATCACATCAGGTTAAAGGCTTCATTATAAGTTTAAACCACCCAAATGATCCAGAGATAGTCTTTCAAGGGAGAGATCCAGCTCACTGCAAAAGACAGACACACACACAAGCTGTTTTTAAACTGAAACTAAAAATCTGCAAAATTCAACTGCAAAATGGCTGACCTGACCTCAGCCCCACCCACTCTCTGACATCACTGTTTTCTTAAAGGTACATTGCTTAAACATCCATGTCTTAAAAGTACTCTCACATGACAGGATAGTCCAGAGGATACCTGGAGAAGTAGCGGTTAGTCAGGATGTTACCTGGTGAAATAGCAGGTCATCAGGGTGATACCTGGTAAAATAGCAGTTAGACAGGTGGTACCTGGTGAGATAGCGGGCAGTGGGGATGTTACCTGGTGAAATAGCGGGTAGTCAGGAGATTACCTGGTGAGATAGCGGGTAGTCAGGAGGTACCTGGTGGTATAACGGTTGGTCAGGAGGATACCTGGTGGGATATCGGGTAGTCAGGATGTTACCTGGTGAAATAGCAGGTTGTCAGGGTGATTTCTGGTGTGATAGCGGGTAGTCAGGATGTTACCTGGTGAGATTAGCGGGCAGTGGGGATGTTACCTGGTGAAATAACGGGTAGTCAGGAGATTACCTGGTGAGATAGCGGGTAGTCAGGAGGATACCTGGTGAAATAGCGGGTAGTCAGGAGGTACCTGGTGGTATAGCGGCTGGTCAGGAGGATATCTGGTGAGATAACGGGTAGTCAGGATGTTACCTGGTGAAATAGCAGGTCATAGGATAATACCTGGTGAGAAAAGTGGGTAGTCAGGAGATTACCTGGTGAAATAGCGGATAGTAAGGAGGATACCTGGTGGGATAGCAGATAGTCAGGAGGATACCTGGTGGGATAGCGGGTAGTCAAGATGTTACCTGGTGAGATAGCGGGTAGTCAGAATGTTACCTGGTGAGATAGCGGGTAGTCAGGAGGCAACCTGGTGAGGTTGCGGAGCGTCAGGATGTTATCTGGTGAAATAGTGGATAGTCAGGAGGATAACTGGTGGGATAGCGGATAGTCAGGTGGTACCTGGTGGGATAGCGGATAGTCAGGAGGTTACCTGGTGAGATAGCGGGTCGTCGGGAGGATACCTGGTGAGTTAGCGGATAATTAGCAGTGTTCCTGATGGGGTAGGAGTACCCAGGAAATAAAAGGCAAGGTTTGAGCAGTCTTACTGTAACTGTGCCTTTGAACTTTTATTTCTGACAGCTTTTAAAAGTGCTTTTAACATTGAACCTCTTATATGGGTGACTTGCCAACAGTGGATTCCCACATCTATCCCTACATCATTGACATGTCACTAGTTTTCTCTCAGTTTACACAATATAAACTGACTCTGCTTTTTCTTGTTGCTGTGGTGATTTATTATCTGTGGTATTTTACAACGGGTCCAGGACATAACTAAGTCAGCCGGTTAAAGGTCCAATCTCATCAGTTCTGCTGGAATCAATTTAGCCGTAAGCCTTTGTTTAGCATAGATTTGCAATACAGCAGCTTGATTGAGATTGTTTAGGGGACAATGATCATGCTATCAAAACGTTTGGTTAGCCAGGTTTTTCAGAGTAAAATAATTAATGGGAGGGGGCGGTGTGGGATGGGGGTTCCAGTTTCAGCAAGTGCAGGGAAGTGGGAATAGCTAAATTGCTCTTGCCAGCACAAACACAATGGGCCAAATGGCCTCCTGTGTTAGAAATACTTTATTATTCTATTACCGTATCCAGTTCATTGAACAATGACTTTCGTTGTCATAATGCCATATGATCAAATAAGCAAAATGTAATCAGTAAGGTGAACTCCAGATTGTGAGGAATATGGGATCTGATACTCGGAATGTCTGATGATACCAAATCAGAAATAATATCCAATACATGAACAACTTGCATTTATGTAATGCCTTTAATGTGATAAAACAATCCAAGCACAGGGTCCAAAATTCAGAAAAAGGCACTAAATGGTTTCTTAAATGCACTCAGAAAATGCTGGAAATACACAGCAGCCCTAGCAGCGTCTGTGGAGAGAGATTCTACATCTACAGTATTTTGCTTTTGGATTAATTGGTTTATTTTAATTTCTGGGCTTTTAAAATGTATTTCACTGTGTTGCTCTTGTCAGATGGTGCATGCAATACTGCAATTTTTAGAAGTTTATGTGAAAAGTGTAAAATAATAATTGTCCCATTTGGATCTCTGAAAATATCTTGTCATTATTGTAACTGATATTCCATTTCCTTTCTTTCCCTCCAGATTAAAGTAACATCAGCTTATTACTCAACTAACAGGAATTCTGACAGCAGAAAGGTAAGACTCTAGTTTCATTACTTAATAGTTTACAATTCAGAGAGTGCTATGAATTAAATGAAGAAGTAGCCGTTCGCTAGGAAGAGATAAAGCAATCATTATCATATTTGATCGATGGAATCATCAAAATTGTTACAGCAAAGAAGGAGGCCATTCAGCCCATTGAGTCCTGTGTATGATTCCTCTCATTTTTAGAATGAAATGCCGCATTTCACTCCCTTTCAATCCATTTGTATTCTGAGTAACAAAATAAATCTGTTCCAAGAAATGATGCAGAAAACAATCTGTATTTTAAGAAGAATAGCAGTGATTTTTATTGCCAGTTTACTTTTAAAAGCAGATCATTTTTAAATGATTTGTTTTTATGTGTTATGTGGTGCCACAATGACGTGCTGTGCTGTCAGACAATGTAAGTGGCCCACGTGCCTCATGAATTTAGACCGGGTGGTTGCTCTGAATCCAGGAACACATGGAAAAAATAGACTTGGAGATGTTCATGGGCAGCAACTGGTGAGACAGTAAAATAACACTCACGAGACCCACGGGGATGACCCAATCGATCCTCCTGTGGGGCTCATGGAATAGGAGGTCCCGCCTAAGGGGCGGAGGCCCAGCCGCTGGGGCTCGTTGAACCAAGTACTTAAAAGACAGCCAGGAATGGGACCGGCTTGATCAGTAGTCCCGGCTGGGACTTGTGCTGAATGCCACGTTGTTTAACCTTCTCAGAACTCCTGAAAATATTGTACTGGCAAAGAGGAAAAACTACAGTTGCGATTCTGGACTCCTGGACCACGTTTGAATTCCTCAGCACAAGAGCAAGATTCGGGCAAGTTTAAAAATGCTGCTTTTTGGGAGATTTGAGGCTTTCAATGCAGATGTAGAAGATTGGGTGTGCTGAACGGTTGCGGTATTTTTTCCAGGTGAATGCGATTACAGGAGACGGCGGACAAAAGGTAATACTCCTGACCACCTGTAGAGCCCCAATCCTTAGTGTTATCAAAAGCCTTACCCACCTGGTGGCCCCAGACTGAAAGACCTTTGATGAGCTAGTAGCACTTGTGGCAGATCATTACAGTCCCAAACCGTCGGGTGATAGTGCAGAGACACAGGTTCAACGTGGTCAGGCGAACGCTGGGGGAGTCAGTCACGGAATTCCTGACATGCATACACACGTTAGCTGAGCATTGCGACTATGGCCCATCCCTTCCAGAGATGCTGTGAGACCACCTCATGCTGGCGAGTAATCCCCCCCCAAGAGCAGAACCTATGAGATCCAGTTGGCACCCAAGCAGCATCGTGGTCAGACCCATTAGCCAAGAGCCACTGCAGCCTGATGGGATATCTCTTCTGAGCTCTAGGAGGATGACTCTCAGTGATGCTGCACCTGTGGTCGCTGGAACCGTGAGGACTGGGAATGCCGGAACCGCCAGGGAGCACTTCGCCCTGGTGGGGGGACATGTCTACCCAGAGTCAGGGCTTTATGCTTAGCACAACCTGAAGAGGATGATTGCATGCAACTAAGTTGCATTACGGCCCACATGAAGATGACCATCCAGGTAAATGGCCACCCACGAGAGATGGAAATGGACACAGTGGCTGCTGTCTCGGTCATTGGACAACAAACTTACCAGAAAGTCAGTACAGGGATGCAGCACCTGACCTACAGGACACGAGGGCATGATTGCCGACATATACCGGAGAGCCATTGTATATCATTGGAACAACAACGGTTGCCTATGGGCAACAATCAGTTTGCCTGCCACTGATAGTGGATCAGGGGCCAGGACCGTGACTGTTGCAGAGGCTCCGCCTAGATTGGCAGCAGATTTTTTAAATGGGTATAAGCGGTTTGTACTAGGTCCTGGGAAAATACCCAGAAATTTTCCAAGATGAATTGAGGAAAACAAAGAGAGTCATGGCCAAAGTTCACATGGACCCAGAAGCCCAACCCAAGTATTTTGGGCCCGCCCGGTTCCATATGCCCTGCTGTTGAAAGTGGACAATGAGGTCAGCCAGCTGGAAAACTTGGAGATTATTCACCCAGTTCAATTCGCGGAGTGGGCAGCTACAGTAATCCTGGTGTTGAAGCCAGACTAGAGTATCAGGTAGACCAGTGCGGTTTGAACCCAGTGGAGGAGAAGGTTCGAGCTTTCAAGCAAGCCAGAGAATATGACAGAGCTACGGTCATTCCTAAGGCTCATAAACTATTCCGGAAACTTCATTATGAATCTGGCAACCATATTGGCACCGCTTCATGCACTCTTAAAGAAATATCAGAAATGAGCATGGAGAGCGCTGCAAGAAGTGGCATTTTCCAAAGCAAAACTGCAACTGTCGTCCTCTGGGCTGCTAACACATTACGATCTTTCCAGATCGCTCCTAATCACATGCGATGCCCCCCATATGGTTTTGGGCAGTGTTGTCCCACCAGGTGAACGACGGAACAGAGAGACCAATAACTGATGCATCGAGAACCTTGGCCGACGCAGAGCACCATTAAACCCAGATTGAAAAGGAAGGACTGGCTGTGATCTTCGCAGTGAAAAGTTCTATCAATGCATTTATGGGTGGCACTTTTCAATCATCACGGACTACGAACCATTACTCTGCCTTTTCAAGGAAGTTAAGGCGATGCCACCGATAGCATAGACCAGGATCCAAAGATTGGTACCATTGTTGGTGGTTTATGAGTATGCCTTTGAGTATCGCCCAGGCGAACAAATTGCGCATGCAGATGCCCTATGACGACTCTCATTGCAGACATGCCCATCCTCTCCACCTGTAGTGGTCGAAGTTGTATTAATGCTAAATTTTACGACACCTTGCCGGTCACAACCTCGCAAATCTGTGTGCAGATGCGAAAGGACCCCACGTTGGCAAAGTTGCACCATGTCATCCAAAATGGGGAAATAGGAAAAACTGCCTGAAGAACTGCAGGTTTTCACAACTAAGCAACAGGAGATTAGCGTTGAAGACGGAATTCTCTGTGTGGAGCCCGTGTTCTGGTCCCAAGACAAGGCAGGAAAGTCATACTGCAGGACCTGCACAATGGACATCCGGGGTGTCCAAAATGAAGATGCTCGCCAGATGTTATGTGTGGTGGTCGGGGCTCAATGGTGACATCGAGAGGTTGGTGAAGCAGTGTACGGCATGTCAAGCTCCCGCCATCAGAATTACTTTGTCACTGAGAGTGGCCTGGCCGGCCAGTGTGGTTACATGCTGACTTTGCCGGACCGATGCTTTTACTACTTATCAACACCCACTTAAAATCGATAGCTGTATACTGCATGCCATACATCACTTCACATTGAGCAGCTCCGCCAGTCGTTTAGTGTCCATAGTATCCCGGGGGTTCTCTCTACTGATAACAGCACTCTTTCACCAGCGAGGAATTGTCGAAGTTCATGCAGGCGAATGGAGTGAAACACAGTCGGACCGCCCCGCAATACCCTTCTTCAAATGGCCTGGCTGAGCAGGCGGTATAGACTTTAAGAGGGGCATAAAGAGACACATTGAGATGGAATTGCCGCGTTTCCTGTTCAACTATTGGACCATGCCGCATATAACCCACCGGGATAGCACCAGCAGAATTACTGATGGACCGAAGACTATGAACCCATCTAAGCCTAACGTTTCCAAATCTTAGTAGGAAGATGGAAAAGAAACAAGGTCTCCAGGAAAAGTACCTCAACCACCAGAAGCAGAACAGAGGGTTCAAGCCAGGAGGGGACACTGTGTACATTCAGAATTTTGGGGATGGTGCCCAGTGGACACCGGGGACCGTAGTAGAGAAGACCGGACCAGTTTCTTATTTGGTCAAAACCAAAGAGAGAACGGTACACAAACACATGGACCATCTCAAAGGCAGGGAAACCGCACCAGAGCCAGCCCTTCAAGATGAATCAGTCCCTCTTGACCATCATCCATAGGCCAAAGTTTGACCAGGACAGACTGCCAACAACAACCCCCAGACGATCGGCACGGAAGTGACGTTTCCTGACACGTTACACATCCTCCAACTCAGCCCCACAACCGCTGGAAAGATAGCAGTGGGCAAAGCTGCGAAGGAGACCTTCTCCACCTTCAATGACAGAAGAACTTACGGGAGGGATGTAATAACCTTCACGAGACCCACGGCGATGACCCAATTGATCTCCCCGTGGGGCTTGTGGAATACGAGCTCTCCTGCTGCGGGGCCAAGGCTTAGCAGCTAGGGCTCATGAACCAAGTACTAAAAAGCCAGCCAGGATTGGGACCAGCATGATCGGTAGTCCCGGATGGGACTGATGTGCTTGCTGTATGCGGCGTTATGGCTTTTACTGTTTGCCTACATAAACCTTTGTAGTAGCATTCTTCCTGCTAATACCACATTGCTGTTTGAACTAAAATCAAACAAGACTGGTTCAGTGAATAATGGTTAACACTGTTTGAACTTTTACATACAAGGAACAGGATTCCAGCAGGCAGTCAGCCTAGGAAAGAATTCTGCGGGTATCTTGGCTTTCATTGTGTGTTGCCATAGTTTTGATGGGTACAGAATGTTTAGGTGCAGCTGCAGAGCTTCATCTGTTCCTTGGAAGTTTTTTACAGTGATAACATGAATGGTTGTTCCGGTGGTAACAACTTCCATGTTGCTCCGCCAAGCATTACCTTCTAATACAGAGATTGAAACAGGCCATTCCAATCTAACCCACTGCTCTTCAGGAGCACCACTCAGTCTCAGAACAAAGGCTTTTCACTGGAAATAAGCACACAAAAAAAATGGAAATTGGAACAAAAGCAGAAAATGTTGGTGTTATCCTTCTTATCCCTTCTTCACCCTTAGGATTGAGGGTGACTTCTGTGTGTTTTCTTGGTAAGTTATGGAAGACATTGAGCATCTGACTCCAGTAAGAGACCTAGCTGACAGCAAATATCTTTCCTTGAAAGTACTTTTATTTACATAAATAACTATACATAAGATTTCAGAACATCAGAACAACCTCTCACTCATCTCTCTCTCTCTCTCTGAGTGACCTCATTATGATGCACATGCTCCCTAGCTATTATTAATGGTAGTGTTAACCCTTTATAGCTTCCACTCCAGATCATTGAGTTCAGAGAAGGATTACCAGAAAGCGTGATCTGAAGACTCGACCATATGTGGGGCAGGCAGTGTGTGAAGGGTTGGCTAGATGGGTGGTTCAGAGATTTGTGCACTCCTTCAGACACCTCAACTTCGCCTCTTGCACGTTTCCAACAAAGACTCTCGAAGTGGGGCAGTGGCGGAAGCATATGGGAGTGGAGGGAGTGTCGGTGTGGGCTCCAATTTGTGGGAATCACCGGTTTGTGGTTTGTCCCGGGGAGGATGGATGGGGGGTTTTCGGAGGTGGCAGAGAGCAGGGATCGAGAGGCTGAGGGATCTGTTTATTGATAGGAGCTTTCACTGTTTGGAGGATTTGGAGGAGTTTGAGTGTCCGGGAGGGAATGGGTTTCGGTCACTACAGGTAAGGGATTCTGTGCGAAGGCAGGTTTCAACCTTTCCGCTTCTACCGCCACAGAAGATACAGGATAAGGTAGTTTCTAGAACGGGGGTGGGGAGGGGAAGGTATCGGAAATCGAGAAAGAACTTAGGGAGTGGAAGGAAACCCAGATAGATGAGATAAAACATAAATGGGAAGATGAGCAGGATAAGGAGTTGGAGGCGGGTCTGTGGGACGATGCTCTGAGCTGAGTCAACACGTCCTCATCATGTGCCAGGCTCAGCCTGATACAATTCAAGTTTGTTCACCGGGCACACATGAAGGTGGCCCGGATGAGCAGGTTTTGTGGGGTGGAGGACAGGTGTGTGAGGTGTGCAGGACGGCCCGCAAACCATGTCCACATGTTCTGGGCATGCCTGAAGCTTACGGGACTCTGGCAGGGATTTGTGGATGTCATGTCCACGGTACTAAAAACGAGGGTGGCGGCGAGTGCAGAGGTGGCGATTTTTGGACTGCCGGAAGACCCGTGAGCCCAGGGGGGTGAGAGAGGCTGACGTTTTGGCCTTTGCCTCCCTGGTGGCCCGGAGACAGCTATTACTAGTGGAGGAACTCGAAGCCCCCAAAATCAAGGATATGGGTTAGCAACATGCGGGGTTTCTCAGACTTGAGAAAATTAAGTTCGCCCTGAGAGGATCAACGTTAGGGTTCGTTCGGAGGTGGCAGCCGTTTATCGACTTCTTCGGAGAAAACTAAACTGTCAGCATATTCAATAAGGGAGGGGGTAGGGGGAGTTAGGCTATTTTTGGTCTAGATTAGGTGGGAACAGTGGGAGATGGAGGGATGTATTACGCGCTGAACTATGTTTACATTTGAATTTGTATCTTTTATTTTTTTAAACTATAAGTGCCTTAATAAAATGTTTGGGAAAAAAAAGTCTCTTGAAGTTCCAATGTGTTCCTGAATGAGCCGGCTCTATTTTGGTCAGTCATAAGACAGGATCACCCATCCCCACATCTGCGGGGATGTTTGGCCCCTTCAGGGATGCTTTGAGGACATTCCTATGGGTGGCACGGTAGCATAGTGGTTAGCATTATGCCTTCACAGCACCAGGGGCCCAGGTTCGACACCCGGCTTGGGTCTCTGTCTGTGCAGAGTTGGCACGTTCTCCCCGTCCCTGCATGGGTTTCCTCCAGGTACTCCAGTTTCCTCCCACAAGTCCCGAAAGACGTGCTTGTGAGGTGAATTGGATATTCTGAATTCTCCTTCCGTGTACCCGAACAGGCGACGGAGTGCGGCGACTGGGAGACTTTCACAGTAACTTCATTGCAGTGTTAATGTAAGCCTACTTGTGACACTAATAAAGATTATTATTATTATTGAAGTGTTTCGTTGCCCTCCTGGGAAACCCTGCCACGGTAGAGTTCTTCCTGGAGTAGTTGGCTTTGAGTGATATTAAAAGTTGATACCATACAGCAGATCAGGAAGCATTTGTGAAGAGAACAGAAGGTTCAAGGTTTCAATCGTGGCTCAAAATCTTCTTGTGTCTTCTCTCCACGGGCACACTATTTGCAACATCTTTCTGTTTGTTGGTTTGGTTTTACTCTGCACGCTGTCAGACTGGATTGAAGAGTTCTGTTCAACGAAGGTTAGTCAACTTTTGTAGAACAATAGAGAAGCTGGATATGACAAATATAGCTAGGTTTTCATATACAGAATTTTCAAATAGTTCCTTTTTCTCTCATTCCATATTTGTTAACGGCACATACAATGAATGTAATTTCCACATCAAGTTTCTGTCGAAGATAAAAAAAGGGTGTGTGCTGAGCATTCTTCCTGCTACTACCACATTACTGTTTATTGGCGTTTACTAAGAATAAATTGGTTGCTAGGCTTCCTACATTACAACAGAGAACAGTGCTGGGGCCTCAACATTTTACAATTTATATAAATGTCTTGGATGAAAGGTTAGTTGCTAAATTTGCTGACGACATAAAGATAGGTAGGAAAATTAATTGTAAAGAGGATGTAAGGAGGCTACAAACAGAGATAGGTTAAGTGAGTGGGCAAAGATCTGGGAAATGAAGTAAAATGTGGGCAAATGTAAAATAGTCCATTTTGGCAAGAAGAATAAAAAATAAACTTATTATCTAAATGCTGAGAGATTGCAGAGCTCTGAAATGCAGAGGCATCTGAGTGTCCTCGTGCATGAATCACAAAAGGCTAGTTATACAGGCACAGCAAGTAGTTAGGAAAACTAATAGGATGTAATTGTTTATTGCGAGGGGAATGGGTTACAAAAGTAGGAAGGTTATGCTTCAGGTGTGCAGGACATTGGTGAGACCACATCAGGAGTAGTGTGTACAGTATTTAATCAAATACATAAATTCATTAGAAATAGACTAATGAGGAAGGGTTGGAGAGGTTAGGCTTGTATCCACTAGAGTTTAAAAGAGTTAGAGGTAACTTGATTGAAATATATAAGATCCTGAGGGGTATTAACAGGATGGATGTAAAGAGGATGTTTCAAAGAACAAAGAACAGTACAGCACAGGAACAGGCCCTTCGTCCCTCTAAGTCTGTACCGGTCATGATACCAACCTTGGCCAAAACCCTCACCACTTCCTTGTGCCGTAACCCTCTGTACCGATTCTATCCATGTATTTGTCAAGATGCCTTTTGAATGCTTCCACAACGTCCCTTGGCAACGCGTTCCAGGCACTCAGCACCCTCTGCGCAAAAAGCCTGCCTCGGACATCTCCTCTAAACGTTGCCCCACGGACCTTAAACCTATGCCGACTGGTGACTGCCCATCCACTCTATCCATGCTCCCCATAATCTTGTAGACCTCTATCAGGTCACCCCTCGACCTCCGTTGTTATAATGAAAATAGTCCGAGTCTATTCAGCTTCTCCGCATGTCGTAGAATTTAGAATTAGGGGATCACTGCTTAAAAATAAGGGGTCGCTCACTTAAGAAGGAGATGAGAGGATTTTATTTCTCTGAGGGTCATGGGTCTCTGGAATTCTCTTCATCAAAAGGCAGTGGAAAGAGTCTTTGAATATTATTTTATAAATGTATTTTATTATAAACGTATGTAAAAAGAACAGTAACATACACAACAACACACTTAACAACCTCACAATCCACAGTTTGTACAACTTTTATCCTTTTTTACACCCTCCCCCCGTGCCGAACAATTCCTCAAACATTGTCATGAAAAACCCCACTGTGTCTCAAAGCCCTCCTCCCACCCCCTGAACTTAAATTTGATCTTTTCCAACCTGAGACGGTCATACAGGCCCCCCCCCCCGCCTGGCCGCCACCTCTGGTGGCGTATCCGCCCTCCAATTCAACATGATCCTTCACCGGGCAAATAGAGAGGCGAAGATCACAACATCGGTCCCCTTCCCCTTCATCAGCTCCGGCATTTCAGATACCCTAAAGATCGCCACCATTGGTTCCGACTTGACCTCCAGCCCCTCAACCTTGAACAGTATCCCAAACACCGTTTCCCAGTATCTCTACAACTTCTCACAACCCCAGAACATGTGCGCTGGTTTGCCGACCCCCCGCCCGCACTTCAGGCACTTGTCAACCAACCCTTGAAAGAACCCACTCGTTCTTGCCCGAATCATATGCACCCTGTGCACCACCTTGAACTGAATCAAGCTCATCCGCACGCAGGAGGAGTTTGAGTTCACCCTGCGCATTGCCTCACACCACAGACCCCAGTCTATTCACACATACCCCCCCCCAAACTCCTGCTCCCATTTGTACTTGATCCTCACCACTTACGCCCCCATCCCGCTCTCCCAACCACCCATATATATTCCCAATCCTACCCTCTCCCGACTTGTCCGGTGGCAACAATTGCTCAAATAGAGTATACCCCGGCAACCTGCGAAATGCCTTCCACTCCTTTCTTGCGAAGTTCCACATCTGCATACACCTAAATTCACTCCCCTTTTACAAATCAAACCTCTTTTGCTGCCCAATATTAGTGTTGCAGGTTCTGGAGCACCAACCCCCTTTCTGCCTTTGCAGTAGGACCCTCTTTACCCACAGACCTTCTCCGCCATACAAACTCTGAGATCACCGGTTTCCGAAAGAAGGCCTTCGGAAGAAAGATTGGGAGGGTCTGGAAAACGAACAGGTACCTTGACAGCACATTTTCCCGACCTGCAACCTCGCTGTCAGTGTCCGGTGTAGTGTGTCCCAACTGCCCCTAAGAAGGGTAGCAAGGATAATCCCGGGAACTACAGGCCGGTGAGCCTTACTTCAGTGGTAGGGAAATTACTGGAGAGAATTCTTCGAGACAGGATCTACTCCCATTTGGAAGCAAATGGACGTATTAGTGAGAGGCAGCACGGTTTTGTGAAGGGGAGGTCGTGTCTCACTAACTTGATAGAGTTTTTCGAGGAGGTCACTAAGATGATTGATGCAGGTAGGGCAGTAGATGTTGTCTATATGGACTTCAGTAAGGCCTTTGACAAGGTCCCTCATGGTAGACTAGTACAAAAGGTGAAGTCACACGGGATCAGGGGTGAACTGGCAAGGTGGATACAGAACTGGCTAGGCCATAGAAGGCAGAGGGTAGCAATGAAGGGATGCTTTTCTAATTGGAGGGCTGTGACCAGTGGTGTTCCACAGGGATCAGTGCTGGGACCTTTGCTCTTTGTAGTATATATAAATGATTTGGAGGAAAATGTAACTGGTCTGATTAGTAAGTTTGCAGACGACACAAAGGTTGGTGGAATTGCGGATAGCGATGAGGACTGTCTGAGGATACAGCAGGATTTAGATTGTCTGGAGACTTGGGCGGAGAGATGGCAGATGGAGTTTAATCCGGACAAATGTGAGGTAATGCATTTTGGAAGGGCTAATGCAGGTAGGGAATATACAGTGAATGGTAGAACCCTCAAGAGTACTGAAAGTCAAAGAGATCTAGGAGTACAGGTCCACAGGTCATTGAAAGGGGCAACACAGGTGGAGAAGGTAGTCAAGAAGGCATACGGCATGCTTGCCTTCATTGGCCGGGGCATTGAGTATAAGAATTGGCAAGTCATGTTGCAGCTGTATAGAACCTTAGTTAGGCCACACTTGGAGTATAGTGTTCAATTCTGGTCGCCACACTACCAGAAGGATGTGGAGGCTTTAGAACAAAGAACAAGAACAAAGAAATGTACAGCACAGGAACAGGCCCTTCGGCCCTCCAAGCCCGTGCCGACCATACTGCCCGACTAAACTACAATCTTCTACACTTCCTGGGTCCGTATCCTTCTATTCCCATCCTATTCATATATTTGTCAAGATGCCCCTTAAATGTCCCTATCGTCCCTGCCTCCACTACCTCCTCCGGTAGTGAGTTCCAGGCACCCACTACCCTCTGCGTAAAAAACTTGCCTCGTACATCTACTCTAAACTTTGCCCCTCTCACCTTAAACCTATGCCCCCTAGTAATTGACCCCTCTACCCTGGGGAAAAGCCTCTGACTATCCACTCTGTCTATGCCCCTCATAATTTTGTATACCTCTATCAGGTCGCCCCTCAACCTCCTTCGTTCCAGTGAGAACAAACCGAGTTTATTCAATCGCTCCTCATAGCTTTAGAGAGGGTGCAGAAGAGATTTACCAGAATGTTGCCTGGTATGGAGGGCATAAGCTATGAGGAGCGATTGAATAAACTCCGTTTGTTCTCTCTGGAACGAAGGAGGTTGAGGGGCGACCTGATAGAGGTATACAAAATTATGAGGGGCATAGACAGAGTGGATAGTCAGAGGCTTTTCCCCAGGGTAGAGGGGTCAATTACTAGGGGGCATAGGTTTAAGGTGAGAGGGGCAAGGTTTAGAGTAGATGTACGAGGCAAGTTTTTTACGCAGAGGGTAGTGGGTGCCTGGAACTCGCTACCGGAGGAGGTAGTGGAAGCAGGGACGATAGGGACATTTAAGGGGCATCTTGACAAATATATGAATAGGATGGGAATAGAAGGATACGGACCCAGGAAGTGTAGAAGATTGTAGTTTAGTCGGGCAGTATGGTCGGCGTGGGCTTGGAGGGCCGAAGGGCCTGTTCCTGTGCTGTACATTTCTTTGTTGTTCTTTGTTGTTCTTAAAATCACCCCTGATCTCCACCAATGTTGTCAAATTTCACTTGTGTATTGTAGCCCATTCCCTCGTCAACTGGATCCCCAAATACCTGAACCTTTCCCTAGCTACTTTAAATGGCAATATCCCCATGTTGGCCCCCAGCCCCACTGCATTCACTGGAAACACTCACTCTTCCCGGCTTTCAACTTATACACAGCGAAGGCCCCAAACCTCCAATATTCCCATGATCCTACCCATACTCTACAGCGGGTCCAACACAAACAACAGATCATCCGCGTACAGCAACACCTGGTTCTCCCTGCTGCCCCTCACAAACCCCTGCCACTCCACTGACCACCTAAGCGCTATCGCCAAGGGCTCAATCACTGGCACGAACAACAACAGCAACAACGGACACCCCTGTCTCATACCTCTGTGCAGCCGAAGTGGCCGCGCCGTCGTGAACGCCGTCGAGGTCCACGACGGCGCGAAATGGCCCCGATCCCGAACGATTCAGGCCCTGACAATGGGCTAGGATCGGGGCCGCGTCATCTACACGTGCCAGGCCTTGTTGCCGTGTAAAGGCGGCGCCGCATAGATGACGCGGCCGGCGCCGCATAACTGGCGTCAGCCGCGCATGCGTGGTTGCTGTCCTCTCTAAGTCCGCCCCGCAAGAAGATGGCGGACGGATCTTGCGGGGCCGCGGAAGGAAGGAGGTCCTCCTTCAGAGAGGACGGCCCGACGATCGGTGGGCACCGATTGCGGGCCACCCCACATTTGAGGTACCCCCCGGTGCAGGATCCCCCCTCCCCCCCCCCCCCCCCCTCGCAGGCAGACCCCCAGCATTCGCGCGCTGTTCCCGACGGCAGCGACCAGGTGTGGACGGCGCCGGGGGGAACCCGCCGTTTTGGCCTGGCCGCTCAGCCCATCCGGGCCTGAGAATAGCGGGGGTGCCGGAGAATCGCCATTTTGGGTGTCTCCGGCGATTCTCCGGCCTGCGGCCCGCGGAACTCGACGGGGCCGTTCCCGCCGCTTGGGAGAATCGCGAGAGGGCGTCGGACCGGCGTCCGGGGAAATTTTGGCGGCCCAGGCGATTCTCCCAACCGGAGCGGGAGTGGAGAATCGTGCCCACAGCAGGTCAGGCAGCACTCGTGGAGTGAGCAGAGCACTCAATCCTTTAACCTTGGCTTTTCTCTCTTTGGATGCTTTGCTTTTAATATTCATTTATTTTGTATTTACTTCTGTACTTTGTAAGAAATTGTTTTAAAATGGTGAGTCCTGTTGACAGCTCCTAAGGATTGGGTTGGAGAAGCTTCTGAAGCTGACAGTCTGTGGGCGCTAAACTGGCATCACTGAAGATGCAGCCATTCATCTAAGATGTTCCAACAACATGGCATTTCAACTGTATGTGTGTTTACTTAGAAGACTCCCAACCTTGGTCTCGCTAAATCATGCCAAGCAGATCCCTTGAGATGTTCAACAGGACTCACCATGAATCAAAAGTGAATCAAAAGCAATGTGGTTGATTCTTAAGTGCCTCTGAAATGGCCTAACAAGCCACTCAGCTTACGGGCAAGTAGGACGGGCAATGAATGCTGGTTTTGACAACGATGCCCACATCCCATGAAAGAATAGATTTTTTTTAATGGTTTTAAAATGCTGAAGTAAATCAGATGTGACATGGCTTAACGGTACAGAATATTGGTGACAAGAACACCTTTCACTTTCATGCTCATTCTGAATTGGACTGTCGAGGCTTAAATGTTTTGATCTGAATTCCTTTATAATAATCTTTATTGGTGTCACAAGTAGGCTTACATTAATACTGTAATGAAGTCACTGTGAAAAGCCCCTTGGCGCCACATTCCGGCGTCTGTTCGGATACACTGAGGGAGAATTCAGAATGTCCAATTCACCTATCACGCACATCTTTCGGGACTTGTGGGTGGAAACCGGAGCACCCGGAGGAAACCCACGCAGACACAGGGAGAACGTGCAGACTCCACACAGACAATGACCCAAGCCGGGAATTGAACCCGGATCCCTGGCGATGTGAAGCGACAGTGCTAACCACTATGCTACCGTACCTTCTGATTCACACACACTGCTAAAACTAAGAGGTTGCTCTGTCCGTTAAGGTGACCAAATGCTGCCCTTTACTTTAATCTGTAGGCTGTGCTTAGTGTTAGGGAAATAAAGGTAGTTTTAAACAATTTATATATGCATTGGTAAACATGAGAAATAAAGTAGTTTTAAGTGTGTTTACTTTAATGTTTCTGTGCCTGGATGGGTAAAACCTATAGTTAGATTCATGCTGGATGAAAGTGTTTATATGTGTGAGGATTGGTTAAGTTCCAACTATGATTCTACTGTGCTTAGAGAGGGCTATGTCATGAAGAATAAATACATAGGCCAGTAGATGTAAGCAGTGTTTCTTAGCAACTGGGGCCTTGTAAGGTAGAGATCTTTTAAATTTTAGTTTAATTATCCTGATTGTAGTTGAGGCAGGATCTCGAGGAGTGAATATCTCTGAACTCTGCCAGAAGAAGGACAGGACAGGAGCTGCAGACAGACAGGCTTCCTAAAGTACAAGTTACAGTCCAGATAACCAGGAATTGGGACATGAAGAGTGTTTAAGATGACTGGATTTAAGAGAACAAAGACCAAAGTATTGTTCAGAAGAATTCAAGGTAGAGTAAACAAAGTGTTCCGATTTAAAGAGACAATCGCAGTAACTAGGTTTAAAGTGGAACAGGAGACTTCAGAGTTAGGTAAAAATTTGATGCCATTTTAATAAGAGTCTGGGAATTGAGAGTTAAAACAATTGTGAACAGTTTGCATAGCTGTCAAGACAAAGAAATACAAAAGGGGTTAGTGCAAAATCCTGGACTGGATTCGCTGTTGAAAGTGGAGCAGAAGCTTTGTTCAAAATGTAATTTGTAAAACCTGGTCTGGGTTTCGGAATTCGCATCACTAAGGGGAAGTGTAAGTGTGAGAAGATTTTTTTTTAAATAAAATATTTTATTGAAAATTTTTGGTCAACCAACACAGTACATTGTGCATCCTTTACACAATATTATAACAACACAAATAACAATGACCTATTTTATAAACAGAAAATGAATAAATAATAAATAACAAAAATGAAAACTAACCTTAATTGGCAACTGCCTTATCACAAGTAACACTCTCCAAATATATAATTTAACAGTCCAATATATAATTATCTGTAGCAACGACCTATACATATTATACAGTATATATTAACAACCCCCAACCCCCCCCCCTTCCTCCCCCCGATCCTGGGCTGCTGCTGCTGCCTTCTTTTTTCCATTCCATCTATCTTTCTGCGAGGTATTCGACGAACGGTTGCCACCGCCTGGTGAACCCTTGAGCCGACCCCCTTAGAACGAACTTAATCCGCTCTAGCTTTATAAACCCTGCCATGTCATTTATCCAGGTCTCCACCCCCGGGGGCTTGGCTTCTTTCCACATTAGCAATATCCTGCGCCGGGCTACTAGGGACGCAAAGGCCAAAACATCGGCCTCTCTCGCCTCCTGCACTCCCGGCTCTTGTGCAACCCCAAATATAGCCAACTCCCAGCTTGGTTCGACCCGGACCCCCACTACTTTTGAAAGCACCTTTGTCACCCCCATCCAAAACCCCTGTAGTGCCGGGCATGACCAAAACATATGGGTATGATTCGCTGGGCTTCTCGAGCACTTCGCACACCTATCCTCCACCCCAAAAAATGTACTGAGCCGTGCTCCAGTCATATGCGCCCTGTGTAATACCTTAAACTGAATCAGGCTTAGCCTGGCACACGAGGACGACGAGTTTACCCTGCTTAGGGCATCTGCCCACAGCCCCTCCTCGATCTCCTCCCCCAGCTCTTCTTCCCATTTCCCTTTTAGTTCATCTACCATAGTCTCCCCTTCGTCCCTCATTTCCCTATATATATCTGACACCTTACCATCCCCCACCCATGTCTTTGAGATCACTCTGTCCTGCACCTCTTGTGTCGGGAGCTGCGGGAATTCCCTCACCTGTTGCCTCGCAAAAGCCCTCAGTTGCATATACCTGAATGCATTCCCTTGGGGCAACCCATATTTCTCGGTCAGCGCTCCCAGACTCGCGAACTTCCCATCCACAAACAGATCTTTCAGTTGCGTTATTCCTGCTCTTTGCCACATTCCATATCCCCCATCCATTCCCCCCGGGGCAAACCTATGGATGTTTCTTATCGGGGACCCCCCCAAGGCTCCAGTCTTTCCCCTATGCCGTCTCCACTGTCCCCAAATCTTCAGTGTAGCCACCACCACCGGGCTTGTGGTGTAGTTCCTCGGTGAGAACGGCAATGGGGCTGTCACCATAGCCTGTAGGCTAGTCCCCCTACAGGACGCCCTCTCTAATCTCTTCCACGCTGCTCCCTCCTCCTATCCCATCCACTTACTCACCATTGAAATATTAGCGGCCCAATAATACTCACTTAGGCTCGGTAGTGCCAGCCCCCCCCCCCATCCCTGCTACGCTGTAAGAATCCCTTCCTCACTCTCGGGGTCTTCCCGGCCCACACAAAACCCATGATGCTCTTTTCAATCCTTTTTAAAAAAGCATTCGTGATCACCACCGGGAGGCACTGAAACACAAAGAGGAATCTCGGGAGGACCACCATCTTAACCGCCTGCACCCTCCCTACCAGTGACAGGGATACCATATCCCATCTCTTGAAATCCTCTTCCATTTGTTCCACCAACCGCGTTAAATTTAACCTATGCAATGTGCCCCAATTCTTGGCTATCTGGATCCCCAGGTAACGAAAGTCCCTTGTTACCTTCCTCAACGGTAGGTCCTCTATTTCTCTACTCTGCTCCCCTGGATGCACCACAAACAACTCACTTTTCCCCATGTTCGATTTATACCCTGAAAAATCCCCAAACCCCCCAAGTATCCGCATTATTTCTGGCATCCCCTCCGCCGGGTCTGCCACATATAGTAACAAATCGTCCGCATACAAAGATACCCGGTGTTCTTCTCCGCCTCTAAGTACTCCCCTCCACTTATGGAACCCCTCAACGCTATCGCCAGGGGCTCAATCGCCAGTGCAAACAATAATGGGGACAGAGGGCATCCCTGCCTTGTCCCTCTATGGAGCCGAAAATATGCAGATCCCCGTCTATTCGTGACCACGCTCGCCATCGGGGCCCTATACAACAGCTGCATCCATCTAACATACCCCTCTCCAAAACCAAATCTCCTCAACACCTCCCACAAATAATCCCACTCCACTCTATCAAATGCTTTCTCGGCATCCATCGCCACTACTATCTCCGTTTCCCCCTCTGGTGGGGGCATCATCATTACCCCTAACAGCCTCCGTATATTCGTGTTCAGCTGTCTCCCCTTCACAAACCCAGTTTGGTCCTCGTGGACCACCCCAGGGACACATTCCTCTATTCTCATTGCCATTACCTTGGCCAGGATCTTGGCATCTACATTTAGGAGGGAAATAGGTCTATAGGACCCGCATTGTAGTGGGTCCTTTTCCTTCTTTAAGAGAAGCGATATCGTTGCTTCAGACATAGTCGGGGGCAGTTGTCCCCTTTCCTTTGCCTCATTAAAGGTCCTCGTCAATACCGGGGCGAGCAAGTCCACATATTTTCTATAGAATTCGACTGGGAATCCATCTGGTCCCGGGGCCTTTCCCGCCTGCATGCTCCTAATTCCTTTCACCACTTCTTCTACCTCGATCTGTGCTCCCAGTCCCACCCTTTCCTGCTCTTCCACCTTGGGAAATTCCAGCTGATCCAAAAAGCCCATCATTCTCTCCCTCCCATCCGGGGGTTGAGCTCCATATAATTTTTTATAAAATGTCTTGAACACTCCATTCACTCTCTCCGCTCCATCTCTCCTTCCTCATCCCTCACTCCCCCTATTTCCCTCGCTGCTCCCCTTTTCCTCAATTGGTGTGCCAGCAACCTGCTCGCCTTCTCCCCATATTCGTACTGTACACCCTGTGCCTTCCTCCATTGTGCCTCTGCAGTGCCCGTAGTCAGCAAGTCAAATTCTACATGTAGCCTTAGCCTTTCCCTGTACAGTCCCTCCTCCGGTGCTTCCGCATATTGTCTGTCCACCCTCAAAAGTTCTTGCAGCAACCGCTCCCGTTCCTTACTCTCCTGCTTTCCTTTATATGCCCTTATTGATATCAGCTCCCCTCTAACCACCGCCTTCAGCGCCTCCCAGACCACTCCCACCTGGACCTCCCCATTATCATTGAGTTCCAAGTACTTTTCAATGCACCCCCTCACCCTTAGACTCACCCCCTCATCTGCCATTAGTCCCATGTCCATTCTCCAGGGTGGGCGCCCTCCTGTTTCCTCCCCTATCTCCAAGTCCACCCAGTGTGGAGCGTGATCCGAAATGGCTATAGCCGTATACTCCGTTCCCCTCACCTTCGGGATCAACGCCCTTCCCAGCACAAAAAAGTCTATTCGCGAGTAGACTTTATGGACATAGGAGAAAAACGAGAACTCCTTACTCCTAGGTCTGCTAAATCTCCACGGGTCTACACCTCCCATCTGCTCCATAAAATCTTTAAGTACCTTGGCTGCTGCCGGCCTCCTTCCAGTCCTGGACTTCGACCTATCCAGCCCTGGTTCCAACACCGTATTAAAATCTCCCCCCATTATCAGCTTTCCCATCTCTAGGTCCGGAATGCGTCCTAGCATCCACCTCATAAAATTGGCATCATCCCAGTTCGGGGCATATACGTTTACCAAAACCACCATCTCCCCCTGTAGTTTGCCACTCACCATCACGTATCTGCCCCCGTTATCCGCCACTATAGTCTTTGCCTCGAACATTACCCGCTTCCCCACTAATATAGCCACCCCCCTGTTTTTCGCATCTAGCCCCGAATGGAACACCTGCCCCACCCATCCTTTGCGTAGCCTAACCTGGTCTATCAGTTTCAGGTGCGTTTCCTGTAACATAACCACATCTGCCTTAAGTTTCTTAAGGTGTGCGAGTACCCGTGCCCTCTTTATCGGCCCGTTCAGCCCTCTCACGTTCCACGTGATCAGCCGGGTTGGGGGGCTTCCTACCCCCCCCCCCCCCCCCCCTTGTCGATTAGCCATCCTCTTTTTCCAGCTCCTCACCCGGTTTCCACGCAGCTGTATCTCCCCCAGGCGGTGCCCCCCCGCCCATCCCCTCCCATACCAGCCCCCCCTCTCCCCAGCAGCAGCAACCCAGTAATTCCCCCCTCCCACCCCCCCCCCCCCCCCGCTAGATCCCCCGCTAGCGTAATTACTCCCCCCATGTTGCTCCCAGAAGTCAGCAAACTCTGGCCGACCTCGGCTTCCCCCCGTGACCTCGGCTCGCACCGTGCGACGCCCCCTCCTTCCTGCTTCTCTATTCCCGCCATGATTATCATAGCGCGGGAACCAAGCCCCAGCTTCTCCCTTGGCCCGCCCCCAATGGCCAACGCCCCATCTCCTCCACCTCCCCTCCTCCCCCATCACCACCTGTGGAAGAGAGAAAAGTTACCACATCGCAGGATTAGTACATAAAACTCCTCTTTCCCCCCTTTTTAACCCCCCTCTTCGCCCCCCACATTCGCCCCACCACTTTGTTCAAACGTTCTTTTTAATAACCCGCTCATTCCAGTTTTTCTTCCACGATAAAAGTCCACGCTTCATCCGCCGTCTCAAAGTAGTGGTGCCTCCCTCGATATGTGACCCACAGTCTTGCCGGTTGCAGCATTCCAAATTTGATCTTCTTTTTATGAAGCACCGCCTTGGCCCGATTAAAGCTCGTCCTCCTTCTCGCCACCTCCGCACTCCAGTCTTGATAAAAGCGGATCACCGCGTTCTCCCATTTACTGCTCCGAGTTTTCTTTGCCCATCTAAGGACCATTTCTCTATCCTTAAAACGGAGGAATCTCACCACTATGGCTCTGGGAATTTCTCCGCCTCTCGGTCCTCGCGCCATCACTCGGTATGCTCCCTCCACCTCCAACGGACCCGCCGGGGCCTCCGCTCCCATTAACGAGTGCAGCATCGTGCTCACATATGCCCCGACGTCCGCTCCCTCCGCACCTTCAGGAAGACCAAGAATCCTCAAGTTGTTCCTCCTTGCGTTGTTCTCCAGTGCCTCCAACCTTTCCACACATCGTTTCTGATGTGTCTCATGCATCTCCGTCTTCACCACCAGGCCCTGTATGTCGTCCTCATTCTCGGCTGCCTTTGCCTTCACGACCCGAAGCTCCCGCTCCTGGGTCTTTTGTTCCTCCTTTAGCCCTTCGATCGCCTGTAGTATCGGGACCAACAGCTCTTTCTTCATTTCCTTTTTGAGCTCTTCCACACAGCATTTCAAGAACTCTTGTTGTTCAGGGCCCCATGTTAAACTGCCACCTTCCGACGCCATCTTGGTTTTTGCTTGCCTTCCTTGCCGCTGTTCTAAAGGATCCACTGCAATCCGGCCACTTTCTCCTCCTTTTTTCATCCGTATCCAGGGGGGATTCCCTTCTGGTTTACCGCACAGTGTTTTTAGCCGTCAAAATTGCCGTTGGGGCTCCTATCAAGAGCCCAAAAGTCCGTTTCACCGGGAGCTGCCGAAACGTGCGACTCAGCTGGTCATCGCCGCACCCAGAAGTCGTGTGAGAAGATTTTAAAGAGTAGTTTTGAGATTGGAGTTTGGAAACTCTAATGTGAAAATCATCTGAGGAGACATCCACAAACATTCACTTTGGGTTCAGAGAGCATTGTTATTTTATTATTTAAGGCCATTAGAGACCGATTTCTCCCACATGATTATGGCAACCACATTTAGCACTCAAAGAGAAATGAGTGACATAGTGTGACATACTGTTGTTCAGCTCACCCTAGTCGCTTAAGCAAAGGGAGGTAAGTCTTTAGATAATACAGCCAGATAAAAACAATTGTTGAATTTTAAGCTTTGAATGAATTTTCTGCAATCCCAGCAAGATGACCTTCAACGCTGTTGATCTTAGCTTATAAAATTTATTATTTGTCTGAGGCTAAATGAAGGCGAGAAGTTTGAATATAAATGTGAGAATGTTTACAGATTATGACGAGATTATTGAACCCAAAGTGGCTTCAAAGTTTGAATCCCAACAGACCCTGACTGGTAACCAGATTTCAGCTTAAAAAGTTCTCATGCCTCCTGCTGTTATGATCAATACCTATCCTTCCTCATACAGACTGTACCCAATTATTGGATGCCTTATACTTGTGTCAAATTTGTAAAATATTTCCTTTAAAAATTCAGACCTTGGTTTCCTCAGTGGAATGGGGAGAATGTTATTGGTGGGGGTGGTGACTGTTGGAACAGGACAGTGAGTTAGTGGGGTTGGGGTAATAGACCAGAATTCCAAAAGAGGGGCAGAAAACACAGAAAAGTTTTTTTTTCAAAGAGCTGAATGATTATTGGGAAAGCTGAGACAGGACTATTAGTTCCAGAATCTTATGGAGCAAGCTAAGTAGCAGATTTGGAATGATGGGTGAAAAGGAACAATGATCTCACCATGCCCAGAATATTTAAATGCTACTCTCTTCATTAAAAGTGTTTAATTATTATTTAAGGACTGTATATCTATCATTATTCATACCTGTCTCATTTCTCCATACTGTTCTTGGCAATGTCATTTCATAGGCAGCTTTCTCTCTCCTTCCTGGTTAAAGATGAATATGAAGTAATTATTTTATATCCCTGTTGTTTATCTGTCCCTGAATTCCAGATACCCACCATTTTTCAGTGGTAGACTGCACTCTTTCATTTTTAGTTTGCTGCACATATTGTTGAGAAAATGTTAATCGGTACTTGAACGTTCACAGCAAGCTTACATGCAGTGTCCCATCTCCTATTTTTTTTAAATCTTGTTTGATTGTAATTATAATTTGTCCATTTTTCTGCTGCCAGATTGTTGATATATATATTGAAACTTTTGCACTGTTCCTTAATTTCCTTTTTATAAACTTGGAACTCTGTTGCCCTTCCAGCTTTTATAGCCTCCAGAAATAACTTTCATTGGAGCCTTATCAATAATTCCTTCCCTGCTGCTGATTTTCCAACCATGTTTATGTTCTCATTAACCTTTATCTCCCATGGTATTACTCATGATAAGTTAGAGAACTCATGTTTTATAGCAACAGGAAGATTGTACCAATATACCACAATGCCTACTACTGTTAAGGTAAAACTATAATTACACAGGTTTAATTGTTGTAAACTGGTTATTCCTGTGCTCATCTAGAGACCAATTCCCTCTGTATATATTGTGAAGATATAAGTTAATTCCTTTTCTTGTTCAGAAAATGTAGCAGGGAATGACATTTATTTTGCTTTACTTTTGTTGAAGATTATCTTACATTCGTAATGAGGTGTGACATCTGAAATAGCAAGGATTCAGACTTCTATACAAAACACCAGGTCTACTGCGAGCTTGCTCTGTATGTTAGAAGATGTTTTTTTTTCTCCTTCAGTTGAATAACTCCTAATGCATTTTTTATTTTTGTAAAGGTGTCACTCATTTTCCAGGCTTAAATTGTGGAATAATGTGATTAATTTCATGGATATTGTAAATACGAACACACAAATTAAGAGCAGGGTAGACCACTGGGCTCCTCAAGTCTGCCCCGTCATTTATTAAGATCATGACTGATCTGACTGTAACCTCAACTCCACATTCCTGCCTACCCCCGATAATCTTTCACCCCCTTATCAACAATCTACTTCTCCTTTCAAAAGATCAAAGACTCTACTTCCACCGTTCCAAAGACTCACGACCCTCTGAGGGAATACATTTCTCCTCATCTCTGTCGATCGGTTATTTTTAAACAGTGACCACCCTCTCTCTCCCCACCCCTCTCTCCCCCCCCCCCCCACCTCCTCCCCCCCCCCCCCTATCTAGATTCTCCCACAAGATCCTCTCTACATCCACCCTGTCAATACCCCTCAGGATCTTGTATGTTTCAATTACGTTGCCTCTTACTCTTCTAAACTCCAGCAGATACAAGACTAGCCTGTCCAACCTTTCCTCAAAAGACAAATCACCCATTACAGGTATTGGTATTGCTTCTCTGAACTGCTTCCAATGCATTTACATCCTTCCTTAAATAAGGAGACCAATACTGCACACAATACTCCAGATATGGTCTCACCAATTGTTATAACCTGCCACAGACCTCCGGGCTTGAAGCAATCAATCTCCCCGTGAGTCTTGCCGAATACGAGCTCCCCCGCGGGGAGCCCGAAATCATTCATGATTGAGACCTATATAAAGTCGGCCAGGTATAGAGCCGACAGAGAAAATCCAGCTGGGATCTGATGTATATTATGAATGTAATTATATAATTACTTTGTAATAAACCAAGTTCTCTTTTTACCAACTCGGTTCAAACTCATTTGTGGCCTACAAAACCATGCCCTGTACAACTGAAGCATAAACTCCCTACTTTTGTATTCAATTCCCCTTGAAATAAATTATAACATTCTATTAGCTTTCCTAATTCCTTGTAGTAGCTGCATACCAGCCTTTTGCAGGTCATGCACTAGGTCACTCAGATCCCTCTACATCTCAGAGCTCTACAATCTCTCACCATTTAGATAATAAGCTTTTTTAGTTTTCCTGCCAAGATGGATAATTTCACACTTTCCTACATTATACTCTATTTGCCAACTCTTTGCTCACTTAACATATCTATACCCTTTGTAACCTCCTGATGGCCTCTTCATAATTTACTTTCCTACCTATGTTTGTGTCATGAGCAAATTTAGCAACCATGCTTTCAGTCTCTTCATTCAAGTAATTTATATAAATTATAAAAAGTTAAGGCCCCAGCACTGACCGCAGTGACACACAACTTGTTACATACTGCCAATCAGAAAATTACCAATTTATATGCCCCCTTGTTCCTTGTTGGCTAGCCAATCTTCTACCCATGCCAATATGTTACCACCTACATCATGAGCTTTTATTTTTCACAATAAATGATATGGCACCTTATCAAATGCCTTCTGGATACTGAAACATTAATTACGAGCAAAAATTGCTTCGAACATAAGAACATAAGAATTAGGAACAGGAGTAGGCCATCTGGCCCCTCGAGCCTGCTCCGCCATTTAATGAGATCATGGCTGATCTTTGTGGACTCAGCTCCACTCTCCGGCCCGTACACCATATCCCCAAATCCCTTTATTCTTTACAAAGGCATCTATCTTTTTCTTAAAAATGTTTCAAGAAGGAGCCTCAACTGCTCACTGGGCAAGGAATTCCAGAGATTCACAACCCTTTGGGTGAAGAAGTTCCTCCTACACTCAGTCCTAAATTTACCTCCCCTTATTTTGAGGCTGCCCCCTAGTTCTGCTTTCCCCGACCAGTGGAAACAACCTGCCCGCATCTATCCTATCTATTCCCTTCATAATTTTATATGTCTCAATAAGATCCCCGCGCATCCTTCTAAACTCCAACGAGTACAGTCCCAGTCTACTCAACCTCTCGTCATAATCTAATCCCCTCAACTCTGGGATCAACCTAGTGAATCGCCTCTGCACTCCCCCCAGTGTCAATATGTCCTTTCTCAGGTAAGGAGACCAAAACTGAACACAATACTCCAGATGCGGCCTCACCAACACCCTATACAATTGCAGCATAACCTCACTAGTCTTGAACTCCATCCCTCTCGCAATGAAAGACAAAACTCGATTAGCCTTCTTAATCACCTGTTGCACCTGCACACCAACTTTTTGCGACTCGTGCACCAGCACACCCAGGTCCCTCTGCACAGCAGCATGTTTTAACATCTTACCGTTTAAATAATAATCCATTCTGCTGTTATTCCTCTAAAAATGGATAGCCTCACACTTGGCAACATTGAATTCCATCTGCCAGACCCTAGCCCATTCACCTAACCTATCCAAATCCTTCTGCAGACTTCCGGTATCCTCTGAACTTACAGGTTGCCAACCAGAGAAACACCCATTTAGCCCCACTCTCTGCTTTCTGTTAGTTAACCAATCCTCTACCCATGCTACCACTTTACCCTCAATGCCATGCATCTTTAGTTTATGCAGCAACCTTTTGTGTGGCCCCTTGTCAAAAGCTTTCTGGAAATCCAGATATACCACATCCATTGGCTCCCCGTTATCTACTGCACTGGTAACGTCCTCAAAAAATTCTACCAAATTAGTCAGACACGACCTACCCTTTGTGAACCCATGCTGCTTCTGCCCAATGAGACAATTTCCCTCCAGGTGCCCCGCTATTTCCTCCTTAATGATAGATTCCAGCATTTTCCCTACAACCGAAGTTAAGCTTACCGGCCTATAATTACCCGCTTTCTGCCAACCTCCTTTTTTAAACAGTGGTGTCACGTTTGCTACTTTCCAATCCTCTGGGACCACCCCAGAGTCTAGTGAATTTTGATAAATTAACACTAGTGCGTTTACAATTTCCCTAGCCATCTCCTTTAACACTCTGGGATTCATCCCATCAGGGCCAGGAGACTTGTCTACCTTTAGCCCCAGTAGCTGGCCCAATACTGCCTCCTTAGTGATTACAATCATCTCAATGTCCTCACCTATCATATATTTATTTCCATCAGTCACTGGCATGTTATTTGTGTCTTCCACTGTGAAGACTGACCCAAAAAACCTGTTTTTAACAACTTGTTCAGTTTAATCCTCATACCCTTTCTCAAACCACAGGATGCAGAGGAAAATAGTAGAAAACATATTCTAGGCTATGAATTACGATATATTGGGGGTTCAACGTGGGTTAGTAAATAAACTAAATTTGCCACAGTCCCAGATGACCATAGGCTGCTTTCCCCTTTGAGGGGGAGAGCTGACTGGTGGTGACTTAACCTGTGGATCACCGAATCTCAGGCGAGGGTCAAGGTTGAGAAGGCGGGGCCTTCATGAATAACCCCAACCAGTACGGGAATTGAACCCGCGCTGCTGGCCTTGCTCTGCATCACGAACCAGCTGTCCAGCCAACCGAACTAAACTGAGGCTGCTCATAGGAGAAGGGCTCATGGGATTTTGGAAATTTGGTGCAGTGAGGTAATTCGGTGAAGAGTGGGAGAAGGTGCTTTTTCCCTACTGTTTTGTTCTCTCTCTTTCTTCGGGCCTAATTTCGGGAGCCGTTCGGAGGAGGAGGAGCAGTCTCTGTGAGTATAAAAACCTAACGGTAACTTCCTGTAGCTTTGATCTGATTGGTTGATAGCAAATCTGCCCCAAATTAAAAAAAAAACACAGCTAAACTCGTAAACTTAAATTAAACTAATTAATTAATTAGTGATGGCTGGTCAGGTGATGTGCTTGAGCTGCTTGATGTGGGAGCTGGCAGATCCCATTACGAGCTGCAGCGACCACATCTGCAGTAAGTGTTGGCTGCTTGAAGAGCTCCGGCTCAGAGTTGATGAGCTGGAGTCTGAGCTTCAAACACTGAGGCACATCCGGGAGGGGGAGACTTACCTGGACACTGTGTTTCAGGAGGCAGTCACACCTGTCAGAGTAAGTAGTTTAAATCCTGCCAGGGACAGCAGGGTGTGACTGCAAGTCAGGCAGGTAAAGGGAACCAGCAGTCAGGAACTCAGGAGCCTCAGCCCTTGACCCTGTCCAACAGGTATGAGGCACTTGCTCCCTGTGTGGATGGCGAACAGGGCTGCAGGAAGGATGAGTCAGCTGACCAAGGCACCATGGTTCAGCAGGCCATTCAAGGGGAGGGAGTAAATAGGCAAGTTGTAGTTGTAGGGGATTCTATTATCAGGGGGATAGATAGTATCCTTTGTGAGCAGGATAAAGAGTCCCGCATGGTATGTTGCCTGCCCGGTGCTAGGGTGCGGGACATCTCTGACCGGCTTGAAAATATACTGGAGAGGGAGGGGGAGGATCCAGTTTTTGTGGTCCATGTCGGTACCAACAACATAGGCAAGTCTAGGAAAGAGGACCTGTTTAGAGATTATAAAGAGCTAGGATTCAAATTAAAAAACAGGTCCTCAAGGGTCATAATCTGCGGATTACTGCCCGAGCCACATGCAAATTTGCATAGGGAGGCAAGAATAAGGGAAGTTAACACGTGGCTGAAAGAGTGGTGTGGGAAAGAGGGGTTCCTTTTCATGGGACACTGGCATCAGTTTTGGGACAGGGGGGACCTATACCGTTGGGATGGTCTCCACCTGAACCGAGCTGGGACCAATGTTCTGGCGAAAAGAGTAAATAGGGTGGTCAACAGGACTTTAAACTAAAGATTGGTGGGGAAGGGAAAGTCGGAACCAAGAGGTGAAGTAATCAGTAAGAAGCGTAACTGCTTAGGAATACAAAAAAGCACAAAAAGACAAAACTCAGGAGAGGTTACGATAGTCCCCATCCCACAAAATATGACACAGTGTATGGAAAGGCTCAGTAAACCAAGGTCCACCACACTAAGAAAACAAAAAGGGATGGTCAATAGAGAATTAAAGGTGCTATATTTAAATGCGCGCAGTGTACGGAACAAGGTAGATGAGCTTGTGGCCCACATTGTGACTGGCAGGTATGATGTGGTAGGCATCACAGAGACGTGGTTGCAGGGGGTTCAGGACTGGCATTTAAACATCCAGGGATTCACAACCTATCGAAAAGACAGAGAGGTGGGCAGAGGGGGCGGGGTTGCCTTGTTAATTAGGAATGAAATTAAATCAATAGCACGAAACGACATAGGGTCAGATGATGTGGAGTCTGTGTGGGTAGAGTTGAGGAACCACAAAGGCAAAAAAACCATAATGGGAGTTATGTACAGGCCTCCTAACAGTGGTCAGGAACAGGGGCACAAAATAGAAAGTGCATGTCAGAAAGGCAAGGTCACAGTGATCATGGGGGACTTCAATATGCAGGTGGACTGGGTAAATAATGCTGCCAGTGGACCCAAGGAAAGGGAATTCATTGAATGTTTACAGGAGGGTGTTTTGGAACAGCTTGTGATGGAGTCCACGAGGGAACAGGCCATTCTGGACTTAGTGTTATGTAATGAGCCAGACTTGATTAAAGATCTTAAAGTAAGGGAGCACTTAGGAGGCAGTGATCATAATATGGTAGAATTCAATCTCCAATTTGAAAGAAAGAAGGTCGAATCAGATGTAAAGGTGTTACAGTTAAATAAAGGTAACTACAGGGGCATGAGGGAGGAACTGACGAAAATCGACTGGGAGCAGAGCCTAGTGGGAAAGACAGTAGAACAGCAATGGCAGGAGTTTCTGGGAGTAATTGAGGACACAGTACAGAGGTTCATCCCAAAGAAAAGAAAGGTTATCAGAGGGGGGATTAGGCAGCCATGGCTGACAAAGGAAGTTAGGGAATGCATCAAAGCAAAAGAGAAAGCCTATAATGTGGCAAAGAGTAGTGGGAAGTCAGAAGATTGGGAAGGCTACAAAAACAGAGGATAACAAAGAGAGAAATAAGGGGCGTCATTCTCCGACCCCCCGCCGGGTCGGAGAATGGCCGTTGGCCGCCGTGAATCCCGCCCCCGCCCCGCCGAAGTCTCCGCTCCCGGAGATTGGGCGGGGGCGGGAATCCGGCCGCGCCGGTTGGCGGGACCCCCCGCTGGATTCTCCGGCCCGGATGGGCCGAAGTCCCGCCCAGGAATTGCCTGTCCCGCCGACGTAAATCAAACCTGGTATTTACCGGCGGGACCAGGCGGCGTGGGCGGGCTCCGGGGTCCTGGGGGGGGGGGGGCGCGGGGCGATCTGACCCCGGGGGGTGCCCCCACGGTGGCCTGGCCCGCGATCGGGGCCCACCGATCTGCGGGCGGGCCTGTGCCGTGGGGGCACTCTTTCCCTTCCGCCTCCGCTACGGCCTCCACCATGGCGGAGGCAGAAGAGACTCTCCCGACTGCGCATGCGCGGGAAACTGACAGCGGCCGCTGACGCTCCCGCGCATGCGCTGGGAAACTGACAGCGGCCGCTGACGCTCCCGCGCATGCGCCGCATTTCCGCGCCAGCTGGCGGGGCAACAAACGCCATTTCCGCCAGCTGGCGGGGCGGAAATCCCTCCGGCGTCGGCCTAGCCCCTCAATGTTGGGGCTAGGCCGCCAAAGATGCGGAGACTTCCGCACCTTTTTGCCAGCGCGATGCCCGTCTGATTGGCGCCGGCTTTGACGCCAGTCGGCGGGCATCCCGCCGTTGGGGGAGAATTTCGCCCAAGGAAAGAGAGGATCAAATATGAAGGTAGGCTAGCCAGTAACATTAGGAATGATAGTTAAAGTTTCTTTAAATACATTAAAAACAAATGGGAGGCAAAAGTAGACATTGGGCCGCTCCAAAATGACGCTGGTAATCTAGTGATGGGAGACAAGGAAATAGCTGAGGAACTAAATAAGTCCTTTGTGTCACAGTAGAAGACATGAGTAATATCCCAACAATTCCGGATAGTCAGGGGGCAGAGTTGAATATGGTAGCCATCACAAAGGAGAAAGTGCTAGAGAAACTAAGAGGTCTAAAAATTGATAAATCTCCGGGCCCAGATGGGCTACATCCTAGAGTTCTAAAGGAGATAGTTGAAGGAATAGTGGAGGCGTTAGTTATAAACAAAGAACAAAGGACAAAGAAATGTACAGCACAGGAACAGGCCCTTCGGCCCTCCAAGCCCGTGCCGACCATGCTGCCCGACTAAACTACAATCTTCTACACTTCCTGGGGCCGTATCCTTCTATTCCCATCCTATTCATATATTTGTCAAGATGCCCCTTAAATGTCCCTATCGTCCCTGCTTCCACTACTTCCTCCGGTAGCGAGTTCCAGGTACCCACTACCCTCTGCATAAAAAACTTGCCTCGTACATCTACTCTCAACCTTGCCCCTCTCACCTTAAACCTATGCCCCCTAGTAATTGACCCCTCTACCCTGGGGAAAAGCCTCTGACTATCCACTCTGTCTATGCCCCTCATAATTTTGTATACCTCTATCAGGTCTCCCCTCAACCTCCTTCGTTCCAGTGAGAACAAACCGAGTTTATTCAACCGCTCCTCATAGCTAATGCCCTCCATACCAGGCAACATTCTGGTAAATCTCTTCTGCACCCTCTCTAAAGCCTCCACATCCTTCTGGTAGTGTGGCGACCAGAATTGAACACTATACTCCAAGTGTGGCCTAACTAAGGTTCTATACAGCTGCAACATGACTTGCCAATTCTTATACTCAATGCCCCGGCCAATGAAGGCAAGCATGCCGTATGCCTTCTTGACTACCTTCTCCACCTGTGTTGCCCCTTTCAATGACCTGTGGACCTGTACTCCTAGATCTCTTTGACTTTCAATACTCTTGAGGGTTCTACCATTCACTGTATATTCCCTACCTGCATTAGACCTTCCAAAATGCATTACCTCACATTTGTCCGGATTAAACTCCATCTGCCATCTCTCCGCCCAAGTCTCCAGACAATCTAAATCCTGCTGTATCCTCCGACAGTCCTCATCGCTATCCGCAATTCCACCAACCTTTGTGTCGTCTGGTGGAATTGCGGATAGCGATGAGGACTGTCGGAGGATACAGATCTTTCAAAAGTCACTGGAGTCAGGGAAAGTCCAAGAGGATTGGAAAATCGCTGTTGTAACCCCTCTGTTCAAGAAGGGAACAAGGAAAAAGATGGAAAATTATAGGCCAATTAGCCTAACCTCAGTTGTTGGCAAGATTCTAGAATCCATTGTTAAGGATGAGATTTCTAAATTCTTGGAAGAGCAGGGTCGGATTAGGACAAGTCAGCATGGATTTAGTAAGGGGAGGTCGTGCCTGATAAACCTGTTAGAGTTCTTTGAAGAGATAACAAATAGGTTAGACCAAGGAGAGCCAATGGATGTTATCTATCTTGACTTCCAAAAGGCCTTTGATAAGGTGCCTCACGGGAGACTGCTGAGTAAAATAAGGGCCCATGGTATTCGAGGCACGGTACTAACATGGATTGACGATTGGCTGCCAGGCAGAAGGCAGAGAGTTGGGATAAAAGGTTCTTTTTCGGAATGGCAACCGGTGACGAGTGGTGTCCCGCAGGGTTCAGTGTTGGGGCCACAGCTGTTCTCTTTATATATTAACGATCTAGATGACGGGACTGGGGGCATTCTGGCTAAGTTTGCCGATGATACAAAGATAGGTGTGAGGGGCAGGTAGTATGGAGGAGCTGGGGAGGCTGCAGAAAGATTTAGACAGTTTAGGAGAGTGGTCCAAGAAATTATTGATGAAATCCAACGTGGGCAAGTGCGAGGTCTTGCACTTTGGAAAAAAGAATAGAGGCGTGGACTATTTTCTAAACGGTGACAAAATTCATAATGCTGAAGTGCAAAGGGACTTGGGAGTCCTAGTCCAGGATTCTCTAAAGGTAAACTTGCTGGTTGAGTCCGTAATTAAGAAAGCAAATGCAATGTTATCATTCATCTCAAGAGGCTTGGAATATAAAAGCAGGGATGTACCTCTGAAGCTTTATAAAGCATTAGTTAGGCCCCATTTAGAATACTGTGAGCAATTTTGGGCCCCACACCTCAGGAAGGACATACTGGCACTGGAGCGGATCCAGCGGAGATTCACATGGATGATCCCAGGAATGGTAGGCCTAACATACGATGAACGCCTGAGGATCCTGGGATTATATTCATTGGAGTTTAGGAGGTTGAGGGGAGATCTAATAGAAACTTACAAGATAATGAATGGCTTAGATAGGGTGGACGTAGGGAAGTTGTTTCCATTAGCAGGGGAGACTAGGACCCAGGGGCACAGCCTTAGAATAAAAGGGAGTCACTTTAGAACAGAGATGAGGAGAAATTTCTTCAGCCAGAGAGTGGTGGGTCTGTGGAATTCATTGCCACAGAGGGCGGTGAAGGCCGGGACGTTGAGTGTCTTTAAGACAGAAGTTGATAAATTCTTGATTTGTCGAGGAATTAAGGGCTATGGAGAGAGAGCGGGTAAATGGAGTTGAAATCAGCCATGATTGAATGGTGGAGTGGACTCGATGGGCCGAATGGCCTTACTTCCGCTCCTATGCCTTATGGATGTACAAGCACTCGGGAGAGTAAACACAGCTGGATAAAGCTGCAAGAGATTTGGTTTTGGAAGAGATTGGCTGGTCACGAAAACTTAGAAGAGGTCAGAAGTGGGAGAGAAATGTTGAGGCATAGTATCATTAGGGAGAGCTGTTCTGGGGTCTCTAGTCATGGCTGCTTTTTGGTAGCAGAGTACTGGAGTACGGAGTGAGGATTAATGGATGTGGTGTTATGAGGAAAGCTGATAAAGCTAAGGTGATTTGGGTTGTCTCAGAAGATGGGACAGGCGATAAAGCATTGAGTACAGCAAGAATCATTTTGAGGGAGAAGGGATACTGGAAAAATGCTGTATGTTTACAGTAGTGTGGTTTGGTTGTCACAGAGTGGGGGGTCTTAGTGATGAAACACATGAAGGGTCTATTCCTGACATAGATGGAGCAGCAGCAACCGTGAAATCTTTAAGGGATTTCCTGAAGTGAAAGGAAATTAATGTTAGTGTAAATAAATACTCCTGAGGGGCTGGTTTAGCACAGGGCTAAATAGCTGGCTTTTGAAGCAGACCAAGGCAGGCCAGCAGCATGGATCAATTCCCGTACCAGCCTCCCCGAACAGGCGCCGGAATGTGGTGACTAGGGACTTTTCACACTAACTTCATTTGAAGCCTACTTGTGACAATAAGCAATTTTATTTCATTTCATTTCAAATAGTGCAAGTATCTCCACTGGTTTTTTTTTAGATAAATTTAGAGTACCCAATTCATTTTTTCCAATTAAGGGGCAATTTAGCCTGGCCAATCCACCTACCCTACATATCTTTGGGTTGTGGGGCGGAACCCATGCAAACACTGGGAGAATATGCAAACTCCACACAGACAGTGACCCAGAGCCAGGATCAAACGTGGGACCTCAGCGTGAGGCAGCAGTGCTAACCACTGCGCCACTTTGCTGCCCTTAGTTTCTTCACTGTTGAGGAAACCTTTCAACAAAACCCTTTAACAAAGCTACTTCTGCCTGCCATCTTCAAAGAGGTTTGGTTGAGGTAACTAAAACTTAGTGCCCCCTAGGATTCGAGTATAAAATCTAAGGTGTAAATAAAATTAATTAGCCAGTTGAATCTGGCGGAAAAGTCCACAGACTGGTACAACAGCTGCGCACACAAGACTCTTCTCACAGATCACAGTGTCATGATATGCAGACATGCGGATAATGATATACAGACAGGCAGCTAATGAACACGAGAACAGGACATGACCAATGAGCAGGCAGGACACTCAGGGGTGGTATCTCACTATAAAAGGCACAAGGCACTCACACTCCGCCTCTTTCCACTGATGAACATCTACAGAGTCAGGGTGCATGTACAGTATCACACCTCCAGCACGTGGCTAAGAGCTAGTTTGGTTCAATCAGACAGAGTAATCACACTTAGGTTAGCAGAGAGTCGAACTCATAGAGAACTGTGCTACTGGTTCAATAAATCAGATTGAACTAACTTCAAGGTCTGGAGTATCTTTTGGTTAAAGCTGCATCCAGTTGCAGCCTGTGTTATCCCAGAGTACATAACACAACATACTACCAGGAGACTGCTTAATCTAGGTGGTTTACCTCAGTCCGTTCCGTGACGACCAGCGAATGTATCCCGGCATCATGATTCAGGCTCCTCACCAGCTCAGGACCTCCGGCAATCTCAGTGCCAACTGGCAGACTTTCAAGCAAACGTTTCTGCTGGACATCGAAGCTTCAGACCTCGTGGGTGCATCTGATGCAAGGAAGATCGCGCTTCTCCTCTCAACAGCGGGTGATCAAGCCATCAAACTCTTCCAACTCTTTTCACTTCACCGAAGGCAAGGCAAGACAAAGTTTCAGACCATCCTGGACAAGTTTGACAGCCACTGAAGTGGACACCAATGAAATCTTTGAGCGCTACACATTCAAACAGCGTCTACAAGGTAAAGATGAATCTTTCAACTCCTTCTTAAATAACTTCCGCCTGCTAGCGCTGTCCTGCAACTTTGGTGACATTGCTGACTCCATGATCAGAGACCAAATCGTTTTTGGAGTTCACTCTGATCCTCTGAGAGAGCATCTACTGAAAATCAAGCATATGACCCTGCCAGTCGCGATTGAAACATGCACAGTGCATGAGCACGCCAAAAATCGCTATGCCCAATACAAATCGGCTGAAAATGAGAAACTTGCCTCCCACGAGGCAGAGAGTGTGTAGGCCATCTTCCGGATGCAGTGCCTCAGCATTGATGAAAGCGGCCATTTCGCGCGCTTTTCCCGGGGTCCCATGCATGCGCGATGCGAACGGGATAACAAAGCGGCCGACACCTGCAATGCGCATGTGCGACGACGCGAGGAGCAAGAGGCAGGCGATGTTTAAACTGCGGGAAGCCTGGACACTATGCAGCCTTGTGCAGGTCTGCACCACCAGTCGGGCCAGCGCTCCCAATTCCGACGACAGCGCGTTCAGAGTGTGCAACAATGATTACAGGATTCTGATCCTGGCAGCACAACAGATCCAGAGGAAGAATGCCTGGACTCCGCCTACTGTGTGGGCATCATTACCAAATGTGAATATGCCACATCCAACTCATCACAAATTCAATCCATCCTCGCTGTGGATTCTGCGGACGAATGGCGTGCGGTGATGCAGGTCAACCACTGCTCCATCCAGTTTAAGCTGGACACAGGTTCTGCCAACCTCCTCTCACAGGCAGATTTCAAACGCATAGAGAAGCCCCCCAAGGTCCTTCCAGCAGCCTGCAGGCTCCTGAACGACAAAGGAAATGCCATCACGGCACTGGGATCCTGCCATCTACTCGTCTCCAACCGGAACACCCATGCACGGTTACGTTTTGAAATTGTCAAGCCAAACAGGGCATCCCTACTTGGCGCGCTTGCCTGCAAGCAGCTGAACATCGTGCAGCAGGTTTACACAACAACATCCTCCAATGTGGATCTTCAGGCCGGCATTGACGACATCCTTGCTCAATATCCGGATGTGTTCGACGGGATGGGCATGATGCCATATCGATATAAGATTCTGCTATGACCTGGTGCCAAGCCAGTGGTCCATGCACCACGCTGGGTCCCGGCTCCGCTGAGGGAGCGCCTGAACGCACAGCTCAAGGATCTTCAGCAACAGGGCATCATTTCCAAGGTAACCGAACCGACTGACTGGGTCAGCTCGATGGTATGTGTTAGAAAGCTTTCGGGAGACCTGCGCATCTGCATTGATCCCAAGGATCTCAATAAGAATATAATGCGTGAACACTACCCCATCCCGAAGCAGGAGGAACTCACCAGTGAGATGGCACACGCACGTTTTTTCACCAAGTTAGATGCGTCACATGGATTTTGGCAAATCCAGCTGGATGAGTCCAGCAGAAGGCTCTGCACCTTCAACACACCGTTTGGCAGAAACTGCTATAATCGCATGCCGTTTGGCATTGTCTCGGCATCGGAGATCTTCCATCGCATCATGGAGCAGATGATGGAGGGCATTGAAGAGGTTCGTGTGTACATGGACGACATCATCATATGGTCCACGACCCCTGAAGAGCATGTATCCCGTCTCCAGCAGGTATTCCGCCGTGTCCATGCCAATGGCCTGAAGCTGAACAGGTCCAAATGTTGCTTTGGCATGTCGACACTCAAGTTCCTGGGTGACCAGATCTCTCAGCAGGGCGTGCGTCCGGACACAGACAAGGTCAAGGCCATCAAAGCCATGAAGATCCATGAAGACAAGAAGGTGGTGTTGCGCTTCCTGGGCATGGTCAATTTTCGGGGCAAGTTCATCCCAAACCTGACCTCACACACCACGGCCCTACGACACCTGGTGAAAACATCCACTGCCTTTGAGTGGAAGGCAGCACATCAGGCAGAGTGGTTGGAGCTGAAAGCCAAGCTCACCACTGCACCCGTCTTGGCATTTTTCGACCCAGACAATGAGACGAAGATCTCAACAGATGCGAGCCAGGATAGCATCGGTGCGGTGCTGCTTCAACGTGATGACACTTCATCCTGGGCACCGGTAGCCTATGCATCGAGGGCCATGACGCCCACCAAAACACGGTATGCGCAAATAGAGAAGGAATGCCTGGGTCTTCTCACTGGCATTCTCAAGTTTCACGACTATGTCCACAGCCTGCCGACATTCACTGTCGAGACGGATCATAGGCCTCTGGTCCACATTATCCACAAGGACCTGAACGACATGACGCCTCGGTTGCAGCGCATTCTCCTCAAAATCAGAAGGTACGACTTTGACTTAGTGTACACGCCTGCAAGGAGCTCATCACCGCTGATGCATTGTCCCGCTCCATTACATTGCCTAGTGAACCGCTGGAAATCATCTGGCAGATTGAATCACAGGTGCAGCTGTGTGCTAGCACCCTCCCGAATGAGAAGGTGGTTCGTATCCGCGAGGAGACAGCCAAAGACCCCCTCTTGCAGCGCGTCATGCACCACCTCGCCAATGGCTGGCAGAAAGGGCAGTGCCCTCAATTTTACAACGTAAAGGACAACCTGACGGTGATTGATGGTATCCTTCTCAAGCTGGACCGGATTGTCATTCTACTCAGTCTCCAGAGCTTGGTGCTCCGCCAAATCCATGAGGGACACCTGGGCGTCGAGAAGTGCAGACTCAGAGCCAGGCAGGCTGTCTACTGGCCCGGTATTAACCAGGACATCTCGAATATGGTCCTCAACTGTGCGACCTATCAACGCTTCCAGCCAGCGCAGAGCAAGGAGACGCTCCAGCAGCATGAAATCGAGACCTCCCCGTGGTCCAAGGTTGGCACGACCTGTTTCGTGCGAATGGTCGTAACTACTTGTTGATTATTGACTATTTCTCCAATTACTCTGAAGTCGTGAAGCTCTCAGACCTCACATCTTGGACCGTCATCAAGGCCTGTAAGGAGACGTTCTCCAGGCATGGTATCCCTCTCACTGTCATGAGTGACAATGGCCCGTGCTTCAACAGCCACGAGTGGTCTATGTTTGCCAAGTCATACCATTTCAAACATGTCACTTCCAGCCTACACTATCCGCAGTCCAATGGGAAGGTTGAAAAAGGGGTGCACCTTGTGAAACAGCTCATCTGCAAGGCCACGGATTCTGCTTCTGACATCTACTTCGCGCTGCTTGCGTACATGGCGACCCCACTGGCATGTCGCCGGCTCAACCCCTGATGAACAGGGACCTGCGGACGACACTTCCAGCCATACACTTGCCCAACCTGGATCACCTCCCGGTGTTGCAGAAGGTGCAGCAGCTCCGAAACCAGCAAAAGCAGGGCTATGATACTCATGCCACCGATTTGCCCGTGTTATCCCCGGCAGACACTGTCAGGATCAAGATACCGGATGGTGACTGGTCTGCTCCAGCTGTCATTGTTCGACAGGCTGCGCCCTGCTCGTATGTTGTACGTATGGCTGATGGTTCTGTTGTGCGATGAAACAGACGGGCACTGCGCAAAGTTGCCTGCCCGCAACCGCTTTTTTCGCCGTTTCTGTCCATTGTTTTGCCACCTCCTGATACCTCGAACTACGAGGCCACCAGTCAGGCTTCCATCCTGCCTTTCAAGGCGCCGTGGTGCCCAACGCCACCTCTCCGGCGGTCGACAAGGGTCAGACGCAAGCCCCAGAGACTGGACTTGTGAACATTTGTTTTGCTTGCTATGTTCTGTTTTCTCACATTAGGCAGCTATCTTCACATGTAAATACGTTCACATATGCCACCGCTTGTAAATATGTTAATATATGCCACCACATGTAAGTACATTCCCATATGCCAACAAAACATTTTTAAAAAGGGGAGATGTCATGATATGCAGACATGCAGATAATGATATATAGACAGGCACAGACAGGCAGCTAATGAACACAGAGAACAGATCATGACCAGTGAGCAGGCAGGACACTCAGGGGTGGTATCTCACTATAAAAGGCACGAGGTACTCACACTCCGCCTCTTTCCACCGATGAACATCTCAGAGTGAGTCAGGGTGTATTTACAATATTACACCTCCAGCACGTGGCTAAGAGCTAGTCTGGTTCAGTCAGACAGAGTAACCACACTTAGGTTAGCAGAGAGTCGAACTCATAGAGAACTGTGCTAACTGTGCTACTGGTTCAATAAATCAGATTGAACTAACTTCAAGGTCTGGAGTATCTTTTGGTTAAAGCTGCATCCAGTTGCAGCCTGTGTTATCCCAGAGTACGACACACAGAATGCATGACACGAGCACATGTCACAACTTGGCATACACTCAGTCTATGATTTTTGATTCATTACTCTTAATGGAAGTGTATAATTTCATGATCTGGACCCCAATCAGAAGCAGAAAATGGATCCTATAATGTCTCTGCAAGATATCGACATACTGCATGAAATGGATTTGAATTGTTTCAATCTATTTCTCCACAAAGCACGAGTCATTCCTTTTCTGTTGATTGTTGAGATATCGGGTCGTCTTTCATGGTTAATATTTTTTTCCTCGTAGCATCTGTGGCTGTGTCAAACATATTGACATTTATCCCATCTATACATTTGTAATACTTCAATAAGATCACCCCTGAGCCACCACCTGCAGTGTAAACATTCCCAGCTTCTACAGCAGCTCATCACAACCCCATGCCTACTGTCTGCTATCAATTCCCTTGAAAGCACATTCTCCAATGCACAGATGGCATTGTTATAGAACATAGAACAATACAGCGCAGTACAGGCCCTTCGGCCCACGATGTTGCACCGAAACAAAAGCCATCTAACCTACACTATGCCATTATCATCCATATGTTTATCCAATAAACTTTTAAATGCCCTCAATGTTGGCAAGTTCACTACTGTAGCAGGTAGGGCATTCCACGGCCTCACTACTCTTTGCGTAAAGAACCTACCTCTGACCTCTGTCCTATATCTATTACCCCTCAGTTTAAAGTTATGTCCCCTCGTGCCAGCCATATCCATCCGCGGGAGAAGGCTCTCACTGTCCACCCTATCCAACCCCCTGATCATTTTGTATGCCTCTATTAAGTCTCCTCTTAACCTTCTTCTCTCCAACGAAAACAACCTCAAGTCCATCAGCCTTTCCTCATAAGATTTTCCCTCCATACCAGGCAACATCCTGGTAAATCTCCTCTGCACCCGCTCCAAAGCCTCCACGTCCTTCCTATAATGCGGTGACCAGAACTGTACGCAATACTCCAAATGCGGCCGTACCAGAGTTCTGTACAGCTGCAACATGACCTCCCGACTCCGGAACTCAATCCCTCTACCAATAAAGGCCAACACTCCATAGGCCTTCTTCACAACCCTATCAACCTGGTGGCAACTTTCAGGGATCTATGTACATGGACACCTAGATCCCTCTGCTCATCCACACTTTCAAGAACTTTACCATTAGCCAAATATTCCGCATTCCTGTTATTCCTTCCAAAGTGAATCACCTCACACTTCTCGACATTAAACTCCATTTGCCACCTCTCAGCCCAGCTCTGCAGCTTATCTATATCCCTCTGTAACCTGCTACATCCTCCCACACTATCGACAACACCACCGACTTTAGTATCGTCTGCAAATTTACTCAACCACCCTTCTGCGCCTTCCTCTAGGTCATTGATAAAAATGACAAACAGCAACGGCCCCAGAACAGATCCTTGTGGTACTCCACTTGTGACTGTACTCCATTCTGAACATTTCCCATCAACCACCACCCTCTGTCTTCTTTCAGCTAGCCAATTTCTGATCCACATCTCTAAATCACCCTCAATCCCCAGCCTCCGTATTTTTTGCAATAGCCTACCATGGGGAACCTTATCAAACGTTTTGCTGAAATCCATATGCACCACATCAACTGCTCTACCCTCGTCTACCTGTTCAGTCACCTTCTCAAAGAACTCAATAAGGTTTGTGAGGCATGACCTACCCTTCACAAAGCCATGCTGACTATCCCTGATCATATTATTCCTATCTAGATGATTATAAATCTTGTCTCTTATAATCCCCTCCAAGACTTTACCCACTACAGACGTGAGGCTCACCGGTCTATAGTTGCCGGGGTTGTCTCTGCTCCCCTTTTTGAACAAAGGGACCACATTTGCTGTCCTCCAGTCCTCTGGCACTATTCCTGTAGCCAATGATGACATAAAAATCAAAGCCAAAGGTCCAGCAATCTCTTCCCTGGCCTCCCAGAGAATCCTAGGATAAATTCCATCAGGTCCCGGGGACTTATCTATTTTCAGCCTGTCCAGAATTGCCAACACCTCTTCCCTACGTACCTCAATGCCATCTATTCTATTAGCCTGGGGCTCATCATTCTCCTCCACAACATTATCTTTTTCCTGAGTGAATACTGACGAAAAATATTCATTTAGTATCTCGCCTATCTCTTCAGACTCCACACACAATTTCCCATCCCTGTCCTTGACTGGTCCTACTCTTTCCCTAGTCATTCGCTTATTCCTGACATACCTATAGAAAGCTTTTGGGTTTTCCTTGATCCTTCCTGCCAAATACTTCTCATGTCCCCTCCTTGCTCGTCTTAGCTCTCTCTTTAGATCCTTCCTCGCTACCTTGTAACTATCCATCGCCCCAACCGAAACTTCACACTTCATCTTCACATAGGCCTCCTTCTTCCTCTTAACAAGAGATTCCACTTCCTTGGTAAACCACGGTTCCCTCGCTCGACGCCTTCCTCCCTGTCTGACCGGTACATACTTATCAAGAACACGCAGTAGCTGATCCTTGAACAAGCCCCACTTATCCAGTGTGCCCAACACTTGCAGCCTACTTCTCCACCTTATCCCCCCCAAGTCACATCTAATGGCATCATAATTGCCCTTCCCCCAGCTATAACTCTTGCCCTGCGGTGTATACTTATCCCTTTCCATCATTAACGTAAACGTCACCGAATTGTGGTCACTGTCCCCAAAGTGCTCTCCTACCTCCAAATCCAACACCTGGCCTGGTTCATTACCCAAAACCAAATCCAACGTGGCCTCGCCTCTTGTTGGCCTGTCAACATATTGTTTCATGAAACCCTCCTGCACACACTGTACAAAAAACGACCCATCTATTGTACTCGAACTATATCTTTCCAGTCAATATTTGGAAAGTTAAAGTCTCCCATAATAACTACCCTGTTACTTTCGCTCATATCCAGAATCATCTTCGCCATCCTTTCCTCTACATCCCTAGAACTATTAGGAAGCCTATAAAAAACTCCCAACAGGGTGACCTCTACTTTCCTGTTTCTAACTTCAGCCCATACTACCTCGGAAGAAGAGTCCCCATCTAGCATCCTCTCCGCCACCGTAATACTGCTCTTGACTAGCAGCGCCACACCTCCCCCTCTTTTGCCTCCTTCTCTGAGCTTACTAAAACACCTAAACCCCGGAACCTGCAACATCCATTCCTGTCCCTGCTCTATCCATGTCTCCGAAATGGCCACAACATCGAAGTCCCAGGTACCAACCCATGCTGCCAGTTCCCCTACCTTGTTTCGTATACTCCTGGCATTGAAGTAGACACACTTCAAACCACCTACCTGAACACTGGCCCCCTCCTGCAACGTCAAATCTGTGCTCCTGACCTCTATACTCTCATTCTCCCTTACCCTAAAACTACAATCCAGGTTCCCATGCCCCTGCTGCATTAGTTTAAACCCCCCCAAAGAGCACTAACAAATCTCCCCCCCAGGATATTTGTGCCCCTCCAGTTCAGATGTAGACCATCCTGTCTGTAGAGGTCCCACCTTCCCCAGAAAGAGCCCCAGTTATCCAGAAATCTGAATCCCTCCCGCCTGCACTATCCCTGTAGCCACGTGTTTAAATGCTCTCTCTCCCTATTCCTCATCTCACTATCACGTGGCACGGGCAACAACCCAGAGATAACAATTCTGTTTGTTCTAGTTCTGAGCTTCCATCCTAGCTCCCTGAAAGCCTGCCTGACATCCTTGTCCCCTTTCCTACCTATGTCGTTAGTGCCAATGTGGACCACGACTTGGGGCTGCTCCCCCTCCCCCCTAAGGACCCGGAAAACACGATCCGAGATATCACGTACTCTTGCACCTGGGAGGCAACATACCAAACGTGAGTCTCTCACGCTCCCACAAAATCTCCTATCTGTGCCCCTGACTATAGAGTCCCCAATTACTAATGCTCTGCTCCTCTCCCCCCTTCCCTTCTGAGCAACAGGGATAGACTCCGTGCCAGAGGCCCGTACCCCATGGCTTACCCCTGGTAAGTCGTCCCCCCCACAAGTATCCAAAGCAGTATACTTGTTTCTCAGGGGAACGACCGCAGGGGATCCCTGCACTGACTGCTTTTTCCCAGTCCCTCTTACAGTTACCCACCTATCTCCAATCTTTGGTGTAACTAATTCCCTGAAGCTGCTATCTATGACCCCTTCTGCCTCCCGAATGATCCGAAGTTCTTCCAACTCCAGCTCCAGTTCCCTAACTCGGTCTTGGAGGAGCTGGAGATGGCAGCACTTCCTGCAGGTAAAATCAGCAGGGACACTAACTGCATCCCTCACCTCAAACATCCTGCAGGAGGAACTTTGCACTCCCTTCCCTGCCATTCCTCTTACTTTCTACCAAGATCTGGCTAACAACTAAATTAAATTTTTATAAAAAATAATAATAATATAATAAAATATGGTACTTACCTCAGACCAATGGGTTTTATTATTAGGTTAGAGGAGGAGGGCGGGTGGGAGACACTACACGTGTAGTGTCTCGGGTTTCCTCTCCACCAGAATTTATTGGTGAGGGTCTTCCCAGACGTCATTTTGCTTTGACCAGGATTGTACCCAGAACATCCAGACCTGTGTTCTCTACAATATGAGAATCTGTTCCTGCCCATCTGAATATTGTATTGAACAATTGAACTTCTCCACACTGAGTTGCTGCTTTTAGTGATAAATGCACCAATACCCCCAAAGCCGGCAAGACAATCCATTTACTGCCTGTTGCTAGTGTGCTTTCTCTTTTGATCAATGCTCCTAAATCCTGTGGTGTTCTATAGAATGCTGTTATTAGGCTGAGATTGCCACCACTTCCCATTCTCTCAATGTTGTAGTTTTGTACATTTTATGAGATCTGCAACTCGTCAGCCCTGCTTCGCAGTTTCCTTCTAGCCTCTGTATCAGCCTGTTTCAGTCCTGCTCAGTTTTGTGAAAGTTTTTACTCTTGGGTTTTTGTTTTATTTCAAAATGAGCTTTTTAAATTGATAACTCAGCCAGAGTCGCTTCATTCTAAGTTTATCAGTCAAAGTCTGATGTCTTGCTTCAGTTAGCTCATCCTGACTTTGATTAATGATGCGTCGACTTGAAGGTATGTTCATCTGGCCATGGATCTTTTCAAATGACTGACATCCACAAGATGTGCATATGTTTCTACCACAGCCAAGGATTTGAAGAACTGTATAATATGCCACGATCAGCATTCAAGCCTGTCCTGAATATCAAATTCACTATGCAAGTTCCTCCAAATCACTGTGCCGTTCCTCGTTGCTCATAACAAAATGACCTTGAGTTCCAGATCTTTGGCGAAGTACTGCTCAAGGCTGTGCTGCTGAACTTTCTAAAATTACCAGATTGATTGAGTTGCTGTTTGAGGCTTATAAAAAGTGTCAGCTCAGAAGGCCTAAAGCAAGTGCCGAAGATCTCTGCTTTTCTCACATCCGCCTTCAGGTTAAACCATATTGTTACTTAACCTTAGGATTCTGTTATTACATCAATGTCCATGTGCATAATACAATTGTCTCTTGCGTACCTGAAGTATCAGAACCAATGCAGTCTTCTTAGGCAGGAACACCAACTAATGCTCAACCAAAACAAAAACAGAAAATACTGGAAAAATTCAGCAGGCCCGGCATCATCTGTAGAGAAAGAAAACAGAGCCAATGTTTCGAGTCCGTATGACTCTTCAAAGCTAAAGAGAGGGATAAATGTGATGGATTTTATACTGATAGCGAGGAGTTAGAGAAGCTGGTGCAAAGTAGAAGATCAGTGATTGGTAGCAGGAGAAGGTGCTAGTAGTTGCATACAGGAAGTTGCATAATGCTCAACTAAAGTTTATTTCATGCTTTGTGGTGACAGGAGCTAAGAGAGGAAGGGGTGAGGTCATGTAAGGAATTGAAGATTTGGATATTGATGTATTCAAATAGGAATCCACTCAAAGCTTGTAACAATCAAGGTGACAGGGAACTGAGACTTATAACAGATAGATGCTTGGTGACAGAGATTTGAACAAGTTGAAATTTGTGCAGTATGAGATCATGAAAGTGAATTTAGTCTGGAGATGGTAAAGACATGGATAAATGTTTCAATGGCAGTAAGAGTGATGTGGAGACAGAGTTTGAGGTGGTGGAAATAGGCAATAGAGTACTTTCAGAATCAGCTAGGAGTAAACAAGATATCAAGATTACACACCATTGAACTCATCTGAACAAGCATCTGAGGAGACTGACAGTGGAACCACAGTGTGATATTGGGCAAGGAACCAGTTGTGCCAAAGTTGAATTGAAGGAAATTCTTACTCCTCCTACCAATCCATGCATCAATGATGGTTTGGTCGTGAAAGTTAAAGTGTGAGAGTTAGGCCTGGTGTCTTAGGCAGGTACGTGGTATGTACCCTGCCCCACCCTTGGCCATTAATAATGTTACTAAGTGGCAATAATAACCGGGTTAACAAAGGGGACCAAGGACAGAGCCTCTGTACATTTAGAATTGCAGATGAGAAGACGTTGTTACAGGAGATATGCTGGGTGTTGGAGAAGATAGACGTCGACAACAGCGTGCAACAGGGAGCCAAAATTGCTATGCAAGGCATTCTATTGGCATAACTTTAATTTCCTTTGATTGTCAACTGAACATTATGGGCAGAATTTTACATTCTGCGTTGGACATGCAATCGACCCAGCCTCACGTAAAATATCGTCAAATGATGTCTGCCGCACATCCCGATGTCATTGCGCACACGCAGTTTCGAGGTCAGCAGGCATGCATGTCAATCAGCCCTCTGCCCACCAACAATTAAAGGATTGATTAAGGACATTAACAATCCAGTAGACAGCAATTTAGCACTGCGCATGCGAGTTTCAGTTTGTCGCTCGGGCAAAATGGGTGGGCGTGAATCACATTTTTTGCATTTCCTCATCCAAGAGTGGGATGAATGGTCCCCTGAGCAGCAGCACTTTATCTACCATTGCAAGTTGTGGTTGTGAGAGTACAGGGCTGTCCCTGAGCTTCTTAGTAATTCCTAAACCTTTCGAGCTTTTCAAGCCTGCTTTTAGCATTTCACGATCTCATCTGCCCCGGAAGGTTTCCCTGAGGGTTGGAGCACAGTGCTCCCTCATTTGCAAGACACTGATCCTCTGCATCTGATCTCCTGCAGAGAGTGTATTCTGCTAGTGGGACCTCCTCTGAAGAGGAAGAGAGGGGCAAGAGGCAGAGGATGCAAGGTGAGCACGGGCAACTTCCTCGGGAGAGACCTTTAAGAGGAGAGGCACGGGTTCAGTTGATGCAGGAAGGCCATGGCGGGAGGGAATACCAAAGCCGCCGGTGCCCAGTGGCTAAAATATACAGGGAATGCACTAGGTACTGCAAGATGTCGGAGGTCCAGTGCCGCAAGAGGCTACGCCTCTTCAGGGGCACATGACAGCAATATATGACATGATAGGTCCCAAAAGTCCATCCAGCTATGTGGGGGACATCCCATGCTGGTGGCTTTGGAGGTCATAGTGGCCCTTACGTCTACACCTCAGGGCTCAGTGGAGGGTCTGTGCAGCATCTCTCAACCTGTGCACAGCTGTGTCAAGCTGGTGACTGGCACTATCCTCCGACACGTCCACACAATAATCAACTACTGGACAGACAAGTGTAGCCAGGCAGAGAGAACACAAGTCTTCACGTTGAGGGCTGGGTTCCCCCCCATCCAGGGTGTAATAAACTGCATTCATGTAGCTATCAATATGCTAAGAGCCTTTATCAACAGAGGGAAGTTCCATTCAATTATTTTTCAGATTGAGTGTGACCACAGGACACATTAGGACGCAGTCTCTAAGTCTATGCCCGTTACTCACTCGATGCTTACATCTTGCAGTGCTCACAGGTATCAAGGCTGCTTGTGGCTCCTGGGTTACAAGGGCTATTCCTTGAAGAGACAGCTGGTGACCCCAGTCATTCACCCCAAAACTGAGGTCAAGGAGAGAGAGACAGCAGGAGTCTTGCCCCCACAACAGTGGTGCCGGTGAGGGCCATCGAGCTGCTGAAGATGAGCTTCAAATGCCTGGACCGATCCGGGGGAGCATTTCAGTATCCTCCAGACTGTGTCCCCCTTGTGCATGCTATGCCCTGCACAACCTGGCACTGGAGGCTGAGGGCTCCACTGGCCTGGGAGAATGACTCCAGTGAAGGATCTGAGGAAGAGCCTGGTGAGGATATCGAGGCAGACAACAGAAATATGCAAGGTGGGCAGAGACAGGTAAGATGCTTTGACCCAGTGGACCTTCAGCTCTGCATCCAAGACATTGAGACTTACTGGATCCAATGGCACTGTCTCCTTTGCAAAAAATCATTAAATGAGAACCCAACCCAGAACTCAAGTACCACACAACACTCTACAGTTGCAAGCCTGTGCAACATTTGGCTACTAGTCAAAGCATGTAGCCAACTCAGCCCATTTAAGTCATGAAAATGTTTATGTTACTTAACAAAAAAAGTGCATACAAAAAGTGACTGCGATTAGGGGCAGATAACGTGGGAGATTGCATGAACCAGACCCAGTCCCACTTCAGTACATCATTGCACATTAGGGCCTTATCATGCTGTGTCACCACGGTGATCAGCATTAAGACAGAATTGCAGAATTAATCCCCAAGATACTTGATGATAAATTAAACAATTAATAATTTAAAGTAAAATTATCTTTTTGAAAGCAGGATGCCCTTCATTAGCAAAGGGCTGAGGCAGCAGTTATTCGAATACCTGTTTAAGCCGTGAATAAGAAGTTAATTTGAGCTGAAGCTATAGTGCTTTGATGGGTTGCTGGGTTAAGTAAGATTTATAAAGCAAAAAATGAGACCAGAGATTTCATGCAATAATGTTGCCATTTATGCCACTGTGAAAATATACATGATGCTTATTTGAGAACACAATTTCCCTGATAGTTCTGGGGAGCTTTGGAGGATGGAGGGAATTGCAGTGATGCAAAGACTTTGCAGTATGGAGGGAGTTGTAGTGGTGCAGAGGCTTCAGAGGGTGGAGGGAGTTGCAGTGGTGCAGAGGTTTTGGAGGATGGAGGAGGTTGCAGTGGTGCAGAGGTTTTGGAGGATGGAGGAGTATGCAGTGGTACAGAGGTTTTGGAGGATGGAGGAGGTTGCAGTGGTGCAGAGGTTTTGAACGATGGAGGAGATTGCAGTGGTGCAGAGGTTTTGAACGATGGAGGAGATTGCAGTGGTGCAGAGGTTTTGGAGGATGGTGGAGATTGCAGTGGTGCAGAGGTTTTGGAGGATGGAGGAGGTTTTGGAGGATGGAGTTGGTTGCAGTGGTGCAAAGAGTTTGGTGCTTATGAGCGAAGTAATCCACAGACTGTCGAGAGTTTCAGCCTAGGTGTCAGATTGTCAGCATTTTAGCACCAGCACCAAACCAGTTATCTTAATGACAATGGAGATCTTGCAACACCAGACATGCTGAATCAACTGAAGTCAAATGTTGGGTACAGGCTGGATATGATAGCTGCTCATTTTGGGGTGGGGGTGGTTTTTGATTGACAATTGAAGCAGTGCACACCATTAATTCCTAAACCTGTTATTTATATTTCAATTTCGGTACAAAATTGATTCTAAGTCACAAGGAATATCAGGTGATTTTTGTACTAAAAATAGTTACTTTGTGCATGGTTTGAACAAGCTTTTAATAACAATCACTATTCTGTTTGCCATGTGATAGAAATGTTCTTGCTTGTAACCTAATGCTGTGTTTCTGGAGCACACTGAACCTTTTTTATTTTGTACTTTCTTATTTTTTGATCTTTTCATCTCCAAAGGTTGAGATAACAACTCAAAATGTGTGCAGGTTGTTAAATAATTTTGGGCATTCAAAGGAAGCGAGTAGCAACTATTTTCAGAGATAACAAGTGTTCAGAGGTAATGCAGCAGTTGACACAGTGGAATACAATACTGCTTATTAAAATAACAATTTTAAGCATTTAAGTGTGATAGCATCGTGTAGCATCAGACAAGATTAACAGACGGTGCTGCAAGAAGCAAAGAAAAATGCTGTTTACTTGTTGTAAATCGAATTTTCCTAATTCTTGGTTCCTATCTGGCCAACTTCATAAAAAGCTAATGTGCTTTCAATCCATATTATGCTGACAAAAGTGCTTTCGAACAATTATATATTACTGAAGGAGGGTTTCAGTACACTCTCACTGCCTCTTTATAGAAACCATAGAAATTCTACAGTGCAGGAGGCCATTCAGTCTATTGAGTCTGCACTGACGCTCTGATAGAGCATCCTACCTAGGCCCACTCCCCCGCCCTATCCCCATAACCCCGTAGCCCACCTAATCTGCACATCATTCAACACTAAGGGGCAATTTTAGCATGACCAGTTCATCTAACCTGCACATCTTTGGACTGTGGGAGGAAACGGGAGCACCCGGAGGAAACCCATGCAGACACAGGGAGAATGTGAAAATTCCACACAATCGGCCAAGGCAGAAATTGAGCCTGGGTTCCTGCCATTGTAGGCAACAGTGCTAACCACTGTGCCACCGTTCTGCCCCATTATGTCTCAGCTACTTTTGCAAGTCAAAATAACAAATACCTGTCACTGACCAAAGCTGTCGTTATGTAGAGTGAGTTGAGGGGAGGATGTAGGGAAGATGAAATTGCCCAACACCACAAATATAAATTTCTTAAAAGGCTTGGCAACCTGGGTTGATGCCATTTTCCATTTGTACATGAAAGCGGATATTAATTCAGGAATAAAAAGATAAAAATACAAAAAAATAGGAGCAGGAGTAGGCCATTCAGCCCTTCAAGCCTGTTCTACCATTCAATAACATCGTGGCGGAGGTTCTACTTCAACTCCACCTTCCTGCACTATCCCCATATCTTTTGTATCTATGATAATTAATCTGCCACTACAGAGCTGACGCTATGAGCTCTAAACCTCAACAGGACTGCTTGGCATTACACCCGATATTGTCACCGATCAATTTTCCACGTTTGCAGCAGCCTGACTGTAATGATATGTATATAGGCAAGCTAATTAAGGATTAATTATTACATCTCAGTGCAATTCAAACAATAGAGGGCACCACTAGTTCTCAGTATATATATCAGACCTCAGGGAATGCTGGGTAGTTAGCAAAGGAGAAAGCCTGAGAACAGCACGAGTAGATTAGATTAGTGAGAGTTAACAGGAGGACATCATTAGTGACTACTAGATTATTGATTACTGCTCGACAGATTCAGTATTACTTTATTATTAATTATAGCTCAGTAGTGCATGTGCAAACATCATTTAATTAATCGTTATCCAATAAATTAGTTTTGCTTCAATCTAATAATTGGTGGTTTCTTTGTCATCAACTCAATGGACCATTTTGGATCAAAAGGCAAAGAACAACAACATATTGCCACCAAGGGTAATATAACACTGACAAGATGAGAGAGAACATTTTTGAATTAGATGTCTCGTTTTATTGTCACTTCCTGGGAGGAATTGCTTTATTTCCATTCATTTTAAGTATGGAATTTCTATGCAGATACAGCCCCCATCATTTTCACTAACCCTGGTAATACCGGGCAACGGTCTACACCATGCAAATGTGGCTAAACATTTGTCATTACCACCGGCATCAATTACAACGGTGTCACTTATAATGTATTAAGGGCCCAGCTAGTTTGGGCTGTTTGATCAGTTGTTTGTACAATCTCTGTCAAGGAACGAACATGTCACAAATTTGTCAATGGCAAAGACGAGAGCAGAGTCGGCTCTTTTAACTCTGACTATAATGGAACTGGGAGTACTAATTCAAATATGCAAACCTTACCTCCTTTAGCCCCACAGAATTTCTGGAACTCCCACACACCTCTTGCTGGCTTCTCAAACCCTTTGTTGTTGCAAGGATCCTGACCATTTGATGGGCCCCAGTTCCAACGCTTTCTGGGATCACAATGTTAACCATGTGTAGCCAGCGAATTGCATTGACACCAACATATCATCAATAGATTGTGCCGTTTGTAAACACGCCAGTTTTTGATACGCGGACTCGGTTACAATTAAGCTTTTTTTCTTGTATCAGCAATAAAGTCAAATTATCGAGCAAATAATGCATCCTCAGTGTTTTATACTGAGACGTCCTTGCCCATAATGAAATGTCAGCTCCTTAAAATAATTTGTATCGCAAACATTCCTCCGGGACAAGGGCTGCATTTTAGGGAAAATTCATAAAAGTTGCGCAACATTTACAGCAGTCATTGGCGATACAGGTGGCCAGTGGGACACACGGGCAAGGACAAGGGTTGCACCCGGAACGGGAGCACACGTTCCAGGGTTGGCATGGTAGGGCCACGCACAGTCTCCCCCCCCCCCCCCCCCCAAGTGGGTCACCCCTTCCCCCTCCCAACACCAACCACCCCCACACCATGGTGACCCACCCTAGCCGAGGGTGTCCCCTCCTGTTCAAGGGTGCCCCTCACCACCCGCCAAGCACTTGGCCAGTGCCCCTGGCTCTTTGCCTGTGAGCGAAGATTGCTACTCACCACCTTGGCTGCCCTTCCGCCAGGTTCACGTTTTTATAAAGGAGTACTAATCGATGCCAGCGTGACCACTTGCTGGGCAGGCCACTGAATTGCGCGAGGCCGTTGGATATGGGTGGCTCCCGTTAATTTTATGGAGATCGGGCTTAAGTGGTGATTATTGGCTTCTTGTCACTCTATGGCAGGGTCCCGATTTCGCCTACGGGAGCAGGCTGGTTGCATCGCAAACCGTTTGTCACTCACCGCAGTTCTCGTTTTTGGCCTCTCCTGCTATTCACCGGCCTCGCTTGAGTGCAACGAGACCAGGGAATCACACCCATTGTCAAACTGACTACTCTTTGTTCCCATCCAAATCCACTTTATAAATGCTGCAGTAGCAATGCGATCTTTCCTCAGTGTTATTTTCCAAAGCAATTTGGATTGACTCTAAATAGAAAACATTAAAGCAATAACATAAAAATCACAATGCCAAATGATTTACATGTTACATGTATTAAATACATTGCTGGTGTATTTAAGACCATTTTCTCTTTATTCAAAAGACTTCAGTGCTTGGTAAGAAATTACTTGAATCTTTTTGATTTCTCCGTCTGCTGTCGCTTGCTGTGTTGGAGCATGGACCAGATCGTGAGAAATAGGGACAGGGGTCCCTATCGAGTCTGCTTTGCCATTCAATAAGATCACGGCTAATCTGGTTGTCTATCTGTCCCCCATAACTCCTGACTCCCTTGTAGACCAATAATCTGTCTAACTCGGCCTTGAATGGATTCAGTGACCCAGCCTCCACTACTCTGGGAAAGATAAGTCCAATGACCCATAAATCCAGTGACTAACGATCCTCTGATAGAAGAAATTCCTCCTCAGCTCCCTCATTTCAAATTGTGCTCCAAAGATCTAGATTTCCCTATATGGGGAAACGTCCACTCAGAATCTAAAATAAATTCAAAATACTGTTGTTCCTGAAAGTCTGAAATAAGAATAAAATGTGCTGGAAAACCTCAGTAGGTCAAACAGCACCTGCGGAGCGAGAAACCGAGTTAATGTTTTGAGTCCAATAATCTCAATTCCAAAGAAGAATCATATTGGAATGGAAAGATTGGGCGCTGTCGAGGCCGTCAAATCTTGTAAGAGGCCTCTGGCGAGATTTACGACGCTTGGGGTCCCTTGCAAGATCGAACGAGATCTCGAGATCTGGATCTCGCCCTCACTGGATGGGATCCAGATCTGCATATTTAAGTGAGCAGTTAGCTTCACTTAAATATGTCTATGATGCCTCGCCCATGGCGCGGTCTAGCACTGGTCCACACAAACTTGATCCAGGCATCTGGAGGGGGGGGGGTTTCCCAGAACATCAGAGGCTCCCGGGTCATCAGGCTCTGTGCAGGGTGGTATCCTGACACTCCTGATGCCACCTTGGCACTGCCAGGCTGGCACCCTGGCACTGCCAGGGTGTCCAGGTGGCATGTCAGGCTGGAAGGGATGCTGCCAGGGCTCCAGACTGGCAGTGCCAAGTTGCCCAGGTGTCATTGGCAGGGCACTGCCAGGGTACCAGGATGTCGGTGCCCGGGTGACGGAATGTCTGTGCTGTGGATCGGGCCTAGGCGTGTCCTGCCCTTAGGAGGTGGGGTGAGGGGAGGCTTGAAGACCCCCTAATCGGTGTGTTGGAAGGTCCGGAAGCCATGGTGGCATTTAAAAATGTCATCCCGATCTCTTCCTGCACTGATGAGCTAAGCTCCTCAATGCAAGAAATGAATGCATGTGCGGCCTCAGTGCGGCATTCTTTGCCGAGGCCCCCCAAAAAAAGTCTTGTTTAATAGTGGGGTCGTTCTCGGCACTGCAGGCGCCAAAAAACGCCCTGCTAAATGCATCCAAAGCGGGACTCTTTTGTTTCCACATTAAATCATGCCCATTATCTCTGTTTCTCTCTCCAAGATGCTGCCATACAAGAATGTTCAGCAGTATTGCGGAAGCAGGCGGGCTGCAGAAGGACTTGGACAGGCTAGGAGAGTGGGCAAAGAAGTGGCAGATGGAATATAAAGTGGAAAAGTGTGAGGTTATGCACTTTGGAAGTAGAAATGGAGGCAGAGGCTATTTTCTAAATCGGGAGATGCTTAGGAAATCAGAAGCACAAAGGAACATGGGAGTCCTTGTTCAAGATTCTCTTGAGGTTAACGTGCCAGTCTATTAGCAGTTAGGAAGGCAAATGCAATGTTAGCATTCATGTCGAGAGGGCTGGAATACAAGACGAGGGAGTTACTTCTGAGGCTCTATAAGGCTCTGGTCATCGGCATTTGGAGTATTGCGAGCAGTTTTAGGCCCCGTATCTAAGGAAGGGTGTGCGGGCCTTGGAAAGGGTCGAGAGGAGGTTCACAAGAATGATCCCTGGAATGAAGAGCTTGTCGTATGAGGAACGGTTGAGGACTCTGGGTCTGTACTCGTTGGAGTTTAGAAGGATGAAGAGGGATCTTATTGAAACTTACAGGATACTGCGAGGCCTGGATAGAGTGGACGTGGAGAGGATGTTTCCACTTATGGGAAAAACTAGAAGCAGAGGACACAATCTCAGACTAAAGGGACGATCCTTTAAAACAGAGATGAGGAGGAATTTCTTCAGCCAGAGGGTGGTGAATCTGTGGAGCTCTTTGCCGCAGAAGGCTGTGGAGGCCAAATCATTGAGTGTCTTTAAGACAGAGATAGATAGGGTCTAGATCAATAAGAGGATCAGGAGTTATGGGGAGAAGGCAGGAGAATGGGGATGAGAAAAATATCAGCCATGACTAAATAGCGGAGAGAACTCGATGGGCCTAGTGGTCTAATTCTGCTCCTATGTCTTGTGGTCTTATGGTTTCAATTTCTCCCAGTATCTACCCTGTCAAGTTCCCTCACAATGTGATATGTTTCAATAAGATCACCTCTCATTCTTCTAAACCCCAATGTGTATAGGCCCAACCTTCCAACTTTTCCTCCAAAGACAACCACATTGGAATTAAGGTAGTGAACCTTCAGGACAGCATGGTGGCCTTGTGGTTAGCACAGATGCCTCACGGCGCTGAGGTCCCAGGTTCGATTCCGGTTCTGGGTCACTGTCCGTGTGGAGTTTGCACATTCTCCCCGTGTCTGCGTGGGTTTCACCCCCACAACCCAAAAATGGGCATAGTAGGTGGATTGGCCTTACTAAATTGCCGCTTAATTAGAAAAAATAATTGGGTAATCTAAATTTATATTTAAAAAAAAAGGTAGTGAACCTTCTCTGAATGGCTTCCAAAGCAAATATCTTAATTTTATCTTGTGGAATATACATCAAAAAATTGCAGGTGACAGGAGCAGTATTTGCCCAAAAGTTGAACTTTCTCCAGAATATATTTTCCAAGGTTGAGGTTCATGGAAATATAGATTAGAGACAAATAGAACATAACTCTTTGAAAGGCAATTGAGGTAAATTGAGTGTCACCAATACACACATCTCTATTAACATAATGTTACATTGCACCTGAAGAGATGGACTTTGAATGTATGATCTGGACATTTCTAAAAGTATTATAGAATTCGAGAATGGTGCAGCAAAAGAGGATGACATTCAGTCCATCAGGCCTACACCAACATTGTCAAGGCAATAAGTCAAACTTGACACCTATGATGCCGCTGAGTTGAGAGAGTGTAATTTGCTGTCCTTGGAGAAGTGATCCTTACACTTCCATTCACAGCATTTTTCTTTTCAGTACTTTATTGTAGCCTGCTGGAATGAACTTTATAGATCTTTCAGTGATATACAGTGAGAAGCAAATTGAGTTGAAATTAAATAACCTGGAGCATTTTAAGATCAAAAGCAAATGCTGTGGATGTTGAAAGTCTAAAATAAAAACAGCAATTTCTGGAAATCCTTGGCAGACCTGGCAATGCCTGTTTCTCTGTCTACAGATTCTACCAGGCCTAATGAGTATCTCCAACATTTTCCATCTTTTAAAGTTAATGCCCTTTGGCCAAATCCCCCAAAATCTCTTCTTCATGTTCATTTGAGTTAGTCCATCAGGGAGCTGAATTACGTAGTTAAGGGCTTCACTCACATTAGCCTCAATGTCCTTCCCCGCATATATTCTTCTGGAAATCTTTACTGCTGCTACATTATTCGAATTAGTGTCTGTAGCTATTAAAGCGTAAGTCTCTTGTGTAACTCTCATGTTGTAAATAGTTACATGTGATCATCCCAAAGATCTTTTCATTGATTTTCACTCCAGATTTTTAAAAATTACTAGCGGATAGGAAAAAAATGAAAATGCTGTTCAATTTTATCTCCACAGGTGGGGCAGTGCGAAAGTTGAGACGAACTAAAGGGGCAATTTACGAGTATGGAGAGAAAGCTCGAGGAAATACTTGTTAGGAAGGAAGATGTGTTGGGCATTTTGAAAAACTTGAGGATAGACAAGTCCCCCGGGCCTGACTGGATATATCCAAGGATTCTATGGGAAGCAAGAAATGAAATTTCAGAGCCGTTGGCAATGATCTTTTCGTCCTCACTGTCAACAGGGGTGGTACCAGGGGATTGGAGAGTGGCGAATGTCGTGCCCCTGTTCAAAAAAGGGACTAGGGATAACCCTGGGAATTACAGGCCAGTTAGTCTTACTTCGGTGGTAGGCAAAATAATAGAAAGGGTACTGAAGGATAGGACTTCTGAGCATCTGGAAAGACACTGCTTGATTAGTGATAGTCAGCACGGATTTGTGAGGGGTAGGTCTTGCCTTACAAGTCTTATTGAATTCTTTGAGGAGGTGACCAAGCATGTGGATGAAGGTAAAGCAGTGGATGTAGTGTACATGGATTTTAGTAAGGCATTTGATAAGGTTCCCCATGGTAGGCTTCTGCAGAAAGTAAGGAGGCATGGGATAGTGGGAAATTTGGCCAGTTGGATAACGAACTGGCTAACCGATAGAAGTCAGAGAGTGGTGGTGGATGGCAAATATTCAGCCTGGATCCCAGTTACCAATGGCGTACCGCAGGGATCAGTTCTGGGTCCTCTGCTGTTTGTGATTTTCATTAATGACTTGGATGAGGGAGTTGAAGGGTGGGTCAGTAAATTTGCAGACGATACGAAGATTGGTGGAGTTGTGGATAGTGAGGAGGGCTGTTGTCAGCTGCAAAGAGACATAGATAGGATGCAGAGCTGGGCTGAGAAGTGGCAGATGGAGTTTAACCCTGAAAAGTGTGAGGTTGTCCATTTTGGAAGGACAAATATGAATGCGGAATACAGGGTTAACGGTAAGGTTCTTGGCAATGTGGAGGAGCAGAGAGATCTTTGGGTCTATGTTCATACATCTTTGAAAGTTGCCACTCAAGTGGATAGAGCTGTGAAGAAGGCCTATGGTGTGCTCGCGTTCATTAACAGAGGGATTGAATTTAAGAGCCGTGAGGTGATGATGCAGCTGTACAAAACTTTGGTAAGGCCACATTTGGAGTACTGTGTACAGTTCTGGTCGCCTCATTTTAGGAAGGATGTGGAAGCTTTGGAAAAGGTCCAAAGAAGATTTACCAGGATGTTGCCTGGAATGGAGAGTAGGTCTTACGAGGAAAGGTTGAGGGTGCGAGGCCTTTTCTCATTAGAACGGAGAAGGATGAGGGGCGACTTGATAGAGGTTTATAAGATGATCAGGGGAATAGATAGAGTAGACAGAGACTTTTTCCCCGGGTGGAACAAACCATTACAAGGGGACATAAATTTAAGGTGAAAGGTGGAAGATATAGGAGGGATATCAGAGGTAGGTTCTTTACCCAGCGAGTAGTGGGGGCATGGAATGCACTGCCTGTGGAAGTAGTTGAGTCGGAAACATTAGGGACCTTCAAGCAGCTATTGGATAGGTACATGGATTACGGTAAAATGATATAGTGTAGATTTATTTGTTCTTAAGGGCAGCACGGTAGCATTGTGGATAGCACAATTGCTTCACAGCTCCAGGGTCCCAGGTTCGATTCCGGCTTGGGTCACTGTCTGTGCGGAGTCTGCACGTCCTCCCTGTGTCTGCGTGGGTTTCCTCCGGGTGCTCCGGTTTCCTCCCACAGTCCAAAGATGTGCAGGTTCGGTGGATTGGCCATGATAAATTGCCCTTAGTGTCCAAAATTGCCCTTGGTGTTGGGTGGAGGTGTTGAGTTTGGGTAGGGTGCTCTTTCCAAGAGCCGGTGCAGACTCAAAGGGCCGAATGGCCTCCTTCTGCACTGTAAATTCAATGATAATCTATGATTAATCTAGGACAAATGTTCAGCACAACATCGTGGGCCGAAGGGCCTGTTCTGTGCTGTATTTTCTATATTCTATATTTGCTTGGACTTTTTAGAGAGAATACGCCAATTCCGCCCATTAGAGCTGGGTTTTGATGCTCGCTGCCTACAGGTATTCTTTGGAGCATAAGCCAGAGACACAAATTGCGAATGCCGATGCACTGATCTGGTTGCTTTTGTTGACTGGCTCCTTGTCAACCCCCATGACAGGCGAGGTGGTCGCGACCTTGAATTTTATGGACTTCTCACCTGTCATGGAATTGCGGATCCATGAGTGGACCCAGACACACCTGGTCCTATCCAAGGTTTGGCACGTGGTCTTATATGGTGGGCAACATAGACAGCTCTCAGGCGAGTTGCGGATATTTTCCGCCAAGCTGTCCAAATTCAGTGTCAAAGATAGTATCCTGTTGTGGGGGACACGTGTGGTTGGCCCAGATAATGGGCAGGGGCTGATCCTAAAAGACCTCCACAATGGTCATCCGGGCGTGACCAAAATGAAAATGTTGGCACGGAGTTATGTCTGGTGGCCAGGCCCTGACTCCAACATTGAAAATGTGGTGCAACACTGCTCCGTTTGCCAGGAACATCAGAAGCTTCCGCCAGCCACACCTCAGCATCACTGGAAATGGTCAGACCGGCCTTGGGCGCGAATGCAGATCGATTTTGCTGGCCCTTTTCAAGGATCCATGTTCTTCTTGTTGATTGATGCCCATTCAAAGTGGCTTGAGGTACATAGGATGGTGGGAACGACATCCCGTGCAACCATAGAGAAGATGCGTATATCTTTTAGCACGCATGGCCTCCCGAGGTGCTGGGCACTGACAATGGCACTCCTTTCATAAGTGAGGAGTTTGTGGGTTTCATGAGGATGAACGATATATGGCATTTTCGCACCACCTGGCTTCCAATGGGTTGGCTGAGCATGCAGTGCAGATGTTAAAGCAGGGCCACAAGAAACAGTCTTCTGGATTCATGGACAATAGACTGGCTTGTTTTTGTTTTGTTACAGAACCACTCCGCATGCTGTAGCTCCGGCGGAACTCCTAACCAGTCGTAGACTTCGTACCCGCCTCAGCATAGTTTTTCCGGACATTGGCGCGAATGTACACTGAAATCTGGAATGGCAGGGCATTGCCCTTGTCGACACCGTCCAGTCCGGCAGTTCGCGACCAGGGATCCGGTGTTTGTTCGCAATTTTGCCGTGGCGCTCAATGGGTCTCTGCCATTATCCTTCGACGAACGTGGTCAACCGTTTACCAGGTGCAAGCCCAGGGCCGTGTTCAACATAAGCATTTGGACCACATTAGATCCAGGAGGCCGCCTCTTCCACAGATTCTTCGCCCCCAGAAATCGCTTCTCCAGCTGCAGCAGCTACAGGGTCCAGTTCCGGTGGATGCTCATCCTCACAATCTACCTCTGGCACCATGCTCACAGACTGCCCGTGTCGCTACAGAACTCGATGAAACTAGGGATGCCGGGATGATGGAGGTTCTCGACTCTGACCCCGAGATGGTCACGCAGGATACCTGTGAGGGGGAACCCTCGGTTCCACACCCAGAGACTTGCAGCTATTACGCCGCTCATCACGGAAGTGCCATTCTTCTTGTCGTTTTACACCATCCGATCCGCGAATGATGCCCAGCCTGATGTCAAAAGAGTCCAACGCCCTCCTTCGCCAGGGTCTTTGGTGTATCCCTCAGACTTTGGGGTGGAGGGGTGTTATAATCTGCCCGGATCCTATTGCTGGGGACAACAGGTTAACCCATGTTACTTGGGGAATATGAGCTCCTCGAATGAAAGGGGGGGTCATCATAGATCATCATAGAATTTACAGTGCAGAAGGAGGCCATTCAGCCCATCGAGTCTGCACCGGCTCACCGAGCATCCTACCCAAGGTCAACACCGCCACCCTATCCCCATAACCCAGTAACCCCACCCAACACTAAGGGCAATTTTGGACACTAAGGGCAATTTATCATGGCCAATCCACCTAACCCGCACATCTTTGGACTGTGGGAGGAAACCGGAGCACCCGGAGGAAACCCACGCACACACGGGGAGGATGTGCAGACTCCGCACAGACAGTGACCCAAGCCAGAATCAAACCTGGGACCCTGGAGCTGTGAAGCAATTGTGCTATCCACAAGGCTACCGTGCTGCCTTGTCGGGCAATCATTAGCAGTTTGATGTGTAAATAGAGTTGGCCAGTGTGGTGCCAGCTAGAGAGGGAGCCAGTAGTGAACTACTGTCCTTGTGTGCAGATTTGTGTAAATAAAGTTACTTTCTGTTTGACTCTGCAAACTCGTGCTAGATTCTCGTGGCTCTCACAATTTCTTAGCTGTAAATCCAGGCAATCCTATCACTCCTGATGTTCCAAATCAAACCAGGTGAGATCTGTGCAATGCAGTCGCTCCCGGGGCCTACAGTCAAGGTCATCTCAGTGGCAGGTAAGGAAGCCACGCCTCTGTTTTTACAACACTAGCTGACACTATGGGTCGGGTTGGCTCAGGTGGGGTGTTTTGGAAGGTCAGCTGTCAAGCCTTATGTGGGGAGGGCGGATTGAAGGAGCTGTGTTGCTCTTATTAGCCTTAGTTTTATTAGCTCTAATTCTGTCACCTTTGCTCACGGGTCGCCAGGTATCTTTCTGATACCGCCACATAGTTCAAGTTCAAGTTATGATTAATAATGCAGCACACCGCATAGTAAGAATTAAATCAACGGTCATTTATTATATACAGCAATTAATACTTATACAATAATGCTACTTCTAGACTAATACCTACAACTAACAGGCCAATACTTAACTTTAGGAATGGCCCACCAGGTCAGGGAAACGAATGGTCTTTCGAATTGGTCCTGAGCCCGCGGGATTCAAAGGCTGATGAAGGTCGATGGTTAGGAGTGTCTATCGGGTAGCGATCGCTGGAGTCAGACTTACGGTTTCTTTGTAGCAGGTTCTTGCGAAGGTTGCGAGCAGGAGAAGAAGGGTCGATCTGAACTTGCCCCCTTACTCTTATAGTTCCCAGGGGCTTCCCGCCTCTCGGGGCGGACCTTAACCCTGGTTCCAAGTGATTGGACTTGGTCCCAATCACTTGGTTCGATATGCTCCAATAATGGGGCGATTCCTTGATCAGGGGGTGGTCGCCCACCTTTCTTTGTGTCAGCCCCTGCTGGCGCTGAAAGGTCAGGGTTGGCTTTGAGTTGCTAATGTGTAGCAATTGTTCCCGGGGATGGCTGCTTACTATGCAGATGGCTGGGTTGTTGTGATGTTAATGGCTGCAGGTTTCGATCTGTCTGGATTCCCCCAGAGGTGAATACACTGTTTTACCTGCAGCCGTCCGTTTGAGTCCTGTTGGCTGATTTTCCCATCAGCCTCTGCCGTTCGCCATTTTGGATCGGGGTTTGACCAATTTAATTGGGAAGCAGCCATTTTACGTGGCTACAGCTGGTACTTTCCATATTGAGGGGGATATTTCCTGTGGGGAGGGGTGGTTGTCAGGGGGTGGGAGGAGTCCCCCGGGTCAGGACCAAATGAGTCCTGTGGGGGTGGGGAATTGTATGGGGGAGGTGATCAGGGGAGTCTCCTAGGGCAGGAGTGGGGTTTGTCAGGAGTTGAAGTCCTGTTGGGGGGGGGGGGGGAAGAGGGCCACCAGGGGATGAGGAGAATCCCATGGGGGTATGAGGGAGTGGCAGGAGTCCCCTGAAGAAAGGTGTGCATCTGTACAATAGTTACCCAGAAGCTGGAAGCGATTTTAATCATTCATTTTCTGAGTATCTGTTGATGCAACGTACTTGGAAGCATTGAGGTTTGTGATTTAAATTGAATTTATGGATGGTTCCCAGTGGCAGGGCAATTGTAATGGGAAGTTTAAACTGCCCAGGCAGTTGCTGTACAAATCTTACTTGAGAACCTGGGACGGGAGGGAAAATTGGCGCAGCTTTGGGGTAGCCTCCAGTTACCCTGTCCTGGAGCTTGGATTGTGCAGCCCATTGTTACAGTGTAAATAATCCACTAGTACAAATTGAGGAAGCTTTTCATTATGGACTACTGCATTTGAGCTTTGGTCAGATTTCAGCAGTGTTCCACATAAACCTCATGGTGAATTTCGGTGCCCAGGGTTGGTGCACAAAGTATTTATCAGCAACAGCAACCGACATTACCTGTCAGACCCTAAAATAAGTTCCAAAATGTGAGGCCAAGGGTATTATCCCATGCTGGTCAGAAAATGTAATTTGTTTTGCTCTCTCGCATGCAAAAATACTGGATTGAATTCTTCATTTTTATTTAATGGCTATACCTTTTATTACAAAGGCCTATTAGAGAATCACCCAACAGGCACAGCTAAAGTGAAGGAGTTAATTGGTTATAAGGGAGTCTTGTAGTTGAGAGTTCATTGATGTTAATGAAGTGGCAGTGTTGAGCATTCTGTGGCTATGATGCAGCTTCAGATACTGTATATATTCCTAAAATGTCCTTGGTGTTTGGTCAGAAACTAGAGGGAGGCACAGTAGCACAGTGGTTAGCCCTGTTGATTCACAGCACCAGGGATTCGGGGCCGATTCCCGACTTGGGTCACTGTGCAGAGTCTGCACGTTCTCCCTGTGTCTATGTGGGTTTCATCTGGGCACTCTGATTTCCTCCTACAAGTCCAGAAAGACGTGCTTGTTAGGTGAATTGGACATTCTGAATTCTCCCTCCGTGTACCTGAACAGGTGCCGGAGTGTGGCGACTAGGGGATTTTCACAGTAACTTCACTGCAGTGTTAACGTAAGCCTACTTGTGACAATAATAAAGATTAACATTAATTCACTAATAGCTGTTTAACTTGCTTGTATTGTGCTGATTTCTCACAATTTCATTGACCAAATGTAGCCCTTCCATTTTTAAAATAATTCAGTGGCAATCCTGAGTTGGCTCCATTACCCTACCTCTGTCATGTGATTCCAGTAAATCATTAAACTTTGCCAGTTCTTTTTCCCATCAATAAAAGTGATCCAAGGTGAGCTTATGACCTTTTTTAAAAAAAACATCCAGGTCAGCGCCCAACAGGGGCAGATTTAGAATGAATCCCACTGTGACTAGGACATGGTAAACACCAGCTCGATGTGGCCAGAGTCGACAATTAGCAGGGCATCCAATCAGAGGCTGATTATTCCGCATTTGCTGCAACAGCAGGAAAACGGAGCAAAATTAGTCTCTGACTGTACGAGTCTCTAAGAGTCTCTAAGTAATGGATGTTGGCAGCAGGTGCGCGTGCGCGAGACCACAAGGTAAGGGAGAGGTGCAGTGCCCAGCCAACAAAAGGGAAGCTGCTGAGGTTTGCGCCGGCAGAGCGGGCGCCACCCCAAAGCCACAAGATGAAAAGCCGGACAGAGACAGGTTTGCATTGGCATCAGAGGGGGTGAAAGACGCATGACAACGTCTCGAAAACAAGCTATGAGGAGCTGAGTAGGTTTACGCCGGCAGCAGAGTGGACTGCCTCGGCCAGAAACAGGTATGCAACGATACCCCGAGATGAGGGAGAGACACAGTGCCACAATTAGGCGCAGCGTAGGTGAGGTAGGATGCCTTCAAGACCCTAGGCGAATAAGGATGGGAGAGTGGGGGAGGAGTATATGGGAGAGGCGGTTGGTTTGCAGACTTGCAGGCAGGGAGCGAGAGAGAGGTCTGGGATGCATGGAAGAGGAGAAAGTTTGTGAAAGACTGTGAGATCCATGGGGAGACAGGGTTTGAGCGGGGAACAGGCAGGAGAGTAGAGCGAGTGTTGATTGAAATCCATGATCAGAATCACAACTTAATATTCAAAAAATGAATTCCATTTTTGCAGAGCCTGAAGCTGATAAAAACGTGGGATTAACTGTGCAAAAATGCCTGCTCTTTCTGACACTTTATTATCAAGATCAGTTTCTTTAGCAATATGAAGCAACACTATCAATCTGGCAGTCAAAAATACAGAAAATTGAAGGTGAGGCAAAATCTGAAGCAAAATCTTTAGCAGGGAAGTTTGAAAAGTACAATATTGCTGCTTTTAATCTATTGTGGAACTGTTTAATTCAAAGAATGAATTCCATTAGCAAATCACTACACAATATTGATACAAATTTCTTGAGTGCTGCACAATTGTCATCCTCATTTAAAGGTTTTATCATGGAAGTTTGAAATTACTATAACTCGGTGGAAGCAGAGGCAAGAACAAAAAATGCAGGTCATCTGATATATATGATAAGCGTACTGGATGCAGTTATTTGTGGATGAAACTAGAGATAATTAAATCACTTTGAAAGGGGAAGAGAAGATCATCATTGAGACTGTCAGTGTTATTTGTGACAGAATATGGTGCAACTGCAGAGTAGAAGTGATATCTGAAGCAAACTTGATTATATTGCGTGTTTTTGACAGAGGTTTGGTAGAAAATGCTAAAAACCACTGCAGTAAGAAATGAAGTGAATTATATTGGGAGGACATAGACACAAATCTTTTTGAAGATGAAGTGAAACAATTCATTCATTTCATCAATAGCAAGCTCTGTGCTTAGAGATCACCAGCTGATTTGTACAGACTTGTGCATGATGGTTTGCAGGCAACCTTACCAAATGTGGAAACCATACTGAAAATATTTTTGACAATACCTGCCAAAAATTCTAATGATGAACATTCTTCCCCTGTATTGAAAAGAGTTAAAATTATTTGCAAGGCACAATGAGTTAGGAACATTTGACAAGCTCAGCAATACTGACAATTGAAAATGCATCCTTATGCGATTTTACCTACGATGATGTAATTGATGATTTTGTAAAATGTAGGAGAAAAAACAGTCTAAATTACCATGCCAACAAGGCATGAAGCAAGAAAATCTTAAAAATCTGTCCCTCTTCCATATTCTCAATTAAATTCTGTCTTTCAAAATGGACAATTGCTGGTCTGATATAATGGCTGCGGCTGGTCACACAGAATCCCTACAGTGCAGAAGGAGGACATTCCGCACATCAAGTCTGCAATGACCCTCTGAACGAACACCCTACCTAGAACCAGTACCCTACCCTATAACCCCACTTAACCTACACATCTTTGGACATGATGTGGAGATGCCGGCGATGGACTGGGATGGGCACAGTAAGAAGTCTCACAACATCAGATTAAAGCCAATAGGTTTATTTGAAATCACAAGCTTTCGGAGGGCTGCTCCTTCATCAGGTGAAGTGGAGGCAGGTTCACAAACACAGCATATATAGGAGAGACACAATGGCAAGATAATTACAGATTAGAATGTGAAGAATGGTTGGAATGCAAGCCTTTACAGGTAAACAACTCTTTACAGGAACAAACAGTGTGAATGGAGTGAGTGATAATCACAGGTAATCGAGGTGTGGATTGTCTCAAGTAGAATTCTGCAAACCCAGGAAGTATGGTGGGAGTTACATGTAATGGGACATGAACCCGAAATCCCAGTTGAGGCCGTCCTCATGCATGCGGAATGAGGCTACCGGTTTCTGCTCAATGATTCTACGTTGTCGTGTGTCTTGAAGGCCGCCTCAGAGAATGTTTACCGGAAGATCTAAGGCCGAATGTCCCTGACTGCTGAAGTATCCCCTTCTGGAACGGATCACTCCTGCCAGGCGATTGTTGTGCATTGTCCGTTCATCCGTTGTCGTAGCATCTGCATGGTCTTGCCAATGTACCACGTATGTTTGAGGTGTGGGGATGGCCTTGGCGAGATATTCATCGTCATCGAGACATGTTGAAGGCTTCTTCTTCGGAGCCTTCAGCATGTCATCAATGAGATGAACATCTCGCCAAGGCCATCCCCACAACTCCACTACTTGCCTTCAAACAACCGCCAACCCTGAAATGGACCATTGTTTGCAGCAAACTGCCTAGCCTTCAGGAGAACAGTGACCATGCCACCACACAACACTGCCACGGAAACCTTTGCAAGACATGCCGGATCATAGAATCATAGAATTTAAAATGCAGAAGAAGGCCATTCGACCCATCGAATCCACACCATTCCTTGGAAAGAGTACCTCATCCAAGCCTACACCTCCAACCGATCCCCACAACCCTCCCCAACCCTCTTGGACACCAAGGGCAACCTAGCATGGCCAATCCATGTAATCTGCACATCTTTGGACTGTGGGAGGAAACCGGAGCACCCGAAGGAAACCCACGTAGACACTAGGAGAACGTGCAGACTCCGCATAGACAGTGACCCACGCCAGGAATCAAACCTGGGATCCTGGAGCTGTGAAGCAACAGTGCTAACCACTGTGGTACCATGCCACCCATTTTTGTTCCGGAATGTTCTTAACCTGTGAAATGGATTTCCAAGGCAGTTTCATTTTGGACAGAGCTGAAGAAAGCTTTGAGTTTTCCCACCACACCGATTTCAATATCAGCAATAAGGATACTCATCTCCCTTTCCTCAATTTTAATCCCTAATGTTTTACCCCTTTCCCTTTCCTCTGTGTGTGTCTGTCTTGTGTGTGTTTGGGTAGAGGGGGAATGGTAAAAAGTGGGGAGATATAGGTTAGCTGCTCGATATTCTATTATTATTATTGCATGTCTTATCTCGCCTGTTACAAATAAACAGCTTTTTTGTGTTTCACTTACCAATCATGGGCCTGTAAGTCATTGGAACAGTCAAGGGGAAAAGATCTCAGAAACTATGTATGAATTATTGGTTAATTCACTTGTGCTGGGACTCTGGGTTCTGTGGGACAGGAATTGACTGTCCAGGACAGTTAGTAGGATTCTGCAAACCCGGGCAGTATGGTGGGGGTTACACGTAATGTAATGGATCATGTTTTGGATTGGATTAGTTTATTGTCACGTGTACCAAGATACAGTGAAAAGTATTTTTCTGCGAGCAGCGCAACAGATCATTAAGTACTTGAAAAGAAAAAGAAAATAAATAATAGGGCAACACACGGTACACAATGTAAACACCGGCATAGGGTGAAGCATACAGGGGTGTAGTGTTAATCAGGTCAGTCCATAAGAGGGTCATTTAAGAGTCTGGTAACAGCGGGGAAGAAGCTGTTTCTGAGTCTGTTCATGCGTGTTCTCAGACTTTTGTATCCCGACATGAATACTACCATCACACGTGAGAACACCAGCCACCAGGTACACGCTACATTCTGATGCGACTCGGCCAACGTTGTCTACCTGATACACTGCAGGAAAGGATGTCCCGAAGCATGGTTTATCGGCAAGACCATGCAGACGCTACGACAATGGGTGAACGGACACTGCACAACAGTCGCCCTTTCGAGTGTTCCCTTCCAGTCGGGGAACACTTCATCAGTCAAGGACATTCGGTCTTCGCTCTTCGGGTAAACATTCCCCAAAGCAGCCTTCAAGACACTCAACAATGCAGAATCGCCAAGCAGAAACTGGTTGCCAAGTTCCGCACGCACGAGGACAACTTCAACTGGGATCTCAGGTTCATGTCACATTCCATGTAACCCCCACCATACTCCCTGGGTTTGCAGAATCCTAATAATTGTCCTGGCTTGAGACAATTCACACCAGTGATTATCCCTCACTCCACTGTTTGTACCTGTAAAGACTCACATTCCAACCATTCTTCATATTCCAATCTGTAATTATCGTGCAATTGTGTCTCCGATATATGCTGTGTTTGTAAACCTGCCTCCACTTTACCTGATGAAGGAGCAGGGCTCCGGAAACTTGTGATTTTAATTAAACCTATTGGACTTGAACCTGGTGTTGTGAGACTTCTTACCATCTTTGAACACCAAGGGGGGAAATTTGATTGTCAGTATGAGTTCTCATACAGGCCAAATCTCTATCTAAATCAGGGTTTACAGTTCGAGGTCAGCAACAAACACACAGGATGCACCTAGCAAATTCTCCGCTTTCCAAGGCACCTTCATTGCATTCACCAAGTTTTAAAAACATCTAGCAAGGCAACACAGCTGATCCTCCTTCTACTGATTCCTGACAGGAGTTTTCCATCAGTCTGTCATGTGACTTCTGCCATGTGATCTCTTGTGGTCATCTTGGTCGAGGGAAACTCTATCAAGAAACTTGAAAATTTTATGAGAAAAGTATCAGCACCCAGCCCCTGGTGACACGACGCTTCTTAGATTTTGAGAGAGGAATTAAGGAAGTTGACTTTTATTTTTTAAATTGAGTGAGACTTTGTGAAATGCACTGAATGGCAGCATATGCATCTTGTTATTTGGAGTATTTGCTCCTGCACTGGACTGGCTCATTCTGTCCTGCACTGACCTGTGCTGCAGTTTGTCGTAGGCTGATTTTTCCAACTCGTTGTTCATCAGTAAATTCCATGTTTGCTCACCTCAAGACTCCCATCACAATATTGACTATCTTTACCATCATCCTGACAAGCGGTAAACTTGGATTTCAATTCAGCAATTATCCATACAGGTGTGTTTTTACTAGTTAAAAAGCAGTGATCAATTTGTGTATTTTTACAACTTTGCATTCTGTGGGGCGAGGGCGGGAGGGGAGTGGCATGAGGTTACGGGCGAGTGCCAGAAATGAAGGTGAGCATGAACCATGGGCGACGCGGAGTGAAAACCGGAGTGTTTCACTCCGGCGTCGGAGCCCGCTCCCAGCCCCTATTCTCCCGCCCCCGGGGGGCTAGGAGCGGGGTCGCGTATTTTACGCACAATGGGCCTTGTCGCCGCATAAATGACGTGGCCGGCGTCCCGTAATGAAGGCACCCGCGCATGCGCATTTGCCGTCCTGCCCGAGGCCACCCCGCAAGAAGATGGCAGATGGATCTTGCGGGGCGGCGGGGGAAAAGAGGTCCTCCTTTAAAGAGGTTGGCCCGCCGATCGGTGGGCCTCGATCGCGGGCCAGACCCCATCGGAGCCACTTCCCCCCCCCCCCAGCGTTCCCGCACAGTTCCCGCCGGTAGCGACCAGGTGTGGACGGCGGCGGCGGGAACCTGTCATGTCAGAGCGGCCGCTCGGCCCATTCGGGCCGGAGAATAGCGGGGGTACCAGAGAATCGCCGTTGTGAGTGTCTCGGGCGATTCTCCGGCTGGCGCAGCGCAGAACTCGAGGGGGCCATTCTTGCCGGTTGGGATATAATGGCGCGACCGGCGATTCTCCCAACCGGCGCGGCTTCGGACAATCGCGCCCCACACATCTGGCTTCTGGTGCCCAAGTGTCCGTCCAGATAATGCAATGTTTTTCTATATTTTAAAAGGAAATATAGTTTGTGAAGATCTGGTTTTTCCAACAAGTACCTTTAACTTTTTGTCAAGAAAGTGCTTTCTGCAGGACAGAATGGACTGAGCTGCCGCAGAAATTGAAGAAAGTTCACCAGCTACACAGACCAAACGTAGATTTTGAAGATAGGGAGGAAAGTGGTTTGATTAAACATTTTAGGGCTAGGCTTCCAGAGGTTGGGCTGATCCACTGTCACTGAGTAAGGAGCAACAGGAAATGGAGATGCACATCAGAGGACTGGAAGAACATCACACACTTGAGCTGAAGATCAAAGGAGAGTATAATGACCTTATTAATGCAGATCACAGTCTTCATTAATACAACTTAATCAGTGAAATGTGCTGCTGAAGGTTGTGGAGTTCATCAGTGGGGAATTGGTAAGTTCAGTCATATAAATTCACTTTAGATCCTAATCTATATCAAATAGGGGACACATCTAATTTTGCAAAGTGGAGCACAAGTGCTCACTAATAGTCTAAATAACGTGAATTATATTGACATCAGGATGTGGGTGAAATTCCTCATGCAAAATTTTGCCTTGAATTTTTTCACTGCTGGCCACCCACTGCAACAACACAAAACTGAGTGGTGATGCCACAGATAATGGGTGAGATCGCTGTCCTTTTATGACACCATCATCTTTGCAGCATGACATAATTTCCAGGGCTGGGTGTGTGGCATCAGTCTCAGAAGAAGCAAATGTCTGACCCAAGCAGGCAACCCATTTGTAGGGATGTATTACACGCATGCTATTTCCTAAATGTCAAACATGCAACTTGTCTCGCTGTAAGCTGTGGAATTGCAGACTGATGTATCTGGGCGGCACAGTAGCACAGTGGTTAGCACTGTTGCTTCACGGCACCAGGGATCCAGGTTCAATTCCCAGCTTGGGTCGCTGTCCATGTGGAGTTTGCACGTTCTCCCCGTGTCTGCGTGGGTTTCCTCCGGGTGCTCCGATTTCCTCCCACAAGTCCCAAAAGACCTGCTGTTAGGTAATTTGGACATTCAGAATTCTCCCTCAGTGTACCCAAACAGGCACCGTAGTGTGGTGACTTGAGGATTTTCACAGTAATTTCATTGCTGTGTTAATGTAAGCCTACTTGCGACATTAAAAAGATTATTATTATGAACTTATAATTTAAAAAGTCCACCAGCCATTCCGCTGACCACTGAGCAGGCAGAACAGGCCCTTTGCCCTCTGCCATCTTAACCTGTGGCACACCTCGAAGACTCTCTTGCCCCAACAGCTCTCTTCTTCTCGACCCTCTCCTAGTTTGTGGATCCATCCACCAGCCACACCAGAGGAGTTACACCTTCCATCCAATAACCAGGCTGGTTTAGCTCAGTGGGCTAGACAGCTGGTTTGTGATGCGGAACAAGGCCAGTAGCACGGGTCCAATTCCCGTACCAGCTGAGAATTCTGAATTCTCCCTCTGTATACCCGAACAGGCGCCGGAATGTGGCGACTAGGGGCTTTTCACAGTAACTTCATTGCAGCTTTAATATAAGCCTACTTGTGACAATGAAGATTATTTATTTACATTTACAAAATGTCACCCCCCAGGTGGGGAAAGCACCAAAATATTCCACCTTGAGCGGGAGCTACAAATGTGCCGCCGCTCACTCCATTGCCGCCATCGGAAGACTCCAGCTCCAACAACACTTGAGAAACTCAACACCATCCAGGGACAAACTTGCCTGCTTGATCGGTGCACTATCCATCAGCTTCAACATTCACTCTCTCCACCATTGCGCACAGTGGCAGCCTTGTGTGCCAATTACAAGATGCACAGCAGCAACTCACCAACGATCCTTTGCCAGCATCTCCCAAACCCACAAATGCTACCATCTGGAAGGACAAGGACAGCAGACAGATGGGAATATCACCAACTGCAAATTTTCCTCCAAGCCACACACCACCCTGACTTGGAACTATATTATCCACCATTCCTTCACTGCCTCTGAATCAAAGTCCGGAACACACTTCCTCACAGCACTGTGGGCTTGCCTACACCTCCCTTCCCCAGGACATTTTTAAAATTCATGTGTGAGCAAGCTGGCAAAGCCAACATTTATCATCCATATCTAATTGCCCCTGAGAAGCATGCAGTGAGCCACCTTCTTGAACCATTGTAGCTGGTGTGGTATTGCTGTCATTAGAGAGGGAGTATTAAAGGATGAACAATAACTTATTACCTTTCCCACAGTGCCCAGATCCCGTGAATTAATAACAAAACTGCCCTTTTAGCCTAATCTCAATCATCAGGAAAGTGATAGAATTCATGGACTTTTTCAGAGTATGACTGATGAGTCAGTCAGAGTTGAGTTAAGTCACATGGTTGGATATGTATCCCTGAATCTTTCCTCTGTTGTCTTTGTGAGTTGTGTAAGGTGAGTGGGACATTTAAGAGCTTTCGGACTGGATTCTCTCCACTATATTGTCCAAGTATTCGTGAGATGGTGGGAGAAAAGCAGAATATCACCACCTTACTGTCCCAGCCTTAGTTTGCAGGTCCCTGCATGAGACAAGATCACCCTGGCTTCTCCTTCCCTGACTAAATGGGAACATGTTATTTAGCATGTTTTTCAATAATAATTAGCAGAGGTATTGTTCAGTCCAGAATTTAAGTAATTGTCTTTAATCAACTGAGATTTATTCTCACAGATTATGACCACCTCAAATGGCAAAACTACAGACATCTCTGGCTCCTCCCATTAATTACGCAATCTATATCCCACTAAGTTCCATGACCTGCTTAGCTAGGACTAAGTACATCAATTATCTACACTTCAGGTGTCATGTGAGAGTACCTTTAAGAAATGGGTGTTTATAAAATGGCTGTAGTGGATGTCCCTTTAAGAAATGGATGTTTATCAGTGATGTCAGAGTGTGGGTGGAGCTGGGCTGCTGTCTGCTTTTACTTTCGCTTTGGGCTGTCTGCTATAGCGTGTGTTTAGTTTTGTTTTAGACTTGGAGCTGCAGTCACAGCAAGAAGGTGTATTAGTCGAAAGAGAAAATGCTGGAAAATCTCAGCAGGTCTGGCAGCATCTGTAGGGAGAGAAAAGAGCTAACGTTTTGAGTTGGAAGACTCTTTGTCAAAGCTAACAGACAGAGAAAGTGGGAAATATTTATACTGTGGAGTGAGAATGAAAAACGAGTCATAGCCACAGAAACCCAGGGAAATCGATGCTAATGAGAACAAAAGATGTGAAAGGCCAAACAGCAGAGAAACTAACATCAGAGGATGAACTGTAGATGGGGGGGGGGAGAAGGGGGAAGCGAGAAGCAAAGAGGAGAAAGGTTAAGGAAAGGTGGATAAGATTGCGGGGGGGGGGGGGGGTAAATATATGTTAAGAAAGAAAGAAATGGTAAGACAGTTAAAATGAAATGGGATGAAAACAAATGGGTTGAGGTGGGGTAGAGCTGATCATCTGAATATTTCCCATTTTCTCTGTCTGTTAGCTTTGACAAAGAGTCATCAGACTCGAAACATAAGCTCTTTTTTTCTCCTTACAGATGCTGCCAGACCTGCTGAGATTTTCCATCATTTTCTCTTTAGTTTCAGATTCCAGCATCCGCAGTAATTTGCTTTTATCAGGTATATTAGTCTCTCTCTCTGCAATCTAAAGACTGTCTCCAGATCCTTTGGTGATTTAAAAATAATACCTGTTTCTGTACAGAAGTTAAACCTGATGTCTTTCTGTAAAAGTTTTTTTTTTGTCTTATGGATGTTGCAAGGAAAGATTAAGAGTTACTTATAGAGTAGTGTATTCTTTGGGGAATTTATTGGTGTTGATAGTTGTTAAGATGTTTACTGTGGGTTTATAAAGTGTTAACTGGTTTCATAAATAAACATTGTTTTAATTTAAAAGTACTGTAGATTTCTGTTGCATCACACCTATAAAGTAGGCCCGTGTGCTCCCCATAACCACAATCTATTAAAAGTTCTGGTCAGGTGAACTCCATGATACCCTATGGGGTTCTCTAAACCCTGGCCCATAACATAGGGAACTGTCCAAAATATAAACAATGTTCCATTAGCCCTTTATCTGTAACCAAGTAAGTGGTTGGAATCAATCATTACCTAACCTTTTACGACACTTTAATTACAGCTTTATCAGACATATGGCCTGTATGTATTTTAAGCCAGGGTTTTTAATAACATTACTGTGACAGAATATAAAATATAACACACAAAACATTTTTTTAAAAAGTATTTTTATTCCAAATTTTCAACATGTTTGCATTTTACAACATTACAAACCCTCCCAACCCATTAACCACCACCAACACCCATATGTTCCCCTTCCTCCATCTCCCTGACCTTTCCCTCAACAGTCAATGGAAACCAACTCACCAAAATAAACAAACTCCAGCTTTTGTAGAACCCATCACTCGCCCCCCACTTATAGAAAATCTCACCTGCTCCAGGGCCAAAACCTCCAGCAGGTACCTCCACCATGCTGAGGCACAAGGTGGAGAAGCTGACCTCCACCCCTACAAGACCCGCCTGCGAGCAATCAGCAAGATGAAGGCTAAGACATCTGCCCCCGCACCTTTCTGCAACTCCGGCCAGTCCGACAACCATAATATGGCTTCTAGGGGACTGGGCTCCACATACATATGCAGAACCCCCGAAATGGTGCTGAAAACCTCCCTCCAAAACCTTTCCAGCTTCAGGCAGGGCGGAAATCTATGTATGTGGCTCCCAGGGCCTCTCCCACATAGCCCACATACATCCTCCATCCCTTCAAACAGCCGGTCCATCCTTGTCTTTTTCAGGTGCGCCCTGTACATCACCTTGTGCTGTATCAGCCCCAGCCTCGCACATGAAGTTGGGGCATTCATCCTCCACAGCACCTCACACCACAATCCCTCCTCCAGCACAGCCCCAGCTCTCCCTCCCACTTAGCCTTAACCCCCTCCATAATTACCTTATCCTCCTCCAAAATCTTCCTGTAAATCGCAGAGCCAACCACCTGCATCCCCAGATACCGAAAGTGAGACGTTGCCAGATGGACTGGAAGCCCCCCCACTCCCACCCTCACTCCCACCCCAACCCCACCCCTGAGGCGGAAACCACAAAATACTCACTTTTCTCCAAATTCAGCTTAATGCATAACAAGTTCTACATTCATCACAACTTACCTGGATGAACCCAAAACTCTCTGCCAGGTGCAGCACAGCCAACCAACTAAGCGATTGGGTAAAGACCAAATCCCTTCACTGACCCTCCAAGCAATACCACTCAAAATTGTTTACTAGAGGAGGAATCTACCTTCAACCATCTCCCCCACACCTTGCCCCTTTCTTCCTCTGTCCCCATGAGGAGACAAGTTCTCAAAACGCCTTCATTGTACCTTAGGCATGATGGTGACTCAGCATGCTAGAACATTCTGAACACCATGATTTAGTGAATGGGTCGCAAGACAATGACCACATCTCAGTTGGATTGTAGTCTTGTAACTCTTTTCATAATGTGTCCATTTTTCATTTGTTTTCTCCCTTTACAATATACAGACAAGAGAAAATGGAACAAGTATTTGACGTCCAATTTCATGGAATTCTAACCCCTGAAAATAGAAGTATTTGTTTAAAAGGTTTCTCCTCCATGTTATAAAAGAGTAATAAGATATTTAATGAAGTTTATGCTTTTACCACAGTGTGCATAACACAGCAGTTTGTAACTTGTTGTTGGGGCTGCAACTAATAAAAAGTCAAACAGACAATATGAATCCGAGAAACCCAATTGTTGCTCTTTAACAAGATGACAAGAATTGTCACTTTATTGTGCATCATGTGTTGACTATTAAAGACTTGGAGAGTTCAGCTTGGGATCATTCATTCTGCCTTCAGCTAATCCACTGTATTCATTTTGCAATGTACGTGCATCTATATCTGTGGAACACGGGAACAGGTCTTGATGCATTAGATTCAATTTGAAATTAATTGTTTGGACGCTTTAAGTTATTTTCACATGGTGTAAGGCAAATTGGATAGTTTAAAGTAAGGAAAACCATTGTGGGGTGAGATGAAAAGTTGAAATGATCTCAGCATGTGATACTATGCTCAGGTAAAGGTTGTTGTTTGAGTACCAGAATAGTATGCATGTACATTAGTGGAGCATATGTAAATTGTTTGCTATAATGTTTTGAGAATGAGCTGACATTTATTTATCACTTAATTGTGTCTCTTAGGAATTCACATCTAATTAATGTCTTGTTTGAGGACAGTCACTGTGGTTATGTGGAGACACACACAAGTCAATTTACAAACAGCCAGGTCCCTTAAATAGTAAATGTCGAATGACCAGTTGGTCTTGTTTCCTTTGATGTTGGTTGAGGGAATTGCCATGATATTCAAGTGAACATCACAGCACATACTCACAGACATAATGATGGACAGATCAACGGACCAATTAGCACACACAACACGACAGCCAATCACAGACAAGAGCATACACAGTACAAAACAAGGAACACAACACTTCCTGGGCAGTCCAGCAGGAGACAGCTCAGGGCAAGGACCTCCATGCCAGACACTCAGACAGTCACCATGTGCTGAGTACCAGAGTTTGTTATATAAATAGTTAAAAGAAATAAAACTGCGTTGTACCAATCGCAACCGTGTTGGTTCGTCTGTGTCTCAGAGTACCCAACACTTCAGGAATGTTGTTGTTAAGATGCTGGAAATACATATTGCTCTTCTAAATTGTGCTGTGGGATATTTTATATCCATCTTAACTACGGAACAGGCCAGGGCGGCATGTGGCGCAGTGGTTAGCACTGGGACTGTAGCGCTGAGGACCCAGGTCCAAATCCCGGCCCTGGGTCACTGTCCGTGTGGAGTTTGTGCGTTCTCCCCATGTCTGCGTGGATTTCACCCCCAGAACCCAAAGATGTGCAAATTAGGTGGATCCGCCATGCTAAATTGCCCCTTAATTGGAAAAAGAAAAATAATTGGCTGCGCTAAATTTCTAAAACAAAACTACTGAACAGGCCAACACCTGAAGGATTTTATTTCTAATGTTGGAGTATTCTCAGTGTCACTCTGGACTTTCAAACAAAGTAGTGTGAACGGGACTTGAACCCACAACCTTTTGATTCAAGTGCGATATGTAGTACAACCAGCTGAGCTGATGCTTTGAGTCTAATGGAGAACTAAGCCCACTGGATGCCCAACTTGGGAAATCGTTGGCAATGCATCTGCCAGGGAAGCATCTTGTTGCTGTTGATCTTATAGTTTTAAAGATAAGGGAGTGAAATTCTGCAGCAAATAGTGCAAGATGATTGAAGTACTGAGAAGCCTTTCCTGCTTTATATTTGACCATTTGTAGCATAATATGCATGATGTTTTTATGTCTACAATGTTAAATCAAGGGCAATTAGGGATGAGCAACAAATGCTGGCTTTGCCGATGATGCTCATATCCCATGATAAAAAAAATTTAAAAGTAAGTCATGGCTCAGGACTGGTTTCAAGGCTAAAACTTAATTTGGGGCCAGGAGGAAGCGATCAGTTATTTGGGCTTTAATCTTGCGATTTATGAGATCAGATGAACTCCAAGCTTATAATATTACTGAGTAATCACAAAGCTGTGTTCCCATCTCTTGCATAATATGGGAGGAATTTATAAACAATAAGAAAATTCTGTTGGGCAGGAGAGAGAACAAGAATTTGTTAATAAGTTTGCCATTAAGGGCGTGGCTTAATTTGTAATGATTTTCAAATCTGGACATTACAATGTGTATAAACAAAGCAGAGAGAATATGGTGGCACAGTGGTTAGCACTGCTGCCTCACAGCGACAGAAGCCCAGGTTCGATTCCAGCCTTGGGTGACTGTGTGAAGTTTGCACATTCTCCCCGTATCTGCGTGCGTTTCCTCTGGGTGCTCATGTTTCTTCCCACGGTACAGAGATGCTCAAGTTAGGTTGAGTTATGGGGATAAGGAGGGGGAGTGGGCCTAGATAGGGTGCTCTTTCAGAGTGTCGGTGTAGATCCGATGGGTCGAATGGCCTCCTGCACTGTAGGGATTTATGGATTCTTCCTGAGGGTGCCATTTGCCATTATAGATGAACTACTCAAAATACATGGGTTAACATTACAAATGGCTAATGAGACACAAGGTTTCATTTCATTTCTGCCAAAACCTTTCTTAAGAGAGTTCAAAGAATGAGCAGGTGCACGCATCCACACATTATATACACGCAAACACACATGAAAGAATATATGCAGCAAGTTCCGCAGACAGATGTTAAGCTAACTGACTTATAGTTTCCTGCTTTGTGCTTGCCTCATTTCTTGAACAGAAGTGTTACATTTGAGGTTTTCCAATTCACTAGGACCTTTCCCGAATCCAGGGAATTTTGGAAGATTACGACCAATGCATTCATTATTTCTGCAACCACTTCTTTTAAGATCCTCGGATGGAGCCATTAAGTCTAGGGGACTTGACAGCCTTTAGTCCCAATAATTTTTCCCAGTAAATTTTCCCTAATGATCGGAATTGTTTTTGAGTTCCTCCCTTCCTTTTTCCTCTTGACTTTCTATGATTCTGAGGGTGCTTTCTGTGTCTTTTACCGTGAAGACAGGGACAATATACTTGTTTTGTTTCCCATAATTAATTTGCCAGTCTTGTCCTCTAAGTGACTAACACTCACTTTAGCTACTCTCTTCCTTTTTATATACTGGTAGAAACTATTAGAAGAGCCCACTGCCTCAGCATGCCAGATTCCTGATCTGCTAATTTTCTGGTGATTGGCTACCCTCAGTACTTGATTCATTGATCCTTGTCAAACATGCTTGAAGACCCTGATTTCCCCCAAAATACAGTATTTAAAAAGCAATTTCATGCACACCCTTCAAATCTGTTTAATGATTATGATTCTATATTTTGTGAATAGCAGTAAGAACTATTAATTCACAAGATAAAACAAGGCGCCATTCAACTGTTAGGTCAAACAAATGTACGGTGATCAAATAGCACAAAGTTTACAAATTGCTGTTATCAGCTAAGGGGATACGATGGGGCATTGAGATGATGGAGGTCTCAGAGCATCAGCAACTTTGACAACGGAGGGCGGCACGGTGGCACAGTGGTCAGCACTCCTACATCACGGCGCCGAGAACCCAGGTTTAATCCTGGCCCCAGGACACTGCCCATGTGGAGTTTGCACATTCTCCCATGTCTGCGTGGGTCTCATGCCCACAACCCAATGATGTGCAGGGTAGGTGAATTGGCCACGCTAAATGGTCTCCTCATTAGAAAAACGTTTTAAAAAGATTTGACAACAGGTTGTGTGACCCAGTAGGATAAGTGACTCCAACACTTGAGAGGTAATTAGAAGAAAACTATCAAAGGGGAAAATAATGTTAGAGTAGGCAGCTGCAATAGAAATTAATGCCAGCACAAGAGTGAAAGACTATGATTTTTCTGGTGCTGAAAACTCTGATTCTATGGAGGCTAGAAGTGTGAAAAATGGCGAGCAGCTACCATTGGAGTTTAGAAGAATGAGAGGTATAAGATGCATAGAATTTCCAGAGGGCTTGACAGGGTAGATGTTGAGAGTTTTTTCCCCTTGTGGGAGAGTCTAAGACCAGAGGGTATAAACTCAGAGTAAGGGGTCATCCATTTCAGACAGATATGAGGAGAAATTTCTTCTCTCAGAGGGTAGTGAATCTGTGGAATTCTTTACCACAAAGAGCTGTCGAGGCTGGGTCGTTCAAGGCTGAGATAGAGTTTCTTAATCAGTAAGAGAATCGAGGGTTATGGGGATAAGGCGGAAAAGTGGAGTTGAGGATTATTTCAGATCAGCCTTGATCTCACTGAATGGTGGAGCAGACTCAATGGGCCGAATCACCTACTTCTGCTCCTAGATCTTGTGGTCTTATTTGAAAAAAGGGGTGCCAGTTAATGAGTTGTAGTCTAGATACCCAGTGATAAATTGTACAACCAAATCTTTTCCAGCTTCATTTTGGGCCCAGTGCCACAAGCTGGGTGTTAAGGAAATGTATATTACCCACCAGTGAGTCACGGACTTTGTAATAATTCAGAATACAGTCTTCTGACTGAAAGTGCTTTCTTTCCTCGCAAATAACGGATTTATTATTTTTTCTCAAACAATGAAAGATTGTTGCAGCAGAGCTAGTATCTGGCCATATAGATCTGCTTAGAAGGTCATTGTGAGAAAGCAATTGCTCCTCTCCGCCATTAATAGTAAACTAGTGAAAAACAGAGAAAACAATGAAGGATTGTTTAGCTGTTCAACAGCTGTTGGGTAGATATTTGTATACACAGTACGGACACAGTACGCCTCTCAGTAATGGTGCTAGTTAGTGAAAGCATTGGATTTGTTCTCATGTTATGCCATCCATTAATATAGCCTTGGCAATCTTGGCCAATTTATAAGTTAGAAAGGAAAACCAAACTTTGCATTTTCTTGTCTTCATTGTCACATCACAAGCAGTTCATAAATAATGAAGTAAAGTAGCTGTTTTTATGATGGAATGCAATCAGCCATTTTACATTCATCAAGATCCCATAGATAGCCGCAAAGAGAAAGCGTACTCGCTGGAGAGAAAACGTACTTGCTGTTGTTGGTTGAGCGAAGAATATTGGCCAGTGCATCAGAAGCATGTCCTGTTTTTCTTTAAGTAAAGCTGTAGAATTTTCAGGAAGCACCTGAGAATTCCGAACAGTCCAATCAGATCTCTTCACCGACCTTCCAAAGAGAGGCTTTTGGAGTTCAGCACACTCTTAATACTACATTGAAGTAACTTGGATCTTGTTTTCCATTGCTGGAAGCCACAACTGCCTGGCTCAGTTCATCTTCACTATCAACTGAGCTCAAATTTACCTTCCTGCTGTTATGGGCGAGGCATTTTCAGAACCCCAAAATGTATCATGGAGTTCAACCAACCTCTCCCTTTAATGTATTTGTTGCTTTTCCGAGCACACGGCTGTTGCGCCGACCTGTGAAATCACTCTAAAGCCCATCTACACTATTCCCTTATCATCCATATGTCTATCCAATGACCATTTGAATGCACTTAGTGTTGGCGAGTCCACTACTGTTGCAGGCAAGGCATTCCACGCTCTTACTACTCTCTGAGTAAAGAACCTACCTCTGACATCTGTCCTATATCTATCTCCCCTCAATTTAAAGCTATGTCCCCTCATGCTAGACATCACCGTCCGAGGAAAAAAGCTCTCACTGTCCACCCTATCCAATCCTCTGATCATCTTGTATGCCTCAATTAAGTCACCTCTTAAACTTCTTCTCTCTAACGAAAACGGCCTCAAGTCCCTCAGCCTTTCCTCATAAGATTTTCCCTCCATACCAGGCAACATTCTGGTAAATCTCCTCTGCACCCTTTCCAATGCTTCCACATCCTTCCTATAATGCGGCGACCAGAATTGCACGCAATACTCCAAATGCGGCCGCACCAGAGTTTTGTACAGCCGCAACATGACCTCATAGCTCCAAAACTCAATCCCTCTATCAATAAAAGCTGACACACCATACGCCTTCTTAACAACCCTCTCAACCTGGGTGGCAACTTTCAGGGATCTATGTACATGGACACCGAGATCTCTCTGCTCATCCACACTGCCAAGAATCTTACCACTAGCCCAGTACTCTGTCTTCCTGTTGTTCCTTCCAAAATGAATCACCTCACACTTTTCTGCATTAAACTCCATTTGCCACCTCTCAGCCCAGCGCTGCAGCTTATCTATGTCGCTCTGTAACTTGTAATCCTTCCGCACTGTCCACAACTCCACCGACTTTAGTTTCATCTGCAAATTTATTCACCCATCCTTCTACGCCCTCCTCCAGGTCATTTATAAAAATGATAAACAGCAGTGACCCCAAAACAGATCCTTGTGGTACACCACTAGTAACTGGACTCCAGTCTGAAAATTTCCCATCAACCACCACCCTTTGTCTTCCACCAGCTAGCCAATTTCTGATCCAAACTGCTAAATCACCCTAAATCCCATGCCTCCGTATTTTCTGCATTAGCCTACCGTGGGGAACCTTATCAAACGCTTTACTGAAGTCCATATACACCACATCAACTGCTTTACCCTCATCCACCTGTTTGGTCACCTTCTCAAAGAACTCAATAACGTTTGTGAGGCACGATCTACCCTTCACGAAACCGTGTTGACTATGTCTAATCAAATTATTCCTTTCCAGATGATTATGCACCCTATCTCTTATAAACTTTTCCAAGAATTTGCCCACAACAGAAGTAAGGCTCACTGGTCTATAGTTCCCAGGGTTGTCTCTACTTCCCTTCTTGAACAAGGGGACAACATTTGCTATCCTCCAGTCTTCTGGCACTATTCCTGTAGACAAAGATGACTTAAAAATCAAAGCCAAAGGCTCAGCAATCTCCTCCCTAGCTTCCCAGAGAATCCTAGGATAAATCCCATCCGGCCCAGGGTCTTATCTATTTTCACACTTCCCAGAATTGCTAACACCTCCTCCGTATGAACCTCAAGATCTTCTAGTCTAGTAGCCTGAATCTCAGTATTCTCCTCGACAACACTATCTTTTTCCTGTATGAATACTGACGAAAAATATTCATTCAGCACCTCTCCTATCTCCTCGGACTCCACGCGCAACTTCCCACTACTCTCCTTGACTGGCCCTACTCTTACCCCAGTCATGCTTTTATTCCTGACATATCTAAAGAAAGATTTAGGGTTATCCTTAATCCTACCTGCCAAAGACTTCTCATGTCCCCTCCTGGCTCTTCTTATCTCTCTCTTTAGGTCCTTCCTAGCTAACTTGTAACTCTCGAGCACCCTAACTGAACCTTTATGTCTCATCTTTACATAAGCCTCCTTCTTCCTCTTGACAAGTGTTTCGACTGCTTTAGTAAACCACGGTTCCCTTGCTCGACCACTTCCTCCTTGCCTGACAGGTACATACTTATTAAGGACACGCAGTAGCTGTTCCTTGAACGAGCTCCACGTTTCCATTGTGTCCATTCCCTGCAGTTTTCCTCTCCATCCGATGCATCCTAGGTCTTGCCTCATCGCATCATAATTGCCTTTCCCCCAGATATAACTCTTGCCCTGCGGTATATACCTGTCCCTTTCCATCACTAAAGTAAATGTAATCGAATTGTGGTCACTATCACCAAAGTGCTCACCTACCTCCAAACCTAACACCTGTCCTGGTTCATTTCCCAGTACCAAATACAAAATGGCCTTGCCTCTCGTTGGCCTATATACATACTGTGTCAGGAAACCCTCCTGCACACATTGGATAAAAACGGACTCGTCTAAAGTACTCGAACTATAGCGTTTCCAGTCAATATTTGGAAAGTTAAAGTCCCCCATAACAACTACCCTGTTGCTTTCGCTCCTATCCAGAAGCATCTTTGCAATCCTTTCCTCTACATCTCTGGAACTTTTCGGAGGCCTATAGAAAATCCCTGACAGGGTGACCTCTCCTTTCCTGTTTCTAACCTCAGCACATACTACCTCAGTAGACGAGTCCTCATCAAACGTCCTTTCTGCCACCGTAATACTGTCCTTGACTAACAATGCCACCCCTCCCCCTCTTTTACCACCTTCCCTGAGCTTACTGAAATATCTAAACCCCGGCGCCTGCAACAACTATTCCTGTCCCTGCTCTATCCATGTCTCCAAAATGGCCACAACATCGAAGTCCCAGGTACCAACCCATGCCGCAAGTTCACCCACCTTATTCCGGATGCTCCTGGCATTGAAGAAGACACACTTTAAACCACCTTCCTGCCTGCTGGTACACTCCTGCAACTTTGAAACCTTACTCATGACCTCACTGTATACTGGAGCTACAATTCAGGTTCCCAAGCCCCTGCTGAACGGGTTTAAACCCTCCCGAAGAGCATTAGCAAATTTCCCCCCCCAGGATATTGGTACCCCTCTGGTCCAGGTGTAGACCATCCCGTTTGTAGAGGTCCCACCGATCCCAGAATGAGCCCCAATTATCCAGAAATCTAAAACCCTCCCCCCTGCACCATCCCTGTAGCCACGTGTTCAACTCCTCTCTCTCCCTATTCCTTGTCTCGCTAGCCCGTGGCACGGGTAACAACCAAGAGATAATAACTCTGTTTGTCCTAGATCTACCTTTCCACCCTAGCTCCCTGAATTTCTGCCTTACATCCCTATCCCTTTTCCTACCTATGTCGTCTACGACTTGGGGCTGCTCCCCCTCCCCCTTAAGGATACCGAAAACACAATCCGAGACATCACGGTCCCTGGCACCTGGGAGGCAACACACCAACCGCGAGTCTCTCTCGTTCCCACAGAATCTCCTATCTATCCCCCTCACTATGGAGTCTCCAATGACTAATGCTCTGCTCCTCTCCCCCCTGCCCTTCTGAGCAACAGGGACAGACTCTGTGCCAGAGACCTGTACCCCATGGCTTACCCCTGGTAAGTCCCCCCCCCCCCCCCCCCCCAACAGTATCCAAAGTGGTATACGTGTTACTAAGGGGAACGACCACAGGGCATCCCTATACTGACTGCTTCCTCCCAGCCCCTCTCACCGTCACCCATCTATCTTTATTCTTCGGAGTAACTACATCCCTGAAGCTTCTATCTATGACCACCTCTGCCTCCCGAATGATCCGAAGTTCATCCAGCTCCAGTTTCCTAATGCGGTTTCTGAGGAGCTGGAGATGGGTGCACTTCCCACAGATGAAATCAGCAGGGACACTGACGGCGTCCCTCACCTCAAACATTCTTCAGGAGAAACATTGCACTACCTTCCCCTCTAGATAAAAAAAGAAAAAGAAAGAAAGAGCTTACCTGTTATTCACTCCCCTTCTCAGCAAGCACTCACTCAGCAACCTCTGCGCCCGGCACAATAACACCTGAGGGAAAATAAAAGAAAAGCTACTTACCAGTCATCAGGCAATCCCTTACCTGCAGGCTGTGACGTCACGGTTCAACTTCTTTCTACTTTTACCTGCCCTCGAGCCTTCCTCTTGATCTTTACAGCAGTTGGTTTCGGGTTTAAGTGTCACTTGACAACAGCTCCTCCACAAACCACCTTCAAGTTAGAGTGACCACACTGGACATATGCAAATTTTCCCCGCAACAGCCAATCAGCAGCTCCGCTCTACTGCCCTCTGCTGGATGCTTGTCTTCACTTGAACAGCTAGGGTCTCTTGCACAGGTACACCTTCAGGTTAGAGCGACCGCACCGGACGTATGCACATTTTCCCCACAACAGCCAATCAGCAGCTTCTCTCTACTGCCCTCTGCTAGATGCTCATCTTCACTTGAACAGCTAGGGTCTCTTGCACATCTGAAATAAACATTGGATCTCTAAACACCCCTTACTTCAAAGATAACTCAGAAAATATTGCAACAGTAAATAATTCCTTAAAATGTTCCTTCAACCTCCCAAGAGACTAAACACCTTTAAACAAAGTCATATCAGGTTAAAGGCTTCACTATTATAAGTTTCAATCACCCAAATGATCCAGAGATAGTCTTTTATGGCAGAGATCCAAAACACAGACACACACCCAGCTCTTTTCCTCCAAACTGCAAAACTAAACTGCAAAATGGCTGACCTGACCTCAGCTCCACTCACTCTCTGACATCACTGTTTTCTTAAAGGTACATTGCTTAAACATGCATGTCTTAAAGGTACTCTCACATGACACCCCCCCCCAAGAAAAAAAAATAAACCATCAACTTCAAGATGGTTTAATTTTTCACTTTTGCACCATCCACTAAGAAATGTACACACTAAATAACATTTTCATTTAAAGAAAACAACACACTCAAATAGGTATGATAATATAGTCCATTTTTCTTTGTTCTTCTTCCTCCAACCGAAATCCTTCTCGATTGACAGTCTCTTTGAACAAAGTCTCTGCACGATCCAGCCATTCCTCTACTCCTCGGCATTTCCCTTTAGAATCAGATATTTTAGTTCAATCTGACCACAGAGTCCCTTGCAATTCGCCAATACAGGAACATTGGTGATCACAGCTTTCAGGCAGTCAAAAGCCTGTTGAAAGTCCGCTGTCCATTGAAATTTTTGACGTTTCATTACCAAGTCCATCAGTGTAGTCATCACGCCACAAAACTTTTGCACAAAGGTTCAATCAAATTCATTTATGCTAAGAAATCGCATTATTTCCCTTCGTCTTGAGGGTATCGGACACTCCTCAAGGAAAGTGATTCGGGCATCTCCAAATTCACTTTCGGCTAGGTTCATCACCAAACCTGTTTCCTGGAGTCGATCGAAGAATTCCATACGATGTTTTAAATGTTCTTTCCATGTCTGGAAGTTGGAAATAAAAGCAGATTGCCCCACTTTCTCAATGCAATCCTCCAAACGTGGGATAGGATAAGAGTCCGTTCTTGTAACTGCATTCACCTTTCTATAGTCCACACACAACCGTTGGGTACCATCTGATTCAGGTACCATCACTATGGGTGAGCTCCATTGGCTGCAACCCACTTCAATTACGCCATTCTTCAGCATACTCTCAATCTCTCTGTTAACCTGTGCCAATTTTAAAGGATTAAGTCTATATGAATGTTGTTTGATAGGAACAGCATTTCCCACATCTACATCATGTATAGTACTAAATATAAATATATATTTAGTACTTCCCAATTTATCTCTACAAATTTGCCCACGTGATATCAATAACTCTTTCAGGTCAGTTCGTTTTTTCTCTGGAAGGTAACTTAACAATTCATCCCAATTTTTAAGAACATCCTCATTTTCCAATTTAATTTAAGGTATGTCAAATTCACAGTCATCTGGATTTGGTTTGTCACTTTGAGTTAGAATCATTAAAACCTTTTTCTCTCCTTCCCTTTCAAAGTACCTTTTAAGCATATTTACATGACACACTCGGTGAGTCTTCCTTCCAGCTGGTGTTTTTACAACATAATTGACCTCACTTAATTTCCTTTCAATACGGTCCACAAAACCTAGCTTTTAAAGGCTCCCCTGCCACTGGTAACAACACTAAAATTTTATCCCCACTGGCAAAACTACGAACTTTGGATTTCTTGTCCGCTACCCGTTTCATCACATTTTGTGCAACTTTCAAATGTTGTCTCGCCAATTCACCTGCTCTATTTAATTGTTCCCTCAAATTTGACACGTAATCCAAAAGTGTAATTTCCGATTTCTCACCCACCAATTTTTCCTTCATCAATTTAAGTGGTCCTCTTACCTCATAACCACAAATTAGTTCAAAAGGACTAAATTTGGTAGACTCATTCGGTGCATCCCTAATTGCAAACAATACGAATGGGATTCCTTTATCCCAATCCTCTGGATATTCTTGACAATACGCCCTCAACATTGTCTTTAATGTCTGATGCCATCTTTCTAACGCTCCCTGCAATTCTGGATGGTGCGCAGTTGATTTAAATTGTTTTATTCCTAAACTTTCCATAACTTCTTTGAATAACTTTGAAGTGAAATTCGTTTCTGGATCCGATTGAATTTCATTTTTACGGTAATAACACTCTGGTATACTCTCAGATTCCTCTGCTGTATATGCTTTCTGATATATCCGTTTTATTTCTACATCTTTCTGTTGTAACTCCGCCAATTATCCTGAACTAAAAATATCCGCCTCATCCTCCACCTGTTCTTGTTCTTTTTCAACCTTCTGATCAAAAATCGTTTCTGATAATGAGCAAAAGTAAACTGCAAAATGGCTGACCTGACCTCAGCTCCACCCACTCTCTGACATCACTGTTTTCTTAAAGGTACATTGCTTAAACATCCATGTCTTAAAAGTACTCTCACATGACACTACTCATTAAGGGATGCAGGTGGTAATATGTTAGCTCCGCCCGATGTTTAATCCTGGTTGGTGCTGAATTAATTCATCCGAGTTTACTGATGAGGAAAAAGACATAGAGCATGATCTAACCAAATTGCAACAGTGTCCCGTGACGAGCGCATTTAGCAAGCAGCGCCGAGAAACACCACGCTATCTATTGGGACTTTGTTGCAATCCAGGGTCACAGTGGAGAACGTCCCGCCGAGGCATACTTAGTCACGTTTCCTGCATTGAGGAGCTCCACCATCAAGTGCAGGATGTGGCACCAGCAGTGCCAAGGTTCACCCTGTCCAGAGGACAACCACCTGGGGGCCTCCGATCCTGGAGAGAAGCCCCCCCTCTACCCACCCAGTGCCATTCCATATGGTCACTGATTGTGGAGACCAGCACTGAATGCAGCTCACCTGAGGTCTCCGAGGCAAAGGAATTAGATCCCAGGGCATCGGTAGATCAGGTGAGTGCATATTGGAGTGAGACTCCCGCTCTCTCTCTAATATGCAGATTTTCCAAATACTGATCCGGCCACAATGGGTGGGATTCAGTTCATGATGACTTGTGAGATTGCATTAGATCTTGCGAGGCGTGGCGAGCTGGTAGATACCGGACGAGGGACCGGCTATGCCACGTTGCTCTGCCTCGGGTGCAACTTGGCCAGTAGATCGCACCCATAATGTTGAACCTTTTCATCCAGCACTCACCAGGACAAACAGGGATGCTAAATTTCAAAGGGATCAACCGTTTATACTGCTTAAGTAAAGGATACTGATTGTTTGGCAAGTGGACTCTGACTGAGATGTTGCCATGAAGACTGCACTAGGGAAAGGTTGTCCACATGCTTTGGTTAAACTGAAAAAGGTGGAAAGCCAGGACATATTGAGTGGAAATTTCCCACTTCGAGACTAAGTCCTGTGAAGAGTGTGGCAACATGTAGTGTTTCCCGCTGCGGAGGCTGGTAGGAAAATACAACAGGTCTTACAGCCCGACCTCGATACTTGTGCACCCAAGTGTTTTACGCTGTGTTCAACAGTGGATCAGGCCTGGATGGTGTATAGTTCCCATCATTTCCGGGTGCTATATGCAAAAGGTACCGACCCACAATTGAAGAAAGAAGGTGGACCACCGAGAAATGAAGGTGGATCTCCAGGAACATCCTGGAGACAGCGTTAGACGCTGTTCAGATGATTCCGGACCCAAGCACAGCACGTTGTTCCACACCAGTGTGACTTTCTGCTAGAGAATCTGGCATGGGAGGGGTTGGGCCTTCATCTGCATCCCATTAACGGGATGGAAATGAGGTTCACGCTGGGTTTTATGACCCGCCATGATCGGCATCAGTGGAAGGTCCCGCTGTAAATTCACACTGCGTGATACCAATTTCTGGGCCTTCCGCCATATTCTCCGCCCCCCCCCCCCCCCCCCCGCCAAGCCAGCCATCGAACATGCCAGAAGAGGCTTCGGCGAATTCTGTCTGTTTACAGAGGACAAAGCCCTGCCTATGAATATATGTAGCTTCTAGGAAGCATAAGTGAACCACATTGTAAGCCTAACTGATAATCATAAATTTGTTGTTAGTGTAATTCCTAATACACTCAGAATTGTTCAGTAAGTGCTGTCTAATTGTGGAATCACATCTACTGTTGGACACTGTTGGATTTTGCAAGCACAGACTGGTTGAATACACTCAATACTCTGACTGTAGCAATCAACCAAAGGGACGTGCTGTTTGATTCACTAATCGTTGGGACGGAAATGCCTAATTACCTGGCTGGCATCTCACTGGCACTGAAATTCATATTCCGAACTTTCAGGCTGTTCACGCCAGCAGAACCTTCCAGTCCAGCCAAAAGCGTACCCCTATCGTGGGTTTCCCAGCATCAAGGGGTGCATTCAACGGGAAACCATGTTGACAACAACAGGAACAGAAGATCCTGCTACTGACCAATGGCGGTCTGCTGCCATCGCGAAACATGTGGCGGATTGTGTGGAAAATCCTGTTCCACATTATTTAGTTTTGTGGGAGGCAGAAATCAACATCCTGGGGGTTAGCATTGATCAGAAACTGAACTGGATTAGCCATATTAATACTGTGCCCCCCGCCCCTCTCAAGCCTGTCCACCATCTACAAGGCACGAGTACAAGTCAGGAGTGCAATGGAATACGCTCCACTTGCCTGGATGAGTGCAGCTCCAACAAGACTCAAAAGCTCGACATCATCCAGGACAAAGCAGTCCCGCTTGATTGCTCGCCTTTCCACAAACATTCAATCCCCCCACCACCGACCAACAGTGGCAGCCGTGTGTACCATCTACAACAGGCAATGTCAAACTCGGAGGCGTGACCCGCGGGCGGGTGTCGGGAAGGTCGCAGAGCAGTCCGTCACGGCGCTCCCGATCGCGCAAATCTGCGCGCAACAGCCGGCTGTTAATAACACCGGCTGCAAGCGGCCTTCAAAATGGCCATGAACATGTAAAAGAAATGTGGCCGCACTGCGCATCCGTGCGAGATCATCTGCGCGCATGTGCAAAACTATGTGCATGCGCGCCGATGATTGGGCACGGATGTGCAGTGCGGCCTCCTTTTTTTTAAACGGTCGCAGCTTTTTGTTTTACAAGTTTGGGGGTTTTATTCATTTTATTCATTTATTTTATTAATTTTATTTTTAACTTTTTACAAGTTCGGGAGGGTTTTATTTGATAAAATATTACAGGAAAAAAATGCAGAGCCTTGGACAGATGGAGACTCCATACTTTCCGACACCGGAAGACTTCACCTTCATCCAACAGGTTCCATTGGAGGAGCATGTACGAGGGCCAAAGGGACCCAAAGCCATTTCCTCCATTTTTGTCAGCAGCAAACAAATGGTGGGTCGCGCTGGTCGGCCGGCGTGGGGCGCGAAGGTCGGCCGCCGTGGGTCGTGAAGGTCGGCCGGGTTGGGCCCCGAAGGTTGGCCAGTTAGTAAAAATGGGCCCCCGGAAAAACAAGGTGCACTGCAGTAACTCACCAAGGTTCCTTTGATAGCACCTTCCAAATCCACAACCACTACCATTTAGAAGGACAAGAGCAGCAGATTACTGGGAACCCCACCACCTGGAGGTTCCCCTCTAAGTCACTCATCACCCTGACTTGGAAATAATTTGCCGATCCTTCACTGTCACTGGAGCAACATCCTGGAACTCCCTCCCTAACAGCACAGTGGCTGTAACTACACCTCAAGGACTGCATGGGGTTCAAGAAGGCAACTCACCACCATCTTCTGAAGGGCAACTAGGGATGGGCATAAATGCTAGCCTAACCAGCGACGCCCACATCCCATACATGAATTTTTTTAAAGTCTTTTTGGTTTGATGGCAGCATCCTTTTACTGGAGAATACCGCTTGTGTAGCTACTGCATCGTAGCAGTGTGAAACAACTAGCTGGTCATATTGCTCAGATTTCAGTATAAACTGAGGTAGACATAGGCACTTTTCATGAAGTGGTCTTAGACATCATGGGAATGAGGTTCAGCGTGATTGTGAAGAAAGGAACCATATGTCAATATTTTCAGCTGTAGATATTGTGCAATCCTGGGGGGCTGGGAAAACTCTGGGATTTCATATCTTAAAAAGAACTGATCTGATCTCGGCTTTTCACAGCAACTTAATTGCAGTGTTAATGTAAGCCTACTTGTGACAATAAAGATTATTATTATTATAAATTGAAGGACTGCATAATTAAAATAATTAAAGCAGATGGAATAAAAAAAAGTGTGATAATGTCCAGTATTCAATTAACTATCTTATTTCAGAAATCCTCCAGGCAGAAGAAGATAACAATTTAATTAGGAATATAAATACAGAATTCTTGTGCGTTGTACCTAGCAACCATAGGAACAGAGGGCTTTTTATTATAAACTCCCTATGATGTGAGCATTTGTTAACTGGTTGCTCAGAAGACACAGTTCTCTGTTTGCTAGTGAGTTAGGACAATCTTTGTGTGGCCCTTCCCGTGGCAAAAATCGTCCCAGGCTGGACAGAACAGCAAATAATCTGTTTACGTTGGGTGGGGCTGCAAAATCCGAACCTTAGTTCTAAGAACACACAATGTTGGTAGAATTCACTTGTTGTCATTCCATCTGAACTATTGACTGATATTTGAATTATTGCCAAAGTGAGGCAAGATGTGGAAACCGCCAATTTCCTATTATAGACCTGCACAAAATGGTAAAAACCACAAAAAAAGAGAAAACACTCTTTCCCCTGCAGACTAACTGAGCTGCATTGGGAGTTGTGTAAAACATTCTGGTTTCCTCTTTTGAAAAAGAGTCAGAGGAACTCTAGGTGAGTTTAGGATTGAAGGTTAGGGAGATAAGGATAGACAGACACTGTCAAGATACATTATGGAACATTCTAGTTGTGCCTACTAGGATAATGGAAATGTCACTTCTGGATTCCGACTCGGTACAATTGAATAATGTAGATTGCAGCAATTGAGTGACATGCCAGAGCTTCCACTCTGTTATTTTCAAGAGATGGAGAGTAACTTTAAACTTTTTTTCACAAATGTTTGCCATGATCTCTTTCCTCTAAATAAGGTTAAACAAGAAAGGCTGATGTACTGACTGCACAAATCTTACTTCGCTCAATGGAAGGCCAAGGTTGTTTGTAAATGTGTGCTCTAACTGGTAGTTTGTTCTGACCAAGCTTTAAGTAATATAATTCAATTGACAAATGGATTTTAACATGATAGGAATCTAAATGAGACAGAGGAGCAAAGTGATGTGGAAGTATAAATGGTTAAGAAGGCCATAATTTATTTCCAAAGGGGTGGAGTTGATGAATAAAGAAGGTGAGCTGAACTTTATTAAACTTTTCCAGACTACACCTGGAGTACTGTTTAGAATTCTGGTTGCCGTATTATTAAAATGATGCAGGAGCACTGGAGAGGGTGCAATTCGATTTACAAGGATGACTCCAGGGTTTACCACAGGAGAGGATGAATGGGCTTGTGTCTCTTTCACAAGATTAGTTTTTTATATCTGGAATTATTCTTGTGAATTATTCTTGTGAATCTCCTCTATAGTCTGTCTAATGCCTTCACATCCTTCTTCAAATACGGTATCCAGAACTGGATGCAGTCTCCAAATGAGACCTAACTAGTGCCTTATACAAGTTCAGCATGGACCTCCTTACTCTTGTACGCAATGCTCCTATTAAAAATGCCTAAGACAATATATGCCTCATTAACTACTCTCTCAACACGCCCAGCCATCTTCAATGACTTACATACACACACACTGAGGCCCCTCTGTTCCTTCATCTCCTTTAGAGTTTCTCCCTTTATTTTATACTGTCTCTAATTATGCTTCCTGCAACAATTAATCAGCTCACACTTTTCTGCAATGAACTTTATCTACCACTTGTCTGCCCAATCCACTAAGATGTCAGTGTCCTTTCGAAGCTTCAAAGCTATCCTCATCACAGTGACAACATTTCCAATCTTCATATCATCTACAAATTTTGAAATCATGACCTCATTAACTTGGTCTAGGGCATTAATATATATCAGGAAGAGCAAGTGTCTATAGTTCCCAGAGTATAATATAGTTTCCAGAATTTCCATACCACAGAAGTTAACTGACTGGCCTGTTGTTCCTGGCATTATTCTTTCACCCCTCTTTGAACAAGGGTGTAAATTTCACAATTCCCCAGTCCCTGTTTATAAGGAAGACTGGAAAATTATCACAGTGCCTTTGCAATTTCCACTCGCACTTCCCTAATTATGCTTGGATGCATCTCATCCAGTCTTGGTTGGTGCTGCCCCCCCCCCCCCCCCCCCCATCCGCGGGCGGATGTCCGGGTAGGATAGAGCTGGACTCTAATAGAGATGTTCAAGACTTCATAGACCGTGTGGGATGTACCTTGGAGGCTGTGGGGCACCGTGGAAAGTTTAACTTCAGAATCCCATTCATTTGCATTAACTGACCCCCCCCTCCCCTGTAAAAGGTGAGTTCTGAGGCTGGGGGTAGGGGTGGCAGGAGCTTAAAACTGAACGGACAGGACTCCCCTCGCGAAGCCCTCCCGCCCAGATCCAGGCACAATTCACAGCTCACTGGGCCCATTCGCCTATCAAGGCCCTTCTGTGGCCATTTTTAGACCATGCTTGCAATATAGTGTTCAATTCTGGTCGCCACACTTCCAGAAGGATGTGGATGCTTTGGAGAGGGTACAGAAGCGGTTTACCAGGATGTTGCCTGGTCTGGAGGACATTAGCTACAAGGAGAAGTTAGATAAACTCGGTCTGTTCTCACTGGAACGGTGGAGGTTGAGACAGAGTGGATGGGGCATGGACAGAGTGGATAGTCAGAAGCTTTTTCCCCAGGGGCAAAGTTTAGAGGAGATGTGCGAGGCAAGTTTTTTACACCGAGGGTAGTGGGAACTCGTTGCCAGAGGAGGTGGTGGAAGCAGGTACGATAGTGACGTTTAAGGGCCATCTGGACAAATACTTGAATAGGAAGGGAATAGAGGGATCCCAGAAGTATAGAAGGGTTTAGGTTAGACAGGCAACATGATCGGCATAGGCTTGGAGGGCCGAAGGGCCTGTTCCTGTGCTGTATTGTTCTTTGTTCTTATTTCCTTCATAATTTTAAATTCTTCTAATGTACCAGTTACCTCCTTTCTCACCTCGACCTGGGGAGCATCTTCTTCCTTTGCTAAGACAAATGCGAAATATTCATTTGATACCTCCACTATTTCTCCTGTTTCTACGTGCAAGTCCCCTTTTTTATCCCTTATTGGTTCTATTTCTTATTTTAATATCAGGAATAAGGTGGGTGAACTTAAGGCATGGATCGGTACTTGGGACTACGATGTGGTGGCCATCACAGAAACTTGGATAGAAGAGGGGCAGAAATGGTTGTTGGAGGCCCCTGGTTATAGATGTTTCAATAAGGTTATGGAGGGTGGTAAAAGAGGTGGGGGGGGGGTGGCATTATTAATTAGAGATAGTATAACAGCTGCAGAAAGGCAGTTCGAGGAGTATCACCCTATTGAGGTAGTATGGGTTGAAGTCAGAAATAGGAAAGGAGCAGTCACCTTGTTAGGAGTTTTCTATAGGCCCCCCAATAGTAGCAGAGATGTGGAGGAACAGATTGGGAAACAGATTTTGGAAAGGTGCAGAAGTCATAGGGTAGTAGTCATGGGCGACTTTAACTTCCCAAATATTGAGTGGAAACTCTTTAGATCAAATAGTTTGGATGGGGTGGTGTTTGTGCAGTGTGTCCAGGAAGCTTTTCTAACACAGTATGTAGATTGTCCGACCAGAGGAGGGGCAACATTGGATTTAGTACTGGGTAATGAACCAGGGCAAGTGATAGATTTGTTAGTGGGGGAGCATTTTGGAGATAGTGACCACAATTCTGTGACTTTCACTTTAGTAATGGAGAGGGATAGGTACGTGCAACAGGGCAAGGTTTACAATTGGGGGAAGGGTAAATACGATGTTGCCAGACAAGAATTGAAGTGCATAAGTTGGGAACATAGGCTGGCAGGGAAGGACACAAGTGAAATGTGGAACTTGTTCAAGGAACAGGTGCTATGTGTCCTTGATATGTATGTCCCTGTCAGGCAGGGAAGAGATGGTCGAGTGAGGGAACCATGGTTGACAAGAGAGGTTGAATGTCTTGTTAAGAGGAAAAAGGTGACTTATGTAAGGCTGAGGAAACAAGGTTCAGACAGGGCATTGGAGGGATACAAGATAGCCAGGAGGGAACTGAAGAAAGGGATTAGGAGAGCTAAGAGAGGGCATGAACAATCTTTGGCGGGTAGGATCAAGGAAAACCCCAAGGCCTTTTACACATATGTGAGAAATATGAGAATGACTAGAGCGAGGGTAGGTCCGATCAAGGACAGTAGCGGGAGATTGTGTATTGAGTCTGAAGAGATAGGAGAGGTCTTGAATGAGTACTTTTCTTCTGTATTTACAAATGAGAGGGGCGGTATTGTTGGAGAGGACAGTGTGAAACAGATTGGTAAGCTCGAGGAAATACTTGTTAGGAAGGAAGATGTGTTGGGCATTTTGAAAAACTTGAGGATAGACAAGTCCCCCGGGCCTGACGGGATATATCCAAGGATTCTATGGGAAGCAAGAGATGAAATTGCAGAGCCGTTGGCAATTATCTTTTCGTCCTCACTGTCAACAGGGGTGGTACCAGGGGATTGGAGAGTGGTGAATGTCGTGCCCCTGTTCAAAAAAGGAACTAGGGATAACCCTGGGAATTACAGGCCAGTTAGTCTTACTTCGGTGGTAGGCAAAGTAATGGAAAGGGTACTGAAGGATAGGATTTCTGAGCATCTGGAAAGACACTGCTTGATTAGGGATAGTCAGCACGGATTTGTGAGGGGCAGGTCTTGCCTTACAAATCTTATTGAATTCTTTGAGGAGGTGACCAAGCATGTGGATGAAGGTAAAGCAGTGGATGTAGTGTACATGGATTTTAGTAAGGCATTTGATAAAGTTCCCCATGGTAGGCTTCTGCACAAAGTAAGGAGGCATGGGATAGTGGGAAATTTGGCCAGTTGGATAACGAACTGGCTAACCGATAGAAGTCAGAGAGTGGTGGTGGATGGCAAATATTCAGCCTGGATCCCAGTTACCAGTGGTGTACCGCAGGGATCAGTTCTGGGTCCTCTGCTGTTTGTGATTTTCATTAATGACTTGGATGAGGGAGTTGAAGGGTGGGTCAGTAAATTTGCAGACGATACGAAGATTGGTGGAGTTGTGGATAGTAAGGAGGGATGTTGTCGGCTGCAAAGAGACATAGATAGGATGCAGAGCTGGGCTGAGAAGTGGCAGATGGAGTTTAACCCTGAAAAGTGTGAGGTTGTCCATTTTGGAAGGACAAATATGAATGCGGAATACAGGGTTAACGGTAGAGTTCTTGGCAATGTGGAGGAGCAGAGAGATCTTGGGGTCTATGTTCATACATCTTTGAAAGTTGCCACTCAAGTGGATAGAGCTGTGAAGAAGGCCTATGGTGTGCTCGCGTTCATTAACAGAGGGATTGAATTTAAGAGCCGTGAGGTGATGATGCAGCTGTACAAAACTTTGGTAAGGCCGCATTTGGAGTACTGTGTACAGTTCTGGTCGCCTCATTTTAGGAAGGATGTGGAAGCTCTGGAAAAGGTGCAAAGAAGATTTACCAGGATGTTGCCTGGAATGGAGAGTAGGTCTTACGAGGAAAGGTTGAGGGTGCTAGGCCTTTTCTCATTAGAGCGGAGAAGGATGAGGGGCGACTTGATAGAGGTTTATAAGATGATCAGGGGAATAGATAGAGTAGACAGTCAGAGACTTTTTCACCGGGTGGAACACGCCATTACAAGGGGACATAAATTTAAGGTGAAAGGTGGAAGATATAGGAGGGATATCAGAGGTAGGTTCTTTACCCAGCGAGTAGTGGGGGCATGGAATGCACTGCCTGTGGAAGTAGTTGAGTCGGAAACATTAGGGACCTTCAAGCAGCTATTGGATAGGTACATGGATTACGGGAAAATGATATAGTGTAGATTTATTTGTTCTTAAGGGCAGCACGGTAGCATTGTGGATAGCACAATTGCTTCACAGCTCCATGGTCCCAGGTTCGATTCCGGCTTGGGTCATTGTCTGTGCGGAGTCTGCACGTCCTCCCCGTGTCTGCGTGGGTTTCCTCCGGGTGCTCCGGTTTCCTCCCACAGTCCAAAGATGTGCGGGTTAGGTGAATTGGCCAATGATAAATTGCCCTTAATGTCCAAATTGCCCTTGGTGTTGGGTGGAGGTGTTGAGTTTGGGTAGGGTGCTCTTTCCAAGAGATGGTGCAGACTCAAAGGGCCGAATGGCCTCCTTCTGCACTGTAAATTCAATGATAATCTATGATTAATCTAGGACAAAGGTTCGGCACAACATCGTGGGCCGAAGGGCCTGTTCTGTGCTGTATTTTCTATGTTCTATGTTCTATCCTTTTTATTATTTATATGCTTATAGATGATCTTGGGATTTCCCTTTATGTTAGCTGCCATCGCCTTCTCATGTTCTCTCCTTTCTTTTCTCATTGTTTTTTCACTTCCCCTCTTGTCCTTCACTCTTCAGCCTGCTTTTCCGTTGTATTTTTTACTTGACGTCTGTCGACGTGTGCTTCTTTCTTTTCATCTTCACCTCAATCTTGTCATCCAGGACATTCTGGATTTATTTGTCTTACCTTTCCCCTTCAAAGGAATGCACATTGACATTGCTTGCAATACTTTTTCTTTCAAGTTGTTCAGCGAGCATCTTCTCTGCCAACATTTGATTCCAACTCACTCGACTCGAATGTATTTTCAAGTTGTTTTTCCTCCAATTAATTATCCCTGCTCTGCATTGCCTTGTCCTTTTCCATAGCCATCCTAAACCTTATGATACAATGGTCACTGTCCCCTGAACGCTCTCCCACTGATTAGCACTGCAGCCAAGCAGCGCGGGGGTCTCGGGTTCGATTCCGACCTTTGATGACTATATCTGTGGAGTTTGCACATTCTTCCCGTTTCTGTGTGGGTTTCCTCCAGGTGCTCTGGTTTCCTCCCACAGTCCGAAGATGAGTAGGTTTGGTGGATTGGCTTGACTAACTTGCCCCCAGGTGGGGTTACGGGGTAGCGTGGTGGGATTGGGCGTAGGTAGGGTGCTCTTTCAGTAGGTTGGTGCAGACTTGATGGGCGGAATGGCCTCCATCTGCACAGTAGACGTTCTATGATATTTGATCCACTTGGGCCAACTCATTCCCCAGAACCAGGTATATCGGTACCTGCTCTCTCGTTGGACTGGAAATATACTGCTGCAGAAATGACCTGAACATATTCCAGGAACTCTCACCTCTCGTCCCTTTGCACAGTCCTATCCCAGTTTATATTTGTATAATTTAAGTCCCCATTATAATTAGTAATTTGGTAATACTTGAGTTTTTCCGGAAAAATAGACATGGAGAAACCTTTTATCTTCCACTCACCAGGAAACTTGTCAAGAGGACAAATAGAAGGAGAAGAGAACAATTTATACTGAATGAGAAGAGAATTCTGATCGGTTGGCAAGCCTACTCTGATTGGTATAATACAAAAGATATTCACCACTTGCAGGATGCTTCCATCAAGACAAAAAGACATTCTGCCTATCACGCAAATGAGTAATGTGGTGTATGAATTTCAGCGCCAGTGTGATGCTCGGTAAACGGTTTCAACCTACAGGCAAATCCATCTACTGAACTTAACTTTTTCCAGCCGAAGGAACTCCGCCAGGTCACTAACCCACAACGCAGACTTCGGGGATCCCTGAGTTCCCTCCATTCCAACAAGATCCATCTTCGGGCTACAAGGGAGGCGAAGGCGAGAAGGTCGGCCTCTCTCACCCCCGGGACTCCCGGGTTTCCGACACTCCGAAAATCGCCACTTCCAGCCTCGGGGCCACTTTCACCTTCAGCAGCTCGGACATTACGTCCGCGAACCCCTGCCAGGACCCCCTTGGCTTCGGACATGCCCAAAACATATGGACATGGTTCGCGGGCACTGCCCACACCTGTCCTCCAACCCCTCAAAAAACCTGCTCATCCTGGCCACCGTCATATGCGCCATATGCACTACCTTATAGTGAATAAGCTTTAGCCTAGCACACGTGAAAGATGCATTCACCATCCTCAAAGCCTCCTCCCACAGTCCGGCCTCTATTTCACCCACCACCCACTTCCTAACCATGGCAATATTTTGTGCGCAGTAGCCATTCATTATGTTTGGCAGGTTCAGCCCGCCGCCCCATGCCCCCTCTCCCGTAGCACCTTCTTTACCCGTGGAGATTTCCCCGCCCACACAAACCCCAAAATCAGAGCATTAATTTTCCTGATGAAGGGACTTCCGGGTGCGGCGATGACCAGCTAAGTCGCACATTTCGGCAGCTCCCGGTGGAACGGACTTTCGGGCTCTTAATAGGAGCCCCAACGGCAATTTTAACGGCTAAAAACACTGTGCGGTAAACCAGAAAGGAATCCCCCTGGACACGGATGGGAAAAGGAGAGGAAAGTGGCCGGATTGCGGTGGATCCTCTAGAGCAGCGGCCAGGAAGGCAAGCACAAAGCAAGATGGCGTCGGAAGGTGGCAGTTTAATATGGGCCCTGACCAACAAGAGTTCCTGCGGCGCTGCGTGGAAGAGCTTAAAATGGAGATGAAGAAGGAGCTGTTGGCCCCGATATTACAGGCGATTGAAGGGCTAAAGGAGGAGCAAAAGACCTAGGAGCAGGAGCTTTGGGTCGTGAAGGCAAAGGCTGCTGAGAATGAGGACGAAATACAGGGCCTGGTGGTGAAGACAGAGATGCACGAGGCACAACACAAAAGGTGTGTGGAAAGGCTGGAGGTGCTGGAGAATAATGCGAGGAGGAAGAATTTAAGGATTCTTGGTCTTCCCGAAGGTGCAGAAGGGGCGGACGTCGGGGCATATGTGAGCACGATGCTTCACTAGTTAATGGGATAGGAAGCCCCGACAGGCCCGTTGGAGGTGGAGGGAGCTTATCGAGTTATGGCGCGAAGACCGAGGGCTGGAGAAATTCCTCGAGCCATAGTGGTGAGATTTCTCCGATATAAGGACAGAGAGATGGTCCTCAGATGGGCAAAGAAAACCCGGAGCAGTAGGTGGGAGAACGCGGTGATCCGCGTATATCAAGATTGGAGTGCGGAGGTGGCGAGAAGGAGGGCAAGCTTTAATCGGGCCAAGGCGGTGCTGCACAAAAGGAAGGTTAAATTTGGAATGCTGCAGCCGGCAAGACTGTGGGTCACACATCAAGAGAAACACCACTACTTTGAAACGGCAGATGGGGCGTGGACATTTATTGTCGAGGTGAAACTGGAATAAGCGGGCTAGAAAAATAAATTTTGGGACAAAGTGGTGGGGTGATTACGTGGGGTGAAGGGGGGGGGGGAAATGGGGGAAGAGATGATTTCCCAAGTTGTTAATCCTGCGACCCTGTAACTTTTCTCTCTTCCCCATGTCGTGGGGGAGGGGGGGAGGGAGGATGAGGAGCTGGGGGCGCCGGCCATTGGGGGCGGGGCCAAATGGGAAGCGCGGGCTTTGTTCCCGCGCTATGGTAATCATGGCGGGAACAGGGAAGCAGGAAGGAGGGGGCCTCGCACAGTGGGGGCCAAGTTCACGGGGGGAAGCCGAGGTCGGCCAGAGTTTACTGACTTCTGGGAGCAACATGGGGGGTGCAATTACGCTAGAAAGGGATCTAGCGGGGGGGGGGAGGGGGAGTTAACTGGGTTGCTGCTGCTGGGGAGAAGGGGGAGCTGGTATGGGGTGGGGTGGTCGGGGCGGGAGGGCGCCGTTGGGGGGCGATACGGCTACGTGGGAACCGGGTGAGGAGCTGGATTGAAAAAGGAGATGGCTAGTCGAGAAGGGGGGGGGGGGGTAAAGAGCCCCCCAACCCGGCTGATCACGTGGAATGTGAGAGGGCTGAACGGGCCGATTAAGAGGGCACGGGTACTCGCACACCTAAAAAAACTTAAGGCAGATGTGGTTATGCTGCAGGAGACGCATCTGAAACGATAGACCAGGTCAGACTTCACAAAGGATGGGTGGGGCAGGTGTTTCATTCGGGGCTAGATGCAAAAAACAGGGGGGTGGCTATATTAGTGGGGAAGCGGGTAATGTTTGAGGCAAAGACCATAGTGGCGGATAGTGGGGGCAGATACGTAATGGTGAGTGGCAGATTGCAAGGGGAGGCGGTGGTTTTAGTGAACGTATATGCCCCGAACTGGGATGATGCCAATTTTATGAGGCGTATGTTGGGACGCATCCCGGACCTAGAGGCGGGAAAGTTGGTAATGGGTGGAGATTTTAATACGGTGCTGGACCCAGGGCTGGACAGGTCGAGGTCCAGGACCGGAAGGAGGCCGGCGGCAGCTAGGGTGCTCAAGGACTTTATGGAGCAGATGGGAGGAGTAGACCCCTGGAGATTTAGTAGACCTAGGAGTAAGGAGTTTTCGTTTTTCTCCTATGTCCACAAAGTCTATTCACGGATAGATTTTTTTGTTTTGGGAAGGGCACTGATCCCGAAGTTGACGGGGACGGAGTACACGGCTATAGCTATTTCAGACCACGCTCCACATTGGGTGGACCTGGAGATAGGGGAGGAAAAAGAACAGCACCCACCCTGGAGAATGGACATGGGATTATTGGCAGATGAGGGGGTGTGTTTAAGGGTGAGGGGGTGTATTGAAAGGTACTTGGAACTCAATGACAATGGGGAGGTTCAGGTGGGAGTGGTCTGGGAGGCGTTGAAGGCTGTGGTTAGAGGGGAGCTGATATCTATCAGGGCACATAAAGGAAAGCAGGAGGGTAGGGAAAGGGAGCGGTTGTTGAAAGAACTTTTGAGGGTGGACAGACAATATGCGGATGCACCGGAGGAGGGACTGTACAGGGAAAGGCAAAGGCTACATGTAGAATTTGACTTGTTGACTACGGGTAATGCAGAGGCACAATGGAGGAAGGCACAGGATGTACAGTACGAATATGGGGAGAAGGCGAGCAGGTTGCTGGCCCACCAACTGAGGAAAAGGGGAGCAGCGAGGGCGATAGGGGGGGTGAGAGATGAGGAGGGAGAGATGGAGCGGGGAGCGGAGAGAGTGAATGGAGTGTTCAAGGCATTTTATGAAAGATTATATGAAGCTCAGCCCCCGGAAGGGAAGGAGAGAATGATGTGCTTTCTGGATCAGCTGGAATTTCCAAAGGCGGAGGAGCAGGAGAGGGCGGGACTGGGAGCACAGATTGAGACGGAGGAAGTAGTGAAAGGGATTGGAAGCATGCAGGCGGGGAAGGCCCCGGGACCAGACGGATTCCCAGTGGAATTCTATAGGAAATATATGGACTTGCTGGCCCCGCTACTGATGAGAACCTTTAATGAGGCGAGGGAAAGGGGGCAGCTGCCCCCGACTATGTCAGAGGCAATAATATCGCTCCTCCTAAAGAAGGAAAAAGACCCGCTGCAATGCGGGTCCTATAGGCCCATTTCCCTCCTGAATGTGGATGCTAAGATTCTGGCCAAGGTAATGGCAACGAGGATAGAGGATTGTGTCCCGGGGGTGGTTCATGAGGACCAAACTGGGTTTGTGAAGGGGAGACAGCTGAACACAAATATACGGAGGCTGCTAGGGGTAATGATGATGCCCCCACCAGAGGGGGAAGCAGAGATAGTGGTGGCGATGGATGCCGAGAAAGCATTTGATAGAGTGGAGTGGGATTATTTGTGGGAGGTGCTGAGGAGATTTGGCTTTGGAGATGGGTATATCAGATGGGTACAGTTGCTGTATAGGGCCCCGATGGCGAGCGTGGTCACGAATGGACGGGGGTCTGATTATTTTCGGCTCCATAGAGGGACGAGGCAGGGATGTCCTCTGTCCCCGTTATTGTTTGCACTGGCGATTGAGCCCCTGGCCATAGCATTGAGGGGTTCCAAGAAGTGGAGGGGAGTACTCAGGGGAGGAGAAGAACACCGGGTATCTCAGTATGCGGATGATTTGTTGTTGTATGTGGCGGACCCAGCGGACGGGATGCCAGAGATAATGCGGATACTTGGGGAGTTTGGGGATTTTTCAGGGTATAAATTGAACATGGGGAAAAGTGAGTTGTTCGTGGTGCATCCAGGGGAGCAGAGCAGGGAAATAGAGGATTTACCGTTGAGGAAGGTAACAAGGGACTTCCGATACTTGGGGATCCAAATAGCCAAGAATTGGGGTACATTACACAGGCTTAATTTAACACGGTTGGTGGAACAGATGGAGGGGGACTTTAAGAGATGGGACATGGTGTCCCTGTCACTGGCAGGTAGGGTGCAGGCAGTTAAAATGGTGGTCCTCCCGAGATTCCTTTTTGTGCTTCAGTGCCTCCCGGTGGTGGTCACGAAGGCTTTTTTCAAGAGAATCGAGAAGAGTATTATGAGTTTTGTGTGGGCCGGGAAGACCCCGAGAGTGAGGAGGGGATTTTTGCAGCGTAGTAGGGCCGGGGGGGGGGGGGGGGGTTGGCACTTCCGAGCCTGAATGACTATTACTGGGCCGCTAATGTTTCAATGGTGTGTAACTGGATGGGAGAAGGGGAGGGAGCGGCGTGGAAGAGATTGGAGAGAGCGTCCTGCAGGGGGACTAGCCTACAAGCAATGGTGACGGCACCGTTGCCGTTCTCACCGAAGAAATACACCACAAGCCCGGTGGTGGTGGCTACATTGAAAATTTGGGGGCAGTGGAGACGGCATAGGGGAAAGACGGGAGCCTCGCAGCGGTCCCCGATAAGAAATAACCATAGGTTTGTTCCGGGGAGAATGGATGGGGGATTTGGAGCATGGCAAAGAGCTGGGGTAGTACAATTGAGAGATCTGTTCGTAGATGGGACGTTTGCGAGTCTGGGTGCGCTGACGGAAAAATATGGGTTGCCCCAAGGGAATGCATTTCGGTATATGCAACTGAGGGCTTTCGCGAGGCAACAGAGGGAATTCCCGCAGCTCCCGACGCAGGAGGTGCAGGATAGAGTGATCTCAGAGACATGGGTGGGGGATGGTAAGGTGTCGGACATATATAGGGAAATGAGGGACGAGGGGGAGATCATGGTAGATGAGCTGAAAGGGAAATGGGGAGAAGAGCTGGGGGAGGAGATCGAGGAGGGGCTGTGGGCTGACGCCCTACGTAGGGTAAACTCATCGCCCTCGTGTGCCAGGCTAAGCCTGATACAATTCAAGGTTCTACACAGGGCGCATATGACTGGAGCACGGCTCAGTAAATTTTTTGGGGTAGAGGATAGGGTGTGGGAGATGCTCGAGAAGCCCAGCGAATCACACCCGCATGTTCTGGTCATGCCCGGCACTACAGGGTTCTGGGTGGGGGTGGCAAAGGTGCTTTCGAAGGTGGTGGGGGTCCGGGTCGAACCAAGCTGGGGGTTGGCTATATTCGGGGTTTCAGAAGAGCCGGGAGTGCAGGAGGCGAGAGAGGCTGATGTTTTGGCCTTTGCGTCCCTAGTAGCCCGGCGCAGGATATTGTTAATGTGGAAGGAAGCCAAACCCCCGGGTGTGGAGACCTGGATAAACGACATGGCAGGGTTTATAAAGTTACAATGGATCAAGTTTGTATTAAGGGGTTCGGCTCAAGAGTTCACCAGGCGGTGGCAACCGTTCGTCGACTACCTCACAGAAAGATAGAGGGAATGGAAAAGAAGAAGACCGGGAGGAACCGGACGGACTCTCAGGGATGTCATTGTATATGTATAGACACTTGTTCTAGGTAATGTATATTGGATTGTTGGATTGTATCTTTGGAGAGTAACTATTTTTGACAAGGCAGTTGCCACTTAGTTTTGTTTTTGTTTTTGTTTATATATTATTTATTTATTTGTTTAAAATTGGCCACGGTTATTTATATTGTTTTGTTGTTGTTCAAAAGAAAAACTGTGTACTGTTATGTTTGGCCGACCCCTTGCCTGGGTCGGGAAGACATGACTCTTCTCCATATTTAACTTGTATCCGGAAAACCGGCCAAATCCACTAAAATATTCATGATACGCCCAATGCCTCCCAGTGCATCTGATATGTAAAGCAGCTGATCGTCCGCATAGAGCGAGACTTTATGCTCCACACCAGCCCGCCGTCCCCCTTGCACACTCCCTGTTCAACTCCCTAACGCGCTAAACGCCATTGCCAGTGGCTCTATCGCCAAGGCAAAAAGCAACGGGGAGAGTGGGCAACCCCGCCTTGTTCCACGTTGTCGTCCAAACTACCCCAAACTCACCCAATTTGTCCTTCTACTCGTTACCGGCACCCTGTCCAGTCCACAAACTCTCTCTTTCCCCCCCCCCCCCCCCCCCCCAGCAGTTCCCACAAATACTCCCATTCCACCTGGTCGAGCGCCTTCTCCGCTTCCATGGCGACCGCCAGCTCCACCTCCTGTCCCTCCGGGAGCATCAATATTAGGTTTAACAACCACCTAACATTAGCCGACAGATGTCTCCCCTTTACCAACCCCGTCTGGTCTTCCCTATCACCCCCGGCACCAGTCTTCAATCCATGAGGTCAAGATCTTCACCAACAGTTTGCCATCCACATTCAGCAGTGATATCGGGCGGTAGGACCTGCACTGCTCTGGGGTCTTTATCCTTCTTCAAAATTAAGGATATTGAAGCCTGTGATAACGTTGGGAAACGCTTCCCCCTGTGCCTCGCCTCATTCTCTGCCCTTACTAGCAGGAATCCCAGATCCCCAGAGAACTTCTTGTAGAATTCCACCGGGAACCCATCCAGGCCGGAACCTTCCTTGCCTGCATCGTCCCCATACCCTCCATCACCTCCACCAATTCAATGGGCAGCATGTTAGCACAGTTGCTTCACAGCTCCAGGGCCCCAGGCTCAATTCCCAGCTTGGGTCACTGTCTGTGCGGAGTCTGCACGTTCTTCCCGTGTCTGCGTGGGTTTCCTTCAGATGCTCCGGTTTCCTCCCACAGTCCAAAGATGTGCGGGTTAGGTGGATTGACCATGCTACATTGCCCTTAGTGTCCAAAATGGTCAGGTGGGGTTACGGGTGTGGGCTTAAGTGGGGTGCTAATTCCAAGGGCCGGTGTAGACTCCATGGGCCGAATGGCCTCCTTCTGCACTGTAAATTCTATGAATGGAGGCCCCCAGCTCCTCTACCAGGTTCTCCTCCACCTTAGAGAACTGCAACTCATCTAGGAATCATTACATTCCCTCCTCCCCGGCCGGGGTTCTGATGCATGGAGCCTCTTATAAAATTCCTCAAAGGCCACATTCACCCCCACTGGGTCCAGCACCACTCTCCCCCTCCCATCTCTCACCTCCTCAATCTCCCTTGTCACCTTTATCCTACGTTGGTGGACTAACGTCTTGCTCACCTCCCCTTCATATATTGCCCCTTTGGCCTCCACAACTGCCCCCAATGCCTTCCCCATCGATACCAACCCAAACTCCATCTGGAGATTCTGCTGTTCCTTCAACAACCCTGCCTCTGGGGCCTCCGAATACCTCCTGGCCATCTGCAGGATCTCCTCCACCAACCTAGCCAACTCTGCCCGCTCTGTTTTAACCCTATGCGCCCTTATCAATATAAACTCCCCCCGACTACTAGCTTGAGAGCCTCCCACAGCGTGGCGGCCGAAATCTCCCCGTGTCATTCAGCTCCACATACCCCGGAATGGAAGCCCTCACCCGCTCACACATCCTCATCCACTAACAGCCCCACATCCAATTTCCACTGTGGGCGCTCCCTCCTTCCCCCCCCCCCCCCAGTCACCTGCAAATCCACCCAGTGCAGCACGTGGTCTGAGACCACGATCACCAAGTACCCTGAGTGGACCACCCCCATCAGCAGAGTCTTATCCAACACAAAGTAATCGATCCACGAATACACCCTATGCACATGGGAGAACATAGAACAGTAGTACGAAAATTCCTTCGCCCTCCATCTCCCAAACTTCCACGGGTCCACCCCCAACCCCATGTGTTCCATGAACCCCTTCAGCTCGTTCGCCACCACCAACACCCTCCTCGACCGCGGGCTCGACCGGCCTACCCTTGGCTCCTGTTGAAGTCCACCTCCCCACCATAATCAACCGGTGCGAGTCCAGGTCCGTCCGGGATCTTCTCCAACACCCGCCTTATGAATCCAACATCGTCCCAATTTGGGGCTTAAACGTTCCCCAGGACTTGGCAACCCCTCCAATTTCCCACTCACCATCACAAACCTTTCCCCCGGACCCACCACTATATTCTCCACCTCAAACGCTACCCACTTATTTATGAGCACTGCCACCCCCCGCGTCGTCATATCTAATCCTGAATGAAAGACTTGCCCTACCCACCTTTTCTTTAGTTTAATCTGGTCCCCGATCTTCAACTGCGTTTCTTGCAACAAGGCCACATCCTCCTTCAAGCTCCTCAAGTGCATGAACACGTGCGACCGTTTGACTGGCCCATTCAGACCCCTCATGTTCGATGTGACCAGCCTGGTCTAGAAGGCACCCCGCCCACCCTCCCCTGCCGATTAACCATATCCCTTCTTGGACCAGCTCCTGGCCCATGTCAGGCGACCCTCCAGGTCCACCCTTGGATGTCCACCATCACCAACCCCCTCCCCGTGACACTATAACAGCCTCACCTTGTCAGCAGTCCCGCCCTCTCCCCCCACCCCCATAAACAAAACAACAATCCGATCCCCCTCTAACCCTCTAGCGACCTGCTCACCCCACCCCACCCCCATTGTGCTTCTGTTAACTAGCCTGCCCAGCTAGCCTGGCGGCGCCCAACAAACATCCTACCCCCCACTGATTTCCCTTCCTCTCCCCCGCTCGCCGTTTCCATATTACCCTCTGACGTTCCAACCTCTCCTCTTTGTCTAGCCTCACCCCTCACCGCCGCCTTTAAAGCCTCCCTGACAACTGTCTTCGACACCTCACCCGTGCAGTTGAAACCTACATATTCCTCGTTTACTTTTTCAATTTTGTCACAGAACCCTTGGTCCCCAACAGTCCCACATCTAACTTCCACCCTGGTCTCTGTACCACCCCCGTCTCCAGTACCATATCCACCTAATGCGGAGCATGATCTGATATCGCAATTGCCGAGAACTCCGACCCCTTAACACCAGCCAACAGTGCCTTTCCTACACAAAAAAGTTGATCTGTGAGTATACCTTATGTACTGCTGAGAAAAACTTGTACTCCCGTTCCCTCGGGTGCAGTAACCTCCAAGGGTCCACCCCTCCCACTTCCACCATTAGCCCAGCCAATGCCTTCGCCCCCCCTGATGGGACCAGCGAGTGTGGTCGTGACCTGTCCAACCTTGGCTCCTGCACCAAGTTCCAGTCTTCCCCCCCCCCCCCCCCCCCCCCACTATCAGTTCGTCCCCCATCGAGGGGAGCTGGTCGCTGTGTTGTGATACGGCCTCCTCCACTTCCTTCATTTTTTCACCTCGGCCGATGTCTTTGCCACAGCTACCCTCACCGGGGCTATTGCCTCCTCCACCAATGATTTCAGTGTGACCGCCAACTCCTTCCACAACGCATCCATGTGCCTCTTATACTGCTTCTCCAGCTCCACAGCCATCACCTCGGTCATCTTTTCCACCGTATGTAGTGCAACCCCACGACTCGGCCCGGCATCCGCCATCTTGCCAGAGCTTTCACTGGTCCTCTCACTTGATGGCGAACCCGCGTTTCTTCCTTTCTTCACAGCTGTTTTGGCATCCTTTAATGATTTATTATTTTTCCCCTACTTTCTTCAATCTTAAAATTAGTAAATTTTTTTTAAAACATTTTTAAATTTTAAAAAAATAACAAAACTTTATTTTTTCCAATCAAAAAAAATGAAATATCTTCCCCAAGACTGGTCCTCAAACTTCTCAAACATCCATTTTCAGTGGGGGCCACCCAATGTGCTTTGCTCCCCCTCTACATTGCGTCCTGGTTTCGGGCCTCACCTCGTGTCAAGCTTCGCCCCCACCTCTCACTTCGGGCTCGATGCCCTCTGCTCCTCCGGCCGCCGGACACTCCCGCGGTGCTCCTCACTGGCTCCAAACAAGCCCGACCTGGCACCCGCCCCTCATGCCCCAACGACCAAAGAAATCCAGTTTCAAAAAAACAATGGGGAAACCCCCGAAAAAGAACGGGATATCGCTTAGTCCCAGTCCTGTTAAGGTGTAGCCTGTCCTCCTTGTGCAGGTCCCACCTCCCCCAAACCGGTCCCAGTGCCTCAGAAATCTAAAGCTCTCCACCATTTCTCCAGCCATCTACTGAACTGCTCGATCTTCCTATTCTTATGCCCACAGCATGTGGCCCTGGGAGTAATCCTGAGATTACTGTTCTTGAGGTCCTGCTTTTAATTCCCTTCCTAATTCTCTAAAATGTGCTTTCAGGACCCTTTTCCTACCTGTTTCCTTGGTCCTATTGTGTCCCACAGCCTCTGGCTGTTCACTGTTCCCCAAAAGGATGACCCCTTACCGCTTGTGGCATCCTTGACCCTGGCAGCAGGGAGGCTACATGTCATCCTGCAGTCATGTCTGCAGGCTCTACGGGCACAGAAAAGCCTGCCTGCTCCCCTAACTATGGAATCCCCCATCTCCACAGAACATCCACTCTTCCTCCTGCCCTCCTGTGCAGTTAAGCCACCTGTGGTGCAGCGATCTTGGCCCTTACTAGAGTCCTCTGAGGCACCATCTCGCTCACCAAAATGGGAGGGCAATTAGAGAAAGAAAGCGTCAGAGGATCCATACATTAGCTGCCTGTTTGCCCAGTTTCTGTGTTTTAACATATGATGTACAATGGGATGGGTCTGGTCTCTGAGCAGTTCGAGAATATTCAGATGATTTAATTACCTACCAGTTGGAATAGGCGACTTTGAGTGATTTTAAATCATTGGACCTCATGTAAATAGTGGTTGTTCATTTTCCAGCTGGAAAGTCCATGAAAAAAGCACAGAGCTGCTGCCTGAGCTGCAGGTCCCCCAGCCCAGCAAGCTCTGCTAAGAGGCAGGGAGAGGGTTTTGAGGTAGTGGCTTGAGGGCAGGGGAGTAAGTGGGATGGGCAGCAGAAACCACACTGTTGTTTCAGTGATTAAGGGAACTCCCCCTCATAATCCCACAAAGTACTGTTTTCATCTTCCCTTTTGGCCTCTTCATCCTTCACAGCACGGTAGCACAGTGGTTAGCACAGTTGTTTCACAGCTCCAGGGTCCCAGGTTTGATTCCCAGCTTGGGTCACTGTGCGGAGTCTGCATGTTTTTCCCCGTGTTTGCGTGGGTTTCCTCTGGGTGCTCCGGTTTCCTCCCACAGTCCAAAGATGTGCAGGTTAGGTGGATTAGCCATGCCAAATTGCCCTTAGTGTCCAAAGGAGGTTGGGTTGGGTTGCAGGGATGGGGTGGAGGTATGGGCTTGGGTGGGGTGCTCTTTCTAGGGATCGGTGCAGTCTCAATGGGCCGAGTGGCCTCCATCTGCACTGTAGATTCTATATTAACAGCTACTGACCTGAGTTCAGGAAAGCTACAGCAATATGGGGCCTCATTAAAAAGGTCCTATTGACACAATTGGACCATCATTTGCATAGATTCATGAGACCCTTGACTCCTTCAAGCAATTGAATTAATGTTACTTTCAAAAAGATTTATGTTCCGTATTCACTGGACTAATGAACACTGTTGTACATCAGAGACACTATTGTTAAATCGGTGTAAGTTTGCTTATAATTGGAGACTCTTGTCCAGTTTCATTTTCAGTACAGCTTGGTGGTGTCGAGGTTCTTTCGGAGCTCTGTTTTTTTTTCCGTCAACAGTAAATCAGAATAAAAAGAGTTTAAACCTGCAAAGGTCATATTGCAGCTATATAGTCGAGCTTGTTTTTCAGACAGCACTGTTCTTTAAAACTGGAAAACTGTAAGATGTGTAAACATTTGAATAGAATTAAAAAGAGAGAATGGAGAAACCTAAGGCAATAATCAGTCTCAAAGGGGGAAGATACTGGGTCAAGTGTCTCCGACCTGCTTCAAACTAAAGCAAGAAACCGTTATCGCATATAATTTCAGAGGCAAGCGATGAACGTTAATGACTCCCCTTCTAAGAAGTACATTCTTGGAAAAAGATGAGACATTTGGCAGTGGGGAATACATAGGGGAGGATAAAGCTTATTAATTAAACACTAGTGCTGAGATATGTAAGCTGTATAGTAGCTAAGGGCGATGATCAGGACAGAAAGCAAAAAAGTTGCCTGAATACAATGAGATACTGTATCTCAAATCTCTGAAGAAGATTCACATGGACTCAAACCTTAACTCTGTTTCTCCTTTGGCCTCCTCACCCTTCAGGAGAGTGAACACAGATAAAGTGACCACCAGTTGAACTGCTTCTTCTGTTCCCCTCTCTAGCTTTGGTACGCTGGATTCCATTCTCTGTCCTTCTTTGACAGTTAGGCCTTTGGCTGCAGCATCCCCAACATACGAATATTCAAGGCATTTCAAAGTAATTAATTGTGTCATCCAATTTATAAGATTTCTGAGCAATGTGGTTCATGCATATTCCTCTGATTTTCTTACAAATTTCAGATATGAAAAAAAATCAGTTTATCTTACAGTGCTGGTATAAACCAATCCTTCCTTCCAATTCCTAGCAAAGGGAGCTTGTCCTCCCCCCTCCTCACCCCACTCTCACATGAACTCTGCTTTTAGACCATAATAAATAGTAACAGAAGTAGGCTATTTGGCCCCTCCAGCGTGCTTCTTCCAGTGACTTAGTAGGAATATTTGAGGAACAGCTGCATCATGACCCTCGAAGAAGATAATGCCCATTGCACACATTTTCTCACTATAACCAAAGGCTCCTTATTAAACAGCTGAATGTTTTCTTTATACTCGTTCATGGGATGTGGGCACGGCTGGCAAGACTAGTGTTCGTCCATAATTGCCCTTGAGAAGATGGCAGTAAGCTGCTTTTTATAAACCGCTGCAGTCCATGTGGTGTAGGCACACCCACAGTGCTCTTGGGAAGGGAGTCCAGAATTTCGACCCAGTGACACTGAAGGAATGATGACATATAGTTTCAAGTCAGGCTGGTGTGAAGCTTGAAATGGCACTTGCAGGTGATGGTTCCCATGTGTCTGCTGCCCTTGTCCATCTAGCTGTCGGAGGTTGCAGGTAAGGTTCTGTCGAAAGAGCGTTGGTGAGCTGCTGCAGTGCATGTTGTGGGTGATACACACTGCTGCCCACTGCATTGGGGTGGAGGGAGTGAATGTTTAAGATGGTGGATGACGTTTAGTCTTGCAAGCCTGCTTTATCCTGGAGGTTCCATGGAATCCATAGAATCCCTACAGTGCAGAGGTTGGTGATTCGGCCCATCAAGTCTGCACCGATCCTCTGAAAGAGTATTCTACCTAGGCCCACACCCCCGGGGTATCCTGTAACACCACCTAACTGTCACATCTTTAGAAACTAAGGGGCAATTGGATTGGATTTGTTTATTGTCACGTGTACCGAGGTCGAGTGAAAAATATTGTTTTGCATGCAGTCCAGACAGATCATTCCATACATGGAAAAAAACATAGGCCAAACACAGTTACAAAATGTAAATACATAGACACAGGCATCAGGTGAAGCATACAGGAATGTAGTTCTACTCAGTAGAGAAGATGTTTGAAGATTGGATTGGATCGGGTTTGTTCATAAGAGGGTCGTTTAGGAGTCTGGTAACAGCGGGGAAGAAGCTGTTTTTGAATCCGATAGCATGTGTTCTCTCGTCCCCTATGGAAGAAGTTAGAAGAGTGAATAAGCCGGGTGTGAGAGGCCTTTGATTATGCTGCCCGCTTTCCCAAAGCAGCAGGAGGTGTAGACAGAGTCAATGGATGGGAGACATGTTCACGTGGTGGACTGGGCTGTGTTCACAACTCTTTGTATTTCTTATGGTCCTGGGCCGAGCAGGTGCCATACCAGGCTGTTTTGCAGCCCGATAGGATGCTTTCTATGGTACATCTGTAAAAGTTGGTAAGAGTCAATGTGGAAATGCCGAATTTCCTTAGTTTCCTGAGAAAATATAGGCGCTATTGTGCTTTCTTGGACGTAGCATCGATGTGGGTGGACCAAGACAGATTGTTGGTGATGTGCACACCTAGGAATTTGAATCTGTCAACCATCGCCACCTCGGCCCCGTTGATGCTGACAGGGGTGTGTACAATACTTTGCTTCATGAAGTCAATGACCAGCTCTTTAGTTTTGCTGACATTGAGAGAGAGAGATTGTTGTCGTTAAACCACTCCACTAGGTTCTCTATCTCCCTCCTGTATTCTGACTGATTGTTGTTCAAGATCCGACCCACTACAGCTGTGTCATCAGCAAACTTGTAGATGGGGTTGGAACCAAATTTTGCCACACAGTCGTGTGTGTAGGAAGTATAGTAGGGGGCTACGTACGTAGCCTTGTGGGGCCCTGGTATTGAGGACTATCATGGAGGAGGTGTCATTATAAATCTTCACTGATTCTGGTCTATGGGTCAGAAAGACGAGGATCCAGTTGCAGAAGGAGGGGCCAAGTTCTAGTACGGTAGTACTAGTGGATAGCACTGTGGCTTCACAGCGCCAGGGTCCCAGGTTTGATTCCCCGCTGGGTCACTGTCTGTGCGGAGTCTGCACGTTCTCCCCATGTCTGCGTGGGTTTCCTCTGGGTGCTCCTGTTTCCACCCACAGTCCAAAGATGTGCAGGTTAGGTGGATTGGCCATGATAAGTTGCCCTTGGTGACCAAAAAGGTTAGGAGCGGTTATTGGGTTACGGGGTTAGGATGGAAGTGAGGGTTTAAGTGGGTCGTTGCAAACTCGATGGACCAAATGGCCTACTTCTGCACTGTATGTTCTATGTTTTAGAGCTTTGATATGAGCTTGGCTGGGATTATGGTGTTGAAGGCGGAGCTATAGTCAATAAATAGGAGTTTGATGTAGGAGTCCTTGTCTAGATGCTCCTGGGATGAGTGTAGGGCCAGAGAAATGGCGAATGCTGTGGACCAGTTGTGGCGGTATGCAAATTGCAGTGAATCTAGGCATTCTGGGAGTATGGATTGATGTGCCACATGACCAACCTCTCTAAGCACTTCATATTGATCGATGTCAAGACCACCAGACGATAGTCGTTAAGGCACGTTGCCTGGATCATTTAGCATGGCCAATCCACCTAACCGAGCTTCTTGAGGGGTGCTTCAGTTACACACATCCAGGCAAGTGGAGGATGTTTATATAACTAGCTTAGTTCCGCTTTTGACCAATGGTAACCCCTAGGGAGATTCAATAGCGGTTATGCCATTTAATGTCAAGGGGAGATGGTTAGATTCTCGCTTGTTGAAGATGAGCATTGCCTGGAACCTGTACTGTGCAAATGTTACTTGCCATTGAGCTGAATATTGTCCAAATGTTGCTGCATATGGACACACTGCTTCACTATCTGAGGAGTTGTGAATGATGCTGAACATTGTGCAATCGTCAGCAAACACACCACTTCTGACCTTATAGTGAAGTAACCTGAGATGGTTGGGCCCAGGACACTACCCTGAGGAACTCCTGCAATGATATAATGAGATTGAGATGATTAGCCTCCAACAACCACAACCATCTTCCTTTGTGCTAACCAGTGGAGAGTTTTCCTCAATTCCCATTGACTTTCGTTTTGCTGGGGCTCCGTGATGCCACACTTGGACAATTGCTTGATGTCAAAGGCAGTCACTCTCACCTAATTTCTGCAATTCTGCTCCCTTCAGCAAGGAACTGAAAGCCTCCTTGTGGGATTTGGGTGGGAGTGGGGAGGGGGGGGGGGGGGGTGCACTCCTGCTTCTCCTGACCCTCAGGGAGTACTGATAAAGACACTTGCGCTATGGAGCCGAAAGCTCAAACCTCCGTCTCCCTGATGAGTTTCCAGACACTTGTGAATCCCAGACAGAAACAGTGAATTAGAAATCAGCTTTCCAGTTGTGCTGTGTGAACCCAATTTATATCTGTTAATAAAATGTTTCATCTCTCCACAGTTAGATTCATGGGCATCCCACTATTTGCTATCCACTTTGATAAATCAGAGGGCTTATGTGCAGCATGCTGGGCACAAGATTGCATGTTTTACTCACTGACAGTCTGCTGCTCATTGTGATGGGAGAGCAGGTTTAATATCAAGACTCACATTCTTTGCATAAATCCTTGCCTGTGCTTCTCCTTCCTGTACCAGCCTCCCCAAACAGGCACCGGAATGTGGCGACTAGGGGCTTTTCACAGTAACTTTATTTGAAGCCTACTTGTGACAATAAGCGATTTTCATTTCATTTCATTTTCATTCCTGTCATTTTGAAGCCAGACTGAAACACTTGATGAAATGGCACTGATTTTACAGTCACGCTTTCACAATTTACTTGATGAGATTTGTCAGAAAAAACAAAATCAAGAAAAGTAAAACCTATCGAGTTTTGGTTTGACAAGATTGAGTGAACAGATTTTTAAATGACCGTTTTCAACCCAAACCCCTTCCCTCAACATGTATATCTTCACATTTGAATTGTGTTCAGTTTATTTGTGCCATCACGAGGGGTTTTCTCCAAAAAATTAAAACTCGAATTAAGAAAGAAGTTTCAATACGCCACTGGAAAGCGTATAATAAGATCAAAGATTATGTGATTTCTTGAGGTCTTCCACGTTGATTGTTTATTCCACAGTTAATGGTGAGCCACAGTCAGTTGGCAAATAATCATTAATTATAACTTGCAACAGGAAATCTCATCAGAGATTACTGCACTGTTAGTGCAGCTCAATGTTGAAGGCTTTGCTGTCACTGTGCAGGTTTTTAACCTTATCACTTAGAATTTTCTGTTGTGAATGAAGATAAAGCTCCAACTGCGCTGAATTTCTCTTCTGGCACTTGAAAATTAGAGTTCATAATGAGACAGTCACCAGTCGAGAGGGATGTGCATCTTTATTAGTATTCGTACAGTTCACCACTAATAAGGTGGCACTTAATAATACTTGCTAGATCCTTGTTACATCTGTATAAAATCAGGCAGGATTACAATTGGTGCTTCATAACAGTGATGCTCTTGCATCTAGATGCCAAATATAATGATCTCGGCCTTTCTACTGGCTGAGAGATTAACCAGCAGTCCCTTTTAATTACATTGAAGAATATCAGCTTTTCAGAACTGAGAAAACTTATTGCTGAATATAAGAGTTCATGAACAGATAGTAACATGTAATTAAGTTACAAATGTCCACTGCCACAACTTAAAAGTGTGAACAAATCAAAAATGTATCACTCATTAAAGTCAATGGGCTGGATTCTCCATAGCCCGACGCCGAAATCAGGGCCGGCGCCAGTTTGACGCCGTTCTGCCATTCTCCACCCCCTCCAAACTGGCGTCATCGTGACGATCTCTGCGCGCTGTTTCAATGGCTTTGGCGTGTCATCGGCCGGCCCACCCGCGATGCTCCTCCCCCGATGGACCAAGTTCCTGACGGCGCGGGTCACGTGTCGTCCCGAGCGTGCGGGAACACGGTGTGCCGGCTGCAGATAGTGTCCAGCGCCACCGCACTCGGCCGAGATCTGTACCATTGGCTGGTGGGACTGGTGGGAGGTGGCCAGGGGGTGGGCTGTGGGGTTGCGGTTGGCCTTCAGCGATACTATGCAGCTTTCAATAACATTGTCAATATTAACACTTATCAAGATGGGTAGGAAATGGCATCTTCATCAGTCACCGTCTTGTTTTCATAGTTGTTGATGGACAGTCCACTAAAAATTCCACTGAATAACATAGTTAATTAGTGAAGGGGACAAGCTGACCATGAAGACATGACTAATTTGATTCATCTTCAGCGTGCTGGAGACTGACGTGCAGCGACTAGAAATCCACGTGTAACCCAGAGGTCATGAACATTTAACAAAGGTGACATTGTGCCATAATAACGTGTTGTTCCGAAACTCTGCCTCAAAATGTTGTTGGAGATTTACTGACTTGGCTCTTTTGCATTTCGCAAAGTTAATTCTTGCAACAACAGCACTCTTCATCTCAAGAGTTCAGTAAAGAGTCAGAAACACCAAGGCAGGTTGGAAAGATAAATTTGTAGGGTATTTCTGGGGGGAGAGCCAGCTATGGTTTCTAGTAGGTGAAAGATGAGAAATTGATGGTGGAGTTTAAATAACTTCACAGAGTTATTACAGCACAGAATTGTTACGGCACAAAAGGAGGCCATTTGGCTCATCATGTCTGCAACAACTCTCCAAACAAGCATTATGGCTTTGTGCCATTCTCCTGCATTTTCTGTGTATCCCGATTATTGGGCTGGATTCTCCCAAAATGGGGCTATGTCCCCACGCCAGCGTAAAAACGCAGGTGTTGCACTCCCGAGTTTCCAAAAACAAATACCAGGTGATTCACTTACCTTCAGGGGGCTAGCAGGGTGCGGATGCGGCCCCCGCACTTCCGGTTCCGGGTTCGCGCATACGCACGGTGGCGACCTCGAGCAGCTGCAATGAGCGTCATGGCAGACTAGGACCCACACAAATAAACTAGGCCCCCACGATCAGCCGCACTCCCCTGCATTGGACCGGCCCGACCTGTGCCCCAGCCGCCCATAAGGCCCCCCCCCCCCCCAACCAGGGCAGCCATGGACTGAGTCTACAGCCACCAAGCAAGAGTCCCGCCTGGCCATACCATGTTAGTTCCACGCCGTCGGGAACTCAGCCAGTCGGGAGCGGAGGATCGCTGGGCGGGCCTCTGGCCCCCAGCCGTGCGGCGTAATTCGCGGACGTGTGGATATTCGGGGCCTGGAGTTTCACCGGAGCGGCGCCGGGCCCGATTGCGTCAGGAAAGTTGATTCTCCGCCCCGTGCCAAACCCGATTTTGGCGCTGGGCTGCAGATAATCCAGATGTCGGAGTCGAAACTCCACCCAAAATGGACAAGACCAAATGATGCTCACGACCTACCTTCCTGGGATCCACCAGCCCCCCTCAATTCTCTGGCCTACCCAGGGAGGCTAAAGCCGGGCGCCAATCAGTGCTGGTCCACACAAATGTGGACCAGACGGAATGGCACCCGGGGAGTCTTCCGGGCCATCGGAGACCCCTGGGTGGTTACGGATGTCAGGGTGGCTCCCTGGTCCTCCGCCTGGAATGTGGGCATCCTGGCACTGCCCAGATGACACTGTCAAGCTGGCAGGAGTACTGCCTGGGTGCTAAGTGGCAGTGCAAGGGTGTCCGAGTGCCAGGGTGGCACTGCCAAGGGTCAGGGGCCGAGGAGGACCAAGCCCATGAGATGAGGGTGGAGGGGCGGTTTGAAGGTTGGGGGAGTGCAGGACAGGTAAGTAGGGGCCTGTGGAAGGTTGCGGAAGTGATGGGTGGGGGTCCTGGAAGGGACGAGCTGCGTAAGGGTTCTTGTTGGGGTGGGGCCTGAAGAGGGGGAACCCGCAGGTACCCCATAGTAGGATGTCCTCATTTGGAGAGTGTAGGGTAGTTCCCATGTGTGAAGGGGTGACATTGCCCATGGATAGGGAGTGTGGGGGACCCACAAGCTCACTTACGCACTTAGAGATCGGGGCGCTCTTTCAAGATGGCGGCCCGATCTCTGAGTTCAGCTCCCCAGTGCTAAAAAAAATTCAAAGTGTGGGCTAAACCGGTGAGAAACTTCCCAGAGCCCCAAAAAGTGACCAAGTGTCATTGAATAGCAATGTGTAACTCGCGGGAAACTTCCTGAAAAACCCGTCACAAACCAACTTCGAAATTGTTTGGCAGAATCACGCCGTAAATGTGGGCTAAACCAGTGAGAAACTCCCCAGGGCCCACAAAAGTGACTAAGTCTCATTGGATAGCAATGGGCATCTCGCTGACTGAGCTGGCGTGAATCTCCCTGAAAAACCCACCACAAATGAAGGTAGATATTTATCTATTGAATCGCGACCTATATCTTTCCTGTGAGGAAAATGCAGATTGAAATAAATAAAACAGCTGAACCTATAACCGTGAAAACTCCCTCATTGTGACTGCCTGAAACATTCTGGAGCATCAGAAATAAAGAAACCGCTGGCCCATGGAAACACTGCAAATGTACACCAACAACAACTGAATCCAGTCAGACTTAAATATTTGCAGTAAGATTGATGCTCTTTGTCCTCTTCTTATTTTTTTTAAATAAATATTTTATTGAAAATTTTTGGTCAACCAACACAGTACATTGTGCATCCTTTACACGATATTATAACAACACAAATAACAATGACCTATTTTATAAACAAAAAATGAATAAATAATAAATAACAAAAATGAAAACTAGCCCTAATTGGCAACTGCCTTATCACAAGTAACACTCTCCAAAAATATAATTTAACAGTCCAATATATAATTATCTGTCGCAACGACCTATACATATTATACAGTATATATTAACAACCCTGAGAGTCCTTATGGTTCCTCCTCCCCCCCCCCCCCCCCCTCCTCCTCCCCCCCGCCCCCCCCCCCCCCCCCCCCCCCCCCGATCCTGGGCTGCTGCTGCTGCCTTCTTTTTTCCCATTCCATCTATCTTTCTGCGAGGTATTCGACAAACGGTTGCCACCGCCTGGTGAACCCTTGAGCCGACCCCCTTAGAACGAACTTAATCCGCTCTAGCTTTATAAACCCTGCCATGTCATTTATCCAGGTCTCCACCCCCGGGGGCTTGGCTTCTTTCCACATTAACAATATCCTGCGCCGGGCTACTAGGGACGCAAAGGCCAAAACATCGGCCTCTCTCGCCTCCTGCACTCCCGGCTCTTGAGCAACCCCAAATATAGCCAACCCCCAGCTTGGTTCGACCCGGACCCCCACTACGTTTGAAAGCACCTTTGTCACCCCCATCCAAAACCCCTGTAGTGCCGGGCATGACCAAAACATATGGGTATGATTCGCTGGGCTTCTCGAGCATCTCGCACACCTATCCTCCACCCCAAAAAATTTACTGAGCCGTGCTCCAGTCATATGCGCCCTGTGTAATACCTTAAACTGAATCCGGCTTAGCCTGGCACACGAGGACGACGAGTTTACTCTGCTTAGGGCATCTGCCCACAGCCCCTCCTCGATCTCCTCCCCCAGCTCTTCTTCCCATTTCCCTTTTAGTTCATCTACCATAGTCTCCCCTTCGTCCCTCATTTCCCTATATATATCTGACACCTTACCATCCCCCACCCATGTCTTTGAGATCACTCTGTCCTGTACCTCTTGTGTCGGGAGCTGCGGGAATTCCCTCACCTGTTGCCTCGCAAAAGCCCTCAGTTGCATATACCTGAATGCATTCCCTTGGGGCAACCCATATTTCTCGGTCAGCGCTCCCAGACTCGCGAACTTCCCATCCACAAACAGGTCTTTCAGTTGCGTTATTCCTGCTCTTTGCCACATTCCATATCCCCCATCCATTCCCACCGGGGCAAACCTATGGTTGTTTCTTATCGGGGACCCCCCCAAGGCTCCAGTCTTTCCCCTATGCCGTCTCCACTGTCCCCAAATCTTCAGTGTAGCCACCACCACCGGGCTTGTGGTGTAGTTCCTCGGTGAGAACGGCAATGGGGCTGTCACCATAGCCTGTAGGCTAGTCCCCCTACAGGACGCCCTCTCTAATCTCTTCCACGCCGCTCCCTCCTCCTCTCCCATCCACTTACTCACCATTGAAATATTAGCGGCCCAATAATACTCACTTAGGCTCGGTAGTGCCAGCCCCCCCCCTATCCCTACTACGCTGTAAGAATCCCTTCCTCACTCTCGGGGTCTTCCCGGCCCACACAAAACCCATGATGCGCTTTTCAATCGTTTTTAAAAAAGCCTTCGTGATCACCACCGGGAGGCACTGAAACACAAAGAGGAATCTCGGGAGGACCACCATCTTAACCGCATGCACCCTCCCTGCCATTGACAGGGATACCATATCCCATCTCTTGAAATCCTCCTCCATTTGTTCCACCAACCGCGTTAAATTTAACCTATGCAATGTGCCCCAATTCTTGGCTATCTGGATCCCCAGGTAACGAAAGTCCCTTGTTACCTTCCTCAATGGTAGGTCCTCTATTTCTCTACTCTGCTCCCCTGGATGCACCACAAACAACTCACTTTTCCCCATGTTCAATTTATACCCTGAAAAATCCCCAAACTCCCCAAGTATCCGCATTATTTCTGGCATCCCCTCCACCGGGTCTGCCACGTATAGTAGCAAATCGTCCGCATACAAAGATACCCGTTGTTCTTCTCCTCCTCTAAGTACTCCCCTCCACTTCTTGGAACCCCTCAACGCTATCGCCAAGGGCTCAATCGCCAGTGCAAACAATAATGGGGACAGAGGGCATCCCTGCCTTGTCCCTCTATGGAGCCGAAAATATGCAGATCCCCGTCCATTCGTGACCACGCTCGCCATCGGGGCCCTATACAACAGCTGCACCCATCTAACATACCCCTCTCCAAAACCAAATCTCCTCAACACCTCCCACAAATAATCCCACTCCACTCTATCAAATGCTTTCTCGGCATCCATCGCCACTACTATCTCCGTTTCCCCCTCTGGTGGGGCCATCATCATTACCCCTAACAGCCTCCGTATATTCGTGTTCAGCTGTCTCCCCTTCACAAACCCAGTTTGGTCCTCGTGGACCACCCCCGGGACACATTCCTCTATTCTCATTGCCATTACCTTGGCCAGGATCTTGGCATCTACATTTAGGAGGGAAATAGGTCTATAGGACCCGCATTGTAGCGGGTCCTTTTCCTTCTTTAAGAGAAGCGATATCGTTGCTTCAGACATAGTCGGGGGCAGTTGTCCCCTTTCCTTTGCCTCATTAAAGGTCCTCGTCAATACTGGGGCGAGCAAGTCCACATATTTTCTATAAAATTTGACTGGGAATCCATCCGGTCCCTTTCCCGCCTGCATGCTCCTAATTCCTTTCACCACTTCTTCTACCTCGATCTGTGCTCCCAGTCCCACCCTTTCCTGCTCTTCCACCTTGGGAAATTCCAGCCGATCCAAGAAGCCCATCATTCTCTCCCTCCCATCCGGGGTTTGAGCTTCATATAATTTTTTATAAAATGTCTTGAACACTCCATTCACTCTCTCCGCTGCCCGCTCCATCTCTCCTTCCTCATCCCTCACTCCCCCTATTTTCCTCGCTGCTCCCCTTTTCCTCAATTGGTGTGCCAGCAACCTGCTCGCCTTCTCCCCATATTCGTACTGTACACCCTGTGCCTTCCTCCATTGTGCCTCTGCAGTGCCCGTAGTCAGCAAGTCAAATTCTACATGTAGCCTTTGCCTTTCCCTGTACAGTCCCTCCTCCGGTGCTTCCGCATATTGTCTGTCCACCCTCAAAAGTTCCTTACTCTCCTGCTTCCCTTTATGTGCCCTTATTGATATCAGCTCCCCTCTAACCACCGCCTTCAACGCCTCCCAGACCACTCCCACCTGGACCTCCCCATTATCATTGAGTTCCAAGTACTTTTCAATGCACCCCCTCACCCTTAGACACACACCCTCATCTGCCATTAGTCCCATGTCCATTCTCCAGGGTGGGCGCCCTCCTGTTTCCTCCCCTATCTCCAAGTCTACCCAGTGTGGAGCGTGATCCGAAATGGCTATAGCCGTATACTCCGTTCCCCTCACCTTTGGGATCAACGCCCTTCCCAGCACAAAAAAGTCTATTCGCGAGTAGACTTTATGGACATAGGAGAAAAACGAGAACTCCTTACTCCTAGGTCTGCTAAATCTCCACGGGTCTACACCTCCCATCTGCTCCATAAAATCTTTAAGCACCTTGGCTGCTGCCGGCCTCCTTCCAGTCCTGGACTTCGACCTATCCAGCCCTGGTTCCAACACCGTATTAAAATCTCCCCCCATTATCAGCTTTCCCATCTCTAGGTCTGGAATGCGTCCTAGCATCCGCCTCATAAAATTGGCATCATCCCAGTTCGGGGCATATACGTTTACCAAAACCACCGTCTCCCCCTGTAGTTTGCCACTCACCATCACGCATCTGCCCCCGTTATACGCCACTATAGTCTTTGCCTCGAACATTACCCGCTTCCCCACTAATATAGCCACCCCCCTGTTTTCGCATCTAGCCCCGAATGGAACACCTGCCCCACCCATCCTTTGCGTAGCCTAACCTGGTCTATCAGTTTCAGGTGCGTTTCCTGTAACATAACCACATCTGCCTTAAGTTTCTTAAGGTGTGCGAGTACCCGTGCCCTCTTTATCGGCCCGTTCAGCCCTCTCACGTTCCACGTGATCAGCCGGGTTGGGGGGCTTCCTACCCCCCCCCCTTGTCGATTAGCCATCCCCTTTTTCCAGCTCCTCACCCGGTTCCCACGCAGCTGTATCTCCCCCAGGCGGTGACCCCCCGCCCATCCCCTCCCATACCAGCTCCCCCCTCTCCTCAGCAGCAGCAACCCAGTAATTCCCCCCTCCCACTCCCCCCGCTAGATCCCCCGCTAGCGTAATTACTCCCCCCATGTTGCTCCCAGAAGTCAGCAAACTCTGGCCGACCTCGGCTTCCCCCCGTGACCTCGGCTCGCACCGTGCGACGCCCCCTCCTTCCTGCTTCTCTATTCCCGCCATGATTATCATAGCGCGGGAACCAAGCCCGCGCTTCTCCCTTGGCCCCGCCCCCAATGGCCAACGCCCCATCTCCTCCACCTCCCCTCCTCCCCCATCACCACCTGTGGAAGAGAGAAAAGTTACCACATCGCAGGATTAGTACATAAAACTCCTCTTTCCCCCCTTTTTAACCCTCCTCTTCGCCCCCCACTTTCGCCCCACCACTTTGTTCAAACGTTCTTTTTAATAACCCGCTCATTCCAGTTTTTCTTCCACAATAAAAGTCCACGCTTCATCCGCCGTCTCAAAGTAGTGGTGCCTCCCTCGATATGTGACCCACAGTCTTGCCGGTTGCAGCATTCCAAATTTTATCTTCTTTTTATGAAGCACCGCCTTGGCCCGATTAAAGCTCATCCTCCTTCTCGCCACCTCCGCACTCCAGTCTTGATAAACGCGGATCACCGCGTTCTCCCATTTACTGCTCCGAGTTTTCTTTGCCCATCTAAGGACCATTTCTCTATCCTTAAAACGGAGGAATCTCACCACTATGGCTCTGGGAATTTCTCCGCCTCTCGGTCCTCGCGCCATCACTCGGTATGCTCCCTCCACCTCCAATGGACCCGCCGGGGCCTCCACTCCCATTAACGAGTGCAGCATCGTGCTCACATATGCCCCGACGTCCGCTCCCTCCGGACCTTCAGGTAGACCAAGAATCCTCAAGTTGTTCCTCCTTGCGTTGTTCTCCAGTGCCTCCAACCTTTCCACACATCGTTTCTGATGTGCCTCATGCATCTCCGTCTTCACCACCAGGCCCTGTATGTCGTCCTCATTCTCGGCTGCCTTTGCCTTCACGACCCGAAGCTCCCGCTCCTGGGTCTTTTGTTCCTCCTTTAGCCCTTCGATCGCGTGTAGTATCGGGGCCAACAGCTCTTTCTTCATTTCCTTTTTGAGCTCTTCCACACAGCATTTCAAGAACTCTTGTTGTTCAGGGCCCCATGTTAAACTGCCACCTTCCGACGCCATCTTGGTTTTTGCTTGCCTTCCTTGCCGCTGTTCTAAAGGATCCACTGCAATCCGGCCACTTTCTCCTCCTTTTTTCATCCGTATCCAGGGGGGATTCCCTTCTGGTTTACCGCACAGTGTTTTTAGCCGTCAAAATTGCCGTTGGGGCTCCTATCAAGAGCCCAAAAGTCCGTTTCACCGGGAGCTGCCGAAACGTGCGACTCAGCTGGTCATCGCCGCACCCGGAAGTCTCTGTCCTCTTCTTATTAACCAACATTCACACGTTATCCATCACCACTCTATCCTCGCAAGCAGGATAATAAGCTCCATCATTACATTCAAACTTCATTTGGAAACAAGTGACAAAAGCAATGGCCCAGATTTCATAACCAATGGCGAAGTGACAGCACTTGCAGCACCGCAAGCTGCCTACAAAGATTGAATGATTTTTGTGTCATGGATTTGACCTAATTTGGCACTAGCTTGAAACTGGCGCCAAGTCCGGGAGACCTCCATCAAGTGATATTATCAAATAGAGTGAGCAACCAATCACATTGAAGAATTCTGAAAGTAAACTGGGAAGTAAAATGTACAGATTATCCTTTGTTTTTTAATGAATTTTACAGAGAGCAAAATAAAGATGGTTATTATGTTAAACAGGATTTGTTATCAAAATGGAGAAAGTTGAAATTGCACCAGGATAAAATTAGTTCTTCAGAGTCAAAGAGGTTATTCAGCAGGCGCCTTTACTTCGTACTCCATTAAAAACCCAGTTACACCTCATTAACATGATGGAACCTTGTCAGGATACCTTAACAGCAATATTAAAGGGCAAGTTCTCAACAGTTCAGTTCAGTAAAGATTTCCATCTGAAGAGACTTCATCGTTCACCCTGTGGAGAAGCAGTGAAGCAGTATATTATAATAATATAATGTAATAATCTTTATTGTCACAAGTAGGCTTACATTGCAATGAAGTTGCTGTGAAAAGTAAAAGTTACTGAGTTAAATTTCCACATTTAACTTCACACATGTGAGCACCTAAAGTTTCGAAGGATAATGACGGCAAATGCTGGAAGGTTCATTGACAAACTCTGGGCCAATATGTTGTCTCAGGCTCAGTTTGGCTCATGGCTCATGGTATTTGTGGTGTACAGCAGATTGAAAAAAGTCGCTGCAAAATTTGACAGTGCTCGATATGGTGCTACACAAACAAGAACAAATAAATGACAGAGGGTTTGGTCCCAATGCCATGCAGATTGTGAAGTCAGTCATAATCGAATGGTGATTTTGCACAATCTGCTATTTTGGCCCTTTAAACATAGCTTAACATAAGACCATAAGACTATAAGACATAGGAGCGGAAGTAAGGCCATTCGGCCCATCGAGTCCACTCCGCCTTTCAATCATGGCTGATTTCAACTCCATTTACCCGCTCTCTCTCCAGAGCCCTTAATTCCTCGAGAAATCAAGAATTTATCAACTTCTGTCTTAAAGACACTCAACGTCCCGGCCTCCACCGCCCTCTGTGGCAATGAATTCCACAGACCCACCACTCTCTGGCTGAAGAAATTTCTCCTCATCTCTGTTCTAAAGTGACTCCCTTTTATTCTAAGGCTGTGCCCCCGGGTCCTAGTCTCCCCTGCTAATGGAAACAACTTCCCTACATCCACCCTATCTAAGCCATTCATTATCTTGTAAGTTTCTATTAGATCTCCCCTCAACCTCCTAAACTCCAATGAATATAATCCCAGGATCCTCAGACGTTCATCGTATGTTAGGCCTACCATTCCTGGGATCATCCGTGTGAATCTCCGCTGGACCCGCTCCAGTGCCAGTATGTCCTTCCTGAGGTGTGGGGCCCAAAATTGCTCACAGTATTCTAAATGGGGCCTAACTAATGCTTTATAAAGCTTCAGAAGTACATCCCTGCTTTTATATTCCAAGCCTCTTGAGATGAATGACAACATTGCATTTGCTTTCTTAATTACGGACTCAACCTGCAAGTTTACCTTTAGAAAATCCTGGACTAGGACTCCCAAGTCCCTTTGCACGTCAGCATTATGAATTTTGTCACCGTTTAGAAAATAGTCCATGCCTCTATTCTTTTTTCCAAAGTGCAAGACCTCGCACTTGCCCACGTTGAATTTCATCAGCCATTTCTTGGACCACTCTCCTAAACTGTCTAAATCTTTCTGCAGCCTCCCCACCTCCTCCATACTACCTGCCCCTCCACCTATCTTTGTATCATCGGCAAACTTAGCCAGAATGCCCCCAGTCCCGTCATCGAGATCGTTAATATATAAAGAGAACAGCTGTGGCCCCAACACTGAACCCTGCGGGACACCACTCGTCACCGGTTGCCATTCCGAAAAAGAACCTTTTATCCCAACTCTCTGCCTTCTGCCTGACAGCCAATCGTCAATCCATGTTAGTACCTTGCCTCGAATACCATGGGCCCTTATTTTACTCAGCAGTCTCCCGTGAGGCACCTTATCAAAGGCCTTTTGGAAGTCAAGATAGATAATATCCATTGGCTCTCCTTGGTCTAACCTATTTGTTATCTCTTCAAAGAACTCGAACAGGTTTGTCAGGCACGACCTCCCCTTACTAAATCCATGCTGACTTGTCCTAACCTGACCCTGCACTTCCAAGAATTTAGAAATCTCATCCTTAACAATGGATTCTAGAATCTTGCCAACAACCGAGGTTAGGCTAATTGGCCTATAATTTTCCATCTTTTTCCTTGTTTCCTTCTTGAACAGGGGGGTTACAACAGCGATTTTCCAATCCTCTGGGACTTTCCCGGACTCCAGTGACTTTTGAAAGATCATAACTAACGCCTCCACTATTTCTTCAGCTATCTCCTTTAGAACTCTAGGATGTAGTCCATCTGGGCCCGGAGATTTATCAATTTTTAGACCTCTTAGTTTGTCTAGCACTTTCTCCTTTGTGATGGCTACCATATTCAACTTTGCCCCCTGACTCTCCGGAATTGGTGGGATATTACTCATGTCTTCTACTGTGAAGACTGACGCAAAGTACTTATTTAGTTCCTCAGCTATTTCCTTGTCTCCCATCACAAAATTACCAGTGTCATTTTGGAGCGGCCCAATGTCAACTTTTGCCTCCCGTTTGTTTTTAATGTGTTTAAAGAAACTTTTACTATCATTCCTAATGTTACTGGCTAGCCTACCTTCATATTTGATCCTCTCTTTCCTTATTTCTCTCTTTGTTATCCTCTGTTTGTTTTTGTACTCACATGTTTTGTTCATGTGTTCAGTTCCACAAGGGACACCACCCAACCCAAACCCCCTCAAAGCATCACCATCTAAATTTCAAATGAGGTGCTTTAGACTTTCTTTTTGTGGCTGCAGAGTTAGTAGAATTACTCTGCACTGTGCTGATAGAGACGTTGTTTCAGTCAGAAGGAGCTGGACCTATGAAAGGATTGTTGTGAATTTTATAAAAATTCACCACTTGCCCCCTGTCATCGGGGTTGTGGCAGCAGCTTCTCCTGGGCTGCAGCATTACAGGAGGCAGCAGAGAGGAGGAACTGTTCGCAGAGGAAGGACAAGGATGACTGCCACCAGGAGACCTTACCCATCTTTAAGAAAAGAGAATTTTTCTTACCTCCACCTCAGCCAGGTGCAGCAACTCCAGCTGCTGCACTTTACCAAGAAGGTGGTCATAGAACTGTACAGCTTCCTCTAAGCAGACCTGAGAGCAGGATAAAGATAGCACTGTCAGTAGCCAGAAAGGACACTTGTCGCCCTCAATCTTTATACCCACGGTTCCTTCCAGGCAAGAGCCAGGAACCTCACCATCATATATTGGTTCACCATGCATTCCTGCATCAGGAAAGTCACCAAATTGCGATAGATGGCATGTAATTGCCTTCTCTAGAAGAGAGAGTGGGAGAATAGGGCACGTGCCTTTGTCAGGATAGTGGGCTCCCTAAAGTTCCAGAGAGCCATCGATTTCTCACAAAAGCTTCAGTGGATACTACAATTCAGTGTGGAATCGAAAACGGTTCCCTGACCAAGCAGTTTGTGCAACCACACCTAGACAATCACATTGATGAATTTTCGCCAGCCTGGTAGCAAGCATTGATGCTTTATCCTGCACCAGTCAGCCGTTTGCACCATGTCGAACCAGAAGGTAGCTGTTCAGTGGCATGGGTTACTCGTTGTAGAGAAGGCTGAGCCATTGCACCACGGACCAGCACTTCTCCAGTGAGAACCATGCTGCAACTAAGAGTGTGTAGAGTAGACCATCAGCATCCTGTGTTACCTGGACAGCTCTGTGATCATAGAATCATAGAATTTTCAGTGCAGAAGGAGGCCATTCGGCCCATTGAGTCTGCACAGGCCCTTGAAAAGAGCACCCCACCCAAACCCACACCTCCACCCCATCCCCACACCTCCACTCTATCCCCGTAACACCACCTAACCTTTTTTGGACACTAAGGGCAATTTAGCATGGCCAATCAACCTAACCTGCACATCTTTAGACTGTGGGAGGAAACCGGAGCTCCCGGGGGAAACCCATGCAGACACGGGGAGAACGTGCAGACTCCGCGCAGTCACTCAAGCTGGGAATCGAACCTGGAACCCTGGAGCTGTGAAGCAACTGTGCTACCGTGGTTGCACTGCTGCATCCCCCACAACCTGGAGGTATTGAGGGCACAGTTCTTGTAACCAGGCTTCCAGTAACTAGCTCAACAGGAAGAAAGGATGAGACATTCTGACAGGCTGTACCAGAGCAACTTAACCAGATGCTGGTATCCCAGTTATAATCCCTAGGTCACTGCTGCATGCATCACCACCTCCTCATCTCTCTGTTAGTGGCCTCTTGGCCAAAATCCAAGAAAAAACACCGCAAAGCAACCATTCCATCCCTACTTTATCCAATACCTTCCAGAACTGAACTACTCACACTCGTATATTCCCTCAGAGCTAGTCCCACACCGTGCAGTGCCAATGACTGCAGCATGGCTGGGGGGAAACCTTTTCCTGTGAGTACATTCACAATACCTTCTTAAAAATATTTGTTTCAAGTTCAATGGGGATTTTCACAGTGCCTTCATTGCAGTGTTAATAAAAGCCTACTTGTGACAATAATAAAGATTCTTATTATTAAGTTATGTTCAGTCCAATCATATTGTACAAGTCCCAGTATTTCTGTTACTGTTCTATCACATATACTCCCATCTCATGTTCACATCAATGACATAAGGTCTCTTCTACATCCATCCAGATTGTTTAAGTTCTGGAGCCAATATTTGGTTTTTTTCCTAATTCGTGTTCTCCCCTTCTGAGCTTTTATTTCAGCAAGTGTGCAGGGCAACACTGTTTATTCACTTCTGCATATGATCACTCCCAATCCCACTTCACCAATGTAGTGGGGAAAATTGTACAGATATTCCACTATAGTGCACTTCACTCTCACGCGCATGAGAGACCATACGAAGACTGTTGGAGTTAAGAACAAGGGGCTGAATTCTCCGTCTTCGGGATGCTCCGTTTTGCCGGCAGCCCGGGGGTTTCCCGACGGCATGGGGCTGCCCCACAATGGGAAACCCCATTGACCAGCCAGCGTAACAGAGCATCCCGCCAGCGGGGTGAAACAGAAATGTGGCACGGCGGGGCGGAGAATCCAGCCCAAGGCCTTTATTCCAGTTATAAGTGGGCTGGTGACGTAAGTAGCTCGCACACCAGCCAGCCCTGCTTCCTGCCCTGTACAGACAGTTATACTTCACATTAAGTTACAGAAATTTGCATATTGTTTCTAGTTATCTGTGTCAAATCATGACTACTGATTAGATTTACATCATGCATACTATATGATAATAATTAAGCAATCACATCAAAGGTCTGCTTAATTATACAATCCAAACAGTACAAAAGTGGTACTGTTTATTTAAACAATCCAAACAGTACAAAAGTAGTATATTTCCTTGCAATTATTGATATCAGTGGTCCAACATCTGGTGTGTGGCTATCAGTCACCCCTTCCTGTTGTTTTCTGGAGCCAGAACAAATGGTAGGTTGTCCCACATTTTTATACAGACCTTGAGAGTTAGCACCTGACTAGTTCCTGCCTGAGAGCTGGCCCCACTGACAGATTGTGTCCTTGTGGTGTCTTTTTATAAATTGGCATCTTGTCTCTCACAGTCAGAACTGAAAATTTTAATTTCTCCAGTAAATAATGAAACTAATTTTTTTAAACTGAATGCAGTGTAATGTCTAATATCTAACAATGCCCTCTTCAACCATTATAGTGCATCGTTCTTGTTGGGCAGTGGTAAATAAAATTAAAGCGTAAGTCAACCTCTTTCTAAATGGATGGTGGAATAAAGTTGAGGGTCTGATTGGCCTCCTCCTGTGACTATTCCTGTAGATGGGCAGGCGTTTCCTGCCTGATGCTCCTGGATGTAGTGCTCTGCTGGAGAGTGTAACCCTGTTTTGCAGCAAGATGAGTTTGAACATCATTCTGAGGCCTGTATTGAGACATGCAAGAACAATGCTTGGCATAAAGAGCTGCTGGACAATCATCAGCAGTGAGTTCTCACTGTCACAATGTACATGGCGAGGAGATATATTGAGCAGTAGCTTGTTTTATACCCTGTCCAACTTCTCTTTGTGACTAAAGCACATTGCCAAGTTACTGTCACCCATTCAGCACTCACGCCCAAAGATTGATTTCAATCCCTTCTTTTTGTTTTCTGTTCAAAATTGTTCAAGATGCAATATCTCTGAGATGAGTTTGGCTGTGCTAGTTTGTACTTGGGTTTATTATGCAGCGCTAATAGTCTGTATGCTGACACATTCTGAAAAAAATAAAGGATTAACGGCTGGACAGGATTTAAATGAGCAGTTTATGGTCATCTGTAAACTGAAAATTATTTGAAACAGAGCTGATTAATTTGCTATTTAAGTTTACAGTGATGCTACAGGACTTATTTCAATGAAAATAACCTTTGTTCTGCTACATTTTGTAATTGTATAAGTTTTTTAAAAAAGGGGCCAGGATGATTTCATTTCTCTCAAGGTGGATGCCAAAAACCAATTCAGGCAATTATAATTCATCCAGAAAGCCTCACCCCAGCACAGTCTTAGCTGCAGTTACAGCATCAAACTGTCTCAAACAAAACCTGCAGATGCTGGAAACCTGAAGTTAAAACAGAAAATGCCTCAAATACTTAGCAGGACTGGCAACATTTGCGACGTAGAAACAGATTTCACTTCCATAGATTCCGCAAGATCTGCTGATTATTTCCAGCATTTACTATTACAACTGTCTCTGAGTCCATGTCTTCACTTCCAGACCTAAATTATATTCTGCATATTAGTAACTATTTACTGAGTCATTACAGCACAAAAGGAGATCACTCAGCCTATCAAGTCCATGCTGGCTCTCATAGAACATTGTTTACAGTGCAGAAGGAGGCCGTTCGGCCCATCGGGTCTGCACTGGCCCTTGGAAAGAGCACCCTATCTAAGCCCATGCCTCCAACCCAGTAACCCATCCCAGTAACCCCACCCAACCTTTTGGAAACTAAGGGCAATTCAGCATGACCAATCCACCTAACCTGCACATCTTTGGACTGTGGAAGGAAACCGAAGCACCCGGAGGAAACTCACGCAGACACGGGGAGAATGTGCAGACTCCGCACAGACGGTCACCTGCAGCCGGAATTGAACCCGGGTCCCTGGAGCTGTGAGGCAGCAGTGCTAACCACTGTGCCGCCCCCCACTGTGCCACCATGTCGCCCCTCCCCTTAAAGCAATCCAGGCAGTCAAATTAATGAATATTAATAAATGGGATTAATAAGTGTCCATTATCATCCGTCTCAGCACAATTCATTGAGTCTGCATGTTGGTTATTTACCTTTCCCTATTAAATGTTATCCCTTACTGTTGCTACATATTTTACTCAGATCGTTGTGTGAGGCTCTGACGCCCCTCTCAGAATCAGCTGCTCCTGTCATTTGTTTGATATTTTCTGCAGATTGTTCTCTGCTTCGGAATGCAAGTTGTTTACCTCTATAACTTTAAAAGGGTGTGCCAAGGTTGATGCTAACCTTGTCTATTTGAATAGAAAGTGCCTTGCCCAGCACTAACCAATTTAAGGTTATGCTCAAATTGGTATTAATCTGTTCACTTCAGTGTTGGAATGGGTCCCAAGTATTCATTAGTCTGTTGTAACTCAATTGAACCATTTTGAGAATATCCGACAAATAAATGTCATGATATCCAGATCAGCATATCATGGTGCAATCACACACACACTGATGGACAGGCATTTGGACCAACCAGCCACACACAACATCGCAGCCAATCACTAGTAAGAGCACACACACTATAAAAGGGGGAACACGAGAGTTCCCGCTCATTCTGGTAGGAGACAGCTCGGGACACAGAGCGTGCAGCGTGACACTCAGACATAGACCATGTGCTGAGTGCCTCACCAACATTAGTGATAGGGCTAGGTCCATAGGTTAGCTGGTAGCGAACATACCCAAGTCTATAGTTAGTTGCATCTGTTAGTTAACATAATAAAATCAAGTTGTACCATCTACAGCCGTGTTGGCTCATTTGTGTATCAGGACACCCAATATGACAATAAACAGGACAGTGAAATAGTTTCTGAACATCAAGATAACTCAGTAATCTATTTATATATGTATTTACATATATATTTAGCATTAACATTTACTGCAAAGGGTTAACGTGAATGCTTATTGGAAACATTATTTTTTTAAAACAGACATGTACCGATTATGAACAGTAAGACACAAGGTATATCTCATGAGTAATTGACCCTAATAACTCACTCATTCTTCATGATCAGCTTCGCCCACATGTTACTAAGTTTATTTGTAGGTTTCAGATAAAAGTGGATGGAATTGTGCCAAATGATCCACAAGGTAGTGTGAAAACTTGGAATCCTGTAGAATTAGACTTTTTAGTCACCATAAATGGATGACCCTCAGCGTTGCTGAACAGCCTTATGTGTATTTTATAATATGACGCATTGAGTAAGAAAGTGAAATTCTAATGGCCAATGAATAATAAATGAGATTGATATGGAAATCTGGAGCTGCTGGTTTCAATAATAAAATGCTTTCTATTGTTGAAAGGAGAGGCATGGTATCAAAGTTTTTCTTCTTGCACTCATCAGGATAGATGCAAGAATACCAAATTTCAAAACTTTGGCATTTGAGCATTTGTCCTGATGAGTGCAAGAGGAAAATGTTCAACAGTACATTTGGGGGGCAATACTCAAGAAATGCTTTCTGTTGGAATTTATAATCAAGTTATTATAATTGTGTTTTAGCCTTGTTAAAGGTTAATACAAGCAATGTGTGGTGTCACTAAACTGAATGTTATCATATGCTGCCATCATTCAGGAGAGGACCTTATACCTCCTACATTTTGTTTCTCTTTTTGAACAGCCAACTGAAGCAGCGCTGGAACCACAGCAGATTCAGGCCTTTGACCAGCTGCGACGCCTCTACAGAGGACCATCTCGGGTATGACCTTAACTCTTCTGCTGCTAATTACACTTCCTTAAAACAATTAATTCTGTAGAAAACAGTACTGTTTCTTACTTAGTTAAAAAACAGAGAGACTGTACTGCGATATTATGGGTCGGATTCTATGCTGTTAGTTAGCATCTGGAGAGGCAGTGGAACCACACAATATCTGTCTGCCTCTTGCTTTGTACATACCTGCATCCTAGGCTGTGCATTGTCCCTCACATATCTGATTTTTAAAGGCAATTCTGATGAGGAGGTTTTTGTTATTTTAAAGTATGTTTTTGAGCATTTTAAGTTGAGTGGCATGTGCTGAGGAATTCTCCATTTGCCAATCCAAGCATCCAGTCTTGGCATGGAGTATCCTAGGTTAGATACAGTGAAGAGTGAGATGCACAGTAAAACAATCTCTGGCCTACTCACAGTAATGTGCTCCAACCCCAATCTCAGATGAGAATCTCTTACTGCACCAGTGCAGCATTTATTTTCCAAACATCCACCGCCCTGCTTGTCTGAGGGACATTGCCATGTTATGTTGACTAGAAACAGATTCTCTGGACGCGATCAATCAGCCATGTTGCACTAGAACGGGAGCGTGACGCGACCAGCAGATGGTGGGAAAAGCCTCCCGGGGGCTTCCCAGCAGCCAGCACGCCTCATGAGATCTACCCAGGTCACGATCAGGATCCTGCACACAATGGGTATGAACAAGCCTCGCGTGCCTTAGTAGGTTCTAACCCTACTTAGGCGTACTCGCTCGGGATCTACCAGGCTCCTGACATCTAATGGCCTCCTCAGGGATTCCTCAGCCGGACATCGTTCAGTACTGTTTCACACAAACGTGGATCAGGCGGAACGGCACGCGGGGGGAGGGGGGGGGGTCTCCCAGGCCATCAAAGGCCTCTGGGTGGTCAGGGACAGGAAAGGGTGGCCCGCTGGCCCTTCCCCGGAGCATGGACACCTTGGCACTGCCACCCCGGCACTGCTAACGTGCTTGGGTGGCACTTCAAAATCTGCAGGAGCACTGTCGGGGTGGCACTACCAAGGGCCAGGGCCTGGGGGAGACTGGCACATGAAAGGAGGATGGAAGGGGGTATGAAGGGTAAGGGTCGGGATTACAGGGCGGGTATGAAGGGGCCTTTGGAAGTTGGGGGGGGGGTGGAGATTGGGGTTTCTGGAAGGGGTGGGCCCAAAAGGGGGCATGTGAAGGCCTGAAAAGGGGGAGCCCTCAGCAACCCCATAGCTGGGGGGGGGGGAGGGGGAGGGGGGGATAATGCCCATTTGTGGGCGGGATGGCATTGCCCATAGGTGGATATTATTGGGGACCCACAAGCCGTTTTAGTGATCAGGGCACCCTTTCAACATGGCGGCCCAGTCTCTGAGGAGCTGGTCTGGCCACCTCCCACCCCGGCCCAAAAAAGTGACTAAGTGTGGTTACATAGCAGTGGGGAACTCCCAGCAAAACGCGCAAATTACACTTAGAAATCCCATTTTTCAGATAAAATCTATACTTTAAAACTTTTTACATCATGATTAACAATCACTGTGCAATATAAAATATATTGGGGGGCCATGTCAATGAAAGTAGGGAAGAGGGAGGGTTGAAGGGTGGGGGTGTGCAGGGCAGGTAAGTAGAGGCCTCCGGGAGGTTGCAGGGGGTGACATGTGGAGGTTCTGGAAGGAAGGGGGTGCTGTAATGGAGCTTGTGGGGCCTGAAGAGGGGAGGCTCTCAGGGAAATGTCCTCACTTGGGGGTTTGGGCTAATGCCCATGTATAGTGTCAGGCTGGCAATGCCTGGATGCCAGAGGTAGATCCAGGGGGCTATCCTGCCCTATCCCATCCATCCAGGGTTCACCAAAGGCATTGGAGACTCCCCCAGGTGCCATGTTTGTGTGGTCTGTACTAAACAGCACTTGATCGAGGCCTGCTCAGCCAGCGCCTTCTCCGCCTTCTGGATCGCCCGATCTTGGGCGTCCAATCTAAGCTCCAGACGCTCAATCGACTCTTATCGGGTCCAAGCTGTCCCTTTTCTGCTTAGCAAAGCCTTCCTGAATAACTTGCATCAGCTGCTCGTTGACCGCTGGGTCGACAAACCAGAGATCCGGTCCTCCGCCATGCTGTCTCCCGCTGCAGCTTCAGCCCAAGCCTTCTCTGTCTTTCTGTTTCTGCCTTTACGAGCACTTCTAATCCTTCATTCCATGTACCGATGTGGGAATTCAGTACACAATTGCCTCTGTCTTCGGTTTTACAGTTCAAGTCCGGTAGAAAATCGGGGGAAAAGGTCCAAAAGTCTGGCCCAAGTGGGAGCCACCAAATGTGCGACTTAATGTTATTCTTTCATAGCCGCCACCGGAAGTTATCGTCAGTTATTGATAATGTTGTATGATTTTTCTTCTGCTTTTGTTTGTTTATAAGAAAATTCCTTAAAACGAAGCACATGAGGGGGGCCCTCGAGAAATGTATTCAGTGGAGATTAAGTAAACCTTCAATCTACATGCCAGGGTACTCCGTGAAAGAGGTTTTAAGATGAAACTGGTGAAGGAAAATTACATTGATCGAGACACCAGCAGCATGTAAAGAGGAGGCCACGAAATGCAGGAATACTGACATTTTACCTGCTTCACCTTAACTGCAATGCTGACACATATTCAGTTTTCAACCATATGGAATTGGATTTAGTATTGTGCAAAACAGGCACTAGCCTCCGCGCGGGTGACCACCTTGTCCTCAGCCACAGCAGTCACCTCCAGTGCCCGCTCCTCGATGGAGGTGAGAATTCTCAGTCCGGCACCCCTCCGCCAGTCTGGGGCCTCTCCTGCCGATTATGGAAGAGCTTTTCCTGAGGAGACACAGAGAGGACATCGTTAGCCTCACTTGTGATTCACAGTTGTGGGAGGGGGGGGTTTGAAGGGAGGGTTGGAGTGGAGGGAAGGTTAAAGGAGTGGGTGGAAGGAGTGCTGAAGGAGGAGTGGGTGGAGGGAGTGCTGAAGGAGGAGGGGGATGGAGGGAAGGCTGGGGCTCGCCTGGGGAGATGCTCGCTTTGGGATGTTGGGGGGGTGGAATGTTAGTGTCTACTCACTCGTGCTGCCCGGTGTAGGTCGTTGACCTTCTTCCGATATTGGAGACCAGCACACCTGGTCACACTGCCCGAGCTGGCTGCTGCTGCCACCTGGTCCCAGACAACATTGGCTGCATTGTGGCTCACCCTCCGGGACCCTCTGGGGAACAGGACATCCCTCCTGGCCTCTAATGCGTCCAGGAACCTCCCCAGGTCAGCATCCCCGAATTTTGGGGCCAGTCTCCTCGCTGCCATTGTTGCTTGCTGGCTGGGGTTAGCTGAGCAAGTGCAGCGTGCTGCTCGACGTTGTTAGCAGGAGACTGGCGAGCGCAGTCCCAACGAATCAGCTGGCGAGTCGGCATTCGGAGTGGGAAGCCCGTAAGGCCTCGTTAAGCGGACCAGTTAACGTCGCATTGCCTTGCTGGCTGAGCGCCGGGAAACACACGGCAATTCCCGCTCCCTACAGCGCTTGGAAATTTTTTCAGAAGTTCCTACCCAATAAAATGTTCCTTGTGCTTTAAAGTTACAAACCTGGTGACTGTAATTTCTTGGGTCGGGGGATGTTGGTAAGGGAAAAACAAGATGCAAAGCGGGATGAAAAGGGGGATAGAAAAGTAAGTCAGTGGAAGAAATAAAATAAATTGATAGAAATAAATTGTGGTGAAGGCGGAGGAGAGTGTTCACAGTCTGAGGTTGTTGAAGTCTATGTTACGTCCGGAAGGTCTAATCGGAAGTTGAAGTACTGTTCCTCCAGTTTGCATTGGGCTTCACTGAAACATTGCAGCAGGCCAAGGACGGACATGTGGATAGGAGAGCAGGAAGGTGAGTTGAAATGGCAAGCTACAGGAAGACCTGGGTCCTGCTTGCAGACGGATCGGAGATGTTCTGCAAAACGGTCCCCCAGTCTGTGTTTAGCCCCTCTAATATCGAGTAGACCGCACTGGGAGCAGCGAATGCAATAGACCAGATTGAAGGAGGTGCATGTGAAGTGCTGCTTCACCTGAAAAGAGTGTTTAGGCCCGAGGATGGTGAGCAGGGAGGAGGTAAAGGGGGAGGTATGGCACCTTCTGCGATTGTATGGGAAGGTGCCGTGGGAAGAGGGTGAGGTGTTGGGGCTGATGGAAGAGTGGAGCAGGGTATTCCCGAGGGTACGGTCCCTGTAAAATTCAGACGGGGCAATGAGGGTAAGATGTGTTTGGTGGTAGCATCACACTGGAGTTGATGGAAGGAGATGATTCTTTGAATGTGGAGGCTGGGTGGGGTGAAAATTGAGAACAAGGGGGACCCTATCCTGGTTCTGGGAGGGAGGGGAAGGAGTGAGGGCAGAGATGCGGGACATGGGTCGGACATGGTTGAGAGCCCTGTCAACCACAGTGGGTGGGAAACCAAGATTAAGGAACAGGGAAGACCTGTCAGCAGCACCGTTTTGGAAAGTGGCATCATCAGACCGGCAAAAGTCCCCAAGTCTCCATAGCCTCTTGCTTGGAGGAAGTGAAACAAGTTAAAGGAGAAATTGTTCAGTGAGAGGGCAAGTTCAGCCAGAGAGTGGTGGTGGATAGGAATTATTCAGGCCTCTGTTTGAGGAAGAAGCAGAGAGCCCACAGACCATCCTGGTGGGGAATGGAGGTGTAGAAAGATTGGATATCCACGGTAAAGAGGAGGCGGTTAGGGCCGGGGAACTGGAAATTGTTGATTAGATGTAGGGCATCAGAGGAATTGCGGATGTAGGTGGGAAGGAAATGGGTTTATTTTTTCAGGAATCCAGATAGAAGTCAATAGTGTTGCAAATTGAACCATATGAACATCTAAAAATGCACATTTTACAGAACTTACTCTGATCTCCCATTGGAGGCACTGTAAACTGTCAGGGTCATCGTGTTTAGAAAAGTTTATGTTGGAGTGAAGGTACTCACTTCATCTCAAAGATACTCCATTTAAAGTCACTGATCCTGTGCGTGTTTTCCAAAGGATCCCTGTTGTATTATGATGGTTCCTTATTTGTGACTGGACAGAAATTAGTAATTTCATGTGATGTGAGAAAGTGTGCATAACTTATGGTAGCTCATTTCTCCTATAGCAACACTCTACTTTCTCAGTTACAATGCTCATGGTAAAGTACTATTACATATAAGGGCATCAAAATGATTTTCTTTTTGAGTCTCTCGCTACCTGCCTTCTCGTAGGTACTTAGGGTTAAAGCTGAATTGGTGTGTTCCCTGTGTATTTGTCTGTTCCCACTGGAGTATTTTGCATGCTGGACCAGCTAGTTTCTGCATTTGCTTTCACAACTAATAGTGCCACATTCACCAGTGGATAGCCTACCTCCAAAACCATTGAGCCTGTAGTTTAACCCTGATTCGGAGTTAAAATCAGACCAATTGTAATTCTTAAAAAGTCAGGATAGTTATAGCAATATTGCATTTCCCTCAAAGGCTGTAATGTCGGGCTGGAGGAGGGGTAATCCAATAGTGTTGCATAATGAAAAGTGATGTTTGCTACGTGGGCAGCCTGTACACCCAAACTGGTGTATTGTTTTTATGGTTTTGGGGGGGAAGAAGACAACTCCCATTCCCTCTCTCATCTTCCTGCCTCAGCTATGGCTCTCATCGTCTGACTCTGAAGTTCATGGTTGGTTCAAGTCCCACTGCAGAGTCTTGGCACAGTCAAGACTGACACTTTAGTCCAATATTGGGGGGTGCAGCTCTGGAGGGGGTGCCGCTCTGGAGGAGGTGCCGCTCTGGAGGAGGTGCCGCTCTGGAGGAGGAGGTGCCGCTCTGGAGGAGGTGCCGCTCTGGAGGAGGAGATGAAGCTTTAAGCTGAGGTCCCCGGGTGATGTCAGAGATCCCGTGGCATCACTTGAAGAAGAGAAGCTGGGCTATCCCTGATATTCTGGCCAGTATTTATCCCTGAAACAAAACCCACAAACAAATGATTTTTGTCATTATTAAGTTGCTGTTTGAGGGAACTTGCTGGATTTTCTGCCACTGAAACGCTTCAGGTGTATTTATTGATAGTGAAGCATTTTGAGATATCTGGAGCTTGTGAAAGATGCTCTATAAATGTCATTTTTTTGTTTCAGTCTTTAATGAAAACCTGTGCTTTATGCGAATTGATCCAGCCTGGGGTGCTTTGTTCCATTTTTTTCTTCCCTTTGAAGGCTTTGTCCATAAATTAGTAATCAGCAACATAAAAACACACATCCTAGCCTTTAACTGTGAGCCAATTAAATAATTCACATAAATTGTACATGTTAGAATAGAATCCCAGAATGCTTATAGTGCACAAAGAGACCATTCAAGCCATCATTTCTATGCTGGCCCTCTGTAATAACTTCTCTGTCCTTCCCCTGTTGCCCTGATTTTTGTTTTGTTCTCAAGCATTCCAATTCCCTTTTGAAAACTGGGATTTGATCTGCCTTTACAACCCTCTTAGGCAGTGCATTTCCAGATCCTGCTCCTAACCACTATGTATATGTTATCTATAGATCATATGGAATTCTTCAGAAACTGGCTCTAGACTCTGTTTCCAGGGTATCTCGATTACAACAAGCTGTCTTTGATAATTATCTGACATGTGAAATAAATATTTATTAACTCAATGAAGAGGACTGTGTCTTTTCTAGTAATTTTAGGTACATGGCATTGAATTGGAAAACATGAAGACAGTAATTTTTTTTGAAGTGCTAAATCTAAAGACATTGGGCTGGAATTTCCCATGGGCTTCATGACAACAATATTAAGACCAAAAGGGGGTCCCTAACCAACACTTGTTGGAAACAAGACTGGTGGCATGATCCACCAGGAGGCAGACTCCAAATTGTTGTAGCTAGATCTTGGTCACAGGAGTTAATAATAGGAAAGAACAAAATGGTAATGACTTTGAATAAGTATTTTGTATTTTATCTTCACAGGAAAAGATATACAAATAATTCTAAGAATGTGGGGAGGCGGTGGTGTAGTATAGTATTGTTACTGGACTAGTAAACCAGAAACCCAGGGCGCAATTCTCCGCTCCCGCGCCGGTTGGGAGAATCGCTTGGCGCGCCATTTTTCCACACGACGCCGGTCCGAAGCCCTCCCGCGATTCACCCAAGCGGCGAGAACGGCCCCATCGTGTTCTGCGCGGCGCAGGCCGGAGAATCGCCCGAGACACCCAAAATGGCGATTCTCTGCTATCCCCGCTATTCTCCGGCCCAGATGGACCGAAGTCCCGACGGCGTGACCCCAGTTCACGCCGTCGCCGTACACACCAGGTAAATAAAGTCGTCAGCCAGTCATGCTGGCTGACGCTGAGCAGTGAGGAGGTGAGCGGACTTTCCCAGAACTCCTGAAGCCCGGTTCGGCTTCCCCGAGAACGCTGTGGCCAACGGGGGGGTGGGAGGGGGGGTGAGGGAGCGGGTAGAGGTGGGAAGGGGTGAGGGAGGGAGTGGAGGTGGGAGGAGGTGAGGGAGGGAGTGGAGGTGGGAGGGGGGAGGGAGTGGAGGTGGGAGGGAGGTAGAGAGTGGAGGTGGGAGGGGGGAGGGAGGGAGTGGAGGTGGGAGGGGTGAGGGAGAGTGTGGAGGGTGGCGTACATCCGCGGATGCCACATGTCAACCACCCTGATATGGCAGGAGGGTGACGAGGGCACGGCCGCAGGTTGTCGCGTGGCTGATGGGCACAGGCGACTGGCACACTGGTGATGAGGAAGGTGTGAACTGACCCTTGGACGCAGACAGTGACCAGGTGTTAGGCTGGCTGCGTATCTGCAGAGCGACCAGGCCACCGGGTCACACAGGGATCCCATGCAACCCGGCTGTCGAGGTGTGGAAGAACCTCCGTGTAACATGTCGTTTCTCTGCCCCCCACCACCCGCCTGCAGGTCACCATGTATGCCAACCAGACAGCAATGTTCACTGCCGTTGTTGGAGCCGCAGCACTGCAGGTGGCCATCCGGCAGCGTAGACTGCGACGGCCCACAGTGGCTGCAGATGCAACGGTTGCCGGTGCAGCAGAGGGGATGGCCGCGGAGTGGCCCGTCGTCGCCACGCAGGCCGCAGGCGCTCAGGGGCCGGAATGTCCAGGGGGATGCCGAGGGGAACACTGACCCTCCAACGGCGAGAAATGCACAGGAAGTGGGCACTGATATCAAAGTGTTTGGGGGGGAGGAGGAAGAGGAGGAGCCACTGATGGTGGTGCCAGGGCGCCACAGGCGTCCAGCAAGGCCGAGGGTGTACCGTGACCGAATGTCGTTCGAGGCCCGACTGGACATCACATGCAGGAGGAGACTACGGTTCAGCAGGGAGACGGTCGCACATATATGCCACCTCGTGGCGCACCTCGCACCACTTGGAATGGGTGGAGGACACGCGGTTCCAGTCTCCGTCAAGGTGACGGTGGCCCTAAACCTTTACGCTACCGGTTCCTTCCAGGCGCAGAGCGGGGAGCTATCCCGGATCTCACAGGCATCGGTCCACAGGTGCATCAGGGACGTGACCGACGCCTCGTACGCCATCACGGACAGGTACATTAAATTCCCCGAGGACCGAGCACAGCAGGAAGCACGGGCACGTGGATTCACCAAGGTGGCCGGTATATCGATGGTCTAGGGTGTCATTGATGGTGTGCACGTCCCCATGCGCCCACCTGCAGACAACAGGGAAGTGTTCATGAACATTCAGGTGGTGTGCGACCCCCACATGAAAATCATGCACGTGTGTGCAAGGTACCCCGGCAGTGTGCATGATGCCTACATTCTGGCACAGTCGTTCATCCCCGCAATGTTGGATGGATGCCCCCCCTGGCTGAGGGGCTGGTTGCAGGGCGACAGGGGCTATCCGTTGAGGTCATGGCTGATGACGCCAATACGGAGGCCTCAGACCAACGCGCAGAGCCTATACAACGAGGCCCATGCAGCAACCAGGGGTGTGGTGGAGCGGTGCTTCGGCCTGCTGAAGATGCAATTCAGATGCCTGGACCACTCCGGAGGGGCCCTGCAGTATCGGCCCTACAGGGTCGGTCACATAGTTGTGGTCTGCTGCGCGCTGCTCAACATTGCCATGCAGAGGGGGGATGCCCTGGTGGAGGAGTCGGAGAGAGGACCCAACGGCACCGGAGCAAACGCAAACGAAGAGGAGGATGAGGAGGAGGAGGAGGATGGCGTGCATCAGGGTGGGGAGAGGGGCGCAGGACACAGACACTGCCCGGGTGCTGGTTACGTCCAGGAGGCTGCACGACGGCACCGCCGAGGACAGCGGGCACGCGACGCGTTGGTGGCTGCCCGGGTCACGCACCGTGGGGGAGGGATTCGCTGAACACTGCCACTTGCACCGCCAGTCCTGCACACGGGCACCACGCTGCTCCCCCCCCCTCCCCCGCACCGCGTTCACGGCACCAATTCCACATCACCTTACCACTGCGGCACTGCGGGATTGCACAACAGTGATGATTGGGTAAGCGGGTGTGAACAGTGCCATGTTGAATGATGACAGCGCGCTCTGCGATGAGCTGTGAGCTCAGATTCGCCAGCCAAGGTCTGACTCATGGCTATAGCTGAACCATGCACTCCGGTGGTCACAGCCTTCGTAACGGGCATTTCATCACGTGCCCGTGTGGGGTAGCTGGCGTCCGAGTGCCGAGGACTACGGTGTCCGATTTTGGGAGGCAGGGGGGAAAGGGACAGCACATCCGGCACCGACGTTGAACCGCTCATTAACCACAGCGCCACTCGGTCACCCTCACGAGCCCCCTGGCACCGGACATAGCACAGAGTCTTGCAAGTTAAGTGCAACAGTGAGTTTATTTGTGACATTCACATACAGATGCCCTGCCCCCTACAACTAAACTGTGCCCTGCACCCGTGCCAACTTATTACGTGCCTAACTTCTTTGCTTACGGGCCCTACCACTACGTCTAGGTGTGTTCCCAGATGGTACAGCAGAAGTGGAGGCGGACTGCTGAGAATCACACCCTGCGACATGGCTCCCCGTCGGCACGCGTTTCCTGTGGCGCCCCAGCCTCGATGGGCCAGGCTGCTCGGCCGGCGTGCTGGATGGCGTGGTGCCACCCTGTCCTGCCCGCTGTCCACCAGATGCGCCAGGGACGGAACAGGGGGAGGCCGAGTGTACAGGGACATCCCTTGATGGAGCTACTGGGACGGGACCCAGAACCTCCTCCTCCCTCGGGGAGCCCGGTGGCCCCCGGGCCTCACTGTGGGATGGAGGTGCGATCGGAGACGTGCCCCGTCGCACCACCGACACCTGGCGCTGCCAGTCCTGGAGGCCTGCTGCGGCATCGACCACGGTCCGAATGTTCGCCGAGACGGAGCCCAGGGAGTGCAACATTCCTGCCAGGGACTGTGCTATCTCTACCTGTGAGTGCACTACGCCATCCATCACATGCGCCAGGCGGTCAATGCTCTCCGCGACTGACTGCTGAGACTGTGCCATCGCCTGCTGGGACCGGGCCATGGCATGGTGAGACTCGGCCAGGGCCCGGAGAACGGCGGCAATGCCGTGTTGGCTCTGGCGCATGGCTGCCTGTGAGAGAGCAGCCCTCTCCTGGGCCATGGATGACGCATGCACGCGAAGCCCAACGCCTTGCAGAACCTTACCAATGGCCGATACCGTTTCACCCATTGCCTCCACCGCGGACGCTACCCGTGCGGTGTCGGCCTGGGTGGCTGCGATGAGCGGCACCACTCCCTGCTCCTGGACACGAATGGACTCCTCCAACTGCATGTGCAGGTCCTGGAAGATGGCCCTCATCCCTTTATTCAGTCCCTCGGTGTCCACATGCATCGGTTGTCCGGGTGGGTCAAGTATATCCAGGAACCCGGGAGCCGTCTGGGCGGCAGCTGTTTGCTGAGCCTGGGCTGCCCTCTGACTGTCCAGCCCCTGGGCTGCTCCAAACTCCACCTGCTGTACCGGCTCGGCTGTGTGGTGCGCACCAGACCGTGACCCGGGAGCCTCATCACTTATTTGCCCAACCGAGGTGAGTGTCTCTGCGATGGCGGATGGTGTGGGAGACAGCAGTGCCGCTAGTTCGAGGTCATCGTCCGTTAGACAGTCTAGTGTGATCGCTTCTCGGCCTTTTGGCTAAGATCAAGTGTCTGTAGATTGAGCCTTTGGGTTCAGATCTGGTATGTCTCTCTTGTGGGGACCATGAATTCGATTCAATTTGGATTGGTTTTTTGGAGCGGGCGAGGAGCTGGATTGGGGGTTCGCCCCTGACCCACACTCTGAGCCCTGGCTTGGTAACTCAGAAAAGGAACAATTTTTTTAAAAAAAGGAAGTCTGGTGTGCACTGGTCCCTCACTTGCTTCTGCGCCTCCGACCTGGCATGTCGCAACCTCCCAGGTGGCGCATCCCCAGGGCCCTCTGCTCGTGAACGTTTAGGGGGTGCAGCACAGGAGAACCCCCTCCGGTTCTAATACGCTCACAATGGTTGTGAGCTGTCTTGTCCGGGGGGGGGGTTGGATAAAGCATCACAATTAGGCGGGTATCATCAGGGCGTGCAGATATAGGCTATATTAATGCTGGGTGAGGAGAAGTTGGAGCCAAGCCATGGCATCTCTCCAGGGGGGGTCCCGGTGCTCATGTGGGTCGAGTACAACGTTGTGCACCCTGAACCACCCCCACCCCACTTCCCCCCCCCCCCCCTCGTGCCCGGTGGGGGGGGGGGGGTTGGTTGTGACCCGGGGGCACCCTCATGGCACATACCCTGGCAGACTGAGTGAGGTTGTGCAGCTTCTTCCGACACTGCTCCCCGGACCGGGGATAATGCCCCACAGCACTCACAGTGGTGCCAACCTCACGCCAACCATGCCTCACCGTGCTGGATGGCTGGCGATGCCCACGTCTTGGGCAGAGGGTGGCCCTTTGGTTTTCTACCTCATCGAGGAGGGTGTCCAGGTCCGTGTCCTGGAACCTCGGTGCGGCTCGTCGGGGCTCAGCCATCTCTCCTCCTCCTCCTCCTCCGGGGTCCTTCCGTGCGCAGATCGCGCCATTTATGGTGCAGCGCCGCGTCATTCGGGCATCGCGCGCTTACGACGCTGCTTTCACGCCACACCCCCCGGGTTCCTCGCGGCCCCACTCCTAGCCCATTTTCGGGCCTTGAATCGATCGCGCCGTCGTGAAACTCGACCGCATTCACGACGCTGTGGGCACTTAGTCGCCGGAGCGGAGAATCACGCCCCCAGAGTAATTCTCTGGGGACCCTGGTTCGAATCCCACCACTGCAGATGGTGAAATGTGAATTCAATAAAAATCTGGAATTAAAAGTCCACAGATTATCATGAAACCATCTGCTGTCCTTACCTGGTCTGGCCTACATGTGTCTCCAGACTCACAGCAATACGGTTGACTCTTAACCCTCAAGGGCCCAGCCAGCGATGTCTATATCCCATGAACGAATAAAAAATAAACAAGGCAAAAGGGAGAAACTCAAAACAATCACTGTCAGCAGAGAAAAAGTACCAGAGAAAACTGACAAGTCCCTCATGGGCATTGGTTGTAATCTTCCAAAATCTACGGTCCCAGTAGATTGAAAACCACAAATGTAACACTACTATTCCAGAAACGAATGACGCAGGAAGCCATACGTCGAAGGAAAATTCCAGAATCCATTATTAAGGAGGTAGTAGCAGGATATTTAGAAAATCAGAATACCATCAGACAGAGTCAGCATGGTTTTGTTGAAGGGAAATCATGTATGACCAATTTATTGGGGTTAAATAAGAATGTAACAAGCAAAGGTAAAGGGGAAGCTGTAGTTTATTTGAATTTTCAAAGGCATTCGATAAAGTGCCACATAAAAGGTTGCTAAAAGGCTCACAGTGTTGGGGATGAAAAATTAGCATGGATACAGGAAATGTAGTCGGGATAAATGGATCATTTTCAGGTTGGCAAACAGCAACAAGTGGAGTGCCACAGGCACCAATGCTGGTGCCTCAACTATTTAGTCTATATTTATGACTTGGTGTTAATGACTTACATGAAGGGGCAGACTGTATTGTAACCATATTTGCTCATGATACAAATGTGGGTAAACAAGTTGTGAGAAGGATACAAAGAGTCTGAAAAGGGATATAGATAGATTACGGGAGTGGGCAAATATTAGGTGGATGGAGTATAATCAGGGGTGGAGTGGAGGTGATGGGAACAAGGATGTATCATTAGAGAGATGAAACAAGGTGCAGAATGTTTTGGGGGTGACAGCATTTCATATGTGCATACAGACACGTCTGATGCTGTCACAACACCCTGGGCTAGTGCGCAGCCAATTCAAACCCCACCTGACCCAGAGTCGCAACACGGGTGAAATTAGATGTTATTTTAAAATACCTGAGGACCTTCGCTGAGCCCAATAAACTACAGTCACCAAATTTAAAACAAATATAGCGTTTTATTATGTACAGTATTATAATTAAACTGACAAAAAATGTAACTGACTACCTAATATCTCTTTCCCAACTCCTTCCTTTCGAACTCGCCGCACTCCGCACACACACACACAGATACAGACAACACAGAGGGAAAGTGTGGTGCAGAGGGAAGAAAGTAATGAAAAAAATAAAAGGATAAAATATTTCCTGTGCACTAGGGTGGTTTCCAGTACAAGTCTTTCGGGAAAGGGGGCACAATGGGGGCACTGGTTAACACTGCTACCTCACCGCGTTGATGACCCGGATTCGATCCCGGCCCTGGATCACTGTCCATGTGGAGTTTGCACATTCTCCCCATGTCTGCGTGGGTCTCACCCCCACAGCTCAAAGGTGCGCTGAATAGATGAATTACCCAGGCTAAATTGCCCTTTAATTGAAAAAAGAGAATTGGGTACTCTGCATTTTTTTTAAAGTTTCCGGAGTTAAAGCTTTCATTTTGATACTCCTTCCTTCTAGGCTTGAGATGGTTTTCTCTGGCAAGGCTGTCTACTTTCAGCAGTGAAAGAAAGAGCACGTTCTCCTTTCAAGGTCGAATCATTTATGCCCAGCTCCCTCAGAAGCATCACACAGGAACCAATCGCTGATTGTTGGCAACCAAACGCTGTCCCTGGCCAACTCTCAGGTTGCCAGCCAGCTTATCGGACCCTAAAAGTCCTTGCACGAAGCTGCAATTACTAGGCTGTTACGGCCACTCAACATATGGACCTCGCCATCCGGGACACCTACGTGGCTGGAGTCAGGTCCAACTACGTGAGACAGCACCTACTCGAAAAAGGTGCCCGAGACCTGTAAGAGACGGTAAAATTAGCCTCCTCTCTGGAAGTAGCGTTCCAAAGCCTTAACGCGTTCCCGTCCGATCACACGACCCGCTCGTGGACCCCCGACCAAAGAATACCCCAGGCCTGTGCCGCTCGGCTGCCCGCCCACATGGGGGGCTACCCTGTTATTTCTGCGGCCAGCCTCAACACCCCCGGCACCGCTGCCCAGCCCGGAACGCGAACTGCTGCGACTGCGGGAGAAAAGGACATTTTGCTAAAGTTTGCCTGGCCAGATCCAAAAACTCTAAATCGCAGGTCCGACCCTCAGACTCACAGGTCAGCAGATCCCACAGTGTGGCAGCCTGTCTGCCGGCTCTGCCCCCCCGGACGCGTCATCGGCCTCGTGTTGTCCGTGGAGGCAGCCATCTTCCAGCCCGCACAGCGTGTGCGACTCACAGAGGCCGTCCTCTTGGCCATCCTCACCCACGCGGCCCGCCACGTGCGATTCATGGGGCCGCCATCTTGGACGCCATCTTCCTCACCGCCCCACATGTGCGACTGGCGGGGGCCGCCATCTTGGCCACCATCTGCAACGCCGGCCGACACGTGCGACCAAGGGGGGCAGCCATCTTGGAACCGCCACAGCACCTTCGACCACGCCGGCTATCCGCAACTCAGGACGGTCACCCTTGACCAGTCGCGACCCAAACACCTCCGGAGCTCTATGATGACCGTCCTGGTAAACAGACACGAAACACCTGCCTCTTCGACTCCAAGAGCACAGAGAGCTTCATTCATCCAGACATGGTAAGATGCTGCTCGCTCCCAATCTTCCCGGTGCATCAAACCATCTCCCTCGCCTCCGGGTCGCACTCGGTGCAGGTCCGGGGGTGCCCTACCCCAACCCTTGCAATACAGGGCGCTGACTACGCCAATTTTAAATTATATGTACTCCCTGACCTCTGCGCTCCTCTTCTATTGGGACTGGATTTCCAATGTAACCTCAGGAGCCTAACCCTGAAATTCGGCGGGCCCCTACCCCCACTCACCATATGTAGCCTCGTGACCCTAAAGGTCGACCTTCCCCCGCTCTTCGCAAATCTCACCGCCGACTTCAAACCAGTCGCCACCAGAAGCAGGCGGTACAGTATCCAGGACAGGACTTCTATCAGCTCCGAGGTCCAGCGACTCTTGCGGGAGGGAATCATCGAGGCCAGTAATAGCCCCTGGAGAGTTCAGGTGGTGGTCGTCGGGACCGGGGAAAAGAACCGGATGGTTGTAGATTACAGCCAAACCATAAACCGACACATGCACCACGATGCGTACCCCCTTCCCCGGATTGCAGACATGGGTAATCAGATCACGCACTACAGCGTGTTCTCCACAGTGGATCTGAAGTCTGCGTACCACCAGCTCCCAATCCGCCCGGGGGATCGCCACTACACAGCTTTTGAAGCAGACGGCCGCCTCTTCCACTTCCTCCGGGTCCCCTTTGGCGTCACGAACGGGGTCTCGGACTTCCAAAGAACGATGGACCAAATGGTGGACCAGTACGGGCTGCGGGCCACATTTCTGTACTTGGACAACGTCACCATCTGCGGCCATGATCAGCAGGACCACGATGCCAATCTCCAGAGATTTCTCCAAAGCGCTCGAATCCCCAGATGCCCTGTCCCACAGCACATGCACCAGAGTGCAAGATGACCGACTACGTGCTATCCAGGATGACCTCTGCCACCCGGGGGTCACCCAACTTCTCCACGACATCAAGGCCCGCAACCTGCCCTACTCCACTGAGGAGGTCAGAGTCATGACCAGGGACTGCCAAATCTGTGCGGAGTGTAAGCCGCACTTCTATCGACCGGATAAGGCCCTCCTGGTAAAGGCATCCCGGCGCTTTGAGCCCCTCAGTATCGATTTCAAAGGGCCCCTCCCCTCCAACAATCGCAACACATACTTCCTCAACATCATCGACGAGTTCTCCCCCTTCCCCTTTGCAATCCCTTGCCCCAACATGACCGCAGCCACCATCATTAAAGCCCTACATAGTGTCTTCACCCTGTTTGGTTTCCCCACGTACGTTCACAGTGACCGGGGCTCGTTGTTCATGAGCGATGAACTGCGTCAGTACCTGCTCAGAGCTTCGGGGATCACAGCGCACAATCCGTGCGCCAGACAGGCTGAACCTATGAACCCTTCACCCCCGCCGGACTTCATTTTTTTAAAAAGGGGGTGAATGTAGTGAATGTATTGCTGTAACAATTCACCATGTGCATATCTGTATTATGCTCTTGCCCATGTGGGCTCCACCTATGGACCATTGTAAGGTATTACCTACGATGTAGCATGTTGGGGCTTGTGTGGGCTCCGCCCCTGGCTCCACTCCTTGAGGGGAGGTATAAAGAGCGGTCGCCCTGTAGATGGCTCATACTAACAGATCAGTCGCAGGCAGGCACTGTTCTAGTTGATTAAAGCCACAGTTTATTTCTACTCCGGGTTTTGTGTGAATTGATGGTCGCATCACTTCCCTTCCCAGAACCATGATAAAGTTTCCCTTGTCCTCATCATTCCCCCACAAGCCATTGCTTTCAATAGATCATCCTCTGCCATTTTCACTACCACCAAGCACTTACTCCATTCCTTTAGCATTACAATGGCGTTTTTCTCTCTGATACACTGGTCCACTTTTCAATCACCCTCTTCCTTTCCAGGGCATCTTCCCATTGCAAGTGCAGGAGTTGCAACATCTGCCTTTTTATCTCCTCCCTTCCTATTGTCCAGGATCCCAAACACGTCTTCCACGTGAAACAGTGAATGAGTGTGTTTTTGACGCATGTGTGCGGTCTCTTCATTTCATACCCCATTCACATTCCCATTTCTTCAGAAAGCAGTCATTGGTGAAGGTTCTGCTTTTGCCATTCACATCTCGAGATCCAACTTTAGTTTCTTTACTTGCTTCAATACCATCTCCTTTAACCATGAATCATCATCCCACTTGACATTCGGGCACAATCTATCGGCCTCATCAAACCCGACTCGGGACTCGACGAGGCTGGTAAATCTCGCGAGAGGCCGCTCACGAGATTTACTGGCCTCGTCACGCCTCGCAAGATCTAACGCGATCGGGATCCTGCCCATTTAGGTCAGGACCCATATTTGCATATTCAAGTGAGCAGTTAGATCATTTGAATATGTCTACGCCGGATCTACCCAATGCCCGGGACCTAACGGCCTCACCTTGGAAATTCCGAGCAGGCACCGTTTAGCACTGGATTCCACAACGTTGGTCTCTAGGAAGGTGGTACCCTGGCACACCGATGCCATCCAGGCGCAGTGACACTGCCAGCCTGAAATCCTGGCAGTGCCGCCGAGTTTCCAGCCTGCCAATGCCAGGGTGCCCAGGTGGCAGTGACAGAATTGCAAGGACACTGCCAGGCTGGCAGTGCCAAGATGCCTATGTGGCATCATGTCCGTGCCAGGGATCGGGCCCGAGGGTGCCCTGCCCTTATGTGGTGGGGTGCAGGGTGTGGGGGCTCGATGACCCCCTTATGGTGAGTTGGGGGGTCTGAAGATTGGAGCACCATTTTCTCTTCCTGCACTAGCGAGCGGAGTTTGTTAGTGCAGAAATTGGGATTAAGTGTGGCCTCAGCAGGACGTTCCTTGCCAAGGCCCAGAAATGAAGCAGAGGCGCGTTTAAGAGCAGGGTCGTTCTCAGCCATGCCATCTCCAGGAAACACCCAGCTGATTTATGAGAGAATTTTGGAGGAAGATAAGGCATCTCTGGAGGGTGTCAAGGACAAGTGAGAGGAGGAGCTTGGGATGGTGCTGGAGGAGAGATTGTGTTGTGACGTGCTGCGGAGGATGAATGCCACATCCTCGTGTGTGAGGCTGGGGTTGATACAGCTCAAGGTGGTACACAGGGTGCACCTGATGATGTTGAGGATGAGCTGGCTGTTTGAGAGGGGAGAGGATATTTGCGAACGGTATGGGAGGGGCCCAGATAATCATGTGTATATGTTCTGTTCCTGCCCGAAATTGGGGAAATTTAGGGGGTTGTTTTTCAGCACCATGTTGGCGATCTTGCACGTGGACTTGGGGCCTCGTCCCCTGAGGGCCATATTTGGGATGTCAGAGCTGCAAGAGTTGCAGGCAAGAGTGGGGGCAGATGTTTTAACCTTCGCCTCGCTGATCGCACGCAGGTGGGTTTTGTTGGGGTGGAAGTCCGCTTCTCCGCCCTGTACCTCGGTGTGGCTGGGGGATCTAATGGGTTCCTGCATTTAGAGAAGGTGAAATTTGGCCGAAGAGGAGCGAATGAGGGATTCTACAAGAGGTAGCGTTTGTTTATTCCGCATTTTGGGGAACTAGTTACTGTCAACTGTTAGGGTAGGGAGAGGTGGACTGGGGGACCGGGGGTGGGGTTTTGTGTTGAGTTTATTTTTGTATTGTAATGTATTTCAAATGTTAAACTTTTTAAAATGCGACTAAAGATACTTTAAAAAAAAAAGACAAGTAACTTAAATGCAAAATAATGCAAATTAAAATTGGGTGGCTAGGATAAGAACCATTGAAATCAGAAGGTTATTGTGTGAATTCTTTTTTTTAAATCAAATTGAAGTATAATGCTGGATTCTCCCAACACACGCGGCAAGAATGCCATGGGTGAACCGCATACAATGGAGCTCTCCATTGACCTCGGGCGGGAATCTCCAGTCGCCGGGCGGACGTGGCCGGAGAATTCCGCCCGAAATCTTGGATAAAAGGCAACCAGAAGTATGGGTTAAGTTTACTTTTGCATTATATACTTTCTTGGACGAGTAAAGCATGAATTGATTGGAGTAAAGCATAAATTAATTGGAGAGAAGCCACATTTGGAGCTATTACAATGATCATGGGGGCAGGCCGAAGGGCCTGTTCCTGTGCTGTACAGTTCTTTGTTAAACGCGTTCAACACGGTATTTTATTTCATTTCTGTTAAGTCGAACTCTTAATCTCTCCTGCATTACACTCGATCAAAGATCTTTTCCTTTTATTCTTTCCTCCCCTCCCTACTTTCCCTGTTTCTGCACTAAAGTTGGTCACATTTCTTGGTGAAAGGTCATCGATCGAAAACATGAACTGAAACAGTTCCCTGCTGAGTATTTTCATTATTTTCTGTTTTTAATACAAAAGTTATTAGTTGTTCAACAATTAAAAGGGCAACAGTGGTGTGTGCATGACATCTGTTTCCTCAACGTTTCTGCTTGACTTCTGTTTCCTCAACGTTTCTGCTTGACTTATGAAACCAAATAAATATGAAGCCCGCTATTAAGCTGTCAGCAGTGTCCATTTTAGCAAATTCACACCCACTAAAGATTGCACATTCCCTTAAAAAAAACAACTGTGCTCAGCTGCATCATTAATGAAATAGCTTAATCCAAAATACCAAACAGACGATTAATTTTGCAAAAAAAAGTTTGTTAATGATTTAATGGGGAGCGGCAGCATTCTCGCAATCTCACTCCATTCGTCTTTTAATCCTTTATTTTATCCAAATACACAGTTCACAATTATCTTTTTGGGGGTGTATATGTCTTGTGCAATGGCCCTGGATGATCCTGGTTGTAGTGTGGTGATGAAGACCTGAGTTGAATCCTTGTTTGATTGGGGCGGTCGGGGATGGCTGTGTCGGGGCCCAGCTTTCACTGGCGGTTTTGCTGGTGAGCGGGCCTATGCCTCGGCGGTGCTGTCGGCATCGGGATGATGACCTCCATTGTGAAGGAATCCACCAAACACCTCAACTTGCCCAAACCAAGGGCGGGATTCTCCGACCCTCCGCGCCGGAATCGCGCCCGGTGCGGGGGCGGAGAATAGCCGTTCACGCCAGAAATCCACATCGATGGCGCTTCCGCGATTCTCCGCAGATCCGGCAGTCGCGCGCAGTCGACGCAACGCGGGTCAGGGACCGTTGGAAAGGTCCCCGCGGCGATTATCCGCGGTCGACCAGCCGAACTCCCGCTGGAGTGGTTTCCATCGGGTATCACCCGTACATCGGACACCGTGCGCATGCGCGGCCGCGCGGTATGGACAGCACCGTCCCGCCAGCAGCCAGAGATGCGGGACGCACGCCGGGGCCCTTCTAGCCCCCTGGAAACCGTAGATTCAGCCCGGGCCTTCAAGGAAAAATTCCGGAGTGATTCTCGCCCGTTTTCCGGTGGGCGTGGGGACTTAGTCCCCAAAAGGGAGAATCCCGGCCCAGAATCTTTTATTGAGTCTCATGCGGTAAGGTAGCAATCTGTTACAGAGCATGTTACCACCCCCACCCCCCCCCCCCCCCCCCCGCCCCCCCCCCCCCCCTCCAGGCCGGGATCTGGGTTTTTGGTCGCCTGGATGTCGGGGCGAAGGCGCTTCGTTGAATAGAATATTTGAGAGATCCTGAGTGATGTTTGACTTGGCATTGACCTTTCTAAATGACATAGGTGCTGTTATTATCCTGCAGTTCATCAGTAATCCTGGACTTTATTCCCTTGTGATTATACTGTTGATTTCATGTTGTCTTTTCTCCTGACAAGGGTGTACGATGTTTGAGCTCGAGGGAGAGGATTGTTTGTAATCCTGTTTTAGCAAAAACCATATTGAATTGGTAAAGTAATGTGTGTGGTTTGTGCACAATCTTATTCTTTTTTTATCTGCTATAATCCATCCATGAGAAGGGAGCATAGTTTAGACACACTTTATCTCATTTATAGAGAAGATGAGTGAAGCCACGGCAGGGTGATGCGTGGATTGATGCTGGGTGGTACGGTTAAATTAGCCCCCAGTTGGATTGAAGATAGCCTCAATTTAGAGCTAATTGTATCGAGTTTTAATTTTCCCTCTTTTATCTGTTGTTTCTTTGAATTTTGAGAATGCGCACTTGTCTCCTTCGAAGGACCGGGCAGATCATGCAACCTGAACAGAACTGGGTTCCTGCTGAATCTTTCTTTGGTGGTTGGTGTTTTTAGGTCTGTTGGGACTCATTGGAATTTAGAAGGATGCAGGGGGATCCTTGAGAAACATATAAAATTATGAAGGGAACAGATAGGATAGATGCGGGGAGGTTGTTTCCACAAGCGGGTGAAAGCAGAACCAGGGGGCATAGCCTCAAAATAAAGGGAAGTAGATTTAGGACTGAGCTTAGGAGGAACTTATTCACCCAAAGGGTTGTGAATCTATGGAATTCCTTGCCCAGTGAAGCAGTAGAGGCTCCTTCATTAAATGTTTTCAAGATAAAGATAGATCGTTTTTTGAAAAATAAAGGGTTATGGTGTTCGGGTGGGTAAGTGGAGCTCAGTCCACAAAAGATCAGCCATGATGGCCTACTCTTGCTCCTAGTTCTTATGTTCTTATGATGGTGTATGCCTGGGTGTGGCCGGTTTAGCCCTATTTGATTTTTTGAAGTGAGAGTCTGTATGCGATGTCTGCGTTGTCGGAGCTCTTCTTCGGTTTGGGGGTAGGCTTGATGAGGGAGTTAGGCGCCCTTCTCCGGGTGGTCTTATATATTGGTTTCCTGAATGTTGTCCTCGTTTCGGTTGGGTCTTCCGTAGGGTGACTGTGTTTTTGTCTCTTGTTGAGGCGGTGCTGCCCTGTCCCTTAATATCCTTCTTGTCAGGGCAAACATTGCTAGTCTCTGTCTAATGTTCTGGGGTTTACTCGCGTATTCCTGCCTTGGGTAGAGTGGGGGTTTCTTCTCTTCATCTGGGTGAGCAACATGCCCTATTTTGGTCAGTGGGTTGGTGCCTTGTCCGGGGTATGGTTAGTGGGGTGCAGGGCCGGCTGGGTGGTGAATCCTGGCATGTCTTGGGGTACTGACTCCATCGAATTAGAGTGTGCTGAACGAGGCCAAGTCCAGTGCTGTGACTGATATCCTGTTTCCCTCTTTAGCTTGGGGCACTTACTTATTAGGGACATCCTAAGAGGCTGAATTTTTTGATGTGCTTGAATATCCTTGGTTTATTGACTCCCGAGTGGATGAGGGCATGGGGTTGAGCTGGGTCTTGTACTGTGGTTGATATCCTGTTGTCCCTCCTTATGATTGGGATGGTTCCTTAAAGAATTAGCAGCTTTTTCTCTTCTTGATCCTTGGAGGTGGGCATGCACCAGAGGAACACAGTCTTATGGTTGTTTCTTGGTCCTCTTTTATCCTTGAGAACTTTTGTTCCTGGTAGCTCTCCCTTTTATATCCTGCCCTGTTTAATGTGTTGGGAAGGGCTGACTGCACTGACCAGAATCCAAATCTATAGCTGCTGGTCCGCTCTGTGGAATGAATTCTTTGGAATGAATAAATTATGTGGCGTTGTGTGGTTTATGTAAAACATCCTTCTAGAACTGGGGTTCTCGCATGTCTTTTTCTATTTTTGTTATGGTGGGGTTTAAGACTTAGTCATTGGCTCCTGCAGTGGTACAGTTGAGTCTGACATCCGGAGGGAGGAGGTTACAGTGTATCATTGGTGCCTCTGGAGTTGAGGGAGATATATTCTGGTGCATGCCCGAACATGGCACGAAAAGTTTATCTTGAACCTTCGTGGTCGTTGTGAGCAATCGCCGTGTGGGAGGGTGTACACCATTTTACCATGTCTTAATGGCCTTATCCTTCTCTCCCTTGTTTTCTGGTGGTGCAGATAGAGGCACCAAATTGAGTCTAATGATTGTACTGTTCCCCTCTATCCATATATTTTGAGACTTTTTTTTTTGCTGAGCTGTTCCAGTGGTTTTGTAGCCCTATTTGTTAAAATGGAAAACTTCAATAAAAATACTTCCAAAAAAGTCAATGTAATCTCGCAAAGTGTGTAAAGTAGAACATTTTTCATCTAGTTTCTCAGTTAAAAAAAATCCTCTATTATTTAAATCTGATTAAGATCATGAGAAAGAATCTTTGATTATGAATGACAACTAGTCGGTACGAACTGGACCGAGCTCATCGGTCATTAAGGCTGAAGCCCAAAGTGAATGAGCCGCCAAGAGCAGTAATTATCTACTTCCATAAGTACTGCACGAAGCAGAGGATGTTAAGCTGGACGAAGCAGAAGCGCGAGGTGCAGTGGGATGGTGCTGGAGTTGGCAAAAAGACGAGCGGCGTTCAGGCGAGTGAAGGCGGCACTGTACAAAAAGGGGGTGTGATTTGATATGGTATACCCGGCGAAGCTGAGGGTGACGTATAATGCCAAAGACTTTTACTTTGAGACAGCGGAGGCGGCTGAGGCGTTCGAGAGGGCAGAAGGCTTGGGACAGATGTGAGGTGCGGAGCTGGAAGAGAGACTGTGGACTGTGATTGGGGAGGTGGAGAATGTATAAATGCTACAACTTTCTTTTTACTGACGTGTATTGTAATTTACTTCTCTTCACATTGTTACAGAGTTCAAGTTATTGGTTGGGTTGATTGGCATTCTGTGTTGCGACGGTTAGATCTTATTTTAGTGAATTGCATGGGTTGGATTGTTGTTTTTGTTTTTTCTTTCCCTGGGACTGGGTGAGAGGGGCCGGAATATCTTGGAGGGGGAGCCACCCGCGCTAGCTAACTAAAGTCGGCTAGTGAATGGAGGTGAGGTGAGAGGAGGGCTGCGGACATTGGAGCCTGTTTAGCAGGTTTCGATGGGCCTATGAGGCGAGCGAGGGGGGGGGGGGGATTGATGCTGGGAGATGTTTTTTCGAGAGGAAATGTAGGGGGGGGGGGGATTTGGGAGGGGGGGAAGGGAGTTCGATGTTAATAATGGATAGGGGCGGGTCAGGTTCATGGGGCAGGGCCCGGTGGTTTGATGATGGTGGATAAGAAGGGCGGGGGGGGGGGGGGGGGGGGGGTGGTGAGAGATCCCCAGTTAGGATAGTCATGTGGAACGTGAGGGGGTTAGGATGTCCGGTCAAGGGTGCTTGCGCATCTTAAAAGTTTGAAAGCCAATGTAGCAATGTTGCAGGAGACTCATTTGAGGATGAAGGACCAGGTGAGACTTAAAAAGGGCTGGGGTAGTCAGGTGTTTCACTCTGGATTTGACAGAAGGGCTCGAGGGGTAGCGGTAATGATCAGCAAAAGAGTACGCTTCCAGGTGGAGAAGGTGGTGGCAGATCAGGGGGGTAGATATGTGATTGTGACGGGGCACTGAAGGGGAGGTTAGTGGCGCTGTTAAGTGTATACGGTCCCAATTGGGACGATGTGGGATTCGCAAAGAAGGTGTTTAGGGCCATCCCCGACTTGGGGACACATGAACTAATAGTGGGGGGAGGAACTGGGTCTTGGTGCAGGAGCCAAGGTTGGACAGGTCACGGCTGCGCTCGTTGGTCCCATCAGGGGGGGCGAAGGCGTTGGCTGGGCTAATGGTGGAAGTGGGAGGGGTGGACCCATGGAGGTTTCTGCACCCGAGGGAACGGGAGTACTCGTTTTTCTCAGCAGTCCATAAGGTATACTCGCGGATCGACATTTCCGTGGTGAGGAAGGCTTTGCAGTGTCAGATCATGCTCCGCATTGGGTGGATATGGTACTGGAGAAGGGGGCAGCGCAGAGGCCGGGGTGGAAATTAGATGTGGGACTTTTGGGGGACCAAAGCTTCTGTGACAAAATTGAAAAGGTAATTGAGGAAAACATAGGTTTCAACTGTACGAGTGAGGTGTCAAAGGCAGTTGTCTGGGAGGCTCTAAAGATGGTTGTGAGGGGTGAGGTGATTTTGTTTAAGGCCAAGGTGGACAAAGAGGAGAGATTAGAGCGGCGGAGGGTAATAGATGAGATGTTGGAGGTAGATAGGAGTTATGCAGAAGATGGGGACCCAGTGAAGCTGGAAAAGAGGAAGGAACTACAGGCGAGCTTTGACCGACTATCTACCAGGAAGGCGGTGCGCCAACTGAGGCGAGCAAGGGGTGCAGTTTACGAACATGGAGATAAGGTATGTTAGCAGGTCAGCTCCAGGGGGAAGCAGCGGCAAGGGAAATTGTTCAGGTGAAGGACAGGGCAGGGAAGTTGGTGGTGGCTCCGGAATCTGATTAACAAGGTTTTTGAGGAATTTTTGGAGAGGTTGTACAGGTCAGAGCCACCTGGGAGAGACCGGGAGATGCAGGAATTTCTAGATGGGTTTAAGTACCTGAGGTTAGGGGAGAGGGACAGGGCTACAATAGAAGGAGCGATAGGGGAGCAGGAGATAAAGGATGCGATTGGGAGGATGCAGTCGGGGAAGGTGGCAGGGCCGGATGGGTTTTCAGTGGAATATTATAAAAAATTCAAGGATAAGCTGGCACCCCTGATGATGGGGATGTTTGAAGAGGCGATAGGGAAGGGGGTGTTGCCACAAACTTTGGGGCAGGCATCGATTTCCCTGTTGCTAAAAAAAGATAAAGATCCGACGGAGTGTGGGTGGTTGATGCACAATCAATTGCACAAAGACTAAAGTTGGGTACAACTGTGGCTTTATTACAGTCAGATGCGTGGCCTCCTGCTGCAGCTGGCAAAATGGCAGGGCACTGGAGGTCATGTATATTTATACAGTTCTCCGTGGGCGGAGCCAGCCGGCAGGAGCTACCGACGAACCTGTGGAGGAGGTCCTACCTTTCATCTCCTATTACAGTGGTTCACCACAGTGGTATAGGCCCATATCGCTTCTGAATGTGGATGCAAAAGTATTGGCAAAGATACTGGCGGGTAGGCTGGAGGAGTGCCTCCTGAAGGTGATAGGTGCAGATCAGACAGGGTTCGTGAGAGGGAGGCAGCTCTTTTCAAATGTTAGAAGGGAATTGAATGTCGTTCTGGCACCGGCAGAGGGGAAGGAAACAGAGGTGGTTGTAGCACTGGATGCTGAGAAGGCATTTGACCGGGTAGAATGGGGGTACTTGATGGCAGTTCTGGAGCGGTTTGGGATTGGATCAAGATTTGTGAACTGGGTAAAGCTACTGTATAAGGAGCCGAGGGCGAGTTTCCGCACAAACAACATCAGCTCAAGATACTTTTCTCTCCACCGTGGGACTAGGTAGGGATGTCCTATGTCCCCCCTGCTGTTTGCACTCGCGATTGAGCCGTTAGCCATCGCATTAAGAAGGCCGGGGGTATAGAAAGGAATAGTGCGGGGGATAGAGCATAGGGTGTCCTTATATGGCGATGATTTGCTGTTATATGTGTCGGAACCGAGTGTCGATAGGGGGAATATTTGAACTGCTTCGAGTATTTGGTACAAACTAAATCTAGACAAGAGTGAGTATTTTGTGGTGTCTCGGCCGGGGGTGGGGGCAGGGGTAGGGAGGCTACCATTCCGTAGGGCAGGGACTCACTTTAGGTACCTGGGAGTGCAGGTTGCCCGGGAGTGGGGGGGGTCCGCAGGTACAACATTTCTAGATTGGTGGGGAGAGTGAAAGCTGGTCTGGCAAGGTGGGATGGTCTCCCTCTGTCACTGGCGGGTCGAGTCCAGGCGGTTAAAATGAACATGTTGCCGCGATTTCTGTTCATTTTTTAATGCCTGCCGATTTTCCTGCCAAAGGCTTTTGTCAGAGAGATTGAGGGAAGGTGGCCAGAGTTAGAAAGATGCTGCTACAGAGGGGAAGGCAGGCAGGGGGTTTGGGTGTTCCGAACCTGATGTATTACTACTGGGCGGCGAATGTGAAGAAGATGCAGAGCTGGGTCAGAGGGGTTGATTCCCAGTGGGTCAGAATAGAGAGTTTGTGCAGGGGGTCGCGATTGAAAGCACTTGCAACAGCGCCGTTCCCGATAGCCCCGGGGATGTACTCAGGGAGTCCGGTAATAATACTTCATTGAGAATTTGGAGGCAGTTTCGCCAACACTTCAGGTTGAGGGCAGGGTAAAGGGAAATGCCGATTCGGGGGAACCACAGATTTGAGCCAGGGAGGTGGGATGGAAATTTTCAGAAATGGGAAGAGAAGGGGATTAAGACACTAAAAGATTTGTTTCTTAGGGGCCGGTTTGCAGGGACTGAAGGGGCTGGAAGCGAAGTGTGGGCTGTAGCAGGGGGAAATGTTTAGATACATGCAGGTTCGGGATTTTGCCAGAAAGGAGATACAGAGCTTCCCGGTGGAGCCGGCCTCCACATTGCTGGAGGATGTGCTGACGACAGGGGGACTGGAGAAGGGGGTAGTGTCGGCGGTTTACGGAGCTATTTTGGAAGAGGAGAAGGCACCAGTGGAAGGGATCAAAGCAAAGTGGGAGGAAGAGTTGGGAGAGGATATAGAGGAGGGGTTCTGGTGTGAGGTGAGTGAATGCCTCCACCTCGGGCACGAGGTTGGGGCTGATACAGCTGAAGGTGGTACACAGAGCACACTTCACGAGGGCGAGGATGAGCCGATTCTTTGAAGGAGTAGAAGATGTGTGTGAACGTTGCGGAAGGGGGGCCGCTAATCACGTTCATATGTTTTGGTCCTGTCCAAAGTTAGAGGATTACTGGAAGGAGGTTTTTAGGGTAATTTCTAAAGTGGTGCACATGAAACTGGACCCGGGCCCCCGGGTGGCCATATTCGGGGTGTCGGACCAGCCAGGGTTGGAAACGGATGCGGAGGCAGATATTGTAGCCTTCGCCTCGTTGATCACCCGAAGGCGGATCCTGATGGGATGGAGAGCAACCTCCCCACCCTGTGCCCTGGCGTGGCGGGGGGACTGGTTGGAATTCTTGACTCTTGGGAAGGTTAAGTTTGAACTGAGGGGAAGGATGGAGGGGTTCTACAATTCCTGTGCAATATTCATCATGCACTGTCAAGAACTGGATAACATCGAACATTGCATGAAACCATCTGCATCTGATAGAAGTGATTTAAATCGCTAACGTTGGATGGTTCTGCCAGTTTTACCCTGTTAGTTACTCTGAAAGAGTTAGAGGGGGAAAAAAATCACTTTAACTCCAAATTAACTTTTTGAACACCCAGATGCAGCCTCATACGGGACCCCCCCCCCCCCCCCCCCCCCAAAGGAGACTCACCACACCGCCCCCAGTCCAAACTGACAACCCTCGCCTGGTGCGACCCGGACTGACCCCAACTTCCAGTCTGACTAGACCCCCCTGCTTTCCCGGGCCAACAACCATCACCTCCATCCCTTTCCCGGACTGATCCCTCCCCTTTGCCTGGACCAAAGTCCTCTTCCCCCGCCCCCCCTCATGTTTTCCAGACTGTACCCCCCCCCTCCCTCTTTCCCAGACGGACCAACTTCTCCCCTTTCCCAGCACCCCAACCACCACTTTCCCAGACCGACCCTCACCCTTTCCCGGACCAATTATCCCCATTCCCCTTTTCCCAGAATGAACACTCCCACTCCCCCTTTCAGGGACCGACCCCCACTCGCTCCCTTTCCCAGACAGACAGACTCTTCTCCCACCCATCCTTTTCCGAGCAAAGCTATATCAGACTGATTCCTCGGATGGTGGGATTGTCTTATGAAGAGAGATTGGTTGACCGGGTCTGTATTCACTGGAATTTAGAAAAATGAGAAGGGATCTTGTTGAAATGTATAAAGTTCTAACAGGGCTGGACAGACTGGATGCAGGAATGTTGTTTCCTCTGACTGGGGGGGTCTAGAACAAGAGTACACAGTCTCAGGGTTGGTGCAGACTCAATTGGCCAAATGCCCTTCTCCTGCACTGTAGGGATTCTATGCACATTGGATGAGCCATTTAGGACTGAGGTGAGGAGAAATTTCTTCACTCAGAGGGTAGTGAGCTGTAAGATTCTCGACTACAGGAGGATGTGGAGACCAAGTCACTGAATATATTTATGAAGGAAATAGATTTCTAGACTTGCCACAACACCCTGGGCTAGTGCGCGGTCAATTCCAGCCCTGCTTGACCCAGCGTCGCAACACAGGTGAAATTAGATTTTATTTAAAATACCCGAAATAAACAGGAAGAACTCTTACCGACTCTAAAGATTCAAGGGGTACGGGGTGAGTGCAAGAGTATTGTGTTGAGATAGAGGATCAGCCATGATCATGTTGACTGGCAGGGCAGGCTCCTATTTTCAGTATCCACTATATTTTGCTTTCATTAATATTGTTTTCTATTTCTTGCAGCTTGCAATTCTCACAGAACTCTCCCGCAATCGAAACAGTGACAAGCATGGCCTATTCCAGCCTGGTTCAGTGGCAAACAGTGTCTTCCAAAATGAAAACTTCCAACTGCGTTTGTCACCACCTCCAGCCATTGAGGACTAGTTGCTGCAAATGATGTTTGTGCAATCAAATTGGACTGAATATTCTTCACATACCAGAGGGTTTAAATTGTTGATTTAATGTTAAGGCTGAAATATTAATAGTTCCTATATGTCCAATAATTCTTAAATACCTAAAATAAATAAACCTGCATTCCCAGCATTTTGAGCATTTATGAAACCTACGGACAATTTCCATTTTCTACAGAAACAGTTACAAGTAAGTCCACAGCCACCTTCTTCATCAGGTTTAATTTTATTTCTCATTAAGTTACATATTTTATGAGTTCAGAGAATATATGGATATTTTAAAAACTAATTCCTTCACAAAAGATTCTTTCCCCTTCAACAGTCTTTCTGGCCCTCTCCTGAAAGAAATGACTTGTGGTTGGATACTGACCTTCCCCGGGTCTGTGTACAACTGATAGTCTTCAGGAATAGATTGTGAACTGTTTGTCCCATTAGGTCCAATTGAACCTTCACAATGATTGGAAATCTCACCCCATGTGGAGTAACACCATCTGAGTCACACATGCACACGAGAGTGAACAGGAATGGTAGCCATGACCAGGTTTTATCCCCCTTTCTACCTTCGGAGGACAGTTGTAGCATCCACTATCATCCTGGCTAGTACCAACTAGCTCAGTGAGTGAACACAAAACCTCTGTGCCCTCATTTTTACTCACAAGAACAGGAGCGACACTACACTAAAAAGATACTTTTGCAAGTCATCAAACATTATCATTGAATCTCTAAAGTGCACACGGGAGGCCATTCAGCCCATTGAGTCTGCACCGACCCTCCGAAAGAGCATCCTACCTAGGCCCATTAACCCGCCCTATCCCTGTAACCCTACCTAACCTGAAGGCCACCTAAGCGGCAATTTAGCAGGCCAATCCACCTAACCCGCACGTCTTTGGACGGTGGGAGGAAACTGGAGCACCGGAGGAAACCTGTACAGACATGGGGAGAACATACAAACTCAACACAGACAGTGACCCAAGGCCGGTATTGAACCCACGTCTCTGGCGTTGTGAGGTAGCAGTGTTAACCGCTGTGTCACCATGCTATTATTATAATAAAAATAAATCCTGTCCACATACATTTATATTTTATTCTCTTGATCTTTCAGCGCCTACAGACATTCAGCCAATTGGTCAGTTTCAGTAATGAAGCTGAAAATTTGACAGGTTTATTAACAGGCAACATTAAACTGAATCCTGGAATATTTTATAACCGTCAGCAGCTGGTTGGGGAAAATGTTGGGATATTAAAGAATCAAACAGAAATCTTCATGCAGAGACAGACAATGTGATACAAGTATTTTGCATCTGTAATTACAAAGGCAGCAAACAAAATGACAGTTACACTAAGGTAGTTATAGGATAATAGAGAAAGCACTCTAAAATATTACGGAAATTCTGCCATCATCTGGTCCAGGTAGAATGCGTTCTAGGTTGGGTTTATGGACAGATGTGGGATTAAGCACGACTGTCCCTTTTTAAGGAGCCGACATAGGCACGGTGTGCTGTCTCCCGAGCAGCACGTTTCCATGATTCTGTGCTCAGAATTGGTTGTATCCTTGATGAAACTGGTAATAAAGTGAAGTCATCAACAGCAACAACAACATTCTGGAGCTACCATGCAGCCTCAATCAGAGTAGGAATGACTTTTAAACTTCGAGAAGTGTGTGGGGAATGCAAATAAGGTAGCTGAAAAGTTTTTCAACTGCACTTGCTGATCCCGAGTCACCATTTCAAGGAAGTGTACATCAAATCTAAAATTAGGAATATCTGTCTTTGCAAACAGGAACTACAGTCCAACACTTCCCCTTTCCCACTGAAACGAGTAAAAGGTAGAAATAGCATAAACATTGATCACAATCCTTTAAACCTCACTGGAGATGGGAATAGTGTCAGTACACTTGTGGTGGTATGAATACTAAACTGGCTGAGTGATAGGAAGCAGAGGGTGCTGGTTGTTGGATGTATTTCACACAAGCAGATGGTTTGCGGTGTTCTTCATACCTCAGTTTTCAGTCTGTTTCTCTTTGCAATTCTGTTCGGTTCAGAGGAGGATTTGACACCTGGAATGAGCAGGTTGTCTTAGGAGGAATGGTTGGACAGACTAGGCGTATTTCCACTGGAATTTAGAAGAGTGAGGGGGTGATTCAATTGAAGTGTATAAAATCCTGAACAGCATTGACAAGGTGGACATGAAAAGGATGTTACCTCTTGTGGATGAGTCCAGAACTAGGGGGCACTGTTTTAAAATTCGGGGTCATCGTTATAGGACAGAGATGAGGAGAAAATTTTCCCCTCAGAGAGTTGTGTGTCTTTGGAACCCTCTGCCTCGCAAGGCAGGGTCACTGAATATTTTTGAGGCAGATTCTTGTTAGGCAAGGGAATCAAAAGTTATCGAGGGGTAGATGGGAATGTGGACGTCAACACAAACACATCAACCATGATCTGATTGAATGGTGGTGGAGTGGCCGAATGGTTTACTTCTCCTATTTCATGTGAATAACCTAGGCTTTGATATAGGGAGCAGCATTATAAAGTTATCAGATGGTATTAAAATTAACAAAATAGGTCATAATATTATAGCTTTCAGGATGACAAAGGATGGTGAAATGCCAGAAGTGTGAAGTGATGCACTTTGGGATAATCAGTAGGAAAAGACAGTATATGATTAAAGGCAGATGTTTGAAAAATGTCAAAAAGCAGAGAGACGCTGCTGTCCATTTACAAAAACATATCAGTTCCTTGTGTTTATAAAAAGATAAATAAAATAGAGAAACAAAGAGATAATGCTGTATATTTTTTAAACACTGATTAGGCCTCAGCTACATTATTGTGGATAGCTTTGGGCACCCCTACCTCAGGAAAGATGTGACAGTTTTGGAAAAGGAACAGAGGAGAATATCACAGAATACTACAGTGCAGAAGCGGTCCTTCGGCCCATTGAGTCTGCACCGATGCATGAAAGGCCCTGACCTGACCACCTAATCCCCCATGCCAGCACTTGGCCCATAGCCTTGGATGGTACGGCGTGCCAAATACTTATGCAGGTACTTTTTAAAGAATGTGAGGCAACCCACCTCTACCACCCTCCCAGGCAGTGCATTCCAGACGTCACCACTCTGGGTAAAAATGTTTCTCCTCAAATCCCCCCTAAACCTCCCACCCCTCACTTTAAACTTGTGTCCCCTCATAACTGACCCTTCAACTAAAGGAAGCAGCTGCTCCCTATCCACCCTGTCCATGCCCCTCATAATTTTGTAGACTTCAATCAGGTCACCCCTCAGTCTTCTCTGCTCCAGAGTCTGACCAACCTCTTCATAACTTAAATATTCCATCCCAGACAACATTCTGGTGCATCTCCTCTGCACCCCCTCCAGTACAATCACATCCTTCCTATAATGTGGCAGCCAGAATTGCACACACTACTCCAGCTGCGGCCTCACCAAAGTTCTTTCCAGCTCCATCACAGCCTCTACTTTTGATTGGAGAGATTGCAAAACTTTGAGGTGCAGAGGGATCTGGATGTCCTCGTGCATGAATCAAAAGGCTAGTATGCAGGCACAGCAAGTAATTAGGAAAACAAATAGAATATTATTTGATTTGGTTTACTGTTGTCACATGTATTAGTATACAGTGAAAAGTATTGTTTCTTGCATGCTATACAGACAATGCATACCATATAACCATATATATGGAAGAAAGGAGAGACTGCAGAACGTAAAGTTACAGTCATAACTAGGGTGTAGAGAAAAGATCAACTTAATGCGAGGTAGGTCCATTCAAAAGACTGATGGCAGCAGGGAAGAAGCTGTTCTTGAGTCGGTTGTAGTATCTAATCTGTGCAGGACAATGATGGGCGTGAAAGTTCTATAAATGGTATCTGCAAAGGCTGAAAGTGGGATTGCAACAGCAGACAAATTAGCTGAGAGCAAATAAACTGTGCACAGCCAACTGGTAACTGAAGAAATAATCCCCATTTTGGAGAAACTGGCTCCAAAGAAGCACGCTGATTTATCCTATGCCTGCAGAATAGTTCCTGCAGTGAATTCCCAAGTACTCAAGGCTGATCCATCAAAAAACTTGCAGCAAGAACAGATGGATATATTTTCGTGCAGTTCTACAACAACAGACGAAGCGTGTATTGTTGTACCAGATGAGGATCAGCCACTAATTGAGATGAAAACACAAAGTGAAGAAGCAATGCCATACTGGGGCTGGTTTAGCAGTGGGCTAAACAGCTGGCTTGTAAAGCAGAACAATGCCAGCAGCGCGGGTTCAATTCCCATACCGGCCTCCCCGAACAGGCGCCAGAATGTGGCGACAAGGGGCTTTTCTCAGTAACTTCATTGAAGCCTACTTGTGACAATAAGTGATTATTGTTATTATTATTAATGTTGAGGATTTTGATCCAGCCAAGATAGGGGAATGCGAGTGTTTGCAGATCATTCCTGAACTCGCAAACATTCCTGCAACTGGGAAAGCGTCCAAAGGTATGCCGACATTGGATGCCTCACCAGCTGATGGGCATGCAACACAGCGTTCAAGCGGAAGCTACATGGATTAACCAAAACTGCTCAATCCAGCAAATGCTCCAGAATCAGCTACTGTGGCAGAAGAGCCAGAAACCGCTTTCATAGCAGATGTTCCAGAGACAGCTATTACAGCAGCAGACCCAGAAACAGCTACTACAGCAAACGATCCAGAAGCAGCCATTGCAGCAAGGGATCCAGAAACAGCTGATCCCTTGGCTGAGACCAGTAGCAAGAATGATGCTCTTGGTGCACAGCCAGATGTGAAAGTGGACCGCACCAACTTCACAGGTGATGCCACTAAAGTTAAGAAGAAAAGGAGAAGGAAAGAGCTGATTATAAAAAAGAGAAGGAAGGGTAAGAAAAGAGTCGAGGACACAGTTTGCCGACCAGGTAGCAGCCACAACAGTGAAGACATAAGCATTGGCAATAAGGCTAATCTACAAGAATATACACGGTAGGAAGCATCGCTTCAGAAGGTTGAAAGAGTTGGTGACTCACAAAACAGCCAGAAAACAGGAGGGAAATTCTCCTACCCGCCCCGCCACATTTCTGCCCCGACCGGCCGGTGGGAGTCTCCGTAACACCGGCCGGTCAATGGGGTTTCCCATTGTGGGGCAGCCCCACGCCGTCGGGAAACCCCCGGGCGCCGGCAAAACGGAGACTCCCGCCGGCGGAGAATGACGCCCCAGGTCTTTCGAAAGATGAAACAAGATCACATATTCGGTCAAAGTTCAGCTGACCAACAAGATGTCGTTAACCTGAAAGTCTGAACGTGTAATGAACTGTATAAGGAACACGTTTGAAATTGTTATGCATATAGTGTTTTGTAAAGCACATTATATTTGTTAACATTCACATTTCCAAAGGAAGGGGAATGGGGTGATATGTATATGCATAGCAATGTATATAGTTGGATGTATGACCTCCGACCAGCAGGTGGCGATAGAGATCCACCATGTGACTCAGAGATCCGGCAGTTGGTAGTAAGTTGTATTAGAGGACAGTCGCATTATAAGTAGCTCCAGGAGAATTCACTAATTGTTATAGTTTGCCAGTTATCTTTCCACGTGTTCATTTTGTTAATAAACTACCAACTAGCCAAAGAACTAGATGTTCTGTGTGCATCTTTACCACGGTCACAACACAGAACATAACACAAAGGAGTACTGTATTGTGGTTAATATTGTTTAATAAATGTTTTATTCTTTTGTTAAAAGTTCATTAGCTGACTCCCGTGACTGCTCAGTAACCGCCTTCCACATATCTAAGCAACAAATAAAAGTTAGAATCAGAGTTCCACCCTGGGGCCTGTCTTGTCCAGTAGTAACATCAGCTGGGACAGAAAGTAGAATGTCTGTGAGACATGGGCCGTGATAACTCTTGCGAAAGCGCCATAAACGGGATTTATGGTGGTGAGATCTCAATTTGAGAACTTCCCATCAGCAGCCTAATCAGGTTCACCCACAACAAGGGCATGAACCTGATTATCATGAATTTAAATTAATTTTAATATTCATAAACGGTTTAATGCCGTTACTTCTGAGGTCACCAGATGTTTCCCCCCTGCCAGCAGGAATCGCTAATGGTTCCCAAAAAGGAAAACCAGTCGTGGTGACCACGCTTGGGGTTCAGAGGTAATACAGCCCTCGGGTGGTGATGGACATGGTCAGGCAGTGCCCTGACACAAACCCGGTTGGCACTGCTAGGTAGGCACTGCCAGGTCAGTGGGGCCAGGGGCTTTTGGCAACCCTATGGAAGGCGTTCTCATTAGGTGAAGGGTGTGGGCACTGATGCCCTGATGATGGGTGAGGGGGGTAAGTCACCCTAGTGATGTTGGGGGAAATGGTGGCGGGGAAGGGATGGGGTGATCTCAACATTGAGTGATGGGGGACGTTGCCCTGCAGTCTTCAAGGGTTGGATTGGATTGGATTTGTTTATTGTCACGTGTACCGAGGTACAGTGAAAAGTATTTTTCTGCGAGCAGCTCAACAGATCATTAAGTACATGAGAAGAAAAGGGAATAAAAGAAAATACATAATAGGGCAACACAACATTTCCAATGTAGAGGTTAGTAATAATGTTAGTTTTAGAGTTAATTTTTAAAAGATTAGAACGAGTATAGGTTAAGTAAAAAGTAGATCTGTTTGGGAGAGCTCGCAGAGAGTCGCCTCGCTCCGGCGCCATCTTGGAACAGTTGGGTGTTCCCTTTGTCTGTCAGGGGTCCCACTGTCCGGGGGTGGGGGGGCTTTGCTTTGACTTTGAGATTGGGGCACCTTTTAACAAAGCCGCCCCAATCTCTGTGGAGCTGGGCTTGTCGGCTCTCTCAGGTTTCGATCATGTTTCTGGAGAAACAAGCCGGTTTTCAGTCAGAACCTGATACTTCCCCATCTTCTGTTGAAGTATCCACTCTGCCTCTCTGGAACCGACCTCGTAAGTGGCACCAAGAGTAATGCTGAGATTAATAGCCTGGAATTTCTGCATTTTAGTTTTGGACTTAAATCTTCAGATTCCCCTCAAAAACTATTTGTTCTATAAAACGTGTCTGCGTGGGTTTCCTCCGGGTACTCCGGTTTCCTCCCACAATCCAAAGCTGTTCAGGTTAGGTAGATTGACCATGCCAAATTGCCCTTTTGTGTCCAAAAGGTTAGGTGGGGTTACTGGTTTACGGGGATAGGGTGGAGGTGTGGGCTGAGATAGGGCGCTCTTTCCAAGGGCCGATGCAGACTCAATGGGCCGAATGGCCTCCTTATCCACTGTAAATTCTATGGTTCTATGATCTTTTCGGAAAATTCTGCCCATGATCATTGAGAATTCATGTGCATTGCTTTCTCAAAACAAATCTTTTTATTCTCCTTATTTTCAACATTTTCATCAAATAAACAACAAAATAAAAAATCAGAAACAAAACAAATACAATCACAATCCCCCAAACAAAACCAATACCCCCTATATATATCGGCCAAAAACATCCACTTGTGCGTTCCAGGTTTAAAAAAAAGATTCAATCAGTAAACAAAAGCAACAATAACCCCAGCCCCAACTTCCCCCAATTCTCGAAAGGACATAATAAACAGTCCCCATGAATTTAGAAGCCTTCCTTCATCTGCACGGAAGCACAATGGTTAGCACTGTTGCTTCACAGTGCCAGGGACCCGGGTTCAATTCCCGGCCTGGGTCACTGTCTGTGTCGAGTCTGCACGTTCTCCCTGTGTCTGCATGGGTTTCCTCCGGGTGCTCCGGTTTCCTCCCACAATTCCCAAAAGATGTGTTTGTTCGATGAATTGGACATTCTGAATTCTACCTGAATGTGCCAGAACAGGGGCCGGAATGTGGCAACCAGGTGCTTTTCACAGTAACTTCATTGCATTGTAATGTAAGCCTACTTGTGACAATAATAAAGATTATTATCCCCCTCAGCTCAAATGTCACCTTCTGAGAGTCAGAAATTCAAGTAGGTCCCCCCGCCAAGCCGAGGCACAGGGTGGCGAAGCTGACCTCCATCCCAACAGGACCTGCCTCATGGCAATCAGTGAGGCAAAAGTTAAAACATCTGCCCCCGCAACCGCCTACAGCTCGGGCCTGTCGACACCCCGAAAATGGCTTCTAGAGGACCTATGATTCCCCCGAATTGGCATCTCCCCTGACCCAGTTCCCAGCTTAAAATACTGCCTTAACTGTCTCCAAATCTTCAGTGTCGGCACCACCACCGGACTCCCCGAGTACTTGCCTGGGTCATCAGAAACGATGCCATTGCCAGAGCCCTAAACCCCGACTGTCTACACAGACCTTCTTCCATCCTAACCCACCAGGACTCCCCCCACACACCCCCCGCCCCACCCACACCCCCCTCCCTCCCACATCCACCCACCGCCCCCGCACCACGACACAATTCCTCACCTTTTCCGCGTTCACCATCCAATAATATGATACATTCGGAAGGCCTAGCCCCCCCCACCCGCCTGCCGTCCTCTCTACAGGACCACCCTCCTGATACTTGGTACCTTCCCCCACCCCACCCCAAATAAACAAAGTGACCAGAATACTGCGGCGGAACGAAGAATCCCGCCCCATATTAATCTGGTCCGGGGCCACCACCAATTTCCCTGTCCTATCCCGTAGCAGGACTATATCCCTCGCCGCCACCTCCCTCCAATGTTGCCCCGCCTTCTCCCCATATTCAGAAATCGCCGCCCTTGCCCGCCCCAGTTGGTGCACCGCCATCCCCATGGACTGCCAGTCAAAGCTAGCCTGAAGCTCCCGCCTTCTGTCCAAAAGGGCTGGATCCGCATCCCCCGTGTACCTCCTGTCCACCTCTAACATCTCCTCTCGCAGCTCTTCGCTCTGCTCTTTATCCACCTTGGCCAAACCACCACCTGCAACACTTGGATTGGATTTATTTATTGTCACATGTACCAAGGTACAGTGAAAAGTATTTTTCTGCGAGCAGCTGAACAGATCATTAAGTACGTGAAAAGGAAATAAAAGAAAATACAGAATAGGGCAACACAAGGTGCACAATGTAACTACATAAACACCGGCATCAGGTGAAGCATCCATGGGTGTAGTGTTAATGAGATCAGTCCATAAGAGGGTCGTTTAGGAGTCTGGTGACAGCGGGGAAGAAGCTGTTTTCGAATCTATTTGTGTTAGTTCTCAGGCTTTTGTATCTCCTGCCCGTTGGAAGAAGTTGGAAGAGTGAGTAAGTTGGGTGGGATGGGTCTTTGATTATGCTGCCCGCTTTCCCCAGGCAGCAGGAGGTGTAGATGGAGTCAATGGATGGGAGGTAGGTTCATGTGATAGACTGGGCTTTGTTCACGGCTCTCTGAAGTTTCTTGCGGTCGTGGGGCGAGCAGTTGCCATACCAGGCTGTGATGCAGCCCGATAGGATGCTTTCTATGGTGCATCGGTAAAAGTTATAAGAGTTAATGTGGACATGCCGTATTTCCTTAGTTTCCTGAGGAAGTATAGGCGCTGTTGTGCTTCCTTGCATCGACGTGGGTGGACCAGGACAGATTTTTGGAGATGTGTACGCCTAGGAATTTGAAACTGCTGAACATCTCCACCTCGGCCCCGCTGATGCTGACAGGGGCGTGTACAGTACTTTGCGTCCTGAAGTCAATGACCAGCTCTTTAGTTTTGCTGGCATTGAGGGAGTGATTGTTGTCGCTGCACCACTCCCCTAGGTTCTCTATTTCCCTCCTGTAGTCTGACTCATCATTATTCGAGATCCGGCCCACTATGGTCGTATCATCAGCAAACTTGTAGATGGAGTTGGAACCAAATTTTGCTACGCAGTCGTGTGTGTATAGGGGGGCTAAATACGCTGCCTTGCGGGGACCCCAGTATTGAGGACTATTGTGGAGGAGGTGTTGTTGTTTATTCTTACTGATTGTGGTCTGTGGGTTAGAACGTTGCAGAGTGAGGAGTGTTATGCGCGAGGCATTTTCAGAACCCCAAAATGTATCATGGAGTTCAACAAACCTCCCCCTTTAATGCTATTGTTGCTTTTCCGAGCACATGTCTTGTTCCCTAGGTGTGGGATTACAATTATGGACTTGTGGGTTTTTAAACACAAAACAATGTTTATTCCATGAACTCAACTTAACCTCTTAAATAAACATTGGATCTCTTAACACTCCTTACTTCAAAGATAACCCCGAAAACATTACCAACTCTAAATAATCCTTCAGTTATTCCATTCAAAATCCAAAAGCGACTTAACACCTTTAAACAGAAACACATCAGGTTAAAGGCTTTACTATTATGAGTTTAAATCATCCAAATGATCCAGAGATAGTCTTTCATGGCAGAGATCACAGCAGATCCAGCTCACAGCAAACACAGACACACACGCAAGCTCTTTTCCTCAAAACTGAAACTTCAAAATGGCTGAACTGAGCTCAGCTCCACCCACTCTCTGACATCACTGTTTTCTTAAAGGTACATTGCTTAAACATCTATTTCTTAAAGGTACTCTCACATGACACCTCCCTCAAGAAAAAAAAATAAACCATCAACTTCAAGATGGTTTTATTTTTCACTTTTGCACCATCCACTAAGAAATGCACACAGTAAATATACATTTTCATTTAAAGAAAACAACACACTCAAACAGGTATAATAATATAGTCCATTTTTCTTTGTTCTGCTTCCTCCAACTGAAATCCTTCTCGATTGACAGTCTCTTTGAACAAAAAAGTCTCTGCACGATCCATCCATTCCTCTACTCCTCGGCAATTCTCTTTGGAATCAGATACTTCAGTTCAATCTGACCCAGAGACCCTTGCAATTCTCCAATACAGGAATATTGGTGATCACAGCTTTCAGGCAGTAAAATGCCTGTTGAAAGTCCGCTGTCCCTTGATATTATTTACGTTTCTTCAGCAATTCCATCAGTGGAGTAATCACCCCACAAACCTTTTGCACAGCTGTTCGATCAAATCCACTCATGCTAAGAAATTGCATTATTTCACTTTGTCTTGAGGGTATCGGAAACTCCGCAAGGAAAGTGATTCGGGCTTCTCCCAATTCACTTTTGGCTAGGTTCATCACTAAACCCGCCGCCTGAAGTCGATCGAAGAACTCCATACGATGTTTTAAATGTTCTTTCCATGTCTGGAAGTTGAAAATAAGAGTAGATTGTCCCAATTTCTCAATGCAATCCTTCAAACGCGGGATAGGATAAGAGTCTGTTCTTGTAACTGCATTCACCTTTTGATAGTCCACACACATCCATTGGGTACTGTCTGGTTTACGTACCATCACTATGGGTGAGCTCCATTGGCTGCAACCCACTTCAATTATGCCATTCTTCAGCATACTCTCAATCTCTCTGTTAACCTGTGCCAATTTTAAAGGATTAAGTCTATATGGACGTTGTTTGATCGGAACAGCATTTCCCACATCTACATCATGTGTAGCCATTTTAGTACTTCCCAATTTATCTCTACAAACTTCCCCATGTGATATCAATAACTCTTTCAGGTCAGTTTGTTTTTCCTCTGGAAAGTAACTTAACAATTCATCCCAATTTTTACGAACATCCTCATTTTCCAATTTAATTTGAGGTATGTCAAATTCACAGTCATCTGGATTTAGTTCATCACTTTGAGTTAGAATCATTAAAACCTCCTTTTTCTCTCCTTCCCTTTCAAAGTACCTTTTAAGCATATTCAAATGAATCACTCGGTGAGTCTTCCTTCTATCTGGTGTTTTTACCACATAATTCACCTCACTTAATTTCCTTTCAATCTGATACGGCCCACAAAACCTAGCTTTTAAAGGCTCCCCTCCCACTGGTAACAACACTAAAACTTTATCCCCACTGGCAAAACTACGAACTTTGGATTTCTTGACCGCTACCCGTTTCATTACATTTTGTGCAACTTTCAAATGTTGTCTAACCAATTCACCTGCTCTATTTAATCGTTCCCTAGAATTTGACACATAATCCAATAGTATAATTTCCAATTTCTCACCCACCAATTTTTCCTTAATCAATTTAAGTGGTCCTCTTACATCATGACCAAAAATTAGTTCAAAAGGACTAAACTTGGTAGACTCATTCGGTGTATCCCTAATTGCAAACAATACGAATGGGACTCCTTTTCCCAATACTCTGGATAATCTTGCCAATACGCCCTCAACATTGTCTTTAATGTCTGATGCCATCTTTCTAACGCTCCCTGTGATTCTGGATGGTACGCAGTTGATTTAAATTGTTTTATTCCTGAGCTACCCATAGCTTCATGAATAACTTTGAAGTAAAATTCGATCCTTGATCCGATTGAATTTCTGTGGATAGTCCATATCTAGTAAAGAATTCAAGTAACTCCTCCATAATCCTTTTAGCTGTAATATTACGTACTGGAATGGCCTCTGGAAACCTAGTAGACATATCCATTATAGTCAAAAGAGATTGATTCCCCCTTTTTGTTTTAGGAAGCGGTCCCACACAATCAATTATGACCCTCGTAAAAGGTTCCTCAAATGCTGGAATAAGTATTAAGGGTGCTGGTGTTATCACTGCTTGAGGTTTCCCTATCACTTGACATGTGTGACATGATTGACAAAATTTAACTGCATCTTTATGTAGTCCAGGCCAATAAAAATTCTTCTGGATTTTAGCTTGAGTTTTCCTTATTCCCAAATGACCTCCCACTGGTACCTCATGTGCAACTCGCAACACCTCCTTTCTATACCTATACTACTTGATGAACTTCTGCCCACTTTTCTTCCGCCTGCATATGTACAGGTCTCCATTTTCTCATCAAGACATCATTTTTACGGTAATAACACTCTGGTATACTCTCAGCTTCCTCTTCCATATATGCTTTCTTATATATCAGTTTTATTTCTACATCTTTCTGTTGTAACTCCGCCAATTTTCCTGAACTAAAAATATCCGCCTCATCCTCCACCTGTTCTTGTTCTTTTTCAAGCATCTGATCAAAAATCGTTTCTGATAATTGCACTTCAACTTCATCTTCACTCGTTGATTTCTCCTCTTGTCAGGGGCTGGTTCAGCACACTGGGCTAAATCGCTGGCTTTGAAAGCAGACCAAGGCAGGCCAGCAGTACGGTTCAATTCCCGTACAAGCCTCCCCGAACAGGCGCCGGAATGTGGCGACTAGGGGCTTTTCACAGTAACTTCATTTGAAGCCTACTCGTGACAATAAGCGATTTTCATTTCATTGTCTTAACCTGTGACTTTGTGACATCGTTACTACACAATCCGGAAAAATCCCATGATATTCGTCCTTCAACGCTTCAGTTGACTGATTTTCCACGGGCTTTTCAACCACAGTAGGCATCACTCCCACCTGCGATCCAGCTATATCTTTACCCAAGGTAAACTGTATTCCTGGACAAGATAGTTTATCTATTACTCCTACTACCACTTCACCACTCTTCACTGGACTTTCCAACCTTACCTTATAAAATGGAACACTACTCCTCTCACCCTGAATTCCACATATCACCACTTTTCTGGCAACATTCTTCCCAAACTATATAATTTCTCATCTCTTACCATTAAAGATTGACTAGCCCCTGTATCTCTTAAAATTGTGACTTCTTTACCTGCTCCTCCTGATACACATGAGTAAACTTTACCCCCACAAGTAAATTCTTTAAAGACATCTGACACCTTCTTAACAATTACTTCTTGAACAGGTTGTACAATCGTTTGCACCTCCTTCGCTTCCCTTGGGCTTTCCTTTCCCGCTCTAACAAATCCCACTGTCTTATCCTGTTTTATCACATCAGCCTTCCCATTGCTTTTCTTCAACCACCAACACTGTGACTTTACATGGCCTAGTTTTTTACAGTGAAAACATTTGAAACTTTTCATTTCTTTTCCACACTCCTGGATTTCTTTTTAAATCTGAGGTACACTCTCTTTATTGTCTCCCATCAGATCATCTTTACCTTTACCACTTGGGTATTTCTCATGTCCCCAGTTTCTATCCCTCACTGCCTGAAACTGATGTTGGAAACCAATCTTTGATTTATGAACTAATTCATAATCATCTGCCATTTCTGCTGCTAATCTCACAGATTTAGCCCTCTGTTCTTCCACATGAGTTCTCACTACATCAAGAATTGAATTTTTAAACTCCTCCAAAAGTATAATTTCTCGGAGAGCATCATACGTTTGGTCTATTTTCAAAGCCCTTATCCACCTATCAAAATTACTCTGTTTGAGCCTTTCAAACTCCATGTATGTTTGACCAAATTCTTTCCTTAAATTTCTAAACCTTTGTCTGTCAGCTTCAGGTACTAGCTCATATGCACTTAAGATGGATTTCTTCACCTCCTCATACGTTCCAGATACCTCCTCCGGTAGTGATGCAAACACTTCACTCACTCTGCCTACCAGCTTTGTTTGAATCAGTAATACCCACATGTCCTGTGGCCATTTCATTTGTTTAGCTACCTTCTCAAATGAAATGAAAAAGGCTTCCACTTCCTTCTCGTCAAACCTTGGCAATGCTTGGACATATTTAAATAGATTCCCACCAAGCCTTCGACTATGACACTCTTTCTCCCTATCCTCATCACTATCCGCCAACTGTACGTTTCCCTTTACGTCTGCCAATTTTAACTGACTTTCATGTTTCATGGCCATTTTCTGAAGTTCAAACTCCCTCTCTTTATCTTTTTCCCTGATCTGTATCTCCCTTTCTTTTTCTTTTTGTTCTGCTAGGGCTATTCTTTCTTTTCTCCTTTCTTTTCTCTCCTTTTCTTTTTCCTCTCTCTCTTTCCCTCTCTTTTTCCTCTCTCTCGCTCTCCAATTCAAGCCCCTTTAATTCTTTCTCATGTTCCATTTGTTTAATTTGCAACTGAATTTTTTCCATTTCCAATGAATCAAACTCTATCTCAGGCCATTTTAAATGCTTAACCACCACCATAATTACATCATCTTTTCGCATTTTGTCAGGTAATGTTAACTGCAATGTTTTTGCCAGACCCAACAATCTGTTTTTAGTCTCTGTCCGTAAGGTATCACATGTCACCGCGTCCAACCCCAAAAACCTCTGAGTCTCCGAAAGAGCCATTGTTCACAACACTCTCCCCACTTGAACTAAAATACCACACTGGAAAAGCAACATCCTTCACTGTCTTTAAGTTCACAAAAGCCAATCCAATAGATAGACTTTTATCCCGGACGAACCCCCAATTGTTATGGGTGAGGCATTTTCAGAACACCAAAATGTATCATGGAGTTCAACCAACCTCCCCCTTTAATGCTATTGTTGCTTTTCCGAGCACATGGCTTGTTCCCTAGGTGTGGGATTACAATTATGGACTTGTGGGTTTTTAAACACAAAACAATGTTTATTCCATGAACTCAACTTAACCTCTTAAATAAACATTGGATCTCTTAACACCCCTTACTTCAAAGATAACCCCGAAAACATTACAACTCTAAATAATCCTTCAGTTATTCCTTTCAACATCCAAAAGAGTCCTAATACCTTTAAACAGAAACACATTAGGTTAAAGGCTTTACTATTATGAGTTTAAATCACCCAAATGATCCAGAGATAGTCTTTCATGGCAGAGATCAAAGCATACCAGGCTCACTGCAAACACAGACACACACGCAAGCTCTTTTCCTCAAAACTGAACTTCAAAATGGTTGAACTGAACTCCGCTCCACCCACTCTCTGACATCACTGTTTTCTTTAAGTTACATTGCTTAAACATCCATTTCTTAAAGGTACTCTCACATGTCAGGAGCCACGTCCTAGGTTTCTCCTGTACTGTTAAATCCTACATACTCCTCAATCACTGTCCCGATCTTGCAGAAACCTCTGTCCCCAAGCAGCCCCACATCCATTCTCCACCCTGGCCTTTGCACTACCCCTTTCCAGGACCATGTCAACCCAATGCAGCGCATGTTCCGAGATCGTTATCGCTGAATACTCTGATCCCCTAACCCCAGCCAGCAATGTCTTCCCTACTATGAAAAAGTCTATCCTCGAATAGACCTTATGAACCGAGGAGAAAAACAAATACTCCCGTTCCCTCAGGTGCAAGAATCTCCTCGGGTCCAACTCACCCATTTCCCTCATAAGGTCAGTCCACACCATCTACCTGTCCATCAGTGTGTGTGTGTGATTGCACCATGATATGTTAATATGGATATCATGACATCCCCCCTTTTCACAAGGATATGTGCTTACATGGTAATAAATATTGGTGTGTACTGAGTGCATCTGAGTATGTATGTGTAATATTTATAACATGTACATGAGGCTAAACTATATACATAGGAAGGTGTCAGGTGCAACAGAGCAACAAGGTTGTACCACAAACAAAACAAGTGCAATCATCAAATATCGAAAGAGAACTCCTGGAACGACAAGAAAGAAACACGTTAACATGATTGCACAATAATTCAGTGAGTCCAATGTGCAAACAGGCTCATAAGTCCAGTCTATTAGGTGGGCGACGAATTTGGGTTGACCGCCTCAAGGGTTGGTCAGGATCCACCGGCTGAGGAATGGGTCTGGCCACGGGCGAGAGAGGAGTAGGCAGAGTGGCATGAAGCTCCACGAAGTTGACATCAGGGACAACAGGAGGGCGTGGCACCGGTGCATGATCACGTAGCGAGCGCGGAAGCAGCCGAAGGGCCCGCCGATTACGCCGGCGAATTGAGCCATCAGGCATGCGAACCAGGAACGAGCGGGGAGCCACGCAGCGGAGAACCTCGGTGGTTGCCGACCAGCCCCCTCTGGTAGGTGCATGCGGACGTTGCCTCCAGGCGCCAGGGCAGGAAGATCAGTTGCCCGAGCGTCATGTGCCACCTCCTGCTGAGCGTGCTGCTGTCGCATCCTTTGCAGTACTGGAGCATGGTCGAGTTTAGGAACATGAATGGACGGCACAGTGGTCCTGAGGGTGCGACCCATCAACAGCTGGGCAACAGCGAGAGGCCTGTGGACAGTGGGGCCGAGCGATAGGCCAGCAGGGCTAAACAGAAGTCAGATCCGGCATCAGCAGCCTTGCAGAGGAGCCGCTTCATGATATGGACGCCCTTTTCTGCCTTGCCATTCGACTGGGGATGCAAAGGGCTGGGCGTCACGTGTGTGAAGCCGTATGAAGCGGCAAAAGAAGACCATTCTTGGCTCGCAAAACAGGACCCATTGTCCGACATGACGGTGAGCGGAATGCCATGGCGAACGAAGGTTTCTTTGCATGCTCTGATGACAGCTGATGATGTCAAGTCGTGCAGGCGTATGACCTCCGGATAATTGGAAAAATAGTCAATTATAATGATGTAGTCCCTGCCGAGCGCATGAAAGAGGTCCACACCCACCTTTGCCCAGGGGGACGTTACCAACTCATGGGGCTGAAGTGTCTCAGGGGGTTGCGCCGGCTGAAACCTCTGGCAGGTGGGGCAGTTGAGCACCATGTTGGCGATGTCGTCGCTGATTCCCGGCCAGTACACAGCTTCTCGGGCCCTCCGCCTGCACTTTTCAACCCCGAGATGGCCTTCGTGCAATTGTTCGAGGACAAGCCGGTGCATGCTGTGTGGGATCACGATCCGGTCCAACTTTAGGAGGACACCATCAATGACGGCCAAGTCGTCCCGGACATTGTAGAATTGTGGGCACTGCCCCTTGAGCCACCCTTCCATCATGTGGCACATCACACGTTGTAGAAGGGGGTCAGCCGCAGTCTCACGGCAAATGTGGGCCAGACGTGCATCAGTAGCCAGCAGATTGGCCGATGTGAAGGCTACTTTTCGACATGACAAACGAACCCCTCCGATTCGGGCGGTGTGCTCACTGCTCTGGACAGGGCATCCGCGATGATGAGGTCCTTTCCCGGGGTGTAGACAAGTTGGAAGTCGTACCTCCGGAGCTTGAGCAGAATGCGCTGGAGGCGAGGGGTCATCTCGTTGAGGTCCTTCTGAATGATGCTGACCAGGGGGCGATGGTCGGTCTCCACAGTGAACTGCGGAAGACCATACACATAGTCGTGGAATTTGTCGATGCCGGTTAACAAACCCAGGCACTCCTTTTCAATCTGCGCATAGCGCTGTTCTGTGGGGGTCATGGCCCGCGAGGCATAGGCGACTGGGGCCCATGATGCAGTGTTGTCCCGTTGCAGGAGTACCGCCCCAATGCCGGACTGGCTGGCATCAGTCGAGATCTTTGAGTCCCGAGTAGTGCCGAAGAACGCCAATACCGGGGCGGTGGTGAGCTTGATCTTGAGCTCCTCCCATTCCTTCTGGTGTGCGGGCAGCCACTGGAACTCTGTGGTCTTCTTGACCAGGTGCGAAGAGCCGTTGTGTGCGAGGCAAGGTTGGGAATAAACTTCCCCACGAAGTTGACCATCCCGAGAAAGCATAGCACTGCCTTCTTGTCTGCCGGCTGCGGCATGGCTGTAATAGCTGTCACTTTGTCTGCATCCGGACGCACTCCTAACCGGGATATGTGGTCCCCCAGAAGCTTTAGCTCAGTTTGGCCAAAAGAACGCTTGGCTCGGTTGAGGCGCAGGCTGTGATCTCGTATCCGAGCAAAGACACGCTGGAGACGACTGATGTGCTCCTGTGGTGTGGTGGACCAGATGATGACGTCGTCAACATAGATGCGCACCCCTTCGATGCCCTCCATCATCTGTTCCATAATGCGATGAAACACCTCGGATGCCGAGATGATGCCAAACGTCATCCTATTGTAGCAGTATCTGCCAAAGGAAGTGTTGAAAGTGCACAGCTTCCTGCTGGACTGATCCAGTTGAATCTGACAAAAACCCTTTGAGGCATCAAGCTTTGTGAAAGTTTTAGCCCAGGCCATTTCGCTCGTGATTTCTTCCTGTTTGGGGTATGGGGTAGTGTTCCCTCATGATGTTATTGTTCAGGTCTTTCGGGTCGATGCAGATCCGGAGCTCGCCAGAGGGCTTTTTTACACACACCATGGAGCTGACTCATGGCGTTGGCCCCGTGACCCGGGAAAGCACTCCTTGGTCCTGGAGATCATGCAGCTGCTGCTTGAGGCGGTCCTTGAGTGGTGCTGGGACTCTACGAGGTGCGTGAATGACCGGGGTGGGGTCCGGTTTGAGCCGTATTCTGTAAGTGTAGGGCAGTGTGCCCATGCCATCGAAAACCTGTGGGCGAGGAGCGAGTGGAGCTGTGCCCTAAAGTCTGCATCCAGGAAATCGGACGTGCCTTCTGGAGACAGAGTGTGTACCCGCTGAACGAGGTGGAGGATCTTGCACGCCTGTGCGCCTAGCAGAGAGTCCTTCGAGGATCCAACTATCTCAAAAGACAGTGTGGCTTTGTATGAATTGTGTGCAACTCGAGCTGGCAGGACCCCGTGGCCGGGATAACGTTCCCGTTGTAATCGACCATCTGACAGTGGGATGGCCGAATCGGTGGTTTGACCTTCAAGGGGTAGAAGGCTGACCATGCAATGAGATTGGCGGAGGCACCAGTGTCCAGGCGAAATGTGATCTGGGATCGGTTGACCGTTAGGGTGGCACACAATTCATCGCCCGGATTAATGCTGTGCACTGGCATCGGCTGGTGGGTCCTACTTGGGGACATCCGGTTCCTGTCTATTACCGCAATGCGGAAGGGTTCCCGGTCGTCGGTATCACCTGTCTGCACGTCGTCAGGGTATGTCTTGGTGTATGGGGGCTGAATGGCCCGCGCGTCCCTGCGAGGCTGGCGCAATTGCGGAGAGTTGACAGGTTGAGCTGCTCAACAGCAGGCAGTGTAGTGGCCCATCCTGCCACAGCGGAGGCATTGTCGCGTTTTGGCTGGACATTGCCGCTTTAAGTGTGCGGATCCACAGTTGCCGCACGTCGTGACGTCATGGCATTCGTTGCACCACCGCGCATGCGCGGTGTGGTCCTGCGTAGAACGCGCCTGCGCATCACGTCCCTCTGCGTCGACGTCCCCTCTTTTGGCGCGTACAAACGCGGGAAGCCTCGGAAAGCGCGCAAAATGGCATATCACCTCCATATGCTTTGCAAACTGCTTTTCAAACTCCATGACCATCACCTTGGTCATCTTTTCTGCCGTGAACAGTGCGGCCCCACCCAGCGACCGAGCCTCCACCATCTTTCCAGTTGCCGAGCTGACCCTTTTACTCGATGGCGAACCTTCACTTGCCCCCTTCTTCATGGCAAGCCTCTGGGCTTGGCCCACCCCGTCCCTTTGTTGCCATCGAATCCCTTTCAATCTCCCAGAATCCCCCCCATCCACTTCCTCTCAGAAACACCTCACCCATTTGGTCCCCTCCCCCCACTTTTCACACCTCCTAGGCCCATCGAGACCTGTTTGGCCAGGTTCCAATGACCGCAGTCCCTCCCCCCATCACACTCCTGTTCACCAGCCAGCTTCAGCTTGCTATTGTGGAGGCCCCTGCCCAGGCTCCACTCCCCTCCAATCCCCTTCCCCTTACCCGGTCCCAAGAAAACAAAGAGATCCCCTTCAAACAAACAAACCCAGTGCAAATATGCAAACCACAGAAAACCGTCATTGCAAAAAATCCTAACTCTTACCTTACCCAAATAGGTAACTTCACCCCATTTCACACATATAACAACATTAAATAAAAAATAGAACTATTTACAATCTTCCATCCCCCCTACCCTCAGTCTAAAACCAATCCTCTATCCCATTTCTCACTTATGCCCCAGTCCTTCTGCCTTCTGTTAGAACATGCACTAACAGATTCAAAAACAGCTTCGTTGCTGCTGTTACCAGACTGCTAACCGACCCTCTCATGGACTGCTGGACTTATGGACTGATCTGATCTCTTCACACATCTTGTCTGCTGAGTAGTTCTGCACTCCTGTATGCTTCCCCCGATGCCTGTATTTACATTGTGTATTTTATGTTTGCCCTATTATGTATTTTCTTTTCATGTACGAAATGATCTGTTTGAGCTGCACGCAGAATAATACTTTTCACTGTACCTCGATACACGTGACAATAAATCAATTCAATTCAATCCTTCACAAACACCTCCGCTGCTTCCACCATCTCAAAGTAAAAGTCTTTGGTGTTGTAGGTCATCCTCAACTTATCTGGATACATAAAGCCGAGCCGCACACCGCTGTTATACAGTGCCGTCTTCACTCAACCGCCTCCTCGCCAACTCCACAGCAAAGTCCTGGTATATACATATACCAGCTGTATTTCACCTCTTGCTTCTGTTTCACCCAACTCAGGACCTTCTCCTTCACATGGTACCGATGGAAATAAATAGACGAAGAATCACTGCTCTTGGCATCTCATTCGTCTTCAGTTTAGGCCTCAACAACTGATGAGCCCAATCCAGTTGGTACCGGAAGGGATCTTCCCTTCCCCCAACAGCTCCGCCAACAACTTGGCAAAGTACTAAGTCAGCCTCGGGCACACCACCCCTTTGGGCAGATCCACAATCCTCAGATTTTGACACCTGGATCTATTTTCCAGATCCTCCACCTTCGCTCACAGACCTTTGTTGGCCTCCACCCCCCTCTGCACCTCCTCACTCATTGAGGTGAGCTGATTGCTGTGCTGCGACAAGGCCTCCTCCTCCCCCTTCAGTTTCTTGCCCTGCTCCCGCACCTCGGCCGATAGCTTCGACCCAGCTGCCTTCACCGGGGCAATTGCCTCCTCCACCAATACCTTCATTGCCACCATCACCTCCTTCCTTAGCACCTCCATATGCTTTGCAAATTGCTTTTCAAACTCCATGACCATCACCTTGGTCATCTTTTCTGCCGTGAACAGTGCGACCCCACCCAGCGACTGAGCCTCCGCCATCTTTCCAGTTGCCGAGCTGACCCTTTTACTCGATGGCGAACCTTCACTTGCCCCCTTCTTCATAGCAGCTTTCATTTGGACATCCCCCTCCTTCCTTATGTCTTCCTGCATTTATTTGTCGAAAAATTGCCCCTGGGACCAGGCATAAAGTTCTAAAAAATCAAGCCTCGAGCAGGAGCCATCCAACGTGCAACCTGCTCCTACATGCTGCCACTGGAAGTCATGTGCATTGCTGATGTCCACAGTTACCTGGTAACTGATTGCATTTCAAAATGGGTGTGTAACTAGTCAGGTTCCAGGTGTTTCTCGATAACATTGAAAATTGCTTCTAATTGGTGAAGAGTGACATACACCAGTATTGTAAACTTTCGACAAGGTGAGAAATGATTTGTAGCAATCGGCCAAGAGACTAATGCGGTGAGGGTGAAAATAAAACAAACTACTTTGAAAATTATCCTGCTTTATTGGCAGCTGTCTTGTTTTACCTTTATTATTAATTAAAACTGCTATTAAAGGATCAATCCAGTAATCCCATTCTTTGAGCCATCTTTTCTGTGTAATAACAGAATGTATATCTACAGGCGTTATAGTGGAGAAGATGAAATTAAAATATTTGCATTCTCGTTGTATATTATACTACCAGGAGGCAGAATTTACTCACGCTTACTGCACATTACTGTTAACTAGAGTGGAGCGAGATAATTACCCAAACCACTCTCCACATCCTCGAACATGCAACCAAACTAATGTTCCTGCTCTTGCCGATACATCATCATTATCAACAGAAACAACGACTCACATTTTCAGCAAAAGGCTGGATGCACAAGACAACTCACTGCTGGAAGTAAAGCCGTGTTTCCCCAATACCCATTGTTTCCAATGATTTATTACAATATCCCATGCTGCCATCACACAGTGCAAGGTAATGCAGAACATTCATCAAGTTCTTTTAAGCAGTTACTGATAATTATATTCTTCAGGGGTCCATTCATATACGTCCCATTCAGATCTTCATTTACTTCAAAGGGGAACAATTTTCAATTGCTAACCACCTGCTTCTTGCCTACCAACCAGCAATTAGAAATTGGGATTTGGAATAAGAGCTTATTTTAGACGTTCAGATAGATCCAGCCTGTTTGAGGATCCCAGGACTATTCCCCCCACCAGTAACAGTTCACCCTCCCACAGCCAGCAAGCTAAAGCAGGCAGGAAGCATACACACCCAGAGAAGCATAATCCTCACCGTATTGGTTAAGGACAAGTGAGAGGTCCTTTAGTCATGCCCTTTGCGGAAGTAACCAAGGGGCCGAATGTTGTCCCTGCTGTAAAATGTATTTACCCTGAATGAATGTTCCCATGTCTCCTTCACTGGTTAAAATGCACCGTCTTTAAAAAAGTATTAATTCTACTAGAAAGAATCAGAAAGAACTCGCTGCTAAGCGAGGCAGATTGCTTGTTGTCAGCTCAAGAAAACGTGCTACCTAACGGAAATGGGCGATCAGGATACAACTACCAAGAAGATAGCTGGGAATCCCAAGAGAGCTTGAAAGAAATGCACGCAACCCACCAGATATTCAGACTGCAGATTGACAATTGCCCTAAAGCAAAGTTCAATGATTGGAGAAGGCAATGAACCATTCCTGCCTAGCATAACTCTGAGCTGCCCAACATTAAAGTGGCAAGACAGTGCCTTCCCTAGAGCTGCAGATCTTTAAGAGTGTAGTAACACTACACATGCTGTGTCAGTGAAGCAATCTTACTTTCCCTCAGGCTATTTACAAGAGGAAATTTGAAGAGTTTGCATTCACGATGGAACCACGTCAAGCAGGCAAGTGGAGGTACTCCTTATTCGTGATTAAATTTTACATTCCTATCAAATGATCTTTGCTTGGAAAGCTAACTTGTAAAATTTAACAATGTGCAAATTCAATCCAAATCTGACATCAGAGCAAGATGGACCGAGGATCACAGTTTTACTCCAGCATCAGGTCAGGTCTTAGCATTGACACTGCAACAGCAGAGCGTGAAATAGGTAATGAATCAGGATGTTATGGTTAAGTGAAATCTAAGAACTTGGGGGAACGTTTTGAAGTTGTAACCACAGTGGTAGATAAGAGAATGTCTTTCAGTGTGATTTATGTGGACATTCAGAAGGCATTTAATAAGGTTCCACACAAGAGATATTTAGTAAAAATAAGCGGTCACAAATTGAAAGCAGGATATTGGCGTGGGCAATTGGTTAGTAGGGAGTGACAGAGAGGAGGAACAATTGGCAGGATGTGACTTGTTGTGTCCCTAAGGGATCCATGCTGGGCCTCAGTTACTTATAAATGGCTCTGCTTAGATGAATGATCAGGGAATTCCAATTCCAAGTTTGATGATCGCAGGAAGGCAAATAGCTCAGTAAATAGTTTGAATGAGAAATGGAAGATGCAAAGTGACATTAATAGACTAAGGCAGGGTTTTTCAAACTCAGAGTCGCGACCCGCAGGCAGTCCCCGATTCGTTGCGGTGTTTGAGGGGACGGGTGACGCGAGGCTGGGCTGTGTGCTGGTCACCGCGTGCAGAGCGGTGGGGGATGGGACGGACGGACTTGGGCTGACGGGCGTCCACATGGACCCGATGCTAACAGTGGTTGCCCTAGCTTGGAGCTCCCGCTCTATTTCTTGTCCTTTGCGCACTGCGTCACCGATTGGCAATATGCTACCTGCGGCTACCAACACAACGTTCATTTGCACTCCCACAGCGGTAAGTACTGATCCGGAATGTTCTGTGACTGGGGTGGATACAGTGAGAAGTAGCCAGGCCAGGTTTGCCGGAATACTGATTAAATGAGGCCAGTCAAGGGGGCTGACATATGTGAAGACTGAAACCTACAGTCATCACTTTGTGTCACCACTCTCTGGAAAGCAGGAAATCAGTGCCCTTGGTGAGAATGGAGCAGAAGGTGACTTGGATGTTTGGATAGTGCAATGCAGTGGAACCTGTGGTGAATGTAAATACAGTTAATTCACCAGTTATGTTCTATGTTTGTAAATACAGTTAATTCACCAGTTATATGATGGTCCTCCCGAGGTTTCTTTTTGTGTTCCAGTGCCTTCCTATTATGATCACCAAGGCCTTTTTTAAGAGGGTAGGTCGGAGCATCATGGGTTTTGTGTGGGCAAACAAGACCCCGAGGTTAAGGAGGGGGTTTCTGGAGCGGAGTAGGGACAGAGGAGGGCTGGCATTGCTGAATCTGGGTGGCTACTATTGGGCAGCCAACGTGGCGATGATCCGTAAGTAGGTGATGGAGGGAGAGGGGGTGGCATGGAAGAGGTTGGAGATGGCGTCCTGCAAAGGAACGAGCCTGAGGGCGCTGGTGACGGCACTGCTGCCGCTCTCGCCGACAAGGTACACCACGAGTCCGGTGGTGGCGGCAACACTAAAGATATGGGGGCAGTGGAGACGACACGGGTGCGATGGGAGCCTCGGTGTGGTCCCCGATCAGAGATAACCAACGGTTTGTCCCAGGAAGGATGGACGGGGGGTTTCAGAGCTGGCATCGGGCAGGGATCAGGAGGATGGGGGACCTATTTATAGATGGGACGTTTGCGAGCCTGGGGGCGCTGGAGGAGAAGTTTGGGATACCCCCGGGAAATGCGTTCAGGTACATGCAGGTGAGGGTGTTTGTGAGGTGGCAGGTGAGGGAATTCCCGTTGCTCCTGGCACAGGGGATTCAGGACAGGGTGATTTCGGGTGTATGGGTCGGAGAGGGCAAGGTTTCGGCGATATATCAGGAGATGAAAGAAGAGGAGGAGGCTCTGGTAGAGGAGCTGAAGGGCAAATGGGAGGAGGAGTTGGGGGAGGAGATTGAGAGGGTCTGTGGACTGATGCCCTGAGTAGGGTTAATTCCTCTTCCTCGTGTGCCAGGCTTAGCCTGATACAGTTTAAGGTTATTCACAGAGCGCATATGACAGGGGCGAGGCTGAGTAGGTTCTTTGGGGTGGAGGACAGATGTGGGAGGTGCTCAGGAAGCCCGGCGAATCACGCTCATATGTTCTGGTCGTGCCCGGCACTGGATGGGTTCTGGAGGGGTGTCGGGAGGACTCTGTCTAAGGTGGTGAAAGTCCAGGTCAAGCCAAGCTGGGGGCTGGCACTATTTGGGGTGGCAGACGAGCCGGAAGTGCAGGAGGCGAAAGAGGACGGTATCCTGGCCTTTGCGTCCCTGGTATCCCGGCGGAGGATCTTGCTATTATGGAAAGACGCGAAGCCCCCCAGTGTGGAAGCCTGGATAAATGACATGGCAGGGTTCATCAAGTTGGAGAGGATAAAGTTTGCCTTGAGAGGGTCTGCGCAGGGGTTCTCCAGGAGGTGGCAACCGTTCCTAGACTATCTCGCGGAGCGTTAGATGGAGGTCGGTCAACAGCAGCAGCAACCCAGGGGGGGGGGGGGGGGGGAGGGTAGGGGGGGGGGGTTCTCTTTCCGGGGGGGGTATATGGGTGGGCGGGGATAGGGGTTTTCTTAGGGGCACTTGCAAAAGGAAAAACATAAACATGTGGGAGAGTCAATATGTGCGGGAGGAACCCATTGTACAAGTTCTGTAATATGTTGGATTGATATGTTTATGTTTTGTTCTGTTCCTTCTCTTTTCTTTTATGTTACGGGGGGGGGTTTAAATGGTTGAAAATTTTTGTTGAATAACTTTGAATGAACATATATTTTTTAAAAATTCACCAGTTATGTTCTATGTTATTAACCATGTGGGTTTTATCTGTGAGCCATTGTATGGCTTCACCCACAGGGGGAGATGTTGGAGGATGTTGGAGCATGTACGGGCTCAGTCCATGGCGCCGCCCCTTTGAAGGAGTATAAGAGTAGCTGGCCTGTGGGACTGTCCTCAGTATGGACCAGTCGCAGACAGGCTAAGTTGATAGTTAATTAAAACCACTGTTTTACCCCAACACGATCCTTGAGTAAATTGATGGTCGCATCAATTTAATTAACTATCTGAACAAAAACGATTATGGAGTCAGCCCTCAAACCTGACAGACTGGAGCTCGATCCACAGGCCGCGGGAGCGAAGGAAATTTTTTCACACTAGCTGCGATGTTTCAAGGCCTACCTTGCCGCGTCGTCGACGCCATCCGTCACGGACGAACAAAAATTGAGTCTCCTCCACGCATCGCATTTCTGTGCAACTCGAAGAGGCCACCTCATATACTGCTGCTCTCGCAATCCTCGAGCGCATCTACGTGGGGCCTGTGAACGAGGTCTATGCGCAACATATTCTCACTACTCGACGCCAGCGCACGGGGAGTCACTCAACGACTATCTGCACGACATCAAAGCCCTCGCGCGCAACTGCAACTATCAGGCCGTTACGGCCACTCAGCATATGGAGCTCGCCGTCCGAGACGTCTACGTTGCGGGGATCAGATCAAATTACGTGCGGCAGCGACTGCTCGAGAAAGGGGCCCAGGACCTGGACGAGACGGTGAAACTGGCGACTTCACTGGAGATCGCTTTCCAGAGCCTCACTGCATTTCTGGCCGAACACTCGACCCCCTCGTGGGCTCCCGACCAGAGACTACCCCAGGCCTGTGCTGCGCGCCCACCCGCTCATCATGGGGGGTTGCCTTGTTATTTTTGCGGCCAGCCTCAGCACCCTCGACAGCACTGCCCGGCCCAAAACGCGCACTGCAACAGTTGCAGCCGAAAAGGGAACTTCGCCAAGGTCTGCCTTGCCAAGCCTAAGCACGCCAACTCTCAGGCCCGGGCAACCGACTCTCAGGCCCGCAGACCTCGCAATGTGGCAGCGTGCCTGCTGACTCCGACTCCGCACAGCACATGCGACTCACGGGGGCCGCTATTTTGGCCATCCTCCCCCACGCGGCCGGCCACGTGCGATCCATGGGGGCCGCCATCTTTGATGCCATCTTCTCGACGCCCGCCATGCTTGATCAATGGGGGCTGCCATCTTGGATGCCATCTGCTACGCCGCTCAACGCATACGACCTGCTCAGACAGTCACCGGGGGGCTGCCCCAGCACAGCCGACCATGCCACCGGTTACCCTCAACTTAGCGCAGTCACCTTGGACCATGTTGTGTTGGGTGCTCTGGTTTACAAACAAGCCAACAATGCTGGAAGTGGTGTAACGCTATTTTATTAACTGTTCAACTATGCTAACATACTGTAAACGTGGGTATAAGCAATACCAGCTTAACTGTGGACCCTTTCCTATCACTAGCTATGGTGAGGCACTCAGCACATGGTGAATGTCTGTGATGCAGGCTGTGAGCTCTGTGCTCTGAGCTGGCTGCTGCTAGAATGAGCGAGAACTCTCCTGTCCCCTGTCTTTATAGTGCTTGTGCTCTCACTGGTGATTGGATGCGGTGTTATGCATGCAGGTTGGTTCTACTGCATGTCCATCAGCGTGTGTATATGATTGCACCATAATGTACTGATGTATATTATGACATCCCCCTTTTTTACAAAGAACATGTGCCAATGTGAGAATATATAACGTGTAATGAGTGTATCTGACCATGTGTGTGCCACAGCGTATGTATTTACATAACTATTTACATGAGGCTTGCCTATATACACGGGAAGGTTCCTGGTGCAGAGAAAAGAAAAACAAGGTGTTACACCAACAACAAAACTAATAACGAATGCTATAAACAAACTAGTGAAATGCTGAAACAGGATGAAAGAACAAAGCATTGAGTCCAACATTGTAAGGCTCATAAATCAAGTCTCTGAGGTGGGCGACGAATTCGGGTTGACCGTCATGGTGGCACACCACTCGCCGTCCGGATCAGTGCTGTGCACCAACAGCGGCTGGTGCTTTCGATTCGGGGACAGCCTGTTCTTGGTTATGACAGCGACTCGAAAAGGCTCCCTGTCCTCGGTGTCACTGGTCTGCATGAAGTCAGGATCGGACTCGGTGAAGGTGGGTTGGATTGCCCGAACAGTCCTGCGAGGCTGGTTAAATTGTTGCGAGTTGGCACGCTGGGCTGCTCGAATGCAGGCAGCATAGTGGCCAAGCCTGCCACAGCGTAGGCACTGTCGCGATTTTGCAGGGCATTGCCGCTTTAAGTGGGCGGAGCCACAGTTGCCACACGTCGTGACGTCAGTGCGTTTGTTGCGCCACCGCGCATGCGCAGTACGGTCTTGCGTGGTGCGGGCCTGCGCATTGTATTCCTCCACGTCACCGTCCCCTCGTTTGGCACGTACAAGTGTGGGAGGCCTCGGAAAGCGTGCGAAATGGCCGCCCTCCTCCAGACTGCGGCCCGGGAGGTGTTCGATCGTTTGGACCCGTTCCGCCTCATGGGGCCCTTGCCGCGCCGTTTCAGCTGCCTGTATGTAGGAGTACCGGCTGGTGGCATTCTCATGCAGGACACAGGTCTCGACGGCAGTCGCTAGGGTTAGTTGCTTAACTTTAACGAGCTGCTGACGCAGGGTGTCTGACATGACCCCAAAAACAATCTGGTCACATATCATGAAGTCGGAGGTGGGCCCGTAGCCTCAGGATTGCGCAAGGATGCGGAGGTGTGTTAAATAGGATTGGAAAGGCTCATCCTTACCCTGCAAGCGCTGCTAGAACAGGTACCTTTCGAAGCTTTCGTTGACATCAACACTGAAGTGTGTGTCGAATTTGAGGAGCACCATCTTGTATTTGGTCTTGTCCTCGTCATCCGCGAATGTCAGGGAGTTAAAGATGTGGATGGCATGTTGCCCAGCCGTGGAGAGAGGAAGGCTATCTTCCTGGTGTCCGATGCATTCTCCCTGTCCATGGCCTCGAGGAAGAGCTCGAAGCACTGTTTAAATATCTTCCAATTTACCCCGAGATTGCCAGCGATGCGGAGTGGCGACGGCGGGTTGATGTTCTCCATCCTGTAGGATGCCGGAATGCTGAGAAGTTGCAAGCAGGTCTCACAAGTGCTAGATTGCGGCCACTCCTTGTACCATGTCGTGTTGGGTGTTCTGGTTCACAAACAAGCCAACAATGCTGGAAGTGGTGTAACGCTATTTTATTAACTGTTCAACTATGCTAACATACTGTAAACGTGGGTATAAGCAATACCAGCTTAACTATGGACCCTTTCCTATCACGAGCTATGGTGAGGCACTCAGCACATGGTGAATGTCTGTGATGCAGGCTGTGAGCTCTGTGCTCTGAGCTGGCTGCTGCTAGAATGAGCAGGAACTCTCCTGTGCCCTGTCTTTATAGTGCTTGTGCTCTCACTGGTGATTGGCTGCAGTGTTATGAATGCTGGTTGGTCCTACTGCATGTCCATCAGTGTGTGTATGTGATTGCACCATAATGTACTGATGTATATTATGACAGACCAGTCGCGACCCAAGCACCTCAAGAGCTCAATGATGGCCGTCCGGGTTAACGGGTACGAGACACCTTGCCTGTTCGACTCTGGGATCACCGAGAGTTTCATCCACCCGGATCTGGTAAGCCGCTGCTCGCTCCCGATATTCCCGGCACAACAAACAATTTCCCTCGCCTCCGGGTCGCACTCGGTTCAAATCCGAGGGTGCGTGCACTACGGTGACCTTAGCAGGGTGCTGAGTACACTAATTTCCAGCTGTACGTGCTCCCAGACCTCTGCGCTCCCCTCCTTTTAGGGCTCGATTTTCAATATAATCTCAAGAGCCTGACGCTTAACTTTGGCGGACCCCTGCCCCCTTTCAGTGTGTGCAGCCTATCCACTCTGAAAGTCGACCCTCCTTCTCTCTTCGCTAATCTCACCGCTGATTGTAAGCCAGTAGCCACTCGCAGCAGGCGATAAAGCATGCAGGACAGAATATTTATTAGATCTGAGGTCCTGCGTCTCTTGCGGGAAGGAGTCATAGAGGGCAGCAATAGCCCCTGGAGAGCTCAGGTGGTGGTCGTCAAGGCCGGGGAGAAGCTCCGGAAGGTAGTTGATTACAGCCAGACCATTAACCGGTTTACGCAACTTGATGCGTACCCCCTTCCCCGGATTGCAGACATGGTCAATCAGATCGCTCACTACCGCGTGTTCTCCACAGTGGATCTGAAGCCACTATACAGCGTTTGAGGCAGATGGCCGCCTTTTTCATTTCCTACGGGTCCCTTTTGGCGTCACGAACGGGGTTTCGGTGTTCCAACGAGCAATGGACCGAATGGTGGACCAGTACAGGCTGCGGGCCACGTTTCCGTACTTGGACAACGTCACCATCTGCGGCCATGAACAGCAGGACCACGACACCAACATCCACCGATTTCTCCAAACCACCCAAAAACTTAATCTCACCTACAACAAGGAGAAATGCATTTTCCGCACCACCAGGCTAGCCATCCTCGGCTATGCCATGGAAAACGGAGTCCTTGGGCCCGACCCTGACCGTCTGCGCCCCCTCCTGCAACTCCCTCTCCCTCACTGACCCGAGGCCCTCAAGAGGTGCCTTGGATTTTTTTCCTACTACGCCAGTGGGTCCCCCAGTATGCGGACAAAGCCTGCCCACAATTTAAGGCCACCCTTTTCCCTCTGGCAGCCGAGGCCCGCCAGGCCTTCAACTGCATCAAGGTGAACATCACCAAAGCCGCGATGCGCGCGATGGACGAGACTGTCCCCTTTCAGGTGGAGAGCGATGCCTCAGAGGTCGCTCTCGCCGCCACTCTCAATCAAGCAGGCAGACCGGTTGCGTTTTTTTCAGGCACCCTCACCGCCTCTGAACTTCGACACGCCTCGGTCAAAAAAGAGGCTCAAGCCATCGTGGAAGCCGTGCGGCACTGGAGGCACTACCTCACTGGTAGGAGGTTTACCCTCGTCACCGACCACCGATTGGTAGCTTTCATGTTCGACAATACGCAGCGGGGAAAAATCAAGAACGATAAGATCTTGAGGTGGAGAATCGAACTCTCCACCTATAATTACGATATAGTATATCATCCTGGGAAGCTCAACGAGTCCCCAGATGTCCTGTCGCGCGGCACATGCGCCAGTGCGCAAGAGGACCGACTACGGGCTATCCACGACGACCTCTGCCACCCGGGGGTACTTCACCTGTTTGGTTTCCCCAACTACGTCCACAGCGACAGGGGCTCGTCGTTCATGAGCGACGAACTGCATCAGTACCTGCTCAGTAAAGGCATCGCCTCGAGCAGGTCCACCAGTTACAACCCCCGGGGAAACGGACAGGTGGAGAGGGAGAACGCGACGGTCTGGAAGACCGTCCTACTGACCCTACGGTCCAGGAATCTCCCAGTTTCCCACTGGCAGGAAGTCCTCCCCGATGCACTCCATGCTATTAGGTCCCTCCTTTGCATGGCCACAAACTAGACTCTTCATGACCGCTTGTTTATTTTCCCTAGGGGGACTATCTCAGGGCCTCGCTCCCACCCTGGCTGATGACACCGGGTCCGGGTCTCCTCCGGAAACACGTTCGGACCCATAAGACCGATCCCCTGGTAGAGAGGGTCCAGCTCCTGCACTCAAACCCGCACTACGCATATGTTGAGCACCCCGATGGTCGACAGGATACCGTCTCCCTCCGAGACCGTGCGCCCGCAGGCTCCGCCACCACTACGTCCACAGTACCCCCCGCGCTGTACCCCGCTCTTTCTCCCATGCCCAGCGCTCCTGCGCCCATTTGGCTCCTGCGCTCCCTTCCACCTGGCACACCAGTCCGCAGGAATGAAGCTCAGGAAGAGCTGCTCCCAGAGTCCACCCCTGGGCCACCGGACCACTTCCCCAGCCACCTGAAGCGGCTGCAACACCAGTGCTTCGGCGGTCGCAGCGTACGATCCGGGCGCCGGACCGGCTGAACTTGCGACCCATCATCCCCGCCAGACATTATTTTTTTAAAGGGGGTGAATGTGGTGAATGTAAAGCCAGTTAATTCACCAGTTGTGGAACATAGAAAAATACAGCACAGAACAGGCCCTTCGGCCCATGATGTTGTGCCGAACTGTTGTCCTAGATTAATCATAGATTATCATAGAATTTACAGTGCAGAAGGAGCCCATTCGGCCCATCGAGTCTGCACCGGCTCTTGGAAAGAGCACCCTACCCAAGGTCAACACCTCCACCCTATCCCCATAACCCAGTAACCCCACGCAACACTAAGGGCAATTTTGGACACTAAGGGCAATTTATCATGGCCAATCCACCTAACCTGCACATCTTTGGACTGTGGGAGGAAACCGGAGCACCCGGAGGAAACCCACGCACACACAGGGAGGATGTGCAGACTCCGCAAGACAGTGACCCAAGCCGGAATCGAACCTGGGACCCTGGAGCTGTGAAGCAATTGTGCTAACCACAATGCTGCCGTCCTGCCCTTAAGAACAAATTAATCTACACTATATCATTCTACCGTATGTTATGTTCTATGTTTGTAAATACAGTTAATTCACCAGTTATATTCTATGTTATTAACCCTGTGGGTTTTATCTGTGGGCCATCGTATGGTTTCACCCACAGGGGGGGATGTTGGAGGATGTTGGAGCATGTACAGGCTCAGCCCATGGCTCCGCCCCTTTGAAGGAGTATAAGAGTAGCTGGCCTGTGGGACTGTCCTCAGTATGTACCAGTCGCAGGCAGGCAAAGTTGATAGTTAATTAAAACCACTGTTTTACTCCGACACGAGTCCTTGAGTGAATTGATGGCCACATCAGAACCAGTAAGAAATAATGTGACATTGTGTGTGTTTGACAAGTTACTTAATCTTGCCTATAGTCATGGTTTGTAACGTAAAAACAAGATTATACTTTTTTCTATCATTGGTTAAATTTCTAAAGAAATGGGAACGTATTTAAAACAAAGTTTGTATGTAAATGTAAGGATGCACATGTTCAACTGAAGTTGTTTTAATTTTTAGCAGTAAAAAGTCAGAAATTTGGAAAAATTAGGTCTTAGAAATAAAGGTTCAAAGTAAAAAAAAAACGAATGCCGGCAGCGGCCGGCCTTTAAATATGAACGATGAATCTTTCTGTCAGAGGCAGTGGCAGAGAGAAGGTCACGGGTCCAGCATGTCAATGTGCAGAATCATAGAGGTGAGATTCCTCCATTTTGTAGCTGACAGTAAGAAAGCAACAGGACTATGAAGGACTGTAGATGGGTCATTTTGTAATAAGGTAGAGAGAGCCAGAGATACAAACAGACCAAGATCACACAACTAAATCTACTGGAAAGAGCTTCGCAGAAGAGTCCACGGTAGGACAAGGCAGTGCTGGTGTGAGCTGTATCCCGAGCACCAGGGGGTCTGGTGAACAAACAATTAAGAAGGAACTGAAATCAGGAGCAAAGTAGTATAAAGATGATTTCTTCAGGTATGGCTTTAATTGTGCCAATGTAAATCAGGATGCAAAGCCCCTGTGTGTTAAATGCAGGGAAGTACTGATAAATGAAGTTTAAAATCCTTAAATCTTCAAAGGCATTTGAAGACTTATGGAGAGTTTGAGGACAAACCTCTTGATTTTTTTCAAAGCATGCAGCAAGAACTTAAAACATCAGCTGAAGTCCTTAGAAGAAATGTAACATTAAATGACGAAGCAAGAGAGATCGTGAGGACCAAGCAGGCCCACCTGCCGCATTAAAGGTAAGCAATAATGGTGTGTCGCGAAGGTCGGCGGCGTGGGTCGCGAACGTCAGCCGGCATGTCTCACGAATGTCGGCCAGCATGGGTCTCGAAGGTCCGCGGGTTGGTAAAAGTGGGACCCAGGAAAACAATTTTGAAAAGCACTGGACTAAGGGCATCTATCTATTGGCCACAAGCAGGATCCTCTGGTCTGTAACGTTTTGTATGGTACACCACCAGGGAATATACCACGGGAGAATTGGGGGGGGAGGCGGTGTCGGTGGGACCAGAAGATCCTGCCGGCAGGAAAATCCCACCTGTTATGTGTGGGCAAAACAATGGCAGGTGGAGTTCAATGTGGGAAAGTGTGAGGTCATCAGAGTATTTTCTCACTGGTGAGAAGTTAACAACGTGGCGTAGGAGAAAGATTTAGGGATTCAAGTACAGAAATCACTGAACTAATGAGCAGGTACCACAAATTATTTACCACAAGCCTTTTATTTCAATAGGTTTGTACACAAAGTGTTAGATGCTTTATTACATATATATAAACATTCAGTTCAACCCATTTCGAGTATTTTTTTAAGCTCTGGGCATTGACCTGCAAGGAATCTCAGAAAACTAGCATGCAGGTACAACAGGTAATAAGGAGGCAAATGGAATTTTGGACTTTGTAGCGAAAGGGATAGAGTATTAAAGTAGGGAAGCGTTACTGCAATTGTACAGGGCATTGGTGAGACAGATTTGGGCCCCTTATTTGAGGAAAGATGGAGTTGCATTAAAGGCAGTTCAGAGGAGGTTCATTAGATTGATTCCGGAGATGGGGGCTTTTTTTTATGAAGGGAGATTGAGCAGTTTAGGCCTGTATTCTCTCGAGTTTAGAAGAATAAGGGGAGATCAAATTGAGGTGTGCAGGATGATAAAAGGTGTGGATAAAGTAGACATAGAGCAGATGCTTCCTCTTGTGGGGCATTCTAGAGTGAAGTATTCTTAGAAGGGGCCTCGCCAGCTGCTGTGAGAGGCCACACATCAATACCAATAAAGCCTCAGTTTGGAACCGGGAGTATTCATCGATCACACTGAGGAAATATGTGTGTCGGTCGGAGGAGGGGAGGGGGCCTTTGAAGTCCATGCTGAGGTGTTCAAAGGGGCCGGAGGCCTTCACCAGGCGTGTGCGGTCCGGCCGGTAGAAGTGCGGCTTGCACTCCGCACAGACCTGACAGTCCCTGGTGATTGTCCTTACTTCCTCGACGGAGTAGGGCAAATTTTGTGCCTTACTGAAGTGGTACAACCGTGTGACCCCTGGGTGACAAAGGCTGTCGTGCAGAGTCCGGAGTCGGTCTACCTGTGCGCTGGCACATGTAACTCGGGAGAGGGCGTCTGGAGGCCCGTTGAGTTTGCCAGGGCGATACCTAATCTCGTAATTATAGGTGGAGAGCTTGATTCTCCACCGCAAGATTTTATCATTCTTGATCTTGCCCCGCTGTGTGTTATTGAACATGAAGGCTACCGTTGGTCAGTGAGGAGAGTGAATCTCCTGCTGGCCAGGTAATGCCTCCAATGTCGCACAGCTTCAATGATAGCTGGGCCTCTTTTTCGATGGATGAGTGCCAAATCTCAGAGGCATGAAGGGTGCGGGAAAAGAATGCCACGGGCCTGCCTACCTGATTGAGGGTGGCGGCAAGGGCGACGTATGATGCGTCGCTCTCTACTTGGAAAGGAAGTGTTTCATCTACAGCGTGCATTGTGGCCTTGGCAATATCAGCTCTGATCCGGGCGAAGGCCTGTTGGGCCTCGGCCGTCAGGGGAAACTGGGTGGACTGTATGAGTGGGCGGCCTTGTCCGCATAGTTTGGGACCCACTGCGTGTGATATGAAAAGAACCCAGGCAGCGTTTGAGGGCCATGAGGCAGTGGGGGAGGGGGAGCTCTATGAGGGGGCGCATGCAGTCGGGATCGGGCCCCAGAACTCTGTTCTGGACCACATAGCCGAGGATGGCTAAGCGGTCCGTGCTGCAAGGTTGGCGTCGTGGTCCTGCTGATCATGGCCACAGATGGTGACATTATTTAGGTACGGAAACGTGGCCTGCAGACCGTACCGGTCGACCATTCGGTCCATCTCCCTTTGGAAGACCGAGACCCCATTAGTGACGCCGAAGGGGACCCTAAGGAAGTGGTATAGGCGGCCGTCTGCCTCGAAGGCAGTGTATGGCCAGTCCGATTTACGGATGGGGAGCTGGTGGTAGGCGGATTTCAGGTCCACCGTTGAGAAGACCCTGTGCTGTGCAATCTGGTTAACCACGTCAGATATGCTTGGGAGGGGGTACGCGTCGAGCTGCGTGTACCTGTTGATGGTCTGGCTGTAGTCCATGACCATTCAGTGTTTCTCCCCAGATTTAACCAATACCACTTGAGCTCTCTAGGGGCTGTTGCTGGCCTCGATGATGCCTTCCCGAAGCAACCGCTGGACTTCGGACTGATGAAGGTCTTATCCTGGGTGCTGTACCGTCTGCTCCTGGTGGCGACGGGTTTGCAATCTGGAGTTAGATTAGCAAAGAGGGAAGGTGGGTCGACCTTTAGGGTCGCGAAACCGCACACAGTAAGAGGTGGTAAGGGTCCGCCGAATTTAAGGGTTAGGCTCTGGAGGTTGCACTGGAAATCCAGGCCGAGGATAAGTGCAGCGCAGAGGTTAGGGAGAACGTAGAGGCGTAAGTCGTGGAATTCTATGCACTGGACCGTGAGCGTGACCGTACAGTACCCCCGGATCGCTACGCAATGGGATCCGGAGGCCAGGGAGATTTTTTGATTGGCAGCGTGTATCGTGAGGTAGCAGCACCTTACCGTATCCGGGTGTATAAAGCTCTCGGTGCTCCCGGAGTCCAGCAGGCAAGAGGTCACATGGCCGTCGACTTTCACGCTGGTGGATGTGTTGCTCAGGTTATGCGGGCGAGACTGGTCGAGTGACTTGGAGGCGAGCCTTGGTTGGTCGTCGGGTAATGGGGCGGCCGTTGAGTTCAGATCTTGGAACGTTGGTGGTGTCCAAGTGCTGAGGGGTAGAGAAGATTGCGGTGCCCGGAGATCTTGGGGGTTACAAAATGGAATGCAGGTTGCGGGGGTGGAGCAAGATGGCGGCGCCGATGAAATGCACATGTTGCGCGGAGGAGAAGATAGCGACGCCCACTGATCGCACATGGTCTGTGGGGGAGGAGAAGATGGCGGCGCCCATTGTCCGTGACTGGGGGAGGTGGGGGCGATCGCGGCCACGGAAGATGGCGGCGCCCACTTATGGCACATGGTCTGTGGGGGAGGAGAATATGGTGGCGCCCATTGTCCGTGACTGGGGGGGGCGATCGCGGCCACTGAGCGGGCCTTGCACACCGCGGCGAAGTGGCCCTTCTTCCCGCAGGCTTTACAAAGGGCAGCGCGGGCCGGGCAGCGTTGGCGGGAGTGCTTTTGCTGGCCGCAAAAGTAGCATCGGGGCCCCCCGGGGTTTGCTGGCTGGTGTGTTGCGCAGGCGTATTGGGTGGGCAGTGCCTCCGCTGGGGTGGCTGCCTGTGTGGTCCATGAAGCGTAGGAGGGGTGGGCCGCGCGGTTGGGGGCGTAGGACTGGACGTTGCACAGGGCGACCGTCATGGAGAGCGCTAGCGTTTTAGTCTCTGCGAGGTCGCGCGTGGCTCCTTCTAAGAGCCGCTGACGTATGATGTCTGACCCAATTCCGGTCACAAAGGCGTCCCTCATAAGGAGGTCTGAGTGTTCCTTAGCTGTAACATCCTGGCAGTCACAGTCCCGGACTAGTGGGATTAGGGCTCTCCAGAAGTCTTCTATGGACTCACCCGGTAGTTGAGAACGAGTTGCGAGCGCCTGCCTGGCGAAGAGCGTGTTTGTCTTCTGCTCGTAATTGTCCTTGAGTCGAGTCATGGCTTTGCCGTAGTTTGGCGCATCCTGGATCAGTGGGAAGATTTGGAGCTGAGCCTGGAATATAAGATCTGGATCTTCTGAGCCTCTGGAACAGGGGTTGGTGCCGCGTATATATACGCTTCAAAGCAAGCTAGCCAGTGCTGGAAGTCCTTTCTGGCGTCGGTTGAGTGCGGATCCAGCTGCAGGCGATCTGGTTTAATACGGAGGTCCATCTTTCGAAACTGATACCAATAAATTGAGGCACGATCAATTTGACTTAAAGGCAAAAGTTGAATCCAAACTGAGGCTTTATTGGTATTGATGTGTGGCCTCTCACAGCAGCTGGCGAAATGGCTGCAAGCTGGAGGACACGCATATTTATACCCCGCCTCCTGGGCGGAGCCAGCAGGCAGGTGCCACAGGCGAACCTGTAGTGCAGGTTCTACCGTACAACCTCTAATATAAGTACAACAGTGGTTTACCACAACCACATACTCATTTGTGTGAAAGGTAGAATGTCTTGTTGGCTTAATGGCAGCATCCTGTTGGCGGAGAATATCTCTTGTATTACTACTGCACAGTAGTGGCATGAAACGGTTGGTTCACCTGCTACTCATGTTTTTGAGATATCTTGGAATTTAATGAGGTTGTGTGATTTAAAAGAACCTGCAGAATCAGTGTCAGTTAGCAGTTAGCAGGCAGCTTTCATCGGTTGCTGGACGAGGTGCAAGTATAACATAGAACAGTACAGCACAGAACAGGCCCTTCGGCCCTCGATGTTGTGCTGAGCATTGTCTGAAACCAAGATCAAGCTATCCCACTCCCTATCATTCTGGTGTACTCCATGTGCCTATCCAATAACCGCTTGAAAGTTCCTGAAGTGTCCGACTCGACTATCACAGCAGGCAGTCTATTCCACACCCTAACCACTCTCTGAGTAAAGAACCTACCTCGGACATCCCTCCTATATCTCCCACCCTGAATCTTATAGTTATGCCCCCTTGTAACAGCTACATCCACCCGAGGAAATAGTCTCTGAACATCCACTCTATCTATCCCCCTCATTATCTTATAAACCTCTATTAAGTTGCCTCTCATCCTCCTCCGCTCCAAAGAGAAAAGCCCTAGCTCCCTCAACCTTTCCTCATAAGACCCATCCTGCAAACCAGGCAGCATCCTGGTAAATCTCCTTTGCACCATTTCCAATGCTTCTACATCCTTCCTATAATGAGGTGACCAGAACTGCACACAATACTCCAAATGTGGTCTCACCAGGGTCATGTATAGTTGCAGCATAACCCCACAGCTCTTAAACTCAAGCCCCCGTTAATAAACGCTAACACACTATAAGTCTTCTTCACGGCTCTATCCACTTGAGTGGCAACCTTCAGAGATCCGTGGACATGGACCCCAAGATTTCTCTGTTCCTCCACATTCCTCAGAACCCTGCCGTTGACCCTGTATTCCGCATTCAAATGTTTTCTACCAAAATGAATCACCTCGCACTTATCAGGTTGAAACAACATCTGCCATTTTTCGGTCCAGCTCTGCATCCTATCAATGTGTCTTTGCAGCCTGCAACAGCCCTCCACCTCATCCACTACTCCACCAATCTTGGTGTCATCAGCAAATTTACTGACCCACCCTTCAGCCCCCTCCTCCAAATCATTGATAAAAATCACAAATAGCAGAGGACCCAGCACTGATCCCTGTGGTACACCGCTGGTAACTGAAAATTTACCACCCACCACCACCCTCTGTCTTCTATGTGATAGCCAGTTACTTATCCAATTGGCCAAATTTCCCTTTATCCCACACCTCCTTACTTTCTTCATGAGCCGACCATGGGGAACCTTATCAAACGCCTTACTAAAATCCATGTAAACAACATCAACTGCTCTACCTTCATCTACACACTTAGTTACCTCCTCAAAGAATTCAATCAAATTTGTGAGGCAAGACTTACCCTTCATGAATCCGTGTTGACTATCCCGGATTAAGCTGCATCTTTCCAAATGGTCATAAATCCTATCCTTCAAGACCTTTTCCATTAACTTATCGACCACCGAAGTAAGGCTAACTGGCCTATAATTACCAGGGTTATTCCTATTCCCTTTCTTGAACAGAAGAACAACATTTGCCACTCTCCAGTCCTCTGGCACTATCCCCGTGGACAGTGAGGACCCAAAGATCAAAGCCAAAGGCTCTGCAATCTCATCCCTTGCCTCCCAAAGAATCCTTAGATATATCCCATCAGGCCCAGGGGACTTGTCGACCCTCAGGTTTTTCAAAATTGCTCATACATCCTTCCTCAGAACATCTACCTCCTCCAGCCTATCCGCCTGTATCACACTCTCATCCTCAAAAATATGGCCCCTCTCCTTGGTGAACACTAAAGAAAAGTATTCATTCAATGCCTCTCCTAATTCTTCTGACTCCATGCACAAGTTCCCACTACTGTCCTTGACCGGCCCTACCCTCACCCTGGTCATTCTTTTATTTCTCACATAAGAGTAAAAGGCCTTGGGGTTTTCCTTGATCCGACCCGCCAAGGACTTCCCATGCCCCCTCCTAGCTTTCCTAAGCCCTTTTTTTTCGCTCATTCCTTGCTACCTTGTAACCCTCAAGCGACCCAACTGAACCTTGTTTTCTCACCCTTACATACTCTTCCTTTTTCCTCTTGACAAGACATTCAACCTCTTTTGTGAACCATGGTTCCCTCACACGGCCATTTCCTCCCTGCTGACAGGGACATACCTATCAAGGACACGCAGTATTTGTTCTTTGAACAAGCCGCACTTTTCATTTGTGCCTTTCCCTGACAGTTTCTGTTCCCATCTTGTGCTCCCTAATTCTTGCCTAATCGCATCATAATTACCCCCCCCCCCACCCCCCACACACACAATTATAAACCTTGCCCTGCCTTATGGCCCTATCCCTCTCCATTGCAATAGTGAAAGACACCGAATTGTGGTCACTATCTCCAAAGTGCTCTCCCACAAACAAATCTAACACTTCGCCCGGTTCATTACCCAGTACCAAATCCAATGTGCCCCCCCCCCCCTCTTGTCGGCCTATCCACATATTGTGTCAGGAAACCCTCCTGCACACATTGTACAAAAACTGCCCCATCCGAACTGTTTGACCTACAGAGGTTCCAATCAATATTTGGAAAGTTAAAGTCACCCATGACAACTACCCTGAGACCTCCACACCTATCCATAATCTGTTTTGCAATTTCTTCCTCCACATCTCCATTACTATTTGGGAGCCTATAGAAAACTCCTAACACTGTGACCGCTCCTTTCCTATTTCTAACTTCGGCCCATATTACCTCAGTAGGCAGATCCCCTTCGAACTGCCTTTCTGCAGCCGTTAAACTATCCTTGATTAACAATGCTACTCCTCCACCTCTTTTACCACCTTCCCTACTTTTACTGAAACATCTATACAGCGGAACTTCCAACAACCATTTCTGTCCCTGTTCTAACCATCTCTCCGTAATGGCCACAACATCATAGACCCAAGTACCAATCCACGCTCCAAGTTCACCTACCTTATTCCGGATGCTCCTTGCATTGAAGTAGACACACTTCAACCCACCTTTCTGTCTGCCGGTACACTCCTGCGACCTTGATACCCTCCTCAGTACCTCACTACTCTCAACACTGGCTTCTGGACTACAGCTCGTTTTCCCATCCCCCTGACAAATTAGTTTAAACCCCCGAAGAGCCGTAGCACATTTCCCTCCCAGGATATTGGTGTCCCTCTGGTTCAGGTGCAAATCGTCCTGTCTGTACAGGTCCCACCTTTCCCAGAATGTGCTCCAATTATCCACGTACCTGAAACCCTCCCTCCTACACCATCCCTGCAGCCACGTGTTTATCTGCACTCTCTCCCAGTTCCTCACCTCACTAGCACGTGGCACCGGCAACAAACCAGAGATGACAACATGGTTTGTCCTGGCTCTCAGCTTCCACCCTAACTCCGTAAATTCCTGTTTTAAATTCCCGTCCCTTCTCTTACCTATGTCGTTGGTACCGATGTGTACCACGGCTTGTGACTGTTCACCCTCCCCTTTAAGGATTCTGAAAACACGGTCCGAGACGTCGCGGACCCTGGCACCCGGGAGGCAACATACCATCCATGAGTCTCTTTCGTTGCCACAGAACCGTCTATTTGTCCCTCTAACTATCGAGTCCCCAATAACTATTGCTCTCCTGCTCTCCCCCCTTCCCTTCTGAGCCACAGGGACGGACTCAGTGCTGGAGATCCGTTCACCGTGGCTTACCCCTGGTAGGTCATCCCCCTCAACAGTATCCAAAGCGGTATACTTGTTACTGAGGGGAACGACCACAGAGGATCCCTGCACTGACTGTTTCCTCCCAGCCCCTCTCACCATCACCCATCTACCTTGATTCTTCGGAGTAACTACATCCCTGAAGCTACTATCTATGACCACCTCTGCCTCCCGAATGATCCAAAGTTCATCTAGCTCCAGCTCCAGTTCCCTAACGCGGTTTCTGAGGAGCTGGAGATGGGTGCACTTCCCACAGGTGAAATCAGCAGGGACACTGACGGCGTCCCTCACCTCAAACATTCTGCAGGAGGAACATTGCACTGCCTTCCCTGCCATACCCTCTAGATAAAAAAAGAAAAATAAAGAAAGAGCTTAGCTGTTATTCACTCTACCCCTTAGGTTAAAGGAGGTGGAAGGGTGGGGGACACTACAAGTATAGTGTCTAGGGTTTAGGAACTGACAAACTTAAATACAGGTTAAAATAAAACACTTAACCAGCAACCATGAGTGGGGATTAATGGGTGTTTCTCTGGTTGGCAATCAGTAGCTAGTGGTGTCCCTCAGGGATCAGTGTTGGGCCCACAACTGTTCACAATTTACATAGATGATTTGGAGTTGGGGACCAAGGGCAATGTGTCCAAGTTTGCAGATGACACTAAGATAAGTGGTAAAGCAAAAAGTGCAGAGGATACTGGAAGTCTGCAGAGGGATTTGGATAGGCTAAGTGAATGGGCTAGGGTCTGGCAGATGGAATACAATGTTGACAAATGTGAGGTTATCCATTTTGGTAGGAATAACAGCAAAAGGGATTATTATTTAAATGATAAAATATTAAAACATGCTGCTGTGCAGAGAGACCTGGGTGTGCTAGTGCATGAGTCGCAGAAAGTTGGTTTTCAGGTGCAACAGGTGATTAAGAAGGCAAATGGAATTTTGTCCTTCATTGCTAGAGGGATGGAGTTTAAGACTAGGAAGGTTCTGCTGCAATTGTATAAGGTGTTAGTGAGGCCACACCTGGAGTATTGTGTTCAGTATTGGTCTCCTTACTTGAGAAAGGACGTACTGGCACTGGAGGGTGTGCAGAGGAGATTCACTCGGTTAATCCCAGAGCTGAAGGGGTTGGATTACGAGGAGAGGTTGAGTAGACTGGGACTGTACTCGTTGGAATTTAGAAGGATGAGGGGGGATCTTATAGAAACATATAAGATTATGAAGGGAATAGATAGGATAGATGCGGGCAGGTTATTTCCACTGGCGGGTGAAAGCAGAACTAGGGGGCATAGCCTCAAAATAAGGGGAAGTAGATTTAGGACTGAGTTTAGGAGGAACTTCTTCACCCAAAGGGTTGTGAATCTATGGAATTCCTTGCCCAGTGAAGCAGTAGAGGCTCCTTCATTAAATGTTTTTAAGATAAAGATAGATAGTTTATTGAAGAATAAAGGGATTAAGGGTTCTGGTGTTCGCGCCGGAAAGTGGAGCTGAGTCCACAAAAGATCAGCCATGATCTCATTGAATGGTGGAGCAGGCTCGAGGGGCCAGATGGCCTACTCCTGCTCCTAGTTCTTATGTTCGTATGTTCTAACCACTGCGCCCCACACAAGAACAACAATCCGCTGTTATGGGCCTGCGCAAACAATTTAAATCTTTACTACTTACCCAGCAGTCACTCCGTCCGGGTTCAGCTGGAAACTCCCAACAGTAATTTAAAAAAAATTTACTCCCCTTCCCAGCAAGCACTCACTCAGAGGTTGAAGATGTCTGTGAACACACCTGCCAGTTGGTCCTTGCCAGATCTAAGTGCATGACAAGGGATCAAGTCAGGACCCTTCGTTTTCTGAGGGTTCACTTTCAAGAAGGCCGATCTGACTTTGGAGGCTGTGACGGTAGGTATGGGTGTGTCCAAATTTGCTGGTGCAGTTGATAACGGTTTGTTGGTTCCTGCTCGCAACAAACATAGAATGGATTGAGTTCATCGAGTAGGGGCACTCTGTTGCCAGAGATTCTACTTAGCTTTGCTTTGTAGCCCATTACATTGGTTAAGCCTTGCCACAACCAATGAGAGTCTGTGTCATTAGTCTGTGACTCTAGCTTACACTTGAATTGTCTCTTGGTGTTGCTGATGGCTTTGTGGAGGTTGTACCTAGATTTCTTGTATTGATCAGGGTCGCCTGTCTTGAACTCCTCCGACCTGGCCTTCAGTATGGAGTGAATCTCTTGGTTAAACCATGGTTTCCGGTTGGAGAATGCACGTAAATTGCTGAGCTTGAAACTGTTGAAGCCGTTATCAACTCATGGGCGCAGTTTAACTACCATGTTGCGGCTGGCACAGATCTGGGCACACTGGGTAAATAGTGGGAAAGGCCAAATTCGAGATTCCCGCTGAGTGCGAACTAGTTTGCAATTCACCCTGTCTGCTCCCGATGGCAAGTTCCGAATCTCACTCATTTGCATTGATTTCAATGTCATTAACGAGATTGAAATCAAATGCAGCGGCCTCCCAGGAATTACCCGACTCTCTAGCGGGAAATCACGTGGGCGTCGTTTAGTACTCCTTTTTAAAAACATGAAGCTGGCGCGATGGCCGCTGAGGGGAACTGAGGAGGTGAGGAGCCATTTTCCATTTTCCGGCATACATTTCAAGGGCACCTGAGCTGCTGCCGCGGTGCTCGGTGGATTGGGGACCCGTCAGGGACTTGGGCTTGGCCAGGGGCTGAAGCGTCTGGGTTGGGGATGTGGGGGTGAGGGGCTTTGTGCCTGTGAGGCCTTGAAGCCATGTTTAAATATTGTGGAGACCCATAACAGGGGCAACCACAGCTGCAGCCTGTCTGCCCAAACAAACTCTCCTCGGACAGAGCCCTGTTGTGACTTCTATCCTAAAAATTAATTTCATCCCGTTTGACTGTGGGCAGCCTCTAGCTTCACAGCGGAAGGCTATTTCAGATGAGGAATTAGCCTTGTTAGTTGCGATAGCACTTCACACTCCTCAACTCTTAAGTGCCTCCTTGAAGGCACCTGTGCCATGTCTCAGAGGATGATTAGTGCATAGCATGTCAAGCAAACTTTGATGCCTGAAATCTGTGCCTGGACTCTAGGAGCTTCAGCACCGTGGAAGCAGCTGCCATCAATCAAACACTAAAGAGCTGGGCTTCAGTACTGGCGATCGTCTTGCGACCAAAGTGTGTGGATCAGGGGAGGACAGCTGACCACGGCCTCCCTTAAGTTCCTGGCAGAGGTCTGGAGTCTGGGGTCTAGGGGCTTCTGATGTGGCCAGGAGTGAGTGTGCAGAGCAAGGTGTGCCAGCACATCTGGCTCGCTGGGTGGCACTCTGAGAGAAGACAGGACACGTAAGGGTGGGGCACGCTTGGGGGAATCGAAGGTCCTGGGGTGGAACTGATTCTCTCTCCTTGTTCAATTCCTTACAGATCAAAAAGTGTTTGCTGGAGTTGATCCTGCGTAGACTGCCCTCGCATTGCTCATGACAACCGAGGCGAGCAGACGCTGGAGAAGGCAGCAGCGATGACACAGGCTGGAGTGCAGGGGTCCGCCGCACACCCTGAAGACCCCGCCGCACATCAGGCTGAGGAGAGACCCAGAAGCGGAGGCCATCGACAGCCCAAACTGTATATGCATCATTAGTCATTCAATGAGCTGATGGAAACCATGTGCCACAGAAGACTGCATATCAGCGGAGGAATAGTGCGGCACCTGTGCGGGAGGGGGGGGGGGGCGGGGGGGGAGGGGGGGAGGGGCAAGCGACTTACTGGTGTCACACTTGTTGCTATTCCACTCTGTTCTGCCTCTGCCCTTGAGGTGCGTCGGTGTCAGAAGAGGGGGATTCGGAAGAACTGGAGACCACCGTTGTGTCCTTTTAAAAAATATATATTTTATTCAAGGCATTTTCATATAAACAAACAAAAGCAGAAGAACAACCAAACAACATTATAAACAACCAACACCCAATCCCCCCTGCTCCCCTAATACTTCCCCTCCTCCCATCTGCCTTCCCCACTTTAACCTCCTTACCCCCCATTCCCCCCGCTTTGATGACCCCCTCAAACCTCCCAAAAGAAATCAATGAACAGCTTCCACCTCTGAGTGAACCCGTCGACCGATTTCCTCTAGCTGAACTTGACCTTCTGCAGCCAGGAATTCCGCCAGGTTGTTCACCCACACCTCGCCAAACTCACCCAAAATGACACTTGGAAACTCTTCCATTAAATCGCGGCCCATTTGACTCTCAGAAGTACACAGTAGACACTAGCTTGAACAATAAGCACAGAATTTGGTTGCTGACGACCGACGCAAAAGGTCACTGACCAGAAATGTTGGATGGGATTGTCCGCTGCCACCGAATGTTAATGTACGTTTGGCTGTGCCATTGAATATCGCGCAGTGGGTCCCAACAGGCGGGAAACTCCCAGTCGTTAGCTCGCTTTCTCTCTCCACTGATGCTGCCAGACCTGATGGGTATTTCCAGCGTTTTCTGTTTTTATTTCAGATGAAATTCCAATCTACTCGACGGATATTTTGACTATCACTGAATTGTATGCCACATAATTATTAGTGAACATAAAGCATTGTGTAGAAATGCAATTTGATCACATTTTAGCGAGTTTTTGTTTAAATGAATATTTCTTGCAATTAAAAGAGGAATCCAGATGTTAACGCTCCTCAAAATCTCTGTAAATGCAACCAGTGAAAAATCCTGCTTTCAAATGGAAATGAGGAACAAGTGAAGCAGCAAAACCCTGAGTGTAAAAACAGTGACTGTTATGCAATGATAAGTCCTCAGAAAAGTAGTGATCCAGATAAAGCAGCTCAGTCTTGCAAAGTGGTCTGAGAAAATAATGTTGCGATAATGAAATTAATTTCATTTTGTTTGGGTGAAGGATAATAAAGCATTGAGGTTTCAGCAGAAGGAGCCGAGACACAAATACCATTATCTTTAATTCTAATTAAATTCTTACAGTTCCTTTTGGTTCTATTGACTTCAGAGTGATTACAGCTAATGTTAGAAGTGTCATTGACCTAGAAACTGGATTGCATTATGCATGTTCTTCGCCTATGAGCCAAGCAGCGAACAGTCGGGTAGGGAAGGTGGTGTGGCCGCAATACCTTCTACCCAAATTGTGTTACTCCCCATTTCGGATGAGGTTGCCTAGAAACGTCCAGGCTGCTTGTTAGAAGTATTCAAAAATACAATAAGGCTGCTACACTTTATCAAAACGAATTCTTAAAGTTTGGACGTCATTGTTAAAGGTCAACTATTATTACCCTTAGCCTGTTAGATACACATGAATGGAAGTTAAGAGCCAACCCCATCCATTTGGGACTGGAATCACATATACACCAGACCAGAGATTTCTGTGCTGTTGTTTCTCAATACATAGGGGCCAGCTCTTACCATCACCTGGGTGGCAATAAGTGGAGGATGAGAAACATAGGGATGAGAGGAGGAACCATAGGACCATAAGATGTAGCAGAAGTAGGCCATTGGGCCCATCAGGTCTGCTGCCCCATTCAGTGAGATCAAGACTGATCTGATGTGATAATCCTCAGCTCCACTTTCCCGCATTATCCCCTTGATTCCCTTTCCAATTAAAAATCTGTTCATCTCAGTCTTGAACATATTTAATGACCCAGCCTATACAGCTCTCTGTGGCAAAGCATCCCACAGGATCACTACCTTCTGAGAGAAGAAATTCCTCTTCATCTCTGTTTTAAATGAGCAACTCCTTATTCTGAGATTATACCCTCTGGTCCTAAATACTCCCAGAAGGTGAAGCAACCTCTCAGCATCTACCCTGTCTAGCACCTTTGAGAACCCTATAGGAGCAATACAACCAGAATACTCCAAGTGTAATTTTGGGCAGGTTTGGCGGGGTCTTTTGCGTTGGCTGCAATGGAGAGATCACAGCCTTTAGTCACCTGCACTTAGTTCTCAAAATGAGCCCCCACATGAATCTTGACATTCTTGGCTCCCTCGTCATCTAATTCGCCGGACTAGTGTCTCAGCTGCTCATCACAAATAAGGGGGAGCTGCTGCTTTTAAACACTCGCTCACCAAATTGAGATAGGTGAATGGCAGCTCACTTTGGCAATGCTGACCTGACCAGGCTTCCTGATGATTTGCGGTGCGCCTGTTCCCCCAAGCGGGTTGGAGACCCAGCAGCAGGGTCAGCAACGGCGCCTGGGAGGCAGTGACGGCGCTTGTCAGTGCGAGCAGCGTGGCCAGGAGGACCACCATCCGATGCCGGAAGACGATGAATGACCTCCAGCGAGCTGCAAGGGTAAGTTACCACCTGGCATCAGTCCCATTAGCCACCCCTCCATTTCCCAACCAACCCCCCCCCCCCCCCTCCCCCATATCCACTGGCTGACACCCTCCCAACATCCAATCTTCGTGCTTGTTCCTCAGAACTGCCTGTCACTCACCAGCGCAACCCGTTCATATCTAGGTGCGGTGCCCACACAGGCCACCTGCTGTAGACCCACCTGACACCTCAAGCATGCGGCTCACAATATTCTATCATAGACCCCGCTGGAGAAGGTAGACCACAATAAGGAGGAATGGGCAAAGCCAGGAGGAGTCCCAGAGAACTGAGTCCTCACCCCCCCTCCCCACTGAGGAACGAGCCCTAGAGATCGCACGTTTGCTTGAGGAGAGAGCAGTGACCGACAGCAAGGTTTGGCCTGTGCCAGAGAGATGAGGATTCACTGTCACTTCACCCAGATGACCTGTCTTAAGTGAGTTATTGATGTCCCACAAAATTAGCCTTCCCTCTCACTGAGCACATGTCCATTGTCTTTCAGGATCACCATCTGATGAGATCGGGCCATCTGGAGTGATTCCCCCCACCACCCAAGAGAGTGCCTCAGAGGAGAGCTCCGGGGAGGTGTCACAGCTATCAAATGCAACTTCCACTGCAGACACACACCTCAATGGGCGACATTAGTGGACAGGTTTCGGGGCACAATCTGGTGAGTACCACGCAGTTGCTGATGCCCATCAGGTGGAAGCAGGGAGACAGCAGTCGGAGAATTGCTAGATCCTTGGACTCAGTTGAGTCCCAGCCAGATGCCAAGCCTCTGGACAAGGTTCTCCCAGAGCTGATGCTGGTGACAGGGCACAGCCATGAGATTCAGGAGGGGCTGTCAACAACATTTCAATGACTGCAAGGCCGATTGACGGGTCGTAACGTCTTCAGGTGCAGGAGATGGTGCCAGCCACGCGTGGCACCGAGGCCAATACTGTTAGGGTGGGGCCTCAGTGGACAATCTGGAGCATGACGTCCTCGCTTTGATTGGTGGTGTCCAAGGCATGGCTCAGTCTGTGATGAGCATGGCTGAGAGCCTCTACATCATGTCCCAGTCGCTGAGGGACGTGTCCCAGATGCAGATGGACATTGCCAACGTACTGCAGAGCATGGCCCTTTGCTGAGGGCATCAACACCATGGTGCAGACATTGGGGAGCCTCCAGGACTGGCGGAGCCAGGTGACTCAGAGGCCCCTGGCGCTCACTCCAGCTGCTCCTCCATCCCATGAAGTCCCCCAGGGCACTATGAGCACCGTCAGGGAGGAGGAAGCACTAGAGACCAACTCGGAGTGACACCGGAAAGTTAATCTGGCCCTTCGGCTCCAGGCCCTCCAGAGGATGTCTGCCAAGGACATCAAACGCCACAGGGTGCAGAAAGCAGCATGCTGCCCCCACCTCATATGTGCATCCTCGAGACACACCGAGATATGGCAGTCGACCATGAATGATCAAGAATACTAAGTGGGCACTTTGGGAGGGGGAGGTCACTATCTATAGCTAGGGGGAATGGAAACCAGTCACAGTGAAATGTCCACTATTAAGGCATGTCACAGCTCATACATGTGAAGCCACTGTCACGCGGCCGTGCGGATACGACAGACTCCCGCTGCCGCCGTTCACCCCTGGTCGCTGTCATCGTGAACTCTGCACGAAGGGTCGGGGGGGCAGCCTGTAGGGCGGGGAAAAGCGCTCCTTCACCGGGGCGGGGGGGGGGCTCCAATGGGGTTTGGCCCGCGATCGGAGCCCACCGATCGGCGGGCTGGCCTCTTCCACCACCCCTGGACTTACTTTGTTGTGCGACCGGCCCCTGAACCCCGACGCCATGTTGAGTTGGGGCTGGTGCGCTGAAGAAGTCCCCCGCGCATGCGGCAGTTGGCGCGGTGCCCATTTAGCGCCGGGAAGGGAGGCTGGAGCGGCGTGAACCGCTCCAGCGCCGTGCTGGCCCCCTGTGGGAGCCAGAATCGGTCGGCCCCGTGCCAATTTTGCGCCGCCGTGAAACGCGACAGCGTTCACGACGGCGCAAACACTTGGTCTCCATTTTGGAGAATCGTCCCCGTACTAGTTTGAAAGATCTGTCTCTTTAATGATGAGTTTATTAGAAACCAAATCCGGGGACTGAGCATATTTCCTTGCAGCTGTGGGAGCTGGGTTCAAATCCAATCAAAACAGTGGTTTTAGTGAAATGTTTACTCTCAAGGCTGATGAAGAAGAGTTGACAGCAGTAAAATCTATCAAACGTTTTGATTTGATTTGATTTATTATTGTCACATGTATTAGCATACAGTGAAAAGTATTGTTTCTTGCAGACAACGCATACCGTACATAGGGAAGGAAGGAGAGACTGCAGAATATAATGTTACAGTTATAGCAAGGTGGAGAGAAAAGATCAACGAGGTAGGTCCATTCAAAAGTCTGATGACAGCAGGGGAGAAGCTGTTCTTGAGTCTGTTGGTACGTGACCTCAAACTTTTGTATCTTTTTCCTGACGGAAGAAGGTGGAAGAGAGTATGTCCGGGGTGTGTAGAAAGAACAAAGAACAAAGAAAACTACAGCACAGGAACAGGCCCTTCAGCCCTCCCAGCCTGCGCCAGATCCTTTATCTAAACTTGTTGCCTATTTTCCAAGGATGTACTTCCCTCTGTTCCCCGCCGGTTCATATGTCTGTCTAGATGCATCTTAATTGATGCTATCGTGCCCGCCTCTACCACCTCCACTGGCAAAGCATTCCAGGCACCCACCACCTTCTGCGTAAAAAACTTTCCACGCACATCTCCCTTAAACTTTCCCCCTCTCACCTTGAAATCGTGATCCCTTGTAATTGACACCCCCACTCTTGGAAAAAGCTTGTTGCTATCCACCCTGTCCATACCTCTCATAATTTTGTAGACCTCAATCAGGTCCCCCCTCAACCTCCATCTTTCCAGCGAAAACAATCCTAATCTACTCAACCTTTCTTCATAGCTCGCACCCTCCATACCAGGCAACATCCTGGTGAACCTCCTCTGCAACCTCTCTAAAGCATCCACATCCTTCTGGTAATGTGACGACCAGAACTGCACGCATTATTCCAAATGTGGCCTAACCAAAGTCCTATACAACTGTAACATGACCTGCTGACTCTTGTACTCAATACCCCGTCCGATGAAGGCAAGCATGCTGTATGCCTTCTTGACCACTCTATCGACCTGCATTGCCACCTTCAGGGTACAATGGACCTGAACTCCCAGATCTCTCTGTCCATCAATTTTCCCCAGGACTCTTCCATTGACCGTATAGTCCGCTCTTGAATTGGATCTTCCAAAATGCATCACCTCGCATTTGCCTGGATTGAACACAATCTGCCATTTCTCTGCCCAACTCACCAAACTATCTATATTTTGCTGTATTCTCTGACAGTCCCCCTCGCTATCTGCAACTCCATCAATCTTAATATCATCTGCAAACTTGCTAATCAGACCACCTATACCTTCGTCCAGATCATTTATGTACATCACAAACAACAATGGTCTGAGCACGGATCCATGTGGAACACCACTAATCACCCATCTCTATTTTGAGACACTCCCTTCCACCACTACTCTGTCTCCTGTTGACCAGCCAGTTCTTTGACCACCTAGCTAGTACATCCTGAACCCCATTCGACTTCACTTTCTCCATCAACCTGCCATGGGAAACTTTATCAAACGCCTTACTGAAGTCCATGTATATGACATCTACATAATTAGGGTCCTTAATTATGCTGGTTGCCTTTCCGAGGCAGTGGGAATTGTAGACAGAGGCAATGAATGGGAGGCTGGTTTGCGTGATGGATTTGGCTAGATTCACAACTTTTTGTAGTTTCCTGCGGTCTTGGGCAGAGCAGGATCCATACCAAGCTGTGATACAACCTGAAAGAATGCTTTCTATGGTGCATCTGTAAAAGTTGGAGAGAGTCGTAGCTGACATGCCAAATTTCCTTAGTCTTCTGAGAAAGTAGAGTCGTTGGTGGGCTTTCTTAACTATAGTGTCGGCATGGGGGGGACCAGGACAGGTTGTTGGTGATCTGATACCTAAAAACTTGAATCTCTCGACCCTTTCTACTTCATTCCCATCGGTACAGTAAAGAACAAGGAAGTTCTCTCTGAATGACTGGCATAGAATTGGGGACTGGTATAGAAATGTCACAGAGATGCAGAAGTGGATGCACTTTCTATGGTTGCAGTTGAAGCACAGTTTGGGAACAGTTCCGAGGGAGAGGCTTTGCCCTGCTGCACGAGATCTGGTGGTGCTTGTTATTCATGAGGAAGTCTTCAGTACGAAACCCAAACCACAAAAGAAATAAAGAGGGAAATTTTCTTCTATTTATTCTGTCTACCTTCTGTTAGCTGTAATTTGGCATTTGATCAGACTTGGATTGCCAATTACTTTCCAAAACCCTTGATATGTGGATAACCTTTCTCAGAAATATTATCTGTTTCCACTGTGTGAGATATTTTACATCATTGAAAAAGGTCACATTTCATCAGAAGCATTCTTTACAGCAGAAATTGTTTTTTTTTTTAAATCCTGCACCGGGATTGTGCTATTTGCGTTATGGGACACTGATATGTGACAGATCTAAGATTCTGTCGGTGAGAAGCATGCAACTGTTCTGACTGGAAGGGAATGCTTCAAGAATGGTAACATTGTAAGAGTGCAGGTTTTGTAAGGGGCAGGGACTCTTTAACAACGGTATGCTTGGCAAGAACAGGCATATCGACCATCTCCCTGATAGAAATGGGCCTGGTCATTGCAGTGTGAAGCCCTTCAGCTTTAACAAGTGGAATTTTGATAATGGAATTATATTTTCCCCTTTAAAGGACGCTGATAGGCTCCAGAAATTGACTTAATGCCAGAGAGAACTTTCTGAATTTGCATGGCCACTTACTCCACATTTTGCAGCTCTGTTGGTGGGCAGCTGGCCCAGATACATCAGGTAGCCACCAGGCCATGAGGGTAGGTGAGCTCCCCATCACTCCAGTAACATAGCTGACTTACTGCATCAAGAGAGAGGCCACCGATCTTCCCATGCATGCTTGTCTTACACTGGCATTGCCAACTGCAAACCTTACCTAAAGTTACTTCTTTATTCTGAGAACACCCATTGTGCTATAGGAAACAGTGAGAGATTTTAATCTGACTACACATGAAAATTCCTAGCAGCCGTACAGCTCTGTTGCTGGAATGATGCAGTACAATATTGGAACAAACCCTCCAATACTGAATCAGCTGTCTGCATTCTGCACACAGATATTAAACACGACCTTTTCAGCCCAAACCCAATTTTCACCCTTATTTCACAACTCCACATCTCAGAAAAAACATCAGGGATATTTTACTTTGGGATTATGCCACAAGAACAGATGGATCTAGATGCTGAACAGAGTGGCTGGATGAAAATGGCTCCTGTTAATAGCTGGTCACCAGATCCTAGCAGTCACCATCTGATTCCATCATCACATCTTCATCTGTTATCCATTCTTCATCCTCACTGGAGCAGGTTTTGCTGCCATGACCGTTCCACATTTAACAGGAGCAGGGATAGGCCACTCGGCCCCTCGGACCTGCTCCACCATTCATTGGAATAATTGCAGATCTCATTGTGACATTTTTAACTCCACTTTCCTGCCTGACCAAAACCCCCACCAGCACCCGCAGCCACCACCCCCCACAACCGCGCCTGCATTCTCCCCCCGCCCCCCCCCCTCCCCCCCCCCCCCCCCCCCGCCCCCGCCCCCCCCCACCCCCCACCGCGCTGCATTCCCCTGTCAATCAAAAACCTGTCTCACTTCGTTTTGAAATGTTCATTAACCCAGCCCAAGCCACCACTGCTCTCTGGGGAAGAGAATTCAAAAGGTATATGACCCGAGAGAAGACATTCCTCCTCATCTTTGTCTTAAATAGGAGACGATTCCTCCATGGGGAGGATACATCCTCTGAGTATCTACCCTATGAAACCCCCTCCCAATCTTACACGCTTCAATAAGGTCATCACTGATTCTTCTAAATTCCAATGAGAGAGATTCAACCTTTCCTCATCCCAGGAGTCAGCCCAGTGAGCCTTCTCTCACCTTCTTCCAATGCAAGTATATCCGTCCTTAAATAAAGTGACCAAAACATCCACTTGTGCAGTTTCAATGGGAACGGCATGGTAGCACAGGCAGCACGGTAGCACAATGGTTAGCACAATTGCTTCACAGCTCCAGGGTCCCAGGTTCGATTCCCACCTTGGGTCACTGTCTGTGTGGAGTCTGCACATTCTCCCAGTGTCTACAGGTTTCCTCCGGGTGCTCCGGTTTCCTCCCACAGTCCAAAGATGTGCAGGTTAGGTGGATTGGCCATGCTATTGGCCCTTAGTGTCCAAAAAAAAAAGTTGGGTGGGGTTTCTGGGTTACTGGGATAGGTTGGAGGTGTGGGCTTTGGTAGGGTGTTCTTTCCAAGGGCTGGTGCAGACTCGATGGGCCGAATGGCCTCCTTCTGCACTGTAAATTCTATGAAAGCTGTGAAACAATGCCCTGTACAGTTGGAGCAACACTTCCCGACTTTGATACTCCAGCATCTTGCATTAGAGGCCAACATTCCATTTGCCTTCCTAATTGCTGACTGTGTCTCCATGCTGCCTTTTTATGATTCATATCCCAGGACAACTAGACATCTCTGCAACATTCTGCAATCTCTCCCCATTTAAATCCGATTGTGCTTTTCTATCCTTCTTGCCAAGTAGACAACATAGCCCCCACCCCCCCTCATTTAACCTGTCTCTATTTATAAAAAGAAACAATTGCCAAGTTTCCCGGCGGGATTCTCCATCAGCAGACGCTGAAAACGGGAAATGCGATTGGGCGGAGAATCGGTTTTGACCCCAAAATCGTAATTCTCTGGTGCCTCACTAGTGGTGTCAAGGTGTTCCACTCCGCACGTACAGTAAGCACCATTGGCATATCATAGCGGGCTTGACCTGTTATTCCCCGGGGCCTCCACGGTCCTCTACCTCCATGATGTGTTGGGTGTTCTGGATCACAAACAGGTCACCAACACTTGAAGTGGTGCAACTCTATTTTATTGTAAGGTTAACTATATTAACATACTTGAACTGTGGGTAAATGCAATACCAGCTTTAACTGTTGACCCTTGCCTAGTCCTAACCAGGTGATGCACTCAGCACATGGTGAATGTCTGTGTTGCAGGCTGTGAGCTCTGTGCTCTGAGCTGGCTGCTACTAGAATGAGCGGGAACTCTCCTGTCCCCTGTCTTTATAGTGCGTGTGCTCTCATTGGTGATTGGCTGCGGTGTTGTGTATGCTGATTGGTCCCACTGCATGACCATCAGTGTGTGTGTGTGTGTGTCTGCACCATGATATACTGGTGTATATTATGACATTCCCCCTTTTATATAAAGAACATGTGCCTGCGTGACAATAAATATCGTGTAGTGAATGTGCCTGACTATGTGTGTGCGTGTTATTTACATGACTATGTACATGAGGCTAACCTATTTATACGGGAAGGTGCCTGGTGCAGAGAAATAGGGTGTCACACCAACAACAAAATGAACATTATATACAAACTACTGGAATGATGAAACAGGATAACAGAACAGATCAAAGAGTCCAACATCGTAAAGCTCATAAGTAAAGTCTCTGAGGTGGGCGACGAATTCTGGTTGACCGCCTCAAGGGTGGGTCAGGAGCCACCGGCTGTGGAACGGGCTGGGCCACGGCAGAGTGAGGAGGATGTAGAGTAACCGGAATCTCCACATAGTCCAGGTTGGGGACAACAGGAGGGCGTGGCACCGGTGGAGGATCATGTAGCGAGCGTGGAGCGAGACGAAGGGCACACCGATTGCGACGGCAAATGGAACCATCTGGCAGACGAACCAGGAACGACCGGGGAGCCATCTGCCGTAGAACCACAGCAGTCGCAGACCAGCCACCCTCCGGAAGATGGATGCGGACGTTGTAATCCGGCGCCAGAGCAGGGAGATCAGTCGCCCGAGCGTCGTGCGCCGCCTTGTGTTGTGCACGAGACTGTTGCATCCGCTGAAGGACCGGAACGTGGTCGAGGTCTGGGACGTGAATGGACGGCACGGTGGTGCAGAGGGTGCGACCCATGAGCAGCTGGGCTGGCGACAGGCCCGTGGAGAGTAGGGCCGAACGATAGGCCAGCAAGGCGAGGTAGAAGTCGGATCCTGCATCGGCAGCCTTGCAGTGGAGCCATTTGACGATGTGGACGCCCTTTTCCGCTTTGCCATTGGATTGGGGGTGCAGGGGACTGGATGTCACATGCACAAAGCTGTACCTGCTGGCAAGGTTGGACCATTCCTGGCTCACGAAGCAGGGGCCATTGTCCGACATCACAGTGAGTGGGATGCCGTGTCGATCAAAGGTCTCCTTGCAGGCACGGATCACCGCTGATGATGTGATGTCGTGCAGGCGTACGACCTCCGGGTAGTTTGAAAAATAGTCTACAATCAGAACATAGTCCCTGCCGAGCGCATGGAACAGGTCAACGCCGACCTTAGACCAAGGGGACGTGACCAACACATGGGGCTGTAGGGTCTCACGTGGTTGGGCCGGCTGGAACCGCTGACAGGTGGGGCAGTTGAGCACTGTGTTGGCGATGTAATCATTGATGCCGGGCCAGTACACAGCCTCTCGGGCCCTCCGTCGGCACTTCTCCACGCCAAGATGGCCCTCGTGTAGCTGTTCCAAAACGAGCTGGCGCATGCTTTGCGGGATCACAATGTGGTCCAGCTTCAGGAGGACACCACCGACTACTGCCAGATCGTCTCTGATATTGTCGAACTGCGGGCATTGGCCCTTGAGCCACACGTCCGTCATGTGGCGCATGACATGCTGTAGTAGGGGGTCAGCCGCAGTCTCACGGCGAATGTGGATAAGGCGTTCATCCGTGGCCGACAGAATGGAGGCCGTGAAGGCCACATGGGCGTCAACCTGGCAAACAAACCCCTCTGGGTCACATGGGGTGTTGACTGCCCTGGACAGAGCGTCGGCTATGATCAGGTCCTTGCCCGGGGTGTACAGGAGCTGGAAATCGTACCGCCAGAGTTTAAGCAGAATGCGCTGGAGGCGAGGGGTCATATCATTCAGGTCTTTTTGCATAATGTTGACCAGCGGGCGATGGTCGGTCTCAACAGCGAATTGGGGGAGGCCATACACGTAATCATGAAATTTGTCGACCCCAGTCAACAGGCCGAGGCACTCCTTTTCTAACTGCGCGTAGCGCTGTTCCGTGGGGGTCATGGCACTTGACACATATGCAACGGGGGCCCATGATGAGGCCTCATCGCGTTGCAGGAGCACCGCCCCAATGCCGGATTGGCTGGCATCCGTTGAAATTTTTGTTTCCTTCGTGGGATCAAAAAATGCCAATACCGGGGACGTGGTAAGCTTGGTCTTAAGCTCCTCCCATTTGCGCTCGTGGGCGGGAAGCCATTGGAAGTCTGTCGTCTTCCTGACCCGGTTCCGGAGAGCTGTGGCATGGGAGGCGAGGTTGGGGATGAACTTCCCCAGGAAGTTGACCATGCCCAAAAATCGGAGGACCGCCTTCTGATCCGCTGGCTTCTGCATGGCCGTGATGGCTGCCACCTTGTCCGCATCCGGCCGCACACCCAACCGGGAGATGTGGTCCCCTTGGAACTTGAGTTCCTTCTGGCCGAAGGAACATTTGGCTCTGTTGAGGCGAAGGCCTTGGTCCCGCATTCGTTTGAAAACGCTCTGTAGGCGACTGATATGCTCCTGCTCCATCATTATGCTCCGTCATTTGGTGGACCAAATGATGATGTCGTCAACATAGACGCGCACACCCTCAATTCTCTCCATCATTTGCTCCATGATCCAGTGGAATACTTACAGTAGTGAACTCGCCAACATTGAGGGCATTTAAAAGTTTATTGGATAAACATATGGATGATAATGGCATAGTGTAGGTTAGATGGCTTTTGTTTTGGTGCAACATCGTGGGCCGAAGGGCCTGTACTGTGCTGTATTGTTCTATGTTCTATGTTCTGATGCCGATATAATCCCAGTATCTGCCAAACGGGGTATTAAAGGTACACAGCTTTCTGCTGGACCTGTCTAGTTGAATTTGCCAGAATCCTTTCGAGGCATCAAGTTTGGTGAAGATGTTGGCCCGAGCCATCTCACACGTGATCTCCTCGCGCTTGGGGATAGGGTAATGCTCCCTCATTATGTTGCGATTCAGATCCTTTGGGTCAATGCAGATCCGGAGCTCGCCGGATGGCTTCTTTACGCACACCATGGAACTGACCCAGTCGGTTGGTTCCGTCACTCTGGAGAGCACTCCTTGGTCCTGGAGGTCCTGCAGCTGCTGCTTGAGGCAGTCCTTGAGGGGTGCTGGGACTCTGCGAGGTGCATGAACCACAGGCGTGGCGTCTTGTTTGAGCAGGATTTTGTAAGTGTATGGAAGCGTGCCCATGCCTTCGAAAACGTAGCGATGCTGGTCGATGATGGCATTGAGTTGCGCCCTGAAGTCCGCATCCTGGAAGGCAGGCGGGTCCTCTGGAGAGAGAGAGTGTACTCGTTGAACGAGGTTTAGGAGTTTGCACATCTGTGCGCCGAGCAGAGAGTCCTTCGAGGAGCCCACGATCTCGAAGAGAAGGATGGCTTTTCGCGAGTTGTGCGTCACTTCGAGTTGGCATGATCCGGTAGCAGGAATGACGTTGCCATTGTAGTCCAATAGCTGGCAGGTCGTCGGAAGAATGGTTGGTTTAACCCCAAGGGTCTGAAAGTCTGACCACGCTAGGAGATTAGCGGAAGCACTAGTGTCCAGGTGGAATCGTATCTGGGATCGGTTGACCGTCAGGGTGGCGCACCACTCGTCGTCTGGATCAATGTTGTGCACCGACAGCAGCTGGTGGTTTTGATTCGGGGACAGCATGTGCTTTGTTATAACAGCGACTCAAAAAGGCTCCCTCGGATTCTCGGTGTCACTGGTCTGCGGGCAGTCGGAATCGGACTCGGTTTGGGGGTAGGTAACTGCTTGTTGCAGGGTTCTTCGGAGGTTTATTTCATTTCCTGGTTCAATTTGAGGCATTGTGCTGTCATTCCAGGTGAAGGAAGGTTGTTTTACAGCTTTAAAAGATTTTTTCTTTGATTTGGGACGTTTCCCCTTTAAATGGGCGTGCTCCGGGGCCTCTGACGTCATGACGCACGTAGGAGGCGTTTGCACATGCGCAGATCGTGGCTCCTTTACTGATGGCTGTTTTCATGATTGCGCATGCGTGGCGTCGCGCAACTGCGCAAGTGCAGTCCCTTTAGAAAGATGGCCGCCGACCAAAATCGTTCTCTGCTCTGGGATTTCGGCCTTGAGGTGAGTACTGCCGTTTCTCTTACTTTTCCTTGCTGGTTGGAGTGTGTTATCCTCACATTATTTGCCGAATTTGTCCAGGACTGCCTGGAAGTCGCTCCTGTTTTGCCCCTTGGAGAACTTTAATTTTTTTAAGATTTCTTCTGCTCTGGCACCAGCGATGGTGAGGAGAAGCTCTGTTTTTTCAGGATCGGCCAGGTCTTCTAGTTCGGCTGCCAGCAGGAAGATTTCAAACTTTTGCCGGAATGCCCGCCGGTTTTCGCGGAGATCGCCGTGGCACTGGAGCTGCTGCGGAACCCGGATCTTGAACATCTTGCCTGGGTATTGTTGCTGGTTGTCACTGTACGCTGAGTTATGGCTATCTGGACTAAACCAGTTCACTCCTGGTATCATGATGTGTTGGGTGTTCTGGATCACAAACAGGTCACCAACACTTGAAGTGGTGCAACTCTATTTTATTATAAGGTTAACTATATTAACATACTTGAACTGTGGGTAAATGCAATACCAGCTTTAACTGTTGACCCTTGCCTAGTCCTAACCAGGTGATGCACTCAGCACATGGTGAATGTCTGTGTTGCTCCGAGCTGGCTGCTACTAGAATGAGCGGGAACTCTCCTGTCCCCTGTCTTTATAGTGCGTGTGCTCTCACTGGTGATTGGCTGCGGTGTTGTGTCTGCTGATTGGTCCCACTGCATGTCCATCAGTGTGTGTGTGTGTCTGCACCATAATATACTGGTGTATATTATGACACTCCATTGGGATGAATTCTCAATAGCGAGATTCACTTGTGCTTTTAAAAATCATGAAAGTGGCGCCTTGGCTGATGAGGGAGAGAGAGGTGGTGGGACACAGAGAGGCACGACTGTTGGCTGCCGGGCCAGAAACTGGCAAGGCTGGCTGCGGTTAGATGGTGGGGGGGGGGGGGGGGGGGGGGGGGGGCATCCCATTGACCACCCACCTTGTCCCCTGGCTCTGCGGAGTTCCACTGGCTGTATGGGTACTCCCACCCCCTAACCCCGCACCCCAGCCCCTACCTTCCATAACTCCACCCCACACCTCACAATCCACCATAACACCCCCTCCCCCAACAGCTGGCACACACTGGCAGGATCTCACCGACCTCGGCTCATCCACGGCATCACAGAGGCCCGATATGCTAAGTCGACACAATATATCCATTTCACCATGGACCGAGTCCGCCAGGATGCCCGGACAGCGGGTTTCGTTACCAATGATGGGATGCCCTAGGTCCAGCAGGTGATCGACGGGATGCATGTCGCCTTATGAGTACCTGCCAATGTCAGGCTGCTCTACACAATCCGAAAGGGGTCACACGCGATGAGCCTGACATCATGCACTGCTGCTGCGCCCAACACTCGGGCAGTGTGCACAACGCCTTCACCCTGGCACACTCGACGACTCCTGGTCTCTTCGAGGTGCACCGCCCCCCCGGCTGGGAGGGTGGCTCCTTGGCGGCAGGGGTTATCCACTGTGGTCGTGGCTGATGACATCTATCCGAAGGCCACAGACTGACGCAGAGACCTGCTACGATGCCCATGCAGTGACCAGGGGCATGATTGAGGAGTGCTTCATCCCACTGAAGATGCGGTTCTGGTGCCTGGACCACTCTCGAGGGCCCTCCATTGTGATGCTGAGAAGGTCGCTTGCATCATGGCGCCTGCTGCATCCTCCACAACATCGCGCAGCAGAGGGGTGATGTGCTGGAGGAGGAGGAGGAACATCAGGCCTCATCCGACGAGGGGGATGCAGTGGAGGGCAAGGATGGGTGGGACATGAGGCCCGGGCAGGCTTGGGAGGCCGCACAATGTGTGCGCCAGGGCCAATGCGCATGGGGCGCTCTGATCGCCCCCAGCTTCATCGACTGTGGGGGGGTGGGGGACACTGGAGCAGTGAGCGCTGGCTAAACTACGGTCCCTGGGCCAAGCCCACCCCAACGTCCTCTAATCCTGCCCCCCACCCCCCACCGGCCCTCTCTGCGGCCGGCCCAGACAAGCCCACCCCTCACACCCATCTGACAGAGTACTGAGGCAGATCGTAGCATTATGCACAGATGTTTAATGTGAAAATATATAAACAGATCTGTGCACAAGCTCCTTTCACAGAACTGTGCCCTGCACCCATGCCAAACTAACTAGTGTCCAACTTTCTGGCCTTACAGGATCGCAGTGCACGGTACATCAGGAGTGGAGGTGTCCTGCTGTGACTCCATGCCTGTGACCCAGGTCCCCATTGGCAGGCGTCTTCTGGGGCGACTTGTCCTGGATGGGCCCGGCTGCTGCTTGGGTGTCCCAGGTGGTGTGGTGCAGCCCTGTGCTGCCTGCTGCGCACCAAATGCACCAGGGACAGGAGGGGGGAGTCCGAGATGCTGTAATGTTCCGGCACCTCCCCTACTGGAGTCAGGAAATCATGGGCCCATTCATTTCCTCCTCCCCCAAGGGTGCCCAGTGGCCCCTGGGCTACTCCATAGTTCAGGGTGTGAGCGGAGCTATCCCCTGAGGCTCGCCCGCCATCTGACGCTGCCATTCCTGGAGACCTGCTCTGGTCTTGGCCAGGGTCTGCATGCTCGCAGCCATGGAGCACAAGAAGTGGACCATCTCCATCTGAGACTGCGCCACATCACCCATTGACTTTGCCACCACCTTCTGGGTCTGTGTAACATCAGTCAGTGACTGCGCCATCTCCCTCTGGGACTGGGCCACCTCCCTCTTGCACTGTATGTTCTATGTTCTAAACACGGTTTTATTGAACGATAGAACTAACATACATATTCAGCTGTGGGTCGACACTATACTGAACTGACTGGAGACCTTGTACTAGCCTGACCAGACTTACCAGCTACCGCATGGTGTTTGCACTGTGCTGGCTCGTGGACTCTGATTGTCTCAGTGGCTGGGTCCAGAGAGAGCAGGAAACCTAGTGCCCTCTGGCTTTATAGTGGTGGTGTCCTGTCTGGTGATTGGCTGCACTGTGTTGGGTGCTTACTGGTCACCCTGTGTGTCAATCACTGCCTGTCTGCACCTCATCATCTACATGAGTGGATATTATGACATCTCCCCCTTTTTTTTCAGATAAATAAATATATATACATACGCCTGACTATATACAAAAGGTGTCTAAATGAACGTATATACATAGGAAGGTGTCGATAGTGCAGCTACATGGCAAACAAAACAATATGTACAGAGGTTAAATCGATGAAGTCACAATATGTACAAAAGTTCAGTCTACAGATTCAGTCTATGTGGTGGCCGACGAATTCTTGTCGATCGCCGCAGAGGTGGATCAGGAGCTGCCTGCAAGCGGTTAGACGGGATCGCTGCCATCGTGGTGGTCGCGGGGGCCGGCAGGATTGCTGGTAGATTGGTGGCCTCGCGGCAGGGTACATCCGGAGGAAACATCGTAGGCGGCGGGGCACTTCGGTCAGGTAGCGGGCGTGGAACTCTTTGCAGTGCCCGTCTGTTGTGCCGTAGCAGGGAGCCATCAGCCATGCGGACAAGGAACGATCTTGGGGCCACTTGTTTGATCACAACAGCTGTGGCTGACCAGCCGCCTTCAGGCAACTGAACACGAACATGATCAGTTGGCGCCAGCTCGGGTAGATCCGTGGCATGAGCATCGCATGTGGCCTTCTGTTGGGCCCGTGACTGCTGCATTTTCTGTAAGACCGTGAGGTGGTCAAGGTCAGGAACATGGATGGCTGGAACTGTGGTCCTCAGAGTGCGATTCATGAGCATCTGCGCTGGAGACATCCTAGTGGACAATGGGGTTGCCCTGTATGCCAGTATCACCAGGTCGAATTCGGAGCCTGAGTCTGCCGCTTTGCACAGCAACCGCTTTACAATATGGACCCCTTTCTCGGCCTTCCCGTTTGACTGGGGTAATGGGGACTGGAGGTAACGTGACGGAAGTTGTAGGACTGTGCAAAATCAGACCATTCCTGGCTGTAAAAGCAAGGACCGTTGTCGCTCATTGCCGTGAGCGGTATCCCATGCCTGGCAAATGTTTCTTTGCAGGCTTTGATTATCGCCTTCGATGTGAGGTCGGACAGTTTCACCACTTCTGGGTAACTGGAGAAGTAGTCGACCAGGAGTATGTAGTCACGCCCCTTGGCATGGAAAAGGTCTCCACCTACTTTGGATCATGGAGAGGTCACAATCTCGTGCTGTTGCAGCGTTTCCTTGGGTTGAGCTGGTTGAAACTGCTGACACGTGGGGCAGTTGGGGACTGTTTCGGCAATGTTCTGGCTGGTGCCCGGCCAATAGATCGCCTCACGAGCTTTGCGTTGGCATTTCTCAACCCCAAGGTGACCCTCATGGAGTTGGCCCAGTTCCACAGCCCGCATGCTCGGAGGAATTATGATCCTGTCGAGTATCAGAAGGATTCCCTCCACCACCGTCAGGTCGTCTTTTACGTTATAGAACTGGGGACATTGTCCCTTCTGCCAGCCATTGGTAAGGTGCTGCATCACGTGCTGCGGCAGAGGATCCTTGGCCGTCTCCTCACGAATTTGGACCACCCATTCGTCAGAGGCCGGAAGGTTGGTGGTACACAACTGCACTTGCGCTTCTATGTGGCAGCTGAAGTCACTTTGTTCACACAGTGTGGTAATGGACCTGGATAGGGCATCTGCAATGATCGGCTCTTTGCCTGGCGTGTAGACAAGTTCGAAGTCGTAGCGGCGTAGTTTAAGAAGAATTCGCTGTAACCGAGGTGTCATGTCATTTTAATCCTTCTGGATTATGTGGACTAGAGGCCTGTGGTCCATTTCTACCGTGAATTTTGGCAGGCCATAAACGTAGTCGTGAAACTTGACTATCCCTGTCAGGAGGCCCAGACACTCCTTCTCAATCTGAGCGTACCGTTGCTCAGTGGGTATCATGGCCCTGAAGGCATACGCCACTGGAGCCCAGGAATAGGAGTCATCTCGCTGAAGGAGCACCGCCCCAATGCCGTCCTGGCTTGCATCAGTTGATATCTTGGTTTCCTTGGTTGGGTCGAAGAACGCTAGAACCGGGGCTGTGGTGAGCTTTGCTTTCAGCTCACGCCATTCCTCTTCATTCGTGGGCAGCCACTGGAATTCCGTCGACTTCTTGACGAGATGCTGGAGGGCCGTGGTGTGAGATGCCATACTGGGAATGAATTTCCCGAGGAGGTTGACCATCCCGAGGAAGTGGAGGACCGCGTTCTTGTCCTCCGGGGTCTTCATGGCGTTGATCGCCAAGACCTTGTCGGCATCTGGCCGCACGCCCTGCTCTGAGATGTGGTCACCCAGGAACTTAATATCCGATTGACCAAATGAGCACTTGGCCCTGTTGAGCTGGAGACCATGTTCATGAATTCTCTGGAATACCTTCTTGAGGCGAGCGATGTGTTCCTGGGGCATTGTGGACCAGATAATTACGTCGTCAACGTATACTCGCACCCGCTCGATGCCCTCCATCATCTGCTCCATGATGCGATGAAATTCTGCAGAGGCAGATATGATACCAAAGGGCATCCGGTTGTAGCAGTAGCGACCGAACGGGGTGTTGAACGTGCACAGCTTGTGACTGGACGCATCCAGCTGTATTTGTCAAAAACCTTTGGATGCGTCCAGCTTGGTAAAGAATTTGGTATGAGCCATCTCACTGGTCAACTCTTCACGTTTTGATATCGGGTAATGCTCCCGCATGATGTTGCGGTTTAGATCCTTGGGGTCAATGCAAGTGCGAAGCTCCCCTGACGGCTTCTTTATGCAGACCATGGAGCTGACCCAGTCTGTTGGCTCCCTGACCTTTGATATGATGCCCTGGTCTTGGAGGTCTTGTAATTGCTTCTTCAGACGATCCTTGAGGGGTGCCGGCACCTGGCGTGATGCATGAATTACAGGGGTGGCGTTCGGATTGAGCAGGATTTAATATCGGTATGGGAGCGTGCCCATTCCATCAAATACACTGTGGTACTGCGTGATAATGTCGTCTATGTCGGCTTGCAAGTTTCCATCAGGCGAGGCCGTTGCCGGTGATGATGACATGGTGTGGACTCGCTGAACCAGGTTCAGGAGCTTGCAGGCTCGAGCACCGAGCAGGGACGCTCTGTCAGGCCCGACGATTTCAAATCGTAACGTTGCCTTGATCGCCTTGTTGGATACCCCTAGTTGACAGGAGCCACTGGCAGCTATGGCATTGCCATTGTAGTTCAGGAGCTGGCAGGCTAGTGGAAGAATGCTTGGTCTGGCACGGCTGGTGTCGAGGTCAGATATCGAGATGAGGTTCGCCAATGCGCCGGTGTCCAGTCTGAACTGGATGCGGGCCTTGTTCACTGTGAGGACAGCAGACCACTCATCATCGGGATCCACACTGAGGATCGCGAGGCGGTGTGGAGGTGTGGTGGAAGACAGCGCATGTGTAGTTATGATGCCCACCTGGTATGGGGACTTGAGGCACTCAGCATCAGGGTCTGTTGGGCTGTTAGGATCGGAATCTGGCATGCCTTGTTGTATTGAGTGGACACTTCTGCGCCGCAGCTGAGATTGCTGGCTGCTGAGCGGTGGAGCAGATCTGCAAAGGGCTGCGTAGTGGCCAAGCTTGCCACACTCTAGACACCGGCGTCCTTTTGCCGGACATTGCCGCTTTAAATGGGCGGAGCCACAATTCGGACACGTCATGAAGTCAGCGCGTTCCGTGCGCCATCACGCATGCGCAGTGCAGTCGGTCGACGTATGCACCTGCGCAGTCGGGTTGTCGGGCTCGTCGTCCACTCTGTCGTGGCGCGCAAGCGCAGGGACTCAGGAAAAGCGTGCAAAACGGCCACTCTCCTCGATGCTCAGGCCCTGCATCTGTGCAATGGCCTGCACCCGTTCCGCCTCGTGGGAGACCAGCTTCGCAGTTTCTGCCGCCCTGATGTGGGAGTAACGATTCTTAGAATGCTCATGGACAACCCACGTCTCGATAGCGACAAGAGAGGATCAACTGTTTGACTTTCAGGAGCTGCTGGCGAAGGGAATCGGAGTGGACGCCGAAAACAATCTGATCTCGGATCATGGAATCAGTGGTCGAGTCATAGTTACATGACTGCGCGAGGATGCGGAGATGGGTCAGAAAGGATTGAAAAGGTTCATCCTTACCTTGAAGCCTCTGCTGGAAGATGTACCATTCAAAGCTCTCATTCACCTCAATGTTGCAGTGGCTGTCGAACTTCAGCAGGATTATTTTGAATTTTGTTTTGTCTTCGCCGTCAGCGAACGTGAGGGAGTTGTAGATGTGGATGGCGTGGTCCCCCGCAGTGGAGAGAAACAGCGTGATCTTCCTGGCATCAGATGCTGCCTCGAGGTCGGAGGCCTCGATGTACAAGAGGAACTTTTGCTTGTAGATTTTCCAATTGGCGCCGAGGTTGCCAGAGATGCGGAGCTGCGGAGGAGGCTGGATGTTTTCCATTTCACCGGATGGCTGCTTGCTGGTCAATGCTGATTCACTCAAGGTAGGTCCGTCAAGATCAGTATCACTCTGGTACCATGATGTGTTAGGCAGGTTGGTTCGGTGTAGACTGCACTTGGTGCAGTGATGCTAGAAACAGACGTCTAACACTGGAGAAGATCCAACACGGTTTTATTGAACGATAGAACTAACATACATATTCAGCTGTGGGTCGACACTATACTGAACTGACTGGAGACCTTGTACTAGCCTGACCAGACTTACGAGCTATCGGATGGTGTTTGCACTGTGCTAGCTCGTGGACTTTGACTGTCTCAGGGGCTGGGTCCAGAGAGAGCGGGAAACCTAGTGCCCTCTGGCTTTATACTGGTAGTGTCCTGTCTGGTGATTGGCTGCACTGTGTTGTGTGCTTACTGGTCATCCTGTGTGCCAATCATTGCCTGTCTGCACCTCATTATCTACATGAGTGGATATTATGACATGAGGGTAGTGGGGATAGTCGTGGTGTGGGGTTGGTGTGGGGCTGAGTTTGGTGTGGGGTGAGGGTGGTCTGGGGGTGGGTGAGGTGGTGGGGTTAAGGGTGGTGTGAGGATGGTGTGAGGGTGGTGTGGTGTGAGGGTGTGTGGGTAAAGACGGTGGTGGGGGATTGACACATGTGTCATGGGGAACCTCAATTCAGCGGGGTCTCACTTCCACGCCAGAGGCCGATGTCCACCCCAGCAACTGCCCTTTCTTCGGGTCTGACCACGCCCAGGGCCCATTGGTCTGCCACGGTGAGGGGCCATAGGTTCGGAGGTTCCCTTTAGTCTTCTCCCACTCCCTGTGGTTCTGAGCAGCCTTCTCCTGGGCGGGGGAACAGAAAACGCACAGTGTTAGACAGTCTGATGCATGCCGCCTAGGGGGTGGGTAGCTGGTGGCTTCAGTGGCCAGGGCACCCAGCCATGGAGGCCGGCATAGGTGCCGGCATGTGGTGCATGGTGGGGGTTGTGCCACCTTCCTGGTGGGGGGAGTGGGGTTACGGGTCTGTGGGACAGGGGTTGGTGTCAGGGGCACAATGCTGCCTACTCACCCTGGTCGCTCTGAGGAAGTAGTGCAGTATTTATGGTACTGCAGGCCAGTCCAGATGGTGTTGCTCGTGATGCTGACAGCCACCTGCACCCAGGCATGGCCAACTGCGGCACCTTGCAGCTTCCTTCCCGGGCCGGGGTACAAGGTGGCCTGTCGTTCCTCCACGGCGTTCAGGAGAGTCTCAACCTTGCCGTTGGTGAATCCTGGGGCCACTCTACTCGCTGCCATCTTGTTGGCTGGGATGGTGTGTGTGGGGAGTGAAGTGCATATATGCGGTTGCTGTTTGTCAGCCTCCTGAGTGTCAATCGCGAATTCGGTGAATCCGGCACCGTTTCTCATTAGAATCGATTGTGTTCCATGTGGCGCTGGTGCTCGCCCCTTAACGACCGCTGAATCGGTCCAGGGTGGCGCCAGTTTGCTGTTGTGGAAGTCCATGAATCCTGCCCGGGCATCAACGCTTAGAGCTGGATTCTCTGATTGCCGACGCTGAAATCGCATTTGCCGATTGGCCGGAGCATCCGTTTTGATGCCGAAATCGGGGGCGGTGCTGTTTTTTGGATGCCCCGCCCCTTCAAAACCGGCGTCATCGCCGAGTACGTCGCAGGCCGTTGGGACGGCCTCAGGACGTCACCTGAAGGCCCTCCCGCGATGCTCTGCCCTCCATCCAGCGACGCCACAGTCGGGGGGCGGGGAGCCGTTCCGCTGGCCAGGGGGGGCTTTGGCAGCGGCTGGGGGACTGGTGGGGGGTGTTCCAGGGGGGCGAGAGGGGTTACAGGGGGGTACTATCTAGCAGGTAGGGTCCGCGTGCGGCTGGCGCCCTGTTCCAAGGCGCGACCACCGCAGGTCATTGCTGTGCGCATGCGCAGCCACGGACCTGCCAATCGTCTGTCTGTATCTGCAGATAAAACCAGGGGCTTTACGTGGAGTGGCTGCTAGCTCCTCACCGGGAGGAACATCGGTTCAGGGGCGGCACCAACTTTTTGGTCGTAAGACTAGACACATACTCCGGACATAGCCTCAAAATCGGAGAAGCCAGCCCTCAGTTTCAGGAACGGAGAATCCTACTGTCGTGTTATTCACCCTGGATGCAGTTGTACTGTAAAGTAGACACCAAACTTAGACGTTAGTTCAATACGTTTTATTGAACTTCTGGAGCAGTGCACACAGCTTGCTGTGGGTTGACACTCTACTAAGTGTGCTAACTATTACTAACTAGACCAGACTAGCTCTGAGCCACATGTAGAAGGTTCTAACTGATATATACACCCTCACTGTCACTACAGTTGTCACCAGTGGAAAGAGGCAGAGTGCTGATACCGCGTGTGTTTTATAGTGGGAAGCCCCCCTCTAGTGTTCTGCCTGGTGATTGGTTGTGTTCTGTCCTGTGTGTTGATTGGCTGTACTGCCTGTCACTGCCTGTCTGTATCTCATTATGTGCATGAGTGCATATCATGACACCTACTGCCCATCTTTCATTCATCAGGACTGAATAGCAAGAATGTCAAAGGCAATAACAATTGATACTGCATCAGCAAAGGCTACTGGTTAGCTAGTAAACTCTGATTGGTCAAGATGTTGCCGTAGAGAATTGGAGGATCAGTGAGCTTGTGCAGGGAGAGGAGAAATGGTGGAGGTGAGAAACACGGATAAAGCTTCAGAGCCCAAGAGAAAGAGTGACTTCCAACATTTTACTGCTACATATTCACCAATTAAAGGCTGGGTAAGGCAGTGAGGAAAATTTCCCATTGTCCAGTTTCTCGGGTATAAACAGACAGTTTGGGTTGTGTCAGAATCAGAAGGATTTTACAGTAGATCCTGGAATAGACTATTATTGGTCTTAATCGAGCCATGGTTTTGACTTAGCTTTGCTGGAAAAAGCAATGAGATTAACAAGGTGTAGCAGAATTCAGGAGCTATGGAGAGACAAAAACATAGGCCCAGATCTTTAGACCAGATCTATCCCCCAAGATGTGCTGTGGGACCCCTCAGAGTTCCCAATGCAATGACCCCAATAGGAATGTTCTAGGAGGTTTGACTAGCTCCCTCCACCCAACGCACACCCCACAATGACCCTCTGACTCCCCACCTGACCCACCAACTACCCTTACCCAAACTAATTAGCCCCAACACCCGACTCCCCCCGACAACAGCCCCAACCCAATCTGTGCCATCCGCCATATCCCAACCTTCTGACTGGCCTTGATGTGATCTGACTAACCCCCCACCCCACCCTATTCCTCCCCTGACCTGCCTGACTCTCCCAATGGTCAAACCTGACCCAACATCACCGACCTAGCCACTTACCCCCTTAACCACTTCCCTCAGCCACCATAACTCCTCCCCCACCCTCATCCCTTACCTAACCCACACCACACTCTTATACATTTACCTTCTCTCCGTACCTTTTTAAATAAGCTGTGGGACATTTTCTCTTTACTTATCAGAAATCATTTATGCTACGAAAAGGAAGCATATCTTCTGCGCTGATTGCCTTTGCTGCTCCCTCCGAGGTTTCCTGTGCTGAATCAGTTCATAATTTCATAAAATTTACAGTGCTGAAGGAGACCATGCGGCATTGATGGCAGTTCTGCAGGATCCTCCATTGAAAAATTGCCCAGAAAATTTGAGGAGGGTAAGGTTGTGTATTTTTGTCTAATCAGTGTCAGATATTGGGGTTCCGTTCCTGAATTGGGCCATTGAATCAGAATTCTCCATTAATGAAAGAGAAGTTGGCATTGCGTTGAGGAGTTGACGTTGATTTAAGGATTTGCCATTGAGTTGAGGAGTTAGTGTTAAGGAGTTGCCATTGATTTGGATGGGCCCAGCTGCTGCTGTGGGGAGAGCCCAAGCCGCAGCGGTGTTCCGGCACCTCCCCTGAGGGAGCCACTGGCATGAGCCCATCACCTCCTCCTCCCACAGGGTGCCCGATGGTCTCCGGGCTACTCTATGGGACGGGGATGCGAGCGGAGCTAACCCCTGAAACTCCCTTTCACCTGGTGCTGCTGGACCTGGGAGACCCGCTCTCATCTCGACCAGGGTCTCCATGCTCGCAGCCATGGAACACAGGGAGTGGACCACCTCCCTCTGCGACTGCGCCACATCATGCTGTGACTGTGCCACCTCTCTCGGGGTCTGCACCACATCACACAGTGACTGTGCCATCTTCCTCTGGCACTGCCCACCCCCCCCGTGTCTGTGCCACGTCGGCTAGTGCCTGAGCAATGCCGTCAATGCTCCCAGTCATGACCCGTTGTGACTGGAATGCCGCTGCAATGTTCAGGTGGCTCTGGTGCATGGCTGCCTGTGATAGGGCATCCTTGTCCTGGGCCTCGACCACTGCCTGCAGATTGCCCCAGGCTTTGGACATCTTGACCGATTGCAGAAACCTTCGCCCCTAAGTCATCCACCACGGATGCCACCCATCCAGTGTTGGCCTGGGTGGTATGCATGGTCGGCACCGCTTCCTGCTCCTGCAGACAGTTGAACTCCTCCAGATGTACCTGAAGGTGCTGGCTGGTTGCCAATAACCCCTCATGTAGTCCCTGGCTCTGCGACTGCATCTCCACAATCGATGGGACCGTCCGATCCAGAAGCCCAAAGCCCATCTGAATGGTAGCTAGTCCCTGGGGTCGGCCTGCCGTCAGACCGTCTGCCCCCTCAGGGGTTCCTACCTCTACCTGCTGTACCGCAGCACTTGTGTGGTGAGCACCAGATAGTATCCCAGGAGCCTCTTCACTAAAGTACCCAACCGTAGTGAGTGTCTCTGGAATGCTGGAGGGTGTTGGAAACAGCAGTGACAGAAAGTTAGTGTCTTCCTCGGACTTAAGCTCCAGGGTGTCATGGGATGCGGGTCGAGGGCTTCCATCGCTGTCCATGTCCTCATCCTCACTGCTCTCCACTTGTGGGCCCTCGCCGTCACCAGGAGCTCCTGCAAGACACAAGACAGGACGCATAATTACATTGAGGGTTGGGGAAAAGGTGGGGATGTGGGGGGATGGTGGTCGTGTACAGGATGTGTGGGGGCAGGTGCGTGGGTGGTGGTGGGGGGTGTGAGTCATGTGCCAAAGGGAACCACTGCGCAGTGGGGTCTCACTTCATCGCTTGATGCCGACCTATGCCTCGGCGACTGCCCTCTCTCTGGGCCCACCAGCCACATTCAGTGCCCTCTGTTCCGCACAACATCGGCACCATCAGTTAAGATGTCCAAGGCGTCATGCAGTCGGTGATGGTAATTGCTGAGGATCTTGACAGAATTTCTGCCTTGCAGGGGGATGTTACCCAGTACCAGGCTGAACTTGATGAGGTTCTGCGGGACATGGCCCGTTCACCGATGGGAATGGCCGAGGCGCTGCAGAGCTTGCCCAAGTCTCAGGTGGGCATTGCCGAGGCTCTGCAGAGCATAGATTATCATCGAATTTACAGTGCAGAAGGAGGCCATTCAGCCCATCGAGTCTGCACCGGCTCTTGGAAAGAGCACCCTACCCAAGGTCAACATCTCCACCCTATCCCCATAACCCAGTAACCCCACCCAACACTAAGGGCAATTTTGGACACTAAGGGCAATTTATCATGGCCAATCCACCTACCCTGCACATCTTTGGACTGTGGGAGGAAACCGGAGCACCCGGAGGAAACCCACGCACACACGGGGAGGATGTGCAGACTCCGCACAGACAGTGACCCAAGCCGGAATCGAACCTGGGACCCTGGAGCTGTGAAGCAATTGTGCTACCACAATGCTACCATGCATGCCCCAGTCACTGAGGAGCATCACCGAGGGTGTCGACATGATGGTGCGGACGAAAGGGAACCGCCAGGGCTGGTGAAGCCAGATGATGCAGGGTTCACGTTTTTAGAAAGGAGTACTAATTGGCCTCAGCGTGACCACTTGCTGGGGAGGCTGCTGAATGACGGGAGGCCGTAGGATAAGGGGTGGCTCCCGTTAATTGTATGGAAATAGGACTTAAATGGCGATAATTGTTTTCTCGCCATGCTACGGCGAGCCCAGTTTCGCCTACGGGAACGGGCTGGTTGTGTCGCAAACTGTTTGATGCGGTTCTCAACTTTGGCTTCGGCTACTATTCACCGGCCTTGTTTCGCTTGAGTGAGGGCGCAACGAGGCTGGAGAATAGCACCCTGAGTCTCAGGAACGGAGAATGCAACCATGGTTTTCCCAACAATACTGGCTCTCTGTTCCATTGCAGACACATTTCTGTCGAGCGACAAAGGTATCAGTTTTCCATTTATGGGGCTATTTATACTCTGGGGTGTAACTGATGGAAAGTGAACCATGTGACTCCTTCAATATGAACTCCTGTCATTATAAAATAACTAAATTCTCAGCATTCAAGATTTTCTTTCTTTTTAATTCAAGGCAATGAAGTCATTTGGCTAGCAATTAAACTATGAGGTTGACTGAAATCTGATTATGTACAATAGCTTGGGATAGATTCAAAAAGCACAACGTTGTTTATTGCCTATAATTGGATTTGTGTCGGATTGGCCACGGCCAAGGACAAACTGGGATTTGAATAGTCAATTCCAGATAAACAGCTGATTCAAACATAACATTTATTCACATCCTTTTCATTTCTGTTGTGTAGAACTGGAAATCCCATCAGAACATTTAAATGTAAAATCCAGATTGAAGCATAAATCACCCATTGTTTGGATTCTAATGCTCAGCCTGTTAAATAGTCACTTCATTGCCAAGTTCCACAATTATGTTTGTGAATGCTTTGTTTTTGAACTGGATTGCTTAAAAATGATTACAAATGACTCTTCTGTAAAAACTTTATTTTAAAAACTTTTCCTGCTTATTGTTTCTCCTTTACTGCCCCTTTCTCAACTGAAGACGTGGGACAGGATTCTCCATTCCTGAGACTTTGGGCTGGATTCTCTGATTTTGAGATTAAGTGTTGACCATGGCTTGGAAACAGTGGTGTTTTACAATAGAAAAAACGGTGCAACAGCTGCGCCGATTTCACCTACTTTAAATGGGCGAGCACCATCGGCACATGGAATGCAATCAATGGTGTCGGATTCGTCGCATCTGTGATTGGCGCACATGAGGCTCACAGGCCGTAGCCACACTTAAACGGTCCATCCACACGCACATACCGTCCCAGCCAACAAGATGGCTGGAAGGAGAGCAGCGCAACGTTCAGGGATCCACTCAAACCCCTGGGCTGCATGCGTCGGAACGTCTGACGGTATCGCTGTATGTGTCCCCCCCCCCAACTCCAAGGACAAGGCTGCACACAATCACTGGGAACGGGAGAAGACTGGAGGAGGACTACCAGAACTGCGGCCCCTCACTATGCCAGAGCAGAGGGCACTGGACGTGGCCGATGGCCCAGAGGTAAGTGAGGTCACCGTGGTGGAGTTTAGTGGTGGGCGAGGAAGAGAGATCCCGCATGATTGCGGATCCCCATGACGCGTGTGTGGACACCCACACACACACACACACGCACACACCCTCACACACTTAATCCACACCCTCTACACCCCTCACCTTCCTCACCCCTCACCCCCCACAACCCCTCAGACCTGCCACCCCTACGCTGGACGGTCGGAGGGCAGGCCGGCTCCAGGAACTAGCACCGTCCAGGCGGGTCCCGGGCTTCTGGAACATCCAGTCCCAGCCACAGTACAGAGGCAGTCAGAGATCCAGGGACTACAGGAGGGGATGATTGCGTGCATCCAGCACCTTCAGGCGCAGGTGGAGGAGTCCATCCGCATGCAGGAGCAGGGGATGGTGCTGGCCACGCGTGCCGCCCAGGCCGACTCCGCACAGGTGGCATCCACGATGGAGGCACTGTGAGCGATGATTTCGGCTATGGATCAGCGTGTTCAAGGCCAGGTGCATTCTGTTGCAGGCGGTGGCTGAGGCCCAGGACAGGGCTGCCCTCTCACAGGCAGCCATGTGCCAGAGCTTCCTTGCCTGCCACTGAACTCCACCATGGTGACCTCCCTTTCCTCTGGGCCATCGACCACGTCCAGTGCCCTTTGCTCTGGCATGGTGAGGGGCCACAGTTCTGGTAGTCCTCCTCCAGTCTTCTCCCATTCTCGGCGGTTGTGTGCAGCAGCCTTGTCCTGGGAGCGGGGTGAGGTGGCGGGGGGGGGGGGGGGGGGGGGGGGGGGGTGCAGTGGTAGGTGGCCCAGTCCAGAGGGAGGTGACCCTGTCACTGGCTGATGTGGCACAGACCCACAGGATGGTGGCACAGTCGCAGCGTGATGTGGCGCAGTCCCAGACAGAGATGGTCCACTCCCTGTGCTCCATGGCCGCGAGCGGCAGACCCTGGTCGAGAACAGAGTGGGCTTCCAGGACTGGCAGCGCCAGGTGGCAGGCCGGCCTCAGGGGGTGGCTCCACTTGCACCCTTGTTCAATGGAATAACCTGGGGGCCATCGGGCACCCCGAGGGAGGTTCAGGTGATGGGGCCTATGCCGTGACTCCCGCAGGGGTGTTGCTGGAACACCGCAGTACCTTAGACCGACCCCCCCCCCCCCTCTCCTATCCCTGGTGCATCTGGTGGGCAGCGGGCAGAACAGGGCGGCAACATGCCAGCCATACACCGAGCAGCAGCCTGGCTTATCCAGTCTGGGCCACCCCAGGAGACGCGTGCCAACGGGGACCCTTGTCGCAGGGCAGGAGTAACAGCAGGCCGCCTCTACCCCAGCTGTACCGTCTGGGGAACCACCTAGGCGTAGTGTTAGGGCTCGTAAGGCCAGAACGTTAGAAACCAGTTAGGTTGGCACTGGTGCAGGGCACAGTTTAGCTATAGGGGCTAGGGCAGAGACTGTGTGTATATTTCCGCACAATAAACACCTATTAACACGTTAAAACCTGCCTCGTTGTTGTGTCCGATGGGTGTGGGGGTGGGGTGGTCTGGGCTGGCCAAAGGGTGAGGGGGGGAAACCAGTGCAGGCCCTGTGGTAGGACCGTGCTCCCGCCACCCCCCCCCCCATCCCGCCCAGTGCCCCGACAGTCTCCCGCACACCCAGCCCAGGCATTCGTTAAGACCGTGAAATATACGGGCCAGCTCGCATGCAGGGATCACCCAGGTGGACGGTGCTACTGTGGGCATGTGTCAGACGTTGTCATACGATGTGGAACACGGAGCTCATCGCAGAGCGGGTTGTCATCGTCCTCCCTCTCATGGACCAGACCCGCTGTCACTGCCAACCCAGGGCCCCCAGCTCGTAGCACCGCAGGTATGTATAACTGAGGGGTGTGCAAGCGGGAGGTTTGGCGGTGTGAGGAGTGAGGGGATGTGGGTCTGGGATGTGGTGTCCATGCCCCTGGCTAGCAACTCCCCTTCCCCCTCTCCACCCCCTTCCTCCTAGTCGGTGAACCTGGATCAGAGCATGCCGGCCCTGCCGATAACGTCTTGCGGCCTCTTCTGGCTGGGCCCCATGTCCCGCTCATTGTCCCCCTCCCCCGCATCCTCCTCGTCGGATTAGTCCTGCCCTTCCTCCTCCTCCTCCTCCTCCAGTACATCGCCCCTCTGTTGCGTGATGTTGTGGAGGATGCAGCAGGCCACCATGATGTGGGCGACCGTCTCAGCATCATAATGGAGGGCTCCTCCCGAGCGGTCCAGGCACCTGAAACTCATCTTCAGGAGGCCGAAGCACAGGTTCATCACACTTCTGGTCGCTGTATGGACGTTGTTGCAGCGGGTCTCCGCGTCGGTCTGTGGCCTCCGGATAGCCATCATCAGCCATGGTTGCATTACGTAACCCCTGTCACCCAGGAGCCAACCCCTCAGCCCGGGGGTGGGGGTGCCTCTCGAACATGTCAGGAACCGTCGAGTGTGCCAGGATGAAGGCACCATGCACATTGCCCGGGTGTCGGGCACAGACGTGTACGATGCGCAGCTGATGGTCACAGACCAGCTGGATGTTCATTGACTGGTACCCTCTTCGGTTAGTGTAGAGCAGCCTGTTAGCCACAGGTGCTCAAAGGGCGACTTGCATCCCGTTGATCACCCCCTGGATCTGAGGCATCCTGGCGACGGCGGCGAACCCTGCTGCCCGGGCATCCTGGTGGGCTCGGTCCACATCGAAATGGATGTATTGATCCGCTTGGGCATATAGCGCCTCCGTGACGGCGCAAATGCACCTGTGCGTCGAGGTCTGTGAGATCCCGGACAGGTCCCCACTCGGCGCCTGGAAGGACCCCGTCGCCTAAACATTCAGGACGCCTGTCACCTTGATGGACACTGGGAGCGAGTGTCCTCCCCCATTCCCCTGAGTTGCTAGGTGTGTCATCATCTGGCAGATGTGTCGCACTGTCTCTCTGCTCAGCTGGAGTCTTCGATGGCATGCCCGGCCAGGCAGGTCCTCGAATGTCAGGTGGTGCCGGTACACATTAGGCCTTATGTGGTGCCTCCTTGGCACCTCCTCCTCCTCGGCCTGTTGGGCGGCCAGCTCTCCACCCCCCCTCTGTGGCACACTCTGATGCTGCAGCCTCCACCTCCTCTTTGAGCGGTTCCCGCTCATACGGCTGCAAGGCTGAGCTGCGGCGACCACCAGGGCGGCCACCATTGGTGGTCAAACACCAAAATCTATTGTCTGCAGGGAATGAAAGGCCAACATGTTAGCCTGTTCGATGCGCTCTACGGTGGCCTCGGTTTGCACTGCGGAGTCCACCCCTGCATGATCCTCCCCCTGCCCCGTCCGTGGCCAGCAGTGTGGAGGACTCCAGCCCTGGCGCACATTGGCTGACACTGCCCTTGTTGGGGGCTGCAATGGGTGTTGCCCTGGGCGGTCTGCTGGTGGGTGGCAGCCGGTTGGGCATCACACCTCCTCTGGCCCTGGCAGGGACCCCCCTACCTCAGCCAGCACAGCCAGTGTTCGGGCTGGCATCCCGCATTCGCTCCTCACCATGTCCTACCTCCTCTCCTTCTCTCAGCAGCCACCACAGCAGGTTCACGGTTTTTGGGGGCACACGTGGACTGCGCCGTCGGGAAATCGGCCCCTCAGAGGCGGAGAATTAGTGGGCCCACTAATGAGCTGCAAACGACGTTTAAAGTCTGCGCGGCCGTGTCGCATTTCGCTACCTTTGGGGTGACGGAGATCGCGATTTGGCGTCAAACCGGCTCCAGCTGCGATTTTGGCATCGGAAACTATTCTCTACCCAATCACATTTTGCCATTTTGTCGTCGGCCGACGGAGAATCCAGCCCATGATCTCCTCTACCTAACATCCACTGTACACTTTGCAGGAGAGGGGTTAGAATTTGAATTAAGAAACAATTGATTTATGAAATCACTTTTATAGATCAATGTCAGTATTTCCTCCGCCTGATCTCTAAGACTCATTCACTAACAAATCATGCTTGTTACAGATGAAATTCCAGACAGGATGTAGGATATGTGGGAACTTTGGTCGTGTGTAATAAACCGTATTATATTGACCACCTGTTATAAGTCACATTTGGTACTCAATGTTGCTGAAGTAAATGGAGCTGTATATCGGCATGTTAGGAAAACAAAGGTAGTTTTAAGGGATTTATATTTGTATTGGTGAACATTAGAAATAAGATATTGTTTTGTTTTATTTAATGTTTCTGTGCCTGGAAAAGTAACACCCTCCGTTAGAGTTATGTTGAACAAACGTGTTTGTGGGGTTGGTTAAGATCCAACTGTGTTTCTATTGTGCTTAGAGAGGGCTACAGCATGAAGAATAAATAAAAGGAATAAATAGGTGAGCGTTGCTTAGAAACTGAAGCCTTGTAAGGTAGAGAAGCTTTTAAGTTTTAGTTTAGCTAATTTTTTGGCTGGTGGAGACAGGACCTCCGAGAATGAACATCTCTCAACTCGGCCAGAAGAAAGTCTGGACAGGACAGGAACTGGAAAGAAGCAGCATTCCTAAAATACACATTACAGTCAAGATAACTAGGGAATTGGGACAGAAAAAATGTATAAGACACCTGAAGTTAAGAGAACAGAGACCAAGGTGTTGTTCAGAAGAATTCAAGGTGGTGTAAACAAAGTGTTGTGAGTTAAAGAGAAAATCACAGTAAGTAGATTTAAAGTGGGACAGCAGACGTCTGAGGTAGATGAAGCATTTGATGCAATTTCAATGTAATCTGGAAATTGAGAGCTAAAGCAACTGTGAACAGTTTGTACAGCAGTCAAGACAAAGAAATTCGAAAGAGGTTGGTGTAAAATCCTGGATTTGATTTGCTGTTAGAAGCGGAGCAGAAGCAACTTCCGGTGGTGGCCATGGTGTAAGTGGTCACACACAGGGCAGCTCTGGCTTGAAGGCACAAAAAAAGAGTTCTTTTTACCTGATACTGGGTGGAATTTTCATAAAAAGGCGTAGGTGAATGTTGGAGGAGTAGTTTCACCCGGGAGTGGTATGTCTGCTGGTTATCAGACCCGGCAGAAAACAGCGAGAGATTTGGCTGAAAAGTTGGAGCAGGCCTGTGCTGCACAGCCACTTTAAACATGCAGGAGGGGGAAGGGCTGATGTAAGCTGGAAGGCCCCAGCTGGAATTATGGCTTTTATTGAGGAAGAATTCCGGCAGCAGAGAAACAAATTACGAGAGGATTGCTCGAAGGCCATCAAAGGAGCTGTGGCACCCCTGAAGAGTTCTTTGGAAAGGGTGGAGAAGTGTTTGGAGGTACAGGGGTCGCAGATTCGGGAGATCGAAGGAGTGATCTCAGACCACAGCGATCGTGTGGTGGCTCTGGAAGCAGAGGTGGGGCTCCTAGGGGACCTCTGTAAAATGTTGAAGGCAAAGGTGGAGGAGCAGAACACCTTGAGAAGGCAGAAACTGCGAATAGTGGGCCTGCATGAAGGAGTGGAAGGTGTGAGTGCCACGAGGTACATCTCGAAGATGCTGGCGGGGCTGGTGGCAGAAGGGGTGCTAGATAAGGCGCTTGAAGTGGAGCGAGTGCATAGGTCCCTGAGGCAGAAGCCTGGATCTGGGGAGCCGCCATGTGAACAACAAAGAACAAAGAACAAAGAAATGTACAGCACAGGAACAGGCCCTTCGGCCCTCCAAGCCCGTGCCGACCATGCTGCCCGACTAAACTACAATCTTCTACACTTCCTTGGTCCGTATCTCTCTATTCCCATCCTATTCATGTATTTGTCAAGATGCCCCTTAAATGTCACTATCGTCCCTGCTTCCACCACCTCCTCCGGTAGCGAGTTCCAGGCACCCACTACCCTCTGCGTAAAAGACTTGCCTCGTACATCTACTCTAATCCTTGCCCCTCTCACCTTAAACCTATGCCCCCTAGTAATTGACCCCTCTACCCTGGGGAAAAGCCTCTGACTATCCACTCTGTCTATGCCCCTCATAATTTTGTAGACCTCTATCAGGTCTCCCCTCAACCTCCTTCGTTCCAGTGAGAACAAACTGAGTTTATTCAACCGCTCCTCATAGCTAATGCCCTCCATACCAGGCAACATTCTGGTAAATCTCTTCTGCACCCTCTCTAAAGCCTCCACATCCTTCTGGTAGTGTGGCGACCAGAATTGAACACTATACTCCAAGTGTGGCCTAACTAAGGTTCTATACAGCTGCAACATGACTTGCCAATTCTTATACTCAATGCCCCGGCCAATGAAGGCAAGCATGCCGTATGCCTTCTTGACTACCTTCTCCACCTGTGTTGCCCCTTTCAATGACCTGTGGACCTGTACTCCTAGATCTCTTTGACTGTCAATACTCTTGAGGGTTCTACCATTCACTGTATATTCCCTACCTGCATTAGACCTTCCAAAATGCATTACCTCACATTTGTCCAGATTAAACTCCATCTGCCATCTCTCCGCCCAAGTCTCCAAACAATCTAAATCCTGCTGTATCCTCTGACAGTCCTCATCGCTATCCGCAATTCCACCAACCTTTGTGTCGTCTGCAAACTTACTAATCAGACCAGTTACATTTTCCTCCAAATCATTTATATATACTACAAACAGCAAAGGTCCCAGCACTGATCCCTGTGGAACACCACTGGTCACAGCCCTCCAATTAGGAAAGAATCCTTCCATTGCTACTCTCTGCCTTCTATGACCTAGCCAGTTCTGTATCCACCTTGCCAGCTCACCCCTGATCCCGTGTGACTTCACCTTTTGTACTAGTCTACCATGAGGGACCTTGTCACAGGCCTTACTGAAGTCCATATAGACAACATCCACTGCCCTACCTGCATCAATCATTTTAGTGACCTCCTCGAAAAACTCTATCAAGTTAGTGAGACACGACCTCCCCTTCACAAAACCATGCTGCCTCTCACTAATACGTCCATTTGCTTCCAAATGGGAGTTGATCCTGTCTCGAAGAATTCTCTCCAGTAATTTCCCTACCACTGAAGTAAGGCTCACCGGCCTGTAGTTCCCTGGATTATACTTGCGACCCTTCTTAAACAGAGGAACAACATTGGCTATTCTCCAGTCCTCCGGGACATCCCCTGAAGACAATGAGGATCCAAAGATTTCTGTCAAGGCCTCAGCAATTTCCTCTCCAGTCTCCTTCAGTATTCTGGGGTAGATCCCATCAGGCCCTGGGGACTTATCTACCTTAATATTTTTTAAGACACCCAACACCTCGTCTTTTTGGATCTCAATGTGACCCAGGCTATCTACACACCCTTCTCCAGACTTAACATCTACCAATTTCTTCTCTTTGGTGAATACTGATGCAAAGTATTCATTTAGTACCTCGCCCAATTCCTCTGGCTCCACACATAGATTCCCTTGCCTATCCTTCAGTGGGCCAACCCTTTCCCTTGCTACCCTCTTGCTTTTTATGTATGTGTAAAAAGCCTTGGGATTTTCCTTAACCCTATTTGCCAATAATTTTTCGTGGCACCTTCTGGCCCTCCTGAGTCCTTGCTTAAGTTCCTTCCTACTTTCCTTATATTCCACGCAGGCTTCATCTGTTCCCAGCCTTTTAGCCCTGACAAATGCCTCCTTTTTCTTTTTGACGAGGCCTACAATATCTCTCGTTATCCAAGGTTCCCGAAAATTGCCGTATTTATCCTTCTTCCTCACAGGAACATGCTGGTCCTGAATTCCTTTCAACTGACACTTGAAAGCCTCCCACATGTCAGATGTTGATTTGCCCTCAAACATCCGCCCCCAATCTATGTTCTTCAGTTCCCGCCTAATATTGTTATAATTAGCCTTCCCCCAATTTAGCACATTCATCCTAGGACCACTCTTATCCTTGTCCACCAGCACTTTAAAACTTACTGATTTGTGGTCACTGTTACCGAAATGCTCCCCTACTGAAACACCTACCACCTGGCCGGGCTCATTCCCCAATACCAGGTCCAGTACCGCCCCTTCCCTAGTTGGACTGTCTACATATTGTTTTAAGAAGCCCTCCTGGATGCTCCTTACAAACTCCGCCCCGTCTAAGCCCCTGGCACTAAGTGAGTCCCAGTCAATATTGGGGAAGTTGAAGTCTCCCATCACCACAACCCTGTTGTTTTTACTCTTTTCCAAAATCTGTCTACCTATCTGCTCCTCTATCTCCCGCTGGCTGTTGGGAGGCCTGTAGTAAACCCCCAACATTGTGACTGCACTCTTCTTATTCCTGATCTCTACCCATATAGCCTCACTGCCCTCTGAGGTGTCCTCCCGCAGTACAGCTGTGATATTCTCCCGAACCAGTAGCGCAACTCTGCCTCCCCTTTTACATCCCCCTCTATCCCGCCTGAAACATCTAAATCCTGGAACGTTTAGCTGCCAATCCTGCCCTTCCCTCAACCAGGTCTCTGTAATGGCAACAACATCATAGTTCCAAGTACTAATCGAAGCTCTAAGTTCACCTGCGTTACCCGTAATACTTCTTGCATTAAAACATATGCACTTCAGGCCACCAGGCCCGCTGTGTTCAGCAACTTCTCCCTGTCTGCTCTGCCTCAGAGCCCCACTGTCCCTATTCCCTAGTTCTCCCTCAATGCTCTCACCTTCTGACCTATTGCTCCCGTGCCCACCCCCCTGCCATACTAGTTTAAACCCTCCCGTGTGACACTAGCAAACCTCGCGGCCAGGATATTTATGCCTCTCCGGTTTAGATGCAACCCGTCCTTCTTATATAGGTCACACCTGTCCCGGAAGAGCTCCCAGTGCTCTAGATAACGGAAACCCTCCTTCCTACACCAGCTGTTTAGCCACGTGTTTAGCTGCTCTATCTTCCTATTTCTAGCCTCACTGGCACGTGGCACAGGGAGTAATCCCGAGATTACAACCCTAGAGGTCCTGTCTTTTAACTTTCTGCCTAGCTCCCTGAACTCTTGCTGCAGGACCTCATGCCCCTTCCTGCCTATGTCGTTAGTACCAATATGTACAACGACCTCTGCCTGTTTGCCCTCCCCCTTCAGGATGCCCTCTACCCGTTCGGAGACATCCTGGACCCTGGCACCAGGGAGGCAACATACCATCCTGGAGTCTCTTTCACGTCCACAGAAGCGCCTATCTGTGCCCCTGACTATAGAGTCCCCTATTACTATTACTCTTCTGCGCTTTGACCCTCCCTTCTGAACATCAGAGCCAGCCGTGGTGCCACTGCTCTGGCTGCTGCTGTTTTCCCCTGATAGGCTATCCCCCCTGACAGTATCCAAAGGGGTATATCTGTTCGAGAGGGGGACAACTACAGGGGATTCCTGCACTGACTGCCTGCCCTTTCTGGTAGTCACCCATTTCTCTGCCTGCACCTTGGGTGTGACCACATTTACATAACTGCGATCTATGACGGTTTCCGCCACCTGCATGCTCCTAAGTGCATCCAATTGCTGCTCCAACCGAACCATGCGGTCTGTGAGGAGCTCCAGTTGGGTGCACTTTCTGCAGATGAAGCCATCCGGGACGCTGGAAGCCTCCCGGACCTGCCACATCTCACAGTCAGAGCACTGCACCCCTCTAACTGACATTGCGTCAATTAATTTAAATTAAAATTTAAAAAAAAAAAAAAATTTTTAAATATATTTTTTTTAAAAATTCAAAGTTACTGTTAACTATCTGTTTCCTGGCACTAGATTTCTAATAGAAATGCGAAAGCTAAATATAGTACCCTCCAATCTCTGGCTTAGATACCCCTCTAAATTATAATTAAGTAATTATGTTTAATTAGTTACCAATGCTTAATTTTTTAAATTTAGTGTAGATTCCCAACCCGCCACTCAGGTCACAGCTTTTCTGTGATGTCACTTCAGTTTCCCCCGACACACACAATTTGAAAAAGGTATAAAAGTAAAAATGAGTAAAAATGAGTAAAAATCACTTACTTACCTTCTTACCTTCTGAGTGTCTTAGATGTTCTCAGGTTCTCTGCTCTGACAGAGATGTGATCATGATGTGGAGATGCCGGCGTTGGACTGGGGTGAGCACAGTACGAAGTCTTACAACACCAGGTTAAAGTCCAACAGGTTTGTTTCGATGTCACTAGCTTTCGGAGCGCTGCTCCTTCCTCAGGTGAATGAAGAGGTATGTTCCAGAAACACATATATAGACAAATTCAAAGATGCCAAACAATGCTAGGAATGCGAGATTAGCAGGTGATTAAATCTTTACAGATCCAGAGATGGGGTAACCCCAGGTTAAAGAGGTGTGAATTGTATCAAGCCAGGACAGTTGGTAAGATTTCGCAGGCCAGATGGTGGGGGATGAATGTAATGCGACATGAATCCCAGGTCCCGGTTGAGGCCGCACTCATGTGTGCGGAACCTGGCTATAAGTTTCTGCTCGGCGATTCTGCGTTGTCGCGGGTCCTGAAGGCCGCCTTGGAGAACGCTTACCCGGAGATCAGAGGCTGAATGCCCTTGACTGTTGAAGTGTTCCCCGACTGGAAGGGAACATTCCTGCCTGGTGATTGTTGCGCGATGTCCGTTGTTTGGCATTGTTTGGCATCTTTGAATTTGTCTATATATGTGTTTCTGGAACAGACCTCTTCATTCACCTGAGGAAGGAGCAGCGCTCCGAAAGCTAACGAGATGTGATCGTGAGAGTCTACAAATCTGTGGAGAAAGAGAAGATTTTGCGATGGGCCAGGAAGAAGCATATCTGCACCTGGGAGGGGAATAAAGTCCGAATTTATCAGGACCTTGGAGCTGAGTTGGCAAAGCGACGGGCAAGCTTCAACAAGGCCAAGGCCGTGCTGTACCGGCGGCAGATCAGGTATGGTGTGCTCTACCCGGCAAAATTATGGGTGACGTTCGGAGACTGGGAGCCCAGAAGCGGCCGAAGACTTCATTAAGGAGCATCAACTGGGGGAAAACTGAGCGGACAATGCTTGGGAGCCGGGGTGCTGGCACTTTGTAATGGTTGGCAGCATGTTTGAAGTGGAAGTAGGGATTGGGGGATTTTCATCTTTTTTTGAGGGGAGGGGTTTTGCTGTTTACTGTTGGGATTGTAAGGTAGGGGTGAAACGTTTACATGGCGATGAATGTTCCCATCCCCCCCCCCCCTCCTGTTTTGTCGGACTGTTTGTGTTTAACATTTGCCTGTTTGCTTTTGGAGAAGGCTGCCTAGAGTTCAGGAGAAGTCCTTGTTTGGGTGGTTTAACATGGAATACGCATCATAAGTTGTTGTTGAAGCAGAATCCATGAATCTTTCAAAACAGTTGCTTGAAAAAGAGGAGTCTTGAAGGATTGAGGAGTGAACAAGAGAATAGGATGAGACTTGGTGATCCATTATGAAGCAACATGGAGTTGACAATTTAGAGCAGATCAGACAAGTATTTGTTCCTCTGATTGAAAAATTTCTCCTTAACTCAGTCTTGAATAATGGAACTTTAATTCTGAGGCTGTGTTCCCAAGTATTAGATTCCCCAGACAGGGCAGACAATCTCTGCGGAATTACCCTGTCAAGCATCTTCAGAATCTTGCTGATGTGGTGGAAGGTACACTCCCAGATTGTAAGAGCTTGTCTCCTGATAGCCATTTTGACAGATTAGGGTCTTGTTTAATGCTCAAAAAATGGACATGGCAGCATTGAATTTCTAGACGAGTAATCTTTACAAGTGATGCTCCAGAGAGAGGAGAGGGAGTCATTACAGAATTAGCATTTAGACTGAAGACCCAGATCTTTATGCCATCCAATAGGGGCAGTCTTAATGATGATGTTGGGATTAAGACTGGAGAACAGAGCGCGGCATATTCAAAGGGAGATGGTGTAAGCGGGATGTAGATGGCCCCTATAACTGTGACAGTCCTCAATGAAAAGATGAAGAGAAGTAAGAAGTTTGAAGGAGAAAAGACCGACATATATGACGGGGGGGGGGGGGGGGCTCCTGATCACAAAAGAAAACATGAAGGTGAAGCAAGGAAGATGTTTTCAGCATAAAATATGCTTGGAATTTGTGATCAGGTGGAATCGGAGTTGAGGTGTTTGGAGAATGCTGAAAATCAGAAAGCAGTAAATCTAGAGAGATGGAATAGTGAGGTAGATATTTGGAGAGGATATTAAAGGCAGCTAATTCCCTTGGAACTATCTCAAAGCATGTGTGAAAATCCTCAGAATGAAGGGGGGAAAATGGAACAAAATTAATAATTTTAGGTGACATGTATACTCCATGCTACTTTTAACTGAAACCAGAATATAGAAAATAGGAATAAGAAGTTTGTTCAAGCATTTGTTATTTCACCACCATCTTTACAAATAGAAACTGAGTGAAAGGAATCTCCTGAGCTCCAATTTTCAACTGTTTGAATAATGCTAACTTACAAAACCCATTAATTATCATACAATTGCCACTGTGACAGCATAACAGCAGAACTGCCCTGGAGCCATCAATGGACTCTCTCTGCTGATGCTGACTGCCCATGTCCCTATTCTCATGTATCTCCCCATGTAGTTTCTTTCACTCCCCAGTTTACAAGGATTTATTCTCCTTTAACAAATGCGGGAGCACTGTACTCAAACCCATCATCAATTCAATGATTAAAGGTGTAGTGTAAGATTGAATTATTATAACTCGCTCTGTGAAGTATGTTATTTTCCTGATAAGTTAGCAGGCAGTAGAATCACAACATCAAGTATTTTTACCAATTTAAAAGGGGCATTTTCTTGTTCAAAATGCATGCTGATGGCAGCACGGTGGCGCAGTGGGTTAGCACTGCGGCCTCACAGCGCCGAGGTCCCAGGTTCGATCCTGGCTCTGGGTCACTGTCCGTGTGGAGTTTGCACATTCTCCCTGTGCTTGCGTGGGTTTCGTCCCCACAACCCAAAAATGTGCAAGCTAGGTGGATTGGCCACGCTAAATTGCCCCTTAATTGGAAAAAATTAATTGGGTACTCTAAATTTATAAAAAGAAAAGCATGCTGGTTTTTCTTTTGCAAATGTAAACAAGAGCACGAGGGGACAAATCGATCAACAGGACTGTAAGACATCATAATAGGGCAGCACGGTAACATTGTGGATAGCACAATTGCTTCACAGCTCCAGGGTCACAGGTTCGATCCCGGCTTGGGTCACTGTCTGTGCGGAGTCTGCACATCCTCCCCGTGTGTGCGTGGGTTTCCTCCGGGTACTCCGGTTTCCTCCCACAGTCCAAAGATGTGCAGGTTAGGTGGATTGGCCATGCTAAATTGCCCTTAGTGTCCAAAATTGCCCTTAGTGTTGGGTGGGGTTACTGGGTTATGGGGATAGGGTGGAGGTGTTGACCTTGGGTAGGGTGATCTTTCCAAGAGCTGGTGCAGACTCGATGGGCCGTATGGCCTCCTTCTGCACTATAAATTCTATGGTAATCACGCAATTATTGATGTCTTTATCGATTTCTGAAAAATACTTTAATTCAAATTTTCAACATTCAAAGAGTCTAAAAAGAACAACTCTGACAGGAGCCACTGAATATGCGACCTCCACCTACATGCCATAACTGGACGTCGTCTTTACAAAGAACAAAGAACAAAGAAATGTACAGCACAGGAACAGGCCCTTCGGCCCTCCAAGCCCGTGCCGACCATGCTGCCCGACTAAACTACAATCTTCTACACTTCCTGGGTCCGTATCTTTCTATTCCCATCCTATTCATATATTTGTCAAGATGCCCCTTAAATGTCCCTATCCCTGCTTCCACTACCTCCTCCGGTAGCGAGTTCCAGGCACCCACTACCCTCTGCGTAAAAAACTTGCCTCGTACATCTACTCTAAACCTTGCCCCTCTCACCTTAAACCTATGCCCCCTAGTAATTGACCCCTCTACCCTGGGGAAAAGCCTCTGACTATCCACTCTGTCTATGCCCCTCATAATTTTGTAGACCTCTATCAGGTCTCCCCTCAACCTCCTTCGTTCCAGTGAGAACAAACCGAGTTGATTCAACCACTCCTCAGAGCGAATGCCCTCCAGACCAGGCAACATTCTGGTAAATCTCTTCTGCACCCTCTCTAAAGCCTCCACATCCTTCTGGTAGTGTGGCGACCAGAATTGAACACTATACTCCAAGTGTGGCCTAACTAAGGTTCTATACAGCTGCAACATGACTTGCCAATTCTTATACTCAATGCCCCGGCCAATGAAGGCAAGCATGCCGTATGCCTTCTTGACTACCTTCACCACCTGTGTTGCCCCTTTCAATGACCTGTGGACCTGTACTCCTAGATCTCTTTGACTTTCAATACTCTTGAGGGTTCTACCATTCACTGTATATTCCCTACCTGCATTAGACCTTCCAAAATGCATTACCTCACATTTGTCCGGATTAAACTCCATCTGCCATCTCTCCGCCCAAGTCTCCAGACAATCTAAATCCTGCTGTATCCTCCGACAGTCCTCATCGCTATCCGCAATTAGGGAATTCTAATGTTAGCCTTTTCCTTTGTAATACTGAAATAAACTTTTACTTTATACTTGTTACCAAGCATGATATTCAGTAGATCTCTTAACGTTAATTATTATATTGTGTTTGAAAACTTTCCTGAGTCTCACTGCATTTCAGAAATTTTGAAACATGGAAATGCAATCTGTTCCAGGAATGCTGTCCCTTTGTGATTGCCGTACCACCTTCTCACCTGCCATTCTTATTGTAAACTACCATTCCAGCCATTCTCCCCAATTTTTACCCGTAGTCTATCACCTCGGATGGACTCAATGGCAGGCGAGGGCGGCGGGCGAATTCAGGAGGAGTCCAAACATCGTTTTTACGTTCGTGTGAATTTTCTGCCGGGCCGCCCGTTGGGGCCTGTCATGGTGGAAGCAGAGGTGGACTTTCAAAGAAACACACAGCGCTGCAACGCAGGGCCCCAGAAATGGGGGGCCCCATGCGGGGAGGTGACTGTTGTGGTGGGAACACCAGTCAGAGCCTTCGTAGCTCTAAATTTGCTGATAAGCTCATTAACATTTCTTGATCTTCAGGCAGAACAACACTGAACTCAAGGGTTGAGACTCGAGGCCCGACCACCCGAGTGAGAGCCGAGAGGTGAACAGAACAGCAGTTGGGTGATGCGAAGAAGGCCAGGCAAGCGCCGGCATCATGTCTCGGGGAATCAGGGAGCAACGGCCAATGGGAGCAAGGTGACTCGATCAAATCCAGAGACCTGCTAGTCAGAGCTGAGAATGAGAGGGCTGGGCTCGATGTCATTGGGGTGGGGTTCAATGTCACTGAGGTAGGGAACGGGGCTCAACATGGGACCCCTGGAAAGAGGGAGAGAGCAGGGCCCCCAAAGTTTTAAGTCTGCCTCTGATTGGAAGTATCGGTATGCTGCTGGTATCATCAGAAAACTGTGGAGTCATCAGTTATGAAGTCACTGCCTCTATAGAGGAAATGGTTTGACAGCCTATCGCCATAAATAGAGGTAAGTAAGTTGAGTGAAAAAAGGGATGAATGAGTGATGGACTTTTTGAAAGTAAGGGAGAGAGAAAAATTGAAAGCAAAGCTGAAATGGTTTCCAGTTTGGAGCGAGAAAAGGAAATTATCCCTCCCCTTTCTTTGTCACTGGACTTGCTTCAAACCTGTCACATCTCAATCTTCTTGGAACGTTAACCTTGTTCCCCTCTCCACAAATTCCACCTGACCTGCTGAGTCTTTCCAACATTTCCTATCCGTGTTTCAGACTTCCAGCATCCCACACTATTTTACTTTTGAATAAATGTCATAATACCCACGACTGAAAATCCAGAAGTTAAATTTGCGTCTTCATTTTGGAACTTATGTTAAATATGATGAGAAAAAGGCTGCTCTGCAGGGGAGCTTGTGCAGAATGACAAGCTAAATAATGCATGCTGTTCTCCTTGCTACTTGAGAGAGAGGCGGAGAGCAAGGATCTGCCGCAGCCAGGCAACCATCCAAAAAGCAGCTGAATACTGAATAAATTGGCTTCCAGTAAAAAGTGAACAATCAAACTAGGAACCCACAGCACCAACCATCTGGCTCGGAGCAAATTTCTCTGCTCCCTGAATCCTGTTAGATTTTTGTGAGTAAAAAATATATTGATTTAAAATATTGATGGATTTTTTTTTTGCTAAGTGAATAATGTGCACTTAGGGGAATGAAAACTTTTCTGAATCTTATACCCAGAATAAGCATCAAACAAAAATGCTGAAAATTGTCAACAGATCTTGTTGCATCTGTGGAAAAAGCACTGACTTTTAACATTAGCGCTAGTCACAGCAGGGAGGCAGCAGGTTGGAAGACAAAAGATGTTGGAGCGTGCTTTGTCATGGCCTTTTAACTCCGCCACAACATTAGCATCCGCTTCAGAGTTTCCCAACCTATTGGAGCCAGTGGGCATGATGACAACACACAATTGGCTGTCGGGATTTCTATTTAAAGGGTCCTCACCAGGGGAATTCATCCATCTCCAGGTGTCAGGAACTTTTGTGCCAGCATGGGGAGGCCGCTACCCACCTGAGTCCTTGAATGTATTCCTGTTTATGTAGGAAGTCCTGCACCTGCAGATACCTGAATTTGTTTCCCGTCGCCAACCCATACTTCTCTTCCAGTGCCCTCATACTCTGAATGCTATCCTCTATAAACATGCCCATTCTGCTTTCTTAAGAACATAAAAGAACTAGGAACAGGAGTAGGCAATTCAGCTCCTTGAGTCCATTCCGCCATTCAATATGATCATGGCTGATCTCCTCTCAGCCACCACTCCACTTTCCTGCCTGTTTTCTTCAACCCAATACCAAGTAAAAATCTGTTCATCTCTTTGATGCACGATCAATTACACAAAGACGAGAGTTGAATGCAATCGAGGCTTTGTTACACCAAGATGTGTGGCCTCCTACAGCAGCTGGCGAAATGGCTGCTGTATGAGGAGCACACATATTTATACTCCGCCTACTGGGCGGAGCAGGCAGGCAGGGAACTACCCCCCGTACCTGTAGTACAAGGCCTTACCACAAAGCACCTAATATATACATCAGTGGTGACTACCACACTCTTCCACAAATTTACTCAATGGCTTGGCATCCACCGCATTCTTGAGATAAATCGACAGCAACCACTGACACTAACCTCCATCTCATTGATATCTCACAACTATCCCTCACAAATATTGTTCTCCATAACTCGCTCTGGTATCAGAAGGATATAATGCAGAGCACTAGAGAGGGTCAGAGAATTGGAGGACAGGGTGGTGTCCTTGATGCACGATCAATAACCCCAGAAACGAGATTGGAGACAATTGAAGGCTTTAATACGCTAGATGTTTCCCCCAGCAGCGCAGGTACAGAAGAAAGCTGCTGGGGCAGCACGGGCTCTTATATCCCACCTTGCAAAGGTGGCATCCCACGGAGCAAACATACAAGCTTAACCAATGGGAACAAGTACATTCTCCACCAATAGTATTCCGGCATTACCAGGTACCGTAATCCTCCTAACACAGACTACCACATTCACCCCCTGTTAAAAAAGTCTGGCGGGGGTGGTGGCTTCATATTACAACGTGGTAAAAGTGGTAGAAGTTACAGTTATGAAGGTACCATAATGTCTCCGTACAGCGTTTTGCCTCATTACATTTAAACTATTTACAACAGTAATGTACATTTCAAAATGAAGCAGTTAGTCGATCGGGGGCCCTGGTTATCCTCTGTGATCGTCGTAGCTTTGGTGGTGGTGCCGGTGGAGGTTCAGGCGTCTGTGACTCCGGGAGCGTGGTTTTGGCTTCTGTGGCAGCTTCATCACCCCTAGATGGGGCTGGTGGAAGTGCCGACTGACCTGTGAAGGGGGCGGCTGTGGGGTGCACCGGTGGGCAGGGCCTAGACGGGGCCGGTGGAAGAACCGATCCACCTGAGAAGGGGCGGCTGTGGGGTGCACCGGTGGGAGGGAGGGTGGGACTGGTGGCGGGGGTGTGTGTGGGGATCCAGTGGGCGCCAGATTCCGTAGGGAGACCGTATCCTGTCGGCCGTCGGGGTACGCCAGGCATACTGAGGGTTAGCATGGAGGAGATGGGCCCTCTCGATCAATGGGTCCGATTTGTGCGCCTGCACGTGTTTTCGGTGCAGGACGGGTCCGGGAGCTGCCAGCCAGGTTGGGAGCGAGGTCCCAGAGGAGGACTTCCTGGGGAAGACAAGGAGACATTCGTGAGGTGTTTGGTTGGTCGTGGTTCAGAGCAGTGACCGGATGGAGTGGAGGGCATTCGGGAGGACTTCTTGCCAGCGGGAGACTGGGAGGTTCCTGGACTGCAGAGCCAGTAGGACGGTCTTCCAGACCGTTCCGTTCTCCCTCTCTACCTGTCCGTTTCCCCGAGGGTTGTAACTGGTCGTCCTGCTCGAGGCAATGCCCTTGCTGAGCAGGAATTGTTGCAGTTCGTCGCTCATAAAGGAGGACCCCCTATCACTATGTATGTAGGTGGGGAAACCGAACAGCGTAAAGATACTATGGAGGGCTTTTATGACGGTGGTTGCGGTCAGGTTGGGGCAGGGGATGGCGAATGGGAACCAGGAGTACTCGTCAATCACGTTCAGGAAGTATGTGTTGCGGTCGGTGGAGGGGAGGGGGCCTTTGAAATCCATACTCAGGCGTTCAAAGGGACGGGAAGCCTTTATCAGGTGCGCTTTCTCTGGCCTGTAGAAGTGTGGCTTGCACTCCGCGCAGATTTGGCAGTCCCTGGTGGCTGTCCTGGCCTCCTCGATGGAGTAGGGCAGGTTGCGGGTCTTGATGAAGTGGAAAAATCTAGTCACCCCAGGGTGGCAGAGGTCCTCGTGGAGGGCCGGAGGCGGTCCACTTGTGCGTTGGCACATGTGCCGCGGGATAGAGCGTCAGGAGGCTCATTTAGCTTCCCGGGACGATACAAGATCTCATAGTTGTAAGTGGAGAGTTCGATCCTCCACCGCAAGATCTTGTCGTTTTTTATCTTGCCCCGCTGTGCATTATCGAACATGAAAGCAACCGACCATTGGTCAGTGAGGAGAGTGAATCTCCTGCCTCCAATGTCGCACAGCTTCTACTATGGCCTGGGCCTCCTTTTCGACTGAGGAATGGCGGATTCCGGAGGCGTGGAGGCTGCGTGAGAAGAAGGCCACGGATCTGCCCGCTTGGTTGAGGGTGGCCAGAGCTACATCGGACGCATCGCTCTCGACCTGGGAGGGGAGGGACTCGTCGATGGCGTGCATCATGACCTTTTCAATGTCTGCTTTGATGTGGCTGAAGGCCTGGTGGGCCTCTATCGACAGGGGAAAAACTGGATTGGATCAATGGATGGGCCTTGTCCGCATAGTTGGGGTCCCACTGGGCATAGTAGGAAAAAAAGCCTCGGCAGCGCTTCAGGGCCTTGGAGCAGTGCGGGAGGGGGAACTCCATAAGGGGGCGCATGCGTTCAGGGTTGGGGCCTATAACTCGATTACACACTATGTAGCCGAGGATGCCTGGGCGGTCGGTGCTGAACACCCATTTATCCTTGTTATACATGAGGTTAAGGATTTTTGCGGTCTGGAGGAATTTTCGGAGGTTGGTGTCGTCGTCCTGCTGGTCGGGCCGCAGATGGTGACATTATCGAGGTACGGGAATGTGGCCGGTAAACCGTACCGGTCAACCATTCGGTCCATCTCTCATTGGAAGACCGAGACCCCATTAGTGACACCGAAGGGAACCCTTAAGAAGTGATAGAGCCGCCCATCTGCTTCGAAGGCAGTGTATTTGCGATCACTAGTGCGGATAGGGAGCGGGTGGTAGGCGGACTTAAGATCCACCGTGGAAAAGACCTTGTATTGCGCGATCCTGTTGACCAGGTCGGATATGCGGGGGAAAGGGTACGCGTCAGGCTGCCTAAACCTGTTGATGGTCTGACTGTAGTCGATGACCATCCTATGCTTCACCCCGGTCTTTACAACCACTACTTGAGCTCTCCAGGGGCTGTTGCTAGCCTCAATGACACCTTCCCTCAGTAACCATTGGACCTCTGACCTAATAAAGATCCGGTCCTGGGCACTGTACCGTCTGCTCCTGGTGGTGACTGGTTTGCAATCCGGGGTGAGGTTCGCAAACAGGGAAGGCGGATCGACCTTGAGGGTCACGAGGCTGCAGACAGTGAGGGGGGGTATAGGGCCGCCGAATTTGAAAGTTAGACTTGGAGGTTGCACTGAAAATCCAATCCTAGGAGTGTCGCCGCGCAGAGGTGGGGAAGAACGTAGAGTCGGTAGTTTTTGAACTCCCTTCCCTGGACCGTGAGGTTAGCTACACAAAACCGCTTGATCTCTACTGACTTGAGATCCAGAGGCCAGGGAGATTTTTTGATTAACGGGGTGGACGGGGAGAGAACAGCGTCTTACCGTGTCAGGGTGTATGAAGCTCTCCGTGCTCCCAGAGTCGATTAGGCAGGACGTTTCATGCCCATTGATAAGCACCGTCGTTGTAGCAGTCGAGAGTGTTCTGGGCCGAGACTGGTCCAGGGTCACCGAGGCTACTCGTGGCAGCAGTTGAATGTTTTCTTCGGGCGGTGTGTGGTCAGCTGAACTGGGGTCCTGGGAGTTCATCCAAGATCGCGGCGCCCATTGGTCGCACATGGCTGGGGATGCACAAAATGGCGGCGCCCATCCATTGCACATGGCGCCCGTGGGACAAGATGGCGGCGCCCGGAGGCCGCACGTGGCCCTGGAGTAGGAAGATGGCGGCACCCGCTGGCCGCACGGAGACCGAGGAGAGGGTTGTGGTGGCAGTCCGTATTCACCTCCGGGGACCGCAGCGACCGCCCGGGCCTGGCATACCGCCACGAAGTGGCCCTTTTTACCACATCCCTTGCAGGTGGATGAACGGGCCCTACAGCACTGTCTGGGGTGCTTGGCTTTCCCGCAAAAATAGCAGCGGGGCCCTCCGGGGTTGCCAGGCCGTCTCGCAGCACAAGCTTGTGGTGGGATGGGAGATGCCTCGGGGTCGGCCGCGGGGGGGGGGTTCTTCTGTACCTGCGCTGCTGGGGGAAACATCTAGCGTATTAAATTGATGCACGATCAATAACCCCAGAAACGAGATTGGAGACAATTGATGGCTTTAATACGCTAGATGTTTCCCCTAGCAGCGCAGGTACAGAAGAAAGCTGCTCGGGCGGCACGGGCTCTTATACCCCGCCTTGCAGGGCGCAGCTAACATACAAGCTTAACCAATGGTAACAAGTACATTCTCCACCAATGGTATTCTGGCATTACCAGGTACCGTAATCCTCCTAACACAGACTACCACATTCCTTTCAAATCTATCCTGACCGCTGATGAGGAGACGCATTGGAAATCATCTGGTGGAGTGCCTGTCTAATGGAAATGGAAAGGTGAAGAGTCTGTTAGATACCTGGCGACAGATAGATACCACATTGCCACATGGAATATACCAACCTCTCATTGACATGCTGCTACCTGTAACTGAAATATAATCATCAATACAATGATGACTTTGAATTCTTTCACCCTGTCAGTTGTAATTCATGTCTTCCAACTCCCAGAGTTCCTTCCAGTGTGTCACAGGCACTGTTGTGGGGCAAGTTGAGGAGAACTGAGAGGAAGTTGTGCCCTCTGAGGAAGCACTGTCCCATGACTCGTGTAGCTCAAATACAACCCCCTCCCCCTTTTGGGGCTCTGAGGCAGGCCATTGTCAATTACTCATCATAAGTAAGCAGCAGTAAGACAGGGCCAACAATGGAGAGTCCATGTTAGAGAGTGCAGGATGCCCCAAACTCTGCTCAGCTAGGTAAAGGTAAAGTTGCTGTAGTCACAGATGACCATAGGCTGCTTTTCCCTTTGAGGGGCAGAGCTGACTGGTGGTGGTTTTACCAAAGGATCACCACATCTCAGGCAAGGGGCACACTGAGAAGGCCTTCATGAATAACCTCAGCTCAGCTAGATCCAGATCATCAATCGAAACAAAGACCCTGGACCTGTGGCAGAAAACATGCGAGATTCTGTCTGCATTTCCAAGGCACTGTACAACATTAGAGGGAGATTGGGGAAGTCCATCTCCACTGCAAGTACAATAATGTCTCTGGCTTTTGAACAATTCATCCTCATTGAGTCTCCGGGTGGGATTTAATGACCAAGCTGTGCCCAAAGGGCAGCTTGCCGCGGCGCAGTGTGGCCGAAAGAAGCCAGGAGGCCCTACTCCCGGGATTGACCCTACTCGCAACGCCTCGCGAGATCTAACCCGATCTTGCAAGACGTTGCGATGTGAATCCCGCTCATTGTGGGCAGGATTACTTTTTATCAAATCGATATTAGAGCGATAGTTAGTCTCACTACTATGTGCAGATTCCGAAGGTAACCGGCGTGAGATCAATCTCCCTCGAGTTGGAGACCTCGGGCGAGCGCCGTTCAATAATGGTCTCCAGAAATGGGGGCCAGGAGGAACGGCACGCGTGTGCATCTCCCAGGGGATTGGAGGACCTGAGGTGCATACCTTCTCAGCTTTGCCCCTTGCCTGAGGCGTGATGATCCTCAGGTTAAACCACCAAGTGGCACCGCTGATGCAACTGGGCACACTAGCAGTGCCAGCTTGGCACCCTGGCAGTGCCACCTGGATGCCAGCCTGGCACTGCCAAGGTGCCCAGGTGGCACTGCCAGCTGGCGTGGGCACTGCCAGATTGGCACTGCCCAGGTGCCAAGCTGGCATTTTGTGCACAGGTGCAATCGGGCTAGGGGTGCCCTGTGCAGGTGTTGGGGGAGTGCGCTGAGGTCTGGCAGCTAGGAAATGAAGTCAAAGTCAAAAAGCTCAAAGGTGGTAGAAATAATCTCAACTGCTGGCACCTCTAAAACTGTGGAAACACATTCCCAGAACTAGACCTGTGAGCAAAGACATTTTCCTTAGCATATGAAGGATCTGTCCTTCTCGGTCTGTCATTGCACCTCCTATCCCAGATATGCTGTTGTCTTATTGATGCGTTGCAGGCAGCCTGGAAAACCATTCATTGGAGGTTGAAGTTAATTACCATTTTACATCATCAAATTGCTGCCCAACTGTCCTGTGGGAGTTTCCCACATGCCTCCACAAGCCCAAAATGCCTCTACATGCCTCCAAAAGAATACTGGTTAAATGTAGAAATCAGCAAGTTCCTGTCATGGTCCCAGCATGCCTGCATATTACTGATTAAAATTCCCTCCAGTGTTTCAAATTAATTACTTTTTATTAGTACCAATGGCGGTTTGAAACAATATGAATGAAATGAAATTAAATGAAAATGAAAATCGCTTAGTGTCACAAGTAGGATTCAAATGAAGTTACTGTGAAAAGCCCCTAGTCGCCACATTCCGGCGCCTGTTCGGGGAACAGGCAGAACTTTAACTGCCAAGGGAAGAGTGGGTGTGGGTGGGAATGGCTGAAAAATACCAATGGAAGTCAGGATTGTACTTGTACATCTTATTTGGATTCTACTATGGTATTAGTTATGCAATCTGTTATTGTATATTAAACTCTTTGTGAATTTGTACTTACTTGGACTTTCTTTTTTTTCATGTGTTTTCTTTGTTCTCCCCTGGAACACTAGCCATTGAGCATTGAGAAAACAGTACCTGGTGTTATTTGAATCTCTCTTTGAAGCAATCTCTTTGTTACCAATCGTTCAAAATAATGACAACTTGACGTCAAGCTGCATCAAACTTTGAGTCACAATGTCTCAACAGTGAGAGGGAAAGAAAAGGAATCCAATCCTGCACTCTGGATTCCACTACCATGTGGGACGACCTGCCCCATGCGCCCAAAGATCTGCAGGTTGAGAATTGGCCTGTTCAGTTATATGAAGACCCATGGCAGATGCTCATGGCCCTGAGTAGACGTCATCGTCGAATCCAGGGTCAGTTCAAGTTTGCTAATTTTCTCGCTCTGTATCCAAACATTGGTCAATTGTATCTCTACAGTGTCTCAACATTGAAAGTGATAATTCTGCTGCTGCTCCCAGGCTTAACATCAAAGTTTCTAATTTTACTCGCTTCATTTTACTCTATATTTGGTATGCAATAGTTCAGCAAACTTTATGGATGCCTGGGTTCTCAACAAAGCCTCATTTTGTATGCTTTGCTGTGAGCCCAGTTGCCTATTAGAGTACCAGAGCCCCCTGTCCCCCAGAGGAAATATTATTTGATTGACAGCTCGGGCTCTCTGATCTTTACTGTCAATTTCATAATGTGTGTTTACACAAGTTGTGGTTTCAAGTGTTTGTGGTTTTGTTATTGATAGTTTTAGGACATGAATGATTGAACTTTTATTAGCATGTAGTGAAGACTTTTTCTTTCATAGGAGAAAGTTATGAATGAATTAACTTATTTCAAAGCTTTTTTTAAACGCATACAAATATACACTAAAGGGTTAATGATTATAGAAAATGTACAGTTGGCCATTGGGCATGGAAGTGCCATATCTTGGCTTAAGGGGTATGAGAAACCATGGGGTGGTGCAGGGGCAGAGTCTGATATGGGGGCATGAGGAGGATATTTTGAACTTATCTTTTGAAAAGTTCCTCATACAGGCTAGGGAGTCACGATCACTATGAAGGGCCTTGAATAAGACTCCTTAACAACCTGACGCAAATCAATGAAAATTGCGGAGGAGTAGGGCATACCTCTTTCCACAATGGAGCTTCAGGTTTGCGGATGGTGGGTGCTCAGCCAGGAGTGCACTGGAATAGTCAAGCCTCGAGGTAACAAAGGAATGAATGAGGGTTTCAGCAGCAGATGAACTGGGACAGGGGTGATGTTGGATAATGTTACAGAGGTGGATATAAGGGCCTTAATGATGGCATGAAGATGAGATTGGAAGATCATCTCAGTGTCAAATATGACCTCAAAATTTTGAACAGATTGGTTTAATCTGAAGACTGTTGCCAGGGCTACAGGGGGCAGCAGAGTAGCACAGTGGTTAGCACTGGTGCTTCACAGCTCTAAGGTCCCAGGTTCGATTCCCGGCTTGGGTGACTGTCTGTGCGGTGTCTGCACATCCTCCCCGTGTGTGCGTGGGTTCCCTCCGGGTGCTCCGGTTTCCTCCCACAAGTTCCGAAAGACGTGCTGCCAGGTGAATTAGATATTCTGAATTCTCCCTCTGCTGTGTACCTGAACATGCGCTGGAATGTAGCGACTAGGGGCTTTTCACAGTAACTTCATTGCAGTGTTAATGGAAGCCTTCTTGTGATAATAAAGATTATTAAACATTTTTTAAAAGGGAGAGGGATTGAGTCAGTAGCTGAGACGAGGGAAACAATGGCTTCAGCCTTCCCAATATTTAATTCACTCATCCAATACTTGATGTCAGATGAACAGTCTGATAATTTAGCAGTAGTGGAGGAGTAGTGTCTGGGGTGTGGAGGAACAGGAAGGGAAATCATTGCAAATGATTCACTGGCTACGATTAGATAAGAATGGGTGCAGATGGGATGAGTCCCAAACGACTGGACGACAGTGGCGAGGTGTGGGAGGTGGATGGTGTGATCAACATTGTAAAAGTCTGCAAATGAGTTAAGAAGGGCAAAGAGGGAATGTTTACCTTTGTCACAGTCACAGTGTCACGGCAATCTTCGGAGACCACATGACTTTCTTGCCTGAGGTTTTGGCAAACCTCGAAGGTCGCGTTTCTCTCCAACCAATGGAATTAGACTGCACAGCAATTTAGCTGGAGAGTGAGCTTTCAAAGCCTGCAGTCAAAGTCTAGACTCGAGGAGGGTAGGAGTTGTCATTTTGATCCACTGGTGCATCAGGTGTTTCTGTTGTTACGTTGGCGATGAGGAGAAAATAAATCGGCGCTCCAATTGCAAAAGAAGAGGTACTATAATGCCGTTTTTTGGTAAGTTTGAAGGTTTTGGTGCAAATTAAGAGGATTGGGTGCAATACGTAGAATGTATGCATTACTTTTTCAGAGCAAACAATATAGAGGGGGAAAGTGGGGGCTGCTGAGTGGGGGGGGGGGGGGGGGGCGAGGGAAGAGGCATCCAGGACCTCCATATCTGGGAAAATGAGACATGGGATTGGTGCTCGGCCTGCATTGTGAAAAAAAGTGCCAGAGGCATCATATTGGTCGAGGTCAAAGATTTTCTTTTTGTTTTAAAATAAATTTAGAGTTCCCAATTCATATTTTCCAATTAAGGGGCAATTTAGTGTGGCCAATCTACCTATCCTGCACATCTTTGGGTTGTGGGAGCGAAACTCACACAAATATGGGGAGAATGTGCAAACTCCACACGGACCGTGACCCAGAGCCGGGATCGAATCTGGGACCTCGGCACCGTGAGGCAGCAATGCCAACCACTGTGCCACCGTGCTGCCCGAGGTCAAAAGATTTTTAATGATTTATACATGTGTTCGCAACTGCCCCAATCCCCCGATCGTGCCACCCCACTCTCTACACCCCTCCCAGACCACCTGGCCCCACATCATCTGGCTCTGCCAGCCCTGGCGGCTCCCCAATGCCTGCAGTACAGTGTCAACTGCCTTGGCGATGCTCCTCAGAGACTAGCACATGCTCTAGAGCGACCTGGCAATGCCCACCTGAGACAGGGACATGTCTCCCAGTGACCAGGTCATGGTCTGGCGTGAGACTGGGACATGTCCCGCAGCGCCTTGGCTATGCTTACATGTAACTAGGAGACCTCCCCTGTGACCTAAACGTGCTCTGGAGGGCCTTGGCAATGCCCACTTAAGACTGAAACATGTCCCGCCTGGCACTGGGCCATGTCCCCAAGGGACCAAGGCTGTCACTGACTGAGCATGCCTTGGATACCTCCACTCATGCTGTCGTGCACCAGGCTCTCCAATGCGGTCGCCACCGTAGCTGTGTTGGGCTCGTTGCCATGTATTGCCGGCGCAATCTCCTGCGTCCATAGCCTCTGGAACTCCTCCTATTGGCTATGGACCTGCTGGAGGGTCGCTGACATCCCCCTCTGAATATCATGGCCACACCCTATAGACTGCATCAGCTCAGGGTAAACCTGGTCCAGAGGCTCAGCAGCTGACTGGGACCCAGCTGGGTCCTGGGATCCAGCAGACCTCCGACTGCTGTCTTGCTTGGGCGTTCCTGACTCCACCTGATATGCATCAGCAGCTGTGTGGTATTCACCAGATTGTGCCGCAGACGCCTGTCCAGTACCATTGCCCAGCGATGTGTGTGTCTCTGCGCTGGTGGAGGGTGGGTATGGCAGCTGTGACACATCGACAGAGGCATCCTCGGGGCTCTCTTCCAAAGTGTTCTCAAGGGAGGCAGGGTGGGCGGAGGGCACCCCGGATGGACCGGCGGAAGATCCTGTGGGGGAATGGACATGTGGTCAGTGGGAGGGATGGATCATTCTGTATGGCATTAATAACTGAAGGACAGTTCATCTCTGCACGGTGGCACAGTGGTTAGCACTGCCGCCTCACAGTTCCAGGGACCCGGGTTCAATTCCGGCCTCGGGTGACTTTGTGGAGTCTGCATGTTCTCCCCGTGTTTTCGTGGGTTTCCTCCAGGTGCTCCAGTTTCCTCCCACAGTCCAAAGAAGTGCAGGTTGGGTGGATTGGCCATGATAAATTGTCCCTTAATGTTCAAAACATTAGGTGGGGTTACTGGGATAGGGTAGATCCATGGGCTTAAGTAGGGTGCTCTTTTGTGGGGCCGGAGCAGACCTGATGAGCTGAATGGCCGCCTTCTGCACTGTAGGGATTCTATGATTCTCTCTGGGTGGGAGCCGGTGGACCTTCACCTCTGCACCATACACCACCCTCCACGTTGGTGACAGATCTGACCTCGGCCACCCTACAACTTCGAGAGCCTGTTCCTCGTAGGGGGTGAGGACTCTGATGTCTGGCACCCTGCTGCATGACTGGTCCCTCTCCCATCTGTTGTGGACCAACGTCTTCTGTGGGGATTCAGAGGAGGCATCGTTAGCTACCATAAGACCTAGGAGTGGAAGTAAGGCTATTCGGCCCATCGAGTCCACTCCACCATTCAATCATGGCTGATTTCAACTCCATTTATCCGCTCTCTCTCCATAGCCCTTAATTCCTCGAGAAATCAAGAATTTATCAACTTCTGTCTTAAAGACACTCAACGTCCCAGCCTCCACCGCCCTCTATGGCAATGAATTCCACAGACCCACCACTCTCTGGCTGAAGAAATTTCTCCTCATCTCTGTTCTAAAGTGACTCCCTTTTATTCTAAGGCTGTGCCCCCGGGTCCTAGTCTCCTCTGCTAATGGAAACAACTTCCCTACGTCCACCCTATCTAAGCCATTCATTATCTTGTAAGTTTCTATTAGATCTCCCCTCAACCTCCTAAACTCCAATGAATATAATCCCAGGATCCTCAGACGTTCATCGTATGTTAGGCCTACCATTCCTGGGATCATCCGTGTGAATCTCCGCTGGACCCGCTCCAGTGCCAGTATGTCCTTCCTGAGGTGTGGGGCCCAAAATTGCTCACAGTATTCTAAATGGGGCCTAACTAATGCTGTAGCTACATGCATGGTTCAGCTGGGGGGGTGGGGGGGGGGGGGGGGGGAGGGGGTTTGGGGCCGGGAGGGTTTCAGCGGGGGTAGGGAGGTGAGCCATATGGGGGAGGAGTAGGGTTGGGGGGTGATTGTGGGTATGTGGGAGGGGCGACGTGGGCGGTACTGCTGGACATGGGTGGGCCGAGGCACGGAACAGTGTTGGGCAGGGGCGGTGCCAGGCACATTTTCATGCAGTGCGGGGGTTGGGAGTCCAATGCGAACTCACCCATGCGGCCCGATGGAGATCGTTGATCTTCTTCCAGCACTGGGTGACGATCCTCCTGGTTGTGGTGATATGTCTGTAAACAATATTGTGGATAGTTGCTGGTGCGACCTCCAACCAGAAGATGGCGGTACAGATCCACCATGCAGCCTCGAGACAGTGGTCATGTGACAAGACACTCAGATATAAGTGAGGGCAGATCCGGTGATCCTCGGAAAGTTGTAAGACGTACATGAGGACAATCGTGCATTGGGGTAGTTCCGGGGAGAATAAGGAAACTCCTTGATAACTTGCTCTGTATCAGATTGTTACCATACCACATGTGCTTTAATAAAGATCCTGGGTTGGACAAGTGACAAGCGGTTCTGTGGGTTCCTTGCTGGACATTGAACACCAAACACAACATGGTACCAGAGTGCTGAAGATTTAAAGGTAACGACGGCAGTGACAATGTTAAAACAACACTGGTCATGCTCCCCACGCTGACTGCCACTTCCTCCCAGGTGGCACTGGATGCTCTTTGGCTGACACTCCCAGACTCTCGGGGGAACAGGGCATCCCGTCTAGCCTTGACCATGTCCAATAATCTGCCCAGGCCGGCAACCCCGAATCGAGGGGCTGGACTTCTTGGTGGCATGGGCTGGCTGTGCAGGAGCGATTTAAGTGATGCTTCCCTTGTTAGACGGGGACTGACAGCCGGTGAATCAGTCAGCAGGACATCATTTGCGGTGTGAAGCCTCGCGGCCCCAAACCATGCCTCCCGAGCTGAACCACACGTGTGGCTAAAGATGCCCCCTCTGTGTCCCCGCAGGAGAAGTTGGCCACCAACAGATGGGAGAGAGGCCAGTCATGCAGTGGGGCTTTGTTAACTGGACCAATTAACGTTTTATAGCGGCGACGGCCTTGCCGGACCGAGCGTCGGGAGGCTCGTGGCAGTTTCCGCTGGCTACCACATTTAGGAATTTCTCCATTGAATCGCACCCCTGGTTTCAGATAAAAAGTACAGTTTTTACCAGCGTGACAGCTACCAAGGTCAGAATCGTACCCAGGGTTCTTTTGCGAAAAATACCGTGAGGTTGGAGGTGGGGAGCGATTAATCTTGGTCTAAAACTTCACAGTCCCAATGCATGATTCACAGACTCAAATTACGGCTCCATTTTTCCAGGTGGGCCAAATGTGACCCATTTATTTGATAGAAAGTTTTCCAAACATTGGCTTTGCAATACATTAGTCAAACTTGTAACCAACATAATTGTCTTCATTCCTGGCATCGAAGACATTGATTGCAAGAAATCTTACACAAATGAAAGAGTTAAAAGAGTTTTTATTGGAAGCAAACAATGGACATAAATTAATAATGTAGACAGCAAACCACAGTCGATGAAAAACAATCTTCTAACAGCAGTGAAGATTGGATAGAGCTCTGAATACTGACAAACTATATCAAGCTGAAGGCCTATCCAATACATAATACACTCTTCACGAGTATTTCTGAGGTTCAGAAGATCATCTTAAATCAGCATTAAAATTTGTCCAGTCCTAGGGCTTATGCAATGCTGCAGTGCCTTAATGTTGTCATGTATCCATTCTGAAAATCATCCAGATGATTGTTGTGGAAATCAATTTCAATAGCTGAGTGTTTGCATTTTGGAATATCCAGAACTTGTGTGAAGTGAGCAGAAGGCAATCACACTTTGCTCAAATGTATTTGCACTGTGAAAGCTGGGATGGTAACAGATGGTGGCAAAGTGAATCTTTTTACAAATGGCTAGTTGGTTGGAGAACTCAGTATCCTAATAGATTAGAATGTAAATTCTCAGAAGTATCGTGAATGGGAAAGGCAGAGGATTTATTTCCGTGTTGGGTAGCTGTGTGTTTCTTCAGAGTAATGAGTAAGCGTAATATTACCTTAGAACACTGCAAGTAGCTCTTGGAAACCATTTTCAGACAGGGAGGCAAAGACCTTCCTGAAACTGGGAATTGGCCAGGGACCATCCCTCTTGACCAGAAAGCATTATGCAATTCAATATATCGGCCAAATGGGGAAAAGAAAGAGCAGCGAAGATTCCTGGGTCCTACTCTAAGTGAAAATTAAATTAATTTTGGGGAAATTGAATTTTTTGGAGTATTTTGATTAACCCATTGCTATTTGCTATCTGTGACAAATTTAACAAGGGGAATTAATCAATTTAGAGATAGATGAAAAATATTTTATTGTGATTTTTCAGGAATAAAGATTAACACAAGGCGACAGTAAAAACAGAAGACTAACATAAATAATTATAAATGACGACAAAATTACTTTCAGAATACCTTAAAATTTTATTTTCCTAACCAAAGTTGGATATTTTTGAAGGTTCGTCACTTTTGACAGTGCGTAAAGAGCTGATCTCTTTATCAATCTTTTCTGAGAAAATGCCATGTGCCCTTCTTTCTGAGAACTTAGTTCCTGATGTAATTATTTTAAAGTTCACAATGGAGAGCAGAGTCTCAAAAGAATTGCCCTCAGATTTGGAAAACTTGTTCAAGTCATAAACAGTTGGATAAGTGAAACTAATTGGGGATCTTTTGGCAGCTCTAATGCTTTCACTTGCCATACGGTGCCAGAATACCTTTTCCATACATGTGGCTAGAGAGGGCAATGAATAGAGTTCCATATATTTACACTTTCTTGCCTTTAAAAAGCACATTTAGACATGAACCTATTGAGACTGAGCATTTAACATACTACCGCAAGATCTTTTGTAAAAGAATATAAGCTCAGAATAACTATAGGAGATTTATAAGGTTAATAGAACTCATTACGCATCCTAATTTCCATTTGGCTGATGCAATGATAGCTCTATCCTTACATTGAACCCTATATCTAATACTGCATCTGTAATACCTTAAATATTGATTTTAATTACATTTCCATTATTTTTAAATAAATGAATTTGTCGCTTTCAGAATATTCTGAAAATCACGGCATTCATGTTAATTCAACAGTCTCCCATTTATAACTAAACACGACTGTTAATATTGCCAGAATTTGTACATCTATAACCAGACAGGCACGTGAAAGCTCAGTGAATCACAGAATGAGTCTTGTCCGCCCTGTCTGTGATGGTGAGAAAGTGGTGGCCAAAGTGTCAGTCATGAGAAAGTTAAGCTTGAAAACCAATATAAAAATCTTTACTGTGAAGATTAGTGAGCTTGGGTGTATAAATTGGCACTGCACACTCAAAATTAATTTCCAAAATTGAAATTGTACCAGATTTATAGAGTCAGTGTTTAATTTTAATGCTTCAAGACTGGGCTACTATAATTAAATTATTTTCCTTTGTTCCCCTTGTAGTGTCTTCTATCTATCCCCTGAAGACACAGATGTGCTGAGGTAACCCTCCTGGTATAATAACCATTCATGTTTAAACCAAGGTACTGAGCACTGATAGTCTGTTCAATTGCTAAAGTTATCAAACCAGATCTTATCCTCACATGACATTCACAGAACTGTAACTCCTGCAATTACCTATTTCATAGAATCATAGAATTTACAGTACAGAGGGAGGCCATTCGGCCCATCGAGTCTGCACCGGACCCTGGGAAGAGCACCCCACTTAAGCTCACACCTCCACTCTATCCCTGTAACCCCACCTAACCTTTTTTTGGACACTAAGGGCACTTTATCATGGCCAATCCACCTAACCGGCACATCTTTGGACTGTGGAAGGAAACCGGGGCACCCGGAGGAAACCCACGCAGCCACGGGGAGAACGTGCACACTCCGCACAGACAGTGACCCAAGCCGGGAATCGAACCTGGGACCCTGGAGCTGTGAAGCAACTGTGCTAACTGCTGTGCTACCGTGCTGCCCCCAGATCAATAGGGAAAATCCTAGTTAATTTCCATTTCCTTAATCCAGGGATTGACAAACTATCAAGTAATCCCTCATCACTGACTCCAGCTCAGAGGATTCTCTTTCTTCATTCACTTGATTAAAATTTTTCCTAATTTGAAAAACGTTCAATAAATCTTCCCAGCATTTCTACTCCAGTGTCACCCCGTGCTTCAAGTTTTCACTCATAATTAAAACGTTTCATCCCTGGCATCATCCTGACCTACAATTTACATTGTGCACTCTCCATCGCTTCAATGTAATTTCTGTAGTAGGACCCCCAAACTGCATGCAGTCCTCCAATAATTCTGACCTAGCCATTACCGTATGAAATTTATTGTCACCTTTTAACCACATTTATTAAGATGTGATTGTTCTTTGTATGATTTTATCTTCTTGTGCTGACATTACAATTCTAGGTTATGGGTAAATAAGTAGGACATTGAAGGTTCTTGTTTCATGCTATGTTGGGACCAAACTAAAGCAGGAATATCTCTGCTTCTGTCAGCAATAGATGAAACCAGACAGCCATATGCACAATGTATATATACACAATATGTACGTTGTCTGATATGGTAACATTTGATGTGTGCATTGAAACTGGAACTTACTTTCCTCACCTTGACAAAGTGGATATGACTGTAAGGTTAAACCATGCATAGCCGCATCTGTAATGTGTTGTGATTGCAGAATGTAATGGGAATCGGGAATTTGGTGGATGTAATCTGAAATTCTCTTTTTAACAACCTATTGCCATATCATGCACCTAAATATTAACAGGGCTCCACATGGTTAATGCAACTCATCAAGTGAATGAGCACAATTTTGTTTTCATTGGCACTCCATTTCAAATTTATTAAGGAGAGGGGTCTAAAGTACACCTTCTTGGCAATATTTCCATTCACTCATATTAGTTTCTCTTAAGACCCTAGTTGGCCTTTTACGCACAGTTATTCTTTAGCTGCATGGTGAATATTATATAAGTTATCAATCTGAGCCACATGCTTCTTTCAGAGGACAGTTCTGTCAGTCAGATGTACATGTTTTTCTTGTATTATTTGGCACTTTTATTGCCTGCATGGTTGGTGGCTTCAGTATAGATTTGGCCATTGATCTCAAGTGGACAGAGGACATGGAAAAAGCTAATGACCAGCCAGCCATTTTGAGGAGGTTTGAGAGAAACGTAGAAGCACAATCTATATTGAAATGTTCCAAGTACATTTAATTCTCCATAGAACCCATTCATCTATAAATGAACTTAAAATGCATACAGTTTAAAATGAAAGAACTAAGAAAACATTTTGTGGAGGTCAATGTTAATTTTACATTCCCCATAAAATCCTCCTTAAATCTAAACAATCCTCTGTCTGAAATCATAGGCTCATCCAAGTTAGGCTTCCTGTTGTAGGAGGACTTAATGTAACTCCTGGAAATCCTAATCCACTAATTTATTTTAGCAATGTTCTTCTAAGTAAATGTGAAGCCGCATGGAGCAAGTCAAATATGTAACATGAAAGTATCTATTCTAATAATGTGTAACCCTCAGTAAAGATAATTCTTTTAACAGTGATAATCGCAGTATATATTTCACATAGCAATTCAGAATTGAAAGCGCATTTCCATGCAGGGGATAATGTAACTCATGAGTTACATAATAGATTCAGCAATATATCCACAGATTTTTGAGGTGAAGCAGTCACCTGACATGATTGGCCCCAAGCCTCAAACCTTCTTCCCGGGTCTTTGAGTTAAGAAAAAAGTACCAAATTTAAATTCTTCTTTAATTTGTTTTGTTGTGTAATGCTTCTGGTGATTGGCAGTGATCCTGACGTGCTATACATTATCTACTGGTGCCTATTCTCTTACCCCACACGATACCACCCACCTCCTCCTCTACCACCCACTATTCCTGCTTCTGAAGAAAAATAATTAGCTTAGCCTCATGGAAGTGGTCCAGTGCAGTAACAAAGTACTTCCGTGTGATGGTTTCAAATGATGACTCGTTGCCAAAGCATTGAATAAAACGTTGTGAGTTTGGACATTGTGCTTGGGAACTTGAAAAGTTTGGTCCACATTGGGCTTTCACGCAATCTCTATTTGGGTAGACACAATAGTCACTGGTCTATTGTCTGCATGTGCTACTTTTGTAATTAACCATTTTATATCTGAGGAAGGCTTGTACAATTCCTGTGTTTTTGGTTATACTTCAACACAGTGATATAGTGACGATATCTTTAATTTATCTTGAAATTTGCAGGTTTTAGTTGAGTTTGTCTCATCAGCTGTTGATGAAGAGACGAGGGTGCCTTTCTCTCACTGCTTCAGCTCAGACAGTTGTTTCAATTTTTTCAATAATTTCCACAGTGGACTGGGAAGGCGAGAGTAACCCACAATCGTCCTGATCCCACTGGCTCTCCGGACTAGAGTCATCATCAGAACTCAATTCATCTTCATCCTCATCCTCCTCTGTGTCTTCATCGCATGATTCTGGGTAGTGCAACCCTAATGCATTTATCCCCGAATCCTCTGAGGCAGATGGTGAAGAGCAGTGGTTCATCTGTGGTGCTGCTACCTTGTCTGCCTGAGTTGGATTCTTTGGACTGACTGAGGTAGCCCGACTTAAATGATCACCAACCTTTGGGTTAGGCACAGTGGCTGCTGTCTGAGGCTGACACTGAACATAGCACATCTTACCATTGATCCTTTTGACCCGATAGCTGTCAACAAAGAGTTTGGAAATAGTGCAGTACCTTGGTGTATCTGCTGTGAATGGAGGCCTTAGGAAAGAAGCAGTCTTTAGGAAACGTCCCACCAGGGTGAACGACAACTGGACTGTGGCTGCATGGCTGCTTGTGCTGACTGGTATTGAAGTGCTTGGTAGATGTTCTACATGGGTCATAGGCTGGTAAATATATCGACCTGGAAATGGTCAAAACAAATAACAGTGGTAAGAATGCAACAAAGCAAAAGGCTGACATTTATTTTTGCTGATTAATACTAATTTGAGACTTTTTCTTTGGAACAAATCAATATACAACAAGACTGCTAGTTATGTCTATCATAAGTCTCCAGTTTCTCATATATAACCTATTTCTAAAACACAGTATATTTTGGGCACAATCTAACGGCCAAGCCATGCTCAATACGGGACGCATCACAGGCGGTAAATCGTGCAAGAGACCTCTCATGAGGTCGTCATGCCACGAGATCTAACAGGATCTCAAGAAACATCACAATTTGAAATTTTCGGGGGAGATTCCCGCCCAAGCAGTGCCAAGGTGCCAGGTCTCCTGTGCCAGGGGTCAACCTTGGGGATGCCTTGCCCTTAAATCGTTATCAACTCGCATACCATTCTGCATTTCAGGATCAAACATTAAAGCTGGAGAACAGGATAGGGTGTGTGGCCAAAATAAACATTCCTTATCCAACTGCACAAAGTATAAAAACAAAGTGAATACATCGCAGGTGCAAATTCAACTTGGAGAATATGACATGACAGCCTTTACTGAAACATGTAAAATTGTCAGAACTGGGAAAATGAGGAAAGCAATAGAGGGGAAGGAGGAGCCTTAATGTTTAAGGGTGAAATCACTTCAGTGATAAGAAAGGATATCACTAGATATAAACAGGCAGTGGCGACATGATGGGGAGCAGCATTAAGAAATAGAAAAGGATGATGCTGGAGTTATGTGTTGGCTTCTGGTAGTAGCCTTAATGTGGTAGTATTGTCTAAATGCTGAAATTATACAAGCATATAGCAATAGGTATACTGTGGGATTTTAACCCTCATATGGATTGGCTCATGTCAGAAAGGTATTGAAATTATTGAGAGCAAAAAAGGCCCGATTAGATTTACTAATGAGTGTTGAGCCAGATTTAGTTAAAAATCTAATGAAGTGTGAACATTTGCAATAAAGTTGGATTGGATTGGATTTGTTTATTATCACGTGTACCAAGGTACAGTGAAAAGTATTTTTCTGCGAGCAGCTCAACAGATCATTAAGTACATGGGAAGAAAAGAAAATACATAATAGGGCAACACAAGGTATACAACGTAACTACATAAGCACTGGCATCGGATGAAGCATACAGGGTGTAGTGTTAATGAGGTCAGTCCAAAAGAGGATCATTTAGGAGTCTGCTAACAGCGGGGAAGAAGCTGTTTTTGGGTCTGTTCGTGTGTGTTCTCAGACTTCTGTATCTCCTGCCCGATGGAAGAAGTGGATGAACTAATCACGCAAATAGACATGAATGAGTATGATATAGTTGGGATTACGGAGACATGGCTGCAGGGTGACCAGGGATGGGAACTGAATGTCCAGGGGTACTCAGTGTTTAGGAAAGACAGACGAAAAGGACAAGGCGGTGGGGTTGCATTGCTGGTCAAGGAACAAATTAACACAATAGTAAGGATATTAGCTCCACCAATACGGAATCTGTATGGGTAGGGCTGAGAAACACCAAGGGGCAAAAAACGATAGTGGGCGTCATATATAGACCCCCAAACTGCAGTGATATTGTTGGGAGTGACATTAAACCGGAATTTCGACGACATGTGATAAAGGATCAACTGTAATTATGGGTGATTTTAATGTGCATATAGATTGGGAAAATCAAATTAGTCATTAGAGGAGGAATTCCTGGAGCGTATGTGGGATGGTTTTCTGGATCAATGTGTTGAGGAGCCAGCTAGAGAACAGGTCATCCTAGACTGGGTACTGTGTAATGAGAACGCAATCATTGGCAATCTAGTTGTGCACGAGGCCTTGGGGATGATATGATAGAATTTTTCATCAAGATGGAGAATGAAGTAGTTGATTCTGAGACTAGGGTCCTGAATCTTAACAAAGGAATCTACGATGAAATGAGACGTGAGTTGACCATGATCGATTGGGGAATGTTACTTAAAGGGATGACAGTGGATAGATAATAGCAAACATTCAAGAGCGCATGGAGGAACTGCCACAGTTGTTTATTCCTGTCTGGCAAAGAAGTAAAATGGGAAAGGTGGCCAATCCATGGCTTACAAGAAATATTAGGGATAGTATTCGATCTAAGGAAGTAGCATACAAATTGGCCAAGAAAATAAACAGGACTGAGAATTGGGAGCTGTTTAGAATACAGCAAAGAAGGACCAAGGGATTGATTAAAAAGAGAAAAAATAGAGTACGAAAGTAAGCATAAGAACTGACTGTAAAAGTTTCTATAGGTGTGCAAAGAGAAAAAGATTGGTGAAGACAATTGTAGATCCCTTACAGTCAGAACCATGGGAATGTATAAAAGGGGCAAAGAAATGGCTGAGCATCTAAATACATACTTTGGTTCTGTCTTCACAAATGAGGACACAAATAAGGGGCGAAATTCTCCGGAAACGGCGCGATGTCCGCCGACTGGCGCCCAAAACGGCGCAAATCAGACGGGCATCGCGCCGCCCCAAAGGTGCGGAATGCTCCGCATCTTTGGGGGCCGATCCCCAACCTTGAGGGGCTAGGTCGGCGCCGGACGAATTTCCGCCCCGCCAGCTGGCGGAAAAGGCCTTTGGTGCCCCGCCAGCTGGCGCGGAAATGACATCTCCGGGCGGCGCATGCGCAGGAGCCTCAGTTGATAGCTTCCCACGCATGCGCAGTGGAGGGAGTCTCTTCTGCCCCCGCCATGGTGGAGACCGTGGCGGAGGCGGAAGGGAAAGAGTGCCCCCATGGCACAGGCCCGCCCGCGGATCGGTGGGCCCCGATCGCGGGCCAGGCCACTGTGGGGGCACCCCCCGGAGCCAGATCGCCCCCCCCTCTCCCCCCAGGACCCCGGAGCCCGACCGCGCCGCCTTGTCCCACCGGTAAGGTAGGTGGTTTAATTTACGCCGGCGGGATAGGCATTCTAGCGGCGGGATTTCGGCCCATCCGGGCCGGAGAATCGTGCGGGGGGGGGGGGGGGGGGGGCCGCCAACCGGCGCGGCGCGATTCCCGCCCCTGCCGAATATCTGGTGCCGGAGACTTCGGCAACCGGCGGGGACGGGATTCACGCCAGCCCCCGGCGGGGGGTCGGAGAATCTCGCCCCTGATACCAGAAATGTTGGGGAATGCAGGATTTAGTGAGAGGGAGGAACTGAAGGCGATAATTATCAGTAGAGAAATGGTGTTGGGGAAATTGATGGGATTGAAGCCCGATAAATTCCCACTATTCCATTATTTAAAAAGTGAGGTAGAGAGAAAGCAGAGAATTGTGGACCAGTAATCCTGATGTCAGTAGTGGGTAAAAGTCGAGAATTCATTATCAAAGATTTTATATCCGAGCACTTAGAACACAGTGGCAGGATTGGACAGAGTCAGCATGGATTCATGAAGGGGAAATCATGCTTAACAAATGTGCTGAAATTCTTCAAGGATGTAACTAGTAGAATTGATGAAGGGGAGCCAGTGGATGCGGAGTATTTGGACTTTCAGAAGACTTTTGACAAGGTCCCGCATAAAAGATTAGCGTATAAAATTAAAGCGCACGGGATTGGGGATAGTTATTGAGATGGATAGAAAACTGGTTGGCAGATGGGAAACAAAGAGTAGGAATAAGCAGGTCTTTTTCAAATTGGCAGGCAGTGACTAGTGGGGTACTGCAGGGATCAGTGCTAGGACCCCAGCTATTCACAATATATATTAATGATTTAGAGGAGGGAACAAAATGTCACATCTTCAAATTTGCAGATGACACCAAGTTAGGTGGGAGGGTGAGCTGTGAGGAGGATGCAGAGATCTTTCAGTGTGATTTGGACAGGTTGAGTGAGTGAGTAAATGAATGACAGATGCAGTATAATTTGGATAAATTTTGATTTTGATTTGATTTGATTTATTGTCATATGTACCGAAGTACAGTGAAAAGTATTTTTCGGCAGCCGAGGGAACGTACACAGTACGTACATAGTAGACAAAAAGAATAATCAACAGAGTACATTGACAAATGGTACATCGACAAACAGTGATTGGTTACAGTGCAGAACAAGGGGCCAAACAAAGCAAATACATGAGCAAGAGCAGCGTAGGGCGTCGTGTATAGTGTTCTTACAGGGAACAGATCAGTCTGAAGGGGAGTCGTTGAGGAGTCTTGTAGCTGAGGGGAAGAAGCTGGTCCTATATCTGGAATATGAGGTTATCCACTTTGGTGGCAAAAACAAGAAGGCAGACTATTATCTAAATGACCATAAATTAGGAGAGATGAATGTGCAAAGAGACAAAGCAGATGCAGCAGGTGGTAAAGAAGACAAATGGTATACTGGCCTTCAATGCAAGAGGAGCAGAGATATCTTGCAATTATACAGGGCCTTGTCACACCTGGAATATTGTGTGCAGTTTTGGTCTACTTGTCTGAGGAAGGATGTTCTAGCTATAGAGGGAGTGTAGCGAAGGTTTACCAGACTGATTTCTGGTATGGCGGAACTGACATACGAGGAGATGTTGAATTGGTATTCGCTGGGGTTCAGAAGAATGAGGGAGGATCTCATAGAAACTTATAAAATTCCAACAGGACTGGACAGGGTGGATGCAGGAAGGATGTTCCCGATGGTGGCTGTGCCCAGAACCAGGTGTCACAGTCTGAGGATACTGGGTAGACCATTTAGGACAGAGATGAGGAGAAATTTCTTCACCCAGAGAGTGGTGAGCCTGTGGAATCTGTTACCGCAGGAAGTAGGTGAGTCCAAGACATTGTATGGTTTCAAGAAGCAGTTAGATGTAACGCTTAAGGCAAAGGGGATCAAAGGATATGGGGAAAAGCGGGATTAGGTTATTGAGTTGGATGATCAGCCATGATTATAACGAATGGCAGAGCGGGCTTGAAGGGCCGAAAGGCATCCGCCTGCTCCTATCTTTTCCATGTTTCTATTTAATTAATAGTGATCATGATATCGTCAAGTTCAACGGGATAAACGTGAAATTGCTGCTGAGGGTCCACCCGCTCACGTTATGGCTGACTGTGCTGGAGGGAGGGTCCGGAGCCCCCAAAATAGGTTAGTTACATGGACTGTTTAGGCACTAAATGGTCCGATTAAAAGGTTTACTCATTTGAGGACGTTGAATGCAGCGGCTGTCTTCTTGCAGGAGACACATTTGCGGATTAGAGATTAGACACGACTGCGGAAAGGGTGGGTGGGGCAGGTGTTCCACTCAAACTTTGATTCAAGATCGAAGGAGTTGATCAACAGGGGAACAGATTTTACAGTGCTTTGACAGACCCTGGGGGACTGTATATTATGGTGAGTGTGGTGCTGGTAGTGCGCCAGTGGTATTCGCGAACATTTATGCACCAAATTGGATGATGCAGATTTTATCAAAACTGGACCAACACCAGTTGGTTATGCGAAGAGATTTCGATAGTGTATTAGACACAAGGATGGACAGGTCAGGTCTGAGGTCCCTTCTGGGATGGCCAGGGAGTTGGCTGTGTTCATGGAACAGATGTGGGGGGTGGATCCATGGAGTTTTAGTCACCCAGGGGAGGGGGAGTTTTCCTTCTTCTCTCACGTGCACCGGTCTACTCCAGAATAGATTTATTCATAGTGGGAAAGGCGTTACTCCCACTGTGGTGGGAGCTGGATACTCGGTGATAGCAATCTTGACCATGCTCCACACTATGTGGATATGCGATTGGTGGCAGGCCGAACCCAGCGCCCACCATGCAGGTTGGACACATCCCTCCTGGCAGATAAGGGGTTTTGTGAAAGGGTGGCTTCAGCCATGCGTAATTACGTGGATTCCAACCAGAATGGGGGAGGGGGGTTTGCCTTCCACAATCTGGAAAGCATGGAAGGCGGTGACCAGAGCAGAAATAATATTGTACGATGCCCACAAGGATGAAGTTGGCAGGGCTGAAAGAGAAATATTGGTTGACTTATTCTTGGAGGCGGATCAGCAGTACTCCAAGTCCCGAAGGCAGAGTTATTGGCCTCAATTTCTCTAATCCTGAAAAAGAACAAAGATTTCCTAGAGTGTGGATCTTATAGGCCTATTTTACTAAATACTGACGCAAAGTTACTAGTTAAGGTTCTGGTGAAACGCCAGGAGGGGTGTGTACGAGAAGTGATCCCTGAGGACCAGGGGCGAAATTCTACGGAAACGGCGCGATGTCCGCCGACTGGCGCCCAATACGGCGCAAATCAGACGGGCATCGCGCCGCCCCAAAGGTGCGGAATCCTCCGCATCTTTGGGGGCCGAGCCCCAACCTTGAGGGGCTAGGTCGGCGCCGGACGAATTTCCGCCCCGCCAGCTGGCGGAAAAGGCCTTTGGTGCCCCGCCAGCCGGCGCGGAAATGACATCTCCGGGCGGCGCATGCGTGGGAGCGTCAGCGGCCGCTGACGGCATTCCCGCACATGCGCAGTGGAGGGAGTCTCTTCCGCCTCCGCCATGGTGGAGACCGTGGCGAAGGCGGAAGGGAAAGAGTGCCCCCACAGCACAGTCCCGCCGGCGGATCGGTGGGCCTCGATCGCGGGCTAGGCCACCGTGGGGGCACCCCCCGGGGCCAGATCGCCCCGCGCCCCCCCTAGGACCCCGGAGCCCGCCCGCGCCGCCTTGTCCCGCCGGTAAGGTATTTGGTTTAATTTACGCCGGCGGGACAGGCATTTTAGCGGTGGGACTTGGGCCGAAGTCCCACCCGGGCCGGAGAATCGAGCGGGGGGGCCCGCCAACCGGCGCGCCGCGATTCCCGCCCCCGCCGAATATCCGGTGTCGGAGACTTCGGCAACCGGTGGGGGCGGGATTCACGCCAGCCCCCGGCGATTCTCCGACCCGGCGGGGGGTCGGAGAATCTCGCCCCAGATGTTGTTTGTCAGGGGCCGGCAGTTGTCGTTCACAATCAGGAGGCTTTTGAATGTAGTCATGTCGCCCACGGTGGCGAAGGCCTCTGTGGAGAAGGTCTTTGACCGTGTGGAGTGGGGCTACCTCTTCAAGATTTTAGGGCGATTTGGGTGAAGTCCAACATTTATTTCCTGGGTGAAACTGCTATATAATGCCCCACGGCTAGTGTCTGGACCAATGATGTGAGCTCAGGATATTTTCAAATACACAGGGGTACGAGACAGAGATGCCCACTGCCCCCACTATTGTTCGCATTAGCGATTGAACCGTTGGCCATTGCGCTTAGATCTTCAGGGGAAAGGAAAGGTAGAATAATAATAATCTTTATTAATGTCACAAGTAGACTTACATTAACACTGCAATGAAGTTACTGTGAAAATCCCTAGTCCCCACATTCCGGCGCCTGTTCTGTACACTGAGGGACAATTCAGAATGTCCAATTCACCGAACAAGCACATCTTTCGGGACTTGTGGAAAGAAACTGGAGCACGTGGAAGAAACCCAAGCAGGCACAGGGAGAACGTGCAGACTCCGCACCTAAGCCGGGAATCGAACCCGTGACCATGGCGCTATGAAGCAACAGTGCCAGCGACTATGCTATCGTTCCTGAGAGGGGGTTGAGAAACAGAAAGGTGTCTCTTTATGCAAACGGTTTGCTGTTATAAGTCTCTAATCCTCTCACAGGTATGGGAGAAATTATGGAACTGTTGAAAAATTCAGATCCTTCTCGGGGTACAGATTGAATATGAGCGAAATCTTCCCAGTGAATTGCCTGAGGAAGAGAACAGGTCTGGGGAGGCTGCCTTTTAAACTGACCAAGACAAAGTGTAGGTATTTAGAGATTCAGGTGGCACACAATTGAACACTGTTACATAAGCTAAACTTGGTCAGTCTGGTGGAGGAGTTCAAGGGGGACCCGAAGAGGTGGGAACCCCTCCCGCTATCCTTGGCGGGTTGAGTATACACGGTCTAAATGAACATTTTGCCGAGGTTTCTATTTGCGTTCCAGTACCTTCCGCTCTTCCTCCCTACATCTTTCTTTCGCTAGGGTTGAGAGATTAATCTCTGCCTTTGCCTGGTCGGAAAAGACTCCCAGGATTAGAAGAGCCTTCCAGCAGAGAGGTGACAATTAGGTGGGTTGGCGGGTGCTCTATGACTGGGCGATGAACATTAGGAAAGTGTGAAGATGGTTTGAGGAGCCAGGTGTGGGGTGGGGCCGGATGGAGGAGGCCTCTTGTGTCGAGTCGTGTCTAAGGGCATTGGTTGCGGCACCTCTTCCGTTCTCCCCGGCCTGACTCTCGACGAGACCGGTGGTAGTGGCACCTTTAAGAATTTGGAACCAATTTAGGCAACATATTGGATGATGGGACATGACATTACTGTCGCCAATTTGTGATAATCAGGGCTGGATGCAATAGACAGGACATGGAGAAGAACAAGGTTGAGAGATTCAGGGATTTGTTTGTGGAAGGTAAGTTTGCGGGTCCAGAGGAGGTGAAGGAGAAATTTCAACTTCCGAGGGCGAGTGCAATCAGGTATTTGCAGGTGAGGAACTTTCCCCAGTTGCAGAGACCCACACTGATAGATAGGATGCTATCACAGGATGAGATGAGGCAAGGGAAGATCTCTGATATATATGAGTGTTTGCTGGAGACGGGTAAACCATCACAAGAAGAGGTGAGGGGGAAGTGGGAAGAAGAGCTGGGCCAAGGGCTAGAGGGAGGGGTGTGGAGTGAGATCCTGCATAGGGTGAATTTTACCTCCTCCTGCGATAGGCTGAGCCTGATACAATTTAAAGTAGTACATAGAATGTACTTAACTAAGATGCGTATGAGTGGCTTCTTCCGCAGGGTAGAGGACAATGTGAGCGTTGTTCAGGAGGTCGCGACTCACTCACACATGTTCTGGTCCTGCCCCAAGGTGGGTTGGTTTCTGGGTCTCGTTTTTTGAGATCGTGTCGGAGATCGTTGGGGTCAAGCTCGAACCGTGTCTGCTGGTGGTGATCTTTGGGATGTCAAATTTTACAGAACTGGGTCCAGTTTTTGATCGGGGTGGCGGTAGAATGAGGCTCTTCACAGGGTCAACTCCACCTCCTCTTTGTGCTAGGCTCAGATTGATCCAGTTCAAGGTGGTTCACAGGGTGAATTTTACCAGGGCGCAGGTGAGTGGTTTCTTCGCGAGCTTGGAGGATAGGTGCACTCGTTGTCCTAGGGAACCAGCGAATCATATGCACATGTTTTGGTCTTGCCCTAAACTGGGAAGCTTCTGGGTCTCCTTTTCAGCACCATGTCGGGGATTCTGGTGCCCGTTGGTGGCTATTTTTCGTGTATCGGACTCGCCGGACTGCAGACGGGGTGACGGCCGCCGTCCTTGCCTTCGCCTCGTTAATAGCCCGGAGACAAGTTCTGTTTGGGTGGAGGTCTCTGACATAGCCCAGTGCCTCAGCCTGGCTGAGTGATCTGATGGAAGTTTTGTATCTTGAGAAGGACAAGTTCACCATGAGAAGGTCGGTGGACGGGCTTTATTTGAGGTAGCAGCCTTTCATCTCCTTTTGCAGGGAATTTATCACCATCAGTTGCTGGGGGGGGGGGGTTGGTTTTTGGCTAAGTCTTGTTTGTTTATGGACGGTTGGGTTGGGGGGGGGGGGTGGTTGTGGGTGGGTGTATTTTGCAAGGCTGTTTGTTATATATTATTGTTTTCTTTTACCTTGATATAATGAAAAACCTTTCTGAATAAAAATATATTTTTTTAAACGGACCCAAATCTGAGGCTGAGGTGCAGTTTGTAATGTTGTCAGCGTGTGACAGGCTACAAGTAGAAAGGGACACTCTTGCGCTCATGGTATCTTTCTTCACCTTACGGATGTAATGGGAGATTAACACCATGGAGACAGAGTGGACATGCCTGATGGAAGGGCAGGAAAAGTTTGCTCAAAGGAGAAGGCCGTTCAAGTGGCTAGAGTGTCCAGCTATAGGGAATAGCGAGGTGGGGACCCACTGCAGACAGAGTGAAGACAACTCAATCTCCAGGTTTTGGGAATGCAGGGTAATGTTGACCATACAACAAGCTGTCATCACAGAAGCTGTCATCTCAGGATATTAAATGAGTGGAAATATCTGTTAGGTGCACTAATCTCTCTTTACTATTGTCTCACATGTCTCGTGCAGATGTGCAAACAGCATGCTGACATGCAGATGGTGCATGGTACACTCCGCAGCATCAGCCAGTCAATGGTGTGAATGGTGCAGAGAGACAAAGTGGATGCCAGCTGGGTTCCAGCTCGTGGTTCCCTCCAGTAATTGAGAACACCAGGAAAGGGCTGAGATGGTGAGAAAAGGCTTTGAAGGGGTCACTTCTCAGCAAACCTATCTGAATGAAACCCTGAGCAAAACTACTTTGAATGAGAAGCGCAAAAAGGGGTATCCAGGAGTGCTATGGTAAGAGAAATTTGGAGGAAGGTCTGTTAACCAAAGACTGCCAAGCATCTCAGGTGCAGATCTGGAGAGTTACAACAGTGAGAAAAGCTTCAAATTATTTAACCCCTTTAATGTGGAGGAACGTTCTAGATAGCTGAGACATGAGAATTTGAGAATAGCCCAAGGAAGGAGAGATAAGAAAAGATAGCCTGATAAAGGGTCTGGCCTGCCCATTCTGGTTCAATATCTGATAGTCTTGACTATGTTGGACCTTGGCTTTCTGTTGTTATCTTGAACTGCACTGTGTCCTCTTTTTCCAACACTCTGCTACAGTTTGCTGCTGACTACTTTGCATAATTTCTGCTGTGGGTCTATAAGTTCCATCTCACAGTTTTCCACACTGGTGGCTACCGCCTACCTCTGTCCTGATGCAGATAAGCAGCCCCCTTGCTGAGACACTGCCTACTCCACCATGATGTGATTCTGAACGAACACTGATGCCAATCCCCAGGTCCATTAAGATAGCAGTCCGCCTAAGTGAGCTTTCAGCGAGCTTGCTGAGTGGCCAAGTGACAATGTTGGGGTGGGTTTGATCCCCTGCCGCCCTGATTGAAAATCTGAACATTGGGAAACTGGCGTGCTGACCCGGGAAGCGGGATTCAACTATCACCTGACCAAAAACATATTGGTCACCAGCGACTGAAAAACCAGGTAAACATTAAAGCAGGTGTGAAAACCAAACTCTTTCTAAAATGTTGAGCAGTATGGATAATGTAGATGAAAATATATTTATTTAATTTAGGCTGTGAGTTCAGAGCTACAAGATCTGCTTTTTGCATTAACAAGCTTCAAGCAAGCCAAGAGGGATTGCTTTACTCTTGCACCTTAACAGGAGGCTTCACACATACATGACGTCGGTGCCAGTAGCTATTTCAGGAAATGTGGGGAAGAAAATCAAAATGAATGATGGATTATTTTAAAGGAGACAATCAAATAAATTGTCAGGGAGGAACCATTTAAATTCTTACTTTAAACTAAATGAACAATCTACAAAAATATAATGGATTCTTTTCCCCTGCATCAATATTATTAAAGCTTACTAAAAATAACATATTTAATCACTGGATAACAGTCAGATCCTCTACGGCAGCTTTTTCTGACAACATGCATGATCAAAAAACGATATTTCAGGGCAGGATATTCTGTGGTCAGGCAATGTCTGATGAAACCTGGATTTGATGGCACCATAAGTAAAACCTGGCTTTTGCAAAAGCTGTAACAACTACCTGGTTATTTCGGCACTCACCGGGAACTGCTGTTGCTTTAAAGGCAGGAAATGTTGGATAAACTCAGGAGGTCTGGCAGAGACAGAAATTGAATTCACATTTCATGTCTGTGACGAAAGCATTAACTCTAGACTCTGCCAATTTTGTTGAGTGTTTCAGAAATTTTCTGTTGTTATTTCAAAGTTCCAGCATCTGTCATGTTTTGCTGGTGTGTGAAAGTTCTCCACTGTTTTGGGAAGCACTTCGGGAGGGCTGCTTTCCAAGTTTTTTTCATTCAATTCCACACGCAGTAGTGAAATAAAATAAGATTTGGATAAGAGAGGAGATAGCTTTCACACATTATTCAGTTTTTAGTACTGGAATATCTTCCAATGGTGTTTCTCACAGTGAGTCCAAGTTTGTATAAGAGCAGGAATATTATATCAAGGAGCATTACACTGACCTATCAGCATTAGGTTAGGGCTTGAATCTAGGACCACTGCAAAGGTAACTTAGGATCAGGCAGTCCTATGATGGTGGTTCAGGATCTAGCAGTAGCTAGATTTCAGTATGTAATTAAGACCTCCATGGAACAGGCAGCCCTACCCGCCTCCTGCTCACAGCTGACAAATCTTCCCAGTGATGGGACAGCAATGGAGAGCTGTCCCGATGTGGCTTTGCACTATTTGACCAGCCCCCTCACCTCCATTTCCGCCACATCAGGGCTGGTAAAATTCAGTCCACTCAGCACAGTTCTTCTCTCCATATTACCAAAAGGATATTGAAACAACTAGAAAAAACAAATTGCATTTCTATAGTGCTTTTCCCAACCACTGGAATTCAGGTAATGAACTACTTTTGAAATGTAGGAAATGCAACAGCCAATTTACACACAGCAAGATCCCACAAACAGCAATGTGAGCATGACTGTTTTTTGTGATATTGATTGAGGGTAAATATTAGTTATGACACCAGGGAGAACTTCTCTGCTCTGCCTCAAAATATTGCCATGGGATCTTTTACATCCAAGCAGACAGATATGGCCTCAGATTAACGTATTATCCAAAAGGTGGCACCTGTGCTAGTGCAGCACGCTCTCAGTATTTCACTGGGGGTAAGGGAGGGATACACCTCTCACAGGCAGGCTTGCCCAATACTTTGGAGTGGTTCATCCTGTGTTGGCCCTTTGCCCAACTTTCACCTGTGCCACCATGTAATTGTTATCATGTTCAGTTTCCACACACTGGCAAACCATTTTGATGGGTGGGCCCCAGGTGAGAGTAGACTTAAGGTCTCATGCCCTCTGCAACTTGGGAATTTGTCTATCTTGGTAAAAGATTCACCTGAGGAAGGAGCAGCGCTCCGAAAGCTAGTGACATCGAAACAAACCTGTTGGACTTTAACCTGGTGTTGTAAGACTTCGTACTTGGTAAAAGAAGGCTGATTCTGGTGAACTGCGCGAATGAGGCCCAGCTAAGGTCCAGCTGCCCTGAAAATGGTCAACATCGTGTCGTGGAATGTAATAAGCTCAACGACACACAGACGGTGTCCTGGTCACCAACTGCATCCAGATCTATCTCCAGCCACCTAGACCAATAGCCAACTATATCAAGACAGGGTCAGGATGAGAGAATGAGGCTGACGATGGGCAACTCTCCCACACAATAATCCAATTTTCAGGCAAGTCACGTTCATCATCCTTCTACCATCTGTCATCCATCATTTCTCTGTCATAATTTGTCTGGTGATGGGTAAATTATGTAGCAGCAGGTGTGGATTCAGTGGGAGCTGTCACTGTGAACTGTACACCAGCAGTGCAGACCAAAGGGTTGTCTATCACTGCAAGGAAGAAACAGAACGCAGCAACTCCTGAGTGGGTGAGCAACCTTTTTCAGGACCACACTTTTCACTTCCCGAGTATGAGGAAAGAATTAGAAAAGGTCCCAAACATCGTCTGCTTCACATCCCTGGCCAGCAGGGCCCAACCAGCAGAGATTCTATCAATGTATTCATAAGTCAACATCAACATAGTTGTAAGTCAATCCCAAAAAGTAACATAAAGATGACAATGGTCACCATTGGCACATAGAATATATGCACCGTCATGGGCAACATACAGCTAACAAACCTGAGAGAAGAATTGCTTTTGTCGACAGAGAGCTGGCGCAGTACAACATCCAGATCACTGCCCCCAGAGAGACTCATCTACTGGAGGAGGGTCAGCTCAAGGTGCAGATTACACATTCTATCTGTGGAAAAGAAGATCAGCCGAAGCTCGTGTAGGCTTTGCTGCCATGAACCATCACCTCAGTAAGTTGCCTTACCTTCCCAAGGGTGTTAATGATTGTCTTATGGTGCTTAAAACCCCCCTGCACAGCAACAGGCAAGCAACTCTCAGCAGCGTGTACACCCCTACCATGACCAACCCTGATGAAGTCATGGATGAATGGCACTTGGCTGAATCAGAAAGCAAATGGATCGATGGACAGATGGGCGGATGGATAGAGCAGATTTTTGGTCTCTCGGGAATTAAGGGGCATGGGGAGTGGTGACAATCAACAAGTCACCACAGGCTGCCACCAACTACTCTCATGATTACCCTCTCACACTGTTGGAAACCACAAGTGTAGTCAAACTCATATCTCGTGGTAAAGTTCCAGCTATCCCAGCTGAGATCTACCCGACTAGTGGTCAGTGCCTAGCCACAAAGTTCACTGAACTCCTTTAGTCTATGTGGGGGCAAGGGACCAGTCTGCAAGAATACAAAGATGCCTCCATTGCACAAGCGGAAAGGAACTTGCTAATCTTGGGACAATCATTGATAAATCCTATTGCTCTTCATTGTTGGCAAAACTTCTGCCAGAATCCATCTGAACTGCTTAATGCAACATCTTGATCAGAATATTCTGCCAGAGAGTCAGTGTGTTTTCAGAAAAGGTCAACAAACCATTGATGTGGTGTCAGCAGTTAGCCAGCTCCAGGAGAAATGCCAAGAACAGAACATAGACCTCCACAAAACATTTATTGATCTGACTAAGGCCTTTGACATAGTCAGCAGAGAGGCCTTTGAAAGATAATGGAGAAATTCAGCTATCCTGATAAATTAATCACAATGGTTTGACAGTGCCATGACAATGTGCTCACACATGTCCTGAGTGATGTTGTGTCTTCTGACCCATTCCCAGTCAAAAGAAAGTTAAACAGGACCGCATACAGATGCAAACCCTCTTCAGCATGTTTTTCTCTGCCATGTTGTCCAATGCCTTCCATGATGGTGATCCTGATACCAAAATTAGATACTGCATGGACAGGAAGCTGTTCAATTCAGGCAAAGACCCTTGGAGATGTCCTAGGACATACTTCATGATTTCCTGTTTGCCAATGACTGCACAGTAGCTGCCGGTTCAGAGCTGGACATACAATGTAACATGAACTTGTTTTCCAATGCCTGCAACAACTTTGGTCTTACAATCAACACAAAGAAAACTGAAATACCAGCATGTCTCAAGAAAGCCTTATCTCGTGCCCACAGTTTCAGTCCTGGAGCAGAACTTGTCAGCGGTGAATAATTCACTTATCTCGGCAGCACACTCTCTCACTGTCTGTGTTGACAGTGAGACACATGCAAGGATTGCCAAAGTAAGTAGCCTTCAGCAGACTTCGAACATAGCCTGGGAAGAAAAAGGAGTAAGTCTGCTAACCAAACTGAAAATCTACAGAACAATGATCTTGCCCACTCTGCTCTACACCATCTATGCCAAGCGGGTGAAACACTTTCACCTGAGCTGCCTTCAGAAGCTTCTGAATATCAGATGGTAGGACTAAATAGCAGACACTGAGGTGCTCACCTGAGCTGGCATGCCATCATACACAGAATATTGAGGCAGTCACAACTAGGTTAGACTGGTAATGTAGCCAGAATTCCTGATGTCAATTTGCAGAGTGACGATTCTGTGAAGAGCTTGAGTCTGAGGTGCTCTCTCCGGTGGTCAAAGGAAGTGCGACAAGGATACTCTGAAAGCTTCACTTAGAGGTTTTGGTTTCGACTTTGAGTCCTGGGAGAAGCTTGTCCAGGATTGCTACACCTGGCACCATCAAATAAAAAATGATGCAGCTTCAGCAAGTGCATATCATGGTAGAGAGAAAATGCAAAGAGAGGAAATCCTGAACCAACTCAACCAAAAATCACTGAGGTATTCTGTAAGACACAGATCACCTACGTACCAGCAGAACCAGACAAACAGTCCAGATGATGAACATGGGGCAAGATTCTCCGTTCTCCGTCGCCGATTTCGGAATTGGCGATCGGACGGAGAATCCCTTTTTATGGCGAAATCGGGGGGCGGCGCCTGTTTGATGCAGGTTTCGTATGCTCTGCCCTATGAAATGGCATTATCACGGTGCGGGACGCACACCGTTGGGACCTGAAGGCCCTCCCCCGATATTTCCGCCCCTGTTGGGCCAAGTTCAAGATGTCGTGGTTCACATCTGGTCCTAACCGTGCGAGAACATGGAGTGGCAGCTACGGACTGTGTCCAGCGCCGCCACAGTTGGGCGGAAGCTGTGCTGCTGGCCAGGCAGGCTTCGGCGAAGGCTGAAGGGACTGGTGGGGGGTATCCAGGGGGTGGTGAGGGGGACCCAGAGGGGCACTATCAGGCAGTTAGGGTCCGCGCACGGCCGGCACCATGTTTTACTGCACGACCGTTACAGGACCCGGCCATTCTCCGGCCGTTTATTTCATGGAGGCTGGGAGTTTTACGTGGCACGGCTGCTAGCCCCTCACTGGTCGCAGCATTGGTGAGGGGGCGGCGCTGATTATTTTCCACATAAAATGCCACGGATCCTCTGCACATAGCCTCAGAATTGGAGAATCTGGCCCATGGTCCATCTTTACCTCCCAAGAGTGAACAAGACTGGATTATCAGCCTTGATTTTTTGCATGCTGGAGTGGGACTTGAACCCAGAGCCTGAGAGAAGAGAGTACTGCTATTGGAACCAACACCAACAGCTCGGAGAAAGTACAGAAACACTTTCAAGGGGTTTTACCAGAAATAAGTGGATGCGTCTATTGGGGAAGACTGATCTGGGTGTCATTGTTCATTAGTCAAAATGTACGTCTGAAACAAATAAGATCCTGAGTGGTCTTGGGTCGATCAATCTAGAACTAGGGCCATTGTTTAAAAATAAGGGAGTCATCCATATGAGTCGGAGATATGGAGAACTGTTTCCTCTCAGTGGGTTGGGGGTCTCTGGAACTCTCGTCCTCAAAAGGCAGTGGAGGCAGGGTTTGAGTACAAGAATAAGGAAGTATTACTGCAGTTGTATACAGCGTTGGTGAGACCACACCTGGGATATTGTGTGCAGTTTTGATCTCCTTACAGAGAAGGGCCAGCTGTTGCAAGACATGTTGCTAGGTTTGCTGATGTGTGCAGAGACAATGCAGACTAAATTTGATAGCTGCTGAAAACTGGTGATTGCAATGCACATTTAACTAGCAGCTGTTGATTGTCATACAAGCCATAAACCAACTTTCTGCTTTTGCTTTGAAATGTTTTCAGTGTCAGTGTTTTTCTCAGTATTATACTTCATATCTAATCCCGCTTCTCAAATCCCATCTCCTCCTCACCCCACACTCTCTCCTGATTTATAAGCTGCAGGTGGTCTAACTTGGCCTCCATTCCCACTTCAGAATCTTACCCCTATCCTTTCTCTTTTCAGATACCCAAGAAGTGCATTTTGGCCAGGCGTTGGAGGTATGGCAATTCAGTGTTGACGAAGAAACGGCAACGCTCAATTTCACAATCACAGCCACATGCTCAGGTATAGATATTGTATATATGATAGAAGAAAGCAGAAAGGTGGGATCTGCACATGGCGAGATATTGGAGTCCAAAGACTGGGCAGGTAGGGCAGGGGGCAAGGACAGGACAGCTGGTCGGAGTCGAGGTCACATGCACTTCTGTTGCAGAGGGCTCCGATGAGGATTTTAAATAAAGGAAAGCAATGGATACACAATGACAGTGCATTGCAAAGCCCGTGGTCATTGTCAAGGAGCAGGGAGGAGTCCAGCACCAATTTGGCACAGGGTCTTGTGCAGAGCTTGGAGCTCCACAAAGGATGTAAAGGCCAACTCCATGAGAATACAGATGAACCTAACCATGATGCAAGTTCGATGGCAGATAACTCAGCTTCTTTTGCACTATTAAAGCCATCTAATGTCGAACATGAAAGCTTCGACTGTTGTCGTAGAAGTCCAGGCTTCTAGCATCATGGCTGTGGTCTATGGTGTGAAAATGGGCTTGCATTTTCACAGAAGTCCAGCAATCTACTCTTTAACAGATGATCACTAAAACTACAGAGGTGCCACTCTGGGGAAGTGACAATGGCTTCATGAAGTTTGCACATGCCGCACTCTCACAGGGTGACAGCACCCTTGCTGTTGTCTGTCAGCCAGCCAGCCCAGACTGCTGCAGCTCACATCAAGATCATGCAATCCACGGAGCAGCCTCTAGCCCGAAGCCCCAAAGCCATCTGCAGTGTCCCCTTAAAATGTCAGCAGTTTTCCGCTCACCATGATGCAGCCACTGGTGATGGTTCAAGGGCCCGAGTGACCTACATCTCCCAATTTTTGGGTCGGACAGACACTAAGAAAATACACAAGGATGATTATCGTTGGTTTTTGCGTACAATATGGCATAATTTAATTTATACATTTTGTTTGGAATCTTTTATGTTGTGGTGGATTTTATATTTTCATTGCGGCCAAGGCACTCTGATGGTCAGCCACAGTGGGGAGTTAAGGTGTGGTTCTGCTGTTGGATGGGATTTACAGTTGCTGTATTGGGACTGTATCACATTCAGATGAGTTCTTCATAGACACTGAGCCAGAGAGGGGCTGTCCACTTGCTTCCACCCCTTCCTTTCTTTTCCCTGCTGTGGGCTTTTTGCATAATGTCATGAGAATGTCGCTTTAAGAAATGTTTGTCTGCTTATGTTACTGCAGCGATGTCAGAGTGTGGGTGGAGCTGACCTCTGGCTCTGCTTTTTAGTTTCACTTTGAGAAAAACTTGGGTGTGTCTGTGTTTTTTTGGTTTTGTTTCAGTTTTGGAGCTGAAGCCAGACAAAGCAGTTCTCTCTGCAAAGAAAAGATTATCGCTTGATCATTTGGTACATTCAGAATTATAAATGTTCTCAGTAGTGAATTTAAACCTGATGTGCTTCTGTTAAAAGGTGTTTCTTTTGTCTTCTGGATGTTGTTTGGGAATTTATTAAGGATTACTTAATGTTGTATTCTTTGGGGGTTGTATTTTAATTAATGGTTGCTAAGATGTTCACTGTGGGCGGGATTCTCCGGGAATCAGCGGGGCGGGCAGAAACGGCGCAGTGGAGTGGCGGGAACCACTCCTGCGTCGGGCCGCCCCAAAGGCGCGGAATCCTCCGCACCTTCAGGGGCTAGGCCGGCGCCGGAGCGGTTTGCGCCCCACTGGCCAGCGTGGAAGGCCTTTGGCGCCGGGGCCGAAGGTACACCGCCGGCCGGCGCGGGTCCGCGCATGCGCGGGAGCGTCAGCGTCTGCTGACGTCATCTCTGCGCATGCGCACATGGAGTCACTTCCGCACCAGGAATGGCGGATGACCACGGCCTCCGGTGCGGAAGGAATAGAGTGCCCCCACAGCACAGGCCCGCCCGCGGATCGGTGGGCCCCTACCGCGGGCCAGGCCACCTTGGGGGCACATTCCGGGGCCAGATCCCCCTGTGACTCTCCAATAACCCCGGAGGCCGCCCGCGCCGCCAGGTCCCGCCGGTAAGGGACCAACTCCAATTTACGCTGGCGGGACCGGCTACAGGCGGGCGGGACTTCGGCCCATTGCGGGCCGGACAATTCGGGTGGCCCCGGGGCCCATTGAGTCGCACCGGACCCCGCCATTCTCTAAGGTGGGTGGCGCGACTCACGCCACGCCGGTTTTTGGAGGGTGGGAGAATTCGGAGGCCGGTGGGGTCGGGATTCATGCCGACTCCCGGCGATTCTCCGACCTGGCGGGGGATCGGAGTATTCCGCCCTGTATGTTTTAAAAAGGTTAACTTGAGTTCAAAGAATAAACATTATTTTGTTTTAAAAAATACTTTCCCATTTCTGCTGTACCACACCTGTAGAGTGGGCCGTGTGCTCCCCATACCACAATCTATTAAAAGTTGTGGGTCAGGTGAACTCCATGATACACTTTGGGGTTCTCTAAACCCTGACCCATAACAATAACAAATCTTTCGCTATGATGCCCTAACTTTGTACCTCAACCTAAATCTTAGAAAATCAATACTTGAATTATTACTCTTTTTACCCAATGATCCTTCACACAGGGGGCGGAATCTTTCCATATAGTTTCAAAGCGTAGGTTTTAGCAAGAAAACGTGGGCTCAAAATTCCGGCTGGCTCTCAACCGGAAAAGGAGTCTTTGATCCATTGATCCATTAGATTTAAAAATGTATTTCTTGGATGTGAACACACTGACAAAGCCAGCTTTTATTGTCCATCCTTCTACAACTTAGTCGCTCACGAGGCGATTTCAGACAGCAGTTAAGAACCAACCACATTGTTGCGGATCTGTAGATCAGACCTGGTCATGACAGCAGATTTCCTTCCTGAAAGAACATTAGTGAACTAGATTCTATTTTAATGACAATCCTGTAATTTGTTTAACTAATTACATTTAAATTTCCGAGTTGCCATGGCGTGATTTGAACTCACATCATCAGATCTGAGTTACTAGTTCTGAAACATAAACAAAGTGCTATTATCCACATTTGGATTGCTTTTGGGCCTAAATTCTAGAATGAAAAGTCCATGTGCTACCCGGCACTACATTCCTCATCATTACTCAGATTATTATAACTGACTTCTAATTAGAATCATTATAAAGGCATTCCTTTTTCACATTTACTTTAGAACAATCACTTGGCAGTACAGAATGTGAATATTGCTGGAAAGAGAGACATGTTTATGAAGTTGTTTGTCTTGCCCCATGAGGACAAACACAAAAATGCCATATTTAAACAATCATAACAATTATGCTACAGGGGAAAAGGTTGCTAATTTGTTAGCTAGTTAACTCTGATTAGCTGAGCCATTGCTATGAAGAATGCAACGGGGAACTACAGGCTCCCAAGCACCTGGGTAATTCAAAAAAGGTGCAAGGTTGAACATATTCCTTTTGTTTGCAGCGTACGGGTTACTGCATGTGAATATGTGTCATTTATAGCGAACATAAATGAGCCACGTTACAAACTCTACTGATTATCTTCAACTGGTTGTTGGTGTAGCTATTAGCACAAGTGCTGCCTAATCATGATATCATATGCAACAGTAGACATTTCTTTTGGGTTTAGCAAGCATGAACTGGTTGAGTATGGTCTGTACTCTGCTTATTACAAACAACCGGAGGAGCATCTTGTTTGATTTGAATAGCCAAATGCTGGGTTGTACGGCCTACATATTCATTTTTATTAATTGCTATTTGGATGTTGCTATCACTGGATCAAGGTGAGGAACATAAACAGAACCGTTATCAGCAGGTGAGTACATTTTTGAAGGACGAGTGGCTACATCAATGCTCCTCTTGGCTCCACAAAAATCAGTGGTACCCAATTTTTGCCTCTTTATAAAAGCAAAATACTGCAGGTGGTGGAAATCTGAAATAAAATCAGAAAATACTGGAAAGACTCAGCAGATCTGGCAGCATCTGTGGAGGGAGAACACAGTTAACATTTCGAGAATGTATGACTTCTTCAGAGCTGAATAGAGGGAGAAATATGGTGGATTTTATACTGTTTGTGAGTGGGTGGAGAAGGTGGAGTAAAATAGGTCAGGGGTAGGCGGGAGCAAGTCATGATTTGACAAATACATCATGAACACAAGACAAAGAGAGTGTTAATGGGTGTCTAAAGACTAAAGAAGGTAAGGTATCAGAATATGTTAATAGCAGAGCAAAGGTAGATGCTCTGTGAAAACAAAGCTTAAGAACAAATGGAAGATGGCCCTGGTGGGAGGGGGGTGGATGCTGGAAGGCACTGGGGAAAAAATTGGATTTAAAAAGGGGATGAAGATAGAGAGAATTCACAGTCTGAAGTTGTTGAACTCAATGTTAAATATGAACGGCTGTAACATGCCCAATTGGAAGATGAGGTGCTGTTCCTCCAGCTTGTGCCGGGCTTCATCGGAGCATTGCAGCAGGCCAAGGATGGACTCGGCATGGTAGCACAGCAGTTAGCACTGTTGCTTCACAGCACCAGGGTCCCAGGTTCGATTCCCGGCTTGTGCCACTTGCTGCGCGGAGTCTGCACGTTCTCCCCGTGTCTGCGTGGGTTTCCTCCGGGTGCTCCGGTTTCCTCCCACAAGGCCCGAAAGACATGCTTGTTAGGTGAATTGGACATTCTGATTTCTCCCTCTCTGTACCCGAACAGACGCTGGAGTGTGGCGACTAGGGGCCTTTCACAGTAACTTCATTGCAGTGTTAATATAAGCCTACTTGTGACAATAATAAAGATTATTATTATGTGGACATGATGGCAAGATGCTGAGTTGAAATGGCAAGCGATAGGAAGGTCGGTCGGGGTCATACATGCAGACTGATTGATTGTGTTCTGTAAAGCAGTCACCCTGTCTTGCGTTCCTTAAGAGTTTTATGAAAAAAAATGTCATTATTCTCAAAACATTGACAGAATGTCAGTTATTCGAGGGTTAAACATATCCCATTACCTATTGTTTGGATTTTGACAGCTGCATTATTGTGTAGTATGTACTGCCAGCAAGGTCAGATTGTGCACAGATTAAGGCAAATTGCATTCTTTGCTTTTTCAGTCAGTGATTCTACCTCCATACGAGGATGTAATTAGCTCTAAAATAGAAGTCCATTTCAACCACCTATCATGTAAACCCATTATAAATTTCAACAGATACAAAACTCAAATAATATGTCACCAGGTCTAAAAATGACTACATACACTCCCTCTTCTCTATGTCAAACTCTGCAGATACAAAAGGTGGAATTTCACTGGACTCAGTGGTGGCGGGTACAAAGATGAGTGTTTTTGGTATGGGCTGGCAAAATGGCAAAGGAGGCCCTGATCACCTTACATAGCCAGGCACATTTCCTGTAGGTTGGTATTCAGTAGCATGGCTATGAACAGACAATTGAGACTGTTATGTCGCCAATTGACTGCATTTTAAATTTTCCCTGGGGTGCAGAGGAGCATCAGCCGTCAGGAAAAATAGTGATTCCATGAAAATATCAGGGAAATCCAATAAATTGAAATGGTTTCTGCTGGTCATATATTTTTTAAAACTATTAGAAAATGGAAGCTGCTTAAAGTCAGCGGCAGTTTTTAGGCTAATGGAACTAGAGCTTTTGAAATGTTGATGAGCCTGGCAACACTGCAAACAGATGTTTACCGAATGCAAGCTGGTAATAATGGGGAACAGAGCATAGAGTGTTTTGATTAAGGTGTTAAGAGGTTCAAATGAAGAGACAACGTGTGAACTTTGCATCTACACTCTAAAAGCTAGACTCAAGAAATTAAGGTAATTAAGTTTGACTTCTGAAGAGGTTAACACAGATAAGGGAAGATAAAAAGGGGAAACTGTATATCAGGAGGTGATTAACCTGTGTAGGTAGCTGTCTCAGACTTGACGCACAGCAGGAAAAACTGTTTTAACTCCCAGTAACTCATGCCTGTAAAGAAAGTCTGTCTTGAAATTTCAGCTGTTTGTTTTACCTCAGAAGGAAACACAAAAGAGATATAACTTCCTAGTGTGGTAACTGTTAATGGATTTTAATATGGATAAAATGTTGTAGAACATTTGGGGAGAAATATCCCTGAAGGTAGTGAAATAAAGGTTGCGCGGAACTGGGTAAAGTTAGTGATACTCTTATATCGCTATTGTCTTCGTTAAGGGTACATCTAGTTTATTTTATTGTTCGTTATTTTATTTCTTAATGAACATTTATTTTATTAAAAATCATCACAAAACATCTGGGACATCATTCTCTGAATTTCAAATCTTTCCTCGCATTACATCAAATTGCAAAATACAGCTGAGGGCAGTTGTTTCAAGTTTCCCTTCTGGGATTTGGAATAACCTGGTGTTTACCATCAGCTGTATTCTTAACACAGCAGATTTCCTGCTAAAAGGTGAGAGATCAGTGGAATTTGAATGATTGCTGGGGGTAAGCTGGAATTCATTCAAACGAGGAAGTGAAGAGTTAGAGGGATTGCATACTGGGAGACATATTACTGAGAATCTCTAGCAAGTTCACTTCATCTAGTGCGGTAGCACTAGGAGTTGGAGAGGCTTCGAGGTTGGTGATTTACAATTCTCAATGACTGGCATGCATGCAGAGTTTGACTTGTCTAGTGAGGACAAGAGTGGGAGTTTGTGTTTGCGATAAATTCAACCACATGGAGTGGGGGGGGGGGGGGCTACAACAGCCAGGGAGGCAGCATCTTCATGAGGGCATGAGAAGTTGTAGATGAAGAATATGGGCATGAATCTCTGGCCGCATTAGGCTCTCACTTAAACGTAACGCAGCCGGAGAATGCCGGGAGAGGCTTGCAGCAAGCCTCCTGATGGGCTCCGTGTCTCCCAGGATTCTCCGAAGTCCACGAGACGTTGGAGGCGGAATCCTGCCCCAAACGGACATGACCGAATGATGCTCGCAGATGTAGGTCATAAATCTACTTATGACCTATCTGTGCGGGATCCACCGGCCTGTCACGATTCTTCCGGATGCCGATCAGTGCTGGTCCACATAAAGGTGGTCCAGGTGGAACGGCACCCGGAGGGCCTCCTGAGCCATCGGAGACCCCTGGATGGTGAGGGTAAGTGCAGGGTGGCTCCCTAGCCCTCCATGGAACGTGGGCACCTTGGTACTGCCCAGCTGGCACTGCTAAGGTGCCCAAATAGCACTGCCAAACCAGCAGAGCACTGCCTGGGTGCCAGTGCGACGGTGCAAGGGTGCCCGAGTGCCAGGGTGGCACTGCTAAAGGGCAGGGGGCAAGGGGGCCATGCCCTTAAAATGAGGGTAGTGGGGGTTTGAAGGGTGGGCAGTGCAGGCAAGTAAGTAGGGCCCCCTGGAATGTTGGGTGGATGATGGGTGTGGGTCCTAGAAGGAAGTGGGTGTGGTAAGGGGTTTTGGGGAGCCTGAAGAGGGGACACCCCCAGGGGCCCCACTGCGGGGTATCCTCACTTGGGAAGCGTGCGGTAGTGTTAATGTGTGTGGGGGGTTGACATTGCCCATTGGTGGGGGGATCCACAAGCTCACTTAGAGTTCGGGGCACCGTTTCAAAGTGGCGGCCCAATCTCTGGGTTCAGCTCCCCAGTGCTAAAACAAGTGTTGGCTAAACTGGTGAGAAACTTCCCAGAGCCAAAAAAAGTGACTAAGTGTCATTGAATAGCGGTGGGGAACTCGCCAGCAGAGCCAACGGGAAACTCCTTGAAAAACCCGTCACAAGTTAACTTCGAGGCAGCACGGTGGCGCAGTGGGTTAGCACTGTTGCCTCATGGCGCTGAGGTCCCAGGTTCAATCCTGGCTCTGGGTCACTGTCCGTGGAGTTTGCACATTCTCCCCGTGTTTGCGTGAGTTTCGCCCCCCCAACCCAAAGGATGTGCAGGCTAGGTGGATTGGCCACGCTAAATTGCCCCTTAATTGGAAAAAATTAATTGGGTACTCTAAATTTATTTTCAAAAACACAAATTAACTTCGGAATTTTGGGGGAGAATCGCACCCCATGTTCACAGGAAGCACTACTCAGTTGAAAGGGCCGATAGGAAGAGGTGCTGTTTCATTTAGATGATGAATGACCCGCATCTCCACAGATTGTATCTGTGCAGGCAGGTGATAGCAGACCATTTTGGAATACTGGAGATGGAGTTGAGGCCAGTGAGATGTGGTCGTCATCTGTTGCCTGTGACAATGAAGATCACAGGGGTGTTCATGGTTTACATCTCTGGATCATTCCAGGCATCATCTGGAGACATCTGTGGGATATTCCAGTCAGCAGGTCAAATGATGCATCAAGTGGGTGTTGAGACTAAGAACAATGGAATCTGATTAAATGCGTATGGGAAGCCATGTCGACGAGCATTGATGTGTCTCATTAATTCACACTTCTCCAGAGATACCATTAAATGCCCCTGGAAACAATTTGCTCTTCTCCCTAATGTAGCCTTGGAGGCCTTTCAAAAAAATGGCGCTACCATTTCACTGGCTCCGCCATTACAATGGTCCAGGTGGATCCATTCATGCTGCTTTCACCCCCTCTATCTCAAGTGCTCACAGTCTGTGATATGGAGATGACTAGACAAATCATTATGCAATGCCTTACAGTACCTTTAAAGTGACCCATACATTCTTTCAGCATAAAAACTATCACCCGGTAAGACCCCCAAGTGCAATCCAAGTAGAATTACACAAATGTTTCAGGGTGCTCCTGCGTTGTGCTCTCCAGTGCCTGTAGTTGCCCATCTTTCTCTGGTACATAAGATGGCCACATGGGATGGCCTCTGGGTGCTGTTTTTGTTGTTGAATCATGAGATGTGGGTGTCGCTGGGCCAGCATTTATTGCCCATCCCTAATTGCCCTTCAATTGAGTGACTTGCTAGGTTACTTCAGAGGGCATTTTAATAATCAACCACATTGCTGTGGATCTCGAGTCACATGTAGGCCAACCATTTAGGAAGGCAGATTTCCTTCCCTGAAATACATTAGTGAACCAGAAGGGTTTTAATGACAATCATCAATGGTGTCCCAGAATACCCCAGAATACTGAAGGAGGCGAGAGAGGAAATTGCTGAGGCCTTGACAGAAATCTTTGGATCCTCACTGTCTTCAGGTGATGTCCCGGAGGACTGGAGAATAGCCAATGTTGTTCCTCTGTTTAAGAAGGGTAGCAAGGATAATCCAGGGAACTACAGGCCGGTGAGCCTTACGTCAGTGGTAGGGAAATTACTGGAGAGAATTCTTCGAGACAGGATCTACTCCCATTTGGAAGCAAATGGATTTATTAGCGAGAGGCAGCATGGTTTTGTGAAGGGGAGGCCGTGTCTCACTAACTTGATAAGAGTTTTTCGAAGAGGACACAAAGATGATTGATTCAGGTAGGGCAGTGGATGTTGTCTATATGGACTTCAGTAAGGCCTTTGACAAGGTCCCTCATGGCAGACTGGTACAAAAGGTGAAGTCACATGGGATCAGGGCAAGATGGATACAGAACTGGCTAGGTCATAGAAGGCAGAGAGTAGCAATGGAAGGGTGCTTTTCTGATTGGAGGGCTGTGACTGGTGGTGTTCCGCAGGAATCAGTGCTGGGACCGTTGCTGTTCGTAGTATATATAAATGATTTGGGGGAAAATGTAACTGGTCTGATTAGTAAGTTTGCAGACGACACAAAGGTTGGTGGAATTGCGGATAGTGATGAGGACTGTCAAACTATCACCCGGTAAGACCCCCAAGTGCAATCCAAGTAGAATTACACAAATGTTTCAGGGTGCTCCTGCTCCAGACTGTCAGGACAGCAGGATTTAGATCATTTGGAGACTTTTGAGAGATGGCAGATGGAGTTTAATCTGGACAAATGTAAGGTAATGCATTTTGGAAAGTCTCATGCAGGTCGGGAATATACAGTGAATGGTAGAACCCTCAAGAGTATTGACAGTCAGAGAGATCTAGGTGTACAGGTCAACAGGTCACTGAAAGGGGCAACACAGGTGGAGAAGGTAGTCAAGAAGGTATATGGCATGCTTGCCTTCATTGGCCAGGGCATTAAGTATAAGAATTGGCAAGTCATGTTGTAGCTGTATCGAACATTAGTTAGGCCACACTTGGAGTATAGTGTTCAATTCTGGTCGCCACACTACCAGAAGGATGTGGAGGCTTTAGAGAGGGTGCAGAAGAGATTTACCAGGATGTTGCCTGGTATGGAGGGCATTAGTTATGAGGAGTGGTTGAATAAACTCGGTTTGTTCTCACTGGAACGCAGGAGGTTGAGGGGCTACCTGATAGAGGTCTACAAAATTATGAGGGGCATAGACAGAGTGGATAGTCAGAGGCTTTTTCCCAGGGTAGAGAGGTCAATTACTAGGGGGCATAGGTTTAAGGTGTGAGGGGCAAGGTTTAGAGGAAATGTACAAGGCAGGTTTTTTTACACAGAGGGTAGTGGGTGCCTGGAACACGCTGCCGGAGGAGGTGGTGGAAGCATGGACGATAGTGACATTTAAGGGGCATCTTGACAAATACATGAATAGGATGGGAATAGAGGGATACGGACCCAGGAAGTGTAGAGGATTTTAGATTAGACGGGCAGCATGGTCGGCACAGGCTTGGAGGGCCGAAGGGCCTGTTCCTGTGCTGTACTTTCCTTTGTTCTTTGTTTCATGGTCATCATTAGAGTTTTAATTCCAGAATTTTATTGAATTCAAATTTCACCATCTGCCATGTTAGTCTTCCCTGCAGATTAGGATTGGACCTGGACTCAACTGGCCCCTATCTCCAAACTCAGTACAAGATGTTCCACAATTCCAATGTACTTAAATAATAATAATAATCTTTATTACTGTCACAAGTAGGCTTACATTCACACTGCAATTAAGTTACTGTGAAAAGGCCCTCGTCGCCACATTCCGGTGCCTGTTCGGGTACACAGAGGGAGAATTCAGAATGTCCAATTCACATAACAAGCATGTGTTTCGGGGACTTATGAGAGGAAACCGGAGCACCCGGAGGAAACCCATGCAGACACAAGGAGGACTTGCAGACTCCGCACAGAGAGAGACTCAAGCCGGAATCAAACCCGAGTCCCTGTAGCTATGAAGCAACAATACCAACCACTGTGCCACCGTGCTGAGGGAGCCTGTGTCTGTTTCATTCTGAAATTCAGATTTAATTAATTTCCATTTCTTTCTTCCATAAGACCATTCGGCCTATGGAGTATGCTCCACCATTCAATGAGATCATGACTGATCTGATGATAATCCTCAACTCCACTTTCTCACCTTCTCCCTATAGCCTTTGGTTCCCTTGCTGATTAAACATCTGTCTGTCTCAGCTTTGAACATACTTAACGACCCTCTACAACTCTCTGCATTAAAGAATTCCACAGATTCACTACCCTCTGAGATAAGGGTTTCTCCGTCCAGCCGCACCAGATTTCTGGTTCAGCGCGCTGTCGGGATGCTCCGTTACGCCGGCTGGTCAATGGGGTTTCCCATTGTGGGGCAGCCCTACGCCGTTGGGAAACCCCCGGGCTGCCGGAAAAACAGAGCATCCCGCCGGCGGAGAATCCAGCCCAAGAAATTCTTCCTCATCTCGGTCTTAAATAGGCGACCCCCTTACTCTGAAATTGTGCCCTCTGGTCCTGGACTCTTCCATAAGAGGAAACAACCTCTCAGCTTCTACCTTTTCAAGTCCCCTGAGAATCCTATATGTCTCAATAAGATCACTTCTCAATCTTCCAAACTCCAATGAGTACAGGCCCAATCTATTCAACCGCTCCTCATAAGAATCCCGACATACTTGGGATCAATCTAGTGAACCTTCCCTGCACTGCCTTTAATGCCATTATGTGTGGGATTCTCTGCCCTTTCACAGCAGCGAATTCTCCTTTCCCACTGCGTTGAATGGGAGATTTGGCTGAACGCCAAATTCTCCATCCTTGTTAGCAGTGGTAGGGGGGTAGACTGGCAATGGAGACTCTCGGCCTATGGGCTGGATTCTCCGTTCCCCGACACCGAAATCGCTTTTGGCGAGGGGGCAGAGAATCCCCGATGACCCCAAAATCGGGGGCAGCGTCGCTTTTGCGATGCTCTACCCCCTGAAAAGCGGCATACTCTAGAAGAACGCCGCACGCTGTATGCACGGCCTCAGGCCATTGCCTGAGGCCCGCCCCGCGATGCTCCATCCCCGACCGGCCGACTTCCCGATGGAGTGGGACACGTGTGTTGGTACTGCCAAGCTGGCAGCACTGCCTAGGTGCCAGGGTAGCAGTGCAAGGGTGCCTGAGTGGCAGGTTGGCACTGACAAGGGCCAGGGGCTGAGAGGGGCCATGGTCATGAAATGAGGTTGGGGGGGTTGGGGGTTTGAAGAGTGGGGGACTACAGGGCAGGTACGTAGGGGTCTCCGGGAGGTTGGATGGGTGATGGTGGGTGTCCTAGAAGGAAGGGGGTGCTGTCAAAGCCTTGGAAGGGCAAGAAGAGGGGGGCTCCCAGAGACCCCACAGCAGGGTGTCCTTACTTGGGTGGAGTGGGGTAGTGCCCATGTGTGTGGGGGGTGACATTGCCGATGGGTGGGGATCCCACAAACTCACTTCGAGATCGGGGCACCCTTTCAACATGGCAGCGCGATCTTTGCGTTCAGCTCCTCAGTGCTAAAAAGTGTGGGCTAAACCGGTCAGAAATTTGTCATGGCCCAAAAATGTAACAATGATAGCAGTGGGGAACTCCCTGAAAAACCCACCACAAATTAACTTAAATATTTGGGGGAGAATTGTGCCCTGAATATCTGTGTTGTACTGTTACCCCTTTATTGAGTTTGAATCCAGAGTGGCTTTATGAAATATTGCTGCTGAGCTGAGTTTTGCAACAAGTGCCCTGTAATAATATGGAGCCTGCTTGGCTTTGCGCCATCTCATGGTTCAAGTTGGCCTGCAGGCTGGTTAGGATTGGTGAATCAGAGTACAGATAACTGGCTTAGACTAACATTCATGGTTCAAAGTTCTCACCTGTGCACAGAATTGCTAACAGGAGTCCAGGAGGTGGCACGGTAGCATAGTGGTTAGCACAATTGCTTCACAGCTCCAAGGTCCCAGGTCCGATCCCCGGCTTGGGTCACTGTCTGTGCGGAGTCTGCATGTTCTCCCCGTATCTGCCTGTGTTTCCTCCGGGTACTCCGGTTCCCTCCCACAGTCCAAAGATGTGCAGGTTAGGTGGATTGGCTATGATAAATTGCCCTTCGTGTCCAAAAAGGGTAGATAGAGTTACTGGGTTATGAGGATAGGGTGGAGGAGTGGGCTTAGGTAGGGTGCCCTTTCCAAGGGCCGGTGCAGACTCGACAGCCTCCTTCTGCACTGTAAATTCTATGATTCTATGTATGTTGGGGCATTAACACAACAACAATTTCACAGGATGAGATATGACATGATCAAACCTCCAACCTGAATTGTCATCTCCTCCTGGGCCTTGTTGACATGAGACCTGTAAACCTCCTGCCTCAACCTGTCAACCTGCCTGGAAGTGCTAGCTGGCCATAGAGTGACAGTGAGATTCCAAAACAGGAGAATTAAAAGCAGTGGTTTCCAGGAGTGAGGTGGGTGGTTCAGTGGAGGACCTGGAGGGTGTTGCACTGGGTAAAAATAGGCCCATGTAAACCACAGACCCAGTGAATAACTCCTGTTCCTCTTCACCCAAAGGAAATAAAAGGTCAATTAACTGACCTCACTTTTCATTCCTTCTCCTGTCAGCTTGTCCATATAGTAGGCACCATCTCATTATAGGCCTTAGATTTAAAATGCAGTTGGGAGTCAATGATATCATCAGAACTCAATCTATTTGTTTAAAAAAGGACATGACTAAGTTCTGGATCATGTCCTTTTCACTTGCTCAAATGAGGTTAAAATTGCAAACCACATGAAAGCAACGGCATCAGGGTGGAAAGGTCATGGTGGTCATTGTAACTGCCCACCCACACCTAGAAGGCAGGGTTAAAATGGGCCTCATGTTCACTCCATTATCTCCTCTGTCTCATAATGTGTTAATTGTTTTTAATACTGTTTCTTTTATCTTTGATATTCCTGTCTATCTTCAATAATCTTTGCATCAATCTCAATCCTAGTATTTAATTAAATTACATGATTTGTTAAACAGTCAAAACTTCCTTCAGTATTTCTTACTGTAGACTAAGTCTGACTTCAATCTTTACACCATGACCTTGGAGTATACTTCCTTTCAAGCTATAGTGAAAAAGGCAGTGTGAGCAAAATGTTAAATACGGACAAATTATTTAATGAATTCAAGAATGAGCTTGTAGAGGGTATAACAATCGTCTCATTTAAAAAACAGCATGCAATATTTGTTTTTGTCAAATCAGGAGTTGCGGGATATCGTTGGATGCAGTCAGCTAGACAATGGGCTGTTGAATTACTCTGGTTCTCATGCTGTGCACAGGGCAAGATGCACAACAATTCCATGTGTTTTAGAATTCTGTAAGCAAAACAGAGATCCATGACTTCCATAGTATTCAGAGAGTGAACTTGGGTGGAACAAATGACTGCTTTTCTTTTTTTAAAATTCTGTTCTAAAGACAGACAAATCTAGCAGCACAAATTTCATTTTATCTTTTGTATGTTTTCACAAACTAGGTGAAACTTTAAACCCACGTCAGCCGTCAGTATAAACAGTGACGCGGGTCCATAGTCTCACGAGAATCGGGGAACAAGATTCTTGCTGGCGAGATCTTGTTTTCCGATTTTCCACGCCCCTCACCCGTGACATATGGAGGTTCAAACCCAAGAAGGTCAGGAACCTTATTTTAATAGTGTAAAATATAATTAGTGAGTCGTCCCACCATCACCTCCCCCCTCTTTGAATATTCAAACACAGGTACGTTTACAACAGTTCTATAAAAACGTGAACCTGGTGACCTCACATCTGAAGGGGATATCGGAGGTGAGCGCTCAGATCGCCATTACCCACCAGGAAGTCTAATGGGGGGGGAAGGGTACCATATAGCATGTGGGGGAACCAGATATGTCATTCTCTGGGTAAGAAGGGGTGCGGTGGGGAGGGTTTGCTGCTTGTAGGCCGTTGCGGGCCTTCATTCCCATTGTGCTATGGGTCTCCAAGGGATCTTCCACTTATTGTGTGGACTGGATGAGTGATGAAATCCGCAGGGTCAGCACAGGGAGCAACTGTGGGTTCCCACGGTGGGGTCCACTGAAACGCCACATTGGATGGCAAATGTGGGAGATTCCGACATGGAGTGTTGATAATCTCCATGAGGGCAAGAACAGTATTGCACAGAGGGGATGAAGAGGCCAGTCACATTTATCCCCTCACCCTCAGGCTGCAAGGAACAGCGGTAGGGCATGAACAGTTGGAAGGCCAATGCCAATGATCCTGGAGTCCAGATTCTCAGAGATGTTATCATAGATGACTGACTGTTCAAGATGGAAGGCTTGAATATTCCGCCAACCATGATATCTGGAAAATGAAGGTTAAAGTTAAGGATCAAGCTGAGTGGAAATTGGAGTCATGAGATTAACCAGGTGAGCCATGCCTGCCACAGGACAAAATCGCTTCCTTAATAACATCCCTGACCCTTCCACGATGAGTAAATTATGCCCATTGAGTCAGTTTTGCAATGCATGATTTTACCACTGATTGATACCCATTAGTTAACCATGAACTCAATGGCTTGCACTCACCTCTCGATAAAAGAGCGGTGGCACAGTTTTATCCCCCAATACAAGGGGCAAAGGTTACAGATCTCAACAGGCAGCCCTGAAACAAGAAGTGTTGTGGTAATATTTCAGCCCCCCGGGAAGTCAGCATGCAGGTTAAGTCATTGGTCACAAGTGCCCTCAGTTCTCACCCTGTGGGCCACGAAGGTTCTCCAAGGTAAATGTCCATATTGGAAGAAGTCTTACAACACCAGGTTAAACTCCAACAGGTTTCTTTTGAATCACTAGCTGTCGGAGCACAACTCCTTCACTCACTGATGAAGGAGCTGAGGTTTCAATGGGGCCGAAGTGGAGATGGTTAGCAGTTTCAAATTCCGAGGGGTACACATCTCCAAAAATCTGTCCTGGTCCACCCACGTCCACGCTACCACCAAGAAAGCACAATAGCGCCTATACTTCCTCAGGAAACTAAGGAAATTCGGCACGTCCACATTAACTCTTACCAACTTTTACAGATGCACCATAGAAAGCATCCTATCGGGCTGCATCAACTGCACGGCCCAAGACCACAAGGAACTTCAGAGAGTCGTGAACACCGCCCAGTCCATCACACGAACCTGCCTCCCATCCATTGACTCCATCTACACCTCCCGCTACCTGGGGAAAGCGGGCAGCATAATCAAAGACCCCTGACAATAAACAAATCCAAGTCCAAAAACAGGAGGGGTGGCAGGACCCGTTGAGTTACCAGGGGTAAAGACACACATTGAGGTGGCTTGGAGGAGACACTACCGGGCACAGTTTTAGCGGAGGAGAATGACATACTCCAGATGTCAGAAAACAAGTGCCGGCGCCAACTGCGCCAGTCCCAAGGGACGGTGGACCACCTGTGCCAGGTTATCAGGAGTTGCCGCCAAACGGACTGCCACACCTGTGCGGAGGCTGCAAAATCCTGCTGAGACCCAATACAGTGAGACTTAAGCTTCAACACTGCGCTGGTGGAATAGACAATGGGTCTGCTGAAGATGTGGTTCCGATGTCCGGGCAGGTCGGGGAAGGACCTCCAGTATAGCCCCAGAGGGTTTCATGCATCATCATTGTGTGCTGCGCACTCCATTAACTGGCACTACAACAGGGTGAGAAGCTGGATGAGGAGATGAAGGATCACCTCATCTCCTTAGATGAGGAGGAAGTCGAGGAGGGTGACAAGATGTAATCCTCGGAAGAGGCAGAGGCAGGACCTTGGGCAACGGGCAAGGCCCAAATGGGGCACAGAGCTTGGGACACCCTGATTGCCTCGCACTTTAGCGAGGACCAGAACTAGTGTGTGCAAAAATGCCCCATCCATGGGGTCTGAGACCTTTTTATCTGTGTACTGCCAGCATGATGACTAGGCGATGCAGGAGAATGATGATGGCCTGCAGTGAGGACAGAGAAATATTTCTCATCTCCTGTGAATGTCTGACTCCTGCCTGACAGAAACTCAGTGCGACCTGCCACTGAACAGGGTGATTTGTGGGTGATGAGACGCTGATGAGATATCTCTGCTGAAAATACCTTGTCTGAGGTTAGGGGTACCAGTGGGGTCTGCACTCATTGTGCAGGTGGACAGACTCTCACAAGCTGAAAGAATGCTGCAATAGATGAGACGCCTGTCCGTTCAGCTGGGTTGCCGGTGGTGCGGGGAAGGGGGCAATGGGGGGGAGGGGCGATTATGGTTACATCAGTGGGAGGATAAGTGCCATCTATCACAATCCCATACCAGACCACAACAGTGGCTAGGATACTGGACAGAAACTCCAAAATTTTATTTTAATTTTGTAAGACTGTGAGGAAAGGATACCTCACTCCATGAATGATTTCACGCAAAATTGGGTTATGGTATATTAAAAACAAATTTCATTACTCTCACAGTATTAAAATAACTTTTTTTTTTCTTTTTATAAATTTAGAGTACCCAATTACTTTAATTTTTTTTTACAATTAAGGGGCAATTTAGCGTGGCCAATTCACCCGACCTGCACATCTTTCGGTTGTGGGGGTGAAACCCACGCAGACACGGGGAGTATGTGCAAACTCCACACGGACAGTGACCCAGGGCCGGGATTCAAACCTGGGTCCTCAGCGCTGCAGTCCCAGTGCTAACCACTGCGCCATGAGCTTCCCCGTATTAAAATATCTTTATCACACTAAAAAACACTAAAAATAGCTAACAGTTACCACTTAAACAATGCTAATCAATACAGTGACACTAACCCTTAAAAAGCTATCTTTACTTCCACTCAAACAACAAAACCATCACAGATCCCAATCCACTTTTAAATACTGTTAGCACTCAGGAATACTTGCTGTATAGAAATGTCTTGAATAGTCCATTTTGAGGAAAAGAGTTTTTAAGACAGCTAAAAGATAGAGACCTGACACCCTGTTAGAATAATGCAGAATCTATGGCTGTATTTCTTCAGAGATTAGTAGAATCAATCCTGAGAAATAGGATTAACTGTCACAAAGGAGGGCTTTGACGGGTCAGGGATAGTCAGCATGGATTTGTCAAAGGAAGGTCTTGCCTCACAAATTTGATTGAATTATTTGAGGAAGTGACAAGAAGGGTTGATGAAGGTAATAATAATAACCTTTTATTGTCACAAGTATGAAGTTACTGTGAAAAGCCCCATGTCACCACATTCCGGCGCTTGTTCAGGTAAGCTGGTACGGGAATTAAACCCGCGCTGCTGGCCTTGTTCTGCATCACAAACCAACTGTCTAGTCCACTGAGCTAAACCAGCCCTAGTGCAGTGGATGTGGTGTACCTGGATTTAAGCAGGGCATTTGACAAGGTTCCACATGGTAGATTGGTCAAAAGAGTAAAAGACTATGGGATACAGGACAATGTGGCAACAGGATAAAAAATTGTCTTAGTGACAGGAAACAAAGGGAAATGGTTGATGGCTGCCCTCGCAAATGGTAAGTTGTTTCCAATGGTGTTCCACAGGGCTCAGTGTTGGAACCTTTAATGTTTGTGTTATATATTAACGATTTGAACGTAAATGTGGGAGGCACAATTGGGAAATCTGCAGACAACACAAAGATTGGTCGAGTGGTGGACAGTGTGGAGGATAGCTATAAACCAAAATGATGTAGTTGGGTTGGTGGAGTCGGCGATAAACTGGCAGATGGGATTTAACACCGAGATGTGTGAGGTCAAACACTTATCGGGAGTACATAATAGATGATAACATACTGAGAGGGGAGATGAAGTGAGAGATCATGGCGTACAGCTACACAGGTCCCTAAAGGCAGCATTTCAAGTGGTCAAGGTTGTAAAGAAAGCACATGGAATGTTCTCCTTCATTGTCAGTGTTACAGAATATAAAAGTAAGAATATAATTTTTATTTTTTATTTTAGAGCACCCAATTATTTTTTTCCAATTAAGGGGCAATTTAGCTTGGCCAATCCACCTAACCAGCACATCTTTGGGTTGTGGGGGTGAAACCCACTCAGCCATGGTGAGAATGTGCAAACTCCACACGGAAAGTGATCCAGGGCCGGGATTCGAACCCGGGTCCTCAGTGCCGCTGTCCCAGTGCTAACCACTGCGTCGCATGCCGCCTCAAAGTAAGGATATAATGTTGGAATTGTACAGAACACTGGTGAGGCCATAACTGGAGTATTGTGTGCAGTTCTGGTCACCACATTACAGGAAGGACGGAATTTCTCTGGAGAGAGTGCCGAGGAGGTTTACAAGAATGTTGCCAGGGCTAGGAAAGTGCAACTACAAGGAGAGATTGGATAGGTTGCAGTTATTTTTCTTGGAACAAATAAGGCTGAGGGGGGACTTAATTGAGATGTACACAATTATGAGGGGAAGACATAGGGTGGACAGAATAAAATTGTTTCCCTGGGTGGAGAATTCTAGAACCAGGGGCCATAGATTCAGGATAAGTGGCAGAAGGTGTAGAGGGGAGATGAGGAAGAACATGTTTATGTAGAGGGCAGTGGGTGTCTGGAATTTGCTGGCCGAGTTGGTGGTAGCGGTAGAGACCCTAAACGTTTTTAATAAGTCCCAGAACCTGCTTCTTAAGTGCTGTAAGCGACAGGGCTGTGGGCCGGGTGCACGAAGGTGGGATTAGAAAGGGCACCTGAGTGACCTCAGGCTGGCATAGACAAGGTGGCCAAACGGCCTCCTTCTGTGCTGTAACTTTTCTATGGTTCTAGGGGGTGCACCCCAAGCTCCACTGTATGGCCTCACGTGTGCTCTGTTGAGCGATGGGTGAGTGAGATAGCCCCAAGATACATAGATCCCTTCAACTACTCTAGACAAGCAGGGAAGGGGAGATGGGCCTTAAAAAGATGGACGTGCAGCTGCCAGTAACATAATGGACCTCTTTTCAAGACATTGCTTGCGTTGACTGTGGCTCATGGGCCCTTTTGGCTGTGACACAAAAGCTTCATGATTACAGAGGAGGCCACTGCATAGATACAGGTGGTTCTGTATGTGTCAGGCCCCTCTTGGGTTTAGGGGAGACAATCGTACTGTCACTAGAATGGTAATCCAGAGAGCCTAGATAATTCCCTGGGAATCCAGGTTCAAAACGCACCACATGGGACCAAATGGGATTTGGAACCCTCTGTCCATGACATCTTTGTCAATCTCTACCTATTGCTGGCCATCTATCCAGACCCACTACTCCAGGCCCTCCCCCGCAATCTGATCCTATTTCCAGTTCTCTACAGCTTTGACAAAGAATCATCCAGACTCAAAATGTTTGCTCCCTTCTCTCTTCACAGACGCTGTCAGACCTGCTGGGATTGTCCAGTATTTTCTGTTGTGTTTCAGATTCCAGCGTCCGCGGTAATTTGCTTTTGACTTTCTGCTGGGGCTCTTCCACATTGTAAGTCATAAGTCACAAACACTCAGAGGACAAGATTCCCACCGGTGTACTGATGGGAATCAATCAGAAACTTGAAATATGATATAGTAAGAGTGAGGAGAATCTAAAACATCTAATTATTTTAAATCACAAGACTTTAATTGCTTTGCAGAACATTTAAGGCTTGTTTTCTGCCTCAGTGATTTGAACTTCCTCCGCACATTGTGTTCAACCTGCGTCCTTTGGAGCCTATGATTTGACACAGAATGAAAGTGAAATGGTTGTCAGTGCTGTCCTTTTAGCAGATTGCATTTGACCTTTTACTCACTCCTCTGTCATTTTACAGGCTCTGGTGGCCAGGATACTGAACATACACAAACCTCTCTCACAGAACGTTTCTACTTGCAGCAGCATCTGAGAGTACACATTCCAGGAGATTTCCAAGCAAGGCAGGAACATTGGGAACCCTGCCTGGGAGTTAGAATCTCCCTGACTCACTTTGTGGAGCACTGGAAGGTTTGTTTTGCCTGCACAACTCCCACTGGAGTTATAGAATCATTGAATTTACAGTGCAGGAGGAGGCAATTCGGCCCATTAAGCCTGCAACTGCCCTTGGAAAGAGCACCCGAGCACCCTATTTAAGCCCACACCTCCCCCCTATCCTCGTAACCCAGTAATCCCTCCTAACCTTTTTGGACACTAAGAGGCAATTTATCATGGCCAATCCGCCTAACCTGCACATCTTTGGACTGTGGGAGGAAACCGGAGCAACAGTGCTAACCACTAGGCTACCATGCCGTCCAGTTAAAATAGACACTTATGTTTTGAACACCAAAGGGTTGGAAACTGCTCTCACAAAAGCCTTTAAGATGCCTGTACCAAATTTCTCTCTGCGCCATTTTAAGACAGACGTTTAAATTAAACTGGGCATTTCCTATGTTAAAACAGTGCAGGAAGGAATCGGGTGTAGTTGTACTAAATGATCGTCCAAGAAGAATTGATGGTTATTTCTACATCCTCTTCCAAACTTCCTTTTTTTCCAATGGTATTCTTATTGTTATATTCTTTCTTATTTAGTTTTTCTGCCCTCCGGCACATGTCAGGAGCTGGGATATTAGGCAGGACTGGGAGCGATTGTACAGGTGTTGATTTCAATGTACCACTGATTATTTGCACAAATGTATTGAGGCCAATGCCAATGCATTTTGTGTGGCTGCTCTCTGCTCACACAGAGGTTTAGTATTTGACTGAGGAGTAGACAAGTTCAAAGCCAGCAGGATGAAGAGTGCATGCACTGGATCCCCAGCTGGTGCCTGCTGGTATAATGGACAATGTTAATGCAGAATGCTTGAAATGAACAACTACGTGAATAACACAGGTGAATAACTAGGTGACTCACAAAGGGTTTAAGGAGGGTTCTAAAAGGGAGGCAGGTGAAAAGGATTAGGGAGGGAATTGTAGATTTAGGGCTTCAACCATTGAATGCATGATCACCAACTGAGGGGTAAAGTGAAGGATGGAGTAATGCAGAGTTCTCCCAGGTTTGCAGAGATAGAGGTACAAGATCTCAAAGACTTTTAAACGTAAGGCATTGGGCCTGCAGCTGATTTATGTCAGCAAGCACAGAATAATGGGTGAACAGAGCTTGGGGCAGCTTGGAATATGGCCAGCAGAATTTTGGATAAACTTAATATTATGGGGGCTTGGAGAACCGTCAGAAGTGCATCGGAATAGCTGAGTTTGGAAATGACAAGTGAATGGATAAGGCTGAACAGGAGGCTGAGATGGGGGCTACAGCGTGAAATTAGATAGTCTTCATGATGGAGAGGGTATGGGATCATTCATACTTCTACTGTGTCAGCATCTATAAAGAGAAACTCTAACCCTAAGACTTCTGGATAGTTCCTGTTGAAGACCTACACGTGTCCTCTTGTTTTCAGATACTCTCCATTTGCTGCTGTTTTTATTTTAATTTTAGATGATCAGCATTTGTAGTTTTTCAGTTTTAACCTACAGTATTTTAATTTATTTTAATCTTGAGTGCTTTACCAATGGACTGGCTTTACTCTTGCTGTGGGCAGGCTCCTGATTGATGTAATACTAACCTTAATAAAGAATGCTCTTGCAAGCACTGGAAGAGCATTTGTTTATGACCAAGGCACTGAATACTATAACAAAGAACAGTACAGCACAGGAACAGGCCCTTCGGCCCTCCAAGCCTGCGCCGACCATGCTGCCCGTTTAAACTAAAATCACCAAATTCCATTTGTCACTTGGTACATTTGTTCATTTGATAAGCAACGTTTAACATTTATAATACAACCCCCTCCCCCATGGCACAATCAGTAAACATATCAGAGGGGGGGGGGTACTTTGACGTCGTTTTGGGGGGCACAAAATCCAGCGAGAACTGGAAAATGACTTCCAACAGTGCAGAGGAAGCCATTTGGCCCGTCGAGTCTGCACCGACCCTCCGAAGGAGCACCCTACATACGCCAATGCTCCCGCCCTATACCCATATCCCCACCTAATCTTTTGGACACTAAGAGGCAACTTATCATGGCCAATCTACTTAACCTGCACATCTTTGGGCTGTGGGAGGAAACTGGAGCACCCGGAGGAAACCCACACAGACACAGGGAGAATGGACAAACTCCTCACAAACATTCACCCAAGGCTGGAATCGAACCCGGGTCCCGGGTCTCATGGTGAGGATGTAAAAACAAATGAACTGCGCATGTGTAGCCTTTTTCTAGCCAGCGCATGTCCAGAAGGCCTGAGGCCTCCTGCAGCTTTAATTCCAAAACGGTGACTACCGATTTAGGTAAGTGTGTTAAGTTTTGTAACAATACAAAATTTGGTAGTATTGTGAACTGTGAGGAGGATATTATGGAACTTCAAAAGGACATAAGAGTGGTGGTTGGTGGAGCGGGAAGGCAAGTGGCAGATTAAATGCAATGCAGAAAATGTGAGGTGATGCATTTTAGTAAGAAGAGCATTAAGAAACAATATAAAATTAAAGGACACAATTCTTAATGGGGTACAGGAGCAGAGCGACATGGGTGTATATGTCAATGAAGGTGGCAGAACAGGTGGAGAGAGCAATTAATAAAGTGTATAGTATTCTTGGCTTTATTAAAAGGGCACAGTAAGAAGTCTTACAACACCAGGTTAAAGTCCAACAGATTTGTTTGCCATCACTAGCCTTCGGAGCATAGCTCCTTCTTCAGGGTCACCTGAGGAAGGAGCTACGTTCCGAAAGCTAGTGATTCCAAACAAACCTGTTGAACTTCAACCAGGTGTTGTAAGATGTCTTACTGTGCCCACCTCAGTCCAACGCTGACATCTCCACATCATTTTTATTAAAAGAGGCATAGAGTACAAGAGTAACGAGGCTATGATAAACTTGCATCAATCACTCATTCAATCTCAACCAGAGTGTTGAATCTAGTTCTGTGTGCCACACATGGGAAAAGATGTGAAGGCATTAGAGAAAGTGCAGAAAAGATTCACGAGAAAGTTTCTAGAGTTGAGGAACTTCAGTTAATAGATAGATTGGATAAGTTAGAGCTGCTTTTCGTGAAGACAAAAGGTTGAGAGTTAATTTGATTAATGGATTCAAAATCACGAAAGGTCTGGACAGAGTTGATAGGGAGAGACTGTTCCATTGGTGGAAGGTTCAAGGACCAGAGGGCACAGATATAAAGTAATTGGCAAAAGAATAAATGGCGGCATGAGGAAAATCTCTTTCACTCAGCGAGTGGTTAGGATCTTGAATGTACTGTGAGAGTGTGGTAGAGACAGATTCACACAGCGAGTGGTTAGGATCTGGAATTTACTGTCTGAGAGTGTGGTAGAGACAGATTCACACAGCGAGCGGTTAGGATCTGGAATGTACTGTCTGAGAGTGTGGTAGAGACAGATTCAATTGGAACACGGAGGAGAGAATTGGACCATTCTCTGAAAAGGAATGTTATGCAGGAGAATGGCACTGGGTAAATTGCTCCTTCAGAGGACCAGCTTCTTCTGTTCTGTAACCATTCTGTGAATTGTTGTGGTCTAGGGATTTCACAGTAACAATGGCTGGCAGGTGCTGCAGCCAAATTTCCCAGATCAAGATTTGCAGGATGCAAGTGGTCACGTGATTCAATTATGAGAGTGTGGTAAATTCAGTTCAATTTAAAACACTTCCCCTTCCTTTTCCTCCTTATCCAGTCTAAATTAGGTCCCCAGTGTTGTCACCGCTGATTACAGTCTGGCTCCCTCCTGTCTTACCTTTCCATCTTTACAATATATGTTTCCTGAGGTGGCGTATGAACCCACACTAGCTTAATGCTGCTCAGGGAACCCGCAGTTAATTCACAGTCAGTTTAAAATCAAATGGAATGCAAGGAGATAAATACAGAAACCACAAGCCATGAAATTCTGAGATACAAAACAAAAATACTGGAAATGTACAGCAGCTCCATCATGAGGAAAGGTGCCCTTTTCACACAATAACCTACCTGTTATCTTTCAGATGCTGACAGACTTTGTCTTCATTTTCAGAATTATCAATTTTAAGTAAAGTGCAGGAGTTGGCATTGAATAACTGTCATATCATTGTCACACTTCTGAAGTTCCAAGGAACTTTGGAAGTAAAATTTAAATTTCAGTTTCTCTTTGTGGAGCTTAGGTTGTTGCCTCTTCCAGTTTGTCCTTCTGGTCTTAAACACAGTCCTCTGAAGTCATGAATTCACTGATTTATGGACAGTAGTACTCTGATGGATTACTACAACAGTCTTTCTCATGCATCAACCTTGGGGAAGGAGGGGGGGGGGGGGAGAGAGAGAGAGAGTGGTCAGCACTGCTACCTCACAGCGCCAGGACTCCCCGGTTCGATTCCAGCCTTGGATGACTGCCTGTGTGGAGTTTACACATTCTCCTTGTGTCTGTGTGGGTTTCCTCCGGGTGCTCCGGTTTCCTCCCACAGTCCAAAGATGTGCAGGTTAGGTGGATTGGCCATGCAAAATTGCCCCTCAGTGTCCAAAGATGTGCAGGTTAGGTGGAGTTGTGGGGTTATGGGGATAGGGCAGGGGAGTGGGCCTAGGTAAGGTGCTCTTTGCTGCTTTGAAAATTTGCTCAGTTCGTAATTGTTTAAAAAAAAACACACAGCAAATGTTGCTCATTGAAATAAAGCACTCAGCGCCTGTGAGACTGCTACGGGAGACCATGAGCAAGTGTGATCCTCAGGAAGGTGGTGTGGGGTATGAAGGAATCTGCTTTCCTAACTTCGAAATCGGATGGCGGCCAGGCATAAAATCTGATTCATAAATGAGCTCCGGCAAACTCCAGTCATCCTGCTTTCACCAACAACAGATAATTAAGTGATGAGAATTCAAGATTCTCAGCAAATATTCCGAGGAATATACCCTGAATTAGCCAATCACTGCATCGATACGGACCTGAACCGAATTGTAACTGACATTTTGCACTAGCTAAATGCACACAAACAAGGAGCATTAATGCATATTACTTACAGTGACACCATCCTAAATGACAGCACCAATGCCGCTTGAAGCATTTGCCATGACTGTGAGTGGCACAGATGGAGAGGCCATCACAAGGCTGAAAGTCTGGTTTGCCAGCGCAGCTCCTCGCCAGAGCCTGAGCTTCATCCACCTTCTCACTTTTCAAAACCTTCTTCACACCAGAGGCCATTGTCCAGTCTGAGGGGGGAGGGCGGGAATCCCAGCAGGAAAATCCACAGCGAGCAAACAGGAACTAACTCCAATAATCACCAAGTTGGATATTCCAAACGCAGTTTGGAGAGTTTAATGAATTGGTGTGGGGTTTTCGGTCGATCAAATCTTCAAGGTTGCGGCTGGGGAAGGCGTCAAGCAAATGCGGATTGATGGATATTCAGGAAGAGCTGACGGATTCGCCGCGGGCGGCTGCGATCTGGCCACGGGGCGACTGGAAGGGGGGCAATCCCGCAGAATGAATCATTCGCCCCCAGGAAAAGTAGCCACGGCGGAGAGACCCCATCAGGCGCCCAGGCTGCAGAGAGGAAGGATTTCCAGATGTGGAGAAGGAGCAAATATCTCAACAGCGGGGTTGGGGGGGACAACTATCGCAGGCGGAGGGAGGGATCCAGACAAAATGCCACGTCAGTTGCAGAGTTGAGAAGTCAGGAATATGTCCGCTCAGCACAATCCTTTGCCCAGAGGATGGCGGTGGAATCAGCTGAACCCCCTCCCCCCACCTCCCCCAAAAGCCCCGAGGCTGAAGGATCAGAAGGGCGACCCGGCTCCCAGGACTGAGGAAGCAGCATGGAAGCTGGGAAGTCAGGGCATCTGCACTGTGCCCTGCTGCAAAAAAAGTCAGGGCATCTGCACCAAAAAACAGCCCCTTCTGGCAGCTCAGCACCAAATCCGCTCAAACTCAAACTGGAGCTGCCTTTCAGGAACAAGGCGATGAGCTTCCTGCAGTGGCGGCTGCTGTTACACTTCCCATACTGGGTTGGATTTACACTCGGTTTTCAGATACTGGAGTCGAAGTGCAATCCTCCCCAGCTCCTCTCCCCAGCTCTCTGCTGCAGCTGATAGATTTCTAAAGTCACTTGTTCAATGTTCTCCTCGGCTTCACTATGATGTAAGTGACACGAAGCAGCAGCCTATTGAAATGCAGTCAGAAAGTGGAAACAGGGGAGGGAGAAGGAACTCTTTTGCATTAAAAAAATCACAGTAAAATATTCTGCCATCTGGGCCACGTCCGCATCACTCCTGGGGCATTGTGCTGCCAACGCCCCGACCCGTCCCAGCCCTGTACAACTTAAGGGCAGCACGGTTGCACAAGTGCCTAGCACTGCGGCTTCACAGCTCCAGGGTCCCAGGTTCGATTCCCGGCTGGGTCACTGTCTGTGCGGAGTCTGCACGTTCTCCCCGTGTCTGCGTGGGTTTCCTCCGGGTGCTCCGCTTTCCTCCCACAGTCCAAAGATATGCAGGTTAGGTGGATTGGCCGTGATAAATTGCCCTTAGTGTCCAAAGGGGTTATTGGGTTACGGGGATGGGGTGGAAGTGAAGGCTCAAGTAGGTCAGTGCAGACTCGATGGGACGAATGGCCTCCTTCTGCACTGTATGTTCTGTGAAAGCAGAACAAACTTCCCTGATAAGATGTTGCCCTGGATGGAGCTGGTCAGCGCTGACATCTCTTGAACTGTAATGGAAGGGATTCTGACAGGGCTACTCTGCCTTAAAAATAATTGATTTCCAGTTGTGAGAAGGGAGGATGTACGAAACGGGTCAACAGATAAGGCTTTATGGATTGAACTTAGAAATAAAAAAGGGACAGTCACACTACTTGGAGAGTATACAATAACCCCTAAATAGTGAAAGGGAGATACAAGAGCAAATATTTAGGCAAATCTCTGCCTGCAAGAACATGAGGGCAAAAGTAGTAGGAGACTCTAACTATCCCAATATCATCTGGGATTCAAACAATATAAGGGGAACTGAGGGAGAAACATTCATGCAGTGTGTCCAGGAAATCTTTTTCAAACAATTAGTGACAAACCCAACGAGAGGAGATGCAATTCCAGACCTAGTCTTGGAGAACGAAGAAAAGCAAATGGGTGAAGTGACAGCTGGTGACCACATTGGGGATAAGGATGACAATCCAGTTGGATTCAGTATTTCCATGGAAAGGGACAGAGACACAGCAGGAGTAAAAATTTTGCAGAAATGCGAAAGGGCTCGGCTGAGGTGGACTGGCCAGCACTGCTAGAGGATAAATCAGTGGAAAACCTTTGTGGAGAACGAAAAGGAGATCCTAAATGTGCAAAGTAGACATGAGCCCTCCAAAAATAACAGTGGCATTTCCAAATCCAGACTCCCCTGGTTCTCCAGAGGAATATAGGGGAATATCAAACAGAAGACAAAAGCATATGATAGGCAGAAAGAACTAAGCACTGCAGATAGCCGAGATAAGTATAGAAATGCAGGGACAAAGTCAAAAAGGCAATAAGAAAATAAAAGAGAAGACAGAAAAAAAGATTTGTAAGTAAAGATAAAGAAAATCCAAAAATGTTTTCCCAATATATTAATGGTCAAAGGGTAGTTAAAGGAAAAAGTGGGACCTGTCAGGGATTGTCCCTTCAGTTTGAGATTGCGTCCTCTGGTTCTAGATTCTCCTGCAAGTGGTAACATCCTCTCCACATTCACTCTATCCAGGCCTCACAGTATCCTGTAAGTTTCAAAAGATCCCCCCTCATCCTTCTAAACTCCAATGAGTACAGATCCAGAGTCCTCAACCGTTCCTCATACGACAAGCTCTTAATTCCAGAGATCATTCTTGTGAACCTCCTCTTGACCCTTTCCAAGGCCCGCACACCCTTCCTTAGATATGGAGGCCAAAACTGCTCACAATACTCCAAATGGGGTCTGACCACAGCTTAAGGCAGCCTCAGAAGTACATCCCTGGTCTTGTATTATACCCCTCTCGACATGAATGCTAACATTGCATTTGCCTTCCAAACTACCAACTGAACCTGCACGTTAACCTTAAGAGAATCTTGAACAAGGACTCCCAAGTCCCTTTGTGCTTCTGATTTCCTGAGCAATTCCCCATTTAGAAAATAGTCTATGCCTCCAGTCCTCCTTCCAAAGTGCATAATCCCACACTTTACGCATTGAATTCCATCTGCCACTTCTTTGCCAACTCTCCGAGCCTGTCCAAGTCCTTCTGCACACCCTACTTCCTCAATACTACCTGTCCCTCTATATATCTTTGTATCATCTGCAAACGTAGCAACAGCGCCTTCAGATCCTTCTTCCAGATCGTTAACATATATTGTGAAAAGTTATGGTCCCAGCACCAACCCCTGAGGCACACCACTAGTCACTGGCTGCCAGCCTGAAAAAGACCCTTTTATCCCCACTCTCTGCCTTCTGCCAGTCAGCCAATTCTCTATGCATGTCAGGATCTTACCCTTAACACCATGAGCTCTTAAACTTATTTAACAGTGGACTTCCGGTTGCGGCGATGACCAGCTGAGTCGCACGTTTCGGCACCTCCCGTTTTAACGGACTTTTGGGCTCTTATCGGGAGCCCCAACGGAAATTTTTCACCGCCAAACTCAGTGTGAGGCGATAAAGGAAGGAGTCCCCCCGGGTGTGGATGGAAAGGAGCGACAGCAGTGTCCAGATTGCGGAGGATCCTCTGGAGCAGCGGCAGAGAAGAGAAGGGAGTAGCAAGATGGCGGCTGAGGGAGCCCAGATGGTATGGGGCCTGGAGCAGCAGTTCCTCCTCCTGTGGAGGAGCTCAAGAAGGAGGTGCTGGCGCCGATGTTGCTGGCGATTGAGGGATTGAAGGAGACGCAAAAGACCCAGGAGATGGAGCTCCGTGGAGTGAAGGCAAAGGCAGCCGAGAATGAAGACGAGATACAAGGCTTGGTGATGAAGACGGAGACGCACGAGGCACTACATAAGAGGTGTATAGAAAGGCTGGAAGCCCTGGAAAATAGCTCGAGGAGGAAGCATTTAAGGATTTTGGGTCTTCCCGAAGGGTCAGAGGGAGCGGATGTTGGGGCGTATGTGAGTACGATGCTCCATACTTTAATGGGAGCTGAGGCCCCGACGGGCCCCCTGGAAGTGGAGGGAGCATACCGGGTCCTCGTGAGAAGACCGAAGGCAGGGGAAATACCGCGAACAATAGTGGTGAGGTTCCACCGCTTCAAAGACAGAGAGATGGTCCTGAGATGGGCTAAGAAGACACGGAGTAGCAGGTGGGAGAACGCGGTGATCCGCGTGTATCAAGATTGGAGTGCGGAGGTGGCGAGAAGGAGGGCGAGTTTCAATCGGGCCAAGGCGGTGCTCCACAGGAAAAAAGTGAAATTTGGAATGTTGCAGCCGGCAAGACTGTGGGTTACACACCAGGGCAAACACCACTACTTCGAGACGGCGGAGGAGGCGTGGGCATTTATTCAAGAAGAGAAGTTGGACTAGATTTGTGGAAAGGATGTTTGGAAAGAAGTAGCGAGGTGGTGGCAAGGAATTGTAAAGGGGGGAGAGGGGGAGGGCTTATCTGTAAAAATGTTGGACGGGAGAATTTTTTCTCCCCCACCCCCAGAGGGGGGGACACACACGAAGAAAGGTGGGCGCCGGTGGGGAAGGGGACAGGGAAGGGGAGAGGGAACTGTGCCATTAGGGGCGGGGCCGAGAGGGAAGCGCGGGCTTTTCTCCCGCGCTATGGAAATTGTGGCGGGAAAAGTGGGCGCAGGAAGGAAGGGGGCCCCACACGCAGGGAGGCCAAGGGTAAACGGGGGAAGCCGAGGTCAGCCAGAGTTTGCTGACTCCCGGAAGCAATATGGGGGGAGCAATCAAGCTAGAAGGGAATCTAGCGGGGGGGGGGGAGATTAACTGGGTTGCTGCTGCTAAGGGTAAGGGGGAGCCGATATGGGATGGGATGGTCGGGACGGGAGGGCGCCGTATGGGGGACAAACGGATGCGTGGGTCCCGGGTGAGGAGCTGGTTTAAAAAAGGGGATGGCTAGTCGACGATGGGGGGGGGGGGGGGTAAAGGGCCCCCAACCCGGTTGATCACGTGGAACGTGAGAGGGTTGAACGGGCCGATTAAGAGGGCAAGGGTATTTGCGCACCTAAAGAGGCTGAAGGCGGATGTGGTTATGCTTCAAGAGACGCACCTGAAAGTGGCGGATCAGGTCAGATTAAGGAAAGGATGGGTGGGAAAGGTTTTCCACTCAGGATTAGATGCGAAAAATAGAGGGGTGGCTATACTGGTGGGGAAACGGGTACTGTTTGAGGCTAAGACCATAGTGGCGGACAGTGGGGGCAGGTACGTGATGGTGAGTGGCAGATTGCAAGGTGAGGCGGTGGTGCTGGTGAACGTATATGCCCCGAACTGGGATGACGCGGGTTTTATGAAGCGTATGTTGGGGCGCATCCCGGACCTAGAGATGGGAAATTTGGTATTGGGGGGGACTTCAACACGGTGCTGGACCCAGGGCTGGACCGGTCCAGATCTAGGACCGGGAGGAGGCCGGCAGCGGCCAAGGTGCTTAAGGGGTTTATGGAGCAGATGGGAGGAGTAGATCCCTGGAGATTTGCTAGACCGAGGAGTAAGGAGTTTTTCGTCTTCTCCCACGTCCATAAATTATACTCCCGGATAGACTTTTTTGCCCTGGGAAGGGCGCTGATCCCGAAAGTGGCAGGAACGGAATATTCGGCTATAGCCGTTTCAGATCACGCCCCACACTGGGTGGATCTGGATCTAGGAGAGGAGAAGGAGCAGCGCCCACTTTGGAGATTAGACATGGGACTGTTGGCAGATGAGGGGGTATGTGGAAGGGTGAGGGGATGTATTGAGAGGTACCTAGAGGTCAACGATGATGGAGAGGTCCAGGTGGGAGTAGTATGGGAGGCGCTGAAAGCGGTGGTTAGGGGGGAGCTGATTTCCATAAGAGCCCACAAGGGGAAAGAAGAGGGTAAAGAAAGGGAGAGACTGATCGGGGAGATTCTGAGGGTGGATAGGCAATATGCGGAGGCCCCGGATGAAGGGTTATACAGGGAAAGACGGGGACTACAGACGGAGTTTGACCTGCTGACCACGGGTAAGGCGGAGACGCAGTGGAGGAAGGCACAGGGAATACAATACGAGTATGGGGAAAAGGCGAGCCGACTGCTGGCCCAACAACCTAGGAAGAGGGGGGCGGCGAGAGAGATCGGAGGAATTAGGGACGGGGAGGGAAGGATGGAACAGAGGGCGGAGAGGGTGAACGGGGTGTTTAAGTCATTCTATGAGAGGATGTATAAGTCCCAACCCACAGAGGGGAAAGAGGGAATGATGCACTTCTTGGACCAGTTGGAGTTCCCGAGGGTTGAGGAGCAGGAGGTGACAGGTCTGGGAGCGCAGATTGAGGTGGAGGAGGTGGTAAAAGGAATCGTGAACATGCAGGCAGGAAAGGCCCCGGGACCAGATGGGTTCTCGGTGGAATTTTACAGGAAATATGTGGACCTACTGGCCCCACTCCTGGCGAGAATCTTCAATGAGGCTAAGGAAAGGGGGACACTACCCCCGACGATGTCGGAGGCGACGATATCGTTGATCCTGAAACGAGACAAAGACCCGCTGCAGTGCGGGTCATACAGGCCCATCTCCCTCCTAAATGTAGACGCCAAGTTACTGGCCAAGGTGATGGCTACTAGGATAGAGGACTGTGTCCCAGGGGTGGTACATGACGACCAGACAGGGTTTGTTAAAGGGAGGCAATTGAATGCCAACATACGAAGGTTGCTGGGGGTAATGATGATGCCCCCACCGGAGGGGGAGGCGGAGATAGTAGTGGCGATGGATGCAGAGAAGGCATTCGATAGAGTGGAGTGGGACTACCTGTGGGAGGTACTGAAGAGATTTGGATTTGGAGAGGGGTTCATCAGATGGGTTCAGCTCCTGTACGGGGCCCCGGTGGCAAGCGGGGTTACAAACAGGCAACGATCCGACTATTTACGATTACATAGGTGTCATGATATTCAAACACACACATCATGATAGACACACCAACAGACAAATCAGAACACACAACACCACAACCAATGACAGAAAGATATAAAAGCACAGACACGACCCCCGGTGGTCAGTATTAGCTGCAGAGGAGAACCAGGACACATCTATTGCCAAACACACTCAGGGAGACAGCACGTGCAGAGTATCCAGAACGAACTGTATTATAAGAGTTATAATAAAATAGAGTTGTACCACATACAACTGTGTTGGCTCATCTGTGCACCAGAGCACCCAACACCACATGGTACAGGAGTGGATCGATACCTGCCGGCATACCTCAGTGTACACAGACAACCAGCAGTGCCCAGGCATGATGTACGAGCTCCCGGTTCCGCAGGCGCTCCAGTGCTACGGCGATCTCCGCGAAAACTGGCGGCGATTCCGACAAATGTTCGAATTGTTCCTGGTGGCAGCTGAACTCCAAGACCTGGATGATAGCGAAAAAATTGAATTTCTCCTCACCATCGCCGGTGCAAGGGCAAGAGAAATATTCAGAAGGTTCAGGTTCTTCAGGAGGCAGCAAAGGTACGATTACCAGGCAGTCCTGGACAAATTCTCCAAGTACTGTGAAGAAAACGCAATCCAATCGGCAAGTAAAGGTAAGAAAAGCTGCAGTACTCACCTCGTGGCTGGGATCCCGGAGCCCGAATTCCCAGAGGCCGAAATCCCGGGCCTGAGAGAAGGCTGGGTCGAGGTCAGCGGCCATCTTGCTAAAGGTATAACGCTAGCACAGTTGCGCGAGAAGTGCGCAGAACCGGAAGTTTCGTTTGCGCATGCGCGAGATGCTGCGCATGCGCAGTCAAGAAAACGGCCATCGGTAAAGGAACAGCGATCTGAGCATGCGCAGTCGCTTCCTACGTGCTACATACCGAGCGTCAGGATGTCAGAGGCCCCAGACTGCACCAATTTAAAAGGGAAATGTCCCAAATCCAATTTAAAAGGGAAACGTCCCAAATCAAAAAAACAAAAATCTGTTAAAGCTGTAAAACAACCTTCCCTCACCTGGAATGACAGCACAGTGCCGCAAATTGACCCAGGAGATGAATTTGACCTCCGAAGAACCCTCCGACAAGCAGTTACCTACGCACAAGCCGATGATTCCGACCTTGAATACTTCGATGACGATCTTTACAGTGTTTCCGGACCTCGCGAGCCCAATGATAGCTCCGTGGTCCTATATGACTATGACTCGGACGAACCTTTCGTGTTGCACATTGGCGGCCCCCACATTGAATCCGACGCAGATGCGGATTCATTTTTCGGATTTGAGGATCTTCAATCCAGCAGATATGACGTTCCAACTTATCAGTACCGGATGATGCTGCAGCCTGACATTAACAGACAGGGAGCGGTGCAAGCACACGGAGAGTGCCCTGCTGCCACACAGAGCGTGGTCCACGTCCCGCTCAACGTTCCCGACTCTATGAAAGAAGACATGCAAGACTCCAGAGTGCAGTCCTCGCATGAACCAGAAGTGACTCCAGTGTCACAAGCTTCCACAGCAAGCTCGTGGACAGACTCCACAATTGCAGAAATGCAAGACTCCAGAGCGCAGTCCTTGCACGAACAAGAAGTGACTCCAGTGTCACAAGCCTCCACAGAGAGCTCGTGGACAGCCTCCACGATAGAAGCAACGCAAGACTCCAGAGCGCAGTCCTTGCACGAACAAGAAGTGACTCCAGTGTCACAAGCCTCCACAGAGAGCTCGTGGACGGACTCCACGATGGAAGGAACGCAAGACTCCAGAGCGCAGTCCTTGCAGGAACAAGACCATGAGGGTCTAGCAACCTCTCCTGACCAACCAGCGGCAGACGATGCAAGTCTGCCATGCTCACGTGAACAGCAAGAAGGCTATAACAGCCTACCATGCTCCACTACACAGCAGCATGAACATGACGGTCTCTCATGCTACAATGAAGGGCACAGCGCTGAAGACTGTTCAAGCCCAACTGAAGACAAGCCAAAGGAATCGCCTCGTCCAAGCCCGAAGAAAAAAGGTTTATGCGCTGACCTTCAGGATCATTATAGCCGAACAGAGATTAATAATGCTGCACGGCCACAGAAGGATGCTGAGGATTTGCTAACGAAATTAATTGAATGTTTAACTTGCAAGGAGCAGACTGAGAATTGCCAGTGTTTGAGTACGGATCGAAAAAATGGACAAGACATTGATCCTCAGGTAATGGAAATAACACAACCTGAATCATATCTACAGCAGGGACAAATGTCTCCCTTCAACACAATACCGCAAAATCCCAACTTCGGAGACCAGCAGTTAGTCAGTAATGACTCTTCAAACCTTGAGGGGAACATTAATTGCATTGAACCTATACACGCTCCACTGATTATTGAGCAGAACATTGGAGCAAGAATCCTGAGGACACCGACATCGAGTAGCCAGATAACGAATTTAAAACCCACAGCAGTGTCAAGTGAACCAAGTGTGCTTTCCACTAATGGTGAAGATGCAGATAAGGTCGACCCGATTATCCATTGTACCACACTAACCCCAGTGATTAAGCAGTTATGTATGGGGAGTATAATGTGGGCAATTGAGAACAGTAAAAGAGAGACTGTGACCATGCCAGTCCCAGCAAAATCAGACCCAGAGAACAAGAAGGCATGTACATTAGACAAAGATACACATGAGGCACCTGAGAAGAAAAGTGAAACGGAATGTTCTTTGGAAAATAGTACAATGTCGATAGAAACATTGGATCCTATATTCGAGACCATACCTATGGGAGAATTTGGGGGTAATAAACAAGGTTCTGCAATGTCTGGGGGAAGATTTAAAATTCCAAAGAAGAAAAGCCCAAATGAAGGACAACGGCAAGACAATGACAGTCCACCGACATGGTGTGCACCACCAGATGAAAACTCTGACAATTTACCCAACCCTAGTGAACAGCAAGCTGCTAATGAGGATCTATCCACGGGATGTGAGACGAGTGACGACAGCATCCCACTTCCCATGCAAAAGGTGCAAGGTGACAGACCTCGCCTAGTGCGTACCGAGGCACTCGACGATCACGGTGGGACCACTGACGACTGCGGTGGCAGCGCACCGCTTCCACCCTCGATGGCTCGACCCTCTCCACTGGTTGGTGCATTCCTGCATGTTCCGACTCCAGAAGTGCAGCTTCAGGGAATCTCGGCTGCCTCCAGTGAACCTGTTGGGACTCCGGACGGGGGGCATCGACGGAAGGCAGACCGGACTCCAGATGGGGAGCAGCCAAGCGCCGACTCTGATTCGCGCACGCCAGACCTTGCTCCGGACGGGCGGTGTCGCGGCCTCGGTGATGGCACGCTCAGGGTGACGGCGGATGCCACGGCGACAGGGAATGGATCGCGTGGCAGTCCCACTGGGTCGGCAGTGGCAACCAGCACCGGCGGTCCAAGATGGACACACCAATTCGCGCCATCGCCAGACGTTGATGCGAGCAACAATTCTCTCTCCAAGGCGACATGCTTCGACGTTTCTCTGCGGAGTCGCCCTTCCGGCACAGCAGGTGGCCGGAACCAGCGTACACGGTCTCGGCCAACTTCCACATCTGGCACAGTCATCGCCTTGCATGATATTAGTGATGGTGCTACTTCGATGGCAACGACCCATCGGCTACAAGATGCCGTCCACCACAAACATAAAAAGAAAAAGACTCCACCTTGTTCCTGGCATGCAGGGCGGATGGATTGGTGCGTAGGCGCAATCAGCGAGCTTTGCGCCGCCTTCCACGCTCGCAACTGAACCGTACGCACACGCCGGATCCTCCACTGGTTCCCAAGGATGACTTCGTGGAGATGCCACGGATCATGCCCCTTCCATCGCCACCAGAACCAAATCTCCACAGCTGAACCGGCTTGAGGACCAGCCCATTCTTGAGGCGGTCACCCATTAGACTGGACTTATAACGCTGTTCATACGTTCAAAAAGTCAAACACTTCTGTATTATAACCTGTTGTTGTTTATTGTTCCAGATATCGTCTGACCAGACCAATGTTCAAGTTTTTTTTTTTTTTTCTCTCGCATCCAAGTTTTGTTATGGTCCAACCTTGTTAGTGTGACGCACCCGACATCGCCCCATGTAAATAGTTACGTCATATACACACGCTGTACATAACACACACACACACTCTTCGATGCACTCACGACACAATTATATTTATAACCACGTAGGCACATATCTTTGTAAAAAGGGGGGATGTCATGATATTCAAACATACACATCATGATAGACACACCAACAGACAAATCAGAACACACAACACCACAACCAATGACAGAAAGATATAAAAGCACAGACACGACCCCCGGTGGTCAGTATTAGCTGCAGAGGAGAACCAGGACACATCTATTGCCAAACACACTCAGGGAGACAGCACGTGCAGAGTATCCAGAACGAACTGTATTATAAGAGTTATAATAAAATAGAGTTGTACCACATACAACTGTGTTGGCTCATCTGTGCACCAGAGCACCCAACACCACAATAGGGGCACAAGACAGGGGTGTCCCTTGTCCCCGTTACTGTTCGCGTTGGCAATCGAGCCATTGGCCATAGCGCTGAGGGGCTCTAAGAAGTGGAGAGGGGTGCTTAGAGGAGGAGAGGAACATCGGGTGTCATTATATGCGGATGATCTGCTGCTATATGTGGCGGACCCAGTGGAGGGGATGCCTGAGATAATGCAGACACTCAGGGAGTTTGGAGAGTTCTCGGGATACAAATTGAACATTGGAAAGAGTGAACTATTTGTGATGCACTCCGGGGAACAGGGCAGGGGAATAGACGATCTGCCGCTGAGGAGAGTAGCAAGGGATTTTCGATATCTAGGGATCCAGGTGGCTAGGAACTGGGGAACCTTGCATAAACTTAACTTGACACGACAGGTAGAGCAGATGGAGGAGGACTTTAAAAGGTGGGACATGGTGCCCCTGTCATTGGCGGGTAGGGTACAGGCGGTCAAAATGGTGGTCCTCCCGAGGTTTCTTTTCGTGTTTCAGTGCCTCCCCATACTGATTACAAAGACCTTCAAGAAAGTGGATAGGAGTATTATGAGCTTTGTGTGGGCTGGAAAGACCCCAAGGGTAAAGAGGGGGTTCCTGCAGCGTAGATGGAACAGAGGGGGACTGGCACTGCCGCATCTGAGTGATTACTATTGGGCCGCCAACGTGTCTATGATATGTAAGTGGATGAGGGAAGAAGAAGGAGCGGCGTGGAAAAGGCTGGAGATGGCGTCCTGTAGGGGAACAAGTTTAAAAGCACTGGCGACGGCGCCGTTACCGTTTTCCCCCCAAAAATACACCACAAACCCAGTGGTGGTGGCGACTTTGAAGATTTGGGGGCAGTGGAGACGACATAGGGGGGTGACGGGTGCCTCGTTGTGGTCCCCGATAAGGAACAACCACAGGTTAGTCCCGGGAAGGATAGATGGGGGATTCCAACCTTGGCAACGAACAGGAATTGTGAAATTGAAGGACTTGTTCTTGGACGGGACGTTCGCGAGTCTGGGAGCACTGGTAGAAAAATACGAGTTGCCACCTGGGAATGCCTTCCGATGTATGCAAGTGAGGGCATTTGCAAGGCAACAGGTGAGGGAATTTCCGCAGTTCCCGGCGCAGGGGATCCAGGACAGAGTGATCTCGGGGGCATGGGTCGGTGATGGTAAAGTGTCCGATATATACAGGGAAATGAGAGACGAGGGGGAGACGATGGTATAGGAGCTAAAGGGTAAATGGGAGGAGGAGCTGGGCGAAGAGATTGAGGAGTGGCTGTGGGCAGATGCCCTAAGTAGGGTAAATTCCTCGTCCTCGTGTGCCAGGCACAGCCTGATCCAATTCAAGGTTCTACACAGGGCGCATATGACGGGAGCAAGGCTGAGTAGATTTTTTGGAGTGGAGGATAGGTGCGGGAGGTGCGCGGGAAGCCCGGCGAACCACACCCACATGTTTTGGTCATGTCCGGTATTGCATGGGTTCTGGATGGGTGTGGCAAGAGTGATCTCAAAGGTGGTGGGGGTCCGGCTCGAACCAAGCTGGGGGTTGGCTATATTTGGGGTTGCAGAAGAGCCGGGAGTGCAGGAGGCGAGAGAGGCCGATGTTTTGGCCTTTGCGTCCCTAGTAGCCCGGCGAAGGATTCTGCTTCTGTGGAAAGAAGCTAAACCCCTGGGCGTGGAGGCCTGGATAAATGATATGGCAGGGTTTATAAAATTGGAGCGAATAAAGTACGCACTAAGAGGTTCGGCTCAGCGGTTCACCAGGCGGTGGCAACCGTTCCTTGACTATCTCGCAGAGCAATAAGGGAAAACAGGAAAGACAGCAGCAGCAACCCGGGGGGGAGGGGATGGTACATGTGGGTCCTTGTTTTTTTTTTGTTCTTTTCAATGCTAGTTGTTTATAATTATATTTATTTTTTCAATGTTACTATTTCTTTTTCTGCACTTGTTGTTAGTTAATATATTGTTGAAATAACGGTCAATGTACATTTTGTTACAAAGTTGTAAAATGGAAAATTCTTTTTGATCGAAAAACTTCAATAAAATATATATTTTTAAAAAACTTATTTAACAGTCTCCTATGCAGCACCTTGTCAAAGGCCTTCTGGAAATCTAAATAAATCATGTCCATTTGTTCTCCTTTGTATAACTTCCTTGTTACCTCCTCAAAGAACTCTTAACATATCTCATCTTTAATATCTTACCAATACTCTAAAACCGTACCAATGACCAAAGCCACTTAACCGGCCTATAATTTCTCATCTTTTGTCTCCCTCCCTTCTTAAACAGTGATGTTACATTAGCCACCTTCCAGTGCTCTGGGACCCTCCCTGCCTCCAGTGATTCCTGAAAGATCATCATTAATACCTCCACAATCTCCTCAGTTATCTCTTTTAAAATCTTGGGGTGTAGTCCATCCAGTCCAGGTGATTTATCCACCTTTAGAACTTTTGGTTTCCACAGAACCTTCTCCTTATTGTATTTGGATTTTTGTTTATTGTCATGTGTACCAAGGTACAGTGAAAAGTATTTTTCTGTGAGCAGCTCAACAGATCATTAAGTACATGAAAAGAAAAGGAAATAAAAGAAAATACATAATAGGGAGTAGTAATGTTAGTCTTAGAATTACATTTTAAAACATTTAATTTTTAGAACAATTGTAAGATAAATAAAAAGTGGATCTGTTAGGAAGAGCTCGCAGAGTCGCCACGCTCTGGCGCCATCTTGTGCATTTAGTGACGGCCACTACACTCATCTGTGCCCCTGATTCTCCTGGAGCTCTTGCATCCCACTGGTGTTTTCTACCATAAAGACTGTGCAAAGTAACTATTCAGTTCCTCTGCCATTCCTTTGTTTCCTATTATTACTTCTCCAGTCTCATTTTCCAGTGGGCCAATGTCTATTTTTGCCTCTTTTTTATATATTGAAAAAACCTCTTCACACCTTCTTCTATATTACCACTATATTGCATTCATATTTCATCTTCTCCCCTTTATTGCTTTTTTAGTTGGCCTCTACTCGCTTTTAATGGCTTTCCAACCCTCTGGCGTCCCACTGATGCTCGCCACTTTGTATGCTTTTTCTTTTGCTTTTATGCTTGACTTCCCTCATCAGCTATGGATGCCTTGTCCTCCCCTTGGCATGTTTCCTCCTCCTTGGGAGGAATTTCGGTTGTGCCTCCCGAATAACCCCCCAAAACCTCTGCCATTGCTGCTCCACTGTCTTCCCTACTAGGCTACCTTTCCAACCAACTCCGGCCAGCTCCACCCTCATGTCTTTGTAGATACCCTTATTTAATTGTAATACCATTACATCCGATTCCAGCTTCTCCCTCTCAAACTGCAGGGTCACCGTTCCCTAAGGATTCCTTCACCTTAAGTTCCCAAATCAAATCTGCCTCATTACACATCACCAAATGCAGAATTGCTCGTTCCCTAGTAGACACTGTCACAAGCTACTCTAAAAAACTATCTCTTAGGCATTCCACAAATTCCTTTTCTTGGGGTCCTCTACCAACCTGATTTTTCCAGTCCACCTGCATTTAAAGTCCCCATGATTATTGTAATATTGCCTTTTTTAAATGCCTTTTCTATCTCCAGATGGATTGTTTCCGAGGAAACTGAACAAGGTCAGGGAGGAGATAGCTCTGAGGATGATTTTCCAATATTCACTAGACACAGGGGAGGTATCGGAGAACTGGAGAAATGCAAACATGGTTCCATTGTTTAAAAAGGGAACAAAGGAAATAGCAAGCAATTATAGGCCAGTTAGTCTTACATCAGTGGTAGTCAAATTAGTAGAATCAATCCTGAGAGATAGGATTGGCTGTCACACAGAAAGGCATGGACTAGTGAGGGATAGTCAGCATGGATTGTTAAAAGAACATCTTGCCTCAGAAATTTGATCGAATTCTTTGAGGAAGTGACAAGAAGGGTTGCTGAAGGTTGTGCAGCGAATGTGGTGTACATGGGTTTTAGCAAGGCGTTTGATAAGGTCCCACATGGCAGATTGGTCAAGAAAGTGTAAGCCCATGGAATGCAGGGTAATGTGACAAACTTAATAAAAAGTTGACTCAGTAACAGAGAACAAAAGGTAATGTTCGATGGCTGCCCTTGCAATTGGAAAGTGTTTCAAGTGGCGTTCCACAGGGCTCGGTGCTGGGATCCTTGCTGTTTGTGTTATATATTAACGATTTGGACATGAACGTGGGCGGCATGATTGGAAAACTTGCAGGTGACACAAAGGTTGGCCGAGTGGTGGACAGTGTAGTGGATAGCCATAACCTTAAAAATTATGTAGATGGGTTGGTGGGGTCGGCGATAAACTGGCAGATAGAATTTAAGTGTGGGGTCATGCATTTAGGGAGGCTGAACAGTTGTAGGGAGTACACAAAATGAGAATAACTAAGGGGTAGATTAAGTGAGAGATCATGGCGTACAGCTACACAGGTCCCTAAAGGCAGTAATTCAATAGACAAGGTTGTTACGAGAGTTTATGGAATGCTCTCCTTCATCGGCAGAGATACAGAATATAAAAGTAAGGATATAATGTTAGAATTGTATAAAACACTGGCAAGGCCACGATGGTGTAAATTTTCTGCTGAGACAGTGAACTTTGGACTAAGAGTGACTATAACAGATGTATCCTCCAAAGACAATGGGTCAGTGAGGACCAGTGCTCCACTGACTGCAGAAGCTGTTATTCTAAGCTGGCAAGCAAGCTGCGAGAGGAAGGGTGGCCTCTAAATCCACATCTCAGACTGGCAACTCATGATCTTATGACTGGCAACTCATTACCTTATGACCGTATGTAATCACGCGCCCAACATATTGATTGGACGAATATAACATACTGTGCAAAGTATAACTATATATGGAATGAACTGCGATACGAAGAGAATTGATTGGCTGTATGTAAATGAGAATGCGAACTAATTCTGCTTTTGAAAGAGTATATTAACCCAGTTTAAGCCACAGCTCAGTGATAAAGTGTGCCGGCAAGACCGAGGGGTCTAGGACTTTCTCCAAAAGCTCTGCAACAATAAATTGCTTCTTTTACTCACGTTAAGGTCTACTTGTGAATATTTTCACAAAACAGGCCACAACTGGAATATTGTTGCAGTTCTGACCGCCACATAATGGGAAGGACGTTAATGCGCTGGATAGTGTGCAGAGGAGGTTTACAAGAATGTTGCCAGGGCCAGAAAAGTGTGGCTATGAGGAAAGATTGGATAGGTTGGGATTATTTTCCTTGGAACGAAGAAGGCTGAGGGGTGACTTGTTTGAGGCGTACAAAATTATGAGGGGAACAGATAAGGTGAACAGGATAAAATTGTTTCCCTTGGTGGAGAATTCTCGAACCAGGGGACATAGATTCAAGATAAATGGTAGAAGATGTAGAGGGAAGATGAGGAAAAAAACTTTTTATGCTGAGGGTAGAGGGAGGCTGGAATTCACTGCCTGAGTTGGTGATGGAGGGAGTGACCCTAAACTCTGCACCTTATGTAATCTACACTACAAGGCTCTGGACCGGGTGCAGGAAGGTGGGATTAGAAAGGGTACCTGGGTGTCCTGGGGCTGGCATGGACAAGATGGGCCGAATGGCCTCCTTCTGTGCTGCAGCTTTTCTGTGATTGTATGATTCTATGATTATATTGATTTCTTGCAACCTGCTAACTGTGTGGTGTGCTGTTTCATGAAGATTTGTTTTTCCAAATTCTATCTTTCCTGATGCAGAAATATGGATTAGAGGTTTGGAATAGTCTACGTTCAACTCGCTAAACTGTTCACAGTAATAGAAAACAGCTTGCAGCTGGTGGGGGGACAGATCCCAAATATTTGCAGTTTGGGTCTTTATCTGTAGAGTGGTCCTGGGCCGTTGGAAGTTGCAGAATCAATGCAGTGATTCACTGCAAATGCTCAAAAGGGAACACGTTCCTGGAGGGGGCTGACAGGTAGATTGGCTTCAGGCCTATAGAAGAATTTTCCAGACTTCTTTTTAGCCCTGAATTGGCCTCAGTTTCTTCATGTTTTTGCCTGAGATTATAAAATTGGACGGACAGCAGAGAGTGTTAGGAAGCCCAGTAGCAGTATGATTATGTAGGGCAGGCTCATCAAACTAGATAATCTAGAGGACCCACTGAAGACAATGACGCTGTTGCTAACTTTTGGTTGGCTCTTAAATGTTGCTCGTCGTGTCTTTACTGAATTTGCTCTGTTTTGTAACCTTTGCTCTAGAATCGCCAGGTATCTTTATGATACCATCACGAGGTTCAAGTCCAAGTGCTGATCAATAACTCAATACACCAGTTAGTAAGTTTCAAATCAAAACACATTTATTACACACAGTCAATCACTACTCATGCATAAACTCTACTTACTAGACTATCTCTATCACGAAAGTCCTATACTTAGCTTCGGAACTGGCCCACCAGGTCAGGGGAACAACTGGCCTTTCGTTTGATTCTGAGTCTGCGGGATTCAAAAACTGGTATGGACTGGTAGCTAGGAGCACCTATCTCGTAGCATGGGTTAACTGGAGACTTACTTGGTTGATGTCACTGTCAAGGGTTGTTTCGAGCTGCTGAGTGACCCTGCCAAGAAGGACGAATTGAACTTGGGGACTCTACTTTATAGTCCCCAGGGGCTTCACGCCGTTCGAGGCGGACCCCGTATCTGGTTCCAAGTGATTGGACTACGTTCCGATCACTTGGATCGATTTCTCCAATACTGGAGCTGTTCCCTGATCGCTGGGCGGTCCCTAAGTGTCCGTTGGCCTTCCTTTGTCTTGGCTCCTGCTGGCACCGAGGAGTCTGGCTTGGCCTTGTTTACCTTAAATGTTTCCAATTGTTCCCGGGGATCGCTCATTAATATGCAGATGGCTGTTGGTTTCAGTGCTGTCTAATACACGGGAAACTTTCCACCTGCTTGTTTTTCCTGGCTTGACTGAATTTCCCTGCAGTCTTTGCGGATCTCCATTTTCAGTCGGGAAGTGGCCAACCCAGGTGGCTACACTGCCACCTACAATTTGCACATACTTGAATAATTCGGTGTCAACCATCAAGTTACACAAAGTCAGGATCATGCCCTATGCACAGATTCTCAAACAAAAGAACCTAAGAAATGAGTGTTAGAGTTGACTCTATGGTCCCTTGAGTTTGCCCTGCCATTTAACAAAACTATGACTGATCCCCAATCTCAATATCTCTTTCATATCCAATTCCCATAGTCCTCTGGCAGCAGCACACCCCTCCCCGATGAACTCAATGCATTCTATGCTCGGTTCGAGCAGGTAACCAACAATCCGCTGGCGAGTGCCCCAGCAGCCCATAATTCACCCATACCCACCATCACAGCTTCCGAAGTCAGATTGGCCTTCCTGAAAGTGAACCCTCGGAAGGCGACGGGCCCAGACGGGATCCCTGGTCGTGCACTCAGAGCCTGCGCGGACCAGCTGGCAGAGGTATTCACGGACATCTTTAACCTGTCCCTGCTCCACTCCGAGGTCCCCACCTGCTTCAAGAAGACCACCATCATACCGGTACCAAAGAAGAACCAGGCAACGTGCCTCAATGACTACTGACCAGTGGCCCTGACTTCTGTCGTAATGAAGTGCTTCGAGAGGTTGATCATGAAGCGCATCACCTCCATACTCCCAGAACGCCTTGATCCACTGCAATTCGCATACCGCTAAAACCGGTCCACATCAGACACCATTTCCCTGGCCCTACACTCATCCCTAGAGCATCTCGAAAACAAGGACTCCTGCATTAGACTCCAATTTATTGACTACAGCTCCGCCTTCAACACCATAATCCCAGCCAAGCTCATATCAAAGCTCCAAAACCTAGGACTTGGCTCCCCACTCTGCAACTGGATCCTCGATTTTCTGACCAACAGACCACAATCAGTAAGAATGAACAACAACACCTCCTCCACAATAGTCCTCAATACCGGGGCACCGCAAGGCTGCGTACTTAGCCCCCTGCCCTACTCCCTGTACACACACGACTGCGTGGCAAAACTTGGTTCCAACTCCATCTACAAGTTTGCTGACGATACGACCATAGTGGGCCGGATCTCGAATAACGATGAGTCCGAATACAGGAGGGAGATAGAGAACCTAGTGGAGTGGTGTAGCGACAACAATCTCTCCCTCAATGCCAGCAAAACTAAAGAGCTGGTAATTGACTTCAGGAAGCAAAGTACTGTACACACCCCTGTCAGCATCAACGGGGCCGAGGTGGAGATGGTTAGCAGTTTCAAATTCCTAGGGGTGCACATCTCCAAAAATCTGTCCTGGTCCACCCTCGTCGTCGCTACCACCAAGAAAGCACAACAGCGCCTATACTTCCTCAGGAAACTAAGGAAATTCGGCATGTCCACATTGACTTTTACCAACCTTTACAGATGCACCATAGAAAGCATCCTATCAGGCTGCATCACAGCCTGGTATGGCAACTGCTCGGCCCAGGACCGCAAGAAACTTCAGAGAGTTGTGAACACCACCCAGTCCATCACACAAACCTGTCTCCCATCCATTGACTCCATCTACACCTCCCGCTGCCTGGGGAAAGCGGGCAGTATAATCAAAGATCCCTCCCACCCGGCTTACTCACTCTTCCAACTTCTTCCATCGGGCAGGAGATACAGAAGTCTGAGAACACGCACGAACAGACTGCAAAACAGCTTCTTCCCCACTGTCACCAGACTCCTAAATGACCCTCTTATGGACTGACCTCATTAACACTACACCCTGTATGCTTCATCCGATGCCAGTGCTTTTGTAGTTACATTGTATATGTTGTGTTGCCCTATTATGTATTTTCTTTTATTCCCATTTCTTCTCATGTACTTAATGATCTGTTGAGCTGCTTGCAGAAAAATACTTTTCACTGTACCTCGGTACACGTGACAATAAACAAATCCAATCCAATCCAATCCAATCCCTCAGAGTCCAAAAACCTATCACTCTCAGCTTTGAGCACACATAACAACAGAACATCCATGGCTCCCTGGAATTGAGAAATCCAAAGATTCATATCCCTCTGAGAAAATACATTTCTCCTTAGCTTAGCTTAGCTCTTCCTGTCGCCTTCTGCTCAGCCCTCCATCTTTCTATGAAATACTTTGAGAAATTTTCCATGTAAATTTACGTCATTGTTAATGGAATGACTAATAAAGGCTTTCTGAACACGAAGACATACACAGTTCAAATCAGAGAATCTTATAATGCCGAAGCGGACCATTCAGCCACTTCGTGCTCTCCGAATGAGCCACCCAATTAGTCCCATTGACAACCCTCTTATTCCCCAAGCACATATTTAATTCTCTCTTGACAGTTGCTATTGAATCTACTTCTACCACCTCTTCAGGTAATACATCCAAGAACACAATAACTTGCTGTGTGAAGAAAAAACTTCTCAATCCCCCCCAGTTGTTGCAATGGAGATCAAAAGTGATTTTTGGCAGCAAATACAGAAACTAACTGTATTCGCAAAATGGTGTTTTGATTCTTGATATAGTCACCGCTGAATTAATGTTCAGGGGTTGGTGTGAATGATTCTGTGTAGTGATAGTGAAGATTTTACTTTCGATGCTATAGATTCGCTGGTAGGGTGCATATTTAATCCCAGTTCTCTAGGCGATAATTTACTTGACATAGTTATCTTTTTCCTTCTCGCCTGGTATTCGGATTAAGAGAAGACATTTGGGATTCTGGAAATTCAATAAATGAGTAAAAAGCGCCCTCTGCAGTCAACACCACATAAAATGTTACTAAACTTTCCTGACAAATAGAAAATATTTATCAATCCTGCTACTTTCCAGTATTCTAACTCCATCCACATGCCTTGGATTCATGTTCGCTCACTTACAACCATCAATCATTCCTAGATAGGAATATTTATTTTCAGTACTGCCTCCATGAAGCTTAAAGCTCTGATTGCACAGAAAACAGGTTTGAGATATTCTGCTGCAAGCAATTTGACACCCCACGGGCGAGATTCTCCGACCCTCCGCCGGGTCGATATTCGGCAGGGGCGGGAATCGCGCCGATTGGCGGGCCCCCCACCGCGATTCTCCGGATGGGCCGAAGTCCCGCTGCTAGGATGCCTGTCCCGCCGGCGTGGATTATACCACCTCTCTTACCGGCGGGATACGGCGGCGCGGGCGGGCTCCGGGGTCCTGGGGGGGGTGCGGGGCGATCTGGCCCCGGGGGGTGCCCCCACGGTGGCCTGGCCAGCAATCGGGGCCCACCAATCCGCGGGCGGGCCTGTGCCATGGGGGCACTCTTTTCCTTCCGCCTGCGCCACGGTCTCCACCATGGCGGAGGCGGAAGAGACTCCCTCCACTGCGCATGCGCCGGGTGCCGTGAGCGGCCGCTAACGCTCCCGCCAGCTGGCGGGGTGGAAATCAGTCCGGCACGGGCCTAGCCCCTCAACGTTAGGACTCGGCCCCCCAAGATGCTGCGGATTCCGCACCTTTGGGGCGGCGCGATGCCCGACTGATTTGCGCCGTTTTTGGCGCCGGTCGGCGGACATCGCGCCGATACCGGAGAATTTCGCCCCACATCTTTGGAATTTCTTCAATTATGCTGCTACTTTTGCATTGATAAGCATCAATCACTTTGCATTAGTGTGAAAGCTTCAGTATAATTGCGACATAAAGGATGTTTGCTTGGCATAAAATGTCCCTGAGTCTCTCTAAATATTTTGTTTCGTGAACGAGGATAAGTCCTGATTGCAAATTCCGGTTTTGACAGGGGTGTGGATCAGGGGTGCCTGCTATAAAATGAAATACTTATTGGTTTGGGAAAGGTTGGAAAAAAGATTTTTCTTCAGTTTTCTGCCCGCACCGAGCCTGTAAAACAATCTAGAGTGACACTAGTGGGACAATTCAGTTACACAGAGATAATATAGTAGATGAAATTATTCTTGGAGCAGAGTGGTTAGGGGAAGATTTAATTGTGGTGGCAAAAATGATGTAGTGATTGATGAAGTAAATAAGGAGAAACTGCTCCTCCTGATTGAAGAACCAAAGGACACGCATTTAAGGTAATTGGCAAAAGAACCTGAGTGGAGATGAGAATTCTTTTATGCAATGTCGTGGCGGTAGAGGAAGATTTGATCGTAAATGTTTTTTTAAGAGAATTAACTATGCATATTTGTAAATGGGAAAAAAGTAGAAATTGTGGGAAAGAGCAGGGGAGTTATTTCAGTGTGCCAGTCTTGGTACAATGTTCTCTTGTGCTCTATGAAAAGCAGCTTTGAGAAACTTTGGGAAAAATGTTAACAGTCACAGAGATGTTCATTGTACCAATTGAGATTAAGCACATACAGGCGGAGGGCTTTAATTGGAATGTTACTTGAGTACATATAAATAAATATTTATGAAATGAAAAATTGAAAATTGCTTATTGTCACAAGTAGTCTTCAAATGAAGTTACTGTGAAAAGCCCTTAGTCGCCACATTCCGGCGCCTGTTCGGGGACGCTGGTACGGGAATTGAACCGTGCTGCTGGCCTGCCTTGGTCTGTTTTCAAAGCCAGCGATTTAGCCCAGTGTGCTAAACAAAGGAGTAGAGTGGAGTCGGGAGACATATACCTATAATATTTCACTGTGCGAGTAAGTCTATTCAGAGTAAAGACTGGCTCTAGTTTCTTCTTTTGCCAAGTGACTATAAGGAGTACAACAGGGAGACAGGTTTGGGTGAGCACAGGGGCAGCTAAGTCCCCAAAAAGTAGCTTTGAATCAGGAATCTTCCCACCCAGCAGGTTTTCAGAGAAGTCGGAAAAACCCATGCAGCTATTGCGTAAGTCATTACAACATACAAACAGGTAATTAACTCAGAACTTAACCACAGTGTGTTGACTTTATCGTTTCCCTAGCTGCCTGCATCTCACTGGGGCCAAATAGGAACATAGAACATAGAACAGCAAAGTGGCAGTGTGGGAAGCCTTCAAATAGTGAAACCGAAGAGCTTCAGCCATGCCTTGGTGAGAGAAATCTGCTCACAGGACATCTTCTCAGAGTGTGGCCCTACTGCTTGACAGGTGATTTTACACCTCTATAAAATTACTTCATTTGTCTAAGACTTCACTTGCCTTGATTTGCATTTCTCTGCTGTTACTGTGCACCATGGCATGGGAACAATTTATACAGCTCTTAACTGGGACTCCGAAGAGGAATAAGAAGTGCAGCAACCTCAGCATTACCAGCACTCGCACCAGCACCAGCAGCTGTCTTCTCCACCAAATGTTGCTCTACGCACAGAAGGGATTGACACTGAAACGCAGCTTTAACGAGCCAGGAATTCCAGCACAGGCTCTGCGGGCAGAGGATCATCCCTCTCAACATATCTGAACACCATTGCTTCAGGAAGTTCAGACTCTCACAATAGGTCATAGCCGACATCAGCACCTCATTCAAGTTTTAGCTCACTGTTTTCTGGCCACGGATAGACAGTTGAGAGGCTGGTGAGCAATTGGGTGGGTAGGCTTTCCACACAAGGTCACAGCTGGAGAATGGAGAAGAGGCAGGGAGAGGTCAGGAAGGCAAGGATGGGGAGCAGATTGGAAGCCTGTGGCGGGAGGTGGAGATCAGACACTTAGAGAAACTAGGTTAGTTGGGACAGAATGGATGGGATCAGAGGCCAGGGGAAGGGTTGGGGACGTTTAGAGATTGGCTTTGGGGGCTCCTTGCAAGTAGATGTCGTGGAGAATATTCTCTTAAGACTTGAATTCCCAGGATTTCTTACATATTCTGCACACACGCATTTCAGGTTATATTTCAGAATTCCTGCAGAATTTGGCTTTTTGTATTATATTGCTAATTTCTGGTATACGATACCTGATGCATATGAACTCAAATATACACAAGCATTGCCTCGCAGTTACCTTAAATACGCATTAACCCCCTTTCATTTACTGGGACAATACCCATTTATGGATACCTTTGAAACTGAGTGCAAAATGAGCGGGTGGCATGGTAGTACAGTGGTTAGCACTGTTGCTTCGCAGCACCAGGGTCCCACGTTCGATTCCCGGCTTGGGTCACTGTTTGTGCGGAGTCTGCACATTCTCCCCGTGTCTGTGTGGGTTTCCTCTGGGTGTTCCGGTTTCCGCCCACAAGTCCCGAAAGATGTGCTGTTAGGTAATTTGGACATTCTGAATTCTCCCTCAGTGTACCCGAAAAGGCCCCGGAATGTGGGACTGGGGGCTTTTCACAGTAACTTCACTGCAGTGTTAATGTAAGCCTACTTGTGACAATAAAGATTATTAAAATTATTAATAAGCTGGGAATGGAAACTTTGATGGGATTAATGGAGGCTGCCAACGTAGATAAATCTTTTGCTTTTCATGCTACTTTATTATGGAGCCGGGTTGCATAGTGCTGGGTTCACAACACCACGGTGGGTGGCTGTCTCCATTGCAAATTGATGCAGAAAGTACTGACGGATTCTGTCAGGTATGTGCAGCTCACTAGAACTATTCAGCTGAAGCCTCGGGCCCAGTCTCGGCGATTCGGCCTCTGCCGTACGCAAGGAACATGTTGATTATTTCGAACCTAAGAATGGACCTCTTTAAAATTTCTCTCATGTACCTTTGTCTATGCAGTTCTGAAATAACTAAACTTAAAATTGAATCATCTTTCCATGCTGATTATAAATTACATTGAAATTCTAGCATGATACAAAGGCCCCATACTGGATGTTAATTAACTCTGCGAGTAAAAGTGTTTGTATGTCGTCAGAATGGGGACAATGTCAGAATTCCTATTCATCATTAGTAATAGTCTGCATAGAGTTGTCTGCTGGCAGCATCATGAATGTTGGTGAAATTCAGATGAGAAACGTGCTAAAAATAGTTGAATATTTCTCCCTGCTGGTTCCTGCCTTACTGCTTTACAGTTATATTTCCACAAGTCTTGTCATTCATTCTGTCCATCCTCACCGCATTCAATGAGAGCGGAACCAATCATAGACTCAGCCTGCTAACTATGGCTATATTTAAATTGACCATGTTGGGAGAGGGGTGGAAGTGAAACCAACTCAATCGCTCTTCTGTCTGAAATGGAACTCAAAAAAAGCTGAAGAGCATTGAAAACAGGGATTTTAAAATCATTTTTTGATTCGTCCTTCGGTGATGAATTTAAGAAATTTTCATAGTTTAAAGTTTGTATTTAGTATTTTTGCTGTGATTTAAAAAAAGGAGAGAATGATTGACTTTTGCAGGGGCAATGTAACCTTTAGTAAGAAGACACAAGAATGTGGTGAGCTTTTGGATTCCAGGTGGTATTGTTAATGGAACGGGTCAAGCTAGTCAGTTGCTACTGGAACAGCAAGCTGGACAGACAGGGTTCAGTTTGGTTCTAAAGAAATAACTCTCCTAACGGCTGTCTCAAGATAAGTAAGTAAAACCTGATAACATTATTCACTGATAGCATTTTAATACATATACGGGGTTTGCTTAATTGGAATACATATTTAATATATGTATATCGAAACCAGGACCAGAAAACAAGTAAAATTCTGTAACTGTTGAATGCATTCCTTTGTTGCTATTGCATTTAATGCTGTGTTTAAATTAAAGTTTGTTTCACCATAAAAGCTGTCTGTTGGTCAATGCTGTCGCTCCTGTGGAACAGTAACATTTCCTCACAATTTTCCAAAGTAAAAAGTTGGGTTCTAGTCCGGGATCGTAAGAAACAACTGCAGCAATTGCACCAACTTGGTGCTACATTATTGAAGTTAGTCCAGTGCAATATTTGATCCTACACATGGTACATATAAAGTAAACATGACAGGAAGTCAGAAGACATCAAGGTTCAGGATATCATCAGCCTGTGCACATCCACTTGCAATGACTGCTAGGAATTTGTTTCATGTGCTTGGATCATCAAAGATCCAATTATTCTGTTGTGCTAGCTGCTCCAAGAACAACTGCAGACTTTCTACATTTAGAAAAAACACTTTTTTAATGGATTTTACACCAAACATATTAAAAAGTACAAAAACATAAATAAGTCGGAGAATATTCTCCACATCTCACGGTTTACAGTTTGTACAGATTTTCCCCCTTTTCAAGCCCTCTCCCCATGACGAACAATTCCTCAAACATGGTCCTGAACAGTCCCCACTGTGCCCTCTGCTGAGCCCCTCAATTCAAACTTAATCTTCTCCAACAGGACGAAGTGGAGTCTCACAATCACCGCCCGTGGTGGCTCCCCCGCTCTCGGCTTCTGCCTTGGAGACCTGTGCGTTCTATACACCTCTGGGGCCTTGTCCAACACCGCCTCTTCCACCAGCCCCGCCAGCATCTTGAGATATATCTTGTAGAACTTGTGACTTCCACACCTTCAGGCAGGCCACAATATGCAGATTCTGCCACCTAGATCTATTTTCCTGTTATTCTACCTTTGCCCTTTGTGACTTGCAAAGATCCCCCAAACGCCCCACCTCCACCTCTAATGCCAGAACCCGAGCATTGTGGTCAAACATCACCCTCTGCATCTCCCGAATCTGCGACCCCTGTGCCTGCAAGCACTTGTCGACTCTCTCTGTCGAGCCTTCCTCGATGGCCTTTGACCAATCTTCCTGTCTCCCCTTTCGCTGCTGGCGGAACCCCTCTCTGATGAACGCCATCAACTACTCCATCTGGGGTTTGATAACATGTGACAACTCTTCTCCCTCAGCCATCTTTCCAATTGTTGCTGCGCTACAGGTCTCTTCCAGTTCTTTGGCCACGTCTTTAACCTTCTGCTACCGGGTCGGATAACTAGCAGACATGCCACTCCCGGGGGAACTTCTCCTCCACACCTTCAGCCGATTGCCATGAATGATGGAGAGAGGGTGGTGAGTGGAGTGCCTTTCAAGCAATGCTGCTTTTTCCTGGATGGTGTTGAGCTTCTTGAGTGTTGTTGGAGCTGCACTCATCCTGGCAAGTGGAAAGTATTCAATCACACTCCTGACTTGTGCCTTGTAGATGCTAGACAGGCTTTGGGAAGTCAGGAGGTGAGTTACTCACTGCAGAATTCCCAGTTTTTGAGTTGCTTCTCTCAGACACAATGGTCTGAATTCTCCAGCCGTTTGCTGGTGACGGGATTCTCTGGTCGCCGTGGGGTAGATTCATTGGGAATTCCCATTGACAGGTGGCAGGAGTAGAGAATCCCGCAGCCAGCGAAGGGCACGGCCAAATTCTCCGCCCTTGCTTGTGGTGGTAGCGGGGCAGACGTGCAATGGAGAATTCAGCCCAATATTTATATGACTCGTCCATTAAGCTTCTGATCAATGATAAGCACCCAGGGTAGTGATGTTGGGACATTTCATCATGGTAATGTTGATGAATGTCAAGGGAAGATCCTCTCTGGTTTACATGTCCATAGTCTGGTACTTTATGTGATGTGTATGTTACTTACCATTGTCATGAATTTACCTAGTGACAGCATTAACAGGTGTATATCAGCCTAGCTACAGCAGTAACCAGCATTGAAAAGGCTGGATGATATGCATCTTTCCCAGTAATGAGTTTAACAGACATCTCAATAGAATCAGGTGCAAATTGCCTATTAGGGGAAACAGCTTACACTAGACGATTGGGAGATCAATGAGGTATAGTCATGCTAATTTCTTGAATCAAGCAATTTGATAGAGGGAGACAACCAAATACACACAATGCAGAATCATAGGGGAGAAATGGTGTAATTGCCAGCTCTCTCAGAAGCAGGGAGGCCATTTTACACCTAGCAGCCTGGAAGCCAATTTTATAGATAACAGTCTCGGAGTCTTGGAACCAAAGCAGTGCAGAAACCTTCATAGAGGGAGTTTAAATATCTTTATTGGACCAGGAAAATATGTTTTCCAGACTTGATCATCAACCCTGTATTGTGTGGTAATTATAAACTGGACTTGACCTATAGATTTATTTACTTTGGATTTTGTTTGGGGAAAAGGAAAATCTTAAGGAGTTCAGCGATCATAGATATATTTTAGAACAAGGTGTATGTTCTACATAAACTGTGTTTGTGTTCAGAAACTCACATACTTTATTCTTAGCTTTTTGTAGTGTAGTCCTGTTTGTATGTCTTTTCTTTAATTTAATAAATAGTCTTTACTAATTGTTACACGACAACTGGGTTGCTTATTCTCACTGGGTCTTTATGCACCCCCATGACTCAGTATTCCGTATTCTAAGTTGGGATACCTCGCGGGTAATACCTGCGTAGTTCCTGGCAGAAAATTGGGGGCTCGGGTTCGGGATCTTAAAAAGCTTAATTCCTAGGGGGTAGGGGGATTGAGGAACAAGTAAAAATCTGTTATTTAAACTAAGAAGCGTGTAAAAATGGCTCTTGATCTAACTTAATCTTATGTAGAAGTATACAATATCACCTGAGCAATTTGGAAAAGTGTGCCTAAAAGGAATTGGCAGATAAATGGGAAGTAGTCTGATCTGCAGGGGCTAAGAATGCTGTATAAATGTATTTAAATATATGAGAAGGTTTAGCTGGACTCAAAATTTCAAAACGTGAGGAAAATAAATTAGCAAAGCTTCAATTACAAAGAGACACAGAAAATAAGAAGTTAGAGCTGCAGGAAAATTAGAGAGAAAGAGAGGAAAGAGAAAGGATTGAGAGCTCTGGAAATACAGAAGTTAGCAATGGCAGAACGAGAAAGAGTACAACAGACTTGCATGAAGGATAAAATGGTTCTGCACAGGTAACTAATGGGGAGATGTTCAGATATGTACAAATCCTCCCACAATTCTATGAAAGGGATGCTGAGACTTTTTTTTGTGCTTTTGAGAAAATAATTAAACAGGTGAAATGGCCAGAAGACATTTGGAACCTAATCTTACAGACTGTAAGCCTGTAAGGAGGGCTGGTGAACTCTATGCACTCTTGTCAGAGGAAAGCTCTGGGAACGATGAGACAGTGATGAAAGTTATATTGGATGTTCATGAACTAGTACCAGAGGTGTTCATTCAGTAAATAGAAGAAGCCTATGACGCCCTTAAAGAGATAATTCTGTGGGAGGAATTTAAAGATTAGTTGCCTATAATGATTAGAACTCATGTAGAGGAACAGAAAGTTAGAACTGCCAGACGAGCCGAGGAGCTTGCAGACAACTATGATCTGGTTTATAGACCAAAACCTTTCTTTAAAATAATTTATAATAATCTTTATTGTCACAAGTAGGCATACGTTATCACTGCAATGAAGTTACTGTGAAAAGCCCCTAGTCACATTCCGGCGCCTGTTCGGGTACACAGGGAGAATTCAGAATGACCAATTCACCGAACAGGAAACTGGAGCACGTCTTTCGGGACTTGTGGGAGGAAACTGGAGCACCCGGAGGAAACCCACGCAGACACATGGAGAACATGCAGACTCTGTACAGACAGTCACCCAAGCCGGGAATCGAACCTGGGACCCTGGCGCTGTGAAGCAACAGTGCTAACCACTGTGCTACCGTGCCGCCCCACTTTTAAATCGGAGTAAGCTAGAAATTGGGAAGGTGCGAGTTTGGACAGGTCAGCAAGAGAGGGATTGGACAGAAATTACAAGGAGGCTTCACATCAAAATAAAACAAAGTCTGTTAGATGGGTGAGAGATATGAAAAAAGGTAAATATTTTCACCATAAAGAATTGGGCCACATCAAATCGCTATGCTGGGGATTATCTAAAATGCTGGTTAGGGTTAAAAATCTAAAAACAAAACTATTAATCTGAAGCTGGAGAACAGGAGAATTAGGTAGGTTTTGTACAGAGTAAGGGAACAGCGCCTATACTTCCTCAGGAAACTAAGGAAATTCGACATGTCCACATTAACCCTTACCAACTTTTACAGATGCACCATAGAAAGCATCCTAGTGGGCTGCAACACAGCCTGGTATGGCAACTGCTCGGCCCAGGACCGCAAGAAACTTCAGAGAGTCGTGAACACCGCCCAGTCCATCACACGAACCTGCCTCCCATCCATTGACTCCATCTACACCTCCCGCTGCCTGGGGAAAGCGGGCAGCATAATCAAAGATCCCTCCCACCCGGCTTACTCACTCTTCCAACTTCTTCCATCGGGCAGGAGATACAGAAGTTTGAGAACACACATGAAAAGACTCAAAAACAGCTTCTTCCCCACTGTCACCAGACTCCTAAATGACCCCCCTTATGGACTGACCTCATTAACACTACACCCTGTTTGCTTCATCCGATGCCAGTGCTTATGTAGTTACATTGTATATGTTGTGTTGCCCTATTATGTATTTTCTTTTATTCCCTTTTCTTCTCATGTACTTAATGATCTGTTGAGCTTCTCGCAGAAAAATACTTTTCACTGTACCTCGGTACACGTGACAATAAACAAATCCAATCCAATCCAATCCAGACAACAGGAATGGAAATGTGTGCACAATTTCTACAGGGGCAGAGTGGCCAGCGGGTGGCAGATGTGTTTCAATATTTTGTGTGCCATGGTAAAGTATTTCCATATTGAAAGGATAAAATGGGAAAAGATATTAAAGTTCGATGAGATACAGGCATGAGTCAAACCCTAATGTGTGGGATTAAGATATTTGCTATCCGGAAGGGATATTGGAGGAAAACATTCTGGTCAGCAGCATTCTCGGCAAAATGAAAGAAATTCCTTTCGTACAAATAACCTTACAGAGTAACATGAAAACAGGGAAAGTAGTGGTAGGTGTGGTAGAAACCTTGCCCATTGCAGGCATTCAATTCATTCCAGGGAATGATATAGCAGGATCCCAGATGGTAGTGATGCCTACCATAGTTGAACAGCTGATAGAGAATCCTGCCATAGAGAAATTACTAACAGACCCCCTGGAGTAGTTCTGAATTACATGCTGATGTCAGCAGAGGCTCATAAGCTGTGACAAAGGAGGGAAGAGTTGCAAGCCCAGGGTGAGGCCAGTGAGATCAGGTTATCTGATACTATCTTGAGCAAGCTAAATGAGAATGAGACAGACACAGAGAACAAGGCCAATGTATTCAATTCAAAGAGGGCGATTGAGTTGCAGCAAAGTGACTCAAAATTGACAGTCCAACCGGGAATGAAAGCAAGGGCTGATAGAAAGGTCCAGACTCAGAGGGCATGATCTTTGGATCTTTACACTCGCGCTCAAGCATAACGAGGCCGGTGAATAGCGGGAAAGGCCAAAAGTAGGAACAGAACCAGGCGACAAACAGTTTGCGATGCAACCAGCTCGTTCCCATAGGCGAATTCGGAATCTAGTCGTAGCGTGGCGAGAAACCAATTATCACCACTTAAGCCCCACTTCCATCCAATTAACGAGAGCCACCCGTCATCCGCGGGGAGCCGAGGAGGGGAAGAGCAATCTTTGCTCACAGGCAAAGAGACCGGAGGCGCTGTCCTTGCCACCCCAGTGCTCCGCAGGGGCGGGTCGCCATGGGAGGGTGGGGAAGGAGGCATGGGGGGGGGGGGCAACTGGGGGAGCAATCGCTCACGGCGCCACCATGTCAACCCTTGGATCCCAACCCCATTCCAGGGGCAACCCCTGCCGACCTGCCCCACCTATCACCCATAACCCTCACCGACTGCTGAGGCCTCTTGCTGCCCGGCTGAAGGCAATCGTGAATAGGAAATTGGCAATCGTGGTTAAGTAAGTACTTGACACATGCCAAGTGGGTTCCCGTGGGTAGGCGGACCGCGTAGCATGTGGGAGTCATTGCCTCGCATTCCGATCGCACCTTGATGTCTGGACACTGTGTGGGAGTCAACATCACACACGCAGAAGCCAACATCTGAACACCCAAGGGATGGGACACAGCTCCCGGGACATGACCAGGGCCAGAGGGTGGGTTGGTGCCACGGGGAGGGGGCATTGCATTGAGAGACAGGCAAAGGTCCAGGGGACAGCCCGCATTGCGGAAGAGAGTGACAAAGGCATCATAATGGCCGTGCAAAAGGTTGCTTAATGTGCTATCCAATACCCCATTTCCAAGAGTGCCGCCCCCAACTGCCCCAGCCCCAAACCCGAGCCTCTCCCCACTCCCGACCTAACCCCTTCCCTCTACCCTAGTGCCCTCAGTAACGCTTGACGTGCCTGGCCCTCCTAGCTCTACCACTACGTCTTGGTGCTTCCCAGGATGCACTTTTGAGGTGGAGGCAGCCAGCTGCTTACCTTGTCCCTTGGCCTTCGATGGCCCTGGCAGACGTCCTCTGGGGGCTCTGGGGCCAGAGGGCCCCGGCTCACTTGTCAACCGCACATGCACAGCCGTGTCACCCGGTCCCGTGTGCTGACCCTGAGATGCGGCCTCATCAAAGGGGTGGAACTCGGGAGTGCTGGTGGCCACCGTTGCCATTCCATGGGACACGTCCGGGTTGGCACTCTGCGACCCCTCCTCCCGGTCGGTGCCCATAGGGCCTTGGGGTTCACCTTGGGACACAGGGACAGCTGGTTCAAGCCCCGACTGCCCCAGCATCATCTGGCTCTGTCAGCCCTGATGGTTCTCCATAGTCCGTGCCATTGTGTTGATGCCTTTGTCAATGCTCCTCAGTGACTGGGACACATCCCCCAGTGACCGTGCTATGATCTGCAGTGCCTCAGCAATGTCCACCTGAGACTGGACAAGCTCCACTGCGCCTAGGCTGTTTCCATCTGAGAGCGGGACATGTCCCACAGCACCCCATCAATGTTGGCCTGGTACTGGGTGACATCCCCCAGTGAGGCAGACATACAGCCGAGACCCTCAGCCATGGCTGTCACCGTCTGTGCGACGCCTTGGACACTTCTGTTGCCGGCGTTGTGCACCAGGCTCTCCACTGTGGTCGCCATCCTAACAGTGTTGGCATCGGTGCCACTCATTGCAGGCACCATATTCTGCGCCAGTAGCCTCTGGGACTCCTCCAATCGGCTATGGATCTGCTGGAGTGACACCCTCCAGGGCCCTCGGGGCACCGGGATGTGCCAATTAGGGACTTTTCGCTGTAACTTCATTGCAGTGTTGATGTAAGCCTACTTGTGACAATAAAGATTATTATTAGATTATTATTATTGATCTTGGAAGTTTAGTGTTAAGTTTTTTCATTTGTTTTTATAATTCTTCAGTTCTTCAAATTTTGATATCCGTTAATTGAATGTTCCAAATGTATTTGGTGATATTGAGCAGAACAATCACTTTCAAACATGTGCTTTAATCAGACTTTGTAATGTTTACCGTTAATCATCCTCCTCAATTGTTGGAACAATTTTAAAGGTAAAGTAACACATTGCAAGAAAGCACAGAGAGATGTAATAGAACCCTTCAAATAACTTGTCCAAATGATAGCGAGCATAGTTTCCTGAACAAATGGGCAAGGGAGATGTCAAAACATTATTTTAACTTAGCAAGAAGTAACAGAAACAAACTTTAATGAGAGGGATGTTCCCAATGTAATTGAGAGTTTAGAGGGCTAGTCAAGGGATTATGGGATCCCTGAGTATATTTGATTTAGTTAACTTGGTTTTGCACAAAATAGGGGACTATGGGAAATGATATCAAGAGATGACCATCACCCTCATGAAAACAATTAGACCAATTGCAGATTGATAACGGAACCCTTAGACCAATTAAGAGTTAGTGTCGCCTCATTTAGGCCAATTAGGATTATTGATCACACGGTGGGATGTGGCTGCAATTTATTAATAAGCAGCAGCTTTCACTGACCAAGCTATGTATTGAGTATGAAACTGAAGCTTCATTTGTAGTCCTGCTATTTATTCAGAAGAAGGAGGTTAGGGGAGAGGAAATTTCAGCATAAAATTGGCATGTTTAAGTAAACCAAAGGCCAAAATGGGGGACTGAAAGGGTTAAAAAAGACAGAATCGCACAAGCTGCTAACTGCTGAATTCTCATAGCCTGCAGAGACAGAGAAAAGGCACCAGCTGCCTTTGTTTCAAGCTGCCTAAAGATAACATCCAAGCATCATCAAGGAGATTAATTAAAAGGGAGGCTTTAGTAACAAAGTCCGCACACAAAATTTAATTGAACACGGTGCCGCTTCAGCTCATGTGTGTTCACTAAAACAAGGGACAATGGGAAGAGAGTTTGATACATCACAGGTTAAACATATTCCTAGCATACCCATGTCTGGATGTTCATAGATAAATAGAAAAAGTACATGCTTCGTAATATTATAATTAAATATGCATGCCAAATTGTGATTTGATAACTTTGCTCATATGTTATACATGATGTAATCCTAATTATTAGCTGTGAATGGACATGGATATTTTTAAACAAATGTACTCTTTTGATCGGCATATGCTTATTACTTGTAAGATAAGCTAAAAGTATAATTGCCGCTATATTTCTTTGTTGTGCGGGCTAGCAAACCACATAGTGGATATTTAGCTCCCCTGCTAAGTTTGAATAAAGAACTTGAACTGGGACTCCGAGTGTTATCTGGTCAGTTGGGGAGTGAGGCGTATGGTAGTCGAATAGCGGTGAATCTCCCACAACACTAGCAAGAGGAAGAAATCTGCCTAGCTACAACAATAGTCGTTATTCAAAAGACTGGATGAGATGCATCCTTCCCAGTAACGAGTTTAACAGACACCTAGATAGAATAGGGGTGAATCACCTATTACTAGAAACAGCTTACCGAGACGATTGGGATATCAATCAGATATACGCATGCTAATTTTTAGAGTCACGGAATTTGATAGAGGCAGACAGCCAAATAGACAGAATGCAGAACCAAAGGGGAGAAATGGTATAATTGCCAGCACCCTCAAAAGGAGAGAGGCCAGTTTACATCCAGCAGCCTCTAAGTCTTAGAGCCAAGGCCATGCAGAAACCTTCATAAAGGGAGTTTATATATCCTCTGAACCAGGAAAAAAAAGTTTCCACGATTTGATCATCAACCTTGTATTGTGTGTTAATTATAACTGGAATTGACTTATAGATTTATTTACTTTGGATGTTGTTTGAGGAAAAGGGAAGCCTCAAGGAATTCAGGGATCGCAGATATATCTTGGAACAAAGGCTACATTCTGCATAAACTGTTTGTGTTTTTACATATATTTAATTGTCTTTGTGTAGTATAGACCTGTTCATGTGTATTTGTCTTTCCTTTAATTTAATAAATAGTCTTTGCTAATTGTCACACAATGACTGGGCTGCTTATTCTCATTGGGGTTTCACCTGACTCCTTACATCATTCCAAAAACAAAACTATACACCCCCATAACTCGGTGTTCCAAGTTAGAATACGCTTGCAGGTAACGTCAGCGTGATTTGTGACATCACTTAGCCCAAGCTTGAATGCTGTTGAGATTTTGCAGGGTGCATGGACTGTTTCAGTCTGTGAGGCGTCTCGAATGTTACTGAACGGACGATTATCAGAGAACACCTCTGACTACCTCCCACCTCCCCACAGCATGCCCACCATCTACAAGGCACAAGTCAGGAGTCTGATGGAACATTTCCCACTTGCCTGGATGAGTGCAGCTACAAATACTCTAGAAGCTGGACAGCATCCAGGAAAAAGCTGCCCGCTTGATTGACACCCCATTCACCACCTTCCCTCCACCCCCACGGCAGCAGTTTATACCGTCTACATGGTGCTGTGCAGCAGATGGAGGGGAAGTCATTGATAGTCAGCTGAAGATGGTTGAGACATAGGACGCTAACCATTATTGTGTTAGTCACTGATTTAGGCAACCACTTCTTTTTGCTTTTGGAAAAGCACAAACTTTGTAACATGTTACGATTAAATCCTTTTTACCTTTCTGAAACTATTTACATTAAAGCTAAAACTTACGGTAATAAACCCAATATCTGTTAACCCGAGATGTTCTGTACAATTCTTTCGATAATCCATTTAGTATACTTAATCATGAATGGTCGACATTGTAGGCTAAAAATGATTTTGGGGAAAAGCCCATGTCCTTCTAGAAGCTGAATAAAACAATTTGAGATTAAACTTCCTGAATAGATTCCCTTAATCTAAACACCAGGACTTTCTCAATTAAATCTTATTATTTAAATTTACCATACAGCTTTCTTTCAGATTGAGACCAACAGGTTATTGTTGATGCTAAAGCTCCTCTTTATAATGTTAGAATGACTGAGTTACAGTTTTTGACACCTAACATCTAGAGATATTCGCTGAGTCAATCACAGAAACTGCTGGAAATACTGAATAGGGTCACGTGGCATCTGTGGAGAGAGACAGAGTTAATATTCAGGCCATCAGCAAGGTCATCATTGACCTGAAACATTGGACGGGATCTACCATTTGCGTTGTCCGAAAAGCAGCACGGCACGGTGCAATGAGACCGGTAGATGCCAGGAAATCCCACTTCTGGGATTTACCCAGCTCGCCACGCTTTGCAAGATCTAATGCGATCTCACGAGACGTCGCGATGTAAATCCTGCCCATTGTGGGCGGGAATACTTTCTGGTAAATCTGCATATTCACTATTTGTCTCACTGTAATAGGCATTCCCGAGATCTAACTAAGGCGCGGGATCGAATCCCCTCATCTTAGAGACCTCGGGCGAGGGCCATTTAGAGCTGGTCTCCACAAATGGGAACCAGGTGAAAAAGCACTTGTGGGGGGGTGTCATTGGATTGGAGGCCCCCAGGTGCATGCCCTCTGGGTAGGGTGGTACCCTGGCACTGGTGCCATATGGGCACCCTGGTATTGCCAGCCTGGCACCCTGACAGTGCCACCTGGGTGCCAGGCTGACCAAGGGGCCAAGGTGGCATTGCCAGATGACAGGGACACTGGAGCTGGCAGGGGCACTGCCAGTTTGCCAGGCTGTCACAGGCACGGTGCCAAGTTGGCATTGTTTGCACGGCGGTGATCGGGCCGGTGTGTGCCCAATGAGGGTGTGGGGCGGGAAGGGTGGGGGGGTGCCTGGGGACCTTCTTACAGTGAATTGGGGATTGGAGGGGGTTCGGATATTGTGTTGGGGGTTCGAGAGACCGGGACACCATTTAAAAATGAGTGGAGTGGAGTGGAGCTGCTCAGTGCAGAAAATGGGACTAAATGCGGCCTCGCCGGGGAGTTCCCCACTGAGACCCCCGATCTACCCAGATGGGCATTAGATGGCAGGGTGTTTCTCGCCGCTCCGAGCACCGGGAAGCACCCGGCTAATCTCGTGTGCTATGGGACTCTATTCCCATTTGGGTGAATCGTGCCCGTTAACTCTATTTCTCTCCACAGATGCTGTTTGACATGCTGAGTATTCCGGTATGTTCTTTTTTATCACGTTTCCATCAGCTGCAGTATTTTGCTTTTGCATTCACATTTAGTCTGGGATGAACTTGAGGCTTAGTTATGAGAACTGCAAGTTTATTGTCTTAACTTAATGGGCATGACTTTGCTGTCAGTTCTAAAGAATGGAGCCATCCATTTGTGACACTTGTACTTATTGATTAAGTTTTTAAGAGGTTTTTCATGTTCATGTCAAGTAACAATCAGAATAGTGCAGAATATATGAAGCCTATGGGAAAAGGAAAGCAACTGTGTATCACCTTTTCCGATCAGGTTAAAGACTCGCTAATGAGTTGTGTACAGTCTAAATGAGGAAATGCAAGTTAGAATATTGAATTCAATATCAAATCTATTAATAAAGCAAAATGTTGTGTTCTATGGCACCCCTGATCATGAAGACACGCACAAAACATGTATGTTCAACCAGAACAATTATTTATTATTAAACACGTGGGTAGGTAACTACCAGACCTATGTACTAACATAGATATTTAAGTTAGAACATAGAACATAGAACAATACAGCGCAGTACAGGCCCTTCGGCCCACGATGTTGCACCGAAACAAAAGCCATCTAACCTACACTATGCCATTATCATCCATATGTTTATCCAATAAACTTTTAAATGCCCTCAATGTTGGCGAGTTCACTACTGTAGCAGGTAGGGCATTCCACGGCCTCACTACTCTTTGCGTAAAGAACCTACCTCTGACCTCTGTCCTATATCTATTACCCCTCAGTTTAAAGCTATGTCCCCTCGTGCCAGCCATTTCCATCCGCGGGAGAAGGCTCTCACTGTCCACCCTATCCAACCCCCTGATCATTTTGTATGCCTCTTCCTTCAGAGCTACTGTAAGTGCGACCGTCCTACTATCCGTCCTGCTACCAACTGGCTTGTCTCATCAGTCACATGATGTATGTCTGGTTCCACCCACTGGCAGGAGGTCATAACTGTGAATACATGCACTAATGAACTGCTTTATACATTTGTACAGCTATATACAGTTGTATACATTTAGACACAGATATGCATGTTTGCATATCACCACACAAAATAAAGAAAGAGAAATAAAGATTGGATGAAAGAGACAAAAAGTTAGAACAAATTAAAATCTGCAACAAATATTGACATTTGAGAGAATGAGACTCCACACGCATATAAGTTAATTTTCAGTGGCAGAGAGCCTAACAGTAATTAAGACTCATCATATGGTAATAGTGTTGGTAAAACCATTTCTTCACGAAATGGGGTTTTCTTTTAAAATTTGGAAGGACATTGCATTATTTGGACACTTTGATCTTTTTTACTTGGACTGGAGCAACAATGAAAAGCATGTGACCAGCATGGTATTCGATGGTGAAGAGCTGTTTTGAACTGCAATCACGTTAATTGTTAGGTACAAAACAGAAAAAAAGGCAAAGGATAGTGATTCAATGAAAATCACATGACGGAGAGAAGATTTAAGTTTTGAACTTGCTGTTTTGGAACTCAGTTCTTTTGGGAGAATAAGCTGAGAAGGAAGGTGACTCTAAATATCTCTCTCTCCCTGCCTTGCCTGAAATTCAGCTTGTGATTATCAATCTGTAACCAGAGAATCCTCATCTGAGTGTAAGTTGTCTGCACTTGCAAATCTGCAAAGCTGAGACAAAAATAATTGCTCCAGCTCTATATATTCCTCGACACTGAAGCTTCATTGGTGAGAACATTCAGACATCTACTGGGGCCAACTGCCTGTCTTCATACAAGGGAGCTCCAGATCGATCACGTTGATCCCTGTGAACGTTATCCTATTCTTTTCATGTTTTTTCCCCCTAACTGCCCATCTCTGCAGAGACTACATGTGTGTCCTTTGTTTGTCTGTGTGTGTGTCTGTGTGTGTGTGCTGGAGAAGTTTTAAGAATAGATAGATAGTTATACTTCCGATTATAAAGTAAAGTCAGCATAGTCCCAGTTGACCATAGGCTGCTTTCTCCTTTGAGGGGAGGAGTGACTGGTTGTGATTTAACCTGAGGATCGCCACACCTCAGACGAGGGGCAAGGTTGAGAAGGCAGGGCCTTCATGAATAACCTCAACAGGCACAGGAATAGAACCCTCTCCACTGGCCTCGCTCTGCATCACAAACCAGCCGTTCAGCCAACTGAGCTAAACTGACCTTATTATTGCCAGTTAACCAATTCTTACAACTTCTTAAAATTGAATTTTGTTTTGCAATAAATCAATCATTCTGAGTTTATTGAAAGAAACCTGGTTAAAGTCTCTTTTATTCTGGATACCAATAGTGAAGGGAATTAATTGACCTTTTTGATGAGCAAATTAAATTTTTATACTACTGGTACAACCTTTGGAGTAGTGGGGCTAGCAAAACTGTGCACTCCTCCCATCCCGGTAGCAACATAAACATTTCTGGTGATTTTAAGTGCCTGTCTGTGAGATAAAAACAGCAACTTCACATCAGTCAATGTATTTCAATGCTATGCAACCTCTGGAGAAACAGACAGTGGAATTCTATGTCCCTGAGACTAAGCATTGACGCCAGGGCAGGATCCGTGGATTTCCACAACAGCAAAACTGGCAGCGCACCTGGATCGATTCAGCGACTGTGGAGGGGCTAGCACCGGCACCACATGGAACACAATAGATTCCAATGAGAGACGGGTCCGTGATTGAAACTCGGGAGGCTGACAAGCTGTCGCTGCATATCCACACTTCTCTCTTCACACCCGCCATTCCAGCCATCAAGATGGCACTGGTTGCACTGGAGCACGCCCATACAGTTGATGGGTCAGCTGGGGTCAGAGGGCACTCAGTGTGGTGGCCTGGGGTTATCCATATGACCTGTGGCCCTAATTTCAAAGTGGGCAGTCAGTGGTGTGCGCAGCTGCATGGCTGCCTTGCAGGCTGAGGCAATGGTGTTCCGTGCCCATCCACCCCGACCCCACAGCCCACCTCCTCCTGGCCACTCCCTTCTACACCCCCCCAGCCCTGGCTGAAGCCCCCCCCCCCGACCAGCGGCACGACTGTCAACAAACGATGGCGATGTTGAACACTTTCCATATCCCCTCTCTCTCCCTCAGCAGCCACGGCACCTGTTTCATAACTTTTAAAAGAACAAGTGAACCTCACCGTTGAGAATTCGCCCTGATGGAGGCAAAGAATCGCGGAGGCCCCGGAGAATACCCCGGGTCAGGCCAGCTAATGACATGCCAAGAGTATTTACTATACGTACGGAGTAGAAAGTATTAACGCCACTGTTGAGGTACCGCAGAATTGCAATTTGGCATGAAATTAGTGCCTGCCACGATTTCAGCGTCAAAACCGATTCTCTGCCCAATCGCGTTTCCCGCTTCCGGTGTCAGCCAACAGAGAATCCGCCCAGGGTGTCTTGAACAGCAATTTCCTCATTTAAGCATTTAACTACACGTGCAATCATTAGAAGTTGCTGCCCGATTCACATCTGTTTTCAAATCCCTCCATCGCCTTGCTCTTCCCTCTCTGTGTGATTTGTTCCAGCTCCAAAACCCTCTGAGATCTCTGCGCTCCTCTTGAGCATTTGTGATTTTAATTGTTCCGATTAATCATTTTTATTGCAGAATCCAGCCCAGTGCGTCACAAAATCCCTGGGAGACTGTAGTTTTGATCTGTTCCGGAAAAAAAATTGACTCCCTCAGTTTGGAGCCATTCATCTTATTGAGCCCATTTATATTTCTCAAGGGGGTAATCGAGGTTTTAAAATACTTAACATAATCAAAATGGGTTGTGTACCCTGTTCATCAAATTGGAATCTGGAGAACACGCGTGTTGTGTTCTGCTTTTTCATGTAGCATAAGCTGCTTCCTTGATGTATGCTCTGACAAAGGAAGGTTCAGACTTGGAGATAGGTTTAACACATTTATTGAACAGTTAATAATTCTTCTACTTGAGTTCAACTCTCCTGCTAATCATGCTATAGTAACTCAGTCTAACTAACTAGTCTGCTCCAAGCCACGTGGTGGGTGTGATGCTTCCGATCTGCCCCTGTCCTTCTCTCTAAGTGTCGCCTGTGGAAAGAGAAAGAGCATGTGTGCCCTGTCCTTTTGTATGGGTTGCCCCCTTGTGGTAGTAACACCTCTGGGTGTCTTGACTGCCCGTTGGTCGTGTCGTATTCTATGTGTTCATTAGCTGTACGTCTGCATGCCATGATGTCTCTGGTGCTCCCTCTAGTGTTTACTTAGTTGTAGTGTATTTACATTAACCCCTTGTGTATTTACAGGGATGCATATCACCACAACACACAGGCCATTTTAAAGTCTTGCCTCAACTGTCATGCCCAGCTGTATAAAGTTGACTGGAGACATTAAACTTAGACCCTTTGGTCAATCTATAGTTACCAGCTGTAGCTATTCCATTGTTCACAAGCTCACTGTCATGTCTGTGCCATTATTGAGGCCTCCTATTTTCACCTTAATAATGTTATTAGAATCCATCCCTGCCTCAGCTTATCTACTGTTGAAATCCTCATCGCTTTTAGCTACTTCTAGACTTGAATATTCCAACACAAATGTGACTGGCCCTCATCAGCAACCATTCATAAACTCCTGCCCGTGTCTTAACTGGAACCCATTCAGCCCTCAGCCCTGTGTTCCATAGCCCACATTGGCTGCTGGAAAAGTCATGCCTTGATTTAAAAATGCTCATCCTTGTTTCCAAATCCCTCCATTGCCTTGCCCTTCCCTATCTCTGTAATTTCTTCAATCTCCACAACTCTCTGAGATCTCTGCGCTCCCCTAATTCTGATCTCTTGAGCATTTCTGATTTTAATTGTTCCACCATTGGTGACTGTGCGTTTCGCTGTCAAGACCCTGAGCTCAGGAATTGCCTCCCTAAACCTCTCTGCCTCTTTTTTCGCCATTTAAGACATCTTTGACCAAACGTGTGGCCACCTGTGTTGATAACTCCTCATGCAAGATGAGGAGCAAATTTTGTTTTTTGACCCTCGTGCAGAGCACCTTGGGATACTTTATTACATTATAAATGACATAGAAACACAAGCTGCTGTTATTGGTGTGCCTTGCCCTACCACCCTTCACTGCACCATCCAGGGTTATAACCCACTAGACCTAAACTCAGGTGAAGAATTCATGAGCTTGGTCTCAGATATTGATGTGGCGCTAAGCTGGGCTGGTTCCTAAAAGTGATCTTTTCTACTCCATGTTCGGTTGATGCAGCTGAGTGTATTTTAAACACGCAGGCAGTCCACATACCCAATCATAAAAGTTTAGGTTTCAAAATAAATAAAATTGCATTATTGTTCCAAAATTGCTGTTCGCAGCAATGCATTTTCCAATCGTGTGTTTTTCTTCACTGTTCCTGTCAGTCCTTTTATAATTAAAATGTTAAGAAGCAAAACACAATTCTGGAGCAAGATATCAAATTGCTGATTGTTTCTTGATTAGCACGGTTGATGTGTATCTTCTGAAACCAGTCTTTTCCTCTTGAGTCCGTGCTATTGACTATCTGCTGACTATTTAACTGATTGCAATTTGAACAAACAACGCATCAGGTAGAGATTTCTGACATTTTCAAGCCACCGTTCCACATAACAGAAGCGACAGTAATTTAGTCTGATTGTGAACACTGAAGTTCTGATTATGGCTATTAAATATCTGTTGAGTTCGCAGAAGCAGCCACGCAGGAAGCAGAAATAACAAAAGGTTTATTTAGAGAAGGACAGAAACTCTGGACGCGATTCTCCGGAAAGATGTCTAAGTGTTGCAGCGAGCGGGAATTGCCGTGAGCTTCCCGGCGCTTGCGCCAGCAAGGTCGGCAACGCTATTCAACGTTAATTGGTCCACTTAAAGAGGCCTCATGGACTTCTCGCCGCAAATGATGGCGCGCCAGCTGATTCGCCGGCACCGCACTCGCCAGCCCCTGGCTATCAAGGTCAAGCAGCACTTTTGCTGCACATGCTCAGCCAACCCCAGCCAGCTCAGGGATACTAATCTGGGGAGGCTCCTAGACGTTGTGGACGGCAGTAGGGATGTACCATTCCCCTGAGGGTCCTGAAGGGTTAGCCATAGGGCAGGCAGTGCTGCCTGGGATGATGGGGCGGCGGCACACTCGGGGAGTGTGACCAGGAGGACTGGCCTCCAGTGCAGGAAGAATGTCAATGACCTACCCCGGGCAGCACGAGTGAGTAGACACCAACGCCCCTCACCACCACCTCCCCCGAGACTTGTCCACCCCCATGGGAGCATCCACCCCCCCAACTCTCCCTGCGATCCTCAATCCTCCTTCCACCCTCCTCCCCCTTCAACTCCCTCAATCCTCCCTTCACACCCCCCATACCCATCACTGTAATCTATGCGTGTGGCTAACGATGCCCTCTCTGAATCTCCTCAGGAAAAGCTCTCCCATAATCACTGGGAGAGGGCCCAGACTGGCGGTGGTGTACTAGACCTAAGAATCCTCCCCTCTTGAGGAACATGCCCTGGAGGTGACTGGGGTGGCCGAGGACAGATTGGTCAGCCACGCGGAGGCTGGCAGACGCTGCAGAGGCGAGGAACCACCGGCTCCACCCAGAGGACCTGTCGAACGTGAGTTGTAATTGCCTTACTGAACAACCCCTCCCTCCCACTGACCACATTTCCATTCTCCCACAGGTCATCCAGCCGATGGCGCCGGCCCATCCTGGGCGGCCCCCTCTCCTGACTCCCAGGAAACCACCTCAGAGGAGAGCTCCGAGGATGCCACCGTAATGGTCGCGGCACAGCAGTCATTCCCATCCTCCACCAGCGCAGATACACACATCTCAGTGGGATATGTTAGTGGTCAGGCATCTGGGGCAAAATCTGGTGAGCACCACACAGTTGTTGATGTACATCAGGCGGAGGCAGGAACTCCCAGGTGAGACAGCAGTCGGAGGTCTGCTGGATCCCAGTACCCAGCTGGGTCCCATCCTGATGCTGAGCCTTGGGTACAGGGTTACCCAGGCTGATGGAGACGATAGGCAGTGGCCAGGACATTCAGAGGAGATGCTAGCGACACTCCAGCAGATTCATAGCTGCTTGGAGGAGTCCTAGAGGCTACGGGCACAGGAGATGTCGCTGGCAATGTGTGGCACCGAGGCCAACATTACCAGGCTGACGGCCACAGTGGAGAGCCTGGTGCACGACATCTGCACCATCAGTGAAGGTGTCCAAGGTGTCGCACAGTCGGTGACAGCTATGGCTGAGGGTCTAGTGAGAAAGTCCTCCTCGCTAGGGGATGTCACCCAGTACCAGGCTGACCTTGATGAGGTACTGCGGGATATGTCCCACTCTCAGATTGGGAAAACTGCGGCGCATGTCCCAGTTGCAGGTGGGCATTGCCGAGGCGCTGCAGAACATGGCCCAGTCACTGAAGAGCATTTTCGAGGGCATCAACATGATGGTGCAGACCATGGGGAACTGCCAGGCCTAGCTGAGCCAGATAATGGAGGGGCAGCAGGGGCTCGAATCAGCTGCCCCGCTGTCCCATGGTGAACCCGAGGACCCTATGGACCCGACTGGTTGGAGGGGGTGCTGAATGGCAACCCAGACCCTTCACATGGGTTGGGGATGGTGGCCATCTGCTCCCCTGAGTTCCACCCCTCTGATGAGGCCACCTCGCAGTCAGCACAGGCTCGATCCCAGAGCCCCCAGAGGACACCAGCCATGGACATCGAAGACCACGGGATGAGATAAGCAGCTGGATATCCCCACCTCTGATGCGCATCCTGGGGAGATATTTAGATGTAGTGGTAGAACTAGGAAGGCCAAGTACATCGAGGATCACTGAGGGCACCGAGGAAGGGGAATGTTGTGGGGGGGGCGGGTTGGTAGGCGGTTAGGGGGTGGGTGATGGGTGGTGGGGAGGGGAGGGGAGGGTGGGGGGATGGGGGTTGGGAGGGTGGGGGTGGCACTATCGGCAGAGTGGGGAATTGTATTATACATTAAACACCCTTGTGCACAACCATTATGATGTCTCTGACACTTGCTTCCGTAATGCAGGCTGATCTCTGAACCCTTGGTCAATCCCTCCAGGATATCCCCCTCCCCGTGGCACCCACCCACCCTTTGGCCGGTGACATGTCCCTGGAGCTGTGTCCCACCCCCTGGGTGTTCGGATGTCGGCTGCTGCGTGTGTGGTGTTGCCTCCCACAGTGTTCAGGCACAGTGTCCAGATATCAAGATATGACTGGGATGCTAGCAGTAACTCCCACATGCTACGTGGCTCGCCTACCCACGGGGATCCACTTGGGTTGGCAAGGGCTCACTTACCCACGATTGCCAATTCCCTATTAGCAATACCTTTCAGCCACATGGTCAGAGGCCTCAGTTGGTGGTGGTTATGGGTGGTCCTTGGGGCAGACAGGCAGGGACAATGGTTGCCCCCGGAATGTGTAAACACCATCCAGTGGTTGGCATGGTGGTGCCGGGAATGGTTGCCCCCCCCCCCCCCACACACACCCACTCCCTGGGTGTAGCAACCCAGCGCCCCCAGGCTCTTTGCCTGTGAGTAAAGGTGGCTACTCACCTCTTTGGCTCGCCACAGAAGCCCTTCCGCCAGGTTCACGTTTTTCTAAAGGAGGACTAATTGGTGCCAGTGTGAGCACTTGCTGGGAAGGCCGATGAATGACCGGAGGCCGTTCAATATGGGGTTAATTGTATGGGAATATGCTTAAGTGGTGATAATTGATTTCTCGCCCGCTGTGGCAAGATCCCGATTTCGCCTATGGGAGCAGGCCGGTTGCATCGTAAACTGTTTGACGCCTGGCGCGGTTCTCATTTTTGGCCTTTCCCGCTATACACCGGCAGTTCTTCAGCACAATTTCAAACTCCGAAACCAAAACAAAGGAACATCAACGTTCGCAGTGTGGATTCAGCGGAGATGAAAACCAAAGAGAATTATTCATCAGAGGAGGACAATTTCTCATTAGAAAACACGTTTTTCATGGGAATAATTGTAAGAAGTGAGGAATTCTGACCACAAAGCAGTGCTCCTGCTCCCGACTTATAAGCAAAAACTGAAGCGGGAGAATCCGCCAAAGAAAGTTGTGCATTGTTGGTCTGAGGAATCGGATGATCTCCTACGGGACTGCTTAGAGTCAGTGGATTGGTCAGTATTTTAAAACTTTGCAACCAGCCTGAACGAGGACGCCACAACAGTAACTGACTTCATCAGTAAGTGTGTAGAAGACTGTGTGCCAAAGAAGCAAATCCAGGTGTTTCCTAACCGGAAACCCTGGATGAACAGGGATATCCACTGCTTGCTGAAGTCTAGGTCTGAGGCGTTTAAGTCAGGCGACCCTGACCTTTACAAGAAAGCCAGATATGATCTAAGGAGATCCATCAAAGATGCCAAAAGACTGTACCGGATCAAGCTCGAGTCCCAGGCTAGCCACACGGACCCCCACTGACTATGGCAAGGTCTGCAAGACATAACGGGCTACAAGATGAAGGCATGTAAAATCACCGGCTCCAACACACCCCTTCCTGATGAGCTCAACGCATTCTATGCCCGCTTTGAGCAAGAGGTCAGCGAGAGCGCGCCCTCCATCTCAGAAGCCGTGGATGAATTTGTATCCGAGGTCACCACTGCAGATGTCAGAGCAGCCTTCTTGAAGGTCAACCCACGGAAAGCCACTGGCCCGGATGGGGTACCCGGACGAGCACTCAGGTCTTGCGCGGATCAGCTGGCGGGGGTATTCGCAGATATCTTCAGCCTCTCTTTACAACAATCTGAGGTCCCTATCTGCTTCAAGAAGATGACCATCATCCCTATACCAAAGAAAAGCCAAACAGCGTGCCTCCCGGACTATCGTCCAGTGGCTCTGACATCCATCATTATGAAGCGCTTCAAAAGGTTAGCCATGACACAAATCAACTCCAGCCTCCCAGATTGCCTTGATCCACCAAGAGCGCGAGGAGAGCGGCGGGGATACAGTGAAAGAGCACGAGGAGAGCGGCGGGGACACAGGATAAAAGAGCGCGAGGACAGCGGTGGGGACACAGGATAAAAGAGCGCGAGGAGAGCGGTGGGGACACAGGATAAAAGAGCGTGAGGAGAGCGGCGGGGTCACAGCTGCAGGAGAAGTGGCCTTCAGATTTTCGGCGGGAGCAGGGGTCTGTCGGGAAGGTAAGTTTACCTCTTTAAAAACTTACCTTGCAGTAGAAGCGGCCTTCAGATTTTCGGTGGGGGCAGTGGCCAGGGGTCTGTTGGGAAGGTAAGTTTACCTCTTTAAAAACTTAAAAAACTTACCTTGAAGAGTGACATCACAGCAAAGCAGTGACCTGATTGGCTGGTACGGAAAGTTCTCCAATTAGCAGTAGCTGGGAGAAATTTAACTCTTCGTGTGTTGTTAAGTATTGTGATTGGTAAGTAAAATATTTATTCCTTTCACTTATTCATTATTTGATATTATATTTGTAATCAGTTAAGGTAAAGTGTAAAAATGGCAGGAGATCCCAGACCCGTGTTATGCTCCTAGTGCTCAATGTGGGAGTTCAGGGACGCGGCCGATGCCCCTGACTCCTTCATGTGCGGGAAGTGTGTCCAGCTGCAGTTCCTGTTAGACCGCATGACAGCTCTGGAGCTGCGGATGGACTCACTTTAGAGCATCCGCGATGCTGAGGAAGTCGTGGATAGCACATTCAGTGAGTTGGTCACACCGCAGATTAGGATTGGTGAGGGAGACAGGGAATGGGTGACCGAAAGAGCAGGAAGGCAGTGCAGGTGTCCCCTGCGGTCATCTCCCTCCAAAACATGTATACTGTTTTGGATACTATTGGGGGAGATGACTCACCAGGGGAAGGCAGTAGTAGCCAGGCTCATGGCACCGTGGCTGGCTCTGCTGCACAGAAGGGCGGGAAAAAGACTGGCAGGGCTATAGTCATAGGGGATTCAATCGTAAGAGGAGTAGACAGGCGTTTCTGTGGTCGAAAACGAGACTCCCGAATGGTATGTTGCCTCCCGGGTGCACGGGTCAGGGATATCTCAGATCGGCTGCAGGACATACTGAAGGGGGAGGGTGAACAGCCAGTTCATGGTGCATATAGGCACCAACGACATCGGTAAAAAACGGGATGAGGTCCTACAATCAGAATTTAGGGAGTTGGGAGATCAGTTAAAAAGTAGGACCTCAAAGGTAGTAATCTCAGGATTACTACCAGTGCCACGAGACAGTCAGAATTCAAGAATCGTCAGAATGAATACGTGGCTTGAGAGATGGTGCAGGAGCGAGGGGGTTCAGATTTTTGGGACATTGGAACTGGTTCTGGGGGCGGTGGGACCATTACAAATCGGATGGTCTACACCTGGGCAGGACTGGAACCAATGTCCTAGGGGATACTTTTGCTAACATGTTGGGGAGGTTTTAAACTAATGTGGCAGGGGGATGGGAACCAGATTAGGAAGTTAGAGGTCAGTAAAGAGGCAGCAACTAAAGCCAGTAAGGTACTAGATAATAAACTCACTGTGACTAAGGGGAAGAGTAGACAGGGAAGAGATGATGAACGCAAAGGGACAGGTGGTCTGAGGTGCATTTGTTTTAATGTGATAAGTGTAGCAGGTAAGGCAGATGAACTTAGGGCTTGGATTAGTACCTGGGAATATAATGTTATTGGTATTACTGAGACTTGGTTGAGGGAAGGGCAAGACTGGCAACTAAATATCCCAGGGTATAGATGCTTCAGGAAGGATAGAGAGGGAGGTAAAAATGGTGGCGGAGTTGCATTACTGGTCAGAGATGATATCACAGCTGTGCTTAAAGAGGGCACAATGGAGGATTCGAGCACTGAGGCACTATGTGTAGAGCTAAGAAATAGGAAGGGTGCAGTAACATTGTTGGGACTTTCTTACAGGCCTGCCAAAAGTGAGCGTGAAGTAGAGGTACAAATATGTAGACAGATTATAGAAAAATGTAGGAGCAATAGGGTGGTCGTGATGGGAGATTTTAACTTCCCCAACATTGAATGGGACTCATGTAGTGTTGGAGGCGTAGATGGAGCAGAATTTGGAAGGAGCATCCAGGAGAGTTTTTTTTAGAGCATTATGTAAATAGTCCAACTTGGGAAGGGGCCATACTGGGACCTGGTATTGGGGAATGATCCCGGCCAGGTGGTTGAAGTTTCAGTCGGTGATTATTTTGGGAATAGCGATCACAATTCCGTAAGTTTTAGAATACTCATGGACAAAGACGAGAGTGGTCCTAAAGGAAGAGTGTTAAATTGGGGAAAGGCCAAGTATAACAAAATTCGGCAGGAGCTAGGGGATGTGGATTGGGAGCAGCTGTTTAAGGGTAAATCCACATTTGAAATGTGGGAGTCTTTTAAGGAAAGGTTGATTAGAGTGCAGGACGGATATGTCCCTGTGAAAATGAGGGATAGAAATGGCAAGATTAGGGAACCATGGATGACGGGTGGAATTGTGAGACTAGCTAAGATGAAAAAGGAAGCATACAGAAGATCTAGGCGACTTAAAACTGATGAAGCTTTGGAGGAATATCGGGAAAGTAGGACAAATCTCAAACGCGTAATAAAGAGGGCTAAAAGGGGTCATGAAATATCTTTGGCTAACAGGGTTAAGGAAAATCCCAAAGCGTTTATTCGTATATAAGAAGCAAGAGGGTGACTAGAGAAAGGATTGGCCCACTCAAAGACAAAAGAGGGAATTTATGCGTGGAGTCAGAGGAAATAGGTGAGATTCTTAATGAGTACTTTGCATCGGTATTCACCAAGGAGAGGGACATGACGGATGTTGAGGTTAGGGATGGATGTTTAAATACTCTAGGTCAAGTCGGCATAAGGAAGGGGGACGTTTTGGGTATTCTAAAAGGCATTATGGTGGACAAGTCCCCAGGTCCGGATGGGATCTATCCCAGGTTACTGAGGAAAGTGAGGGACGAAATAGCTGGGGCTTAACAGATATCTTTGCAGCATCCTTGAGCACGGGTGAGTTCCCGGAGAACTGGAGAATTGCTAATGTTGTCCCTTTGTTTAAGAAGGGTAGCAGGGATAATCCAAGGAATTATAGACCTGTGAGCTTGACGTCAGTGGTAGTCAAACTGTTGGAGAAGATACTGAGGGATAGGATCTATTCACATTTGGAAGAAAATAGAATTATCAGTGATAGGCAGCATGGTTTTGTGCAGGGAAGGTCATGTCTTACAAACCTAATAGAATTCTTTGAGGAAGTGACAACATTAATTGATGAAGGAAGGGCTGTAGATGTCATACATATGGACTTCAGTAAGGCGTTTGCTAAAGTTTCCCATGGCAGGTTTATGGAAAAAGTGAAGTTGTATGGGGTTCAGGGTGTACTAGCTAGATGGATAAAGAACTGGCTGGGCAACAGGAGGCAGAGAGTAGTGGTGGAAGGGAGTGTCTCAAAATGGAGAAAGGTGCGACTTCCGGTGGCGGCAATGAGTGAGTGAGCCGCACTTGCGGGGGCTCTCACTCCGGCGGGATTTGAGGACCTGGTTCCCCGGTTTTGCGGGGCTGTGAAAGGAGCGAGCAGAGCTGCATGGAACTGCGGGAGAGCAGAAAGCAGCGCAAACGGGAGAGGAAGGGACAAAGGCAAGGTGCAGGGGAAGCTGACCCGGGAGCAAAGATGGCGGACCTGCGGACCCGGCGATCCAGCAGGCGCTGGAAAACATGCTGCAGGTGATAAAGAGCAGTTTTGAGTCGTTGAAGCGGGATAACTTGGACCCACTTCAGAAGGCAGTGGATCAGCTGAACCAGAGACTGGATGCCCAGGACGAAAAAGTTAAGGAGCTGGGGGAGGCGGTGGAGGAGCAGGCGGACGCGCAGACGATTGCTGCGCTAGAAGTCGACGGGTTGAAGGAGAGACAGAGAAGACTGCTGGATAGAGTAGAGGAGCTGGAAAATAGAGCCCGTAGACAAAATCTGAGGATCATCGGCCTCCCGGAGGGAGCGGAGGGAGCTGATGCCACAGGGTTCGTGGCAGACCTGTTGATGCAGCTGATGGGGGCTGAAGCCTGTCCGCGACCACCGGAGCTTGAGGGGGCACACAGAGTACAGGCGAGACAGGTGCGTCCGGGGGCCCGTCTGATGGTGATTAGGTTCCACAGGTTTGTGGAGAAGGAGCGGGTGCTGCAGTGGGCAAAGAGCACTCAGAGCAGCACGTGGAATTAACAGTGTCCTTCGCATTTACCAGGACCTAAGCCAGGAGGTGGCCAGGCGGCGAGCAGCCTTTAAACAAGTTTAGGGGTGTTGTTCAAAAAGCACGTGGAGTTTGGTCTGCTCTTCCCGGCCCATCTTTGGGTTATGCATCAGGGCCAACGCCACTACTTCTCCGAGCCCGAAGAAGCTATGGACTTTGTGAGGGATCAGGGGCTGGTCTCGGGAAAAGGACCCACGGACGCAAGCTAGGGTCCGAGAATTACCGTTTGAAGGGACGCCTAATGTGCCTGGACTGCTGGTCGACTGTTTACTGCTTTAAAGGTGCCTTGTGGTGTATGTTTTGTGGGCAGCTTTTGCCTGTGGGGGATGTGGGGGGAGGGTATCCCCCCCTCTCTCGAATGGTCATTTTCCTTTTTGCAGTTGTTTTTTTTTTCTCTCTTTTTGTTCTTCTGTTGTGGTGGGTACCTTTTGTTGGGCTCTCTGAGTGCGCTGGAGCCTGTATTGTAACAAAAGGGTGGCCGGTCAGCAATGGGGATTAAAGATGTTGGTTTGGGGCTTTTGTTTCATTTATGTCCATGGTTTTTATGTTTGTTTCGGATGGGGAATGTACGGGTACAGCGTTATTGCGATATATATATATATATATATATATTTTTAAAATTAAAACATTTTATGCTCAGAAAGGGACGTGGGTTAACACTTTTCTGTGTACACAGCTGGAACTGTGTTGTACCTGGAGCAGCCTCGCGTTGCTGTTTGATGTTTACATCTTGTTTTATCTTTCCAATCTTAGTGAGACTGCTCCAGTGGGTCGGAGTGGGGGGTGGTGTGCTGGGGAGTGGGGAGATGAGGTCGGGGAAACAATGGAAGTGAGACAAGGGGGCGCCGAAGTGGTGAGTCACCGGGCTAGCAGATTGGCTAGTCAAGGGAGTCAGGTGGGGGGGAGAATACAGCCAGTGAATGGCAGGGGTGGGGTTATCAGGGGACGTTGCTAGCGGGGGGAGGGGGGGAGTTATTTTGCTGACGTGGGGGGGGATCTGAAGTACGTAATGGAAAGGAGGCCGGGGGTGGAGGCAGCCAAGTGGCGAGCCAGGAATGGCACGGCACATGGGCCCGGGGGTGGGCCCAAGAAAGGTTATGGCTGACTGGCGGGGAGAGGGGGGGCTGTGCCCCCCAACCAGACTGGTCACCTGGAATGTCAGGGGACTAAATGGGCCAGTTAAAAGGGCACGTGTGTTCATGCATTTGCGGGCTCTAAAGGCGGACGTAATTATGCTGCAGGAGACACATCTGAAAGTGTCTGACCAGTCTAGGCTAAGGAAGGGCTGGATCAGCCAGGTCTTCCACAGGACAATTATGATCAATAAGCGGATTCAATTTGAGGCGGAGGGCTTAGTCACAGACGGCGGGGGCAGATTCCTTATGGTAAGAGGCAAGCTGGAGGGGAGAAGAGTGGTGCTGGTGAACATATATGCGCCGAACTGGGACGACATTGACTTTATCAAAAGAGTGCTGGGGAAGATCCCGGACCTAGACTCACGTAAGTTGATAACGGGGGGGGGCACTTTAATACGGTCCTTGACCCGGGGCTGGACCGGTCATGTCCCAGAACGGACAGACTCCCAGCAATGGCAAGGGAGCTGAAAGTGTTCATGGAGCAAATGGGGGCTGTGGACCCATGGGGAGCCAGACAGCCGACGGGAAGGGGCTACTCGTTTTATTCGCATGTTCATAAAATATATTCTAGGATTGATTTTTTTTTCGTGAGCAGGGACTGTGTAGGGGAGGTAAAGAATACGGAATACTCAGCAATCGCTATCTCGGACCATGCCCCGCACTGGGTGGACCTGCAGGTCGGTGGGGGGGGGGGGGGGGGCGAATTACCAATGCCCGCAATGGAGGTTAGACGTAGGATTGTTGTCGGAGGAGGGGATATGTGAGAGACTGCGGAAGTGTATGCAAAATTACTTGCAGGGGAACGATACGGGGGAGGTTTCAGCAGCGACCCTGTGGGAGGCGCTGAAGGCAGTAGTGAGGGGGGAGCTGATCTCAATTCGGGCTCACAGGGTCAGGGCGGACAGAGCAGAAATGGACAGATTGGTTAGGGAAATTCACCGGATAGACGAAGAGCATGCGAGGTCCCCGGGGGAGGACCTAATCAGGGAGAGACGGAGGTTGCAGGCAGAACTGGGGGTGCTATCCACGAGTAGGGCCGTGGAACAACTTAGGAAGGCGAGGGGAGTGGTGTATGAGCATGCAGAGAAGGCCAGTAGATTGCTAGCGCAGCAACTCAGGAAGAGGGAGGCGGCCAGGGAAATAAGTAGAGTGGTTGATGGGGAGGGGAGCTGAGTGGAGGACCCGGCAGGACTGAATAAGGTATTTCGGGACTTCTATAGTAAGCTGTACACTTCAGAACCCTCGGAAGAGCCGAGGAGATGAAAAGATTCCTGGATGGACTAACCTTCCCAAAAGTAGGCAGGGGACGAGTGGACGGGCTGGGGGCCCTGATTAGAGCGGAGGAGGTATTGGGGGGCTTAAAGGCCATGCAGTCGGGGAAAGCCCCGGGACCGGTTGGATACCCAGTAGAGTTTTACAAGAAGCTCTCGGAGATAGTGGGACCGATCCTGACAAGGGTTTTTAATGAGGCAAGGGACAGAGGGACCCTGCCACCGACGATGTCGCAAGCCACTATCTCGCTGATGCTGAAGCGGGACAAGGACCCGGAATCCTGCGGGGCATACAGGCCAATCTCTCTGATCAATGTGGATGCCAAGCTCCTGGCTATGGTCCTGGCGATTAGAATTGAGGACTGTGTACCGGAGGTGATTGGGGACGATCAGACAGGGTTTGTGAAAGGCAGGCAGCTGACAGCTAACTTGAGAAGATTGCTTAATGTGATCATGATGCCCCCGACGGGCAAGGAGGTGGAGGTAGTGGTGGCAATGGACGCTGAGAAGGCCTTCGACCGGGTGGAGTGGGGCTATTTGTGGGAGGTGCTTGGATGGTTTGGGTTCGGGGAGGGACTGGTTAATTGGGTCAGACTATTGTACCAGGCCCCAAAAGCTAGCGTTAGGACGAACAGGATAATGTCAGATTATTTCAGACTACACCGCGGGACCAGACAGGGGTGCCCCCTCTCCCCGTTGCTGTTCGCGCTGGCCATAGAGCCGTTGGCGATGACTTTGAGAGCTGCGAAGGGATGGAAGGGAATGACAAGGGGGGGGGGGTGTGGAACATAGGGTCTCTCTCTCTGCGGACGACCTGCTCCTGTACGTGTTGGACCCACTGGCCGGGACGGAAAATATACTGGAAACATTGAGGAAGTTCAGCCGGTTTTCAGGGTACAAATTAAATATGGCCAAGAGTGAGATGTTTGTGGTGCAGGCAAGGGGCCAGGAGAATAGACTGAAGGAGCTGCCATTTAGGCTGGTGGAGGAAAGTTTCCGGTACTTGGGGATAAAGCTGGTACGAGACTGGGGCAGGTTGCATAAGTTAAATTTGACTAGGGTAGTGGAACAAATGAAGAGGGAGTTTCGGAGCTGGGATGCACTCCCGCTGTCACTGGCGGGGAGGGTGCAGACTGTAAAGATGACAATCCTCGCTAGATTTCTGTTCATCTTCCAGTGCCTCCCGATCTATATCCCACGGTCCTTCTTCAAAAGGACTGGCAAAATCATCATGAGCTTTGTCTTGGCGGGAAAATCCCCGCGGGTGAAGAAGGCGATGCTTGAAAGGAGCCGCAGCGAGGGGGGACTGGCATTGCCGAGTCTGATCAACGACTACTGGGCGGCTAACATAGCCATGATAAGGAAGTGGATGGTGGGTACGGGGTCTATCTGGGAGCGAGTGGAGGTGGCTTCGTGCAGGGGCACCAGTCTGGCAGCCCTGGTCACGGCTCCCCTACCGCTGTCGCCGGCCAGGTACTCCACCAGCCCAGTAGTGGGGGCAGCCCTGCGGATATGGGGCCAGTGGAGGAGGCATGTGGGGGGGGGTTGGTGCGTCTGTCTGGGCTCACAATATGTGATAACCATCGATTTGCCCCGGGAACATGGATGGAGGGTTTCGAACATGGCGGCGGGCGGGGGTGGAGAGGGTGGATGATATGTTCCTGGAGGGGAGCTTTGCAAGTTGGAGGGGCTTGGAGGAGAAATTTGGGCTGGTAAGGGGAAATGACTTTAGGTACTTGCAGATGTGGGACTTTGTACGCAGACAGGTCCCATCTTTCCCATTCCTCCCGCCAATAGGGATCCAGGACAGAATTGTCTCTAGAGGAGAAGGAGGAGGGGGTGGAATCTCGGATATCTACAAGGTGCTCATGAAGGGGGAAGGGTCCCAGACGGACGAACTGAAACTCAAATGGGAGGAGGAGTTTGGCGGGGAGATGGAGGACGGGCTGTGGGCGGAAGCTCTGAGTAGGGTAAATTCAACCGCAACATGTGCCAGGCTCGGCCTGATTCAATTTAAGGTCGTTCACCGGGCCCACATGACGGTAGCTTGGATGAGCAAATTCTGTGAGGTAGAGGACAAGTGCGCTAGATGCGCGGGAGGACCAGCGAACTATGTTTACATGTTTTGGGCATGTCGTAAGCTTGGAGGGTACTGGGAGGGATTTGTGGGGCTCATGTCCTGAAAACAAGGGTGATGATGAGTCCAGGGGTGGCAATTTTTGGGGTTTCGGATGAGCCGGGAGTCCAGGGGGAGAAAGAGGCAGATGTTCCCGGACATACTCTCTTCCACCTTCTTCCGTCAGGAAAAAGATACCAAAGTTTGAGGTCACGTACCAACCTGAAGGGGAGGTTCAGCGATGTACCTCTTAAAACTGAATGCCACTTTGTTCTGCATGCCACTAGAGTAGTTTTACATAAGTTATTTTATTAAGGATTGAGATGAATTATAGGACTGAGTAATCATTATTAACCATTAAACATGTATTTTTAGGACATAGCAGTAATAAGTAATCAAATGGGATTTAGGATAGCTAACTTGACCAAAAGGACATTACTTCTGACATCTTGTCTTTGTGAAACAATTCAGGGTGCTGGTTCTGTTGTTCTGTTTCTCACAAACAATCAGCACAGGCTGCTGGGATTGTACACAGCCTTAAGGATGCGTTGACATCATGCGCTGCTTGCAATTCTATTGGATAAGTTTAAAAGTAGCAGCTTCAGGAATTGGATCGTGTCCAACTGGGGTGGGCTATTGATTTTTGAACATTGTATAAGTACTGTGTTCTGGTCTTTGTTCGTCAGAACAGGTCTTGGCAAATATCCAGTCTGTTCTCTGTGTACACGTAACAAACTTGATTAAGTAAGCCATCTTGTCCAGGTTGTCGTGTTTGTTCCTCTCTGCACTGAGTTGAGTCAGAGGGAATAACCCCACATGGAAGCTGACTCAATACACAGGTCTTGAAACTGCTCCTACGTCATTTGGCGCTGCGAGCAGGGAGTCCACAGTATTCTGGCAGAATGATCCACCTCCTAAATACGGGTGAGTACATTTCAATTTACCACCCAGTAGATAGAGGAGTTACGGATCAGGTGGTCGGATCCATAAGTTGTGCAAAAGTTGCGAGTAGGTAGCGGTGGACACACGCAACACTGAGAACGCGCTAATGTTGAGTGGGCAAAGACAGACTTTTGTACAATGCCGATGAGCAGAGCAGGATACACCGCCACACATTAAAAAGATTGGAAAGGGTAGGGCCCCATGACGATTCGATGGAGGCCAAAACAGGGAACCCCAGACGGGCTCAGAGTAAGTGACCAGTCAGACAAAGCTGGTGTCATTATTCTGAGGTTGTATGTGTAACAGGATTTGAAACCCCACTGCTTAGGGCAGCTGTGGATAAAAGGGAGGTAAAAAAAAATGACAAAGGAACATGAATTGGAGCACAAAAGTTAACTGTTTTAGCATGCTATTGATTCATTTTAAATTGCCCCGAATCATGTGTGCAAATTATTTGATACAAGATTAAATTGTGGATGTATGGAAATTCAATAACACCAGTTAAACATAGAAATTCTAAGCATACATCATCCCTGTGAGGGAACAAAGATTTGGTCGCTCATGTGTTTGAGTGAAATGCCTTTGAGATTTAAATTTACGAAAGGATAGGTGATGCCTATGAAATCAGGTGTTGAGAGTTGGGATAAATGGAAAAATGAAAGATGAATGAATCAAACAAACAGTTTCAGTTTTATAATGAAGAAGGTTAATGAGCCTTGTTCATTACTTTAACCGAAAGAGTGTCAGCTTGCGGTCAGCAAGAACAAAGGCTGCTGTAAACTTTACGAGCAGAAGTATCGTGTTTCGTTTGTTTGGAGGAGATTCTTCGAGTAATGTTATTATTAAAATGTATCTTTCTGAGGAATGATTCTTTTTGTTTCAAAACACTTGCTGCCTGAAGTTGCGTTTCTTTTTTTTTGATGTTTAATCATTTAAGTGCTTCAAGTCCAAACAGTTGACAAAAACCTGAAGTCATGCTTTATGGCCAGAGGCATGATTCCAGGATATTTCTGAACCACATGTGGGAATTTTAATCCAGATATAAAATCACACATGTAAGATTGAGACCATTTTAATTTAATAGGATTAATTGGAGTTTGAGATATCTAAATTGATTATGGCTGGTCCTGTATTGGATTGATTTTGTGTTAAAACTTTGGGCCAGGTTGAAAAATAATTATTCCTGACACAATTGATACTGATAGGAAGACAGGAGACAAAGTTTGAGGGAACGAAAATGGGCGTAGATTAATTATTGATAACAATCCCTCCTCTGTTTTTGGTTAAGTCAAACAAAGGAGGGTGGTGACGTAATGACGTCCATTTAAAGGCATATACCCCGCCTCTCTTTATACAGCAGATAATTAACCCTTGCTTGTTAGCTGAAGATGTTTTTTTACAGGCATTAAGAATTTTAACTTTGAATTGTCAGCTGAAGAGGTTTTCTTTTAACAGGAATTGCGAATTTTAATATTGACTTGTCCGAATGGATCTTTGGCATTTTATTTTCTAGGTAACTGCCAGTGGAACAAGATTTGCAGTAACTTCGAGGATTTGAGAATTTCTAAGTGACTTTCAGTGGTGCAATAGCCGGCATGATTTAAAATCTATTGGAGGGGTAAGCAACTCTTGTGAAACCCCTACAAGATTTAGCAACGGAGGGAAGGGCTAGCAAAGACAAAGTCGAGTGCGGGGAGGAGATGCAGGCTTTTCCAATCCACACAAGTAATGGTGAAGGGGCCCACACTCGGGTGGCCGGCCTTAGTAAGCCATTCCACATCTTCTGCCAGGAGGGCTAGTGGAATGTAGGCCGATGTAGTAGCCCAGAGGCATGGGGATGAATTAAGACCAGTGGGATATTACTCTGCCCAAAGGTGGATGCGGTAGCCACAGGTATGCACCAATGTGTGTGGGCTTTGGCATGCGCTTCGTGGGCAATAAATGCATCAGAACCCATCGCCCTGATGGGTAAGATAATCCTCCATAGCCCTCATACTATTGTTCAATTCTTAGAGGCTGGAAGACTGAAGGGTGTATCGGGTAGTAGACGCTCAAAGTGGGAAGCTAATATTTTACCTGGACAGACATGTGGAAATCTGTAAAGGTATGAGGGAAAATCCCGCGATAGGGCTAACAAAACAAGGAACGGAGCATGAATGTTCTGTGGAAGGAGAGGAGGACACTAGTGGAGGCTTGGCAGAAGAGCCACTGGTGGAAGAAGGAGTGAGCAACTTATATGTGGATGGAGCAAGGAAGTATATAGTAGGGGAGCCCCGTACGGCATGGGCTGTAGTGGATACTGAAGGTGAGTTGATTGCAGAAGAACAGATCCCCGGGAACCACTCAGCACAAATAGCTGGATTAATAACTCTAATGAAGGCCCTGGAATGGGGCAAGGGAAAGCGAATCAATGTGTACACTGACAGTCGGGAGGCTTCTGGCGTAGTTCATGACTATATGACAGCTTGGAGTAAGCGAGGGTTTGTGACCTCCAGTGGAGGACACATACAGCATGAGAGTTTAATCAGGGACTTGATCCTGGCCACCTGACAGCCCTTAGAAGCAGCCGTTAAGGTCTAGGCCCATCGGAGAATTGAGAATTATGCGCAGTGAGGTAACAGTTGGGCTGATCAGGCTGCGAGAGACCGATTAGAGCAGAAACGGGTGGGGATGCACACTCCAGGAATAGCAGCCGTGGAGGCCGCAGGCAATGCTGATATTGATGTAAGGCAGGTGCAAGAACAAGCACTAGTGGAGGAAAAGGGGAGAAATAACGGGAGACGGATAGGCTATGATGGAATATGGAGGAGAGAGGGAACGATAATTGCCTCCGAGGCCGTGCAACAATCCCTGTTAGACATATACCATGGACAAGTGCACACAGGGAGAGACAATATGATCAAACTATTAAAGGAATGATGGAAGGGAATGGTCAGGGATGTGGCCAAATTCTGCGAGCGATGAATACAGTGCACCCTGGTGGAACCAGGCCGTCCCTGCAAGATAAATGGGAAGTCAACCCCCGGCCCAAGGGGAAATTTGCAACTAGATTTTACTGGGCCTTTGCCTCGGGTACAGGGTAGAACATACTGTTTGGTGATTGTAGATCAATTCACCCGGTGCGTGGCAGCATTCCCGTGTAAGGACGCCACCGCTAGTACCTGGCGTTGATATTGACTATTGAAATAATACCAAGGTGGGGGGTACCACTTCAACTGGATTCTGACCAAGGGGCCCATTTCACGGGAAAAGTCATGAGGGAGGCTTGTGGGGTTTTTGGAATCCAGCAAAGGTTCCACATCCCACACCATTCTCAAAGCTCGGGAATGGTAGAGCGGATGAACCAATCCTTGAAAATAGCCTCGCCAAAATTATATTGCAGGAAGGGAATAATTGGGTACGGGCCCTGCCTGCAAAATTGTTGCGACAAAGAGCCACCCCCGCCCGGGGAACGGGTTTAACCCCTTTTGAGTTAATGACAGGAAGAGCAATGCGCCTCCCAGAGGAGGTGATAACTAGAGGAGCGGAACTTGAGATAAGGAAAGGCACTGAACTCCAATGCATGCAAGATCTGGTGAACCACCTGCATGCCCTTAAGGGTCAGGTAATTGCACAGCAACAGCAGAGATTGGACCAAACTGACTGGAAAGGATACCCCAGAACTACCGACACCAGGGGATAGGGTCATGATCAAACTCATGACAGGTTAAAAAGGGACCAGGGGTTTGATGGGAGGGACCCTATGCAGTGATCATCGCTGGATAAATATGTGCCTTAATAGACGAGAAACCCAGTCCGCGGTGACGGCACTGGACTCAGTTGAAATCATACTCTCATGAGTCATCCCATAATCACAAGGATTGAGAGAACCCTCTGGTGGGTAGGCAAACCCAAGGAGCGGGGGATAGCCATGGCATTGCCAGGTGCGGCATTTGTAATGGGACTTATCTGGATTTGTAGATGGGCCACCAGAGTGGCTCAGGATATGGGACTAAGACACGGAAAGGATGTATACGAGGAAGGAGTGGCGATGATGTGAATGATATAATACTAATTGAGCGCCGGAAGGTGTTTGTTTATTCCTACAGGATTCTAGTGCAAGCACACCTTTGGATCCCATCTCATCTCCGGTTGCAGCCATCAACATCGACCACCTCGCCAGGGACGCGGAAGGAGCCGGACATTACTGAAGCCAAGTCCAGTGATCGCATGACTCAATACACAGGTCTTGAAAACGCTCCTACATCACAACCGACTCAGGAACAGCTTCTTTCCTGCTGCCATCAGACTTTTGAATGGACCTACCTCGTATTAAGTTGATCTTTTCTCTACATCCCAGTTATGACTGTAACATTACATTCTGTAAAGTCACTCCTTCCTTTCCTATGTACGGTATGCATTGTCTGGATAGCATGCACGAAACAACACTTTTCACTGTATACTAATAAATGTGACAATAATAAATCAAATCAAATCAAGAACCTAAAGCTACAACAAGCACTCCTCAATCTGTCAACACGATCAACTCCAGCAGTGAATGGAATTCTGTAGTGCAAGTTAACAATTTTCCCATATCGTCCAAGCTTGACACTGGAGCTTCAGCCAATCTACTGACAAGCAAGGATCTCAATACGATTCCAGGACAACATGAGATGCTTCCAGCTGCATGTAGGCTGAAGGACTACAACGGTAATCAGATTGCTTCAATGGGATCGTTGTCACATCAATGTCACAAAAAAAGAATTAAGAAAACATTAGGGGCAGCACGGTAGCCTTGTGGATAGCACAATTGCTTCACAGCTCCAGGTTCCCAGGTTCGATTCCGGCTTGGGTCACTGTCTGTGCGGAGTCTGCACATCCTCCCCGTGTGTGCGTGGGTTTCCTCCGGGTGCTCCGGTTTCCTCCCACAGTCCAAAGATGTGCAGGTTAGGTGGATTGGCCATGATAAATTGCCCTTAGTGTCCAAAATTGCCCTTAGTGTTGGGTGGGGTTACTGGGTTATGGGGATAGGGTGGCGGTGTTGACCTTGGGTAGGGTGCTCTTTCCAAGAGCCGGTGCAGACTCGATGGGCCGAATGGCACTGTAAATTCTATGATTCTATGATTACGATTTGAAATCGTGACAAATGAAAAATCTTCACTGTTAGGCGCACAGCTTGTTCAAAAAATCTATTTGACTATTCAAGATATATTAAACATGGATGAAGAAATCTAGCATATCCTACAACATTACCCTGATGTATTTAAAGGTCTGGGCACATTACCTTTCCAGTACAGGATCTTAGCTAACAAAGATGCCAAACCAGTAATTCATCCGCTTGGGAGAGTCCCTGCTCCTTTGCGGGAAAGGCTAAAATTAGAACTTGACCGACTGGAATCACAAGGAATCATACCTCGGGTCACACAACCGACTGACTGGGTCAGCTCTCTAGTATGCATTAAAAAAACATCTGGAGATCTTCGAATCTGCATAGATCTGAAATATTTAAATAAAAATATTTGTAGGGAACCCAACCTATCCCAAAGCGTGAAGAAATCACATGTGAGATGGCGAATGCTCATATAGTCACAAAACCCGACACTTCGCAAGGGTTTTGTCAGATGCAACTTGACAACTCGAGTAGATTATTGTGCACTTTCAATACTCCATTTGGATGCTTCTGCTTCAACCGCATGTCCTTTGGAATAATATCCACTTCAGAGATTTTCCAAAGCATAATGGAACAGATGACAGAGGGCATTGAAGGTGTAAGGGTGTATGCTGGTGACATAATCAGACTGTTCGCCCCAGATTTTTGTTTGTCTTTCAGTGCCTTCCATCTTCATCCCTAAGGCCTTTTTTAAGCGGGTGAGTAGGATCATTACGGGCTTTGTGTGGCCGAATAAGACCCCACGAGTAAGGAGATCGCTGTTGGAGCGTAGTCCGGGGGGGGGGTTTGGCGCTGCCGAACTTTCGCAACTACTACTGGGCGGCCAATATAGCTATGATTAGGAAGTGGCGATGGGGGGGGCGGGGGCGGCGTGGGAGCAGCTGGAGGCGGCGTCATGTAAAGGTACTAGTCTGGGAACTTTGATAATGGCTCCTTTGCCGTTCTCACCGACCCTTTACTCCACAAGTCCGGTGGTGGTGGCGACACTGCGGATCTGGGGACAGTGGAGGAGGTACAAGAAGGTGGAGGGAGCGTCGGTCTGGACCCCGATATGTAACTACCACAGGTTTGTCCCGGGTATGATGAATGGTGGGTTCAAGAGCTGGCAGGGCAGGCATCAGAAGGATGGGAGATCTGTTCAAAGACGGAAGCTCTCCCAGTTTGAAGGCGCTAGAGGACAAATTTAATCTGCCGCCAGGAAATGCTTTTAAATATCTGCAAGTACGAGCCTTCCTGAAAAAACATGTAGTGGTCTTTCCGATGCTGCCGCCACTGAGGATACAGGACAGGGTGGTCTCCCGCACCTGGGTGGGGGAGGGGAAGGTGTCGGATATCTACCAGGAACTACAGGAGGCGGAGGAAACCCCAGTGTAGGAGCTCAAGGGCAAGTGGGAGGAGGAGCTAGGTGAGGAGTTGGAAGCGGGTCTGTGGGCAGAGGTCCTGGGCAGGGTTAATTCCTCCTCATCATGTGCCAGGCTCAGTCTAATTCAATTTAAGGTGGTCTACCGTGTTGCTAACTTTGCCTTGGTTCAATTGCTCTGTTTTATTACCTTTGCTCTTGAGTCGCCAGGTATCTTTATGATACCGCCACGTGGTTCAAGTCCGAGTAATGATCAATAATCCAATACAGCCCTTAGTAAGATTTAAATCAAAGAACATTTATTATACACAGTAATCGATACTCATGCACAAATTCAACGTCTAAGCTACTTCTACAACTAACAGGCCTATACTTAACTTGGAGCTGGCCCACCAGGTCAGGGAAACAAATGGCCTTTCGTTCGGGTTCTGAGCCTGCGGGATTCGTAGTTGGTACAGATTGGTAGCTAGGAGCGCCTATCTCGTAACGAGCGTTGAATTAAGACTTATAAGTTCGATCAGCTGCTGAAGAGTGAAGAGCTGGAGGCGAGCGGTGGAGAAGAGAGGAGAAGAGAGCGACTTGAACTTGGGGCTCAATTCTTATAGTTCCCAGGGGCTTCCCGCCTTTCGGGGCGGACCCTGTACCTGGTCCCAAGTGATTGGACTTTGTCCCAATCGCTTGTTTTGATTTTCTCCAATACTGGAGCGATTCCTTGATCGATGGGCGGTCTTGAGGTGCTCGTTCACCTCCCTTTGTGTAGGCTCCTGCTGGCGCCGAAGAGTCTGGTTTTGCTTTGTGTGTCTAAATGTTGCTTATTGTTCCCGGGGATTGCTCATTAGTATGCAGATGGCTGGTGTTTTGTTATGCTGATGGTCGCTGGTATCGATATTGTCTGGCTTGTCCAGAGGTAAATACACAGACAACCTGCAGCTGCTCGTTTTTGTCCTGTTGGCTGACTTTCCCATCAGCCTTTGCCGTTCGCCATTTTGAATCGGGAGTTGGCCATTTTAAGTGGCTACAACCGGGCACATATGACGGCAGCAAGAATGAGCAAGTTTTTGGGGGGAGAGGACAGTTGTATGAGGTGCAAGGGCAGCCCTGCAAACCATGTCCATATGTTTTGGGCATGCCCGGAGCTTAGAGAGTTCTGGCAAGGGTTCGCGAGGGCAATGTCCAAGGTGCTTAACACACGGGTGGTGCCGAGCCCAGAGATAGCGATCTTTGGAGTATCAGAAGACGTCTTGGCCTTTGCCTCCCTAATAGTCCAGAGACGGATTTGATTAATGTGGAGGGACCCGAAGCCCCTGAGTTGGGTTAACGACATGGCTGGGTTTCTCAGCCTCGAGAAAATAAAGTTTGCCTTAAGACGGTCTACGCCAGGGTTCTCACGGAGGTGGCAGCCGTCCGTCAACTTTCTCGGAGAAAATTAGAATGTCAGCAGCAGCAATCCGTAGGGGGTGGGGGTGGGGGTGGGGGGGGGTGTGTGGTGGGGGGGCGAGTGCTTCATTGGGATGGTGTGGGAAGACTGGGTCGTGTGGGGTAATGTCTATTTAATTGTTATTGTATATTCTCTTCTTACACTATGTTAATGTTCACTCTAGTTTGTTTTGTTATCATTGTTACTACTGTTTTATTATGAAAAATTCTGCAAAAACCTAAATAAAAATACTTCTTAAAAAAAAGTGTCAAACCTGATAATACAAAAATAGCAGCAATTCAAAATATGAAAACGCCAGAAGATAAGAAAGCTGTTCTAAGATTTATGGGTTTTGTACATTTCTTGGGCCAGTTTATCTCAAACCTATCATTGAGAACGTCTGCATTTCAAAATCTGATCAGAAAGTCCACCACTTTTGAATGGACACAATGAATGGGTAGATCTTAAACAACAACTAATGACCACACCGATACTTGCTTTCTTCAACACGAAAACAGCAACCAAGATATCCACTGATGCAATAGGCGCAGTTTCCTTACAGCAGGACGATCAATTTGATTGGGTTCCTGTTGAATATGCTTCGAGAGCTATGACTGCAAGAGTGCAGATATGCACAGATAGAAAAGGAATGTCTCGGGTTACTCACGGAAATACTGAAATTCCATGACTATGTTTACGGGCTTCCAACCTTTACTATGGAGACGGATCATAGGCCGTTAGTCCACATCATTGAGAAAATTTAAATGACATGACTCCTTGACTCCAGCGTATCCTGATGAAGCTATAAAGGTATGACTTTAACTTGATATACACACCTGGAAAAGATCTCATCATTGCTGATACATTATCAAGATCTATTGCTACAGAGCGCACGCAACTAGAATTCATCAGAGACATAGAAGTTCAAACTCAATTATGCACGGAGAACCTTCCGGCATCTGATGAGAAACTGAAGTTAATACAGCAAGAAACAAAGAAAGATGTAACTTTGCTGAGGGCAATGCACCATCTACAACATGGGTGGCCCAAAGGGCGATGTCCTGAATACCACAATATTCAAACAGATTTAACAGTAGTTAATGGTCTATTGTTAAGACAAGATCAAAATGTAATCCCACAAAGTCTACGCTCTGAAATGCTACAAAAAATTCATGAGGGACATCTCGGGATTGAGAAATGTAAAAGGAGGGCATGACAGACAGTGTACTGGCCTGGGATCCACAAAGATATCACTGACATGGTCATAACATGCAAAACCTGTCAAAAGCACCAACCTGCACAGTGCAAGGAAGCACTTCAACACCATGAACTAATCACATCACCATGGGCAAAAGTAGGGATCGGCCTCTTCCATGCAACTGGTCGTGACTATGTTCTCATCATAGATTACTATTCAAACTACCCGGAGATTTTGAAACTTCCTGATCTTACATCATCATCAGTCATCAAGGCATGTAAAGAAACATTCTCACGACATGGAATTCCGGAAACAGTAATGTCAGACAATGGTCCATGTTTCGCTAGTTGAGAATGGACTGAGTTTTCAAACAACTATAATTTTCGACATGTCACATCTAGTCCATACTACCCACAATTCAATGGAAAGGTAGAAAAAGGTGTTCACATCATTAAACAACTTATCAGTAAAGCGAATGATTCACAACCTGACAATTGGCTTCATTATCGTACAGAGCAACTCCATTAGTTTCAGGACTATCACCAGCACAAATGCTTTTTAACAGAGACATCAGAACCACTTTACCAGCAATACAATTTCAAGATCCTGATCATATACCAGTTCTCAAAAGAATACTGAACAACGTTCTAAACAGAGGCTATACTATGATCAGCACGCGATCAAACTAGGCCCACTGGCAAAAGATGACACTGTCAGACTAAGAAACCCTGAGGGAGGAAGGTCTGCTCCAGCCACTGTACTCAGGCAAGCAGCACCGCGAGCCTACATAATTAAATCTGCTGATGGGCCAAATTTCCGACGCAACCGTCAAGATTTACTGAAAATTGAATTTCAACCACAGATTTTTCCTACATTAAGTTTTAATGCATCACTTTTTTGACAAAATCTACTTAAGAGCAAGAAAAAAGATGACACACACAAAAATATAAAGATTTCAGACTCACCACTTCAACAGTTGAGAAGATTAACCAGAAGGTGACAAAACCCTAACAGACTCAACTTGCAAAGAATGGATTTATAAATATTACTTCATTGTGTATAGTCATCATTATTGTTAAGTTTGTACAGATATACATATCATTATTTATGCTTCATTTGTTGTACAATTTTCTTTACGAATATAGAAAATGTGTATAAAAAAGGGGGATGTAGCGATCTGCATATCTGTTGATATGTAAAGAGTTAACTGGTTTAGCAAAGTTGGCTAAACAGCTGGCTTGTAATGCAGAACAAGGCCAGCAGCGCGGGTTCAATTCCCTTACCAGCCTCCCCAAACAGGTGCCGGAACGTTGCGACTAAGGACTTTTCACAGTAACTTAATTGAAGCCTACTTGTGACAATAAGCGATTATTATTACATACATAAGCAACAGCGAGATAACTACTAGATGGCAGCACCAGATATGGGTATAAAAGATTAACTCAGAGTGAGTTTCCACCTCTTCATGTTAGGAGTGACTAGTGAACAGACTTAGAGAGAGATAGCTTAGTGTGCAAGTGCAGTTAATCATTATTATGTATATTTAATCTGAATAATAATAATAATTTATTGTGTTAATTTAATCTAAAGTTTAGTTATTGAATAGTGAACAAACTCATAGTTATTTTATTATCGTTACTCAGTAAACAGTATTTGCTTTATTTGAAGACTTCGAGTGTTATTGAACATCACGCATATGACCATTCTGGCAGAAAGCAAATGAGTAACAAGATATTATACAGCATAATATAACAGTAGCAACAACCTCATTGTCCCTCGGAGACATCGACGGTCTTGTTGTGAGGGAAATCTACTCAACGGATCCGTATGCACAATCTGCGTCCCCGGGTGATGTTCCATTGCGTATTCGTATGCTGCCAGTAAAAGGGCCCACCGTTGAATTCTGGCCAATGCAATGGACAATTCTTGTCCTCCTTGAACAATCCCAGCAGTGGCTTGTGATGGGTCAATACTGTGAACCAACGGCTGTAGATGTATTGATTGAAATTTCTGATGGCAGATCACAGTTTGACCCTTCTCTATTTGGGCATAGTTGCGCTCAGCTGCTGTAAGTGTCAGCGAAAGCAATTCGGTACGCCTTACCATCGCTCATCCAATACGACAATACAGTGCCGAAGACATATGGTGAGACGTCGCTGGTAACCAAAAATGGACTTTCAGGGTCAAAGTGAGGTAGCAGCTGAGAAGAAGTGACTGCCTTTTTACCTCAGGGAACGCCGCCTCCTGTGGTTCTCCCCATTCCCACATCTGGATCTTTTTGAGGAAACTGTGCAGGGAGGCCAACAAATTTGCAAGGCTTGGGATAAATTTTCCATCATAATTGACGAACCCAGTAACGAACAGAGTTCCGTCGCTCCTCCCGATCGGATGGCCCTCACCTTACCCTCCCGTTCCAAGGAGTAGCCCAAATAGGTCACTTTGTGGGCGTGCTAAACGCATTTCTCTCTATGGAGACGAACGCCGGACTCTCCAAAGTGATGGAGCACCTAGTTCAGGTTATTCAGTTGATCCTGTTTGGATGTTCCCATGACCAACACGTTGTTCAGATAAACTGCTGTGTGCGGTAGGCCCCTCAAAATATTCTTTATTATGTGTTGGAAAATGGCACAGGCCAACGACACACTGAAAGACAATCTGGTGCACTCATACAGCCTCCAAAATGTGTTCACTATGACATATTTACTGGATTCCGGATCCAATACCAACTGGAGGTACATGTGGCGCATGTCGAGCTTGTTGAACCCCCGGCCAACTTGGTGTACAGGTCCTCGATCCATGGCATCGGATACAGCTCCAACTTGGAGGCCCCAGTCAATTTATCGTCGCCGCAGAGGTGGACCGTGCTATCAGATTTCATTACAGAGATGACCGGCGCTGCCCAATCTGAAAACTTCACCAGTTAGACGTTCCCTAGGCCTATGAGCCGACCGAGCTCTGCTTCTACCTTGGGTAGTAGTATGTAAGGAACTGGTCTGGCATGAGAGTATCTCCTTTGTACTGTAGGGGCCATGTGGTTCTTCGCCAAGGCCCCGTGGATTATCCCTAGCCCGATCTTGAAAATCGCAGGGTACTTTGCTAGTACCAAGTTGAGGCCGTCCGAGCTCATGCGGGAAATCTGCTGCCAGCCAATGAGGAGGTGTTGTGGTCAGTCACGGCCGAGCAGAGTGCTGCCAACACCTTTCACCACAACCAGGGGTAGTTAAGCAGACTGTTGCCTGGAGATCACCGGAGCCATGGTGGTCCCAGCTTTTAAGTGCATCTACCGACAACCAAGACATCGACACCTGTGTCTATCCCCATTAGCAATGGGTGACCAGTGACTCGAACTGTGACCTTAATATGGGCGACTTTGTGTACAGAAATGCAGTTCAAATGTAGACAATCATCAATGGGCTGAAAAAAGATGCTGGAGCAGGGCGGGCGACCAGGCCTAGTTCGGTGACAGGCAGACGGACAATCCTGTGGACACTACTGCATGCAACCACGCCGAGCACATGTCCCACAACACCCTGGGTCTTCCTTGACAGTATCAGGTGAGGGGTTCTGCCCAGTTGCGGCATCCTAGGCCACCTCCCCGAGGCCCGGCGGGTTGCTATCCATGGAAGAGAACCGGGATTGCCTGGTCAAGGGGACACCATGCTCCATGGACGGGTGTGGCCTAACTGAGGACTTCCATCCTCTGTAATTCGTGTACACCTTGCTTTGTGCTTTCCCATTACAGGACAATTTCCACAGCCATCTAGAGGTCCACCTGAGACTCAGTGAGCTGAATTACTGCAGGGCGGACACCGAAGATCAACTTGTCTCATAACATCTCACAGAGGGCGGCATCTTATTCACAGACTTTTGCAAGTTTCCGGAGATGTGCCAAAAAGTTTGCTTTGGACTCCCTGGGGTCCGTTCAGTCATATTAAAATGGTACGATGACCGATGGTTTGGGGTTGGAGTAATATGCCACAAGTGCTATCAGGTCCATGAGCATCTTCGAGTCCGGGGCAGCAGGGCATGTTAAGTTTTTTATCAGTAAAGGTGGGAGCTCAACCAGCTGTCAAGAGAATCATGGGTTGGTGTTTGTCTCCAATAATGGTGTTTGCCTGAAAGAAATAACGCATTTGCTCGACATACTGCGACCAATCTTCAATATCTGCATCAAATGCTTCCAGCTTCCTGAAATAATGCGGCATCACTGTGATGGGTGAAACAAATCCAGAGGCCACCAGAGAGGTGGCCGGTGCAGGAAAAATGGCACCGTTTGCAGCCCGTCGCCAGTGTTGAGTCCATAGAAGTGGCTACATGGGAAGTGTAAGGAACAAAAGATTTATTTACAGAAGGACAAAAACATTATAAACACAGGTCCCAGAAGGGACGACCTGCACCCAGCTCTCACTTGGGCTGGGTTTTATATTTCGGTTTGCTCTGCCGCTGATGAGCCACAGCTCAGCAGGGAAGCTTGTACTCCACGAGACTCACGGGGAGCATACTCGGCCTGGGCCTGTCGATATCGTGTAGGTTACAACATATCCATAGGTTTTAATGTCAGTTATAGTCCCGTATAATTAGGTTAGAACATAGAACATTACAGCGCAGTACAGGCCCTTCGGCCCTCGATGTTGCGCCGACCTGTGAATCCACTCTAAAGCCCATCTACATTATTCCCTTATCGTCCATATGTCTATCCAATGACCATTTGAATGCCCTTAGTGTTGGCGAGTCCACTACTGTTGCAGGCAGGGCATTCCACACCCTTACTACTCTGAGTAAAGAATCTACCTCTGACATCTGTCCGATATCTCTCTCCCCTCAATTTAAAGCTATGTCCCCTCGTGCTAGACATCACCATCCGAGGAAAAAAGCTCTCACTGTCCACCCTATCCAATCCTCTGATCATCTTGTATGCCTCAATTAAGTCACCTCTTAACCTTCTTCTCTCTAACGAAAACAGCCTCAAGTCCCTCAGCCTTTCCTCATAAGATCTTCCCTCCATACCAGGCAACATTCTGGTAAATCTCCTCTGCACCCTTTCCAATGCTTCCATATCCTTCCTATAATGCGGCGACCAGAATTGCACGCAATACTCCAAATGCGGCCGCACCAGAGTTTTGTACAGCTGCAACATGACCTCATGGCTCCGAAACTCAATCCCTCTTCCAATAAAAGCTAACACACCGTACACCTTCTTAACAATCCTCTCTAACACACCGTACACCTTCTTAACAACCCTCTCAACCTGGTTGGAAACTTTCAGGGCTCTATGTACATGGACACCGAGATCTCTCTGCTCATCCACACTGCCAAGAATCTTACCATTAGCCCAGTACTCTGTCTCCCTGTTATTCCTTCCAAAATGAATCACCTCACACTTTTCTGCATTAAACTCCATTTGCCACCGATCAGCCCAGCGCTGCAGCTTATCTATGTCCCTCTGTAACTTGTAACATTCTTCCTCACTGTCCACAACTCCACCGACTTTAGTGTCATCTGCAAATTTACTCACCCATTCTTCTACGCCCTCCTCCAGGACATTTATAAAAATGACGAACAGCAGTGGCCCCAAAACAGATCCTTGTGGTACACCACTAGTAACTGGACTCCAGTCTGTAAATTTCCCATCAACCACCATCCTTTGTCTTCTTCCAGCTAGCCAATTTCTGATCCAAGCTGCTAAATCACCCTGAATCCCATGCCTCCGTATTTTCTGCAGTAGCCTACCGTGGGGAAACTTATCAAACGCTTTACTGAAGTCCATATACACCACATCAACTGCTTTACCCTCATCCACCTGTTTGGTCACCTTCTCAAAGAACTCAATAAGGTTTGTGAGGCACGACCTACCCTTCACAAAACCATGTTGACTATCTCTAATCAAATTATTCCTTTCCAGATGATTATACATCCTATCTCTTAAACCTTTCCAAGATTTTGCCCAAAACAGAAGTAAGGCTCACTGGTCTAAAGTTACCGGGGTTGTCTTTACTCACCTTCTTGAACAAGGGGACAACATTTGCTATCCTCCAGTCTTCTGGCACTATTCCTGTAGACAAAGATGACTTAAAGATCAAAGCCAAAGCCTCAGCAATCTCCTCCCTAGCTTCCCAGAGAATCCTAGGATAAATCCCATCCGGCCCAGGGGACTTATCTATTTTCACACTTTCCAGAATTGCTAACACCTCCTCCTTATGAACCTCAAGCCCTTCTAGTCTAGTAGCCTGAATCTTAGTATTCTCCTCGACAACATTGTCTTTTTCCTGTGTGAATACTGACGAAAAATATTCATTTAGCACCTCTCCTATCTCCTCGGACTCCAAGCATAACTTCCCACTACTGTCCTTGACTGGCCCTACTCTTACCCTAGTCATTCTTTTATTCCTGACATATCTATAGAAAGCTTTAGGGTTATCCTTGATCCTACCTGCCAAAGACTTCTCATGTCCCCTCCTGGCTCTTCTTAGCTCTCTCTTTAGGTCCTTCCTAGCTAACTTGTAACTCTCGAGCGCCCTAACTGAACCTTCATGTCTCATCTTTACATAAGCTTCCTTCTTCCTCTTGACAAGTGTTTTGACTGCTTTAGTAAACCATGGTTCTCTTGCTCGACCACTTCCTCCCTGCCTGACAGGTACATACTTATCAAGGACACGCAGTAGCTGTTCCTTGAACAAGCTCCATATTTCCATTGTGCCCATCCCCTGCAGTTTTCCTCTCCATCTGATGCATCCTAAGTCTTGCCTCATCGCATCATAATTGCCTTTCCCCCAGATATAACTCTTGCCCTGCGGTATATACCTATCCCTTTCCATCACTAAAGTAAACTTAATCGAATTGTGGTCACGATCACCAAAGTGCTCACCTACCTCCAAATCTAACACCTGTCCTGGTTCATTACCCAGTACCAAATCCAATATTGCCTCGCCTCTCGTTGGCCTATCTACATACTGGGTCAGGAAACCCTCCTGCACACAATGGACAAAAAAAGACCCATCTAAAGTACTCGAACTATAGCGTTTCCAGTCAATATTTGAAAAGTTAACAACTACCCTGTTGCTTTCGCTCCTATCCAGAATCATCTTTGCAAACCTTTCCTCTACATCTCTGGAACTTTTCGGAGGCCTATAGAAAACCTCTAACAGGGTGACCTCTCCTTTCCTGTTTCTAACCTCAGCCCATACTACCTCAGTAGACGGGTCCTCATCAAACGTCCTTTCTGCCACCGAAATACTGTCCTTGACTAACAATGCCACCCCTCCCCCTCTTTTACCACCTTCCCTGAGCTTACTGAAATAAGGGCAATTTAGCATGGCCAATCCACCTAACCTGCACATCTTTGGACTGTGGGAGGAAACCGGAGCACCCGGCGGAAACCCACGCACACACGGGGAGAACGTGCAGACTCTACACAGACAGTGACCCAAGCCGGGAATCGAACCTGGGACCCTGGAGCTGTGAAGCAACTGTGCTAACCACTGTATATGTATCTATGTCACTATATTAACACATGTTAATTGCTCAATTTTAAGTTTCATATCACACCCATGAGTTTCCCAGACTTCCTGAAACTCAGCAATGAAAGCAAGCCAGCTGATTTAGACTCACAGAAACACTGCAATAAATCTTCAATACATGTAGTTGTTTCCGTAACTGTGCACGGTAATGAAATTATTCACAGACTTTTCGCTTTGAAGTTACTTTCTACAGCTTGGCATTTTTTTGAATCATGTCAGATGACATCTTAGATTGGACCCCCGGCAAGAATCAATCTTACCAGCACGAGCACCAATATCAGTCATGGCTTTGGAGACCAGCACAGAGAGAGAGAAATGATGGGTCAGGGCAACAGGGAGTTCAGTGACAGAGATTAGAGCAGTGCAGAGTTGAGGGGTGGAGTGGTGGCAGAGATGGGAGCAGTGGAGTGGGGGGGGGGGGGGGGGCAGCAGAGAGGTGCAGCTTCCAGGAGGCACCACCTGTTGTACAGGATGTGCAGACAAATATTGTAGTTGCTTCACATTTTTGAAGGTGAGTTGTTCTGGCGGCTGTCCTCAGCAGCCTTCGAGAAAATCTATTGCGGCTTAGGCCTTCCTGCAACATTTGTAGCTCTCGCTGCCAAGCACACCCGACGCGAATGGGAGTGGAAAGTCGTGGCCCAGGAGTGGGACTTGAACCTGGAGGTTCTGTCACATCGGTAGGTACAAGACTTTCTTTTTATTCTTCTTCAGTTTCCTGTCCAAAGGCACCTCTGACCCACAGTGCTACAATAACCACCAATAGTAGGTCAAGGAGGCAGGTCTCGAGTCCAGCCCAGACAGAATGGGGATCAAACCACAGGCTGATGGCACCAATCTGATCCACATTAGCCATTAAGCTGTACCAAAGAGTCTGAATTGCTGTGGAAACATCACAATTTTACAGCATGGTATAGTCTGAATTGATGGATGACGATGATAAAAGCTTCAATTACTTTCCATCACATGGCTGAACAGGAACCTCCCCGCTTTTACCGCCTGCCGTTGGTGTGTATTGGAAGGACTGACAAGTTGATACTCAATCTGATTTGTCACAATATAGATGCACCTTCCTTGCCCATCAAGTTCTGGGCTGGGACTCGAACCTGGAGCTCTGGTTCAGAGGATAGGAGAGGAATGTTACCCACTGCACTGCAAGACCTTCCCTGAAGGTACCAAATTTTACGTATTTAATTAACTAAGTGAACAGTTTTTTGAAAGTCATAAAGTGTACCTTTCATTTCTGACATTTTTACATGCGCATTAAAGGATTTGAATTATCGCCACATGTGCTTGTCAATAGGAATTTAAAAGACATGTAGTTCAGCTCTCCTTCCACTAGGTGGAGGCATTGAGTCATTTAATAACCCTCATGAGACCCACGGCGATGACCCAATCGCTTTCCCTGTGCGGCCCGTGGAGTACGAGCTCCCCCGCTAGTAGGCGGAGGCCCATTAGCTGGGGCTCGTAGAAAATCCCCTCATAAAAGCCGGCCTGAATTGAGGCCGGCATGATCGGTAATCCCGGTCGGGACCTTTGTGCTGTCTGCCACGTTGAGGCCTTTTCCTTTGGCAGAAAATACATTTGTGATTTACCTTCTTGGGTCTCCTGAGCTTGTGCAGGTCACAGGCAATTAACCCTGCGCCAGATTGTTGTCCGGATCTTTCGAAATTACTTGTTGAACTCATCTGTTTTTATGTGTGGGTTTTGGTGCACTTTACGTGACTCCACTTTGATGCTGTTCAGTTGTTTCGAGCTCTTTGGTGGGTTTTAGCTATTACCCATTAGGATTTTGAGCCTTGAACTGAATCTTGTGATAAAAGCAAATTACTGCGGATGCTGGAATCTGAAACAAAAACAGAAAATACTGGACATCTCAGCAGGTCTGGCCGCATCTGAGAGAAGAGAGCTAACATTTCGAATCTGGATGACTCTTTGTCAAAGTTGGAAAGAACTGGGAATAGGGTCAGGTTTATACTGTTGGGGGTGGGGTGGGGGAGGGGGGGAGGGGGAGGGTGCCTGGAGTGGCAGGATTGGATCCTTGTCAATCTCCACCTAGCTCTGGCCCCATCTTTAAATGGCGCCCCGATCTCGTGATCTCCCCCGACGTGACCTGCGAACCCTCCAACGTCCTAACATAGGGGTCTTCAAGTCCCCCACATTGCCCCTCCTATGGGCAGGGAACCCCCAGGCTTGATCCCGGCATGGAAAAAATGCCACCTGGGCATCTTGCCACCTGGATAGCACTGCCGAGGTGCCCAGATAGCACTGCCAGGGTGCCAGGCTGGTAGTGCCAAGGTGACAAGGTGGCATCAGCAGTGCCAGGGTGTAGCGCACAATGACTTACGAGAGAGACGAATAGTGATGAAGTCGATGAGGCTTTATTAAGCGTGACTTGTTCCCCGCAGTTCAGCAACAGACTGGAGCGGCGGGGAGAAGCCCGGGTTCTTATACTCCGCCTTCAGGGCGGAGCTAAGGGTCAACAGCCAACCAGGACCCGGGATCTGTCAGCCAATAGCATCACGGCTTCACAGTCCCACATGACCCCTAATGCATACTACCTCATTCACCGCTTGTTAAAAATGAATCCGGCGGGGTGGTGCTTCGCATGGTGGTAGGGGTTTACAAGGCTGGTCCTGGGAGGAAAAATTTTTGGCATGTCATTTCAATGCCCTACACTTTGCCCTATACTGGGCTATGTACAGGGTTTGTGAACTATTTACAATATTCGTAAGAGGAAAAGAACATTCTCGTTACTGTCCAACAACATTCTTGTGTTACACCGATGCCACGAGTCGAGCGGGCGTTTGGTTAGTGGTGGTACACAGCAGCGACCGGATGGAGTGGAGAGCGTCCGGGAGGACCTCCTGCCACCGTGAAACTGGGAGATCCCTGGACCGTAGGGCCAGTAGGACGGTCTTCCAGACCGTGCCGTTCTCCCTCTCTACTTGCCCGTTCCCCCGGGGGTTGTAGCTGGTCGTCCTGCTCGAGGCTATACCCTTGCTGAGCAGGAACTGGCGCAGCTCGTCACTCATGAAGGAGGACCCCCTGTCACTATGGATATATGCGGGGCAACCGAACAGTGTGAATATGGTGCGAAGGGCTTTAATAACTGTGGCCGCTGTCATGTCGGGGCAGGAGATGGCGAAAGGGAAACGGGAGTACTCGTCCACCACATTCAGGAAGTATGTGTTGCGGTCGGTGGAGGGGAGGGGCCCTTTGAAATCCAGACTGAGGCGTTCAAAGGGATGGGAAGCCTTGATCAGGTGCGCTCTATCTGGCCTGAAAAAATGCGGTTTGCACTCAGCGCAGATGTGGCAGTTCCTGGTGACTGTACGGACCTCCTCCACAGAGTAAGGGAGGTTGCGGGACTTTATAAAATGGTAGAACCGAGTGACCCCCGGGTGACAGAGGTCCTCGTGGAGGGCTTGGAGACGGTCTATTTGTGCGTTGGCACATGTGCCGCGGGATAGAGCATCGGACGGCTTGTTCAGCTTTCCGGGACGGTACAAGATCTCGTAGTTGAAGTTGGAGAGCTCGATCCTCCACCTTAAGATCTTGTCATTTTTAATTTTGCCCCGCTGTGCATTATCGAACATGAAAGCTACCGACCGTTGGTCAGTGAGGAGAGTGAATCTCCTGCCGGCCAGGTAATGCCTCCAATGTCGCACAGCTTCCACTATGGCTTGGGCTTCCTTTTCCACTGAGGAGTGGCGGATTTCTGAGGCGAGAAGGGTTCGGGAGAAGAAGGCCACGGGTCTGCCCGCTTGGTTAAGGGTGGCCGCTAGAGCTACATTGGAGGCGTCGCTCTCGATCTGGAAGGGGAGGGACTCGTCGATGGCGCGCATCGTGGCCTTTGCGATATCCGCTTTGATGCGGCTGAAGGCCTGGCGAGCCTCTGTCGACAGGGGGAAGGTAGTAGTCTGTATTAGTGGGCGGGCCTTGTCTGCATACTGGGGGACCCACTGGGCGTAATATGAAAAGAACCCCAGGCAGCGTTTCAGGGCTTTGGAGCAGTGGGGGAGGGGAAATTCCATGAGGGGGCGCATGCGTTCGGGGTCGGGGCCTATTATCCCATTGCGCACTACGTATCCCAGGATGGCCAGCCGGTTTGTGCTGAACACGCACTTGTCCTCATTGTATGTGAGGTTCAAGGCGTTTGCGGTCTGGAGGAATTTTTGGAGGTTGGCGTCGTGGTCCTGCTGATCGTGGCCGCAGATAGTTACGTTGTCGAGATACGGGAACGTGGCCTGCAACCCGTGTTGATCAACCATTCGGTCCATCTCCCGTTGGAAGACCGAGACCCCGTTTGTGACGCCAAATGGGACCCTTAGGAAGTGGTATAGTCGCCCGTCTGCCTCAAAGGCTGTGTACTTGCGGTCACTTGGGCAGATGGGGAGCTGGTGGTAGGCGGACTTGAGGTCCACGGTGGAGAAGACTTTATATTGGGCAATCCGATTTACCATGTCGGATATCCGGGGGAGAGGGTGCGCATCTAGCTGTGTGTACCTGTTGATGGTCTGGCTATAGTCTATGACCATCCTTTGCTTCTCCCCGGTCTTTACTACTACCACCTGTGCTCTCCAGGGACTATTGCTGGCCCGGATTATGCCTTCCTTCAGCAACCGCTGGACTTCGGACCGAATAAATGTCCGGTCCTGGGCGCTGTACCATCTGCTCCTAGTGGCGACGGGTTTGCAATCCGGGGTGAGGTTTGCAAACAAGGATGGCGGTTCAACTTTGAGGGTTGCGAGGCCGCAGATAGTGAGTGGAGGTATTGGGCTGCTGAATTGAAACGTTAGGCTCTGCAGGTTGCACTGGAAATCTAATCCCAGTAATGTGGGCGCGCAGAGTTGGGGAAGGACGTAGAGCCTGTAGTTTTTAAACTCCCTCCCTTGCACCGTTAGGGTCACTATGCAGAACCCTTTGATCTCTACGGAGTGGGATCCTGCAGCTAGGGAAATCTTTTGCTTACTGGGACGGATGGTCAAAAAACAGCGTCTTACCGTGTCGGGGTGGATGAAGCTTTCGGTGCTCCCGGAGTCGATCAGGCATGGTGTCTCATGTCCGTTGATCAGCACCGTTGTTGTCGTCGTCTGGAGCGTCCGGGGCCGTGCTTGATTCAGCGTCACCGAGGCCAGATGTGGTCGTAGTATCTCAGCGTCTTCTTCAGACCCCGTGGAGCCGTCGATGCTGGGGTCCTTTGTTGTCATCCAAGATGGCAGCGTCCATGAATCGCACGCGGCCGGGGGTGGACAAAATGGCCGCCCCCACGGATCGCACGTGGTCGGGGGTGGACAAAATGGCCACCCCCATGCATCGCACATGGCTGGGGGGTCACAAGATGGCGGCGCCCATCCTCCCCTCGTGGTGGCCGGGACCAAAATGGCGGCGCCCGCGGGTCGCACCTGGGGCGCTGGGGGGGTTGGGGAGCGTTTGGGATGCGCTGGACTCTTTCTTCTCCGGGGACAGCGGCGACCCCCCGGGACCGGCACACAGCCGCGAAATGGCCCTTTTTGCCGTAGCTCTTGCAAATCGCTGCGCGGGCCGGGCAGCGCTGCCGGGGGTGTTTCGCCTGCCCGCAGAAATAGCAGCGGGCCCCCCCGGGATGATCTGGCGTCTTAACCGCGCAAGCCTGTGAGGGAGGGGGGGGTTTGTCGCGACGGGGGTCCACGGAGCCCAAGGGGCTGCCGCGCGGTCGGGGCCATAGGCGTGGGCGTTTTGCGAGGCCACATCTAGGGAAGCTGCAATGGCCCGTGCCTCTGAGAGTCCTAGCAACTCTTTTTCTAAAAGTCTTTGGCGGATTTGGGGAGAGTTCATACCTGCCACAAACGCATCGCGAATTAACATGCCCGTGTGTTCAGCCGCGTTTACCGGCGGGCAGCTGCAGCCCCGTCCCAAAATTAGCAGCGCGGCGTAGAACTCCTCTAGCGATTCTCCGGGACTTTGCCGCCTCGTTGCGAGTTGGTAGCGTGCGTAGACCTGGTTTACTGGGCGAACGTAGACGCTCTTTAGTGCTGCGAGCGCCGTCGGGAAATCCTCTGCGTCTTCTATGAGAGGGTAAATTTCCGGGCTTACCCTTGAGTGCAGGACCTGTAGTTTCTGGTCTTCTGTGATCCGGCCAGGGGCCGTTCGGAGGTAGTCTTCGAAACAAGCCTGCCAGTGTTTAAAAACTACTGCTGAGTTCACTGCGTGGGGGCTGATCCGCAGGCATTCAGGGGCGATCCTGAGCTCCATAGTCCTTTAAGCACACTTAATAAATTGTAGCGCACAATGACTTACGAGAGAGACGAATAGTGATGAAGTCGATGAGGCTTTATTAAGCGTGACTTGTTCCCCGCAGTTCAGCAACAGACTGGAGCGGCGGGGAGAAGCCCGGGTTCTTATACTCCGCCTTCAGGATGGAGCTAGGGGTCAACAGCCAACCAGGACCCGGGATCTGTCAGCCAATAGCATCACGGCTTCACAGTCCCACATGACCCCTAATGCATACTACCACACAGGGTACCACCCTGCCCAAAGGCCAACCACCTGGGGGCCTCCGATTGCCTGGGAGACCCCCACATGCCATTCCACCTGGTCCCGTTTTTCGGGATCAGCGCAAAATGTTGCCTGGCTCTGGTCTCCTCGGTGATGCCGGTAGGTCCCGGGTGCCGGTTCGATCTGGTGCGGTAGAATTAAGTGAGCTTTTAAATCGCACCCTAGATTTCCTAAGCCTTGCCTGCCCGTAGATTTCACATTTCCCCAGTTTCTATCGTTCACAGATTGAAATTGATATAAAAAACCTAACCTTACTTAATGAATGACTTCAAATGCATGCCTCATTTCGGCTGCCAGTCTCCGAATGTTCAAATTCTCTTTCTTTTTTCCTGTCCCCTGCTTCCTTTGCCAACTTTCCATTTCCACCTCAAGCTTCCTCCTTTCCATTTATTTTGAAAGACCCTCTATCTTTACTTTTCCTTGCCATTGCCACTCTCTCCTTTTCTCGCATTTCTAATTGTTTCATTTGTAATTGAAGTCTAGTTAATTCCAATCACTCAGGCTGGCGTTTTCAGCAAAATTAAATGCTGAGTTTATGCGAGAATTATCTCCACCTTCCGCACCCCTTCAGGTAAAGTCAACTGCAACTTAACCTCAGGAAAGTCTTTACAACTGGAAGAGCCATTTCCCAAGCCACTCCCTGTTTAAACTTCAATAACTGAAAGAAAGCATCTGGCAAATCCACCACTTCACAGGCCCAGATATGGGGTGAGATCTTGGGAAGGACTGGTCTGTGGGAGAGGGGTAACTCACTTACTATAGGGACATCTATCCTGCATTGGACTCTCACTTGTTTGCTGCATACTGACCTCCATCACAGCCACTGCCCTCTCCTCGCAAGTGGCAAGGTTCTCTCCTCTGAGAGATCCGCTATCTGGGGTGCCCCCCCCCCCCCCCCCCCCCCCAGCCTTCTGGCACTCCTGGTAATTATGGGACACCTTGTGGGGATGCAGAAAGGACATAGTGAGTGAGGCACTGGAAGATGGGTACCATGGGGGTTCTGTAGCTGCCGACATGTATGCAAGGCTCCTGGCCAAAGAGGATAATACATCTGGTGAGGTTTGATGGAGGGTGGGTTGCAAAGGAGATTCTGCCAGATGGGGTGTTGTTGGCCTTTACGTCATTGGGGGCTGGTGTGAGGAGTGAGGGACGGGAGTGATGCCAGGGGCACAGGTGGTGAGCCCCCCCAGGAGGTTGTTCACCTTCTTCCTGCATTGAGTGCCAGTCTTTCCAGTGATGCTGCCAGCACTGACAGCCTCTGCCACCTCATGCCAGGCGCTGTTGAGAAGGATGGGCTTGAGTCTCCACCCTACTCTGGGGAAGAGGGTGTCCCTCCATTCCTCGATGGCGTCCAGCATTTGATCTATCTCGGACTCATGGAATCTGGGGATTGGTCTGTGTGCAGCCAACTTCTTGACTGGAATGCCAGTCGGTGGTGAATAGAGCGCTTCAAAGATGCTCCAGCCTGTCAGAGTAATTAATGCCAACCCCAGCCCCAGTGAACCAGATGTCAGCGGGGTCAGGGATCGCTCAGGCTGCACATGGGCTGCGTGCTGGCCCATTTGCACCATCTGAATCTTAACTGCCTGCTGCTCCCAGCAGGACTGCGAATTCCGGCTGGAGAACAAAGGGTGGGATTCTCTGTTTCTGAGACTAAGTGTTGTAATATTCTTTGACTGTGCTGATGTTGAATCTCGATGTGGTAGTGTTGACAAAGAACTTTAGACTTTGTTTTACAACAAAACTATTTATCACTAACACAACTCGAAAGGATTACTATAATGTCTAACATTAATACAGTTCGTAATAGGGCAGCACATGGCACAGTGGTTAGCACTGCATCCTACGGCGCTGAGGTCCCAGGTTCGATCCTGGCCCTGGGTCACTGTCTGTGTGGAGTTTGCACATTCTCCCCGTGTCTGCGTGGGTTTCACCCCCACAACCCAAGGATGTGCAGAGTAGGTGGATTGGCCACGCTAACTTGCCCCTTAATTGGAAAAAAAAATTGGGTACTGTCCAGCCCCTTGGCTGCTCCTACCTCCACCTGCTGAACCAGTGTGGCTGTGTTGTGCGCACCAGTGAGTGTCCCAGAAGCCTCATCACTAAAACGACCAACCGAGGTGAGTGTCTCTGCGATGGTGGAGGGTGTAGGAGGTAGCAGCAGCGTTCCATGGATGCCCTCATCGGACCCGAAGTCCGGGTCCCCTAGGATGGTGTGTTCTGTCTGTCCGCCCCCTGTGTCTGACTGTCCTGGGTGTGTGTCCTGGGTGTGTGTGTCCTGGGTGTGCGTGTCCTGGGTGTGCGTGTCCTGGGTGTGCGTGTCCTGGGGGTGTGTGTCCTGGGTCTGGGTGTCCTGGGTGTACTGTGTGTGTGTGTCCTGGGTGTGTGTGTCCTGGGTGTGTGTGTCCTGGGTGTCTGGGCGTCGGTGTTATGGGTCTGGGTCCCCTGGGTGTGTGTGTCCTGGGTGTGTGTGTCCTGGGTGTCCTGTGTGTGTGTGTCCTGGGTGTGTGTGTCCTGGGTGTGTGTGTCCTGGGTGTGTGTGTCCTGGGTGTCCTGGGTGTGTGTGTCCTGGGTGTGTGTGTCCTGAGTGTCCTGGATGTGTGTGTCCTGGGTGTGTGTGTCCTGGGTGTGTGTGTCCTGGGTGTGTGTGTCCTGGGTGTCTTGGGTGCGTGTGACCTGGGTGTGTGTGTTGTGGGTGCGTGTGTCCTGGGTGTCCTGGGTGTGTGTGTCCTGGGCGTGTGTGTCCTGGGTGTGTGTGTCCTGGGTGTGGGTGTCCTGGGTGTGTGTATCCTGGGTGTGTGTGCCCTGGGTGTGTGAGTCCTGGGTGTGTGTGTCCTGGGTGTGCGTATCCTGGGTGTGCGTGTCCTGGGTGTGCGTGTCCTGAGTGTGCGTGTCCTGGGTATGCGTGTCCTGGGTGTCGGTGTCCTGGGTGTCCTGGGTGTGTGTCCTGGGTGTGTGTGTCCTGGGTATCCTGGGTGTGTGTCCTGGGTGTTCTGGGTGTGTCCCGGGTTTCCTGGGTGTGTGTGTCCTGGGTGTGTGTGTCCTGGGTGCCGGTGTCTGGGTGTGTGTGTCCTGGGTATCCTGAGTGTGTGTGTCCTGGGTGTCGGTGTCCTGGGTGTTTGTGTCCTGGGTGTCCTGGGTGTCGGTGTCCTAGGTGTCCTGGGTGTGTGTGTCCTGGGTTTGTGTGTCCTGGGTTTGTGTGTCCTGGGTTTGTGTATCCTGGGGTGTGTGTCCTGGGTGTGTGTGTCCTGGGTGTGTGTGTCCTGGGTGTCGGTGTCTGGGTGTCCTGGGTGTGTGTATCCTGGGTGTGTGTGTCTTGGGTATCCTGAGTGTGTGTGTCCTGGGTGTGTGTGTCCTGGATGTGGGTGTCCTGGGTGTCCTGGGTGTGTGTGTCCTGGATGTCGGTGTCCTGGGTGTGTGTGTCCTGGGTGTGTGTGTCCTGGGTGTCGGTGTCCTGGGTGTGTGTGTCCTGGGTGTCCTGGGTGTGTGTGACCTTGGTGTGTGTGTCGTGGGTGTGTGTGTCCTGGGTGTGTGTGCCCTGGGTGTGTGTGTCCTGGGTGTGCGTGTCCTGGGTGTGCGTGTCCTGGGTGTGCGTGTCCTGAGTGTGCGTGTCCTGGGTGTGTGTGTCCTGGGTGTGTGTGTCCTGAGTGTGCGTGTCCTGGGTGTGTGTGTCCTGGGTGTCCTGTGCGTCAGTGTCCTGGGTGTTCTGGGTGTGTCCTGGGTGTCCTGGGTGTGTGTGTCCTATGTGTGTGTGTCCTGGGTTTGTGTGTCTGGGTGTGTGTTTCCTGGGTGTCAGTGTCCTGAGCATCGGTGTCCTGGGTGTGTGTGTCCTTGGTGTGTGTGTCCTGGATGTGTGTGTCCTGGGTGTCCTGGGTGTGTGTGTCCTGGGTGTGTGTGTCCTGGGTGTGTGTGTCCTGGGTGTGGGTGTCCTAGTTGTGGTTGTCCTGGGTGTGTGTGTCCTGGGTGTGTGTGTCCTGGGTGTGCGTGTCCTGGGTGTGCGTGTCCTGGGTGTGTGTGTCCTGGGTGTGGGTGTCCTAGGTGTGGTTGTCCTGGGTGTGTGTGTCCTGTGTGTGTGTGTGTTCTGGGTGTGTGTGTCCTGGGTGTGGGTGTCCTAGGTGTGGTTGTCCTGGGTGTGTGTGTCCTGGGTGTCCTGGGTGTGTGTGACCTTGGTGTGTGTGTCCTGGGTGTGTGTGTCCTGGGTGTGTGTGTCCTGGGTGTCCTGGGTGTGTGTGTCCTGGGTGTGTGTGTCCTGGGTGTGTGTGTCCTGGGTGTCCTGGGTGTGTGTGACCTTGGTGTGTGTCCTGGGTGTGTGTGTCCTGGGTGTGTGTGTCCTGGGTGTGGGTGTCCTAGTTGTGGTTGTCCTGGGTGTGTGTGTCCTGGGTGTGTGTGTCCTGGGTGTGCGTGTCCTGGGTGTGCGTGTCCTGGGTGTGTGTGTCCTGGGTGTGGGTGTCCTAGGTGTGGTTGTCCTGGGTGTGTGTGTCCTGTGTGTGTGTGTGTTCTGGGTGTGTGTGTCCTGGGTGTGGGTGTCCTAGGTGTGGTTGTCCTGGGTGTGTGTGTCCTGGGTGTGTGTGTCCTGTGTGTGCCTGTCCTGGGTCTGGGTGTACTGGTTGTCCTGGGTGTGTGTGTCCTGGGTGTCCTGGGTGTGTGTGACCTTGGTGTGTGTCCTGGGTGTGTGTGTCCTGGGTGTGTGTGTCCTGGGTGTGGGTGTCCTAGTTGTGGTTGTCCTGGGTGTGTGTGTCCTGGGTGTGTGTGTCCTGGGTGTGCGTGTCCTGGGTGTGCGTGTCCTGGGTGTGTGTGTCCTGGGTGTGGGTGTCCTAGGTGTGGTTGTCCTGGGTGTGTGTGTCCTGTGTGTGTGTGTGTTCTGGGTGTGTGTGTCCTGGGTGTGGGTGTCCTAGGTGTGGTTGTCCTGGGTGTGTGTGTCCTGGGTGTCCTGGGTGTGTGTGACCTTGGTGTGTGTGTCCTGGGTGTGTGTGTCCTGGGTGTGTGTGTCCTGGGTGTCCTGGGTGTGTGTGTCCTGGGTGTGTGTGTCCTGGGTGTGTGTGTCCTGGGTGTCCTGGGTGTGTGTGACCTTGGTGTGTGTCCTGGGTGTGTGTGTCCTGGGTGTGTGTGTCCTGGGTGTGGGTGTCCTAGTTGTGGTTGTCCTGGGTGTGTGTGTCCTGGGTGTGTGTGTCCTGGGTGTGCGTGTCCTGGGTGTGCGTGTCCTGGGTGTGTGTGTCCTGGGTGTGGGTGTCCTAGGTGTGGTTGTCCTGGGTGTGTGTGTCCTGTGTGTGTGTGTGTTCTGGGTGTGTGTGTCCTGGGTGTGGGTGTCCTGGGTGTGTGTGTCCTGGGTGTGCGTGTCCTGGGTGTGTGTGTCCTGTGTGTGCCTGTCCTGGGTCTGGGTGTACTGGTTGTCCTGGGTGTGTGTGTCCTGGGCGTGCGTGTCCTGGGTGTGCGTGTCCTGAGTGTGCGTGTCCTGGGTGCGCGTGTCCTGGGTGTACGTGTCCTGGGTCTGGGTGTCCTGGTTGTCCTGGGTGTGTGTGTCCTGGGTGTGTGTGTGTCCTGGGCGTGTGTGTGTCCTGGGCGTGTGTGTGTCCTGGGTGTGTGTGTCCTGGGTGTCTGGGCGTCGGTGTCCTGGGTGTGTGTGTCCTGGGGGTGTGTGTCCTGGGTGTCCTGTGCGTCGGTGTCCTGGGTGTTCTGGGTGTGTTCTGGGTGTGTGTGTCCTGGGTGTGTGTGTCCTGGGTTTGTGTGTCCTGGGTTTGTGAATCCTGGGTGTGTGTGTCCTGGGCGTCGGTGTCCTGGGTGTGTGTGTCCTGGGTGTGTGTGTCCTGGGTGTCGGTGTCTGGGTGTGTGTGCGTCCTGGGTATCCTGAGTGTGTGTGTCCTGGGTGTGTGTGTCCTGGATGTGTGTGTCCTGGGTGTCCTGGGTGACGGTCTCCTGGGTGTGCGTGTCCTGGGTGTCCTGGGTGTGTGTGTCCTGGATGTGTGTGTCCTGGGTGTCCTGGGTGTGTGTGTCCTAGGCGTCGGTGTCCTGGGTGTGTGTGTCCTGGGTGTGTGTGTCCTGGGTGTGCGTGTCCTGGGTCTGGGTGTCCTGGGTGTGCGTGTCCTGGGTGTGCGTGTCCTGGGTGTCCTGGGTGTGTGTGTCCTGGGTGTGCGTGTCCTGGGTGTGCGTGTCCTGGGTGTCCTGGGTGTGTGAGTCCTGGGTGTGTGTGTCCTGGGTGTCGGTGTCCTGGGTCTGGGTGTTCTGGGTGTGCGTGTCCTGGGTGTGCGTGTCCTGGGTCTGGGTGTCCTGGGTGTCCTGGGTGTGCGTGTCCTGGATGTGTGTGTCCTGGGTGTGCGTGTCCTGCGTCTGGGTGTCCTGTGTATGCGTGTCCTGGGTGTGCGTGTCCTGGGTCTGGGTGTCCTGGGTGTGTGTGTCCTGGGTGTGTGTGTCCTGGGTGTCGGTGTCCTGGGTGTCGGTGTCCTGTGTGTCCTGGGTGTCGGTCTCCTGGATGTGTGTGTCCTGGGTGTGTGTGTCCTGGGTGTGTGTGTCCTGGGTGTGTGTGTCCTGGGTGTCCTGGGTGTCGGTCTCCTGGGTGTGTGTGTCCTGGGTGTCCTGGGTGTGTGTGTCCTGGGTGTCGGTGTCCTGGGTGTCCTGGGTGTGTGTGTCCTGGGTGTCGGTGTCCTGGGTGTTGGTGTCCTGGGTGTCGGTGTCCTGGGTGTGTGTGTCCTGGGTGTCGGTGTCCTGGGTGTGTGTGTCCTGGGTGTCCTGGGTGTGTGTGTCCTGGGTGTCCTGGGTGTGTGTGTCCTGGGTGTCGGTGTCCTGGGTGTTGGTGTCCTGGGTGTCGGTGTCCTGGGTGTGTGTGTCCTGGGTGTCGGTGCCCTGGGTGTCCTGGGTGTGTGTGTCCTGGGTGTCGGTGCCCTGGGTGTCCTGGGTGTGTGTGTCCTGGGTGTCGGTGTCCTGGGTGTTGGTGTCCTGGGTGTCGGTGTCCTGGGTGTGTGTGTCCTGGGTGTCGGTGCCCTGGGTGTCCTGGGTGTGTGTGTCCTGGGTGTCGGTGTTATCAGTGTGGGTGTCCTGTATCTTCGTGTCTTGGGTTGACTGGGACGGGGGGGCTGTTGGTTTGGCTGCCCTGCCCGTCGCTGGTGAGCCCCTACGTCGTGCTCACCCCAGCACTGGATAGGGGCGGCCTTTCCCTTATGGCCCTGGTCGTTCCCCGGCTTGTGGTCGCCCTGGCACGTCCTGGGGGCGGTCTGCACCCACTGGGACTGGTGGATCGCCGAGTGGTCCTGCAATACACAAGACGGCATGCATGGTTAGACACGCAGACGGGGCTGAGGGGGTGGTGAGAGGAGGAGGGAAGAAGGGATGATGGGAGAAGGGGGGATGAGAGGGGCGAGGGGAAGGGGGGGGGTGAGGGGAAGGGGGAAGGGGGGATGAGCGGAGGGGTTAGGATTGAGGGGAGGCGGCAGGCAGAGGGTTCTCACTTGATGGTGTGCCCCCGATCTCTGCAGCCGCAACCTCCTGGTCCTCAGGTCCGCCTGCGAGATCCAGGGCCCTCTCTTCATGAACAGTGAGAGGGGTGGGGGTGGAGAGAAGAGAGAAAGATCATTTTTAGGCAGACATATACTTGCAGTCCAGCGGTTGGGTGTATGTTGGCATCGGTTCAGAGGCCATCCTGCTAATGCATCCTGCATGGGTGGGTGCAGCCCTGTGGGTCTCAGCTGGAGCTGTACTGCCCATCATGTGGAGGGAGGGGGCAGTGCCACATGTGTGGGGGGTGGTTGGTGCCATGGGCACAGTGGGGGTACTCACCCTGGCTGCGCGGAAGGTGGCACTGTTTCTCTGCTGATGGCATCCATTTAACAATTACGCCGCACGCGCCTGTGAGGCCATTCCGGGTCACGCTTCCCGTGACGCCCGTGCTGGCCCCTTCCGTGGCGCAGAATTAGCGCACTTTTGCTGGCCTCGACGCCGGAGTCGTTGGCGCCGATTTTGACGCCGCTGTGGGAACTTGGCCGCGGCATCGGAAAATCCGGCCGAGGAGAACGTGCAGACTCCGCACCGTCAGTGACCCAAGCGAGAATTGAACCTGAGACCCTGGCGCTGTGAAGAAACTGTGCTTGCCTGCCACCCAATATTATGGATGAGTCAGGAATGTGTTGGCATACAGGGCTGGATTCTCTGGTCACTGCTGCCGAAATCGCGTTTGGCGATCAACTGGAGAATCAGAGTTTCCGATCAAATTGGGGGCGGCGGCACTTTCTCAATGCTCCACCCCTCCAAAGCGCAGTACTCGATGTCGCATGACGTATCGACGGCCTCAGGACATTGCTTGAGGCCCGCATCCCGATGCTCCGCCCCCGAACGGCCGAGTTCCCAACGGCGTCAGTCGCGTGTGGTCTCATCCGTCGGGAACTCGGAGTGGCGGCTGCGGACTCAGTCCTGCGCCGCTACAGTAAGGGGAGGGCCGATCGGCGGGCTGGGGGACTTTATTAGGGGCTGGGGGCTCTGTGGGGGGTGGTCCAGTGCGTGCGAGCCGGCCAAAGGTGGACCACTATTTAGCGGGCCTGGTCCGCGAGCGGTCTCCGCCATGTAGCACGGCGTGACGGCTGCAGGTCGCCACCGTGCGCATGCTTGGCCACGGATCCGGCAATTCTCGGGCCGTATTGGCAGCTAGAGCTGGGTGTTCTACCCTGCCGACATGCTAGCCCCCAGCAAAATGGGGAATCGGTGGCCGTTTTATGCCATTTTTTCCGATGTAAAACATCACCGTTCCCATGCTGGCCTGGGGGCACAGTCCCAGAATCGGAGAATCCAGCCCACTGTTTATCACAACGCCCTGGCAGTAACCAGGAGCGTCATTGAGTGACGATAGCCCCAGGATGGTCTCTAACATTGCGCTGGCCTGCTGCGTCCTTCATATCATCGCACAGCAGAGGGGGGACATGCTGGAGAAGGAGGAAGAATGCCAGGCCTCATCTGATGGTTCGAATGAGGAGGATGGTCAGGAAGAACTGAGCATGGAGCCCGGGCTGGCATGGCAGGCCACCCACCCTGTGCTCCAGGACCGCGGCACACAGGACAACATCATCATCTCCCGATTTGCCAACTAAGATGCTCTGCCACTGGCTGCTCCTCTGCCCTGTCTCACCTCTCCATAACCCTCCCCTTCCAAGTGATGCCCTCTTCCCAATCGCCACTCACACCCTTCCCTGTCCCTCCTCCCTTCACTCCACCTCCCCTGTCCCTCCTCCCTTCACTCCACTACCCCATCCCTCCTCCCTTCACTCCACCTCCCCTGTCCCTCCTCCCTTCACTCCACTTCCCCGTCTCTCCTCCCTTCACTCCACTACCCCGTCCCTCCTCCCTTCACTCCACCTTCAACGTCCCTCCTCCCTTCACTCCACCTTCCCCGTCTCTCCTCCCTTCACTCCACCTTCCCCGTCCCTCCTCCCTTCACTCCACCTTCAACGTCCCTCCTTCCTTCACTCCACCTCCCCAGTCCCACCTCCCTTCACTCCACCTTCCCTGTCCCACCTCCCTTCACTCCACCTTCAACGTCCCTCCTCCCTTCACTCCATCTTCCCCGTCTCTCCTCCCTTCACTCCACCTTCCCCGTCCCTCCTCCCTTCACTCCACCTTCAATGTCCCTCCTCCCTTCACTCCACCTTCCCCGTCCCTCCTCCCTTCACTCCACCTTCCCCGTCCCTCCTCCCTTCACTCCACCTTCCCTGTCCCTCCTCCCTTCACTCCACCTTCCGATCCCTCCTCCCTTCACTCCACCTCCCCTGACCCACCTCCCTTCACTCCACCTTTAACGTCCCTCCTCCCTTCCCTCCACCTTCAACGTCCCTCCTCCCTTCACTCCATCTCCCCTGTCTCACCTCCCTTCACTCCACCTTCCCCGTCCCTCCTCCCTTCACTCCACCTTCAACGTCCCTCCTCCCTTCACTACATCTTCCCTGTCCCTCCTCCCTTCACTCCACCTTCAATGTCCCTCCTCCCTTCACTCCACCTTCCCCGTCTCTCCTTCCTTCACGACATCTTCCCCGTCCCTCCTCCCTTCACTCCACCTTCCCCGTCCCTCCTCCCTTCACTCCACCTTCAATGTCCCTCCTTCCTTCACGACATCTTCCCCTGTCCCTCCTCCCTTCACTCCACCTTCAACGTCCCTCCTCCCTTCACTCCATCTCCCCTGTCTCACCTCCCTTCACTCCACCTTCCCCGTCCCTCCTCCCTTCACTCCACCTTCCCCGCCCCTCCTCCCTTCACTCCACCTTCCCCGTCCCTCCTCCCTTCACTCCACCTTCCCTGTCCCTCCTCCCTTCACTCCACCTTCCGATCCCTCCTCCCTTCACTCCACCTTTAACGTCCCTCCTCCCTTCCCTCCACCTTCAACGTCCCTCCTCCCTTCACTCCATCTCCCCTGTCTCACCTCCCTTCACTCCACCTTCCCCGTCCCTCCTCCCTTCACTCCACCTTCAACGTCCCTCCTCCCTTCACTCCACCTTCCCCGTCTCTCCTCCCTTCACTCCACCTTCCCCGTCCCTCCTCCCTTCACTCCACCTTCAACGTCCCTCCTTCCTTCACTCCACTTGCCCTGTCCCTCCTCCCTTCACTCCACCTTCCCCGTCCCTTCCCCCTTCATTCCACCTTCAACGTCCCTCCTCCCTTCACTCCACCTCCCCAGTCCCACCTCCCTTCACTCCACCTTCCCTGTCCCACCTCCCTTCACTCCACCTTCAACGTCCCTCCTCCCTTCACTCCACTTCCCCGTCTCTCCTCCCTTCACTCCACCTTCAACGTCCCTCCTCCCTTCACTCCACCTTCCCCGTCTCTCCTCCCTTCACTCCACTACCCCGTCCCTCCTCCCTTCACTCCACCTTCAACGTCCCTCCTCCCTTCACTCCACCTTCCCCGTCTCTCCTCCCTTCACTCCACCTTCCCCGTCCCTCCTCCCTTCACTCCACCTTCAACGTCCCTCCTTCCTTCACTCCATCTGCCCTGTCCCTCCTCCCTTCACTCCACCTTCCCCGTCCCTCCTCCCTTCACTCCACTTCCCCGTCCCTTCCCCCTTCACTCCACCTTCAACGTCCCTCCTCCCTTCACTCCACCTCCCCATCCCACCTCCCTTCACTCCACCTTCCCTGTCCCACCTCCCTTCACTCCACCTTCAACGTCCCTCCTCCCTTCACTCCATCTTCCCCGTCTCTCCTCCCTTCACTCCACCTTCCCCGTCCCTCCTCCCTTCACTCCACCTTCAATGTCCCTCCTCCGTTCACTCCACCTTCCCCGTCCCTCCTCCCTTCACTCCACCTTCCCCGTCCCTCCTCCCTTCACTCCACCTTCCCTGTCCCTCCTCCCTTCACTCCACCTTCCGATCCCTCCTCCCTTCACTCCACCTCCCCTGACCCACCTCCCTTCACTCCACCTTTAACGTCCCTCCTCCCTTCCCTCCACCTTCAACGTCCCTCCTCCCTTCACTCCATCTCCCCTGTCTCACCTCCCTTCACTCCACCTTCCCCGTCCCTCCTCCCTTCACTCCACCTTCAACGTCCCTCCTCCCTTCACTACATCTTCCCCGTCCCTCCTCCCTTCACTCCACCTTCAATGTCCCTCCTCCCTTCACTCCACCTTCCCCGTCCCTCCTTCCTTCACGACATCTTCCCCGTCCCTCCTCCCTTCACTCCACCTTCAATGTCCCTCCTCCCTTCACTCCACCTTCAATGTCCCTCCTCCCTTCACTCCACCTTCCCCGTCCCTCCTCCCTTCACTCCACCTTCCCTCTCCCTCCTCCCTTCACTCCACCTTCCCAGTCCCTCCTCCCTTCACTCCACCTTCCCCGTCCCTCCTCACTTCACTACACCTTCCCCGTCCCTCCTCCCTTCACTCCACCTTCCCCGTCCCTCCTCCCTTCACTCCACCTTCAACGTCCCTCCTCCCTTCACTCCACCTTCCCCGTCCCTCCTCCCTTCACTCCACCTTCAATGTCCCTCCTCCCTTCACTCCACCTTCCCCGTCCCTCCTCACTTCACTACACCTTCCCCGTCCCTCCTCCCTTCACTCCACCTTCCCCGTCCCTCCTCCCTTCACTCCACCTTCCCCGTCCCTCCTCCCTTCACTACATCTTCCCCGTCCCTCCTCCCTTCACTCCACCTTCAACGTCCCTCCTCCCTTCACTCCACCTCCCCTGTCCCTCCTCCCTTAAATTATAAACTGCCGACAAAAGTAATGTTATGCAAAATATTATTTTAGTTTCTTTATTATAGACAAAAAACAGTCTCGCTCAGAGTTACAGAAGCTGTTAGTAGCATGGTTAGAAGCTTAACAGTTTGATTAGCAATAGTTCAGTCTACCCACAGTTTATTCAACATTAAATAACTAGTCTTGAACTAGATTTTCTGTCGCACACTGATTCACTTATTATCACAGTACACAAACAGAACATCCTCCTGCTCACCTCCAACACTAATACCTATGTGCCACATCTGGCGGCCTCAATCCCTCTGTGAAACCTAATGTGTTTTTTCAAGAATTTCCATTGCACCAATATTTTTTCCTTGCGTACCAAAACCACCTTGACACCTACTGAAGTTATTTGCCTGGTCATCTCTTGAGCTCAGTCCTTGCCAGCAGGAATATCCCCTCCTCTGGCTCTTAAATGAAATGGAAATCGCTTATTGTCACAAGTAGGCTTCAATGAAGTTACTGTGAAAAGCCCCTAGTCGCCACATTCCGGCGCCTGTTCGGGGAGGCTGGTACGGGAATTGAACCGTGTTGCTGGCCTGCCTTGGTCGTCTTTAAAAGCCAGCTATTTAGCCCAGTGTGCTAAACCAGCCCCAGCACCAGACCAAAACCATTTGGAAAAACGATAGGCCACACATTTAAAACAGTCCTTCCTCCTCTTATCTAACCATCATTCTTCATACACACACAAATTTTCCCTGTTGTTACAAATACAGCTTGGCCTAACTAAGAACAAAGAACAAAGAAAAGTACAGCACAGGAACAGGCCCTTCGCACCTCCAAGCCTGCGCCGACCATGCTGCCCGTCTGTGGCAGTACCAGGTATTGCGGTACCTAAGAGGCGGATGACCATTGGTTAGACCCAGGAGTCTACCATTGGCTGTTGTACATAGCTCCACCCTGAGAGGCGGAGTATAAGAAACGGTGCCATCCCAGCAGCCTTCACTTTCTGTATCGAAGCTGCTGGGGAAGAGTTCTAGCTGATTAAAACCTTCAGTTATGAATCACTTTGTCTTGAGTGTAATTGATTGCGCATCAATTTAATCTGCTACAACTTAAGTTGGAAGGATGGAACTCCGAATCAAACCGGAGTGCCTTCAGCTCAGCCCCCACACGGACAACTCTGCTGCTATTTTTAAACACTGGCTGGCGTACTTTAAGGGCTACCTCGAGACAGCCGGAGGCACCCCCACGAAAGGACAAAAGATGCATCTCCTGCGCTCACGGGTCAGCCCTGGGATCTACCCTCTTATCGAGGAGGCGGAGAACTATGCTACCGCGATCGAACTGCTAGAAGGACATTATATCCGCCCTGTGAACCAGGTCTACGCTCGTCACCTGCTGGCGACTAGGCAGCAAAGCCCCGAGGAAACGTTGGAAGATTTCTACCGGGCGCTGCTGGTGCTGGGCCGAAATTGTGGCTGCCCGCCAGTTTCGGGGAGGGAACACACAGAACTTTTAATCAGGGTTGATTTCGTAGCAGGTATGAGCTCCCTGGATATCTGCCGAAGACTCCTTGAAAGGGACACTCTGGGACTTACAGAGGCACGGGCCCTGGCAGGGTCCATGGACGTTGCCTACAAAAACGCGCAGTCTTTTGCGCCCGAACGCGCGATGGCCCCCTGGGCTGCGTGGGACCCTGCAGCGGCAGCCCCTCAGGCCTTCCCCCCTGACCCCGCAAGCCTGCGCTACGAGATGGCCCACTAACGCCGCCGGGCCCCGCTGTTTCTTCTGCAGGCAGGTGAATCATCCCCGCCCGCGCTGCCCGGCCTGCACCGCCACCTGCAAAGGGTGCGGCAAGAAGGGCCACTTTGTGGGGGTCTGCCAGGCCCGTGCCATGGCCGCGGTCTCCAGCGACTATCGGCAACCCCCCTTCAGGCCCCGACCGGCCAGCGCTCACCGCCACCCCCCCTATCCTAAGGCCACGTGCGACCCACGGGCGTGGCCATCTTGCCCCTCAGGCACCACGCTGGATGGGTGGGCGCCGCCATTTTGTCCATCGCTGCCGCCATCTTCTTCATCCCCGGACACCATGTGCGACCCATGGGTGACCGCATCTTGGATGGGGCCCCAGGCCCCCAGCACAGCCAACTACACGCTGCCCGATCAGAACTCTCAATTGCTTCAGCTGGCCTCGGTGACTCTGGACCAAAGTCGGCCCCGGACGCTTGCAACAGCTACAACAACGATCTCCATCAACGGCCACGAGACGTCTTGCTTGATTGACTCTGGGAGCACGGAAAGCTTTGTTCACCCCGACACGATAAGGCGCTGTTCTCTTGTAACCCACCCCGTAAATCAAAGGATCTCCCTGGCCTCCAGGTCGCACTCGGTGGAGATAAAGGCAGGAAATTCAACAAATTCCGCCTGTTTGTCCTGCCGCACCTCTGCGCAGCCACCCTCCTTGGGCTGGATTTCCAATGCCATTTGCAAAGCCTGACTTTTAAATTCGGCGGCCCTATACCCCCCCCCCCCCTTACTGTCTGCGGCCTCGCGACCCTTAAGGTCGACCTGCCTTCCCTGTTTGCAAACCTCACACCGGATTGCAAACCCACCGCCACCAGGAGCAGACGGTACAGTGCCCAGGACAGGACCTTCATCAGGTCAGAGGTCCAAAGGCTGCTGAGGGAAGGGGCCATCGAAGCGAGCAACAGTCCCTGGAGAGCTCAAGTAGTGGTGGTAAAGACCGGGGAGAAACATAGGATGGTCATTGACTACAGTCAGACCATCAACAGGTTTATGCAGCTGGACGTGTACCCTCTCCCCCGTATAGCCGACCTGGTAACCAAGATCGCACAATACAAGGTCTTCTCCACGGTGGATCTCAAGTTCGCCTAGCACCAGCTACCCCTCCGTAAAAGTGACCGCAAGTACACTGCCTTCGAAGCAGATGGGCGGCTCTATCACTTTTTAAGAGTTCCCTTTGGTGTCACGAACAGGGTCTCGGTCTTCCAGCGAGAGATGGACCGAATGGTTGACCGGTACGGCTTACACGCAACGTTCCCGTATCTGGATAACGTCACCATCTGCGGCCATGACCAGCAGGACCACGACACCAAACTCCGCAAATTTCTCCAGACCGTGAAAATCCTTAATTTGACATACAATAAGGATAAATGCGTGTTTAGCACGACCGTCTAGCCATTCCAGGCTACGTAGTGCGAAGTGGAGTTATAGGCCCCGACCCTGAGCGCATGCGCCCCCTCATGGAGTTCCCCCTCCCTCACTGCCCCAAGGCCCTGAAGCGCTGCCTCGGGTTTTTCAGCTATTATGCACAGTGGGTCCCCAATTACGCAGACAAAGCCCGACCCCTGATCCAGTCCACAACCTTCCCCGTGTCAATGGAGGTCTGCCAGGCCTTCAGCCGCATCAAAGCAGACATTGCAAAGGCCACGATGCGCGCCATCGACGAGTCCCTCCCCTTCCAGGTCGAGAGCGATGCGTCCGACGTAGCTCAGGCGGCCACCCTCAACCAAGCGGGCAGGCCTGTGGCTTTCTTCTCCCGTACCCTCCATGCTTCCGAAATTCGCCACTCCTCGGTCGAAAAGGAGGCCCAGGCCATAGTAGAAGCTGTGCGACAATGGAGGCATTACCTGGCCGGCAGGAGATTCACTCTCCTCACGGACCAACGGTCGGTTGCCTTCATGTTCGATCATGCACAGTGGGGCAAGATTAAGAACGACAAGATCTTGCGGTGGAGGATAGAACTCTCCACCTTCAATTACAAGATCTTGTACCGTCCGGGGAAGCTAAACGAGCTTCCTGATGCCCTGTCCCACGACACTTGTGCCACCGCACAACTGGACCGCCTCCGATCCCTCCACGAGGACCTCTGCCACCCGGGGGTCACTCGCATTTTTCATTTTATCAAGACCCGCAACCTGCCCTACTCCATCGAGGAGGTCAGGACAGTCACCAGGGACTGCCAAATCTGCGCGGAGTGCAAACCGCACTTCTACCGGCCAGAGAGGGCGCAACTGATAAAGGCTTCCCGTCCCTTTGAACGCCTCAGCATGGACTTCAAAGTTCCCCTCCCCTCCACCGACCACAACACGTACTTCCTTAACGTGATTGACGAGTACTCCCGGTTCCCATTCGCCATCCCCTGCCCAGACATGACCACAACCACCGTCATCAAGGCCCTCCAAGGTATCTTTACACTGTTCGGTTTCCCCACATATATACACAGTGATAGGGGGCCCTCCTTTATGAGCGACGAACTGCGTCAATTCCTGCTCAGCAAGGGCATCGCCTCGAGCAGGACGACAAGTTACAACCCCCGGGGAAACGGGCAGGTAGAGAGGGAGAATGGAACGGTCTGGAAGACCGTCCTGCTGGCCCTACGGTCCATGAATCTCCCAGTATCCCGCTGGCAGGAATTCCTCCTGGTGGCCCTCCACGCCATTCGGTCACTGCTCTGTAAAATCACAAATCAGACACCTCACGAACGTCTCCTTGTTTTCCCCAGGAAGTCCTCCTCCGGGACCTCGCTCCCAACCTGGCTAGCGACACCCAGACCCATCCTGCTTCGGAAACATGTCAGGCCGCACAAGTCGGACCCGTTGGTCGAGTGGGTCCACCTGCTGCACGCCAACCCACAGTACGCCTACATAGCATTCCCTGATGGCCGGCAAGACACAGTCTCCCTTCGAGACCTGGCGCCCGCCGGAACCCCACATGCACCCGAACCATTGCCCCAACCCCCACCCTCCCCACAGCACCTAACTGGAGAGTCAGTACTCCTGCCGCTCCTGCCTAGGCCCGACCACACACCGATGCCCCCTACAGGAGCCTTCCCCCCGTCAACCTTTTGCCCCAACAGCGCCGCCTAGGGGTGACGAAGCTGCCAGGGAGGACGACATCACGCTGCCGGAGTCGCAACCGCCGGGACCCCCATCAGAATCACCGCCGAGGCCCAGACGCTCCAGAAGGATGACCAGGCCACCCGATCGACTGATTGCTGCACTATGAACACTTTGTAAATACCCTCGACATCACGGTACCTCCATACCTGGTCATACCATGTGAAAGGCGACTATTAACGCTGGCCACCACCCCTGCCGGGCTCTTTTTTAACAGGGGGTGAATGTGGTAGTACCAGGTATTGCGGTACCTAAGAGGTGGATGACCATTGGTTAGACCCAGGAGTCTACCATTGGCTGTTGTACGTAGCTCCGCCCTGAGAGGCGGAGTATAAGAAATGGTGCCATCCCAGCAGCCTTCACTTTCTGTATCGAAGCTGCTGGGGAAGAGTTCTAGCAGATTAAAGTCTTCAGTTATGAATCACTTCGTCTTGAGAGTAATTGATTGCGCATCACCGTCTAAACTAAAATCTTCTACACTTAGAACATAGAACAATACAGCGCAGGACAGGCCCTTCGGCCCACGATGTTGCACCGAAACAAAAGCCATCTAACCTACACTATGTCATTATCATCCATATGTTTATCCAATAAACTTTTAAATGCCCTCAATGTTGGCGAGTTCACCACTGTAGCAGGTAGGGCATTCCACGGCCTCACTACTCTTTGCGTAAAGAACCTACCCCTGACCTCTGTCCTACTTCCGGGGTCCGTATCCCTCTATTTCCATCCTATTCATGTATTTGTCAAGATGCCCTTTAAATGTCACTATCGTCTCTGCTTCCACCACCTCCTCCGGCAGCGAGTTCCAGGCACTCACTCCCCTCTGTGTAAAAAAAAACAATCTGCTCCTCAAAGTCAAGCTGAATGAGCTTGATTGAATCCCCGTCGTGGTTATTTCATATCTTGACAAATCCCTTGGAGAATCAGGTGAGGCAGTAGAAAAAGACTTGGGCTGAACAATAACCCAACCAAACTTCCATCTTTATACTGGCTGCTCATGGAGTTTGTCATTTACGGTGGGGAATTCAGTGGGGGTTAATCACCTCCCATAACTGAGATAGTGAACAAGCATTCAGGCTCAGTGGTAAGTTTCCCACCTGCACGTACCCCTCTGGTTTCCAATTTAATGTGAGTCAACAGCAGCACAAGTGAATCGCAGTCAATGCCCAACACCTGTGAACAATTAAACATGATGAAGGTACAATCAACAGTCTGCTTCTCCTGGCTCGACACAGCAATGCTGCCACTGAGCCAAAGTTTTCCTCATCATTTTAATTACAGGAAAACTTAACACACTCATGAACAGAGGAATGCATATTGAAGTAAATATGAAATGACAGTCATGGGAAACTCTTGTTGGTCTGAATGATTTAGCAATTTTCTCAACCTTCTCAATGTTGGAGCAGAGAAAAAAACTTTAAAACTTCCCACAATGTCATGCCGACAGGACAGGTTCTTATTGAGCCTGCCCCACCACAACCTAGTGTTTTAAAGATCGGGGTGCCATTTGTAAAGAACAAAGAACAATACAGTACAGGAACAAGCCCTTCGGCCCTCCAAGCCTGTCATGATACCAACCTTTGCCAAAACCCTCAGCACTTTCTTGTGCCGTATCCCTCTATACCCATCCTATCCATGTATTTGTCGAGGTGCCTTTTGAACACCGTTAATGTATCTGCTTCCACAACCTCCCCTGGCAACACGTTCCAGGCACTCACCATCCTCTGCGTAAAAAACCTGCCTCAGACATTTCCTCTAAACTTTGCCCCACAGACCTTAAATCTATGTCCCCTGGTGACTGACCCCTCCACCCTGCGAATGAATGCCTGCCCATCCACTCTATCCATGCCCCTCATAATCCTGCAAGACCTCAATCAGGTCACCCCTCAACCTTTCTAATGAAAACAGTCCGAGTCTATTCAGCCTCTCCGCATAGCTGACACCCTCCAGACCAGGCAACATCCTGGTAAACCTCCTGTGCACCCTCCCCAAAGCCTCCACGTCCTTCTGGTAGTGTGGCGACCAGAATTGTTCGCAATATTCCAAGTGTGGCCTGACCAAGGTTCTATACAACTGTAGCATGACTTGCCAGTTTTTATACTCGATGCCCGTCCAATGAAGGCAAGCATTCCGCATGCTTTTGTGACTACTTTGTCCACTTGTGTTTCCACCTTCAAAGATCTGTGGACCTGCACCCCCAGATCTCTCTGCATTTCTATGTTCCAAAGAGTTTTACCATTTACGGTATATTTCCCCTCTATGTTAGACGTACCAAAATGCATTACCTCACATTTGTCCAGATTAAACTCCATTTGGCATTTCTCTGCCCAAGTCTTCAACCTATTTATGGCCTGCTGTATCCTCTGGCAATCCTCAATACTATCTGCCACTCCACCAAGCTTGGTGTCATCCACAAATTTACTAATCAGATCAGCTACATTTTCCTCCAAATTGTTTATGTACACTACAAACAACAGAGGTCCCAGCACTGATCCCTGCGGAACACCACTAGTCACAGCCCTCCAATCAGAAAAGCACCCTTCCATTGCTACTCTTCCATCACCTAACCAGTTCTGTATCCATCGTGCCAGCTCACCCCTGATCCCGTGTGACTTCACCTTTTGAACTAGTCTGCCATGAGGCTGCTGCAGTGCACAAACATTGACCGGCAATCCCCCCCCCCCCCCCCCCCCACCCCAGCCCGGCCCTCTGCTGTCCCAAAGCAATCCCCCCCATGTGACACTGTTCCCCAGCACTGTTTCGACACTGCTCCTGGCACTGCCAGGACACTGCCCACTGGCACTGCCTGGACACTGCCCCTGGCACTGCCTGGACACTGCCCCCTTGGCACTGCCCCCTTGGCACTGCTTGGACACTAACCCCTGGCACTGCCCCCCTGGCACTGCTTGGACACTGCCCCCTTGGCACTGCCCCCTTGGCACTGCTTGGACACTATCCCCTGGCACTGCCTGGACACTGCCCTCTGATACTGCTTGGACAGTGCCTCCTGGCATTGTTTGGACACTGCCCCCTGACACTGACCCCTGGCTCTTCCCCCTGGCACTGCCCCCTGCACTGCCTGGAAACTGCCTCCTGGCACTGCCCCCTGGCATTGCCTGGATACTGCCCCCTGCACTGCCTGTACACTGCCACCTGGCACAGCCCCCGGCACTGCTTGGACAGTGCCCCCTGGCATTGTTTGGACTCTGTCCCCTGACACTGCCCCCTGGCACTCCCTCCTGGCACTGCCCCCTGGCACTCCCCCCTGGCACTGCCCCCTGGCACTGCCTCCTGGCACTGCTTGGGCACTGCCCCCTGACACTGGGTGGACACTGCCCCTGGCACTGCCCCCTGACACTGGGTGGACACTGCCCCCTGCACTGCCCGGACACTGCCCCCTGACACTGTTCCCCAGCACTGTTTCGACACTGCTCCTGGCACTGCCAGGACACTGCCCACTGGCACTGCCTGGACACTGCCCCTGGCACTGCCTGGACACTGCACCTGGCACTGCCTGGACACTGCCCCTGGCACTGCTTGGACACTGCCCTGGCAATGCTTGGACACTGCCCCCTGGCACTGCCTGGACACTGCCCCTGGCACTCCCTGGACACTGCACCTAGCAGTGCTTGGACACTGCCCCTGGCACTGCCAGGACACTGACCCCTGGTACTGCCCCATGGCACTGCCTGGACATTGCACCTGGCACTGCTTGGACACTGCCCCCTGGAACTGCCTGGACACTGCACCTGGCAGTGCTTGGACACTGCCTCTGGCACTGCCAGGGCACTGCCCCCTGGCACTGCCCCCTGGCACTGCCTGAACATTGCCCCCTGACACTGCACCTGGCACTGCTTGGACACTGCCCCTGGCACTGCCAGGACACTGTCACCTGGCACTGCCCCCTGGCACTGTCTGGACACTGTCCCCTGGCACTGCCTGGCACTGCCCCTTGGCACTGCCCCCTGCACTGCCTGGACACTGCCCCCTTACACTGCCCCCAGGCACTGCCGGGACACTGCCCCCTGGCACAGCCAGGGCACTGCCTCCTTGGCACTGCCCCCTGCACTGCCTGGACACTGCCCCCTGCACTGCCTGGACACTTCCCCCTGACACTGCCCCCAGGCACTGCTTGAACACTGTCCCCTGGGACTGTCCCCTGGCATTGCTTGGACACTGTCCCCTGGCACTGCCCCCTGCCACTGCCTGGATATTGCCCCCTTGGCACTGCCTGGACACTGCCCCCTGGCACTGCCTGGACACTGTCCCCGGCACTGCCTTGACACTGCTTGGACACTGCCACCTGGCACTGCTTGGACACTGTCCCCTGGCACTGCCCCTGGCACTGCCTGGACATTGCCCCCTTGGCACTGCACCCGGGCACTGTTTGGACACTGCCCCGGCACTGCCTGGACACTGCCCCTGGCACTGTCTGGTCACTGCCCCTGGCACTGCCCCCAGGCACTGTCTGGACACTGCCCCCTTGGCACTGCCCCCTGGCATTGCCCCCTGGCACTGCCTGGACACTGCCCCCTGGCACTGCCTGGACACTGTCCCCTGGCACTGTCTGGACACTGCCCCCTTGGCACTGCCCCCTGGCACTGCCTGGACACTGTCCCCTGGCACTGTCTGGACACTGCCCCCTGGCACTGCCTGGACACTGTCCCCTGGCACTGCCTGGGCACTGCCTCCTGACACTGCCCCCAGGCACTGCCTGGACACTGCCCCCTTGGCACTGCCCCCTGCACTGCCTGGACACTGCCCCCTGACACTGCCCCCTGCCCTGCCTGGACACTGCCCCCTGACACTGCCCCTGGCACTGCCTGGACACTGCCCCCTGGCACTGCCCTGGCACTGCTTGGACACTGCCCCCTGGCACTGCTTGGACACTGTCCCCTGGCACTGCCCCCTGGCACTGCTTGGACACTGCCCCCTGGCACTGCTTGGACACTGCCCCCTGGCACTGCCTGGACACTGCCCCCTTGGCACTGCACCCGGGCACTGCTTGGACACTGCCCCCGGCACTGCCTGGAAACTGTCCCCTGGCACTGCCTGGACACTGTCCCTGGCACTGCCTGGATACTGCTTGGACACTGCCCCCTACACTGCCTGGACACTGCCCCCTGGCACTGCCCCCTGGCACTGCCTGGACACTGTCCCCTGGCACTGCCTGGACACTGCCCCCTGGCACTGCCTGGACACTGCCCCCTGGCACTGCCTGGACACTGCCCCCTGGCACTGCCCCCTGGCACTGCCTGGACACTGTCCCCTGGCACTGCCTGGACACTGCCCCCTGGCACTGCCTGGACACTGCCCCTGGCACTGCCTGGACACTGCCCCTGGCACTGCCAGGACACTGCCCCCTGGCACTGCCCCCTGGCACTGCCTGGGCACTGCCCCCTTGACACTGCCCCCTGGCACTGCCTGGACACTGTCTCCTGGCACTGCCTGGACACTGCTTGGACACTGTCCCCTGGCACTGCCTGGACACTGCCCCCGGCACTGCTTAGACACTGCCCCCGGCACTGCCTGGACACTGCCCCCTGGCACTGCCTGGACACTGTCCCCTGGCACTGCCTGGACACTGCCCCTTGGCACTGCTTGGACACTAACCCCTGGCACTGCCCCTTGGCACTGCTTGGACACTAATGCTTGGCACTGCCTGGCACTGCCCCTTGGCACTGCCCCCTGGCACTGCCTGGACACTGCCCCATGGCACTGCTTGGACACTAACCCCTGGCAATGCCCCCCTGGCACTGCTTGGACACTGCCCCCTTGGCACTGCCCCCTTGGCACTGCTTGGACACTAACCCCTGGCACTGCCCCCCTGGCACTGCTTGGACACTGCCCCCTTGGCACTGCCCCCTTGGTACTGCTTGGACACTATCCCCTGGCACTGCCTGGACACTGCCCTCTGATACTGCTTGGACAGTGCCTCCTGGCATTGTTTGGACACTGCCCCCTGACACTGACCCCTGGCTCTTCCCCCTGGCACTGCCCCTGCACTGCCTGGAAACTGCCTTCTGGCACTGCCCCCTGGCATTGCCTGGATACTGCCCCCTGCACTGCCTGTACACTGCCACCTGGCACAGCCCCCGGCACTGCTTGGACAGTGCCCCCTGGCATTGTTTGGACTCTGTCCCCTGACACTGCCCCCTGGCACTCCCTCCTGGCACTGCCCCCTGGCACTCCCCCCTGGCACTGCCCCCTGGCACTGCCTCCTGGCACTGCTTGGGCACTGCCCCCTGACACTGGGTGGACACTGCCCCTGGCACTGCCCCCTGACACTGGGTGGACACTGCCCCCTGCACTGCCCGGACACTGCCCCCTGACACTGTTCCCCAGCACTGTTTCGACACTGCTCCTGGCACTGCCAGGACACTGCCCACTGGCACTGCCTGGACACTGCCCCTGGCACTGCCTGGACACTGCACCTGGCACTGCCTGGACACTGCCCCTGGCACTGCTTGGACACTGCCCTGGCAATGCTTGGACACTGCCCCCTGGCACTGCCTGGACACTGCCCCTGGCACTCCCTGGACACTGCACCTAGCAGTGCTTGGACACTGCCCCTGGCACTGCCAGGACACTGACCCCTGGTACTGCCCCATGGCACTGCCTGGACATTGCACCTGGCACTGCTTGGACACTGCCCCCTGGCACTGCCTGGACACTGCACCTGGCAGTGCACCTGGCACTGCTTGGACACTGCCCCTGGCACTGCCAGGACACTGTCACCTGGCACTGCCCCCTGGCACTGTCTGGACACTGTCCCCTGGCACTGCCTGGCACTGCCCCTTGGCACTGCCCCCTGCACTGCCTGGACACTGCCCCCTTACACTGCCCCCAGGCACTGCCGGGACACTGCCCCCTGGCACAGCCAGGGCACTGCCTCCTTGGCACTGCCCCCTGCACTGCCTGGACACTGCCCCCTGCACTGCCTGGACACTTCCCCCTGACACTGCCCCCAGGCACTGCTTGAACACTGTCCCCTGGGACTGTCCCCTGGCATTGCTTGGACACTGTCCCCTGGCACTGCCCCCTGGCACTGCCTGGATATTGCCCCCTTGGCACTGCCTGGACACTGCCCCCTGGCACTGCCTGGACACTGTCCCCGGCACTGCCTTGACACTGCTTGGACACTGCCACCTGGCACTGCTTGGACACTGTCCCCTGGCACTGCCCCCGGCACTGCCTGGACATTGCCCCCTTGGCACTGCACCCGGGCACTGTTTGGACACTGCCCCTGGCACTGCCTGGACACTGCCCCTGGCACTGTCTGGTCACTGCCCCTGGCACTGCCCCCAGGCACTGTCTGGACACTGCCCCCTTGGCACTGCCCCCTGGCATTGCCCCCTGGCACTGCCTGGACACTGCCCCCTGGCACTGCCTGGACACTGTCCCCTGGCACTGTCTGGACACTGCCCCCTTGGCACTGCCGCCTGGCACTGCCTGGACACTGTCCCCTGGCACTGTCTGGACACTGCCCCCTGGCACTGCCTGGACACTGTCCCCTGGCACTGCCTGGGCACTGCCTCCTGACACTGCCCCCAGGCACTGCCTGGACACTGCCCCCTTGGCACTGCCCCCTGCACTGCCTGGACACTGCCCCCTGACACTGCCCCCTGCCCTGCCTGGACACTGCCCCCTGACACTGCCCCTGGCACTGCCTGGACACTGCCCCCTGGCACTGCCCTGGCACTGCTTGGACACTGCCCCCTGGCACTGCTTGGACACTGTCCCCTGGCACTGCCCCCTGGCACTGCTTGGACACTGCCCCCTGGCACTGCTTGGACACTGCCCCCTGGCACTGCCTGGACACTGCCCCCTTGGCACTGCACCCGGGCACTGCTTGGACACTGCCCCCGGCACTGCCTGGAAACTGTCCCCTGGCACTGCCTGGACACTGTCCCTGGCACTGCCTGGATACTGCTTGGACACTGCCCCCTACACTGCCTGGACACTGCCCCCTGGCACTGCCTGGACACTGCCCCCTGGCACTGCCTGGACACTGCCCCCTGGCACTGCCTGGACACTGCCCCCTGGCACTGCCTGGACACTGTCCCCTGGCACTGCCTGGACACTGTCCCCTGGCACTGCCTGGACACTGCCCCCTGGCACTGCCTGGACACTGCCCCTGGCACTGCCTGGACACTGCCCCTGGCACTGCCAGGACACTGCCCCCTGGCACTGCCCCCTGGCACTGCCTGGGCACTGCCCCCTTGACACTGCCCCCTGGCACTGCCTGGACACTGTCCCCTGGCACTGCCTGGACACTGCTTGGACACTGTCCCCTGGCACTGCCTGGACACTGCCCCCGGCACTGCTTAGACACTGCCCCCGGCACTGCCTGGACACTGCCCCCTGGCACTGCCTGGACACTGTCCCCTGGCACTGCCTGGACACTGCCCCTTGGCACTGCTTGGACACTAACCCCTGGCACTGCCCCTTGGCACTGCTTGGACACTAATGCTTGGCACTGCCTGGCACTGCCCCTTGGCACTGCCCCCTGGCACTGCCTGGACACTGCCCCATGGCACTGCTTGGACACTAACCCCTGGCAATGCCCCCCTGGCACTGCTTGGACACTGCCCCCTTGGCACTGCCCCCTTAGCACTGCTTGGACACTAACCCCTGGCACTGCCCCCCTGGCACTGCTTGGACACTGCCCCCTTGGCACTGCCCCCTTGGCACTGCTTGGACACTATCCCCTGGCACTGCCTGGACACTGCCCTCTGACACTGCTTGGACAGTGCCTCCTGGCATTGTTTGGACACTGCCCCCTGACACTGACCCCTGGCTCTTCCCCCTGGCACTGCCCCCTGCACTGCCAGGAAACTGCCTCCTGGCACTGCCCCCTGGCATTGCCTGGATACTGCCCCCTGCACTGCCTGTACACTGCCACCTGGCACAGCCCCCGGCACTGCTTGGACAGTGCCCCCTGGCATTGTTTGGACTCTGGCCCCTGACACTGCCCCTGGCACTCCCCCCTGGCACTGCCCCCTGGCACTCCCCCCTGGCACTGCCCCCTGGCACTGCCTCCTGGCACTGCTTGGGCACTGCCCCCTGACACTGCCTGGACACTGCCCCTGGCACTGCCCCCTGACACTGTGTGGACACTGCCCCCTGACACTGCCCCCGGCACTGCTTGGACACTGCCCCCGGGCACTGCCCCCTGGCACTGCTTGGACACTGCCCCAGGCACTGCCTGGACACTACCCCCGGCACTGCCTGGACACTGCCCCTGGCACTGCCTGGACACTGCCCCTGGCACTGCCTGGACACTGCCCCTGGCACTGCCTGGACACTGCCCCGGCACTGCTTGGACACTGCCCCCGGCACTGCTTGGACACTGCCCCCGGCACTGCCTGGACACTGCCCCTCGGCACTGCCTGGACACTGCCCCTGGCACAGTCTGGACACTGCCCCTGGCACTGCTTGGATACTGCCCCCTGGCACTGCTTGGACACTGCCCCTGGCACTGCCTGGACACTGCCCCAGGCACTTCCCCCTGGCACTGTTAGGACACTGCCCCCTGGCACTGCCCCCTGGCACTGCCTGGACACTGCCCCTGGTACTGCCCCCTCGCACTGCTTGGACACTGCCCCTGGCACTGCTTGGACACTGTCCCCTGGCGCTGCCTGGACACTGTCCCCTGGCACTGCCTGGACACTCCCCCCGACACTTCCCCGTGGCACTGCTGGGACACTGCCCCCTTGGCACTGCTCCCTGGCACTGTCCCCTGGCACTGCCTGGACACTGTCCCCCGGCACTGCCTGGACACTGTCCCCTGGCACTGCTTGGACACTGTCCCCTTGGCACTGCCCCCTGGCACTGCCTGGACACTGTCCCCTGGCACTGCCTGGACACTGTCCCCCGGCACTGCCTGGACACTGTCCCCTGGCACTGCCTGGACACTGCCCCCTGACACTGCCCCCTGACACTGCTTGGACACGGCCCCCTTGGCACTGCCCCCTAGCACTGCCTGGACACTGCCCCTGGCACTGCCTGGCACAGCCCCTTGGCACTGCCTGGCACTGCCCCTTGGCACTGCTTGGACACTGTCCCCTTGGCACTGCCCCCTTAGAACTGCTTGGACACTAACCCCTGGCACTGCCCCCTTGGCACTGCTTGGACACTGCCCCCTTGGCACTGCCCCCTTGGCACTGCTTGGACACTAACCCCTGGCACTGCCTGAACACTGCCCCCTGACACTGCCCTCTGACACTGCTTGACAGTGCCCCCTGGCATTGTTTGGACTCTGCCCCCTGACACTGCCCCCTGACACTGACCCTTGGCACTTCTCCCTGGCACTGCCCCCTAGCACTTCCCCCTGGCACTTCCCCCTGGGACTGCTCCCTGGCACTGCCTCCTGGCACTGCTTGGGCACTGCCTGGACACTGCACCTAGGCACTGTTTGGAAACTGCCTCCTGACACTGCCCCCTGGCACTTCTTGGACACTGCTCCCTGCACTGCCTGGACCTGCCCCCTGGCACTGCCCACTGGCACTGCCTGGACACTGCCCCCTTGGCACTGCCCCCTGACACTGCTTGGACACTGCCCCCGGCACTGCCGGGACACTGTGCCCTGGCATTACCTGGACACTGTCCCCTGGCACTGCCTGGACACTGCCCCCGGCACTGCTTGGACACTGCCCTCTGCACTGCCCCCTGGCACTGCCTGGACACTGCCCCCTTGGAACTGCCCCCTGGCACTGCTTGGACACTGCCCCCAGCACTGCCTGGACACTGTCTCCTGGCACGGCCTGGACACTGCCCTGGGCACTGTCCCCTGACAGTGCCTGCACACTGCCCCTGGCACTGCTTGAACACTGCCCCCTGACACTGCCTGTACACTGCCCCTGGCACTGCTTGAACACTGCCCCCTGACACTGCCGAGCAGTGATGGGGCAGTGTTTGAGTAGTGCCTGTGCCTGACCCTCTCCCCACTGACTGATGCAGTCATCTGACCTCCTCTGGGGACCTGCCCGTCACTGTGCCTATGATTCCAGGTGCACGGCGTGGGACCTGTTGTCGTTCATGCCAGTCTGTCCTCATGTCGACCTGAATGGATTTTCTTATGAGGGGGATGATTCAGGTGTCGAAGCCTGATAATGATATGTAAATGTACATGATGATATCCCAATTTGAATTTCAGAATTCCTGTAACGTCACTGGTGGGACAATCACTTTACGTTTTTATGTTCGCGTGAAATTCAATTTGGGCCTCGTGAGATTTGCTGCTCCCATTGTCTAACCCGCTCCAAAAGAACGGGAGTAAAAATCCCCCTGAATGTGATGCTTCAGATGGTGGGACAGGATATTTTACATCGACCTCAATGGACAGATTAGTGGAAGGCATCGGCTGGACTAGCACTCCGACGTTAAGGAGGTGGTGGGCGGGCGCCTCCTCGTAGCAGACGTCAAATACAAAAACACCCCTCTCAGACTTATTAATGTGTACGCCCCGGCCGTAAAAAGTGAGCGGCTGGCAGTCCTTCAGCAACTCCCACTGCTGTTGGCCACCTCCAAGCCGGTCAACCTGGGTGATGACTTCAACTGCATCATCGATGCGGCTGGACGATCCAGCAGAGCCGACAGCAAACTAGACACTACATCCAGACTGCTGATGGAAACGGTAAAAGACGCCAAGCTGCCCGACGTCTGCAGCAACCCTGCAGACGGAGCGCAGCGTAGATACACATGGTCACGGCCAGACGGGTCCGTCCGCTCCAGGATAGACTTCTTCTTTGTGTCCTGAGCTTTCACGGTCAGGTCCACCGACGTAAGGCCGAGTGCCACCTGCAGGAAGACCAGGGGGTAGGCAGGGGGACATGGAAGCTAAATGCAAAACTGCTGACCCCTGAGAACCTCGAGGAACTCAGGAGGGATTACAAGGGTTGGAGAACCGTGAAACCCCTCTTTGAGGCCCCACATCTCTGTTGGGAAGCAATCAAGGGGAATATCAAGAGGTTTTTCATCCTCAAGGGCGTTCAAAAGGTGAGAGAGAGACGAGGGGTCATGTCCAGGCTCCAGAAAAGTATGCAGAATTTGCTCCAGCTGCAGTCGATGGGGGTGGATGTCAAGGAGGATCTCCAAGAGGTGAAGAGCCAGCAAGCCTCGCTCTACACCTCGGAGGCCTCCAAGGTTATCTTCCGTTCCAGAGTCCACTCCGTGGAGCAGGACGAAAAGTGCTCACGCTTCTTCTTCCAAAAGGTGCACAGAGAGACCTCTGTGATCAGCAGCCTGAAGGAAGAAGATGGCTCTGTAAAGTCATCGCAGTCTGACATCCTGAGGATCAGCCAATCCTTTTATGCCGGACTGTATGACCTGAAGCCTATAGATAGCACTGTTTCCCAGACCTTCCTGTCGACTATCACGGAGGTCATAGGCGACAGCGAGCTGGAAAACCTGGACAAACCACTAACTCTGGATGAGCTGACAAAGGCCGCCAAGTCCTTCGAGACGAGTAAGACTCCCGGAAGCTTACCGGTTGAGTTGTATTCGGCTCTGTGGGACTGGATGGGCCCAGACCTGCTGGAAGTGTACGTGAGTATGCTTCTGGAAGGCAGTATGTCAGAGTCCATGAGGAAAGGCATCATCACCCTCATCTACAAGCAGAAGGGGGAAAGGGAAGAAATTCGGAATTGGCGACCCATTTCACTGTTGAATGTGGATTACAAAATTCTAGCCAAGGTCATCGCCAATCGGGTCAAGTCTGCTCTCGAGTCGGTGATCCACCCTGACCAGACCCGTGCTGTACCCGGCAGGAAGATCTCTGATAGCCTCACGCTACTCAGGGATACGATCGCCTACGTGCAGGACAGGAGGGTGGACACTTGCCTCATCAGCCTTGACCAGGAGAAGGCTTTTGACAGAATATCGCACATCTACATGATGGATGTGCTCTCCAAAATGGGGTTTGGGGAGGGAATTCGCAATTGGATCAAATTGCTCTACACAAACATCTATAGTGCAGTCTCAATCAATGGGTGGGAATCAGAAAAGTTCCAGATCAAATCCGGAGTCAGGCAGGGCTGCCCTCGCTCCTCTGCCCTTTTTGTGTGCTGCATAGAACCTTTTGCCGAGTCCATCAGGAAGGATCTGGGTATAAGGGGAGTGACGATCCCAGGCAGTGGAGGCATGCAAGTCAAGGCCTCCCTGTACATGGACGACGTTGCCGTCTTCTGCTCGGATCCTGCGTCTGTACGCAGGCTCTTGACCACCTGCGACCAGTTTGAACTGGCCTTGGGAGCCAAGGTAAACCGTGGCAAGAGCGAGGCCATGTTCTTTGGGAACTGGGCCGACCGGTCCTTTGTCCCCTTTACTGTCAGGTCAGATTACCTGAAGGTGCTGGGGATATGGTTCGGAGCTGCTGGGGCGTGCACCAAAGCCTGGGAGGAGCGCTTAGCAAAGGCAAGGCAGGAACTGGGCTGGTGGGAGCAACGCTCCCTCTCCATTGCGGGCAAAACCCTGGTCATCAGGTGTGAGGTACTCTCGGTGCTACTGCACGTGGCGAAGGTCTGGCCCATAACCCGGCCCTACGCCGCAGCAGTCACCCGAGCCATCTTCAAATTCATCTGGAGATCCAAGATGGACCGTGTCCGAAGGGACACCATGTACAAACCTCTGGAGAAGGGAGGGCGGAACGTACCCAACGCCTCCCTCATCCTATTGGCCACTTTTGTGTCCAGCTGCATCGAGCTGTGCGTGGACCCCCAGTGTGCAAACACCAAGTGTCACTACATACTGAGGTTCTACCTGTCCCCGGTGTTACGAAGGATGGGCCTGGCCTCATTGCCGCGGAACGCTCCAAGTAGTTGGAGGTCCTCGAGGCCCTCAGGGAAAAGGAGACCGTGGAGGACGTTGGATGGTTCCCTGAGCAGACTGCCAGAGTCATCTGGCAGAACGCCTCATCATCAGAACTTTCAAACAAGCACCAAGACCTAGCTTGGCTGGTGGTGAGAAGGGCCCTCCCTGTCAGATTCTTCATGCACACCCGAAGGCTCTGCGCCAATGCACGCTGCCCTCGGAGTGGCTGTGGGGGAAATGAGACGGTCACACGCCTCCTTGTGGAATGTGCCTTTGCAAAGAAGGTCTGGAGAGAGATGCAGTGGTATTTGTCAAGGTTTATCCCGAACAGATCTGTGACACAGGACTCTGTGCTCTACGGACTGTTTCCAGGGACACACACCGAGACAAATATCAACTGCTGCTGGAAGGTCATCAACTCGGTGAAAGACGCTCTTTGGTCTGCCCGAAACTTGCTGATCTTCCAGTGCAAAGAATTGTCCTCGACCGAGTGTTGCAGACTGGCACATTCCAAGGTCCAGGACTACGTGCTGAGGGACGCACTCAAGCTTGGGGCAGCTGCCGCCAAGGCGCAATGGGGAAAGACCACTGTGTAAGGTCTTTCCAGCAAATGTACACCGAGGGGCGGGTAACAGTGTAAACCCCCCTCGGTCTGGGCCACCAACACTCCAATGTATAAAACAAACATGACAATGTAAATATTTAAGAAGGAATTGTAATGTAAAGAGTGATATGTGTATAATAATATCAAAATTGAATGGAAGAAAGTCAAGGCAATGTGTAACTCTGCCGGAAATGTACAGTCAAGACAATTCGAAATGTTTCTGTGATGCTTATGATAAATTTTATGAATAAAGTATATTTTTTGAATAAAAAAACCCCTCCAACAATGAAGTGCTCTATGAACGTGGCACTGATCTCTCATTGAGATAAGACAAAAGATTCAATTCAAATGCAACCAATATTCTTGTGATAGATTCAGAGCAAAGGAACATTTTCTTCTCGGTTTTTAATCACTGAGGTTTAAATACAGGTTGAGAACTCTGAATCTTTCCTCATTAGGCAGAAAATGAAAAGGAACCTAATTCAAATATTTCAGGTAGTGATGTGAATTCATAAGTTGAATGCGGAAAATGGTTCCTGTATAACTGGATAAACAGGTGGTTGGCACACCCCAGGTTCCCAGGTTATTTAAGGAACAACTTCCTACACAGTCACTAAGTCATGGGATTGTTAAAATACATTTACAAGATGTGGGCGTCGCTCGTTAAGCCAGCAATAATAATAATAATCTTTATTGTCACAAGTAGTCTTACATTAACACTGCAATGAAGTTACTGTGAAAAGCCCCTAGTCGCTACATTCCGGCGTCTGTTCGGGTACACAGAGGGAGAATTCAGAATGTTCAATTCATATAACAGCACGTGTTTCGGGACTTGTGGGAGGAAACCGGAGCACCCGGAGGAAACCCACGCAGACACGGGGAGAAGGTGCTGACTCCGCACAGACAGTGACCCAAGCTGGGAATCGAACCCGGGTCCCTGGAGCTGTGAAGCAACAGTGCTAACCACTGTGCTACCGTGCCGTGTTAATTACGTTTGAGAAGATGGTGTTGTGCTGCGTTCCTGAACCACTGCAGTCCATGTGGTGTAAGTGCTTCAATCCAAATAATTCTGTCCTCGAGTTGAATGGAACGATGAGCGCTTAGGGTTATGAAAACATATTGGCCCAGGTCTTCCTTAATCCGGATGGATATGTGGGAAGACCGCTTGGGAGTCCAACACACTGATTGCATGGGACTAACCTGGGACTCTTCAGCCTCAGATGGGTAATTACTCTGTGTTTGTATACCTCCAAAGTTAGCATTTAAAGTCCAGCGACTTCGGAAGGTTCCAACTCTCTTAGCAGAATAATTACCCTGGAAAGGTTAGGAGGATTAAAACCAATTCTAACTCCTGGGTAACAGTCGCACTGACACTACCAACTCCCCTCCCTGCACCCTACACCCCACCCCCGATTTCCCAACTAATCCCCACCCACACGACCACACCAACCCACCCCATGTCCATCCATCCCATCCCTGCTGACCACCTAATTGTCCCTCCACCGACCAACTATCCCAACCCTCCGACTATCTGACCCGTATGACCATTAGACTACCCTACCCACCGACCCCCAGACCCCCTCATCCCTGACTTCCCCCACTCCCGCTCTTCAGGAGAAGAACCCGCACAACAGAAGGGAATGGGTCATGACTGGAGAGAGCCTGTCTGACATAAGAACCTTCACACTAAGAGGAGTGTACCAAGCTAGCTGGAGAGGAGCAGGACCATACCTGTCGCTCCGGAGGCCAGTGGGGATGCCTCCACTCTGCTGTTGTCAGTTGCATCCACAGAGTGAGACACTGCTTTAATCGCTAGCCAGATTAGCCTTCACTAAATCCTTATTTTCTCTTTTCCAGGGACTAGCAAGAAAAGAGGGAAGCCCACCAGTGCAGATATAGCCACCTCACTGGCTGCACCTTCTCGATTAAGCTCAGGGTCACAATCTGTTGAGCATGTCACTGGCACAGATCTACAGCTGGCAGGTGGAGTGATGCTGAATTTTCTGAAGACTGTTGGGCCTCTGTTCAGCCCCAGGCAGACGGTCAGCCTCTGGATATGGCTACAAGAGACCTGATAAAGATACAGAGACAGACAGGGGAACATCAAGCAGAGGTTCCAGAGGCCATGCGCAGACTAGATCAATGGCTGGCGGAATCCATCCATGTTCTGTCTGCTGCCGTGGTTCTGGCAAACGAGCAATTGGTTGCATCCATGGCAAGGGTGTCGACTTCTCTGGAGACCCAAGTCTATCAGAACATACAGTGGCTGCTGGATAGGTGCTTGGACCTGCACTTGATATCTCTCGACATGGGTGCAGTGCAGTAGTAGCTAGGTGAGGGATACAAAGCTCCTTGACCTCCCTCCAGGTACCCTTCTCGCACAGGCAGAGGAGTGCCAGCCATGCACTCCTGGGGGCCTCATCCCAGGACATTCCAAGGCTGTCCTGTTGCTCCACCTCCCCTCTGCCAGTGATCCCATTGCCTCCAGTAAGAATATAAATAGGGGCTGTGACCCCCATCCATTAGTTACTTTTTTCTAAAAAGAGACACTTCTGTGCCTGGTGGGCACCACAGACACTGGTGGGCACCACAGGGACTGGTGGGCACCACAGCGACTGGTGTGCATCATGACTCCCGAGAATGACATTTTGGTTTAATTAATGAAGTTTTCTTTGAAGGTTTGATTTTTATTACAGTGCCTCACCAGAGGTTGTCATTAATTTGTTTATTCCATTGATCATTTGTTCTAATTAAAAGCACATAGAAAGAAATGTCCTTTTAAAGTTTGATTTTTATTGCTGTATCTTACCAGGGGCTGTCATCCCCATTTATTTCATTGGTTATTGGTTTGTTAAACAAGCATATAAAGGGCCATTTATTGATACTGGTGGTGGGTTGCAGAGTTAGGAGCTATATATATATGTAAAGTCTTATTTTGTGAATACAACTAAAATTGAATTAAGATTGACTTCTGGTCTCCTCCTTCACCAACTTACTTTAAGAAGTTTAACATGAAGAAGTGCAGCCCAAATTGTGGCACCAATGGACAATGGGCTGCAACAGGAGGGAACAGCTAATAATAGAGATGCAGTTTCAATCGTCAAAGAGACAGGCAGATATTTCAGTGACTGTCACTGTGAGTCTCATATGGTGAGTTGTCTCATTGGGACTATGGTAAAGGACGCCACAGAGAGGGGTGCAGAATATTTTTCAGGGGGAAGAGAGTGAGCCAGAGGTTGTGTTACACATGGGTACCAGTGACACCGAGAGGGCAGATAGCAAGGTTAGAGTTTCAGGAGATTGGGAGGAAGCTAAGAGATGGAACCTCAAAGGTAATAATCTCAGGATTACTCCTAGTGCCAAGTGTGTAGCCAGAGAGAAATAGGACGATAGGGAGGATCAACATGTGACTTGAAGCATGGTGCAAAAGAAGGCTTTGGGAGTAGTTTTGCGCCAGGAGACATGGTTCCATACAGGACAGGTCTCACCGTAACACCAATGTCCATAAGGGGAGGTTCCCAAGTGTGGTTGGCAAGTATTTATTTATTTTTTCTTATTCTTTAATAGGATGTAGATGACATTGACAAGCCCAATATTTGTAAATTGAGAGTCAACCACATTGCGTGGTGGAGACGTGGGCTTAAGTAGGGTGCTCCTTCCAAGGGCCGATGCAGAGTCAATGGGCCGAATGGCCTCCTTCAGCTCTGCAAATTCTATGGTTCTATGATTCTATAACCATCTCCCCTGGAGTAGAATTGAAAGGGAGTTGTGCACCCACTACCCAACCATCTCCCCTGGAGTAAAATTGACAGGGAGTTGTGCACCAACATATTAAAGTACAGACAAGGAATAAGGTGCAAAGTGAGAGTGTTAGGCTATATTCAATAAGAAAATAGTTCCATATTAGATAGGAGTAGACTCAGAAAGACTATGGAGCATACAAAGACATAAATGCTCAAAATGTGGTGAATAAGGTTAGTGAGCTGCAGGCAAAAATAGTCATGTAGGAATAATGGAGTGACTTGAGTTAATTAAGGAGAGCCAGCATGGATTTGTAAAAGGCAGAACATGCTGACTAATCTAATTGAATTTGCTAATGAAGTAATCGAGAAGGTTGATGAAGGGAATGTGCTGAATGTTGTTTAACTGGATTTTAAGAAAGTGATTCACAAAGTGCCACATAAAAAACTGGTTAACAATTGAGGCTTATGGAATAGGGAGGTTAACATCAATTTGGATAAATAATTGGCATAAGGACAGAATACAGTGAATTGTGTTAAGTGGTTGTTTTTCAGACCAGAGGCTGGTTCCCCAAGGCTCAGTGCTAGGAACACTGAGTTTTGATTATAAATGAATTGGATCTTGGAATATGGAGTAAAATTTCAATATTTGCTGATGATACCAAACTTGGAGGACTGGCAAACAGTAAGGATGGTACCAATCAACAGAAAGAGAACATAAATAGGCTAGCAGAGTGGTGAGAGAAGTGGCAAATGGAATTTCATACAGAGGAGTGTGAGGTGATGCATTTTAGCAGAAGGGATAAGGAGGGGCAATTTCGACAAAATGGCAAAGAAAGAGTGTGCAGGGGTAGAGGGACCTGGGGATTAATGTGGAAATATCTTTGAAGGTGGCAGGATATATTGTAGTTAGCAAAGTAGATCACATCTTGGCTTTATAAATAGGTGTAGAGTACAACATCAGGGAAGTTGCACTGAACCCCTGTAAAGCTTTGGTTTGGTCACAACTAGAGTATTGCATCGTGTTCTGGTCACCACACTTTAGGAAGGATGCAAAGGCTGGTTGGAGAAGCCAGGGTTGTCCTCCTTGGAGTAAAGGAGATTGAGGGGAGGTTGGATAGTGGTGTACAAGATTAAAGCAGAATTAGGTAAGGCTGTCAATGTTAAGCTGTTCCCATTAGCTGATGGCTAAGGCAAACCCGTTTTGGGCACGAGATGAAGGGGAGATGTGAGGAGGAACTTTTATACACAGTGAGTGGTAAACAGCTGGAACTCACTGCCCACAAGCAGAGACGGCCAATGATTCAAAAGGAAATTGGATAGGCACTTAAACTAATTAAACTTACAGGGCTATGAGGATAGAGTAGGGGAATGGGACTGATGGGATGGCATGGTCCCAATGGGCTGAATGGACTCCTTTGGTCCCGTAATGACTCTATATTGATGGATTCTGTGAGCACAGACCTGTAAAGTGCAAAAGATAAGTGAAAATTAAAATAAAACTTTCAGTGATGTTATGATTTAGGGAAACAGGTGGAGCAGATTCCAGGCAATAGCAGACTCTCTACTGTATAGAAGATGTGTTTATTGGAGATACATTACTGTCATGGATGCCACTGAATGTCACCACTAAATGTCCAACAAGTAATGTTTCCTAATAGAAGCAATACTCGTGAAAGTTTTAAATTACCAGATTCAAAAAGGTAAGTCTCAAAAATAAAGAAAATATTTGATTTGATTTGATTTATTGTCACATGTACCGAAGTACAGGGAAAAGTATTTTTCTGCGGCCAAGGGAACGTGCACAGTATGTACATAGTTAACAAAAAGAATAATCAACAGAGAACATTGACAAATGGTACATCGACAAACAGTGATTGGTTACAGTGCGGAACAAGGGGCCAAACAAAGCAAATACATGAGCAACAGCAGCATAGGGCGTCGTGAATAGTGTTCTTACAGGGAACAGATCAGTCCGAGGGGGAGTCGTTGAGGAGACCTGTAGCTGGGAGGAAGAAGCTGTTCCTATGTCTGGATGTGCAAGTCTTCAGACTTCTGTACCTTCTGCCTGATGGAAGGGTCTGGACGAAGGCAATGCCTGGGTGGGAAGGGTCTCTGACAATGCTGTCTGCCTTCCTGAGGCAACGGGAGGTGTATATCGAATCAATGTGGGGGTGGCAAGTTTGTGTGACACTTTGGGCTGAGTTCACCACACTCTGCAATTTCTTGCGAAATATTGGCTTTTGATGACTGTAAACCACATCAGGAAGTTGAGGATCTTTCTTTCAAATGAAAATAAATTGATGTTGGCAAGGGAGAAAGTAAATTATGTAGTTGTCTGGAAATTGACCTTTTTATTTTTGGGGTTGAAAATGCAGCTTAAGCCAAGGGCTTGAAAGTCTCAGATATCTATTGCCTGAGGGTCTGATGTGAAATGGGATTTTGACAATTTCTGCTCAGTAACATTTGGTGCCATTTCACTCCCGCAGTATGGCAAGAATGGAAAATACCATTTTGATGCAGCTTGAACTTGTGTATGGCAGAATAGATAATAGTTTAATTAGAATCTAATTATAAAATGGTAAAAAGATACTTGCATTTTCCAAATTATCCATGTTTAGTGCTGATGATAACCTATTAAAATAACCATGGTTACTACCAGAATAAAAATATTGCTGTTTGAGAAATCTAGATCGAGTCTAAAATGATCGAATGTCCCACCTTCCAGTGCGAACGTTAAATTCACAGTAAAAAGCAGTTGTTTCGAAATGTGTTATTACTCCTTTTGCATTGCACTTGACTGGAGGGAAATGCCATCAACGGCATCATAATCTGTCAGAGCCACGCACAAATCTTCGGAATGTTCTTGCGTTGCTTTGGAACGATGTGATCTGTCGTAACAAGTTATGGCATCAACACAGATTTCATAATCTCGCCCAAATATTTCTACACTGATTAAAAATATCCAAAGAAAAATTCTTACTTGGGTGTTTTCTCTGAAATGGTGAAACACTTAGCCTCAGGGCAGTAAATCAGTGGGAAAACAAGCAGGTTCAAACTGTATTGTGGTTATTGGGCCCTGTTAGTCAGGCTAAAACAATGTTGACTTGCTTTAAACCCAAGCTCTGTACCAATGAGCATTGGTAGTTTTACTCATATCTAAGTATTGATAAAAAATTGAGCGGGATTTTCCGTTGGCTGAGTCAGGAGATGAGTTACTCGATGTAAGATTCCTAGCCTTTGACCTGCCATGGTAGCCACAGTATTAATGTGGCTAGTCCAGTTCAGTTTCTGATCAATGGTAACCCCCAGGATGTTGATTGTGTGGGATTCAGCGGATGTTCAGTGGATATCAAGGACCGGTGGTTAGATCCTCTCTTGTAGGAGATGGTCATTGCCTGACATTTGTGTGGCTCGAATGCAACTTGCCACTTGTTAGCCCAAGCCTGGATACTGTCCCGATCCTGCTGCATTTGAACATGGACTGCTTCATTATCTGAGGAGTCACGGATGGTGCTGAATATTGTGTAGTCATCCGCAAACATCCCCACTTCTGACCTTATGATGGAAGGTAGGTCATTGATAAAGCAGCTGAAGATGGTTGGGCCTAGGACACCCCTGAGGAACTCCTGCTAGAGGAGAAAGAGGAGGAAGCTGCAGTAGCAGAGCATGCAGCAACAGAGCTTGCAGCAGTGGAACAGGAGGTAGCCGCTGATGACGGAGAGCCGTCCGACCAATAGGCCGAAGAGAAGGAGGTGCAAAGAATTCACTGCATGAGTCCTCGTGTGCAATGACAGCGCCTGTCATTCGAGGATCTGCTGGACCAGGCATGTGGCAGAAGACTCGGGTGAGCAGAAGGACATATCTGCCAGATCATGGAGCACCTGACACTGCAGGGTTTTGGGAAGACACTCGTTCCAGGTAGCCGTCATGGTGACGGACGCCCTAAACCTTTACGCCACGGGGTCCTTCTCGGCACCGAACGGGGACCTGTCTGGAATCTCACCGAGCTCGATGCACAGGTGCATCCGCACCATTATGGATGCCCTATATGCCCAGTTGGCTCAATACATCCATTTCAATGTAAACAAAACCTACCAGGATGCCCCGGCAGCGGGGTTTGCTGCCATCGCCGACATGCCCTGGGTCCAGGGGATGATTGATGGGATGCATGTCGTCCTACGAGCAGCTGCAGATTACAGGCCACTCTACACAAACTGAAAGGGGCTCCACTCGAAGAACATGCAGCTGACATAAGAACATAAGAACCAGGAGCAGGAGAAGGCCATCTGGCCCTTCGAGCCTTCTCTGCCATTCAATGAGATCATGGCTGATCTTTTCTGGACTCAGTTACACTTTCCCGCCCAAACACCATAACTTTATTCCTTTATTCTCCAAAAAACTATCTATCTTTATCTTGAAAACATTTAACGAAGGAGCATCAACTGCTTCACTGGGTAGGGAATTCCATAGATTCACAACCCTTTGGGTGAAGAAGTTCCTCCTAAACTCAGTCCTAAATCTACTTCCCCTTATTTTGAGACTATGCCCCCATGATCTGCTTTCACCCACCAGTGGAAACAACCTGCCCGCATCTATCCTATCTGTTCCCTTCATAATTTTATATGTTTCTCGAAGATCCCCCCGCATCCTTCTAAAATCCAACGCGTACAGTTCCAGTCTGCTCAACCTCTCCTCGTAATCAAACCCCCTCAGCTCTGGGATTAACCTAGTGAATCTCCTCTGCACACCCTTCAGTGCCAATACGTCCTTTCTCATGTAAGGAGACCAAAACTGAACACAATATTCCAGGTGTGGCCTCACTAACACCTTATACAGTTAAAAAGTCTTACAACACCAGGTTAAAGTCCAACAGGTTTGTTTCAAATCACCCGAGGAAGGAGCAGTGCTCCGAAAGCTAGTGATTCGAACTAACCTTATTTCATAGAATTTACAGTGCAGAAGGAGGCCATTCGGCTCATCGAGCTAACACTGGCTCTTGGAAAGAGCATCCTGCCCAAGCCCACACCTCCACCCTATCCCCATAACCCAGTAATCCCACCCAACTCTAAGGGCAATTTTGGAGACTAAGGGCAATTTGGCATGGCCAATTCACCTAACCTGCACATCTTTGGACTGTGGGAGGAAACCGGAGCACCCGGAGGAAACCCACGACACACGGGGAGAACGCGCAGACTCCGCACAGACTGTGACCCAAACCGGGAATCGAACCTGGGACCCTGGAGCTGTGAAGCAATTGTGCTAACCACTATGCTACTGTGCTGCTCCCTATTGGACTTTAACCTGGTGTTGTAAGACTTCTTACTGTGCTCACCCCAGTCCAACGCCGGCATCTCCACATCACCTTATACAGTTGCAGCACCTGTAAACTAACTTTTTGTGACTCATGCACGAGCACACCCAGGTCTCTCTGCACAGCAGCATGCTTTAATATTTTATCATTTAAATAATAATCCCTTTTGCAATCAAAATGGATAACCTCACATTTGTCAACATTGTATTTCATCTGCCAGACCCTAGCCCATTCACTTAACCTATCCAAATCCCTCTGCGGACTTCCAGTATCCTCTTCACTTTTTGCTTTACCACTCAACTTAGTGTCGTCTGCAAACCTGGACACATTGCACTTGGTCCCCAACTCCAAATCACCTGTGTAAATTGTGAACAATTGTGGGCCCAGCACTGATCCCTGAGGGACACCACTAGCTACTGATTGCCAACCAGAGAAACACCCTTTAACCCCCACTCTTTGCTTTCTATTAATTAACCAATCCTCTATCCATGCTACTACTTTACCCTTAACGCCATGTATCTTAATCTTATGCAGCAACATTCTGTGTGGCACCTTGCCAAAAGCTTTCTGGAAATCCAGATATACCACATCCATTGGCTCACCGTTGTCTACTGCACTGGTAATGTCCTCAAAAATTTCCACTAAATTAGTTAAGCACGACCTGCCCTTTATGAACCCATGCTGCGTCTGTCCAATGGGGCAATTTCCATCCAGATGCCTCGCTATTTAGATTCCAGCATCTTCCCTACTACCGAAGTTAAGCTCACTGGCCTATAATTACCCGCTTTCTGCCTACCTCCTTTTTAAGCAGTGGTGTCACGTTTGCTAATTTTCAATCCACCGGGACCACCCCAGAGCCTAGCGAATTTTGGTAAATTATCACTACTGCATTTGCAATTTCCCTAGCCATCTCTTTTAGTACTCTGGGATGCATTCCATTAGGGCCAGGAGACTTGTCTACCTTTAGCCCCATTAGCTTGCCCATCACTACCTCCTCAATGATAACAATCGTCTCAAGGTCCTCACCTGTCATAGCCTCAATTCCATCAGTCACTAGCATATTATTTGTGTCTTCCACTGTGAAAACCGACCCAAAAACCTGTTCAGTTCCTCAGCCATTTCCTCATCTCCCATTATTAAATCTCCCTTCTCATCCTCTAAAGGACCAATATTTACCTTAGCCACTTTTTTTGTTTTATATATTTGTAGAAACTTCTATCTGTTTTTATATTCTGAGCTAGTTTACTCTCATAATCTATCTTACTCTTCTTTATAGCTTTTTTAGTAGCTTTCTGTTGCCCCCTAAAGATTTTCCAATCCTCTAGTATCCTCTAGTCTCCCACGAATCTTTGCCACTTTGTATGTTTTGTGACCATCAGCTGCGCATCATGCACATCAGCACCCGATATCCGGGCAGTCTGCACGACACCTTCATCCTGGTATACTCGGTGATTCCCGGCCTCTTTGAGGTGCTCCTCCCGCTGGGGTGTTGGCTTCTGGGCGACAGGGGTTATCCACTGCAGACATGGCTGATGACACCTACTTGAAGACCACAGACCAAGGTGGAGACCCGCAATGACGCCCATACAGCGACCAGGGTGTGATCGAGCGGTGCTTCAGCACCCTGAAGATGTGATTCTTGTACTTTGACCGCTCTGAAGGGGCCCTCCAGTATGACACAGAGAGGGTCGCCAACATTGAGGGGGCCTGCTGCGCCCTCCACAACATCGCAGAGCAGAGGGGTGATGTGCTGGAGGAGGAGGATGAATGCAAGCCTCGTCCAATGAGGAGGATGCGCGTGAGGGTGAGAATGAGCAAGACATTGGGCCAGGCAGGCATGGGAGGCCGCATGAAGTGTGCGCAAGGGCCAACGCGCACAGGAATTTCTGATCGCCTCCAGGTTCATCAAGTAGGGGTTGTGAAGGACTGGGGTCTGACTATGCACCCCCACTCACACGCACCCCAGCCCCTGCCCCAGGCCAACCCCCGCCTGCAACCCCCTCCGTGATGCATACCTGCCGCACTACGGGGGTGGGGTGGGCCATGGGTTGGCAAGAACAACGGGTGTTGTCCTTGGGATGAAGGATGATGGTAACCTGCTCCCGGATGAACTCTGGTGCTTCACATCTTTCGACAACGCCTGACTCCTGCCCACGGTAGCACTTCCCACCATGCATCCCTGCATACGAGGTGGCCATTCCATCACACCAAATTCCTGGGGTGGCGATGATGGGGACGGTTGGTGGGCAGGGTGGAAGCCCAGCCCACCCACAATGTCTACCCATTCCCCCGCCCACCCACACCCCCTCTCTGACCAGCCCAGACCAGCTCATCCCTCACATCCATCTGACAGAGCACCGAGGCAAGTTGTCACAGTGTGAACAGGTGTTTAATGTGAACAAATGTATATATATAGGTGGCCTAGTCCCTATCACTATACTGTGCCCTGCACCCATGCCAACCCAACTGGTGTCTAACATTCTGATCTTATGGGCCCTAACACTACATCTCGCTGGATCGCCAGACAGTACATCAGGAGTGGAGGCGGCCCCACTACGATTCCCGCCCTGTGATTTGAGTCCCTGTTGGCGGCCTTTTTCTGGGGCGACCGGGCCTGGATGGGCCCAGCTGCAGCTCTGGTGTCCCAGATTGCGTGGTGCCGCCTTGTTTTGCCGGCTACCCACCAGATGTGCCAAGGACAGAGGGGGGGGGGGGGGGGTGGGGGGAGTCTGAGGTGCTGCGGTGTTCTAGCACCTCCATTGCGGGAGTCACTGGCACAGGTCCCATCACCTCTTCTCTTGCGGTGCCCGATGGCCCCTGGGCTAATCCATGGGATACAGATGCAAGCAGAGCTATCCCCTGAGGCATCCCCAACATCTGGCGCTGCCAGTGGTCCTCCGTAGTCTCGACCATGGTCTGCATGCTTGCGGCAGTGGAGCACAGGGAGTGGACCATCTCTGTCTGGGACCTGCAACTATGCCACCACCTTCTGGGTCTGTGCCATATCAGCCAGTGAGTGCACCATCTCCCTCAGGAACTGGGCCACTTCCAGCTGCATCTGCAACACATCAGCCAGTGCCTGGGTAATGTCACTGATGTTCCCAGCCATGACCCGCTGTGACTGGGCCACACTCAGGAATGACTCTGCAATGTCCAGGTGGCTCTGGCATCTGGCTGCCTGTGAGAAGGCAGTCCTGTTGTGGGCCTCGGCCAGCGCCTGCATAGAGTTTCCTAGACCTTGGACATGCTGACCCATAGCTGAAACCCTTGTCCGAAGGCAGCCACTGCGGAAGACACCCGTTGTGTTATTGGCCTGGGTGACACACATGGTCGGTGCCATCTCCTGCTCCTGCATGCAGTTGGAGTCCTCGAACTGCACCTGCAGGAACTGGATGCTCGCCGACAACCCCTCACGTGGTCCCTGGCTCTGCAACTGCATCTCCACAATCGATGAGACTGCCCACTCCAGAAGCCCCAAACCCATCTGGATGCAGCTAGTCCCTGGGGTTGGCCCGCCCTCCGACCGCCCATCACCTCGTGTGGTGGTATGTATTAGGGGTAATACGGTACACCACGTGTCGACAGGCTATTGGTGGAGGGATGCCAGGTCCTGATAGGATCTGCCACCTACTGGACTGCACCCAGAAATGCCGGTATAAGAACCCAGTTTTTCCCTCCATTTCCCTCAGCAGCTGCATTCTGTAACCACGCTGCTGGGGATAAAGTTCTGCTTAATAAAGCCTTCAATTGACATTACCTCAACCTGCCTCGCGTCATATTGACGGTGTTACACCTTGAGAATTCCTACCCCTACCTGATGCACTAGAGCAGTTGTGTGGTGCACACCAGTGCGGAATTCTCCGAACCCCCACCGGGTTGGAGAATCCCCGGGGGGGGGGCGGCGTGAATCTCGCCCCACCACCCGGACGCCGGCTGCCGTATTCACCGGTGCTGTTTTTCGGGCAGGGGCGGGGTTCACGCCACGCCGGTCGGGGGCGTTGGCAGTGGCTCCCCCCCCGGCAATTCTCCGGGCCCCGATGGGCCGAGCGGCCGTCCATTTTTGGCCAGTCCCGCCAGCGTGAATCACTCAACTCATATACCGGCGGGACCTGGCAGGTAAGTTGGCGGGGGCGGTCCTCGGCGGGGCGCGGGGGATCCGACCCCGGGGGGGGGGGGGGAGGAGCCCCCATGGTGGCGTGGCCTGCGATCGGGGAGTGGAGGAGGTGGGGGTGAGGGTGGGGTTGAGGGTGGTGGGGTTGAGGGTAAGGTTGAAGGTGGTGTGGGTGTGAGAGTGGGAATGAGGATGGTGTGGGGGTGAGGGTGGTGTGGGGTCAGGGTGAGAGTGAGGGTAGTGTGGAGTCAGGGGTGGGATGAGGGTTGGTGTGAAGGTGGTGGTGAGGGTGATGGGGTAGTGTTAGGGTGGCGTTGACGGGGAACCACAACTCAGCAGAGTCTTACCTCCTCGTCCACAGCCTCCCTCCACCCCGCCGACACCCTCAGTGTCGCCAACCATGTCTAGGGCCCACTGCTCTTCCGCAGTGAGGGGCCACAGGTCCGGTGGTCACCCTCCAGATTTCTCCCGCTCCCAGCAGTTATTGCCGGCCTTCCCTTGGGGGGCGGAAACAGAAAACGCAAAGTGTTAGACAATTCGATGCATGTAGTTCAGGGAGTGGATAGCTGGTGGCCTCAGTGCCCAGGGCACCCGGCCATGGCGGGTGGTATGGTTGCTGGCATGGCTAATGGTGTCACTGGTGGCGCTGATTGCCTCTGCCACCTGCGCCCAGGCACGGCGAATGGCAGCTGCTGGCAGCCTCCTTCCTGGGCCGGGATGCCTCTCCTCCATGCCGACCAGGAGGGTCTCCAGCTTGGCATCTGTGAAGCGTGGGGCCGCGCGTCTTGCTGCCACCTTGTTGGCTGGGATGGTGTGTATGGCGAGTGAAGTGTGTATATGCAGCTGCAGCTTGTCAACCTCTTGCGTGTCAATCGCGAATCTGGCGAATCGCGCACCATTTCTCATTAGAATCGATTGTGTTCCATGTGGCGCTGGTGTTAGCTGCTCAATGGTCGCTGAATCGGTACAGGTGTGGTGCCAATTTTGATGTCGTAGAAGTCCAGGAACCCTTCCCCGGCATCAACACTTAGTCTCAGGAACGGAGAATCGAGCCGCACATCCTTGATAAAGTTGCACATTTAACTCATGTCATTCATACTGATTCCCTGACAGGAGAAAACCATAGTTTTATTTAGCCCACAATCTTCATCTGTGACATGAGTCCAAATTATAGCCATTAGCACCTGTGATCTGCTCAGTAGTTGCTCGATAAAGCTGTGGCAAAGACTTTCTATTCCTAATTCCTCCACGTCCCATACGATTGCATACAGATTCTCGTGCAGGCGGCAGGCACGTTTCAGATTCCTCTGGATAGTCTCATCACAACTTACAGGAGGAGAATTATTCGATTTATGACATCATGTTGGACAAATCTAGCATGTGGAGGAATTTCTACTCTTGGATTCTTTTCACATCTATTTCAATTTTAAAATGCTCGGCCATTATTTCTCGGAGCTGATACGCTGAGTTGGTCACTGTTTTAAAATTTACTTTGTACTGAGCGATTCTGTGACAATCCTCCAACTGAGCAAATTGCCAAAATTGAACGGGTTTCAGTGGGGTCACAGCAGTAAAAGCGGAACGCGGTGATGAGGGCCCTCCTGCTGTGATCCAGGGCCAGGCCCGCTGCTGCTTAGTGCCAGTGGGAGGAGCAGTGATGGTGGCCAACTCAAAGGATTAACAGCATCTGAAATAGTAGCACTGGCAGGAGCTGAAGCTTCAGCTTTGAAACAACCTTTCGGATCTATGAAAGAAACGAGAAAGGAAGAATAGGAAGGTGCAATCAAAAGGCAGATTTGACCCTTTCAGATACCCCAGACCAACCCTGTGTATGCCATTAGACCTACCCGGCATCCACACTCCCACAAGAAAGCCACCTTAGATCATCCGTGTAAGAGCCATCAGAATCTACAGGAACACTAATAAATCCAAAACCTTCCCCACGGAAAATATTGGGACCTCAGCAGCCTCAGCAGTGTCAGAGAGTAGAACATGGGTGGGACCTCCTCCCCAACCCCTCCACCGTTCTGGGATGGGCAGAGGCGGGTGGTCCTCTTTCCACAGGATTGAAGGAGGGGACATCCTCAGCACAGCAGATGAGCCTAGGTAGAGGTAATGGAGGAGCTAAGCAGCATTGGGATCATCTGGAGAGTCTTGTTTCAATTGCTGAGCAAAGGTTAAATGACCCCCCTACTCTGCCATAAGACCATAAGACATAGGAGCAGAATTAGGCCACTCGGCCCATCGAGTCTGCTCCACCATTCAATCATGGTTGATATTTTCTCATCCCCCTTCTCCTGCTTTCTCCCCATAACCTCTGATCCCCTTATTAATCAAGAACCTATCTATCTCTGTCTTAAAGACACTCAGTGATTTGGCCTCCACAGCCTTCTGCGGCAAAGCGTTCCACAGATTCACCACCCTCTGGCTGAAGAAATTCCTCCTCATCTCTGTTTTAAAGGATCGTCCCTTTAGCCTGAGATGGTGTCCTCTGGTTCTAGTTTTTCCTACAAGTGGAAACATCCTCTCCATGTTCACTCTATCCAGGCCTCGCAGTATCCTGTAAGTTTCAGTAAGATCCCCTCTCATCCTTCTAAACTCCAATGAGTGCAGACCCAGAGTCCTCAAACGTTCCTCATACGACAAGTTCTTCATTCCAGGGATCATTCTTGTGAACCTCCTCTGGACCCTTTCCAAGGCCAGCACATCCTTCCTTAGATATGGGGCCCAAAACTACTCACAATACTCCAAATGGGGTCTGACCAGAGCCTTAGACAGCCTCAGAAGTACATCCCTGGTCTTGTATTCTAGCCCTCATGACATGAATGCTAACATTGCATTTGCCTTCTTAACTGCCGACTGAACCTGCACATTAACCTTAAGAGACTTGTGATCAAGGACTCCCAAGTCCCTTTGTGCTTCTGCTTTCCGAAGCATTTCCCCATTTAGAAAACAGTTTATGCCTAAATTCCTCCTTCCAAAGTGCATAACCTCACACTTTTCCACATTGTATTTCATTTGCCACTTCATTGTCCACTCTCCTAGCTTGTCCAAGTTCTTCTGCAGCCCCCTTTGCTTCCTCAATACTACTTGTCCCTCTACAGATCTTTGCATAATCTGCAAATTTAGCAACAGTGCCTTCAGTACCTTCTTCCAGATCATTAATGTATATTGTAAAAAGTTGTGGTCCCAGCACAGACCCCTGAGGCACACCACTAGTCACCGGCTGCCATCCTGAAAAAGACCCCTTTATTCCCACTCTCTGCCTTCTGCCAGCCAGCCAATCCTCTATCCATGCCAGGATCTTACCCTTAACACCATGAGCTCTTATTTAACAGTCTCCTATGTGGCGCCTTGTCAAAGGCCTTCTGGAAATCTAAATAAATCACGTCCACTGGTTCTCCCTTTGAAAAGCCATGCTGACTCAGTCCTATTTTACCATGCACTTCTAAATACTTCGCGATCTCATCTTTAATAACAGACTCTAAAATCTGACTAATGACCGAAGTCAGGCTAACCGGCCTATAATTTCCTGTCTTCTGCCTCCCTCCCTTCTTAAACAGGGGTGTTACATTAGCCACCTTCCAGTCCTCTCGGACCCTTCCTGCCTCGAGTGATTCTTGAAAGATCATCACTAATGCCTCCACAATCTCCTCAGCTATCTCTTTTCGGACCCTGGTGTGTAGGCCATTCGGTCCAGGTGCCTTACCCACCTTCAGACCTTTCAGTTTCCCTAGAACCTTCTCCTTAGTAATGGTCACTGCACTCACCTCTGCCCCCTGGTTATCCTGGAGCTCTGGCATCCCACCGGTGTCTTCCACCGTGAAGACTGATGCAAAGTAACTATTCAGTTCGTCTGCCATTTCTTTGTTTCCTATTATTACTTCTCCAGCCACATTTTCTAGTGGTCCAATGTCTATTTTTGCCTCTCTCTTACCTTTTATACATTGAAAAAATATTTTCCTATCTTCCTTTATATTACTAGCTAGCTTGCCCTTAGACTTCATCTTCTCCCCCCTTATTGCCTTTTTTGTTGTCCTCTGCTCACTTTTAAAGGCTTCCCAATCCTCTGGTTTCGCACTAATACTCGCCACTTTTCTTTAGCCTTTATGCTGTCCTTGACATCCCTCGTCAGCCATGGATGCTTTGTCCTCCCCTTAGCATGTTTCCTCCTCGTTGGGATTAATTTCTGTTGTGCCTCCCTAATAACCCCCAAAAACTCCTGCCATTGCTGTTCCACTGTCTTCCCTGCTAGGCTCCTTTTCCAATCAACTCTGGCCAGCTCCTCCTTCATGTCTTTGTAGTTACCCTTATTTAATTGTAATACAGTTACATCTGATTGCAGCTTCTCGCTATCAAACTGCAGGATAAATTCTATCATATTGTGGTCACTGCTCCCTGAGGGTTCCTTCATCTTAAGTTCCCGAATCAAATCTGCCTCATTACACATCACCAAATCCAGAATTGCCTGTTCCCTAGTGGGCTCTGTCACAAACTGCTATAAAAAATCAACTCTTAGACATTCCACAAATTCCTTTCCTTGGGATCCACTACCAACCTGATTTTCCCAGTCCACCTGCATATTGAAGACCCCCATGATTATTGTAGTATTGCCTTTTTTACATGCCTTTTTCTATCTCCTGATTTATTTTCTGCCCCACAGCCTGACCACTGCTCTGTACATAACCCCATCAGGGTTTTTTACCTTTGCGATTCCTCAACTCTACCCACAGAGATTCTATGCCTTCTGATCCTATATCACTCCTTGTTATCGATTTAACTTAATTCCTTACTAGCAATGCAACCCTGCCCCCTTTGCCCATCTTCCTGTCCTTTCGATAGGACATATATCCTTGGATATTTAGATCCCAGCCTTGATCCCCTTGCAGCCACGTCTCTGTGATGCCCACAACATCGCACCGGCCAATTTCAATGTGCGCAACAAGCTCATTTACCTTGTTCCGTATACTGCGCGCATTTATGTACAACACCCTCAATCCTGCATTGGCCACCTCCCTTTTCACACTCTCCTCTGTACCCTGTACTGTGGTCCTGTTTGATTTTTGACTATGGCTTCTCTGCCTTACACTTTCCCCCTTACTGCTTTTTGTTTCTGGCCCTCTTTTACTTCACTCCAACTTCCTGCATCGATTCCCATTCCCCTGCCACATTAGTTTAAACCCTCCCCAACAGCACTAGCAAACACCTCCTGAAGTGGGAAATGGTTCAAAAGGGCACTTGGCACAGAAGATGGCTGCCTGACACACAAGGTGGAGACACAGAGAATAAAGCAGACATAACTGATGCCTGGAGTCCAGCGGGGTGCCAGTAGGACAGATAGGAACAGATCCAGGACAAAGGAAGCCAGACAGGAAGATTAAGAAATACATAAATGCGGGACACCACTTGAATAAAGCTGACTTCAGCCAAGGTGTACACAATGATATGCTAATACGAATGTCTTGGGCCATTTCCTAAAACAAAGGGACAATTGATACTACTTTCCTGCTGCTGCCTGTAACCTGTAAAACGTCTTTGACTGTGGCCATGTGTAAATGGCAAAATGCTTACAAATAGCGACGTACAATCTATAAAATGTTTAAAGATAACAAGGTGATAATTGTTTTGTATCTGGGCTCATTGTGAACCCAAAGTATAAAATGAATGACTGCCATTCAAACCGGGAGAAAGGCTGGCTACTGTACCGCGGGGTACATACGGTTTCTCCCGAAGCTTCGTGCAACAATAAAACTGCATTTATCTGATCACAGCAAGTCTGACTGTTAAAGTGGTTGATTTTTCCCACAACATATTGGTGTAGTCTGGCAGGATCTTACTTCTGGTGAGTTCCAATCGAAGGCCTCGATCGGAAAGACGGGGTAAAGATCGTTTCGAATCTGCAGGAGTCAGACAGGTCAAAAGCTGCAGTTTAAAATAAGGTACCTATAGTGATAAGCATAGTGATATAAGTCTTGACTGTATACTGACATGATAATAGATCAGATTTGGTACTAACTGCTGATAGTATGAAGGATTTGTGGCTTGTGCTGATCAACAAATGGACAAGGTAGTGCTGCCCCAAACGCCCAGCCTTAGACTGGCTGTCAAGAGGAGGAATCTCCCACGCGAAGGTCAGGATTTGAAGTGGGTATTGAGGCACCAAAGGCACTAAGGATTGTGAAGCACAAGTGGCAGAAATCGGCTAACCCCGAACTCTGTAGTGGCGAACAAACGCAGAGTTCTTGTATGAAAGTAGAGCATAAGTTGGGTACTGGGCTGTCCAATGTCTTATTAGCGGTGCGGAAAAGGAGCTGATCAACTCTGACCTAGAGCCGAACTCCGTGGAGAAGCACGTTGCCGAGGTGGTAATAGTGGACACTGTGAGTATAAGTCAAACCCTGAGACGGTAGCGATAGCGCGGCGCTGGAATAGTAATAGTGGCTGGGGGTTGGTGAAGTCCCTTCAGTAGAGAGCACACTTTGCTAGGAGGCAGCTGCGGCCGTACAGACAGTGCTAGGGTAGTAATAGTGGCTGGGTTAGTGAAGTCCCTCCAGTAGAGAGCACACTTTACTCATAGTAACCGGGGGTATTGAAGTCTGCGAGATGGCAAACAATGATATAAAAAGGGGATCTGCAGGTTCTCTTATCGAGACATATATGACAGACAGACAAGTGCTGATAAAAAAGATGAAGAAGGACGGCTGGGACACTTCCCAGACCTTGGGCGTCATTCTCCGCCGGCGGGAGTCTCCGTTTTGCCGGCGCCCGGGGGTTTCCCGACGGCGTGGGGCTGCCCCACAATGGGAAACCCCATTGACCGGCCGGTGTTACGGAGACTCCCACCGGCCGGTCGGGGCAGAAATGTGGCGGGGCGGGTAGGAGAATTTCGCTCCTGAGAACAACAGAGGGGTTGGATAGACAAAGAAAAGAGAAACAAGACTAAAAAGATAGGCACCTCTACTGAAAAGTGGAAGGAAGACAAAGAGAAGATCAGGGAATTAGAATCTAGAGTAAGGGAACTGGAGAAACACAACCACGTGGTGAGAGAACAAGGGAGCGGGGAAACTGATCCCCTACCCCCTTACAAGCCCACACAACAGGGGCCAACCGCCCCTCCGGCAGGGTGGGGTGCGTTACAATACAATTTAGCGCCAGTAACCCGAGGGGGAACAGAGGCGCAGCCAAAAGTGAATTATAAACCCTTTACCCCCCGGTGAGAGACAGCAGATAATGGCTTCCCTGGGCAAATTACAACCTAGAAGCGCAAACACCAAATTCTGGGAAGAATTAGACACAATCTGGGTAGGACACCAGTTACACCTAAGAGACGTACACCAGCTGGTCAGGGCAGCCTGTCCAGCAGATCAGTGGAGGCAGGTAGCTGGCGGACCCGCCACTCCTGCAGCCCAGGATTATAATGGGGCACGGTGGACACATGCCGTCGCTTTAACAGAAGAGATAGATGCACAGCAGGACTCCTTCGCCCAATTTAAAATGGAAATCCAGAGAGTGTTAGGGAACGCTCCCAGTAACTGGAGCAAGATCACTACCACAAGACAGCAGGAAGGGGAAGGGGCTTCTGAATATGGGAAACGATTGTTCCACGTGTACCAAGAGTGCTCAGGGCAAGGGAACCCATGCCGTGGGGATCGGGCGTTCATCCAAGCTTTTAAAGATGGACTCTCTAGTGCCCACCCGGCTATCCTAAAAATGGGAGTGATTATGTCCCAGGATTACGATGAGTTGGTAGAGTGGGCTAGCGGTGTACAGATAGAGGAGACGTCCCAGGTCAGAGCAAGATCAGAAAGAGTAGCAACCCCCAGTAACGGGAACTGGGCCAAGCCGAAACTGACCTGCCACAATTGTGGCCGGCAAGGGCACTATGCGAGGGACTGCGGGGCCCCACAGAAAGGAGACAGACCAGGAGACAGTGGGAAGCATTGCAGCCACTGAAATAAGTATGGACACTCAGAGGCAGTGTGTTGGGAGAAGCATGGGAGACCCCCCAACCCGATCCAGAACCACCACAGAACCGGAGGAATCACGGAACCTCCGAGGTCAGCAGGGCTGACTGTCTGCAGCCCCCACTCACAAGGGTTAAAAGGAGGGAAGAATTTATGTGTCTGCACTAGTAGGGGGCAGACAATGTGAGATGCTAGTGGACACAGGAGCATCCATATCTGTTACCAACCTACCCTTACCCCATACAAACAAAATGATTCACCTAACCGGGATAGGAGGGAACAAAATACCCGCCTACCTGAGCGAAACCACGTTAGTAGAAATAAATAATTTGTATATACCCATGAGATTCTATGTCTGCCAAAATAACGAGGGTACAATAATGGGAAATGATTTAATGAAGGAATATAAAGTTTTAATAGATTGTGGAAAGGGAGAATTGATTTGGCCAAGACAGGATGGTTGGAAAACTAAAATAGGGAAACTTACAAATCACTTGGAAATCATTAAGGTGGCCAGTCACCGCCAGAAATTGGGAATTAGAGACAGGGGGGTTTGGAGCCATCTGTGCTTCCATCCCCAGAGTGTGGGTGGAGACAAAATTAGATACTGGACTGACTAAAATGGACCCGAAAAGGGTACCAGGACCAGAGCATAAGCCCCACCGACAGTATCCAATTAAGCCAGAGGCAGAAAAGTCCGTAGTCGAAATAGTCAAAGGGTTAGTGGAGAGGGGAATCCTAAGGGAGACCACAAGCACCACTAACTCCCCAACCTGGCCAGTAATCAAGCCTGATGGGAGCTATAGGCTCACGAGAGACTATATCGGACTTAATAAAGTCACGCTCAAATTGCACCCCATTGTAGCAAACCCCTCGACAATCCTGAACGGACTGTCGCAGGAACATAAAATATTCACAGTATTGGACAGAGCCAATGGATTCTGGTCCCTACCATTGGATCCAGAATCCCAGGACAAATTTGCCTTTACAGTAGGGGACAGACAATACACATGGACTCGCCTACTACAGGGATTCCACAACAGCCCCGCTATCTTCCATCGGGTAATGAGTGACATCCTGAGTAGGGTAGAACTACCAGAGGGCAGCACGGCCCTACAATATGTAGACGATATCCTAATAGCTTCAGGGTCCAAGTCGGGACACCAGGAAGCACTGTACCTAATCCTACACGAGTTAGAAACTGCAGGGTTAAAGGTAAGCCCCAAGAAGGCACAAATCGGGAAGGCACAGGTCCTATATCTAGGACACCTTGGGCGTCATTCTCCGACCCCCCGCCGGGTCGGAGAATGGCCGTCGGCCACCGTGAATCCCGCCCCCGCCGAAGTCTCCGGTACCGGAGATTGGGCGGGGGCGGGAATCGGGCCGCGCCAGTTGGCGGGACCCCACGTTCAATTCTCCGGCCCGGATGGGCCGAAGTCCCACCCAGAAATTGCCTGTCCCGCCGGCGTAAATCAAACCTGGTGTTTATCGGCGGGACCAGGCGGCGTGGGCGGGCTCCGGGGTCCTGGGGGGGGGGGCGCGGGGCGATCTGACCCCGGGGGGTGCCCCCACGGTGGCCTGGCCCGCGATCGGGGCCCACCGATCCGCGGGCGGGCCTGTGCCGTGGGGGCACTCTTTCCCTTCCGCCTCTGCCACGGTCTCCACCATGGCGGAGGCGGAAGAGACTCTCCCCACTGCGCATGCGCGGGAAACTTTCAGCGGCCGCTGATGCTCCCGTGCATGCGCCGGGAAACTGTCAGCGGCCGCTGACGCTCCCGCGCATGCGCCGCATTTCCGCTCCAGCTGGCGGGGCAACAAACGTCATTTCCGCCAGCTGGCGGGGCGGAAATCCCTCCGGCGTCGGCCTAGTCCCTCAATGTTGGGGCTAGGCCGCCAAAGATGCGGAGCATTCCGCACCTTTGGGCCGGCGCGATGCCCATCTGATTGGCGCCGTCTTTGGCGCCAGTCGGCGGACATCGCGCCGTTGGGGGAGAATTTCGCCCCTTATATCCCAAGGACTTAAAGAAATACCAGCAGATCGAAAGCAGGCAATTCAACAAATGCCATGACCCGTCACCATAAGAGGGGTCAGGAAGGTGTTAGGGTTATTCAACTATAGCCGAAGTTTTATCCCGGGGTTCGCAAAATTGGCCGAACCAATACAGGGACTAGTCAAAGGGGGAAAACCAGCGTTAGAGCCCGTAAAATGGAGACCGGAGCAGGAAGAGGCTTACAGTAAACTAAAAACAGAACTAATATCAGCCCCTGGACTAGGGTTACCAGATTCGAATAAAGACTTTCATATCCATTGTAGCAATGAGGGAGGATTCTATTCCGCAGTAGTGACACAGGACCATGGCGACAAGAGGAGACCCATAGGGTACTATTCGACCGCAGAGGGACCGACAGTCACCGGGTTGCCAAGATGCATAGCCGCTTTAGATTGTGCCGCCTGGGCCATAAGAATTAGCGAACCAGTAGTGATGGCAGGGAACATAATCCTCCACACCAAGCACACCTTGGTGGAAATGTTAAATACAGGGAAATTGAGGTCAGTCTCAAACATAAGGAGGGCCAAGTGGGAAGCTGTCCTCCTACCCCCAAAGCAAGTCCGTAGTAATAGTAAGAGATATAGGGGAGAGTCCAGCAGAAGGGATTTTGATAAAGGAGAGCCACACACCTGTGGAGATGTAGACAGAGATGAAGGAGAAGGTAGAATAAAAGACACATCATTAACAACAGCTGAGGAGACCCTCTTTGTAGATGGGTCACGAAAATATGTGGAAGGATCACCCCGGACAGGGTGGGCAGTAGTGAATGATAAGTTAGAAACCATAAGGTCAGGAAGGATTGACGGAGGTCAATCCGCACAAGTAGCTGAACTAGTGGCGCTCACACAGGCACTAGAGTTATCTGAGGGAAAAAGCATGAACATATACACGGATAGCCGATATGCATTTGGAATTATACATGATTACATGACAACATGGGGAAGGAGAGGGTTCATAACCACTGGCGGAACCCCTATCAAACATCAGTAAAGAATTAAGGCGCTATTAAAAGCCAGTGAGAAACCCCGAGAAGCCGCAGTAATCAAAATTAAAGCGCACCAGAAGGAGCCAGGAAGAGACAACCTGGATTGGTTGAATTTCAAAGGAAACCAAGCAGCTGATGCAGCAGCACAACTGGCTCTAGAACAAAAAACGATTAGCGAGCTACCAATAGCAGCTACAGAGCCAGGAGAAGAAGAGATAGATATTCGGGAATTACAGGAGAACACCCCAAGTGAGGAGAGAGAGAGTGATGGGAAGCGCAGGGTGCAGCCAAAGGGGCTGATAATGTTTGGACAAGAGAGGATAAGGTGATAGCACCGGAATGCATACAGAACACCCTATTGGAATTACACCATGGGCTCTCGCATGTGGGTAGAGAGGCCATGATAATGAAAATGAAATGAAAATCGCTTATTGTCACTAGTAGGCTTCAAATGAAGTGACTGTGAAAAGCCCCTAGTCGCCACATTCCAGCGCCTGTTCGGGGAGGCTGTTAACCAGCTTAGGAAGAGAATGGTGGTGGAAAGGGATGGGAAGGGACGTAGCCCGACAGTGCCACCGATGCGTGATATGTGCACAACACAACCCTGGTAAACCCACCAAAATTAAAATGGGACACCAACCCAGACCCAAGGGACCCTGGGAACACCTGCAAATGGATTTCACAGGGCCACTACCACAATCCCATGGGAAAACTTATTGTCTGGTCATCATAGACCAATTCACCCGGTGGGTAGAAGCATTCCCTACCAGAAATTGTACTGCTACCACAGTAGCCAGAATATTGGCAGAGGAAGTAATCCCTAGATGGGGAGTGCCCCTACAAATTGATTCGGACCAGGGGACACACTTCACTGGGAAAGTGATGAAAACAGTATGTAAGCTGATGGGGATAAAACAAAAATTCCATATCCCCTATCATCCACAGAGTTCTGGGATGGTGGAACGTATGAATAGAACACTGAAGAATATATTAGCTAAAGCCATGCAAACATCGGGAAAAATATGGACAGAGGTGTTGCCCACTATACTAATGAGGCTAAGAGCTACTACAAACCGGACAACCGGATTAACCCCTTATGAACTAATGACAGGACGGGCGATGCAATTACCAGAAAGCATCATAACAGGTGGGACCGATGTAGGTCCGCTAAAAGACAGAATCAGGAGATATGTTTCGGAACTGAGCACCCAGCTAAAAGGGATGCGTAAATTCGTAAAAGACAATCAGGAATAAAAAGACCCGGGCTATCAGCAAGGAATTCTGCGCTGATTGGGAAACCCCGGGCACATTAGGATCATCCCTGGGGTACGGGTTCCTCGGGACTCTATCTCTGGGGGAAGCAGCAGGAGTGATTAGTGCTAAGAACAGAAATGTAATTGTTTGTGGATTAACAATCTTGGGAAACAGTACCTCAAAAGCGCTAGAGGCTGTCAACCAAGAAATGGCTGAACTCAGATTATATGCACAACAGACACGGTATGCAGTAGACTACCAGTTAGCCCAACAAGGGGGAGTGTGTACAATCATAGGAGATAAATGTATAACCCATGTCATAGACGAATCCTATAATATTACAGAGGCCATTCACAATATCAGGGAACAACTGGATAACTTCAGACAGGGACCCACGAAAGGAAGTAGCTGGCTAGAGTGGCCAGTGGGAAATATCTGGGGACCCTATTTAATACACGGATTGGCCATGTTCATATCGGTCACACTGGTGTGCTGCCTTAGCTTTGGGTGTCTAAAACTCTGCTGTAGTACCATAACAAAGGTCGTGTCAGGAGCCAGTGTCACCCTTAACGAAACCACGATATTCCCCGAAGACTCCAGGAGATGCGGAGAAAGACGGGAAGTTGTGGACCTATACCTATGAGAGGTACTGTGGTGTTGGTCTACGGGGCTGTTGGGGCGACAACAGCTCGGACCAAAAGGAGGGGTTGAAGTGGGAAATGGTTCAAAAGGGCACTTGGCACAGAAGATGGCTGCCTGACACACAAGATGGAGACACAGAGAATAAAGCAGACATAACTGATGCCTGGAGTCCAGCGGGGTGCCAGTAGGACAGATAGGAACAGATCCAGGACAAAGGAAGCCAGACAGGAAGATTAAGAAATACATAAATGCGGGACACCACTTGAATAAAGCTTACTTCAGCCAAGGTGTACACAATGATATGCTAATACGAATGTCTTGGGCCATTTCCTAAAACAAAGGGACAATCGATACTACCTTCCTGCCGCTGCCTGTAACCTGTTAAACCTCTTCGACTGTGGCCATGTGTAAATGGCAAAATGCTTACAAATAGCGACGTACAATCTATAAAATGTTTAAAGATAACAAAGTGATAATTGTTTTGTATCTGGGCTCATTGTGAACCCAAAGTATAAAATGAATGACTGCCATTCAAACCGGGAGAAAGGCTGGCTACTGTACCACGGGGTACATACGGTTTCTCCCGAAGCTTCGTGTAACAATAAAACTGCATTTATCTGATCACAGCAAGTCTGACTCTTGAAGTGGTTGATTTTTCCCACAGCACCTCCCCTAGGACATCAGTTCCAGTCCTGCTCAGGTGCAGATAGTCCGGTTTGTACTGGTCCCACCTCCCCCAGAACCGGTTCCAATGCCCCAGGAATTTGAATCCCTCCCTCTTGCACCATCTCTCGAGCCACACATTCATCCTATCTATCCTGACATTCCTACTCTGACTAGCTCGTGGCACTAGTACCAATCCTGAGATTACTACCTTTGAGGTCCTACTTTTTAGTTTAACTCCTAATTCCCTGAATTCAGCTTGTAGGACCTCATCCCGTTTTTTACCGATATCGTTGGTGCCTATATGCACCACAACAGCTGGCTGTTCACTCCCCCCGCCCAGAATGTCCTGCAGCCGCTCCGAGACATCCTTGACCCTTGCAACATACCACCCTGGAGTCTCGATTGCGTCGCAAAACCGCCTGTCTATTCCGCCTACGACTGAGTCCCCTATCATTGTAGCCCTGCCATTCTTCTTCCTCCCCTCCTGCGCAGCAGAGACAGCCACGGTGCCATGAACCTGGCTGCTGCTGTCTTCCCCTGGTGAGCCATCTCCCGCAACATTGGACATTCTGAATTCTCCCCCCGTGTACCTGAACAGGCGCCGGAATTTGGCGACTAGCGGATTTTGACAGTAACTTCATTGCAGTGTTAATGTAAGCCTACTTGTGACAAAAAAGATTATTAAAATTATTAAATTACAGCAGACAGGTGCTGCGGGTGGGTCAGTGAAACTTCTAGGATACAGCCCCAGGAGATATAGGACGGGATTCTCTGAAAATGGGGCTATGCCCCCACGCCGGCGGGAAAGCCGGCACCAATGACTCCAGCGTCAACGGCCCCCCAAGGTGAGGAATTCTCACCTTTCTAGGGGGCTAGGATGCCACCGGAGTCATTGGCGCCGCTCCAGTCGGCGCCGAAGTGCTGGTGCGAGTCCGCGCATGCGAGGAACGGCCGGCATGGTCTCGCGCAAGCGCAAGCGAGCCCTACAGGGGCCCGGCGTGGAGGAACGAAGTGCACCCATGGAACAAGCCCGCCTGCAGATCGGTGGGCCCCGATAGCGAGCCAGGCCATCGCTGGGGCCGCCCCAGGGTTGGATCCTCTGGTGCCCCCCCCCCCCCCGAGGACCACCCCCGCATACTCACTTGCCAGGTCCCGCTGTGTGTGAGGTGAGTAATTCATGCCAGCGGGACTGGCCAAAAATGGCCGTCCACTTGGCCCAACGGGGCCAGGAGAATCGCCGGGGTGGGCCGCTATCAACGGCCCCTGACTGGCGTGGCGGGAATCCTGCCCCCACCCGAAAAACGGTGGCGGAGCACAGTGCAGCCGGCATCGGGGTGGCGGGGCGGGGTTCGCACCTGCCCCCGGGGAATTTCCGATCCGGCACAGGGTCGGAGAATCCCTGACATAATGTTTTTTAAATTTTTTCATGGGTGTGGGAATCACTGGCTCGGCCAGCATTTTTACCCATCCCTAATTGCCCTTGAGAAGGTTGTACTGATCTTTCTGTTTACACCACAGATACATCAATGGCCCCACAGTTGAGATGTCTGTGCTCTCCCGCCCACCTCTGAGGGGGAGAGGATTTCATAGGGTGCAGCATCACATTCTTGCCCTGCACCCTCTGGCAGCTCAGATACAGTAACCACGGTGAGTGTGAGCATGGTTTCCCAATCAGCATCATAATCTGTTCAGAGAACTACATGACCAGCTGAACCAGCAGTATGCCAGCCAAGGTCTCTGACATTGGGAGTGTGAGAAGCCGGCCCATACAGGACTCCAGCTGTTGGTGAGCCTGATGAGTTGTCCATGAGGTCGTAGATGCTGGAAGTTCAGTGTCGGGTTTGTGAAGGTTGGCAGAGATTCCAGAGCACAAGCAGGCACTGGCTCCAACAGTGGAAAAGTCTATCCAGGTCATAGAATCATAGAATTGCTATACTGTAAAAGGAGGCCATTCAGCCCATCAAGTCTGCACCGACCCTTTGAAAGAGCACCCTACCTAGGCCCACTCCCTCACCCTATCCCACCTATCAATTTGGACACTAAAGGGCAATTTAACATGCCAAATCCATCTGCACATCGTTGGACTGTGGAAGGAAATAGGAGCACCTGAAGGAAACCCACGCAGCCACGGACAGTTGCCCAAGGCCGGAATTGAACCCGGATCCGTGGCGCTGTAAGGCAACCATGTCACTCACTGTGCCGCCCACCGTGCTGCCATGAGTGCTGCAATCACCCTCTTGGATAAGTGGATAGCCTCTTTGTCAAGAGACTAGCAACTCTCATGGAGAGTCCAATCCAATAGACACCTGAGTGGAGACTGGGGATTCATGCAGACTTCCTGTCATCGCTGGCTCTCAGCCCCATGCAGCAACAGAAGGAGGGCTATGAGGCATCTGGAATCTTCATAGGTCCTCCCCCTCAGGTAAACTGGGAGGTAAAAGTGTGGCTACGATGGCAGTTGTATGGTAGACGATGCTGTCTGAATCTGTAGGTTCTAGTCAGGATTCTCCTAATAGTGATGGTGGCTCCTCTACCCCTGTGCCAGTGACATCAGGTCCTTCGGATGCCATGAGACAGAGGAGTATACTGCGACCGCTCAGCAACACTAGCTTGCCTGGGCTGTCTATGTATAGTTGAAATCACAGTGAGCAAGCAATGAGGATCTTTGTGGACGAGGTGGCTGACAGACTGCAGGAAAAACACCTTTGAGTGAGATCTTCCCAGGCCTCCCCAGAACCTCCATTTTGAAGCCGTCCAAGTCAGGCATTTTCAAAGTGTGGTTCGCGACCCACGGGTGGGTCGCAGGAAGGTGTCGGGAGGGTCAAGGAGCCAGTCATCGCGGCGTTCCCGATCGTGGGAATTCACGCACAACAGCCACAGCACCCGCTTTTAACAATGCCGGCTGCAAGCGGCTTAAAAATGGCAGCTGCAACCAGCTAAAAAAATGTGGCTGCAGTGCGCATGGGGCCAAGGAGTGTTGGACCTGAACCCGGGGTCAAAGTGCGATCGCGGCATGGCGGCAGCTGACTGCGTGGTGATCATTGATGATGAACAAAACTGTGACCTCGATCTATTTTGCATCCCTAAACATTACTCAAATGATCTGGAGTGAGTATATATTCCTCATAGTTTAATCATGGACAGAACTGAATGTTTGGCAAGGGATATAATGAAAGCCATGAGAAATCATCACATCATCGCCCTCTGTGTACTGAAGGGTGGCCATAAGTTTTTTGCTGACTTTTTAGACTACATTAAAGCATTGCATCGAAACAGTAACCAGTCAATCCCAATGACGGTGGGCTTCATCCGCTTGAAGAGTTACTGTAATGATCAATCAGCAGGGGAGCTATTCAGAGTTTATGAACTGAGGTACGAAATCCACGTTTTTCTCCTGGAGAAATTGTCCCCTCTGGCTGATTCGTTTGCTGATGAAACTTGGATGCTAACTATGTCTTATCTTACAGACATCTTTTAATTCTAAATGAACTGAACATCAAATTGCAGGGAAGGATAATGATTGCTTTCGGCACTGTGAATAAATCGCAGCTTTCCAAAAGTCATTGAAAGTTTGGCAATTGCGAGTGCAAAGCCAAAATTACTACATGTTCCCCACACTGCTATGACACATCGAAGAAAATAGCATTAGTAAGGAAACTGTCAATGGACTGGCAAGCCTGACTCCAAATGGAGCTGACTGAATTTCTGTGACTCAGCTTTGTCAGCGCATTAAAAACATGGCACAAGTAAATGAAAATGTCAGCATTCTAGAGTAGCAACTCCGAGGAGTATCCAGAGCTGAGTAAAACAAGCATTTTGTTGCTTTTGTCCTTCACAATGACCTACATGTGCGAGGTTGGATTTTCCATCCTCACAAAGATGAAGATGGCACAAAGGAACCCGTTGAATCCTGCACTCGATATGTGCATAGTCCTCTCCTCCTGCAAACCTGATTGGAGTGAGATCGTAAGGACCAAGCAGGTTCATCTCTTGCATTAAAGGTAAGAGAAAATGGTGGGTCGCGAATGTCGGCCGGTGTGGGTCACAAAGGTTGACAGGTGTGGGTCGCGAAGGTTGACTGGCATGGGTCGCGAAGGTCGGCCGGCATGGGTCCCGAAGGTCGACCAGCGTGGGTTGCATAGGTCAGCTGGCATGGGTCCTGAAGGTTGGCTGGTTGGTAAAATTGGGTCCCTGGAAAAAAAGTTTGAAAAACACTGCCCCAAGTGGTCTGGATGTAGCTAGCCATTGCCTTCAGTTTCTTCCTCACCCTCTTGTCTGAAGAAACTTCACCGGTTACAACATTTTCCACAGCCAAAACCTCACCACTTTACAGTGCCACACTGGAACATAATACTTGTAAGCTCCAGCAAGGATCACCCTTGCTTCAGGCACCTGAATCTCATCTCAATCAAACTGATGAAATGGTTGACAGTTGTCCTGGTGGTTGCATGGTTTGAAGGTACATACTTGCCACAGAAGGCGTGCAGCGAAGGTTCACCAGAATGATCCTGGGATGGCATGATTGTCGTATGAAGCGAGATTGGGTTGACTGGGTCTGTATTCAGTGGAATTTAGATGAATGAGAGGGATATCCTTGAAACATGGGAAATTCTGACAGGGCTGGACAGACTGGATGCAGGGATGTTGTTTCCTTTGACTGGGGGTGTTTATGAATGAGGGAATCACAGTCTCAGGAGATGGGGTAGGTCATTTAGGACTGAGATGAGGAGGAACTTCTTCACTCGGAGAGTGGTGAACCTGTGGAATTCTCTACAACCAAAGGCTGTGGAGGCCAAATCACTGAATATATTTAAGAAGAAAATAGATTTCTAGGCTCTAAAAGTGTCAAGGAAAATGGGGAGAGAGCGCGAGTATGGTGTTAAGTGACAGGGTCAGCCATGATCATATTGATTGGTGGAGCAGGCTCAAAGGGCAGAATGGCCTCCTCCTGTTCTGTTTTCTATGTTTCTATACTTCTGTGTAAATGTGACAGTGGGTTCATCACCTTTGTTAACAGCCATCTCTTCAGCAGATATTCCTGATCATTGAGTATTCAGTCTTGAAGGAGGGGTGAAAGGTGTTGGGGATGGGGCTGAAAATCAGTGCTAGAGAGTGGAAACACTGTCCTGCTCCCAGTGACGATCATACACACGCCTGCAGAATTCACTGGTGGTGGCTACAGATGAGAAGGATGTGAAGGGAGTGAAATCTCTTCTGGTTGACTGATGTCCCTGGCTGACAGACAGGATTCTGATGGCCACATGTGTACTTTGGACATGATAGTGTTCAGTCATGCTCCAAAAGCAGCATCAGTGGCGGACCTACATTTTTGGGGCCCTGAAGCTTGAACTGTTCTGGGGCCCCTTCGCAACCAGCAACGAGGTCTGGGTAACCACTGTTATCTTCTTCAATGGGGATGTTCCACGACAGATCACCACAATTTTTTTTTAAATGTAACCCTACATCACAGATTTTGATTAAAGATTGCTGTACTGGATTATCTCACATGTCAAAGTCACTGGTGTGAATAAAAATTTCCTATGCCTTATAGTTTTCGAGTTATGGGGGGATGAAAATTAGGGAAATGTTATATACATGCATGATGCATCATAGAATGATGAAATAAAACATAGGAAAGACCACAGTCAATATAATCTTTTATTTTAGACACCTATGAGAATACATACTACATGAAGCACATTTCACAAAATACTCTTTTTTCTGTTTTTTCTAGCAACATATTCACGTACAGTTTTGTCATATGAGAGCTTCCTTGCGATGTCATTTTCTCGAGACAATATGCAGAAAGAATTTAAGCGCTCTTCAGTCATGGTAGACCAAAATTTGTTCTTTATAAAGGATAGCTTTGAAAAATTCATTTCTGCTCATGATAGGCTTGGTCAAGTACAGCTTAAGCGCAGTAGTAATATTGGGGTACACTTCAATTAGGTGTTGCTCACAAATAAGCTGAAGAACTTCTGCGCATTGCATTTTAGATGGCGTGTTTTCTTCTGTGTTCTGGGATTTCCTAAGGTGCAAATATTCTTTGAACTGATAACACTCGTTTACTAATTTGTGGTCAATATCATCTTTACAATATGATATTATAAGTTTAATACTGTCCTCATCAATTTCAGAATTGTTCACCAATTCTGAGAGGAACTTGAACCTTTTTGCAATCTGCTCATCTGGGTCAATCCTCTTGTGTAACTGGATTATCAAGCAGTCATAGAGTTTATATAGAACTTCTATCATACATTTGTCAGCTCCTCTCAAAGAAGCAATACCACTTGTTCCATCTGAAAATGTCCTGGTAACAATGCGTTTGGAAGCATCAGAATAATTTGAGGTGATATCTTCACACAAACCTTTTGCTTCAGATTCATAGTGTGCAATCCTATCGGCTGAATTTTCTCTGAGTTCTTTCACAAACGAAAGTAAAGATGATAGCAGAAGATAACCTTCAAATAGATCAAAACCAGTGGTTTGGAGTTTCTTACTTGTTTTGTTGAAACGCTCCAGCACTTCTTCCCAAACGACTGTTAAAATAGCATATTCCAGCTTTACCAACTTGTGGTATAAATTCTTTGCATCTCGTTTACATTCAGGCTTCTCTTCTGAGTCTTTAAAAATATGTTTGAGAGTTTGTAAAAGACCCATATATCCATTTTTAATTGCTCGGACTGCATCATAGTATGCAGACCATCTAGTTACACTTAAGCAAGCCTACGCTAGGCTAGACTAAGTTAGGCAAGACTAGGCCACCAAAACCCATAGGCTAAGGTAATGTAACACAATTTTACCATTATTTGAACACTTTTCATAATAAACACTGTAATTTAACACAAATTCACCCTTTTATTACTTTTTCATAAATACTTGTAATATAGATTAGCCTAGGCTATGCAGTCGTAGCCGACCTACCGTTCACCTCTTCATAAAAACAATAGGCTTGGGCTAATCTAACACTATTTCACCTTTATTACTTACCTTACTTTTCTAAATATAAAATTTATTTTTGAGTAGGGGTAATTAAAATATTGTATCCTTATGAACACTTTATTGAAAAAAATTCTTGTCTAGATCGCTATGACGAGTGCTATCACGTTGAAAATTCATGTTGGCATTGTGATTGCCTTTTCAACGGCTCCCCTTTTTTGTTCTGACACGTCATCTACTGTTTGTATTTCTGTCATAAATGTTAATAGTGTTTTAAATTATTTATAATTATTTTATATTAAATATATTTAGAATGAAACATCCTTAATTTGAACATTTTTTCGTTTGCGGCTAGCCTACATGATACTTTAATAACCTTTAAATTTTTATTTTAACTATTATTTTGTATTGAATTACACTATATTATTAATATTATTATTTTTTTTAAACCCCTTCTCATACAGGAGACCCAACATTTTTAAGCAATGTGGACTAAAGTCGCTTCTGGGGCCCCTCCGGGATTAGGGGCCCTGAAGCTTAAGCTTCATTAGTTTCATAGTAGATCCGCCCCTGAGGCAGCATTGCTAAATCTTGGGGTCTGCTTCCTCGGCTGGTTCTGCATTACCTTCACCATCAATATTCCTGATTCTGTTTCACAGACTCAGGTGATCCAAAGTGCTTCTATTTAAGAGAGTCAAATTTTCTTTATGAGCTGGAGGCTGGATGGGAGCGTGTAATGAGGAGGCAGCATGACATTTGTGTGCTGATTATGGAACTGGCTCTGCTGAGCAATGGATTACAGCCATTTGTCCCAATGAACTGACAAAACATAAGCCTCATGGTTCCACTATTCTCCTTCCCGATGTTCCATCCGAACACTCCATTCCACTGCAACTTGTTCAATGTTCTCCTGCACATATTCTGTGCTTCAATAAGTTCCACTTGTCCACTACCCTAGATGCTGCCTGGCACATTGAGTGTTCCCCTGTCTATCATCCCTTCTTTCACTTACTGTAATATGTACAGATACAATCCATCTGGCCCAAGGTAATGCTCCACTTTAAGTTTAATTTTTTATCTAACCTAAATATTGTTCTTGATCACAAATTCAAATATTGAACTGGAGGCCAGGGTAGAAATTAATTGAATTCTAGAATGGTAAGACATTGAAGGGGTTCATTGAGTCCAACTCTTTTGGAGAGAAATATTACCAAAGACTCTCCCTCCACTCTTTGAACCTGTAAATTTTCTGCTTCAAGTATTTATCCAATTCCCTGTTGAAACACCTGATGGATTTAATTTCCCTGATCTCTTTAAAACTGTGTCCTCTGCTTTTTGATCCTTCAGCCACTGAGAAACCATGGCCGGGATTCTCCAATCCCGCGGCCACGTTCCGACACCGGCGAGAAAAGAGGCGCCATCCATTCTGGCATCAACGGTCCCCGTAGCTCCAGCCATTGCAAAGTTTTATCTTGTTGAAGTTGACCATTTCTGCTATTCCTTCATGTTTGAAAGCATTCTTTAGAAATTGCAGTGTACAATGTGACCATGCCCTTGGTGCACGCTGGATGTTTCTGTCCCTGTGATTGATGTTGAGGAGGAATCATTTTGTTTCCCCCAGCTATGCTATATTACCACTTGCAGTAGTCATCCAACCCTCAACCAACTACATCCTGTGCTAAGCCCCATCACATATCACCACTGATTTGATTTGATTTTTGATTTGATTTATTATTGTCACATGTATTAGTATACAGTGAAAAGTATTGTTTCTTGCATGCTGTATAAATAATGCATACTGTACATAGGGAAGGAAGGAGAGACTGCAGAATATAATGTTACAGTTATAGCAAGGTGTAGAGAAGAGATCAACTTAATACGAGGTAGGTCCATTCAAAAGTCTGATGGCAGTAGGGAAGAAGCTGTTCTTGAGTCGGTTGGTACGTGACCCCAAACTTTGGTATCTTTTTCCTGACGGAAGAAGGTGGAACAGAGTATGTCCGGGGTGAGTGGGGTCCTTAATTATGCTGGCTGCCTTTCTGAGGCAGCGGGAATTATATAGAGTCAATGGATGGGAGGCTGGTTTGCGTGATGGACTGGGCTACATTCATGACCTTTTGTAGTTTCCTGCGGTCTTGGGCAGAGCAGGCTCCATACCAAGCTGTGATACAACCTGAAAGAATGCTTTCTATGGTGCATCTGTAGAAGTTGGTGAGGGTCGTAGCTGACATGCCAAATTTCCTTAGTCTTCTGAGAAAGTAGAGTCGTTGGTTGGCTTTCTTAACTATAGTGTCGGCATGGGGGGACCAGGACAGGCTGTTGGTGATCTGTACACCTAAAAACTTGAAGCTTCCGACCCTTTCTACTTTGTTCCCATTGATGTAGACAGGGGCATGTTCTCCACTATGCTTCCTGAAGTCGGTGACAATCTCCTTCGTTTTGTTGACATTGAGGGAGAGATTATTGTCGGCGCACCAGCTCACCAGATACTCTATCTCATTCCTGTACTCTGTCTCGTCATTGTTTGAAATCCGACCCACTACGGTGGTGTCATCAGCAAATTTGAAAATCGCAGATTTGCAGATCTTCACAGCCATTTGTCCCCAAGTGCACTGATTTTAAAAGCCTCACGTTCCCTCAAGATGCCTGGAGAGGAAAGTTTCAAAAAGGGAAGAGAATTCTAAAGTGCGGAACAGAATGGCTTAAAGCTCTACTTCTCATAGTGAGAGAGAGCCAACATCTGCACAGTGGTTTAGAGTCAGTGGAGGCTGGGATGTGAGGCTGCAGGAGGTTGTAGAGGCAAGGTGGAGAGAGACATTGGCGGAATTTCAAATGAGAAACAGGATATTCAGGTTATCCAAGATGAAACTGCAGATGGTACAGTGGAAGCAATGGAATATTGGGTCAGATGATGTTTTGCAGACCAGCAAGTTAAAGGAGTTGAATCTGGAAGTGAGGAAATGTGAATGAAGGGTGTGATTCTCTATTTCAGAGATGCTAGCGGGAAATCGGAACATTTTCACAATGCCACTAGGTGTGCAGTGAAGGTGTGATTCCATCCATGCTGTCCCCGTGCATCCCACCCAAGTCCTGATTCCCCAGGCGTCTGATTCACTGGGGTTGGGATTCCCCCTCAGAACCTGATGAGCTGGAGCAGCTTTTAAACACTCCAATTCACCCCAGACTCTCATTCCAGCAAGAATTTGGCTGCAAGAAGACCTGTACCAGTCTTCCATGATGCAAACATCCACAGGATGTTGAACCCCTTTGAGGAGGGACAGTTTAGTAAAACAAAGGGGGCTGAATTCTCCAATTTGGAGAATGCGGGATTCTCCTGCAACTGGTTGGATGGCCCGACGCTGGCGCAAGAACGGCGCGAACCACTCTGGCGTCGGGCCGCCCGGAAGCTTTGAGTCCCTCCAGGCCAACAGTATTCATCGCCGGACTACCAGGGAAGCAAAGCCACAACGTCGGCCTCTATCCCCTCCTGGACTCCCGGGTCCTCCAAAACCCCAAAAATTGCCACCTCTGGACTCATCGCCACTCTTGTTTTCAGTACCCGGGACATGACGTCCGCAAATCCCTGCCAGTACCTCCTGAGTTTTGAACACGCCCAGAACATGTGGACATGGTTCGCTGGTTCTCCCGCACATTTAGCACACTTGTCCTCCAGCCCAAAGAATTTACTCATCCGGGCCACTGTCACGTGGGCCCGGTGGACGACCTTGAACTGAATCAGGCTGAGCCTGGCACATGTTGCGGTTGCGTTTACCCTCCTCAGAGCGTCCGCCCATATGCCGCCCTCTAACTCCCCACCAAGCTCCTCCTCCCACTTCAGTTTCAGTTCCTCAGTCCCTGTGTCCTCTGCTCCCATAAGCTCTTTATAAATATCCGAGACTCTCCCCTCTCCCCTGGAAACTACCCTGTCCTGGATCCCCCTTGGTGGAAGGCGTGGAAAGGACGGGAGCTGGCTGCGTACGAAATCCCGCACCTGCAAGTACCGAATGTCATTTCCCCTTGCCAGCCCGAATTTCTCCTCCAGTGCCCTCATGCTCGAGAAGCTCCCTTCCAGGAACAAGACACCCATCCTTCTCACCCCCGCCCTCCGCCACACTAGAAACCCGCTGTCCATTTTCCCCGGGGCAAATCGGTGGTTGTCGCATATTGGGGACCAGACCGACGCTCCCACTTCCCCCGCATTATTCCTCCATTGGCCCCAAATCCGCAGAGCCGCCACCACTATAGGGCTGGTGGAGTACCTGGCCGGCGGGAGCGGCAGAAGAGCCATGACCAGGGCTGCCAAGCTGGTGCCCCTGCACGAAGCAGCCTCCATCCGCTTCCAAATCAACCCCGTACCCACCATCCATTTCCTTATCATGGCTCTGCTAGCCGCCCAGTAGTAGTTGCTGAGGTTCGGCAACACCAGTCCCCCCTCACTACGGCTCCTTTCAAGCATCCCCTTCTTTACCCGCGGGGACTTCCCCGCCCAAACAAATCCCAAGATGGTTTTATTGATCCTTTTAAAGAAGGACCACAGAATGAAAATAGGGACACACTGAAAAATAAACAGGAATCTCAGGAGGATCTTCATCTTCACCGTCTGCACTCTCCCCGCTAGTGACAGCGGGAGCGCATCCCATCTCCAAAACTTGCCCCCCCCCCCCCCCCACCCCGACTATTCCTTTCCAGCCTCTTGCCGCTCTCAGAGCAATTGCCAGTGGTTCTATGGCCAACGCAAACAGCAATGGAGAAAGGGGGCATCCCTGTCTTGTCCCGCGGTATAGTTTAAAATATTCGGATGTCATCCTGTTCGTCCTTACACTAGCCTCCGGGGCCTTCCCCAAACCCAAACCGTTCCAGCACCTCCCATAGATAGTCCCACTCAACCCAGTCAAAAGCCTTTTCAGCATCCATTGCCACCACTACCTCCACCTCTCTGCCATCCGGAGTCATCATAATCACATTAAGCAGCCTTCTTAGGTTGGCTGCCAGCTGCCTGCCCTTTACAAACCCCGTTTGGTCCTCCACAATCACGTCCGGTACACAGTCTTCGATTCTGGACACCAGGATCTTGGCCAGCAGTTTAGCGTCAACATTAATCATGGAGATTGGCCTGTAAGACCCACATGCTTCCGGATCTTTATCCCGTTTTAATATCAGCGAGATGGTGGCTTGCGACATCGTCAGGGGTAATACCCCACTAGAACATAGAACATAGAACATTACAGCGCAGTACAGGCCCTTCGGCCCTCAATGTTGCACCGACCTGTGTAACCACTCTAAAGCCCATCTACACTATTCCCTTATCGTCCATATGTCTATCCAATGACCATTTGAATGCCCTTAGTATTGGCGAGTCCACTACTGTTGCAGGCAGGGCATTCCACACCCTTACTACTCTCTGAGTAAAGAACCTACCTCTGACATCTGTCCTATATCTATCTCCCCTCAATTTAAAGCTATGTCCTCTCATGCTAGACATCACCATCCGAGGAAAAGGGATCTCACTGTCCACCCTATCCAATCCTCTGATCATCTTGTATGCCTCAATTAAGTCACCTCTTAACCTTCTCCTCTCTAACGAAAACAGCCTCAAGTCCCTCAGCCTTCCCTCATACGATCTTCCCTCCATACCAGGCAACATTCTGGTAAATCTCCTCTGCACCCTTTCCAATGCTTCCACATCCTTCCTATAATGTGGCGACCAGAATTGCACACAATACTCCAAATGCGGCCGCACCAGAGTTTTGTACAGCTGCAACATAACCTCATGGCTCCGAACCTCAATCCCTCTACCAATAAAAGCTAACACACCGTACGCCTTCTTAACAACCCTCTCAACCTGGGTGGCAACTTTCAGGGATTTATGTACATGGACACCGAGATCTCTCTGCTCATCCACACTGCCAAGAATCTTACTATTAGCCCAGTACTCTGTCTTCCTGTTATTCCTTCCAAAATGAATCACCTCACACTTTTCTGCATTAAACTCCATTTGTCACCTCTCAGCCCAGCGCTGCAGTTTATCTATGTCCCTCTGTAACTTGTAACATCCTTCCGCACTGTCCACAATTCCACCGACTTTAGTGTCATCTGCAGATTTACTCACCCATCCTTCTACGCACTCCTCCAGGTCATTTATAAAAATGACAAACAGCAGTGGCCCCAAAACAGATCCTTGTGGTACACCACTAGTAACTGGACTCCAGTCTGAACATTTCCCATCAACCACCACCCTTTGCCTTCTTCCAGCTAACCAATTTCTGATCCAAACTGCTAAATCACCCTGAATCCCATGCCTCTGTATTTTCTGCAGTAGCCTACCGTGGGGAACCTTATCAAATGCTTTACTGAAATCCATATACACCACATCAACCACATTGTCCTCGCCTCGTTAAACACCCTAACCAGCACCGGCCCCACTATCCCAGAGAACTTTTTGTACAACTCCACCTGATACCCGTCCGGCCCCGGGGCTTTACCCGACTGCATGGCCTTCAGGCCCCCCCATTACTTCTTCAGCTCTAATCCGTGCCCCCAGCCCCTCTACCAAACCCCTGCCCACTTTTGGGAAGGTCAACCCATCTAAGAAGCGCCTCATCCCCTCCGGCCCCTTGGGGGGGTTCCGAGGTATGTAGCTTGCTGTAAAAGTCCCTGAATACCTTGTTCAGTCCTGCCGGGTCTCCAACCCGGTTTCCTTCCCCGTCCGCTACCGTTCCTATTTCCCTGGCCGTCCCCCTCTTCCTAAGTTGCTGAGCAAGCATTCTGCTGGCTTTCTCCCCATACACCGCGCCCCTTGCCTTTCTGAGCTGCTCTACGGCCTTCCCTGTGGTTAGCGCCCCCACCTCCGCCTGCAGTCTCCGTCGTTCCCTAAGTAGCTCTGCCTTCGGGGACTCCGCATATTCCCTGTCCGTCCGTATCATCTCCTTAACCAGTCTGTCCATCTCCGCCCTGTCCGTTCTGTCCCTATGGGCTCGAATTGAGATCAGTTCCCCTCTCACCACTGCCTTCAGCGCCTCCCAGAGCACCGCAGCTGAGACTTCCCCTGTATCATTGACCTGCAGTTAGTTCTGCATGCATTTCCCCACTCTCTCACGCACTCCCTCATCTGCCAACAATCCCACCTCTAACCTCCATTGTGGGCGCTGGTAACTTTCTTTGCAGACCTGCAGGTCGACCCGATGTGGACCATGGTCCGAAATAATGATCGCCGAGTATTCTGTATCCTTCACCCCCTCCAGAAAGTCCCTGCTCATAATAAATAAGCCAATTTGAGAATAAACCTTGTGAACATGTGAATAGAACGAGAACACCTTCCCCGTCGGCCGACTGACTCTCCAGGGGTCTACCTCCCCCATTTGTTCCATAAACCCCCTCAGTTCCCTTGCCATTGCCGGGACCCTGCCCGTTTTGGAACACTACCGATCCAGGTCGGGATCAAGGTCTGTATTAAAGTCTCCTCCCATAATCAACTTTTGCGAATCCAAGTCGGGAATTTCCCCCTGCTGCCTCGCCTGCACTCTGTGTGCCCTGTCCAGCTCCAACGGACGTGAGAAAAAATCATCCCCCACCAGCTTCTGCAGCATGTCTGCCACATATGCCGTGACATCCACTCCCTCAGCCCCCTCCGGGAGGCCAATGATTCTTAGGTTCTGCCGGCGAGACCTGTTTTCCAGGTCCTCCAGCCTGTCCATCAGCCTTGTTTGTTGCTCCTTCAACTTCCTAATTTCCACGACCGCTACTGTTTGGAAATCTGCCTGCTCCTCCACTGTCCTCTCCAGTGCCTGGACCTTCTTATCCTGGGCGTCCAGCCTTTGGCCCAGTCGCCCAAATGCTTTCTGAAGCAGTTCCAAATTATCCCGCTTCAGTGCTGCGAAGCTCTCCTTCATAACCTTCAGCATGTCGTCCAGTGCTGTCTGGACCCGTCCGTTCCACGGTCCGTTCGTCGGCCATCTTTCCTCCCGCTTGAACTTCCACACCACCTTTGTTCAGACCCTTCTTCATCTGTTTTCGCTCCCTTCTACTCCTTAAGTCCATACAACTCTGTATCTAAAGTGCTGTTGATTTCCACTCCAGCGCTCAGAAGTTCGAAAAAGTCGGGGGAAAAGGTCTAAAAGTCCGACCGGAGCGAGAGCCACCAAATGCGCGACTTACTCCCTCCTAGCCGCCACCGGAAGTCTGCGACACCATTCGTGTAAACCAGTGTTGTTAAAGTGTTAACGATGGGAACATGGCAGGTGACAGAGAGCCATCTCGAATCTACAATCTGCCTTTGGGTAGTCTGACCATCGCTCCCAATGAAAACTCCCACGTGTGGCAGTAAAATTCAGTCTCCCACGCTGATCAGTTTGAAAGTTCTCCCTAACTGTAAAACTGTCACATTAACGTGCAATGCAACACTTACCCTGGTGATTAAACAATACCGTGTGTTAGTAAAACCCTTTGGTGTTTACAATATCCTGGCATTTTGTAACCATTTGTTCAATATTCTGCTGTTAATGCTCATTCACTATTACAGAATTCACTCTGTTTTGGAGCATTGTTACTGAATTGCAATCTCACCCTCTATATCTGTAGAGAACTGCTACTTGCACCAGTCATGTTAAGTTTGAAGATGGCGAGATCCAAAGCATTGAAGTGGAATGCAGTGAGTCGGTATCTCCAACTCTGCCACCAACGTCATCGATAGCTCCAACATCAATGCCAACAACAACCCAAACAACAACCCGAACAACAACAACATCATCATCAGAAAACAGTGATCCATCAGAGGAAAGCAGCAAGGTGATAATTTTTTGCTTTTGAATTTCATCCTGAATTATCTGATTGCCTAAAAAATCCTGAAAACCAGAGCAGTAAGTGTGGTACAATGCAGATTCTCAGCACCAATGATATTGAAGAGTGAGTGTCTTCTCCTTGAGAGTTATGATATACTTTCTGCCTCTTCAAATGCATATTCATGGTAGCAGAAAGACTTGTGTTATAAATTGAAAAGCTTCTTGCGAGACAGATTTGTTCATATAGCTCCACTTTCAGTACAAGGTAGACTGGAGCAGTCTCCATGGGAGTAGTCAGCATCCTGTAATGATATGTATATAGGTACGCCAGTGAAAGGTAATTATTACATCTCAGTGTAATTCAAACACGAGAGGGGTCCACCAGTTCTCAGTATAAATATCAGACCTCAGGGAATCTTGGGTAGCTAAGTGTTAGCAGAGAGAGAGAAGTATTGATCACAGCTCAGGGAGTAATTTAGATTAGAGAGAAGTATCACGAGTACATCATTAGTTAATATTAGATTATAGATTACTGTATTAATAGTTATAGCTCTGTGGAGTGTGTTAACTCTATTTAATTTAATCGTTATTCAATAAATTAGTTTAGCTTTAATCGAAAGATTGCTGGTTTCTTTATCATCACATCAGACCATTCTGGATCACATGCAAAGAATAATGACATATTACCACAAAGTGTGATATAACACATCCCAGCTACTATCTGCATGGCTCACACAACATTCCTCATTGATATCACTCAAGCACCATCCATCCAAGCTCATGGAATTAACATAGTTATAATAGAATTCCTCGAAACAACACCGTGCAAACAGATTTCTCCACTCTGGAGTACATTTTCTTCAATGTGGATGAAAGGTCAGAATTCCCTGGCCAGAATTCTCTGTTCCTGCCGGCAGTGCATCCCCGCCCATGGGTTTCCCGGCAGCATGGGGTGGCTTCAATGGGAAATCCCATTGATAAGCGGCAGGATTCTCTAATCCCACTGCCACCGATTGACGTGCCGTGGAGAAACACATGGCTGGGGGACTGGAGAATCCAGCCCAAATCTTCTATACACACGACTGCGTGGCAAAATTTGGTTCCAACTCCATCTACAAGTTTGCTGACGATACGACCATAGTGGGCCGGACCTCAAATAAAGACGAGTCAGAATTCAGGAGGGAGATAGAGAAACTAGTGGAGTGGTGCAGCGACAACAATCTCTCCCTCAATGCCAGCAAAGCTAAAGAGCTGGTAATTGACTTCAGGAAGCAAAGTACTGTACACACCCCTGTCAGCATCAACGGGGCCAAGGTGGAGATAGTTAGCAATTTCAAATTCTTAGGGGTGCACATCTCCAAAAATCTGTCCTGGTCCACCCACGTCGACGCTACCACCAAGAAAGCACAACAGCGCCTATACTTCCTCAGGAAACTAAGGAAATTTGGCATGTCCACATTGACTCTTACCAACTTTTACAGATGCACCATAGAAAGCATCCCATCAGGCTGCATCACAGCCTGGTACGGCAACTGCTCGGCCCAAGACTGCAAGAAACTAGGGGCAGCATGGTAGCGCAGTGGTTAGCATTGCTGCCTCATGGCGCCGAGGTCCCAGGTTCGATCCCTGCTCTGGGTCACTGTCCGTGTGGAGTTTGCACATTCTCCGCATGTTTGCGTGGGTTTCGCCCAACCCAAAGATGTGCATGGTATGTTGATTGGCCACCCTAAATTGACCCTTAATTGGAAGAAATGAATTGTGTAATCTAAATTTTTTTTAAAAGACTGCAAGAAACTTCAGAGAGTCGTGAACACAGCCCAGTCCATCACACAAACCTGCCTCCCATCCATTGACTCCATCTACATCTCCCGCTGCCTGGGGTAAGCGGGCAGCATAATCAAAGACCCTTCCCACATGGCTTATTCGCTCTTCCAACTTCTTCCATAGGGCATGAAATACAAAAGTCTGAGAACACATGCGAACAGACTCAAAAACAGCTTCTTCCCCGCTGTTACCGGACTCCGAAACGACCCCTTTATAGACTGATCTCATTAACACTACACCCCCGTATGCTTCACCCGATGTTATGTAGTTACATTGTGTACCTTGTGTCGCCCTATTATGTATCTTTTATTATTTCCTTTTCTTTTCATGTACTGTTGAGCCGCTCGCAGAAAAATACTTTTCACTATACCTTGGTACACGTGACAATAAACAAAATCCAACCCAATAGCTTCATATTTCAACATCCGCGCATAAGGAAGGATTTAAGAAGGAATACTCTGTACGTTCAGGACTTTGTTGCGCTCCATGTGTTTAGATTGATTTGCACATGTTTGACCATTATTGCAAGGGGGTTGGAGTCACAGAATAAGGAAGTCTTGCTGCAAATGTACAGGGTTTATGCGTGATTACATGTGGAACACTGTGCTCAATTTTGATTCCATGTTTGAGGAAGTATGTACTTGCGTTGGAGTCAGTACAGTGAAGGTTCACTGGATTGGTTTCTGGGGTCAGATGAGAGATTGGGCCTAGAATCTTTGGAGTTTAGAAGAATAAGAGGTGATCTCATTGAAACATTCAAGATTTTGAAGGTGTTTGACAGGATGGACACTTATTCCCTTGGGTGGAAGGCGGGTTGGGGGGGGTTCCAAAACACAAGGTTGATTGTTTAGGACTGAGATGAGGATAAATTACTTAACTTGAGGAATAGTGAATCTTTGGAATTCTCTACCCCAGAGGGTTGTGGATATTCCATCGTAGATATAGTTAAGACTGGGATAGACAGATTTTAAGTGTTTGGCTGACTGGGGAACTGGTTGGAAAGTGGACGAAGCCCAAGATCAGTCAGGATTGTACTGAGTGATGGATGAGGATCGATGGCCCAATTGCCTGCTCCTGCAAATATTCCCAATGTTCCGATGACACTGACTTTAAAATTCTGGCACAAGGTAAGGAGACCGTCGGCGAACCCAAACAAAGCTCGCCAATTGGAACTACCTTTCTCAGCTTAACTTGTTGGTGAGACAGTTTCAGGAAATTCTGAGTAAAACTCTTTTAAAAGTACACCTTGAGGAAACAGCAGGCAGAACTATCTAAATCTTCTGCTCACTGGGAGGCCTGAACATCGTCATAGGTGTTTTTCCAGAAAATGATTAGCTCCAGAACAAGAGGTGGATGATGGGATGAGACAAGCTCTATTTCGGCTTACACGGACATGGGGTTGGATTCTCTGTTTCTGAGGCTAAGTGCGGGGGATCTGTGGCGTTTTACTTGGAAATAATCGACAGTGCCCCCTCACCGGTCGCAGGATCGGTCAGGGGCTAGCAGCCGTGCTGCATACAACTCCCGGCTGTCACAAAATAAACAACTGGAGAATGGCCGGAACCGTGACCGCGCATGCGCACAACGGTGACCTGCAGCGGTCGCGCTGTAAAACATGGCGCCGGCCATGTGTGGACCCGACCAGCCACCCCCCACCGGTCCCCTCAACCCTCGCGGAAGCCCACCCACGGCCAGCTGTTTGGCTCCCACCCAACTGTGGCGGTGCTGGACACAATCCGCTACCACCACGCCGGGTTCCCGATCACTGAGACCACATGTCAAACGTGCAGCCGTGAACACGGCCCATCAGGGGTGGAGCATCAGGGGAGGGCCTGCAGGTGACGTGCTGAGGCCGTCCCAATGGTGTGCGGCGAGCGCCATGATGACGCCATTTTGGAGGGGGCAGAGCATAGCATATGAAACCTGCGTCAAACAGGCGCCGCACCCGATTTCGGCATCAATGGGGCCATTGATAAAACTTGTTTATTAAGTCCACTATGTAATCTGCTGACCACACAATCTTGTGTGTCTCAAAAACATGGGCAAGTTAGCTAGCCTAAATCCCATCATGCATTGTGGCCACTGCTTGCAGCTAGAGCTTACATGATTATCACTACTATGTCCTAAAAACACAGGTGTGATGGTTAATACTGGTTATTGGGTATACTTTCTATGATTAATCTCAATCCTTAATAAACAAACTTATTTAGAACTACTCTAGTGGAATCCTAGCTATTCAGTTTTAAGAGACCTCATCGCTGGACATCCCCTTCATATGGAATGATTTGTCTGGACTGTACGTACAACAATACCTTTCACTATATGTCGGTACATGTGACAATAAAACAAATCCAGATCCAAAAATTAAATGGAATGTCTTCCTTCCAGACTTTATAATAAATGGGGTTCCCACACAACACATCAGATCAATAAAATTAAATGGAATGTCTTCCTTCATTCACCATCATTAAAATCTGTCATGTTGCCACAAGCCCAGCTCTCGGCCAGTTCCATGCTCATGAGCAGCTTTTTCAGGCTGTTGGGGATGAAAGAATCAGCAGACATGAGCTCCACATTGTTGTTGAAAACGCACCACTATTCTTAGAAGTCCCCCTATACCAAAAAGGGCCGACATTCTAAATGGTGAACAGGGATTTTCACTCCCTGACTCCAATGCAGGCTTCAGTGGGTGCTATTCAGGTCAAACTATGTTTTCAAGTTATCCCCCGGTATAACCCATTCCTTCACCGAAGATTTCATCTACTTACCACTTTGTAGCATCGATACTGGGTCCCGCATTGCTAAGTGAGTAAAGTAGACTTTGGAATAACCACTATTTCAGGTTAAAACTTTTAAGTTATTTTATTATTATATATTTTTTTTCTTTTTAAAAGATGCAATCACTGTCTGTACAAAAAAGTAAAAGATTTCGCTTTTGGATCCTTCTGGTTGGTTGAAGGGACCTTCAGGCCCAACTTGACAATCAATCTTCTTTAAAGTCTGGTCTTCTTTAGATGTATTCGCTGGTTAGTTCGGTTGCTATGTTCTATCTTTCCCATGTACCGAGCTGTGAGAGCTGGCCCTGCTGGCTATCTCTGAGCTGACTCTGCCTCCTCTTTAAATTCTGGTCTTCCTTAGATGTATTAGCTATTTTAGCTCGGCTGCTTTTCCCTGTCCCTTTCCCATGGCCGAGCGGACTGTAATCTGACTCTGAGCTGCTTATTCCTTCTCTGCTTCTCCGCCTTTCTTCTTCTCTCTGGTTTATAGTTCTGATTCTGCTAGTTCCTGCTCTGGTTTCTCGGTTTATATTCTCTTTCCAACAGTTATTACGTTTTTATGACTTTATTGTAAAGTAACTTTTATCACTTTGATTGTAAAAAGCATCTTTGATCTAAACATTCTAATCCAACTAAGTATTCATTTTGACATGGCCTCAGCTCTCTGGTCTCTGCTTGCATTGTTTCCTTTGTGATGTTCAAAGTTCCTTTGTGATATTCAAAAATGCTTTGGTTTCAAGAGGTGTGAATTTTGGTTTGGTTCCAGTCATTTCTATAGTTTTATTTTCCAATTGTGTCCGCAGCTCATAATTTTGACATTGATTTTAGCTTTGAATTATGTTTCTCATAGACTGATAGTCTCCAGTTTTCTTTAATTTACCTGGTATTGGCAAAATTTCACACCTAGAATTGTCACCAAATTCAACTGAACCTCATCCTTTCCTCTCCAGCTGTTGACTAAGATAGTTAATTTCAATGAAGGTGTGAACCATTGTTTTTACCGTCAAACAAAAATCCTGTTTGTCTTGTTTGCTAAACCTGCTTGACCAAGGATATCTGCATTTTACAATCCTGCTCTTTGCAGCTGCTGTTAACCCTTTGGGGGATCTTTCCCTGTATCCTCTCATGTTTCTCTCAGACCAGATATTGCCAGACTTCCATGTTTCAAATGACACATCTTTCCATATTTTCAATAACAACATGCAGCAGCACGAAGGCCCAGGTAATGTCCAGCCCGGCCCTTGTCCTGCTCTTCTCCTGGTCTCTCTCAGTGAAGGAGGACAGCGATACACCTGGTGGGTGGGAAAGCTCCATGAACTGTCTGGTGATAGTGGAAAACCCCAATAAGAAACCCATGGTGGAATTCTCCATTCCTGAGACTAAGTGTTGACACCGGGGCAGGATTTGTGGTCTTCTACGACAGCAAAACTGGCGACGCACTTGGACCGATTCAACGACTGCTAAGGGGCTAGCACGTACACCATGTGAAACACAATCGATTCCAATGAGAAATGGTGTGGGATTCGCCGGTTTTGTGATTGACACTCAGAAGGCTGACAAGCAGAATCCACATATACACACTCCACTCCCCACACACAGCATCGCAGCCGACAAAATGGCAGAGAGGAGAGCAGCTTATCATTTTACGGACGGCGAGCTTGAAACCCTCCAGGACGCGGTGGAGGAGAGGCGGGTCGCCCTGCACCTGGCCTGGGAAGGAGGCTGCCAGCCATCACTGTTCGCTGTGCACAGGTGACAAAGGTAGTCAGCTCCTTCAGTAACGTCGTCTGGACAGTCCAGCAGTGCTGGAAAAAAGTGCACAACCTCCTCAGGGTTGCCAGGGTGAGTAGGCAGCGCCTTACCCCTGGCACCAACACCCGTACCGGCAGCCATTGTCGGGACTCCTGACCACTGAAGCCACCAGCTCTCCACCCCCTGGGCTGCATGCATCGGACTATCTTCCACTATGCGTGTTCTGTTCTCACGCCAGGAGAAGGCCGTCTATAACCGCCGGGAGCAGGAGAAGACTGGAGGGGAACGCCGGATGTGCAGCCCCTCACTGCGACAGAACAGAGGACTGGACATGGTTGGCGGGCCCAAGGAAAGGGCAGTCACCAGGGTGAAGGGACTCCTGGATCACTAACTGGTGCACACCACACACATGCTCCAGTACAGCAGGTGATGGTAGGAACTCCCGAGGGTACAGACGGTCGGAGGGTGGGCTGATCCCAGGGACTAGCTGCCATCCAGACAGGTATCGGGCTTCTGGAACAGATAGTCCCATCGATTGTGGAGATGCAGTTACAGAGCCAGGGACTACAAGAGGGGTTGTCAGTGAGCATCAAGCACCTGCAGGTGCATTTGGAGGAGTCCAACTCCGTGCAGGAGCAGGAGGTGGTGCCACCCATGTGTGCCACCCTGGCCAACACCTCATGGGTGGCATCTGTGGTGGAGGCCTTGGGGACAAAGGCTTTGGCCATGGATCAGCATGTCCAAGACCTGCCTGGCACTCTGTGCAGGCAGTGGCCAAGGCCCACAACAGCCTCTCACAGGCAGCCATGTGCTAGAGCCACCTGGATATTTCAGCGTTTCTCCTGATTATGGCCCAGTCACAGCTCGCCATGGCTGAGAGCATCAGAGGTGTAGCCACTTAAATTGGCCAACTCCCGATTCAAAATGGTGAACGGAAAAGGCTGATGGGAAAGTCAGCCAACAAGACAAAAACCAGCAGTTGCGGGTTTGCTGTGTATTTACCTCTGGAAAAGCCAGACAATATCGATACCAGCGACCATCAGCATAACAAAGTAACAGCCATCTGCATACTGATGAGCAATCCCCGGGAACAATAAGCAACATTTTAGACACACAAAGCAAAACCAGACTCTTTGGCGCCCGCAGGAGCCAACACAAAGGAGGTGAACGAGCACCTCAAGACCGCCCATCGATCAGGGAACCACTCCAGTATTGGAGAAAATCAAACCAAGCGATTGGGACAAAGTCCAATCACTTGGGACCAGGTACAGGGTCCGCCCCGAAAGGCGGCAAGCCCCTGGGGACTATAAGAGGTAAGCCCCAAGTTCAAATCGCTCTCTTCACCTGCCCCTCACCTGCTCTTCAGCTCTCTTCTTCCTGCCCGGGTCACCCAGCAACACGAACCAGCATTGACCGTGACCGGAGCAGTGATCGTCGATTAAAGTAAGTCTTAATTCAACGCTCGCTACGAGACAGGCGCTCCTAGCTACCAATCCGTACCAACTTCGAATCCCGCAGACTCAGAACCCGAACGAAAGGCCATTTGTTTCCCTGACCTGGTGGGCCAGTCCAAAGTTAAGTATCGGCCTGTTAGTTGTAGAAGTAGCTTAGACGTAGAATTTGTGCATGAGTATCGATTACTGTGTATAATAAATGTGCTTTGATTTAAATCTTACTAATTGGTGTATTGGATTATTGATCATTACTCGGACTTGAACCTTGTGGCGGTATCATAAAGATACCTGGCGACTCGAGAGCAAAGGTAATAAAACAGAGCAATTGAACCAAGGCAAAGTTAGCAACAGAGGTATTGCCCAAGCGCTGGCTGATGTGTCACAGACACAGAAGGAGGTGGCCCAGTCTCAGAAGGTGGTGGCACAGTCACTGGCTGATGTGGCGCAGTCCGAGGTGAAGGTGGTCCACTCCCTGTGCTCCATGGCGTGAGCATGCAGTCTCCGGTCGAGACCAGAGCAGGCCCCCAGGACTGGCAGTTCCAGATGGCAGGGTGATCTCAGGGGATAGCTCTGCTGCCACACCCAACCCATGGAGTAGCCTAGGGTCCATTGGGCATCCCGTGGGAGGAGGAAGTGCTGGGGCCCGTGCCAGTCACTCCCCAGGGGAGGTGCCAGAATACCGCAGCACCTCGGACTTCCCCCCCTCTTGTCCCTGGCGCATCTGGTGGGCAGCAGGCAGAACAAAGTGGCACGACGCCACCTGGGACACCCGAGCAGCATGCGGTCCCATCCAACTCCGGTCACCCCAGAAGACGCCCGCTTATGGGGACCCAGGTCGCAGGGCAGGAATCACAGCAGGACACCTCCACTCTGGATGTACCATTTGGGGATCCACCTAGATATAGCGTTCGGGGATGTAAGGCCAAAAAATAAGACATGGCTTCGGCCATGGATCAGCATGTCCAAGGCCTGCCTGGCACTCTGTGCAGGCAGTGGCCAAGGCCCACGACAAGGCTGGCCTCTCACAGGCAGCCATGTGCTAGAGCCACCTGGATATTTCAGCGTCTCTCCTGATTATGGCCCAGTCACAGCTCGCCATGGCTGAGAGCATCAGGGTGTAGCCACTTATATTGGCCAACTCCCGATTCAAAATGGCGAACGGCAAAGGCTGATGGGAAAGTCAGCCAACAAGACAAAAACCAGCAGTTGCGGGTTTGCTGTGTATTTACCTCTGGAAAAGCCAGACAATATCGATACCAGCGACCATCAGCATAACAAAGTAACAGCCATCTGCATACTGATGAGCAATCCCCGGGAACAATAAGCAACATTTTAGACACACAAAGCAAAACCAGACTCTTTGGCGCCCGCAGGAGCCAACACAAAGGAGGTGAACGAGCACCTAAAGACCGCCCATCGATCAGGGAACCGCTCCAGTATTGGAGAAAATCAAACCAAGCGATTGGGACAAAGTCCAATCACTTGGGACCAGGTACAGGGTCCGCCCCGAAAGGCGGGAAGCCCCTGAGGACTATAAGAGTTAAGCCCCAAGTTCAAATCGCTCTCATCACCTGCCCCTCACCTGCTCTTCAGCTCTCTTCTTCCTGCCCGGGTCACCCAGCAACACGAACCAGCATTGACCGTGACCGGAGCAGTGATCGTCGATTAAAGTAAGTCTTAATTCAACGCTCGCTCCGAGACAGGCACTCCTATCTACCAATCCGTACCAACTTCGAATCCCGCAAACTCAGAACCCGAACGAAAGGCCATTTGTTCCCCTGACCTGGTGGGCCTGTCCAAAGTTTAGTATAGGCCTGTTAGTTATAGAAGTAGCTTAGACGTAGAATTTGTGCATGAGTATCGATTACTGTGTATAATAAATGTGCTTTGAGTTAAATCTTACTAATCGGTGTATTGGATTATTGATCATTACTCGGACTTGAACCTTGTGGCGGTATCATAAAGATACCTGGTGACTCGAGAGCAAAGGTAATAAAACAGAGCAATTGAACCAAGGCAAAGTTAGCAACAGAGGTATTGCCCAAGCGCTGGCTGACGTGTCACAGACACAGAAGGAGGTGGCCCAGTCTCAGAAGGTGGTGGCAAAGTCACTGGCTGATGTGGCGCAGTCCGAGGTGAAGGTGGTCCACTCCCTGTGCTCCATGGCGTGAGCATGCAGTCTCCGGTCGAGACCAGAGCAGGCCCCCAGGACTGGCAGTTCCAGATGGCAGGGTGATCTCAGGGGATAGCTCTGCTGCCACACCCGTCCCATGGAGTAGCCTAGGGTCCATTGGGCATCCCGTGGGAGGAGGAAGTACTGGGGCCCGTGCCAGTCACTCCCCAGGGGAGGTGCCAGAATACCGCAGCACCTCGGACTTCCCCCCCTCTTGTCCCTGGCGCATCTGGTGGGCAGCAGGCAGAACAAAGTGGCACGACGCCACCTGGGACACCCGAGCAGCATGCGGTCCCATCCAACTCCGGTCACCCCAGAAGACGCCCGCTTATGGGGACCCAGGTCGCAGGGCAGGAATCACAGCAGGACACCTCCACTCTGGATGTACCATTTGGGGATCCACCTAGATATAGCGTTCGGGGATGTAAGGCCAAAAAATAAGACATCAGTTAAGTTGGCAAGGGTGCAGGGCACAGTTCAGTGATAGGGGCTAGGGCACGTATCTGTATATATGTGCTCACATTAAACACCTGCGCGCAATGTTACAATGTGCCTCAGTTCTCTGTCAGATGGGTGTGAGGTGTGTGCTGGGTTTGGCTGGCCGCAGAGAGGACGTGGAGGGAGGAAGGGTAATGGGGAGGAATGGGCGGACTTGGAGGGTGGGCTTGGCTCGGAGACCATGCTTCAGCCAGCGCTCCCTGGTGCGGTGGGCATTGCCACAGTGCACACGTCACGCGGACTCCCGTGCCTGACCGTGCCCAATGTCCTGTCCATCTCCCCCTCCCCTGCATCCTCCTCATTGGATGAAGTCTGACGTTCATCTTCCGTCTCCAGCACGTAGCCCCTCTGCTCCGCGTTGTTGTGGAGGACGCAGCAGGACACCACGATGCAGGCGACACTCCCAGTGCTATACTGGAGGCACCGTCAGAGCGGCCCCGACACCTGAACTGCATCTTCAGGATGCTGAAGAACTGCTCGACCATACCCCGGTTGCTGCATGGGCTTTGTTGGTGTGGAGCTTCGCGTCGGATAGGCATCATCAGCCACAACCGCAGTAGATAACCCCTGTCACTCAGGAGCCAACCGCCCAGCTGGGGCTTGAGGCACGATCAATTTGGCTGGAGACGAAGTTGAATTCAAACTGAGGCTTTATTAGTATCTGAAGTGTGGCCTCCAGGTACCTGCCGGCCAGGTAATGCCTCCAATGTCGCACAGCCTCAACGATAGCCTAGGCCTCCTTTTCGACGGATGAGTGCTGAATTTCGGAGGCATGGAGGGTGCGGGAAAAGAATGCCACGGGCCTGCCTGCCTGGTTGAGGGTGGCGGCAAGGGCACCGTCCGATGCGTCGCTTTCTACTTGGAAAGGAAGTGTTTCGTCTACAGCGTGCATTCCAGCTTTGGCAATATCAGCTCTGATCCGGGCGAAGGCCTGTTGGGCCTCTGACGTCAGGGGGAAATGAGTGGACTGTATGAGTGGTCGGGCCTTGTCTGCATAGTTTGGGACCCACTGAGCGTACTGCGAGAAGAACCCCAGGCAGTGTTTGAGGGCCTTGGGGCAGTGGGGGAGGGGAAGTTCCATGAGGGGGCGCATGTGGTCGGGATCGGGCCACAGAACTCCGTTCTGGACCACGTAGCCGAGGATGGCTAGGCGGTTTTTACGGAACACACACTTCTCCTTGTTATACATGAGGTTGAGGAGAGTGGCGGTGCGGAGAATTCAGCGAGGTTGGCGCGTGGTCCTGCTGATCATGGCCGCAGATGGTCACATTGTCGAGGTACGGAAACGTGGCCCACAAGCTGTACCGGTCGACCATTTGGTCCATCTCCCTTTGGAAGACCGAAACCCCATTGGTGGCGCCGAAGGGGACCCTAAGGAAGTGATGTAGCCGGCCGTCTGCCTCGAAGGCGGTGTACGGCTGGTCTGATTTACGGATGGGGAGCTGGTGGTAAGCGGATTTCAGGCCCACTATTGAGAAGACCCGGCACTGTGCAATCTGGCTAACCATGTCAGATATGCATGGGAGGGGGTACGCGTCGAGCTGCGTGTATCTGTCAATGGTCTGTCTGTAGTCCACGACCATTCGATTTTTCTCCCCAGGCTTAACCACTACCACTTGAGCTCTCCAGGGGCTGTTGCTGGCCATGATGACTCCCTCCTGAAGCAACCGCTGGACCTCAGACCTGATGAAGGCCTTATCCTGGGTGCTGTACCGTCTGCTCCTGGTGGCGACGGGTTTGAAATCTGGAGTTGCCTCTGGCAAAGAGGCAAGGAGGATCGAACTTTAGGGTCGCGAGGCCGCACACAGTGAGGGGTGGTAAGGGTCCGCTGAATTTAAGGGTCAGGCTCTGGAGGTTGCACTGAAAATCCAGGCCAAGGATAAGTGCAGCGCAGAGGTTAGGGAGGACGTGGAGGCAAAAACCGTGGAACTCTACGCCTTGGACTGTGAGCGTGACCGTGCAGTACCCCCGGATTGCTATGCGATGGGATCCGGAGGCCAGGGAGATACTTTGATTGGTAGGGTGTACCTTAAGGGAGCAGCGCCTTACCGTATTTGGTTGTACAAAGCGTTCGATGCCCCCGGAGTCCAATAGGCAGGAGGTCACGTGGCCGTTGACTTTCACGCTGGTGGATGCGTTGGTCCGAGTGTGTTGTCTGGACTGGTCGATTACCATGGATGCGAGTTGTGGTTGATCGTCGGGTAGTGAGGCGGCCACTGCGCGGGGTCCTGAAACGCCGTTGGTCTCCATGTGCTGCGGGGTGGACAAGATGGCGGCGCCCGGAGGTCCTGGGGCTCACAAAATGGCGGCACCCATGGAACGCACATTGCGGTGGTGGAGCAAGATGGCGGCGCCCATGAAACGCATGTGTTGTGCGGGGGAGAAGATGTTGGTGCCCGTTGCTCGCACATGTCCTGGGGAGGAGGGGAGGATAGCAGCGCCCATTGTCCGTGACCGGGGGGCGTGGGGGCGACCGCTGCCGCTGAGCGTGCCTGGCACACCTCTGCGTTGTGGCCCTTCTTCCCGCGGGCCTTACAAAGGGCAGCGTGGGCCGGGCAGCGTTGGCGGGGATGTCTTTGTTGGCCGCAAAAATAGCATCAGGGCCCCCTGGAGATCACTGGCTGTGGGGCCCATGAAACGTAGGAGGACTGGGCCACGCGATTGGGGGTGTAGGACTGTACATTGCGCATGACGACCGTCATGGAAACCGCTAGTGTTTTAGTCTCTGCGAGATTGCGCGTGGCCCCTTCTAGGAGCCGCTGCCTGATAACATCGGACCCAATCCCAGTTATAAAAGTGTCCCTCATGAGGAGATCTGAGTGCTCCTTTGCTGTAACGTCCTGGCAGTCACAGTCCCAAACTAGTTGGATCAGGGCCCTCCAGAAGTCCTCGATTGACTCACCAGGTAGTTGAGTACGCGTTGCGAGCGTGTGTCTGGCGAAGAGCGTGCTCGTCTTCTGCTCATAATTCTCTTTGACTCGAGTCATAGCATCAGCGTAATTGGGCGCATCCTGGATCAGTGGGAAGATTTTGGAGCTGAGTCTGGAGTACAAGATTTGAATCTTCTGAGCCTCGGGAACAGGGGTCGGCGCCGCGTTGATATACGCTTCAAAACAAGCTAGCCAGTGCTGAAAGTCCTTTCTGGCGTCGCTTGCGTGTGGATCAAGCTGCAGTCGATCTGGTTTAATCCGGAGGTCCATCTTCTGAATCAGATACTAATAAATTGAGGCACGATCAATTTGACTGGAGACGAAGTTGAATTCAAACTGAGGCTTTATTAGTATCTGAAGTGTGGCCTCCTACAGCAGCTGACGAAATGGCTGCGAGCTGGAGGCCACGCATATTTATAACCCGCCTCCTGGGCGGAGCTAGCATGCAGGGGCCACAGGTGAACCTGTATTGCAGGTTCTACCGTACAACCCTTAATATAGGAACACAGTGGTTTACCACAGGGCTGCACCTTGAAAGGGCTGGGAACCTTCGAGTATGCCACCATGAAGGCGTCATGCACACTGCCCGGGTATTGCGCGCAGACCTGCACGATGCACATCCAATGGTCACACACCAGCTGCACGTTCATCGAGTGGAACGCATTTCGGTTTGTATAGAGTGGCCTGTTATCTGCAGGTGCTCGAAGGGCGATATGCATCCCGTCAATCACCCCCTGGACCCATCGGGGATGACGGCGAACCCCACTGCGCGGGCATCCTGGTTGGCTCAGTCCACATTGAAATGGATATGTTGTGCCGACTGAGCATACATGGCCTGCATGACAACACGGATGACCTGTGCACCGAGCTCTGTGAGATCTCTGACAGGTCCCAACTCGGCGCCTGGAAGCACGCGGTGGCATAAAAGCTCAGGGTGGCCATCACCTTGACTGCCACCAGGAGCGGGTGTCCTCCCCATTCCCTCACAGTGCCGGGTGCGCCATGATCTGGCAGATATGTCTCACTGTCTCCCTGAGCAGCCGGAGTCTTCGATAGCATGCCCGGTCCGGCAAGTCATCGAATGACAGGCGCTGCCGATACATGCGAGGCCTCAAGCGGTGCCTCATTTGCATCTCCTCCCCCTCCTCGACCTGTTGGGTGGCAGGCTCTCTATCCTCAGCGACTGCCTCCTGTTCCTCTGGGGCACGCTCCACTGCTGAAGCTTCCTCCTCCTTGAGCAGCTGCAGCTCGTAAGGTGGCCTCATGTAATAACACAAATTTAGGGGCACTGTTCACGGGACCTCTGCCATTCTCGCCGGCCACGTACTCCAAAGCCCGGATGTAGTGGCAGCCCTGAGGGTGTGGGGACAGTGGAGGCAACATATTAATAATAATCTTTATTGTCACGAGTAGGCTTACATTAACACTGCAATGAAGTTACTGTGTAAAGCCCCGAGTCGCCACATTCCGGCACCTGTTCGGGGACACAGAGGGAGAATTTAGAATGTCTAAATTACCTAACAGCATGTCTTTCGGGAATGTGGGGGGAAACTGGAGCACCCGGAGGAAACCCACGCAGACAGAGGTAGAACGTGCAGACTCCGCACAAGCCTGGAATCGAACTTGGGACCCACTGTGCTACCGTGCTGCCCATAGCGGTTGGAGGAGACGTCGGTGTGGGCACCGATATGTGGTAATCACCGGTTTGCTCCAGGGAGGCTGGATGGGGGGTTCCGGAGGTGGCAGCAGGCGGGGATCGAGAGATTTGGAGATCTGTTTGTTGATGAGGGCTACCCGAGCTTAGAGGAGCTGGAGGAGGAGTTTGAGCTGCCAGGTGGAAATGGTTCCGGTATCTGCAACTGCGGGATTTTGTGCGGAGGCAGGTTTAGATCTCGCTGCACCTGCCGCACCGAGGATCACAGGATAAGGTGGTGTCGAGAACAGGAGTAGGAGAGGGGATGGTTTCAGAGATCAACAAGGAACTGATGGAGTGGGAGGGAGCCCTGATAGGGGAGGTGTAGAGAAGGTGGGAAGAACAGCTGGGTGGGGAGTTGGAGGCCAGATTATTGGAGGAGGCCCTGGGGTGAGTCAATGCATCCTCGTCGTGTGCCAGGCTCAGCCTAATACAATTTAAGGTGGTCCACAGGGCACACATGACGGTGGCCCGGATGAGCAGGTTCTTTGAGGGTGTGGAGGATAGGTGTGGGCACTGTGTGGGGAATCCTGCAAACCATGTCCATATGTTTTGGGCATGTCTGAGGCTGAGGGGCTTCTGGCAGGAGTTTCCTGACGTCATGTCAGAAGTATTAAAGCTGAGGGTGGTGCGGAGTCCGGAGGTGGCGATATTTGGTGTGTCGGAAGATCCGGGAGCTCAGGGGGTGAGAGAGGCTGACATCCTGGCCTTTGCCTCCCTGGTAGCCCGGAGACGGATCTTACTAGGGTGGAGGGACTTGGAGCACTCGAAGCCAGGGGTGTGGGTTAGTGGCATGTCGGGGACTCAAAAAAGATAAATTTGCCTTGATCGCTGCAGGGGTTTGCCTGGAGGTGGCAGCTGTTCATTAACTTCTTCGAGAAAAATTAGGCTGTCAGCAGGGGAGGCATGGGGAGGGGGGGTGGGGGAGAGGAATGGGAGGCATGGCCGGGGGGGGGGGGGGGGGGGGGGGGCGTGGTGAGTAAGGGCATGAGAACCAGTGGAAGGGGAGCTGGGGAAGTTCGCACTGTTTATGTAAGCCATGTTGGCTGGGGTTTGTCACGAGAGGGGTGTGTTGGTTTATTGTTTTGTTCAGGAGCAAAAATAGGAAGGCAGATTATTATGTGAATGAATGTAAATTAAGATGTGGAGATGCCGGCGTTGACTGGGGTGAGCACAGTAAGACGTCTTACAACACCAGGTTAAAGTCCATCATGTTTGTTTCGATATCACTAGCTTTCGGAGCGCTGCTCCTTCTTCAGGACCTGAGGAAGGTCCATCAATTGGCACAATTGATTCATTAATGAAGGGTCAGGATTGCTGATCAGGCAACCAACTTCCTCATGTGGCAGGCCTCTCATGGGATCCCAGCACCTGGTTCATGTGAAATTAGCATGTCAACTTCATCCTCAGAGGGCACGCTCATTCCCCGAGCTCACATATCCTGTGATTTAACCATGCCTTCTAACTGGAACAGCCAGCCACCCAGACACTAATCCCTGACAGCCTGGCCTCAACAATCAGTTGTCCTTCATTCACCTGAGGAAGGAGCAGTGCTCCGAAAGCTAGTGACATCGAAACAAACCTGTTGGACCTTAACCTGGTGTTGTAAGACTTTGTACTATGCTCAACAATCAGTGACCTTGAACTTCCAGATAGCTCATACCCTCTGGCTTCTGGTTCATTCTCACTGAATGTCGTCCTACCCCCATCTGAGGGTCTTCAGGTCGCATGAGGCTGGAAAACACCCCTTGTCTCTCAATCTGCCCATGCAGCCTGGCCTCTCATGGGATCCCAGTATAGACCCTGTGGATTCTCCTCCTCCCACTCACTTTCCAGCTGCCACTCTGGAAGGGCATTCTCCCAGGGGTGATATCGCCACATGCCCAGCAAGGAAGGTACGGGGAAGCACTATCTGCAAACCAGCTGCCGGACCTCTTTACACCTAAAGGCTCACAGACATGAAAGGCCGCTACTCCACCCGAATTGCTGAGACTGAACGCCCCCCCGAGATCGAGTGTCCTCATCTGGATCCCCTGCGTCCTTTCTGGTGCCCCCTCTGCAATTGGCCCCCTGGAGGGTAATGGTGACCTGAGTGCTGACTCCCGATATCCCCTTCAGAGGTGAGCTTGGCAGGTTCTTGTTATTATAAAGCTGTTGTAAATGGCCCCAGTGTGACCTCATGCAGCTTCCGATGAATATTCAGTGAGAGGGGGGGTGGGGGGGGGGGGAGAATTCTGGAGGGAGGGCTTGCTGATGATATTATAATGTATTAAAATTAGGTTCCATGGGCAGAACGGTGGCACAGTGGTTAGCACTGCTGCCTCACGGCGCCGAGGTCCCAGGTTCGATCCCGGCTCTGGGTTACTGTCCATGTGGAGTTTGCACATTCTCCCCGTGTTTGCGTGGGTCTAACCCCACAACACAAAGAGGTACAGGGTGGGCGGATTGGCCACGCTAAATTGCCCCTTAATTGAAAAAGAAATGAATTGGGCACTCTAAATTGATTTTTAAAAACAAAATGAGGTTCCAGGTCTTCCACAGCGGATTTCTCATCACCCCACCTAGAAGAGCCTTGAAAATCGGAAATTGTGATCTCGCCAGACAGAATCCTGTTTTTCGCTTCTCACCCAGTTTACCGCTCGTGTCACCGTTCTCACCGATGGCCAACACAGGCTCAAAATAGCCCACATTTCCTCCTGGAAAGATGGCAGCTGTTAACCCCCAGGAGCAGCCTCACAGCGGCCGCCCACTCGGTGCAAACACGGGGTTTCTTATTCAGAGTTGTCAGGCAGCAGAAAACAGTTCTTGGAGCTTTCCCACCCACCAGGTTTATCGCTGTCCTCCTTCACACCTCCAAGAGAGACCAGGAGAAGAGCAGGACAAGGGCCGGGCTGGACATTATCTGGGCCTTCGTACCATTGCAGGGTGGAGCTCATGTCTGCTGATTCTGTCGTCCCCAACAGCCTGAAGAAGCTGCTCATGAACATGGAACTGGCCGAGAGCTGGAATTTGTGGCAACTCACCACAGATTTTAATGATGGTGAACGAAGGAAGACATTCCATTTAATTTAATTGATCTGCTGTGCATGATGGGAACTCCATTTATTATAAGGTCTGGAAAGGAGGCCACACTGAGCCGATCAGGTTGGGTCAAAAGATAAAGATTTAAAGCAACAGAACAAGACTGCAGAGCAGTTACTATACTACAGGACCCAGCTCACAGTTCATGGCCCTACGGTTTTATATTGGATGTCGAAGGGGCAACCTTCTCCTCAGTTGGGGAGTGCGTGTTCCCCATATCAATCACCCAGTCTCATCAGGCGGCACGGTAGCACAGTGGTTAGCACAGTCATTTCACAGCTCCAGGATGCCAGGTTCGATTTGGGTCACTGTCTGTGCGGAGTCTGCACGTTCCCCCCGTGTCTGCGTGGGTTTCCTCTGGGTGCTCCGGTAGCCTCCCACAGTCCAAAATGTGCAGGTTAGGTTGATTGGCCATGCTAATTTGCCTTAAGGTTAGGTGGGGTTACTGGGTTACGGGGATGGGGTGGAGGTGTGGGCTTAAGTGGGTGCTCATTCCAAGAGCCGGTGCAGACTTGATGGGCCGAATATGGCCTCCTTCCGCACTGTAATTTCTATGATAAGTGTCCCATGACCTACTTAACCCCATGTTATGACACCATTCTTCACGTGAAATCCTCCAGATGGTAATGGACTGGGGAGTGATGCTTCTTTTGTTATTTTACTGAATTGTAAGCATTTTCAATTAATTAATAATCTTTACTGTCACAAGTCGGCTTACATTAACACTGCAATGAAGTTGCTGTGAAAAGCTCATAGTTGCCACATTCCGGTGTCTGTTCGGGTACACAGAGGGAGAATTCAGATATACAACACCTAGACAGTAAATGTTCCGTTTATTATTTGGGTTTACATTGACACCATGGGCGAAATTCTCCCCCAACGGCGCGATGTCTGCCGACTGGCGCAAAAAAACGGCGCCAATCAGACGGGCATCGCGCCGGCCCAAAGGTGCGGAATGCTCCGCATCTTTGGGGGCCGAGCCCCAACATTGAGGGGCTAGGCCGACGCCGGAGGGATTTCCGCCCCGCCAGCTGGCGGAAATGGCGTGTGTTGCCCCGCCAGCTGGCGCGGAAATGCGGCACATGCGCGGGAGCGTCAGTGGCCGCCGACAGTTTCCCGCGCATGCGCAGTGGGGAGGGTCTCTTTCCCCTCCGCCATGATGGAAGCCGTGGCGGAGGTGGAAGGGAAAGAGTGCCCCCATGGCACAGGCCCGCCCGCGGATCGGTGGGCCCCGGTCGCGGGCCAGGCCACCGTGGGGGCACCCGCGCGCGGAGCCCGCCCGCGCTGCTTTGTCCCGCCGGTAAATACCAGCTTTGATTTACGCCGGCGGGACAGGCAATTTCTGGGCGGGACTTGCCGGAGAATTGAGCGGGGGGTCCCGCCAACCGGCGCGGCCCGATTCCCGCTCCCGCCCAATCTCCGGTACCGGAGACTTCAGCGGGGGCGGGGGCGGGATTCACGGCGGCCAACGGCCATTCTCCGACCCGGCGGGGGGTCGGAGAATGACGCCCCAGGTGTAGAGCTTCACATGATTCAGTTGATTAGGTTGACAGCACATAGCAGACATTGCTGAGCAGTGAGAATATCTTGAACATCAGCAGAACAATATAACAATATTTGAAATATATGTTTCCCTTGGCACAGCACAATTTTATTGTTTAATTCTGGAAAATATCATTTGATGTTTTTGCAATAAAACAAAAACAGGGCAAGGGGAGTGTCCCTGTGGAGTTAAAAGTCAGAAATGTTGTGGGTGTGGAGATACTGCCAAATCTAATGGCAGGAACTCATTAGCGTTTGGTTTACTAGGTGCCTGCATCACAACCAATCAGGTTCACAGGTAGGGTGTGGGAAATGAGGCCATAGAAGCAGGAAAGTATCCTGACAATCAGGAACTCGGCAAGACCAATAACCCAAAGGGATCGGAGGACAGGAGAGATCATGAATTTGGAGTGTAGTGTGTTGGGAGGATTGGGTGTTTGGCCAATTGTGGAATAACGGTTTGTTTGATGTCTTGGGGGTACTCCTGCTCGGCAGTGGAGTTAGCTGAGGACAGGATGTGGGAATCAGGAAGTGAATTTCTTGCCTCTGGATACCCAGCCTCTTGACCTGCTCTTGTAACCACAATATTTATATGGCTGGTCCAGTTCAGTTCCTGGTCCATGGTAGCCCAGAGGATATTGAGAGTGGTGGGGGATTCAGCAATGGTAATGCCATTGAAGGGGCAATGGTCAGAGTCTCTCCTTTTGGAGATGTCCACTGCCTGGCACTTGTGTGCTGCAGATGTTAATTGCCACTTGTCAGCTCAAGCCTGGATAGTATCCTGGTCTTGTTGCATTTGGACATTTGGATTTGGATTTGTTTATTGTCACGTGTACCGAGGTACAGTGAAAAGTATTTTTCTGCGAGCGGCTCAAACAGATCATTTAGTACATGAAAATAAAATAAAATAAAAAGGAAATACATAATAGGGCAACACAAGGTCCACAATGTAAATACATAGACACCGGCATCAGGTGAAGCATAAAGTGTAGTATTCATCAGGTCAGTCCATAAGAGGGTCGTTTAGAAGTCTGGTAGCAGCGGAGAAGAAGCTGTTTTTGAATCTGTTCATGCGTGTTCTCAGAGCTTTGTATCTCCCTTACATCCCACCGGTGTAAATTACACGAGGTCCGTACCGGCGGGACCTGGCTCTGCGGGTGGCCTATGGAGTCCTCGGGGGGGGGGGGGGGGGGCATGGGGGATCTGGCTCCGGGGGGGTCCCCACGGTGGCCTGGCCCGCGATCAAGGCCCACCGATCCGCGGGCGCGCCTGTGCCGTGGGGGCACTCTTTCCCTCCACGCCGGCCGCTGTAACGGTCCACCATGGCCGGCACGGAGAATAACCCCCCTGCGCATGTGCTGGGATGATGCCAGTACACGCTGGCGCTCCCGCGCATGCGCCAACCCGTGCCGGCCGGTGGAGGCCCTTCGCCGATGGTTGGCGCGGGGCCAACTCCGCCGGTGCTGGCATGGCCACTGAAGGTGCGGAGGATTCTGCACCTTCCAGGCGGCCTGATGCTGGAGTGGTTCACGCCACATCTCGGCGCCGGTACGGCCCGCCCCGCCGGTTGTGGAGAATCCCGCCCCTGATCTTCATGCTTGTTGCTCAGAACTCCCTGACACCCACCAGCACAACCCCTTCATATCCAGATGCGGTGCCCACACATGCCTCCTGCTATAGACTCCCCTGACCCATGAAGCTTGTGGATCACAATTCCCTCTCTCTCCCCCCCCAGAAGAAGTTAGCCCATAATAAGCGGGAAAGTGTGAAGACGGGGGCGGGGGGGCAAGGTGCCAGAGATCTTAGTCCTCACATCGTATGAGGAATGGGCCCTGGAAATCGCAGAGAATCTGCAAAGGAAATTTATTTCATGAACTATTTTCCAATGTTTCCATTTGCACATTTGAAAATTACTGTAACCTAATGTACCCTAACGAAACAGCTATAAAGCAGCTTTGGTTCATTTAGTGTTTGATTATTAAAGTTCACGTTTTATAGCTCAACGTATAATAGGGCCACTGACCTCCGAGAGGGAGCTAGAAGCTAAGATTTGTCACTCAGCGTCTCTGAACCCCATTGTATGGCAGTTCATTGGAAGGATGCGTTCAGCTCTCTGTCAGGTAGTGTCAGACATTTCACTGAGGATGAGAGGAACATCGCTCTGTCCACAATGCAAGTCATCATAATTCTCCTGCAGCGAGCGATCAAGGGCCTCTCTCAGGCACCACAAGAGCAGCAGATACCTGGGAACCCCACCACCTGGAGGTTCCCCTCCAGGTCACTCACCACCCTGACTTGGAAATACATTGCCGCTCCTTCACTGTCGTTGGGGCAACATCCTGGAACTCCCTTCCTAACAGCACAGTGGGTGTACCTACACCTCAAGACTGCAGCGGTTCAAGAAGACAGCTCACCACCACCTTCTGAAGGGCAACTAGGAATGGGCAATAAATGCTGGCCTAACCAGCGACGCCCATATCCCATAAATTAATTTAAAAAATCATTTGTGAGTTAAAGTCAGGCCTTATGGTGGGAGAGCTCTTCACTCCCTATTCCTGGGTGACCCAAAATGAGATGCCACGAGGGCTGCGCCAGCGCTTCACCTCATGCAGGCAATGGCCATCACCCGAGCTCCTTCCTCCTCCTACCCCGCATATTGATCCTTGCCACTCTCCTCCTCATCTGAGGAGATGTGGGGTTATTCATTTCTTCCTGGTCCAGCTGCTGTCTCCGCTGCAGTACCAGATTGTGCAGAGTGCAGCAGACCCCAATAATGCTGGACACGCTATGGGGGCTGTATTGGAGAGCTCTCTCCAACCGTTCAGACACCAGAACTCAAACCTGAGCAGTCCAACTGCCTGCTCAACCAGCACATGAGTCTCGTTGTAGTCAGTCTCAGGGGTGTTTGCGTCCTCCGCACTGTGTCATCTCATTGGGTATGCTTCTCATTGGGTATGCTTTGTCCCCTAGGAGCCATCACCCCAGCAACTGCTCCCCCTAGAAAATGGCTGGGATCTGCAAGAGTCCCACGATGTAACCATCATGGACTACCCCCGGAAAATGGGCACACAGCTGCATGGTGAGCATCCCGTGGTCACAGACGATTTGGATATTGAGGGAGAAATATTCCTTGTGGTTCATAAATGGCGCCTCATGCCGCCACATGGAGAGTGCAGAGCCACATGGCTGCAGTCAATGGCGCCCTGCACCTGGGGCATGCCCGCTATGCGGGTGATGTCCACGCTCCTGGCGACCTGGCTTGCTTGGTCCCGGTCCATGTTAATGTACATGTGGCCCTTGCAAATAGCGCATCTGTGACCTCCCTTATTCACTTGTGCACGGCTGATTGGGATATCCCACAAAGGCCACCTCTGCAGCCCTGAAATGAGCCAGAGACATAGGATTTCAGATAGGTGGTAACTTTAAGGGCCACAGACAATGGATGACCTCCCAGATCCTGTGTTGCAAATTCTTGCATCTACTGGCACACACGGTTCACCATCCCCTGGGATAGATGCAGTCTTCTCCGGCAATGGAGCTCTGACATCTGGAGGCAGGAACTTCTACATCGGAACACCCATGGCCGGCAGTGTCTCCACTGAGGCACCACCATCTGTGGCTCTGCTCCCGGAGGCCATGAGCCCTGATTCCCACTCCCCTGCAGAGCACTGGCCCTGACCATGTGCAGTGGCACATCAAAGTCATTGCTGCTGGTCAATCGTAATCAATAGAATAGCCAACTCGGCTGGCTCCATGATTGTCCAGAATCATAAACTGAAAGGAAGAGAATATCAAAGTGAGTGATGAGGATTTCTGACAGTGCCCTGACCCTCAGTCCTCTCATCATCTGGGACATCCACCCATGCGCTTTCCCCGATGTCCGCTCCTTTCCAATGAGCCAACTCCCTCCCCTGTCACACAATAGCCACTTCCCCACAATTGTTCCTCTCAACTCCACCTGAATGAAGCACTTTGATCCTTGAGAGTCTCATCAGTGCTGACTTTATGGATTGACTTGCTCACACCCAATTTCTAGCTTCGACTCTGGGAGCGTAATCGCCCAACGGTGATATCACCACAAACTCAGCCAGGAGGGCACAGTGTGACAGTTGAGAAGTTTTTATCTAAGATCTGCCTGATTAGTCGAGGTTGTAAGCTACTAGACAAGGTCTTGTGAATATCTAAAGTATGACTCGCTATATGGGAGATCTAATTATAGTATACACAATGTGCCTTGTGTTTACTACCTTCAGTGCACAGGAGAGACTGTGACTTAGATGACTATCTTATCCTTAACGTGACTAAATATTTCTAATTCTTGAGAGCTAGGCATGGGCAAGTGACCGTTCAGATAGCCTCAGAGGGTGAGAATACGATGAGTCTTAGTTAAATTAGTATTATTTATTAAAATAGACACGGATCTGTATGGTAAAATATATACGCAATTTATTTAAAGAAAAAAGGGTAATACAATGTTTTTATAAATGATACAGTTTGACAGATACAGGATACGTGATGAGTTAGCCTGTGACCTTCTTAACTACATAATTGATTAAGCTACAAACATTTCATACTCACAACGACTAGTTGTCTCAGAATTCGATACTCAATCACAAGCAGAATTCTACGAGTCGCGACTGCAGTTTAAACACCCAGTAATATCTGAAACTGCTCTCCAAACGAAACTCTAACTTTCGCAGCTTTTGCTTGAATATTTATATTGCTTTTACACTTAGGGAGAGCTAGGGAGTTCGAGGGGAGTTTTAGCATAACCCCTTCTTCTGAAAAACAAGTTCACTCCCCACAGTTTCTTCGAGGCAAAGAACAGTCTCTCTCTTGGTTGACAAGGCCATAATATCAGGGAGGCCTATCAGGGCACCTGTTTCTAAAGATACGAGGTTGATACCTCCGGTAGTTATCTCCAGAAAAACACCAGCCTCCCTTCTTGGCAGGGTCTCTTGCCAAGCAGTAGCCTCCCTTAGTGGCAAGGTCACGAGACTTAATGAGTTCACTGCATCTTGACTCTAACAAAGATAATACATATTCATAGAATCATAGAATTTACAGTGCAGAAGGAGGCCATTCGGCCCATCGGGTCTGCAACGGCTCTTGGAAAGAGCACCTACCCAAGGTCAATACCTCCACCTTATCCCCATAACCCAGTAACCTCACCCAACACCAAGGGCAATTTTGGACACTAAGGGCAATTTATCATGGCCAATCCACCTAACCTGCACATCTTTGGACTGTGGGAGGAAACCGGAGCACCCGGAGGAAACCCACGCACACACGGGAAGGATGTGCAGACTCCGCACAGACAGTGACCCAAGCCAGAATCGAACCTGGGACCCTGGAGCTGTGAAGCAACTGTGCTATCCACAATGCTACCGTGCTGCCCATTAAAAACATTATTGCGATAAGTAATAGATTACGTTGATAATGGACTCATCATTTTTTAATATAGGGTTAAATACATGATTTAATATAGCATCAGCTCTGATCAGCTTTTAATATAAAGTGAATATATGATTTAATATACAATCAGTTCTGATCAGCCTTTAATATAGGTGGTTGCCGCCACACCAGGAAGCGCTTCTTGCAAACCTAACACTTTACACCTAAAGGCTCATAGACATGAAGGGCCACTAAGACCTGCATGGTGACCCCACCCCCCGAGATGCCGAGACTTGACCATTCCCCCCAGCCCTGAGTTACACTTATCTGGGTCCCCCACATGCTCGCCATTGCCCCCTCACCTCCCACAGCACGCTGGGACATAATTCTTCCGGACCCGGAGGTTTGCCCACTTTTAAGTCTACCAGCACCTTCAATACCTTGTCACTTCTTATGTCAATTAGCTCAAGTGTCTTGCAGTCTCCCTCCCTGAGTTCCATACCTACACACTCATTGTTTTGCGTGAAGATAGATGTGGGGTGGGATTCTGCGCAAATCATCGGGGCGGGAAAAAACGGCATAAACCCTGGCGGGAACCACTCCGGCGTCGAGCCGCCCCAAAGGTGCGGAATCCGCCGCACCTTTGGGTGCTAGGAGGGCGCAGGAGAGGTTTGTGCCGCGCCGGCCGGCGGGAAGGCGTGGCGCCACGCCAACCGGCGCTGAAGGGCTTCCTCCGGCTGGCGCGAGTTGGCACATGCGCGGGAACGCCAGCGTCTGCTGGGGGGTTTCATCTCGCTGGGGGGTTTCATCTCTGCGTCAGCCATCACAGACCGGTACAAGGCTAAGTTAAAGCTGCATTCAGAGGATGGCGGGGGCGGGATTCACGCCGACCCTCGGCGATTCTCCGACCCTGTGGGTGGTCGGAAAATCCCGCCCGTGATGTATTCTTTCAACACCCTACCAGTGTCCTCTGGCTCCACCCACATATGTCCCCTTTGGTCCCTGATGGGCCCTACTCTTTCCCAGGTTATCCTCTTCCCATTGATATACTTAGAGCCTGTCTTGGGGTTTCCCCTACTTTTAGAGCCAGAACTTTCTCATATCCCCTCTTTGCTTCCTAATTGCTTTCGTAAGCTGCGTCCTGCACTTTCTATATTTGCTAAAAGAATCTCTTTTCCTTCTCATCATATCCTGAATATCTCTGGTCATCCATGGTTCCCTGGGCTTGTTATTCCTTTCTATCACACAAGACGGAACATTTCCCTCCCATTTCTTTTTTGAACGGCGCCCCCTGCTCTTCTGTAGATTTCCCCACAAGTAGTTCTTTCCAGTCTACCTTGGACAGTTCCTGCCATATTTTACTAAAATCCACTCTCCCCAATCCAAAACAATTTTTTCCCTAAGTTGTTTATTTCTTTGTCCATAACAAGCTTAAATTGAAGCATGTTTTAGTTACTATCACTAAAATATTCCCCCACATCAACCATCTGTCCAGCTTCATTCCTAAGAATTAGATTCAGCACTGCACCTTCCCTTAGTTGGGCCCTCTATATATTGCCCTCCTCCACATACTCCTCTTTGGACGATGCCTGCCGTTCATATGTAGCTCCAGCTCCAGACACTTTAACACGAGTCCCGGCCTCAATGAATCAGACACCAGCTGACCCAGGAGTCACTTGCATGGGCAGCGTGCTAGCCCATTTGCACCACCTGAATTCTATCTGCTCGGCGCTTCCATACAAGATCTTGAATTCCACACGATTCACTTCCGCAGGAGAATTCAGCCCAAAGCCTGACAAAGAGCAGATATGAGGATGGAATGGGAATGCACATAAAAGGACCCTTAAAAATAACAATCTTTATTGTCACAAGTAGGCTTACATTAACACTGCAATGAAGTTACTGTGAAAAGTCCCTAGTCGCCACATTCCGGCGCCTGTACGGGTACACAGAGGGAGAATTCAGAATATCCAATTCATCTAATAGCATGTCTTTTGGGACTTGTGGAGGAAAACTGAAGCACCTGGAAGAAACCCACGCAGACACAGGGAGAACATGCAGACTCCGCACAGACAGTGACCCAAGCTGGGAATCGAACCTGGGACCTTGGAGCTGTGAAAAAACAGTGCTAACCACTGTGCTACCGTGCCGCCCATCATCAACCCTAAAAACCATCTCCTGGAATGTAAATCGCAAATAGAGATTAAGAGGAGAGTTGCGGTTACAAAGAAGGAAGATGTTAACAAAATATGTGCAGCAGCAGAAATGATTGAGGTAATGGATGCGGTGATGATTGATCGGCGTGATGTACTGGCCACATATTGGAACATCCAGTGATCTCCTAGTGACCAGTTATTTCCCTATCTCTGGGTTCATTGATTTGAAAATTCACCACTTCATTTCATTGCATTTCATCATAAATAATTTGCATCGTTAACAAAATAATTTAGAATCTGGAGTATATTGATTATGAAACTGGAAATTGACGCACGCCATTCTTTACAAAACAAATTGCAACATCCAGTGATACTTTGGACAAGCTGGTAATGAAGGAAGCGAAGTCAGTGCAGTGATTGTGGTCAGATTACATCATTGTTCTATAATGTGTGCTGTTGCTTTGTGTAGTCTGATGTATATAAATATTGAGTAGAAGCAGAGAACAGGCAGCGAGAGGAACAGAATTCAGTATCCACCTCTCCATGCGCACAGATGCAAAATGAAAGTCATTCTCTTCATCTTTGCTGCAGCCCAGATCCTCCACAGTTCTGGCAAGTATTATGTGTGCTACGGAATGGTTTTGTTGTACCGTTTGTTGTTCTGATCATTGGGTGTTAACCCAAATGGCTAATGGTCATAAATGTACTCATCCTTAAAACCCTTCGTTTTTCGATTCAGGAATTCCATGTTCAAGTTCTCCAGAGGCTACGACAGCATTGAAAGGAACAATTGCAAAGGTGAATGCAGAATTCGCAACAAGCAACCTCTTTGCCGTTGTGAAGTGTGAACTAATTGAGGTAAGTGTCACCAAGTTTAATTTATTCCATTTTGTCTTTTTCCTCTAATGAACGTCACAAATTCCTGCTATTGTGTTTGAAATGATTTTATTGTGAGAAGCAATATTCACTGTCGACATATTAAAAAAACAAGTTGTAGCATTTTAGATCAATGCTGGTTATTTTGGAACAATCTATATATTTTATTGAAACTATTCATTTTCTGTCCAGCTGAATTGCTTTCACTTGTCACCATTCACTGTTGATTGTTTCAACCTAAATGATTAGCCTTGAAATTCTCTCTGTAAACCTTTTAAGTGGATCTCCCTATGCAAACTCCTGCTGAGCTGCTGTGAGGCTGCAGTTTGACTCCAGAAGCTTGTAGTAACAGACTCTGGTCACTAGATGCTGCTGAAGAGCAATTCTCAATTTGTTCAAACCCAACTCTTCACCATCACAACAAAAGCAAAGTACTGCAGATGTTGGAAATCTGAAATACAAATAAAATTCTGCAAAAATGACTGCCCAGCAATGGTTCCTACATGGGCCACAATGACATTTCTTCTTTCTTCCCACTTCAAGTTCTCCCTCAGGCACAAGGGGCTGTCCTTATTCCTGTGATTGGACAGGTAACAATAGCGTCAGAATGTCCCTGATGTTACACAGTATTGACAGTGCAGCATCAATCTCTGCCTCACTCTCGCTCCAGTGCAGCCGCTCTGCCTTGAGTGGACACAACACTGGTTCAGTGAGGTGTACCTATTTGCAAAGATTGGGAATAATTTAGAGCTTGGGCTGTATTGATTATTAAACTGGAAATTGACACAAATAGACAATAACAGAGGTGATTGAGGAGGGGAGGGTTCCATAGACGAACATGGATTCAGATCCACAGTAAAGGAACAAATCATCCCCAGATTGAAAAAACTTTACTCAAAGCATACCGTATTCCTAAAGGCACAAATAAATAAATGGTAGATGAATACTCATCTGTGAACCTATTTCAGTAGTTTTCGGAATATAAAATCTTCTTGTTGACATTGCAACTTGAAATATATCAGTTGCATTCATGTGAGAGCTTTAAAAATAGCGCGGCTAAGTGAATACCCAGCACCGCTGTAAGGTTACCGCTGGTGTATGGAGGCCTCAGTTCCCCTTGTCTTTTTTGTGTTGTCCTGTTGTTTGGTGATTCTGCATTTTAACCTCAGCACTGTTTGCACTCTGACTCTGTACAAATTGGAAAGTAAATACAGTTTACTGGTATGATGGCAGCAATAGAGCATTTTCACAATCATCCCCCAAGTAAACTGGTGAGATTATTTGGCATTCAAACAAGAATATTGATATTTAGTTAGATTTAAGTTGAATGTAGCGGCCGCCTGGTAATTAACCGGCTCCCCAGTGAGAAATCACATGGGTGTTATTTAGTACTCCTTTTTAAAAACATGAAGCTGGTGCAATGGCTGCTGAGGGGGACTGAGGAGGTGAGGAGCCATTTCCATTTTCTGGAATGCTGATGCCCCAGTGCTTGGGTGGGGGGGAGGGGGGGGAGGATGATGGGTTGTTCCCCCTCAAGGGGGTTGGGCTTGGGTGGGGGGCTAAAATATTCCAGGTCTGGGGTCGCCCCTAGCCCCCCGGGATGGTTTCCATCTGTGAGGCCTTCAAGCCATCTTTAAATATTGTGGGTACCAATAACAGGGGCAACTACAGCTGCTGCCTGTCTGTCCTACCAAACACTTCCAGGATAGTACCCTGTTCTTGGTTATATGCTGACGGTCACTTTAACTCTCTTTGACTGTGAGCAGCCTCTGGCTTCACAGCTGAAGACTATGGCTAATGATGTATTGGCCTTGTTAGTTGTGAGAGCACTTCACGGCTACAGGTTGTGTTTGTTGCTTGCTCCTGCTGTTGGTTGCAAATGCCTGGAGGCTGCTGTTGCTGTTTCCTTCCTTTTTTGTGGCTGGAAAGTAGGTCAATTTTTTCAAAGATACCTGGATCCTGGAAAACCTGGCTCAGAGGGACGTATGAGTCCAGAAGGAAATCTGGTTTGAAGCAAGAAGATGCTGTGGGATCTGATGTGTGACATTGTTCCAAATGGGTCACCTGATGACGCTGTTGAAGAAATGCTTGCCCAGATTGCTGATGCTTTTGTTGCTTGCGTGGTGAATGCTGCAGGTAATTGCATATTACCGCGGGTTAAACAATCTGGAAGTCAAGGAAGATCAACTGCACCTTGAGCACCAGTGGAATATGTGGATGCCAGGATTTGGTTCCAATGAGATCAGGACGTGTGGGTGGGCCTTCACAACTGCAGCTTCTGGACAGATAATGGCACTAATGCATGGAACAACCACCAAATAGTGCGTTGACAAACAGATCATTTCCACGGCAAAGTTCTGGACTTGATAAAACATTCTCAGGGTTGTCCTCCATTTCTGTTGAGGAATCTGTGAGGGCTGATACCATGTGGGTTTTTTTTGTGTTAAATGAGCTGCTATAACTTTGTATTGGTACCAATATGGAGCAGTGACGTTTCCTTGTTGTTTACTGGTTAGTGTGTTGTGTGGAATGTTACGTAGTTGATTTTCAAATCTTTGTTAATGTTGACCATTTTGTCAATAACATATTACCCAAGTGGTAGCAGGTTGTGTTGCTGCTTGCACTTGCTTGTGGCTGAAAATGCCTGAAGGCCATGTGTTTGTTTTCTGCCACCTCTTCTGCTACTGTTGCCTGGGGCAAGGAAAGCGTAGATGTAGGATGACCTGTAATTAGTGCTGGATAAGGGGAAGGGGTGCTCTTCTGGCGTGCTCTGCAATGGTTTGACATTCCGGTGTCACTTTCCACTATTGTGAGTCTACTGCTGGGAGCTGCGGGAGGGGGAGAGAGCGTCGGATTGACCTAAATATAGCTGCAGCTGCCTGTAACATCACCCAGGGTGATGGGCCTGTGCTGGCATTATGAGCTGGTCAATATACAAGGCAGGAGAGTGATAACTCACTGTGAGGAAAGCTCTGCTGCTCCTCAGGATCTGATTAGGTCTGACCCCTGCCTTAGTGCTGAAAGTGCGCTCACACACCTCCTCTGAATGGGGTTGTGTTGGTCTGATTGAGCCACTTGCTGAAGATGTTGAAGAAATGCTTTTGCAGATTGCTGGTGACTTTACTGTGATATTGACTGTTTCATGTTTCATGCCTGGATACTGCGTGTTTGTTTGCTGCTGCCTCTTTTGCTTCTGTGGCTAGAGTGAGAAAGGATAGGAGGCGGGATTCTCTGTCCTGCTGCACCAGTTTTCTGGCAGTGGGATTTTCCGTCCCGCCAGCCGGCCAATGGGGTTTCCCATTGTGGGCAGCTCCACGCCGTTGGAAATCCCCGGGCATGGGTGCACTGCTGGTGCAACAGAGAATTTCACCAGTGGAGAATCCAGCCAGGATGTATGATGACCTGCTCTCAGCGCTGGAGAAGGGGAACGGCGACTTTTTCTCTCTTCTGACATGGCCTGCGTTGGTGTGACTGTATTGTTACGCTACCCCAAGTGACTTTCCACTGTTGAGAGTCTACTGCTGGAAATTGCGGGAGGGTAAGAGAGAGGCGGATTGATCCAACCATGCAGCTTAATGCTGTTGTTGCAAAAATCTATTTGCAGATTGCTGGTGACTGTATTGTGAGTGTGGTAAGTGCTGCATGTCAACGAGCATGTCACCACGAGTTAAACACACTGGATGGTGAGGCTTTTTTACTGCACATTGTGGTGCTGGCGACCAGACGCTGGAGAAGGCAGCAGTGTTGACGCGGGCTGGAGGCGGCACCCCATGTGCAGGATGCCACACACCCAACGACCCAGCCACCCATCAGACTAAGGAAGACCCTAGAGGGGGACTCCAGCGATGGCCCAAGGTGTATAGGCGCCGTTGGCCTTTTGTGGAGATGACGGACAGCATGTACAGCAGGTGACTCCGTCTCAACAAAGAATCAGTGCGGCACGTTGTAGACGTGGCACCCAGTGGACGAGGGGGATACCCTCTCCTGGTGGCCATGAGGGTCACCACAGTCCTGAACCTTTATGTAACGGGTTCATTTCAGAGCTCGAGTGGAGACTTGTGCGGCATATCACAAGCTGCAGCACACAAGTGTATCCGTGAGATCCCGATGCCTTGTATGCCCGGGCAGCTGAGTATATCAACTTTGAATGGACCAATCCCACTGTAATGCCAGAGCTACAGGATTCTCTGCCAAGGCTGGGATACCCCAGGTCCAGGGGGTAATTGATGGCACGCATGTTTTCTTGTGTACACCAGGCATCAGGGAGTGCCCTTCATTAACAGGAACTGGTTCCACTCCCTGAATGTTCAACTTGTGTGCGACCGCCACCTCCGATCATGTACGTGTGTGAACGCTTACCACACGTGTGAACCAGGGAACATGCCCGACAGCTACATCCTGGGACTCTCAGAGATCCCAGTGTCTTTGGGGACCACCCCAGGATGAGGGTTTGGCTCTTGGTAGATAAGGGGTACCTGCTGAGGTCATGGCTGATGGGGCCAGTATGGCGGCCGGACACCGACACGGAGGCCCGGTATAACGAGATTCATGCTGCCACCCGTGCTGCTAAAATTGTGCTTCCGATGCCTGGACCGCTCTGGTGGTGCATTGCAGTACAGCTCGCAGAGGGTCTTCGACTTTGTGGTGGTCTGCTGTACCCTCCACAACCTGGCACAGCAGCAGGGCGTCATTCTGGAGGAGGAGGAGGAGGGACATGCAACCTCTTCTGAGGAGGAGGAGGAGGCGCACCAGGATGGGATGGAGGACGAGCCAGGGGACGACCCGCAAGAGGAGCCGGAGGATGAAAGACAGGCAGCAGCAAGGGTCCAGCATTCCCAGAGGACCAGGGAGGCCCTCATCATCAGCCAATTCTCATAGGACGAGGTTTTCTCCATCAGCTCACCCCCTCCCCACACATTCCCATCCTTCCCCCCATTCCCTCCTTTCCCCCATTCCCCCATTCCCCTCCTTCCCTCCCAATTCCCCAACCCTCCCCTCCCCACCCACCCGACCACCCTGTTCCACCCTCTCAGGGTCTGTGTAACATCACCCAGGGTGATGGGCCTGTGCTGGCATTATGAGCTGGTCAATATACAAGGCAGGAGAGTGATAACTCACTGTGAGGAAAGCTCTGCTGCTCCTCAGGATCTGATTAGGTCTGACCCCTGCCTTAGTGCTGAAAGTGCGCTCACACACCTCCTCTGAATGGGGTCGGAATCGGGCTTTTGATCATGGACCACCGTGCCCAGGGAACGGGAGCTGGATGAGGAGCGGGTTGAACACTTGATGGAAGTTTGGGCATGCCCATTATGAGGATTAAAGTGACAGAGGTTTAACATGCATCAGGTGTGACAGGTTTTCATTGTGAAAGTTTTAATCTGATAGAATTCCATTCCTCCTAGCTATGGATAGTGGCTTCACCAGTGCCCACTCAGTGCTCCTCATTCTTCCTGATCTAGTGCTATGTCTAGGTGTGTCCCCAGGATGCACATAAGAAGTGGAGGCAGTCTGCTGCCTTCTGCACCCTGTGGCCTTTGATGCCCTTGGCTGACATCTTCTGGAGGTCCTGAACCCCGAGGGCCTCAGGTGACTTACCACCGTCACTGGCATCACCGTGCCACCCAGTTATGCCTGCTGCCCTTGAGATGCATTGGTGTTACGTGGGAGGAGCTTGGGAAGAACTGGAAACCGTCTTAGTCTCCTTGGTGGGAGGCCCTGGAATGGGCTTCAGCACTTCCTCCTCCCTGAGGGTGCCCGTCGGGCCCTGGGTGACTCCTGGGGATGGAGGGGCAGCTGGAGTGAGCTCCAGAAGCCTCTGAGTCATCTGGCATTGCCAGTCCAGGAGGCACTCCATTGTCTGCAACGTAGTGTCGACGCCCTTAGTGATGCTCCTCAGTGACTGGGCCACACTCTGCAGTGCCTCGGCAATGTCCATCTGCAACTGGGACACATCACTCAGCGTCTGGGACATGATGTCGAGGCCCACGGCCATGGTCATCACAGACTGAGCCATGCCTTCGGCACGAACACTCAAGGCATGGATGATGTGCTCCAGTTTTTCCACTGCGGTTGCTACCCTAGAACTGTTGGTTTGGTTGCCATGCATAGCCGGCACCATCTCCTGCACCTGAAGGCTTTGGGACTCCTCAAAGCGACCTTGCAATCTCTGAAATGTCATTGACTCTCCTCCTGAATGCCATGACTGATGGACCAGGGGGTCTATTGCAGGTGGCATGTGTGGGCACCACAGTTGGTGGGTGCCAAGGTGTTCTGCGGAACAAATGTGAAGATCGGATGTTGGAAGGGTGCGAGGTGTCAGCCAATTGTTTGGGGGCGGAAATGTTTGGGAATTTGATGTGGGGCTGATGCCAGGAGAGATGTAGCACCTTACTCTTGTAGCGTGTTGGAGGTACTTCATCTTCTTTTGAAATTGGATGGCGGAACTCCTGCTGCCCAGAATGACAGCCGCTGCCACTGCCTCTCAGGCATATTGCTGACCCTGCTATTGGTTCTCCTAACCTTTCAGGGGAACAGGGTGCCCCACCTCTCATCCACTGCATCGAGAAGCCTGGTCAGGTTGGCATCCCCAAAGCGAGGAGCAGGTCTCCGCGCTGCCATACTCGTTTCTTGCCTGGGAGTGAGTGGTGAGAGAATGTTTAAAAGCAGCTTCTCCTTGTTCGCGGTGAGCAGCTGAGGCACATTTCGGACGAATCAGACGGCGAGGGAGCCAGTAATGGCGAGATTCACGTGTTGCTGAATGCAGGCCGTGATCTCGCTATTCGAACCAATGTGAAAAACACCACAAAATTGTCTAAAATGACACTTCAAATATTTTTTGGGTGAATCACCCCAATGTCTCTAATTATCTATGTCCCAGGGAAACTTCTTTATCTAAACAAAATTTCATTAGCCCAACTTTTACAATGCTTTCATTGCATCTTCGTCTCCAAAAAGCTTTCTGCCTTTCAAACCAGAATTTGTCAAAGCACTACTACAGCAGTCATATACACACAAACCCAGGCCTTACTGCACCAAATACATCACAATATATCTGAAATTCCTACATTGCAATGTTACATGACTGCTATGTTATCACATCCTTGTAAATTGTAGCATAAGGGACGATCAGTCATGTTACTGTCCATGTGACCATGTGAAGAATTGCTGAGGAGTTATTCTGCTTAATGTAGAATTTACACAAGTCAATTTATCAACACAATGTCTCCATATATGTTTCTACTAAGTGAATCGTAACTTTAACACAGTAAAATGTTCCAAGAGCATAATGATTCACAGGAAATCTGAGTAGTTTTGTTTGACACCTTATTAATTATAAGTGTTACTCCCAAACACCCTTCATTAAATGTAACTCATTCCTTTGGTTAGACAATTCCTTTTGGAGAACGTATAGTCTTCATCAATTTAACGATTGATATCCAGGAAACTGTGTGCAACATAAGCTCTGGACTGGATCCTGCAAATTGTTCACTGATACCCATCCAGAATGCTGTGAGTATGACAAAGTCAGCCATTTGATTCACTGTTGTGATTAATCCTAACATTAGAAGCTTTTGTGTGACGGTAGAATGGCACAATGATCTACCATGGAACATTTGCAATTTAATCCAATTTCTCATTGCACCCCCCTCCCACACACACACACAGCAGAAACCAGTAAAGTACCCCACTGTATCTCAGCAAAGTCGGGATAGTTTTGGAAGGCATTGCTGTCAACGTGGAACAAGCTTGGGTTAGTGATAGGGCAATTATACAATAAACTGTAACATCGATTTTGATGCAGTCGGCCTCTTCAATGAGCCTTCTCCATTGTCCAGCTGAATGGGACTGCTGGCATAGTGGCAATGTCATTGGACTAGTAATTGAGATCCAAAAAGACGAGGTGTTGGGTGTCTTAAAAAATATTAAGGTAGATAAGTCCCCAGGGCCTGCTGGGATCTACCCCAGAATACTGAAGGAGGCTGGAGAGGAAATTGCTGAGGCCTTGACAGAAATCCTCACTGTCTTCAGGGGTGTCCCGGAGGACTGGAGAAAAGCCAATGTTGTTCCTCTGTTTAAGAAGGGTAGCAAGGATAATCCAGGGAACTACAGGCCGGTGAGCCTCACTTCAGTGGTAGGGAAATTACTGGAAAGAATTCTTCGAGACAGGATCTACTCCCATTTGGAAGCAAATGGACGTATTAGTGAGAGGCAGCATGGTTTTGTGAAGGGGAGGTCGTGTCTCACTGGCTTCCACAATGACAAACACTCGACATTCCCGCCCCTGCCATTGAACTTAGTCCCAGATGCAAGAATTTCCCCCATTAATTTGTTGGTCTTGGCTGTTTATGTGAACGTTGGCCTATTCGCGGGCACACTCTTAAATTCATAATCACTGCTCCTTCCTGCCATAACTTGTTCTATTGCCTTATAATTTCCATTTAATTTATGTTATCTTGCCCTATATATTCCCATCCCCCTTTACTGAGTTTAAAGCCCTCTCGATGTCCCTAGTTATGCGACACACTTGACCTAACATCAGACCAATAGCATTCATGTAAAGTTTGTCTCAAAGGTCCAGCCCCCACTTTTCCTGGGTCTGATGTCAGTGCTCCACTAACTGGCACACTTCTCCCACACCAGTCTTTAAACCACAGATTCATCTCTCTGACTTTATATACCCAAGATTATTTACCATAGATATTAATCCAGAGATCATTTACCTTGAGTTTCTGCTTTTTAATCTAGCCCCTAGCTCCTCATACCCCCTCGCAGATATGCAAGTAATCTATTCTCAGAATGGGGAGGTGGTGGTTTTGTGGCATTGTCGCTGAATAGTAATCCAGAGACCCAGGATAGTGCTCTGTGGATCAGGGTTCAAATCCTTCCACAGCAGATGGTGGAATTTGAATTCAATAAAAAAATCTGGAATTTAAAGTCTACTGATGACCATGAAACCATTATCAATTGTCGTAAAAATCTATCTAGTTCACTAATGTCCTCTGGGAAAAGAAATCTATCATCCTTGCCTAGTCTGGCCTACATGTTATTCCAGATCCACAGCAATGTGGTTGATTCCTAAATGCCCTCACGAATGGACAATAAATACTGGATCGGCCAGCGATGCCCATATACAAATTTTTAAAAATTACTAGCGGATAGGAAAAAAATGAAAATGCTGTTCGATTTTATCTCCACAGGTGGGGCAGTGCGAAAGTTGAGGCGAACTAAAGGGGCAATTTACGAGTATGGAGAGAAAGCAAGTAGCTCCTGGTCTATCAACTGAGGAAATGGGAGGCAGAAAGGGAGATTGTTCAGATTACAGTGCAGGATGGGGGGGGGGGCTCCAACAACAACAACTCCAACTACTTCAACTCCAACAACAACAACACCAACAACAACAATGACAACAACAGCAACAACTCCAACACCCATAAAACCATCATCAATGGCCTCATCATCGTCAGATAGCAAGTGACAGTTCTAATAGAGAATTAAATGACAGGTTTTTAAAAAGTTATTGTTCTCCGAAATACTGACCTGCATTGTCCTGAGAACCGGTGTGTAATTAGTAATGGGCGTCATCTTCCAGAAGACATTCCGTGCTGTAGCGAGCAGGAATTGCCGTGAGCTTCCCAGAGCTTGGCCCAGCGAAACCGGCAACGCAATTGAACCGTAATTGGTCCACTTAACGAGGCCTCATGGGCTTGTTGCCGCCAATAATTTCTCGCCAGCTGATTTTCCGGGACCGTGCTCACTAGCCTCCGCTAACAAGGTCGAGAAACACTTAAGCTGCTCTTGCTCGGCCAACCCCAGACAGCTCACAACAATGATGCCGAGGTCATCGACTCCAAGATTCAGGGACACTGATCTGGGGAGGCTCTTGGATGTCACGGAGGCCAGGAGGGATGTGCTGCTCCCCAGAGGGTCCCGGAGTGTGAGCCACAAGGCAGCATGTGCTGCCTGGGATGAGGTGGCAGCAGCCCTTAGTTCCAACAGTATGACCAAGAGATCTGACGAGCAGTGCAGGAAGAAGGTCAATGACCTACACTGGGTAGCGCAGGTGAGTAGATACCAATGCCCCTCACCTCCCCCCCGCAAGGGAGCATCCACCCCTCAACTCTCCAAGTGACCTCCAACCCTCCATCACCTTTTACCCTCAACCCAGCCTTCACACCCCCTCTCCCACCACTGAACCACACGTGTGGCTAATGAAGCTCTCTGTGTCCCCTCCTCAGGGAAAGCTCTCTCACAATCAGCAGGAGAGGGCCCAGACTGGCGGAGGGGTGCTGGACTTGAGAACTCTCACCTGTTTTGAGGAACGTGCCCTGAAAGTGACTGGGGTGGTCGAGGACAGGGCGGTCACCCACGCGGAGGCTGGCAGTTGCCGCAGAGGCGAGGAACCACCGGGCTTCACCCAGAGGACCTGTCAAACGTGAGTAGTGATTGCCTTACTGACTGACCCATCCCTCCCACTGACTGCATGTCCAGTCTCCCGCACATCCTCCAGCTGACTGCACCGGCCCATCCCGGGCAGCACCCTCTGCTGATTCCGAGGAGAACAGCTTGGAGGAGAGCTCTGAGGATGCCACCATAATAGTAGCGGCACAGCTATCATCTCCACCTTTCAACAGCGCAGATACACACATCTCGGTGGGGCATGTTAGTGGTCAGGCGTCTGGAGCACAATCTGGTGAGCACCACACTGCTAATATACGTGGAGGGGGAAACCCCCAGGTGAGTCAGCAGTCGGAGGTCTGCTGGATCCCAGCACCCAGCTGGGTTCCAGCCTGATGCTGAGCCTGTGGAAGTTAGTTACCCGGAGCTGATGGACAATGAACAATGGGAGGCCGTTGGATATGGGGGTCACTCTCGTTGATTGTATGGAAATGGTGCTTAAGTGGTGATAATTGGTTTCTGGCCGCTACGGTTAAATCCTGATTTCACCTACGGGAGCAGGCCTGTTGCATCACAACTGTTTGGCGCCCAGTGCATGTGGTGATATGCCTGTAAACAATATTGTAGATAGTTGATGGTGCGACCTCTCACCAGCAAATGGTGGTGCAGATCCACCATTAGTCTCCAGACAGTGGTCATGTGACAAAGGCATTCAGATATAAGCCAGGACAGAACAACGAACACCATACACAACATGGTACCAGAGTGCTGAAGATTTGAAGATAACAGCGGCAGGGACAAAGTTAAAATTTGGCATAAGGACTGACCTGGTGAACTGCAGCCTTTGGTGATTCAACGCACTCGAAGACACTGGAGTGCGAGGTGGAAGGGCTGAAAGCCCCCCACCAGCGTCACGTATCCGTTAATGTGGACAAAAACTGGCGGCTCTTCAAACAGCAGTTCAAACTCTATGTATCGGCCTGAGGCCTGCAGGCGCAGCCTGACAAAAGGCGAATCACGTTGCTGCTAATGGTGGCAGGTCCACAAGCAATTGAACTGTACAATACTTTTACTTTTGACAATGAGGAGGATAGCAAAAGATACGATGAATTATTGGGTACTTTGGTCAGCATTGCCCCCCCATAAAGAATGAGGCATTTGAGAGATAAATGTTCCATATGCTTACCCAAAAACGTGGTGAATCATTCAACAGTTTTGTCACTGACTTGAGACTGAAGGCCCAGTCAATGAACTTCAGTAGCCTGGCTTCTTCTCTGATCGGCGACCAAATTGTCTTTGGTGTATCAAATGATAAGCTACGTGAGAGGTTGCTGCGGGAGGAAGATTTGATATTGGAACAAGCAATAAAGATTTGCCAGGCAAGCGATGTAGGTGTTTAACAAATCAGTGCACTCTCCTGAAAGAAGGTTGGCGCCAACACAGAGGAAGATGCCAGCGCCATTAGTGCTGTGATGCACGTCATGCAGAAACATGGTCTCAGTGCGGGCAGCTATTTTAAACGACCAACAGGAGCCACCACCTTGTGCCAGAAGTGTGGCAATTATCACAGCGGTCTACATCCCACCCCAGGCAGTAGTGAGGAAGGCGCTGGACGAACTATACACAGTAATAAACAACTACGAAACAGAACACCCGGAGGCCTTGTTCATCATGGCCGGAGACTTCAACAAGGCCAACCTCAAGAGTGTACTGCCAAAATTCCACCAGTACATATCCTGTCCCACCAGGGGCGACAACACTCTTGACCACTGCTACTCAAAAATCAAGGGCGCCTACCGTTCCATCCCCCGACCGCACTTTGGGAAATCAGACCATAAGACGGTGCACCTTCTCCCGGCATACAAGCAGAAACTCAAGCGGGAGAATCCAGCTAAGAAGGTTGTGCAGTGCTGGTCCGAGGAGACAGAAGCTCTTACGTGACTGCTTAGAGACAGTGGACTGGTCCATATTTAAGAACACAGCGACCAACTTAAATGAGTATGCCACCACCGTCACAGACTTCATCAGCAAATGTGTGGACGACTGCGTGCCAAAGAAAGCAGTACGTGCGTTCCCCAACCGGAAACCATGGCTCAATCGCGAGATTGACTCCCTACTGAAGGACAGATCTGAGGCGTTCAAGGCAGACGACCCTGACCTATACAAGAAATCCAGGTACGACCTCCGCAAAGCCATCCGGAATGCCAAGAGAGAATATCAAACCAAGCTAGAGTCACAGACAGACTCATGGCGGTTGTGGCAAGGACTAAACAACATAACGGGCTACAAAGCGAAGCCGAACAGTATCTCTGGCAGCAGCGCACCCCTCCCCGATGAACTCAATGCATTCTATACTCGGTTCGAGCAGGTAACCAACAATCCGCTGTCGAGTGCCCCAGCAGCCCATAATTCACCCATACCCACCATCACAGCTTCCGAAGCAGATTGGCCTTCCTGAAAGTGAACCCTCGGAAGGCGACGGGCCCAGACGGGATCCCTGGTCGTGCACTCAGAGCCTGCACGGACCAGCTGGCAGAGGTATTCACGGACATCTTTAACCTGTCCCTACTCCACTCCGAGGTCCCCACCTGCTTCAAGAAGACCACCATCATACCGGTACCAAAGAACAACCAGGCAACGTGCCTCAATGACTACCGACCAGTGGCCCTGACTTCAGTCGTAATGAAGTGCTTCGAGAGGTTGATCATGAAGCGCATCACTTCCATACTCCCAGAACGCCTTGATCCACTGCAATTCGCATACCGCTGCAACCGGTCCACATCAGACACCATTTCCCTGGCCCTACACTCATCCCTAGACCATCTCAAAAACAAGGACTCCTACATTAGACTCCTATTTATTGACTACAGCTCCGCCTTCAACACCATAATCCCAGCCAAGCTCATATCAAAGCTCCAAAACCTAGGACTTGGCTCCCCACTCTGCAACTGGATCCTCGATTTTCTGACCAACAGACCACAATCAGTAAGAATGAACAACAACACCTCCTCCACAATAGTCCTCAACACCGGCGCCCCGCAAGGCTGCGTACTTAGCCCCCTACTCTACTCCCTGTACACACACGTCTACGTGGCAAAACTTGGTTCCAACTCCATCTACAAGTTTGCTGACGATACGACCATAGTGGGCCGGACCTCGAATAACGATGAGTCCGAATACAGGAGGGAGATAGAGAATCTAGTGGAGTGGTGTAGCAACAACAATCTCTCCCTCAATGCCAGCAAAACTAAAGAGCTGGTAATTGACTTCAGGAAGCAAAGTACCGTCCACACCCCTGTCAGCATCAACGGGGCTGAGCTGGAGATGGTTAGCAGTTTCAAATTCCTAGGGGTGCACATCTCCAAAAATCTGTCCTGGTCCACCCACGTCGACGCTACCACCAAGAAAGCACAACAGCGCCTATACTTCCTCAGGAAACTAAGGAAATTTGGCATGTCCACATTGACTCTTACCAACTTTTACAGATGCACCATAGAAAGCATCCTATCGGGCTGCATCGCAGCCTGGTATGGCAACTGCTCGGTCCAAGACCGCAAGAAACTTCAGAGAGTCGTGAACACTGCCCAGTCCATCACACGAACCTACCTCCCATCCATTGACACCATCTACACCTCCCGCTGCCTGCGGAAAGCGGGCAGCATAATCAAAGATCCCTCCCACCCAGCTTACTCACTCTTCCAACTTCTTCCATCGGGCAGGAGATACAGAAATCTGAGAACACGCACGAACAGACTCAAAAACAGCTTCTTCCCCACTGTCACCAGACTCCTAAATGACCCTCTTATGGACTGATTTCATTAACACCTATGCTTCATCCGATGCCAGTGCTTATGTAGTTACATTGTATATGTTGTGTTGCCCTATTATGTATTTTCTTTTATTCCCTTTTCTTCTCATGTACTTAATGATCTGTTGAGCTGCTCGCAGAAAAATACTTTTCACTGTACCTTGGTACACGTGACAATAAACAAATCCAATCCAATCCAATCCAATCCAATCGATAGGGCCCATGGCAATGTCCGGCCTTTGGAAAAGTCTGTTCCAGGTGTGGCCACGTTGGCTGTTTTGCGAAACAATGTTTTGCGTGTCCTGGAATGGACCATATAGGATCAGTAAATGTGGTTGATGAGTTACATCCAGACGAACAGTTCTTCAATGATCTCATTGCAAAGAAGGACCAGAAGCGTCCGCACAAAAACGATGAAGACACAATTTCAAAAAAGAACGAAGCTCGAAAGAACTCACTGGAAACCATCAAAATCTGATAGAAATCGATGGTGTCCCTGAATAACTCATTATTACGATGTGACTTAGACACTAAAATGGGGGCCAACCTCCTCAGTCGGTCTGCTTTGCACAAGCTGAACGCGCAGCTGAAAGACGCTGATCAGCCAGGACAGCCGGTATATTATGTAAAAAAACGATGGAGACTTTCATAGATACATAGAAGATAGGAGCAGGAGGAGGCCTTTTGGCTCTTCGAGCCTGCTCCGCCATTCATCACGATCATGGCTGATCATCCAACTCAATAGCCTAATCCTGCTTTCTCCCCATAGCCTTTGATCCCATTCTCCCCAAGTGCAATATCTAGCCGCCTCTTGAATATATTCAATGTTTTAGCATCAACTACTTCCTGTGGTAATGAATTCCACAGGTTCACTACTCTTTGGGTGAAGAAATGTTTCCTTATCTCTGTCCGAAATGGTTTACCCTGAATCCTCAGACTGTGGCCCCTGTTCAGGACACACTCATCATTGATAATATCGTCCCTGCAACTACCCTGTCTAGTCCTGTTAGAATTTTATAAGTCTCTACGAAATCCCCCCTCATTCTTCTGAACTCCAGTGAGAACAATCCCAGCCTCGTCAATCTCTCCTCATATGTCAGTCCTTCCATCCCTGAAATCAGTCTGGTAAACCTTTGCTGCACTCCTTTGAGAGCAAGAACATCCTTCCTCAGAGAAGGAGACCAAAACTGCACATAATACTCCAAGTGTGGCCTCACCAAGGCCCTGTATAATTGCAGCAACACATCCCTGCTTCGATACTCGAAACCTCTTGCAATGAAGGCCAACATGCCATTCGCCTTCTTTACTGCCTGCTGCACCTGCATGCTTACCTTCAGCGACTGGTGCACAAGGACACCCAGGTCCCGCTGCACACCACTCCCCTCTCTCAATTTACAACCATTCAGGTAGTAATCTGCCTTCCTGTTTTTGCGTTTTTGCTTCCAAAATGAATAACTTCACACTTATCTAAATTAAACTGCATCTGTCTTTGATTTGCCCACTCGTCCAACCTGCCAAATCATGCTGTAGGATCCCTGTATCCTTGTCACAATTCACCCTCCCACCTAACTTGGTACCATCTGCAAACTTTGAGATGTTACATTTTGTTCCCTCATCCAAATCATTAATATATATTGTGAATAGCTGGGGTCCCAACACCGATCCCTGTGACACCCCACTAGTTACTGCCTGCCAATTTGAAAAGGACCCATTGATCCTTACTCTTTGTTTCCTCTCAGTCAACCAGTTTTCTATCCACCTCAATACATTTCCCCCAATCCCATGTGCTTTAATTTTGCACAATAATCTCTTCTGCGGGACTTTGTCAAACGCCTTCTGAAAGTCCAAATATATCACATCGACTGGCTCCCCCTTGTCAACTGTACTGGTTACTTCAAAGAATTCCAACAGATATCTCAAACATGATTTTCCCTTCATAAATCCATGCTGACTCTGACTGATCCTGCCACTGCTTTCTAAATGTTCTGTTTTAAAGTCCTTGATAATGGATTCAAGCATATTCCTCACGACCGATGTTAGACTCACTGGTCTATAATTCCCTGCTTTCTCTCTACCTCCCTTTTTGAATATCGGAGTGATGTGAGCTACCCTCCAATCTGCAGGGACAGTTCCAGTGTCTATAGAATCCATCCTGGAAGATGACCACCAATGCATCCACTATTTCCAGAGCCACCTCTTTAAGCACTCTGGGATGAAGATTCTCAGGCCCTGGGGATTTATCCGTCTTCAATTCCATCAATTTTCCCAGTACCATTTCTGTACTAATGTTGATCTTCCTCAGTTCTTCCCTATCACTAAATCTTTCATTCTCCAACATTTCTGGGATCTGATTTGTGTCCTCTTTTGTGAAGACAGATCCAAAGTATGTATTCAATTACTCAGCCATTTCTTTGTCGCTTGTTATGCATTCCTTTGTTTCTGTCTGTAGGGGGCTTACATTTCTTTTTACTATCTCTTTCTCTTCACATATCTATAGAAACTCTTAGTGTCAGTCTTTATGTTCTCTGCAAGCTTCCTTTCATACTGTACTTTCCTCTTCTTAATCAATTCCTTTGTCCGTCTTTGCTGAATTCTAAACTGCTCCCAATCCTCAGACCTATTATTTTTCTTGGCCAACCTGTATGCTTCTTCCTTGGATCGAATGCTATTTCTAGTTTCCTTTGTAAGCCATGGATTGGCCCTCTTACCCCTTTGCTTTTGTGCCAGACAGGAATGAACAGTTGCTGTAGTTCCCCCATGTGTTCCTTGAATGTTTGCTATTGTCTATCCACTGTCATCTCTTGAAGTAACTCTCTCCAATCTCTCAAGGCCAAATCACACCTCATATCTTCATAGTTCCCTTTACTAAGATTCAGCACTCTGGTCTCCAAATCAACTGCTTCACTCTCCATCGTGATAAAAAATTCAGTCATGTTATGGTCGCTCATCCCCAAGGGGTCTCGTACAGCCAGATTGGCAATGATTCCCTTCTCATTACACAGTACCCAGCCTAAGATGGCCTGCTCTCTAGTTGGTTCCTCCACATATTGGTCAAAAAAACCATCCTGTGTACACTCCAGGAATCCCTTCTCTGTGGCATTGTGACTAATATGATTTGCCCAATCAATGTGAAGATTAAAATGATCCATGTGAATCACCTGGTGAATGTGAACTTGAGCTATCCATGGACGACACGACATACATGTTACTGTTTTATATTGTGGACATGGACATTGAATCCATCATAGGAACGGATTCATGTGAATCCCTGAACTTAGTTGAGCAACTGTGTGCCCAGAAGATGAGCAGCCAGCTGAATACAACAAATCCCTACAAGGTATGCACATTTGATGAGGATTCAATGGAAATCCAGGCGGAAGACGACAAATCAGACAAAGAGACAGAACAGCTAGCGAACATTCCACAATTCTAGTTAACAATCTTCAAGAACGTGCCAAGTGCTCAGTGACATGTTACAGGAGCATGACAAGCCCGTATTAAAACATCTACAAGATGCGAATGTTAAATGTTCAGAACATGAGAAGCCGAGGAACTTCACTCTGGAGTTTAGGGTCGAGCCAATGAGTAGTTCACAAAAGAGGTGATTACAAAAGTATATCAGATGGATTTTCGGCCTGACAAGTTTGAATCTTCATTCTTTGATGAACCACAAATCATGGAGTGCACAGGCTGTAAGATCGACTGGAGGGAGGCCAGAAATGTCATGTTGAAAACAATTAAAACCAAACCGAAGCACAAAGGTCGAAGAGCTCGCAGAACAGTTATGAAAACTGTACCAAATGAATGGTTCTTTAATTTCTTCAGTCCTCCTGAAGTTCGACAGCGTGGAATGTTAAGCAAAAGTTCGGCAGCAAAACTTGATGCTGACTTTGAACTTGGCAGCCTTCCGCACGAACACATAATACCGTGTGCAATGTTGTATTTTACAGAAGAAATCTTTGCAGATGATTTTGAATCGACAGTGAGTACTACGATATATATGATGACTTCGAAGATGCTGCGGAATTTGATGGCGTGGAAGATGAGACAGATAATGACCAGTATGAAGTGCTTGTTTCGCAGAAGCAAAGATGGGCTTAATTAAGCGGCCCAAGAAGCACTACTCCAGTGGTTTGGAAGGAATGATGAGGTAGTCACGAGGGACTCCCAGTCCATGCTGGACACTGAGAAGGGTGGGAACTCTGAGTTGGCGCACTCCAAAATAAAAACTGAGATTGCAGGGCTGATACATCGGAGGACCAGCTACTGAACAAGCTAGAAATGGAAGGCATCATGCCAATCCTAGAGACGCTTGCTCCAGACGTACTTAGACATAGACATAGAACATATAGTGCAGATGGAGGCCATTTGGCCCATCGAGTCTGCACCCACCCACCTAAGCCGTCACTTCCACCCCATCCCTGTATCCCCGTCACCCAATAACCCCACCTAACCTTTTTGGACACTAAGGGCAATTTAGCATGGCCAATCCACCTAACCTGCAGGTTGTTGGACTGTGGGAGGAAACTGGAGCACCCGGAGGAAACCCACGCAGACACAGGGAGAACATGCAGACTCTTCACAGACAGTGACCGAGCGAGGAGTTGAACCTGGGACCCTGGTGCTGTGAAGCCCCAGTGCTAGCCATCTGTGCTACCGTGCTGCCCCTAACTTGGGGAATCGTTTCAGGCCTCTGAAATGGTTCCAGTAGTTGACTCCTGAGGATACTGAGGAAGAGTGGGAAAACATTGATGATGAATACGATGATATCAACTCTGATGTTGAGGAGATTGACAAATCTGAGTGTGAAACAGTGGAGGAGCTGATGACTATCTCGCTAAGCAGCTCAATGGATCAATCATATATTCTCGAACAAAACCATGATGACCCAACGCCTGGATCCAGCGAGCCAAGACACAGGCAGCGCCTAATGCCATAGATCTAGCCTCCACCAGGCACCAGAAAGAGAGGAGTTCCAACATCCAGTTGAGGCCGCAGAAGTGGGCGTGGTCACACAACCCAGTAATGACATGTCAGTGCCTAAGGATCCACTTGAGACTCTGCAGACCTCCGATCACAGGGTGCAGACCAGCACCCAACCAGAGGCTGCCAAGCCCAAACATAAGCACAAAAGAATTTGCAAACCAATTGTTAAAACAATAAGGAGAAAGAGGAGAAGACTGGAAGATCTAGCTCATCCTACTGACAAAAACGAAAAAGAAGGTGAGTTCATGACTGATAAACCAGAGGCAAAAGAAACAGCACACACACACAGAGAAGCAACAAACAGTGTCGTGGTAAGAAGCTGGTGACGCTCGCGTGGCCATCATGGATGCATGCCTTCGATTGGCATAGAGTAAAGAGAATACAAAGCAAGATGCAGGGGCGTAAACCAGTCTTCGAAAAGGCTGGCTACAGCCCAAGTGATCACAGGGGTGATCCCGTGAGATGGCACAATGACCTGTGCAAAAGAGATGGACACTGACCAAGCATATCATGTTTCTGATCACCTTGGCTAAACCTGTTCATATTGTTTAAACATATCACAAATGTATAAAGTTAAAATATTAATCATGTTTGTAAAGAAACATTAATATTTCCTGAGGAAAGGGGTTGTGGTGAAATGCCTGTAAATAATATTGTAGATAGTCCAACCTCCAACCAGCAGGTGGGGGTGCAGATCCACCATGCGGTCTAGAGACAGTGGTCATGTGACAAATGAACTCAGATATAAACCTGGGCAGATCCGGTGATCGGGAGAAGGTTATAAGACGTAGATGAGAACAGTCGTGCAGAGTGGTAGTTCCATGGGAGTATGAAAGAACTCCATGATAACTTGCTCTGTCTCAGATTGTTACCTTACCATGTGTGATTCAATAAAGATCCTGGTTTGGACAAGTCACAAGCTTTACTTGCTCGACAACGAACACCAAACACAGCAGCACGGACCTCGTTTTTGGCCTCTCGTGCTATTCATTGGCCTCATTACGCTTCAGCGCGAGTGTAATGAGGCCAGAAGATCGTGTCCAATGTACATAAGGCCGATTTTCAGTTTAAATTGCCCAAGATTATTTTATGTCTTGGTTAAATTGTCAAATTTATCTCTTGGCTGGTTTAGCACACTGGGCTAAATCACTGGCTTTTAAAGCAGACCAAAGCAGGCCAGCAGCACGGTTCAATTCCTGGACCAGCCTCCCCGAACAGGTGCCAGAATGCGGGGACGAGGGGCTATTCACAGTAACTTCATTTGAAGCCTACTTGAGACAATAAGCGATTTTCATTTAATTTAATTTCATTCAACCTCTGTTGAAATTGTCTGCTGCTCACGAACAGAGGAGTTGGGAGCAGGGAAAGGACATACAGCCCCTTACTCATGGATCACTTTGCTGGACGGCTGGTTCGTGATGTAGAGCGAGGCCAGCAGCGTGGGTTCAATTCACGTACCGGCTGAAGTTATTAATGAAGGCATGTCCTTTCCATACCTCCCATGTCCTATCAATTCCTCCCCATGTCCTATCCATATCTCTGCATGTCCTATCCATACCTCCCCATGTCCTATCCATACCTCCTCCCCATGTCCTATCCATACCTCTCCATGCCCTATCCATACCTCTGCATGTCCTATCCATACTTCCCCATGTCCTATCCATACCTCCCCATGTTTTATCCATACCGCCCCATGCTCTATGCATACCTCCCCATGTTCTTTTTTTAAAATTTAGAGTACCCAATTATTTTTTTACAATTAAGGGGCAATTTAGCATGGCCAATCCACCTAGCCTGAACATCTTTGGGTTGTGGGGGGGAAACTCCACACGGACAGTGACCCAGAGCCGGGATTGAACTGGGACCTTGGCGCCGTGAGGAAGCAGGGCTAACCCATAGTGCCACTGTGCTGCCCTTACCTCCCCATGTCCTATCCATACCTCCCCATGTCCGATCATGTCAGGTGAAAGAATCCCGGGTTGGATTCTCCTATCCCCGTTCAGCGACGGGGTGGAAAATCTCAGATGAAGCCGAAATCGGGGGGCAGCGGCGCTTTTGCAATGCACCGCCCCCTGAAAGGTGGCGTACCGTGGCCTCCGAATGTTGGCTGAGGCCCACCCGCGATTCTCCGTCCCTGACCAGCTGAGTTCCCGATGGCTTGTGTCGCGTGTGGTCTCACCCGTCGGTGTCGATTCCCAAATTTCTTTCTCCGTCAGTCTGGCCTCAATAAAAGTCGAGATGGATTCGCACGTAAAAAGAAGTTATTTTATTTAGCTTGCAAGCTTAATTCATCTCACAGAAACATAAGAGACATCCAGTCTCCTACATCCCAGAAAACGAATGAACAAAGAGACAAAGGGATCTCTGCAAATCAATTCAAACGGTATCAAGTTTCACATACTCGACGCCCATAGGTCAGCCTATATCCCTCCTGACCTGTTTGATCTATTCTGATTGGCTCACTTTCAATCCCTTTCTCTGGCCCCTATCAATGCAGCATCACTCTCATCGACACACCTCTTCCTGCTTTTTCCATGCGGTCTCAAATCCCTTTGTCTCTATCTGCCAGAATCAAAGTGGCTTATTTCTACATTACATTAACTAATATCTCTAGAGTAACTATTTTATATCACATTCGTCATCGGGAACTCCGCGTGGCAGTTGTGGACTCAGGCCAGCGCTGCCACAGTCGGGGGAAGGCCAAACCATGGGCAGGAGGCGACATAGTTGGAGCTGGAGCACTGTGGTGTGGCGGTCCAGGGCACGAGAGCTGGCCGAAGGGGCGGACTATTTCACGGGGCGGGTCCGCGAACAGCATCCGCCATGAAGCATGGCGCTGCCGCTGAAGGCCGCCGCCTTCCTCATGCGCGGCCACGGACCCCGGAACTCTCCAGGCCGTATCAGTAGCTAGAGCTGGGAGCCCTACGCTGCCTGGCTGCTAGCCCCCCCGGAACAGGGAATCGGTGGCCGTTTTGCACCAGTTTTCCTGGCGTAATTCGCCACCGTTTTCACACCGGCGCGGGGCTTAGACTCCAGAACAGAGAATACAGCCCATTTTTAATCTAAATCTGCCTTTGGGCAGTCTGATCATCGTCCCAATGCCACACGTGGCAGTGAAGTTCAGCGAACTGAAAATGAATTACACGGATTCAGTCTCCCACACTGAACAGGTTGAAAGTTCTCCCTGACTGTAAAACTATCACATTAATGTGCAATGCAACATTTACCCTGGTGATTAAACAATATCCTGGGCTGAATTCTCCGTTTCTGAGTCTAAGTGCTGACGCCAACGTAGAATCCGTGGACTTCTATGACAGGAAAATCTGCGCCACACCTGCACCGATTCTGCTACCGGTGAGGGGCTAGCACCGGCGCAGTCCGGAACACCATTGAATCCCATGCAAAACGGTACGGGATTTGCTGGGCCCGTGATGGGCACTCGCAAGGCTGACAAGCTGCAGCCGCGCATAAAAAATACAATCCCCACACACACTTATTGAAGCCAAAAAGATGTGACTGGTTGTGCTGGAGTGCGTCCATACAGCTGATGGGTCGGCTGGTGCCAGAGGGCACCCAGGGGTGTCCTGGTGGGGCCCACCTATACGACCCAGGGCACCAGGTTTAAAGCAGGCTGTCAGCGGCATTCACAGCTACATGGCTGCCTTGCCGGCTGCGGTAATGGTGTCATGTACCCATCCACCGCGAGCCCACAGCCCACCTCCAGGCCACCCCCCACTACTCCCCCGGCCCTGGCAGAAGGACCCAGCCAGCGGCACGACTCTCAGCAAAGTATGGCGGTGCTGGACACTGTCCACACGCCCTCTCTCTCTCTCAACAGCCACGGCGCCAGGTTCAGGGTTTGTGAGAGCACCCGTGGACCACGCCGGCGGGAACTCAGCCCATTGCATTGATGCCGTTTTCAAGGTGATGGAGCATCGCGATTTGGCGTCAAACCCAAGACAGCCGCGATTTTGGTGTCGGAAGCTATTCTCCGCCCATCGCGCACCCTGATTTCTGTGGCAGTTAACTGAGAATCCCGCCCCCTGTGTTAGTAAAACTCTTTGGTGTTTACAATATCCTGGCACTCAAGTGTGTAATCATTTGTTCAATATTCTGCTATTAATGCTTACTTACTATTCCAAAATTCTCTCTGTTTTGGAGCATTGTCACTGAATTGTAATCTCACCCTCTGTATCTGTAGAGAACTGCTACTTGCATGGGTTTTATTCAGCTACAGGACGGCGCTATCTCTGACGTTCAGGTTCAATGTATGAACACAAGCTTGACAACAACAGCTCCAACAACAACTCCAACAACAACAACTCCAACAACAACAACTCCAACAACAACTCCAACAACTCCAACAACAACTCCAACAACAACTCCAACAACAACAACTCCAACAACAACAACAACTCCAACAACAATTCCAACAACAACTCCAACAACAACTCCAACAACAACAACAACAACTCCAACAACAACTCCAACAACAACTCCAACAACAACTCCAACAACAACTCCAACAACAACTCCAACAACAACTCCAACAACAACTCCAACAACTCCAACAACAACTCCAACAACAACTCCAACAACAACTCCAACAACAACAACAACTCCAATAACAATTCCAACAACAACTCCAACAACAACTCCAACAACAACAACAACTCCAACAACAACTCCAACAACAACTACAACAACAACTCCAACAACAACTCCAACAACAACAACAACTCCAACAACAATTCCAACAACAACTCCAACAACAACTCCAACAACAACTCCAACAACAACTCCAACAACAACTCCAACAACAACTCCAACAACAACTCCAACAACAACAACTCCAACAACAACAACAACTCCAACAACAACAACTCCAACAACAACTCCAACAACAACAACGCCAATAACAACTCCAACAACAACTCCAACAACAACTCCAACAACAACTCCAACAACAACAACAACTCCAACAACAACTCCAACAACAACTCCAACAACAACAACAACTCCAACAACAACCACAACAACAACAACAACAACTCCAACAACAACAACTCCAACAACAACAACTCCAACAACAACAACAACTCCAACAACAACAACTCCAACAACAACTCCAACAAAAACAACTCCAACAACAACAACTCCAACAACAACAACTCCAACAACAACAACAACAACAACAACAACTCCAACAACAACAACAACAACAACAAAAACACCCATAAAACCAGGTTCATCGTCATCATCATCAGAAAGCAGTGAATCATCATCAGATAGCAATGAATCGTGACAGATCCACGAGAGAATTAAATTAGAGGTTTTAAAAAGTTATTGTTCCCGGAAATGCTGACCTGCATTGTCCTGCAAACCGGTGTGTAATTAGCAATGTAAATATGGCTGATTTTCAGTTTAAATTGCCCAAGATTATTTTATGCCTGGGTGAAATTGTCACAAATTTCCCCCTTGATTCTATTGAACCTCTGTTGAAATTGTCTGCTGCTCACTAACAACAGAACAGAGGAATTGGGAGCAGGGAAAGGACATACAGCCCCTCACTCATGGATCACTTTGCTGGATGGCTGGTTCGTGATACAGAGTGAGGCCAGCATCATGGGTTCAATTCCCGTACCGGCTGAAGTTATTAATGAAGGCCTTGTCTTCCATACCTTGTCCCTCACCTGAGGTGTGGTGACCCTCAGGTTAAATCACCACCAGTCAGCTCTCCCTTCAAAGGGGAAAGTAGCCAATGGTCATCTGGGAATATGGCGACTTTACCTTTACCTTAGCCTGCCAGTCAACAAGGTCATGACTCATCTTCGACTCAACTCCTCAAAATACATGATATCCTGAAAATCGGAAGGTTGCTGATTAACGTAGCGAATTTCATAAGAAAACTGAAGATTGAATGGCGACATCAATGCAAAGGGAAGAGATAAATAGAAAGGATATTCCACATGGGCAGTTAAACTTTAAACCCTTGTTTCACATTTAATTATAATTAATTTACTGTTTAATTGCTGGTATTTCATTCTGTAGTTTATTATACTGGTATAAGAACTAGGAACAGGAGTAGGCCATCTGGCCGTTCGAGCCTGCTCCGCCATTCAATGAGATCATGGCTATTCTTTTGTGGACTCAGCTCCACTTTCCCGCCTGAACATCATAACCCTTTATTCCTTTATTCTTCAAAAAATTATCTATCTTTATCTTGAAAACATTCAATGAAGTAGCCTCAACTGCTTCACTGGGCAGGGAATTCCATAGATTCACAACCCTTTGGTTGAAGAAGTTCCTCCTAAGCTCAGTCCTAAATCTATTTCCCCTTATTTTGAGGCTATGCCCATGATACTCCATTATATTCTCATTGCTCAGTATTATGTCAAGTAATTAAATCACATGATGTATTCCATAACAAGTGTCAATGTGAAACTGAATCATAAACAGAATATTGATTCTTTTCTGTAACCGGGGCTCTTTCAATTCTGTAAAACAACACGAGATGGAACACAAACATTTTGGAATGGATTTTCCTCTCAGAGTCGGGGGCCATGGGTTGGGCCATTTGTCAACATCCTGTTCTCAAGCACAAAAATGTAGGGACCTCCCACAGGACTGTGCTGTTGAGAAGCCGGGACAAGGATGGAGTGAGGAACGCTAACCCAAGAAGCAATAATAATAATAATCTTTATTATTGTCACAAGTAGGCTATATTTACACTACAATGACGTTACTGTGAAAATCCCGCAGTCACCACACTCCAGCGCCTATTCGGGTGCACAGCGGGAGAATTCAGAATGTCCAATTCACCTAAGCTGCACGTGCTGACAAAGACGTGCAGCTGCGAGGTCAATATGTTCAAAGACCCACTGTGCTTTGCTGGGACATTGTCGCGGGCTTGTGTACGATTTTTCAGACAGCGAGCCCTCAGACCTCAGACCCGCACTCTCCCGCACCCCTATTTCCATGTCTTGCCCCCCATGCATCCTCAATGGCCATGCAATGCCCCCTCAAATACCTGCAAACCTTTGACACAAATATGCCTTCCTTACCCCTTCTGTTATTGCCCGAGCCTTATCCATACCTCTCCTTGATCTATCTGTGCCTCCCCATGTCCTATCCATACTTCCCCATGCCCTATCATCCCTTCCCATATCTTATCCATACCTCTCCTTGCTCTATCTGTACCTCCCCATGTCCTATCCACACCTCCCCATGTCCTATCCATACCTCCCCATGTCCTATCCATACCTCCCCATGTCCTATCCATACCTCCCCATGTCCTATCCATACCTTCCCATGTCTTATCCATACCTCCCCATGTCCTATCCATACCTCCCCATGTCCTAGCCATACCTCCCCATGTCCTATCCATACCTTCCCATGTCTTATCCATACCTCCCCATGCCCTATCATACCTTCCCATGTCTCATCCATACCTCCCCATGCTCTATCCATAGATCCCCATGTCCTATCTATACCTCCCCATGTCTTATCCGTACCACCCCATGTTCTAGCCTTACCTCCCCATGTCCTATCCATACCTCCCCATGTCCTATCCATACCTCCCCATGTCCTATCCATACCTTCCCATGTCTTATCCATACCTCCCCATGCCCTATCATACCTTCCCATGTCTCATCCATACCTCCCCATGCTCTATCCATACATCCCCATGTCCTATCTATACCTCCCCATGTCTTGTCCGTACGACCCCATGTTCTATCCACACCTCCCTGTGTCCTATCTATACCTCCCCATGTCTTATCCGTACCACCCCATGTCCTATCTATACCTCCCCATGTCTTGTCCGTACGACCCCATGTTCTATCCACACCTCCCTGTGTCCTATCTATACCTCCCCATGTCTTATCCGTACCACCCCATGTTCTAGCCTTACCTCCCTATGCACTATTCATACCTCCCCATGTCTTATCCGTACTTCACCATGTCTGATCAGTAACTCTCCATGTCTTATCCATACCTCCCCATGACCTATCTGTACCTTCCCATGCTCTATCTATACCTTCCCACGCTCTATCCATACCTCCCCATGCCCTAGCCACATCTCCCCAAGTCCTATTCCTACCTTCCCATGCCCTATTCCTACCTCACCATGCCCTAACATGGCGGATGACAGAGTCCTATCTTCAGTCTACAATCTGCCTTTGGTCAGTCTGACCATCGTTCCCAATGAAAACTCCCACATGTGGCAGTGAAGTTCAGGGAGCTGAAAAGGAATAACATGGATTCAGTCTCCCACACTGATCAGTTTGAAAGTTCTCCTTCACTGTGAGACTATGCAACATTTACCCTGGTGATTAAATACCCTGTGTTAGTAAAACCCTTTGGTGTTTACAATATCCTGGCACTCAGGTGTGTGACCATTTGTTCAATATTCTGCTGTTAATGCTCGTTCACTGTTACAAAATTCACTCTGTTTTGGAGCATTGTTACTGAATTGTAATCTCAACCTCTGTATCTGTAGAGAACGGCTACCTGCAGGGGTTTAGTTCAGCTACAGGACGGCGTTCTCGTTTTCGTTGCAGTTCTATGTATGAACACAAACTTGACAACAACAGCTCCAACAACAACGACTCCAATGACAACAACAACTCCAACAACTCAAAAAACAACAACACCAGCAACAACAACTCCAACAACAACAACAACTCCAACAACAGCTCCAACAACAACTCCAACTCCAACAACAACTCCAACAACAACAACAACTCCAACAACAACTCCAACAACAACTCCAACAACAACTCCAACAATAACAACAACTCCAACAACAACAACAACTCCAACAACAACAACTCCAACAACAACTCCAACAACAACTCCAACAACAACAACGCCAATAACAACTCCAACAACAACAACTCCAACAACAGCTCCAACAACAACTCCAACAACAACAACAACTCCAACAACAACTCCAACAACAACTCCAACAACAACAACTCCAACAACAACCACAACAACAACAACAACTCCAACAACAACAACTCCAACAACAACAACAACAACAACAACAACAACAACAACAACAACAACAAAAACACCCATAAAACCAGGTTCATCGTCATCATCATCAGAAAGCAGTGAATCATCATCAGATAGCAATGAATCGTGACAGATCCACGAGAGAATTAAATTAGAGGTTTTAAAAAGTTATTGTTCCCAGAAATGCTGACCTGCATTGTCCTGCAAACCGGTGTGTAATTAGCAATGTAAATATGGCTGATTTTCAGTTTAAATTGCCCAAGATTATTTTATGCCTGGGTGAAATTGTCACAAATTTCCCCCTTGATTCTATTAAACCTCTGTTGAAATTGTCTGCTGCTCACTAACAACAGAACAGAGGAATTGGGAGCAGGGAAAGGACATACAGCCCCTCACTCATGGCTCACTTTGCTGGATGGCTGGTTCGTGATACAGAGTGAGGCCAGCATCATGGGTTCAATTCCCGTACCGGCTGAAGTTATTAATGAAGGCCTTGTCTTCCATACCTTGTCCCTCACCTGAGGTGTGGTGACCCTCAGGTTAAATCACCACCAGTCAGCTCTCCCTTCAAAGGGGAAAGTAGCCAATGGTCATCTGGGAATATGGCGACTTTACCTTTACCTTAGCCTGCCAGTCAACAAGGTCATGACTCATCTTCGACTCAACTCCTCAAAATACATGATATCCTGAAAATCGGAAGGTTGCTGATTAACGCAGCGAATTTCATAAGAAAACTGAAGATTGAATGGCGACATCAATGCAAAGGGAAGAGATAAATAGAAAGGATATTCCACATGGGCAGTTAAACTTTAAACCCTTGTTTCACATTTAATTATAATTAATTTACTGTTTAATTGCTGGTATTTCATTCTGTAGTTTATTATACTGGTATAAGAACTAGGAACAGGAGTAGGCCATCTGGCCGTTCGAGCCTGCTCCGCCATTCAATGAGATCATGGCTATTCTTTTGTGGACTCAGCTCCACTTTCCCGCCTGAACATCATAACCCTTTATTCCTTTATTCTTCAAAAAATTATCTATCTTTATCTTGAAAACATTCAATGAAGGAGCCTCAACTGCTTCACTGGGCAGGGAATTCCATAGATTCACAACCCTTTGGTTGAAGAAGTTCCTCCTAAGCTCAGTCCTAAATCTATTTCCCCTTATTTTGAGGCTATGCCCATGATACTCCATTATATTCTCATTGCTCAGTATTATGTCAAGTAATTAAATCACATGATGTATTCCATAACAAGTGTCAATGTGAAACTGAATCATAAACAGAATATTGATTCTTTTCTGTAACCGGGGCTCTTTCAATTCTGTAAAACAACACGAGATGGAACACAAACATTTTGGAATGGATTTTCCTCTCAGAGTCGGGGGCCATGGGTTGGGCCATTTGTCAACATCCTGTTCTCAAGCACAAAAATGTAGGGACCTCCCACAGGACTGTGCTGTTGAGAAGCCGGGACAAGGATGGAGTGAGGAACGCTAACCCAAGAAGCAATAATAATAATAATCTTTATTATTGTCACAAGTAGGCTATATTTACACTACAATGACGTTACTGTGAAAATCCCGCAGTCACCACACTCCAGCGCCTATTCGGGTGCACAGCGGGAGAATTCAGAATGTCCAATTCACCTAAGCTGCACGTGCTGACAAAGACGTGCAGCTGCGAGGTCAATATGTTCAAAGACCCACTGTGCTTTGCTGGGACATTGTCGCGGGCTTGTGTACGATTTTTCAGACAGCGAGCCCTCAGACCTCAGACCCGCACTCTCCCGCACCCCTATTTCCATGTCTTGCCCCCCATGCATCCTCAATGGCCATGCAATGCCCCCTCAAATACCTGCAAACCTTTGACACAAATATGCCTTCCTTACCCCTTCTGTTATTGCCCGAGCCTTATCCATACCTCTCCTTGATCTATCTGTGCCTCCCCATGTCCTATCCATACTTCCCCATGCCCTATCATCCCTTCCCATATCTTATCCATACCTCTCCTTGCTCTATCTGTACCTCCCCATGTCCTATCCACACCTCCCCATGTCCTATCCATACCTCCCCATGTCCCATCCATACCTCCCCATGTCCTATCCATACCTCCCCATGTCCTATCCACACCTCCCCATGTCTTATCCATACCTCCCCATGTCCTATCCATACCTCCCCATGTCCTATCCATACCTCCCCATGTCCTATCCATACCTTCCCATGTCTTATCCATACCTCCCCATGCCCTATCATACCTTCCCATGTCTCATCCATACCTCCCCATGCTCTATCCATACATCCCCATGTCCTATCTATACCTCCCCATGTCTTATCCGTACCACCCCATGTTCTAGCCTTATCTCCCCATGTCCTATCCATACCTTCCCATGTCTCATCCATACCTACCCATGCTCTATCCATACATCCCCATGTCCTATCTATACCTCCCTATGTCTTATCCGTACCACCCCATGTTCTAGCCTTACCTCCCCATGTCCTATCCATACCTCCCCATGTCCTATCCACACCTCCCCATGTCCTATCCATACCTCCCCATGTCCTATCCACACCTCCCCATGTCCTATCCATACCTTCCCATGTCCTATCCATATCTTCCCATGTCTTATCCATACATCCCCATGTCCTATCTATACCTCCCCATGTCCTATCCATACCTTCCCATGTGTTATCCATACATCCCCATGTCCTATCTGTACCTCCCCATGCCTTGTCCGTACGACCCCATGTTCTATCCACACCTCCCTGTGTCCTATCTATACCTCCCCATGTCTTATCCGTACCACCCCATGTCCAATCTATACCTCCCCATGTCTTGTCCGTACGACCCCATGTTCTATCCACACCTCCCTGTGTCCTATCTATACCTCCCTATGTCTTATCCGTACCACCCCATGTTCTAGCCTTACCTCCCTATGCACTATTCATACCTCCCCATGTCTTATCCGTACTTCACCATGTCTGATCAGTAACTCTCCATGTCTTATCCATACCTCCCCATGACCTATCTGTACCTTCCCATGCTCTGTCTATACCTTCCCACGCTCTATCCATACCTCTCCATGCCCTAGCCACATCTCCCCAAGTCCTATTCCTACCTTCCCATGCCCTATTCCTACCTCACCATGCCCTAACATGGCGGATGACAGAGTCCTATCTTCAGTCTACAATCTGCCTTTGGTCAGTCTGACCATCGTTCCCAATGAAAACTCCCACATGTGGCAGTGAAGTTCAGGGAGCTGAAAAGGAATAACATGGATTCAGTCTCCCACACTGATCAGTTTGAAAGTTCTCCTTCACTGTGAGACTATGCAACATTTACCCTGGTGATTAAATACCCTGTGTTAGTAAAACCCTTTGGTGTTTATAATATCCTGGCACTCAGGTGTGTAACCATTTGTTCAATATTCTGCTGTTAATGCTCGTTCACTGTTACAAAATTCACTCTGTTTTGGAGCATTGTTACTGAATTGTAATCTCACCCTCTGTATCTGTAGAGAACGGCTACCTGCAGGGGTTTAGTTCAGCTACGGGACGGCGTTCTCGTTTTCGTTGCAGTTCTATGTATGAACACAAGCTTGACAACAACAGCTCCAACAACAACGACTCCAATGACAACAACAACTCCAACAACTCAAAAAACAACAACACCAGCAACAACAACTCCAACAACAACAACAACTCCAACAACAACAACTCCAACAACAACAACTCCAACAACAACAACTCCAACAACAACAACAACAACAACAACAACAAAAACACCCATAAAACCAGGTTCATCGTCATCATCATCAGAAAGCAGTGAATCATCATCAGATAGCAATGAATCGTGACAGATCCACGAGAGAATTAAATTAGAGGTTTTAAAAAGTTATTGTTCCCAGAAATGCTGACCTGCATTGTCCTGCAAACCGGTGTGTAATTAGCAATGTAAATATGGCTGATTTTCGGTTTAAATTGCCCAAGATTATTTTATGCCTGGGTGAAATTGTCACAAATTTTCCCCTTGATTCTATTAAACCTCTGTTGAAATTGTCTGCTGCTCACTAACAACAGAACAGAGGAATTGGGAGCAGGGAAAGGACATACAGCCCCTCACTCATGACTCACTTTGCTGGATGGCTGGTTCGTGATACAGAGCGAGGCCAGCATCCTCAGTTCCCCTACCGGCTGAAGTTATTAATGAAGGCCTTGTCTTCCATACCTTGTCCCTCACCTGAGGTGTGGTGACCCTCAGGTTAAATCACCACCAGTCAGCTCTCCCCTCAAAGGGGAAAGTAGCCAATGGTCATCTGGGAATATGGCGACTTTACCTTTACCTTAGCCTGCCAGTCAACAAGGTCATGACTCATCTTCGACTCAACTCCTCAAAATACATGATATCCTGAAAATCGAAAGGTTGCTGATTAACTTAGCGAATTTCATAAGAAAACTGAAGATTGAATGGCGACAAGAAGGCAAAGGGAAAAGATAAAAAGAAAGGATATTCCACGTGGGCAGTTAAACTTTAAACCCTTGTTTCACATTTAATTATAATTAATTTACTGTTTAATTGCTGGTATTTCATTCTGTAGTTTATTATACTGGTATACTCCATGATATTCTCATTGCTCAGTATTGTGTCAATTAATTAAATCACATGATAAATTCCATAACAAGTGTCAATGTGAAGCTGAATCATAAACAGAATATTGATTCTTTTCTGTAACCGGGGCTCTTTCAATTCTGTAAATCAACATGAGACAGATCGCACACATATTGGAACAGATTTTCCCCTCAGAGTCGGGTTGGGCCATTTGTCAACATCCTGTTCTGAAGCTCAAAACTGTAGGGACCTCCCACGGGACTGTGCTGTTGAGAAGCCGGGACAAGGATGGAGTCAGAAATGCTATCCCAAGAAGCAATGATAATAATAATAACATTAACCTTTATTTGTGTCGCACGTAGGTTTACATTAACACTGCAATGACGTTACTGTGAAAATCCCCTAGTCACCACACTTCGCTGACTGTTCGGTACACTGAGGGAGAATTCAGAATGTCCAATTCACCTAACCTGCACATGGTGACAAAGACATACATGTGCGAGGTCAACATGTCCAAAGACTCACTTTGTTTTGCTGGGACATTGTCTCGGGTCTTGTATATGATTTTCCAGCCAGCGAGCCCTCAGACCTCTGACCTGCACCCTCCCGCACCCTCATTTACACTTCTTGCCCCCCAAATATCTTCTATGTCCTTGCAATGCTCCCTCAAATCCTTGCATACTCTTGACATAAATATACCTTTCATACCCTACCTCCGCATGCCTTATCCATACCTCCCCATGTACTCTCCATTTTTACCCATGTCTCATCCCCTCCTCTACATGTCCTATCCGTACCTCCACATGTCCTATACGTACCTCCCCCTGCCATATCCAAACCTCCCCTTGTCCTATCCAAACATCCCCATGCCCCATCCATACCTCCCCATGTTCCATCCATACCTCCCCTTGTACACTCTATACCTCCCTTGTCCTATCCAAACCTCCCCTTTTCCTATCTGCACCTCCCAATGTCCTATCTGTACCACCCAATGTCCAATCATACCTCCTCTTGCCCTATCCCTACCGCCCAATGTCCTATCCATAACTCACCATGCCCTATCTGTACCACCCCATGTCCTATCCATACCTGCCATCTTGATAAGACCTAGCTTCCCTTTGCTAAATATTTTCACAATGACCTTTCAGACTTGGGGCTTGTTCCTTTTGTATTACTGATGCCATGTGAGTGTACCTTTAAGAAATGGGTGTTTATCGGATGGCTGCAGTGATGCCAGAGAGTGGGTGGAGCTGGGCTGTCTGTTCACTTTTACTTTTGCTTTGGGCTGTCTGCTACAGGGTGTGTTTTTAGTTTCGTTTTGAGAGTTGGATAGCTGCAGGCAAAGCAAGCAGCTGTATAAGGATCTCTCTCTGCAATCTAAAGACTGTCTCCAGATCCTTTGGTGATTTACAAATTATACATATTTCTGTAGAGAAGTTAAACCTGATGTCTTTCTGTAAAAAGGTTTTTTTTTTGTCTTATGGATGTTGCAAGGAAAGATTAAGAGTTACTTATAGAGTACTGTATTCTTTGGGAGATTTATTGGTACTGATAGTTGTTAAGATGTTTACTGTGGGTTTATAAAGTATTAACTGGTTTCATAAATAAACATTGTTTTAATTTAAAAGTACTTTAACTCTCTGATGCACCACACCTGCAAAGTAGGCCCGTGTGCTCCCCATAACCATAATCTATCAAAGGTTGTGGGCCAGGTGAACTCCATGGTACACTTTGGGGTTCTCTAAACCCTGGCCCAGAACACTGAAAAGAGACATGTTGCTGAATCTTTTCTTTTTGCACTCATCAAGTGCAAGTACAAGAATACCAATTTCAAAAGATCACAGGAGAAGTGGCAAAGACTTGACCAATCAGAGTCAAATGATCCACATTGTGCCTGTCGTATCAATTGTTCTGATTGTTTGATATGTGATGCTCCTGTGTTTATCCTGAGGAGTGTAAAGCAAAAAGCTCTGGCAATATGTCTTTCTTTGTAGTCATGTTCTGTGCTACCAAGTGACTGATAGTTACTTTTGTGTTCTTTTAGGACAGGATTTTTAACAATTCTTCTTTCCCTGTCTTGAGTTGACCACTTAAATTGTTCATTATTGAGCTCCCACGTCTTAGATGGAATTCTATAGAACAATCCCACGTTGTGTACACAAGGACACATTTTCTCAAATCACCTGACGTATGAATGTCGATAGGAAATTATATACTGTAAGGGAGCAGCACGGTGGCACAATGGTTAGTGCTACTGCCTCACAGCACCAGGGACTCAGGTCGATTCTGACCTTGGGTGTGTGGAGTTTGCACTTTCTCCCCAAAAGGTTAGGTGGGGTTACGGGGATAGGTGGGGGGAGTGGACATTGGTAGGGTGCTCTTCAGAGGGTCAGTACAGACTCAATGGGCTGAATGGCCTCATTCCGCAATAAAAAGTGGTGGTTCAGTGATTAGCATTGCTGTCTCACAGCGCCAAGGTCCTGGGTTCAATTCCAGCCTTGGGTGACTGGATGTGTGGCGTTTGCACATTCTCCCCGTGTCTGTGTGGGTTTCCTCCGGGTGCTCCACTGTCCTTCCCGAGCCTAAAGACGTGCAGGTTAGGTGGATTGGACATGTTGAATGGCCCCTTAGTGTCCAAACGTTTAGGTGAGCTTGCGGCTCACAGGGATAGGGCAAGGGATTGGGCCTATGTGGGGTGCTCTTTCGGAGGGCCGGTGCAGACACGATTGGCCGAAGAGTTTCTATGATTCTAGCAATTCAGTATTGTGTAAACAATGGAAAGTAGGAGCAGGGAGTGGGCCATTCCGCCCCCATAGATTCAAAGATGTTTACAATACAGAAGAAAGCCATTCAGCCCATCATGCCCATGCTGGTCACCAGTGACCTGACTGCACTAATCCCATTTTCCAGCACTAGGCCCATTGCCTTTGGAGGTTATGGCAGTACAGGTGAATATCTAAATATTCTTTGAAGATTACGGGAGTGTCTGACTCAACCACCTTTTCAGGCAAGGAGTTCCAGTCTCTCACCACCCTCTGGGTGAAAAGGTTTCTCCTCAACCCTTCTCTTAGCCTTCTATGCCTTACCTTAAATCTATGACACCTGGTTATTGACCCCTCTATTAATGGAAAAATTGCCTTCCTATCCACCGGATCGATACCCCTCATATTCTTATATACCATTATCAGGTCAACATTTGCTGCTGCAAGTGAAACAACCCCAGCCTATTGAATCTTACCTCATCGCTCAGACCCTCCTGCCCAGGCAACATCTTGTTAAATCTCCTCTGCACCCTCTCCAGTGCAATAATATACTTTCTATAATGTAGTGACCAGAACTTCACTAAGTACTGCAGTTGTCGCCTAACCAGCATTTTATACAGTTTCAGCATAACCTCACTTGTATTCTTTGCCTCAGCTAATAAAGGCAAGTATCCCATATGTCTTCTTAACTACCTTATCTATCTGTCCTGCCACCTTCAGGGTTCTGTGGATATGCATCCCAAGGTCCCTCTGATCTTCAGTACTTTCCAGGGTCTGACCACTTATAGCGTAATCCTTTACCTTGCTAGCCCTTCCCCAAATGCATTTCCTCACACTTTTCCAGGTTGAATTCCATTTGCCACTGCTCTGCTCATCATTAATGCACTGCAAAAATAGCAAGGACCTCAGCACCGAACCATGCGGAACCCTGCTGGAAACAGACGTCAGACAGATAAATAGCCCTCTACCATCACTCTCTGCTTCCTGCCTCTCAGCTAATTCTGGATCCAATGGGCCACTTTGACTTGGATCCCATGGGCCTTACTGTCCTTACCAGTCTGCCATGAGGGACCTTATCAAAAGCTAAAGTCCACATAGACCACATCCAATGCATTACCCTCATCAACACTCCTGGTTATCTCCTCAAAAGGTTTGATTACGTTTGTCAAACACGGCCTTCCTAAACAAATCCGTGCTAACTATTCCTGATTAATCCATGTCTATCCAAGTGCAGATTTATATTTTTAGTATCTCCCCCACCACCGAGGTTAGACTGACTGGTGTTAATTTCCTGGTCTATCCCTACCTCCTGTGTTTAATACTAGGACAATGTTAGCTGTCCTCCAGTTCTCTGACACCTCACTTGTGGCCAGAGGGGATGTGAAAATTACTGCCAGTGCCCCTGCTATCTCCTCCCATAAGACCATAAGACATTGGAGTAGAATTAGCCCACTCGGCCCACCAGGTCTGCTCCGCCATTCAATTGTTATGGGCCAGGATTTAGAGAACCCCAAAGTGTATCGTGGAGTTCACCTGAGCCACAACTTTTAATAGATTGTGATATGGGGAGCACACGGCCCACTCTACCGGTGTGGTACAGCAGAAATGGAAAAGTATTTTTTAAAGCAAAACAATGTTTATTCTATAAACTCAAGTTAACCTTTTTAAAACATACAGTGAACATCTTAGCAACCATCAATTCAAATACAACCCCCAAAGAACGCAACACTAAGTAATCCTTAATAACTTCCCAAACAACATCCAGAAGACAAAAGAAACACCTTTTAACAGAAGCACATTAGGTTTACGTTCACTACTGAGAACATTTATAATTCTGAATTCACGAAATGATCAAAAGATAGTCTTTTTATGGCAGAGAGATCAACAGTACACGTACTCTGTCTGGCTTCAGCTCCAACATTGAAAACGAAACTAAAACACACCCTGCAGCAAAAAGCCTAAAATGAAAGTAAAAAGCTGACAGACAGCCCAGCTCCACCCACACTCTGACATCACTGATAAACACCCATTTCTTAAAGGTACATTTCTTAAACACCAATTTCTTAAAGGTACTCTCACATGACACCTCCCCCCAAGAAAAAAAATAAACCATCAATTTTAAGTTGGTTTTATTTTTCGCCTTTTCACTATCCTTTAAGAAATGCACATAGTAAATATACTTTTTTGTTTCAAAAAAAAACACGCGCAAACAGGTATAATAATATAGTCGATTTTTTTTTCATTCTTCTTCCTCCAACTGAAATCCGTCTCAATTGACAGTCTCTTTGAACAAGAAGGTCTCTGCACGATCCATCCATTTCTCTACACCTCAGCATGTCTCTTTAAAGTCTGATACTTTAGTTCAATCTGACCACAGAGTCCCTTGCAATTCTCCAACACATGAGCATTGGTTATCACAGCTATCAGACAGTCAAATGCCTGTTTGAAAGTCCGCTGTCCACTAAATTTTTGACGTTTCTTCAATAAGTCTATCAGTGGAGCAGCCACGCTACAAAAATTTTGCACAAATGTTTGATCAAATCCACTGATGCCAAGAAATCGCATTATTTCCCTTCATCTTGAGGGTATCGGAAACTCCTCAATAACTGTTGGTTTCACATCCCGTGTGACTGTTCGACCCTGTCCATTTATATGGCCAAGGAAAGTGACTTGGGCTTTTCCAAATTCACTTTTGGCTAAGTTTGTCACCAGACCCGCCTCCTGAAGTCGATCGAATAACTCCATCAGATATTTTAAATATTCTTTCCATGTCTGGCTGAAAATTACCAGATCGTCGATGTATACCACACAATTGGGTAATCCTGAAATGACTTTGTTAGTTAACCGTTGAAATGTGGCTGAGGCGTTTTTCCTGCCAAATGGCATAACTTTGAATTGGTACATACCATTTGGAGTCACAAAAGCTGAAATCTCCCTCACCCTTTCAGATAAAGGTACCTGCCAGTAACCTTTAAGTAAATCCAGTTTGGAAATAAAAGCTGATTGTCTCACTTTCGCAATGCAATCCTCCAAATGTGGGATAGGATAAGGGTCTGTTCTTGTAACTGCATTAACCTTTTTATAGTCCACACACAACCGTTGGGTACCATCTGGTTTAGGTACCATCGATATGGGTGAGCTCCATTGGCTGCAACCCACTTCAATTATGCCATTTATAAGCTTACACTCAATCTCTTTGTTAACCTGTGCCAATTTTAAAGGGTTAAGTCTGTATGGATGTTGTTTAATTGGAACAGCCTTTCCCACATCTACATCATGTATAACCATTTTAGTACTTCCCAATTTATCTCCACAAACTTGCCCATGCGATATCAATAACTCTTTCAGGTCAGTCTGTTTTTCCTCTGGAAGGTAACTCAATAATTTATCCCAATTTTTAAGAACATCCTCGTTTTCCAATTTAATTTGAGGTATGTCAAATTCATAGTCATCTGGATTTGGTTTGCCACTTTGAGTTAGAATCATTAAAACCTCCTCCTTTTTCTCACCTTCCATTTCAAAGTACCTTTTAAGCATATTTACATGACACACTCGGTGACTCTTCCTTCTATCTGGTGTTTTTACCACATTATTCACCTCACTTAATTTCCTTTCAATCTGATAAGGTCCAAAAAACCTAGCTTTTAAAGGCTGACCTACCACTGGTAACAACACTAAAACGTTATCTCCACTGGCAAAACCAAGGACTTTGGATTTCTTGTCCACTACCCGTTTCATCACATTTTGTGCAACTTTTAAATGTTGTCCAGCCAATTCACCTGCTCTATTTAATTGTTCCCTAAAATTTGACATGTAATCCAATAATGTAATTTCCGATTTCTCACTCACCAATTTTTCCTTAATCAATTTAAGTGGTCCTCTTACCTCATGGCCAAAAATTAGTTCAAAAGGACTGAATTTGGTTGATTCATTAGGTGCATCCCTAATTGCAAACAGTACAAATGGAATTCCTTTATCCCAGTCCTCTGGATAAACATGACACTAAGCCCTTAACATTGTCTTTAATGGCTGATGCCACCTTTCTAATGCTCCCTGTGATTTTGGATGGTACGCAGTTGATATAAATTGTTTTATTCCTAAGCTATCCGTAACTTCTTTGAATAACCTGGAGGTAAAATTTGATCCTTGATCCGATTGTATTTCTGTGGGTAGTTCATATCGAGTAAAGAATTGAAGTAACTCCTCCCCAATCTTTGTAGCTGTAATATTACGGACTGGAATGGCCTCTGGAAACCTAGTAGATACATCCATTACAGTCAAAAGATATTGATTCCTCTTTTCATTTTAGGAAGTGATCCTACGCAATCAATTAGGACCCTTGTAAAAGGTTCCTCACATGCTGGAATAGGTATTAAGGGCACTGGTTTTATCACTGCTTGAGGTTTCCCTATCACTTGACATGTGTGACATGATTGACAAAATGTAACTACATCTTTATGCAGTCCAGGCCAATAAAAATGTTTTTGTATTTTAGCTTGAGTTTTCCTTATTGCCAAATGACCTCCCATTGGTACCTCATGTGCAACTCGCAACACTTCCTTTCTATACTCTACCGGCAATACTACTTGATGAACTTCTGCCCACTTTTCATCTGCCTGCATATGTAAAGGTCTCCATTTTCTCATCAAGCCATTACTTTTATGGTAATAACACTCTGGTATACACACAGATTCCTCTTCCGTATATGCTTTCTGAGACATCCGTTTTATTTCTATATATTTCTGTTGTAACTCCGCTAATGTTCCTGAACTAAAAATAACGGCCTCATCCTCCACCTGTTCTTTTTCAACCATCTGATCAAAAATCGTTTCTGATAATTGCACTTCAACTTCATCTTCACTCTTTGATTTATGCTCTTGTCTTAACCTGTGACTTTGCGACCTTGTTGCTACTCAATCCGGAAAAATCCCAGGATAGTCGTCCTTCAACACATCAGTTGTCTGATTTTCCACTGCCTTATCAACCACAGTAGGCATCACTCCCATCTGCGATCCAGCTATATCATTACCCAAGATAAACTGTATTCCTGGACAAGATAGTTTATCTATTACTCCTACTACCACTTCACCACTCTTCACTGGACTTTCCAACCTTACCTTATATAATGGAACACTACTCCTCTCACACTGAATTCCACATATTGCCACCTTTTCTGGCAACATTCTTCCCACACTACATAACTCCTCATCTCTTACCATTAAAGATTTACTAGCTCCTGTATCTCTTAAAATTGTGACTTCTTTACCTGCTCCTCCTGATACACATGAGTAAACTTTACACAAACAAGTAAATTCTTTGAAGAGATCTGGCACAAAGAACAAAGAACAAAGAACAAAGAAATGTACAGCACAGGAACAGGCCCTTCGGCCCTCCAAGCCCGTGCCGACCATGCTGCCCGACTAAACTACAATCTTCTACACTTCCTGGGTCCGGATCCCTCTATTCCCATCCTATTCATGTATTTGTCAAGATGCCCCTTAAATGTCACTATCGTCCATGCTTCCACCACCTCCTCCGGTAGCGAGTTCCAGGCACCCACTACCCTCTGCGTAAAAAACTTGCCTCGTACATCTACTCTAAACCTTGCCCCTCTCACCTTAAACCTATGCCCCCTAGTAATTGACCCCTCTACCCTGGGGAAAAGCCTCTGACTATCCACTCTGTCTATGCCCCTCATAATTTTGTAGACCTCTATCAGGTCTCCCCTCAACCTCCTTCGTTCCAGTGAGAACAAACCGGGTTTATTCAACCGCTCCTCATAGCTAATGCCCTCCATACCAGGCAACATTCTGGTAAATCTCTTCTGCACCCTCTCTAAAACCTCCACATCCTTCTGGTAGTGTGGCGACCAGAATTGAACACTATACTCCAAGTGTGGCCTAACTAAGGTTCTATACAGCTGCAACATGACTTGCCAATTCTTATACTCAATGCCCCGGCCAATGAAGGCAAGCATGCCGTATGCCTTCTTGACTACCTTCTCCACCTGTGTTGCACCTTTCAATGACCTGTGGACCTGTACTCCTAGATCTCTTTGACTTTCAATACTCTTGAGGGTTCTACCATTCACTGTATATTCCCTACCTGCATTAGACCTTCCAAAATGCATTACCTCACATTTGTCCGGATTAAACTCCATCTGCCATCTCTCCGCCCAAGTCTCCAAACAATCTAAATCCTGCTGTATCCTCTGACAGTCCTCATCGCTATCCGCAATTCCACCAACCTTTGTGTCGTCTGCAAACTTACTAATCAGACCAGTTACATTTTCCTCCAAATCATTTATATATACTACAAAGAGCAAAGGTCCCAGCACTGATCCCTGTGGAACACCACTGGTCACAGCCCTCCAATTAGAAAAGCATCCTTCCATTGCTACTCTCTGCCTTCTATGACCTAGCCAGTTCTGTATCCACCTTGCCAGCTCACCCCTGATCCCGTGTGACTTCACCTTTTGTACTAGTCTACCATGAGGGACCTTGTCAAAGGCCTTGCTGAAGTCCATATAGACAACATCCACTGCCCTGCCTGCATCAATCATCTTAGTGACCTCCTCGAAAAACTCTATCAAGTTAGTGAGACACAACCTCCCCTTCACAAAACCATGCTGCCTCTCACTAATACGTCCATTTGCTTCCAAATGGGAGTAGATCCTGTCTCGAAGAATTCTCTCCAGTAATTTCCCTACCACTGAAGTAAGGCTCACCGGCCTGTAGTTCCCGGGATTATCCTTGCTACCCTTCTTAAACAGAGGAACAACATTGGCTTTTCTCCAGTCCTCCGGGACATCCCCTGAAGACAGTGAGGATTTCTGTCAAGGCCTCAGCAATTTCCTCTCCAGCCTCCTTCAGTATTCTGGGGTAGATCCCAGCAGGCCCTGGGGACTTATCTACCTTAATATTTTTTAAGACACCCAACACCTCGTCTTTTTGGATCTCAATGTGACCCAGGCTATCTACACACCCTTCTCCAGACTCAACATCTAACAATTTCTTCTCTTTGGTGAATACTGATGCAAAGTATTCCTTTAGTACCTCGTCCATTTCCTCTGGCTCCACACATAGATTCCCTTGCCTATCCTTCAGTGTGCCAACCATTTCCCTGGCTACCCTCTTGCTTCTTATGTACGTGTAAAAAGCCTTGGGATTTTCCTTAACCCTATTTCCAATGACTTTTCGTGACCCCTTCTAGCCCTCCGGACTGCTTGCTTAAGTTCCTTCCTACTTTCCTTATATTCCACGCAGGCTTCGTCTGTTCCCAGCTTTTTAGCCCTGACAAATGCCTCCTTTTTCTTTTTGACGAGGCCTACAATATCTCTCGTTATCCAAGGTTCCCGAAAATTGCCGTATTTATCCTTCTTCCTGACAGGAACGTGCCGGTCCTGAATTCCTTTCAACTGACACTTCAAAGCCTCCCACATGTCAGATGTTGATTTGCCCTCAAACATCCGCACCCAATCTATGTTCTTCAGTTCCCGCCTAATATTGTTATAATTAGCCTTCCCCCAATTTAGCACATTCATCCTAGGACCACTCTTATCCTTGTCCACCAATACTTTAAAACTTACTGAATTGTGGTCACTGTGACCGAAATGCTCTCCTACTGAAACATCTACCACCTGGCCGGGCTCATTCCCCAATACCAGGTCCAGTACCGCCCCTTCCCTAGTTGGACTGTCTACATATTGTTTTAAGAAGCCCTCCTGGATGTTCCTTACAAACTCCGCCCCGTCTAAGCCCCTGGCACTAAGTGAGTCCCAGTCAATATTGGGAAGTTGAAGTCTCCCATCACCACAACCCTGTTGTTTTTACTCTTTTCCAAAATCTGTCTACCTATCTGCTCCTCTATCTCCCGCTGGCTGTTGGGAGGCCTGTAGTAAACCCCCAACATTGTGACTGCATCCTTCTTATTTCTGATCTCTACCCATATAGCCTCACTGCCCTCTGAGGTGTCCTCCCGCAGTACAGCTGTGATATTCTCCCGAACCAGTAGCGCAACTCCGCCTCCCCTTTTACATCCCCCTCTATCCCGCCTGAAACATCTAAATCCTGGAACGTTTAGCTGCCAATCCTGCCCTTCCCTCAACCAGGTCTCTGTAATGGCCACAACATCATAGTTCCAAGTACTAATCCAAGCTCTAAGTTCATCTGCCTTACCCGTAATACGTCTTGCATTAAAACATATGCACTTCAGGCCACCAGACCCGCTGTGTTCAGCAAGTTCTCCCTGTCTGCTCTGCCTCAGAGCCCCACTGTCCCTATTCCCTAGTTCTCCCTCAATGCTCTCACCTTCTGACCTATTGCTCCCGTGCCCACCCCCCTGCCATACTAGTTCAAACCCTCCCGTGTGACACTAGCAAACCTCGCGGCCAGGATATTTATGCCTCTCTGGTTTAGATGCAACCCGTCCTTCTTATATAGGTCACACCTGCCCCGGAGGAGCTCCCAGTGGTCCAGATAACGGAAACCCTCCCTCCTACACCAGCTGTTCAGCCATGTATTTAGCTGCTCTATCTTCCTATTTCTAGCCTCACTGGCACGTGGCACAGGGAGTAATCCCGAGATTACAACTCTAGAGGTCCTGTCTTTTAACTTTCTGCCTAGCTCCCTGAACTCCTGCTGCAGGACCTCATGCCCCTTCCTGCCTATGTCGTTAGTACCAATATGTACAACGACCTCTGCCTGTTTGCCCTCCCCCTTCAGAATGCCCTCTACCCGTTCGGAGACATCCTGGACCCTGGCACCAGGGAGGCAACATACCATCCTGGAGTCTCTTTCATGTCCACAGAAGCACCTATCTGTGCCCCTGACTATAGAGTCCCCTATTACTATTGCTCTTCTGCGCTTTGACCCTCCCTTCTGAACATCAGAGCCAGCTGTGGTGCCACTGCTCTGGCTGCTGCTGTTTTCCCCTGATAGGCTATCCCCCCCGACAGTATCCAAAGGGGTATACCTGTTCGAGAGGGGGACAACCACAGGGGATTCCTGCACTGACTGCCTGCCCTTTCTGGTGGTCACCCATTTCTCTGCCTGCACCTTGGGTGTGACCACATTTACATAACTGTGATATATGACGCTTTCCGCCACCTGCATGCTCCTAAGTGCATCCAATTGCTGCTCCAACCGAATCATGCGGTCTGTGAGGAGCTCCAGTTGGGTGCACTTTCTGCAGATGAAGCCATCTGGGACGCTGGAAGCCTCCCGGACCTGCCACATCTCACAGTCAGAGCACTGCACCCCTCTAACTGACATTGCGTCAATTAATTAAAATTAAATTTAAAAAAAAATCTATTTTTAAAAATATATTTTTTTTAAAATTTCAAAGTTACTGTTAACTATCTGTTTCCTAGCACTAGATTTCTAATAGAAATGCGAAAGCTAAATATAGTACTCTCCGATCTCTGGCTTAGATACCCCTCTAAATTATAATTAAGTAATTATGTTTAATTAGTTACCAATGCTTAATTTTTTTAATTTAGTGTAGATTCCCAACCAGCCACTCAGGTCACAGCTTTTCTGTGATGTCACTTCAGTTTCCCCCCGACACACACAATTTGAAAAAAGTATAAAAGTAAAAATGAGTAAAAACTTACTTACCTTCTTACCTTCTGAGTGTCTTAGATGTTCTCAGGTTCTCTCCCTGACAGAGACTGCTCCTCCACCTCCGAACCTTGACCTGCACAATGCTAATAATATAATATAATAATAATATAATATGGCACTTACCTCACACCAATGGGTCTTATTATTAGGTTAGAGGAGGAGGGCGGGTGGGAGACACTACACGTGTAGTGTCTCGGGTTTCCTCTCCACCAGAATTTATTGGTTGGGGGGGGGGGTCTTCCGCGGGTCGAAAAAAATAAAACAGAAAAGAAGTGTTTTTTTAAAAGGATAAACTTACCTCTCAGAGATCACTTGCGCACCGCTCCCGCTGAAATCGACTGGCCTGCTCCTGTGAAGGTAAGTGTTTTTAAAGGATACACTTACCTCCCTGAAATCACTTGCGCACCGCTCCCGCTGAAATCGACTGGCCTGCTCCTGTGAAGGTAAGAGTTTTTAAAGGATAAACTTACCTCCCAGAAATCACTTGTTATCTTCTTATCAATCACCTTCTTATCAATCACCTCTTGAACAGGCTGTATAATCTTTTGCACCTCCTTCGCTTCACTTGGGCTTTTCTTTACCACTTTCACAAACCCCACAGTCTTATCCTGTTTTATCACATCAGCCTTCCCAGTGCTTTTCCTCAACCACCAACAACACTGTGACTTTACATGGCCTAGTTCATTACAGTGAAAACATTTGAAACTTTTCATGTCTCTTCCACCCTCCTGGATTTCTTTTTTAATCTGAGATACACACTCCTTATTATCGCCCATCAGATCACCTTTACTTTTACCACTTGAGTATTTCTCATGTCCCCAGTTTCCATCCCTCACAGGCTGAAACTGATGTCAGAAACCAAGCTTTGATTTATGAATTCATTCAGAATCATCTGCCATTTCTGCTGCTAATCTCACAGTTTTAACCCTCTACTCTTCCACATTAGTTCTCACTACATCAGGAATTGAATTTTTAAACTCCTCCAAAAGTATATTTTCTCTGAGAGCTTCATACGTTTGGTCTATTTTCAAAGCCCTTGTCCACCGATCAAAATTACTCTGTTTGAACCTTTCAGACTACATGTATGTTTGACCAAATTCTTTCCTTAAATTTCTAAACATTTGTCTGTAAGCTTCAGGCACTAGTTCATATGCACTTAAGATGGATTTTTTCACCTCCTCATACTTCCCAGATATCTCCTCCGATAGTGATACAATCACTTTACTCGCCCTACCAATCAGCTTTGTTTGAATCAGTACTACCCACATGTACTGTGGCCATTTCATTTGTTTAGCTAACTTCTAAAATGAAATGAAAAATGCTTCCACTTCCTTCTCGTCAAACCTTGGCAATGCTTGGACATATTTAAATAGATTTCCACCAAGCCTTCTACTTTGACGCTCCTTCTCGTTATCCTCATCGCTATCATCCAACTGTATGTTTCCCTTTACGTCTGCCAATTTTAACTGACTGTCATGTTTCATGGCCATTTTCTGATGTACAAACTCTCTCTCTTTATCTTTTTCCCTGATCTGTATCTCCCTTTCTCTTTCTTTTTGTTCTGCTCGGGTTATTCTTTCTTTTCTCCTTTCTTGTCTCTCCTTTTCTTTTTTCTCTCTCTTTCTTTTTCCTCTCTCTCTCTTTCTTTTTCCTCTCTTTCGTATTCAAGCTGCTTTAATTCTTTTTCCTCTTCCATTTGTTTAATTTGTAACTGAATTTTTGCCATTTCCAATGAGTCAAACTGTATCTCAGGCAACTTTAAATGCTTAGCCACCACCATAATTACCTCATTGTTTCACGTTTTGTCAGGTAATGTTAACTGCAATGTTTTTGCCAAATCTAACAGTCTGCTTTTAGCCTCTGTCTGTAAGGAACTGCGTGTGACCGTCTCCACCCCCAAAAATGTCAGAGCCTCTGAAAGAGCCAATGTCCACAACATGCTCCCTACTTAACTGAAATGCCACACCTAAAAAGCAATCACATTATGCTCACACCTCACCGTCTTTAAGTTCATAAAGCCAAGCCATTAGATAGACTTTTATCCCGGACGAGCCCCCAATTTGTTATGGGCCAGGCTTTAGAGAACCCCAAAGTGTATCATGGAGTTCACCTGACCCACAGCTTTTACTAGGTTGTGGTGTGGGGAGCACACGGCCCACTCTACAGGTGTGGTACAGCATAAATGGAAAAGTATTTTTTAAAGCAAAACAATGTTTATTCTATGAACTCAAGTTAACCTTTTTAAAACATACAGTGAACATCTTAGCAACCACCAATTCAAATACAACCCCCAAAGAATACAACACTAAGTAATCCTTAATAACTTCCCAAACAACATCCAGAAGACAAAAGAAACACCTTTTAACTGAAGCACATTAGATATACATTCACTACTGAGAACATTTATAATTCTGAATTCACCAAATGATCAAGAGATAGTCTTTTCATGGCAGAGAGATCAACAGTACACCTGCTCTGTCTGTGCTTCAGCTCCAACACTGAAAACGAAACTAAAACACACCCTGCAGCAAACAGCCTAAAATGAAAGTAAAAGGCTGACAGACAGCCCAGCTCCACCCACACTCTGACATCACTGATAAACACCCATTTCTTAAAGGTACATTTCTTAAACACCCATTTCTTAAAGGTACTCTCACATGACACAATCATGGCTGATATTTTCTCATCCCAATTCTCCTGCTTTCTCCCATAACCCCTGATCACCTTATTAATCAAGAACCTATCTATCTCGGTCTTAAAGACACTCAGTGATTTAGCGTCCACAGCCTTCTGCGGCATAGAGTTCCACACAGGAGAGGCTGGATAGGCTGGGACTTTTTCTCTGGAGCGTAGAAGGCTGATCTTATAGAGGTCGATAAAATAATGAGGAGCATAGTTAAGGTAGATAGTCATCATCACTGTACACCAAGGGGGTGCGATTTGGTATGGTATACCCGGCGAAGGTGAAGGTGACGTAAAAAGCCAAAGATTTGTATTTCGAAACAGTGGAGGCGGCTGAGGCGTTCGTGAAGGCAAAAGGCTTGGGACAGACGTGATGAGCGGAGCTGGAAGAGAGACTGTGGACTGTGATTGGAGAGCTGGAAAATGCATAAATGCTGTAACTTTCTTTTCATTGACTTGTATTGTAATTTACTTCACTTCACATTGTTATAGAGTTTAAGTTTTTGTTTGGATTGATTGGCATTCTGTGTTACGACGGTTATATGTTATTTTAGTGAATTGTATGGGTTGGATTGTTCTTTTTGGGGGGGGTTTCTCTTCTGGGACTGGGTGGGAGGGAACGGTATGCCTTGCGGCGTGGGGCACCCTCGCTAGCTAACTAAAGTCAGCTAGTGAATGGAGGTGAGGTGGGAGAAGGGCTGCGGACATTGGAGCCTGGTTAGCAGGTTTCGATGGGCCTACGAGGTGAGCAAGGGGGGTAAGGGATCGATACTGGGAGGCGTTTTTTTCAAGAAGAAGTGCAGGGGGGATTCTGAGAGGGGAGGAGGGGTTCAATATTATTAATGGATAGGGGCGGGTCAGGCCCATGGGACAGGACCCGGTGGTATGATGATGGTGGATAAGAAGGGGGGGAGAGGGACCCCCAGTTAGGATAGTCAAGTGGAACGTGAGGGCGTTAGCAGGTCCAGTCAATAGGTCAAGGGTGCTTGCGCATCTTAAAAGTTTGAAAGCGGATATAGTAATGCTGCAGGAGACTCATTTGAGGGTGAAAGACCAGATGAGACTTAAAAAGGGCTGGATTAGCCAGGTGTTTAACTCTGGATTTGACAGAAGGGCTCGAGGGGTAGTGGTAATGGTCAGCAAAAGAGTACGCTTCCAGATGGCGAATGAGGTTGTAGATCAGGGGGGTAGATATGTGATTGTGACAGGGGTGCTTGAGGGGAGGTTAGTGGCGCTGGTAAGTGTATATGGTCCCAATTGGGATGATGTGGGATTTGCGAAGAAGGTGTGTGGGGCCATCCCCGACTTGGACACACACAAACTGATAGTTCGGGAGGGGACTGGAACTTGGTGCTGGAGCTAAGGTTGGACACGCCACGGCCACGCTCGCTGGTCCCATCAGGGGGGGCGAAGGCGTTGGCTGGGCTAATGGTGGAAATGGGAGGGGTGGACCATTGGAGGTTTCTGCACCCGAGGAAACGGGAGTACTCGATTTTCTCGGCAGTCCATAAGGTATACTCGCGGATCGACTTTTTCGTGGTGGGGAAGGCTTTGCTCGCTGTGGTTAAGAGGTCGGAATACTCGGCAATTGCAGTGTCAGATCATGCTCTGCATTGGGTGGATATGGTACTGGAGACGGGGGTAGGACAGAGACCGGGGTGGAAATTAGATGTGGGACTGTTGGGGGACCAAGGGTTTGGTGACAAAATTGAAAAGGTAATTGAGGAATATGTAGGTTTCAATGTATGGGCGAGGTGTCGAAGGCAGTTGTCTGGGAGGCTCTAAAGGCGGTGGTGAGGGGTGAGGTGATCTTGTTTATGGCCAGGGTGGACAACGAGGAGAGGTTGGAGCGGCAGAGGGTAATAGATGAGATGTTGGAGGTAGCTAGCAGTTATGCAGAAGATAGGGACCCAGTGAAGTTGGAAAAGAGGAAGGAACTAAAGGCAAACGTTGACAGACTATCTACCAGGAAGGCGGTGCGCCAACTGAGGCGAGCAAGGGTTGCAGTTTATGAGCATGGAGATAAGTATGTCAGCAGGTCAGTTTCGCAGGGAGGCACCGGTAAGGGAAATTGTTCAGGTGAGGGACAGGGCAGGGAAGTTGGTGATGGCTCCGGATCTGATTAACAAGGTCTTTGAGGAATTCTATGAGAGGTGTTTCGTGTTGGGTGTTCTGCTGCACAAATGATCCAACACGGCTGTAGATGGGACAACTCTGTTTTATTGTCTTAACAACGGTTACAACTAACTGCTGGCTTGGGTACGTGCTTCACCAGCTAACCTGTGGACCCAGCCCTATCACTATCAGCACATGGACTATGTCTGAGTGGCATGCTGTGAGCTCTGTGCTCTGAGCTATCTCCTGGTAGAATGAGCGGGAACTGTGGTGTTCCCTGTTTTATAGTGCGTGTGCTCTCACTGGTGATTGGCTGCGATGTTATGTGTGTGCTGGTTGGTCCAACTACCTGTCCATCAGTGTGTGTGTGATTGCACCATGATATACTGATGTGGATATCATGACAAGGTGTACAGGTCAGAGCCACCGGGGGAGACCGGCAGATGCAGGAATTTCTAGATGGGTTGGAGTACCCGAGGTTAGGGGAGGGGGACAGGGCTACATTAGAGGGGGCGATAGTGCAGTCGGGGAAGGTGGCAGGGCCGGATGGGTTTCCGGTGGAATATTCTAAAAAATTCAAGGATAAGCTGGCACCCTTGACGGTGGGGATGTTTGAAGAGGCGATGGGGAAGGGGGCGTTGCCACAAACTTTGGGGCAGGCATTGATTTCCCTGTTGCTTAAAAAAGATAAGGACCCGATGGAGTGTGGGTCGTACAGGCCCATACCACTTTTAAACGTGGACGGAAAAGTATAGGCGAAGGTACTGGCGAGTAGGCTGGAGGAATGCCTCCCGAAGGTGATAGGTGAAGATCAGACGGGGTTCGTGAGAGGGAGGCAGCTCTTTTCAAATGTTAGAAGGGTATTGAACGTGGTTATGGCACTGGCGGAGGTGAAGGAAACAGAGGTGGTTGTGGCATTGGACGCTGAGAAGGCTTTCGACCGGGTAGAATGGTGGTACTTAATGGCAGTTCTGGAGCGGTTTGGGATTGGACCAAGATTTGTGAACTTGGTAAAGCTACTATATAAGGAGCCGAGGGCGAGTGTCCGCACAAACAACATCAGCTCAAGATACTTTTCTCTCCACCGTGGGACTAGGCAGGGATGTCCTATGTCCCCCCTGCTGTTTGCACTCGCGATTGAGCCGTTGGCCATCGCATTAAGAAGTTCGGGGGTATGGAAAGGAATAGTGCGGGGGCGACAGAGCATAGGGTGTCCTTATGTGCCAATGACTTGCTGTTATACTTGTCGGAACCGAGTGTGCCAATAATAATAATAATAATAATCGCTTATTGTCACAAGTAGGCTTCAATGAAGTTACTGTGAAAAGCCCCTAGGGGGTATATTGGAGCTGCTTCGGCTGCTTGGGTCCTTTTCGGGGTACAAACTAAATCTAGACAAGAGTGAGTATTTTGTGGTGTCTCGGCCGGGGTTAGGGGTGGGGGGTGGGGGGCTGGGGGGGGGGGGGGGGTGCTGCCATTCCCTAGGGCAGGGACTCACTTTAGATACCTGGGGGTACAGGTTGCCCGGGAGTGGGGGGGGGGGGGGGCTCTGCAGGTACAACATTTCTAGTTTGGTGGGGAGACTGAAGGCTGATCTGGCAAGGTGGGATGGTCTCCCTCTGTCACTGGCGGGTCGGGTCCAGGCGGTTAAAATGAACGTGTTGCCGCGATTTCTGTTTATTTTCCAATGCTTGCCGATTTTCCTGCCAAAGGCTTTTTTCAGAGAGATTGAGGGAAGGATTACTTTGTTCATATGGGGAGGGAAGGTGGCCAGAGTTAGAAAAATGCTGCTACAGAGGGGAAGGCAGGCAGGAGGTTTGGGTTTTCCGAACCTGATGTATTACTGCTGGGCGGCAAATGTGGAGAAGGTGCGGAGCTGTGTCAGAGGGATTTATCCCCAGTGAAGGATCAGAATGGAGGAGAGTTTGTGCAGGGGGTCGGGATTGAAGGCAGTAGCGACAGTGCCGCTCCCGATAGCCCCGGGGAAATACTCAGGGAGTGCGGTAACAATAGCTTCATTGAGAATTTGGAGGCAGTTTCACCAACAGTTCGGGTTGGGGGCAGGGTCAAGGGAAATGTCGATTCGGGGGAACCACAGATTTGAGCTAGGGAAGTGGGATGGAAATTTTCGGAAATGAGAGAAGGGGATTAAGACACAAAAAGATTTGTTTCTTGGGGGTTGGTTTGCAGGATTGAAGGAGCTGGAAGCAAAATGTGGGCTGTAGCAGGGGGAAATGTTTAGATACATGCAGGTTCGGGATTTTGCCAGAAAGGAGGTACAGAATTTCCCGGTGGAGCCGGCCTCCACATTGCGAGACGAGGTGCTGACAACAGGGAGACTGGAGAAGGGGGAGCGTCGGCGGTTTAGGGAGCTATTTTGGAAGAGGGGAAGGCACCGCTGGAAGGGATCAAAGCAAAGTGTGAGGAAGAGTTGGGAGAAGGTATGGAGGAGGGGTTCTGGTGTGAGGTGCACCGGAGAGTGAACGCCTCCACCTCGTGCGCGAGGTTGGGGCTGATACAGCTGAAGGTGGTATATAGAGCACACCTCACAAGGGTGAGGATGAGCTGATTCTTTGAAGGAGTAGATGATGTGTGTGAATGTTGCGGGGGGCGGGGGGTGGGGGGCGCAAATCACGTTCATATTTTTTGGTCCTGTCCAAAGCTGGAGGATTGCTGGAAGGAGGTTTTTAGGGTAATTTCTAAAGTGGTGCATGTGAAACTGGACCCGGGCCCCCGGGAGGCCATATTCGGGTTTTCGGACCTGCCGGGGTTGGAAATGGGTGCGGAAGCAGATGTTGTAGCTTTCGCCTCGTTGATCGCCCGAAGGTGGATCCTGATGGGATGGAGGGCATCCTCTCCACCCTGTGCCCTGGCGTGGCGGGGGGACCTGTTGGAATTCTTGACTCTTGAGTAGGTTAAGTTTGAACTGAGGGGAAGGATGGAGGGATTCTACAATTCATGGGCGTTATTCATTTTGCACTTTCAAGAGCTGGATAACATCGAACATTAGTTGGAGGGGCTGGGTGGGAGGGTTGGGGGGAGGGGTGCTGTGTGTGTTAATGGCAACTATGGGAGATTCCTGATTCCTTTTTGTCATTTGTTTTTGTGAACATGCGGGCTAATGTTTGGGGTTTGGTGGGAGGGTGAGATTGTTGTTATTGATATTGGGATTGACATATTCGTTACTGATTATTGTTTATTGTTGGTGGGTGTAAATTTGGAAGAAAATGTGAAATGTGAATAAAAATATTTGCAAAAAAAGTTATCATTGAATTATGTGGTCGGTTTCGCTGGGCTGAGTGCTGGGAAACTCGCGACAATTCACGCTTGCTACCGCACTTGGAAATCTTTCCAGAGAATCGTGCCCCAAGGCTCTGAGTGTCTTTAAGACAGAGAGAGGTAGGTTCTTGATTAATAAGGGGATCAGGGGTTACCGGGAGAGGCAGGAGAACCGGGATGAGAAACGTATCAGCCATGATCAAATGGCGGAGCAGACTCGATGGGCCGAATGGCCTGATTCTGCTCCTATATCTTATGGTCTTATGATTTAAACTGCACCCTCGGGTCAAGGTGCCGAGTGCTGCAAGCCGGCGTGGTGAAGTTAAGGGACCTAATCGGGTCCCTCGACTTGGTGGACATCTGGAGAACTCTCCATCCTGACTCCACTGTGTTCACCTTTGTGAACCTTCAGAGTGTCCAGGAAAGATCATCTTTACATTTCAAGGGCATATCTGCCTCGCCTAGCGTCGGCTTTTGTACAACATGTACTGTGCTCAGACCACGGCCTGCTGGGGGCGGGGCTCATTCCGCCTTGCGGTCAGACTCGGTCCGCGTACTGACAATTTAACAACCTGCTGCTGGAGGACGAGTGAATTCTGGGCTCTGTTCATCACTTCTGGGCTGGCTGGAAAAGGAGGCTTCCCCTCCTTGAGGCTATGGTGGGATGAGAGAAAGACTGACGCTCGTGTCTTCTGTCAGGAGTATGCGAGGGGATCGACAAAGAGGCGGAAATCCAGGATGAAGGAGTTGCAGAAGGAAGTGCTCAACCTGGAGTCATGTCTCGGTCAGCCTATTGAGTGCCTCCCTGCGTCTAGCGTACAGGGAGAAGTAGGGCATGCTGAAAAACCTGCAACTTGTCCTATAGTGGGTATGGAGGTCGTGGATCCGGTTCCTTAAGGAACTGGATAGTAGCTCCCTCTTCTTCGACTCGCTGGAGAAAAAGCACGTGGTCCATCACCAGATCCTTCCGGATGGCATTGGGGCCCATTCCTGGAGCTTCTACACTGCCCCCTTCTCTCTGTCCAGCGAAGATGCTTGCAGAGTTTTGTGGGAGGACCTGCTGCAGGTCGGCCTGGAAGGTGCTGTAAAGCTTGGTGCCCCTATCAGCCTCAGGAAGCTGACCGTCCTCTACAGCTTCTCCAAGGGAAAGAGCCCAGAGCCAGATGGGCTGACCGAGGATTCTTCAAGGCGTTCTGAGGAATGACTGCACTGCGATCCTGGGGGAGGGTATCGCAATGGGGGAGATTCCCCTTTCGAAGCGAAGGGCTTACAATACCCTGCTGCCCAAGGAGGGGGGCCTTTGCCCCCTTAAAAACGGGCACTCGTTCGCCCTCCTCAGCACGGACTCCAAAATCTTCAGCAAGGCAATTTTTTTGTGCCTTGGCACTGTGCTGGACCACATGATCCAGCCTGACCAGTCCTACATGGCCCTGGGCCGGACCAGTTCCGTCAACATCTCCCTGTTCCAGGACCTGATCCATCACTCCCAGAGGGTTGGTCTGTCAATCGGCTTCCTGTATCTTGGTCAGGAGAAGGCGATAGACATGGTGGATCACAAATATTTATTTGGAACTCTGCGGGCATTCGGTTTCGGGAGAAACTTTGTCATCCAGATCCAACTCCTGTACGTCGCAAAGTATCTCGTTCAGGTTAATGGATTCCTGACAGTGCCCCTTCACTTTGGGAGTTGAGTGGATCAAGCCTTTGTCTAGCCAGCTGTATACTATCTGTGTGGAGCCTTTTCTGAGCCTCTTGCAGAGGAGGTTGGCAGGATTGGTTCTCCGTGGGCCGGGTATCGGAGTATCCTTTCGGCCTTCGCTGATGACATGCTTCTCATGTTCATGGACCCTGTGACATGTGGAGGATGCGCGAGTGCCAAGCTGTGTACACCGCCACATCCTCTGTCAGGATTAACTGGGCCAAGTGTTCTGGACTCCTGATCGGCCCGTGGCAGATGGACCCCCTCCCAGAGGAGCTCAGGCATTTCACCTGGATCAGGATCCAATTCTCTACTTTGGAGTCCATCTTTGCCCAGCTGAGGAATTCTGGCCGGCGAACTGGTAGGAGCTGGAGGCTAAAGTCACACCACACCTAAGAGGCTGGACAGGAATGCTCCGAGTGCTGCCTTACAGGGGTCAGCTTCTAGCCATAAACCAGCTGATTGCTTCCATGTTGTGGTGCCAGCTGGTCACTTTGACCCCTCCCACTAACTTTGTCACAAAGCTCTAGAGAATGCTCCTCCAGTTCTCCTGGACTAAAAGGCTCCACTGGGATTCTGCTGAGGTTCTCTGTCTCTCGCTTAGGGAGGGCGGTCATGCCCTCTGGCATGGCTCGGCACCCAGGTGGCGACCTTCCGACTTCAGATCCTGCCAAGGTACCTCTACCTTGAGCCTCCTCCTAGGTGGTGAGCCCTGGTGACATATCTTTTCCGCCAGGTGCACGGCTGAACTACGATGTGCAGTTCCTGTTCATAGACCCAGGATGCTGCCAGTCTTTTACCAGGACCTGCTTAAAGTCTGGAATATGGTCGCCTTGCGCGCAGCTCTTCCCCATCTGGAGTAACGGCTGTCGACAGGGAGTCGCTGCTCAGGAATGGCACGTCACACGGTGGTGGATACCCAGCTCGCAGCCAACGCCATCCATGACCTCACAATGGTCGTGCTCAGACCCGATGGCACACGTGATCTAGAGGCGGAGTATATTTGGATTTGACTCCCGTCCGAATGTACCGCTGCCTGGGGGAAATTTCACATTAGCTCCAAACTCTGAAAGCCCCCAATCAGGTGCAGCCCGAGCCGCCTCGCGGAAATGCCGTCTGTGCCATTTCATATGGCCAAAAGGGTTTCCTGTATGGGCTACTGTTGCACACTCTTCACTTCCTTGCCCTCGCCCGTCGCCCAGACATGCTTTGGCAGAGGTCCCCACTGGAGGTTCCTCGAAGGAGGAGACCTCCCGCTTAATCTTCCGGACCTTGGGTTGGGGATGTTGCACGCAGTAGCCCCAAACAATCGTAGATTGCATCGGTTCATGGACTCCCAAGATGCCTATTTTTGGGGGGGAGTCAGTGGACCATATGTATATATAGGTTGTTGTAGGCTTCACCCCTAGTTATTTGAAAATTTTCTGTTGAAGTTTTGTTTGTACTTCAGTCCCACGTTCCTGATCTACGGGCACTCGACATGGAGAGGGTCGGGGAATGAGGAGTATATGCTTATCAGCATGCTCTTGGGCTTGTCCAAACTTGGCATCTACAGGTTCAGGTAGCGGATGAGTAACGGGCCGTCCGACTTGACTGTCTGTCCCTGTACCATGGCTACATTTGTGGCCCGGTGTCCCTGGAATGGGAGCATGTGGTGTCCATGGCCGCCATTGAGGCATTCCCTGCCTGCTGGGCACCATAGGATCTGGGATGCTTTACCAACCCCTTTAATCACATTTTAATTTGATGTTTTACGTTTTATTTGTGATTTGTTTTTGTCCTTTGTCCTTTTGTCCTTCAGTTTGTTTGAGTAAGTTTATTTGTTTTAATCAAAATAGTTGAACCCCAAAAGTCAATCAACAGTTAACATCACACAGGGTGTGAACACCAAAATATGGCTTCATGGTGAAGTCTATCATCACTCACCCCGTTACATGTCATGATGGGGGTCTTCTTTCAGATGCTCCGTGAGGATGCAGATGCGGGGTCATCCATCCACTCAACAGTCCTGTCCATTGCCATTTTTCTGGAAGGTTCCACCCTCTGTCTTCAACGCGAGTGTCATCGACTCCATCTCGAAGCTTGCTACCCACCACCATCTCAGCACAACCCCAATCCGGCATGAGATAGAAAAGGCCTTGAACAGCAAAAGAACGAGGAGCATCAGGAGCAGATGGAATCTCAGCCAAAGCACTAAAACATGGCAGAGAAGCACTATTGGTGTGAACACATGACACCATTTCCCTTATCTGGAAGGAGGAGATCTCAGAGATGTTGTAATCCTGACCATCTTCAAAAAGGTGACAAGACCGACTGCAGTGACTACAGAAGAGTCTCCCTGCTTTCAGCCACAGAAAATGTCATTGGAAGAGGCCGCCTTGATCACCTTCGTCCAGTGGCTGAAGATCTCGTCCCGGAGTCCCAATGCGGATTCCATCCACCATGCAGCACAACGGATATGATCTTCACCATGCAGCAACTACAAGAGAAATGTAGGGAACAGTACCAATCCTTGTAAATGGTCTTCTTTGACCTCATAAGCTTGACCTCATATGACTGTCAACTGCAAGGAATTATGGAATGTCCTCCTCCATTTCAACTGCCCCAAAGGTTTGTTACCATCGTCCACCTACTCTACGATGACATGCAAGCCATGATCCTGACCAACAGATCCACCACAGACCCAATTCAGAACTGTATCTACGGTGAAAGGACTGCACTCTACCAACCTTCTCCTCCATCCACTGTCTGCCTAACCTGTGACAGACACTGTCTGCCGCACATTGGACTCCTCAGCCACCTGGGAACTCAAGTTCATGAGCGAGTCATTCCCGACTCTGAGGGATTGCCTAAAGGAAAGGGTGATCCCGCCACTCTCCAAAGCCTATACAAGGCAGAAGTGAAGGGTTTGTGGGCACATTGTTCATCTGCCTGGATAAGTATATCTTCAATAGCACCGAGGAAGCTGCACATATTCAAGACTCAATATTGAGTCGCTCCACCATTGACCCATTGGTAGCTATGTGTAAAAGAATATATTTTAAAAGCTGTGAATCTTGTAAATGTTAATATCCAGAAATGCTTGGATGTGTTTGCAAGAGAGCACATAGGGGTACATTTAACAGCTCCCCACAGGTGTATCTGAAATTAGGTTATAGTAAAATAGAATTGGTGGCTTATCTGCCATCTTCCCGCCCACTCTAACCTGCCTCCGATGTTAAAGTGGATGGTCAAGATGTCAGACAGTTCCCCATCCTTGCGTTAAGCCGATTGAACTTAGAAAATACTGTGCAGAAGGAGGCTATTCAGCCCATTGAGTCTGAACGGACCCTCTTGAAGCCCCCACTTCCATTCTATCCCCGAACCCAATAACCCCTCCTAACCTTTTTGGACACTGAGGGCAATTTAGCATGTCCAATCCACCTAACCTGCACTTGGACTGTGGGAGGAAACCGGAGCATCCAAAGGAAACCCACACAGACAGGGGGAGAATGTGCAGACTCCGCACAGACAGCGGGGTATCAAACCGGGGACCCTGGCGCTGCTAAGCCACAGTGCTAACCACTGTGCTAGCATGCTGCCCAAACAGTACTATTAAATACAATAAATACAATATCCTTAATTACTTGAAGGTAATTAAACAGTACTACTAAATACAATAAGTACAACATAATAAATACAATACACATAATTACTTGAAGGACCGAGTGTACTTCAAGTCGCAAAAAGAGGACATGAGAGTGTTTGCACATACAAGGCAAAGGAAAACCCAAAGAGCTTTTACAGATACATAAAGGGCAAAAGAGTGACTAGGGTAGGGCCTCTTAAGGATAAACAGGACCATCTGTGTGTGGATTCACAAGTGATGGGAGCGATCCTAAATGAATATTTCTCCTCAGTATTTACTGTTGAGAAAGGCAGGAATGTTAGGTAAATTGGGGAAATAAAACGTGATTTCTTGAGGAGTGTACATATTATAGAGAAGGAGGTGCTGGAGGTATTAAAGCGCATCAAGATAGATAAATCCCCGGGACCTGATAAAATGTATCCCAGGACGTTATGGGAGGCTGGGGAGGAAATCCCCTAGCTGAGATATTTGAATCATCGACAGCCACAGGAGCGGCGCCTGAAGATTGGAGGGGAGCAAATGTTGTGTCCTTGTTTACGAAGGCTGTAGGGATAAGCCCGGGAACTACCAACCTGTGAGTCTTCCATCTGTAGTGAGTAAATTGTTGCAAGGTATTCTGAGGGACAGGATCTACAGGCATTTAGAAAGGCAAGGGCTAATTAGGGAAAGTCAGCATGGCTTTGTCAGGGGAAAGTCATGCCTCAACAAATTTGATTGATTTTTTGAAGGGGTAACGAAGAAGGTAGATGAGGGCAGTGCGATCGATATTGTCTAAATGGACTTTACCAAGGCCTTTGACAAGGTACTGCATGGTACGTTGTTGCAAAACATTAAATCTCACGGAATCCAGGGCGAGGTAGCCAATTGGATACAAAATTGGTTTGACAACCGAAGATTTTCAAACTGGAGGCCTGTGACCAGCGGTGTGCCTCAGCAATCGGTGTTTGGTCCACTGTTACTTGTGATATATATAAATGATTTGGATGAGAATGTAGGAGGCATGGTTAGTAAGTTTGCAGATCAAACCAAGATTGGTGGTATAGTGGATAGTGAAGAAGGCAAGCTACCAGGACTTGATGGTCTGAGTTATAAGGAGAGGCTGGATAGGCTGTGACTTTGTTCCCTTGCACGTAGGAGGCTTAGAGGTGATCTTATCGAGGAGTCTATAAAATAATGAGGAGCATTGATAAGATAGATAGTCGACATCTTTTCCCAAAGGTAGACGAGTCTAGAACTAGAGGGCATAGGTTTAAGGTGAAAGAACAGAGATACAAAAGAGACCAGAGGGGAAATTTCTTCACACAGAGGGTGGTCAGCATCTGGAACTGGCTGCCAGAGGCAGTGGTAGAGGCAGATACAATTTTGTCCTTTAAAAAACAGTTAGACAGTTACATGGGCAGGATGGGTATAGAGGGAAATGGGTCAATGTGGGCAAGTGGGACTAGCTTAGTGATTGAAACTGGGAGGCGTGGATAAGCTGGGCCGATGGGCCTGTTTCCATGCTGTAAACATCTATGACTCTATGACACTGCTGGACTATCCAGACAGGGTTACTGACAGAGCTGACCACCTTTGCCACCTTCGCCCAGGCACAGTGAATGGCGACGGCTGGCAGCCTACTTCCCAGGCCGGCGTGCAGGGTCATTCGCTTCTCCTCCAGTACATCCAGCATCCGTAAAATGATAAGCTGCTCTCCTCTCTGCCATCTCGTCGGCTGCGATGGTGTGTGTGGGGAGTGCAGTGTGTATATGCAGATGCAGCTTGTCAGCTGTCATGATATTCAGACACACACATCATGATGGACACACCAACAGACAAATCAGAACACACAACACCACAACCAATCACACACAAAGACAGGAACCATATAAAAGCACGAACACGACACCTGGTGGACGGTAGGTCTGGGGACAAGGACACGGACACGACCTGTTTCAACATCACAAACAGGGAATCCCCACGCGCAGAGTATCAAGACAAAACTGTACATAGAAAGTTTAAATAAAATAGCGTTGTACCATATACAACTGTGTTGGCTCATCTGTGTGTCAGAACGCCCAACACCACATGGTACAGGAGTGGATCGATACCTGCCAACTAACCTGCCATTCTGGACATGGACCGCACCGACAAACCGCAGCCGTTGCAAGTCGCGGGGAACCTTGGTACCAATTGGAAGCTCTTCAGGCAGCGATTTGACCTGTACATCCGAGCCAACGAGAAACAGAGTGCCTTGGATGAAACGAAGATTGCACTGCTCCTCTTCTACGCAGGGCAGCACGCCCTCGACGTCTTCAACTCACTGGTGTTCGAAGAAGGGGAAAACCAATCCAAGTATGACACGTTCATCCTCAAACTGGACCAGCACTTTAATGTTGAAGTGAATGAAAGTTTTGAAAGATACCTCTTTCAGCAACGCCTGCAAGGTAAGGAGGAGCTTTTTCAACCCTTTTTGACGCACCTCCGAATTCTAGCGCAGTCCTGCGGTTACGGCAGCACCACAGAGTCCATGATCAGGGACCAGATTGTTTTTGGCGTTGCCTCCAGTGGCCTACGCCAGCAGCTTCTTAAAATAAAAGGCCTCACCTTAGCGTCTGCTGTGGAAGCCTGTGTCCTCCACGAGAATGCAACCAGCCGTTTTGCCCGATTTCAGGTGTCCGAATTGGCACGGAGGGGGTCCCCTGCCGTCGAATCGGCAAGCCAGGCCGCCCACGACGCCTAACGCATCCAGGCCGTCGATTACTTCCCGACCCGCGGCCCCGACGAGAGCGGCCGCTTCCCGCGCTTTTCGCGGTCTCCCGCGCTGGTGCGCGCCAAAAATAACGGCCACATCGAAGGACGCAGTGCGCAGGCGCGCCCACCGCAAGATCGCACTGCGCATGCGCAGTGGCGCAACGAACGCCGTGACGTCATGACGTGCGGCAATTGTGGCGCTGTACACTTAAAAGGGCAATGTCCTGCTAAAAACCGACAGTGCCTCAGATGTGGCAAGATGGGCCACTATGCTGCCCACTGTCGTGCGGCTCAACCCATGGATCCTGCACATCCCCGACAATCTCGCAGACAAGTCAGGACCATCCAGCCCACGCATCAAGACTTCCAGTTAAGTGATGCAGATGACCAGGATGCCTTCCGCGTTTCCGTCATCGATGTCAACAAGGTCAATGCCATCAATCCAGCCGATGAGTGGTGTGCCACCCTGACGGTCAACCGATCGCGCGTCGCCTTCCGTCTGGACACCGGCGCATCCGCCAACCTGATTGCATATTCTGAATTCCAGGCCATGAAGATCAAACCACCCATCACGCCATCCCGGCTCAAGATGGTTGATTATAACGGGAACGTCATCCCGTCCATAGGATCTTGCCAGCTACAGGTAACTCACAAGACGCACACGGCCACTCTCCCCTTCGAAGTTGTCGGCTCATCAAAAGACTCGTTACTGGGCGCACAGGCGTGTAAGGTCCTTCACCTGGTACAGCGCATTATGTCTCTCTCTCCAGATGAGATATCCGACTTCCCGGATGCTGAGTTCCACGCAAATCTCCATTCCCTCCTTGCTCACAACCAGGAGGTTTTTGAAGGCATGGGGACATTGCCATACACGTACAAGATTCGACTCAAACCGGACGCCATCCCTGTCGTTCACGCACCTCGCAGGGTTCCTGCGCCACTCAAAGACCGCCTCAAGTTGCAGCTGCAGGCTCTTCAGGACCAAGGGGTCCTATCCAGGGTCACGGAGCCCACGCCATGGGTCAGCTCCATGGTCTGTGTAAAGAAGCCCTCTGGCGAGCTCCGCATATGTATAGATCATAAAGATCTGAATAACAACATCATGCGGGAACACTATCCCATCCCGAAACGAGAGGAACTCACCAGCGAGATGGCGCAAGCCAAAATATTTACCAAATTGGATGCGTCCAAAGGATTTTGGCAGATCCAATTGGACCCGGCCAGCCGAAGGCTATGCACGTTCAACACCCCTTTTGGCAGATTCTGCTACAACCGGATGCCATTCAGCATCACTTCAGCATCTGAAGTTTTCCACCGCATTATGGAGCAGATGATGGAAGGCATCGAAGGGGTACGTGTATATGTGGACGATATCATCATTTGGTCCGCCACTCCGCATGAACACATGCATCGTCTACGACGCGTCTTCACCCGCATACGACAAAATGGCCTGCGTCTCAACCGCGCCAAGTGTGCCTTCGGCCAGACTGAGCTGAAATTCCTCGGGGACCACATCTCACGATCAGGGGTCCGTCCCGATGCAGACAAAGTTAGCGCCATCACAGCCATGCCACGGCCGGCTGAAAAGAAGACTGTCCTAAGATTCTTGGGCATGGTCAACTTCCTTGGGAAGTTCATTCCCAACCTGGCTTCTCATACAACGAATATGCGCCATCTCGTAAAAAAATCAACAGAATTCCACTGGCAACAATCGCATCAGCTGGAATGGGAGGAGCTCAAGCACAAACTGGTCACAGCACCAGTGTTGGTGTTCTTGATGTGGAGATGCCGGCGTTGGACTGGGGTGAGCACAGTACGAAGTCTTACAACACCAGGTTAAAGTCCAACAGGTTTGTTACGATGTCACTAGCTTTCGGAGCGCTGCTCCTTCCTCAGGTGAATGAATTGGTATGTTCCAGAAACACATATATAGACAAATTCAAAGATGCCAAACAATGCTAGGAATGCGAGCATTAGCAGGTGATTAAATATTTACAGATCCAGAGATGGGGTAACCCCAGGTTAAAGAGGTGTGAATTGTCTCAAGCCAGGACAGTTGGTAGGATTTTGCAGGCCAGATGGTGGGGGATGAATGTAATGTGACATGAATCCCAGGTCCCGGTTGAGGCCGCACTCATGTGTGCGGAACTTGGCTATAAGTTTCTGCTCGGCGATTCTGCGTTGTCGCGGGTCCTGAAGGCCGCCTTGGAGAACGCTTACCCGGAGATCAGAGGCTGAATGCCCTTGACTGCTGAAGTGTTCCCCGACTGGAAGGGAACATTCCTGCCTGGTGATTGTTGCGCGATGTCCGTTCATTCGTTGTCGCAGCGTCTGCATGGTCTCGCCAATGTACCATGCTTCGGGACATCCTTTCCTGCAGCGTATGAGGTAGACAACGTTGGCCGAGTCGCACGAGTATGTACCGCGTACCTGGTGGGTGGTGTTATCACGTGTAATAGTGGTATCCATGTCGATGATCTGGCACGTCTTGCAGAGATTGCCATGACAGGGTTGAGTGGTGTCGTGGTCACTGTTCTGAAGACTGGGTAGTTTGCTGCAAACAATGGTTCGTTTGAGGTTGCGCGGTTGTTTGAAGGCAAGTAGTGGGGGTGTGGGGATGACCTTGGCAAGATTTTCATCGTCATCAATGACGTGTTGAAGGCTGTGAAGAAGATGACGTAGTTTCTCCACTCCGGGGAAGTACTGGACGACGAAGGGTATTCTGTCGGTTGTGTCCCATGTTTGTCTTCTGAGGAGGTCGGTCCGGTTATTCGCTGTGGCGCGTTGGAACTGTCGATCGATGAGTCGAGTGCCATATCCCGTTCGTACGAGGGCATCTTTCAACGTCTGTAGATGTCTGTTATGCTCCTCCTCGTCTGAGCAGATCCTGTGTATACGGAGCGCTTGTCCATAGGGGATGGCTTCTTTAATGTGTTTAGGGTGGAAGCTGGAGAAGTGGAGCATCATGAGGTTATCCGTGGGTTTGCGGTAAAGCGAAGTGCTGAGGTGACCGTCCTTGATGGAGACGAGTGTGTCCAAGAATGCAACTGATTTTGGAGAGTAGTCCATGGTGAGTCTGATGGTTGGATGGAACTTATTAATGTCATCGTGTAGTCGTTTCAGTGATTCTTCGCCGTGGGTCCAAAGGAAAAAAATGTCATCGATGTATCTGGTGTATAACATCGGCTGAAGGTCCTGTGCGGTGAATAGGTCCTGTTCAAACTTGTGCATGAAGATGTTGGCGTATTGGGGTGCAAATTTGGTCCCCATGGCTGTTCCGTGCGTCTGGATGAAGAACTTGTTGTCGAAGGTGAAGACGTTGTGATCCAGAATGAAGCGGATGAGTTGCAGAATTGCGTCTGGAGATTGGCAGTTGTCGGTGTTGAGTACTGAGGCTGTTGCAGCAATGCCGTCGTCATGGGGGATGCTGGTGTAGAGTGCCGAGACGTCCATTGTGACGAGGAATGTTCCTGCTTCAACTGGTCCATGGGTACTGAGTTTCTGTAGGAAGTCCGTCGTGTCACGACAGAAGCTGGGTGTACCTTGTACGATGGGTTTCAAGATGCCCTCGATGTAGCCAGAGAGGTTCTCACACAGGGTCCCATTTCCTGAAACAATTGGGCGGCCTGGTGTGTTGGCCTTATGTATTTTTGGGAGGCAGTAGAGATCTCCAATGCGGGGAGTACGTGGGATGAGAGCACGTAGGGTGCTCTGAAGATCTGGATCCAAGGTCTTGATCAGTCTGTTAAGTTGGCGGATGTGTTCCTTGGTCGGATCTGCGGGTAACTGTCTGTAGTGTTCTTGGTTGTTCAGTTGTCGGTATACTTCTTTGCAGTAGTCCGTTCTGTTCAGTACGACAGTGGCCCCCCCTTTGTCTGCTGGTTTGATGACGATGCCATGGTTGGTCTTGAGAGCGCGGATGGCATTGCGTTGTGCTTGGGTGACGTTCGGGGTTGTCTTGTGAATGCGACTGATGAATCTGGCATTGACGCGACTCCTGACGGCTTGAGCATACATGTCGAGTCTAAGGCAGCGGCCTTCTGGAGGGGTCCAATTCGACTCTTTCCTCTTCGGTTGCCGCACCGCAGATCTCTCGGTCTGCTGTTCCGGTTCATTGGTAGTCTGCTTGGGTTCGCTGTTGGCCTCTTGGGGTCTGTGGAAGAATTCCCGGAGCCTCATTCGCCTGATGAATTCCTCCGTGTCTGCCGCGAGACTGATGGGGTCCATTTTGGTGGTGGTGCAGAAATTAAGCCCTCTGCTGAGGACTTCGATTTCGTCTGGTTGAAGGGTGTAGTCTGACAAGTTGACAATAGATTTCCCTGTATTGTTTTCTACTGTGACACCAGGGGTGGCTTGGTTGCTGCCGGTGGTGATGCCAAGTTTCTCAAGCTTTCTGTTCTTGGTATGCATATAGGTGGCATAGTATTGTTGTCTCATCTGTTTGGCAGTGTTCCGCAGCTGGTCTGCTGCTTCCTGAACGCAAGTTGAGAATATGGCCTCTATCTTGGTTTCCAGGTTGCGTCGTCTGCTGGAGAGCTGGCGGACGAGGTGGTTGAGGAGTGTGAGAGAGGTGCGACGGCAGAGTCTCTCAGCGAAGTCTGTGTTGTAGGTCGACTTGAGTGGGTTTGTGATCTGTAGCCCTTTCGGTGTTCTTGGACACGGCTCGCCCTACAAAGATCTCAACGGATGCCAGTCAATCTGGTATTGGAGCGGTACTCCTGCAAAAAGACAGCACGTCGTCATGGGCCCTGGTTGCATATGCCTCACGAGCCATGACACCTACCGAACAGCGCTACACGCAAATAGAAAAAGAATGCCTGGGCTTGTTAACTGGACTGGACAAGTTCCACGACTATGTGTATGGCCTGCCACGATTTACGGTTGAAACTGACCACCGCCCCCTGGTCAACATCACTCACAAAGACCTGAACGACATGACCCCTCGCCTCCAGCGCATCTTACTTAAACTCAGGAGGTATGATTTCGAACTGATCTACACTCCGGGGAAGGATCTCATCGTGGCGGACACGCTCTCCCGAGCAGTGAGCACACCACCAGATGCGGAGGGGTTCGTGCGTCAAATTGAGGCACACGTGACTCTGACAGCAGCAAATCTGCCAGCTGATGACCCAAGTCTGGCCCACATACGCGGAGAGACGGCGACTGACCCCCTTCTACAGCGAGTGATGCGCCACATGGCGGAAGGGTGGCTCAAAGGGCAGTGCCCCCAGTTTTATAATGTGCGAGATGACCTTACCAACATAGACGGGGTCCTTATGAAATTAGACAGGATTGTTATTCCGCACAGCATGCGCCAGATGATTCTTAATCAACTACACGAAGGCCACTTGGGCGTCGAAAAATGCAGACGAAGGGCCCGAGAGGCGGTATATTGGCCGGGTATTAATGAAGACATAGCCAACATGGTGCTCAACTGCACAACCTGTCAGAGGTTTCAGCTGGCGCAACCTCCGGAGACGCTTCTACCACACGAGTTGGTGACGTCCCCCTGGGCGAAGGTGGGTGTTGACCTATTTCACGCGCTCGGCAGAGATTACATCATTATTATAGATTACTTCTCAAACTACCCGGAAGTCATGCCTCTGCATGATCTGACGTCGTCCGCAGTCATTGGGGCCTGCAAGGAAACATTTGCTCGCCATGGCATTCCAAGGACTGTCATGTCAGACAATGGACCCTGTTTCGCCAGCCGTGAATGGTCGTCCTTTGCCGCAGCATATGGTTTCACTCATGTGACATCCAGCCCTCTACATCCACAGTCGAATGGGAAGGCAGAGAAGGGCGTCCACATTGCCAAGCGGCTCCTGTGCAAGGCGGCTGCTGCCGGATCGGACTTTAACCTCGACTTGCTGGCCTATCGATCGGCCCCGCTATCCACGGGTCTCTCGCCAGCGCAGCTCCTAATGGGTCGCTCCCTCAGGACGACGGTACCATCCATCCTGGCACCAACAACGGACCATGAGACGGTTCTTCATAACATGCAAATGCAGCGTGATCGCCAGAAAAGTCAGTACGACACACGAGCGACGGACCTGCCCCCCCTGTCCTCTGGAGACAAAGTACGCGTCCATCAACCGTATGGTGGCTGGTCAGCACCGGCCGAAGTCCTCCGACGTGTGGCTCCCCGCTCATTCCTGATTCGCATGCCGGATGGTTAAGTGCGTCGCCGCAATCGGCGCGCCCTTCGCCGACTTCCACGCTCGCAGCCACACAGTACACACACGCCAGATCCTCAACAGTCTTCCGAGGATGACTTTGTGGAGCTGCCGCGGATCACGCCCTCTCCATCGCCACCCATGGCCACGCTTGCACATCGGCCGGTGGTTCTTGAGCCACTCTTGAGGCGGTCAACCCGAACTCATCGCAAGCCCATTAGACTGGACTTATAACACCGTTCATATGGTCAAAAAGTTACACACTTCTGTATTATAACCTGTTGTTGTTTATCGTTCCAGATATCATCTGACTGGACCACTGTTCAAGTTTTTTTTCTCGTTCGCATTCATGTTCTGTTATGGTACAACCTTGTTGATGTGACGCACCCGACATCGCCCCATGTAAATAGTTACATCATATGCACATGCTGTACACAACACACACACACTCTTAGATGCACTCACGACACGATTATATTTATTACCACGTAGGCACATATCTTTGTAAAAAGGGGGGATGTCATGACATTCAAACACACACATCATGATGGACACACCAACAGACAAATCAGAACACACAACACCACAACCAATCACACACAAAGACAGGAACCATATAAAAGCACGAACACGACACCTGGTGGACGGTAGGTCTGGGGACAAGGACACGGACACGACCTGTTTCAACATCACAAACAGGGAATCCCCACATGCAGAGTATCAAGACAAAGCTGTACATAGAAAGTTTAAATAAAATAGAGTTGTACCATATACAACTGTGTTGGCTCATCTGTGTGTCAGAACGCCCAACACCACATCAGCCTCCTGAGTGTCAATCGTGAATCCAGTGAATCCCGCACCGTTTCTCATTGGAAGCGATTGTGTTCCACGTGGTGTAGGTGCTAGCCCCTCAAAGGTCGCTGAATCGGTCCAAGTGCGGCGCCAGTTTTGCTGTTATGGAAGTCCACGAATCCTGCCCTGGCGTCAACACTTAGTCTCAGGAACGGAGAATTCCGCCGTGGGTTTTTACTTTGGGGTTTTCCGCCATCACAAGACAGTTCACAGGATTTTTCTCATCCACCCACCAGGTTTATCGCTGTCGTCCATCACACCTCCGAGAGAGACCAGGACAAGAGCAGGACAAGGGCTGGGCTGGGCATTACCTGGGTCTTCGTGCCACTGCAGGGCTCACGTCTGCTGATTCTGTCGTCCCCAACATCCTGAAGAAGCTGCTCATGAACATGGAACTGGCCGAGAGCTGGAATTTGTGGCAACTCACCACAGATTTTAATGATGGTGAACGAAGGAAGACATTCCATTTAATTTTATTGACCTGCTGTGTAGGATGGGAACCCCATTTATTATAAGGTCCAGAAGGAAGACATTCCATTTAATTTTTGGATTTGATCACGGCTCCGAGGTCCCAGGTTCGATCCCGGCTCTGGGTCACTGTCCGTGTGGAGTGTGCACATTCTCCCCGTGTTTGCGTGGGTTTCGCCCCCACAACCCAAAGATGTGCAGGGTAGGTGGATTGAACACACTAAATTGCCCCTGAATTGGAAAAAAATTAATTGGGTCGACTAAATAAAAAAAAACATTTTGGATTTGGATTTGTTTTATTGTCACGTGTCACGAGATACAGTGAAAGATATTGTTCTGTGTACAGCCCAGACAAATCATTCCATGCATGAATAAAAACATTGGCTTTGTTTGTGCATGATGGGAACCTCATTTTTCATGTGAAATCTCCCATATGGCAATGGACTGCGGAATGCTGCTTCTCTTGTTTTGTCACTGAACTGAATGAAATTAAATGAAAATCGCTTATTGTCACAAGTCGGCTTCAAATAAAGTTACTGTGAAAAGCCCCTAGTCACCATATTCCGACGCCTTTTCGGGGAGGCTGGTACAGGAATTGAACCGTGCTGCTGGCTTGCCTTGGTCTGCTTTCAAAGCCAGTGATTTAGCCCTGTGCTAAACCAGCCCCAGAGATGTTGTAATCCTGTAAGCATTTCAGATATACAACAGCTAGACAGTAATATTCTGTTTATTATTTGGGTTTGTATTGACATCAGGGGCGAAATTCTCCCCCAACGGCACGATGTCCGCCGACTGGCGCCAAAAACGGCGCCAATCAGACGGGCATTGCGCCGGCCCAAAGGTGCGGAATGCTCCGCATCTTTGGCGGCCTAGCCCCAACATTGAGGGGCTAGGCCGACGCCGGAGGGATTTCCGCCCCGCCAGCTGGCGGAAATGGCATTTGTTGCCCCGCCAGCTGGCGCGGAAATGCGGCGCATGCGCGGGAGCGTCAGCGGCCGCTGAAAGTTTCCCGCGCATGCGCAGTGGGGAGAGTCTCTTCCGCCTCCGCCATGGTGGAGACCTTTGCGGAGGCAGAAGGGAAAGAGTGCCCCCACGGCACAGGCCGCCCGCGGATCGGTGGGCCCCGATCGCGGGCCAGGCCACCGTGGGGGCACCCCCCGGGGTCAGATCGCCCCGCGCCCCCCCCCAGGACCCCGGAGCCCGCCCACGCCGCCTGGTCCCGCCGGTAAATACCAGGTTTGATTTACGCCGGCGGGACAGGCAATTTCTGGGCGGGACTTCGGCCCATCCAGGCCGGAGAATTGAACGGGGGGTCCCGCCAACCGGCGCGGCCCGATTCCCGCCCCTGCCCAATCTCCGGTACCGGAGACTTCGGCGGGGGCGGGGGCGGGATTCACGGCGGCCAACGGCCATTCTCCGACCCAGCGGGGGGTCGGAGAATGACGTCCCAGGTGTAGAACGTCACATGATTCAGTTGATTAGGTTGACAGCACACAGCAAACATTGCTGAGCAGTGAATATCTTGAACATCAGCACAGCAATATTATGAATACTAATAATTAAATCATACACTACTTCGAATTAAATGTTTAAAGTTAAACAGTTCAATCCAAGTGGAATTTTCTGCCTGTTTATTCTTCCCTATGTTCTGATGTCTTCCTTCACTCTTCAGTTTTCTTACAAAATCTGTAATTTAATCAGCAATCGTCATTCAGTGGAAATTTCCAGTTGTTTTAGGTGAATATTAGTTCATAATTTTAGGTATTTTTGTGTATTAATTTCCCATTTTTTATAAAATATTTTTGGTGAACATTTCCAGGGAGGGAACGAGGTGAAAAATCTCTCCTCAGCCAAAGGAGGGACTTTGTCTTGGACACGAGTGGAGGAAGAGGCGACTTTTTGAAGGATGTGTCTCGCTTGGCACAGCATCAATTTCATTGCTTCATTCTGGAAAATATCATTTGATGTTTTTGCAATAAAACAAGAACAGGGCAAGGAGAGTGTCCCTGTGGAGTTAAAAGTCAGAAATGTTTCCATGCTGTAAACATCTAAGACTGTATGACTTTGAGTGGGTGTCACTAATATGAGAAACGTGCCCCCCTGAAACGGGCCTGCAAAGTCTCTGTGTAGGCACGATCATGGCTTCCCGGGCCACTCCCAGGGATGCATCGGGGCCGCCAGTGGGGCCCTCTGGTGTCCCTGTCATGGGACACAATTGCGGGCCACCCGTTTGATCCAGTCTGGGTCATCAAACATAGTTGCGTGCCAACATTCCACATAGGCCACCCGGGTGCCCGTTATGGAAGTCTTTCAACAGGGGTGCGTGCCCCCATTCGGGTACGACCACCCGTGTTCCCCACAGGAGGATGCCGTCTTCGAAACTCATTTCAGGTAGCTTGGCAGTGTAGGCCCTCAGCCCGTCTGGTATCATCCTATGTCGTGCCCTGGATTGGACCATATGTCGGACCCTTGATGACTCAGGGTCATTCTGGGTCCATTCTCAGATATGTGCTGCTGTTACTGGCAAAGTGTCCACGAACTGGAGGACGGCTATCACTTTCGCGGCTGCGACGGGAGCTGCCGACTTTGTGGTCAGGGGCAGCTGGCTCAATACATCTGCATGCGGGATTCTTGTGCCTGGGCGAGCCTCTAAAGTATACTCATAGGCGGACAGCAAGAGGGCCCACTGCTGAACCCGGTCCAGATGTTATCGGTGGAATTACCTGATCTTCCTTGAATCACCCCAGCAGGGGCTTGTGGTCGGTTTGCACCCTGTCCATAAACGTACTGATGGCATTCATTTCCTGACCGGAACATAACGGCCAAGCCTTCTTTTTCTACCTGTGCGTAGTTCCGCTCGGCATCTGCGAATGTGCGGGACGCAAAGTCTGAGGTTACTCTGAGCCGTCGGGCATGCGATGTGCCAGGACCTCCCCGATGCTTACGCCGAAGCTTCGCACGAGAGGAGCAGGTGTTTGCCCGGGTCCAAGTGGGCCAACAATTCATCTGGCGAGAGATGCCGCTTCACCTCTTGAAACACCTTAAGATGCGGGGGGCCCCAGCCCCATTTTTGTCCTTTCTGCAGCAGTTGGTGGAGCAGACTCAGCAGCGTGGCAATCCTGGGTATGAACTTCCCATAATAGTTCACCAGGCAGAGGAAAGAGCGGAGTTCCGTTTGGTCATGAGAGATGGGGGCTGGCGAATCGCCCACACCTTGTCCTCCACTGGATGGAGACCTCTGCTGTCCACCCGGTAGCCGAGATATGTGACCTCCGGCGGGAGGAAAAAGCACATCTCCCTCCGGAGGCAGACCCCGGCCCGAGCAAACTGCTCGAGGACCTCGGTTAGATTCTCCACGTGTTCCTGATGCGAGATCCCGGTGATGAGAACAGCGTCCAGGTAGATGGGCATCCTTGGAAAGCCTGGCAAGATGTTCTCCATAACCCTCTGGAATATCGCCCAAGCCGCATCGACTCTGGGCGGCAAGGGCATATATTCGTACAATCCTCAATGGGTACTGGTCGTCACATATTTCCAGGAACTTGTCTCGAGCACCAGCTGCAAGTGCGCGTGGCTCATGCCAGCTTAGTGAACACTTTTTCGCCGCTGAGCCCATAAATACCTTTGATCCGAGGGACCGGGTAACGGTCAAGGCGAGATCATCGGTTTGCAGTCACTTTGTAGTCCCCACAGAGCTGCACCAACCAGTCCGGCTTCAACACAGGACTACAGGCGCAGCCCAATCGGCATAGTGGATGGGCAAATAATACCTAATTCTCGGTGTACCTTGGCGCAAAGTGCATACAGCAAGGGCGGGTGTGGAAATATCAAGTTTGGGCATTTTACTCTGCATTGATCATGGCCATCGCTCCTTTTTATGGTACCAGGCCTTCAGCAAAAACAGAAGGGAACTTGGTCAGCCCTCCCTCTGGTCCACAGGGATACATATGGCACACACGTTGCCAATCCAAACTTAAGTGACGCAGCCTATCGTGCCCCAATTGGCTGGGCCCATCACCATAGACTACCACCAACAGTAGGCACGCAGAGAGACGTCCATATGCCACGGCACGTGTGTGGTGTGGTGCCTTCGATGTCTCAAGTCTCCCTGGTATAAGTGGCCATTCGGACCCCCATGTCACAAAGCTCTAGTGTCTGAAGACCCGTCCGGATGACCGTAAATGTGCGAATGCTGACGACAGAAGCTGCCGCTCCAGTGTCCAGTTCCATCTCGGTGGGGTGTCCGTTTAGCAGCAGCGTCACCCGGATAGATGCTGTTATGTAACACAGTGCAGCGTAAGAGGAGGGGGGATGGTGACTGGCCCGATTCCGGGGAACGGCACCCTCACATGCTCTCCCAGCTTTGTTCCTGGCCTTGGCTTCCTGCTCGATACTGGCAGCCACCATCTGGGAACGCTGAGTCAGGGGAAGCTCCACAGTCGCTCTGGGGTGAGTCGCGAAGGCGGTTGTGGGACCTGCGGTGACCTCTGCCCTGGCAGTCTTGACGACGTCCAATGTTCAGGACCGTACTGCTTGTACTGATGTTGGGTTTGTTTTATTGTTGGGGGATTGTATGGTTCTTATTGTATTTTTGGATTTTCGTTGGGCTAGCAGCTGCGTGATCATCAGTTACGCCCCTGCTTCTGTGCACTGGGTGTTGGCGGGCCCCTCCCAGTGCTCGTGAGGAGGGGTGTTCTCTCTCCTCAATCGAGTGCTGCCTGTCATTTTCCGGTGGACTGAGCTGATTGCGGGCACCTGTTCACTGACATGGGGCTGTTGCTGGAGCCAGGGGAGGGTGGGGAGGGGCGGGGAGCATGCGTTGGCTTGAATATTGGAAGCTTTGTCTTGTACTTAATTGTTTGTTGGGTTTCTTGTGGTTGCTCTGTATTCTGTCTTGATTTCTTTTTTGTAAAGGGAGTTCTCTCCCTCTCATTCTCTTCCGACATGCCCCGTATCAGTGTGCCCTTTTCCGGCGGTCTGCGCTGCTCATTTAGGCGTCACTGATGTGGAGAGGTGGGGAGCGGTGGAGAGGCAGGGAGAGGCGTGCTGGTGGTTTGTTTAAAGGAACTGGTTTGGGTTGAACTGTGCCCCCTCTTGGGACAGGAGCGGTGTTTTCTTTCTCTCTCTCACACTGTGACCTATGTCATGATATCCACATCAACATATCATGGTGCAATCACACACACACACTGATGGACAGATCAACGGACCAATCAACACACACGCAACATCACAGCCAATCACCAGTGAGAGCACACGCACTATAAAACAGGGAACACCACAGTTCCCGCTCATTCCAGCAGGAGATAGCTCAGAGCACAGAGCTCACAGCGTGTCACTCAGACATACACTATGTGCTGAGTGCCTCTCTAAGGTAGTGTTAGGGCTGGGTCCACAGGTTAACGGGTAAAGTATGAACCACAGCCATAAGTTAACAGATGTTGTTATCAAGAGTAATAAAACAGAGTTCTCCATCAAAACCGTGTTGGTTCGTTTGTATAGCGGAACACCCAACACGACACACTGTGTCCTTTTCCGGTGGTCTGTGCTGCGTATTTGGGAGCCTTTCTGTCGATACGGGGCTACCGTTGGGGCCGATGGAGGTTGAGGGGGTTGGTCGTGGGTGTGTGATGGCTTGTCAGCTGGTGTGTTTTTTTTGGCGTCTTCTAAATGCTTTTAGCTTGCTATTGCTTTTTGTGACTGTTTTTAGCATATTGCTGATTCTTGAGTTGTCCATAGAATATTTGTAGGAGGGGAATCAGAAGCAATCCAAGTTCAGTCTCTGCTGGGGGTCATAACACCTCCCTGCTCTTAAACTCAATGCCTCGGCTAATAAAGGAAAATACACCATATGCCTTCTCAACTTCTTTACCCACCGGCCTTGCTACATTAAGGGTCCAGTGTACATATCCACCAAGGTCCCTCTGATCCTCGGTGCTTCCCAGGATCCTGCCGTTTATCATGCCCAAGTGCATCACCTCACACTTATCTGGATTGCAATCTATTTATCACTGATCAGCTCATCTGACCAACCAATCTAGATCCAATGGTCTTACAGCATCAACCTGGGTACCATAATACTCTCATACCGACTACCACATTCACCCCCTGTTAAAAAAAAGAGTCCGTCGGGGGTGGTGGTCTCGCATTATACAGTGGTAGAGGTTGAGGCTATGGTGGTACCCGGTAGACATCAGTACAGTGTTTTGCCTCGTTACATGTCGCAACTATTTACAGTATTTATTGACATTCAAAATGAAGCAATTACTCGATCGGGGGCCCTGGTCGTCCTCTGCGATCGTCGCAGTTTCGGAGGTTCGCAGGCTCGGCCATCCGTGGCTCAGGGAGAATGGCTTTGGCATCTTATGCAGCTTCATCACCCCCAGATGGAACCAGTGGGAGAACCGATCCACCTGGGAAGGGGGCGGCTGTGGGGTGCGCCGGTGGGAGGGAGGGTGGGGTTGGTGGTGGGGGTGTGGGTGGGGACCCAGCGAGCGCCAGGCCCCGTAGGGAGACCATATCCTGTCGGCCGTCGGGGTACGCCACGTAGGCGTATTGAGGGTTAGCATGAAGGAGGTGGACCATCTCGACCAATGGGTCCAACTTGTGCGCCTGCACATGTTTGCGGAGCAGGATGGGTCCAGGAGCTGCCAGCCAGGTTGGGAGCGAGGTCCCAGAGAAGGACTTCCTAGGGAAGATAAGGAGATGTTTGTAAGGTGTCTGGTTGGTCGTGGTACACAGCAGTGATCGGATGGAGTGGAGAGCATCCGGAAGGACCTCCTGCCAGCGGGAGACTGGAAGATTCCTGGACTGTAGGGCCAGTAGGACGGTCTTCCGGACCGTTCCGTTCTCCCTCTCTCCCTGTCCATTTCCCAGGGGGTTGTAACTGGTTATCCTGCTTGAGGCAATGCCCTTGCTGAGTAGGAATTGATGCAATTTGTAGCTCATAAAGGAGGACCCCCTATCGTTGTGTATGTAGGCGGGGAAACCGAACAGTGTAAAGATACTGTGGAGTGCTTTTATGACGGTGGCTGTGGTCATGTTGGGGCAGGGGATGGCGAATAGGAACCGGGAGTACTTGTCAATCACGTTCAGGAAGTACGTGTTGCGGTCGGTGGAGGGGAGGGGCCCTTTGAAGTCCATACTGAGGCGTTCAAAGGGACTGGAAGCCTTTATCAAGTGCGCTTTCTCTGGCCTGTAGACGTGCGTCTTGCACTTCGCGCAGATTTGGCAGTTCCTGGTGGCGGTCCTGACGTCCTCGATGTAGTAGGGCAGGTTGTGGGTCTTAATGAAATGGAAGAATCGAGTGACCCCCGGGAGGAAGAGGTCCTCGTGGAGGGCCCGGAGTCGGTCCACTTGTGCGTTGGCACATGTGCCGCGGGATAGGGCATCAGGAGGCTCGTTTAGCTTCCCGGGACGATACAAGATCTCATAGTTGTAGGTGGAGAGCTCAATCCTCCACCGTAAGATCTTATCGTTCTTTATCTTGCCCAGCTGTGCATTATCGAACATGAAAGTGAGGAGAGTGAATCTCCTGCCGGCCAGGTAATGCCACCAGTGCCGCACAGCTTCTACTATGGCCTCGGCCTCCTTTTCAACTCAGGAATGGCGGATTTCTGAAGCGTGGAGGGTGCGTGAGAAGAAGGCCACGGGTCTGCCCACTTGGTTGAGAGTGGCCGCCAGAGCTTCGTCGGACGCGTTGCTCTCGACTTGGAAGGGAAGGGATTAATCTATTGCGTGCATCGTGGCCTTTACAATATCCGCTTTGATGCGGCTGAAGGGCTGGCGGGCTTCTGCCGACAGGGGAAAAACCGTGGATTGAATTAGTGGAAGGGCTTTGTCCGCATGGTTGGGGACCCACTGGGCATAATATGACAAAAATCCCAGGCAGCGTTTCAGGGCCTCGGAGCAGTGGGGGAGGGGAAACTCCATGAGGGGGCGCATGCGTTCGGGATCTGGGCCTATAACTCCATCATGGACTACGTAGCCGAGGATGGCTAGACGGTCGGTGCTGAACACGCATTTGTCCTTGTTGTAGATTAGATTAAGGATTTTTGCGGTATGGAGGAATTTTCGGAGGTTGGTGTCGTGGTCCTGCTGGTCATGGCCGCAGATGGTGACGTTATCGAGGTACGGAAACGTGGCCCGCAAACCGTACCGGTCAACCGTTCGGTCCATCTCCCGTTGGAAAACCGAGACTCCATTTGTGACACTGAAGGGAACCCTTATGAAATGGTAGAGCCGCCCATCTGCTTTGAATGCAGTGTATTTGCAGTCGCTAGGGCGGATGGGGAGCTGGTGGTAGGCGGATTTCAGATCCACCGTGGAAATGACCTTGTATTGTGCAATCTGATTGACCAGATCAGCTATGCGTGGGAGAGGGTACGCATCGAGCTGCGTATACTTGTTGATGGCCTGACTATAATCAATGACCATCCTATACTTCTCCCCGCTCTTTACAACCACTACTTGAGCTCTCCAGGGACTGTTGCTAGCCTCAATAATACCTTCCTTCAGTAACCACTGTACTTCCGACCGAATGAAGGTCCGGTCCTGAGCGCTGTACCGTCTGCTCCTGGTGGCGACGGGTTTGCAATCCAGGGTGAGGTTCGCAAAAAGGGAAGGCGGATCGACTTTGAGGGTCGCAAGGCTGCAGACAGTGAGGGGGGGTATAGGGCCGCCGAATTGAAAAGTTAAACTCTGGAGGTTACATTGGAAATCTAACCCAAGGAGCGTGGCAGCGCAGAGGTGAGGGAGGACGTAGAGGCGGAAATTTTTTAATTCCCTTCCCTGGATCGTGAGGTTCGCTACGCAGAACCCTGTGATCTCTACAGAGTGAGACCCGGAGGCCAGGGTGATTTTTTGATTAACTGGGTGGATGGGAAGAGAACAGCGCCTTACCGTGTTGGGGTGCATGAAACTCTCTGTGCACCCGGAGTCGATCAGGCAGGATGTTTTGTGCCCATTGATGAGCATGGTCGTCGTCGCGGTCGAGAGCGTTCGGGGCCGAGACTGGTCCAGGGTCACCGAGGCAAGTCGTGGCAAAAGTTGGGGGTTTTCCTCGGGCGGTGTGTGGTCATCCAAATCGGAGTCCTGAGACTCCAGCCAAGGTGGCGGCACCCACTGGTCGCACATGGCTGGAGGTGTGCAAGATGGCGGTGCCCATCCATCGCACGTGGTCCCTGGGGAACAGGATGGCGGTGCCCGGGGCCCGCACATGGCTCTGGAACAGGAAGATGCCTGGAACAGAACGGCGCCCGCTGGCCGCACGTGGCTTGTGGAGAGAGTTGGGGTGACAGTCCCGGTTCGCCCCTGGAGACTGCGGCGACTGCCCGAGCCTGGCATACTGCCACAAAATGGCCCTTTTTGCCGCACCCTTTGCAGGTGGAGGAGCGGGCCGGGCAGCGCTGCCGGGAGTGTTTGGCTTGCCCGCAAAAATAACAGTGGGGCCCCCCCGGGGTTGCCTGGTAGTCACGCAGCACAAGTTTGTGGGGGATGGGGGTTGCACCGGAGTTGGCCGTGGGGGTTCCACGCTGCCCAAGGGGCTGCCGTACGATCAGGTACGTAAGCGCGGGCATTTCGGGAGGCCACACCCAGGGAGCTAGCAAGGGCCCGTGCCTCCTTGTGCCATAAAGTCATGTTCCATTTTGGAATATATAGGACCGAGAGTGTCCCCTCTTTGGCTGGGTTAAGGGGTTCCACCCCAGATCCACAAGGAGAAAATCAGGTGACCCTTGGAGTCCATTTTTAAACCAGCCTTTAAACTCAGTTCAAGGTTTAAAGACACAATTCTTTGAACTGTTTTATAACAGGGCAGCATGGTAGCATTGTGGATAGCACAATTGTTTCACAGCTCCAGGGTCCCAGGTTCGATTCCGGCTTGGGTCACTGTCTGTGCGGAGTCTGCACATCCTCCCCGTGTGTGCGTGGGTTTCCTCCGGGTGCTCTGGTTTCCTCCCACAGTCCAAAGATGTGCACGTTAGGTGGATTGGCCATGCTACATTGCCCTTAGTGTCCAAAATTGCCCTTTGTGTTGGGTGGGGTTACTGGATTATGGGGATGGTGTGGACCTTGGGTAGGGTGCTCTTTCCAAGAACCGGTGCAGACTCGATGAGCCGAATGGCCTCCTTCTGCATTGTAAATTCTATGAAATAATAATGTAATAGCATAACCAAGACAGCATGAATCAAGGCATATAGGAGTGAGCAGGAAAGTGAAATTGAACCTCAAGATTAGCTACGATCATAGTGATTAGGCTCAAAGAGCAGTTTGGTCTTTTCCTGTTCCTATTATGTGCAAGGCTATGAGAGGTTGAGATAAAGCACACAAAACAAACCTGTTTCATTAGTTTAGTTAAACAAGAACAAGGAGACAAATATTTATTTTTTCCCTTATAGATGAGATGGGGCTTGGGGTGTTCGGAGTTTGCGTGGGGGGTCGGGAGATCAGAGCGTCTTTAAAAATGGTGCCCCCATTCACCCCACCCCCCTTACAGGGCCCCATTCTTCACCCCCCTCAACCTTCCTGGGGCCCCTTCATACCAGCACTGCAAACCCCCCCCCCCCCCCTTCATACCCTCCTCCACCCTCCTTTCAAGGGCATGAGCCCCTTCTGGCTCTGACCCCTGACACTGCTGCCAACATGGCAGTGCCACCTGGGTACCTTGGCATGCCTGCTTGCCAGGTGAGACCCAGAGTGCCACCCTGCCCTGTTCCAGAACACCAAGGGTCTCTGTTGACCTGGGAGACCCCTAGGTGCCGTTCCACCTGGTTTACTTTTGTGTGGACCAATACTAAACGGTGCCTGGCAGGGGTCACCCTGGGGAGGCCGGTAGGTGCTGGGAGCTAGTGCATGAGACATGGTCCCACCCACTGTGGGCAGGATCTTGATTGCGACGCATTGCGAGATCTACTCAGACCTCACTAGGTGTACCGCCTGTTGGGAAGCCCAGGGGATACCTTTCCCTTCTCTATCAGTAGCGGAAAGATTGTGCCTCATGTATTGACATTTGTTGAATCTTTGAAGTCCTCTTCCTATACCACGAGATACAGAACCATTAGCCAAATAATAACGGGTCTTTGAAATGCTCATGAAATACAAAAGAGCAATCAACAAAGAACAAAGAACAAAGAAAAGTACAGCGCAAGAACAGGCCCTTCGGCCCTCCAAGCCTGCGCCGACCATGCTGCCCGTTGATGCACTATCAATTACGACGAGACGAGCGTCGAGAGTAATCGAGGCTTCAAAACACAGAGGTGTGTGGCCTCCTACAGCTGCTGCCGAAATGGCTGCAGTTCGGAAAGCACACAGATTTATACTCCGCCTACTGGGTGGAGCCAGCAGGCAGGGATCTACCACCATACCTGTAGTACAGGGGCCTTACTGTAACACTCTCGTATGTAGTATATACAATACAATACAAAGCAACAGTGGTGACTACCACATTCACCCCCTGTTAAAAATGAGTCCAGCGGGGGTGGTGAAAAAAATATTTACTTACAAGTTGTTTTTAAAAAAATCAGAGAAGGTTACAAATTTAGACGATCGGGCGCCTTGATTCGTTGTTGAGAGTGCCGCAGTGCTGGTGGCGATTCAAGAGTCGGCTCGGTTGCCGGTGACACCAGGAGTGTGTCGACATCCTCTTCAGCCCTGGGTGGGACCAAGGGGAGGACGGGTTGTCCTGGAGCGGGGGATGTAGTGGGGTGCGCTAGGGAGGGGGAAGGGTGGCGACGGGGCAGCGGTGGGGGGGGGGGGGGTGAGCCAGCTGGCGCCAGGTCCCTGAGGGAGACTGTCTTGCTGGCCGTCAGGGTATGCTACGTAGGCGTACTGCGGGTTTGTGTGGAGTAGCTGTACCCTTTCAACCAACGGGTCCGCCTTGTGGAGCCGCACGTGCTTGCAGAGGAGAACGGGTCCTGGAGCTGCCAGCCATATTGGGAGTGAAAATCCAGAGGTGGACTTCCTGGGGAAGGCAAAGAGACGGTCATGGGGCGTTATGTTGGTCGCAGTGCACAGCAGTGACCGAATGGAGTGAAGGGCGTCGGGGAGGACCTCCTGCCAGCGGGAGGCCGGGCGATTTCTGGACCGTAGTGCCAGCTGGACGGCCTTCCAGACCGTCCCATTCTCCCACTCCACCTGTCCGTTTCCCCTGGGGTTGTAGCTGGTTGTCCTGCTCGAGGCAGTGCCCCTGTTGAGCAGGTACTGGCACAGCTCATCGCTCATAAATGAGGATCCCAGGTCACTGTGGATGTAGGCGGGGAAACCGAACAGAGCGAAAATGGTGTTGAGGGCTTTGATGATGGTGGCAGACGTCATGTCGGGCATGGGATGGCGAAGGGGAATCTGGAATATTCGTCGACCGCATGAAGAAAGTACGTGTTGCGGTCGGTGGATGGGAGGGGCCCTTTGAAGTCCATGCTGAGGCATTCAAAGGGGCGGGAGGCCTTCACCAGGCGCGTTCGGTCTGGCTGGTAGAAGTGTGGTTTACATTCCGTGCAGATCTGGCAGTCTCTGGTGATAGCCGTGATCTCCTCGATAGAGTAGGGCAGATTGCGGGCCTTTATGAAATGGTGAAAGTGGGTGACCCCTGGGTGACAGAGATCGTCATGCAGGGTCCGGAGTCGGTCCACATGTACATCGGGATAGGGCATCGGGGAGTTCGTTGAGCTTACCAGGGCGATACAAAATCTCGTAATTGTAAGTGGAGAGCTCGATCCTCCACCTCAAAATCTTATCATTTTTGATCTTACCCCGCTGTGTGGTGTTGAACATGAAGGCAACCGACCGTTGGTCAGTGAGGAGAGTGAATCTCCTGCCGGCCAGATAATGCCTCCCGTGCCGCACAGCTTCAACGATAGCTTGGGCCTCCTTTTCGACGGAGGAGTGCCTAATTTCGGAGGCATGGGGGGTGCGGGAAAAGAATGCCAGGGGCCTGCCTGCCTGGTTGAGGGTGGCGGCCAGAGCGACGTCTGATGCATCGCTCTCGACTTGGAAGAAAGTGTCTTGGCGACCGCGTGCATTGCGGCCTTGGCGATGTTGGCCTGGATACAGATTTTTTTTAAAAATATGTTTTATTGAAATTTTTTTCCCAAACAACAATTTTTCCCCTCTTACAAAGCAAACGCAACAATAACAATACAGAAATTTTTAACAATACACAAGTAACAAAACCCCTTTATCTTTGACCTAAACTAGACTAAACCACCCCCCCCTCCCCCCTCCCCCCCCTCCCCCCCCCCCCCCCCCCCTCCCCCTGGGTTGCTGCTGCTGGTCATCTGTCTTCCCTCTAACGTTCCCCTAGGTAGTCGAGAAATGGCTGCCACCGCCTAGTGAACCCTTGAGCCGATCATCTCAGGGCAAACTTTATCTGCTCCAGTTTAATGAACCCCGCCATATCATTTACCCAGGCCTCCAGTCCGGGGGGTTTCGCCTCCTTCCACATGAGTAGGATCCTGCGCCGGGCTACTAGGGACGCAAAGGCCACAACGTCGGCCTCTTTCGCCTCCTGCACTCCCGGCTCTTCCGCAACTCCAAATAGAGCTAACCCTCAGCCTGGTTTGACCCGGGCCTTCACCACCCGCGAAATCACTCCCGTCACTCCCTTCCAATACCCTTCCAGTGCCGGACACGCCCAAAACATATGTGCGTGGTTTGCCGGGCTCCCGCCACACCTCCCACATTTGTCCTCCACTCCAAAGAACCTGCTCAATCTTGCTCCCGTTATGTGTGCTCTATGTAGCACCTTAAATTGAATCAGGCTAAGCCTGGCGCATGAGGAAGAGGAATTTACCCTGCTTAGGGCATCAGCCCACATACCCTCCTCTATCTCCTCCCCTAGTTCTTCTTCCCACTTTCCTTTTAGTTCGCCCATCGACTCCTCCCCCTCTTCCCTCATCTCTCGGTAAATCTCTGACACCTTGCCCTCTCCGACCCACACCCCTGAAAGCACCCTGTCCTGTATCCCCTGTGTCGGGAGCAACAGAAATTCCCTCACCTGTTGTCTAGTAAACGCCCTCACCTGCATATATCTCAAGAAATTTCCCCGGGGCAACTTATACTTTTCCTCCAATGCTCCCAAGCTCGCAAAAGTCCCATCTATAAATAAATCTCCCTCCCTCCTAATTCCCAACTGGTACCAGCTCTGAAATCCTCCATCCATTCTTCCTGGGGCGAACCTATGGTTGTTCCTGATTGGGGACCCCACCAGGGCTCCCCGCACCCGTCTCTGTCGCCTCCACTGTCCCCATATGTTCAGTGTTGCCGCCACCACCGGGTTCGTGGTAAACTTTTTAGGTGAGATCGGTAGCGGCGCCGTCACCAGCGCCTCTAAACTCGTCCCTTTACAGGACTTTCTCTCCAGTCTTTTCCACGCCGCTCCCTCACCCTCCATCATCCATTTACGTATCATTGCCACATTGGCGGCCCAATAGTAATCGCCCAAGTTCGGTAGTGCCAATCCTCCTCTGTCCCTACTACGCTGAAGGAACCCCCTCCTTACTCTCGGAACTTTCCCTGCCCACACGAAGCTCGTGATGCTCCTGTCTATTTTATTAAAAAAGGTCTTGGTGATTAGTATAGGGAGACATTGAAATACAAATAAGAACCTCGGGAGGACCATCATCTTAATTGCTTGCACCCTGCCCGCCAGCGATAGAGGCTGCATGTCCCACCTCTTGAAGTCCTCCTCCATTTGTTCTACCAACCGTGTCAGATTAAGTCTGTGCAAGGTTCCCCAGCTCCTAGCGATCTGAATCCCCAGGTATCGGAGGTTTCTTTCCACTTTCCTTACAGGCAAGCCTTCTATCTCTCTACTCTGGTCCCCTGGATGTATCACAAATAATTCACTCTTCCCCATGTTTAGCCTATACCCCGAGAAATCCCCGAACCCCCTCAAAATTCGCATAACCTCTATCACCCCCCCCGCTGGGTCCGACACGTATAACAATAGGTCATCCGAGTATAACGAGACTCGATGTTCTTCTCCCCCTCTAATCACCCCTCTCCATTTCCTGGAGTCTCTCAACGCCATGGCCAGAGGTTCAATTGCCAACGCGAACAACAATGGAGACAGCGGGCATCCCTGTCTTGTTCCCCTATATAGTCGGAAATACTCCGATCTATGTCGACCTGTAACTACGCTTGCCGTTGGAGCCCCATAAAGAAGTCTAACCCAGCTAATAAACCCGTTCCCAAACCCAAACCTCCTTAACACTTCCCATAAATACTCCCACTCCACCCTATCAAATGCCTTCTCTGCGTCCATTGCCGCCACTATCTCTGCCTCCCCCTCCACTGGGGGCATCATTATCACCCCTAATAGTCGTCGCACGTTAACATTCAGTTGTCTCCCTTTTACGAACCCTGTCTGGTCTTCGTGCACCACCCCCGGGACACAGTCCTCTATCCTCGATGCCAGTACCTTTGCCAACAATTTGGCGTCCACGTTCAATAATGAAATGGGTCTATAGGACCCGCACTGCAACGGATCTTTATCCCTCTTCAAAATTAACGATATCGTCGCCTCCGACATCGTCGGGGGTAGAGTCCCCCCTTTCCTGGCCTCATTGAACGTCCTCACCATCAACGGGGCCAACAAGTCCACATATTTTCTGTAATACTCCACCGGGAACCCGTCTGGTCCTGGGGCCTTCCCTGCTTGCATGCTTCCCAGTCCCTTAATAACCTCGTCCACCCCAATCGGTTCCCCCAGGCCTACCACCCCCCGCTCCTCCACTTTCGGGAACCTCAATTGGTCCAGGAACTGCCGCATCCCCTCCTCTCCCTCTGGGGGTTGAGACCTATACAGTTCCTCATAGAAGGTCTTGAACACCTCATTTATCTTTCCTGCCCTTCGCACCGTGTCTCCCCTTTCGTCTCTAATTCCTCCTATCTCCCTCGCTGCTGCCCTCTTTCGCAATTGATGAGCCAACAGGCGACTCGCCTTTTCCCCATATTCATACCTCCTCCCCTGTGCCTTCCTCCACAGTACCTCCGCCTTTCTGGTGGTCAGAAGGTCAAATTCCGTCTGGAGTCATCTCCTCTCCCTGTACAATTCCTCCTCCGGGGTCTCTGCAAATTCCCTATCCACCCTTAAAATCTCCCCCAGTAATCTTTCCCTTTCCTTGGCCTCTGTTTTCCTTTTGTGGGCCCCAATGGAGATCAGCTCTCCTCTGACCACCGCTTTTAGTGCTTCCCATACCACTCCCACAGGGACCTCGCCGTCGTCATTGACCTCCAGGTATCTCTCAATACACCCCCGCACTCTTGCACACACTCCGCCATCAGTCCCACATCTAATCGCCAGAGTGTTCTCTGCTCCCTTTCCTCTCCTAATTCCAGGTCCACCCAATGTGGGGCATGATCCGAAACCGCTATGGCTGAGTACTCAGCTTCTTCCACCCTAGAGATCAACGACCTTACCAAAACAAAAAAATCTATCCGGGAGTACACTTTATGGACATGGGAGAAGAAGGAAAACTCCCTAGCCCTAGGTCTAAGAAATCGCCATGGATCCACTCCCCCCATTTGGTCCATAAACCCCTTAAGTACCTTGGCCGCTGCCGGCCTTCTTCCGGTCCTTGAGCTGGATCTATCTAGCCCCGGGTCCAGCACCGTATTAAAGTCCCCTCCTAAAATCAAGTTTCCTACCTCCAGGTCCGGTATACGCCCCAGCATCCGTCTCATAAATCCCGCATCGTCCCAGTTTGGGGCATACACATTAACCAACACGACCTCCATTCCCTCCAGCCTGCCACTCACCATTACATATCTACCCCCGCTATCTGCTACGATGTTCTTTGCTTCAAATGCTACCCGTTTCCCCACCAAAATGGCCACCCCTCTATTCTTTGCGTCCAGTCCTGAGTGGAACACCTGCCCCACCCATCCTTTCCTTAGCCTAACTTGGTCCGCCACCTTTAGGTGCGTCTCTTGGAGCATAACCACGTCTGCCCTTAGTCCTTTCAAATGCGCGAGCACTCGGGCCCTTTTTATCGGTCCGTTCAGGCCTCTCACGTTCCACGTGATCAGCCTCACTAGGGGGCTACCTGCCCCCCTCCCGTGTCGACTAGCCATTACCTTCTCTAGGCCAGTCCATTATCCCGCCTCCGCGCTCCCGCTCGCTCCCCCAGCGTCGCACACCATCCCCGCCCACCCAGTCTTTAGCCATTTCCTTTTGGATTTCCGCAGCAGCAACCCAGTTGTCCCCCCCCCCTCCCCCTCCCTCCCCCCCTCCCCGCTAGATCTCTTTATAGCATGATTGCTCCCCCCATATTACTTCCGTAAGTCAGCTGACTTCAACTGACCCCGGCTACTCCTGCTCACTCCTCGACCCCCCCGTGTGGGGAACTCCCATCCGCCTTGCGCCTGTCTTCCCGCCTTATTCTTTCTGGCGCGGGAACATCCCTTTACCTGACCCGCCTCTTATGGCGCAGCTCCCTTTCCCCTCCCCCTCCCCTTCCCCATTCTCCAACTATGTCCCGTCTTTCCCCCCTCACCGGCGCCCACATTTCCCCAATGTCTCCCCCCTTCCCAATTTACTTCTCAATTAACTTCAACCATAACATTAACAATAACATTTCCTGCAGCATCAGTCCCTCAGTTCCGATCCAATTTCTCTTCTTTGATGAAGGTCCATGCTTCCTCCGCCGTCTCGAAATAATGGTGTCTCTCCTGATACGTGACCCATAGTCTTGCCGGCTGCAGCATCCCGAACTTCACCTTCCTTTTATGCAACACCTCTTTGGCTCGGTTGAAGCTCGCCCTCCTTCTCGCCACCTCCGCACTCCAATCCTGGTATACCCGTACCACTGCATTCTCCCATCTGCTACTCCGCACCTTTTTAGCCCATCTCAGGACCTCTTCTCTATCCTTAAGGCGGTAAAATCGCACGATTATCGCCCTGGGTGGTTCTCCCGCTTTTGGTCTTCTCGCCGGAATCCGATTTGCCCACTCCACCTCCAAGGGGCCCGTAGGGGCCTCAGCACCCATCAGTGAGCTCAGCATCGTACTTGCGTACGCTCCACAGTCCACTCCTTCCACACCCTCAGGGAGACCCAGTATCCGAAGGTTCTTCCTTCGCGCTCCATTTTCTACGGCTTCGATCCTTTCAGTACACTTTTTATGAAGTGCCTCGTGCGTCTGTGTCTTAACCGCCAGGCCCAGGATCTCGTCCTCAATATCTGTCACCTTCTGCTCCACCACGCGGAGCTCTGTCTCCTGGGTCTTTAATGTCTCCTTGAGCCACTCAATTGCCTGTAGCAACGGGGTCAGCACCTCCTTCTTCAGCAGCTCCACGCACCTTCTCACAATTTCATCCTGCTCAGGCCCCCATGTCGCCTGCGCTTTCTCCGCCGCCATCTTGTACTTCTCTCTTTCTGACCCTTTGGTCGACGATTCCTCGTGCTGCAGCCGCCGCCGCCGGTTTTTTCCTCCTTCGTTTGGGGGGGGACTCCCTTCTCACACACCCCACACCAGGTTGCGTCATCGAAAAAGTCTCCGTTGGGGCTCTTAAAAGAGCCCGAAGGTCCTTCGGAGCTGGAGCCGCCGAAGCGTGCGGCTAGCTAGGTATCACCGCAACCGGAAGTCCCTTCAGTGGCCTTGATGAGGTCTTTTCACAGTTGTTCCCTCTGCTGCTAGAATTCACCTTTGATACAGGCCCTCAGGTCAGCTTGCAGCTTTAAGCTTGCCCTTCCCCCGCCTGCATGCTGGAAGAGGCCCTGTTTATCCTGCAGTTGCAGCCAAATCTTTTACTGTTTCTGACGTGTCTGGCAACCCAGAGACATACCCTTCCTGGGGGACACTGTCGGGGGAATATTGCAGCCTTCTTCCCACACCGGGAAATGTCAAACAAATGCCGTGGGGGCCCTGCAAAAGAGCCCAAAAGTCCGTTCCAAGCAGGAGCTGCCGAATATGCGACCTAGCTCTGCATAGCCGCACCCAGAAGTGTGGCCTGGATACAGTTGAAGGCATGGTGAGCCTTGGCCGTCAGTGGGAAAACGGTGGAGCGGATGAATGGGCGGGCCTTGTCCGCATAGTTAGGGACCCACTGGGCGTAGTACGAAAAGAACCCCAAGCATTGTTTGAGGGCCTTGGGGCAGTGGGGGAGGGGAGGCTCCATGAGGGGCGCATGCGATCGGGGTCGGGCCCTCGAACTCCATTCTGAACCACATAGCCGAGGATGGCTAAATGGTTCGTGCTGAACACGCACATCTCCTTGTTGTAAGTTAGGTTGAGGAGATTGTTGGTGTGGAGGAATTTGGAAAGGTTAGCATCGTGGTCCTGCTGGTCGTGGCCGCAGATGATAACGTCATCCAGGTACGGGAAAGTGGCCTGCAGTCCATACCTGTCAACTATTTTGTCCATCTCTCATTGGAAGACCGAGACCCCGTTAGTGACGCCGTAGGGAACCCTAAGGAAGTGATAAAGGCGGCCGTCCGCTTCAAACGCGGTGTACAGGCGGTCTGCATTGCGGATGGTGAGCTGGCGGTAGGCAGATTTCAGGCCCACTGTCGAGAAGACCCGGTACTGTTCAATCTCATTGACCATATCAGATATGCGTGGGAGGGGGTACACGTCGAGCTGCTTGTACCGATTGATGGTCTGACTGTGGTCAACGACCATCCTGTGTTTCTCCCCAGTTTTCATCACTACCACTTGGGCTCTCCTGGGGTTGTTGCTGGCCTCAATGTTGCCTTCCCGCAGCAGCCGCTGGACCTCAGACCTGATGAAGGTCCAGTCATGGGCGCTGTACCGTCTGCTCCTGGTGGCGACGGGTTTGCAATCCGGGGTGAGGTTTGCAAACAGAGAAGGCGGGTCGACCTTAAGGGTCATGAGACCGCAGACAGTAAGGGGTGGTAGGGGCCCGCCAAATTTCAGGGTTAGGCTCTGGAGGTTGCACTGCAAGTCCAGGCCGAGTAGCAAGGCAGCACAGAGGTTGGGGAGGACGTAGATCCGGAAGCCGCTGAACTCTACGCCCTTGATGGTGAGGGTGGCGGTGCAGTACCCCCAGATCATCACAGAGTGGGATCTGGAGGCCAGGGAGATTCTCTGGTTGATGGGGTGTACCGTGAGGGAGCAGCGCCTTACCATATCGGGGTGGATGAAGCTCTCAGTGTTCCCGGAGTCCAGAAGGCAGGATATCTTGTGCCCGTCGACCTTCACTGTTGTAGACCCAGTCGCGAGGTTGTGCGGTCGGGGCTGGTCGATCGTGATGGAGGCGAGACGCGGCTGGTCGGCGGCGGGTTGCAGGCGATGAGTGGCCCGATGAGGTGCCCGACAGGCAGGGGTCCTGAGGCGGGGAAGATGGCAGTGCCCACGGGCCGCACGTGTTCTGAGGCAGGCAAGATGGCGCCGCCCATTGGGAGCAAGATGGCGGCGCCCACGGGCCGCACGTGTTGTGAGGGAGGCAAGATGGCGGCACCCACGGGCCGCATGTGTCGTGAGGAGAGCAAGATGTCGGTGCCCGCAGGCCGCACGTGGGGGGTGCAGGGACAATAGCAGCGATCGAGCGGGCCTGGAACACCGCAGCTAAATGTCCTTTCTTGCCGCAGGCCTTGCAGAGTGCGCTCCGCGCCAGGCAGCGCTGCCGGGGGTGTTTTGTCTGTCCGCAGAAGTAGCACTTGGGTCCCCCGGGTTTGGTTGCCTGCCACGCAGTGCGTGGGGTTGGCTGGGGGCGGTCACTGATGGGGTCCATGATGGGGTGTTCGCTGGCGGGTTCCACGATGCCCAGGAGTGGTGGGCCAGGCGGTCGGGGGAATACGCCTGTATGTTGCGTGAGGCGACTCTGAGCGAGAGCGCTAGTTTCTTGGTCGCCGCGAGGTCAAGTGTAGCCCTTTAAAAAAGGCACTGGTGGATGTAGTTCGACCCTATGCGTCCTGATGTGTTGGGTAGGCTGGGTTGATGTGGACTGCACTTGATGCAGTGTAGCGAGAGACAGACCTCCAACACTTGCTAAGATGCAACACGATTTTATTTATCATCTAAACTATTATACATGTTCAACTGTGGGTTGACACTATGCTAACTTGACTGGAGACCTGATACTAGCCTAACCAGACTTACTAGCTACCAGGTGGTGTTTGCACTGGCCAGCTCACTAACTCGGACTGTCTCAGAGGCTGGGAACCGAGAGCGTGGGAGAACTGGTGCTCTCTGGCTTTATAGTCGTCGTGTCCTGTCTGCTGATTGGCTGCTCTGTTCTGTGTGCTTACTGGTCATCCTGTGTGTCAATCACTGCCTGTCAGCACTCCATTATATACATGGATGTATATTATGACATCTCTCCCCCCCCTTTTTTTTGTATCGTGTGTGTTGAGATAATAAATATTAAGGTGTATGTGCGTATGGATGTGTATATGTGCGTGACTATATACAGAATGTGCTAAAATGACCTTATGTACACAGGAAGGTGTCACGAGTGCAGATATAGGGCAGATGAAACGGTAAAAAACGATATTTACAGAGGTCAATACGGTAAGGTAACACAGTTGTGCAAAAGTTTAGTCTCTGCAGCAGGCGACGAATTCTAGTTGACCACCTCAAGGGTGGATCAGGGACCCCCTGCACTTGGATAGGCGGCACCGCCGCCAATGCAGTTGTCGCAGAGGTCGGCAGGATTGCTGGTAGATCGGTGGCCTTGTGGTAGGGCACGCCCAGAGGAAGCATTGTGTGAGGCAGGACATCATGGTTAGGTGGCTGGCGTGGAACTCTGCGCAGCGCCCGTCTGTTGCGTCATAGGAAGGAGCTATCAGCCATGCGGATGAGGAACGATCTCAGGGCCAATTGCTTGACCACCACAGCTGTGGCGGACCAGCCGCCGTCAGGCAACTGCACATGAACACGATCAGTTGGGACCAGCTCGGGGAGATCCGTGGCATGAGCGTCGTGTGCTGATTTCTGTTGGGCCCGAGACTGCTGCATCTTTTGTATGACCGTGAGGTGTTCAAGGTCTGGAACATGGATGGCTGGAACCGTGGTTCGCAGAGTGCGATTCATGAGCATCTGCGCAGGAGACAACCCAGTGGACAGCGGGGATGCTCTGTACGCCAGCAGCGCCAGGTTGAAGTCGGAGCCTGAATCTGCAGCCTTGCATAGTAATCTCTTGACGATATGGACCCCTTTTTCGGCCTTCCCGTTTGACTGCGGGTAGTGGGGGCTGGAGGTTACGTGACGAAAATTGTATAGGCGGGCAAAATCAGACCATTCCTGGCTGTAAAAACAGGGACCGTTGTCACTCATCACCATGAGCGGTATCCCATGCCTGGCAAACGTTTCTTTGCATGCTTTAATCACCGCCTTCGACGTGAGGTCGGACAGTTTCACCACCTCTGGGTAATTGGAGAAGTAGTCAACCAGGAGGACATAGTCACGCCCCTTGGCGTGGAAAAGGTCGTCACTGACTTTGGACCATGGGGAGGTCACTATCGCATGTTGCTGCAGAGTTTCTTTGGGTTGAGCTGGCTGAAATATCTGACACGTGGGGCAGTTGAGGACCGTGTTGGCAACATCCTGGCTGATACCCGATCAATAGACTGCCTCTCGAGCTCTGCGTCGACATTTCCCGACCCCCAGGTGACCCTCATGGAGTTGGCTGAGCACCATAGCTCGCATGCCCTGCGGAATCACAATCCTATCGAGCTTCATGAGGATGCCGGCCACCACCGTCAGGTCATCCTTGACGTTGTAAAACTGGGGACACTGTCCCTTCTACCAGCCATTCGTGAGGTGCTGCATCACACGCTGTAACAGAGGATCCTTGGCCGTTTCTTCACGAATTTGGATGACCCTCTCACCAGAGGCCGGAAAGTTGGAGGCACACAATTGCACCTGCGCATCGATTTGGCAGACAAAGTCAGTTTGTTCACACGGTGTGGTGATAGACCTGGAAAGGGCATCTGCAACAATGAGTTCTTTGCCTGGCGTGTAGACAAGTTCAAAGTCATAGCAGCGTAGCTTGAAAAGGATTTGTTGTAACCGAGGCGTCATGTCATTCAAATCCTTCTGGATTATGTGGACTAATGGCCTGTGGTCCGTCTCAACCGTGAATTTTGGGAGGCCATACACATAGTCGTGAAATTTGCCGATTCCCGTTAGGAGGCCCAGGCATTCCTTCTCAATCTGAGCGTACCATTGCTAAGTGGGCGTCATGGCTCTGGAGGCATACGCAACTGGGGCCCATGAGGAGAAGTCATCCCGTTGGAGGTGTACCGCCCCAATACCGTCCTGGCTCGCGTCAGTGGATATTTTGGTCTCTTTGTTAGGGTCGAAGAAGGCCAGAACCGGGGCTGTGGTGAGTTTTACCCTCAGCTCACGCCATTCGTTCTCATGAGCTGGCAGCCACTGGAATTCCGTCGACTTTTGACGAGATGGCGGAGGGCTGTGGTGTGTGCCGCCATGTTGGGAATGAACTTCTGGAGGAAGTTGACCATCTTCCTTCTTGTCCTCTGGGGTCTTCATGGTGTTGATCGCCGAGACCATGTCAATACCTGGCCGCACGCCTTGCTGCGAGATGTGGTCACCAAGGAATTTGATTTCTGATTGACCGAACAAGCACTTGGCTCTGTTGAGTCAGAGGCCATGCTCATGGATTCTGTGGAATTCCTGCTTGAGGCAATCGATGTGTTCTTGAGGAGTTGTGGACCAGATTATGACATCGTCAACATACACGCACACCCCCCCGATACCCTCCATCATCTGTTCCATGATGCGGTGAAATACCTCTGAGGCAGAGATGATGCCAATAGGCATCCGGTTGTAGCAGTAGCGACCGAACGGGGTATTCAATGTGCACAGCTTGCGACTGGATGCATCCAGCAGTATTTGCCAGAACCCCTTGGAGGCGTCCAGCTTCATAAAGATTTTGGCATGAGCCATCTTGCTGATCAACTCTCCTCGTTTTGGTATCGGGTAATGTTCCCTCATGATGTTGCAGTTTAAATCCTTGGGGTCGATGCAGATTCGAAGCTCTCCTGACGGCTTCTTGACGCAGACCATGGAGCTGACGCAGTCCGTGGGTTCTGTGACCTTTGATATGATGCCCTGGTCCTGAAGGTCCTGTAATTGCTGCTTGAGGCGGTCCTTGAGGGGTGCCGGCACCCGACGTGGTGCGTGGATCACAGGGGTGGCGTTTGCTTTGAGCAGGATTTTGTATCGGTATGGGAGTGTGCCCATTCTGTCGAACATGCTGAGGTACTGCGTGATGATGTCATCAATTTCAGCCTGGAAGTTCTCATCAGGTGAGGCCGTTGCCTGTGAGGATGACATGGTGTGGACTCGCTGAACCAAGTTCAGGAGTTTGCAGGCCCGAGCACGGAGCAGGGATGCTCTGTCAGGTCCCACGATCTCAAATCGCAGTGTCGCTTTAAATGACTTATTGGAAGCTGCGAGTTGGCATGAGCCACTGGCAGCTCTGGCGTTGCCATTGTAGTCAAGGAGCTGGCAGGCCGGTGGAAGAATGCTTGGTCTGACGCGGATGGTGTCGAGTTCGGATTTGGAGATGAGGTTCGCCGATGCGCCGGTGTCCAGTTTGAACCGGATGTGAGCCTTGTTGACTTTGAGGACAGCACACCACGCATCGTCGGGATCCACGCTGAGGATCGGGAGGTGCTTCGCTGTCTTGGAGAAAGGCTGTGCATGCTTCGTAATGATGCCGACCCGGTATGGAGACTTGAGGCACGCAGCATCAGGATCTGTTGGGCTGTCGGGGTTGGAGTCTGGCATGGCCTGCTGTATTGAATGGACGGTTCTGTAGCCGCGGCTGTGATCGCTGGATGCTGGGCAGTAGAGCAGATCTGCAAAGGGCTGCGTAGTGGCCAAGCTTGCCACACTGTAGACACCGTCGTGATTTTGCCGGACATTGTCGCTTTAAATGGGCAGAGCCACAATTCGGACACATCATGACGCCAACATCAGTATGTTCCGTGCACCATTGCGCATGCACAGTGCGGTCGAACGACGTACGCACCTGCGCAGTCTGGTCGTCGGCCACGCCGTCCCCTCGGTCGTGGCGCGCATGCACAGCGGTCCGGGAAAAGCGCGCGGAATGGCCACTCTCGTCGATACTTAGGCAATGCATTTGTGCGATGGCCTGCACACGTTCCGCCTCGTGGGAGGATAGCTTTGCCGTTTCTGCCGCCCTGATGTGGGAGTACCGATTGTTGGCATGTTCGTGGAGAACACACGTTTCGATGGCGATGGTGAGGGTGAGCTGCTTTACTTTCAGGAGCTGCTGGCGAAGGGAATCGGAGTGGGCGCCGAAAACGATCTGATCCCGGATCATGGAATCAGTGGTCGAGTCATAGTTACATGACTGCGCGAGGATGTGGAGATGGGTCAGAAAGGGTTGAAAAGGTTCATCCTGACCCGAAAGCCTCTGCTGGAAAACGGACTGTTCAAAGCTCTCATTTACCTCAATGTTGAAGTGGCTGTCGAACTTCAGTAGGACTGTTTTAAATTTCATCTTGTCTTCGCCTTCAGCGAATGTAAGGGAGTTGTAGATGTGGATGGCATGGTCCCCGGCTGTGGAGAGGAATAGTGCGATCTTCCTGTCATCCGATGCGGCCACGAGGCCGGTGGCTTCTAGATAGAGTTGGAACTTTTGTTTGAAGATCTTCCAATTTGCACCGAGATTGCCGGCGATGCGGAGCTGCGGAGGAGGGCGGACATTTTCCATGTCATGGAGGGGGTTGGTTGGACTCTATGGTATATTTTGAAGTTCTGAAAATGCCTCTCCCATAACAATTGGGGGCTCGTCCGGGATAAGAGTCTATCTTGTGAACTTAAAGACAGTGAAGGAGTGTTGCTTTTCCGGTGTGGTATTTTAGTTTAAGTGTGGAGTGTGATGTGGACAATGGCTCTTTCAGAGGCTCAGAGGTTTTTGGGGGTAGACACGATAACACGTGATACCTTACTTTCAGAGAGTAAAAACAGACTGTTGGGTCTGGCAAAAACATTGCAGTTAACATTACCTGACGAAATGCGAAAAGATGAGATAATTATGGCAGTGGTTAAACATTTAAAGTTGCCTGAGATCGAGTTTGACTCATGGGAAATGGCAAAAATTCAGTTGCAAATTGAACAAATGGAACATGAGAAAGAATTGAAGCGGCTTGAATACGAAAGAGAGAGAGTGGAAAAAGAAAGAGAAAGAGAGAGGAAAAAGAAAAGGAGAGAGAAGAAAGGAGAAAAGAAAGAGTAGCCCGAGCAGAACAAAAAGAAAAAGGAAGGGAAATACAGATCAGGGAAAAAGATAATGAGAGGGAGTTTGAACTTCAGAAAATGGCCATGAAATATGAAAGTCAGTTACAATTGGCAGATGTAAAGGTAAACGTACAGTTGGAGGATAGTGATGAGGATAGTGAGAAAGAGCGTCATAGTTAAAGGCTTGGTGGGAATCTATTTAAATATGTCCAAGCATTGCCAAGGTTTGACGAGAAGGATGTGGAAGCCTTTTTCATTTCATTTGAGAAGGTAGCTAAACAAATGAAATGGCCACAGGACATGTGGGTGTTACTGATTCAAACAAAGTTGGTAGGTAGAGCTAGTGAAGTGTTTGCATCACTACCGGAGGAGGTATCTGGAACGTGTGAGGAGGTGAAGAAATCCATCTTAAGTGCATATGAGCTAGTGCCTGAAGCTTACAGACAAAGGTTTAGACATTTAAGGAAAGAATTTGGTCAAACATGGGGTTTGAAAGGCTCAAACAGAGTAATTTTGATCGGTGGATAAGGGCTTTGAAAATAGACCAAACGTATGAAGCTCTCAGCGAAATTATACTTTTGGAAGAGTTTAAAAATTCACTTCCTAATGTAGTGAGAACTCATGTGGAAGAACAGAGGGTTAAAACTGTGAGATTAGCAGCAGAAATGGCAGATGAGTATGAATTAGTTCATAAATCAAAGATTGGTTTCCGACATCAGTTTCAGCCGGTGAGGGATACAGTTTATCTTGGGTAATGATATAGCTGGATCGCAGGTGGGAGTGATGCCTATTGTGGTTGATGAGTCAGTGGAAAATCAGTCAACTGAAGTGTTGAAGGACAAATATCCTGGGATTTTTCCAGATTATGTAGTAACAAAGTCGCAAAGTCACAGGTTAAGACAAGAGGAGAAATCAAAGAGTGAAGATGAAGTTGAGGTGCAATTATCAGAAACGATTTTTGATCAGATGGTTGAAAAAGAACAAGAACAGGTGGAGGATGAGGTGGATATTTTTAGTTCAGGACAATTGGTGGAGTTACAACAGAAAGATGCAGAAATAAAACTGATATATCAGAAAGCATATACGGAAGAGGAATCTGAGAGTATACCAGAGTGTTATTACCATAAAAGTGATGGCTTGGTGAGAAAATGGAGACCTGTACATATGCAGGCAGATGAAAAGTGGACAGAAGTTCATAAAGTAGTATTGCCGGTAGGGTATAGAAAGGAGGTGTTGCGAGTTGCACACGAGGTACCAGTGGGAGGTCATTTGGAAAAATGGAAAACTCAAGCTAAAATTCAAAAACATTTTTATTGGCCTGGGCTACATAAAGATGTAGTTAAATTTTGTCAATCATGTCACACATGTCAAGTGATAGGGAAACCTCAAGCAGTGATAAAACCAGTGCCCTTAATACCCATTCCAGCATTTGAGGAACCTTTTACAAGGGTCCTAATCGATTGTGTAGGACCGCTTCCGAAAACAAAGAGTGGGAATCAAAATGTTTTGACTATAATGGGTGTGTCTACTAGGTTTCCAGAGGCCATTCCAGTATGTTATATTACAGCTAAAACGATTGTGGAGGAGTTACTTGAATTCTTTACTAGATATGGACTACCCACAGAAATGCAATCGGATCAAGGATCAAATTTTACTTCAAAGTTATTCAAAGAAGTTATGGATAGCTTAGGAATAAAACAACTTAAATCAACAGCGTACCATCCAGAATCGCAGGGAGCGTTAAAAAGTTGGCATCAGACATTAAAGACAATGTTGAGGGCGTACTGTCAAGATTATTCAGAGAATTGGGATAAAGGAATCCCATTCGTATTGTTTGCAATTAGGGATGCACCTAATGAGTCTACCAAATTCAGTCCTTTTGAACTAATTTTTGGTCATGAGTTAGGAGGACAACTTAAATTGATTAAGGAAAAATTGGTGGGTTAGAAATCGGAAATTAGCTTCCGGGTGCGGCGATGACCAGCTAGGTCGCACGTTTCGGCAGCTCCCCGTGGAACGGACCTTTGGGCTCTTAGTAAGAGCCCCAACGGCAATTTTAACGGCTAAAAGCACTGTGCGGTAAACCAGAAGGGAATCCCCCCTGGATACGGATGGAAAAAGGAGAGGAAAGTGGCCGCATTGCGGTGGATCCTTTAGAGCAGCGGCAAGGAAGGCAAGCAAAAACCAAGATGGCGTCGGAAGGTGGCAGTTTAATATGGGGCCCTGAATGACACGAGTTTTTGAAACGCTGCGTGGAAGAGCTTAAAAAGGAGATGAAGAAGGAGCTGTTGGCCCCGATATTACAGGCGATTGAAGGGCTAAAAGATGAGCAAAAGACCCAGGAGCGGGAGCTTCGGGTCGTGAAGGCAAAGGCTGCCGAGAACGAGGACGATATACAGGGCCTGGTGGTGAAGACGGAGATGCACGAGGCACACCATAAACGATGTGTGGAAAGGCTGGAGGTGCTGGAGAATAATGCGAGGAGGAAGAATTTAAGGATTCTTGGTCTTCCTGAAGGTGCAGAAGGGGCGGACGTCGGGGCATATGTGAGCACGATGCTGCACTCGTTAATGGGAGCGGAGGCCCCAGCGGGTCCATTGGAGGCGGAGGGAGCATACCGAGTGATGGCGCGAGGACCGAGAGCAGGAGAAATTCCCAGAGCCATAGTGGTGAGATTCCTCCGTTTTAAGGACAGAGAGATGGTCCTCAGATGGGCAAAGAAAACTCGGAGCAGTAGGTGGGAGAACGCGGTGATCCGCGTATATCAAGACTGGAGTGCGGAGGTGGCGAGAAGGAGGGCGAGCTTTAATCGGGCCAAGGCAGTGCTTCATAAAAAGAAGATTAAATTTGGAATGCTGCAGCCGGCAAGACTGTGGGTCACATATCAAGGGAAGCACCACTACTTTGAAACGGCGGATGAGGCGTGGACATTTATTGTTGAAGAGAAATTGGAATAAGCGGGTTATTAAAAAAGAACGTTTGAGACAAAGTGGTGGGGCGAATATGGGGGGCGAAGAGGGGGGAAAAAGGGGGGAGAGATGATTTTTATGTTGTTAATCCTGCGACCCGGTAACTTTTCTCTCTTCCACAGGTGGTGGGGGAGGGAGGAAGGGAGGTGGAGGAGCTGGGGGCGTTGGCCATTGGGGGCGAGGCCAAAAGGGAAGCGCGGGCTTTGTTCCCGCGCTATGATAATTATGGCGGGAATAGGGAAGCAGGAAGGAGGGGGCGTCACACGGTGCGAGCCGAGGTCACGGGGGGAAGCCGAGGTCGGCCAGAGTTTGCTGACTTCTGGGAGCAACATGGGGGGTGTAACTACGCTAGTGGGGGATCTAGCGTGGGGGGTGGGAGGGGGGATTTACTGGGTTGCTGCTGCTGGGGAGAAGGGGGAGCTGGTATGGGGTGGGGTGGACGGGGCGGGAGGGCACCGCCTGGGGGGGACACAGCTGCGTGGGAACCGGGTGAGGAGCTGGATAAAAGGGGATGGCTAATCGACAAGGGGGGTGGGTAAAGAGCCCCCAACCCGGCTGATCACGTGGAATGTGAGAGGGCTGAATGGGCCGATAAAGAGGGCACGGGTACTCGCACACCTTAAGAAACTTAAGGCAGATGTGGTTATGTTACAGGACACGCATTTGAAACTGATAGACCAGGTTAGACTACGCAAAGGATGGGTGGGGCAGGTGTTTCATTCAGGGCTAGATGCGAAAAACAGGGGGGTGGCTATACTAGTGGGGAAGCGGGTAATGTTTGAGGCAAAGACCATAGTGGCGGATAGCGGGGGCAGATACGTGATGGTGAGTGGCAAATTACAGGGGGAGGCGGTGGTCTTAGTGAACGTATATGCCCAGAACTGGGATGATGCAACTTTATGAGGCGCATGTTAGGACGTATCCCGGACCTAGAGGTGGGGAAGTCGGTAATGGGTGGAGATTTTAACACGGTGCTGGAACCAGGGCTGGACAGATCGAGGTCCAGGACTGGAAGGAGGCCGGCAGCAGCCAAGGTGCTTAAAGACTTTATGGAGCAGATGGGAGGAGTAGACCCATGGAGATTTAGCAGACCTAGGAGTAAGGAGTTTTCGTTTTTCTCCTATGTCCACAAAGTTTATTCGCGAATAGACTTTTTTGTTTTGGGAAGGGCGTTGATCCCGAAGGTGAGGGGGACGGAGTATACGGCTATAGCTATTTCGGATCACGCTCCACACTGGGTGGACTTGGAGATAGGGGAGGACAAAGAACGGCGTCCACCCTGGAGAATGGACATGGGACTAATGGTGGATGAGGGGGTGTGTCTAAGGGTGAGGGGGTGTATTGAAAACACTTGGAACTCAATGATAATGGGGAGGTCCAGGTGGGAGTGGTCTGGGAGGCGCTGAAGGCAGTGGTTAGAGGGGAGCTGATATCAATCAGGGCATATAAAGGAAAGCAGGAGAGTAGGGAATGGGAGCGGTTGCTGCAAGAACTTCTGAGGGTGGACAGGCAATATGCGGAGGCACCGGAGGAGGGACTATACAGGGAAAGGCAAAGGCTACACGTAGAATTTGATTTGCTGACAACGGGTACTGCAGAGGCACAGTGGAGGAAGGCACAGGGTGTACAGTACGAATATGGGGAGAAGGCGAGCAGGTTGCTGGCCCATCAATTGAGGAAAAGGGGAGCAGCGAGGGAAATAGGGGGAGTGAGGGATGAGGAGGGAGAGATGGAGCGGGGAGCGGAGAGAGTGAATGGAGTGTTCAAGGCATTCTATGAAAGATTATATGAAGCTCAGCCCCCGGATGGGAAGGAGAGAATGATGTGTTTTCTGGACCAGCTGGAATTTCCTCAGGTGGAGGAGCAGGAGAGGGTGGGACTGGGAGCACAGATCGAAATGGAGGAAGTAGTGAAAGGAATTAGGAGCATGCAGGCGGGGAAGGCCCCGGGACCAGATGGATTCCCAGTTGAATTTTACAGGAAATATGTGGACTTGCTCGCCCCGCTACTGATGAGAACCTTTAACAAGGCAAGGGAAAGGGGACAGCTGCCCCCGACTATGTCAGAGGCAACAATATCGCTTCTCCTAAAGAAGGAAAAAGACCCGCTGCAATGCGGGTCCTATAGGCCTATTTCCCTCCTGAACGTAGACGCTAAGATTCTGGCCAAGGTAATGGCAATGAGGATAGAGGATTGTGTCCATGAGGACCAAACTGGGTTTGTGAAGGGGAGACAGCTGAATACGAATATACGGAGGCTGCTAGGGGTAATGATGATGCCCCCACCAGAGGGGGAAGCGGAGATAGTGGTGCCGATGGATGCCGAGAAAGCATTTGATAGAGTGGAGTGGGATTATTTGTGGGAGGTGTTGAGGAGATTTGCCTTTGGAGATGAGTATATTAGATGGGTACAGCTGCTGTATAGGGCCCCGATGGCGAGTGTGGTCACGAATGGACGGGGGTCTGCGTATTTTCGGCTCCATAGAGGGACGAGGCAGGGATGTCCTCTGTCCCCATTATTGTTTGCACTGACGATTGAGCCCCTGGCAATAGCATTGAGGGGTTCCAGGAAGTGGAGGGGAGTACTCAGGGGAGGAGAAGAACACCGGGTATCTCTGTATGCGACGATTTGTTGTTGTATGTGGCGGACCCGGCGGAGGGGATGCCAGAGATAATGCGGATACTTGGGGAGTTTGGAGAATTTTCAGGATATAAACTGAACATGGGGAAAAGTGAGTTGTTTGTGGTGCATCCAGGGGAGCAGGGCAGAGAAATAGAGGACTTACCGCTGAGGAAGGTAACAAGGGACTTTCGCTACTTGGGAATCCAGATAGCCAAGAATTGGGGTACATTGCATAGGTTAAATTTAACGCGGTTGGTGGAACAGATGGAGGAGGACTTCAAGAGATGGGACATGGTATCCCTGTCACTGGCAGGGAGGGTGCAGGCGGTTAAAATGGTGGTCCTCCCGAGATTCCTCTTTGTGTTTCAGTGCCTCCCGGTGGTGATCACGAAGGCTTTTTTCAAAAGGATTGAGAAGAATAACATGAGTTTTGTGTGGGCCGGGAAGACCCCGAGAGTGAGGAAGGGATTTTTGCAGCGTAGTAGGGATAGGGGGGGGCTGGCACTACCGAGCCTAAGTGAGTACTACTGGGCCGCCAATATCTCAATGGTATGTAAGTGGATGGGAGAAGAGTAGGGAGCGGCGTGGAAGAGATTGGAGAGGGCGTCCTGCAGGGGGACTAGCCTACAAGCTATGGCGACAGCGCCGTTGCCGTTCTCAATGAAGAAATACACCACAAGCCCGGTGGTGGTGGCTACTCTGAAAATTTGGGGGCAGTGGAGACGGCATAGGGGAAAGACGGGAGCCTCGGTGTGGTCCCCGATAAGAAATAACCATAGGTTTGCTCCGGGGAGAATGGATGGGGGATTTGGAACATGGCAAAGAGCAGGAGTAACACAATTGAGAGATCTGTTTGTAGATGGGACGTTTGCAAGTCTGGGAGCGCTGACCGAAAAATATGGGTTGCCCCAAGGGAATGCATTCCGGTATATGCAACTGAGGGCCTTTGCGAGGCAACAGGTGAGGGAATTCCCGCAGCTCCCGACGCAGGAGGTGCAGGACAGAGTGATCTCAAAGACATGGGTGGGGGACGGTAAGGTATCAGACATATGTAGGGAAATGAGGGACGAGGGGGAGATTATGGTAGATGAGCTGAAAGGGAAATGGGAAGAAGAGCTGGGGGAGGAGATTGAGGAGGGGCTGTGGGCTGATGCCCTAAGTAGGGTAAACTCATCGTCCTCGTGTGCCAGGCTAAGCCTGATACAATTTAAGGTGTTACACAGGGCGCATATGACTGGAGCACGGCTCAGTAAATTTTTTGGAGTAGAGGATAGGTGTGCGAGATGCTCGAGAAGCCCAGCGAATCACACCCATATGTTCTGGTCATGTCCGGCACTACAGGGGTTTTGGGTGGGGGTGACAAAGGTGCTTTCGAAGGTGGTGGGGGTCCAGGTCGAACCAAGCTGGGGGTTGGCTATATTCGGGGTTGCAGAAGAGCCGGGAGTGCAGGAGGCGAAAGAGGCTGATGTTTTGGCCTTTCCGTCCCTAGTAGCCCGGCACAGGATACTGTTGATGTGGAAGGAAGCCAAGCCCCCGGGTGTGGAGACCTGGATAAATGACATGGCAGGGTTTATAAAGCTGGAACGGATTAAGTTCGTCCTAAGGGGATCGGCTCAAGGGTTCACCAGGCGGTGGCAACCGTTCGTCGAATACCTCACAGAAAGATAGAGGGAATGGAAAAGAAGAAGACAGCAGCGGCAACCCAGGGGTGGGGGGGGGGGAGGAACCAGAAGGACTCTCAGGGATGTTAGTGTATAAGTATAATATGTATAGGTTGTTGTTATAGGTAATTGTATACTGGACTGCTGAATTGTATTTTTGGAGAGTATTTATTTGGGACAAGGCAGTTGCCATTTAGTTTTGTTTTTTAATTTTGATGTTGTTTATATATTATTTATTTCTTGTTTAAAAAACTGGCCATTGTTATTTATATTGTTATATTACTGTGTAAAAGATACACAATGTACTGTTATGGTTGGCCAAAAATTTTGAATAAAATATATTTTTTAAAAAAGAAATCGGAAATTACACTATTGGATTACTTGTCAAATTTTAGGGCATGATTAAATAGAGCAGGTGAATTGGCGAGACAACATTTGAAAGTTGCACAAGATGTGATGAAACGGGTAGCGGACAAGAAATCCAAAGTTCGTAGTTTTGCCAGTGGGGATAAAGTTTTAGTGTTGTTACCAGGGGTAGGGGAGCCTTTAAAAGCTGGGTTTTGTGGACCGTATCAGATTGAAAGGAAATTAAGTGAGGTGAATTATGTGGTAAAAACACCACATAGAAGGAAGACTCACCGAGTGTGTCATGTGAATATGCTTAAAAGGTACTTTGAAAGGGAAGGAGAAAAAAATGAGGTTTTAATGATTCTAACTCAAAGTGACGAACCAAATCCAGATGACTGTGAATTTGACATACCTCAAATTAAATTGGAAAATGAGGATGTTCTTAAAAATTGGGATGAATTGTTAAGTTACCTTCCACAGGAAAAACGAACTGTCCTGAAAGAGTTATTGATATCACATGGGCAAGTTTGCAGAGATAAATTGGGAAGTACTAAAATGGCTATACATGTTGTAGATGTGTTCCCATCAAACAACATCCATATAGACTTAACCCTTTTAAATTGGCACAGGTTAACAGGGAGATTGAGAGCATGCTGAAGAATGGCACAATTGAAGTGGGTTGCAGCCAATGGAGCTCACCCATAGTGATGGCACCTAGACCAGACAGTACCCAACGGTTGTGTGTGGACTATCGAAAGGTGAATGCAGTTACAAGAATGGACTCTTATCCTATCCCACGTTTGGAGGATTGCATTGAGAAAGTGGGACATTCTGCTTTTATTTCCAAATTGGATTTACTGAAAGGTTACTGGCAAGTACCTTTATCTGAAAGGACGAAGGAAATTTCAGCTTTTGTGACTCCAGATGGTATATACCAGTTCAAAGTTATGCCATTTGGCATCAAAAACGCCCCAGCAACATTTCAACGGTTAACTAATATAGTCGTTTCAGGATTACCCAATTGTGCGGTATACATCGACGATCTGGTAGTTTTCAGCCAGACATGGAAAGAACATTTAAAACATCTGAGGGAGTTATTCGATCGCCTTCAGGAGGCGGGTTTGGTGATAAAACTAGCCAAAAGTGAATTTGGAAAAGCCCAAGTCACTTTCCTTGGCCATACAATCGGATAGGGTCGAATGGTCCCATGGGATGTGAAAACGAAAGTTATTGCGGAGTTTCCGATACCCTCGACACGACGGGAAATAATGCGATTTCTTGGTATGAGTGGATTTTACCGGAAATTTGTCCCAAATTTTAGCAGTGTGGTCGCTCCATTGGCGGACTTGCTCAAGAAGCGTAACAAATTCCAGTGGACAGCGGAGTGTCAACAGGCATTTGTCGGCCTGAAGGCTGTGTTAACCACTGCTCCTGTGTTAGTCATCCTAAATTATACCAAACCCTTCAAAGTGGCTGTTGATGCGAGCGATGTGGGCGTAGGTGCGGTGCTTCTACAAGACGACGAAGGGCTAGAGTGGCCTGTTGGTTATTTTTCAAAGAAATTGAATTCTCACCAGAAAACGTATTCAACAATTGTGAAGGAGACTTTGAGTTTGGTGCTGGCTTTGCAACATTTTCACATTTATGTGATCAGCAATCCGTCTGACACCATTATATGTACTGATCATAACCCTTTGACATTTTTGGAGCAATTCGGGAATAACAATGCAAGGCTGTTTCGCTGGAGCTTATTGTTACAGCCATTTCATTTTAAAATAGTACATGTGGCAGGGCGGGAAAATGTGATAGCCGATGCTTTGTCACGAATGTGATCAATCGAGAAGGTTTTCGGTTGGAGGAAGAAGAACGAAGAATCATGGACTATATTATTCTACCTGTTTGAGTTTCTATATTATTATACCTGTTTGAGTTTCTTTAAATGAAAATGTATATTTTACTGTGTGCATTTCTTAGTTGATGGTGCAAAAGTGAAAAATGAAACCATCTTGAAGTTGATGGTTTATTTTTTTTTCTTGGGGGGAGATGTCATGTGAGGGTACCTTTAAGAAATGGATGTTTAAGCAATGTACCTTTAAGAAATGCAGTGATGTCAGAGTGTGAGTGGAGCTTGGTTTTAGTTCAGCCATTTTGAAGTTTAGTTTCAGTTTGAAAAGAGCTTGGGTGTGTGTCTGTGTTTGCAGTGAGCTGGATCTGCTGTGATCTCTGCCATGAAAGACTATCTCTGGATCATTTGGGTGATTTAAACTCATAATAGTAAGCCTTTAACCTGATGTGTTTCTGTTTAAAGGTGTTAAGTCTCATGGATGTTGAAAGGAATAACTGAAGGATTATTTAGTGTTGTAATATTTTCGGGGTTATCTTTGAAGTAAGGGGTGTTAAGAGATCCAATGTTTATTTTAAAAGGTTAAGTTGGAATAAACATTGTTTTGTTTTAAAAACCACGTGTCTATAATTGTAATCCCACACCTAGGGAAGAAGCTAACTTCGGTAGTAGGGAAGATGCTGGAATCTATCATCAAGGAAGAAATAGCGAGGCATCTGGATGGAAATTGTCCCATTGGGCAGATGCAGCATGGGTTCATAAAGGGCAGGTCGTGCCTAACTAATTTAGTGGAATTTTATGAGGACATTAACAGTGCGGTAGATAACAGGGAGCCAATGGATGTGGTATATCTGGATTTCCAGAAAGCCTTTGACAAGGTGCCACACAAAACGTTGTTGCATAAGATAAAGATGCATGGCATTAAGGGGAAAGTAGTAGCATGGATAGAGGATTGGTTAATTAATAGAAAGCAAAGAGTGGGGATTAATGGGCGTTTCTCTGGTTGGCAATCAGTAGTTAGTGGTGTCCCTCAGGGATCAGTGTTGGGCCCACAACTGTTCACAATTTACATAGATGATTTGGAGTTGGGGACCAAGGGCAATGTGTCCAAGTTTGCAGACGACACTAAGATAAGTGGTAAAGCAAAAAGTGCAGAGGATACTGGAAGTCTGTAGAGGGATTTGGATAGGCTAAGTGAATACTGGCAGATGGAATACAATGTTGACAAATGTGAGATTATCCATTTTGGTAGGAATAACAGCAAAAGGGATTATTATTTAAATGATAAAATATTAAAACATGCTGCTGTGCAGAGAGACCTGGGTATGCTAGTGCATGAGTCGCAAAAAGTTGGTTTACAGGTGCAACAGGTGATTAAGAAGGCAAATGGAATTTTGTCTTTCATTGCTAGAGGGATGGAGTTTAAGACTAGGGAGGTTATGCTGCAATCGTATAAGGTGTTAGTGAGGCCACACCTGGAGTATTGTGTTCAGTTTTGGTCTCCTTACTTGAGAAAGGATGTACTGGCACTGGAGGGTGTGCAGAGGAGATTCACTAGGTTAATCCCAGAGCTGAAGGGGTAAGATTACGAGGAGAGGTTGAGTAAACTGGGACTGTACTCGTTGGAATTTAGAAGGATGAGGGGGGATCTTATAGACACATATAAGATTATGAAGGGAATAGATAGGATAGATGCGGGCAGGTTGTTTCCACTGGCGGGTGAAAGCAGAATTAGGGGGCATAGCCTCAAAATAAGGGGAAGTAGATTTAGGACTGAGTTTAGGAGGAACTCTTCACCCAAAGGGTTGTGAATCTATGGAATTCCTTGCCCAGTGAAGCAGTAGAGGCTCCTTCATTAAATGTTTTTAAGATAAAGATAGATAGTTTTTTGAAGAATAAAGGGATTAAGGGTTATGGTGTTCGGGCCGGAAAGTGGAGCTGAGTCCACAAAAGATCAGCCATGATCTCATTGAATGGTGGAGCATGCTCGAGGGGCCAGATGGCCTACTCCTGCTCCTCGTTCTTATTTTCTTACGTTCTAAGCCCTGTGCTCGGAAAAGCAACAATAGCATTAAAGGGGGGGGAGGTTGGTTGGACTCCATGGGACATTTTGGGTTCTGAAAACGCCTCTCCCATAACGCTAGCTTAACCAGACTTACTAGCTACAACATGGTGTTTGCACTGGACAGCTCACTAACTCTGACTGTCTCAGAGGCTGGGTCCCGAAAGGGTGGAAAAACTGGTGCCCTCTGGCTTTATAGTGGTCGTGTCCTGTCTGGTGATTGGCTGCTCTGTTCTGTGTGTTTACTGGTCATCCTGTGTGTCAAGCACTGCCTGTCTACACTCCATTATATACATAGATGTATATTATGACACGTCCCTCATTAGCACGTTAGAATGTTCAGCGGCCGAAACGGCCTGGCAATCGCAGTCTCTCACCGGGCCGAGCAGGGCACGCCAGAAATCTTCCACAGACTCACCGGGGACTTGATGCCACGTGGACAGGAGATGCCTGGCATAGAGTTTGTTGGTCTGCTGAGTGTAGTTCTCCTTCAGTAGCACTTTGGCCTCTGCGTAAGTCCCAGATGAGGGGAAAGACATCGGAGCTCAGCCGCGTGTATAGAATCTGGAGCTCTTATTCTTCTTGGATTGGGGCTGTCGCAGATCCGATGTGTGCTTCAAAGCAAGCTAGCCAATGTGCGAAGTCCTTTTTGGCGTTGTCCGCTTGAGGATGCAGCTGCAGGCGGTCCGGCTTGATGCGGAGATCCATCGTTGTAAACTCTCTGTGTAATAAATTGATGCACTATCAATTACGACGAGTTGAGAGTAGAGAATAATCAAGACTTTATTACACAGAGATGTGTGGCCTCCTACAGCTGCTCCCGAAAAGGCTGCAGTTCGGAGAGCACACACATTTATACTCCGGCTACTGGGCGGAGCCAGCAGGCAGGGATCTACCCCGTACCTGCAGTACAGGGACCTTACCGTAATGCCCTTGTGTGCAGTATATACAATACAATACAACAGTGGTGACTACCACACCCGTCTGAACTAAAAGCTTCTACACTTCCGGGGTCCATATCCCTCTATTCCCATCCTATTCATGTATTTGTCAAGATGCCCCTTAAACGTCACCATCATCCCTGCTTCCACCACCTCCTCCGGCAGCGAGTTCCAGGCACCCAATACCCTCTCTGTAAAAAAACTTACCTCGTACATCTCCTCTAAACCTTGCCCCTCGCACCTTGAACCTATGGCCCCTAGTAATTGACCCTTCTACCCTGGGGAAAAGCCTCTGACTATCCACTCTGTCTATGCCCTTCATAATTTTGTAAATCTTTATCAGGTCATCCCTCAATCTCCATCGTTCCAGTGAGAACAAACCAAGTTTATTCAACCTCTTCACATAGCTAATACCCTCCATACTAGACAACATCCTGGTAAATCTCTTCTGCACCCTCTCTATAGCCTCCATATCCTTCTGGTAGTGTGGCAACCAGAATTGAATACTATACTCCAAGTGTGGCCTAACTGAGGTTCTATACAGCAAATCAATCAATGTTTTAAAATCCTGTTTGAAGGAATGCCCCTCGAACAAGCTCAACAAGCTGTCCATCAAAGACAGGCATTTATATTCCCATTTGAAAAAACTTTAATCTACTTATTCTCCATTTCGGAGACACGTGTTGACGTCAGCACAGGATTCGGGGAGTTCCACAACAGTTAAACTGGCGCAGCACATGGACCAATTCCGCTACTGTTAAGGGGCACTGGCGCCACGTGAAACACAATCGATTCCAATGAGAAACGGTGCTGGATTCACCGGTTTCGCGATTGACACTCAGGAGGTTGACAAGTTGCAGCCACATATACACACTTCACTCCCCTCACCACCCCCTCACATCCAATCCTGGCCCGTGGTCTAATGTGTCTTGCAGGATTTGCTGGGATTGGGGCAGGTCCATCAGGTGTCTGCTACCCCCAGCCACTACCACAGCCGAAGTGCCCCCAGTGAGCCGAGCACTGATGACAAGAGCAGCTTAGACGGCAAACCGTCAACCCGAAATTCAGGACTCTCCAGAGCTCTGGTCTGAGGATGACACAGATTTCCCAACACAGCTGTCTCCAGCATCCTCCACCATCCCAGAGACACTCACTTTGGTTGAGCACATTAATGAAGAGGTTCCTGGGATACTCTCTGGTGATCCGGTATGTCAGGTGGAGGTAGGAGCACCCGAGAGGGCGGATAGTCGGAGGGCAGGCCGACCCCAGGGACTAGCTGCCATCCAGATGGGGTTTGAGCTTCTGGAACGGACAGTCCTATCGATTGTGGAGATGCAGCCACAGAGCCAGAGATTACATGAGGAGTTGTCGGCGAACATCCAGTTCCTGCAGGAGCAGTTGGAGGAGTCCAACCGCATACAGCAGCAGAAGGTGGTGCCAACAATGCATGCCACCAGGCTGTTGTCAAATGATGCGGAGCACCAGAGCTCATCGCAGACCAGGCTGTCATGCAGACATCGGCGCAGACTTGCATGATGAGCAGATGATGGTCACATACCAGCTACATGTTCATCGAGTGGAACCCCTTTCGCTTGGTGTAGAGTGACCTGTCATCTGCAGGTGCTCATAGGGCACTTGCCCTATCACCTTCGATCACCCCCTGGACCCAGGGAATGTCGGCAATGGTGGCGAACCCCGCTGCCTGGGCATCCTGGTGGTCTCGGTCCACATTTAAATAGATGTATTGATCCGCCTGGGCATATAAGTCCACCGTGATGGCGCAGATCGCAGCCAGGTCCCCACTCAGCGCCTGGAAGGATGCTGTCTCGTAAAAGTTCAGGATGACCGTCACCTTGACAGTCACTGGTGTAAGTTGTAGCAAACTCATCAAAGGACCAAAATGAACTGGACATGTTGGAAAAGGGACATTCCATTTTAAGTGGACAGATTGCTGTGCAAACCATGTCTGCAACTGAATCAAGACAAACAGGCCATGAGTCATGAAACAGCCGAATCTCATTCAGAGACCAGGGGCAGTTGAAATGCAAATCACTTGTTGCCCTGGCCAGACGGAAGCACAATACCATAATGAGATAACAATTAAAGTTGCCTCCAGCGACCATTGTCAAGTGACCAGCAGAAGCCAGAGACATTGCAAGCTTTTGTAAGGGCACTGATTAAAATCAAATTACATTATGACACCTTTTGATTGGGGAACTTGATCATTTCCATCCTGTCAACAATCAGAAAGGCTTCCTTTGTCCTGGAACTCACCTGTGGGAGGGTCAGTATTTGACCCATTCAGGGTTTTGCCCTTAAAAAGTCAAGTCTGAGGAACTGTTTGAGGAACTCTACTCTCTTGCCTGACACATGCTTCGTCTTGCTGAAACAGACCACGAGAACCGGAGGAGCAATAGCCCCAAGGACCAGCCAGCTTGGAAGAAGATCTAAAGAAATCTGTGCCAACGTTTTTTTAAACTATCCTGTCCCTGGAGCGGTGAGTACATTCCTCCAGCTCACAGAAAACTCCCAATTAGTATAGCTTGTTGAGGTTTGGGGTGGGTGAGTGAATATATCTGTGTATCTGTGTTCACGTCGCTAAAGTAAATCTGTGTAAGCTGTAAGAATTTTCGATGTGCCGTTTAGTCTCTTGTTTTACACATCATATTTCATAATCGGTGTTTGTGTGTGTGAGGTAATCTGAGTTGCAGAAGACTTAATTTTTCTTGAATAAATCAATTATTTTAAAACGACCATTATTGGAGTCTCACCTTCCTTTCACTGTCCGCTCTGGTCAAGTCACAATAATTGCCAGGGCATAATCCCGCAGTCAAGGACCAGAAAAGGGATTCTGAGTGCTTCGAACACGCTCACTCAAGAGAGGCTACTGGTTAGGGATAAACAGTTGTCCCTTTTTCTCTCTCTCTTGTGAAGTTGCACTAGTGGGGCGCTTCCGGGTGACATTTCACCATCACAGGAGAGAGACTCACACAGGCATAGGTGGCAGTCAAGGTAACTGGTGTGGCATAAGGACAACCTCACTGGTTAGGTATAAACAGTGAGACTTGTCCCCTCTCTCTTGCGAAGCTGTCGCAGCGCGACACTTCCGGGTCATGGTTTTAACACCTGCTGGAGAGAGACACCCACAGTTATCTGTGACACCCAGTACCAGCCTGTTGTGGAGTAAAGGAAACCCTTTTCGTTACACTGGGAGCGGGTATCCTCCCCCATATCCCTGCGCATGGTGCCAGTTGTGCCATCATCTGGCAGATATGTCGCACTGTCTCTCTGTCCAGCCGGAGTCTTTTTTTTATTCGTTCATGGGATGTGGGCATCGCCGGCCGGGCCAGCATTTGTTGCCTGAGGGCATTTAAGAGTCAACCACATTTCTGTGGACCTGGAGGCATATGTAGGCCAGACCAAGTAAGGAAACAGATTTCCTTCCCTAAAGGACATTAGTTAATCAGATGGGTTTTTACAGCAATCGACAATGGTTTCATGGTCTTCATTAGGTTTTAAGTCCAGATTTGTATTGAATTGGGAGGCAGAGAATCACGGAGGCCCTGGAGAATACCGGGTCAGGCCTGCTATGACATGCAGACAGTGTTTACTGTACATACGTTCCAGAATTCATTGATGCCGCTGTTGAGCTGACAGAGAATTGACAGAGAATTGTGATTTGGCTTCAAATCGCTGCTCGCGCGATTTCGCATTAGAACTCATTCGCTGCCCAATCGCGTTTCTCGATTTCGGCGTCAGCCAACGGAGAATCCTGCCCAATAACTTTTAATTTTATTAAAAGGACCCTCCTGTGTCCCAGAGAAATTCGATGGGTTGTCCCCGTATCTTTGCTGCAACTACTGGTCGGCCGAACCTATCCCAAAGGGTGTCGCAGACCCAACTGGGGGAGCCCGAACCCCGTCAGTCCGTTCCGTTCAGGTCCGTCTGGTCTGAACGGGTGCTCACACTATGTATGGGATCTGTCCTATTCTTATTCAGAGTGCCTGCCTGCTGGGCTCTCTGTGGCTTTCGTGGGGCATTGCATTCTCGTGCAAAGTGTCCTAACTGTCCACAGTTGTAACACTTCTATGATTTTTGTGGGGGGCTGTTCCTGCCTTCGTTCACCCATGCGGGGTTCTGGTGCGTTTTCACTGCTTGGATGTTTGCTTCTGCTTGCTGTTCCTCGGGTTTCTTAACTGCGGGTTTGTTTTGTACAGACTGCTCCCAGGTGCGGGACAATCTTTTTAAAACCCATTTCTCATTGTGGGCTTCCCCTGTGGGCTTTCTAATTCATACAGGCTTTTTGTCCTGCCTCTGTGGCAAGGGAGATAAGGGTGCGGGTCCATTTGGCCATACCGTCTTGGGACAAATGGGCACGTTCTAAATTACCGAAAACTGCTGTGAAATGAATCCACAGGCGTCCAGCAAACGCTCTGGGGTGTTCTGTCTTTTTCTGCCTGCACTTATTCAGGCCTTCTACGGGGTCACCTCTGTTGTAGCCGATCGCGTCTAGGATCGCTGCGTGCATCTCTGCAAGGGTGCCTCCTCCTACATTCTGTGGGTCGGGAAGGGCTGCTACGACCGAAGGGTCTAAACTCAAAACTGTGAGCTTCACGTGCTCTCGCCCGTCCAGGCCGTACATGGTCGCCTGCTGCTTGACTCTAGCAAAGAAGTGGTGGGGGTCTGAGGTGGGGAGGAACGGTGTGATTTTCTCGCACGCATCCCGTAATTGGGTCACGGTTAAGGGGGTCGTGTACAGGAATTCCGTGTCTCCTTCCGATGTGAGTGTGCGGTGGGTGGTTACTGGGTTCATTGGTGCCTGAACTATCTGCTCTGTGGGGGGTGGGGGCGCTTTTCTCTTTTGGGGCTTTCCTTGCGCACATGTTCCCTGAACATATCTATGCACGGTCTCATTTAATTCTTCCCAATCCGGGCCGTCTTCTGTATCTAACTGGGATCCAAAGATGCTGTGGAATCCATTCTGAACTGAAAGCAAAGACTGCAGTTCTGCAATCTGCTTCCGGCACTTTGCATGATCTAGTAAGCTTTGTCTGTGCTCCGTGGTGGTAGCATGGAGTGCTCGTGCTGCTTTCAGACTGTTACACTGCCTTTTCAATGCCTCTACCTGTTTCTCTGTTTCCTCTCTTACCAGGACTGCACGTTGCGTGTCCTGATAGGCCTTTTCATACTGTGTCTGGAAGCTGCTTAGGTGCGCCAGACAAGACTGGTGTGCCCACTTGGCATCATCCACCTCTCCGTCCTTTGCTGCTAACTTCCTTCTTAATTCTATGTTCTCTTTCTCAACCTCACTTACATCGACCTTGCTCATTCGATGTGTTCCTTCTATCTCTTTACGGAGCGTCCGAACGACCTCCTCTGTGCCTTGCAATTGTGCCAAACAGGACATGATTGCCATCGGCTTGTGAGCTTTTCCCAAGCTTTTCTTATGAATCTCTGACAGGTTCTCACATCAAGTATGTCCTATACTCCTGGGTCCTGTTTCCTCATTGTCACAGAATTCACTCCAAAGGGGCCATCCCTTCCCTTTGAGATTTTCCTGATTTCCACTTCCCAAACGGGACACTGACCTATTCTGCTGCTGGTCGCTGCGACCGCAAATTCTTCAGGGTTCATGAGGCGTTGTATTGCCAGCATTGCCATCTTTCCTCTCAAAATACTCTATTAAAATTTGGAACAAGGGGTACTAAGGCGAAGCTGTAATTACGGGTACGGCTTTCGCTATTTTCCGGAATACAAACTCCCGACAGTTTTTCGCAACAAAAATCTATCAGTTTTACCTTATAGCCCTGTTAGTTACGCATGCATTAACACACTTCCGAATTATGAGGATTGATCAGAACTGCTTGAACACTTGTGGTTTTTTCTATTTCCAATTGGATTTCTAATTCAAATTTTGGGTTCTCCCGGAGTGGTTAAGCCACTTCTAAGTCGGGTCCCGTCAGGATGTCGCCAGTAATATGTTGCTAACTTTTGGTTGGCTCTTAATTCGTAATTTGCTCTGTTTGTTTAACCTTTGCTCTAGAGTCGCCAGGTATCTTTATGATACCGCCACGAGGTTCAAGTTCAAGTAATGATCAATAACTCAACACACCAATTAGTAAGATTCAAATCAAAACACATTTATTATACACAGTAAATCACTACTCATGCATAAAAACTCTACTTTCTAGACTATTCCTATCACTAAAAGGCCTATATTTAACTTCGGAATTGGCCCACCAGGAACAAATGGCCTTTCGTTCAGGTCCTGAGTCTACAGGATTCAAAAGCTGGTATGGACTTGTAGCTCGGAGCGCCTATCTCGTAGCGAGCGTTGACTGGAGACTGACTTGGTTGATGCGGCAGCTTGGACAGGTCACTCTCAGAGATTGATTCATGCTGTTGAGTGACCCTGCCAAGAAGGACAATTTGAACTTGGGGGCTTTACTTTATAGTCCCCAGGGGCTTCCCGCCCTTCGGGGCGGACCCCGTACCTGGTTCCAAGTGATTGGACTGCGTTCCGATCACTTGGACCGATTTCTCCAACACTGGAGTTGTTCCCTGATCGCTGGGTGGTCCCTAAATATCCGTTGGCCTTCCTTTGACTTGGCTCCTGCTGGCGCCGAGGAGTCTGGCTTGGCTTTATTCACCTTAACTGTTGCAATTGTGCCTTGGAATTGCTCATTACTATGCAGATGGCTGCTGGTTTCAGTGTTGTCTGGTTTTTTACAGGTTTCAATACACATGATTTCTGTACTTGCTAGTCTTTGCCTGTGTTGGCTGAATTTCCCTTCAGCCTTTGCGGTTCTCCATTTTAAGTCGGGAAGTGGCCAACTCAGGTGGCTACAGTCTATATCACTTCCTTAGGTTCCCCTTTGGCGTCACCAATGGGGTTTCGGTCTTCCAAAGGGAGATGGACCGAATGGTCAACCAGTATGGCTTGCGGGCTACGTTTCCGTACCTAGACAATGTGACCATCTGCAGCCATGATCAGCAGGACCATGACACCAACCTCACTAAATTTCTCCGCACCGCCGCTCTCCTCATCCTCACGTATAACAAGGAGAAGTGTGTGTTCCGCGCAAACCGCTTAGCCATCCTCGGCTACGTGGTCCAGAGCGGAGTTCTGGGGCCCTCCCCACTGCCACAAGGCCCTCAAACGCTGCCTGGGGTTCTTCTCACATTACGCGCAGTGGGTCCCAAACTATGCGGACAAGGCCCGCCCACTCATACAGTCCACTCATTTCCCCACGACGGCCGAGGCCCAACAGGCTTTCGCCCGGAGCAGAGCTGATATTGTCAGATGCACGCTGTAGACGAAACACTTCCTTTCCAAGTAGAAAGCGAGATTCACTCTCCTCACTGATCAACGGTTGGTAGCCTTCATGTTCAACAACACACAGCGGGGCAAGATCAAAAATGATAAAATCTTGCGGTGGAGAATTGAGCTCTCCACCTATAATTATGAGATAAAGTATCGCCCTGGCAAACTCAACGAGCCCCCAGACGCCCTATCCAGAGGTACAAGTGCCAGCGCACAAGTAGACCGACTCCGGACCCTGCACGACAGCATTTTTCACCCAGGGGTCACTCGGTTGTACCATTTCATTAAAGCACAAAATTTGCCCTACTCCATCGAGGAAGTAAGGACAATCATCAGGGACTGCCAGGTCTGTGTGTAGTGCAAGCCGCACTTCTACCGGCTAGACCGCGCGCACCTGGTGCAGGCCTCCCGCCCTCTTTGAACGCCTCAGCATGGATTTCAAAGGCCCCCTCCCCTCCTCCGATCGACACACATATTTCCTCAGTGTGATCGATGAATACTCCCGGTTCCCCTTTGCTATCCCATGCCCCGACATGACGTCTGCCACCGTCATTAAATTCTATCTTCACTCTGTTCGGCTTCCCCGCCTACATCCACAGTGACAGGGGATCCTCATTCATGAGTGATGAGCTACGTCAGTTCCTGCTCAGCAGGGGTATCGCCTCCAGCAGAACAACGAGCTACAATCCCCGGGGAATCGGACAGGTAGAAAGGGAGAATGGGACGGTATGGAGGGCCGTCCAGCTAACCCTGCGGTCCAGGAATCTCCCGGCCTCCCGCTGGCAAGAGGTCCTCCCTGATGCACTACATTCCATTCGCTCGTTACTCTGCACTGCTACTAACCGTACACCACATGAACGTCTTTTTGCCTTTCCCAGGAAGTCCACATCCGGGGTCTCACTCCCAATTTGGCTTACAGCTCCGGGAACTGTGCTTCTCTGTAAACATGTGCGGCTCCATAAGGCGGACCCGTTGGTGGAAAGGGTGCACCTGCTCCACGCAAAACCCACAGTACGCCTACGTGGCGTTCCCTGACGGCCGCCAGGATACCGTCTCCCTCAGGGACCTGGCACCAGCAGATTCCACCCCCACACAATCCACGTCGCCCCCGGCGCCACCCTCCCCTCCCCCACAGCCCCCATCACCCCCCCCTTTGACCGTCCGTCCTCCCCCTGCCCACGTCCATTGATGAAAAGGATTTTGGCATGCTCCCGGAGTCAACTTCGACCACAACAGCGCCAACATCGCCGTCACCACTTCGTCGATTTCAAAGAACCATCAAGGCACCGGTCCGGTTGAACCTCTGACCAGCCCGTCGGATGCCAAGAGACATTTTTTTACTGCTCTGTAAATATTAAAAATTGCTAACTGTATATAGTTATCCACCACTCCCGCCGGGCTCAATTTTAACAGGGATGAATGTGGTAAACCACTGAGTTCTGATATTAGAGGTTGTACGGTAGAACCTGCACTACAGGTTCACCTATAGCCCCTGCATGCAAGCTCCGCCCAGGAGGCGGGGTATAAATATGCATGGCCTCCAGCTCGCAGCCATTTCGCCAGCTGCTGTGGAGGGCCACACATCTGATACTAATAAAGCCTCAGTTTGGATTCAACTTCGTCTCCAGTCAAATTGATCGTGCCTCAATTGCTATATGGACTTTGTGATTACCCACTCCAAAGACTATGAATATGTAACAAACATCCAGACACACGTGATCAACCTTGCAGCAGAACGAAGAACAGACAAAAGAAGCCATCAGACTCCTTAATGATCTGATGGCTGGTCAGACAAGGTGTGTTTCAGAGGACAATGGGTCTTGATTCAATCTTAGCTTCCCAGTATAAAGAAAGGAACTTCAAACAGATCTTGAGCAATAACCTGGGAGTTCCCCAGGCACATCAACATCGAGTGATCGAGTGATCGTAGCCTGCCAGCCTCCTTTACTAAGTGCGGGTAAAACCCAAAGCTCAGCTGTGAGTCTGAGTCATATTTTCTTGAGTAATAGAATTGTGAATAAAATTGCGTTAAACTGTGAACCTGTTTTGTCGCTTGTTCATCTCGTAAATAAGGGCACCTGGGTAAAACTTTTGAGTAAGTAAACTGGTCGAACGTACCAGAGGTTTTAAAGGTACACCACCACATGCAATCAACGTCAGGTTCCACATCTAAAAGGAGAAGGAACAAATCCTGAAGTGGGCAAAGGATCATCAGGATAAAAAATGGAGGGCTGTGCCATCAGGCCATATCAAGATGGGGGAGCAGAACTGGCTGGAGGGCGGGTAGCATTTAACAAGGTCAATGTTGCATTATATAAAAATGTGGTGTGGTTTGGAGTGGTGTACCCTACTCACCTCCGAGTGATATTTGACTCAAAAGACTATTATTTTGATGCACCGGAGAAGGCTGATGCTTTTGTGAAAAGGATGGTCTGAGGGCGAGTTAACTGTTAATTGTTTGGAGTCTTGTCATTATTGGTGAGGACGTGTTCTCGGGCTTGTTCGGGCTACTTGCAGCATGTGTATGTTACTTTTTCGATGTTTATTGAAGTTGGATGTGGGGGTGGGGGCTGGTTGTTAAGGAGTTTTATTTATCTTTATTCCAGGCAGGGACTGCCCTGTTAGCTAACAAAGTTAGCTAACGGGGCGTAGTGGTGTGGGTACCTGCAGCTCGTTATTTTAGTTTAGGTTTAGATAAAAGTTTAAAATTAAGGTTTTTTGTTTTGTTTCAGGCTGGGGTAGCTGTAGTAGGGGGTCGGGGTCTTTGCCTGCCTTTTGACTGTTTGGTTATTGGGTGTGGTGCTGTTGGGAGAAGGGAGGTGGGGGATGGAGGGTTGGGGGTAGGGAGAGTTTTCTGGAGGTGACAATAGCTTGTTCTTCCTTGAATGGGGAGGAGGGGTTGGCAGCCACCTAGGGTGGGTTTGGTGCTTGAACTTTTGAAGGTATTGTCAGAATATCTCTTGGTAGAAATGGCTGAATCTGGTCAGGAGGAAATGGAAGGCCCCCAATTCGGCTGGTCATTGGAAAGTGAGAGGGTTGAACGGCCCAGTAAAAAGGTTGAGGATTTTTGCTCATTTGAATTCTGATGTGGTGTTTCTGCAAGAGAACCATTTGCGGATCAGGGACCAGACACGGTTGCGGAAGGGTTGGTAGGGACAAGTATTTCACTCGGGTTTTAACGGTAGGGCCCAGGGGGTTGCAGTACTGATTGATAAAAGGGTTTGTTTGTCACTGCCAAGATTGTGACGGACCGAATGAGAGACACATGATTGTCAGTAGGTCTTTGCCGGGCACCTCGGTGGTCCTAGTTAATGTGTATGCTCCTAATTGGGATGACATGGCTTTTATTAGCTTCTACTGGCTTCTATTCCTGACTGGGACTCACATCAGCTAATTTTGGGGAAGGGGCGGGGCATAAATTGTGTTTTAAACCCTTGATTGGACTGATCTAAGCCTAAGTCGCGGGTTCCATCAGGGTGGCAAATGTTTCATTAATTTTTATGGAGACACGGAATAGCCCCCCCCCCTCAACTGCTCCCCGCCCAGATAAGGGGGGAGCAAATGAGGTGAGGTGGGGGGTGGGAGGCTAGCCCGTGGCCTTTTTGCATCCGAATGATCAGGACTTTTCGTTCTCCTCCCATGTCCATCAGGTGCATTATTGGGTTGACTTTTTTGTGGTGGGTAGGTCTCTCCTTCCTGGGGTGCATGATTGCATGATGAGGGCATGGTACTTGGCCATTGTTATCCCAGATCATGATCTACACTTTCTGGATGTGGACTTGAACCGTGTCCTTCTCAGTGCCCGCCGTGGAGATTGGACATGGTTTTGTGAGCGGCTAGCTTCTTCCATTGGGGAGCACATCACATTTAACAAAAGTGAATCTATCTCTCCTTCTACATGTGGGAGGCACTTGAGGTGATCATTATGAGGGGGTATAATCTCCAACAAGTCACAAGAATGAGAGGGTGGAGTGACAGAGGCTGGTGGATTCCATCTCGCTTGCCCCTACACCAGAGTTGTTGGGGAGTAGGAAAAAGCTACAGAAGCAATTTGAACTGCTCTCAACAGTAAGGCAGTGAGCCAGTTGCAACCCTTGAGGGGGACATTTTATGAGCACGGAGAGAAAGCCAGTTGCTTTTCGCAGTCTACCTCCTGTGTGATTGTGCAGGTAAGGGACTCAGGTGGCAGGTTTGTTTCTGCCCCATTGAAGGCAATTGCAGGGTTTGACGCTTTTGCTTTAATCTCGAAATATCAAGGCCCCTGGAGGAAAGGTCGTCCATGATGCAGTTTTTGGATGGGTTGTCCTTCCTGGTGGTGAAAAGGGACGAAGGGCAGCTTCCGAGTCCCTGTTGGGCCCCGAGGCGGTTATGAAGTATATTGGTTCAATGAATACAGTCAGGCAAAGCTCCAGGTCCAACTGGGTTTCCCATCGAATTCTTTAAAAAATTTGCGGAGAAATTGACCCCACTGATATTGGACATGTTTAATGATTCCATGGCCTGCGGGTGTTGCTGAATACATGAACGGAGACCTCAATTTCCCTGATTTTGAAAAAGGACAAAGACCTTGCAGAACGTGGCTTGAATTGACCTATCTTGTTGTTGAATGCTGTGCTAAGCTGTTGGCTAAATTGGTGGCAATGCGGTTGAAGTCTTGCCTTCCAGGGCTGATCTCAGCGAATCAGTTTTGTCAAGGGCAGACAACTGTTGCCCAATATATATCGATTCCTAAACATCGTCCACTTCCTCTCTCCAGTGCCCCAGCCGTGCAGAAAAAGTGTTTGATCGGGTCAAGTGGAGGTATCTATTTGGGATCCTGGAGTGGTTTAGTTTTGGGCCAAAGTTTATATCTTGGATTCATTTGTTCCAGGGCTCCCACTGCTAGTGTTCAACCAAATGACTTGAATTTTGGATTATTTTCAACTGGGTAGGGAGACAAGGCAGGGTTGTCCATTGTCTCTGCTTCTGTTCGCCTTGGCAATCGAACCACTGGCTGTAGCGTTAAGATCTTCCACTGAGTGGAGGCGGATAAAGGGGGAAGGGAAAGAGCAGAGGGTGTGTGTGTGTCTCCCCACCCCACCAAGGGAGGGAGCCAACATGGGGATGTTGCCATTTCGCCTTGCCAGATCTAGCTTCCATTATCTGGAAATCTGGTAAGCCCATGATTGGCTTTGCCTCATAAACTAAATTATGCTGGGCTGGTGAGTTGGGTTGGGTCAAAATAAATGTCCTTCCAAGGTTTTCATTCATTTTTCAGTCACTTCCCCTTTTTTTTCCCCAAATCATTTTTGTAAGAGTCAATAAGATGATTGCTTCCTTCATTTTAACACTGATAATCCATAGGGTATTTCTTCAGAGAGGAAGACAAGGGAGACGAGGTGGGCAAGGCTGACAAAGGCAAGCAGCTGGAAAGGACTTAGTGTCCAGGTCTATCAGGATATCGGAGTAGACCTGACAAAATGCAGGTTCAACCAGGCAAAATTGGCTCTGTACAAAACTGGAGTAAAATTTGGAATGCCAGGCTCTGGGTTACATTCCAAAACAAGGAACATTATTTTAACACCCCAGCAAAACCAGACAAGTTTGTGCATATGAAAGGCCTGGACAAGAGGCAGACAAGGCAGCATTGAGGATGAAGCAGAGAAGGAAAAGAGAAAAGAGAAAGAACTTGTACAATGTTTGCGCGGGGCAGGACTACCTCGCTTTGAGCAAAAACATCAGATCACAGGGAAGGTGCAGGGCAGCGGAACGCAGGAGAGGGTGAAGAGGAGACAGTGGGAACAGCTATCTAGCATGCATAGGACAGTGGTAAGATCAGCCATGGGAGGGGGGATCACCACACTGGTGAGGAAAGCTAGCGCTAGGAAGTACAAAAGCAAAGGGGGCCGCGGTGCACCTCGCGGCAGGGAGGGAGCGTCTGATGCGGGGGCGGGAGGAGGAACCACAGTGGCAGGGATGGGGAATGTAAAGGGGGCGATAGGGAGGGGGGACATGCCTGTGTTTGGAAGTAGGACAGAGGGGAGAAGGGGGACCACAAGGATAAGAAAAGGATGAGTTTCAGATTGACTTCAGCAGGTTGAGGGAACAAGGTGGCGCTGCAAGCCGCTGCTTTGGAGGGTTCCTGGGCAAAGGGAAACCTTGGAGGGCAGGGGCGCACCTACATGGTGTACAGACCGTTGGCAGCCATGTTGGATGTTCCCTGGACAAAGAGAAACCTCGGAGCGCAGGGGCCCGGCCTCATAGTGAGAATGATTACCATGGCCATTTTGGATACCCCCCTAACAAAGGGAAACACCAGAGCGCAGGAGCACGTTCGCCAGATAACAATGGTTGATCCCGCAGGAATGGCAGGACAGAAACCCCCCCCATCAGAATAATCGCCTGGAACATCAGGGGACTTATCGGCCCGGTGAAAAAATCCAGAGTCTTCAACCATTTGAAAAGTTTGAAAGCCGACAGAGTCTTCCTCCAAGAGATGCACCTGAGGGAGGAGGACGGACTGTGGGTAAGAAAGAGTTGGATGGGACAAACATACCATACTCATGTTAAGGGACAAGGGCTGGTGGGTATCTATCTTGATTAGCAAGAGGACGGTGTTTTACGGTGACAAGGAAGGTTACGGACCAAGGGGACGGTACGTTATGGCCAGCAGGGCCCTGGACGGGGCACCGGGCGTCCTGGCAATTGGGGCAATACAGATTTCAGAAAGAAGACCATGGCGGATATCCCCGATGGCAACACACACTGACAGATCATGTGGATGTGGGTGTGGGTGGGGTGGGGGGGGGGGGGGGTGCTTTAACTGCGTACAGAACCCACTGACGGACCGATCAAACCCCAGAATGGGTAAAAAGACAGGCATGGCTAGGAAACTGGGAACGCTCATGGACCAGATGAGGGCAGTGGATCCATGGCGGTTCTTGCACCCAGGTTAGAAGGATTTCTCATTCTTCTCACCAGGACACAAGGTATATACCCCGTATGTACCAGTTGCTGAAGGTAAGCATGCAGATGCAACAGGCGGTAAAGAAAGCTAATGGTATGTTTACCTTTAAGACCAGAAAACATAACACATAGAAGCGGAAGTAAGGCCATTCGGCCCATCGAGTCCACTCCACCATTCAATCATGGCTGATTTCAACTCCATTTACCCGCTCTCTCTCCATAGCCCTTAATTCCTCGAGAAATCAAGAATTTATCAACTTCTGTCTTAAAGACACTCAATGTCCCGGCCTCCACCGCCCTCTGTGGCAATGAATTCCACAGACCCACCACTCTCTGGCTGAAGAAATTTCTCCTCATCTCTGTTCTAAAGTGTCTCCCTTTTATTCTAAGGCTGTGCCCCCGGGTCCTAGTCTCCCCTGCTAATGGAAACAACTTCCCTACGTCCACCCTATCTAAGCCATTCATTATCTTGTAAGTTTCTATTAGATCTCCCCTCAACCTCCTAAACTCCAATGAATATAATCCCAGGATCCTCAGACGTTCATCGTATGTTAGGCCTACCATTCCTGGGATCATCCGTGTGAATCTCCGCTGGACCCGCTCCAGTGCCAGTATGTCCTTCCTGAGGTGTGGGGCCCAAAATTGCTCACAGTATTCTAAATGGGGCCTAACTAATGCTTTATAAAGCTTCAGAAGCACATCCCTGCTTTTATATTCCAAGCCTCTTGAGATAAATGACAACATTGCATTTGCTTTCTTAATTATAGACTCAACCTGCAAGTTTACCTTTAGAGAATCCTGGACTAGGACTCCCAAGTCCCTTTGCACTTCAGCATTATGAACTTTGTCACCGTTTAGAAAATAGTCCATGCCTCTATTCTTTTTTCCAAAGTGCAAGACTTGCCCACGTTGAATTTCATCAGCCATTTCTTGGACCACTCTCCTAAACTGTCTAAATCTTTCTGCAGCCTCCCCACCTCCTCCATACTACCTGCCCCTCCACCTATCTTTGTATCATCGGCAAACTTAGCCAGAATGCCCCCAGTCCCGTCATCTAGATCGTTAATATATAAAGAGAACAGCTGTGGCCCCAACACTAAACCCTGCGGGACACCACTCGTCACCGGTTGCCATTCCGAAAAAGAACCTTTTATCCCAACTCTCTGCCTTCTGCCTGACAGCCAATCGTCAATCCATGTTAGTACCTTGCCTCGAATACCATGGGCCCTTATTTTACTCAGCAGTCTCCCGTGAGGCACCTTATCAAAGGCCTTTTGGAAGTCAAGATAGATAACATCCATTGGCTCTCCTTGGTCTAACCTATTTGTTATCTCTTCAAAGAACTCTAACAGGTTTGTCAGGCACGACCTCCCCTTACTAAATTCATGCTGACTTGTCCTAACCCGACCCTGCACTTCCAAGAATTTAGAAATCTCATCCTTAACAATGGATTCTAGAATCTTGCCAACAACCGAGGTTAGGCTAATTGGCCTATAATTTTCCATCTTTTTCCTTGTTAACATCTTGAACAGGGGGGTTACAACAGCGATTTTCCAATCCTCTGGGACTTTCCCTGACCCCAGTGACTTTTGAAAGATCATAACGAACGCCTCCACTATTTCTTCAGCTGTCTCCTTTAGAACTCTAGGATGTAGCCCATCTGGGCCTGGGGATTTATCAATTTTTAGACCTCTTAGTTTCTCTAGCACTTTCTCCTTTGTGATGGCTACCATATTCAACTCTGCCACCTGACTCTCCTGAATTGTTGGGATATTACTCATGTCTTCTACTGTGAAGACTGACGCAAAGTACTGATTTAGTTCCTCAGCTATTTCCTTGTCTCCCATCACTAGATTATCAGCGTCATTTTGGAGCGGCCCAATGTCTACTTTTGCCTCCCGTTTGTTTTTAATGTATTTAAATAAACCTTTACTATCATTCCTAATGTTACTGGCTAGCCTACCTTCATATTTGATCCTCTCTTTCTTTATTTCTCTCTTTGTTATCCTCTGTTTGTTTTTGTAGACTTCCCAATCTTCTGACTTCCCACTACTCTTTGCCACATTATAGGCTTTCTCTTTTGCTTTGATGCATTCCCTAACTTCCTTTCTCAGCCATGGCTGCCTCATCCCCCCTCTGATAACCTTTCTTTTCTTTGGGATGAACCTCTGTACTGTGTCCTCAATTACTCCCAGAAACTCCTGCCATTGCTGTTCTACTGTCTTTCCCACTAGGCTCTGCTCCCAGTCGATTTCCGTCAGTTCCTCCCTCATGCCCCTGAAGTTACCTTTATTTAACTGTGACACCTTTACATCTGATTCGACCTTCTTTCTTTCAAATTGGAGATTGAATTCTACCATATTATGATCACTGCCTCCTCAGTGTTCCCTTACTTTAAGATCTTTAATAAAGTCTGGCTCATTACATAACACTAAGTCCAGAATGGCCTGTTCCCTCGTGGGCTTCATCACAAGCTGTTCCAAAAAGCCCTCCTGTAAACATTCAATGAATTCCCTTTCCTTGGGTCCACTGGCAGCATTATTTACCCAGTCCACCTGCATATTGAAGTCCCCCATGATCACTGTGACCTTGCCTTTCTGACATGCACTTTCTATTTCGTGGTGCATTTTGTGCCCCTGGTCCTGACCACTGTTAGGAGGCCTGTACATAACTCCCATTATGGTTTTTTTGCCTTTGTGGTTCCTCAACTCTACCCACACAGACTCCACATCATCTGACCCTATGTCGTTTAGTGCTATTGATTTAATTTCATTCCTAATTAACAAGGCAACCCCGCCCCCTCTGCCCACCTCTCTGTCTTTTTGATAGGTTGTGAATCCCTGGATGTTTAAATGCCAGTCCTGAACCCCCTGCAACCATGTCTCTGTGATGCCTACCACATCATACCTGCCAGTCACAATCTGGGCCACAAGCTCATCTACCTTGTTGCGAGAGGTTCCGAGTATAGAAGCAGGGATGTGCTGCTGCCATTATACAGGGCCTTGGTGAGGCCACACCTGGAGTATTGTGTGCAGTTTTGGTCTCCTTCTCTGAGGAAGGATGTTCTTGCTCTCGATGTAGTGCAGCGAAGGTTTACCAGGCTGATTCCAGGGATGGCGGGACTGTCATATCAGGAGAGATTGACTAGGTTGGGGTTGTTCTCGCTGGAGTTCAGAAGAACAAGGGGGGAAATTCATAGAGACTTATAAAATTTTAATGGGACCAGACAGCGTAGATGCAGGGAAGATGTTATCAATGATGGGTGTGTCCAGAACCTGGGGCGAAATTCTCCGTTATCGCCGGAAAGTCCGCCGATCGGCGCAAAAAACGGCGCAAATCCGACTTGCGTCACGTCGGAAAAATGGGTCGAAAGTCTCCGGCCCGAAGTGGGCTAGCAGCGACGTAACGGGATCCGCGCTTGAGCAGTGGTTCATAAGGCCGCGCTGCTCCCCCCCACCCGACCGGAACACCCGACCGCAACACCCGACTGGATGGCTGGCCGCCGCTCAGCCCCGCGGTTCGAGTCACGGGATGTGGAGGCGCTCCTGGACGCGGTGGAGCAGAGGAGGGACGCCCTGTATCCCGGGCAAGACCGCAGAGTTGCCCCACGCCACAGCCGGCGTCTGTGGAGGGAAGTGGCAGAGGCCGTCACCGCTGCGGCCCTGACACCACGGACAGGCACCCAGTGCCACAAGGCGGTGAACGACCTCGTCAGAGCGGGCAGGGTGAGCCTCCCCATATACCTCCCTCCCCCATATCCCCCCTCCCCCATTTCCCCCCTCCCATATCCCCCATATCCCCCCTCCCCATATCCCCCCTCCCCATATCCCCCCTCCCCATATCCCCCTCCCCATATCCCCCCTCCCCCATATTCCCCCTCCCCCATATCCCCCCTCCCCCATATCCCCTCTCCCCCTTATCCCCATAATCCCCCCTCCCCCATATCCCCCATATCCCCCCTCCCCCATATCCCCCCTCCCCCATATCCCCCCTCCCCCATATCCCCCCTCCCCATATCCCCCCTTCCCCATATCCCCCATATCCCCCCTCTCCCATATCCCCCCTCCCCCATATCCCCCCTCCCCATATCCCCCCTCCCCCATATCCCCCCTCCCCCATATCCCCCATATCCCCCCTTCCCCATATCCCCCATATCCCCCCCTCCCCCATATCCCCCATATCCCCCCTCGCCCATATCCCCCATATCCACCCTCCACCATATCCCCCCTCCCCCATATCCCCCATATCCCCAAGTGAATCCAGCCCTAACCTTAACCTCTGCAATGCACGCGCAACCAATGTCGTGCATTCATATACCTGCCTAACAGTGTTGCTTTTTACCCCTGCCACCCCCCCCCCCCCACAGGATAAGCGCGCACACAACAATAGGGAGCATGTGAGGAGTGGAGGAGGCCCCGCTGATGAGAGGCCACTGACCGAACACGAGGAAAGGGCCCTGGAACTGGCTGGCGGACCTGACGACCGGGAGGTTGCTGATGCAGAGGTCGGGGGCGTAGTAGCAAGTGAGCCACCGACAGCCCGTCCCCATATCCCCCCTCCCCTATATCCCCCTCCCCCATATCACCTGATCACTGCCTGATGTCTAACCATGCATGCTTCATTGTGTATCGCAGGACCAAACGTCCAGGCACCCATCCCCGCAGATGCAGACCGCCCGCAGGATGCCCCTCGGAGGCCACGGGAGACGGAGAGACACAAACCCTCCAGCATGCGACGCCCGCAGGATGCCCCTCGGAGGCCACGGGAGACGGAGAGACCCGGACCCTCCAGCATGCGACGCCCGCAGGATGCCCCTCGCACACCACGGGAGACACCCCCTGTCACGTGCGGGAGCGACCACCCAGCGACGAGGGGGGCAGCCACAGGCCCCCGTCACATCCGAGCCAGGACACCACTACCCAGGACACCACTACCCAGGACACCACTACCCGGGACACCACTACCCGGGACACCACTACCCGGGACACCACTACCCGGGACACCACTACCCAGGAAGATGAAATACCGGACAGTGACTCAGAGTGGATGGATGGAGACGAACCCCCACCCCAAAGTGCCATGGACTCAGAGTGGGACGAAGAGCACGACACAACGCCACTGCTGTCACCAACACCCTCCACCATCGCAGAAACACTCACCTCGGTTGGGCACTTTAGTGATGAGGCATCTGGTACACTCACTGGTGCGCACAACACAGCCGTCCCGGTACAGCAGGTGGAGGTAGGAGCAGCACAGGGGCCGGGCTGTCGGAGGGCAGCCCAGCCCAAGCGAACATCTGCCGCCCAGATGGATCCCGGGTTCCTGGAGTTACCACACCCACACATAGATCCGATGCAACCACCGACCCAGAGACGAGCGAAGAGGGTGACGGGCGGCTTGCGGCGGCTGCAGTCGCAGGTGGAGGAGTCCACCCGCGTCCAGGAGCTGGGAGTGGTGCCGGTCATGCGTGCCACCCAGGCTGACACCGCACGGGTGGCGTCCGCGGTGGAGGCAATGGTGTGACGGTGTCAGACATGGGGAACGGTTTGCGAGGCCTGGGGCTTTCCGTGCAGGCGGCGTCTGTGGCCCAGGAAATGGCTGCCCTCTCACAGGAGGCCATGAGCCAGTGCCAGCGCCAGATGGCAGAGGCGCTCAACGCCATAGCCCAGTCTCTGCAGGCCATGGCCCAGTCTCAGCAGGTCATGGCCCAGTCTCAGCAGGCCATGGCCCAGTCTCAGCAGGCCATGGCCCAGTCTCTGCAGGCCATCGCTGACGGCATCGGCGCCAGTGGCCATGTGCGAGCCGGCATCGCACTGTCACAGACAGGGTTTGCCAACCCCCTGGGCTCCATAGCTGCAAACCTGCAGACCCCTGTCGATACCAGCACGGGCCTCCAGGACTGGCAGCGCCAGATGTCGGGGGGGCGTCGGATGGCCAGTCCGTTCGCATCCCCCACCCATGTAGAGGCCTGGGGGCCATCGGGCACCCCGAGGGAGGAGGAGGTGGTGTGGTCCGTCCCGGCTCGCCCTGTAGGGGAGGTCCCGGTACACCGCGACACCCTTCCGTCCCAGGTGCATCGGGTGGGCAACGGGCAGGACAGGCTGGCAGCTCGCCATCCCAGTTGCCCGGGCCGCAGCCTGGCCCATCTAGGCCAGGACGCCCCAGGAAACGGCCGCCAAAGGGATCCAGTGTCAGAGGGCAGGAATCACAGGAGTCCACCTCCAGTTCTGCTGTACCGTCTGGGGAACCACATAGACGTAGTCAAAGGGCCCGTAAGGCCAAACAATTAGACACTGAGTAAGTTGGCACGGTTGCAGGGCACAGATGAGTTTTAGGGGCTAGGGCACGTGCATGAACTCCTTTGGTTATTAAAGTCAATGTTACACCTACAGAAGCTGCCTTTGTGCTCTGTCCAAAGTGTGCGGGGGTGTCATGTACGTTGAGCGCAAGTGTGTGTGTGAGGGGTGGTCTTACCTCAGCCCCAGGTGAGTCTGCCCCCTTCCCCCTGGGCCGCCATCAACATCCCCCGGGCAGAGGACGGGACCGTGCGCTGCAGTGTCACAGCCGCATGCAGGGATGGTCCGGGTGGATGGTGGTACTGTGACCATGGGTCAGACATAGTCCAATGATGTAGAGCCAGGAGCTCACCGCAGGGCGGGTTGCCATCATCCTCCATGGCCTGCGATAGACACGCGTCCACCCGCAACTGTGTGAGCCCGGCCCGTTGTGCCGCAGGTGGATCGGCAATGGGGGGGGGGGGGGGGGGGGGGGTGCATGCGGGTGGGGTTGGGGAGGGGGGTGAGGGTGCTGGGCGGGTGGATGGGTGGGGGGTATGGGTGGTCGGCTGTTGCCATCGTGTGCGGTCTGTGGCCATACTACCCGATTCCCACGCCCATCTAGTCAGTGAAGCGGGCGGCTATCAGTCTGTCCCGTGCCCGCTGGGCCAGCCGGTAACGGTGGACAGCCACCTGCCTGTGTCTACCCCGTCTGCCCTGACCATTACCCCCATCCCCCTCATCTGGGGAGGACTGCGCCTCTTCCTGCTGCTCCTCCACTCCGCCCTCCTCTGCCTGCGGCACATCGCCCCTCTGCTGGGCTATGTTGTGCAGGACGCAGCACACCACAACGATGCGGCCGACCCTATCTGACCGATACTGGAGGGCGTCCCCAGAGAGGTCCAGGCAACTGAAACGCATCTTCAGCACGCCAAAGCACCTCTCTATCACTCCCCTTGTCGCTACATGGGCATCATTGTAGCGGTTCTCCGCCTCATTGCGTGGCCTCCGTGTAGGCGTCATCAACCACGATCGCAATGGGTAGCCCCTGTCGCCCAGCAACCAGCCCCTCAGCCGGGGATGGCGTCCCTCGTACATGCCGGGGATGGATGACCGTGACAACACGTATGAGTCGTGTACACTGCCTGGGTAACGGGCGCAGACGTGCAGGATCATCATGTGGTGGTCGCAGACCACCTGTATGTTCATCGAATAGGTCCCCTTCCTATTGGTGAACACGGCCCTGTTATCTGCAGGTGGCCGCACGGCGACGTGCATCCCATCGATCGTGCCCTGGACCATGGGGAACCCGGCCACGGCAGAGAACCCCCCCAACCTCCACCCCGGCACAGAACCCCCCCAACCTCCACCCCGGCACAGACCTTCCCCATCCCCCTCCCCGGCATGGACCCCCCCATCCCCCTCCCCGGCACGGACCCCCCCCCATCCCCCTTCCCGGCACGGACCCCCCATCCCCCTCCCCGGTACGGACCCCCCCCCAACCTCCACCCTGGCACGGACCCCCCCCCCAACCTCCACCCCGGCACAGACCCCCCCCCCCCAACCTCCACCCCGGCACGGACCCCCCATCCCCCTCCCCGGCACGGACCCCCCCCCCAACCTCCACCCCGGCACGGACCCCCCATCCCCCTCCCCGGCACGGACCCCCCCAACCTCCACCCTGGCACGGACCCCCCCCAACCTCCACCCCGGCACGGACCCCCCCCCACAACCTCCACCCCCGCACAGACCTCCCATCCCCCTCCCCGGCACGGACCCCCCCCCATCCCCCTCCCCGGCACGGACCCCCCATCCCCCTCCCCGGCACGGACCCCCCCCCCCCCCATCCTCCACCCCGGCACGGACCCCCCCCCAACCTCCACCCCGGCACGGACCCCCCCCCCAACCTCCACCCCGGCACGGACCCCCATCCCCCTCCCCGGCACGGAACCCCCCCCAACCTCCACCCCGGCACGGACCCCTCATCCCCCTCCCCAGCACGGACCCCCCCCCAACCTCCACCCCGGCACGGATCCCCCCCCAACCTCCACACCGGCACGGACCCCCCATCCCCCTCCCCAGCACGGACCCCCCCCCCAACCTCCACGCCGGCACGGACCCACCATCCCCCTCCCTGGCACGGACCCCCCCCATCCCCCTCCCCGGCATGGACCCCCCCCATCCCCCTCCCCGGCACGGACCCCCCCCCATCCCCCTCCCCGGCACGGACCCCCTCCCGGCACTCCCCCGGAGCCCAGCCTACTCTAACCACCTCCCCCCCCGCCGCACACACGCACACACAACCCGAGACACACCTCTCCTCACGCATTCAGACTGCGGCCACGCCATCGCCTGCCCAGAGCCAACCCCCCAGGCCGTCACTCACCTCCACGCTGGTCGGCATGAACCTGGAGCACAGGGTCACGCCGATGAAAAGGAGGTTTAATTTACGTCGACGTGAACGGTCATCACGTCGACGGGACTTCGGCCCATCCGGAAGGGAGAATATCGGCAGGCCGAAAATCGGCTGCCTTGCGCAGACCCGTGACATTCTCCGACGGCATCGTAGCCATTAACGCCCCGCCGACTTTTCTCCCTTCGGAGACTTCGGCAACCGGCGGGGGCGGGATTCACGGCGGCCAACGGCCATTCTCCGACCCTCTGGGGGGTCGGAGAATGACGCCCCAGGGGTCACAGTCTGAGGATTCAGGGTAAACCATTTCGGACAGATATAAGGAGACATTTCTTCGCATAAAGAGTGGTGAGCCTGTGGAATTCATTACCACAGGAAGTAGTTGATGCTAAAACATTGACTATATTCAAGAGGCGGCTAGCTATTGCACTTGGGGAGAATGGGATCACAGGCTTTGGGGAGAAAGCAGGATTAGGCTATTGAGTTGCATGATCAGCCATGATCGTGATGAATGGTGGCGCAGGCTCGAAAAGCCAAAAGGCCTCCTCCTGCTCCTATCTTTTATGTGTCTAGTATGCATGTATCAAATTCTTTGCAGTGAGGAATTGGTGCTTCCAGAAATAGTAAGAGGTGAATACTCTGTGATAGTCATCTCTGTACCCAACGCCCCATGAGGTTGGACGTGGACCTCTTAGCTGACAAGGTCTTCTGCCAGAAATTGATTTATTGATTGATTGATATTTATTGTCACATGTACCAAAGTACCGTGAAAAGTATTTTTCTGTGGCCAAGGGAACGTACACAGTACGTACATAGTAGACAAAAGAATAATCAACAGAGTACATTGACAATGTTACATCAACAAATAGTGATTGGTTACAGTACGGAACAAGGGCCAAACAAGAGCAGCATAGGGCGTCGTGAATAGTGTTCTTACAGATAACAGATCAGTTCAAGGGAGAGTCGTTGAGGAGTCTAGTAGCTGTGGGGGAGAAGCTGTTCCTATGTCTGGATGTGCGGGTCTTCGGACTTCTGTATCTTCTGCCTGACAGAAGGGCCTGGAAGAGGGCAAAGCCTGAGTGGGAGGGGAATCTGACAATGCTGTCTGCCTCACAGGCCAAAGGCAAGTACATTACTAACAATCAGGATGGGGAATTCTCACCTTCCACGTTCTGGGAGGCTCTAAAGGCAGTGATTAAGGGACAGGTTATAGCCCAGTAGGCAAGTATTCACCAAAGAGAAGGACTTGGTGTTTCGGGTAGAGTGTGTAGATATTCTGAGTCATGTTGTTATTAATAAAGAGGAGGTGTTGGGCATTTTAAAAAGCATTAAAGTAGATACGTCCCCAGGGCCTGATGGGATCTACCCCAGAATACTGAGGGAGGCAAGGGAGGAACTTCCTGGGGCCTGAACAGCAATCTTTGTATCCTCAGCGGCTACAGGTGATGTTCCAGAGGACTGAAGAGTAGCCAATATTGTTCCATTGTTTAAGAAGGGCAGCAAGGGTAATCCAGGAAATTATAGGCCGGTAAGCCTTACATCAGTGAGAGGGAAATTATTGGAAAAGATTCTTAGAGCTAGGATTTACTCACATTTGGAAACAAATGGACTTATTAGTGATGGACAGTATGGTTTTGTGAAGGGGAGGTCATGCCTCACTAATTTGATCGAGTGTTTCGATGAAGTAACAAAGGTGATACCTGAGAGAAAGGCAGTAGATGTTGTGTACATGGACTTCAGTAAAGCCTTTGACAAGGTACCTCATGGTAGACTGGTACAAGAGGTGAAGTTACATGGGATCAGAGGGAAGCTCGCAAGTTGGATACAGAACTGGCTTGGGCACAGAAGATAGGGTAATGGTGGAAAAGTGCTTTTCTGAATGGAAGGCTATGACGAGCGGTGTTTCACAGGGATCAGCTCTGGGCCCTTTGTTGTTCATGGTGTATATAAATGATTTGGATAAAAATGTAGCTGGTCTGCAGACGACACAAAAATTGGTGCAGATAGCAAAGAGGATTGTCAGAGGATACAGCAGGATATAAACTGGTTGGAGTCTTGGGCAGTGAAATAGCGGATGAAGTTTAATCCGGACAAGTGTGAGGTAATGCACTTTGGAAGGTCCAATGCGTGTAGAAATTACACAATAAATGGTAGAACTCTTGTGAGTACTGACACGCAGAGAGATCTGGGCGTGCATGTTCACCGATCACTGAAAGTGGCAACGCATGTGGATAAGAAGGCATACTGGCCTTCATCGGTCAGGGCATTGAATATAAAAATTGGCAAGTCATGTTGCAGCTGTACAGGACTTTAGTTAGGCCTCATTTTGAATATTGTGCACAATTCTGGTTGCCACATTACCAGAAATATGTGGATGCTTTGGAGAGGGTACAGAAGCGGCTTACTAAGATGTTGCCTGTTATGGAGGGCATTAGCTATGAGGAGCGGTTGAATAAACTCGGCCTGTTCTCACTAGAACGACGGAGGTTGAGTGGTGACCTGATAGAGGTCTACAAGATTATGAGTGGCATGTGTCAAAACATAATTTTCTTTACCCGTCAGTCTGGCCTCAATAAAAGTTGAGATGGATTTGCAGGTATAGCATTAGCTATTTTATTTGACTGGCAAGTCTGTCTCAATTCACAGTGGTACAGAACACATCCTGCTTTCTGCACCCCCGGAATCGAGTGAGTCTGTAGGACAAAGGAATCTCTACTGATACATTCAAATGGCATCAAGTTTCACATACACGATTCCCATAGGTCATCCTATACCCCTCCTGACCTGGCCATACATCCTAATTGGCTCACTTCCAATCCTTTCCTCTGGCCCCCTATTACCCAGCATCCTTTTCTCCTCCGTAGCTGGCCACACCTCCTCCTTACTTTGCCATGCGTTCTGAAATCCTTTGTCTGTGAACTAATAAAATCAGACCGGCCTATCTACATTACAGTAACTAATATCTCTAAACAAATATTTTATATCACATTTGTCACATGGACAGGGTGGATAATCAGGTGTCTTTCCTAGGGTAGCAGATTCAAGAATTAGGGGACATAGGTTTAAAGTGCATGGGGAAAAGTTTAGAACAGATGCGAGGCAAGTTTGTTTACACAGCGTGTGGTAAATATATGGAACGCGCTGCCTGGGGAGGTGGTGAGAGCAGGTACGAAAGCGGCATTTAAGGGGCATCTAGACAAGTATATGAATAGGGTGGGAATAGGAGGATACGGACTCGATAAATGCAGATGATTTTAGTTTAGGCAGTACCATGGTCGGCGCAGGCTTGGAGGGCCGAAAGTCCTGTTCCTGTGCTGTATTGTTCTTTATTCTTTGTTCTTTGTTCACGGGAAGATAGGGAAGAGAGGAGGCTAGGCAGAAACTGATCAACTCCATCCTGGAGTATCATCGACAGATGATCATCGACAGATGATACTCCGAGACCCCGACTGTAGAGCTTTTGGAGCAGAGGAAAAAGCTACAAATGGACTTTAACCCGCTATCCACCAGGAAGGCAGTACACCAACTCCGTCAGATACAGGGGATCTTTTATGAACACGGAGAGAAGGCTAGCCATCTGTTGGTTCACCAGCTGAGAAAGCTGGCAGCCACAAAGTAGATAGCCCAGGTAAAGGACAGCAGAGGTGGACTGGTAGCCAAACCAAAAAAGGTCCAAGCATTTGAGGGCTTCTATCCGAGACTGTATCTCTGAGCCCCCCGAAGAGGGCGGACGACAGACAGAGTGACCTGAAAGCACCAGTAGGACTGGATGAAGTCATGGAGAGCATCAACTCCATGCAGGCGGGGAGGTTGCCGGTACCCAATGGGTTCCTCGCGGACTTCTATAAAAATTTCACACCAGCTTTTGCCCCGCACGTAGGGGTGATGTTTACAGACTCGTTAGCAAGGGGAACTTTGCCTCCTAGGCTAACACAGGTCACCATATCGCTGGTACCAAAAAAAAGACAAAGACCCAATGGAATGCGGATCATATAGACTCATTTCGCTACTTACCGTGGATGCAAAAATACTTGCGAAAGTCCTGGCCAAGAGACTGGAGAACTGTGCACCAGAAGTGGTCACAGAGGACCTGCAGAATGGTTTGAAGGAAATCCTGAACTCCTGGAAAAGTTTGGGGCCTTCTCAGGCTACAAACTCAACCTGGTGAGGGATTCCCGGTGAACCCAAATGGGGGTGGGACAGAGCTGGAGGTTCTACCATACAAAATAGCCACTACCACGATTGGACACAGATACACAAGTGGAATCTGACAAGTCTGGCGGAGGAAGTTAAAAAGGACTTACAGAGATGGGATGCACTCCTGCTTTCCTTGGCAGGGAGGGTACAGACGATCAAGATAAACGTACTGCCAAGGTTCCTCTTCGTTCTTAGATCCCGACCGATCTTCATCCCAAATCCTTTTTCCAAAGAACAGATAAAATGATTGTGGATTTTGTACCGTCGGGGGAGGGGGAGTGGGGGGTGGAGAGAAGTGGGGGTGGGTGGAAGAATCAAATACTACCACTGGATAGCTACAGCGAGAGGGTGAGGGGATGGATAAAGGAACCGCGCACGGAATGAGTGAGGATGGAGGAGTCCTCCCGCACGGGAACGACCCTCCGAGCTATCACCATGACAGCACTCCCATCCCCGCCAGCAAAGCGCACATCCAGACCAGTGGTGGTGGCAACGCTAAACACTTGGGACCAGTGAGACAACACTTAAACTGAACCAAGGTGTCCACCATGACCCCCATCTGCGCTAACCACAGATTCTCACCAGCAGTACGAGAGACCACCTTTACGAGATAGAAACAGAAACAGGATGGGGCGACGGTAGCGATTAGGGACCTCTACACCAGGGGCAGACTTGCAACCTTGGATGAGCTAACGGAGCGACTGGAACTACCGAACGTTTACAAGGCGAAAACTTTCTCTGCAAGGGCTCGGATCGGGAGACGGGAGTCGCCGAGGGACAGGCTTTCTGCTTTTAGAGGAAACAAAAGCATTGACCATGGTGTTGGTAATGGCATGGAAACAGATGTTTTGGTTTTACTACCAGTATCTGTTGGTTACAACACTGCACATTTTCGAGCCCTGGGAAAGGATCATATTCAACTCCCTATTGATATCTATTGTTAGGATGGTTGCATACACTGGTTATGTGTTGATGCCTCAGCACATTATGGCAATATTGCACGACTTTGAGATTAGAACAAAAGAACAAAGAACAAAGAAATGTACAGCACAGGAACAGGCCCTTCGGCCATCCAAGCCCGTGCCGACCATGCTGCCCGAGTAAACTACAATCTTCTACACTTCCTGGGTCCGTATCCCTCTATTCCCATCCTATTCATGTATTTGTCAAGATGCCCCTTAAATGTCACTATCGTCCCTGCTTCCACCACCTCCTCCGGTAGCGAGTTCCAGGCACCCACTACCCTCTGCGTAAAAAACTTGCCTCGTACATCTACTCTAAACCTTGCCCCTCTCACCTTAAACCTATGCCCCCTAGTAATTGACCCCTCTACCCCGGGGAAAAGCCTCTGACTATCCACTCTGTCGATGCCCCGCATAATTTTGTAGACCTCTATCAGGTCGCCCCTCAACCTCCTTCGTTCCAGTGAGAACAAACCGAGTTTATTCAACCGCTCCTCATAGCTAATGCCCTCTATACCAGGCAACATTCTGGTAAATCTCTTCTGCACCCTCTCTAAAGCCTCCACATCCTTCTGGTAGTGCGGCGACCAGAATTGAACACGATACGCCATGTGTGGCCTGACTAAGGTTCTATACAGCTGCAACATGACTTGCCAATTCTTATACTCAATGCCCCGGCCAATGAAGGCAAGCATGCCGTATGCCTTCTTGACTACCTTCTCCACCTGTGTTGCCCCTTTCAATGACCTGTGGACCTGTACTCCTAGATCTCTTTGACTTTCAATACTCTTGAGGGTTCTACCATTCACTGTATATTCCCTACCTGCATTAGACCTTCCAAAATGCATTACCTCACATTTGTCCGGATTAAACTCCATCTGCCATCTCTCCGCCCAAGTCTCCAAACAATCTAAATCCTGCTGTATCCTCTGCCAGTCCTCATCGCTATCTGCAATTCCACCAACCTTTGTGTCGTCTGCAAACTTACTAATCAGACCAGTTACATTTTCCTCCAAATCACTTATATATACTACAAGCAGAAAAGGTCCCAGCACTGATCCCTGTGGAACAACACTGGTCACAGCCCTCCAATTAGAAAAGCATCCTTCCATTGCTACTCTCTGCCTTCTATGACCTAGCCAGTTCTGTATCCACCTTGCCAGCTCACCCCTGATCCCGTGTGACTTCACCTTTTGTACTAGTCTACCATGAGGGACCTTGTCAAAGGCCTTACTGAAGTCCATATAGACAACATCCACTGCCCTACCTGCATCAATCATCTTAGTGACCTCCTCGAAAAACTCTATCAAGTTAGTGAGACACGACCTCCCCTTCACAAAACCATGCTGCCTCTCACTAATACGTCCATTTGCTTCCAAATGGGAGTAGATCCTGTCTCGAAGAATTCTCTCCAGTAATTTCCCTACCACTGAAGTAAGGCTCACCGGCCTGTAGTTCCCTGGTTACTCTTGCTACCCTTCTTAAACAGAGGAACAACATTGGCTATTCTCCAGTCCTCCGGGACATCACCTGAAGACAGTGAGGATCCAAATATTTCAGTCAAGGCCTCAGCAATTTCCTCTCCAGCCTCCTTCACTATTCTGGGGTAGATCCCATCAGGCCCTGGGGAGTTATCTACCTTAATATTTTTTAAGACACCCAACACCTCATCTTTTTGGATCTCAATGTGACCCAGGCTATCTGCACACCCTTCTCCAGACTCAACGTCTACCAATTTCTTCTCTTTGGTGAATACTGATGCAAAGTATTCATTTAGTACCTCGCCCATTTCCTCTGGCTCCACACATAGATTCCCTTGCCTATCCTTCAGTGGGCCAACCCTTTCCCTGGCTACCCTCTTGCTTTTTATGTACGTGTAAAAAGCCTTGGGATTTTCCTTAACCCCATTTGCCAATGACTTTTCGTGACCCCTTCTAGCCCTCCTGACTCCTTGCTTAAGTTCCTTCCTACTTTCCTTATATTCCACACAGGCTTCGTCTGTTCCCAGCCTTTTAGCCCTGACAAATGCCTCCTTTTTCTTTTTGACGAGGCCTACAATATCTCTCGTTATCCAAGGTTCCCGAAAATTGCCGTATTTATCCTTCTTCCTCACAGGAACATGCCGGTCCTGAATTCCTTTCAACTGACACTTGAAAGCCTCCCACATGTCAGATGTTGATTTGCCCTCAAACATCCGCCCCCAAGCTATGTTCTTCAGTTCCCGCCTAATATTGTTATAATTAGCCTTCCCCCAATTTAGCACATTCATCCTAGGACCACTCTTATCCTTGTCCACCAGCACTTTAAAACTTACTGAATTGTGGTCACTGTTCCCGAAATGCTCCCCTACTGAAACATCTACCACCTGGCCGGGCTCATTCCCCAATACCAGGTCCAGTACCGCCCCTTCCCTAGTTGGACTGTCTACATATTGTTTTAAGAAGCCCTCCTGGATGCTCCTTACAAACTCCGCCCCGTCTAAGCCCCTGGCACTAAGTGAGTCCCAGTCAATATTGGGGAAGTTGAAGTCTCCCATCACCACAACCCTGTTGTTTTTACTCTTTTCCAAACTCTGTCTACCTATCTGCTCCTCTATCTCCCGCTGGCTGTTGGGAGGCCTGTAGTAAACCCACAACATTGTGACTGCACCCTTCTTATTCCTGATCTCTACCATATAGCCTCACTGCCCTCTGAGGTGTCCTCCCACAGTAAAGCTGTGATATTCTCCCTAACCAGTAGCGCATCTCCGCCACACCTTTTACATCCCCCTCAAGCTAGAATCACAGACAGGCTCTCGGCGGTTGTGGCAAGGACTAAACAACATAACGGGCTACAAAGCGAAGCCGAACAGTATCTCTGGCAGCAGCGCACCCCTTCCCGATTAACTCAATGCATTCTATGCTCGGTTCGAGCAGGTAACCAACAATCCGCTGGCGAGTGCGCCAGCAGCCCTAATTCACCCATACCCACCATCACAGCTTCCGAAGTCAGATTGGCCTTCCTGAAAGTGAACCCTCGGAAAGCGACGGGCCCAGATGGGATCCCTGGTCGTGCACGCAGAGCCTGCGCGGACCAGCTGGCAGAGGTATTCACGGACATCTTTAACCTGTCCCTACTCCACTCCGAGGTCCCCACCTGCTTCAAGAAGACCACCATCATACCGGTACCAAAGAAGAACCAGGCAACGTGCCTCAATGACTACCGACCAGTGGACCTGACTTCAGTCGTAATGAAGTGCTTCGAGAGGTTGATCATGAAGCGCATCCCCTCCATACTCCCAGAACACCTTGATCCACTGCAATTCACATACCGCTGCAACCGGTCCACATCAGACACCATTTCCCGGGCCCTGCACTCATCCCTAGAGCATCTCGAAAACAAGGACTCCTACATTAGACTCCTATTTATTGACTACAGCTCCGCCTTCAACACCATAATCCCAGCCAAGCTCATAATCAAAGCTCCAAAACCTAGAACTTGGCTCCCCACTCTGTAACTGGATCCTCGATTTTCTGACCAACAGAGCACAATCAGTAAGAATGAACAACAACACCTCCTCCACAATAGTCCTCAATACCGGGGCCCCGCAAGGCTCCGCACTTAGCCCCCTACTCTACTCCCTGTACACACACGACTGCGTGGCAAAAGTTTGCTGACGATACGACCACAGTGGGCCGGATCTCGAATAACGATGAGTCCGAATACAGGAGGGAGATAGAGAACCTAGTGGAGTGGTGTAGCAACAACAATCACGCCCTCAATGCCAGCAAAACTAAAGAGCTGGTAATTGACTTCAGGAAGCAAAGTACTGTACACACCCCTGTCAGCATCAACGGGGCCGAGGTGGAGATGGTTAGCAGTTTCAAATTCTTAGGGGTGCACATCTCCAAAAATCTGTCCTGGTCCACCCACGTCGACGCTACCACCAAGAAAGCACAACAGCGCCTATACTTCCTCAGGAAACTAAGGAAATTCGGCATGTCCACATTGACTCTTACCAACTTTTACAGATGCACCACAGAAAGCATCCTATCGGGCTGCATCACAGCCTGGTATGGCAACTGCTCGGCCCAGGACCGCAAGAAACTTCAGAGAGTCGTGAACACAGCCCACTCCATCACACAAACCTGCCTCCCAGCCATTGACTCCATCTACACCTCCCGCTGCCTGGGGAAAGCGGGCAGTATAATCAAAGATCACTCCCACCCGGCTCACTCACTTTTCCAACTTCTTCCATCGGGCAGGAGATACAGAAGTCTGAGAACACGCACGAACAGACTCAAAAACAGCTTCTTCCCCACTGTCACCAGACTCCTAAATGACCCTCTTATGGACTGATTTCATTAACACTACACCCTGTATGCTTCATCCGATGCCAGTGCCTTTGTAGTTACATTGTATATGTTGTGTTGCCCTATTATGTATTTTCTTTTATTCCCTTTTCTTCTCATGTACTTAATGATCTGTTGAGCTGCTCGCAGAAAAATACTTTTCACTGTATCTCGGTACACGTGACAATAAACAAATCCAATCCAATCCAATCTATCCCGCCTGAAACATCTAAATCCTGGAGGTTTTGCTGCCAATCCTGCCCTTCCCTCAACCAGGTCTCTGTAATGGCAACAACATCATAGTTCCAAGAACTAATCCAAGCTGTAAGTTCATCTGCCTTACCCGTAATACTTCTTGCATTAAAACATATGCACTTCAGGCCACCAGACCCGCTGTGTTCAGCAACTTCTCCCTGTCTGCTCTGCCTCAGAGCCCCACTGTCCCTATTCCCTAGTTCTCCCTCAATGCTCTCACCTTCTGACCTATTGCTCCCGTGCCCACCCCCCTGCTATACTAGTTTAAACCCTCCCGTGTGACACTAACAAACCTCGCGGCCTGGATATTTATGCCTCTCCGATTTAGATGCAACCCGTCCTTCTTATATAGGTCACACCTGCGCCGGAAGAGCTCCCAGTGGTCCAGATAACGGAAACCCTCCCTCCTACACCAGCTGTTTAGCCACGTGTTTAGCTGCTCTATCTTCCTATTTCTAGCCTCACTGGCACTTGGCACAGGGAGTAATCCCGAGATTACAACCCTAGAGGTCCTGTCTTTTAACTTTCTGCCTAGCTCCCTGAACTCCTGCTGCAGGACCTCATGCCCCTTCCTGCCTATGTCGTTAGTAGCAATATGTACAACGACCTCTGCCTGTTTGCCCTCCCCCTTCAGGATGCCCTCTACCCGTTCGGAGACATCCTGGACCCTGGCACCAGGGAGGCAACATACCATCCTGGAGTCTCTTTCACGTCCACAGAAGCACCTATCTGTGCCCCTGACTATAGAGTCCCCTATTACTATTGCTCTTCTGCGCTTTGACCCTCCCTTCTGAACATCAGAGCCAGCCGTGGTGCCACTGCTCTGGCTGCTGCTGGTTTCCCCTGATAGGCTATCCCCCCCGACAGTATCCAAAGGGGTATACCTGTTCGAGAGGAGGACAACCACAGGGGATTCCTGCACTGACTGCCTGCCCTTTCTGGTGGTCACCCATTTCTCTGCCTGCACCTTGGGTGTGACCACATTTATATAACTGCGATCTATGACGCTTTCCGCCACCTGCATGCTCCTAAGTGCATCCAATTGCTGCTTCAACCGAACCATGCGGTCTGTGATGAGCTCCAGTTGGGTGCACTTTCTGCAGATGAAGCCATCCGGGACACTGGAAGCCTCCCGGACCTGCCACATCTCACAGTCAGAGCACTGCACCCCTCTAAATTAAAAGTTTTTAAAACATTTTTATATTAAAAAATTTTTTTTTTAAGTTACTGTTAACTATCTGTTTCCTAGCACTAGATTTCTAATATAAATGCGAAAGCTAAATATAGTACTCTCCGATCTCTGGTTTAGATACCCCTCTAAATTATAATTAAGTAATTATGTTTAATTAGTTACCAATGCTTAATTTGTTAAATTTAGTGTCGATTCCCAACCAGCCACTCAGGTCACAGCTTTTCTGTGATGTCACTTCAGTTTCCCCCCGACACACACAATTTGAAAAAGGTATAAAAGTAAAAATGAGTAAAAATCACTTACTTACCTTCTTACCTTCTGAGTGCCTTAGATGTTCTCAGGTTCTCTCCCTGACAGAGACTGCTCCTCCTCCTCCGAACGGCTCCCTAAACTAGGCCGCGATCTTTTAAAATCTCCGCTCTGACTCGCAGCTCCTGCGCTTTTAAAATCTCCCGCACTTTTTAAATCTCCCGGCTCCCTCTCCTCTCGCGCTGTTTTCAATGTCCCGGCTCTCTTTCCTCCTGCGCTTTTAAAATCTCCTGCGCTTTTTAAATCTCCCGGCTCTCTCTCCTCCCGCGCTTTTTAAATCTCCCGGCTTTCTCTCCACTCGCGCTGTTTTCAATGTCCCGGCTCACTCTCCACTCGCGCCGTTTTCAATGTCCCGACTCACTCGCCACTCGCGCTGCTTTCAATGTCCCGGCTTTCTCTTATCCAATGACTGCCTTAAATCAGAAATGACAACCAAGAAGATTCCTATTCAATGACTGGTTACTTGCCAATAGCCAGCAAGAATGTTGTTGAAGACCAACCCCATTGAATCAGAAGGGAAGCTTGCAGAGTGACAAATCAAAATAGAATGGAATCTATTTCATGGTTTTGTTTTAATTGTTCAATATGCAATATTGCAGCATCAAAAATATCCTTGTTTGTTAATCTAGTTATTATTGTTACTGACATCCCTTTGATAGTGTGCACATTGCATTGTGAGTGCGTTAGTTGTATCTTTTTTTAAAATGTCACTTAGTGTGAAGCATTCCATAGATACATATATATAGGTAATTCAAATTTAACTTAATATTGATTAAATATTTGGTACTATGTCAAAGTATTGAGGAATCAAATTTTTAGCTTTTCTGAATTTTTGGCAATTGAGAATTTTCATGAGATGCATATTTTGAAATATGTTTAATTTTTAATACCATTTGAAAAGTAAGCCTTGTGCAGTTTAAAGTGGTGCACAGAGCGCACCTAACCAGAACCCAAATGAGCAGGTTCTTCCCAGAGATGGAGGACAAGTGTGAATGGTAGCAGGGAGCCCTGGCCAACCAGGTCCACATGTTCTGGGCCTGCCTCAGACTTGTCGGGTTCTGGACAGCCTTCTTCGAGGCAATGTCCAAGGTTGTGGGGGTGAGGGTGAAGACATGCCCGAAAGTGGCCGCGTTTGGGGTATCAAACCAGCCAGAACGTCACATGGGGAAGAGGGCCGACCCACTGGAGAATCCTGCTTGGCTGGCGATCATCAGCACCAGCCACAGCTGCAGACTGGCTGGCAGACCTGTCAGAATTTCTCCATCTGGAGAAGATCAAGTACATCATCCAAGGGTCAGACGAAGGCTTTCACAAAATGTGGGGGCCATTCATCAGCCTGTTCCAAGGCCTGTTCGAAGCCATTAATGGATAGAAAGGGAGATGGGCAAGTGCCCAACAGGAACCAACAGGGCCACACAAAGGATCAAGGGGAGAGGAGCAAGGGAGGAACCCAAGGAAATACCAGGACGGAAAGATCGAAAAGGTGGACCCCACAAAGCCATAGGAACAAAAACAAGATGAACGATTGATTATAATAGTTACGGCGGAGCCCAAAGAGCAGAAAAGGAGAGGGTGGAATGGGGGTGACTAAAATGGAAAAACATGTAAATTGTAAATAATAACCATTTCAATCATCTCCCGTATAGTGTACAAATGTAAAATTCAATAAAAAATATTTATTGAAAAAAATAAAAAAATGTATTCATGCATTTGCAGGTGTGTAATTTCCGGTGTAAGAAATCTCTTAGTATTCCTTGGCCCCATTCATTCTCCCCCCTGAATAGGGTTTTGTCTCTGGCCAAGGTGGGTGATGGAAGGTTTTTCGAAATTTATGGCCCAATCCTGTTGGCGGAGAAGTTGGTTGAGATGAGAAGGAAGTACGAGTGTGAGCTGGGTTTGATTTTTGAAGGAGGGGTGTGGAGGAAGGCTCTTCACAGGGTCAACTCAACCTCCTCCTGTGCTGGCCTCAGCTTGATTGAGTTCATGCTGGTGTGCAGGCTGTATCTGGCCAAGACAAGGATGAGTGTTTTTATCGTGGGGGTGGAGGATAGGTGCGAATATTGTTCTCGACTGTAATCATACCCACATGTTCTGATCATGTCCTGAATTTGTAAACTTCTAGGTCTCCTTCTTCAGCACCATGTCAAGGAATCTAGATATTGAGCTGGAGCCTTGTCCGCTGGTGGCTATTTTGGGGGTTTCAGACCTGCCAGTTCTGCAGACAGGGATAAAGGAGGATGTCCTCTCCTTTGCCTCATTGATAGCCAGGAGGGGGTTCTGCCAGGGTGGAGATCGCCTACTCCACCCAATACCTCAGCCTGGTTGGGTGATCCAATGGAATTCCTATGTCCAGAGAAGGCCAATTACACCATTAGAAAGTTGGTAGAAAGGTTCTACTTGAATTGACACCCAATCATTTCCTTTTTCAGAGTCCGAGTCACCGTCAGCTGTTAGGGGGAGTTATAGGTTTGTGGTTAGTTATGGGGGGGGGGGGGGAGGTTAGTGTGGTTGTTAATTTTTTGAAAGCGATATTCATGTACTGTATCTGTATGTGTTTGTTGATTAGTGTGGATTCATTTTGTAATAATGAAAAATTATTTTTTGCAATAAAAGTATGTTTAAAAAAAAGATGAGTTGGCAAAAGATGGAAGATGGAGTACAATATAGAGGAAAGTGAAATTATTAACTTTTGTCAGAAGAATAAAAATGCATCTCTGCACAGACAGTGACCCCCAAGCCGGGAGTTGAACCTGGGACCCTGGCACTGTGAAGCCATTATGCTAATCACTGTGCTACTGTGCTGCCCAAACAGTACTACTAAATACAATAAATACAATACCCTGAATTACTATCTCTGTTCCCAATTAAACAACAAGAAAGGAAAAAACGTACAGTTCTCAATCCATCCTACAATGGCACAGAGTAATACTTGCTGCCCAGAACATATTTGGGCATTGTTTGAACCCCTGCAGACTCTGGCTGGATAACTTCAAAAAACTGTTTCAACTGGTTTGTTTCAGCTTCTTCTTGTCCTGAGGCAAGTCTGCACTGCTTTAAATACTATTTTTTTAAACTCGCCGACTGTGAGAGCAAAAGACTTTAATTGTGGTCTAAAAGATAGCTCGCTCACAACTCAACTCAAGTTTTCTCAAAAATGTCTGAATGCCTTAGCTCCACCCATAAATGACATCATCTCCCCAGGCTGAAAACACATTGGGCGCGATTCTCTGCTCCCGCGCCATTTCAGCGAATTGCCTGGGTCGCCAAATTTTCCGGCGACGCTGGCCCGACGCCCTCCCACGATTCACGGAAGCGGCCAGATCGTCACAATCGCGTTTTGCCCGGCGCGGTCCAGTGAATTGCCCGAGACAGCCAAAATGGCAATTCACCGGTACCCCCGCGATTCTCAGTGCCGGGTGGGCCGAGCGGCCTGCCTAAAACGGCGGAGTTCCCCCGCGCCGGCCACACCTGGTCGCTGCCGGCGGGAACAGCGCAGGAATGCTGCGGGGGCGGCCCGCGGAGGGGGGGGGAGGGGGGATCCTGCACCGGGGGGGTGCTCAAATTAGGTCTGGCCCACGATCGGTGCCCACGTCAGTCCGGCCTCGCTGAAGGAGGACCTCCTTTGTTCCGCAGCCCCGCAAGATCCGTCGGACATCTTCTTGCGGGGCGGACTCGAGGAGGACGGCAACCACGCATGCGCGGGTTGGCGCCGGCCAACCTGCGCATGCGCGTGTGACGGCAGTTATGCAGCGCCGGCCGCGTCATGTATGCAGCGGCGCCTTTACGCGCCGCCAAGGCCTGGCCCATATTCGGGCTCTGAATCGGTCGGGATAGGGGCCGTTTCACGCTGTCGTGAACCTCGACGGCGTTCACGACGGCGCGAACAGTCTGTCTCCATTTCAGAGAATCGCGCCCAAGATTCTTTTAAAAACTCAACTACCGCATTCAAAGACATTCTGACCCAGACTTTTAAATCCTAAATTGACAAATGTTTATAATCCGATCTAAAATCCTGCATTTGTCACACCTTACAGCTTCTTCTGGCACTTTTTTCTGAATGGCACTTTCTTCTGGATCACATGAGCCTCTTTGTGTGTTACTGCACTTTCTTTTCTGCACAGGAAGAAGCTGAAGATGTTTGCAGCTGAAGATAAAAAAGAAACAAACTGAGAGTGTGCACAGTGCCATTTACCAACCTAAAGACATGAACATGTACAAAGTAAGCATGTGCAAACGTTTTGAGACCCATTGTGAATTGTAGCTCCGAAATTCCAATGACCCGACCTCCGATTCTTGGTAAGGTAGGATACTCTCCTTTCCTTTGGGTTTATCATAGCATGGAGTATGTATGAGGGACATGGAGGAGTATGGGTGTTTGAAGGGAGCATGGGAGATATAAGGAGATGTGGAGGCAGCATTGGAACAAGGAGAGGCATTTTGACTAGGTGGCTGGTGAGAGGGGTAGGAATGTGGGCTCGAGAGCTTAAAAACCAGGACCAGAACTGGATTGATATCCCAGTAAATGGAAGTGGGTCTTCTAAAGTTTTGGCATCCACCTGCCACAGTTGTGACCTTGGCCTGCCTTAGGAGGTAGCAGCTTCATCTCATCCCATACCCAACTCTCGAAGGTTGAAGGAACTGTTGGGAATAGTGAGATGAAGGGAAAGGGTCATAAAGGAAGTGTTGGACGTAGGTTACAGCTGGAAACAGCTAGCTAAGAGGATTTTGGAGTATTGTTGAGCGTGATACCAACAATCTGAGCTGTAAGGTATTGTTGCTACATACTCAAACATCCAGTGACCTCACAGTGACCAGTAAGTTCCATGTATCTGAGTTAATTGATTTAATTAGAATATTTACCACTTCTTTATTCCATTGCATTTAATCATAAATATATCAATAAATTACCAAACTAATTTAGAATCTGGATTATATTGATTATGAAACTGGAAATTGACGCATATCATTCTTTACAAAACAAATTGCAACATCCAATGATACTTTGGACAAGCTGCTAATGAAGGAAGTGAAGTCAGTGCAATGATTGTGGTCAGATGACATCATTGTTCTATAATGTGTGCCATTGCTTAGCATGGTCTGATGTATATAAATATTGAGTAGAAGCAGAGAACAGGCAGCCAGAGGAACAGAATCCAGTGTCCAGCTCCCATGCATGGAGGCAAGATGAAAATCATTCTCTTCATCTTTGCTGCAGCCCAGATCCTCCACTGTTCTGGCAAGTATTATATGTGCTAAGGAATGGTTTTGTTGTACTGTTTGTTGTTCTGATCATTGGGTGTTAACCCAAATGGCTAATGGTCATAAATGTACTCATCCTTAAAACCCTTCGTTTTTCGATTCAGGAATTCCATGTTCAAGTTCTACCTTTTCAGAACTTCAGACAGCAATAGATATTACAATTGCAAAGGTGAATGAAGAATTTGCAACAAGCAACATCTTTGCCATTGTGAAGTGTGAATTGACAAATGTAAGTGCCACCAAGTTTAATTTATTATTTTTTGACTTTTCCCCAGTAATAATACATGAACGCGAATTTATTTTCTTTATGTTATAAGATTTTTCATGTAAAATATCACACTATTGTTCAGAGCTGGACAGAAATAATGACTTGTAGCATTTCAGCATTGTCTGTAATGGAAATATTAGCTCTCTGCACTGTGTTTTCACAATGCTTTTTCATTTTCGGTTTAAGTGAATTACTTCCTGTTGTTACCATTTTTTCATTAATTGCTTCTATGTGAACTATTAACCTTGAAATTCCTTTGGTAAACATTATAATGGGATCTCCCGATGTAAATTCCTGCTGGGCTGCTGTGAGGCTGCAGTTTGACTCCACAAAGAGGTAGTAACGGGCTCGGATCCATAATAGCTCATTGTCACAAGTAGGCTTCAATGGAGTTACTATGAAAAGCCCTTAGTCGCCACATTACGGTGCCTGTTCGGGGAGGCCGGTACAGGAATTGAACCCACGCTGCTGGCCTTGTTCTGCATCACAAGCCAGCTGTTTAGCCCACTGTGCTAAACTAGCCCCTGGTCCAGTTCATTTTCTGGTCAACTCCTGGTTGTTGACCATGATTAGTTGATTCAATCATTCATTCATGGATAAATGATTAGATTCTTTCATGTTGTAACTTCCCATTGCCTGGCACTGTTAGTGCCAATGTTATTTGCTACTTCACAGCCCAAGCCTGAATGTAGCCCTGTTTTTGCTGCATGTAGTCTCAGGGTGCTAACGTATCTGAGGAGTTGCAAAAAATACTTGTCTTGTACTGGAATGTATATTCTGCATTTGAGGCTGCATATCCATGTAGCAGTCGAGGGAGGTTATTCATGAAGGCTCTGCCTTCTCAACATTGCCCCTTGCCTGAACTGTGGTGATTCTCAGGTTAAATCACCACCAGTCAGCTCTCCCCCTCAAAGGGGAAAGCAGCCTGTGGTCATCTGGGACTATGGCAACTTTACTTTACCTTAGAGGTATGGTGTGTCTTCTCTCCACTGGATAGGATGGGCCATTTAAATTGCCATTTACTTTGGCAGGACCATAATATCCCGTCAGACAGGAGGGGCTCTGAAGTCCTGGCCTATGCTTAAACAGCACACAGAACAGTTCTGCTTCTGACTGAATTTTACTGTTCCTTCTCAAGAACTTCACAATGATGACAAAGAGGGTGAAAATATGAAAGGTGTGAAACCTTTAGGTCTTGGTTCATTTCTGCAGACAGTGTTTTAAGTTTGAGATTTGGAGGACATATTGAGCTGTATTCTATTGTTCGACACACGTTGAGATACATTCCAGCTCAGAGATGTCAATGCGGTGTACACAAACACTGATCTTGAAAAGCTAATCATTGAATCAAAAACAAGCTCAGATCATTAGAAAGAGAAATCTTTATTTGGAATGAATGTGACGGAGCATTGACCATGCACTGTCACGGTGTTGCTGATCTAGATGGTGTTGTCCATACCCAATCCACCACCTTTTGACACACATTCAGAGCCATCACATGTATTCCCACATCAGCACACGTGACTGTGAATTTTCAAAGACACAATGGCATGTTTTACAACCACAGATGACAAAAGAGAAGGTGAAGAATTGGAAGATACTTTTATGAAAGTTACCAATGACTGTGTGGAATTTACCAGCTCTTCTGGCTGGCAGGACCTTATCTTCCTGCTGAAGGCGACCCCCCATGACAGCAAGCCATGCCACCAGGTACTTTGCTCGCTGGAACTCCTCACTGCAGGCCGAGATCAGGTCGCCATTTTTAAATGCAAGTTCCCCAGACAAGCGCAGGGCACACTCAGGCCAGATCACTGCTATGCAAACAATGTCAGCTTGGCACCTGGGCTGTGCCAACCTGCCACCCTAGCAGTGCAATCTGTGCACCTTGGCAGTGCCAGGCTGGCACTACCAGGGTGGCAGGCTGGCAGTGTCAAGGTATCTCAAGTGGGTCCATCAGTGCTCGTGTACCACCCTGCCCAGAGGCAAGCACCTGGAGGCCTCCAATCCCCTGAAAGACCCCCAGGAGTGCCATTCCATTTGCTATCCCTTTGAGGACACCAGCATTTGAATGGTGCTCACCCGAGGTCTCCAAGGTGAGGGAGTTAGATCCAACGCCTTAATTAGATCTTGGGAGCTCATATTTTAGTGAGACTAGTGTGGTAGTCACCACTAGCTGTATTATATGTATTATGGTCAGACACATATACTAGAGGTACATGGGTAAATCCCTGCCTGCTGGCTCCGCCCAGTAGGCGGTGTATAAATGTGTGTGCTCGCCGGTGCTGCAGCCATTCTGGAGCAGCTACAGGAGGTACAACATCTTTGCTCAATAAAGCCTCGATTATTCCACTACTCTCGTCTTTGAGTTAATTGATAGTGCATCAACAAGCTGTCTCACTCTTAACATGCAGTATTTGCCCACAATGGGCGGAGTTCACATTGCGACTTCTCACGAGATCAGGTAGATCCTGAAAGTGGGGTCTTCCAGCATTTACCTGTCGCGATGTGCCGTGCTGTTTTTTGGGAGTAACGCGACTGGTAGATCCCGCCTGAACTCAGTCTATTTCACATCAAAATGAACGATATATGAAACAATTGTCTTTCAATGCACTAAGCAATAGAAACTGACTAGTAAAGTAGGCTCTGAGAGACTGTTTCCGCAGGTCGGGAATCCTAAACATGGGGGCACATTTTCAGATAAGGGGCCGATCACTTAAGACTGAGACAAGGAGAGATTTCTTCGCTCAAAGGGTTGTAAATCTTTGGAATTCTCCACCTCAGAGGGGTACCTCAATCCAGGGTGGAATGAAATGTTAGGGCTGAAATAAAATTTTAAAAGTTGTTTGGGGACTGGGATTTGTGTTTAACTATGCTGCCACGACACTTTTTGTATTGTTTTTCCATCGCTATTTATTTTTCATGGGTAAGCAGCCCCTGAGGCAGCAACTCAGTGCCTGCCCCCCTGAGGTAGCGCAATAGACGTGCCAGTCCACACTCTTCCTTTTCTCGATGGCCCTCCTCTACCCACTCTCCCTGGCGGTGCTCAGTCTTTCCCAGCTCACGTTTCATGCCAGCAGCATGAAATTGCATTCCGGGGATGATCAGGACTGGGTGTGCATTGCACTCCTGCTTCCAGGGCCTCTGAGTGCACACACCAGATGCCTTAAATTCAGGTCAAAATCTCAGATATAAACAAGAGTTAAGTAAGATCACACCTGATATCCTTTAATTGATTATATTATGTAGTGAACTATTTTAAGTTGGTGAACAGACCTTTTATCTCATTGACTGAGTGCACTATTAAATTAAGACAAAAATAGGACATATAAAAATGAAATACGGTGGATACTAGAAATCTGAAATAAAAACAGAAAATGCTGTGAAAGTTAATGTGGTGAGAAGCACCAAGGATCAGAGGGACCTTGGAGTGCATGTACACTCACCCTTAAGGTAGCAGAGCAGGTAGTTACAGCGGTTAAGAAGACATATGTTATACTTGCTTTTATTAGCTGAGGCATAGAGTTTAACAGTAAGGTGGTTATGCAGAAACTGTATGAAATGTTGGTTAGGCTACAGCAGTATTGTGTGCAGTTCTGGAATCCACAGCACAGGAGGGATGTGATATCACTGGAAATGGTGCAGAGGAGATTTACCAGGATGTTGTCTGAGCTGGAGAGTTTTAGTTATGAAGAGTGATTGGATAGACTGGGGTTGTTTTCCTTGGAGAAGAGGAGACTGAGTGGGGACATGATTGGGATGGATGGTCAAGGCAGAGATGCTCCTAACATTTAAGAAGTATTTAGATGTGCACTTGCAATGCCAAGGCAAGTGCTGGAAAATGGGATTAGAATAACTAGGTGATGGCTTTTGACTGGCGCTGATGTGATGAGCTGAAGGGCCTTTTCTGTGCTGTAGAATTCTATGACTCTAATTCATCTGCCTAACCATAAGACTGCTTGCATTAAAATAACCCCCCCCCCCCCCACCCCCCCCAGGCTTGCCATGTTTCCTTGTGCTGTAACATGTTTCTCTTCATTCTGCCTTTCAGACTGACCTGTTTTTTCTTCTATATTTGGCTGTGCATCACTCCCTACTGTTCTCTCCCCCCCCCCCCCCCCACCCCCACCCCCCCCCCCCCCTCTCCCAACAGCACTAGCAAACTTTCTCAAAAGATATTGGTCCTATTCCGGTTCAGGTGCAATCCTTCCAACTTGTACAGGTCCCACCTTCCCCAGAAACCATTGCAGCAATCCAGGAAAATAAAGCCTTCCCTCCTGCACCATCTCTTCAGCAACACATTGGTCTGCATTATCCTCCTATTCCTATACTCACTGGCAATGGCACTAGGAGTAAAAAAGAGATTAGAACTTTTGAGGTCCTGCTTTTCAATCTGCTACCAAGCTACCTAAATTCTTGCTGCAGGACCTCAGCCCTCTTTCTACCTGTGTTGTTGGTACCAATGTGAACCACGGCCTCTGACTGTTCACCCTGCCCCTTCAGAAGTCCCTGCAGTTGTTCAGTGATGCCCCTGACCCTGGCATCAGGGAGGAAACACATATCCTGGAGTCACGTGTGTGGCTGCAGAACTGTCTAACTGCACCCCTTACTATTGAGTATCCCACCACTATTGCTCTTCCACTCTTACTCCTCTTCCCCTTGTGCGGCTGAGCCACCCACAGCACCGTCAACTTGGGTCTGGCTGCATTCCCAGAGGAAATCGCCACTCCCACCGTTTTCCGACACAGAAAAATGGTTATTGAGGGAGATGCACCCTGGGGCTTTCCTGGCGCCTGTCTGCCCCCATTCTTCTGACTGGTGGTCACCCCTTTCCTCTCTGACTGCACTTACTTAATCTGTGCGATGACCATGCCTAAAAATGATCTATCTACAAACCTCAAAGCCTCGTGGCTGCATACAGCCGGTGCTCAAGCTCCGAAACCCAAGTCTCAAACTTGTCAAACTGATGGCACTTCCTGCAAATGTGATCACCCAGACTTCATAGTAATTCCCACACACTTCAGGCCATGAAAAACAAGGGACTGAGCTCCACAGTCACACTTTTAGATGAAAGACTCTTACCTTAAATTTATGCCAGTTAGAAAATTATTTAAGTTATTATTTAAAAAACTAGAACTCTTTCCTTTCTTTAATGTCGCTTAAAAGTGGAGAAAACAACTTACCCACTACCAACCAATCAGCTCTCCCCCTTGTAGCCTCTACTCCTGCAGCAGCGCAAGACCACAAATAAAAGAACACCTTTCTCGTCTGTAACAAATTCCCACATTGCTCCCAAGTTCCCATTTTTGGGTTGAGTTTTCAGGATTTTATTGTGAGAAATCATATCAATGTGAGATGAAAAAAAATACTTTGTTGCATTTTAGATTAGTGCTTGTAATGGAGCAATTCTGTGTTATAGACTGATATATGATTGCAATTCTGTCTTAACTCCTGATGCCAACAATTTTTAGTATGCTTTAGTATGAACTAATAACATTGAAATTACCTTTGTAAGGTAGACTGTCGCAGTTGTGGTCTATGCTGTGGGGGAGGTAGCATGTTGCGGTGACAGTCTGTACTGTGTGGGGGGCGGGGGGGGGTAGTGTGTTGCAGTGATAGTCTACACAGTGGGCATGGTAGCGTGTCACAGTGATAATCTGTGCTGTGGGGGTAGTAGCATGTCATGGTGATGGCTATGCTATGGGGGAGGTAGTGGTGATTAGATGGGGAGGAACGGAATGGAGAGATGGGCAGGTTGGGGGTGCTAGGGAGAGTAGAGAGATGCTGCAGGGGTCATGGAATGGGTGATCAGGTATCGAGTGGAGAATGGGGAGGGCCATGCTTGCTTACAGGTGGGGCAGTGGGTAGGAGCATTTTGCAGGTGATAATAGGCATGGGAGGAGTATCTTGAGATGTTGATGGGCATGGGAGGAAAAGGGGAAGGGGTTCAGAGGGAGGGGTCAGTGGATTCAATGGAGGGTCCTAGTGGGCATACTGAGGGTACCAGTGATAGGACGGGATGGTTGTAATTAAAAGCGGCAGTGGGAGCTGGCAGGGTGGGAGAATGGGGCAGGGATGTTGAGTGAAGGGGTGCTGAGGGTTGATGAAGGGTTTGCGAAATGTGATGCAGATTCTGGGGCATTGGCAGGATAAGGATTGTGGGGCATTATAGCAGGGTGGATTGCTCAGAAAGATAGGGGACTTCAACATTAACCTGCATGCAATGGAAGGTGATGGGGAGGGTTGAACGATGACCAAAAGTGATTCCTGTGGCGGTGGGGGCGAGGCGTCAATAATTGTGGGGAGTGGGATAGTGTGCATGACGGGAGGCAGGGAGGGGAAATGCTTTTAGACTCTATTGAAAGCTGACGGTGACTGTCATGGTCCGTAGATTGGCTGAAGTGAATGATGAACTACAGAACATGTACTTTAAAATAATTCATTGTCGAAAAACTGCATGATAGGATAACTGGGATAAATTAAATAATGAACGACTAACACTAAACAACTATTGTGAAACTGCTGCAAATATATCTATCTCCCAACACGACCTACTCCCAACTCCCAGATCACAGGGTCATGTGATGGGTTTATAATGCCACCTAGCGGTCAGTGGTCGTGCACAACGTTATGTGCAATCTTACCTGACGCATATCATCACAGTGACCTTGGCTACAAGCAGCTATGCAAAGCCTTATGATGGAGATTCAAGATACTGCATGGGTGTTGGGTTATTGGCTGGACGGAGATGAAGACCCGCTTAGCTGGACAACTGAAGGGAAAGCCCTGCTTGTATTACTGACAATGCTCGGACCTTGAGACAAGTCAGAGAGTGAAGGGCAAAAAGGTTCAGTGTGTGCAGGAGATTTCTTGAACATGGCTCAGAAGAGGTCTGGCAAAGACCTCGGCCTCCCTGCATATGCCTGATTCTGCGGGTGTCCCTCAGAAAATGGCATTGGGAGGTGGGGGATGGTGCACAGGGTTACGACTATTGCAAATAAATCACATCAGGCAAGACAAAAATGCAAGTGAACTATATTTACAAGTGTGTAATAAGTGTGCAATCATAGTGTACCTGTGCAACCACTTTTGAAACCAGGGGTGGGACTCTCCGGTCGCCGAAGTCGCGTTCGGCCGGAGAATCCCCATTTCTGATGAAATCGGGGGAGGTGCCGCTTTTGCGATGCTCCACCCCCTCCTAAGCGGCGTACTCCAGGAGTACGCCGCATGCTATATCAACGGCCTCAGTACATTGCCTGAGTACCACCCCCGATACTCCGCCCCCGACCGGCTGAGTCCCTGAAGGCGTCAGTCGCGTATGGTCTGATCAGTTTGGAACTTAGACCTGCGCTGCCACAGTCAAAGAACAAAGAACAAAGAAATGTACAGCACAGGAACAGGCCCTTCGGCCCTCCAAGCCCGTGCCGACCAGACTGCCCGACTAAACTACAATCTTCTACACTTCCTGGGTCCGTATCCTTCTATTCCCATCCTATTCATATATTTGTCAAGATGCCCCTTAAATGTCCCTATCGTCCCTGCCTCCACTACCTCCTCCGGTAGTGAGTTCCAGGCACCCACTACCCTCTGCGTAAAAAACTTGCCTCGTACATCTACTCTAAACTTTGCCCCTCTCACCTTAAACCTATGCCCCCTAGTAATTGACCCCTCTACCCTGGGGAAAAGCCTCTGACTATCCACTCTGTCTATGCCCCTCATAATTTTGTATACCTCTATCAGGTCGCCCCTCAACCTCCTTTGTTCCAGTGAGAACAAACCGAGTTTATTCAATCGCTCCTCATAGCTTATGCCCTCCATACCAGGCAACATTCTGGTAAATCTCTTCTGCACCCTCTCTAAAGCCTCCACATCCTTCTGGTAGTGTGGCGACCAGAATTGAACACTATACTCCAAGTGTGGCCTAAAGTCGGGGGAGGGCCGATCCGTGGGCATGGGGCACTTTGGCAGGGGCTGGTGGTACTGTTGGGGGGTGGTCCGGGGTGGTCCGGGGTGCGCTAGCCGGCAAAAGGGGGAGCACTATTTCGCAGGCCGGGTCCACGGGCGGCCGGCGCCATGTTGCACGTCATGGCCGCTGCCGTGCGCATGCGCGGCCACGGACCTGGCAATTCTCCAGCCATATTGGCAGCTAGAGCCGGGTGTTCTACACTGCCGGCATGCTAGCCCCCAGCCAAACGGAGGATCGGTGGCAGTTTTACGCCATTTTGTCTGTCGTAAAACGCCTCCGTTCCCACCCCGGTGTGAGGACATAGCCTCACAGTCTCAGAAACCAGCCCCCGATCTTCTTAATTTTTCTTTCTCTACACTTCTCGGTGCTCCCCCGTCATCCACAGAAGGGGTGGAGACAGCCTGCTGACCAGTTTACCCTATTGTCTTGGATGTGCTTGGCAGCTGTCTTCTGGAGACCCGAGGCTCCGCTTACTTTGGCTGTCCTGCACTGGGTGCATGATTCTATTGACTGAGCACAATGCAACTATTTGAATACTGAATACTAAAATATCGCAGGATATTTCCCAAGTGCTTTATAATGTACTAGAAACAATATTTTTGTCTGAAGCCAATTTATTATTTGTAAGTATGATTTGAAGCATCCTTCATTAATTGTAACTCTAATCCTTTGATTAGAATCCAGTTTTCACAGAAGGTCAAACTCCAGTCAATTTAACGATTGATATCCAGGCAACTGTGTGCAACAAAAGTTCTGGACTGGATCCTGCAAATTGTTCACTGATACCCATCCAGAATGCTGTGAGTATTACAATTTCAGCCATTTGATTCACTGTTGTGAATAATCCTAAAATTGGAAATTTTGGGGTGACAGTAAAAGGACACAATGATCTACCATGGAACATGTACATATATTTTGCAACAAAGATAAAAGGTATGGATGTGCCCACACTCTGGATTCTTGTAAAACATGATGAGAAGTTTGTCAAGAGATGTTGCTCATACAATCAAAGATGCTGATAAGTTGGAACCAGACCTTTATGTAAGCAATAACGGCTTAGGAGAGAAATGTCCCTTTACAATTTTCATTAATTCTCTGAAGGATTTATCTCCTGATTTTGCTGGTGAATAAGATTCTATAGCAACATAAACGTTTACGGCGAACTGAGCTGAGAAATATTGCAACCTTTAGTCCTTCAGTGTTGTCAGTGGCTATTAAAAACATTTGGAATCTTTCTTCAGATGAATTCCATGTTTCATAATCCACATGAAACGTTTCTATGCTGCTGTTTTTCTCTTGGGTCTACACTTCCTCTCTTCTGATTGGTATGGAAAGTATGGCACAAATGATCCCTTGAACAAGCAGCTAGGAAATCTTTCCCTTTTGCCTGACTGCATTTCAACTTTTCACCCGAGTAGTGGACTAAGCAGAGTTGACAGATTACAAAATTCCCCTTTCCCGGCTGCCCTTGTATCTTCGCCATGTGCACGCTGCCTGGAGCCCAGACCCCCACTCACTACAATGCACTTAATTCTTCCCCGACTGTTGGCCTACATTGGTGGCAATGCTTCACTCGACATCTGTGTGCGTTTCAATCCGATCCCGAGAATTTTCCATTGTTCTTGATGCCGTGCCACAGTTAGTCAACAAAATATTCTTCCCAGCAGTTTTTCTGTCTCAATCCTCATCGCCAGTTTTCTCTTCTGTTTTATGTCTTTGTTGCCTCAAAGGGAAAAGTTATGGAGGTGCCACACTCTGGACTCTTATGAAACTTGATGAGAGGTTTATTAAGGGTATTACTTATACAATTAAGATGGTGATCTGCTCAATGCCTGAGCACTCTGTTGACATCACTACCCCTCACGTGACACAGAACCAGCAAGAATGTATCCCCAGATACATGACAGGACATTTGAAAGTTAGTCCCCTGTTGGTTAATATTTCTCATTGGCCCCCCACATAGCAGAAACCAGTAAAGTATCCCGCTGTGTCTCAGCAATGTCAGGAGAGTTTTGGAAGGCAATGCTGTCAATAATGGAACAAGCTTGGGTCAGTGATAGGGTAATTCTACAATAAACTGTAACATCGATTTTGATGTGGTGGGTTTCTTCAATGAACCTCCTCCATTGTCCAGCTGAATGGAACTGTTCATTCTTATTTATCCAATATTAAGCAGACCAACTTGGACACGCGCTACACTTCCTGCCTCCCTCAGTTACCTGTGGAATGTATCCTTTGTTTCCAACATTTCCACATCAATATGCTGCCCCTTGGCAACATCTTCTGAAAACATAGGGTCAGATTCAAACACGTCTGCTGATGACACCCAGCTCTAACTCTTCAGCACCCCTCACAACCCTTCCATTATCTCTGTACTGCAGTCTGCTTGTTCATCATTCAGTCCTGGATGAGCTATTATATCCTTTAGATTACCACTGAAAACTTAAAAAATAGGTTCCACCTCTTTTCCCATCCATTTAAACTTTATGAGACAGCCCACAGTGTCAGAGGCCTATTTGGCTCCAAGCTAATATTCAACTCATTCAAAACTCTGATACCTTTATGCTCTTTTTTCACAAATTCCCCTTGCTCCCTAGTTCTAGATTCTCCACGAGGGGAAACATCCTCTCAACATTCAGGACTGAATGATTAACAAGTAGACTACAGGATAGAGATAATGGAAGGGTTGTGAGGGGGGCTGAAGAGCTAGAACTGGGTGTCAAGGCCACCTCAGAATCTTATACATTTCAATAAGATCTTCCCTCAACCTTCCAAACTCCAATAGATATTGGTCCAACCTTTCCTCATAAAACAATTCCCTCTCCCAGGAATCAAACAAGTGAACCTTCTCGGAACTGCTTCTAACTTAAATATACTTCTCCTAGATAAGATGAGCAAAACTGTACTCCGTCCTCCAACTGCAGTCGTACCGATGCCTTATAGAGCTGTAGCAAGAGTTCTTCACTTTTATACTTTGCAATAAGACCCACTGAGAATTTGGTGTTCTCAATGTCTTGACACTTGTGCGCAACCTACTCTGGAATTTCCTGGAGTAGATGTGTCCTGATGTCTTAATGTATAAGTTATTTATAGACAGTGGGACTTAGTGAAGGTGGGGTCTCATGTTATGAACTCAGTGTTGCTCAGAAACAGTCTTTCTTTCCAATAATAATGGGTGTCTCCATTTCCCTTTCTAATAATAATCTTTCCATATTTCCTCTTCCGTGGACAACAATCTGCAATTCCTGCACCATGTGGGTACTTCAGACTGTTTCATGTGTCCTGGAGGCTGATATTTGCAGGAAGTGTTTCCAGCTGCTCAAACTCCTGTAGGGGGGGTCTCTGAGTTCTTAGACAGCAGGAATCATTGCCGGCATATGTGGCTGTCTGTTTCCTGGATTACAGGTTCCACAAGAGGGTCGCCACAGCTGAATAGAGTTCAGACTGCCCAGAATGAATTGGCAGGTAGTCCAAGAACCCTTTCAAAGTGAGACACACTCAAAATAATATTCAGTCGTGATTCGGAAATGAAAATTACATTTTTAGATGTTCGGAGTCTGGCACCGTGAGCCAAAGGACTGCACGGGAAAGTTACAGTAAAGTGTAGGAACGCATTCATGATTTGAGATAGTTGGGAGATAGAGACACGATCAGGTACTGTTGATGTGGGATCTATTTAGAAGTTGTCTCTCTAATGCCAGGAACATCACCACGAGGGTGCAGCACATTCTGTGGGGGAGGGAGGTGGGATGCCCCGGGGAATCATAGAACAATTATAGAAGACCATTCATCCCATATAATCTAGGCCTAACACCCCCACCCCATCCCCGTAACCCAGTAACCCCACCTTAACATTTTGGTCATTCGGGAGGCATGTGGCGCAGTGATTAGCACTGGGACTGCGGCGCTGAGGACCCGGGTTCGAATCCCAGCCCTGGGTCACTATCTGTGTAGAGTTTGCACATTCTCCCCATGTCTGTGTGGGTTTAACCACACAACCCAAAGATGTGTCCATTAGGTGGATTGGCCACTCTAAATTGCTCCTTAATTGGATAAAATATATATAATTGGGTACTCTAAAGTTATTAAAAAAAAACATTTTGGTCATTAAGGGGAAATTTAGCACAGCCAATCCACCTAACCTGCACATATTTGGACTGTGGGAGGAAGCCACGGCTCCCGGAGGAAACCCATGCAGACACGGGGAAAGAATGTGCAAACTCCACACGGACAGTCACTCAAGGCCGGCATTGAACTCGTGTCTCTGGCAGAATGAAGCAGCAGTGCTAACCACTTGTGCCACCATGCTGCTCCAGAGCCAGGTGTCATGGTCCATGTCAGCACCAAGAACATAAAGAGGAAATGGAAATCCTGTAGTTAGAGTTTAAAAAGCTCAGGAGGAATGTAAAACAGAACCTCAATTGCTGGATTGTCTCCAGTGCTGTGAGTTAGTGCGAGTAGAAAAGAGAGGACATCACAGGACATTGTGTGGTGAGAAGAAGAACTTTCGATCCTGCAACATTGATCTAGCTTTGCAACAGGCGGGACCCGAAACATGTGCTGTGGGGGGGGGTTGGGGGGGGTTGGGGGGGGGGGGGGGTAAACTAATTCAGCAGAGGATTGGACAGCAATTTGCATTATTGCGAGGGAAAAAACTAGATGCACAGGAGAATGGGAGGGACAGTTAGAGATAATATAGTATTAGGTGGGAGCTCAGAAAATACAATGAAGTCTAATGTAGGTTTGAAGTACATGTGTGAAAATGCACAAAGGACAGAATTTTCCAATATTTTTTCGAAGTGTAGGTCCCGGTGAGAAAACCAGGGAGAATAATGCTGGCGCAGGTGTGTTCAGAAGGATTTTCTTGATCAGCATTTTTCCAGATGGATGAGGAAAGGACCTTGCTGGATCCATTTCTAGCGAATGAAATGAGTCAAGTGGAGAATGTAACAATTGGGGAGCATCTCCGTAATAATGATGATGTGGAGATGCCGGCGTTGGACTGGGGTGAGCACAGTAAGAAGTCCTACAACACCAGGTTAAAGTCCAACAGGTTTGTTTCAAATACAAGCTTTCGGAGCACTGCTCCTTCCTCAGGTGAATCCTCTTCATTCCGTAATAGTGATCATAGCATCAGGGAGTTTAGGTTGATTTTGGATATGACATGAGCAAATTAGAACGAAACTATGTAACTGAAGTGGGATTATTTTCAGGTAAATGAAAAAATGTTTCAATCCTGGGTTTAAAGGAGTCAAGAGGGGAGAAGCTGCAAAGTCCCCAATAAAAAGACGAGGTGCTACTCCTCAAGCTATATTGAACTTCACTGGAACAGTATCAGAGGCTGGAGTGGGAGTGAACAGTAGTATTCACATGTCAGATCACCAGGTCACAATGGGTTTGTAATAAGCACTAAGCAAGTTGTCCGCTCCATTCAGCAATAACCTTTGACCTTATTCAACGTACCAAAATCCGCAACTGCTTGAGAAGTGGTATGGAGACAGTGATCTAAAAAGGCGGTTGCTTACTTTATCATTTGCTTCATGAAATTATGAACCAAAAAATAAAGCATTGCAAAATCGAGCAGAAAACAGTATCACATTGTAAACTATTCTGCAATTTTACCTATGAACTCAGATAAAGCATTGGCACCTTAACAAAGAGTGCTTTTCTCATTAACGGTTACCACAGTCTCGGAAGAGGGGGCGGGGGAGCAAGGGGAGAGGCACATTTTAAACAAGTCTTTTGCTTTTTTGATCCAATCAGATCAGTTGTGATCCGTTCCCTGAAGGAGACAGCTCTTTCATTTTTTACACTCTGCCTTCCACTGTTTAATGCTGGATACAGAATGCGACAGCATTCCTGACGCCCAGTGTTGTTAAAGTGTAAACGATGGGATCATGGAAGGTGACAGAGAGCCATCTCTATTCTGCAATCTGCCTTTGGGCAGTCTGACCATCGCTCCCAATGAAAACTCCCACATGTGGCAGCGAAATTCAGGGAGCTGAAAAGGAATAACACGGATTCAGTCTCCCACACTGATCAGTTTGAAAGTTCTCCCTAACTGTAAAACGATCACATTAACGTGCAATGGAACATTTACCCTGGTGATTAAACAATACCCTGCATGAGTAAAACCCTTTGGTGTTTAAAATATCCTGGCACTCAGGTATGATGTTCAATATTCTGCGGTTCATGCTCACACTATTACAAAATTCACTCTGTTTTGGAGCATTGTTACTGAATTGCAATCTCACCCTCTATATCTGTAGAGAACTGCCACTTGCTTCAGCTGGGTCACACTTCAACGTATTGAGAATTCAAGTGTGGTGATACAATGCATGAACACAAACACCACAACTTCAACACCAACACCAACCACAACACCAACATCAACACCTACACCAAACTCAACACCAACACCTACACCAAACTCAACACCCATACCAACCTCAACACCTACACCAAACTCAACACCCATACCAACACCAACTTCAACACCAACACCAACCTCAACACCAACACCAACCTCAACACCAATCTCAACACCAACACCAACCACAACACAAACACCAACACCTACACCAACCTCAACACTAACCTCAACACCAACACCAATCTCAACATCAGCAACAACCTCAACACCAGCACCAACCTCAACATCAGCACCAACCTCAATGCAAACCTCAACAGCAACTTCAACAACATCAACGACAACCAAATCACCACCAACATCATCATCACCTGAAGGCACTAAGTCAACGAAGGATTGCCACAGAAAGGTAAATCACACATTTAAAAAATATATATTGTTAAAAGAAGTGATGGTCTGTAATGTCTTGAAAACCTACATGAAAATAGCAATGTAAGTACAGCAGATATCAGCACAGAAGAATGTGAAAATGTCTTGAGTTATGTTACTAAATTGCCATGATCCTCTCTCTGTTGAAAGCACCCAACTTCAGAACAGAAGAATTGGGAGCAGGGATAGGTCATGGCTTTTCTTCTACTCAAGTCAATTCCCCGTGAATCCCTAAGAGCCACAAACCTGTTAAACGTTCGCCTTGAATTCACTCATCAACAGACAATTCCGGGCTCCCTGTCATAATGAATTCCAAAGGCTCACAACCATTTGAGTGAGAAAAGTTCTCCTTTTCTCAGTCCTAAATGGATAATGCATTAGACTAAGTTTCTGATTCATAGTTCTAGATTCTCCAACCAGATGGAACTTTCCTACAGTGACTGTTTAAACTCCTTTTTATAAAGTTACCACTCACTGAAACCTGCAGTGCACTTTCTCTGTCTAAGGATGTATCTTCACTTGAGCAGAATCATTTGCTTTAACAATTGCATTAATCATTAAAAAGATTATTTTTTTAAATGCTGTGTCATATGTGTATGAAGTATAGTAGTTGGCTTCAAACTTTACCTAACTGTATTAATTTATTGTTTAAGTAGGAGATAAAGAGGGAATGTGATGTCAATTCAGCACATTATTGGAATTCTTGATTATTCACTTTGTTAATCCACTTGCTTAGTGCTGGATTTTGCATTCTGGAATTTTCTAATAATACTGTCAGAGATTCCAAATATAATTCACCAACACGAAGGATCGATTTGGTCTAAACTTGTTGATTGCTCCATTTCAGAAATTCCTATTTAAATCTTTAGGAAATTTGGAAACAAGGGAAGTTACTTAAACAGCTGGGGATTCTGTAGTCCACTGGTCACTAGTACAGCTAGGAATACACTAGTACAGCTAGGAATGCAGTCGTGCACTGGTTACTCGTACAGTTGGGGATGCGATAGAGCACTGGTTACTTGTATGTCCGGGGATGCTGTATTGCACTGTGGTATGACACCCTGTACGGTGAATTCCAGCCCCACGCATCCTGAAATCACAACACAAATTAATTAACCGATAATTTGTATGAAATTAACCATAATCTTTAGCTAGTGGCTGCCCAATAATGACAGTCACCAGGTTTGTAAGTTTAAACTCAATTAATTTTTATTTATAATGTGAACAAATATGAAGTATGCAATGATGGAGTTGGTTAAATATCCTTTAAAATCTATCTGCCCTTTAACTGCCGCACCCTCTACCCAATGCACAAGACAGACAAACAGAGATGGGAAGGAATAGGGTAGAAATATAATAAGGATTATGGTCAAAAGATGAGTACCCTTGCTCCAGGTGACGAGTTCTTCACTGCACTCTCTTCACATTATGAATGCTGCTTAAAGTCTCTGGTCCTCAGCATGTAACCATCTTCTTTGCAGTTAAGTAGTATATCTTACTCACAGCTTTTCCAGGTGAGGCCTCTGGCTTCACATCAGCCTGTTCTGCAAAGTGAGTTATAAGATGCTGGTCTCTGCTTCACATCTTCACAAGTCTCTTTTTTTGCAGAGAGTAATCAGATTCTCACAGCAACCTTTTGATGAGAATTAACTGGATATTCCTGGAGTGAGCTGGTTAGATTCCTCCATCCAGCCTGTAGAATTAAAAGTGAAATGAAAACACAAGCCTTGTGACAGTGAAAAGCACAGCAGTGTGATCAGATCCAATCATCACCTGCCACTGGGCAGAGCGCTGCCCCTTTTGTCTAATTCATTGGCCATCAACCAAATCAATCAAATTGATTCACCACTGATCTCTCCTTCTGCTGCAATGCTCTGCTTGGATTTAAAGGCACAGGTCACCCACAAGCTGCTTTTCCATAAAGTCACAGGTCCATTAATTATCCATTGATCAAAATGGTAACAGCAAAAAGAAAAGGGAAATAAGGGAATGAACAGGGAACAAACAAGAGGGACCGTTACAAATGGTTACTAGTATAGTTGGAGATGCTGTAGTGTGCTCGTTACTGGTATGGCCAATGTGCTGCAATGCACTAGTACTAGTATGGTTGGAGACGCTGTAGTGCACTGGTTACTAGTATGGCCAGGGGTGCAATGATGCACTGGTGACTAGTACGCCGAGGATCGCTGTAGTGCACTGGTTACAAATCCCTCTGGGGGTACTGTAGGTGGCTGGTAAGATAGTTATTGGTGAACAACCTGCAGAATTCCTGCCGATAATGCCAACGGGCAAATTAAAGGAGGCACTGCACCCATGATTTTGCCATCTGCTGCTCATTGAATACGAGAGGTCTAAACAACAATGAGAGGCTTCAGAAACGTAAGATCCATTTCTCAGAAAGACTCTGGATGGATTTGTATACAAAACTGGCAGAGTAACACAATAATCAAATCACAGATGACAGCACCTGAAATCTTCCCAAACCCAATAACTCACAAATAGCGAATGAGATAAATGAGCAATTTTTCTGGCTTTGGCAGTGCTTGTTCAGGGAACAGATGTTGACCAGCAGATCCCCTGCTTTTTCTCATGGGGTCTTGTATATGCACCTATATATGCAGAGAGTCTCTGTTTGACATCTCAGATATGACTCCCCCAAAAAATTATGAAGGGCGTGATTCAGCATCTGCCTTGTGCCTAGAGCAGATCCAGGCACAACAGGGGAATTGTGCGCGAGCCCCAAAGCAGGCATCTGTGCTGGGCCGATTGCAAGACACCCGACACCCTCCGCCAGTGCAATCTAGATCAGGTCCTCACTGGGCGTGATCCTGATCTGCATATTTAAAGAGCCATTCGCCAATTTAAGTACCCATACACTGTAAGCACCTGGCGCCCGGGAGATAACGGCTGCACCTGTGACACCCAGTCAGGGCGCAGTTTAGTCTGGTCCACACAAACGCGAACCAGGCGTGATGGCACTTCGCGGTGGGGGTGGTTTTTGCAGGGTATTAGAAATCCCCGGGTGGTTGGAAAACGGAGGTAGAACATTAGCTGGTGATGTTGCAGATGTAGTGATAGGCTTGGAATTACAGGAGAAGCAAAGTTTAAAAAGTGTCCAGCAAGGGAACGTGGTGGGTTAAAACAGTTTGTACCTCAAGGCAAGAAGTATTACAAACAAGGTAGATGAGCTAAGGGCACAGATAGACCATGGCAGCAGGGTATCATTGCTATAACAGAAACCTGGTTGAAGAGCCTGCAGACAGAATAGAGTGGGGGATAAAAAAGGAGGATTTGCACTAATGGTTAAAGAATCAATTCTAGTCGTGAGAAGGGATGATGTCAACAAATGAGACTTTATGGATTGAACTTGGAAATAAAAAAGGTGTCACACATGGCAGTCACACTACTGGGAATCTACTACAGACCCCCAAATAGTGAAATGGGGATAGAAGATGAAAAATGTTGGAAGATCTCTCGTTGTAACAAAACGGCAATAATTGAAGGTGGACCTTAACTATCCCAATGTCAACTAGTATCCAAACAATATAAGGGAAACTGAGGGAGAAACATTTATGCAGTGTATCCAGGAAAATTCTTTCAACCAATTAATGACAAACCCAACGTGAGGAGATGCATTTCTGGACGTCGTCTTGAGGAATGAAGAAGGGCAAGTGGGTGAAGTTGATGACCATATCAGGAATAATGATCACAATTAATTGGATTCAGTATTATCATGGAAAAGGACAGAGATACAGCAGGAGTAAAAATTTTGAACTGGGAGAAGGCAAATTTTACAGAAATTAGAAGACATGGCTGAGGTGGAGAGGATACATCAGTGTAAAACCTGGAGGAAGCACTAAAGTGAGATCCTAAATGTACAAAGTAGACATGTCGTCTCCAAAATTGAGGGTTACTGCCCAATCTAATAATAATAATCTTTATTGTCACAAGTAGGCTTACATTGCAATGAAGTTACTGTGAAAAGCCCCTAGTCACCACATTCCAGAGGACTGGAGAACAGCTAATGTGATCCCACTATTTAAGAAAGGTTGTAGAGATAAACCAGGGAACTACAGACCAGTGAGTCTCACATCAGTGGTTGGGAAACTATTGGAGAAAATTCCGAAGGAGCAAATCTATCTCCATTTGGAGAGGCAAGGTGAGATCAGAAATAGTCAACATGGCTTTGTCAGAGGGAGGTCATGCCTGACAAATTTTATTGAATGTTTTGAGCCTGTGATGAGATGTGTAGATGAAGGTAGTGCGGTTGATGTAGTTTACATGGATTTTAGCAAAGCCTTTAACAAGGTCCCAGATGGGAGACTTATAAAGAAAGCAAATGCAGATGGGATACTGGGTAATTTAAGGTGGATTCAAAATTGGTTTAGCTGTTGGTAGACAGCATGGTGGCACAGTGCTTAGCACTGCTGCATCACAGCACCAGAGACCCAGGTTCGATCCCAACCTCAGGTAACTGCCTTTGTGGAGTTTGCACGTTCTCCCCGTGTCTGCGCGGGTTTCCTCCAGGTGCTACAGTTTCCTCCGGCAGTCTAAAGACGTGTAAGTTAGGTGAAATGGCCATGCTACTATTACCCAAAGGTTAGGTGGGGTTAAAGGATAGGGGTGGGGGATTGGGCCCAGGTGATGTGCTTTATTGGAGCAAGGGATCACGCAGACTCGATGGGCCAGATGGCCTGCTTCTACACTGGAGAGATGTTTTGATTCTATTACAGAGGGTGATGGCAGACAGCTGCTTTCGAGATTGGAAGCCAGTATCTAGTGGTGTACCACAGGGATCCGTGCTGGGACCCCTATTGTTTCTCATTTATATAAACAACATAGATGACCATGAGGGGGGTAGGATCGGTGAGTTTGCGGATGACACATAGATTGGCCGGGTGGTTAACAGTGAGGTTATGGTAAAATGGACAGAAAAGTGGTAAATGGAATTTAACCCTGAAAAGTGTGAGGTGATACACTTTGGAAGGAGTAATGTGACAAGGAAGTATTTAATGAATGGCGTGATACTGGGAATTTCCAAGGAACAAAGGGACTTTGGCGTGTTTGTAAATAGATCTCTGAAGGCAGAAGGGCAGGTTAATAGGCTGGTTAAAAAGGCATAGGGAACACGTGCCTTTATCAGTGGTTAGCACAGTTGCTTCAGAGCTCCAGGGTTCTAGGTTCGATTCCCGGTTTTGGTCACTGTCTGTGCGGAGTCTGCACGTTCTCCCCGTGTCTGCGTGGGTTTCCTCCGGGTGCTCCGGTTTCCTCCCACAGTCCAAAGATGTGCGGGCTAGGTGGATTGGCCATGCTAAATTGCCCTTAGTGTCCAAAAACGGTTGGGTGGGGTTACTGGGTTACGGGGATAGAGTGGAGGTGTGGGTTTAAGTGGGGGCCCTTTCCAAGGGCCAGTGCAGACTCGATGGGCCGAATGGCCTACTTCTGCACTGTAAATTCTATGATTCTATGATCAATCGAGGCATATATTACAAAAGCAGGGAGGTGATGTTGGAGTTGTATAGAACTTTGGTGAGGCCACATTATAGGAAGGGTGTGATTGGACTGGAGGGGTGCAGAAGCAATTCACCAGGTTGTTGCCTGGGATGGAACATTTAAGTAATGAAGAGAGGTTGGATAGCCTTGGGTTGTTTTTGTTGGAGCAGAGAAGACTGAAGGATGACGTTATCGAGATGTGCAAGGTTATTTGGGGTAGGAACAGGATGGATAGGGAGCAGCTATTCTCCTTAGTTCAAGGGTCAGTTATGAGAGGACACAAGTTCAAGCTGAGGGGCAGGAAGATTTTGAGGAAAAACCCTTTTACCCAGAGGGTGGTGATGGTCCGGAATGCACTGCCTGGGAGGGAGGTAGAGGTGGGTTGCCTCACATCCTTTAAAATGTACCTGAATGAGCACTTGGCATGTCATAACATTCAAGACTATGGGCCAAGTGCTGGCAAATGGGATTAGGTAAGTAGGTCAGGTATTTTTCATGTATTGGTGCAGACATGTAGGGCCTCTTCTGCACTGTATCATTCTGTGATTCTGTTATTCTTCAAAACCCAAAGATGTTTTACCAATATATTAATAGTAAAAGGTGCGTTAAGGAAAAAGTGGCACCTATCAGAGATGAAGAAAGGAACTTGTGCAGAGGCTGTGGGAAGGGTTTTAAATGAATATTTTGTCTCTGTGTTTACAAAGGAAAGGGATAATGCAGATATAGTGATCCAGGAGGAGCACTGTGAGATATTGAATAGGATAATAATAAAGAGAGAGGAAGTACTCAAAGGATTGGAATCCTTGAAAGTTGATAAGTCGCCAGGAGCAGATGAATTGTTTCCGAGGCTACTGAAAGAATTCAGAGAGGAGATAGCAGATGCTCTGAGGATGATTGTCCAATCCGGACAAGATATAGGGGAGGTACTGGAGGATGGAGAAATGCAAACAAGTTTCCATTGTTCAAAAAGGGATCGAAGGAAATGTTCAACAATTATAGGCCAGTTAGTCTTACAGCGGTGGTAGGCAAATTAGTAGAATCAATCATGAGAGATAGGATTAACAATCAGATAGAAAGGTATGGACTAGTGAGGAACAGTCAGCATGGATTTGTTCAAGGAAATCGATCTTGCCTCACAAATTTGATCAAATTATTTGAGGAAGTGACAAGAAGGGTTGATGAAGGTATGTGTAGTGGATGTTGAGTATATGGATTTTAGCAGATGTTTGACAAAGTCCCACATGGCAAATTGGTCAAAGATTAAAAGCTCATGGGGTATAGGGTATTGTGGCAAACTGGATAAAATGTTGGCTGAGTAACAGGAAACAAAGGCTATTGATCGATGGGTGCCCTTGCGAATGGAAAGTTGCTTCGAGTAATGTTTCACAGGGCTTGGTGTTGGGACCCTTACTGTTTGTATTACAAAGAGTAACGATTTGGACGTGAACATGGGAGACATGATGGGAAATTTGCAGAAGACTCAAAGAGTGGCCGAGTGGTGGACAGTGTAGAGGATAGCTATAACCTTCAAAATGATATAGGTGAGTTGGTGGAGTGGGCGATAAAGTGGCAGATGGATTTTAACATAGACAAGTGGGCAGCATGGTAGCACAAGTCGATAGCACTGTGGCTTCACAGTGCCAGGGTCCCAGGTTTGATTCCCCGCTGGGTCACTGTATATGTGGAGTCTGCATGTTTTCCCCAAGGCTGCATGGGTTTCCTCCGGGTGCTCCGGTTTCCTCCCACAGTCCAAAGACGTGCAGGTTAGGTGGATTGGCCTTGATAAATTGCCCTTAGTGACCAAAAAGGTTAGGAGGGATTATTTGGTTAGGGGGATAGGGTAGAAGTGAGGGCTTAAGTTGGTCGGTGCAGACTTGATGGGCCGAATGGCCTCCTTCTGCACTGTATGTTCTAAAAAAAAACAAGCGTGAGGTCATGCATTTAGGGAGGTGAAACAATTATAGGAGCACACAATAAATGGGAATATACTGGGAAGGATAGATGAACTGAGAGATCTTGACGTGCAAGTGCACATGTCCCTAAAAGCAGCAGTTCAATTAGACAATGTTGTAAAGAAGGCATATGGAATTTATTTTAATTCATTTACAGGGTGTGGGTGTCGCTGGTTAGGCCAGCATTTATCGTCCATCCATAGTTTCCCTTCAGAAGCAGGTGGTGAGCAACCTTTTTGAACCACTGCAGTCCTTGTGTAGGTACACCCACTGTGCTGTTGGGGATGGAGTTTCAGGATTTTGCCCCAGCGACAGCAAATAAACGGCAAAATATTTCCAAGGCAGGGTGGTGAGTGACTTGGAGGCGAACCTCCAGGTGGTGGGGTTCCCAGGTATCTGCTGCTCTTATCCATCTAGATGGTAGTGGTCCTGGGTTTGGAAGGTGCTGTCTAAGGAACCTTGGTGAGTTACTGCAGTGCATCTTGTAGATGGTACACACGGCTGCCAGTGTTCGTCAGTGGTGGAGGGTTTGAATATTTGTGGAAGGGGGAGCAATCAAGCGGGCTGCTTTGTCCTGGATGGTGTCAAGCTTCTTGAGTTGTTGTTGGAGCTGCACTCATCCAGGCAAGTGGAGAGTATTCCATTACACTCCTGACTTGTGCCTTGTAGTTGGGGGACAGGCTTTGGGAGCATCAGGAGGTGAGTTACTTGCCACAGTATTACTGTGGCTAGTCCAGTTCAACTTCTGACCAATGGTTTCACCGAGGATGTTGATTATAGGGGATTCAGTGATGGTAATGCCTTGGGGCGGCACGGTGACACAGTGGTTAACTGCTGCCTCACAGTTCCAGGGGCCCGGGTTCAATTCCGGCCTCGGGTGACTAACTGTGTGGAGTTTGCACTTTCTCCCCGTGTCTGCGTGGGTTTCCTCGGGTGTTCCAGTTTCCTCCCACAGTCACAAAGATGTGCAGGTTAGGTGGATTGGCCATGTTAAATTGCCCTTCAGTGTCCAAAAGGTTAGGTGGGGATACTGGTTAATAGAGATAGGGTGGAGGAGTGGGCTTAAGTAGGGTGATCGTTCCAACTGCCAGTGCAGACTCGATATGACAAATGGTTTCCTTCTGCACTGTTAGTCTATGATTCTATGATTCTATGATTCTATGAATGTCAAGGGACAATGGTTAGATCCTCTCTTGCAAGAGATGGTCATTGCCTGGCACTTGTGTGGCGCAAATATGAGTTGCCACTTGTCGGCCCAAGCCTAGATATTGTCCAGGTCTTGCTGCATTTGGACACGGACAACTTCATTATCTGAGGAGTCACGAATGGTGCTGCATTGTACATTCATCTGCGAACATCCCCACTTCTGACCTTATGATGGAAGGGAGGTCATTGATGAAACTGCTGAAGGCGGTTGAACCTAGTACACTACCCTGAGGAACTCCTGCAGTAATGTCCTGGAGTTGAGATGATTGACCTCCAACCACCACAACCATCTTCTTTTGTGCAAGGTATGATTCCAACCAGCAGGAGGTTTTTCCCCCTGATTCCCATTGACTCCAATTTAGCTAGGGTTCCTTGATGCCATAATCGCTCAAATGCTGCCTTGATGTCAAGGGCAGTCACTCTCACCTCACCTCTGACATTCAGCTCTTTTGTCCATGTTTGAACCAAGGCTGTAATGAGGTCAGGAACTGAGTGACCTTGGCGGAACCCAAACTGAGCATTCATAAGCAGGTTATTGCTGAGTAGGTGTCGCTTGATAGCACTGTGTTCTTTTATAAATTTAGAGTACCCAATTATTTTTTTCCAATTAAGGGTAAGAGAAAACATGGTCAAAAAAGAAGATGGTGTTGGGGACGTCGTTGGTGGAGATGTCGCTGGGGCAGAAGAAGACGTTCCAGACGCCGATGGAATCACAGCAGGTACAACACAGGTTCATCCAGCTCTTGGTCTGTAATATTGTAGGTAGCAGATGAGGAACATATCAGCCATGATAGAATGGTGGAGCAGATTCGATTGGCTGAATGGCCGAATTCTGCTCCTATATCTTATGAACTTATTAGCAACATATTCAACAACAGAGGCTATCTATCTGCAGGAGGAAGTAATTCACAAAGCATAAGGAGCCGGAGAGAGTAAAATATAAATGTTGGGCATGATTCAACCGCTGGACGGTGCCCGTCGCGGAACCGGATGCAACGGGTGAGTCCGGTGAGAGCCCAAAATCGGGCTCTGCTGATTGCGAGTCACTCGACTCGCTCTGCCTGGCATGATCTGGAATTCAACCTCACTGGGAGTGATCTAGAGCGGCATATTTAAATGAGACATTCAGCTCACTTAAATATCCGGATGCCGAATTCACCGAGTGCCCGGGAGTCAACAGTTGCGCTTCCGAGTCATTTAGCCCTGTTCCACAAATATAGACTAGGCTTCATCGTGCCTTGGGAAGTCTCGAAGGCCACTAGGTACCCCCAGGTGGTTAGGGATGTGGTGATCTGCATCACTGTAAATATACAAGGGGTTAATGTAAATACACTACGACTAAGTAAATACTAGAGGGAGCACCAGAGACGTCATGATATGCAGACATACAGCTAATGAGCACATAGAATAGGACACGACCAATGGGCAGTCAAGACACCCAGAGGTGACACTACCACAAGGGGGCATTACACAACCCATATATAAGGACAGGGCACACATGCTCTGTCTCTTTCCACAGGCGACACTTAGAGAGTAGGACAGGGACAGATCAGAAGCATCACACCCACCACGTGGCTTAGAGCAGACTGGTTGGTTAGACTGAGTTACTATAGCAAGGTTAGCATGAGAGTCAAACTCATAGAGAACTGTGCTAATCACATTGAACTTACTTCAAAGTCTGGAGTATCTTTTGGTCAAAGCTGCAACAAGTTGCAGCCTGTGTTATCCCAGAGTACATAACACAACAAGGGACAGGGAAGGGTAGTACCCTGGAACCCTGCTAGGGTGCCGAGGGCATTGTCAGGGGGCCATGGATGTCAGATTGGCACTACCAGGAGGTGGGCCTGGGGATGGGGCCATTAGGAGGGGGTGAGGGGGCTTCTTAGGGCTGCTAGAGGGTTGGATGGAGAGTGAAGGGGATCCAGAAAGCAGGAGGGATCTCAAGGTGGGGCGGTCGCAGAGATTGGGGCTGCCTGTCAAAGTGGTTTCTCGATCTGCGAGGGATGGTCCTGCTTGCGAGCTCAGCTCACCAGTGCAGGAAATTGACTAAAGTGTGGTCTTCACGGGGAGAAGCTCCCCGAGGCCCAATAAACAGGCAAAGTGCCCGTGAATAGCGAGGGGCTGAATCTCAGAACTGCAGCTGCCAAGAAACACCCTGCGCCTGAGAACGGACTTTGTTTCATGCCCACCGAATCGCAAGTATTTAGCAAGTATCACCAGAAATTATATTTCACTTTCTAGTTTTATTTAATTTCTGTGGCTGTTGGATCACATACATTTTTAACTGATCAATGTTATGTGAGTAATATCCTATCCAATGTGCCTGCCCAGTTCCTATATCTCTTTATCTCCCTTTCATTCAGCTCCCTATTTAATCTATTAACCTGTCTTTCAATACTGACATGATCTATTACAGTAGTTTCATTCACAGTAATGATGTGGGTTTGATTTTTCTGTATTATTTTGATGTTATCTATTTCTATATGGTCACTTTCCAAATGCTGCCTTTCAAAGTGAAAAACCCCAAAGTTGTTTGCTGTAAATCAGTTTTCTGAGATTTGGGATCAGAATCTCTTTCTGAACCCTTCCCAGGATTTGAATGTCTCCCTTGTGAATAGAACTGGACCCACATTACTCAAACTGTAGTCTATCCAGAGAATGATATGACTTAATCAACACTTCCTCTGACTGAGACTCTGCTTTTTTTACATTCATTCATTGGATGTGGAAATCATTCATAAGGCAGTAAATGTCCATTTGTATTGTCCGTGAGAAAGTGGTGGTGAGCTGTCTTCTTGAACCATTGCAGTCTGTGCGGTGTAGGTACACCCCCAGTGCTGTTGGGGAGGGAGTGGAATTTGCAGGTGGCGGTGTTCGTATGTGCCGGCTGCCCTCGTCTTTCTCGGTGGTGGAGGTTGAAAGTTTGGATGGTGCTGCCGAAGGACCCTTGGTGAGTTGCTGCAGTGTATCTTGCAGATGGTACACACTGCCATGGTGCGTTGGTGGCGGAGGAGTGAATGTTTAAGGTGGTGGATTGGGTGCCAGTCAAGTGGACTGCTTTGTCCTGGATGGTGTCGAGCGTTATGCGTGTTGTTGGAGCTGCACTCATCCAGGCAAGTAGAGAGTTTTCCAATTGACTCCTGACTTGGGCCTTGTAGGTGGTGGACAGGCTTTGGAGAGTTAGGAGGTAAGTTACTCACTGCAGAATTTCATTCCTCTGACTGTCTCGTCCAACCATGATATTTATGTGAGTTGGTTCAGTTAAGATTTTAGCCAATGGCAACCCCCAGGATGTTGATGGTGGGTAATTTAGCAATGGTAATATCATTGCATTCTTCAAAGAAGATGGGCAGATTTCCTTTCGTTACAAATGTCAATTGTCTGCTGCTTGTGTCGTGTAAAGATTACTTTCCACATATCAGCATAAGATAAGACTGACGACTGGCCAGACATGCCAGGTTGCATGTGGGCATGGGCTTCTTATTAACTAAGGTGTTACTAAGGTGGAAATAAGTATTACAATCTTCAGTGAAGAATCCGATAATTTTGTGGTTACTCAGTTTAACTTTTCAATCCCAGATTTATTTAATTAAACTGTATTTTATTTTCCTGGTGGGATGAATCAAGATCATTAGTCCAGGCATTGTGATCACTGGTCCAGTAACAAAATCTGTATGGTTCCTGTTTTGGCTGTATCGTTCAGCACTCCATTTGTTTTTTGATCATTGCGCTGCAATAATTAGACATATTCAGCATGTTCCCTGGAAGCAGTTGTGGACACAACTCTGGTTTAGTTGGTTGCACATACTCTCCAGACTTAATAATTAATATTTAGACTGATATTCCTGAGACTAAGTGTTGTCCCTGGTGGGAAAGGTGGTGGGATTCCTGTCTGGTGGGTCAGCACGATCCAGATCGCAATCCATTAACATTCTTTTTGGAACTTGGGGAGATTCCTGCCAGGAAAGCTCCTCGGAGATTGGGGCACCCTTTCTAAAGGGCACCACGATCACCAGACAACCCGACAGCCAACCCCCCTCCTACTTGCCAGAAGATAACCTTCTGCTTCCCCACTCACAGGCATCAGACTGTCCACTTTCACTGGTAGCAGTGCCTCCCCCATCAAGTGATCAACACCTGCGATGGAGTCACCAAAGGCTCTCCTTTCAGATGCCGCTCCTCAGGCCACCCCTCATGCCACCTCAGTTACCTGCCCTTCATGACCATGCCTGCTTTCAGGCCCTATCCTTTGACTGTACCCCATGGCACCCTGGTAATGCCGGACCTGTGGCGCCTCACCGCCGCAGAGCCGAGGGCATTGGACCAGGTCGGTGGGGTCGAACAGTGAGCAGTTGCCGAGGAAGAGGTCGGCATCGGGAACCAAGTGAGCCCGCAGTGAATACCGATGTCAAACAAAGAACAAAGAACAAAGAAATGTACAGCACAGGAACAGGCCCTTCGGCCCTCCAAGCCCGTGCCGACCATACTGCCCGACTAAACTACAATCTTCTACACTTCCTGGGTCCGTATCCTTCTATTCCCATCCTATTCATATATTTGTCAAGATGCCCCTTAAATGTCCCTATCGTCCCTGCTTCCACTACCTCCTCCGGTAGTGAGTTCCAGGCACCCACTACCCTCTGCGTAAAAAACTTGCCTCGTACATCTACTCTAAACTTTGCCCCTCTCACCTTAAACCTATGCCCCCTAGTAATTGACCCCTCTACCCTGGGGAAAAGCCTCTGACTATCCACTCTGTCTATGCCCCTCATAATTTTGTATACCTCTATCAGGTCGCCCCTCAACCTCCTTCGTTCCAGTGAGAACAAACCGAGTTTATTCAATCGCTCCTCATAGCTTATGCCCTCCATACCAGGCAACATTCTGGTAAATCTCTTCTGCACCCTCTCTAAAGCCTCCACATCCTTCTGGTAGTGTGGCGACCAGAATTGAACACTATACGCCAAGTGTGGCCTAACTAAGGTTCTATACAGCTGCAACATGACTTGCCAATTCTTATACTCAATGCCCCGGCCAATGAAGGCAAGCATGCCGTATGCCTTCTTGACTACCTTCTCCACCTGTGTAGCCCCTTTCAGTGATCTGTGGACCTGTACTCCTAGATCTCTTTGACTTTCAATACTCTTGAGGGTTCTACCATTCACTGTATATTCCCTACCTGCATTAGCCCTTTCAAAATGCATTACCTCACATTTGTCCAGGTTAAACTCCATCTGCCATCTCTCCGCCCAAGTCTCCAGACAATCTAAATCCTGCTGTATCCTCAGACAGTCCTCATCGCTATCCGCAATTCCACCAACCTTTGTGTCGTCTGCAAACTTACTAATCAGACCAGTTACATTTTCCTCCAAATCATTTATATATACTACAAAGAGCAAAGGTCCCAGCACTGATCCCTGTGGAACACCACTGGTCACAGCCCTCCAATTAGAAAAGCATCCCTCCATTGCTACCCTCTGCCTTCTATGGCCTAGCCAGTTCTGTATCCACCTTGCCAGTTCACCCCTGATCCCGTGTGACTTCACCTTTTGTACTAGTCTACCATGAGGGACCTTGTCAAAGGCCTTACTGAAGTCCATATAGACAACATCTACTGCCCTACCTGCATCAATCATCTTAGTGACCTCCTCGAAAAACTCTATCAAGTTAGTGAGACACGACCTCCCCTTCACAAAACCGTGCTGCCTCTCACTAATACGTCCATTTGCTTCCAAATGGGAGTAGATCCTGTCTCGAAGAATTCTCTCCAGTAATTTCCCTACCACTGAAGTAAGGCTCACCGGCCTGTAGTTCCCGGGATTATCCCTGCCACCCTTCTTAAACAGAGGAACAACATTGGCTATTCTCCAGTCCTCCGGGACATCCCCTGAAGACAGCGAGGATCCAAAGATTTCTGTCAAGGCCTCAGCAATTTCCTCTCCAGCCTCCTTCAGTATTCTGGGGTAGATCCCATCCGGCCCTGGGGACTTATCTACCTTAATATTTTTTAAGACACCCAACACCTCGTCTTTTTGGATCACAATGTGACCCAGGCTATCTACACCCCCTTCTCCAGACTCCACATCTACCAATTCCTTCTCTTTGGTGAATACTGAAGCAAAGTATTCATTTAGTACCTCGCCCATTTCCTCTGGCTCCACACATAGATTCCCTTGCCTATCCTTCAGTGGGCCAACCCTTTCCCTGGCTACCCTCTTGCTTTTTATGTACGTGTAAAAAGCCTTGGGATTTTCCTTAACCCTATTTGCCAATGACTTTTCATGACCCCTTCTAGCCCTCCTGACTCCTTGCTTAAGTTCCTTCCTACTTTCCTTATATGCCACACAGGCTTTGTCTGTTCCCAGCCTTTTAGCCCTGACAAATGCCTCCTTTTTCTTTTTGACGAGGCCTACAATATCACTCGTCATCCAAGGTTCCCGAAAATTGCCGTATTTATCTTTCTTCCTCACAGGAACATGCCTGTCCTGTATTCCTTTCAACTGACACTTGAAAGCCTCCCACATGTCAGATGTTGATTTGCCCTCAAACATCCGCCCCCAATCTATGTTCTTCAGTTCCCGCCTAATATTGTTATAATTAGCCTTCCCCCAATTTAGCACATTCATCCTCGGACCACTCTTATCCTTGTCCACCAGTACTTTAAAACTTACTGAATTGTGGTCACTGTGACCGAAATGCTCCCCTACTGAAACATCTACCACCTGGCCGGGCTCATCCCCAATACCAGGTCCAGTACCGCCCCTTCCCTAGTTGGACTGTTTACATATTGTTTTAAGAAGCCCTCCTGGATGCTCCTTACAAACTCTGCCCCGTCTAAGCCCCTGGCACTAAGTGAGTCCCAGTCAATATTGGGGAAGTTGAAGTCTCCCATCACCACAACCCTGTTGCTTTTACTCTTTTCCAAAATCTGTCTACCTACCTGCTCCTCTATCTCCCGCTGGCTGTTGGGAGGCCTGTAGTATACCCCCAACATTGTGACTGCACCCTTCTTATTCCTGATCTCTACCCATATAGCCTCACTGCCCTCTGAGGTGTCCTCTCGCTGTATAGCTGTGATACTCTCCCGAACAAGTAGCGCAACTCCGCCTCCCCTTTTACATCCCCCTCTATCCCGCCTGAAACATCTAAATCCTGGAACGTTTAGCTGCCAATCCTGCCCTTCCCTCAACCAGGTCTCTGTAATGGCAACAACATCATAGTTCCAAGTAGTAATCCAAGCTCTAAGTTCATCTGCCTTACCCGTAATGCTCCTTGCATTAAAACATATGCACTTCAGGCCACCAGACCCGCTGTGTTCAGCAACTTCTCCCCGTCTGCTCTGCCTCAGAGCCACACTGTCCCTATTCCCTAGTTCTCCCTCAATGCTCTCACCTTCTGACCTATTGCTCCCGTGCCCACCCCCCTGCCATACTAGTTTAAACCCTCCCGTGTGACACTAGCAAACCTCGCGGCCAGGATATTTATGCCTCTCCGGTTTAGATACAACCCGTCCATCTTATACAGGTCACACCTGTCCCTATGACACGTGTGGTACCACCACCCACCCCACTAGCCCCACCCACGATCTAACCATGAGTCTTTGCCTTATGTCTTGCAGGATCACCTGCTGATGAGTCGGGTCCACCTGGGGTCCCTCACTCCCGCCGCAACTCCGAGACACATCCAGCGACGAGGTGGGACCTGCTGGTGACTGGCCTCCCCAGCCATAATCCTGCAACACCCCGGAGGACGTTTCTGGGGATGATGCTGATGTCTTGGCACAACTGTCACAGGCACCCTCCACCATTGCAGAGACACTCACCTCAGTTGCTGCCTGCAGGGGCAGGAGGTGGTGCCGTGCGTGCTACCCAGGCCAACACCGTACAGGTGGCGTTCGCGGTGAAGGCCTTGTGTGCAACAGTAATGGCCATGGCTCAGGATGTCCAAGGCCTAGGGCACTCTGTGTGGGCGGTGGCTGAGGCACAGGACAGGGAGGCCCTGTCACAGGCTGCTGTGTACCAAGGCCACATGGACATTGCTGTGACACTCCAGAGTGTGGGCCAGTCACAATGGGTCATGGCTGCGAGCATTGCATCTATTGGCATGACTCTGGCTGATCTCAACCAGACACAGAGGGATTTGGCACGGTCCCTGAGTGATGTGGCACTGTCCCAGAGGGACGTCCCTGTACTCCATGGCGGTGAGCATTGAGACCGTGGTCGAAATGAGAGTGGGCCTCCAGGATTGGCAGCGCCAGGTGGCAGGGAAGTCCCTGGAGCTTGCACCAGCTGCACCTCCATCCCAAAGAGTAGCCCTGAGGCCATCTGGCACCCTGAGACAGGAGGAGGTGATGGGGCCCATGCTGGCAACTCCTGCAGGGGAGATGCTGGAAAACCGCAGCACTACTGAATCCCTCCACCTCTCGCTGGCGCATCCGATGGGCAGCGAGCAGAACAGGCAGCACCATGCCACCTTTGACACCTGGTGGATAGTAAGGCCCATCCGGGCCCAATTTCTCCAGAGAACAGCTACCAAAAGGGACCCAGGTCGCAAGGCAGGGATCGCAGCTGGCCATCTCCTCTTCCGATGTACCACCTGGGGACCCACCTAGATGGAGCATTAGAGTCCGTAATGGCTACAAAGTTGGACGCCAGAGGGATGCAGGTGGGGTTGGTACTGGGGCAGTGAGTGGTGGCTGAACTGGAGTCCCTGGCCTGAGCCCAGCCCCAACATCCGCCCTGGTTGGACACCAGTTAAGTTGGCACGGGTGAAGCGCAAAGGTTAGCTTTAGGGACTATGGCACAAATCAGGACAAAAATATTCACCGTCTCACAATATACACCTGTTCATAACATTGCAACCAGTTTTGGCACTCTGTCAGAAGGGTGTGAAGTACGGGCTGGGCTGGGCTGGCTGCAGAGGGGGCATTGATGGGTGGGGGAGATGGGCGGATGTTGGGGCTGTGCTCAGGCCAGGGACTCCAGTTCAGCCACCGCTCACTGCCCCGGTACCAACCCCACCCGCATCCCTCTCGACCCCAAATGCCCCCCACCCCACCGACACCACTTCCACCATCTCAAGGGTCAGATAGGAACGTATGATGGAATGGCCAACTCGCAATTATAGTGAACCACGCAGCCGGGGCATCCTGATGGGTATGGCCCTATTGAATTTATATTTTGTGCCGACCAGGCATATAGGGCCTCTGTTTCGGCGCAGATACACCTGTGCACCGAAGTCTGCGAGATCCCAGACAGGTCCCCACTCAGCACCTGGAAGTACCCCGTGGTGTATAGGTTTAGGGCGACCGTCACCTTGACGGCCACCGGGGACGGGTGTCCTCCTCCATACCATCGCGGTTCCTTATGCGCCATGATTTGGCTGATATGCCATCCGGTCCCCTGCTCAGCTGGATTCTTCAGCGGCATTTCTGATCCAGCAGGACCTTGAAAGACAGGTACTACCGCGACACATGAGGCTTCATGGGATGCCTCCTTCCCACCTCCTCCTCAGACAGCTCTCCAACCTCACCGGGTGCCTCCTGATCCTCTGGGTCAGGCTCCGCCGCTGCAGGGTACCCCTTGAGCAGCTCAAGCGAATCCCTCAGGGCTGCGGCGGCCAGGATGAAGGCCACCATTTCTGGTTGGATTGTGATAGCCATAGTCTGCAGGCGGTGAAAGTCAGACATGTTAGCATTGTGCGTAACACCGTGCCCAACCAGGTCCAGCAGGCTACATGGTACCCCGGTGTTCACTGCAGACCCTCCCCTGCATACCCTCTTCTCCTACTTCCCAATTCCCCCACCCACCCACTGCCATTTCCACCTGGCACTCTGCCCTCCGCACCCCTGGCCCCATCGGTATCCAGTACTACGGGGGCCTCTAGCCCTGGCACCAGTCCTGCTGTTAGGACTACCATTGGCTGGCACTACCCATGCTAGTAGTATCCTCAGCGCCCCTGTCCCCACCCTCCTGCAGAGACTACTGTGAGCATTGTCCTTTGGCGGGCCATGTCCGGCCCCGCCGGCGGGTGACAGCTGGTTGGGGGGGGACCCATATGGCCAGTGTCACTCTGCACAACCACAGGCCATGATGGGCAGTCAGTGCGGAGCGCAGCAAGGTGCCTCCTTGCAGGCCATGGCAATGGCGGTCCATGCCTGGACACCCTAGTCACTCAACGGGTCACCGCGATGCCACAGCCCATTTCCTGATCACTCCCCGTCATGCCACACTGCACATCCCGGGCCTGGCAGAGGCCCCCTCACCTGCAGCAAGCCCTGCCAGTGGCAGGTCTGGCAGTCCACGGTATTTCCCTCTGCATGCCCTACCTCCTCTCTCTCCCTCGTCAGCCACAGTGCTTGTTTCCCCATTTTTGAAACCACAAGTGAAACTTGGCGTCGGTAATTCCTTCTGACGGAAGTGGAGCATCGCGGAGCCCCCGGGTCAGCCCCGCTAATGATATGCGGATGGTATTTACTGTACGTGTGGAGTAGAATGTATTGACGCCACTGTTGAGGCCCCGGAACATGGCATTCTGGCGGGCGCCCGCCGCCGGCCATGATTGTGACTTCACGGCCGATTCTCCGTCCAATTGCCTTTCCTGATTCTGGCGTTGGCTGCCGGAGAATCCCGCCCATGGTCTTTTGAATGAGAAGTTGAAGAGAGCACTCGAGTGTCCTCTCAGGTGCTGTATAAGATCCCATGGCCTAATTTGCAGATGAGCAGGTGGGTTCCCTCAGTGCCCTGGCAAATATATATCCCTCAGTCAACATCAGGAAGACAGATTTTATTGGTTATTATCATATTGCTCTTCATGGGAGATGGCTGAGCTCAAATTGACAAATTTAACAGTGACTACACTTCAAAAGAACTTCATTTAACTTTAAATAGCTCCACGATGTGCTGCAATGAGGAAAAGAGCGATCTGAATGAAAATCTTTCTTTCATATTTCATATCAGTAGCAAATTTTGCAACATTTTGAAATCCTTCATAGTAACACCACAAAACGCAGGAAAAAAACAGTGGAATCCACTGGTCAGTGATTCTCAGAGTTGTTTCAGCTTATGGTAAGTTTATACATTGAGTCTATAAGCTTTCAGTATCATTGGCTGGGATGTACTGGTCCCTCCATGGGACCACCCACTGCAGGGGTGCAGTGGGGGAAGGAATGCACCGTGGGGGTGGGGAGGAAGTGTGGGGGATGAAGTGGGGGACGAGAGGCACCGTGAGGGAGGGGATGCGCCACAGGGGACACAGTGGCGGAGGGGAAAAGCCGTGGGGATAGGGAGGCACTGCGGGAATGCAGTGGAGGGGAGGAGGCGCTGCGGGGAGGGGAGGTGCTAGGGGGATGTAGTGGGGGAGGGGAGGCGCTATGGAGGGTGCAGTATAAAAGCATCCCATGTATCTGTGCTTGGTTATTACAAGACGAGCAAATGATACTCTCAGAATTAAACAATTAAATCAATACTTCACCATAACTTACCCTGAGGGAACTACACAAAGTCACTGCCTTTCTACACATGTATCCAAAACAAAATGGATAGAAAACTGTTTGGTAGAGAGGAAACAAAGATTAGGAATTAATGGGTCCTTTTCAGATTGGCAGGCAGTATCTAGTGGGGTGCCACAGGGATTGGTGCTGGGACCCCAGCTATTCACAATATATATATTAATGATTTGGATGAAGGAACAAAATGTAACATCTTAAAGTTTGCAGATGATGCCAAGTTGGGTGGGAGGGTGAACTGTGATGAGGATGCTGAGATCCTACAGCATGATCTGGACAGGTTGGGTGAGTGGGCAAATCAATGGCAGATGCAGTATAATTTGGATAAGTGTGAGATTATTCATTTTGGAAGCAAAAACAGGAAGGCAGATTATTACCTGAACGGTTGTAAATTGGGAGAGGGGAGTGTGCAGCAGGACCTGGGTGTCCTTGTGCACCATTCGCTGAAGGCGGTAAAGAAGGCTAATGGGATGTTGTCCTTCATTGCGAGAGGTTTCGAGTACAGAAGCAGGGATGTGTTGCTGCAATTATACAGGGCCTTGGTGAGGCCTCACCTGGAGTATTGTGTGCAGTTTTGGTCTCCTTTTCTGAGGAAGGATGTTCTTGCTCTAGAGGGAGTGCAGCAAAGGTTTACCAGGCTGATTCCAGGGATGGTAGGACTGTCATATGAGGGGAGATTGACTAGGTTAGGATTGTTCTCGCTGGAGTTCAGAAGAATGAAGGGATATCATAGAGACTTAGAAAATTCTAACAGGACTAGATGAGTCTGTGAAATTCATTACTACAGGAAGTAGTTGATGCTAAAACATTGAATATATTCAAGAGGCGGCTAGATATAGCACTTGGAGCGAAAGGGATCAAAGTTTATGGCGTGAAAGCAGGATTAGGCTATTGAGTTGGGTGATCAGCCATGACTGCGATAAATGGTGGAGCACACTCAAAGGGCGGAGCACACTCGAAGGGCCAAACGGCTCCTCCTGCTCCTATCTTCTTTATATCTGTGAAAAGTCACTTTTTTTATTACCAAAAAGATTTTTCAGCTCATTAATTAACTGAAAACATTCACCTTTCTTAAAATTATTAACTAATATTCATCTGAAACTGTTGGAAATTCTCACTGAATGAACTCTTCTGCTTAAATTATAGAATTTAGAAGAAATCTGAACCTTGAACGAAGACATCAGAGAAAAGGGAAGAATAAATGGGAAGAAAATTCCACATGGATTAAACTGTTTAACTTTAAAGCCTTGTTTCACATTTAATTACAGTTCATTTACTGTTTAATTGCTAATATTTCATTCTGTAGTTTATTATCCTGCTGTCCATGATATTCTCATTGCTCAGTAATGTGTCAACAAATTAAATCGCATGATATATTCCATAACAAGTGTCAATGTGAAGCTGAATCATAAACAGGATATTGATTCTTTCTATCGCTGAGACTCCTTCAATTCTTTAAGACAGCTCAGGAAAGAACTCATACACATTGGAATGCATTTTCCCCTTAGATTTGGCAACCAGAAGCTGGATAGTTTCCTGACATCACCTTCCCAAGCTCTAATATTCAGGGACCTTCCACAAGATGCTCCTTTAACACATGGAAGAGGAGGAATTTCTTTAGCTGGAGTGTGGTGGAATTAATTGCTGCTGAAGGCTGTGGAGGCCAAATCACTGAGTGTCTTTAAGACAGAGATAGATAGGTTCTGGATGAATAAGGGGGCCAGGGTATACGGGGAGAAAGTGGGAAAATGTGGATGAGAAACACATCAGCCACAATTGATTGGCGGAACAGACTGGATGAACCAAATGGCCGAATTCTGCCCCTATAACTCATGGTCTGTCGTCTAAGATTTTGATGCCCGGGAGTAGGGGGTAGGGCTGGAGTCATGAATGAAAAGGCCCAAGGGAACTTGGAAGGCATGCTAGTAGCGAGGCTGGCAGGTTGGAAGACTTGCCTCGGTTCACTGGGACATCATTGCGTTCTGTATATGGATTTTAGATCTCATAGCCCTTCACCCCTCATGGCAATCTCTTCATAAATTTGCCAGGTGGCTTCATTGTGAATGCATGGCTGAACTCCAAGACTGACCAATGGACTCAAACCTATAGGAATTGTTGAAAAAGCTTGAAGGGAGCATTAGAAATGCTATATTAATATTTTTTGATGTAATACGGTATTCTTTCTTTGTTGTGGGATTTCAGTTGCAACTTGTAACATTATGAGGATTAAAGCTTTGTTCAGAGATACCATGAATGGCTGTGGTTGATTGACACTTTTATGAGACTTTAAGACAAACAATTTCTTTTCCAAAGAGATATGCAAAGCTTCTTTTCTCTGTCCCAGAAGCATTACGAAAACTTGTCACTGTTATGGCACAGACAGGAAGGGGGTCAATTGAAACTATCCCGATTCGTCCACTGCGCCCATCTGTAAAGAGAACGGTGTTTTTTCAATTCTGATTTCCCCATTTATAAATGATGGTGTATTTTTCCCAACCCTTAAATTTGGATATTTCCAATCTTTTTGAATAACTTGCACAGCAAACTGGAGGTAGGATGAAATGAAAAGAGTTGGTTTATTTTTACACACACACAAGAGGGTTTTCTCCATGTCCACTCCATTTACACTCGCAAAATAAATGGGGGGTTAAGAATAAAGGAAGAGGGTTCAGGGCACAATATGTGTCCTGAGTCCTGAATCTGAAGTCAACTGGAAAATTCCTTCGGAGGGGAGGTTGACTGATTGTGGGGTGCTCCTTCTTTCCAGAGCAAAATTCCCATGACAGGAGAAGCCATGTGGGGCATAATCCAATGGCTGCGTCACACTGGAGGTGAATGCGAGTAAGCCGGTTAGATCACGGGAGAATCCAAATCCAGGAACTGCGCCAGGCGCCGATTGGTTTCCAATCTAACCAGCCCGCTCACTTTGGCGAGATCCAGATCCCAAGTTGGCGTGACGAGAAACTAATAATCATCAGTTAAGGCCAGTCTCCATCCCATTAATGGAAAGGACCGCTAATCTAACAGCCTCCCATCATCTAACCGGCTCCCCAGTGAGCGAGCGGTATGTGGGTGCCAATTAGTATTGGTCCACACAAACATCACAGCACCTGGGAAATCTCCCTGGATGGCCAGGGATAGGGCAGTGTGGCCCCAAGCATTCCCCATGGGTAGGGGGGGGGGGGGAGACCCACAAGCCCAATTGGAGATTGGGGCACCCTTTCAAAATGGTGGTCTGATCTCTCAGGAGCCGGCCTGACCAGCGAGTTCAGCTTCCCATGATGAAAATAATTCTAAATGTGAGCTAAGTGTGGTTCGACAGGGGTGTGGAACGGTCCAACAGAGCCGACGGGAAGCTCCCAGAAAATCCCTTAGAAATCACTGAGAAACCTTTCCATTAGATCGTTCCTGTGGATTGAGTCGGTCGGAAGGCACGAGTCCCAAGGTTCATGCAGTTGGCAGGTTAGATGAGGGTCAGAGTTCTTCCTGCTGCCACCAGCTTAATGGAGGTCAAACAGTATCTGCTGGAATTCAGTTCCATTGGGTGACATGACCATGCAGTGTGGGAGAGGTCATGTGGCATACCTCCTCAATGTTGGACACAGGATATACATTCCCAAGGCTGGACGTTTGAGGTGTTTAATTGTACTCAGAGCACCTTTGTTCTCGCAGACACTGGTTTTGGTTTGGGAAACTGAAACTTTCTTGTCAAAACCATTGTGTTGGGACTGATAATGCTTCAGCCATTAGCACTGTTATGGGTGATTAAGAACTGCACAGTTTTGCCTTTGATCAAAGGTGCCTAGGGTGGCCTCACCGTTCACGTGGTCAATATACTTTGACACTGCTGCAAGGCATCAGGTGAGTGGCTGCAGACATTTGGTCAGCTCAGCAATTTTGAAAAGCACATAAGAAAATGAATTTCTAAAGAAGTTCAGCAGATGATTCACGTCTTGGCCATAACAGTTATTATATGATTGATTGCTTCTGTCCATAATGGTTATTTGAAGATTATATATGATGAATGTATGGTTACGGATGAGGCCTGGGACTGGAGCAGACATGCAGCACGACAGAGATCCAGCATGGACGGATTATGGGGATAAGAGGGAGTGTGGAGGAGGCATAGGGAATATGAGGGCAAATTGACAAAGGGTGCAACTTAATGGCCTGCAAACGTTCAGATTTAAAGCCCAGTAATATCTCAGGGAGGCAGAAGCTCCACTTGGTGGTAGGGGAGTGGAAGCGTAGGACCTGGGGTGGGATTCCCCCAACGGGCGGCTAAGGGCCGATGCCGGAGCAAAACGGGAATGTTTTACTCCAGCATTGGCGCCCGTTCCAGGACCCTATTCTGCAGTCCACAGGGGGCTAGGACAGCGCTGGAGCGGCCTCTGCTGCTGCAGCTGCCGATCCCGTCCTGAACCCGGCGCCGTGGGCGCAGTTCGGCCGGCGCCAACTACCACCACCACCACACCACCCCCACCAACACCACCTCCACCTCCCCCAACATCCCAAGTCCACCATCCCTACTGCCCCCCCCTCCCCCACCCTGCCCCCCCAACTCCACCATCCCTACTCTCCCCCGCCGCCCCCCCCCCCTTCCCCGGGCCACAATACAATTATGAGTCTTGTCTTGTGTTTTGCCGGAGCTGCTGGAGATGAGGTGGACCCTCTGGTGTCCCTGCCCCAGATCCCAACCACAACCACAACCCCAGAAATGCCAGGCATCGAGCAGCAACGATAATGACACTGAAATGGACGGAAGCTCTTGACCCGCATCCCGAGACACCCCGGAGCTCTTGCCAGGGAAGACAGCGACCTCCCGTCACAGCTGCTTCCAACACCCTCCACCATCCCAGAGGCATTCACCTCAGTTGGGCACTTCAGTGAAGAGGATCTTGGGGCACTCTCTGGTGTGCACCACACCCATGATCCGGTACAGCAGGTGGCGGTAGGAACTCCCGAGGGGGCGGATGGTCGGAGAGCAGGCCGACTCCAGAGACTAGCTGCTGTCCAGGTGGGCAGTCTCATCAATCGTGGAGATGCAGGCATAGAGCTCGGGACTACATGAGGGGTTGTCGGCGAGCATCCAGCATCTGCAGGCGCAGGTGGAGGAGACCAACCGCGTGCAGGAGCAGGAGGTGGTGCCGACCATGCCTGCCGCCCAGGCCAACACTGCACGGTTGGCATCCGCAATGGAGGCCTTTGGGGTGAGGGTTTCGGCTATGTATCAGCATGTCCAAAGCCTGGAGCAATCTGTGCAGGCAGTGGCCCAGGCCCAGTACAGGGCTGCCCTCTCACAGGCAGCCATGTGACAGAGCCACTTGAACATTGCAGTAGCGCTCTTGAGCTTGACCCAGTCACTGCAGGCCGTAGCTGGGAATGTCGGCGACATTGTCCTGGCGCTTGCCGACGTGGCACAGATACAGATGGAGGTGGCCGAGTCCCAGAGGGAGATGGCGCAGTCACTGGCTGATGAGGCACAGTCCCAGACAGAGGTGGTATACTCCCTGTGCCCATGGCCGGGAGCATGCAGAGATGGCCGAGATGGCAGCGGAAGGCAGCAGACCTCCAGGTTTGGCAGTGCCAGGTGGCGAGGGAAACTCAGGGATAGCTCAGCTCGCTCCCCTGCCCAATGGAAAACCCGGGTGCCATCTGGCTTTCCAATGGAGGAGGAGGTGATGAAGCCCGTGCCTCCCGCAGGAGACGTGCCGGAACACTGCAGCTGCTCAGACACCCCGTCCCCGGCGCACCTGTTGGGCAGCTGGCAGAACTAGGTGGCACCAGGACACCCGAGCAGCAAATGGGCCCATCCAGGCCTGGTCGCCCCAGAAGATGCCCGCCAAAGGGGACCCAGGCCGCAGGGTGGGAATCACAGCAGGCCGTCTCCATTCCTGATGCACCATCTGGGGATCCACCTAGACGTAGCATAATGCCAGAAAACTAGACACCAGTTAAGTTGGCATGGGTGCAGGGCACAGTTTAGTGATAGGAGCGAGGGCACAAATCTGTAGATATGTTTTCACATTAAATCCCTATGCACAATGTTACAACCTGCCTCGGTGCTCTTTAGGTGGGTGTGAGGGGTAGGCTGGTCTGGGTTGGCTTCAGTGGGGCGGGGGTGTGGTGGTCGGCTGGGGGAAGGGGGTGGTGTGGGACGCGGTGTCCGTGTCTCTGGCCAGGCCGTGCCCCCTCCCCAGTCGGTGAACCTAGAGGTGATCAGAGTGTCCCGTGTGCATTGGCCCTGGCGCACATGTTATGAGGCCTCCTGCGCTTACTGGGTCCCATTTCCTGCCCATCCTCATCCTCCCTTGCATCCCCTTTGTTGGACGAGGCCTGCCGTTCACCCTCCTCCTCCAGCAAGCCGCTCCTCTGCTGTGCGATGTTGTGGGGGATGCAGCGGGGTGACTCTCTCAGCGCCATACTGGAGGGCCCCTCCAGAGCGGTCCAACCCCCTGAACGGCATCTTCAGGATGCTGAAGCACCGTCCAATCATGCCCCTGAAGGCCATTAGGGTGTCGTTGCAGCGGGTCTCTGCATCAGTCTGTGGCCTCCGGAGAGGTGTCATCAGCCACCACCGCAGCGGGTAACCCCTGTCACCCAAGAGCCAATCCCCCAGCCAGGGGTGCGCCTCAAAGAGGCTGGGAATCGTCGAGTGTGCCAGGATGAAGTCGGTACACGACCTGGGCATCAGGCACAGACATGCATGATGCACATCTGGTGGTCACACACCACTGCACGTTTATCGAATGGAAACCCTTTCAGTTTGTGAACATCAGCCTGTCATCTGCAGGCGCTTGTAGGTCGATCACCCCCTGGACTCGGCGATGGCGATGGCCTGGAATCTTCGGTCCACATTGAAATGGATGTATTGTGCCAATTGGGCATGTAGGGTCTCCGTGATGGCACAGATGCTCCTGTGCACCAAGCTCTGTGAGATTCCAGACAGGTCCCCACTGGCGCCTGGAAGGAGTCTGTGGGCGTAAACGTTCAGGGCGACCGTCACCTTAATGGGAACCGGGAGCGGATGTCCTCCCCCATGAGCTGGCAGATATGCTGCACTGTCCCGCTGCTCAGCCGGAGTCTTCGGCGGCATGCCTGGTCCGACAGGTCCTCGAAGGATAGGTGCTGCCGGTACACCTAAAGCCTCATGCGGCGCCTCCTTTGCACCACTCTGGCCTGTTAGGCGGCCGGCTCTCCATGCTCAGTGGCTGCCTCTTCTTCCTGTGGGACAGGTTCCGCTGCTGCAGCTTCCTCCTCCTTAAGCAGCTCCAGCTCGTACAGCTGCGGTGCATCCCCCAGAGGTGCGGCAACTAGGAGGAAGGCCACCGTTGCTCGTTGTCTTCATTGTCTGCAGGGGGTGAAAGGCTGACATGTTAGAATGGTGCATATGCCCATGCCCAACCAGATCAAACGGGCTACACAGTGGCCCCAGTTTGCACCGTGGGCCCTGCCCCCACATGTCACCACTTCCCCCAGCACCTCTCGCCCTGTCGGTGCTTGCCATCATGGAAGCCTCTGGCCCTGTCGCCCGTTCCTTTTGCCAGGGTTACAATCAGCTGGCACTGCCCTTGCCAGCAGTACACTCCATGGCCCCGTCTGTCGTCTCCCTGTATGGGCTACTGTGGGCGTTGCCCTATGTTGGGCCCCGTGATGCCCCGCCGGTAATGGCAGCCGGTTGGGGTGGGGGTGGAGGGGGGGGGGTGGCTGTGGCTGAGGGTGGGTGCAGGGGTGATGGGGTGGGAGAGTGGAGCTGTGGTGTGGGGGTGGTGGGGAGGGAGAGTGGGAGCTGGGGTGTGAGGGTGGGAGCACGCATACAGCCGGTGTTGCACTGCAGAAGAGGAGGTCTACAAGACAGGAGAATTATGCTGAAGCTCAGTTAGCTGAAACTATTTTTGAAAAGATTGCCCAGGAGGAGAAAATTGCAGAGAATAAGGCTGCGGGGGTTATCGAAGTTTCACATTTAATTACAATTCATTTACTGTTTAATTGCTAGTTTATCGAAGTGAAATTGTTGAGTGACAGCAGAGAGATCCACAAATAAAGCAGTCATACCAGACAGCTTATTCAGAGACGGAGGCAGAATATATTCCAGAGTATTTGTACCTGAAGAATAATGTATTAATGAGGAACTGGAAACCTTCTCATTTTCCGGTCTTATATCAGACAGCAATGCAGAAAGGAGATACTAAGAGGAGATCATAAGGTTCCAGTAGCAGATCATTTAGGAATCAGGAAAACCCAGATTAAAATACAAAAACTATTGGCCTGGATTGCATACATATGTAGCTAGGTTCTGGCAACTATGTCAGACATGTCAGGTGATGGGGAAATCTCAAGAAGTAATTAAACCTGTACTTTTATTCCATTTCCAACATTTGAGGAACATTTTATGAGGGTCCCAATTGATTGTGTCGGGCCCATCCCTGAGACAAAGAGTTGAAATCAGCACTTGCTGAAAATCATGGATGTATCTATGAGATTCCCGGAAGTGATTTTGTTAAGAAATAGGTTGACTGAATTCTTTACAAGATGTTATTTACCAAAGGAAATACAGCCGAACCAAAGTTTGAATTTCACGTCATAGTTGTTTAGTGAAGTTATGAACAGCTTAGTGGGTAAAGCAGTTTATATCATTAGCTTTTCATCCTCAATCATAAAGTGCATTAATATTATATATAACAAAGAGATGGTGTCAATGTCTAAAGCCTATGAGGAGGGCCGATAGACAAGATTAACCACAGGACTGGCATTGAGGAATTCCATTCCTGTTATTTGCTCTTCGGGATGCCCTGAATGACTCAACAGAGTTTGGTCCTTTCAAACTAGTCTTTGATCATGAGGTGAGATGACCGTTCAAACTAACTCACAAAAAGTTAGGAAGTCAAAGTTTAGAAAATTCTTTCCTGGGCTATATGACCAAATTCAGAGAATGGTTAAACAGAGCATGTGAGTTAGCGAAGGAAGGATTAAAGATATCACAGTAGGTGAGGAAGTTAGGAACAGTGTCAGATGCAAAGGCGTCCGGCTGGCATTCCGTGATAGCCACTTGGCTGTAATCGATGGCACCTGAGATGTGGGGGAACCCAGCAAGAGCTGCAAACCCTCTGGGCTGCTCATCCTGGCTTTATTGGTTCTCCTGAAACGGATGAAGATGTTACCCACCAGAACAGATTACCCACCTGAAAAGCTCACTCACTGACCCAAGGAAATATCAGGGGCATAATGGTTAAGGGCTGCAACGACTTTCGGAGCCATGGGCATGGGGTGTCCACCGATACAGTTGGGGGCTGTCGGCAGAACCAATTATCGAGTATATGGAACTGATGGCTTCCCTTGCGAGGTGGCACTTGACCTCTGTCATGTTCAGGTAGTTGGTTCACTGCATGTACACCCTGGCAACAAGATAGTGGCATCTTCCGCACCCCCATCCTTCATGTTCTCCTTGCCTTCCCTGCCAGCCCTGGATGCCTGTGCCGGCGCCTCTCCTCTGTGGCGATGCCTGTGGCTAGCTGGCCTCCTCCCTCTTGGGTCTCTCTCTTCCTCCTGTTAGAGGCCAGGGTTTAGAGAACCCTGACCCACAACTTTTAATAGATTGTGGTATGAGGAGCACTCTACAGATGTGCTCCAGCAGTAATGGAAAAGTATTTTTTTAAGCAAAACAATGTTTATTCTATGAACTCAAGGTAACCTTTTTAAAACATACAGTGAACATCTTAGCAACCATTAATTCAAATACAACCCTAAAGAATACAACACTAAGTAATCCTTACTTTCCTTTTGACATCCATAAGACTTAAAACAAAACCTTTTAACAGAAGCACTTAGGTTTAAATTCACTACTGAGAACAGTTACCACGTTGAAATCAGCAAATGAACATTCATAAGCTTGCAGAGATTCACACACATCCTGCTGTGATTGCAGCTTCTCCAAAACTAAAATGAAACCAAACCCACCCTGCAGCAAAAAGCCTAAAGCAAAAGTAAAAAGCTGACAGACAGCCCAGCTCCACCCACTCTCTGACACCACTGCAGTAATAAACACCCATTTCTTAAAGGTACACCCACTACAGATATGTATATAGATACCCATTTATAAACACCCATTTCTTAAAGGTACTCTCACATGACACCTCCCCCCAAGAAAAAAAAATAAACCTTCAACTTCAAGATGGTTTCATTTTTCACCTTTTCACCATCCTTTAAGAAATGCACACAGTAAATATACTTTATTGTTTCAAAAAAAAACACACACAAACAGGTATAATAATATAGTCCATTTTTGTTCTTCTTCCTCCAACTGAAATCCTTCTCGATTGACATCTCTTTGAACAAGAAGGTCCTTGCACGATCCGTCCATTTCTCTACGCCTCAGCATTTCTCTTTAAAGTCAGATACTTTAGTTCAATCTGATCACAGAGTCCCTTGTAATTCTCCATCACAGGAGCATTGGTTATCACAGCTTTCAGGCATGTATACCGTACAATTGAGTAATCCTGAAACGACTTTGTTAGTTAAGCGTTGAAATGTGGCTGGGGCGTTTTTCATGCCAAATGGCATAACTTTGAATTGGTATATACAATCTGGAGTCACAAAAGCTGAAATATCCTTCACCCTTTTGGATAAAGGTACCTGCCACTAACCTTTAAATAAATCCAGTTTGGAAAAAAAAGCTGATTGTTCCACTTTCTCAATGCAATCCTCTAAACGTGTGATAGGATAAGAGTCCATTCTTGTAACTGCATTAACCTTTCTATAGTCCACACACAATCGTTGGGTACCATCTGGTTTTGGTACCATCACTATGGGTGAGCTCCATTAGCTGCAACCCATTTCAATTATGCCATTTGAAAGCATACTCTCAATCTCTTTGTTAGCCTGTGCCAATTTTGAAGGGTTAAGTATGTATGGATGTTGTTTGATTGGAACAGCATTTCCCACATCTACATCATGTATAGCCATTTTAGTACTTCCCAATTTATCTCCACAAACTTGCCCACGTGATATCAATAACACTTTCAGGTCAGTTCGTTTTTCCTCTGGAAGGTAACTCAACAATTTATCCCAATTTTTAAGAACATACTCATTTTCCAATTTAATTTGCGGCATGTCAAATTCAAAGTCATCTGGATTTGGTTCATCACTTTGAGTTAGAATCATTAAAACCTCCTCCTTTTTCTCTCCTTCCCTTTCAAAGTACCTTTTAAGCATATTCACATGACACACTCAATGAGTTTTCCTTCTATCTGGTATTTTTACCACATAATTTACCTCACTTAATTTCCTTTCAATCTGATAAGGTCCACAAAACCTTGCTTTTGAAGGTTCACCTACCACTGGTAACAATACTAAAACTTTATCTCCACTGGCAAAACTACGAACTTTGGATTTCTTGTCCGCTACCCGTTTCATCACATTTTGTGCAACTTTTAAATGTTGTCTTGCCAATTCACCTGCTCTATTTAATCGTTCCCTAAAATTTGACACGTAATCCAATAATGTAATTTCCGATTTCTCACTTACCAATTTTTCCTTAATCAATTTAAGTGGTCCTCTTACCTCATGACCAAAAATTAGTTCAAAAGAACTAAATTTGGTTGAATCATTAGGTGCATCCCTAATTGCAAACATTACGAATGGAATTCCTTTATCCCAATCCTCTGGATAATCATGAAAATAAGCCCTCAACATTGTCTTTAATGTTTGATGCCACCTTTCTAACGCTCCCTGTGATGCTGTATGGTATGCAGTTGATTTAAATTGTTTTATTCCTAAGCTATCCATAACTTCTTTGAATAACCTTGAGGTAAAATTCGATCCTTGATCCAATTGTATTTCTGTGGGTAGTACATATCTAGTAAAGAATTTTTAGCTGTAATATTACGTACTGGAATGGCCTCTGGAAACCTAGTAGACACATCCATTATAGTCAAACGGTATTGATTCCCACTTTTTGTCTTCGGAAGCGGTCCTATACAATTAATTAGGACCCTTGTAAAAGGTTCATCAAATGCTGGAATGGGTATTAAGGGCGCTGGTTTTATCACTACTTGAGGTTTCCCTATCACTTGACATGTGTTACATGATTGACAAAATGTAACTACATCTTTGTGTAGTCCAGGCCAATAAAAATGTTTTTGTATTTTAGCTTGAGTTTTCCTTATTCCCAAATTACCTCCCATTGGTACCTCATGTGCAACTCGCAACACCTCCTTTCTACACCCTACTGGCAATACTACTTGATGAACTTCTGCCCACTTTTTATCCACCTGCATATGTAAAGGTCTCCATTTTCTCATCAAGACATCACTTGATGCAGGCAAGTTTTTTACACAGAGAGTAATGGGTGCCTGGAACCCGCTGCCGGAGGAGGTGGTGGAAGCAGGGACAATAGTGACATTTCAGGGGCATCTTGACAAATACATGAATAGGATGGGAATAGAGGGATACGGACCCAGGAAGTGTAGAAGATTTTAGTTTAAACGGGCAGCATGGTCAGCGCGGGCTTGGAGGGCCGAAGGGCCTGTTCCTGTGCTGTACTTTTATTTGTTCTTTATTTGTTCTTTGTATTTATTTGTTCACTTTTACGGTAATAACACTCTGGTATACACTCAGATTCCTCTTCTGCGTATGCTTTCTGATACATCCATTTTATTTCTATATCTTTTTGTTGTAACTCCGCCAATTTTCCTGAACTAAAAATATCCGTCTCATCCTCCACCTGTTCTTGTTCTTTTTCAACCATCTGATCAAAAATTGTTTCTGATGATTGCACCTCAACTTCATCTTCGTTCTTTAATTTCTCCTCTTGTCTTAACCTGTGACTTTGCGACCTTGTTACAATCCAGAAAAATCCCAGGATATTTGTTCTTCAACACTTCAGTTGTCTGATTCTCCACTGGCTTATCAACCACAGTGGGCATCACTCCCACCTGCGATCCAGCTATATCATTACCCAAGATAAACTGTATTCTTGGACAAGATAGTTTCTCTATGACTCCTACTACCACTTCACCACTCTTCACTGGACTTTCCAACCTGACCTTATATAATGGAACACTACTCCTCTCACTCTGAATTCCACATATTACCACCTTTTCTGGAAATATTCTTCCCAAACTACATAACTCATCTCTTACCATTAAAGATTGACTAGCTCCCATATCTCTTAAAATTGTGACTTCTTTACCTGCTCCTCCTGATACACATGAGTAAACGTTACCCACACAAGTAAATTCTTTAAAGAGATCTGGCACCTTCTTATCAATCACCTCTTGATTAGGCTGTACGATCTTTTGCACCTCTTTCACTTCACTTGGGCTTTCCTTTCCCACTTTAACAAACCCCACTGTCTTATCCTGTTTTACCACATCAGCCTTCCCAGTGCTTTTCTCAACCACCAACACTGTGACTTTACATGGCCTAGTTTATTACAGTGAAAATATTTGAAACTTTTCATTTCTTTTCCACCCTACTGGAGTTATTTTTTAATCTGAGGTACACTCTCCTTATTATCTCCCATCAGATCACCTTTACCATTACCACTTGAGTATTTTTCATGTCCCCAGTTTCTATCCCTCACAGGCTGAAACTGATGTCGGAAACCAAACTTTGATTTATGAACTAATTCATAATCATCTGCCATTTCTGCTGCTAATCTCGCAGTTCTGCTCTTCCACATGAGTTCTCACTACATCAGGAATTGAATTTTTAAACTGCTCCAAAAGCATAATTTCTCTGAGAGCTTCATACGTTTGGTCTATTTTCAAAGCCCTTATCCACCTATCAAAATTACTCTGTTTGATCCTTTCAAACTCCATGTATGTTTGACCAAATTCTTTCCTTAAATTTCTAAACCTTTGTAGGCTTCAGGCACTAGTTCATATGCACCTCAGTTGGATTTTTTCACCTCCTCTATTGTCCCAGATACCTCCTCCGGTCGTGATGCAAACACTTCACTAGCCCTATCTGCCAGCTTTGTTTGAATCAGTAATACCCACATGTCCTGTGGCCATTTCATTTGTTTAGCCACCTTCTCAAATGAAATGAAAAAGGCTTCTACCTCCTTCTCGTCAAACCTTAGCAATGCTTCGACATATTTAAATAGAACCCCACCAAGCCTTTGACTTTGACGATCTTTCTCACTATCCTCATCACTATCAACCAACTGTACGTTTCCCTTTACATCTGCCAATTTTAACTGACTGTCATGCTTCATGGCCATTTTCTGAAGTTCAAACTCTCTCTCTTTATCTTTTTCCCTGATCTGTATCTCCCTTTCTCTTTCTTTTTGTTCTGCTAGGGCTATTCTTTCTGTTTTCCTCTCTCTCTCTTTCGTATTCAAGCTGCTTTAATTCTTTCTCATGTTCCATTTATTTAATTTGTAACTGAATTTTTGCCATTTCCAATGAGCCAAACTGTATCTCAGGCAACTTTAAATGCTTAGCCACCGCCATAATAACCTCATCTTTTCGCATTTTGTCAGGTCATGTTAACTGCAATGTTTTTGCCAAATCTAACAGTCTGCTTTTAGTCTCTGTCCGTAAGGTACTGCGTGTGACCGTCTCCACCCCCAAAAACTTCAGAGCCTCTGAAAGAGCCATTGTCCACAACACACTCGCTACTCAAACTGAAATACCACACCTGAAAAGCAATCACAATATGCTCACCCCTCACTGTCTTTAAGTTCACTAAGCCAATCCAATAGATTGACTTTTATCCCGGACGAGCCCCCAATTTGTTATGTGCCAGGGTTTAGAGAACCCCAAAGTGTATCATGGAGTTCACCTGGCCCACAACTTTTAATAGATTGTGGTATGGGGAGCACACAGCTCACTCTACAGGTGTGGTACAGCAGAAATGGAAAAATATTTTTTTAAGCAAAACAATGTTTATTCTATGAACTCAAGTTAACCTTTTTACACATATAGTGAACATCTTAGCAACCATTAATTCAAATACAACCCCCAAAGAACACAACACTAAGTAATCCTTACTTTTCTTTTAACATCCATAAGACTTAAAAAAACACCTTTTAACAGAAGCACATCAGGGTTATATTCACTACTGAGAACAGTTCCAAGTGGAAAACAGCAACTGAACATTCATAAGCTTGCAGCGATTCATACACATCCTGCTGTGATTTCAGCTTCTCCAAAACTAAAATGAAACCAAACCCACACTGCAGCAAAAAGCCTAAAGCGAAAGTAAAAAGCTGACAGACAGCCCAGCTCCACCCACTCTCTGACATCACTGCAGTAATAAACACCCATTTCTTAAAGGTACACCCACTACAGATATTTATATACACACCCATTTATAAACACCCATTTCTTAAAGGTACTCTCACATGACACTCCTCAGAGGACGTACACCCGCTGAATCAACTATAACCACCTGCTGATATGCAAATGAGGCTGACCCATGCGCTGTAAGTGTCAAAAGTTTGAAATTCTCAGAGAGATCTTACAACACTCAAATATCCTGAAAAATCCAGGAAGTACGCAAACCAAACTTCAGAAGAAAGCACTGAAAATGGCCAAAAATCTCCAGTTTATCCCCACACCAAACTTTCACTAACTCCTAACAATTCACCCTGTCTGTGTTCCTGCCTGCTTTTATTCTGGGCTTGGGAATAATCTATGAGGACGGTTACCTAAAATGGATATTTAGCTTTGAGTTAATTAAACAGAAATCTTTTGGAGAGATGTTTGTAGAAGTACTGTTTTTAAAAAAATGTAGAGTACCCAATTCATTTTTTTTTCCAATTATGGGACAATTTATCATGGCCAATCCACCCACCCTGCACATTTTTGGATTGTGGGGGCGAAACCCACGCAAACGGGGAGAATGTGCAATCTCCACACGGACAGTGACCCAGAGTTGGGATCGAACCTGGTACCTCGGCGCCGTGAGGCTGAGGGCTAACCACTTGCGCCACCGTGCTGCCCGTAGAAGCACTGTTAGTGTACAAGTGTAATCTTGTGTCATTAACGTTAATTAATTTCCTTTTTTAACATAAATGCCTAAATTAAGTTTGTAAAATCTCGACAAGTGGTTTGAAATTCTTTCTCCTCAATTTGGATACCTTCTCATTAAATAGCAAACTGCAAATTGTTGTGATAGCTCGTTCAAGTTTCCTTTAGGGTTTGGGCAGCCTGGCACTTACTACCTGTCATATCATAACACAGGTGATTTAAGGTGACTTAAGGAAACGGGGGTGGAGATTGCGGAATGTCTTGCCTTGATCTTAATCTTCCCTAGTTCACGGGAGGTGCGAAAGGATTGAAGAGTGACAAATGTGACATTCTTATTCAAAGAAGTCTGCAAGGATATTTCTCGCAACTACTGGAGGAACTAGGGGAAGTTTCAGAAATAATAATCAGGGAAACCATCTTTAGGCTCTTGACAAGGTTTGAGTTAATCAAGGGGAAACAGCATTGATTTGTGAAAAATAGATCATTCTTAACTCATGTAATTGCATTTTTTGATAAAGTAACAGAGAAGGTTAATTAAGCGAATATAGTGGATGCTGTGAGTAGGGATTTTAAGAAAGAGTTTGCCAAAGTGGTACATAAAAAGCTAAGTAAAACATTGAGCCACATGGGCCGGTGTCAGCTCAGATGAAAAAGTGGCTACAGGGTGTAAAAAGCAAGTTGGAGCAAATGATTGTTTTTCAGACGAGAGGATAGTAGACAGTGGTGTTATTTAAGACTCAATGCTAGGACCATTGATTGGGATACAGAGTAAAATTTCAACATGTGCCAATGATACCTGTCATAATACGCTGCATGGGACATATGGGGTGGGAACGATTGTCTTCCCACGTCCCTTGCGGAGTATGATCTCCCTTGTTAAGGGGGCTGCGGAAACTCAATCTATGTTGTCCATAAGGTCGGGCAGTTTGGTACCGACCGTTAGACCCAACTGGGAACTATCAGGAACTGTGCGTTATAACCTTGTAAATTAACCTACCTTTCTCTGATACAACTCAGTGTGGACTTTCCGTGACTTCATAAAAATACCAAACTTGCAGGACTGGCAAACAGTAAAGAATGTACCAATCAACTGCAACTAGGAACAGCAGATTGGGCAGGCAAGTATTGTATGGAATTTACGACAGAGAAATCTGATATGGTGCATTTTGGCAGAAGGGTGAAGGAGAAATAATAATGGCTGAATGGATAGATCTCAATGCCATCCCCCTGATGTGGTTTGGGAGGGGATTTGAAATTCAACCAGGCTAGAGAATGCGGGATTTGGATTTGGATTTGATTTATTGTCACATGTACCGAGGTAGAGTAAAAAGTATTGTTCTGCGTACAGTCCAGACAGGTCATTCCATACATGAAAAAAAAACATAGCACATATATAATGTGCTGTCAATGTAAATACATAGACACAAGGCTTCGGGTAAAGCTTACGGAGTGCAGTACTACTCAGTACAGAAGATGTGTAAAGAGATCAGTTCAGTCGATAAGAGAGTCATTCGGGAAGAAGCTGTTTTTGAGCGTGTTAGTGCGAGTTCTCAGACTTTTGTACCTGCTGCCTAATGGGAGAAGTTGGAAGAATGAATAATCTGGGTGGGAGGGGTTTTTGATTGTGCTGCTCACTTTCTCAAGGCACCTGGAGGTGTAGACAGAGTCAATGGATGGGGGGCAGGTTCATGTGATGGTTTGGGGTTCACGACTCTCTGAAGTTTCTTACTGACTTGGGCTGAGCAGTTGCCATACCAGGCTGTGATGCACATCTAGGAATTTGAAGCTGTCAACCTTCTCCACCTCGGCCCCGTTGATGCAGACAGGGGTGTGTGTGATACTTTGTTTCCTGAAGTCAATGATTAGCTCTTTAGTTTAGCTGACATTGAGGGAGAGTTTGAGATTGAGGGAGGTATTGAGAGTTGGGGACCCCCACCAACTTTCTGCCTCTGCCCTGATTAAGTCTGAGTCATGAAGACCCATAGGCAATGAAATCCTTAAGTGAGCAATTAATGGCCACTTTAAGGGTCACATCCCACTGCTGCTGGCATTCAACCAATGGCGGAGAGGAGCCTTACCATGCAAGAAGCCAAAACATGGATTAGCGTGCAGAATCTGGAAGGGACAGATGGTGGGGAGGGGATATGGAAGCTGTGGGTCAAATCGTCTCTCTCTGTGCTGTAATAACTCTATGGTTATTCTCTGAGCAGAGAAATGGATGAATGGATGTTTACCGTTCTCATCTACATAACTAGATAGTATTCCTGCTTGCTCCTGATTGGGGCTCCCAGACCTATACATGCTAAGTTGCAAGATAACAATGCCAGAATTTCTGTATCATTCTGCTTCATTAGCTGCATGCTTTGAGCTAGTCCATTGTACACTCTTTCTAACAAGGAAATCTCCTCCCCTGAGAGAGATTCCTCATGCTAGGTGTTGATTGGTTGTTCTGACCATGTGACCCTTCGTAAGGTTGGTGATAAAATGACAATCGTCACATCCTTCCCCTTTTAACTCCTTTTACAATCCTTATTGCCAAATTACATTAAAAAGATGAAAATAAATCATAGAAAATAGGAGCAGGAGGAGGCCATTCAGCCGTTCGAGCCTGCTCGGCGATTCATTATGATCATGGCTGATCATCCAACTTAATAACCTAATCACACCTTCCCACCCCCACCTCTATCCTTTGATCTCCTTCATCTAAGGAGTTATATATAACTCCTTCTTAAAAACATACGGGGGTCTCTGTCAGCTGACGCCGGGATCAGGAAACGCGATTGGGCGGAGAATTGGTTTGATGCCAAAATCGTTGCGGGCACCGGTTTCACGCCAAATCGCAAATCTCCGGTGCCTCAACAGAGGCCCACCACGCGATGCTCCATTCCCAACTGGCCGAGTTCCCGATGGCGTGGGACACGTGTGGTCTAACCCCTCGGGAACTCATCATGCCGGCTGCGGACACAGTCCAGCACCGCCACAGTCGGGGAAGGGCCGATCCGCGGTCAAGGTGGTCATTATTCGGGGCTGGGGGCACTGTGGAGTGGCGGTCCAGGGTGCGCGAGCCAGCCGAAACGGGGGACTATTTTGCGGGCCGGGTCCGCGGGCTGCGTTCGCCATGAAGCATGGCGCGGCCAACGCAGGCAATTCTCCAGGCCATATCGGCACCTAGAGCTAGGAGCACTACGCTGCCTGGCTGCTAACCCCCCCCGGATAGGGAACCGGTGGACGGTTTTTGCCAGTTTTCCTGGCGTAAATTGCCACCATTCCCATGCCAGCGTGGGGACATAGCCCCAGAATTGGAGAATCCAACCCCAGACTTCACATTCAAAAGCTTTTCTCCAAGGTCACTCCAGAAGCTTTCTCCAAACTGCCACTCTCCACAACTTCTCAAAATGTCTCCCTCCTCTCTGAGATCCACCCCAGCACTGACCTCATCACCTCAAGACAAACAAAACAGTGGGCTGGATTCTCCGATTTTGAGGCTATGTACAGAGGAAGTGTCTAGTTTTATGACGAAAAAATCATCGAGGCCCAAGCACTGACCCTCCAACCGGTGAGGGGCTAGCAGCTGCGCCACGTAAAATACATGGCTTTCACAAAATTAACGGCTGGAAAATTGCAGGGTCCATGACCGCGCATGGCGACAGCCTGCAGCGGTCGCGTCGTACAACTTGGCGCTGCCCTCGCATGGACCCGACCTGCCAGGTAGTGGCCCCCGTGGATATCCTCTCGCCACCCCCAGGCCACCAAAATGTGGCGCCGCTGGACACAGTCCGCAGTCACCATGCCGGGTTCCCGCACAGTTGAAACCACAAGTGAACTGCGCCGTGGGGAACTCGGCCCATCGAGAGCGAAGCATCAGGAGAGGGCCTTCAGGTAACATTCTGAAGCCGCCCCAACAGTGTGCGCCGTTCTCCTTGATGACGCCGTTTTGGAAGGGGTGGAGCATGCAAAAACAGGCGCCGCCCCCGATTCAGTCATAAACAGGGATCCTCCGCCCGATCGCCGAGTACGATATCGGCTTCGGGCAACAGAGAATCCCGCCCAGCATCTCTGCAGGTTTTTAACCATTTAATTGGCCACTACATTTATAATCCAATTTTCTAAAGTCTTCTAATCGTCACACCTGTATAATTGCAGCAAGACATCCCTGCTCCTGCACTCAAATCCTCTTGCTCTGAAGACTAACATACTATTTGCCTTCTTTACCGTATGCTACACTTGCATGCTTACCTTCAGATGTTGGTGCACGAGGGCACCCAGATCTTACTGCACATTTCCCTCTCTCAATTTATAACTATTCAGACAATGATCTGCTTCCTGTTTTTGCTTCCAAAGCGGATAATTTACATTTATCCAAATTATACTGCATCTGCCATGCACTTGCCCACTTACACAACTTGTCCAAATCATGCTGAAACACTGACAGTCCGAGAAATAATCATATTTTTACTTAGAATAGAATAGAATAGAATAAAATAAAGCTTTATTGTTCAAGGAAAAGTGGAAATTTGCATTTGACTTCACCTCCAATTTAACATATAATCATTAATTAACATAGTAAATATTTTATGTATACCTACATTCATACATTTGCGCATATATAACATACATCCACATTGTAGTAGCGCGAGGTCTCAATGAGGAGGCTGCTTTTATAACAGAAACATTTATTGGAAACAGCAATGAGGTTTAACTAAATATAGTACGAAGTCTTACAACACCAGGTTAAAGTCCAACAGGTTTGTTTCGATGTCACTAGCTTTCGGAGCGCTGCTCCTTCCTCAGGTGAATGAAGAGGTCTGTTCCAGAAACACATATATTGACAAATTCAAAGATGCCAAACAATGCTAGGAATGCGAGCATTAGCAGGTGATTAAATCTTTACAGATCCAGAGATGGGGTAACCCCAGGTTAAAGAGGTGTGAATTGTCTCAAGCCAGGACAGTTGGTAGGATTTCGCAGGCCAGATGGTGGGGGATGAATGTAATGTGACATGAATCCCAGGTCCCGGTTGAGGCCGCACTCATGTGTGCGGAACTTGGCTATAAGTTTCTGCTCGGCGATTCTGCGTTGTCGCGGGTCCAAAAGGCCGCCTTGGAGAACGCTTACCCGGAGATCAGAGGCTGAATGCCCTTGACTGCTGAAGTGTTCCCCGACTGGAAGGGAACATTCCTGCCTGGTGATTGTTGCGCGATGTCCGTTCATTCATTGTCGTAGCGTCTGCATGGTCTCGCCAATGTACCACGCTTCGGGACATCCTTTCCTGCAGCGTATGAGGTAGACAACGTTGGCCGAGTCGCACGAGTATGTACCGCGTACCTGGTGGGTGGTGTTCTCACGTGTAATAGTGGTATCCATGTCGATGATCTGGCACGTCTTGCAGAGATTGCCATGACAGGGTTGTGTGGTGTCGTGGTCACTGTTCTGAAGACTGGATAATTTGCTGCACACAATGGTTCGTTTGCGGTTGTTTGAAGGCAAGTAGTGGGGGTGTGGGGATGACCTTGGCAAGATGTTCATCGTCATCAATGACGTGTTGAAGGCTGTGAAGAAGATGACGTAGTTTCTCCGCTCCGGGGAAGTACTGGACGACGAAGGGTATTCTGTCGGTTGTGTCCCATGTTTGTCTTCTGAGGAGGTCGGTCCGGTTTTTCGCTGTGGCGCGTTGGAACTGTCGATCGATGAGTCGAGTGCCATATCCCGTTCGTACGAGGGCATCTTTCAACGTCTGTAGATGTCTGTTACGCTCCTCCTCGTCTGAGCAGATCCTGTGTATACGGAGCGCTTGTCCATAGGGGATGGCTTCTTTAATGTGTTTAGGGTGGAAGCTGGAGAAGTGGAGCATCATGAGGTTATCCGTGGGTTTGCGGTAAAGCGAAGTGCTGAGGTGACCGTCCTTGATGGAGACGAGTGTGTCCAAGAATGCAACTGATTTTGGAGAGTAGTCCATGGTGAGTCCGATGGTTGGATGGAACTTATTAATGTCATCGTGTAGTCGTTTCAGTGATTCTTCGCTGTGGGTCCAAAGGAAAAAAATGTCATCGATGTATCTGGTGTATAACATCGGTTGAAGGTCCTGTGCGGTGAGTAGGTCCTGTTCAAACTTGTGCATGAAGATGTTGGCGTATTGGGGTGCGAATTTGGTCCCCATGGCTGTTCCGTGCGTCTGGATGTAAGAACTTGTTGTCGAAGGTGAAGACGTTGTGATCCAGAATGAAGCGGATGAGTTGCAGAATTGCGTCTGGAGATTGGCAGTTGTCGGTGTTGAGTACTGAGGCTGTTGCAGCAATGCCGTCGTCATGGGGGATGCTGGTGTAGAGTGCCGAGACGTCCTTTGTGACGAGGAATGTTCCTGGTTCAACTGGTCCATGGGTGCTGAGTTTCTGTAGGAAGTCCGTCGTGTCACGACAGAAGCTGGGTGTACCTTGTACGATGGGTTTCAAGATGCCCTCGATGTAGCCAGAGAGGTTCTCACACAGGGTCCCATTGCCTGAAACGATAGGGCGGCCTGGTGTGTTGGCCTTATGTATTTTTGGGAGGCAGTAGAGATCTCCAATGCGGGGAGTACGTGGGATGAGAGCACGTAGGGTGCTCTGAAGATCTGGATCCAAGGTCTTGATCAGTCTGTTAAGTTGGCGGATGTGTTCCTTGGTCGGATCTGCGGGTAACTGTCTGTAGTGTTCTTGGTTGTTCAGTTGTCGGTATACTTCTTTGCAGTAGTCCGTTCTGTTCAGTACGACAGTGGCCCCCCCTTTGTCTGCTGGTTTGATGACGATGCTGTGGTTGGTCTTGAGAGCGCGGATGGCATTGCGTTGTGCTTGGGTGACGTTCGGGGTTGTCTTGTAAATGCGACTGATGAATCTGGCATTGACGCGACTCCTGACGGCTTGAGCATACATGTCGAGTCTAAGGCAGCGGCCTTCCGGAGGGGTCCAATTCGACTCTTTCCTCTTCGGTTGCCGCACCGCAGATCTCTCGGTCTGCTGTTCCGGTTCATTGGTAGTCTGCTTGGGTTCGCTGTTGGCCTCTTGGGTTCTGTGGAAGAATTCCCGGTGGGACCTGATCGCAGGCCAGGCCACCGTGGGGACACCTCCCTGGGCCAGATCCCCCCGCACCTCCCCGAGGACCCCGGAGGCCGCCCGTGGAGCCGGGTCCCGCCGGTAAGTACCTACCTTAATTTATGCCGGCGGGAAGGGCCTAAAGCGGCGGCCACTCGGCCCATCGCGGGCCAGAGATTTCAGGTGGCCCCGGGGCCCATTGCGTCACGCCGGTCCTCACCAGTCTCGGCAGCCGGCGGGGGCGGGATTCACGTGGACCCCCGGCGATTCTCCGACCCGTCGGGGGGTTGGAGAACCCTGCCCTATGTGTCCAAGTTCCTTGATTTAATTTGAAAATTCACCACTTTATTTCATTGCATTTTATCATAGATATATTACAAAATTAACAAAATAATTTAGAATCTGGATTCCCGGCTTGGGTCACTGTCTGTGCGGAGTCTGCATGTTCTCCCATGTCTGTGTGGGTTTCCTCCGGGTGCTCCGGTTTCCTCCCACAGTTCAAAGATGTGCAGGTTAGGTGGATTGGCCATGGTAAATGACCCTTCGTGTCCAAAATAGTTTGGTGGGGTTACTGGGTTACGGGGATGGGGTGGAGTTGTGAGCTTAAGTCCGGTGCTTTTTCCAAGGGCCGGTGCAGACTTGATGGGCTGAATGGCCTCCTTCTGCACTGTGAATTCTCTGATGTGGAGATGCCGCCGTTGGACTGGGGTGAGCACAGTACGAAGTCTTACAACACCAAGTTAAAGTCCAACAGGTTTGTTTCGATGTCACTAGCTTTCGGAGCGCTGCTCCTTCCTCAGGTGAATGAAGGTTCCAGAAACATATATATAGACAGATTCAAAGATGCCAGACAATGCTTGGAATGCGAGCATTAGCCGGTGATTAAATCTTTGCAGATCCAGAGATGGGGTAACCCCAGGTTAAAGAGGTGTGAATTGTGTCAAGCCAGGGCAGTTGGTAGGATTTTGCAGGCCAGATGGTGGGGGATGAATGTAATGCGACATGAATCCCAGGTCCCAGTTGAGGCCGTACTCATGTGTGAGGAACTTGGCTATAAGCTTCTGCACGGCGATTCTGCGTTGTCGCGCATCCTGAAGGCCGCCTTGGAGAACGCTTACCCGGAGATCAGAGGCTGAATGCCCTTGAATGCTGAAGTGTTCCCCGACTGGAAGGGAACATTCCTGCCTGGTGATTGTTGCGCCATGTCCGTTCATTCGTTGTCGCAGCGTCTGCATGGTCTCGCCAACGTACCACGCTTCGGGACATCCTTTCCTGCAGCGGATGAGGTAGACAACGTTGGCCGAGTCGCACGAGTATGTACCGCGTCCCTGGTGGGTGGTGTTCTCACGTGTAATGGTGGTATCCATGTCGATGATCTGGCACGTCTTGCAGAGATTGCCATGGCAGGGTTGTGTGGTGTCGTGGTCACTGTTCTGAAGACTGGGTAATTTGCTGCACACAATGGTTCGTTTGAGGTTGCACGGTTGTTTGAAGGCAAGTAGTGGGGGTGTGGGGATGACCTTGGCAAGATGTTCATCGTCATCAATGACGTGTTGAAGGCTGTGAAGAAGATGACGTAGTTTCTCCGCTCCGGGGAAGTACTGGACGACGAAGGGTATTCTGTCGGTTGTGTCCCATGTTTGTCTTCTGAGGAGGTCGGTCCGGTTTTTCGCTGTGGCGCGTTGGAACTGTCGATCGATGAGTCGAGTGCCATATCCCGTTCGTACGAGGGCATCTTTCAACGTCTGTAGATGTCTGTTACGCTCCTCCTCGTCTGAGCAGATCCTGTGTATACGGAGCGCTTGTCCATAGGGGATGGCTTCTTTAATGTGTTTAGGGTGGAAGCTGGAGAAGTGGAGCATCATGAGGTTATCCGTGGGTTTGCGGTAAAGCGAAGTGCTGAGGTGACCGTCCTTGATGGAGACGAGTGTGTCCAAGAATGCAACTGATTTTGGAGAGTAGTCCATGGTGAGTCTGATGGTTGGATGGAACTTATTAATGTCATCGTGTAGTCGTTTCAGTGATTCTTCGCTGTGGGTCCAAAGGAAAAAAATGTCATCGATGTATCTGGTGTATAACATCGGTTGAAGGTCCTGTGCGGTGAGTAGGTCCTGTTCAAACTTGTGCATGAAGATGTTGGCGTATTGGGGTGCGAATTTGGTCCCCATGGCTGTTCCGTGCATCAGGATGAAGAACTTGCTGTCGAAGGTGAAGACGTTGTGATCCAGAATGAAGCGGATGAGTTGCAGAATTGCGTCTGGAGATTGGCAGTTGTCGGTGTTGAGTACTGAGGCTGTTGCAGCAATGCCGTCGTCATGGGGGATGCTGGTGTAGAGTGCCGAGACGTCCATTGTGACGAGGAATGTTCCTGGTTCAACTGGTCCATGGGTGCTGAGTTTCTGTAGGAAGTCCGTCGTGTCACGACAGAAGCTGGGTGTACCTTGTACGATGGGTTTCAAGATGCCCTCGATGTAGCCAGAGAGGTTCTCACACAGGGTCCCATTGCCTGAAACGATAGGGCGGCCTGGTGTGTTGGCCTTATGTATTTTTGGGAGGCAGTAGAGATCTCCAATGCGGGGAGTACGTGGGATGAGAGCACGTAGGGTGCTCTGAAGATCTGGATCCAAGGTCTTGATCAGTCTGTTAAGTTGGCGGATGTGTTCCTTGGTCGGATCTGCGGGTAACTGTCTGTAGTGTTCTTGGTTGTTCAGTTGTCGGTATACTTCTTTGCAGTAGTCCGTTCTGTTCAGTACGACAGTGGCCCCCCCTTTGTCTGCTGGTTTGATGACGATGCTGTGGTTGGTCTTGAGAGCGCGGATGGCATTGCGTTGTGCTTGGGTGACGTTCGGGGTTGTCTTGTAAATGCGACTGATGAATCTGGCATTGACGCGACTCCTGACGGCTTGAGCATACATGTCGAGTCTAAGGCAGCGGCCTTCCGGAGGGGTCCAATTCGACTCTTTCCTCTTCGGTTGCCGCACCGCAGATCTCTCGGTCTGCTGTTCCGGTTCATTGGTAGTCTGCTTGGGTTCGCTGTTGGCCTCTTGGGTTCTGTGGAAGAATTCCCGGTGGGACCTGATCGCAGGCCAGGCCACCGTGGGGACACCTCCCTGGGCCAGATCCCCCCGCACCTCCCCGAGGACCCCGGAGGCCGCCCGTGGAGCCGGGTCCCGCCGGTAAGTACCTACCTTAATTTACGCCGGCGGGAAGGGCCTAAAGCGGCGGCCACTCGGCCCATCGCGGGCCAGAGATTTCAGGTGGCCCCGGGGCCCATTGCGTCACGCCGGTCCTCACCATTCTCGGCAGCCGGCGGGGGCGGGATTCACGTGGACCCCCGGCGATTCTCCGACCCGTCGGGGGGTTGGAGAACCCTGCCCTATGTGTCCAAGTTCCTTGATTTAATTTGAAAATTCACCACTTTATTTCATTGCATTTTATCATAGATATATTACAAAATTAACAAAATAATTTAGAATCTGGATTCCCGGCTTGGGTCACTGTCTGTGCGGAGTCTGCATGTTCTCCCATGTCTGTGTGGGTTTCCTCCGGGTGCTCCGGTTTCCTCCCACAGTTCAAAGATGTGCAGGTTAGGTGGATTGGCCATGGTAAATGACCCTTCGTGTCCAAAATAGTTTGGTGGGGTTACTGGGTTACGGGGATGGGGTGGAGTTGTGAGCTTAAGTCCGGTGCTTTTTTCAAGGGCCGGTGCAGACTTGATGGGCTGAATGGCCTCCTTCTGCACTGTGAATTCTCTGATGTGGAGATGCCGCCGTTGGACTGGGGTGAGCACAGTACGAAGTCTTACAACACCAAGTTAAAGTCCAACAGGTTTGTTTCGATGTCACTAGCTTTCGGAGCGCTGCTCCTTCCTCAGGTGAATGAAGAGGTATGTTCCAGAAACATATATATAGACAGATTCAAAGATGCCAGACAATGCTTGGAATGCGAGCATTAGCCGGTGATTAAATCTTTGCAGATCCAGAGATGGGGTAACCCCAGGTTAAAGAGGTGTGAATTGTGTCAAGCCAGGGCAGTTGGTAGGATTTTGCAGGCCAGATGGTGGGGGATGAATGTAATGCGACATGAATCCCAGGTCCCGGTTGAGGCCGTACTCATGTGCGAGGAACTTGGCTATAAGCTTCTGCACGGCGATTCTGCGTTGTCGCGCATCCTGAAGGCCGCCTTGGAGAACGCTTACCCGGAGATCAGAGGCTGAATGCCCTTGAATGCTGAAGTGTTCCCCGACTGGAAGGGAACATTCCTGCCTGGTGATTGTCGCGCCATGTCCGTTCATTCGTTGTCGCAGCGTCTGCATGGTCTCGCCAACGTACCACGCTTCGGGACATCCTTTCCTGCAGCGGATGAGGTAGACAACGTTGGCCGAGTCGCACGAGTATGTACCGCGTCCCTGGTGGGTGGTGTTCTCACGTGTAATGGTGGTATCCATGTCGATGATCTGGCACGTCTTGCAGAGATTGCCATGGCAGGGTTGTGTGGTGTCGTGGTCACTGTTCTGAAGGCTGGGTAGTTTGCTGCAAACAATGGTTTGTTTGAGGTTGCGCGGTTGTTTGAAGGCAAGTAGTGGGGGTATGGGGATGACCTTGGCAAGATGTTCATCTGCATCGATGACATGTTGAAGGCTGTGAAGAAGATGTCGTAGTTTCTCTGCTCCGGGAAAGTACTGGACGACGAAGGGTATTCTGTCGGTTGTGTCCCATGTTTGTCTTCTGAGGCGGTTGGTGCGGTTTTTTGCTGTGGCGCGTTGTGGTTCTATATAGATTTTGAAACAGAAAATTGACACACATCATTCTTTACAAACCAAATTGCAACATCCAATGATACTTTGGACAAGGTGGTAATGAAGGGAGTGAAGTCAGTGCAATGATTGTGGTCAGATGACATCATTGTTCTTAAATGTGTGCTATTGCTTAGCATGGTCTGAGATATATAAATATTGAATAGAAACAGAGAACAGGCAGCGAGAGGAACAGAATTCAGTATCCACCTCTCCATGCGCATAGATGCAAAATGAAAGTCATTCTCTTCATCTTTGCTGCAGCCCAGATCCTCCACTGTTCTGGCAAGTATTATATGTGCTCAGGAATGGTTTTGTTGTATTGTTTGTTGTTCTGATCATTGGGTGTTAACCCAAATGTCTAATGGTCATAAATATATTCATCCTTAAAACCCTTTTTTTGTCGATTCAGGAATTCCATGCGCAAGTTCTACCTTTTCAGAACTTAAGACAGCAATAGATATTACAATTGCAAAGGTGAATGAAGAATTTGCAACAAGCAACATCTTTGCCATTGTGAAGTGTGAATTGACAAATGTAAGTGCCACCAAGTTTAATTTATTCCCTTTTGTCTTTCTCCTCTAATGAACGTCACAAATTCCTTCTATTGTGTTTGAAACAATTTTATTGTGAGAAGCAATCATTGCCGACATGTTAAAAAACAACATGTAGCAATTTAGATAAATGCTGGTTATTTTGGAACAATTCATATATTTTATTCAAAAATATTCATTTTCTGTCCAACTGAATTGCTTCCACTTGTCACCATTCACTGTTGATTGTTTCAACCTTGAAATTCTCTCTGTAAACCTTTTAATGGGATCTCCCTATGCAAACTCCTGCTGAGCTGCTGTGAAGCTGCAGTTTGACTCCAGAAACTGGTAGCAATAGACTCTGGTCATGAGATGCTGCTGAAGAGCAATTCTTAATTTGTTCAAATCCAACTCTTCACCATGACAACAAAAAGAAAAAAACGGAAGTCTGAAATAAAACCAAAAATACTGAATTACTCAGCAGGTCAGGGAGCATCTGTGGCGAAAAAAAATTAACGTTTCAGGTAAAGGACAGTTTGCCCCATTGTTTTGATTTTCTGGTCTGCTAATTTAGCAAACTTTCAATTTTCTCACGTTCGGCGATTGGCTGGAGAATCCACGTTGGCGCCGGAATCAGAGGCAGTGTCGCTTTTGCGATGCTCCGCCCCCTCCAAAACGGCATACTCGGAGAATACACTGCAAGCCGTATGGACGGCCTCAGGATGTTACCTGAGGCCCTCCCCCGATGCTCCGCCCGCGTTGGGCCGATTTCCCGATGGTGTCGGTCACTCATGCTATTTATTTTCGGGAACTCGGCGTGGGGGCTGCGGGCTAAGTCCAATGCCACCGCAGTCGGGGGAGAGCCGATCCGCAGTCAGGTGGGGCTTTGGCAGGGGCTGGGGGGGCTGGTGGGGCATGGCCCGGGAGTGGGAGCCTGGTCAAAGAGGGCCACTATTTGGCAGGCTTGATCCGTGCGCAATCGTTGCCATGTTGCACGGCGCGGCCACTGCCGGCCACCGCTGTGTGCATGCGCAGCCATGGATCCGGCCGTATATGCAGCTAGAGCCGGGGCCTCCATGCTGCGTGTCTGCCAGCCCCCCACCAGATAGAGGATCGGTGGCCGTTAAGGCGCCTTTTTTCCGGTCGTAAAACGCCACCCTTCCTACGCCGGCGTCAGCACTTCGTCTTAGAATGGGAGAATCCAGCCCTAACAGGCCAATTCCAGTCCATCTGATTCCATTCGCAGTCTGTGTTCTAGCCTGTTCCCAGAGACTGCACAATAGGCATAGCATGGTGGTAGAGTGGTTAGTAATGCTGCCTCACACCGTCAGGGACCTGGGTTTGATTCTGGCCTTGGGCGACTGTCTGTGTGAGGTTTACACATTCTCCCCATGTCTGTGTGGGTTTCTTCCGGATGCTCCAGTTTCCCCCCACAGCCCAAAGATGTGCAGGTTAGGTGAATTGGCCATGCTGGAGTGCCCCTTCTTGTCCAAAGGTTAGGTGGGGTTATTGGGTTATGGGGATAAGAGTGGGGACGTGGGCCTACCTAGGTGCTCGGTCTGAGGGTCGGTGTAGACTCGATCGACCAAATGGTCTCCTTCTGCACTGTAATGATTCTATAGATTCATTTAATAACAGCTGCAACTTTTATTTCATTTAAACAACATGGGGGAACAAGGTTGTGTACATTTTGTGTTCAAAATTCTTGTGTTAGCCAAACACCTTTTGTTCATGAACCTTACGCATTCCTGCGTAATCATTTTCAAATCATGCTTTTTATGTTAAGATTGAACAAAGATACTGACCAAGGTAGCATTTAAAAAGGGGATTAGTCTGTAAACCTCCCACTCTAATCTGTAGCTGACAGTCATGGTTTAGGTGCAGACTGCGGCACAAGCATTGCTTGTATTGTCTCAGTTCAGTGCTTCCCATGCAGGGAAGGAAAAGGACCGATGATTGCTGAAATGCATTCTGGTTGAATCCCAGTTTCCTAAAGGCAATCAATATCTTAAAAAGCGATTGTCACTGGTAGCTTTACTTACAGCAGCTATACAATAGGTTTATTTGCGACAGGGAGACATACTTTACACTTGTTGTACATTCACCTCTTGTGACCCACAGTGGGGTCAAACAGGTTTGAGTTCAGCCAAGTTTTCAGCAGATTTTTCTCCAGCAATGATGCTACATTAATATTCCACACTGAGGAACAGTTACAGTCATAACATGGACATGCTGTCTCACACTGCTAAAGAGTTGGTTTTGACAGTCAGCATTAGGAAGACAATTGTCATGTTGCGATATCACCATCTATCAGCATTGACAATGTGATGCTGGAGATTGTTGACAGCTTCACTTATCTCAGTTCCACAATCACCAGCAATCTGTTACTGATGCTGAACCCAAAACATACATCACAAAAGCTGCAGCTGCTATGCCCAAGCTGAGTTGGAGAGTGTGGAACAACAGCAACCTGGGTTGGGAACATCAGACTGCGAGTCTACCAAACCTGCGTCCTCAGCGCTCTCCCTTACAGTGGTGGGGCCTAAGCAACATACACTGGGCAGGAGAATAGGCTGAACAGTTTCCACTTCCACTGTCTCAGATGTCGCCTCAGCATCTCTTGGCAAGATCAGATCACCAGCTCAGAGATTCTGGAGCAGGCACTCATTGCTAAGCCAATGATATCTGCACTGGCTTGGTCATATTTATTTGATGGATGGTGACCACATATCCAAATACCTTCCGTACAGTGAATTGGCCACTGGGTCATAACCTTCTGGGCGTCTATACTTCCACTATAAGGACATTTGCAAGCGAGATATAAAGATGGTGGTCATTGACACTTTCATACTGTGAGCTCTGGAGGCTGTCAGTCTGGAAGGACGTTGGAAGAAGCAAGCAGAAGTGAAAAGTTCAGCTTTTCAAGAAGAGAGCTCAGAGAAAAGAGAGTGCCGTGAATTGTGCACTTTCTCAGCTCACGGTCTTCCTCTGCAGAAAACGTGGCAGAGACAGCCGTGCCAGAGTAGGGTTCCTGAAACGGAAGGCTGCCAAGGATATACTCAGAATCACAGAATAATACAACGCAGAAGAGACCTTTCGACCCATTGTGTCTGCCCCGATGCATGAAAAAACATCTGACCTGCCTACCTAATCCCATTTGCCAGCACTTGGCCCATTTACCTTGAATGTTATGACGTGCCAAGTGCTCATCCAAGTACTTTTTAAAGGATGTGAGGCAACCCTCCAAGGCAGTGCATTCCAGACCATCACCACCCTCTGGGTAAAAAGGTTTATTCTCAAATCCCCACAAAACCTCCAGCCCCTCACTTTGAACTTCTGTCCCCTCATAACTGACCCTTCAACTAAGGGGAACAACTGCTCCCTATCCCCCCTGTCCATGCCTCTCATAATCTTGTACACCTCAATCAGATTGTCCCTCAGTCTTCTCTGCTCCAGCAAAAACAACCCAAGCCTATCCAACGTCCCTTCATCACTCCATCTCAAGCAACATCCTGGTGAATCACCTCTGCACCCTGTCCAGTGCAATCACATCCTTCCTATAATGTGGTGACCATATTTGCACACAGTACTCCAGCTGTGGCCTCACACTGTCCAGATTTCTATTGGGGACTGATTCTATCAGTTCCACCTCTTAATGTGTCATGCTGAAGAGGATGGACATAACCCACAGTGCAATTCCCACTGCTCTATCAGTGTTAGTTCACTTACACTGTTTTAGCCTGAGGAAGGAGCAGCGCTCTGAAAGTTAGTGATATCGAAACAAACCTGTTGATCTTTAACCTGGTGTTGTCAGACTTCTTACTGTTTTAGCAGTGTTAATCAGAATCCTCCAGTTGGTGCCTATGGAACATCATTCTTGTGGTTTGTGCTGATTTCTGTGGTTAAGTTCTCATGGTGCAATATGAAACTGTGGCAAGAACAGTCACACATTTTGTTCTGATTGAAGGTTTCCATTTTATTGTGGCATTTTAAAATCTCTGCGTTATGGGGTGATACCATTTCCTGCTTTTCGCTATTTTATGCTGGATTTACATTATGGCTTTTGGGAACAAGGAAATAAAATCTTTCAACACCATTCATGCCTTGAGTCCCTGTGTTTTTTAAATTCACTCATGGGGTGTTGGCCTCATTGGGAAGTCCAGCATTTATTGTTTATTCCGCATTACACTTGAGAAGATGACTCTGAGTCACTTTCTTGAATTGCAACAGTTTCTGTCAATGAGGTCATTCCAAAATAAACAATCAACTACATTGGGTTTGGAGTTCCATGTAGATGGGGCTGTGTAAGGACAGTCTTCCTAAAGGATACTAGCGGCTGGGTTCTCCGCTGTTGGGATTGTCCGTTGCGCCGGCAACGCACCCATGCCCGGGGATTTCCCGTTGGCGTAGCGCTGCCCAGAATGGGAAACTCCATTGGCCAGCTGGCGAGATGGAGAATACCCCCGCCAGCAGGGATGTGCTACACCAGAAATCCGGTGTGGCAGGATGGAGAATCCTGCCCGAGATGTCAGTAGTTTCATGGTTACTAGTACTGATCCAAGGGGAGGAATTCTCACATTTGAAACTAAGGGCATGATTCAGCTGAAAAATGACTACGTGTCATTTTGGGATGATTTGGCGGGGTGATCCCTGCACCTTTAAGGACCTCTTCCCCTTTCTGTCCCCCCCACCCTTTCATGCCCCCCCTTTACACACCCCATCCTTCATAACCCCCCCGCTTCTTACCCCCATTTTCAAGAGCATGGCCTCCTCCAGGCCCCGCCGTGGCACTGCACCTGACACTCTGTCAGTGCCAGCCTGGCACCCCTGCAATGCCAGATTAGCACTTCCAGAGTGCCAGATTGGCACTGCCCAGGTGCCAGAGGCAGTGCAAAGCCACTGCCCTGTTCCTGACCACCCAAGGGGCTCCAATGATGTCTGAGCCCCCGCCCAACACCCCTCCCCACCCCCCCCCCCCCGCCCCCCCGTCCGGCATGGCTATCATATCTGGTCTCCATTTTTGGAGACCAGTACTAATCCACGCCCGAGTGAGACCTCACTGGTGTGACCTGCGCCTCCCAGCAACTGGGAGAATTTGGCCTCAAGTGTTCTATGCATATTTAAATTAGCCTATGTTCATTTGAATATGATTATCTGGATCATACCAGATTGTGCCGGCAGAGCGAGTCGGCAGAATAGCGGTCGGCTCAGTGCGCAGCCTGCTTTGCGCCTCTTCTGAGATGAGCCCGGCGCAACGAGATCATCACCAGGCACAACGCAGTGGAAACATTTGCGCCATAACTGCGGGTTATGGCTGTCCAATATGGTGGGACCCCGTGCTAGATTCTGCACTTTGAAACTCATTAATTTTGCAAAGTACATTCCCGCCTGAGTCACCCTGTGGGATGGCAGCTGACTCGTCCACTCACCACCAGCAGGTAGGTTTGAACATCCCGCGCTATATTGAAACACCAGTCCAGCACACTGATATCACTCCCTCCAACCCATCTGTCTTCATCAGACTGCGCAGGACCTCAGCAACCCAGAGGGAAAAGGCTAGTAGCCTCGAGAGAAAGTCTGGTCCTCAATTCAACCACCCTCACCTCGAGCCCATCACCTGCCAGGCACCTTTGCCCTGCTTGGATCGCTATCCACCGCATGCAGAATCTTCATCCATTCCCTTGCAATAAGCAATGTGGTATCCCTTAGACCCCCTTGATTGCGACTTTTTCATGGACGTTTATTGGTGTTAGATGTAGCATTTGGGGCAAAAGATATGGGGGGAAAGCAGGATTAGGTTATTGAATTGGATGATCAGCCATGATAATGAATGGCAGAGCAGGCTTGAAGTGCCGAATGGCCTCCTCCTCCTATTTTCTTTGTTTCTACGTTCAGCTTAGGTCCCCCTGGACTTCCTTCTGCCTTTCATTGTTCATCTTCTTCATCTGCCTCCTTGTCCCTCTGTGGGCCATCATGAGCCCTCATCCTTTCCCCAGTCTTTGTTACGCTCACCTCAGAGTCCCTTGTGAACTGAGATCCGCCTAGTGCACGCCACTGTTCTGAAATCAGGTTTTAGACCGACGTTATTTCCCGCTAGCGTGACACAAGATTGAAAGGCAGGATGGGATGCCGGTGGGAAGCTGTTTTAGTGATCATTCATGAGATGCATATGAACACAAATGGCATTCACACCACCAGCCAGTGGCAATTCGGCCCACCATTAACCTGCCATCGTGAGAATCGCTATAGGCTTTTGTGCCGGCAGGTTTCCAATGTTTTGGGTCTGGCTACATTCTCAGCTGAGGGATTTTTTACTGATACCATAGAATCATAAAATTGTTACAGCACAGGTGGAGACTATTTGATCATTCTATCTGTGCACATTCTCCGTAAGAGCATTTCACCATGTTCCACTGCCCTGCCCTTTACCATATCCAACAATTGTCTTCTCTTCAGATAGTGATCCTATTCCCTTTTGAAAGCCACAATTGAACCTGCCTCCTCCACACATGCAGGCAGCGCATTCCAGATCCTAACCACTTTCTGCAAAAAAGGTTTTCTTCCTGTCGACTTTTGTTCTTTAGATCCAATATGGTGACATCACCTTTAAATCCCTCCTCTCTGTTTCTCAATCCGCCCACCAATGGGAACATTTCTCCCAATTTCCTCTGTCCAGGTCTCTCATGATTTTGTAAGTCTCTATCAAGTTTCCTCTTAACCTTCTTTTCTCTGAGAACAGTCATAGCTTCTGTAATTCATCCACATAACTCAAGTGTTACGACACCCTGGGCTAGTTTGCAGTCAATTCCAGTCCCACTTGACCTGGGGTCGCAATACAGGTGAAATTAACACTATTTAAATATCCAGTGTCTTTGGCTTTGTCCTGATAAAGTACAGATACCATGGTCTGTAACTTTTAACACAAATAACTTTTTCTTCTTTAACAATAATTGGAATTACATCGTCAACAATACAACTGGATAACTACTATCTAATTCCCAACCCCCACCACCCCCCTTTCTAACACTCCACAATTTATATACACACATACACTGATCAATACACACTGGCACACACACTGACCCATACACGTACACTGACCCATACACATACACTGATGCACACACATACTGACACACACTGACCCATACATGCGCACTGACACATACACTGCCACACACACACCGACACACACACACTGACCCATACACGTACACTGATGCACACACATACTGACACACACTGACCCATACATGCACACTGACACATACACTGCCACACACACACCGACACACACACACTGACCCATACACGTACACTGACGCACACACATAATGACACACACACACTGACCATAAAACACACACTGACACACATACACTGACACAAACACTGATCCATACATGCACACACTGACACATGCACACTGACCCATATACACACACACAAGCACTGACACACACTGACACATACACACACACTGATCCATAAATGCACACACTTACACAAACACACACACACTGATATGCACAATGACCCACACAAACACTGACATACAGACACTGACCAATATACACTCACATGCACACACTGACAAACACACATACTGACCCATACATGCACCCTATGACACATACACTGACACACACACACAGACACACACACACATAGACACACACACTGACACACACGTACTGGCACACAAACACACACACACTGACACACACAGACACACACACTGATACACACGCACACACTGACCCCACCCCACACAAACACAGACCCCCTACACAAACACACACACACACACATACGCAGACTGACCCACACATGCACACACTGCCCCCCCCACCACACACACAGACCCCTCCTACACACACACATACACACTGACACACAGACACACATCCATTGACACACATGCACACACTCTGGCTCATACACACACACTGACACACACACACACTGACACACTCACACTGACCCATACAGACACACACTGACCCACACACACACACACAATGGCAGACACACTGACCCATACACACACACTGACACTGACACACGCACACACACACCGACCCATACATACACGCACACTGACCCATACACACACACTGACACATACACTGATACACACACATTGACACACACACAGACACGCAGACAACATAGAGGGAAAGAGTGGTGGAGAGGGATAAAAATAATGATAAAAAATAAATGGCAATGATCTTTAACTACAAAGAAAAGTACAGCACAGGAACAGGCCCTTCGGCCCTCCAAGCCTGTGCCGACCATGCTGCCGGTCTAAACTACAAGCTTCTGCACTTCCGGGGTCCGTATCTCTCTATTCCCATCCTATTCATGTATTTATCAAGATGCCCCTTAAATGTCACTATCGTCCCTGCTTCCACCAACTCCTCCGGCAGCGAGTTCCAGGTACCCACTACCCTCTGTGTAAAAAACCTTGCCTCGTACATCTCCACTAAACCTTGCCCCTCGCACCTTAAACCTATGCCCCCTAGTAATTGACCCCTCTATCCTGGGAATAGGTCTCTGACTATAGACTCTGTCTATGCCCCTCAGAATTTTGTAGCCCTCTATCAGGTCTGAACCAGGGGCTGGTTTAGCACACTGGGCTAAATTGCTGGCTTTTAAAGCAGACCAAGGCAGGCCAGCAGCACGGTTCAATTCCCGTACCAGCCTCCCCGAACAGGCGCCGGAATGGGGCGACTAGGGGCTTTTCACAGTAACTTCATTGAAGCCTACTTGTGACAATAAGCGGTTTTCATTTTTTTTTCAGGTCGCCCCTCAACCTCCGTCGTTCCAGTGAGAACAAACCGAGTTTATTCAACCTCTCGGCATAGCTAATGCCCTCCATACCAGGCACCAAACTGGTAAATCCCTTCTGCACCCTCCCTAAAGACTCCACATCCTTCTGGTAGTGTGGCGACCAGAATTGAACACTATACTCCAAGTGTGGCCTAACGAAGGTTCTAAACAGCTGCAACATGACTTGCCAATTTTTATACTCAATGCCCCGGCAAGCAATGAAGGCAAGCATGCCGTATACTTTCTTGACTACCTTCTCCACCTGTGTTGCCCCTTTCAGTGACCTGTGGACCTGTACACTTAGATCTCTCTGACTGTCAATATGCTTGAGGGTTCTGCCATTCACTGTATATTCCCTTTCTGCATTAGACCTTCCAAAATACATTACCTCATATTTGTCCGGATTAAACTCCATCTGCCATCTCTCCGCCCAAGTCTCCAAACGATCTAAATCCTGCTGTATCCTCTGACAGTCCTCATCGCTATCCGCAATTCCACAACCTTTGTGTCATCTGCAAATGTACTAATCAGACCAGTTACATTTTCCTCCAAATCATTTATATATACTACGAACAGCAAAGGTCCCAGCACTGATCCCTGCGGAACACCACTAGTCACAGCCCTCCAATCAGAAAAGCACCCTTCCATTGCTGCTCTCTGCCTTCTATGACCTAGCCAGTTCTGTATCCATCTTGCCAGCTCACCCCTGATGCCGTGTGACTTCACCTTTTGTACGGGTCTGCCATGAGGGACCTTGTCAAAGGCCTTACTGAAGTCCATATAGACAATATCCACTGCCCTACCTGCATTAATCATCTTTCTGACCTCCTCAAAAAACTCTATCAAGTTAGTGAGACACGACCTCCCCTTCACAAAACTGTGCTGTCTCTCGCTAATACGTCCATTTGTTTCCAAATGGGAGTAGATCCTGTCTCGAAGAATTCTCTCTACTAATTACCCTACCACTGACGTAAGGCTCATCGGCCTGTAGTTCCCTGGATTATCCTTGCTACCCTTCTTAAACAGAGGAACAACATTGGCTATTCTCTAGTCCTCCGGGACATCACCTGAAGACAGTGAGGATCCAAAGATTTCTGTCAAGGCCTCAGCAATTTCCTCTCTAGCCTCCTTCCGTATTCTCGGGTAGATCCCATCAGGCTCTGGGGACATATCTACATTAATATTTTTCAAGACGCCCAACACTCATCTGTTTGGATATCAATGTGACCCAGGCTATCTACACACCCTTCTCCAGACTCAAAATCCACCAATTCTTTCTCTTTGGTGAATACTGATGCAAAGTATTCATTTAGTACCAGGCCCATTTCCTCTGGCTCCACACATAGATTCCTACGCCTGTCCTTCAGTGGGCCAACCCTTTCCCTGGCTACCCTCTTGCTTTTTATGTACGTGTAAAAAGCCTTGGGATTTTCCTTAACCCTATTTGCCAATGACTTTTTGTGACCCCTTCTAGCCCTCCTGACTCCTTGCTTAAGTTCCTTCCTACTTTCCTTATATTCCACACAGGCTTCGTCTGTTCCCAGCCTTCTAGCCCTGACAAATGCTTCCTTTTTCTTTTTGACGAGGCCTACAATATCTCTCGTTATCCAAGGTTCCCAAAATTTGACGTAGCTATCCTTCTTCCTCACAGGAACATGCTGATCCTGAATACCTTTCAACTGACATTTGAAAGCCGCCCACATGTCAGATGTTGATTTACCCTCAAACATCCGCCCCTAATCTAGGCTCTTCAGTTCCTGCATAATATTGTTAAAATTAGCCTTCCCCAATTTAGCACATGCACCCTAGGACCACTCTTATCCTTGTCCACCAACACTTTAAAACTTACTGAATTGTGGTCACTGTTCCCAAAACGCTCCCTTACTGAAACGTCTACCACCTGGCCAGGCTCATTTCCCAATACCAGGTCCAGTATAGCCCCTTCCTTAATTGGACTATCTACATATTGTTTTAAGAAGCCCTCCTGGATGCTCCTTACAAACTCTGCCCCGTCCAAGCCCCTAGCACTAAGTGAGTCCCAGTCAATATTGGGGAAATTAAAGTCTCCCATCACAACAACCCTGTTGCTTTTACTCCTTTTCAAAATCTGTCTACCTATCTGCTCCTCTATCTCCCGCTGGCTGTTGGGTGGCCTGTCGTAAATCCCAACATTGTGACTGCACCCTTCTTATTCCTGATCTCTACCCATATAGCCTCGCTGCCCTCTGAGGTGTCCTCCCGCAGTACAGCTGTGATATTCTCCCTAACCAGTAGCACAACTCCTCCACCCCTTTTACATCCCCCCCTATCCCGCCTGAAACATCTAAATCCTGGAATGTTTAGCTGCCAATCCTGTCCTTCCCTTAACCAGGTCTCTGTAATGGCAACAACAACATAGTTCCAAGTACTAATCCAAGCTCTAAGTTCATCTGCCTCACCAGTTATATTTCTTGCATTAAAACATATGTACTTCAGGCCACCAGTCCTGCCGTTTTCAGCAACATCTCCCTGTCTGCTATTCCTCAGAGCCATACTGGCCCTATCCCCTAGTTCTCCCTCAATTTTTTCACCTTATGACCTATGCCTCTCCAGTTTAGATGCAACCCGTCCTTCTTATATAGGTTACACCTGTCCTGGAAGAGCTCCCAGTGGTCCAGATAACAGAAACCCTCCCTCCTACACCAGCTGTTTAGCCACGTGTTTAGCTGCTCTATCTTCCTATTTCTAGCCTCACTGGCACGTGGCACAGGGAGTAATCCCGAGATTACAACCCTCGAGGTCCTGTCTTTTAACTTTCTGCCTAGCTCTCTGAACTCCTACTGCAGGACCTCATGCCCCTTCCTGCCTATGTCGTTAGTACAAATATGTACAACGACCTCTGCCTGTTTGCCCTCCCCCTTTAGGATGCCTGTTACCCGTTCGGACACATCCTGGACCCTGGCACCAGGAAGGGAACATACCATCCTGGAGTCTCTTTCACGTCCACAGAAGCGCCTATCTGTGCCCCTGACTATGGAGTCCCTTATGACTATTGCTCTTCGGCACTTTGACCCTCCCTGCTGAACATCAGAGCCAGCCGTGGTGCCACTGCTCCGGCTGCTGCTGTTAGAACATAGAACATTACAGCGCAGTGCAGGCCCTTTGGCCCTTGATGTTGCGCCGACCTGTGAAACCACTCTAAGGCCCATCTACACTATTCCCTTATCGTCCATATGTCTATCCAATGACCATTTGAATGCCCTTAGTGTTAGCGACACCACTACTGTTGCAGACAGGGCATTCTACTCTCTGACTAAAGAACCTACCTCTGACATCTGTCTTATATCTATCTCCTCTCAGTTTAAAGCTATGTCCCCTCGTGCTAGACATCACCATCCAAGGAAAAAGGTTCTCACTGTCCACCCTATCCAATCCTCTGATCATCTTGTATGCCTCAATTAAGTCACATCTTAACCTTCTTCTCTCTAACGAAAACAGCCTCAAGTCCCTCAGCCTTTCCTCATAAGATCTTCCCTCCATACCAGGCAACATTCTGGTAAATCTCCTCTGCACCCTTTCCAATGCTTCCGCATCCTTCCTATAATGCGGCGACCAGAATTGCACGCAATAGTCCAAGTGCGGCCGCACCAGAGTTTTGTACAGCTGCAACATGACCTCATGGCTCCGAAACTCAATCGCTCTACCAATAAAACCTAACACACCGTAACCTTCTTAATAACCCTCTCAACCTGGGTGGCAACTTTCAGGGATCTATGTACATGGACACCGAGATCTCTCTGCTCATTCACACTGCCAAGAATCTTACCATTAGCCCAGTACTCTGTCTTCCTGTTTTTCCTTCCAAAATGAATCACCTCACACTTTTCTGCATTAAACTCCATTTGCCACCTCTCAGCCCAGCACTGCAGCTTATCTATGTCCCTCTGTAACTTGTAACATCCTTCTGCACTGTCCACAACTCCACCGGCTATCGTGACATCTGCAAATTTACTCACCCAGCCTTCTACGCCCTCCTCCAAGCCATTTATAAAAATGACAAACAGCAGTGACCCCAAAACAGATCCTTGTGGTACACCACTAGTAACTGGACTCCAGTCTGAACATTTCCCATCAACCACCACCCTTTGTCTTCTTCCAGCTAGCCAATTTCTGATCCAAACTGCTAAATCACCCTGAATCCCATGCCTCTGTATTTTCTGCAGTAGCCTACTGTGGGGAACTTTATCAAACACTTTGCTGAAATCCATATACACCACATCAACTGCTTTACCCTCATCCACCTGTTTGGTCACCTTCTCAAAGAACTCAATAAGGTTTGTGAGGCACGACCTACCCTTCACAAAACCGTGTTGACTATCTCGAATCAAATTATTCCTTTACAGATGATTATACATCCTATCTCTTATAAACCTTTCCAAGATTTTGCCCACAACAAAAGTAAGGCTCACTGGTCTATAGTTACCGGGGTTGTCTCTACTCCCCTTCTTGAACAAGGGGACAACATTTGCTCTCCTCCAGTCTTCTGTCACTATTCCTGTAGACAAAGATGACTTAAATATCAAAGCCAAAGGCTCAGCAATCTCCCCCCTAGCTTCCCAGAGAATCCTAGGATAAATCCCATCTGGCCCAGGGGACTTATCTATTTTCACACTTTCCAGAATTTCTAAGACCTCCTCCTTATGAACCCTAAGCCCTTCTAGTCTAGTAGCCTGAATCTCAGTATTCTCCTCGAAAACAGTGTCTTTTTCCTGTGTGAATACTGATGAAAAATATTCATTTAGCTCCTCTCCTATCTCCTCGGACTCCAAGCACAACTTCCCACGACTGTCCTTGACTGGCCCTACTCTTACCCTAGTCATTCATTTATTCATGACCTTTCTATGGAAAGCTTTAGGGTTATCCTTGATCCTACCTGCCAAAGACTTCTCATGTCCCCTCCTGGCTCTTCTTAGCTCTCTCTTTAGGACCTTCCTAGCTAACTTGTAACTCTCGAGCGCCCTAACTGAACCTTCATGTCTCATCTTTACATAAGCCTTCTTCTTCCTCTAGACAAATGTTTTGACTGCTTTAGTAAACCACGGTTCCCTTGCCCGACCACTTCCTCCCTGCCTGACAGGTACATACTTATCAAGTACACGCAGTAGCTGTTCCTTGAACAAGCTCTACATTTCCATTGTGCCCATCCCCTGCAGTTTTCCTCTCCATCCGATGCATCCTAAGTCATTCCTCATCGTATCATAATTGCCTTTCCCCCAGATATAACTCTTGCCCTGCGGTATATACCTATCCCTTTCCATCACTAAAGTAAACGTAATCGAATTGTGGTCACTATCACCTAAGTGCTCACCGACTTCCAAATCTAACACCTGTCCTGGTTCATTACCCAGTACCAAATCCAATATGGCCTCGCCTCCCGTTGGCCTATCTACATACTGTGTCAGGAAACCCTCCTGCACACTTTGGACAAAAACGGACCCATCTAAAGTACTCGAACTATAGCGTTTCCAGTCAAATTTGGAAAGTTAAAGTCCCCCATAACAACTACCATGTTGCTTTCGCTCCTATCCAGAATCATCTTTGCAATCCTTTCCTCTACATCTCTGGAACTTTTCGGAGGCCTATAGAAAACCCCTAACAGGGTGACCTCTCCTTTCCTGTTTCTAACCTCAGCCCATACTACCTCAGTAGATGAGTCCTCATCAAACATCCTTTCTGCCACCGTAATACTGTCCTTGACCAACAATGCCACCCGTCCCCCTCTTTTACCACCTTTTCCTGAGCTTACTGAAATATCTAAACCCCGGCACCTGCAAAAATCATTCCTGTCCCTGCTCTATCCATGTCTCCGAAATGGCCACAACATCGAAGTCCCAGGTACCAACCCATGCCGCAAGTTCACCCACCTTATTCCGGATGCTCCTGGCATTGAAGAAGACACACTTTAAACCACCTTCCTGCCTGCTGGTACACTCCTGCAACTTTGAAACCTTACTCATGACCTCACTACTCTCAACCTCCTGTATACTGGAGCTACAATTCAGGTTCCCAAGCCCCTGCTGAACTAGTTTAAACCCTCCCGAAGAGCACTAGCAAATTTCCCCCCCAGGATATTGGTACCCCTCTGGTCCAGGTGGAGACCATCCGGTTTGTAGAGGTCCCACTGACCTCAGAATGAGCCCCCAATTATCCAGAAATCAGAAACCCTCCCTCCTGCACCACCCGTGTAGCCACGTGTTCAACTCCTCTCTCTCCCTATTCCTTATCTCGCTATCACGTGGCACGAGTAACAACCCAGAGATAATAACTCGGTTTGTCCTAGATCTAAGTTTCCACCCTAGCTCCCTGAATTACTGCCTTACATCCCTATCCCTTTTCCGACCTATGTCATTGGTACCTATGTGGACCACAACTTGGCGCTGCTCCCCCTCCCCCTTAAGGATCCCGAAAACACGATCCAAGACATCACGCACCCTGGCACCTGGGAGGCAACACACCAACCGCGAGTCTTTCTCGTTCCCACAGAATCTCCTATCTATCCCCCTAACTATGGAGTCTCCAATGACTAATGCTCTACTCCTCTCCCCCTTCCCTTCTGAGCAACAGGGACAGACTCTGTACCAGAGACCTGTACCACAAGGCTTACCCCTGGTAAGTCCCCCCTCCCAACAGTATCCAAAGCGGTGTACTTGTTACTAAGGGGAACGACCACAGGGGATCCCTGTACTGACTGCTTCCTCAAAGCCCCTCTCACCATCACCCATCTATCTTTATTCTTCGGAATAACTACATCCCTGAAGCTTCTATCTATGACCACCTCTGCCTCCCGAATGATCCAAAGTTTATCCAGCTCCAGCTCCAGTTCCCTAACGCGGTTTCTGAGGAGCTGGAGATGGGTGCACTTCCCACAGACGAAATCAGCAGGGACAGTGACGGCGTCCCTCACCTCAAACATTCTGCAGGAGGAACATTGCACTACCTTCCTGTCATCCCCTCTAGATAAAAAAAGAAAAAGAAAGAAAGAGCTTCCCTGTTATTCATTCCCCTTCTCAGCAAGCACTCACTCAGCAACCACTGCGCCCCGCACGATAACACCTGTGGGAAAATAAAAGAAAAACTACTTACCAGTCACCAGCCAATCCATTACCTGCATGCTGTGATGTCACGGTTCATCTTCTTTCTACTTCTACTTGCTCTCGAGCCTTCCTCTTGATCTTTACAGCGGTTTTTTTTTGGTTAGAGGAGGGGGTAGGGACGGAAGCACTGAAGAAGTGTTTCGTGTTTAAGTGTCACTTGACAACATCTCCTCCACAAACCACCTTCAAGTTAGGGTGAGCAGACGGACGTATGCAAATTTCCCCCGCAACAGCCAATCAGCAACTCCGCTCTACTGCCCTCTGCTGGAGGCTTCTCTTCACTTGAACAACTAGGGTATCTTGCTCAGGTACACCTTCAAGTTAGGGTGAGCACACGGACGTATGAAAATTTCCTACGCAACAGCCAATCAGCAGCTCCCCTCTACTGCCACCTGATAGGCTATTCCCCCCAACAGTATCCAAAGCGGTATACCTGTTCAAGAGGGGGACAACCACAGGGGATTCCTGCACTGACTGCCTGCCCCTTCTGGTGGTCACCCAAGATGTAGTCGACCGGAACGCTGGAAGCATCACAGATCTGCCACAATTCACAGTTGGAGCACTGCACCCCGCTGAGTGACATTTAAGCACTAATTAATTAATTTAAAATAAACACTTGAATTATTGTTAGATTGAGTTACAATTAATTCTCTGGCCCTGACGCTAGATGATTTTTACAGTAAAATTAAATGCTAAATATCGATCTCTGCCCTCAGGTTTAGTCACTCCACTATCTAGTTAATCAATAAGATTTTTTTTGCAATATTATTTTTTTTCAAATTTAAGAGACTCCCAACCAGCCAATCAGGTCACAGCTTTACTGTGATGTCACGTACAGCCCCCCCCCGCCCCCACACACACACAATTTGAAAAGGTAATAAAAATAAAATTCAATTATCTTCCCAGGATGCTCTCTGGTTCTCACCCTGTAGATTAACAGTTCCAGGCCAGAAGAAAGAGAACAAAATGATAAGGAAAAAGTATCTTCTCCCACTCTGCACCATTCAGACGGATATCTTCCAGTTTGTTCCTTTCTCCAGTTTAGATCTTCAGTTGGATGTTATCTTTTCCTTCTGCTTGTAATGGTCTTCACTAGAGACTTGCAGAGCCAGCAGGCAGCCATCAACCACGAAAGCGGAGAGAGAGAGAGGGAGAGAAAACACAGCTTCTTACTTTGAGGATCTCATGTCTTCTGCTGGGTTCTCTCTGAGAAACCTCACCTGGCAGGAACCAATTGTTGTCTGTTGCCAGACAGAACACTGTCCCTGGCCAATACATTGGCTGCCAACCAACCAATCGAACCAAATCCCTCCAATCTGCTGGGTGCCAGAAAGTCTGGGATTTTCTTTCCCAAATATAAAACTTGAGGACATAGTGTACCAGTTGTCAAGCTCTTTGAAACATTGAATTCTGTACTTCCTCCACTCGATTTAAAGGTGCATCTCAATTAACGATCCCCTGACCAAAAAAAAAGATAAAATAAAAGACATGGGAACAAAGGGAAATCAAAGGAAAAGAATGCTAACACAAGTTCCTCATCCTTGAAGTCATTTTAAACACTCTTTTTTTGCTCTTTCTCAAATAGTTTCACTTCCTTTCTAAAGTATGGTGCCCAGAATTGGACACAATACTCCAGTTGAGGCTGAACCAATATATCGTACAGATTCATCGTAATTTCCTTGGAGGGGTGGGAGGGGGGAGTGGTAAATTATAGTGAAGACTGAAGAGGACTAGAGCAAATTACAGGAGATTAATAAACTTGCAGAATTGGTAAATGGGTTCAACACAAATGGCCGCGTCGTATCTGGCTTGGAGCGCAACATGGTCGGCAAATCTTGCGAGACGTCTCTTACAAGATTTACCCAGCTCGTTAAGCCTCGCGAGATCTAACGAGATTGTGGGTGGGATCGTATTTGACAAATTTGTATGTTAAAGTGAGCAGCTAGCCCCTAAGGAGAGGCAGTGGCCTAGTGGCAATCTTGCTAGACTAGTAATCTTGAGACCCACAGTCATCCTCTGGGTACCCTGGTTCAAATCCCACCATGGCAAATGGAGAAATGTGAACTTTAAAAAAAGTCTAAAGATCCATCTGGTTCACTAATGCCCTTTAGGGAAGAAAATCTGCCCTCCGTACCTGGTCTGGCCTAAATGTGACTCCAGACTCAGAGCAACGTGGTTGACTCTTAAATGCCTCAGGATTGGGCAATAAATGCTGGCCCAGCCAGTGATGCCCACATCCCATGAACAAATAGAAACCTGCACTCATCGGATCTACCCAAGGGCGTTGGAATGGAATCTCTTTGTCTCGGAGACATCAGCCAGGCACAGCTAAGCAATGGTCTCCCATTTTGCCCGCACTGGGGATCGGGTCTGGGGGTGCCCTGCCCTTATTAGGTGTGGAGGGGGTCTTGAGGGCTGCCCAATAGGTGGGATAAGGTGCTGGCGGGGGGTGGGGTGTACAGGGGTTGTGTTGGGGCTCAAGCAATCAGGGCACCATTTTAAAATGACCTCCCGATTTCTTCCTGCACTGGCGAGCGGAAGTTGACACTTCTGAGCAATTGTCGGGTAAACCCTTAAGGGAGAACCTCTGAGAAGAATTCCCAGCGCATCATAGGGTACATTCTAAATGCAATGATGAGATCCCAGAAGCTATGGGCCATGTCTGGGTAGCCCCTCGGGCTGCAACTCTCCCAATCGGAGAGAAAAAACCAGCGGAAAAAACAGAATGATTCCTGCTGGCGAGAGACACAGATGTGTCTTTCAATGGCACTTAGAATTTTTTTCCCCCTCATTAGGGTTTTTGGTGTCATTCAATGGCACACTGGGGTTCTTACTGAATCTGACAGGGATGCGACCTAACCTCTTTGACGGTCCCCACTCCTCAGAGACCAGGATCTCACAATACTGCTGCAGTCCCTCAGATCGCTGGCAAGGCCCCCACCACCCTAATTGCTGGCAAGCTCAACACCCCCCACCAGTTCCTCCTTCAGCCACCTCCCTCATTCCCCCTTCAGGTCCTGTCCCTTGGCATTGCCAACCTGCCACTTTGCACTCCGAGGAGTGGCAAAGGTTGAGTACCCTCCCTACAATTGCTTCCAGGATGCCGATGGGATAGTTCATAGAAGGTAGGGGTGAGGGGGGCTTGTGCTGGGAGGTAGGAGCTCAGGTCTGGGGCCTTATCTGAGATTGGAGTCATTTGGCTAATCTTCACATTTTTCTTCTTAATTGGAAAAATTAAAAAAATAAACTCTCAAAGATTGTCAAGCTTGCTGGGAGGTGGCCGCCTGGGCCATGGGGAGTAGAGGGGTGCGACTTGGTGACAGATCCGTGGACTTGGATTGTCCCCCTTGGGATCGAGGTGGCCTGGTTCAGACCGCCTTTGCTGCAGTCTGTGTTTTAAATGCACCCTTTGGTGCTGCTTATATGCCCCTGGCTGTTCACTATATCCTGTAAATGTTCAGAGAGCCATTTATTATCTGGGAGCCTACCCAGTCCGGTCCTCTGGAAACCCTCAACCCCCAGCCGTGTCAGGAGAATCAGGAGAATAGCAGAATTCATTCCAAACAAAGAACAGATGCACTGTGGCCTTTGGCACCCTCCCTGGTCTCGACATCATGTAGGCAATCACTAAGGGGATTATGTCTTCGACACAGGTGGACATTGCCAAGGCACTCTAGAGCGTTGGCCAGTCACTGGGGAGCATCGCTGAGGGCATTGCCACCATGGCGTGGACAATGGGAATGACTCAGAGGCATTTAGAGTTCATTCCAGTAGCCCCTCCCTCCCATGGAGTCCTCCAGAGCCCTACAGGCACCCTCAAGGAGGAGGAAGCACTGGAGACAAACCAGGGCCTGACACTAAGGAGACTACAGTGGTTTCCTGTTCTTCCGAATCCTCTTTCCGGATACCGACACATCTCAGGGGCAGTGGGCAGAACAGGGGGGCACGAGATGCCAGTTACAATGGCAAGTCAGCAGGCCCCCCCCCTCCCCCGGCTCGAGGCCCTCCAGGGGACATCTGTCAAGGGCATCAAAGGTCACAGGGCGCGAAAAGCAGCAGGTTGCCTCCACCTCTGATGTACATCCTGGGGACACACCTAGACGTAGAAGTAGACCACGTAAGATCAAGAATAATGAGGAGCACTGAATGGGCTCGTGGGGGAATGGGGGGGAAGTCACAATCTGTAACTAGGGGGAATGGAAATCTCTCACTGTAAAACGTTCACTATTAAAATATGTCATACATCATACATGTGAAGCATTGCGCAGGTCAAGGAGACACAACCTGAGTGAGTGAGACACAGACAGAGTGAGAATTTGGTAATTTGGTGCAGTGAGGTAATTCGGTGAAGAGTGGGAGAAGGTGCTTTTTCCCTACTGTTTTGTTCTCTCTCTTTCTTCGGGCCTAATTTCGGGAGCCGTTCGGAGGAGGAGGAGCAGTCTCTGTGAGTATAAAAACCTAACGGTAACTTCCTGTTTTCCAGTTTTTTTCCAAAAGTGACGTCAGAGGGAAGCTGTGATCTGATTGGTTGATAGCAAATCTGCCCCAAATTTAAAAAAAAAACAGCTAAACTCGTAAACTTAAATTAAATTAATTAATTAATTAGTGATGGCTGGTCAGGTGATGTGCTTGAGCTGCTTGATGTGGGAGCTGGCAGATCTCATTGCGAGCTGCAGCGACCACATCTGCAGTAAGTGTTGGCTGCTCGAAGAGCTCCGGCTCAGAGTTGATGAGCTGGAGTCTGAGCTTCAAACACTGAGGCACTTCCGGGAGGGGGAGACTTACCTGGACACTGTGTTTCAGGAGGCAGTCACACCTGTCAGAGTAAGTAGTTTAAATCCTGCCAGTGGCCAGGGACAGCAGGGTGTGACTGCAAGTCAGGCAGGTAAAGGGAACCAGCAGTCAGGAACTCAGGAGCCTCAGCCCTTGACTCTGTCCAACAGGTATGAGGCACTTGCTCCCTGTGTGGATGGCGAACAGGGCTGCAGGAAGGATGAGTCAGCTGACCAAGGCACCATGGTTCAGCAGGCCATTCAAGGGGAGGGAGTAAATAGGCAAGTTGTAGTTGTAGGGGTTCTATTATCAGGGGGATAGATAGTATCCTTTGTGAGCAGGATAAAGAGTCCCGCATGGTATGTTGCCTGCCCAGTGCTAGGGTGCGGGACATCTCTGACCTGCTTGAAAGGATACTGGAGAGGGAGTGGAGGATCCAGTTGTTGTGGTCCATGTCGTTACCAACAACATAGGAAAGTCTAGGAAAGAGGACCTGTTTAGAGATTAGAAAGAGCTAGGATTCAAATTAAAAAACAGGTCCTCAAGGGTCATAACCTCCGGATTACTGCCCGAGCCACGTGCAAATTGGCATAGGGAGGCAAGAATAAGGGAAGTTAACACATGGCTGAAAGAGTGATGTGGGAAAGAGGGGTTCCTTTTCATGGGACACTGGCATCAGTTTTGGGACAGGGGGGACCTATACCGTTGGGATGGTCTCCACCTGAACCGAGCTGGGACCAGTGTTCTGGCGAAAAGAGTAAATAAGGTGGTCAATAGGACTTTAAACTAAAGATTGGGGGGGAAGGGAAAGTCAGGGAACCAAGAGGTGAAGTAATCAGTGGGGAGCGTAGCTGCTTAGGAATACAAAAGAGCACGAAAAGACAAAACTCAGGAGAGGTTACGATAGTCCCCATCCCACAAAATATGACACAGTGTATGGAAAGGCTCAGTAAACCAAGGTCCACCACACTAAGAAAACAAAAAGGGATGGTCAATAGAGAATTAAAGGTGCTATATTTAAATGCGCGCAGTGTACGGAACAAGGTAGATGAGCTTGTGGCCCAGATTGTGACTGGCAGGTATGATGTGGTAGGCATCACAGAGACATGGTTGCAGGGGGTTCAGGACTGGCATTTAAACATCCAGAGATTCACAACCTATCGAAAAGACAGAGAGGTGGGCAGAGGGGGCGGGGTTGCCTTGTTAATTAGGAATTAAATTAAATCAATAGCACTAAACGACATAGGGTCAGATGATGTGGAGTCTGTGTGGGGAGAGTTGAGGAACCACAAAGGCAAAAAAACCATAATGGGAGTTATGTACAGGCCTCCTAACAGTGGCCAGGACCGGGGGCACAATATGCACCACGAAATAGAAAGTGCATGTCAGAAAGGCAAGGTCACAGTGATCATGGGGGACTTCAATATGCAGGTGGACTGGGTAAATAATGCTGCCAGTGGACCCAAGGAAAGGAAATTAATTGAATGTTTACAGGAGGGCTTTTTGGAACAGCTTGTGATGGAGCCCACGAGGGAACAGGCCATTCTGGACTTAGTGTTATGTAATGAGCCAGACTTGATTAAAGATCTTAAAGTAAGGGAGCACTTAGGAGGCAGTGATCATAATATGGTAGAATTCAATCTCCAATTTGAAAGAAAGAAGGTCGAATCAGTTGTAAAGGTGTTACAGTTAAATAAAGGTAACTACAGGGGCATGAGGGAGGAACTGACGAAAATCGACTGGGAGCAGAGCCTAGTGGGAAAGACAGTAGAACAGCAATGGCAGGAATTTCTGGGAGTAATTGAGGACACAGTACAGAAGTTCATCCCAAAGAAAAGGTTGTCAGAGGGGGGATTAGGCAGCCATGGCTGACAAAGGAAGTTAGGGAATGCATCGAAGCAAAAGAGAAAGCCTATAATGTGGCAAAGAGTAGTGGGAAGTCAGAAGATTGGGAAGGCTACAAAAACAAACAGAGGATAACAAAGAGAGAAATAAGGAAAGAGAGGATCAAATATGAAGGTAGGCTAGCCAGTAACATTAGGAATGATAGTAAAAGTTTCTTTAAATACATTAAAAACAAACGGGAGGCAAAAGTTGACATTGGGCCGCTCCAAAATGACGCTGGTAATTTTGTGATGGGAGACAAGGAAATAGCTGAGGAACTAAATAAGTACTTTGCGTCAGTCGTCACAGTAGAAGACATGAGTAATATCCCAACAATTCCGGAGAGTCGGGGGGCAGAGTTGAATATGGTAGCCATCACAAAGGAGAAAGTGCTAGAGAAACTAAGAGGTCTAAAAATTGATAAATCTCCGGGCCCAGATGGGCTACATCCTAGAGTTCTGAAGGAGATAGCTGAAGAAATAGTGGAGGCGTTTGTTATGATCTTTCAAAAGTCATTGGAGTCAGGGAAAGTCCCAGAGGATTGGAAAATCGCTGTTGTAACCCCCTGTTCAAGAAGGGAACAAGGAAAAAGATGGAAAATTATAGGCCAATTAGCCTAACCTCAGTTGTTGGCAAGATTCTAGAATCCATTGTTAAGGATGAGATTTCTAAATTCTTGGAAGTGCAGGGTCGGATTAGGACAAGTCAGCATGGATTTAATAAGGGGAGGTCATGCCTGACAAACCTGCTAGAGTTCTTTGAAGAGATAACAAATAGGTTAGACCAAGGAGAGCCAATGGATGTTGTCTATCTTGACTTCCAAAAGGCCTTTGATAAGGTGCCTCACGGGAGACTGCTGAGTAAAATAAGGGACCATGGTATTCGAGGCAAGGTACTAACATGGATTGACGATTGGCTGTCAGGCAGAAGGCAGAGAGTTGGGATAAAAGGTTCTTTTTCGGAATGGCAACCGGTGATGAGTGATGTCCCGCAGGGTTCAGTGTTGGGGCCACAGCTGTTCTCTTTATATATTAACGATCTAGATGACGGGACTGAGGGCATTCTGGCTAAGTTTGCCGATGATACAAAGATAGGTGGAGAGGCAGGTAGTATGGAGGAGGTGGGGAGGCTGCAGAAAGATTTAGACAGTTTAGGAGAGTGGTCCAAGAAATGGCTGATGAAATTCAACGTGGGCAAGTGCAAGGTCTTGCACTTTGGAAAAAAGAATAGAGGCATGGACTATTTTCTAAACGGTGACAAAATTCATAATGCTGAAGTGCAAAGGGACTTGGGAGTCCTAGTCCAGGATTCTCTAAAGGTAAACTTGCAGGTTGAGTCCGTAATTAAGAAAGCAATGCAATGTTGTCATTCATCTCAAGAGGCTTGGGATATAAAAGCAGGGATGTACTTCTGAAGCTTTATAAAGCATTAGTTAGGCCCCATTTAGAATACTGTGAGCAATTTTGGGCCCCACACCTCAGGAAGGACATACTGGCACTGGAGCGGGTCCAGCGGAGATTCACACGGATGATCCCAAGAATGGTAGGCCTAACATACGATGAACGTCTGAGGATCCTGGGATTATATTCATTGGAGTTTAGGAGGTTGAGGGGAGATCTAATAGAAACTTACAAGATAATGAATGGCATAGATAGGGTGGATGTAGGGAAGTTGTTTCCATTAGCAGGGGAGACTAGGACCCGGGGGCACAGCCTTAGAATAAAAGGGAGTCACTTTAGAACATAGATGAGGAGAAATTTCTTCAGCCAGAGCGTGGTGGGTCTGTGGAATTCATTGCCACAGAGGGCGGTGGAGGCCGGGACGTTGAGTGTCTTTAAGGCAGAAGTTGATAAATTCTTGATTTCTCGAGGAATTAAGGGCTATGGAGAGAGAGCGGGTAAATGGAGTTGAAATCAGCCATGATTGAATGGTGGAGTGGACTCGGTGGGCTGAATGGCCTTACTTCCGCTCCTATGTCTTATGGTCTTATGGTCTAAGCCTCTGTCACTTTAATCTTCAGAACAGGCCTGCCCGCACCGCTGCCACCTGTTGCCCCCCCCCCGCGCTCCCCCACACCTCAGATCCAGTGGTCAAACATCAAACTCCCCTGATGCAGACCCCGTTCAGAGGATGGGTGTGCACACGTTAACATGCGAAAAACAAGAGTCGGACTTGAGCATGGATTGAGGAGCACCAGAGATTTCTCCGAAGTGAGTTCTCATCACTCTCCTGCCTGTATATTGACCCGCTGACAGTACCAACACAGGCCCATCACACTAGAGTGATGTTACACAGATCCTTGGAAGGCGAACAGGGTGGTTGGGGAGAGGGTAGAAGATTGGGTTATGCCACACAGGTACCTGCTCAATCATGGCCACTGGGTGTCCTCCACATGTTACCATGTCCTCGAAGATGTGGCACACGTACCACACTGCCTCCCTGCTGAGACACAATCTTCTGTGGCACATGGTATCCGTCAGCTCATTGAATGACCAACGACATCGGTACACTTTGGGTCGTTGATGGCCTCCCCTTCTGGGTCCCTTCTTGAGGAGGGTGAAGTGCTCTCACAACTAACAAGGCTAAATCCTCATTTGAAATAGACTTCAGTTTTGAAGCACAAGGCTGCTCACAATCAAAGGGGATGAAATTGACTTTCAGGAAAGCAGCCACAGCAGGGCTGTGCCCTGGTAGTGTTTGGTCGGACCGGTAGGCTGTGGCTGTGGTCACCCCTGTTATGGGTCTCCACAAAAATAAAAAATGGCTTGAAGGCCTCACAGACGCAAAGTCCCTCACACACCAGCCCAGGCTCGATCCCTGACCAACCAGAACCTCCCTGAAGAGTCCCCTCCCCAATCACTGGGGCAGTAGCTCCATTGCCCTTGAGCTGTATGCCAGTAAATGGAGATGGTTAATCACCTCCTCACTTCCCCTCAGTAGCCATTGCTTCAGCTTCACGACTGGGTAATTCCAGGGAGGCCGTTGCATTCAACTTCAGTCTTGTTGATGAGATTGACATGAATGCAAATTAAGGTTACTGATATTCTTGCCATTTTTGGGCGTGATCCGGAACTCGCCATCAAGAGTGGGTCAGGTGATTTACAAAATGGTTTGAGCCCAGCACGAGTCTCAATTTTGCTCTCTCCCGCTATTCATCAGGGCGCCCAATCCTCACTGGATGTATGCGGTCGCTGAATCGCGCCCAGTGCCCCAGGGAACCTTCTTAATGTAAACAAAGATCCATGCGCCCAACTTCTATGATGCTTTAATTGTACCCTTGTCGCCACAAAGCCTGGATTTTTAAAAACTTTACTGCAGCAGTCATACACACACTAGCCAGGCATTTAATCCTTACTGCATCAAATACATATAATACAATAGATCTGAAATTCCTACATTCACCACATCTCATGGCCTGTCACTTCCCATAGGCTGGAGGGCCTATGGGAGGCTCACAGATGCGATGTGGATGAATCCCCCCCAAACACCCCAGTCCAACCCAAGCCTGCCCCTCATAACCATCCCGACCCATGGGAAGCAGTGAGTGAGAGCTAGCTTGGAGTGATGGTGTAAATATGTTTAGTAGTGCGCCTTTACTCTGAGCCATCCTTCCCCCGATTAACTCTGTGCAACTACACCAGTGCCAACTTAGTGTCCTGAAACTTCCTACACTTCTGTGGTCTCCCGCTCCTTCTAGATGTCCCCCAGTGGAGGTAGCCAGCTGCTTTTTGCACCTTCTGGCCTGTGATACCCTGGGTGAGTGTACTTTGGAGAGCCTGGGTGGCCCCAGCCGACTTACATGCGACACAGTTCACGTGTCAGCCTGTTGTGCCAGCTACCCAGGAGATGTGCGGGAATCCCTGCGATGGACTGCATCGCTTCCTCCTCCATAGTGTACTTGCTGGACCCTGGGTTACTCAACAGGATGGAGGGGCTCTGGAATGAGCTCCAGAGGTTTCAACATCATTAGGTGCTGTCAGTCCTGGAGGCCCGCCATTGTCTGAGCCATGGTGCCAATGCTGTCAGTCATGATCCTCTGTGACTGCGACATGTCCCTCAGCATACCGCCAATGCCCTTGATGCCCCAAGCCTTTGTGACTGTGCAAAGCTCTGGTGTGCCGCAACAATGTCCATCTGCATCTGGGACATGAGCATGTATCACTGGACCCTCCTGTCCTGTGCTTCAACTATGGGCATTACAGTGTGACCTAAGTCTTGGACATCCTTATATATGACTCTTGCTCCAGATTGTCCACTACAGGCACCACTGTTGCAGCGTTGGCCTGGGTGCCACGCAATGCCATCAGCAGCTCTTTCACTGAAGGCTATTGGCCCCCTCCAGTTGGATTTGTATGTGCTAGAATGTTGCTGACACCCCTCCTCTAAGGTCTGAATTTGCATCTGGGCCATTGCTGGGATCAACTTTTCCAGATGCCCTCTGGAATTGGACAATCCCTTGGGTGTTCCTGCTTCTACCTGATGTGCTGCAGCAGGCGTGTGGTGCTCACCAGAGAGTGCCCAAGAAGCCTGTCCTCTAACATGTCCCACGGAGGTGATTGTCTGCGCTGGTGGATAGTTCTGGTGAAAGCAGTGCTGGGAACTCGGTGAGAGCTCTGGGGTGCTCTGAGGGGTTGGCTCGGGGGCAGTGACCCCGGACAGCCCGGCCTCATCTGATGGAGATCCTGGGAGACAAAGGACATAACATCAGCTTTTGGAATGATAAGGCTACGGGAGATGACTCACTTGAAACAGGACATCTGGATAAAGTTGCTTTGAATTCTCATTTTTACAGCGCAACATTGCAGACTACCACTGCGCAATCCTCAGCCTTCCCGCCGGTTCCACTAATGGGTGAGGACACGTGGCTCGGGCATCCTCTCACCCCTCTCAACCTTCCTCCTGTCGTGGCCTATCTTGTACTATGGGGATGCAAAAAGGACAGTGTGAGTATCCGGCAGTTCAGGTTTTGATATGGGGGGTTTATAGCAAATGTCATGTGTAGACAAGGTGCCTATGGGTGAGGACACATGGGAGGAGTTAAGCTGGGGATTCCTAGGCGTGAGTTTTGAGGAAGATGCTGTCAGGTGATGTGTTAGAGGGTTGCAAGGGTTTACGGTCAGATGCCAGAGGTTAGGGACAGGATTGATGCCAGGGGCACTCAGGTGGTTACTCACCCTGGCAGCTCGAAGAAGGTCATTCATCGTCTTTCTGTATTGCAGGCCAATCTTCCTCATTATGCTGTCAGCAATCACTGCCTAGGTCATCTGATCCGAGGTTTGAGACATAAAATGGGCTTGGCGACTACTGCCCGCCCTGGCGAATGTGGGGCCGGGTCGGAGAATCCCCGGTGGGCCCCACCATACCGACGCCGGCTGCCGTATTCTCCGGCGGCGTTTTTCGGGCAGGGGCAGGATTCACGCCACGCCGGTCGGGGGATGTTGGCAGCGGCCCCCCCGGCAATTCTCCGGGCCCCGATGGGCCGAGCGGCTATTCGTTTTTGGCCCGTCCCGCCGGCATGGATTACCTCTAGTCCCACACGGTGGGACCTGGCAGGTAAGTCGGCGGGGGCGGTCCTCGGGGGGTGCGCGGGGGTATCCGACCCCAGGGGGGGCCCCCACGGTGGCCTGGCCCGGGATCGGGTCCCACCGATCTGTGGACGGGCCTGTTCCGTGGGGGCACTACTTCCTTCTGCGCCGGCCCCTGTAGGGCTCCGTCATGGCCGGCGTGGTGAAGAGAACCCCCCGCACATGCGCCAAAATACGCTGGCCGGTCTGCGCATGCGTGGAATCACGCCCGTGGTTCTGTGCATGCGCGAGTTCACGCAGGCACTTTGGCGCATCGTGCCATCCCTTCGGTGCTGGCTGGAGCGGCGCCAACCCCTCCGCCGTCCACGTAGCCACCGAGACAGATGAGAAATCCTCATCTTGGGGGCCTGTTGTTGCCGGAGTCGTTGGCGCAGGTTTTCCCGCCTACGTGGGGACTTAGTCCCCGGAAGGGAGATGTCCCTCCTCTCCTCCACAGGGTCCAGGATCCTATTAGGGTCCTCAGCCAAGAATCTTGGTGCCTGTATTGTTGCAGCCAGTTTCTTGACATAAATGACAGTCTGTGCTAAGGGGAGCATTTAAAAGCTGCTCCAGCTCATCAAAGAGAACAGAGTCCCGACTCCAGCGAATCACTCGCTTGGGGAATTGGACGAGGTTCACTTGGGCAGAGTGGTTGCCCAATTGCATTAACTGAATCTCGCCTCTTCAGTGTGGGCAAGAATCACCCTGGTTTTGCTGCTGGCAAGAACACTTAGGGGTGGATTCCCATCGGGTTAAACTGGTTTCTGATGCTCCGGTCCCCGCTGATGGCAGCAGTGAGCTATATGTCCCGCGCTGGTGGGAAGATGCAAATGAGTCATTTGTGGCCATTTGTATCCGATTAAAGGTCTGGAAGCCCGATTCCCCAGGCCTCCATGATGCTCCAGCTCTCTCAGCTGCAAGTTGTGTGGGCATGAATTGGTGCAGGTATTTTCAAGCGTGGCCCTGACATGGTGGATAAAGATGGCATGTATGTAACGTTGGTGTCACCCAAAGTCCATCGGGGGTACCATCTTCCCGCACATCACAAATGCTTCTCACCCCAGAACCCCCATCAAAGCCCCCATCAGACCACCAACAGAGACCCCCCATCAGACCTCCCAACAGAGACCCCCATCAGACCTTAATTAGACCCCATCAGGCCTCCCAATAGACACCAAACAGAGAACCCCATCAGACCCCCATCAGACCTCCCAACAGAAACCCCCCCCATCAGACTTCCCAACAGACTCCCAACAGAGACTCCCATCAGACCACCAACAGAGACCCCCCATCAGACCTCCCAACAGAGACCCTCATCAGACCTTCATTAGACCCCATCAGACCTCCCAATAGACACCCAACAGAGACCCCCATCAGACCCCCTTCAGGCCTCCCAACAGAAACCCCTCATCAGACTTCCCAACAGACTCCCAACAGAGACTCCCATCAGACATCCCAACAGAGACCCCCATCAGACCTCCCAATAGACACCCAACCGAGACCCCCATCAGACCCCCATCAGACCTCCAACAGAAACCCCCCATCAGACTTCCCAACAGACTTCCCAACAGAGACTCCCATCAGACCTCCCAACAGAGACCCCCATCAGACCCCCAACAGAGACCCCCATCAGATCCCCAACAGAGACCCCCATTAGATCCCAACACAGACCCCCATCAGAGCCCCAACACAGACCCCCATCAGACCCCCTCAACAGACCCCCATCAGACCCCCAAAAGAGACCCACAACCGAGACCGCCATCAGAGACCCAACAGAGAAGCCCCATCCAACTCCCCAAGTGATCCCCCATCAGACCCCCATCAGAGACCTCTGCCAGAAATCTGAAGAGCAGTCCAAGCAGTAGGTTGAAAAATCACTGCATTTTCACTTAACCTTTGCTAACATCTTCTGCCTCCGACAGAAGTGTTCAAAGCAGCAGCAGTTGCAAGTGACACTTGTAACAGCTGCTGCTTTGAACACTTCTGTCAGAGGCTTCCTGGAAAGCCCAATACACTTCAAAGTGCTTGAAATCCCTTGACAGCCTTTGAAATGCAGGTTTTCCTTTCAATTTCACACACAAAGACATTGCATTAGCCAATGGTTGACGGTTTCATTACTCCAGAAACTGTTGCTTGGTGGATTGTTCATTGATCTTTCCCTTCATGCTTGAATGCATCTCCATTACCCTGCTTTTATGCCAAGCACAGTGTTTATAAACACTCTTTCTATGTTTGAGAGACATTTACCACATTGGCAGCACAGTAGCACAAATGGATAGCACTGTGGCTTCACAGCGCCAGGCTCCCAGGTTTGATTCCCCGCTGGGTCACTGTCTGTGCGGAGTCTGCACGTTCTCCCCGTGTCTGTGTGGATTTCCTCTGGGTGCTCCGGTTTCCTGCCACAGTCCAAAGACATGCAGGTTAGGTGGATTAGCAATGCTAAACTGCCCTTAGTGACCAAAAAGGTTAGGAGGGGTTATTGGGTTACGGGGATAGGGGGGAAGTGAGGGTTTAAGTAGGTCGGTGGAGACGCGATGGGCCAAATGGCATCCTTCTGCACTGTATGTTCTATGTACTAAAGCAGCTAGCTAATTTGACTTTCTCTTTTTCACAGCAGGAAGGAGTGTGAAATCCATAATAAACTGTTTCTATGTGAAGGACGCGGGTCTGGGTGGAATCTATAATAAACTCTTTCTTAGTGAATGGCTTGGGTCTGTGGAGTCAGAATGATGGAGGTAGCCGTAACAAGAATGCATTTTTCTGTAAACTACCATAACCTCCAAGTGCAGGAGGCGAGATAAGTATGCAAAAGAAGGATTGAAAATGCTCATTTTTCTATTTGTCCTGTTTTCTATTGGCTAGCATTACTATCCTTTCATTGGTTTGAAATGAAAGTTTAACTGTGATATTATTGGTGTGTTGACATGCAAACAAAGGATTAGACTGCAAGTGTTAATCTATTGGTTGAAGAAGCTATGATTCTGCTTCACTGGACTCAGACAGAGCAATGCAGTGAGCTCCACTGAGTTGCTCTCCTAGTGCACAAGTAAATAAAGATTGATCAAAGAGTACAACCGTGTATGCCTTGCACAATTCAAACAGGAGGTCTGATGGAGGGGGTCTGTGGGGGGGTTCTGAGGGGTTCTCTTTCGGGGTCTGATGGGGATCTCTGTGGGTGTCTCTTTTGTGGGGCCAATGGGGTCTCTGTTAGGGGTCTCTGTTGGGCGTCTGATGGGGATCTCTTTTGGGGATGTGGTGTACGGTCTCTGTATGGGGATTTGATGGGGATTCTCTGTTCTGGGTCTCCATTGAGATTCAATGGGGTTATCTGTTGGGAAAGTGATGGCAATGTGATGGGGGTCTCTGCTAGGGGTCTGATTGGAGGTCTGATAGGAGGGTCTGAAGGGGGTCTGGGGGGTCTGATGAGGAGGTTGGATCACCTTCTCCATGCATGCTGTTGGGGGGGGTGGGGGTTGCTGACACCTAATTCCTGTGGTGGTGGTGGTGGTGGCGGGAGGGGGGGGGGGGGGGTGCCGCTGCTTGTCAGCTGGGGTGACAGAATTTGCATTGTAGGGAGAAGGGGCCAGCCGTCGGACCACAGTCCCCTGCTTAAAATGGCAGCCCGATACTGGGATTTCAATGGGATCCTGCCATGCAGAAATTTGCATGGCAAGGGAGAGTGAATCGCTCCTGGGCAATGCTCCTAGATCCAGGGCAGACCAAGATCGATTCTACTCTGGCGGGAGACTTAGGCCTGAATTCTCCAATGCCCGCTGCTGGTGGCGGAGTCCCCAATGCGGCAGAGAATCACAAAATTGGTATCGCGCCAGGCGTTGGGGTCCGCCGATCAGAACGCGATGCTATGATCCCCCACCGGCAGCAGAACCGAGGTTCATGCCTGCACACAGCGGGAGGGATTACCCATTTGCTCCATTTAGTGGGCCCGGCATCCTATTCTCCGGCCCTCCATGATTCTCCATTCCCCAGGATCGGGAATCAAGTGGATGCGGATCACTACTGATATTTGCCAGCATGGCCCTGGCGTGGTGGACCTCACAGTGGGCCAAAAGGGTCACTCCTTAGAGTAGTTGCCTCAAAGTCCAACCGAGGGCCACCCTCTACCACACAATTACCCGCCCAACCCTCCTATACTAGACATCCCCCCCCCCCCTCCATGCTCCTGGAGCCCCTTTAATATGGAGACTCCCCAGGGACCCCTATAATAGGGAGACCACCCCTCCAGGGACCTATGTAATAGGGAGACCTCCCAGGATCTCCTGTAATAGTGGAGATCCCCGAGGGATTCATTTAATAGGGGACCCCCAGGGATCCCCTAACTAAATGAACCCATCCCCACGGAGACCCCTGACTAAAGGGACCCCACAGAAACCCTATGACTTATGTGACCCTGACAGGGACCCCGTGACTAAAGAGTCCCCCCCATAGACCTCCCCCTCTCCAGACCCCCAACCCTGAAAAGAGACCCATACTTGGAAGGTAGATTGTAGTCCAGAGAGGGGCAGTGAAAATAATGACAGCTGTAACACTTACTTATAAGCTCCATATGTCCATCCCTTGAAGGAGAACAGCTATGACCTGTGTTCAGACCCTCAGATCCATGAGCTGCAAGCCATTCATTAATTTCTTGTAGTCGGCTGTGATTGTTAGCTTCCACAAACCATCTGCAGCCTTGATTCATTCATCTTTCCTCATGGATCAGTGACTCAAAGTGCTGATACCTCAATGTTTCCAAACATTAACCACATCAAAGAGAAGTAAGTGCATTCCAATCACTCAAGCACCCCATGTGAACCTCATTTACGGTCTCTCCCATTATTCTCCTGACATACTGGGTGCATTGCGGCTAGATAATCGGCGCCAATGCTTTGCTTGCTCTTTTAAAAGTTCATTTGAAGCAGTTCAATATACATTTGACCAGCCGATGAAATTAAAGATTGATATCACACATACACACATCACACCATTGTAACAGGCAAAGCTGATCTCACCATTATTGTGGGCTGGCTTGGAGGTCCTTGCTCCCCAGGGTGACCAACTTTTATCCAATAAGAAACACTTTGACTCTGGGTCTTCTGGAGGATGATGGCAGAAGTTTGGGTGTGGTGGTGGTGATGGTAGTGGTGGTGGTGGTGGGGGGGGGGGGGGGGGGGAGTGGCATAGTGCTGAGCATAAGAGTTAGAGGGTGGAATGTTACTGAGCATAGCTTCCCCTAGCGGCCCAAGGCCACAGCGAGCATGCTCACAGAGGAAACAAAGAGGCTCAGCCTCCCACAGCTTGTCCTAATAGTAAAGTGCACATGAATGTTATTTAATGAACACTGGGCAAACTGTCAATGTAAGGGACAAACTCTTCAAATACAAGAAACTTGGCCACATTGTAGGACAATTCTTCCCAAAGGAATATTCGGAAAGGGCAGAAATGGAGGTGGGATTTCCAGTCGTGTACAGTCACAGTGAATTTTTAAAATTCACCCACCTGTTTGGGCCCAGTCAGGCTGCGAAATCAAGCCCCGTATCATTATTTCTGAGTGTGATCTGAAGCATCCTTCATTAATTGTAACTCTAATCCTTTGATTAGAATCCAGTTTTCACAGAAGGTCAAACAACAGTCAATTTAACGATTGATATCCAGGCAACTGTGTGCAACAAAAGTTCTGGACTGGATCCTGCAAATTGTTCACTGATACCCATCCAGAATGCTGTGAGTATGACAAAGTCAGCCATTTGATTCACTGTTGTGATTAATCCAAACATTGGAAGTTTTTGTGTGATAGTAAAATATCACAATGATCTACCATGGAACATGTAAATCTTTTTTGCAACAAAGGTAAAAGGTATGGATGTGCCCACACTCTGGATTCTTGTAAAACATGGGGCGGGATTCTCCGCAACCGGTGCCAAAAACGGCGCAAATCAGTCTGGCATCGCGCCGCCCCAAAGGTGCGGAAGTCTACGCATCTTGAGGGGCCGAGCCCTCACCTTGAGGGGCAAGGGCTGCGCCGGACTGATTTCCGCCCTGCCAGCTGGCGGAAAAGGCCTTTGGTGCCCCGCCAGCTGGCGCAAAACTGACTTTGCCGGGCGGCGCATGCGCGGGAGCGTCAGCGGCCGCTCACGGCATCCTCGCGCATGCGCAGTGGAGGGGGTCTCTTCTGCCTCCACCATGGTGGAGACCATGGCGAAGGCGGAAGGAAAAGAGTGCCCCCACGGCACAGGCCCGCCCGCGGATCGGTGGGCCCCGATCGCGGGCCAGGCCACCGTGGGGGCACCCCCCGGGGCCAGATCGCCCCGCGCCACCCCCCAGGACCCCGGAGCCTGCCCGTGCTGCCTTGTCCCGCCGGTAAGAGAGGTGGTTTGATTCTCGCCGGCGGGACAGGCATTCCAGCAGCGGGCCTTCGGCCCATCGCGGGCCGGAGAATCGCCGGAGGGGGGCCCGCCAACCGGCGCGATTCCCGCCCCCGCCGAATATCCGGTGCCAGAGAATTCGGCAACCGGCGGCGGCGGGATTCACGCCAGCCCCCGGCGATTCTCCGACCTGGCGGGGTGTCAGAGAACCCCGCCCATGATGAGAGGTTTATTAAGAGACGTTGCTCATACAATCAAAGATGTTGATAAGTTGGAACCAGACCTTTATGTAAGCAATAACGGTTTAGGAGAGAAATGTCCCTTTACGATTTTCATTAATTCTCTGAAGGACATTACTCCTGATTTTGCTGATGAATAAGATTCTATAGCAACATAAATGTTTACGGCGAACTGAGATGAGAAATGTTGCAACCTTTAGGTCCTTCAGTATCTGAGTGGCTATTAAAAAACATTTAGAATCTTTCTTCGGTTGAATTCCATGTTTCGTAATCTACATTAAACGTTTCTATGGCGCCTGGTTTTCCCTAGGGTCCACACTTCCTCCCTTCCGATTGGTATGGAAAATATGGCACAAATGATCCCTTGAACAAGCAGCTAGGAAATCTTTCCCTTTTGCCTGACTGTATTTCGACTTTTCACCCAAGCAGTGGACCAAGCAGAGTTTTTTCTTTATAAATTTAGAGTACCCAATTATTTTTTTTCCAAATAAGGGGCAATTTAGCATGGCCAATCCACCTAAATGGCATAGCTTTGGGTTGTGGGGGCGAAACCCACGCAGGCATGGGGAGAATGTGCAAACTCCACACGGACAGTGACCCAGAGCCGGGATTTGAACCGGGGTCCTCAGCGCTGCAGTCCCAGTGCTGACCACTGCGACACATGCGGCCCTTGGACCAAGCAGAGTTGACAGATTACAAAGTCCCCATTCCCCGCTGCCCGTGTATCTTCACCACGTGCACGGTCCCTGAAGTCCAGATCCCCACTCACTTCAACTCACTCAAGTCTTCCCCGACTGTTGGTCTTGTTACTCACAGTTGCTGTTGAAAATTTGTTTAAACCTTCACATTGGTGGCAGTGCTTCACCCGATGTCTGTGTGTGTTTGAATCCGAAATCGCCAATTTTCCATTGTTCCTGATGCCGTGCCACAGTTAGTCAACAAAATCTTCTTCCCAGTGATTTTTCTGGCTCAATCCTCATCGCCAGTTTTATCTTCGAGTTATATGTCTTTGTTGCCTCAAAGAGAAAGGTTATGGAGGTGCCCACACTCTGGATTCTTGTAAAACATGTGAGAGGTTTATGAGAGGTTTATTAAGGGTGTTGTTTATACAATCAAGATGGTGATCTGCTCAAAGCCTGGGCACTCTGTTGACATCACTACCCCTCACGTGACACAGAACCAGCAAGAATGTATCCCCAGATACATGACAGGACATTTGAAAGTTAGTCCCCTGTTGGTTAATATTTCTCACTGGCCCCCCACACAGCAGAAACCAGTAAAGTACGCCGCTGTGTCTAAGCAAGGGCCGGTGCAGACACGATGGGCTGAATGGCCTCCTTCTGCACTGTGAATTCTATGATTCTAGGTTTCTCACACAGGATTTCTTCATAAACCCATGCTGACACTGCTCAATCCTACCATTATTTCCGGACTGTCCGATTCATAGAATAGAATCATAGTATCTGATCCTTTATTACAGATTCCAGCATTTTCTGTGCTCACAGATTTATAGAACATAGAACATAGAACGATACAGCGCAGTACAGGCCCTTCGGCCCACGATGTTGCACCGAAACAAAAGCCATCTAACCTACACTATGACATTATCATCCATATGTTTATCCAATAAACTTTTAAATGCCCTCAATGTTGGCGAGTTCACTACTGTAGCAGGTAGGGCATTCCACGGCCTCACTACTCTTTGCGTAAAGAACCTACCTCTGACCTCTGTCCTATATCTATTACCCCTCAGTTTAAAGTTATGTCCCCTCGTGCCAGCCATTTCCATCCGCGGGAGAAGGCTCTCACTGTCCACCCTATCCAACCCCCTGATCATTTTGTATGCCTCTATTAAGTCTCCTCTTAACCTTCTTCTCTCCAACGAAAACAACCTCAAGTCCATCAGCCTTTCCTCATAAGATTTTCCCTCCATACCAGGCAACATCCTGGTAAATCTCCTCTGCACCCGCTCCAAAGCCTCCACGTCCTTCCTATAATGCGGTGACCAGAACTGTACGCAATACTCCAAATGCGGCCGTACCAGAGTTCTGTACAGCTGCAACATGACCTCCCGACTCCGGAACTCAATCCCTCTACCAATAAAGGCCAACACTCCATAGGCCTTCTTCACAACCCTATCAACCCGGGTGGCAACTTTCAGGGATCTATGTACATGGACACCTAGATCCCTCTGCTCATCCACACTTTCAAGAACTTTACCATTAGCCAAATATTCCGCATTCCTGTTATTCCTTCCAAAGTGAATCACCTCACACTTCTCTACATTAAACTCCATTTGCCACCTCTCAGCCCAGCTCTGCAGCTTATCTATATCCCTCTGTAACCTGCTACATCCTTCCACACTATCGACAACGCCACCGACTTTAGTATCGTCTGCAAATTTACTCACCCACCCTTCTGCGCCTTCCTCTAGGTCATTGATAAAAATGACAAACAGCAACGGCCCCAGAACAGATCCTTGTGGTACTCCACTTGTGACTGTACTCCATTCTGAACATTTCCCATCAACCACCACCCTCTGTCTTCTTTCAGCTAGCCAATTTCTGATCCACATCTCTAAATCACCCTCAATCCCCAGCCTCCGTATTTTCTGCAATAGCCTACCGTGGGGAACCTTATCAAACGCTTTGCTGAAATCCATATACACCACATCAACTGCTCTACCCTCATCTACCTGTTCAGTCACCTTCTCAAAGAACTCAATAAGGTTTGTGAGGCATGACCTACCCTTCACAAAGCCATGCTGACTATCCCTGATCATATTATTCCTATCTAGATGATTATAAATCTTGTCTCTTATAATCCCCTCCAAGACTTTACCCACTACAGACGTGAGGCTCACCGGTCTATAGTTGCCAGGGTTGTCTCTGCTCCCCTTTTTGAACAAAGGGACCACATTTGCTGTCCTCCAGTCCTCTGGCACTATTCCTGTAGCCAATGATGACATAAAAATCAAAGCCAAAGGTCCAGCAATCTCTTCCCTGGCCTCCCAGAGAATCCTAGGATAAATCCCATCAGGTCTCGGGGACTTATCTATTTTCAGCCTGTTCAGAATTGCCAACACCTCTTCCCGACGTACCTCAATGCCATCTATTCTATTAGCCTGGGACTCAGCATTCTCCTCCACAACATTATCTTTTTCCTGAGTGAATACTGACGAAAAATATTCATTTAGTATCTCGCCTATCTCTTCAGACTCCACACACAATTTCCCATCCCTGTCCTTGACTGGTCCTACTCTTTCCCTAGTCATTCGCTTATTCCTGACATACCTATAGAAAGCTTTTGGGTTTTCCTTGATCCTTCCTGCCAAATACTTCTCATGTCCCCTCCTTGCTCGTCTTAGCTCTCTCTTTAGATCCTTCCTCGCTACCTTGTAACTATCCATCGCCCCAACTGAAACTTCACACCTCATCTTCACATAGGCCTCCTTCTTCCTCTTAACAAGAGATTCCACTTCCTTGGTAAACCACGGTTCCCTCACTCGACGCCTTCCTCCCTGCCTGACCGGTACATACTTATCAAGAACACGCAGTAGCTGATCCTTGAACAAGCCCCACTTATCCAGTGTGCCCAACACTTGCAGCCTACTTCTCCACCTTATCCCCCCCAAGTCACGTCTAATGGCATCATAATTGCCCTTCCCCCAGCTATAACTCTTGCCCTGCGGTGTATACTTATCCCTTTCCATCATTAACGTAAACGTCACCGAATTGTGGTCACGGTCCCCAAAGTGCTCTCCTACCTCCAAATCCAACACCTGGCCTGGTTCATTACCCAAAACCAAATCCAACGTGGCCTCGATTCTTGTTGGCCTGTCAACATATTGTTTCCGGAAACCCTCCTGCACACACTGTACAAAAAACGACCCATCTATTGTACTCGAACTATATCTTTTCCAGTCAATATTTGGAAAGTTAAAGTCTCCCATAATAACTACCCTGTTACTTTCGCTCTTATCCAGAATCATCTTCGCCATCCTTTCCTCTACATCCCTAGAACTATTAGGAGGCCTATAAAAAACTCCCAACAGGGTGACCTCTCCTTTCCTGTTTCTAACTTCAGCCCATACTACCTCGGAAGAAGAGTCCCCATCTAGCATCCTCTCCGCCACCGGAATACTGCTCTTGACTAGCAGCGCCACACCTCCCCCTCTTTTGCCTCCTTCTCTGAGCTTACTAAAACACCTAAACCCCGGAACCTGCAACATCCATTCCTGTCCCTGCTCTATCCATGTCTCCGAAATGGCCATAACATCGAAGTCCCAGGTACCAACCCATGCTGCCAGTTCCCCTACTTTGTTTCGTATACTCCTGGCATTGAAGTAGACACACTTCAAACCACCTACCTGAACACTGGCCCCCTCCTGCGACTGTCAAATCTGTGCTCCTGACCTCTATACTCTCATTCTCCCGTACCCTAAAACTACAATCCAGGTTCCCATGCCCCTGCTGCATTAGTTTAAACCCCCCCAAAGAGCACTAACAAATCTCCCCCCCCCAGGATATTTGTGCCCCTCAGGTTCAGATGTAGACCATCCTGTCTGTAGAGGTCCCACCTTCCCCAGAAAGAGCCCCAGTTATCCAGAAATCTGAATCCCTCCCGCCTGCACCATCCCTGTAGCCACGTGTTTAAATGCTCTCTCTCCCTATTCCTCATCTCACTATCACGTGGCACGGGCAACAACCCAGAGATAACAACTCTATTTGTTCTAGTTCTGAGCTTCCATCCTAGCTCCCTGAAAGCCTGCCTGACATCCTTGTCCCCTTTCCTACCTATGTCGTTAGTGCCAATGTGGACCACGACTTGGGACTGCTCCCCCTCCCCCCTAAGGACCCGGAAAACACGATCCGAGACATCACGTACCCTTGCACCTGGGAGGCAACATACCAAACGTGAGTCTCTCACGCTCCCACAAAATCTCCTATCTGTGCCCCTGACTATAGAGTCCCCAATTACTAATGATCTGCTCCTCTCCCCCCTTCCCTTCTGAGCAACAGGGACAGACTCCGTGCCAGAGGCCCGTACCCCATGGCTTACCCCTGGTAAGTCCCCCCCCCCACAAGTATCCAAAGCGGTATACTTGTTTCTCAGGGGAACGACCGCAGGGGATCCCTGCACTGACTGCTTTTTCCCAGTCCCTCTTACGGTTACCCACCTATCTCCAATCTTTGGTGTAACTAATTCCCTGATGCTGCTATCTATGACCCCTTCTGCCTCCCGAATGATCCGAAGTTCTTCCAGCTCCAGCTCCAGTTCCCTAACTCGGTCTTGGAGGAGCTGGAGATGGCAGCACTTCCTACAGGTAAAATCAGCAGGGACACTAACTGCATCCCTCACCTCAAACATCCTGCAGGAGGAACATTGCACTCCCTTCCCTGCCATTCCTCTAACTTTCTACCAAGATCTGGCTAACAACTAAATTAAATTTTTTATAAAAAATAATAATAATATAATAAAATATGGTACTTACCTCAGACCAATGGGTTTCCTCTCCACCAGAATTTATTGGTGAGGGTCTTCCCAGACGTCCGCGGGTCGACTTCCTGTTCCCGCCTAAAACACTAATTTAAAAAAAAAAAAATTCTCAGCTCCTACTGAAATTGACTAACCAGCCAGCTCCACTCCCGCCGAAATCGACTGGCCTGCCCCTGCAAAGACAAGTGCTTTTAAAGGACAGACTTATCTCCCAGCAGCCACTTCCGCAATGCTCCCGCTGAAACTGACTCACCAGCTGTTCTCCCGCCGAAATCGACAGATTTATGGTTCCTGGTTTTCTCTCTTCCCCCTTTCAGAAATAATGGGGTGCACTTGACACTTCCCAAACTGCATGTACTATTCCAGAGTCTACGGATTATTGGAAGATGAATACCAATGCATCTGCTATCTCTGCAGTCATTTCTTTCAACACTCTGGGATGTAGACTTCTCCAGTGACACTTTTCTCATAATTATTTTCAGTTCCTCATTCTCACTATGCCCTTGGTTCTCCAATAAATCTGGGAGATATTTTGTATCTTCATGAAGACAAGCACAAGTATTTGTTTCGTTGCTTTGCCATTTATTTATTAGTAGTAAGTAAATTTAGTCACAAGCTACTTACCAGTCAGCTCCTTTTCTTGTGACCCTGGGTAAAAGAAGTGAAGGCCCCAAGCTTGGCCCTCTATTTATCTGTACCCGATTTTAGCCGCCTCCATGCAGGTCTAGGTTACTCTGTGCTCCTTGGGTAAGTGAAGTGAAGGCCTTGAGCCTCACTTTCTATTTACCCACTCCTGATTTGGGTAAGGTAAATAGGAAGTCATCACCACAATCACCGAGCTGTGTTCCCTGTGAAGTTGAATCTCAGTTTTTCTTTCTGAATGTGGGTTCTGAAGGGCTCCCAGTTTCATGTAATCCAGTTGGTCTTGCTGCTCCCAGATCTCTGGATGAGCTACAATTATCTTCAGTTAAACACTGTGAAAATTCCTTCTACAAGTTTGCTGACGAGTTGACCATAGTGGGCTGGATCTCGGATGACGCCGAGTCAGATTACAGGAGAAAGATAGAGAACCTAGTGGAGTGTTGCAGCGACAACAATCTATCCCTCAATGCCAGCAAAACTAAAGAGCTGGTCATTGACTTCAGGAAGCAAAGTACTGTACACACCCCTGTCAGCATCAACGGGGCCGAGGTGGAGATGGTTAGCAGTTTCAAATTCCGAGGGGTGCTCATCTCCCAAAATCTGTCCTGGTCCACCCACGTCGACGCTACCACAAGAAAGCACAAAATGCCTATACTTCCTCAGGAAACTAAGGAAATTCGGCATGTCCACATTAACTCTTACCAACTTTTAAAGATGCACCATAGAAAGCATCCTATCAGGCTGCATCACAGCCTGGTATGGCAACTGCTCGGCCCAGGACCGCAAGTAAGTTCAGAGAGTCGTGAACACAGCCCAGTCCATCACACAAACCTGCCTCCCATCCATTGACTCCATCTACACCTCCCGCTGCCTGGGGAAAGCGGGCAGCATAATCAAAGACCCCTCCCACCCGGCCTACTCACTCTTCCACGTTCTTCCATCAGGCAGGAGATACAAACGTCTGAGAACACGCACGAACAGACTGAAAAACAGCTTCTTCCCCACTGTCACCAGACTCCTAAACGACCCCCTTATGGGCTGACCTCATTAACACTACACCCTGTATGCATCACCTGCTGCCGGTGTTTATGTAGTTACATTGTGCACCTTGTGTTGCCCTATTATGTATTTTCTTTTATTTCCTTTACTTTTCATGTACTTAATGATCTGTTGAGCTGCTCGCAGAAAAATACTTTTCACTGTACCTCAGTACACATGACAATAAACAAAATCTAAACCCAAATCCAAACTGAAGCTGTTGTCTTCACCACCTCACATCCCCTCTGTAGCCTTGTCAATTATTCCACCCCTCTTCCCATCCACTGGTTCAGGCTATACAGATCATTTGCAGAATTAGGGACCTATTTGGTTCCAAACTAAAAATTCAGCTCTTTCAAAGACCCTCTTGCCTGAATCATATTTTGCACAAGTTCCTCCTCACCCATCATTCCGCAAGAGAAAAATAGGAGAACAGCACAGGACAATGTGGAGCAAGAGATATATTGCTGGAAGGAGGGTTTGATTCTTGGGTCATTCAGTCCAGCTCTGCAGCAGGCATCTGTCCAATGTGATTGAATTGCACCTATACAGAGCTGGGACCCTCTCCTTGTGGGCAAGTTAACTAGTGCTGGGGATGCGTGTGTGTGTGTGGGGGGGGGGGGGCAAGGGGTAGAGGGAGGGTTATTCAGCAGATGGTTGGACACTGAGATGTTGTATTAAGAAATAGAAACAAGATGCACAGGGGAGTGGGAGGGACGGTTAGAGATAATATAGAATTAGGTGGCATCTCGGAATATACAATGAAGTCTAATTTAGGTTTGAAGTACATGTGTGTAAATGCACAAAATGTGTTTCATAAGAATGGTGAGCTGCAGATGAGAATAACCATGGAGGACTACGATGTAGGGTGCGATTTAACCACTGCATTAAGCCCAGCATGGATTTGGGCGTGCGGACCAGTTTGCAATTTACCCAGCCCCCTCCCGATGGAGAGTTCTGGATCTCACTCAAATATGGCGAGAATATCATTAATCCTCATTTGCATTTATTTCAATCTTATTCGCGAGATTGAAGTCAAATGCAGCGGCCTCCCGGGGATTACTGGACTCCACAGCGAGAATTCAGGAGGGCATAGTTTAGTCTTCCTTTTCAAAAACGTGAAGCTGGTGCAATGGATACTGAGGGGAAGTGACATACAGCTCAAGGGCACCGGAGCTGCTGGCCCAGTACTTGGGGAGTGGGAATCTACCTTAGGGGGCTTGAACTTGGTCAGGGGGCTGAAGCATTCTAGGTCAGGGGTCTCCCCTTGGCCAGTGGAGGGAGGGTGCGAGTGAGGGGCTTTGTGTCTGTGAAGCCTTCAAGCCATCTTTTGTGAAGAACCATAACAGGGACAATCACAGCTTCAGCCTGTCTGTCCTACCAAAAACTTGCAGGACAGAGCCCTGTTCTTTCTTCTATGTTGAAAGTCAATTTCATTCCCTTTGACTGTGACCAGTCACTTGCTTCACAGCTGAAGTATGGAGCACAATCAATTACTCACGAGACAAGATGAGAAGGAGTCAAACGATGGCTTTATTACACAGACTTGTTCCCCAGCAGCACAGTTACAGAATGCGGCTGCTGGGAGAACCCGGGCTCTTGTACTCCGCCTTACTGGGTGGAGCCAGCAGGCTGCTGATCCAATCGGGACCCAGCGTCTATCCACCAATAGCCTCTCAGCATCACAGGGTACCTTAATACCCCTAATACATACCACCACATTCACCCCTTGTTAAAAAAGAACCCGGCGGGGTAGTGGGCCGTATGGTGGTAGGGGTTTACAGAGTCGGTGCCTAGGATGCCGCTAACACGGCGACTATGCTCCAATCTCAACTACTAGTACTACTTACAATGGGCAAGCCAAAAAAATTATTTCCAGAGGCATTTCTTGCTTTACTATACTGATTCGATGAGGTGAATGGGTGTCCTGGTTGTCCTCGCCGATCATCTTAGCCCCGGTGGTGATGCAGGTGCGGGTTCGGGCCCCGTCGTCTCTGGGAGCGTCGCGATGCCTCTTCCCGCTCCAATACCCCTATTCGGGGCTGGGGGAAGGACCGATCCACCCGGGAAGGGGGCGGCTGTGGGGTGCGCCGGTGGGAGGGAGGGGGTGATTGGTGTAGGGGTGTGTGGATCTTCAGAGGTGGTGACTGATGTTGGGGGGGGGGGTGGATCTCCGGCGGGTGACAGATCCCGCAGGGTGACTGTGTCCTGTCGTCCGTCGAGGTACGCCACGTAGGCGTATTGAGGGTTCGCGTGGAGGAGATGAACCCTCTCGACCAACGGGTCCGATTTGTGTGTCCGCACATGCTTTCGGAGCAGGATGGGTCCCGGGGCTGCCAGCCAGGTCGGAAGTGACGTTCCGGAGAAGGACTTCCTAGGGAAGACAAGGAGGCGTTCGTGAGGTGTTTGATTTGTTGTTGTACACAGCAGCGACTGGATGGAGTGGGGGGCATCCGGGAGGACTTCCTGCCAGCGGGAAACTGGGAGACCTCTGGACCGTAGGCCCAGCAGGACAGTCTTCCAGACCATACCGTTCTCCCTCTCTACCTGACCATTCCCCCGGGGGTTGTAACTGGTCATCCTGCTCGAGGCAATGCCCTTGCTGAGCAGGAATTGACGCAGTTTGGCGCTCATGAAGGAGGACCCCCTATCGCTATGTATGTAGGCGGGGAAACCGAACAGTGTAAAGATGGTGCCGAGGGCTCTAATGACCGTGGCCACGGTCATGTCGGGACAGGGGATGGCGAAAGGGAGCAGGGAGTATTCGTTATTCACGTTCAGGAAGTACGTGTTGCGATCAGTGGAGGGGAGGGGGCCTTTGAAGTCTAGACTGAGGCGCTCAAAAGGACGGGAAGCCTTTATCAGGTGCACTCTATGTGGCCGGTAGAAATGCGGCTTGCACTCTGCGCAGATTTGGCAGTTCCTGGTGGCGGTCCTGACCTCCTCGATGGAGTAGGGCAGGTTGCGAGTCTTTACGAAGTGATAGAACCGAGTGACCCCCCTGGTGACAGAGGTCCTCGTGGACGGTTCGGAGATGGTCCACTTGTGCGTTGGCACATTTGCCGTGGGATAGGGCTTCGGAAGGCTCGTTCAGCTTTCCGGGATGATACAAGATCGCATAGTTATAGGTGGAGAGTTGAATCCTCCACCACAAGATTTTGTCGTTCTTGATCTTGCCCCGCTGTGCATTATCGAACATGAAGGCAACCGACCATTGGTCAGTGAGGAGAGTAAATCTCCATTTCTATAGCTCCATTTCGCACTACGCAGCCGAGGATGGCTAGACGGTCGGTGCTAAACACGCATTTCTCCCTGTTTATGTGAGATTCAGGGCGTTCGCGGTCTGGAGGAATTTGCGGAGGTTGGCGTCGTGGTCCTGCTGGTCGTGGCCGCAGATGGTGACGTTGTCGAGGTACGGGAACGTGGCCCGGAAACCGTACTGGTCAACCATTCGGTCCATCTCCCATTGGAAGACCGGGAACCGTTAGTGACGCCGAATGGAACTCTTAAAAAGTGATAGAGCTGCCCATCTGCTTCAAAAGCAGTGTATTTGCGGTCGCTCGGGCGGATGGGGAGCTGGTGATATGCGGACTTAAGGTCCACCATGGAAAAGACCTTGTACTGTGCAATCCGATTGACCATGTCGGATATGCGGGGTAGAGGGTACGCATCCAGCTGCGTATACCTATTAATGGTTTGACTATAGTCTACGACCATCCTCTGCTTCTCCCCGGTCTTTACAACTACCACCTGAGTTCTCCAGCGACTATTGCTGGTCTGGATTATGCCTTCCCTCAGCAGCCGCTGGACTTCTGACCGGATAATAGATCGGTCCTGGGCGCTGTACCGTCTGCTCCTAGTGGCGACTGGTTTGCAACCGGGGTGAGGTTCGCGAACAGGGAAGGCGGATTAACCTTGAGGGTCGCGAGGCTGCAGATAGTGAGTGGGGGTTTAGGGCCGCCGAATTTAAACGTTAAACTCTGGAGGTTACACTGAAAATCCAATCCCAGGAGTGTGGCAGCGCAGAGGTGGGAAAGGACGTAAAGCCGGTAGTTCTTGAACTCCCTCCCCTGCACCGTGAGGTTCGCGATGCAGAACCCTTTTATCTCTACAGAATGGGACCCTGCCGCCAGAAATTTTTTTGATTACTCGGGTGGATCGGAAGGGAACAGCGTCTTACCGTATCGGGATGTATAAAACTCTCCGTGCTCCCAGAGTCGATCAGGCAGGGCGTCTCGTACCCATTTATAAATACTGTCATTGTTGCTGTTTGGAGCATTCGGGGCCGAGACTGGTCCAGGGTCACAGAAGCCAGTCATAGTTGCTGCATCGGGGCGTTTTCTTCAGGCCCCGTAGGGCCGTCCATCCCGGGGTCCTGAGCCGTCAGCCAAGATGGCGGCGCCCACGGGTCGCACACGGTCGGGGGTGGACAAGATGGCGCCGCCCATGGATCGCACGTTGCCGGAGGAACACAAAATGGCGGCGACCATCCCTCCCGCATGGGGTCCGGGACCCAAGATGGCGACGCCCGCTGGCCGCACATGGATCGCTGGGGGGGTTGAGTTTGGGGTTCTCCCCCGGAGATTGAGGCTACCCCCCGGGCCTGGCACACTGCTAAAAAGTGCCCCTTTTTGCTGCACACTTTACAGAGGGCCGAGCGGGCCGGGCAGCGCATTCGGGGGTGTTTCCCTTGCCCACAAAAGTAGCAGCGGGGCCCCCCCCCGGTGATCTGCCACTCTGGCAGCGTAGGCCTGCGGGGGTGTGGGCGGTCCCGGGGGTTCGGTCGCGGCGGGGGTCCACGGTGCCCAAGGGGCTGCCACGCAGTCGGGGGTGTAGGCACTGGCGTTCTGCGATGCCACATCGAGCGAGGCAGCGAGGGCCCGTGCCTCTTTGAGGCCTAGTGCGTCTCTTTCCAAAATCGCTGGCGAATTTGGGATGAAAGCATACCTGCCACGAACGCAACTTGGACCAGTAGCTCTGTGTATTCGTTAGCCGAAACCGATGGGCAGTTGCAGTTTCTCCCCAGTATTAACAGCGCACTGTAGAATTCATCCAGCGATTCCCCGGGGATTTGCCGGTTCGTCGCGAGCTGGTGGCATGCGTAGACCTGGTTGACGGGCTGAAAGTAGATTCCTATCATCACGGCGAGCGCCGCCTGGAAATCGTCCGCATCCTCTATGAGCGTGTAGATTTCAGGGCTCACCCTGGCATGTAGGACCTGGATTTTTTGTTCTTCTGTAAGTACGCCGGGGCCGGTCGGAGGTATCCATGAAAACACGCTGACTAATGTTTAAAAGTGGCCGCTGAGTTTGCTGCGTGGGGCTGATTCGTAGACACTCAGGAATGATTCGGAGCTCCATGTCCTTTAAAGTTTGCGTAATAAATTGGAGCACAATCAATCACTCATGAGACGCGATGAGAAGGAGTCGAACGATGGCTTTATTACGCAGACTTGCTCCCCAGCAGCACAGTTACAGAATGAGGCTGCTGGGAGAACCCGGGCTCTTATACTCCGCCTTACTGGGTGGAGCCAGCAGGTGGCTGATCCAATCGAGACCCAGCCTCTCGGCATCACAGGGTACCTTAATACCCCTAATACATACCACCACAAAGTATATTGCAAAGACAAAGCAAACTTGATAGTTATGTGAGCACTTGCCAGCTGCAGGTTGTGTTTGCTGCTGCTAAGCTTCAAATGCCTGGAGGCTGCAGTAGCTGAGAGTTAGTTTGCTGTTTGCTGCTGCCTTTTCTGCTTGCCTGCTGCCTATTCTCCTTGGACTTACTTGCTGCTTTCTGGTTGGAGGGAAGGAAGAAAGAAGGTCTCTTTTACCTGGAGTGCCATGAGGTGAGGATTTTGAAGGGCCTACTGGGCTGAGGATGGAGGAGGACTTGCTTGAGCAGTCTGTGGATGTTTTTTTTAAAAAATATATTTTATTAAAGTTTTTCGATCAACCAAGAATTTTTCAATTTTTACAACTTTGTAACAATATATACATTGATCGTTTTTAAAATAGTATATTAACTAACGGCAAGGGCCAACACAAATAAAAGGAAAAACGAAGAGAAATAGTAACATTGAGAAGATAACTATGAACAACAAATATGTAACAACACACAAAAAAACCCCAAAGACCCGAATGCACCCTCCCCCCCTCCCCCCCCCCCCCCCTCCCCCCTGGGTTGCTGCTGTTGTCTTTCCTATTTTCCCTTATCGCTCTGCGAGATAGTCGAGGAACGGTTGCCACCGCCTGGTGAACCCCTGAGCCGAACCTCTTAGTGCGTACTTTATCCGCTCCAATTTTATAAACCCTGCCATATCGTTTATCCAGGCCTCCACGCCCGGGGGTTTAGCTTCTTTCCACAGAAGTAGAATCCTTCGCCGGGCTACTAGGGACGCAAAGGCCAAAACATCGGCCTCTCTCGCCTCCTGCACTCCCGGCTCATCAGCAACCCCGAATATAGCCAACCCCCAGTTTGGTTCGACCCGGACCCCCACCCCCTTTGAAATCACTTTTGCCACACCCACCCAGAACCCGTGCAATACCGGGCATGACCAAAACATGTGGGTGTGGTTCGCAGGGCTTCCCGCGCACCCCCCGCACCTATCCTCCACCCCAAAAAACCTGATCAATCTTGCTCCCGTCATATGCGCCCTGTGTAGTACCTTGAATTGGATCAGGCTGAGCCTGGCACACGAGGATGAGGAATTTACCCTACTTAGGGCATCTGCCCACAGCCCTTCCTCAATCTCTTCCCCCAGCTCCACCTCCCATTTTCCTTTCAGTTCCTCTATCATCGTCTCCCCCTCGTCTCTCATTTCCCTGTATATATCGGACACCTTACCATCACCCACCCATGCCCCCGAAATCACTCTGTCCTGGATCCCTTGCGCCGGGAGCTGCGGAAATTCCCTCATCTGTTGCCTCACAAATGCCCTCACTTGCATATAACGAAATGCATTCCCAGGTGGCAACCCGTATTTTTCTGTCAGTGCTCCCAGACTCGCGAACGTCCCGTCCAAGACCAAGTCCTTCAGTTGCGCAATTCCTGCTCGCTGCCAAGATTGAAATCCCCCGTCTATCCTTCCCGGGACAAACCTGTGGTTGTTCCTTATCGGGCACCACACTGAGGCCCCTGTCACTCCCCTATGTCATCTCCACTGCCCCCAAATCTTCAGAGTCGCCACCACCACTGGGTTGTGGTGTTCCTTTTCGGGGAGAACGGCAGCGGCGCCGTTGCCAGTGCTTTTAAGCTAGTTACCCTACAGGACGCCATCTCCAGCCTTTTCCACACCGCTCCTTGTTCTTCCCTCATCCACTTACATATCATAGACATGTTAGCGGCCCAATAATAATCACTCAGACTCGGCAGTGCCAATCCCCCTCTATCTCTACTGCGCTGCAGGAACCCCCTCTTTACCCTTGGGGTCTTTCCGGCCCACACAAAGCTCATGATGCTCCTGTCCACCTTCTTAAAAAAGGTCTTTGTAATCAGTATGGGGAGGCACTGAAACCCAAAAAGAAACCTCGGGAGGACCACCATTTTAACCGCCTGCACCCTGCCCGCCAATGACAGGGGCACCATATCCCACCTCTTAAAGTCCTCCTCCATCTGCACTACCAGTCGTGTCAAGTTAAGCTTATGCAAGGTTCCCCAGTCCCTGGCCACCTGGATCCCTAAATACCGGAAATCTCTTGTTACCCTCCTCAGCGGCAGCTCGTCTATTCCCCTGCCCTGTTCCCCGGGGCGCATCACAAACAGTTCACTCTTCCCCATATTCAGTTTGTATCCCAAAAACTCTCCAAACTCCCTGAGTGTCTGCATTATCTCAGGCATCCCTTCCACTGGGTCCGCGACATATAACAGCAGATCATCCGCGTATAATGACACCCGATGTTCTTCTCCTCCTCTAAGTACCCCTCTCCACTTCCTAGAGCCCCTCAGCGCTATGGCCAATGGCTCAATTGCCAACGCAAACAGTAACGGGGACAGGGGGCACCCGTGTCTTGTGCCCCTATATAGTCAGATGTAGTCGGATCGTTGCCTGTTCGTAATCACACTTGCCACCGGGGCCCCGTATAGGAGCCGAACCCATCTAATGAACCCCTCTCCAAATCCAAATCTCTTCAGTACCTCCCACAAATAGTCCCACTCCACTCTATCAAATGCCTTCTCTGCATCCATAGCCACCACTATCTCCGCCTCCCCCTCCGGTGGGGGCATCATCATCACCCCCAACAACCTCCGTATATTGGTATTCAATTGCCTCCCTTTAACAAATCCTGTTTGGTCACCATGCACCACCCCAGGGACACAGTCCTCTATCCTTGTCGCCATCCCTCTCTCCTTCCCCATCCCCTTCCCCACCGGCGCCCACATTTCTTCGTGTCCCCCTCCTTCGAGGGGAAAAAATTCCCTCATCTGATTTACAATTTCTTGCCACCACCTCACTACTTCATTCCAAACATCCTTTCCCAAATCTAGTCCAACTTCTCCGCTTGAATGAATGTCCACGCCTCCTCTGCCGCCTCGAAGTAGTGGTGTTTGCCCTGGTGTGTAACCCACAGTCTTGCCGGCTGCAACATTCCGAATTTCACTTTCTTCCTGTGGAGCACCGCCTTGGCCCAATTGAAACTCGCCCTCCTTCTCGCCACCTCCGCACTCCAATCGTGGTAGACGCGGATCACCGCGTTCTCCCATCTGCTTCTCCGTGTCGTCTTAGCCCATCTCAGGACCATCTCCCTGTCCTTGTAGCGGTCGAATCTCACCACTATTGCTCGCGGTGTTTCTCCTGCCTTTGGTCTTCTCACGAGGACCCGGTACGCTCCCTCCACTTCCAGGGGGCCCGTCGGGGCCCCAGCTCCCATTAAGGTATGGAGCATCACGCTCACGTACGCCCCAACGTCCGCTCCCTCTGCCCCTTCGGGAAGACCCAAAATCCTTAAGTTCTTCCTCCTCGAGCTATTTTCCAGGGCTTCCAATCTCTCCATACACCTCTTGTGTAGCGCCTCGTGCGTCTCAGTCTTCACCACCAAGCCCTGTATCTCGTCCTCATTTTCGGCAGCTTTTGCCTTCACTCCACGGAACTCCATCTCTTGGGTCTTTTGCGTCTCCTTCAGCCCCTCAATCGCCTGCAGCATCGGCGCCAGCACCTCCTTCTTGAGCTCCTCCACACATCGCCAGAGGAACTCCTGCTGTTCCAGGCCCCATACCAACTGGGCTCCCTCAGCCGCCATCTTGCTTCTCCCTTCCCTTCTCTGCCACTGCTCCAGAGGATCCTCCACAATCTGGCCACTACTATCACTTCTTTTCATCCACACCCGGGGAGACTCCTTCCTATGTCGCCTCACACTGGGTTTAGCCTTTGAAAATTTCCGTTGGGGCTCCCGATAAGAGCCCAAAAGTCCGTTGAAACGGGAGGTGCCGAAACGTGCAACTTAGCTAGTCATCGCCGCACCCGGAAGTCCCTCCTGTGGATGTTTTTAAAGGTCTGTTTGTGTGTTGACTGTGCATTCTGGACATGTGGGTCAGCTGTTAATGCCCTCTGTGTTCTTGTGGCCCGGTCTTCGGACAGGGTGGTGATGGAAGATCAGACGTCGATACTGCAGGATTGTGTCGGGACAATTTCATGGACGACTGGTGATTTTTTGATGTTCAGTAACCATCTGCTGCTCCCGTTATGGAAGCCGTGCCGGTCGCTGGTGTTCCTTGGTTTCCTTTTGTCCTGCAATTAGTCCATGTCTATGTGGGGGGGTGTGGGGGGGGGGCGGGGGGGGGGCAGGAATTGTATGATGGAAACAATGTAACTGTGGCTTTTTTTTGCTGTTTGCAGCCCCTCCTTCCTCTGGGGCCTGGGAATCGTTGGAACAAGGCGCTTACAGCGCAGGAGAGCGGGAGGTGGCTTTTGCTTTCTCTCCCTCCTCCGCTATGCTCCATGTCGGTGTGACCTTCCGGTGGTTGGCTCACCAAGCAACCTTCCACTGATGCAGGTCAACTGTAGGGGTGGGGGATGTGGTGATATACATCACTGTAAGTACACAAAGGGCTAATGTACATACACTACACCTAGCTAGACACTAGAGGGAACACCAGAGACATGACACACAGACAGTCAACCAATAGGTCAGTAAGATAGGACACGACCAATGGGCATTCACGATACACATAGAGGTGACACTGCCACAGAGGGGCATTACACCAACCCATATATAAAGGACACAGCACACATGATCTTCCCTTTCCAGTGGAGACACTCAAGTGTGTACACAGGGTTGATTCAACATCACACCCACCACCAGGATTGCAGCAGACTGGTTAGTCAGTCTGAGTAGCTATAGAAGGATTAACAGTAGAGGCGAATCCAAGTAGGAGAATTGTAAATAGTTCAATAAACGTGTTGAAGTTATCTCCAGGTCTAAACCTTCCTTTGTCAGAGTGCACATCAAGGAAGCCGCTTATGCTACGCCAAGAGCACAACAAGACATGGTACCAGTGAGTAACTGTCTCAATCCATATAGCTACAACTCAGCAAACAGTGACAACCAGCTACAACAGTCAGGCAAGACGATGATCAAGATTCCAGTACCACAGCGGCTCAAGTGCCACAGCAATCTCCGCGAAAACTAGCGGGCATTCCAGCAAAGGTTTGAGATCTTCCTGGTAGCAGCCGACCTACAAGACGTGGCCGATGCTGAAAAGACAGAGCTTCTGCTCACCATCGCCGGTGCCAGAGCAGAAGAGATCTTCAAAACATTCAAGTTCTCCAAAGGGCAAAATAGGAGCGACTTCCAGCCACTCCTGGACAAATTCAGTAAATACTGCAAGGAAAACACTGTCAAACCAACAGAAAATGGTAAGAGAGGTGCCAGTACTTACCACAAGGCCGAGATCCTGGAGAAGGGAACGACAATTTTGATCGGCGGCCATCTTGCTAAAGGTACGAGAAGCCGCGCATACGCAAGTGCGAAAAAGGCCCCCAGTACAGGAACAGCATTATGCGCATGCGCAATCGCTTCCTACGACCGACGTCACATGCTCCGTGATGTCATAGGCCCCGGACCATGCCCACTTAAAGGGGAACTGTCCCAGGACACGAAAAAAAATTCTTAAAGCTGTAAAACAAGATTCTTTCACCTGGAATGACAGCACAATGCCTAAAATTCAACCAATAGCTGAAAGTGACCTCCGCAGAACCCTGCAACAAGCAGTTAGCACCTCCCAAAGAGATGATACGGTCCTTGAATACTATGACACCTGTGGTGATGTGCATCAATGTAAATGCATGTAGGCTAGCTAGACACTAGATGGAGCACCAGAAACATCACACACACACATTCAACCAATAGATCAGTTAGATAGGATACGATCAATGGGCATTCACGATACACAAGGAGGTGACACGACCACAGGGGGGCATTACACCAACCCATATATAAAGGACACCACACACATGATCTGCCTCTTTCCAGTGGAGACAGTCAGTGAGAACAGACACAGGGTTGATTCAATATTACACCCACCACGTGGATTGCAGGAGCTGGTTAGTCAGTCTGGGTAGCTATAGAAGGATTAGCAGTAGTGTCGAACCCGAGTAATAGAAGTGTAAAAAGTTTAATAAACGTGTTGAAATTATCCCCACATCTGAACCTTCCTTTGTCAAGTTCACAACAAGGAAGCCACTTACGTTACACCTACAACATAAAAAATCAACACCGACCTTTATTTCCTCTCTGGACATCGTGAGCCCAATGCCAGCTCCGACACAAAACGTGATAATATTTCCTTGGAAGACAACGACTCAGACGAAGCTTTCACCTTGCGAGGCTACCCCAGTACCAAATCCGAACCACAACTAGACATGTTGTACATTCAAGACCCCGATGACGAGTTCTTCGGATTTGAGGATCTTCAGCCCAGCATATACAACATCCCAACTCGTGAGTGCAGGATTATGCTGCGGCCTAACACCGACAGACAGAGAGCAGTACAAGCGCACAGAGAGCGGCCTGCTGCCACACAGAGAGTGGTCCATGCACCGCTAAGGGTTCCCGACTCCACACAGAGAGTGGTCCACGCACCACAAAGGGTCCCAGCCTTTACACGATGAAAGACTCAACAGTGAGACAACTGCACGTCTCCACACAAGAAGTGACTCCAGTGACACAAGTCTCCACAGCGAGCTCGTGGACAGACTCCACAATAGAAAAAAACGCAAGACTGCACACCGCAGTCCTTGCACGAACAAGAAGTGACTCGAGTGACACAAGCCTCCACAGCGAGCTCGTGGACAGCCTCCACGACAGAAGCAAAGCAAGATTCCAGAGCGCAGTCTTTGCATGAACAAGACCATGAGGGTCTAGCAACCTCCTCTGAGTAACCAGCAGCAGACAATGCAAGTCTGCCATGCTCAAGTAAACAACAGAAAGACTGTGACAGTCTGCCATGCTCAAGTGCAAAGCAAGAAGACTATGACAGTCTACCACGCTCCAAAGAACGACAAAGTGACTATGACCGTCCACCCACATTGTTTGAGCCACAAGATGAATACTCTGACAGTCTACCCAGCTCAAGTGAACAACAAGAAGCTACTGAGGCTCTACCCACTGTATGTGCAACAAGTGACGACGGCATCCCACTTCCCATACAAGATGTGCAACGTGACAGACCTCAGCTAGTGTGTACAGAGGCACTCGACGATCACAGTAAGATCACTGGTGACACCACGTTACTTCAAACCTCATTCGCTCGAGCCTCTCCACAAGCAAATGCATTCCTGAATTTTTTGACTCCTGACGTGGAGCATCAAGAACTCTCAGCCGACTCCAGTGAACCTGCAATGATTCCAGACGGGGAGCATTGACAAACCAACACTGACTCAGGTGAAACAGACCAGACTCCAGATGGGGAGTAATCAAACGCCAAAGCTGATTCAAGTAAGCCGGACATGACTCCAGACGGGGAGCGCCGCAACCTCAGTGACGGCACGCTCAAGAAAACAGCAGATGCCACAAAGCACGCTAACACGAGGAACTGTGTGAAGGACTCGTATTATCCACAGAGTGTGGTCCTTGAGCGCAGCGAACACAACCTCAGAACCATCCAACACAACATCACAGCCTATGAGAACCATATCAAAGACAACGACATGACGCGTACCAAAGGCAACATCGTCGACAGCAAGCACGACAAAGACCACACCAACGGAACTACGACTGGTACGACATGGTACAACTCTGCCCATGAGGGACACTGTTACTGCTCAGCTCAGTACAATGACATACCATGGCAGGAAGATGCAACTTCCCAATTCACGTGTGCTGCACTACCAACAGGCAACCTGGCTTTCAGGACAGATGCCATCCAACATCGCTATCACAAGCATCGGAAGAAAAAAATACTCCAAATCACACAGCGAAGTGATTTGACCACTTCTTGGTTCCTTATGGACAGGGACACTGATGGCGTTCACAAGGACTTGCCACTGTCAAAATCACCGTCAAGCTACTCTGGGAGCGTGCATGATAACTACATCCTGGGGCACTCGCAAATCCCTGGTGTCTTCGAGAACCACCCCAGGATGACAGGTTGTCTCTTGGGGTCAAGGGGTACTCACTGAGGTCAAGGCTGATGACATTGCTGTGGAGGCCTGAGACCACAGCGGAGACCCGATGTAATGAGGCCCATGCTGCCACCCGTGCTGTCATTGAACGGTACATTGGACTGCTCAAAATACAATTCCAATATCTAGACCGGTCCGGCGGTGCCCCACATTATCATAGAATTTACAGTGCAGAAGGAGGCCATTCAGCCCATCGAGTCTGCACCGGCTCTTGGAAAGAGCACCCTAACCAAGGTCAACACCGCCACCCTATCCCCATAACCCAGTAACCCCACCCAACACTAAGGGCAATTTTGGACACTAAGGGCAATTTATCATGGCCAATCCACCTAACCCGCACATCTTTGGACTGTGGGAGGAAACCGGAGCACCTGGAGAAAACCCACGCACACACGGGGAGGATGTGCAGACTCCGCACAGACAGTGACCCAAGCCAGAATCGAACCTGGGACCTTGGAGCTGTGAAGCAATTGTGCTATCCACAAGGCTACCGTGCTGCCCATGAAACCCCCCAGAGCATCTCAACTTTGTGGTGGTCTGCTGTGCCCTCCACAACCTGGCACAGCAGCGGGACGACATGCTGGAGGAGGAGGGACATGCGGCTTCATCTGAAGAGGAGGCAGACCAGGAGGGATTGGATGATGAGCCTGGGGAGCAGCTGGAGACGGAGCCAGAGGAGGGAGGACAGGGTCAGACACGCCCGGAGAACCAGGGAGCCCCTCATCATCTCCAGATTCTCTTTGGACGAGGCTGTGTCCGTCAGCTCAACCTTCCCTCAATTTGCCTCCAGCACCCCCACACCACACCCTCCACAACAACCCTCTTCCCTCCCCTCCAAGGTTCTGTGTAATATCACCCCAGGGGGATGGGCCTGTGTTGGCGCTGTCAGTGGTCAAGGCAAGAGAGTGATGCTCCCTCACTGTGGGGAAAGCTCTGGTGCTCCTCAGTTTATGCCAGAGTCTGACTCCTGTCTTTCTGCTGACAGCGCGTTCACACCCATCCTCTGAACGGAGTCTGCACCAGGGGCATGTGATCTTGGACCACTGTACCTGAGGGCCGGGGGGAGTGGAGGACAAGGGGGGGTGTGGGTGCAGGCAGGCCCGCTGTAAAGATTAATGTGTCTGAGGCTGCACCATGTATCAGGGGTAACATGTTTTAATCGTGAACAGTTGACATTTTCATTACCCCAGCTACAGATAGTGACCCTCCTCCTCCCCACAGAGCCCACTCGGTGCTGCTCAACCTTCTTGATCTTTCATGATCTACTGCTACATCTAGGTGTGTCCCCAGGATGCACATCAGAGGGGCAGAAGCCTGCTGCTCTCCATGCCCTGTGGCCTTTGATGCCCTTGATGGGCATCCTCTGCAGGACCTGGAGCTGGGGGGCCTCCACCGACTTACCAGTGTTACAGGCATCATCACCCCATTATGTCTGCTGCCCTTGAGATGCACCGGTGTCATGAGGGGGAGATTCAGAAGACCATGAGGCCGCCATCGTCTCTGTGGTGGCCGGCGCCGGGTTGACCTCCAGCATTTACTTCTCCCTGATGGTGCCTAGAGGGTCCTGGGAGACTTCATGGCATAGAGGGACAGCTGGAGCGAGCTCCAGAAGCCTCTGAATTACCTGGGTCTGCCAGTGCTGACGGCTCCCCATCGTCTGCACCATGGTGGTGATGCCCTCAGAAATGGTCCTCAGTGACTGGTCCATGCTCGGCAATGTCCACCTGTATCTGGGACACATCCCTCGGTGACTGGGACATGATATCAAGGCCCTCAGTCAGGGTCATCACTGGCTGTGCCATGCCTTGTGCACACCAAATGATGCAGACGTCGTGCTCCAGGCTTTCCACTGCGGTCGCCACCTTAGCAGTGCTGGCCTCGGTGCCACACGTTGTCAGCAAAATCTCTTGCACCTGTAGCCTCTGGGATTCGTCCAATCAGCAATGCACCTGCTGGAATGTCGCTTGACAACCTTGACTGAATGTCACTGCTGTGTCCTATCATCTGCATCAGCTCTGGGAGAACTTTATCCAGAGGCTCGGTATCTGACTGGCACCCAGTTGAGTTCAGGGATTTAGCAGACCTCCGACTGCTCACTCTCCTGGATGTTTCTGCCTCCATCCGATGTGCATCAGCAACTGTGTGGTGCTCATCAGATTGTGCCCCAGAAACCTGTGCCCTAATGTCGCCCACCGAGGCGTGTGCATCTGCGCTGCTGGAAAGTTGGGATGACAACTGTGATACCTCGATGGTGTCTCCTCTGAGTTCTATTCCAAGCTGGTCTCTTGTGTAGTGGGGGGGGGGGGGGGGGGGGGGGGGGGGGCGGTGGAAAGGACTCAGGCTGGCCTGGCCGCATCAGATGGTGATCCTGCGAGAGAATGGACATGTGGTCAGTGAGAGAGAAGGATCATTTTGTCTGACATGAACCAATCACTTGAGACAGGTCATCTGGGGTGAATGGCTGAAAGGGCAATAGATTCTTACCTCTCTAGCTGTCAGTGACTGCTCTCTCCTCAGTTAATCCCACGATTTCCATGGCCCTTCAGAGAAGGTAAGAATTCGGATCAGCCAACAATGATGAGAAGCTCGTGGGGGCTCATTTTAGGCACTAAGTGTCGTCAAATCAGGGCTACGATCTCACCAACGTGGCTGCCGAGGAACACCCTGCCCGCCAGTCGACCCAATATGGCACTTGGAAACCTTTCCGTTAATTCACGCTCGTTTCAATAGCTGAGACATGGCTCAAAGAGGGGAGAACTGGATGTTTAATATTCATGGGTACAAAGTATTCTGGCAACTAATAATAGGAGAAGGGGTAATGGTCTGATTAATAATTTTTTTTACAGTGCCAGAAAGAGAGAATGTCCTTGAGGAATCAATGACAGATTCTCCTTGGTTGGAGCTAAGAATTTGCTGCCATTTGCTCACCATTGTTTGCAGCAAACTACCCAGCCTTCAGAACAATGACCATGACACCACACAACCCTGCCATGGCAATCTCTGCAAGATGTGCCAGATCATCGACATGGGTACCACCATTACACATGAGAACACCACCCACCAGGTACGTGGTACATACTGGTGAGACTCGGCCAACGTTGTCTACCTCATACACTGCAGGAAAGGATGTCCCGAAGCGTGGTACATTGGCGAGACCATGCAGACGCTGCAACAATAGATGAACGGACATCGCACGACAATCGCCAGGCAGGAATGTTCCCTTCCAGTCGGGGAACACTTCAGCAGTCAAGGGCATTTAGGCTCTGATCTTCGGGTAACCGTTTTCCAAGGCGGTTCATGACGCGCGACAACGCAGAATCGCCGAGCCAATTCACACCTCTTTAACCTGGGATTATCCCTCTCTCCAGTTGCCCCGTTTGGACCTGTAAAGACTTAATTACCTGCAAAGACTCACATTCAAAGTATTGTCTTTCATCTTTGACTTTGTCGATAGTTATGTTTCTGGAACCCACCTCTTCATTCACCTGAGGAAGGAGCAGTGCTCCAAAAGCTAGTGATTCAAAACAAACCTGTTGGACTTTAACCTGGTGTTGTAAGACTTCTGGTGCTCACTCCAGTCCAACGCCGGCATCTCCACACAAAGCATTGGAGCAGTGTGTCCCATCAATGGGATGATGGCACGGGATGTTCAATAGCATATGTATCTAGGCCCTGGCTGCTGCAGAGAACCGCTGCACCCAAAGAGAAAGAAGGATTGGATGTGCTATCCGTGGTGAAAAAATTCCATCAATATGTCTACCGGCACCATTTTTATTATTATCACTGACCAGAAGCCCCGACTGGGCCTCTTCAAAGTAGACAAGGGGATTTCCCCCATAGCCACAGCCCAGATCCAACGCTGGGCGCTGTTATTAGCAAACACAAATGCCCTCAGTCAACTCCCGCTGCCTGTGAGCCCCCTCTCCACCAGTAAAGGACAAAGGTTGTGGCAATGCTGAACTTTATGGACATTGCCTGTGATAGCCGCTCAGATGCCTATGTGGACTCAAAAGGACTCCACATTGGTGAAGCAATGCCACAAAATTGTGCATGGAGGTGTAATGTGCTTGTCAGATGACCTGATTTATATTACAAGAACACTTGTCGCTAAAGCTATAAACGATTAATTAACATTAACTGCAAGTAAACTATATACATTAACTGTAGATAAAGTATATACAAAACAACCTCTCTCCATCTTCCTCCAGACAGTCTGATGGGTCACCTGACTCTAACATTCACCGATATACAAGTGAGTCTCCTAGTGGTCCGTCGGTGAATTACAAAGTAACCATGATATCATGACATCCCTTTTCCTTTGAAGGAATAAATTAATTAATTATCCTCCGAATATTTACATGTGATATTATGAGTCTATAAGTCTAACAGTATTAATTTTTTTTAAAATTAAAACTGATTTAACAAATATATATATTATATATATACACGCACACAAGAACAGCAAGCACAGTATCTACAAATAGTCCAAATCTACAAATTGAGTCGATCAGATTTTCTTCTGACTCTGAACTGCTGAACTATCTGACACTGCAGCTGACATTGATTCTGATGTAGATTCGTCACCCATAACGTTGTGACAGTCTCCTCTGGTTTTCAAGAGCCTGCGATAATTTCTTCTTAAAACTAACCTATCCTCTGTCTGTACATTGTAGGAACGAGGTGCTACTTCTTCAAGTACAATAGCTTTTCTCGACCAATTGCCTGAATCTTCTACTCTCACAATGTCATCACTACTCAGAGGTGATAAAGTTCTCGGCACTCTATCATACAACTGCTTTTGTTTTGCTTTAATGTTTTGCATTTCCTGCAGGACCACTGCATTCTCCTCCTTCTTTTCCAAGTTTGGAAGTGTGGTATGCAAACTTCTATTCATGAGTAACTCTGCTGGTGATCTACCATGCAATAATGGTGATCGTCTGTCACTCCATAGTGTGAGATATGAATCAGATTGGCTGTCCATTGCTTTCTTCAACAATTGCTTAACAATATGTACATCTTTTTCAGCTTTTCCATTGGCTTGAGGGTACAACCGACTCAACGTATTGTGATTGAAATCATACATGACTGCGAAATGTTGCTTCCCTTTACAGCTAAAAATAGGACTGTTGTCACTTACGACGACGTGCGGAATTCCATGTCGAGCAAAAATTGACTTGGATGCAGTATTACGCTGCGTGCTGTTATGCTTGACAGTAGAGCCATTTCTGGATAGTTTGAAAAATAGTCTATGATCATTAAATAACCTTTCCCTCGTAGTGAAAGAGATCAATAGCTACTTTCTGCCATGGTGCAGTAGGTAAATCAGATATTTGCATGGGTTCTCTTGTTTGCTTTCAATGATGCATCTTGCATGTGTCACAACAATTGACCATCCTGTCAATATCCTGGTTTATACCTGGCAAGTAAACAGAGTCACGAGCACTCTGTTCACAATCGCTAGATGTCCTTTGTGTATCCTCTTTAGTACATCCTTGCGAATCAAGAACAAGAGAAACAAGAGAAAAAGAAGGCAAGGAGAATGAGATAAGCGATCGGCAGAGAAACCAAAGTCAGATAACGACACTGTGAAAAATGGTAGAGATCAGTCAAGGAACGTTAAAAGGCCTAGACTTAAGGTTTTGTATCTGAATGATCGGAGCATTCAAAATAAAATCGATGAATTACTTGATCAAGTAGATGGAAAGGGGTATGATACAGTTGGGATTAGGGATGGCTTCAAGGTAACCAAATATAGTAACTAAACATTGAGGGCTATTTGGTTTTTAGGAAGCACAGACGGAAAGGAAAAGGTTGTGGAGTTGTAATCTTGATGAAAGAAAATATCAATACAATATTAAGGAAATAAATTAGCTCAGGCAATGTGGAATCTGTATGGGTTGAAGTAAGAAACATCATGGGGCAAAAAACATTCATGGGGAGGTATACAGACTACCAAACTGCAGTGGTGATGTTGGGACTAACATTAGACAGGAAATCAGAGATGCATATGTTCAACGAACATCTGTGACTTCAATCTGCATATAGATTTGGTGAGTCAAATTAGTCACAGTACAATAGAGGAGGAATTTCTGGAGTGTGTAGGTATGATTTTCTGGTCCAATGCCTTGAGGAACCAACAAGGGAGCAGTCCATCGTGGACTGGAGTTCTGGAATGAGAAAGGATTAGTTGGCAACCTAGTTGTGAGGGAACCCTTGGGGATGAGTGATCATAATATGATAGAATTCTTTATCATGGTGAACAGTGAGGTAATTGATTCGAAGACTGGGGTCCTGAATCTCAATAAAGGTAACTATGATAGTCTGAAGCGTGAGCTGGCTACGATGGACTGGAAAACATTACTAAAAGGAAAGACAGCAGACAGGCAAAGGCAGGCATTCAAGGAATGAAGAGGTGAACTCCAAAGGTTGTTTATTCCTATTTGGCGCAAGAGTAGGAAGGGAACCATGGAAATACATAGCTTACAAAGGAAATTAGAGATAGTATTAGATTCAAAGAAGAGGCATACAAGTTAGCAAGAAAAAACAATAGGCCTGAGGATTGGGAATAGCTTAAAATTCAGCAAAGGCAGACTAAAGGATTGATTAAGAAGGGGAAAATATAATATGAAAGTAATCTAACAGGGAACATAAAAACTGACAGTAAACGTTTCCAGAGAGAAAAGGATTGATAAAAGCTAATGTCGGCCCCTTACAGTCAGAAATGGAGGAATTCATAATGGGGAACAAAGAAATGGCTGAGGAACTGAATTCGTACTCTGCTTCTGTCTTCGCAAAGGAAGACATGGATAAAGTAACTAGTTGAGTTGACCAGGGAGAACTGGTGGACATGGTTTATATAAACTTTCAGAAGGCTTTCAACAAGGTCCCACACAACAGATTACTATTTAAAGTTCAAGCACATGGGATTGTAGGTAGTGTCTTGAGATGGGTAGAAAGCTGATTATCAGACAGGAAGCAAAAAGTTGGAATAAATGTTTTTTCTTTCCAATTGGCATTCAGTGACTAGTGGAGTGCTCCAGAAACCTGTTCTAGGACCCCAACTGTTCACATAATATATTAATGATTTGGACGAGGGAACAAAATGTAAAATCTCAAAATTTACAGATGATACAAAGTTGGGTAGGAGGGTAAGCTGTGAGGAGGATGGAGAGATGCTTCAGTGGGATTTGGACAGGGTGAGTGAGTGGGCATATGCATGTGAAGTATAATGTCGATAAATGTGAGGTTATCCACTTTGGTAGCAAAAATAGAAAGGAGAATTATTATTTGAATGGGTGTAAATTGAGAGAGGTGGATACTCAACGCGACCTTGGTGTCCTTGTGCATCAGTCGCTGAAAGTAAGCGCGCAGGTACAGCCGGCAGTAAAGAGGCGAAAGGTATGCTGGCCTTCATAGCGAGAGGATTTGAGGATAGGAATAGGGATGTTTTACTGTAATGATATAAGGCATTCGTGCGGCCACACCTGGAATATTGTGGCTCATCCAGACTCGAAACGTTAGCTCCCTTCTCTCTCCACAGATGCTTTCAGACCTGCTGAGATTGTCCAGTACTTTCTGTTTTTGTTTCAGATTCCAGCATCCGCAGTAATTTGTTTTCATTAACCTGGAGTATTGTGTGCAGTTTTGGTTTCCTTAAAGGAAGGATGTTCTTGTTATGAAGTGCAGCGAAGATTTACCAGGTTGATTCCTGGGATGGTGGGACTGTCATAAGAGGAGAGACTAAAGCAGTTGTATTTGTATTTATTTATTGTCACGTGCACTGAGGTGCAGTGAAAAGTATTGTTCCACGTACAGTCCCGACAGATCATTCCATACATGAAAAAAAACCATAGGGTAAACATAAATACAAACTAGACACAGGCATCGGGTGAAGCATATGGAGTGTAGTGCTACTCAGTAGAGAAGATGTGTGATGTGATCAAATTATCCATAAGAGGGTCATTTCGGAGTCTGGTAACAGCGGGGGAAAAGCTGCTTTTGAATCTGTCCATGTGTGTTCTCAGAGTTTTGTATCTCCTGCCCGATGGAAGAAGTTGGAAGAGAGGATAAGCTGGGTGGGAGGGGTCTTTGATTAGGCTGCCCGCTTTCCCACGGCAGCGGGAGGTGTAGACAGTGTCAATGGATGGGAGGCGGATTTGCATGATGCACTGGGCTGTGTTCACAACTCTGTGTAGTTTCTTACGGACTTGAACTGAGCAGTTGCCATACCAAGCTGTGATGCAGCCAGATAGGATGCTTTCTATGGTGCATCTGTAAAATTTGGTGAGAGTCAATGTTGGATTGCCGAATGTCCTTAGTTTCCTGAGAAAATATATGTGCTGTCGTGCTTTTTTGGCCGTAGCGTTGACGTGGGTGGACCAGGACAGATTGTTGGTGATGTGCAGACCTAGGAATTTGAAGCTGTCAATCATCTCCACCTCGGTGCCATATATGTGGATAGGTGTTCGCGATATTTTGGAGAGGAACGCCAGGATTTTCCTCTCTCAGTGACCTCGTTTTTCTGATCCAATCAGATCAGTTGTGATCCGTTCCCTGAAGGAGACAGCTCTTTCATTTTTTACACTCTGCCTTCCACTGTTTAATGCTGGATACAGAATGCGACAGCATTCCTGATGCCCAGTGTTGTTAAAGTGTAAACGATGGGATCATGGAAGGTGACAGAGAGCCATCTCTATTCTACAATCTGCCTTTGGGCATTCTGACCATCGCTCCCAATGAAAACTCCCACGTGTGGCAGCGAAATTCAGGGAGCTGAAAAGGAATAACACGGATTCAGGCTCTCAAACTGATCAGTTTGAAAGTTCTCCCTAACTGTAAAACGATCACATTAACGTGCAATGGAACATTTATCCTGGTGATTAAACAATACCGTGTGTTAGTAAAACCCTTTGGTGTTTAAAATGTCCTGGCACTCAGGTGTGTAACCATTTGTTCAATATTCTGCTGTTCATGCTCACTCACTATGACAAAATTCACTCTGTTTTGGAGCATTGTTACTGAATTGCAATCTCACCCTCTGTATCTGTAGAGAACTGCCACTTGCTTCAGCTGGGTCACACTTCGACGTATTGAGAATTCAAGTGTGGTGATACAATGCATGAACACAAACACCACAACTTCAACACCAACACCAACCACAACACCTGCACCAACCTCAACACCTACATCAACACCAACCTCAACACCAACCTCAACACCAACCTCAACACCTACATCAACACCAACCTCAACCTCAACACCAACATCAACATCAACACCAACCTCAACACCAACCTCAACAACCTCAACACTAACCTCAACAACTCTAACAACATCAACCAAATCACCACCATCATCATCATCATCGGAAAGCAATGAATCATCATCGGAAAGCAATAAATCATCATCGGAAAGCAGTGAATCATCAGAAGAATGCAGTAGAAAGGTAAATCACTGATTTTTTTCAATTCATTATTAAAGGAAGTGATGGCTTGCAAAATCATGAGAACAGGTGTGGAAATAGCAGTGAAAATATAGCTGATTTTCAGTATAAAACGCTCCTGATTATTTTGTGCCTTGGTTAAATTGTCATGACTCTGCACAGTGATTCTATGAAACCACCGCTGAAACAGTCTGCTGCTCACGAATATAAGAACACAAGAAATAAGAACAAGAATAGGTCATACAGGCCCCCACACAATACGACCATCAACAAGTTCATTACTCGTCTTTTACTCAAGCTCAATTTTCTGTCCAATTCCCATAAACATGCTTTCTGTGTCTAGTTTTGGCACAGTTTATGTTACAAGCACCCAAAACCTTGCAGCAACGCTGTGAAAGGCAGGTGAAAGCAACAGTTCGACACCTTAAAGTCATTGATGAAGTGACGCTCGCCAGGTGCACTTCACTTCTAAACCGTCGGGAAACAGACCGTTCTAATTATCCACTGGTCGTACACTGAATTTGGAGGACAACGTATGTCCGATGCTTACTGCTTTGTGGACAAAAAATCTAACTGAACGTTGAATATATCTCTGTGGAAGAAAATTCAAAAGATGAACAACACTTTGGAAGAAGAAGTTCCTCCATATCTCCAGTTTAAATGGGAGACCTCTTCTCTTAAAACTGAGCCCTTTAGTTCTCGATTCCGGGACCTTAAGGTCGCCTCAAAATCGTGTATCTTGCAATAAGATTATCTCTCACTTATCTGAACGTCAATGAGTACGGACCTAACATGCGTCCCTCATCTCAGAAATCAGCCAAGTGACCCTTTGTGTGAACTGCGCCCAATGCAAGTACATCCCTCCTTAAATAAGGAGACCAAAATTCTACACTCTACTTCAGGTATGGTGTCACCAATGCCCCATACAGTTGCAGCAAGACTTCACTATTTTTATACTCTATCCCTTTTTCAATAAAGGCCCATGCTGTACCTGCCTGCTAACATTTTATTGATTCACATGTAAGGACATCTTCTGTACTGCAGCATTCTGCAGTCTCTCTCCTTTTAAATCATTTGTTTTTCTATACTTCCTACCCAAGTGGACAACCTTATATTTTCCCACATTATTCTCCAACTGCCAACCCAGTTAGTATATAATAATCTTTATTGTCACAAGAAGGCTTACAGTAACACTGCAATGAAGTTACTGTGAAAATCCCCTAGTCGCCACATTCTGACACCTGATTGGGTTCACTGAGGGAGAATTCAGAATGTCCAATTCACTTAACAAGCATGACTTTCGGGACTAGTGGGAGGAAACCGGAGCACCCGGAGGAAACCCACGCAGACACAGGGAGAACGTGCTGACTGCGCACAGAAAGTGACCCAAGCCAGGAATCAAATCCGGGTCCCTGGTGATGTGAAGCAACAGCGCTAACCACTGTGCTACCGTGCCGCCCAGTAATATATATATCTATATCCCTTTGCAGACTCTTTGTATTTTCTTCAAAGCTTGCTTTCCCACCTGTATTTTCCTCAATGCTTGTTTTCCTGCCTATCTTTGTATCATCTGCATAATTGGCTACAGAACAGCTGACACTTTCATCCGAGTGATTAATATCGATCGCACATAGTTGAGGTCCCAGGTACTGATCCCTGTGGCACTCCAATAGTTACAGTTTGCCAACCTGAAAATGACCCATTTATCCTGAATCTCCTTTTCCTGTTGGTCAATCCTCTCTTCATGTTAATATATCATGCCCAACTCTTATCCTTCTGCAGTAAACTTATGGGGCACCTTAATCAAATGCCTTTTGGAAATTCAAATACTATGCATCTAGAGGTTCCCTTTTAGCCAAAAAGAACTTTCACAATTTGTCAAACATGATTTTCCTTTCACAAAATGGTGATGACTCCACCTGATTGTATTATGATTTTCTACCTTCTACGATTCCTCAATAATGGACTCCAGCATTTTTCTGACAGATGATAGACTAATTGGTGTATAATTTCCTGCTATTCTTGAATGAAGATGTTAAATTTTTAGCTTTCCAATCCACTCGGATTTTTCCAGAATCATAAGGCATCTGGAAGATTACATCAGTAAATGATATATTTTACTTTAGAAACATTACAGAAGAGGAAGACGTTGGCGTTGCAGGAGGAAACATGGTTCAAGAAGAAGATGGCGTTGGGGGTGGCATTGGGGGCGTTGGAGGAGACGTCGCTGGGGCAGAAGATGACATAACAGATATTGATGGAATCACAACAGGTACAACACGTACAACAACAGAGGAGTATATCGCTATCAATCTGCAGGACGAGGCAATTTGCAAAGCAGAAAAAGTATGAGAGAGTAAAATATAAATGTAGTAAGTATGACCAGAAATTAGTTTTCACTTTCTATTTTTTTTAAATCTCTGGTTGTTGGACCACATAAATTTACAACTGATCTGTGTTATGTGAGTAAAATCCTATCCAATGTCCCTGCCCAGTTCCTATATCCCTTTATCGCCCTTTCATTCAGCTCCCTATTTAACCTATTAACCTGTCTTTCAATGTTGACATAATCTATTCCAGTAGTTTCATTCACAGTAATGATGTGGGTTTGATTTTTCTGTATTACTTTGATCTTCTCTATTTCTGTATGGTCACTTTCCAAATGCTGCCTTTCAAAATCTTTTGCTGTAAATCAGTTTTCTGAGACTTGGAATCAGAATCTCTTTCTGAACCCGCTCCAGGATTTGAATGTCTTCCTTGTGTCTCAGTGAATAGAACAGGACTCACATTACTCAAACTGTAGTCTGTCCTTATTTATATGACTTAAACATCATTCCTCTGATTGGTACTTCAGGGTGTGAGCATCACAAGTAAAACCAAAAATAAATGCTCATCCCGAATTGCTCTTGAGAAAGTGGTGGTGAGCTGCCTTCTAGACCACTGCAGTCATTGTAGGATAGGTACACCCACCATAGTGCTGTTGAGGAGGGAGTTTCAGGAATTGACAGTGAAGAAATGGCAATATATTTCCAATCAGGATGATGAGCGGCTTGGAGGGGAACTTGCAGTTGGTGGCGTTCCCATGTGTCTGTTGCTTTTGTTCTTCTAGATGGGAGAGGATATGTTGTTCCTTGTGTCTGAATAAAGCTTGTAGTCTTACAGTTGAAGTAGATGCTTTATTTTGAGTTTGTTCTCTCTCCAGAGCTTAAACTATGTTACATCTGTGCTGCCTGTCTGTGTCCTGCTCCCAGCTGCCGTTCCTGTGAAGTGCCCTCTAACTGCCTGTCTGTCTCTATTTCTACCTCTCCCATGCTCCCTCTAGTGCTTGCTCAGTTGTATTGCATCCACATTGACCCCTTGTATATATACAGATCACTACACCCCCCTTTTTTTCTTTTACATATTTTCTGAACAGTGGTAAAGAAAATTGTACAAAACAGTTAGATTACTGTATATCTGTACAAGTGGTGATGATATTGATTATTATACAAAGTCAATTGATATTTATGAGTCCAACCTGAATAAAAACATTTATGAGCTCAAACTTTATGAATTTGTTTGATGATTTTTTTTGTTGTTGTTGACGTGGTGATATTGATATTTCAACTCCTTTCTGAATGTCGTCAGTGTTCTTGTGTGTTAAGTAACCAACATATAATTGCGAGGTGTTTGAATGATCGAACCACTGATGTTGACTGACTTTTTTTGTTGTGCTTGTGGTATCGATTTAGTGTGTCATCTGCCTTGAAAGCTGGTGTGCTTGCTTATTCTGGAGCAGATGTGAATCCATGAGATTCTTTGTCATGCCATGGCATGTTTGTAGTCTTGTCATTGTTTTGCAGTGTGCTGTGGCATTGTCCTTCATGTGCAAAGTTGTACCATGTTGTACAGGTCGTTGTTTCATTCTGTCGTTTCTGTCTTTGTTGTTTCGGTTGTCGTTCTTGTTGTTGTCGTTCTTGTTGTTATTTTTGTCGTGCTTGTTGTTTCTGTTTTTTTCTCGTCGTTGTTCTTGTCGTGCTTGTTGTTGTCTTTGTTATGCGTCTTGTTGTTTTTGTTGTTGTTCATGTAGTTTTCGTTGTTGCGCTTGTTGTTGTTTTTGTTTCTGCAGTGCTTCTTGTGGTTTTTGTTGTTCTTGTTGCACTTCGTGTTGTTTTTGTTGTTGCTGTTGTTACTCTTCTTTCTGCTGTGCTTCTTGCGGTTTTTGTTGTTCTTGTTGCGCTCAATGAGTGTTCCGTGTGGATAATTTGTGTAATTGTCACAGTTATTGGTGTGAGTGTCCTTTGTGGTATCTGTTACATTGAAAAATGAAAATGAAAATCGCTTATTGTCACAAGTAAGCTTCAAATGAAGTTACTGTGAAAAGCCCCTAGTCACCACATTCCGGCGCCTGTTCAGGGAGGCTGGTATCGGAGCGTTTCTTCTGGAGAATGGTGAGAATGATCTGATGTTGCATTGATGTTGGTGACATCAGTCATTTGTGGTGGATTTGATTCCTCTTCTTTGCTTCCTTGATGCTCCTCTTCTGGAGTCAAAATCGTCACAATTTCATTTTGTTGTGGGTCGTGGTGCTCCTCTTCTGAAGTCAAAATCTTCAAGATTCCTATTGACGTGGTCTCTCTGGACTCTTGGTGCTCCTCTTCTGAAGTCAAAATCTTCAAGATTTCTATTGACGTGGTCTCTCTGGGCTCTTGGTGCTCCTCGTCTGGAATCAAAATCTTCAAGATTGCAATTAACGTGGTCTCTCTGGACTCTTGGTGCGCCTCTTCTGGAGTAAAAATGTTCCAGATTTCAATTGACGTGGTCTCTCTGGACTCATCAGTAGCCCTACTCTGATTGTTGAGTGCTTCTGTACAGATGAGCTGAGTTCTGTCAGTTTCGCTGTGCTCCTGCACATCCTGTATGTTGATTGTGATCACATTGTCACTGTTTTCACATACAGGTAGCCTTACATTGTCTTCTTGTTGATTATGTGAGCTTGGTAGACTTTCATAGTCTGCTTCTGGTTGCTCAGATGCAGTGGGTAGACCTTCATGGTCTTGTTCATGCATGGCGTTCGCTATGGAGTGTTTGCTTGCTTCCATTTTGGAGTCTGTCAACGAGCTGTCTGTGGAGGCTTGCGTCACTCTCTCTGTGGAGGCTTGTGTCGCTCTCTCTGTAGAGTCTTTCATCGCTCTCTCTGTGGAGTCTTTCATCGCTCTCTCTGTGGAGTCTTTCATCGCTCTCTCTGTGGAGTCGTGCAGTGTTCTCGCTGTAGAGTCGATCTGTGCTCTCTGTGTGGCGTTGTCTTCTTCTTGGGTATTGCTGTCATCCAATGTATCGACGATCTGCCATGGCATCGTGGTATTGGATTCATCTACCATGAGTAGAGTCATGTTGAACATTGCAACCGTGTTGCTGATGTTGTGATTAGCATATCCGAATAACTCCGCCATGTCTGAGTAGTATTGTTCGATAGACAAATAATTTCTTTTTATTTCAGAGTTGTTATCGTTCTCTTCACTTTGGATGGTGCTAACTGCTTGTTCCAGGGTGTTGTGAAAGTTTTTTTCAACTGCTGGTATAAGTTCAGGCATTGTTCTGTCTTTTGAGGTAGGAAAATTGGGTTTTACAGCTTTATGTGTCTTGTTTTCAATTTTCGGGCATTTCCCTTTTAAGTGGGCGTGGTCTGAGTCCTCTGACGCCATGACGCTTGTGGCATCATGCGTAGGAATCGATTGTGCATGCGCAAATTGATCTTCCTTTACTGTGCGTTTTTTTGTACACATGCACAGAACCATCTTCGAATGGTACGATCTTTTCTTTCATCTGGGCATGCGCCGCTTGCGCACGCGCAGAACGATCCGCGACCAAAACATTTTCTGAATGCGCATGCACGGCTTGCGCATGCGCAGAACGCGAAATGGCTGATTTTAACTGCGCATGCGTGGCTTCTGTTTCCTGAGCATGCGCAGATGCAGATTTTCATCTTTTGTTCCCCGGAGACTGTAAAATGTGCTCAGATGCCATTTTACAGTGGATTTCAGCATTTTTTCTTTGTAAAAAGTTAAAAGTTTTCCTTTCGATCTGGTGTTTACACTCGCGGTTTCTAGACTGAACCCTTTCTGTTCTGGTAATGATTGTTTCAGTTTTGCATCACTCATTCCCTGTGCAATTTGGTCTCTGAGCATACAGTACTCTTCAAATTCCATACAGTACTCTTCAAATGTTTTCAGTATTACTTCTAATTTGGTGCTGCCTTCACCTTTCACGTATTTAAAGCAATTATATATTTCTCTAGCTTCATGTCCTGCGATGAGCAGTGCTATTTTCATTTCTTCTGAGGCTGCTTCTAAATCATTAGCTATGATATACATATCGAAGATTTGTTTAAATCTTTTCCAATCATTACTTAAATTACCGGTTGTGTTCAGCTGCGGTAGGGTTCCAACAAATATCATCGAATTGGCGAAGTCTTCCCACATCGAATATCTGGTAGGAGTTTTCCTTGCCATTTTGGTCTTTCTGTGTCTGCAGCTTGTGTAATGTTACAGTAAGCGTTCTGAAGTCTCCTGGTACCATGTGTTGTTCCTTGTGTCTGAATAAAGCTTGTCGTCTTACAGTTGAAGTAGATGCTTTATTTTGAGTTTGTTCTCTCTCCAGCACTTAAACTATGTTACATCTGTGCTGCCTGTCTGTGTCCTGCTCCCAGCTGCCGTTCCTGTGAACTGCCCTCTAACTTCCTGTCTGTCTCTATTTATACCTCTCCTGTGCTCCCTCTAGTGCTTGCTCAGTTGTATTGCATCCACATTGACCTCTTGTATATATACAGATCACTACAAAGGACATGTGTTTCAAAGGTGTCTTGGTGAGTTGCTGCTGTGCATTTTACAGTATACGGTACACACTGTTGCCACTGTACATTTGTGGTGGAGTGTGTGAATGTTTAAGGTGATGAATGGGGTGCCGATCAATTGCTTTGTCCTGGATGGTGTCGATCTCCTTGAGTGTTGTTGGAGCTGTGCTCATCCAAGCAAATGGAGAGCTTTTAATCTCACTCCTTACTTGTGCGTTGAAGATGATGGACAGGCTTTGGGGACTCAAAAGATGAGTTACTTACCACAGAAGTCTCAGATTCTGACCTGCTCTTGTACCTACAGTATTTATATGGCTAGTCCAGTTCAGTTTCTGGTCAACGATAGCCCCCAGGATGTTGATGGGGTGGGGGTGATGATTCAGTGATGGTAATGTCACTGAATGTCGTGATTGGATACTCTCTTGTTGGAGATAATCATTATCTGGCACTTATTTAATGTAAGTGTTACTTGCATTTATCAGCCCAACCCTGAATATTGTCCATCTGCATTTGGACAGACCGCTTCAGTATCCGAGGAGTGGCACATTGTGCTTTACATTGTGCCACCGCAATCGTCAATACATATCGCCGCTTATGGGCAGAAAACTCCCATGCTCCCACTGACAGGATCAATGACGGAGAATTCAACATGAGGCTCCAAAATTGGTGTTCGTGCTGGTGTGAATTTACAGTGGGATTGACCGATGATGCGCAGCATGGCAGATCAGGAATCATGCTGGGGGACAGCATGAAACCAATTTGCATCCTGCTAATAGGATGTAAATGCAGACTATACCAGAATCGTCCCCCTGCTCACACAATGCCTGATTCCCCGTTCAGCCAGCATGGACTTATTTTTAGGGATTTGCTCAGACCACAGGCATCCAACGAGATGGAGGCCTAAAGCTAGACTCTGGAGGAACACATGCACCACATGGTGGGTGGGTGGATCCTTATGTACATGAAGCAGCTCTAGGATGGTGGGAGGTTTCCATGCAACAGTTTTGAGTTTACCGATACTTTGGAACTTCAGGGACTTCACCAATGGGCTTGCAGCATCTCTGCTGTACCTGCCTCTTCCTGCTCCAGGTGCGTGTCTGTGCAATGGCCACCAGGTTGCGAGACCCTTCCTGAATTTGTACTAATACCCACCAAGCTGTGTGTTCCGAAGATGTTGGAAGGTGCACGTGACCGCTTTGACAGTTTTACTGGTATGGAGGTATCCACTTCTGCTCCTCCTGGCTCATCTCTGGGCTGGGGGCGGGGCTGAAGCCAGAGAGGGTGTGTTCGTCCTCTTTCATGGGTCTTGGTCTCTTCCTGGAGGCGCTGGTAAGTGAGAAAGGAGAGAGCAGAATCACAAGATTGTTATGGTGCTGAAGGAGACCATTTGGTCCATCATATCTGCACTAGCTCTTCAAATGAGACATTCTCCTGCCTTTTCCCCATACCCCTACACATTGTTTCTACTAAAATAATCATCTAATGCCCTCTTGAATGTTTTAACTGAACCTGCCTCCACCAGGCAGCGTATTCCAGACCCAAACCACTTGCTGTGTAAAAATGTTATTCCCAAATTGTAATTGCTACTTTTGCAAATCACTTAAATCTGTGCCCTCGTGTTCTTGATCCTTTAATGAGCAGAAACAGTTTATCATATAACTTATCACATAACACTCACATAACTGATTGGCAGTTCACTATCAGTCACCTAAAGGCTACTTTGATCTAACATTAGCAGGTGGGGAGAGTCATCTCAGGCCAATTTAAAAGAGCAACTTGTAACTCACTCCCAGTGAGTTCTCCCAGTGAGCCAGAGAAGGCACAGCCAGGAGTGAGGCTCAACGAAGAGTGAGTTTGGGAATTTGAAGCTAGGTGGGAATTCGAAGCTGGGTGGGGAGGAGGTGCTTTTTATCCCTGCTAAGTGACTGGTGAGTAGTTTTTCTTTTCATTTGTCTATTTTTCTTCTCTCTTTTGTTTTGTTTTTTGGCATTGTAGTTGTGGAAGTTAACCCAAAGTTTAAGACATGGCAAGAGATCCCAGACCTGTGTCATGCTCCTCGGGTGCGATGTGGGAGCTCAGGGATACGTCCGCTGACCCTGGCCCCTTCACGTGCCAGAAGTGTGTCCAACTGAAGCTCCTGTTAGACCGCTTGACGGCTCTGGAGCTGCGGATGGACTCACTGTGGAGCATCCACGATGCTGAGGACGTTGTGGATAGCACGTTTAGCAAGTTGGTGACACCGCAGGTGAAAATTACTGAGGGAGATAGAAAATGGGTGGCCAAAAGATAGAGCAAGAGTAGGAAGGCAGGGCAGGTGTCCCCTGCAGTCATCTCCCTGAAAAACAGATATACCCTTTTGGATATTGTTGAGGTAGATGGCTCACCAGGGGAAGGCAGCAGCAGCCAGGTTCATGGCACCGTGGCTGGCTCTGTTGCGCAGGAGGGCAGAAAGAAGAATGGCAGGGCTATAGTGATAGGGGACTCAATCGTAAGGGGAATAGACAGGCGGTTCTGCGGGTGCACTCGAGATTCCAGGATGGTATGTTGCCGCCCTGGTGCAAGGGTCAAGGATGTCTCGGAGCGGCTGCAGGACATTCTGGGGGGGGGGGGGGGGGGGTGAACAGCTAGTTGTCCTGGTGCATATAGGCACCAACAATGTAGGTAAAAAATGGGATGAGGTCCTACAAGCTGAATTCAGGGAGCTAGGAGTTAAACTAAAAGGTAGGACCTCAAAGGTAGTAATCTCAGGATTTCTGCTAGTGCCACAAGCTAGTCTGAGTAGGAATGTCAGGATAGATAGGATGAATGCGTGGCTTGAGAGATGGTGCAAGAGGGAAGGATTCAAATTCCTGGGGCATTGGAACCAGTTCTGGGGGAGGTGGGACCAGTACAAACCGGACGGTCTGTACCTGGGCAGGACTGGAACCAATGTCCTGGGGGAGGGTTTGCTGGTGCTGTTGTCAGAGGGGAGTAAAACGGGGACAGAAATAAAAGGCAGGAAGGGAGAAGTGTAAGGCAGAGAGGCCACAGTCAAAAATCAAAAAGGGCTGCAGTACAAGGTACTGTGACTGAGGAGAGCTCAGTGAATAGGCTCAGTGATACTAAAAGGAATAAAACGGGAAGTAAAAACATAAGTGGAAAGCGACACAACAGTTTGTTACATGAGGATATGGGTTCAATGATAGGAAAATTAGGAGAAAAGTTCAAAGGAAAAATAACTGAGGAGAGGTTACTGATAGAGGTGTTAAGATTAAAAACAGGGGTATAAAAGCCACCATGAGGGTACTTTACCTGAATGCTCGTAGTATTCAGAATAAGGTAAATGAGTTGATGGCACAAATCATCGTGAATGACTATGATTTAGTGGCCATTACTGAAACATGGTTAAAAGATGGTCTCGACTGGGAGTTAAATATCCAAGGGTATCAAACTATTCGGAAGGACAGAGTGGATGGTAAGGAAGGTGATGGAGCTCTGTTATTTAAGGATGACATCCGAGCAATAGTAAGGGATGACATTGGTGCTATGGAGGATAAGGTTGAATCCATTTGAGTGGAAATCAGGGGCGGGATTCTCCGACCCCCCCCACCGCCCCGCCGAATTCTCCGAAGGGAGAAAAGTCGGCGGGGCGTCAATCGCGTCGTATGCCTCGGAGAATGGCACTGGTGGGCGCGAGGCAATGGATTTCGGGGCTGCCGATATTCTCCCGTCCGGATGGGCCGGGGAGGGGGGTGCGAGGGCAAGTGAGTTGGTCCACCTGGCCAGGTGCCAGCCTCCAACCGTCGGACCCATGCGGTCCATGCCACCTGGCTGGGGGGAGGAGGGGGTATGGCCAATGATGACATGTCGTCGTTTCCCCCCCGCCCCCCGCAGCCCGTCATGTTTTCCGGTCAGCCAGCGATGTTGGCCGCCGCGGCGGCAGCCGCGAGTGTCCATGTTGCCCTGGATGAGGAGGAGGAGGAGGAGCGTGCCAGAGAGGCGGCGCAGAGGGGCAGGCGGCAGCCGCCCAGGCTGGAGGGACACCCGCCCGACAGGACGAGGAGGGCGATGAGGACGTTGCGGCCCCACGGCAACGGAGGCACCCGAGGACGCCTCGTGTGTACCGGCCCCGGCAGTCATACCAGGACCTCATGGACTGGGAATGCAGGAGGAGACTCCGGATGAGCCGGGAAACTGTGGCACACATCTGCCAACTGCTGGCACACCTGCCACCGCGTGGCACTGGCGGGGGACACCCTCGCCCCGTGCCCATCAAGGTAACGGTAGCACTGAACTTTTATGCAATGGGGTCATTCCAGGCACCGAGTGGGGACCTGTCCGGCATATCACAGGCATCAGTGCACCGGTGCATCCGGGCAGTGACAGACGCCCGAGATGCCATTGCGCACCGCTATATCCGCTTCCCTGTGGACCGGGCCAGCCAAGATGCCCGGGCCGTGGGCTTCTCTGCCGTGGCCGGGTTCCCCATGGTCCAGGGCGCAATTGATGGGATGCACGTCGCCGTGCGGCCACCTGCAGATAACAGGGCCATGTTCACCAATAGGAAGGGGACTTATTCGATGAACGTACAGGTGGTCTGCGACAACCGTATAATGATCCTGCACGTCTGCGCCCGTTTTCCGGGCAGTGTACACGACTCATACGTGTTGTCGCGGTCATACATCCCCGGCATGTACAAGGGACGCCATCCCCGGCTGAGGGGCTGGTTGCTGGGCGACAGGGCCTACCCATTGCGATCGTGGCTGATGACGCCTATACGAAGGCCACGCGATGAGGCGGAGAACCGCTACAATGATGCCCATGTAGCGACAAGGGGAGTGATAGAGAGGTGCTTTGACGTGCTGAAGATGCATTTCAGGTGCCTGGACCTCTCCGGCGGCGGGGGGGGGGGGGGGGGCCTCCAGTATCGGTCAGATAGGGTCGGCCGCATCATTGTAGTCTTCTGCGTCCTGCACAATATAGCCCAGCAGAGGGGCGATGTGCCGCAGGCAGAGGACGGCGGAGTGGAGGAGCAGCAGGAAGAGGCGCAGTCCTCCGCAGATGAGGGGGATGGGGGCAATGGTCAGGGCAGACGTTCTAGACATGGGCGGGTGGCTGTCCACCGTTACCGGCTGGGCCAGCGGGCACGGGACCTACTGATAGACGCCCGCTTCACTGACTAGATGGGCGTGGGAATCGGGTAGTATGGCCACAGACCGCACACCATGGCAACACCCGACCACCCACACCCCCCACCCATCCACCCACCCAGCACCCTCACCCCCCCTCCCCAACCCCACCCACCCCACCCGCATGCACCCCCCCCCCCCATTGCCGATCCACCTGCGGCACAACGGCCGGGCTCACACAGTTGCTGGTGGACGCGTGTCTATTGCAGGCCATGGAGGATGATGACAACCCGCTCTGCGATGAGCTCCTGGCTCCACATCGTTGGACGATGTCTGACCCATGGCCACAGTACCACCATCCACCCGGACCATCCCTGCATGCGGCTGTGACACTGCAGCGCACGGTCCCGTCCTCTGCCCGGGGGGATGTTGATGGCGGCCAAGGGGGAAGGGGGCAGGCTCACCTGTGGCTGATGTAAGACCACCCCTCACACACACACTTGCGCTCAATGTACATGATACCCCCGCACGCTTTGGACAGAGCACAAAGGCAGCTTCTGTAGGTGTAACATTGACTTTAATAACGAAAGCAGTTTATGCACGTGCCCTAGCCCCTAAAACTCATCTGTGCCCTGCACCCGTGCCAACTTACTCAGTATCTAATTGTTTGGCCTTGCGGGCCCTTTGACTACGTCTACGTGGTTCCCCAGACGGTACAGCAGAACTGGAGGTGGGCTCCTGTGATTCCTGCCCTCTGACACTGGATCCCTTTGGCGGCCGTTTCCTGGGGCGTCCTGGCCTAGGTGGGCCAGGCTGCGGCCCGGGCAACTGGGATGGCCAGCCTGTCCTGCCCATTGCCCACCCGATGGGACGGAAGGGGGGAGCCCGAGGTGTTGCGGTGTACCGGGACCTCCCCTACAATGGGACCCGGTACGGCCCCCAGCACCTCCTTCTCCCTCGGGGTGCCCGATGGCCCCCAGGCCTCTACATGGGTGGGGGATGCGAATGGACTGGTCATCCGACGCCCCCTGACATCTGGCGCTGCCAGTCCTGGAGGCCCGTGCTGGTATCGACAAGGGTCTGCAGGTTTGCAGCCATGGAGCTCAGGGGGTTGGCAATCCCTGTCTGTGACTGTGCGACGCCGGCTCGCACATGAGCAATGGCGCCGATGCCCTCAGCGATGGCCTGCTGAGATTTGGCCATGGCCTGCTGAGACTGGGCCATGGCCTGCTGTGACTGGGCCATGGCCATCAGAGACTGTGCCACGGAGTTGAGCCCCTCTGCCATCTGCTGCCGGCGCTGGCTCATGGCCTCCTGTGAGAGGGCAGCCATGTCCTGGGCCACAGACGCCGCCTGCACGGAAAGCCCCAGGCCTCGCAAACTGCTACCCCATGTCTGACATCGTCGCACCCATTGCCTCCACCGTGGACGCCACCCGTGAGGTGTTGGCCTGGGTAGCACGCATGACCGGCACCACTGCCAGCTCCTGGACGCGGGTGGACACCTCCACCTGCGACTGCAGCCGCCGCAAGCCGGCCGTCACCCTCTTCGCTCGACCCAGGTTCGGTGGTTGCATCGGACTTTTGGGTGGGTGTGGTAACTCCAGGAACCCGGGATCCATCTGGGCGGCAGATGTTCGCATGCGCCGGGCTGCCCTCCGACCGCCCGGCCCCTCTGCTGCTCCTACCTCCACCTGTTGTACCGGGACGGCTGTGTTGTGCGCACCAGTGAGTGTACCAGACGCCTCATCACTAAAGTGCCCAACCGAGGTGAGCGTCTCTGCGATGGTGGAGGGTGTTGGTGACAGTACTGGCGTTGTGTCGTGCGCGTCATCCGACTCTGAGTCCATGGCACTTTGGGGTGGCAGTTCGTCTCCACCCATCCAATTTGTGTCACTGTCCTGTATTTCAGTTTCCTGGGTACCGTCCCCCTGGGTCCGTAACTGTCTTGGTTTCCGTAAACCTCGTCCTCTTACTAATTAATATTGCTCCCCCCCCAGCACTCATCCCGTAGCATGAGTGGTATGTCTGTCCCACCCAGCCCTTTCTTACCAGCAGTCGGTCCTTCTCCCTCAGGTGCATCTCTTGTAGGTAGATGATGTCTGCTTTTAGGCTTCTTAGGTGGGTGAAGACTCTGGATCTTTTCACCGGGCCGTTGAGTCCCCTTACGTTCCAGGTAAGAATCCTGGTGGGGGTTTTTTGACCCTCCAGTCCTGAGGGGTCACCCATATTTACCTGGTGGACGCGCCCCTGCCCTCCAGGGTTTCCCTTCGTTAGGGGACCGTACAAAATGGCTGCGGTCACCGCTCTCACCATGATGTCGGGCCCCAGGGCTCTGGGGTTTCCTTTTGTCCAGGGGGCATCCACCATGGCCGCCAGCTGTGTGTACGCCACGCGGCTGCGCCCCTGCACTCCAGGGTCTCCCTTCATCCTGAAGCCCTCCCGAGTGGCTGTTTGTGGCACCGTCTTGGTTCCTCACCCTGCTCCATGCCTGCCGAGGCCTGTGTTTGTGCTGCTTATCTACCTCACCCTTCCCTTTGTTTCTCTTTTGTTCTGCGCTCTCCCCCCCGACTCCTCTCCCCCCCTTAGTCCCTGTTCCTCTGCCCCCCCTCCTGTGTCCTTCCCCCCGTTCTGCCCTGCCCCCCCTTCTCTTTGTGCCAGGCGCTCCCTCTCCCCTGAGAAGCGCGCCGCGGCCCTCCTTTCTTCCTGCCCTCCCGTGTTAGCCCTCCTCACTAGCACGGTGGCTCCCCTCCCAGCACTTGCCCTGCTCTGGTCCTGTTTTACCTTCCTTTTGCTAGCCCTTGTCTCGCTCTCCTGTCAGCCTTTTTCACCCTCATTCACCTTGCTTCGCTCCCCCCCCGTTGCATTGAGAGGTGGAACGAGCCCGGGAATGAGTTAGTACAGTCCCGCACAGTGCACCAAACACGTGTGTACAGTCCGTGATCGTACTGTCTCTGTTTGCGGTCTGCCCGCTGCTCTTTGTTCCGATTCTTCCTTTCTTTTCCATCCCCGTCGCTTTCACGATGGCCGTTGTGGCTGTCCCTCCCCCAGTTTGTTCGCTCTAACGAACTCCGCTGCCGCTAGGGTGTTAAAAAACAGCTCCTTCCCCGCAAATGTTACCCAGAGTTTGGCCGGGAATAGCATCCCAAGTTTCACATTACTTTTGTAGAGTGCTGATTTGGCCCTGTTGAATTCAGCCCTTCTTTTGGCCAGGTCCGCCCCAATGTCCTGGTACATCCTTATGGTCTTCCCTTCCCACGTGCTCGCTTTCGTCTGCCGGGCTCACTTTAGGATTTTTTCCCTGTCTTGGAACCTGTGCAGCTTCACGATAACCGTTCTGGGCTGCTCCCCGGCTTTGGGCCTGGGTCGGAGCGACCTGTGCGCCCTGTCAATTTCTGGGGGGTTTGGAAACTTCTCCCTTCCCACTAGCTTGCCCAGCATTTGGGTGACGTAGCCTGTTGGGTCTCTGCCCTCCATCCCTTCTGGCAGACCCACTATTTTAACATTCTGCCGTCTGTGCGAAAAATAAATTCTTTTTTTTTGTTCCCCCCAAAGAACAAAAAAAAACTCCAAGGTTTTTTTTTCTCCTTTTAAAAACAATTTTTTTTTAATAAAAAGGGATTTTTTTTTTCTTTTGAAAGTTTTTTTTTCCCTTTAAAAAAAGTTTTTCTTTTTTTTTTAATTTGCAGGAGAGGAACAAGGATTCTTATTTTGTTCTTGTCATCCTCTCCGTGCTCCGACTTTCAGGCCGTTTCTGAGCGATCCCCATTCCACCTCCACGTGCTGCTCACCTGGCCCAGTCTCTCCTTTTTTTTTCTCTCCCTCTCCAGCTCCATGGATCGGAGCTTTGGCGCCTGGGCAGGGCCGAATTCGCGGGGCCTAAAGGATTTTTAAAAAAAATAATTCCCCGGGAAAACCCCCCAAAAAAGCTGCGATTTCGCGGTTGTGCGGGAGCGTCTTTGCTGCAGCCGCTCCATTCGCGATCGCCGCCAGAAGTTTCTTGGGCCTCTTTTTCAACTGAGGAGTGCCGAATTTCAGCGGTGGTGAGGGTGCGTGAAAAAAACGCGACCGGTCTGCCTGCTTGATTGAGGGTAGTGGCGAAAGCGCCCTCTGATGAGTCGCTCTCCACCTGGAAGGGGACGGACTCGTCCACCACGCGCATCGCGGCTTTGGCGATGTCCGCCTTGATGCAGCTGAAGGCCTGGCGGGCCTCAGTCGCCAGTGGGAAGATGTGGCCTTGATTAGTGGGCGGGCTTTGTCCTCATAGTTGGGGACCCACTGGGCATAATATAAAAAGAACCCGAGGCACCTCTTCAGGGCCTTGGGGCAGTGGGGAGTTGCAGGAGGGGGCGCATATGGTCAGGGTCGGGCCCTGGGACCCCATTTTCCACGACGTAGCCAAGAATGGCTAGTCTGGTTGTGCGGAAAATGCATTTCTCCTTGTACGTGAGGTTTAGGTTTGGGCGGTTTGGAGAAATCTGTGGAGGTTGGCGTTGTGGTCCTGCTGATCATGGCCGCAGATGGTGACATTGTCCAAGTACGGACATGTGGCCCGCAGCCCGTACCAGTCCACCATTTGGTCCATTGGTCTTTGGAACACCGAAACCCCGTTCGTGACGCCAAAGGGGACCCGGAGGAAGTGGAAAAGGCTGCCGTCTGCCTCAAAAGCCGCGTAGTGGCAGTCCTCCGGGCGGATTGGGAGCTGGTGGTATGCAGACTTCAGATCCACCGTGAAGAACACCCAGTAGTGAGCAATCTAGTTTACCATGTCTGCAATCTGGGGAATGGGGTACACATCGAGTTGCGTGTACCGGTTTATGGTTTGGCTGTAATCTACAACCATCCGGTTCTTTTCCCCGGCCTTGACGACCACCACCTGAGCTCTCCAGAGGCTATTGCTGGCCTCGATGACTCCCTCCCACAAGAGTCGCTGGACCTCGGACCTGATAAAAGTCCTGTCCTGTATGCTATACCGCCTGCTTCTGGTGACAACTGGTTCGCAGTCGGCAGTGAGGTTTGCGAAGAGTGGGGGTCGACTTTTATGGTCGCGAGGCTGCATACGGTGAGTGGGGGTAGGGGCCCCCGAACTTCAGGGCTAGGCTCCTGAGGTTGCATTGGAAATCTAGTCCCAATAGGAGAGGAGCGCAGAGGTCTGGGAGCACATATAGTTGAAAATTTGAGTACTCGGCGCCCTGTATTGCTAGGGTTGCGGTAGTGCACCCTCGGATTTGCGACCCAGAGGCAAGGGAGATGGTTTGGTGTGCCAGGAAAATTGGGAGCGAGCAGGGTCTTACCATGTCCGGGTGAATGAAGCTCTCTGCTCCCAGAGTCGAAAAGGCAAGGCGTCTCATGCCCGTTTACCCGGACAGTCTTCATGGAGCTCCGGAGGTGCTTGGGTCGTGACTGGTCCAGGGTGACCGTGCTGAGTTGCGGGTAGCCGGCATGGTCGGAGGTGCTGGGGCGGTTCCGCGATGGCTGCCCTTGTTGATCGTACGCGTTGAACGGCGTAGCAGATAGCGGCCAAGATGGCAGGCCCCATTGGTCGAGCGTGGCGGGCGGTGAGGAAGATGGCGACCCCCATGGGTAGCACATAGCCGGCCGCGTGGGGGAGGATGGCCAAGATGGCGGCCCCCGTGAGTCGCACGTGCTGTGAGGGTTGGAAGATGGCTGCCCCCACGGATAGCACGAGGCTGATGACGCTTCTACAGGGGGCCACACTGCGGGGTCTGCGGGCCTGTGAGTCTGAGGATCGGGCCTGTGAGTTAAAGTTCTTGGACCTGGCCAGGCAAACTTTGGCGAAATGTCCTTTTCTCCCGCAGCTGCTGCAGTTTGCGTTACGGGCCGGGCAGTGCTGCCAGGGGTGTTGGGACTGGCCGCAGAAATAGCAGGGTAGCCCCCCATAGTGGGCGGGCGGCCGCGCAGCACAGGCCTGGGGTAGTCTTTGGTCGAGGGTCCACGGGGGGGGGGGTCGCGTGGTCAGCCGGGAATGCGTTAAGGCTTTGGAACGCTACTTCCAGAGAGGAGGCTAACTTTACCGCCTGATCCAGGTCCAGGGCCCCCTTTACGAGTCAGCGCTGTCTCACGTAGTTGCCCACTAGGCTGTCGGGCGTGAGAAGCATAGGGGGTTGGCAGCTGGTGCCTGTGTGAACAGGGCACCCAGCCTTGGCGGGCGGTATGCGTGTTAGCATGTGATGCAGTCTGCCAGCAGGTGGGGTTCGCTCGCCATTCGAGTGAGTGGGGTGAGGTAGGGTTATGTGTGTGTGGGACAGGTGTTGGTGCCAGGGTCATGGTGCTGGCTACTCACCCAGCCATCCTGAGGAGGTTGTGCAGCTTCTTTCCATACTGCTGGCCGGTCCTGGCGGCGGGGCCCCTGGTGCTCATGACCTCTGCCACCTGCACCCAGGCCCAGTGTAAGGTGGGGGGTGGAAGCCTCCTTCCCACCCCAGGGTGCTCCGCCTGTCCTGTATGGCGTCCAGCAGGGTCTCGAGCTCTGCATCTGCGAACCGCGGTGCCACTCTTCCTGCTGGCATCTTGTTGACTAGGATGAGTGTGTGTGGGGAGTGGAGTGCTGATATGCAGCTGCAGCTTGTCAGCCTCGAGTGCCAAGCCCGACCCCGTCGAATCCCGCCCCCGTTTCTCATTGAAATCATCAGAGTTCCACGTGGCACCGATGCTAGCTTATTAACTGATCAGGAATTGCTCAGGACCAGTGCTGATCCAGTAGTTGTAGAACATCACCGATTCAGTCCCGGTGTCAGCACTTAGTCTGTGAAACGGAGAATTCCAGCCATAATCTGGATACTTTAACCTAAATTATTTTAATAACATTACTGCAACAGCCACATAATACTATATATATAATATATATATATCTCCTACATTCATTATAAATGTCTTACAAGGCCAATTATCAAATTTACTTACAGTAAAAGATCAGAAGCACAGAAAAAACATGAAAATAATGAACACATTACATTTCACTAACTCCTAAAAACATTGAAACCGAAGCAATGTGTTGAACACAAATTGATACATGAGGCTTTTCTGTTCCTGTCACATGAAGTATCTATTAGAGATCTTGGGACGATTTTCGATGTTCTCTCAAATTAGTATCATCATATGTTTCTCACAGCAGACTTGAGTTCTCTGTAATCAGGAATTAACTCCTGCTATCTAATATCTAGATGTGTAATCGTGTAACTGGGGTTTGGCAACAGCAAGATCCTCTTGCTTCTATCACTTGACCTTCACACATGAGAGCTTCTGTGTATTTTTTAATAAAGTTATTGGATTGGATTTGTTTATTGTCACGTGTACCGAGGTACAGTGAAAAGTATTTTTCTGCGCGCAGCTCAACAGATCATTAAGTACATGGGAAGAAAAGGGAAGAAAAGAAAATACATAATAGGGCAACACAAGGTATACAATGTAACTACATAAGTACCGGCATTGGGTGAAGCATACAGAGGTGTAGTGTTAATGAGGTCAGTCCATAAAAGGGTGGTTTAGGAGTCTGGTAACAGCGGGGAAGAAGCTGTTTTTGAGTCTGTTCGTGCGTGTTCTCAGACTTCTGTATCTCCTGCCCGATGGAAGAAGTTGGAAGAGTGAGTAAGTCGGGTGGGAGGGGTCTTTGATTATGCTGCCCGCTTTCCCCAGGCAGCGGGAGGTGTAAATGGAGTCAATGGATGGGAGGCAGGTTCGTGTGATGGACTGGGCGGTGTTCACGACTCTGAAGTTTCTTGCGGTCCTGGGCCGAGCAGTTGCCATACCAGGCTGTGATGCAGCCAGATCGGATGCTTTCTATGGTGCATCTGTAAAAGTTGGTAAGGGTTAATGTGGACATGCTGAATTTCTTTAGTTTCCTGAGGAAGTATAGGCGCTGTTGTGCTTTCTTGGTGGTAGCGTCGACGTGGGTGGACCAGGACAGATTTTTGCAGATGAGCACCCCTAGGAACTTGAAACTGCTAACCATCTCCACCTCGGCCCCGTTGATGCTGACAGGGGTGTGTACAGTACTTTGCTTCCTGAAGTCAATGACCAGTTCTTTAGTTTTGCTGGCAGTGAGGTGTCATGATATGCAGATAATGATATACAGACAGGCAGCTAATGAACACATAGAACAGGAAATAACCAATGAGCAGGCAGGACAACCAGGGGTGGAATCTCACTATAAAAGGCACGAGGCACTCACACACCACATCTTTCCACTGATGAATATCTACAGAGTGAGTCAGGGTGTATGTACAGTATCATACCTCCAGCACGTGGCTAAGAGCTAGTCTGGTTCAGTCAGACAGAGTAACCACACTTAGGTTAGCAGAGAGTCGAACTCATAGAGAACTGTGCTACTGGTTCAATAAATCAGATTGAACTAACTTCAAGGTCTGGAGTATCTTTTGGTTGAAGCTGCATCCAGTTGCAGCCTGTGTTATCCCAGAGTACATAACACATCATGAGGGAGAGATTGTTGTCACTGCACCACCCCACTAGGTTCTCTATCTCCCTCCTGTATTCTGACTCGTCGTTATTTGAGATCCGGCCCACTATGGTCGTATCATCAGCAAACTTGTAGATGGAGTTGGAACCAAATTTTGCCACGCAGTCGTGTGTGTACAGGGAGTATGATAGGGGGCAAAGTTGCAGCCTTGCGGGGCCCCAGTATTGAGGACTATTGTGGAGGAGGTGTTGTTGTTCATTCTTACTGATTGTGGTCTGTTGGTCAGAAAATCGAGGACCCAGTTGCAGAGTGGGGAGCCAAGTCCTAGGTTTTGGAGCTTTGATATGAGCTTGGCTGGGATTATGGTGTTGAAGGCGGAGCTGTAGTCAATAAATAGGAATCTGGTGTCGGAGTCCTTGTTGTCGAGATGCTCTCGGGATGAGTGTAGAGCCAGGGAAATGGCGTCTGCTGTGGACCGGTTGCGACGGTATGCGAATTGCAGTGGATAAAGGTGTTCTGGGAGTATGGAGGTGATGCGCTTCATGATCAACCTCTCGAAGCACTTCATCACGACTGAAGTCAAGGCCACCAGACGGTAGTCATTGAGGCACGTTGCCTGGTTCTTCTTTGGCACTGGTATAATTGTCTTCTTGAAACAGGTGGGGATCTCGGAGTGGAGTAGGGACAGGTTAAAGATGTCCGCGAATACCTCTGCCAGCTGGTCCGCGCAGGCTCTGAGTGCACGACCAGGGATCCCGTGTGGGCCCGTCGCCTTCCGAGGGTTCAATTTCAGGAAGGCTGATGTGACTTCGGAAGTTGTGATGGTGGGTATGGGTGAGTTATGGGCTGCTGGGGCATTCAACAGCGGATTGTTGGTTACCTGCTCGAACCGAGCACAGAATGCATTGAGTTCATCGGGGAGGGGCGCGCTGCTGCCGGAGATACTGCTCGGCTTCGCTTTTTAGCCCGTTATGTTGTTTAGTCCTTGCCACAATCGCCGAGAGTCTGTCAGTGACTCTAGCTTCGTTTGATAGTCTCTCTTGGCATCTCAGATGGCTTTGCGGGGGTCGTACCTTGATTTCTTGTACAGGTCAGGGTCATCTGACTTGAATGCCTCAGATCTGCCCTTCAGTAGGGAGTCAATCTCGTGTTTGAGCCATGGTTTCCAGTTGGGGAATGTACATACTGCTTTCATGCATGCAGTCATCCACACATTTGCTGATGAAGTCTGTGACAGTGGTGGCATACTCATCTAAGTTGGTCATGGAGTTCTTAAATATGGACCAGTCCACTGTCTCTAAACAGTCACGTAAGAGCTCTTCTCTTTCCTCGGACCAGCACTGCACGACCTTCTTAGCTGGATTCTCCCACTTGAGTTTCTGCTTGTATGCCGGGAGAAGGAGCGCCCACCGTCTTATGGTCTGATTTTGTCGGGGGATGGAACGGTAGGCACCCTTGATTTTTGAGTAGCAGTGGTCAAGAGTGTTGTCGCCCCTGGTGAGACAGGAGATGTGCTGGTGGAATTTTGGCAGTACACTCTTGAGGTTGGCCTTGTTGAAGTCTCCGGCCACAATGAACAAGGCCTCCGGATGTTCTGCTTCGTAGTTGCACGGCAGCATAGTGGTTAGCACAATTGCTTCACAGCTTCAGGGTCCCAGGTTCGATTCCCGGCTTGGGTCACTGTCTGTGCGGAGTCTGCACGTTCTCCCCGTGGGTGCGTGGGTTTTCTCCGGGTGCTCCGGTTTCCTCCCACAGTCCAAAGATGTGCAGGTTGGGTGGATTGGCCATTCTAAATTGCCCTTAGTGTCCAAAATTGCCCTTAGAGTTGGGTGGGGTTACTGGGTTATGGGGATAGGGTGGAGGTGTGGGCTTTGGTAGGGTGCTCTTTCTAAGAGCCGGTGCAGACTCGATGGGCCAAATGGCCTCCTTCTGCACTGTAACTTCTACGTCTATGTCTATAACTGCGTACAGTTCATCCAAGGCCTTCCCCACTTCTGACTGGGGTGGGATGTAGACTGCTGTGATAATGGCTGAAGTGAACTCACATGGAAGATAGTATGGGCGGCACTTCGCAGTCAGGTATTGCAGGTCCGGGGAGCAGTAGGTCGCCAGGGTCGCCACATCCAAGCACCAGGAGGAGTTGATGAGGAGGCAAACCCCTCCACCCTTCGCTTTGCCTGATGATGCGGTGCGTCCGCCCGGTGAATTGAGAAGCCTTCAGGTTGTATGGCACAGTCCGGTGAGGTGGGGGTGAGCCATGTCTCTGTGAAACAGAGCACACAGCAGTCTCTTACTTCCCTCTGAGAGGTAAGTCTGGCATTAAGTTCATCCAGCTTGTTTTCGATCGCTTGGAAATTTGCCAGGAGTATGTTGGGGAGAGGGGTCTTGAAACCGCGTTGATTCTGTCTAACCTGCAGACCACCGCGTTTCCTTCATCTGGGGAAACCTGTCATCATCAAACAACAGCACCTCCAGCTCCTTCCTGAAGGAGTGTGGGTCTGTCTAGAACAGAATGGAACGTCCAAACTTTACGGTGGATGAAACAGTTATGGTGGACTTTATTATAACCACCCGCCAAAAACGGGGTCCACATCGAGTCGCAGGATAAACAGGAGTTTTATTGAAGTTACAGAGACTTTCGTACCAGCTCCTCATCCGGGAGAGTAGCGGCTGGCTGTCTGCAAGTCCTCGGAAACCCCGCCGCTTTCGGCATCGGAGCGTGTATTCTCCGAGGGCTTCTTGGAAAAGAGGATCCAGAACTCGGTAAGCTTTTGTCAGGCCCACGATGTGACATGCCTCCTCCCCAAAGTCCAAAAATCCCTTCGTGAACCGTTGACTAGAGGGAGAAGAGATTGAGGGAATAGAAGGCAGACGAACATTCTTCGGTGCCAGACCAAGCTGTGAGGATCGGGGCCAGGCACCCCTGGCGGGGAGTACCGCCATTGGAACGCTGTGTCAGGACAGGGTGGGCCGGAGCCTGCACCTCCGCTGCCCCCACGGACGTCCCAGGGGATTCGGACACCATCTCTGAATCCTGCCTGAACCCGGCCAGACTAGTCTGTTGCAGCATACCTTGTTTCCCGGGGCAAATTGACGACACAGACGACGTGGGGAAGGGGCACGCTCCTGCTGAATACAGCACCCTCCTCTAATATAGCACCATCCTTTAACGCAACACGCTCCTCTAATATAGCACCCTCCTCTAACACAGGAACCTCCTCTAACACAGGAACCTCCTCTAACGCAGCACCCTCTAACGCAGCACCCTCCTTTAATATAGCACCCTCCTCGAACACAGCACCCTCTAATGCACCACCCACCTTGAATATAGCACCCTCCTCTAACGCAGCACCCTCTAACGCAGCACCCTCTAACGCACCACCCTCCTTGAATATAGCACCCTCCTCGAACACAGCACCCTCTAAAACAGGAACCTCCTCTAACGCAGCACCCTCCTCTAACACAGCACCCTCCTCTGACGCAGCACCCTCCTCTAACGCAGCACCTTCCTCGAATATAGCACCCTCCTCGAATATAGCACCCTCCTTGAACACAGCACCCTCCACTAAAACAGGAACCTCCTCTAACACAGCACCCTCCTCTGACGCAGCACCCTCCTCTGACGCAGCACCCACCTCTGACGCAGCACCCTCCTCTGACGCAGCACCCTCCTCTGAAGCAGCACCCTCCTCTGACGCAGCACCCTCTAATGCAGCACCCTCCTCTGATGCAGCACCTTCCTCTGACGCAGCACCCTCCTCTGACGCAGTACCCTCCTCTGATGCAGCACCCTCCTCAGAGACAGCACCCTCCTCAAACGAAGCGCTCCCCTCTAATACAGCAATCCCCTCTAACACAGTACCCTCCACTAACACAGCACCCTCCACTAATACAGCACCCTCCACTAACACAGCACCCTCCACTAACGCAGCACCCTCCTTTAACGCAGCACCCTCCACTAACGCAGCACCCTCCTTTAACGCAGCACCCCCATTTAATGCAGCACCCTCCTTTAATGCCGCACCCTCCTCTATCGCAGCACCCTCTAACGCAGCACCCTCCTCTAACACAGCACCCTCCTCAAACACAGCACTCTCCTCTGACACAGCACCCTCCTCGAAAGTGGCACAGTCCTCTAACACAGCACCCTCCTCAAAGGCAGCACCCTCCTCTAATTCAGCACCTTCCTCTAACGCAGCACACTCCTCTCACACAGCACCCACCTCTAACGCAGCACCATGCTCTAATATAGCACCCTCCTCTGATGCAGCACCCTCCTCTAACGCACCACCCTCTTCTAATTTCGCAACCTCCTCTAACGCACCACCCTCCTCTGACGCAGCACCCTCCTCTAATACAGCAGCCTACTCTGACGCAGCTCCCTCCTCTGACCCAGCACCCTCCTCTGACGCAGCACCCACGCAGCACCCTCCTCTGACGCAGCACCCTCCTCTGACGCAGCACCCTCCTCTGACGCAGCACCCTCCTCTGACGCAGCACCCTCCTCTGATGCAGCACCATCCTCTGACCCAGCACCCTCCTCTGATGCAGCACCCTCCTCTAATACAGCACACTCCTATAATATAGCACCCTCCTCTAACACAGCACCCTCCTCTAACACAGAAAACTTCTCCAACACAGCACCATCCTTTAACGCAGCACCCTCCTCTAACACAGCAACCTCCTCGAACGCAGCACCCTCCTCTAACACAGCAACCTCCCCGAACACAGCACCCTCCTCTAACGAAGCACTCTCCTCGAACGCAGCACCCTCTAACGCACCATCCTCCTTGAATATAGCACCCTCCTCGAACACAGCACCCTCTAAAACAGGAACCTCCTCGAATGCAGCACCCTCCTCTAACACAGCAACCCTCCTCTGTTGCAGCACCCTCCTCTAACGCAGCACCCTCCTCTATCGCTGCACCCTCCTCTATCGCTGCATCCAGCTCTAACGCAGCACCCTCCTGTAATGCAGCACCCTCCTATAACGCAGCTCCCTCCTCTAACGCAGCACCCTCCTCTAACGCAGCACCCTCCTCTAACACAGCACCCTCCTCTAACGCAGCACCCTCCTTTAACACAGCACCCTCTAACGCAGCACCCTCCTCTGATGCAGCATCTTCCTCTAACGCAGCACCCTCCTCTGATGCAGATCCCTCCTCTGATGCAGCACCCTCTAATACAGCACCCTCCTATAATATAGCACCCTCCTCTAACACAGCACCCTCCTCTAACACAGGAACCTCCTCCAACACAGCACCATCCTTTAACGCAGCACCCTCCTCTAACACAGCACCCTCCTCGAACACAGCACCCTCCTCTAACGCAGCACCATCTAACGCACCACCCTCCTTGAATATAGCACCCTCCTCGAACACAGCACCCTCCTCTAGAACAGGAACCTCCTCTAACGCAGCACCCTTCTCTAACACAGCAGCCCTCCTCTGACGCAGCACCCTCCTCTGTTGCAGCACCCTTCTCTAATGCAGCACCCTCCTCTATCGCAGCACCCACCTCTAACGCAGCACCCTCCTCTAAAGCAGCACCCTCCTCTAACGCAGCACCCTCCTCTAAAACAACACCCTCTAACACAGGAACCTCCTCTAACGCAGCACCCTCCTTTAACGCAGCACCCTCTAACGCAGCACCCTCCTCGAATATAGCACCCTCCTCCAACACAGGAACCTCCTCTAACACAGCACCATCCTTTAACGCAGCACCCTCCTCAAACACAGCACCCTCATCGAACACAGCACCCTCCTCGAACACAGCACCCTCCTCTAACGCAGCACCCTCCTCTAACGCAGCAACCTCTAACGCACCACACTCCTTGAATATAGCACCCTCCTCGAACACAGCACCCTCCTCTAAAACAGGAACCTCCTCTAACGCACCACCCTCCTCTGACGCAGCACCCTCTAATACAGCAGCCTCCTCTGACGCAACACCCTCCTCTGACGCAGCTCCCTCCTCTGACGCAGCACCCTCCTCTGACGCAGCACCCACGCAGCACCCTCCTCTGACGCAGCACCCTTTTCTGACGCAGCATCTTCCTCTGACGCAGCACCCTCCTCTGGTACAGCACCCTCCTCTAATACAGCACCCTCCTATAATATAGCACCCTCCTCTAACACAGCACCCTCCTCTAACACAGGAACCTCCTCCAACACAGCACCATCCTTTAACGCAGCACCCTCCTCTATCACAGCAACCTCCTCGAACACAGCTCCCTCCTCTTACGCAGCACCCTCCTCTAACGCAGCACCCTCCTCTAATGCAGCACCCTCTAACGCACCACCCTCCTTGAATATAGCACCCTCCTCGAACACAGCACCCTCCTCTAAAACATGAACCTCGTCGGACGGAGCACCCTCCTCTAACACAGCAACCCTTCTCTGACGCAGCACCCTCCTCTGTTGCAGCACCCTTCTCTAATGCAGCACCCTCCTCTATCGCAGCACCTTCCTCTATCGCAGCACCCTCCTCTATCGCAGCACCCACCTTTAACGCAGCACCCTCCTCTAACGCAGCACCCTTCTCTAACGCAGCACCCTCCTCTAAAACAGCACCCTCTAACACAGGAACCTCCTTTAACGCAGCACCCTCTAACGCAGCACCCTCCTCTAATATTGCACCCTCCTCTAACACAGGAACCTCCTCAAACGCAGCACCCTCCTTTATCGCAGCACCCTCTAACGCAGCACCCTCCTCTAATATAGCACCCTCCTCTAACACAGGCACCTCCTCTAACACAGCACCATCCTTTAACGCAGCACCCTCCTCAAACACAGCACCCTCCTCGAACACAGCACCCTCCTCTAACGCAGCACCCTCCTCTAGCGCAGCAACCTCTAACGCACCACACTCCTTGAATATAGCACCCTCCTCGAACACAGCACCCTCCTCTAAAACAGGAACCTCCTCTAACGCAGCACCCTTGTCTAACACAGCAACCCTCCTCTGACGCAGCACCCTCCTCTGTTGCAGCACCCTCCTCTAACGCAGCACCCTCCTCTATCGCAGCACCCTCCTCGAACACAGCACCCTCCACTAAAACAGGAACCTCCTCTAACGCAGCACCCTCCTCTAACACAGCAATCCTCCTCTGACGCAGCACCCTCCTCTAACACGGCACCCTTCTCTAAAACAAACCTCCTCTAACGCAGCACCCCCCTCTAACGCAGCACCCCACTCTAACGCAGCAACCTCCTCTGACGCAGCACCCTCCTCTGACGCAGCACCCTCCTCTAATGCAGCATTCTCCTCTAACGCTGCACCCTCCTCTAACGCAGCACCTTCCTCTAATGCAGCACCCTCCTCGAATATAGCACCCTCCTTGAACACAGAACCCTCCTCTAACACAGCAACCCTCCTCTGACGCAGCACCCTCCTCTGATGCAGCACCCTCCACTGATGCAGCACCCTCCTCTGATGCAGCACCCTCCTCAGACACAGCACCCTCCTTAAAGGCAGCGCACGCCTCTAATACAGCAATTCCCTCTAACGCAGCACCCTCTAACGCAGCACCCTCCTCTAACGCAGCACCCTCCTCTAACGCAGCACTCTCCTCTAACGCAGCACCCTCCTCTAACGCAGCACCCTCTAATGCAGCACCCTCCTCTAACAGAGCACCCTCTAAAACAGGAACCTCCTCTAATGCACCACCCTCCTCTGACGCAGCACCCTCTAATACAGCAGCCTCCTCTGACGCAGCACCCTCCTCTGATGCAGCTCCCTCCTCTGACGCAGCACCCTCCTCTGACGCAGCACCCACGCAGCACCCTCCTCTGACGCAGCACCCTTCTCATATGCAGCACCTTCCTCTGACGCAGCACCCTCCTCTGGTACAGCACCCTCCTCTAATACAGCACCCTCCTATAATATAGCACCCTCCTCTAACACAGCACCCTCCTCTAACACAGGAACCTCCTCCAACACAGCACCATCCTTTAACGCAGCACCCTCCTCTAACACAGCAACCTCCTCAAACACAGCACCATCCTCTAACGCAGCACGCTCCTCGAACGCAGCACCCTCCTCTAACGCAGCACCCTCTAACGCACCACCCTCCTTGAATATAGCACCCTCCTCGAACACAGCACCCTCCTCTAAAACAGGAACCTCCTCGGACGCAGCACCCTCCTCTAACACAGCAACCCTCCTCTGACGCAGCACCCTCCTCTGTTGCAGCACCCTTCTCTAATGCAGCACCCTCCTCTATCGCAGCACCCTCCTCTATCGCAGCACCCTCCTCTATCGCAGCACCCACCTTTAACGCAGCACCCTCCTCTAACGCAGCACCCTCCTCTAACGCAGCAGCCTCCTCTAAAACAGCACCCTCTAACACAGGAACCTCCTTTAACGCAGCACCCTCTAATGCAGCACCCTCCTCTAATATAGCACCCTCCTCTAACACAGGAACCTCCTCAAATGCAGCACCCTCCTTTATCGCAGCACCCTCTAACGCAACACCCTCCTCTAATATAGCACCCTCCTCTAACACAAGAACCTCCTCTAACACAGCACCATCCTTTAACGCAGCACCCTCCTCAAACACAGCAGCCTCCTCGAACACAGCACCCTCCTCTAACGCAGCACCCTCCTCTAACGCAGCAACCTCTAACGCACCACACTCCTTGAATATAGCACCCTCCTCGAACACAGCACCCTCCTCTAAAACATGAACCTCCTCTAACGCAGCACCCTTGTCTAACACAGCAACCCTCCTCTGACGCAGCACCCTCCTCTGTTGCAGCACCCTCCTCTAACGCAGCACCCTCCTCTATCGCAGCACCCTCCTCGAACACAGCACCCTCCTCTAAAACAGGAACCTCCTCTGACGCAGCACCCTCCTCTAACACAGCAATCCTCCTCTGACGCAGCACCCTCCTCTAACACGGCACCCTTCTCTAAAACAAACCTCCTCTAACGCAGCACCCCCCTCTAACGCAGCACCCCCTCTAACGCAGCACCCCCCTCTAACGCAGCACCCTCCTCTAACACAGCACCCTCCTCTAACGCAGCCCACTCCTTGAACGCAGCACCCTCCTCTAACACAGCAACCCTCTAACACAGCAACCCTCCTCTGACGCAGCAACCTCCTCTGACGCAGCACCCTCCTCTGACGCAGCACCCTCCTCTAATGCAGCATTCTCCTCTAACGCAGCACCCTCCTCTAACGCAGCACCTTCCTCTAATGCAGCACCCTCCTCGAATATAGCACCCTCCTTGAACACAGCACCCTCCTCTAACACAGCAACCCTCCTCTGACGCAGCAACCTCCTCGGATGCAGCACCCTCCACTGACGCAGCACCCTCCTCTGATGCAGCACCCTCCACAGACACAGCACCCTCCTCAAAGGCAGCGCACGCCTCTAATACAGCAATTCCCTCTAACGCAGCACCCTCTAACGCAGCACCCTCTAACGCAGCACCCTCCTCTAACGCAGCACCCTCCTCTAACGCAGCGCCCTCCTCTAACGCAGCACCCTCCTTTAACACAGCACCCTCGAATGCAGAACCCTCCTCTAACAGAGCACCCTCTAACACAGTACCCTCCTCAAACACAGCTACCTCCTCTGACACAGGACCCTCCTCGAAAGTGGCACCCTCCTCTAACGCAGCAACCTCTTCAAAGGCAGCACCCTCAAACACAGCACCCTCCTCTAACGCAGTGCTCCCCTCTAATACAGCACCCTCTAACTCAGAACTCTCCTCAAAGGCAGCACCCTCCTCTATTGCAGCACCCTCCTCTAATGCAGCACACTCCTCTCACACAGCACCCTCCTCTGACGCAGCACCCTCCACTAATGCAGCACCCTCGTCTGACGCAGCACCCTCCTCTGACGCAGCACCCTCCTCTGATGCAGCACCCTCCTCTGACGCAGCACCCACCTCTAACGCAGCACCCTCCTCTAACACAGCACCCTCCTCTGACGCAGCACCCTCCTCTAACACAGCACCCTCCTCTAACACAGCACCCTCCTCTAACGCAGCACCTTCCTCTAATGCAGCACCCTCCTCGAATATAGCACCCTCCTTGAACACAGCACCCACCTCTAACGCAGCACCCTCCTCTAACACAGCACCCTCCTCTGACGCAGCACCCTCCTCTAATGCAGCATTCTCCTCTAACGCAGCACCCTCCTCTAACGCAGCACCTTCCTCTAATGCAGCACCCTCCTCGAATATAGCACCCTCCTTGAACACAGCACCCTCCTCTAACACAGCAACCCTCCTCTGACGCAGCAACCTCCTCTGATGCAGCACCCTCCACTGACGCAGCACCCTCCTCTGATGCAGCACCCTCCACAGACACAGCACCCTCCTCAAAGGCAGCGCACGCCTCTAATACAGCAATTCCCTCTAACGCAGCACCCTCTAACGCAGCACCCTCTAACGCAGCACCCTCCTCTAACGCAGCACCCTCCTCTAACGCAGCGCCCTCCTCTAACGCAGCACCCTCCTTTAACACAGCACCCTCGAATGCAGAACCCTCCTCTAACAGAGCACCCTCTAACACAGTACCCTCCTCAAACACAGCTACCTCCTCTGACACAGGACCCTCCTCGAAAGTGGCACCCTCCTCTAACGCAGCACCCTCTTCAAAGGCAGCACCCTCAAACACAGCACCCTCCTCTAACGCAGTGCTCCCCTCTAATACAGCACCCTCTAACTCAGAACTCTCCTCAAAGGCAGCACCCTCCTCTATTGTAGCACCCTCCTCTAATGCAGCACACTCCTCTCACACAGCACCCTCCTCTGACGCAGCACCCTCCACTAATGCAGCACCCTCGTCTGACGCAGCACCCTCCTCTGACGCAGCACCCTCCTCTGATGCAGCACCCTCCTCTGACGCAGCACCCACCTCTAACGCAGCACCCTCCTCTAACACAGCACCCTCCTCTGACGCAGCACCCTCCTCTAACACAGCACCCTCCTCTAACACAGCACCCTCCTTTAACGCAGCACCCTCAAAAGCAGGACCCTACTCTAACACAGCACCCTCCTCTAAAATAGCACTCTCCTCTAATGCAGCACCCTCCTCTAACACAGCACCCTCCTCTAACACAGGAACCTCCTCTAACGCAGCACCCTCCTTTAACACAGCACCCTCTAACGCAGCACCCTCCTCTGATGCAGCATCTTCCTCTAACGCAGCACCCTCCTCTGATGCAGCTCCCTCCTCTGATGCAGCACCCTCGAATACAGCACCCTCCTATAACATAGCACCCTCCTATAACACAACACCCTCCTATAACACAGCACCCTCCTCTAACACAGCACCCTCCTCTAACACAGAAACCTTCTCCAACACAGCACCATCCTTTAACGCAGCACCCTCCTCTAACACAGCAACCTCCTCGAACACAGCACCCTCCTCTAACGAAGCACTCTCCTCGAACGCAGCACCCTCTAACGCACCACCCTCCTTGAACATAGCACCCTCCTCGAACACAGCACCCTCTAAAACAGGAACCTCCTCGAATGCAGCACCCTCCTCTAACACAGCAACCCTCCTCTGTTGCAGCACCCTCCTCTAACGCAGCACCCTCCTCTATCGCTGCACCCTCCTCTATCGCTGCATCCAGCTCTAACGCAGCACCCTCCTGTAACGCATCACCCTCCGGTAACGCAGCTCCCTCCTCTAACGCAGCACCCTCCTCTAACACAGCACCCTCCTCTAACACAGGAACCTCCTCTAACGCAGCACCCTCCTTTAACACAGCACCCTCTAACGCAGCACCCTCCTCTGATGCAGCATCTTCCTCTAACGCAGCACCCTCCTCTGATGCAGCTCCCTCCTCTGATGCAGCACCCTCTAATACAGCACCCTCCTATAATATAGCACCCTCCTCTAACACAGCACCCTCCTCTAACACAGGAACCTCCTCCAACACAGCACCATCCTTTAACGCAGCACCCTCCTCTAACACAGCACCCTCCTCGAACACAGCACCCTCCTCTAACGCAACACCATCTAACGCACCACCCTCCTTGAATATAGCACCCTCCTCGAACACAGCACCCTCCTCTAAAACAGGAACCTCCTCTAACGCAGCACCCTCCTCTAACACAGCAACCGTCCTCTGACGCAGCACCCTCCTCTGTTGCAGCACCCTTCTCTAATGCAGCACCCACCTCTAACGCAGCACCCTCCTCTAACGCAGCACCCTCCTCTAACGCAGCACCCTCCTCTAAACAACACCCTCTAACACAGGAACCTCCTCTAACGCAGCACCCTCCTTTAACGCAGCACCCTCTAACGCAGCACCCTCCACTAATATAGCACCCTCCTCTAACACAGGAACCTCCTCTAACACAGCACCATCCTTTAACGCAGCACCCTCCTCAAACACAGCTCCCTCCTCGAACACAGCACCCTCCTCGAACACAGCACCCTCCTCTAACGCAGCACCCTCCTCTAACGCAGCAACCTCTAACGCACCACACTCCTTGAATATAGCACCCTCCTCGAACACAGCACCCTCCTCTAAAACAGGAACCTCCTCTAACGCACCACCCTCCTCTGACGCAGCACCCTCTAATACAGCAGCCTCCTCTGACGCAGCACCCTCCTCTGACGCAGCACCCACGCAGCACCCTCCTCTGACGCAGCACCCTTTTCTGACGCAGCATCTTCCTCTGATGCAGCACCCTCCTCTGGTACAGCACCCTCCTCTAATACAGCACCCTCCTATAATATAGCACCCTCCTCTAACACAGCACCCTCCTCTAACACAGGAACCTCCTCCAACACAGCACCATCCTTTAACGCAGCACCCTCCTCTATCATAGCAACCTCCTCTAACGCAGCACCCTCCTCTAACGCAGCACCCTCAACTAACGCAGCACCCTCCTCTAAAGCAGCACCCTCTAACGCACCACCCTCCTTGAATATAGCACCCTCCTCGAACACAGCACCCTCCTATAAAACAGAAACCTCCTCGGACGCATGACCCTCCTCTAACACAGCACCCCTTCTCTGACGCAGCACCCTCCTCTGTTGCAGCACCCTTCTCTAATGCAGCACCCTCCTCTATCGTAGCACCCTCCTCTATCGCAGCACCCTCCTCTATCGCAGGACCCACCTTTAACGCAGCACGCTCCTCTAACGCAGCACCCTCCTCTAAAACAGCACCCTCTAACACAGGAACCTCCTTTAACGCAGCACCCTCTAACGCAGCACCCTCCTCTAATATAGCACCGTCCTCTAACACAGGAACCTCCTCAAACGCAGCACCCTACTTTATCGCAGCACCCTCCAACGCAGCACCCTCCTCTAATATAGCACCCTCCTCTAACACAGGAACCTCCTCTAACACAGCACCATCCTTTAACGCAGCACCCTCCTCAAACACAGCACCATCCTCAAACACAGCACCCTCCTCTAACGCAGCACCCTCCTCTAACGCAGCAACCTCTAACGCACCACACTCCTTGAATATAGCACCCTCCTCGAACACAGCACCCTCCTCTAAAACAGGAACCTCCTCTAACTCAGCACCCTTGTCTAACACAGCAACCCTTCTCTGACGCAGCACCCTCCTCTGTTGCAGCACCCTTCTCTAATGCAGCACCCTCCTCTATCGTAGCACCCTCCTCTATCGCAGCACCCTCCTCTATCGCAGCACCCACCTTTAACGCAGCACGCTCCTCTAACGCAGCACCCTCCTCTAAAACAGCACCCTCTAACACAGGAACCTCCTTTAACGCAGCACCCTCTAACGCAGCACCCTCCTCTAATATAGCACCGTCCTCTAACACAGGAACCTCCTCAAACGCAGCACCCTACTTTATCGCAGCACCCTCCAACGCAGCACCCTCCTCTAATATAGCACCCTCCTCTAACACAGGAACCTCCTCTAACACAGCACCATCCTTTAACGCAGCACCCTCCTCAAACACAGCACCATCCTCAAACACAGCACCCCCCTCTAACGCAGCACCCTCCTCTAACGCAGCAACCTCTAACGCACCACACTCCTTGAATATAGCACCCTCCTCGAACACAGCACCCTCCTCTAAAACAGGAACCTCCTCTAACTCAGCACCCTTGTCTAACACAGCAACCCTCCTCTGACGCAGCACCCTCCTCTGTTGCAGCACCCTCCTCTAATGCAGCACCCTCCTCTATCGCAGCACCCTCCTCGAACACAGCACCCTCCTCTAAAACAGGAACCTCCTCTAACGCAGCACCCTCCTCTAACACAGCAATCCTCCTCTGACGCAGCACCCTCCTCTAACACGGCACCCTTCTCTAAAACAAACCTCCTCTCACGCAGCACCCCCCACTAACGCAGCACCCCCCTCTAACGCAGCAACCTCCTCTGACGCAGCACCCTCCTCTGACGCAGCACCCTCCTCTAATGCAGCATTCTCCTCTAACGCAGCACCCTCCTCTAACGCAGCACCTTCCTCTAATGCAGCACCCTCCTCGAATATAGCACCCTCCTTGAACACAGCACCCTCCTCTAACACAGCAACCCTCCTCTGACGCAGCACCCTCCTCTGATGCAGCACCCTCCACTGACGCAGCACCCTCCTCTGATGCAGCACCCTCCTCAGACACAGCACCCTCCTCAAAGGCAGCGCATGCCTCTAATACAGCAATTCCCTCTAACGCAGCACCCTCTAACGCAGCACCCTCCTCTAACGCAGCACCCTCCTCTATCGCAGCACCCACCTCTAACGCAGCACCCTCCTCTAACGCAGCACCCTCCTCTAAAACAACACCCTCTAACACAGGAACCTCCTCTAACGCAGTACCCTCCTTTAACGCAGCACCCTCTAACGCAGCACCCTCCTCTAATATAGCACCCTCCTCCAACACAGGAACCTCCTCTAACACAGCACCATCCTTTAACGCAGCACCCTCCTCAAACACAGCACCCTCCTCGAACACAGCACCCTCCTCGAACACAGCACCCTCCTCTAACGCAGCACCCTCCTCTAACGCAGCAACCTCTAACGCACCACACTCCTTGAATATAGCACCCTCCTCGAACACAGCACCCTCCTCTAAAACAGGAACCTCCTCTAACGCACCACCCTCCTCTGACGCAGCACCCTTTAATACAGCAGCCTCCTCTGACGCAGCACCCTCCTCTGACGCAGCTCCCTCATCTGACGCAGCACCCTCCTCTGACGCAGCACCCACGCAGCACCCTCCTCTGACGCAGCACCCTTTTCTGGCGCAGCATCTTCCTCTGATGCAGCACCCTCCTCTGGTACAGCACCCTCCTCTAATACAGCACCCTCCTATAATATAGCACCCTCCTCTAACACAGCACCCTCCTCTAACACAGGAACCTCCTCCAACACAGCACCATCCTTTAACGCAGCACCCTCCTCTATCACAGCAACCTCCTCGAACACAGCACCCTCCTCTGAAGCAGCACCCTCCTCTAACGCAGCACCCTCCTCTAATGCAGCACCCTCTAACGCACCACCCTCCTTGAATATAGCACCCTCCTCGAACACAGCACCCTCCTCTAAAACAGGAACCTCCTCGGACGGAGCACCCTCCTCTAACACAGCAACCCTTCTCTGACGCAGCACCCTCCTCTGTTGCAGCACCCTTCTCTAATGCAGCACCCTCCTCTATCGCAGCACCTTCCTCTATCGCAGCACCCTCCTCTATCGCAGCACCCACCTTTAACGCAGCACCCTCCTCTAACGCAGCACCCTCCTCTAACGCAGCACCCTCCTCTAAAACAGCACCCTCTAACACAGGAACCTCCTTTAACGCAGCACCCTCTAACGCAGCACCCTCCTCTAATATAGCACCCTCCTCTAACACAGGAACCTCCTCAAACGCAGCACCCTCCTTTATCGCAGCACCCTCCTCTAATATAGCGCCCTCCTCTAACACAGGAACCTCCTCTAACACAGCACCATCCTTTAACGCAGCACCCTCCTCAAACACAGCACCCTCCTCGAACACAGCACCCTCCTCGAACGCAGCACCCTCCTCTAACGCAGCAACCTCTAACGCACCACACTCCTTGAATATAGCACCCTCCTCGAACACAGCACCCTCCTCTAAAACAGGAACCTCCTCTAACGCAGCACCCTTGTCTAACACAGCAACCCTCCTCTGACGCAGCACCCTCCTCTGTTGCAGCACCCTCCTCTAACGCAGCACCCTCCTCTATCGCAGCACCCTCCTCGAACACAGCACCCTCCTCTAAAACAGGAACCTCCTCTAACGCAGCACCCTCCTCTAACACAGCAATCCTCCTCTGACGCAGCACCCTCCTCTAACACGGCACCCTTCTCTAAAACAAACCTCCTCTAACGCAGCACCCTTGTCTAACACAGCAACGCTCCTCTGACGCAGCACCCTCCTCTGTTGCAGCACCCTCCTCTAACGCAGCACCCTCCTCTATCGCAGCACCCTCCTCGAACACAGCACCCTCCTCTAAAACAGGAACCTCCTCTAACGCAGCACCGTCCTTTAACGCAGCACCCCCTAACACAGCACCCTCCTCTGACGCAGCATCTTCCTCTTGGCGAAGCAACCTCCTCTGATGCAGCACCCTCCCCTGATGCAGCACCCTCTAATACAGCACCCTCCTATAATTTAGCACCCTCCTCTAACACAGCACCCTCCTCTAACACATGAACCTACTCCAACACAGCACCATCCTTGAACGCAGCACCCTCCTCTAACACAGCACCCTCCTCGAACACAGCACCCTCCTCTAACGCAGCACCATCTAACGCACCACCCTCCTTGAATATAGCACCCTCCTCGAACACAGCACCCTTCTCTAAAACAGGAAACTCCTCTAACGCAGCATCCTCCTCTGACGCAGCACCCTCCTCTGTTGCAGCACCCTTCTCCGACGCAGCACCCTTCTCTGACGCAGCACCTTCCTCTGACGCAGCACCCTCCTCTGGTAGGGCACCCTCCTCTAATACAGCACCCTCCTATAATATAGCACCCTCCTCTAACACAGCAGCCTCCTCTAACACAGGAAGCTCCTCCAACACAGCACCATCCTTTAACGCAGCACCCTCCTCTAACACAGCAACCTCCTCGAACACAGCACCCTCCTCTAACGCAGCACCCTCCTCTAACACAGCACCCTCCTCTAACGCAGCACCCTCTAACGCACCACCCTCCTTGAATATAGCACCCTCCTCGAACACAGCACCCTCTAAAACAGGAACCTCCTCGAATGCAGCACCCTCCTCTAACACAGCAACCGTCCTCTGTTGCAGCACCCTCCTCTGTTTCAGCACCCTCCTTTATCGCAGCACCCTCTAACGCAGCACCCTCCTCTAATATAGCACCCTCCTCTAACACAGGAACCTCCTCTAACACAGCACCATCCTTTAACGCAGCACCCTCCTCAAACACAGCACCCTCCTCGAACACAGCACCCTCCTCTAACGCAGCACCCTCCTCTAAAGCAACCTCTAACGCACCACACTCCTTGAATATAGCACCCTCCTCGAACACAGCACCCTCCTCTAAAACAGGAACCTCCTGTAACGCAGCAACCCTCCTCTGACGCAGCACCCTCCTCTGATGCAGCACCCTCCTCTGACGCAGCACCCACCTCTAACGCAGCACCCTCCTCTAACACAGCACCCTCCTCTGACGCAGCACCCTCCTCTAACACAGCACCCTCCTCTAACACAGCACCCTCCTTTAACGCAGCACCCTCAAAAGCAGCACCCTACTCTAACACAGCACCCTCCTCTAAAATAGCACTCTCCTCTAATGCAGCACCCTCCTCTAACACAGCACCCTCCTCTAACACAGGAACCTCCTCTAACGCAGCACCCTCCTTTAACACAGCACCCTCTAACGCAGCACCCTCCTCTGATGCAGCATCTTCCTCTAACGCAGCACCCTCCTCTGATGCAGCTCCCTCCTCTGATGCAGCACCCTCGAATACAGCACCCTCCTATAACATAGCACCCTCCTATAACACAACACCCTCCTATAACACAGCACCCTCCTCTAACACAGCACCCTCCTCTAACACAGAAACCTTCTCCAACACAGCACCATCCTTTAACGCAGCACCCTCCTCTAACACAGCAACCTCCTCGAACACAGCACCCTCCTCTAACGAAGCACTCTCCTCGAACGCAGCACCCTCTAACGCACCACCCTCCTTGAACATAGCACCCTCCTCGAACACAGCACCCTCTAAAACAGGAACCTCCTCGAATGCAGCACCCTCCTCTAACACAGCAACCCTCCTCTGTTGCAGCACCCTCCTCTAACGCAGCACCCTCCTCTATCGCTGCACCCTCCTCTATCGCTGCATCCAGCTCTAACGCAGCACCCTCCTGTAACGCATCACCCTCCGGTAACGCAGCTCCCTCCTCTAACGCAGCACCCTCCTCTAACACAGCACCCTCCTCTAACACAGGAACCTCCTCTAACGCAGCACCCTCCTTTAACACAGCACCCTCTAACGCAGCACCCTCCTCTGATGCAGCATCTTCCTCTAACGCAGCACCCTCCTCTGATGCAGCTCCCTCCTCTGATGCAGCACCCTCTAATACAGCACCCTCCTATAATATAGCACCCTCTTCTAACACAGCACCCTCCTCTAACACAGGAACCTCCTCCAACACAGCACCATCCTTTAACGCAGCACCCTCCTCTAACACAGCACCCTCCTCGAACACAGCACCCTCCTCTAACGCAACACCATCTAACGCACCACCCTCCTTGAATATAGCACCCTCCTCGAACACAGCACCCTCCTCTAAAACAGGAACCTCCTCTAACGCAGCACCCTCCTCTAACACAGCAACCGTCCTCTGACGCAGCACCCTCCTCTGTTGCAGCACCCTTCTCTAATGCAGCACCCACCTCTAACGCAGCACCCTCCTCTAACGCAGCACCCTCCTCTAACGCAGCACCCTCCTCTAAACAACACCCTCTAACACAGGAACCTCCTCTAACGCAGCACCCTCCTTTAACGCAGCACCCTCTAACGCAGCACCCTCCACTAATATAGCACCCTCCTCTAACACAGGAACCTCCTCTAACACAGCACCATCCTTTAACGCAGCACCCTCCTCAAACACAGCTCCCTCCTCGAACACAGCACCCTCCTCGAACACAGCACCCTCCTCTAACGCAGCACCCTCCTCTAACGCAGCAACCTCTAACGCACCACACTCCTTGAATGTAGCACCCTCCTCGAACACAGCACCCTCCTCTAAAACAGGAACCTCCTCTAACGCACCACCCTCCTCTGACGCAGCACCCTCTAATACAGCAGCCTCCTCTGACGCAGCACCCTCCTCTGACGCAGCACCCACGCAGCACCCTCCTCTGACGCAGCACCCTTTTCTGACGCAGCATCTTCCTCTGATGCAGCACCCTCCTCTGGTACAGCACCCTCCTCTAATACAGCACCCTCCTATAATATAGCACCCTCCTCTAACACAGCACCCTCCTCTAACACAGGAACCTCCTCCAACACAGCACCATCCTTTAACGCAGCACCCTCCTCTATCATAGCAACCTCCTCTAACGCAGCACCCTCCTCTAACGCAGCACCCTCAACTAACGCAGCACCCTCCTCTAAAGCAGCACCCTCTAACGCACCACCCTCCTTGAATATAGCACCCTCCTCGAACACAGCACCCTCCTATAAAACAGAAACCTCCTCGGACGCATGACCCTCCTCTAACACAGCACCCCTTCTCTGACGCAGCACCCTCCTCTGTTGCAGCACCCTTCTCTAATGCAGCACCCTCCTCTATCGTAGCACCCTCCTCTATCGCAGCACCCTCCTCTATCGCAGGACCCACCTTTAACGCAGCACGCTCCTCTAACGCAGCACCCTCCTCTAAAACAGCACCCTCTAACACAGGAACCTCCTTTAACGCAGCACCCTCTAACGCAGCACCCTCCTCTAATATAGCACCGTCCTCTAACACAGGAACCTCCTCAAACGCAGCACCCTACTTTATCGCAGCACCCTCCAACGCAGCACCCTCCTCTAATATAGCACCCTCCTCTAACACAGGAACCTCCTCTAACACAGCACCATCCTTTAACGCAGCACCCTCCTCAAACACAGCACCATCCTCAAACACAGCACCCTCCTCTAACGCAGCACCCTCCTCTAACGCAGCAACCTCTAACGCACCACACTCCTTGAATATAGCACCCTCCTCGAACACAGCACCCTCCTCTAAAACAGGAACCTCCTCTAACTCAGCACCCTTGTCTAACACAGCAACCCTTCTCTGACGCAGCACCCTCCTCTGTTGCAGCACCCTTCTCTAATGCAGCACCCTCCTCTATCGTAGCACCCTCCTCTATCGCAGCACCCTCCTCTATCGCAGCACCCACCTTTAACGCAGCACGCTCCTCTAACGCAGCACCCTCCTCTAAAACAGCACCCTCTAACACAGGAACCTCCTTTAACGCAGCACCCTCTAACGCAGCACCCTCCTCTAATATAGCACCGTCCTCTAACACAGGAACCTCCTCAAACGCAGCACCCTACTTTATCGCAGCACCCTCCAACGCAGCACCCTCCTCTAATATAGCACCCTCCTCTAACACAGGAACCTCCTCTAACACAGCACCATCCTTTAACGCAGCACCCTCCTCAAACACAGCACCATCCTCAAACACAGCACCCCCCTCTAACGCAGCACCCTCCTCTAACGCAGCAACCTCTAACGCACCACACTCCTTGAATATAGCACCCTCCTCGAACACAGCACCCTCCTCTAAAACAGGAACCTCCTCTAACTCAGCACCCTTGTCTAACACAGCAACCCTCCTCTGACGCAGCACCCTCCTCTGTTGCAGCACCCTCCTCTAACGCAGCACCCTCCTCTATCGCAGCACCCTCCTCGAACACAGCACCCTCCTCTAAAACAGGAACCTCCTCTAACGCAGCACCCTCCTCTAACACAGCAATCCTCCTCTGACGCAGCACCCTCCTCTAACACGGCACCCTTCTCTAAAACAAACCTCCTCTCACGCAGCACCCCCCACTAACGCAGCACCCCCCTCTAACGCAGCAACCTCCTCTGACGCAGCACCCTCCTCTGACGCAGCACCCTCCTCTAATGCAGCATTCTCCTCTAACGCAGCACCCTCCTCTAACGCAGCACCTTCCTCTAATGCAGCACCCTCCTCGAATATAGCACCCTCCTTGAACACAGCACCCTCCTCTAACACAGCAACCCTCCTCTGACGCAGCACCCTCCTCTGATGCAGCACCCTCCACTGACGCAGCACCCTCCTCTGATGCAGCACCCTCCTCAGACACAGCACCCTCCTCAAAGGCAGCGCATGCCTCTAATACAGCAATTCCCTCTAACGCAGCACCCTCTAACGCAGCACCCTCCTCTAACGCAGCACCCTCCTCTATCGCAGCACCCACCTCTAACGCAGCACCCTCCTCTAACGCAGCACCCTCCTCTAAAACATCACCCTCTAACACAGGAACCTCCTCTAACGCAGTACCCTCCTTTAACGCAGCACCCTCTAACGCAGCACCCTCCTCTAATATAGCACCCTCCTCCAACACAGGAACCTCCTCTAACACAGCACCATCCTTTAACGCAGCACCCTCCTCAAACACAGCACCCTCCTCGAACACAGCACCCTCCTCGAACACAGCACCCTCCTCTAACGCAGCACCCTCCTCTAACGCAGCAACCTCTAACGCACCACACTCCTTGAATATAGCACCCTCCTCGAACACAGCACCCTCCTCTAAAACAGGAACCTCCTCTAACGCACCACCCTCCTCTGACGCAGCACCCTTTAATACAGCAGCCTCCTCTGACGCAGCACCCTCCTCTGACGCAGCTCCCTCCTCTGACGCAGCACCCTCCTCTGACGCAGCACCCACGCAGCACCCTCCTCTGACGCAGCACCCTTTTCTGACGCAGCATCTTCCTCTGATGCAGCACCCTCCTCTGGTACAGCACCCTCCTCTAATACAGCACCCTCCTATAATATAGCACCCTCCTCTAACACAGCACCCTCCTCTAACACAGGAACCTCCTCCAACACAGCACCATCCTTTAACGCAGCACCCTCCTCTATCACAGCAACCTCCTCGAACACAGCACCCTCCTCTGAAGCAGCACCCTCCTCTAACGCAGCACCCTCCTCTAATGCAGCACCCTCTAACGCACCACCCTCCTTGAATATAGCACCCTCCTCGAACACAGCACCCTCCTCTAAAACAGGAACCTCCTCGGACGGAGCACCCTCCTCTAACACAGCAACCCTTCTCTGACGCAGCACCCTCCTCTGTTGCAGCACCCTTCTCTAATGCAGCACCCTCCTCTATCGCAGCACCTTCCTCTATCGCAGCACCCTCCTCTATCGCAGCACCCACCTTTAACGCAGCACCCTCCTCTAACGCAGCACCCTCCTCTAACGCAGCACCCTCCTCTAAAACAGCACCCTCTAACACAGGAACCTCCTTTAACGCAGCACCCTCTCACGCAGCACCCTCCTCTAATATAGCACCCTCCTCTAACACAGGAACCTCCTCAAACGCAGCACCCTCCTTTATCGCAGCACCCTCCTCTAATATAGCGCCCTCCTCTAACACAGGAACCTCCTCTAACACAGCACCATCCTTTAACGCAGCACCCTCCTCAAACACAGCACCCTCCTCGAACACAGCACCCTCCTCTAACGCAGCACCCTCCTCTAACGCAGCAACCTCTAACGCACCACACTCCTTGAATATAGCACCCTCCTCGAACACAGCACCCTCCTCTAAAACAGGAACCTCCTCTAACGCAGCACCCTTGTCTAACACAGCAACCCTCCTCTGACGCAGCACCCTCCTCTGTTGCAGCACCCTCCTCTAACGCAGCACCCTCCTCTATCGCAGCACCCTCCTCGAACACAGCACCCTCCTCTAAAACAGGAACCTCCTCTAACGCAGCACCCTCCTCTAACACAGCAATCCTCCTCTGACGCAGCACCCTCCTCTAACACGGCACCCTTCTCTAAAACAAACCTCCTCTAACGCAGCACCCCCCTCTAACGCAGCACCCCACTCTAACGCAGCAACCTCCTCTGACGCAGCACCCTCCTCTGACGCAGCACCCTCCTCTAATGCAGCATTCTCCTCTAACGCTGCACCCTCCTCTAACGCAGCACCTTCCTCTAATGCAGCACCCTCCTCGAATATAGCACCCTCCTTGAACACAGCACCCTCCTCTAACACAGCAACCCTCCTCTGACGCAGCACCCTCCTCTGATGCAGCACCCTCCACTGACGCAGCACCATCCTCTGATGCAGCACCCTCCTCAGACACAGCACCCTCCTCAAAGGCAGCGCACGCCTCAGATACAGCAATTCCCTCTAACGCAGCACCCTCTAACGCAGCACCCTCCTCTAACGCAGCACCCTCCTCTAACGCAGCACCCTCCTCTAACGCAGCACCCTCCTCTGATGCAGCTCCCTCCTCTGATGCAGCACCCTCGAATACAGCACCCTCCTATAACATAGCACCCTCCTATAACACAGCACCCTCCTATAACACAGCACCCTCCTCTAACACAGCACCCTCCTCTAACACAGAAACCTTCTCCAACACAGCACCATCCTTTAACGCAGCACCCTCCTCTAACACAGCAACCTCCTCGAACACACCACCCTCCTCTAACGAAGCACTCTCCTCGAACGCAGCACCCTCTAACGCACCACCCTCATTGAACACAGCACCCTCCTCGAACACAGCACCCTCTAAAACAGGAACCTCCGCGAATGCAGCACCCTCCTCTAACACAGCAACCCTCCTCTGTTGCAGCACCCTCCTCTAACGCAGCACCCTCCTCTATCGCTGCACCCTCCTCTATCGCTGCATCCAGCTCTAACGCAGCACCCTCCTGTAACGCAGCACCCTCCGGTAACGCAGCTCCCTCCTCTAACGCAGTACCCTCCTCTAACGCAGCACCCTCCTCTAACACAGCACCCTCCTCTAACACAGGAACCTCCTCTAACGCAGCACCCTCCTTTAACACAGCACCCTCTAACGCAGCACCCTCCTCTGATGCAGCATCTTCCTCTAACGCAGCACCCTCCTCTGATGCAGCTCCCTCCTCTGATGCAGCACCCTCTAATACAGCACCCTCCGATAATATGGCACCCTCCTCTAACACAGCACCCTCCTCGAACACAGGAACCTCCTCCAACACAGCACCATCCTTTAACGCAGAACCCTCCTCAAACACAGTACCCTCCTCGAACACAGCACCCTCCTCTAACGCAACACCATCTAACGCACCACCCTCCTTGAATATAGCACCCTCCTCGAACACAGCACCCTCCTCTAAAACAGGAACGTCCTCTGACGCAGCACCCTCCTCTGTTGCAGCACCCTTCTCTCATGCAGCACCCACCTCTAACGCAGAACCCTCCTCTAACGCAGCACCCTCCTCTAACGCAGCACCCTCCTCTAAACAACACCCTCTAACACAGGAACCTCCTCTAAAGCAGCACCCTCCTTTAACGCAGCACCCTCTAACGCAGCACCCTCCTCTAATAAAGCACCCTCCTCTAACACAGGAACCTCCTCTAACACAGCACCATCCTTTAACGCAGCACCCTCCTCAAACACAGCACCCTCCTCGAACACAGCACCCTCCTCGAACACAGCACCCTCCTCTAACGCAGCACCCTCCTCTAACGCAGCAACCTCTAACGCACCACACTCCTTGAATATAGCACCCTCCTCGAACACAGCACCCTCCTCTAAAACAGGAACCTCCTCTAACGCACCACCTTCCTCTGACGCAGCACCCTCTAATACAGCAGCCTCCTCTGACGCAGCACCCTCCTCTGACGCAGCACCCACGCAGCACCCTCCTCTGACGCAGCACCCTTTTCTGACGCAGCATCTTCCTCTGACGCAGCACCCTCCTCTGGTACAGCACCCTCCTCTAATACAGCACCCTCCTATAATATAGCACCCTCCTCTAACACAGCACCCTCCTCTAACACAGGAACCTCCTCCAACACAGCACCATCCTTTAACGCAGCACCCTCCTCTATCACAGCAACCTCCTCTAACGCAGCACCCTCCTCTAACGCAGCACCCTCCTCGAACGCAGCACCCTCCTCTAACGCAGCCCCCTCTAACGCACCACCCTCCTTGAATATAGCACCCTCCTCGAACACAGCACCCTCCTATAAAACAGGAACCTCCTCGGACGCATGACCCTCCTCTAACACAGCAACCCTTCTCTGACGCAGCACCCTCCTCTGTTGCAGCACCCTTCTCTAATGCAGCACCCTCCTCTATCGCAGCACCCTCCTCTATCGCAGCAACCTCCTCTATCGCAGCACCCACCTTTAACGCAGCACCCTCCTCTAACGCAGCACCCTCCTCTAACGCAGCACCCTCCTCTAAAACAGCACCCTCTAACACAGGAACCTCCTTTAACGCAGCACCCTCTAACGCAGCACCCTCCTCTAATATAGCACACTCCTCTAACACAGGAACCTCCTCAAATGCAGCACCCTCCTTTATCGCAGCACCCTCTAACGCAACACCCTCCTCTAATATAGCACCCTCCTCTAACATAAGAACCTCCTCTAACACAGCACCATCCTTTAACGCAGCACCCTCCTCAAACACAGCACCCTCCTCGAACATAGCACCCTCCTCTAACGCAGCACCCTCCTCTAACGCAGCAACCTCTAACGCACCACACTCCTTGAATATAGCACCCTCCTCGAACACAGCACCCTCCTTTAAACATGAACCTCCTCTAACACAGCACCCTCCTCTAAAACATGAACCTCCTCTAACGCAGCACCCTTGTCTAACACAGCAACCCTCCTCTGACGCAGCACCCTCCTCTGTTGCAGCACCCTCCTCTAACGCAGCACCCTCCTCTATCGCAGCACCCTCCTCGAACACAGCACCCTCCTCTAAAACAGGAACCTCCTCTAACGCAGCACCCTCCTCTAACACAGCAATCCTCCTCTGACGCAGCACCCTCCTCTAACACGGCACCCTTCTCTAAAACAAACCTCCTCTAACGCAGCACCCCCCTCTAACGCAGCACCCCCTCTAACGCAGCACCCCCCTCTAACGCAGCACCCTTCTCTAATACAGCACCCTCCTCTAACGCAGCCCACTCCTTGAACGCAGCACGCTCCTCTAACACAGCAACCCTCTAACACAGCAACCCTCCTCTGACGCAGCAACCTCCTCTGACGCAGCACCCTCCTCTGACGCAGCACCCTCCTCTAATGCAGCATTCTCCTCTAACGCAGCACCCTCCTCTAACGCAGCACCTTCCTCTAATGCAGCACCCTCCTCGAATATAGCACCCTCCTTGAACACAGCACCCTCCTCTAACACAGCAACCCTCCTCTGACGCAGCAACCTCCTCTGATGCAGCACCCTCCACTGACGCAGCACCCTCCTCTGATGCAGCACCCTCCACAGACACAGCACCCTCCTCAAAGGCAGCGCACGCCTCTAATACAGCAATTCCCTCTAACGCAGCACCCTCTAACGCAGCACCCTCCTCTAACGCAGCACCCTCCTTTAACGCAGCACCCTCCTCTAACGCAGCACCCTCCTTTAACACAGCACCCTCTAATGCAGCACCCTCCTCTAACAGAGCACCCTCTAACACAGTACCCTCCTCAAACACAGCTACCTCCTCTGACACAGGACCCTCCTCGAATGTGGCACCCTCCTCTAACGCAGCACCCTCTTCAAAGGCAGCACCCTCAAACACAGCACCCTCCTCTAACGCAGTGCACCCCTCTAATACAGCACCCTCTAACTCAGAACTCTCCTCAAAGGCAGCACCCTCCTCTATTGCAGCACCCGCCTCTAATGCAGCACACTCCTCTCACACAGCACCCTCCTCTGACGCAGCACCCTCCACTAATGCAGCACCCTCGTCTGACGCAGCACCCTCCTCTGACGCAGCACCCTCCTCTGACGCAGCACCCACCTCTAACGCAGCACCCTCCTCTAACACAGCACCCTCCTCTGACGCAGCACCCTCCTCTAACACAGCAGCCTCCTCTAACACAGCACCCTCCTTTAACGCAGCACCCTCAAAAGCAGCACCGTACTCTAACACAGCACCCTCCTCTAAAATAGCACTCTCCTCTAATGCAGCACCCTCCTCTAACACAGCACCCTCCTCTAACACAGGAACCTCCTCTAACGCAGCACCCTCCTTTAACACAGCACCCCCTAACGCAGCACCCTCCTCTGATGCAGCATCTTCCTCTAACGCAGCACCCTCCTCTGATGCAGTTCCCTCCTCTGATGCAGCACCCTCGAATACAGCACCCTCCTATAACATAGCACCCTCCTATAACACAGCACCCTCCTATAACACAGCACCCTCCTCTAACACAGCACCCTCCTCTAACACAGAAACCTTCTCCAACACAGCACCATCCTTTAACGCAGCACCCTCCTCTAACACAGCAACCTCCTCGAACACAGCACCCTCCTCTAACGAAGCACTCTCCTCGAACGCAGCATCCTCTAACGCACCACCCTCCTTGAACACAGCACCCTCCTCGAACACAGCACCCTCTAAAACAGGAACCTCCTCGAATGCAGCACCCTCCTCTAACACAGCAACCCTCCTCTGTTGCAGCACCCTCCTCTAACGCAGCACCCTCTATCGCTGCACCCTCCTCTATCGCTGCATCCAGCTCTAACGCAGCACCCTCCTGTAACGCAGCACCCTCCGGTAACGCAGCTCCCTCCTCTAACGCAGTACCCTCCTCTAACGCAGTACCCTCCTCTAACACAGCACCCTCCTCTAACACAGGAACCTCCTCTAACGCAGCACCCTCCTTTAACACAGCACCCTCTAACGCAGCACCCTCCTCTGATGCAGCATCTTCCTCTAACGCAGCACCCTCCTCTGATGCAGCACCCTCCTCTGATGCAGCACCCTCTAATACAGCACCCTCCGATAATATAGCACCCTCCTCTAACACAGCACCCTCCTCGAACACAGGAACCTCCTCCAACACAGCAGCACCCTCCTCAAACACAGTACCCTCCCCGAACACAGCACCCTCCTCTAACGCAACACCATCTAACGCACCACCCTCCTTGAATATAGCACCCTCCTCGAACACAGCACTCTCCTCTAAAACAGGAACGTCCTCTAACGCAGCACCCTCCTCTAACACAGCAATCCTCCTCTGACGCAGCACCCTCCTCTGTTGCAGCACCCTTCTCTAATGCAGCACCCACCTCTAACGCAGCACCCTCCTCTAACGCAGCACCCTCCTCTAACGCAGCACCCTCCTCTAAACAACACCCTCTAACACAGGAACCTCCTCTAACGCAGCACCCTCCTTTAACGCAGCACCCTCTAACGCAGCACCCTCCTCTAATATAGCACCCTCCTCTAACACAGGAACCTCCTCTAACGCAGCACCCTCCTTTAACACAGCACCCTCTAACGCAGCACCCTCCTCTGATGCAGCATCTTCCTCTAACGCAGCACCCTCCTCTGATGCAGCTCCCTCCTCTGATGCAGCACCCTCGAATACAGCACCCTCCTATAACATAGCACCCTCCTATAACACAGCACCCTCCTATAACACAGCACCCTCCTCTAACACAGCACCCTCCACTAACACAGAAACCTTCTCCAACACAGCACCATCCTTTAACGCAGCACCCTCCTCTAACACAGCAACCTCCTCGAACACAGCACCCTCCTCTAACGAAGCACTCTCCTCGAACGCAGCACCCTCTAACGCACCACCCTCATTGAACACAGCTACCTCCTCGAACACAGCACCCTCTAAAACAGGAACCTCCTCGAATGCAGCACCCTCCTCTAACACAGCAACCCTCCTCTGTTGCAGCACCCTCCTCTAACGCAGCACCCTCCTCTGTCGCTGCACCCTCCTCTATCGCTGCATCCAGCTCTAACGCAGCACCCTCCTGTAACGCAGCACCCTCCGGTAACGCAGCTCCCTCCTCTAACGCAGTACCCTCCTCTAACACAGGAACCTCCTCTAACGCAGCACCCTCCTTTAACACAGCACCCTCTAACGAAGCACCCTCCTCTGATGCAGCATCTTCCTCTAACGCAGCACCCTCCTCTGATGCAGCTCCCTCCTCTGATGCAGCACCCTCTAATACAGCACCCTCCGATAATATAGCACCCTCCTCTAACACAGCACCCTCCTCGAACACAGGAACCTCCTCCAACACAGCACCATCCTTTAACGCAGAACCCTCCTCAAACACAGTACCCTCCTCGAACACAGCACCCTCCTCTAACGCAACACCATCTAACGCACCACCCTCCTTGAATATAGCACCCTCCTCGAACACAGCACCCTCCTCTAAAACAGGAACGTCCTCTAACGCAGCACCCTCCTCTAACACAGCAACCGTCCTCTGACGCAGCACCCTCCTCTGTTGCAGCACCCTTCTCTCATGCAGCACCCACCTCTAACGCAGAACCCTCCTCTAACGCAGCACCCTCCTCTAACGCAGCACCCTCCTCTAAACAACACCCTCTAACACAGGAACCTCCTCTAAAGCAGCACCCTCCTTTAACGCAGCACCCTCTAACGCAGCACCCTCCTCTAATAAAGCACCCTCCTCTAACACAGGAACCTCCTCTAACACAGCACCATCCTTTAACGCAGCACCCTCCTCAAACACAGCACCCTCCTCGAACACAGCACCCTCCTCGAACACAGCACCCTACTCTAACGCAGCACCCTCCTCTAACGCAGCAACCTCTAACGCACCACCCTCCTTGAATATAGCACCCTCCTCGAACACAGCACCCTCCTATAAAACAGGAACCTCCTCGGACGCATGACCCTCCTCTAACACAGCAACCCTTCTCTGACGCAGCACCCTCCTCTGTTGCAGCACCCTTCTCTAATGCAGCACCCTCCTCTATCGCAGCACCCTCCTCTATCGCAGCACCCTCCTCTATCGCAGCACCCTCCTCTAACGCAGCACCCTCCTCTAACGCAGCAACCTCTAACGCACCACACTCCTTGAATATAGCACCCTCATCGAACACAGCACCCTCCTCTAAAACAGGAACCTCCTCTAACGCACCACCCTCCTCTGACGCAGCACCCTCTAATACAGCAGCCTCCTCTGACGCAGCACCCTCCTCTGACGCAGCACCCACGCAGCACCCTCCTCTGACGCAGCACCCTTTTCTGACGCAGCATCTTCCTCTGACGCAGCACCCTCCTCTGGTACAGCACCCTCCTCTAATACAGCACCCTCCTATAATATAGCACCCTCCTCTAACACAGCACCCTCCTCTAACACAGGAACCTCCTCCAACACAGCACCATCCTCTAACGCAGCACCCTCCTCTAACGCAGCACCCTCCTCTAACGCAGCACCCTCCTCTAACGCAGCACCCTCTAACGCACCACCCTCCTTGAATATAGCACCCTCCTCGAACACAGCACCCTCCTATAAAACAGGAACCTCCTCGGACGCATGACCCTCCTCTAACACAGCAACCCTTCTCTGACGCAGCACCCTCCTCTGTTGCAGCACCCTTCTCTAATGCAGCACCCTCCTCTATCGCAGCACCCTTCTCTATCGCAGCAACCTCCTCTATCGCAGCACCCACCTTTAACGCAGCACCCTCCTCTAACACAGCACCCTCCTCTAACACAGCACCCTCCTCTAAAACAGCACCCTCTAACACAGGAACCTCCTTTAACGCAGCACCCTCTAACGCAACACCCTCCTCTAATATAGCACCCTCCTCTAACACAAGAACCTCCTCTAACACAGCACCATCCTTTAACGCAGCACCCTCCTCAAACACAGCACCCTCCTCGAACATAGCACCCTCCTCTAACGCAGCACCCTCCTCTAACGCAGCAACATCTAACGCACCACACTCCTTGAATATAGCACCCTCCTCGAACACAGCACCCTCCTCTAAAACACGAACCTCCTCGAACACAGCACCCTCCTCTAAAACATGAACCTCCTCTAACGCAGCACCCTCCTTTAACACAGCACCCTCTAACGCAGCACCCTCCTCTGATGCAGCATCTTCCTCTAACGCAGCACCCTCCTCTGATGCAGCTCCCTCCTCTGATGCAGCACCCTCGAATACAGCACCCTCCTATAACATAGCACCCTCCTATAACACAGCACCCTCCTCTAACACAGCACCCTCCTCTAACACAGAAACCTTCTCCAACACAGCACCATCCTTTAACGCAGCACCCTCCTCTAACACAGCAACCTCCTCGAACACAGCACCCTCCTCTAACGAAGCACTCTCCTCGAACGCAGCACCCTCTAACGCACCACCCTCATTGAACACAGCACCCTCCTCGAACACAGCACCCTCTAAAACAGGAACCTCCTCGAATGCAGCACCCTCCTCTAACACAGCAACCCTCCTCTGTTGCAGCACCCTCCTCTAACGCAGCACCCTCCTCTATCGCTGCACCCTCCTCTATCGCTGCATCCAGCTCTAACGCAGCACCCTCCTGTAACGCAGCACCCTCCGGTAACGCAGCTCCCTCCTCTAACGCAGTACCCTCCTCTAACGCAGCACCCTCCTCTAACACAGCACCCTCCTCTAACACAGGAACCTCCTCTAACGCAGCACCCTCCTTTAACACAGCACCCTCTAACGCAGCACCCTCCTCTGATGCAGCATCTTCCTCTAACGCAGCACCCTCCTCTGATGCAGCTCCCTCCTCTGATGCAGCACCCTCTAATACAGCACCCTCCGATAATATAGCACCCTCCTCTAACACAGCACCCTCCTCGAACACAGGAACCTCCTCCAACACAGCACCATCCTTTAACGCAGAACCCTCCTCAAACACAGTACCCTCCTCGAACACAGCACCCTCCTCTAACGCAACACCATCTAACGCACCACCCTCCTTGAATATAGCACCCTCCTCGAACACAGCACCCTCCTCTAAAACAGGAACGTCCTCTAACGCAGCACCCTCCTCTAACACAGCAACCGTCCTCTGACGCAGCATCCTCCTCTGTTGCAGCACCCTTCTCTCATGCAGCACCCACCTCTAACGCAGAACCCTCCTCTAACGCAGCACCCTCCTCTAACGCAGCACCCTCCTCTAAACAACACCCTCTAACACAGGAACCTCCTCTAAAGCAGCACCCTCCTTTAACGCAGCACCCTCTAACGCAGCACCCTCCTCTAATAAAGCACCCTCCTCTAACACAGGAACCTCCTCTAACACAGCACCATCCTTTAACGCAGCACCCTCCTCAAACACAGCACCATCCTCGAACATAGCACCCTCCTCTAACGCAGCACCCTCCTCTAACGCAGCAACCTCTAACGCACCACACTCCTTGAATATAGCACCCTCCTCGAACACAGCACCCTCCTCTAAAACATGAACCTCCTCTAACACAGCACCCTCCTCTAAAACATGAACCTCCTCTGACGCAGCACCCTCCTCTGTTGCAGCACCCTCCTCTAACGCAGCACCCTCCTCTATCGCAGCACCCTCCTCGAACACAGCACCCTCCTCTAAAACAGGAACCTCCTCTAACGCAGCACCCTCCTCTAACACAGCAATCCTCCTCTGACGCAGCACCCTCCTCTAACACGGCACCCTTCTCTAAAACAAACCTCCTCTAACGCAGCACCCCCCTCTAACGCAGTACCCCCTCTAACGCAGCACCCCCCTCTAACGCAGCACCCTCCTCTAACACAGTACCCTCCTCTAACGCAGCCCACTCCTTGAACGCAGCACCCTCCTCTAACACAGCAACCCTCTAACACAGCAACCCTCCTCTGACGCAGCAACCTCCTCTGACGCAGCACCCTCCTCTGACGCAGCACCCTCCTCTAATGCAGCATTCTCCTCTAACGCAGCACCCTCCTCTAACGCAGCACCTTCCTCTAATGCAGCACCCTCCTCGAATATAGCACCCTCCTTGAACACAGCACCCTCCTCTAACACAGCAACCCTCCTCTGACGCAGCAACCTCCTCTGATGCAGCACCCTCCACTGACGCAGCACCCTCCTCTGATGCAGCATCCTCCACAGACACAGCACCCTCCTCAAAGGCAGCGCACGCCTCTAATACAGCAATTCCCTCTAACGCAGCACCCTCTAACGCAGCACCCTCCTCTAACGCAGCACCCTCCTTTAACGCAGCACCCTCCTCTAACGCAGCACCCTCCTTTAACACAGCACCCTCTAATGCAGCACCCTCCTCTAACAGAGCACCCTCTAACACAGTACCCTCCTCAAACACAGCTACCTCCTCTGACACAGGACCCTCCTCGAATGTGGCACCCTCCTCTAACGCAGCACCCTCTTCAAAGGCAGCACCCTCAAACACAGCACCCTCCTCTAACGCAGTGCACCCCTCTAATACAGCACCCTCTAACTCAGAACTCTCCTCAAAGGCAGCACCCTCCTCTATTGCAGCACCCGCCTCTAATGCAGCACACTCCTCTCACACAGCACCCTCCTCTGACGCAGCACCCTCCACTAATGCAGCACCCTCGTCTGACGCAGCACCCTCCTCTGACGCAGCACCCTCCTCTGACGCAGCACCCACCTCTAACGCAGCACCCTCCTCTAACACAGCACCCTCCTCTGACGCAGCACCCTCCTCTAACACAGCACCCTCCTCTAACACAGCACCCTCCTTTAACGCAGCACCCTCAAAAGCAGCACCCTACTCTAACTCAGCACCCTCCTCTAAAATAGCACTCTCCTCTAATGCAGCACCCTCCTCTAACACAGCACCCTCCTCTAACACAGGAACCTCCTCTAACGCAGCAACCTCCTTTAACACAGCACCCCCTAACGCAGCACCCTCCTCTGATGCAGCATCTTCCTCTAACGCAGCACCCTCCTCTGATGCAGCTCCCTCCTCTGATGCAGCACCCTCGAATACAGCACCCTCCTATAACATAGCACCCTCCTATAACACAGCACCCTCCTATAACACAGCACCCTCCTCTAACACAGCACCCTCCTCTAACACAGAAACCTTCTCCAACACAGCACCATCCTTTAACGCAGCACCCTCCTCTAACACAGCAACCTCCTCGAACACAGCACCCTCCTCTAACGAAGCACTCTCCTCGAACGCAGCATCCTCTAACGCACCACCCTCCTTGAACATAGCACCCTCCTCGAACACAGCACCCTCTAAAACAGGAACATCCTCGAATGCAGCACCCTCCTCTAACACAGCAACCCTCCTCTGTTGCAGCACCCTCCTCTAACGCAGCACCCTCTATCGCTGCACCCTCCTCTATCGCTGCATCCAGCTCTAACGCAGCACCCTCCTGTAACGCAGCACCCTCCGGTAACGCAGCTCCCTCCTCTAACGCAGTACCCTCCTCTAACGCAGCACCCTCCTCTAACACAGCACCCTCCTCTAACACAGGAACCTCCTCTAACGCAGCACCCTCCTTTAACACAGCACCCTCTAACGCAGCACCCTCCTCTGATGCAGCATCTTCCTCTAACGCAGCACCCTCCTCTGATGCAGCACCCTCCTCTGATGCAGCACCCTCTAACACAGCACCCTCCAATAATATAGCACCCTCCTCTAACACAGCACCTTCCTCGAACACAGGAACCTCCTCCAACACAGCACCATCCTTTAACGCAGCACCCTCCTCAAACACAGTACCCTCCTCGAACACAGCACCCTCCTCTAACGCAACACCATCTAACGCACCACCCTCCTTGAATATAGCACCCTCCTCGAACACAGCACTCTCCTCTAAAACAGGAACGTCCTCTAACGCAGCACCCTCCTCTAACACAGCAATCCTCCTCTGACGCAGCACCCTCCTCTGTTGCAGCACCCTTCTCTAATGCAGCACCCACCTCTAACGCAGCACCCTCCTCTAACGCAGCACCCTCCTCTAAACAACACCCTCTAACACAGGAACCTCCTCTAACGCAGCACCCTCCTTTAACGCAGCACCCTCTAACGCAGCACCCTCCTCTAATATAGCACCCTCCTCTAACACAGGAACCTCCTCTAACACAGCACCATCCTTTAACGCAGCACCCTCCTCAAACACAGCACCCTCCTCGAACACAGCACCCTCCTCGAACACAGCACCCTCCTCTAACGCAGCACCCTCCTCTAACGCAGCAACCTCTAACGCACCACACTCCTTGAATATAGCACCCTCCTCGAACACAGCACCCTCCTCTAAAACAGGAACCTCCTCTAACGCACCACCCTCCTCTGACGCAGCACCCTCTAATACAGCAGCCTCCTCTGACGCAGCACCCTCCTCTGACGCAGCACCCACGCAGCACCCTCCTCTGACGCAGCACCCTTTTCTGACGCAGCATCTTCCTCTGACGCAGCACCCTCCTCTGGTACAGCACCCTCCTCTAATACAGCACCCTCCTATAATATAGCACCCTCCTCTAACACAGCACCCTCCTCTAACACAGGAACCTCCTCCAACACAGCACCATCCTTTAACGCAGCACACTCCTCTATCACAGCAACCTCCTCTAACGCAGCACCCTCCTCTAACGCAGCACCCTCCTCTAACGCAGCACCCTCCTCTAACGCAGCACCCTCTAACGCACCACCCTCCTTGAATATAGCACCCTCCTCGAACACAGCACCCTCCTATAAAAAAGGAACCTCCTCGGACGCATGACCCTCCTCTAACACAGCAACCCTTCTCTGACGCAGCACCCTCCTCTGTTGCAGCACCCTTCTCTAATGCAGCACTCTCCTCTATCGCAGCACCCTCCTCTATCGCAGCACCCTCCTCTATCGCAGCACCCACCTTTAACGCAGCACCCTCCTCTAAAGCAGCACCCTCTTCTAAAACAGCAACCTCTAACACAGGAACCTCCTTTAACGCAGCACCCTCTAACGCAGCACCCTCCTCTAATATAGCACCCTCCTCTAACACAGGAACCTCCTCAAACGCAGCACCCTCCTTTATCGCAGCACCCTCCAACGCAGCACCCTCCTCTAATATAGCACCCTCCTCTAACACAGGAACCTCCTCTAACACAGCACCATCCTTTAACGCAGCACCCTATTCAAACACAGCACCATCCTCAAACACAGCACCCTCCTCTAACGCAGCACCCTCCTCAAACACAGCAACCTCTAACGCACCACACTCCTTGAATATAGCACCCTCCTCGAACACAGCACCCTCCTCTAAAACAGGAACCTCCTCTAACGCAGCACCCTTTTCTAACACAGCAACCCTCCTCTGACGCAGCACCCTCCTCTGTTGCAGCACCCTCCTCTAACGCAGCACCCTCCTCTATCGCAGCACCCTCCTCGAACACTGCACCCTCCTCTAAAACAGGAACCTCCTCTAACGCAGCACCCTCCTCTAACACAGCAATCCTCCTCTGACACAGCACCCTCCTCTAACACGGCACCCTTCTCTAAAACAAACCTCCTCTCACGCAGCACCCCCCTCTAACGCAGCACCCTCCTCTAACGCAGCAACCTCCTCTGACGCAGCACCCTCCTCTGACGCAGCACCCTCCTCTAATGCAGCATTCTCCTCTAACGCAGCACCCTCCTCTAACGCAGCACCTTCCTCTAATGCAGCACCCTCCTCGAATATAGCACCCTCCTTGAACACAGCACCCTCCTCTAACACAGCAACCCTCCTCTGACGCAGCACCCTCCTCTGCTGCAGCACCCTCCACTGACGCAGCACCCTCCTCTGATGCAGCACCCTCCTCAGACACAGCACCCTCCTCAAAGGCAGCGCATGCCTCTAATACAGCAATTCCCTCTAACGCAGCACCCTCTAACGCAGCACCCTCCTCTAATGCAGCACCCTCCTCTAACGCAGCACACTCCTCTAACGCAGCACTCTCCTCTAACGCAGCACCCTCCTCTAACGCAGCACCCTCCTTTAACACAGCACCCTCTAATGCAGCACCCTCCTCTAACAGAGCACCCTCTAAAACAGGAACCACCTCTAACGCACCACCCTCCTCTGACGCAGCACCCTCTAATACAGCAGCCTCCTCTGACGCAGCACCCTCCTCTGATGCAGCTCCCTCCTCTGACGCAGCACCCTCCTCTGACGCAGCACCCACGCAGCACCCTCCTCTGACGCAGCATCCTTCTCTGACGCAGCACCTTCCTCTGACGCAGCACCCTCCTCTGGTACAGCACCCTCCTCTAATACAGCACCCTCCTATAATATAGCACCCTCCTCTAACACAGCACCCTCCTCTAACACAGGAACCTCCTCCAACACAGCACCATCCTTTAACGCAGCACCCTCCTCTATCACAGCAACCTCCTCTAACGCAGCACCCTCCTCTAAAGCAGCACCCTCCTCTAACGCAGCACCCTCCTCTAACGCAGCACCCTCTAACGCACCACCCTCCTTGAATATAGCACCCTCCTCGAACACAGCACCCTCCTATAAAACAGGAACCTCCTCGGACGCATGACCCTCCTCTAACACAGCAACCCTTCTCTGACGCAGCACCCTCCTCTGTTGCAGCACCCTTCTCTAATGCAGCACCCTCCTCTATGGCAGCACCCTCCTCTATCGCAGCACCCTCTATCGCAGCACCCACCTTTAACGCAGCACCCTCCTCTAAAGCAGCACCCTCCTCTAAAACAGCACCCTCTAACACAGGAACCTCCTTTAACGCAGCACCCTCTAACGCAGCACCCTCCTCTAACACAGGAACCTCCTCAAACGCAGCACCCTCCTTTATCGCAGCACCCTCCAACGCAGCACCCTCCTCTAATATAGCACCCTCCTCTAACACAGGAACCTCCTCTAACACAGCACCATCCTTTAACGCAGCACCCTCCTCAAACACAGCACCATCCTCAAACACAGCACCCTCCTCTAACGCAGCACCCTCCTCAAACGCAGCAAACTCTAACGCACCACACTCCTTGAATATAGCACCCTCCTCGAACACAGCACCCTCCTCTAAAACAGGAACCTCCTCTAACGCAGCACCCTTGTCTAAGACAGCAACCCTCCTCTGACGCAGCACCCTCCTCTGTTGCAGCACCCTCCTCTAACGCAGCACCCTCCTCTATCGCAGCACCCTCCTCGAACACAGCACCCTCCTCTAAAACAGGAACCTCCTCTAACGCAGCACCCTCCTCTAACACAGCAATCCTCCTCTGACGCAGCACCCTCCTCTAACACGGCACCCTTCTCTAAAACAAACCTCCTCTCACGCAGCACCACCCTCTAACGCAGCACCCCCCTCTAACGCAGCAACCTCCTCTGACGCAGCACCCTCCTCTGACGCAGCACCCTCCTCTAATGCAGCATTCTCCTCTAACGCAGCACCCTCCTCTAACGCAGCACCTTCCTCTAATGCAGCACCCTCCTCGAATATAGCACCCTCCTTGAACACAGCACCCTCCTCTAACACAGCAACCCTCCTCTGACGCAGCACCCTCCTCTGATGCAGCACCCTCCACTGACGCAGCACCCTCCTCTGATGCAGCACCCTCCTCAGACACAGCACCCTCCTCAAAGGCAGCGCATGCCTCTAATACAGCAATTCCCTCTAACGCAGCACCCTCTAACGCAGCACCCTCCTCTAATGCAGCACCCTCCTCTAACGCAGCACACTCCTCTAACGCAGCACTCTCCTCTAACGCAGCACCCTCCTCTAATGCAGCACCCTCCTTTAACACAGCACCCTCTAATGCAGCACCCTCCTCTAACAGAGCACCCTCTAAAACAGGAACCTCGTCTAACGCACCACCCTCCTCTGACGCAGCACCCTCTAATACAGCAGCCTCCTCTGACGCAGCACCCTCCTCTGATGCAGCTCCCTCCTCTGACGCAGCACCCTCCTCTGACGCAGCACCCACGCAGCACCTTCCTCTGATGCAGCATCCTTCTCTGACGCAGCACCTTCCTCTGACGCAGCACCCTCCTCTGGTACAGCACCCTCCTCTAATACAGCACCCTCCTATAATATAGCACCCTCCTCTAACACAGCACCCTCCTCTAACACAGGAACCTCCTCCAACACTGCACCATCCTTTAACGCAGCACCCTCCTCTAACACAGCAACCTCCTCGAACACAGCACCCTCCTCTAACGCAGCAACCTCCTCTAACGCAGCACCCTCCTCTAACGCAGCACCCTCTAACGCACCACCCTCCTTGAATATAGCACCCTCCTCAAAAACAGCACCCTCCTCTAAAACAGGAACCTCCTCGGACGCAGCACCCTCCTCTAACACAGCAACCCTCCTCTGACGCAGCACCCTCCTCTGTTGCAGCACCCTCCTCTATCGCAGCACCCTCCTCTATCGCAGCACCCTCCTCTATCGCAGCACCCTCCTCTAACGCAGCACCCTCCTCTAACTCAGCACCCTCCTCTAAAACAGCACCCTCTAACACAGGAACCTCCTTTAACGCAGCACCCTCTAACGCATCACCATCCTCTAATATAGCACCCTCCTCTAACACAGGAACCTCCTCAAACGCAGCACCCTCCTTTATCGCAGCACCCTCTAACGCAGCACCCTCCTCTAATATAGCACCCTCCTCTAACATAGGAACCTCCTCTAACACAGCACCATCCTTTAACGCAGCACCCTCCTCAAACACAGCACCCTCCTCGAACACAGCACCCTCCTCTAACGCAGCACCCTCCTCTAACGCAGCAACCTCTAACGCACCACACTCCTTGAATATAGCACCCTCCTCGAACACAGCACCCTCCTCTAAAACAGGAACCTCCTGTAACGCAGCAACCCTCCTCTGACGCAGCACCCTCCTCTGTTGCAGCACCCTCCTCTAACGCAGCACCCTCCTCTATCGCAGCACCCTCCTCGAACACAGCACCCTCCTCTAAAACAGGAAGCTCCTCTAACGCAGCACCCTCCTCTAACACAGCAATCCTCCTCTGACGCAGCACCCTCCTCTAACACGGCACCCTTCTCTAAAACAAACCTCCTCTAACGCAGCACCCCCCTCTAACGCAGCACCCCCCTCTAACGCAGCACCCTCCTCTAACGCAGCACCCTCCTCTAACGCAGCCCACTCCTTAAACGCAGCACCCTCCTCTAACACAGCAACCCTCTAACACAGCAACCCTCCTCTGACGCAGCAACCTCCTCTGACGCAGCACCCTCCTCTGACGCAGCACCCTCCTCTAATGCAGCATTCTCCTCTAACGCAGCACCCTCCTCTAACGCAGCACCTTCCTATAATGCAGCACCCTCCTCGAATATAGCACCCTCCTTGAACACAGCACCCTCCTCTAACACAGCAACCCTCCTCTGACGCAGCACCCTCCTCTGATGCAGCACCCTCAGCTGACGCAGCACCCTCCTCTGATGCAACACACTCCTCAGACACAGCATCCTCCTCAAAGGCAGCGCACGCCTCTAATACAGCAATTCCCTCTAACGCAGCACCCTCTAACGCAGCACCCTCTAACGCAGCACCCTCCTCTAACGCAGCACCCTCCTCTAACGCAGCACCCTCCTTTAACACAGCACCCTCTAATGCAGCACCCTCCTCTAACAGAGCACCCTCTAACACAGTACCCTCCTCAAACACAGCTACCTCCTCTGACACAGGCCCCTTCTCGAATGTGGCACCCTCCTCTAACGCAGCACCCTCTTCAAAGGCAGCACCCTCAAACACAGCACCCTCCTCTAACGCAGTGCTCCCCTCTAATACAGCACCCTCTAACTCAGAACTCTCCTCAAAGGCAGCACCCTCCTCTATTGCAGCACCCTCCTCTAATGCAGCACACTCCTCTCACACAGCACCCTCCTCTGACGCAGCACCCTCCACTAATGCAGCACCCTCCTCTAACGCAGCACCCTCCTCTAACGCCGCACCCTCCTCTAAAACAACACCCTCTAAAACAGGAACCTCCTCTAACGCAGCACCCTCCTTCAACGCAGCACCCTCTAACGCAGCACCCTCCTCTAATATAGCACCCTCCTCTAACACAGGAACCTCCTCTAACACTGCACCATCCTTTAACGCAGCACCCTCCACAAACACAGCACCCTCCTCGAACACAGCACCCTCCTCGAACACAGCACCCTCCTCTAACGCAGCACCCTCCTCTAACGCAGCAACCTCTAACGCACCACACTCCTTGAATATAGCACCCTCCTCGAACACAGCACCCTCCTCTAAAACAGGAACCTTCTCTAACGCACCACCCTCCTCTGACGCAGCATCCTCTAATACAGCAGCCTCCTCTGACGCAGCACCCTCCTCTGACGCAGCTCCCTCCTCTGACGCAGCACCCTCCTCTGACGCAGCACCCACGCAGCACCCTCCTCTAACGCAGCACCCTCCTCTGACGCAGCACCCTTCTCTGACGCAGCACCTTCCTCTGACGCAGCACCCTCCTCTGGTACAGCACCCTCCTCTAATACAGCACCCTCCTATAATATAGCACCCTCCTCTAACACAGCAGCCTCCTCTAACACAGGAACCTCCTCCAACACAGCACCATCCTTCAACGCAGCACCCTCCTCCAACACAGCAACCTCCTCGAACACAGCACCCTCCTCTAACGCAGCACCCTCCTCTAACGCAGCACCCTCCTCTAACGCAGCACCCTCTAACGCACCACCCTCCTTGAATATAGCACCCTCCTCGAACACAGCACCCTCTAAAACAGGAACCTCCTCGAATGCAGCACCCTCCTCTAACACAGCAACCCTCCTCTGTTGCAGCACCCTCCTCTGTTTCAGCACCCTCCTCTAACGCAGCACCCTCCTCTAACGCAGCTCCCTCCTCTAACGCAGCTCCCTCCTCTAACGCAGCACCCTCCTCTGACACAGCACCCTCCTCTAACACAGGAACCTCCTCTAACGCAGCACCGTCCTTTAACGCAGCACCCCCTAACACAGCACCCTCCTCTGACGCAGCATCTTCCTCTTGGCGAAGCAACATCCTCTGATGCAGCACCCTCCCCTGATGCAGCACCCTCTAATACAGCACCCTCCTATAATTTAGCACCCTCCTCTAACACAGCACCCTCCTCTAACACATGAACCTACTCCAACACAGCACCATCCTTGAACGCAGCACCCTCCTCTAACACAGCACCCTCCTCGAACACAGCACCCTCCTCTAACGCAGCACCATCTAACGCACCACCCTCCTTGAATATAGCACCCTCCTCGAACACAGCACCCTTCTCTAAAACAGGAAACTCCTCTAACGCAGCATCCTCCTCTGACGCAGCACCCTCCTCTGTTGCAGCACCCTTCTCCGACGCAGCACCCTTCTCTGACGCAGCACCTTCCTCTGACGCAGCACCCTCCTCTGGTAGGGCACCCTCCTCTAATACAGCACCCTCCTATAATATAGCACCCTCCTCTAACACAGCAGCCTCCTCTAACACAGGAAGCTCCTCCAACACAGCACCATCCTTTAACGCAGCACCCTCCTCTAACACAGCAACCTCCTCGAACACAGCACCCTCCTCTAACGCAGCACCCTCCTCTAACACAGCACCCTCCTCTAACGCAGCACCCTCTAACGCACCACCCTCCTTGAATATAGCACCCTCCTCGAACACAGCACCCTCTAAAACAGGAACCTCCTCGAATGCAGCACCCTCCTCTAACACAGCAATCGTCCTCTGTTGCAGCACCCTCCTCTGTTTCAGCACCCTCCTTTATCGCAGCACCCTCTAACGCAGCACCCTCCTCTAATATAGCACCCTCCTCTAACACAGGAACCTCCTCTAACACAGCACCATCCTTTAACGCAGCACCCTCCTCAAACACAGCACCCTCCTCGAACACAGCACCCTCCTCTAACGCAGCACCCTCCTCTAAAGCAACCTCTAACGCACCACACTCCTTGAATATAGCACCCTCCTCGAACACAGCACCCTCCTCTAAAACAGGAACCTCCTGTAACGCAGCAACCCTCCTCTGACGCAGCACCCTCCTCTGTTGCAGCACCCTCCTCTATCGCAGCACCCTCCTCGAACACAGCACCCTCCTCTAAAACAGGAACCTCCTCTAACGCAGCACCCTCCTCTAACACAGCAATCCTCCTCTGACGCAGCACCCTCCTCTAACACGGCACCCTTCTCTAAAACAAACCTCCTCTAACGCAGCACCCCCCTCTAACGCAGCACCCCCCTCTAACGCAGCACCCTCCTCTAACGCAGCACCCTCCTCTAACGCAGCCCACTCCTTAAACGCAGCACCCTCCTCTAACACAGCAACCCTCTAACACAGCAACCCTCCTCTGACGCAGCAACCTCCTCTGACGCAGCACCCTCCTCTGACGCAGCACCCTCCTCTAATGCAGCATTCTCCTCTAACGCAGCACCCTCCTCTAACGCAGCACCTTCCTATAATGCAGCACCCTCCTCGAATATAGCACCCTCCTTGAACACAGCACCCTCCTCTAACACAGCAACCCTCCTCTGACGCAGCACCCTCCTCTGATGCAGCACCCTCAGCTGACGCAGCACCCTCCTCTGATGCAACACACTCCTCAGACACAGCATCCTCCTCAAAGGCAGCGCACGCCTCTAATACAGCAATTCCCTCTAACGCAGCACCCTCTAACGCAGCACCCTCTAACGCAGCACCCTCCTCTAACGCAGCACCCTCCTCTAACGCAGCACCCTCCTTTAACACAGCACCCTCTAATGCAGCACCCTCCTCTAACAGAGCACCCTCTAACACAGTACCCTCCTCAAACACAGCTACCTCCTCTGACACAGGACCCTCCTCGAATGTGGCACCCTCCTCTAACGCAGCACCCTCTTCAAAGGCAGCACCCTCAAACACAGCACCCTCCTCTAACGCAGTGCTCCCCTCTAATACAGCACCCTCTAACTCAGAACTCTCCTCAAAGGTAGCACCCTCCTCTATTGCAGCACCCTCCTCTAATGCAGCACACTCCTCTCACACAGCACCCTCCTCTGACGCAGCACCCTCCACTAATGCAGCACCCTCGTCTGACGCAGCACCCTCCTCTGACGCAGCACCCACCTCAGATGCAGCACCCTCCTCTGACGCAGCACCCTCCTCTGACGCAGCACCCACCTCTAACGCAGCACTCTCCTCTAACACAGCACCCTCCTCTGACGCAGCACCCTCCTCTAACACAGCACCCTCCTCTAACACAGCACCCTCCTTTAACGCAGCACCCTCAAACGCAGCACCCTACTCTATCACAGCACCCTCCTCTAAAAGAGCACTCTCCTATAATGCAGCACCCTCCTCTAACACAGCACCCTCCTCTAACACAGGAACCTCCTCTAATGCAGCACCCTCCTTTAACACAGCACCCTCTAACGCAGCACCCTCCTCTGATGCAGCATCTTCCTCTAACGCAGCACCCTCCTCTGATGCAGCTCCCTCCTCTGATGCAGCACCCTCGAATACCGCACCCTCCTATAACACAGCACCCTCCTATAACACAGCACCCTCCTATAACAGAGCACCCTCCTCTAACACAGCACCCTCCTCTAACACAGGAACCTCCTCCAACACAGCACCATCCTTTAACGCAGCACCCTTCTCTAACACAGCACCCTCCTCGAACACAGCACCCTCCTCTAACGCAGCACCATCTAACGCACCACCCTCCTTGAATATAGCACCCTCCTCGAACACAGCACCCTCCTCTAAAACAGGAACTTCCTCTAACGCAGCACCCTCCTCTAACACAGCAACCCTCCTCTATCGCAGCACCCACCTCTAACGCAGCACCCTCCTCTAACGCAGCACCCTCCTCTAACGCCGCACCCTCCTCTAAAACAACACCCTCTAAAACAGGAACCTCCTCTAACGCAGCACCCTCCTTCAACGCAGCACCCTCTAACGCAGCACCCTCCTCTAATATAGCACCCTCCTCTAACACAGGAACCTCCTCTAACACTGCACCATCCTTTAACGCAGCACCCTCCTCAAACACAGCACCCTCCTCGAACACAGCACCCTCCTCGAACACAGCACCCTCCTCTAACGCAGCACCCTCCTCTAACGCAGCAACCTCTAACGCACCACACTCCTTGAATATAGCACCCTCCTCGAACACAGCACCCTCCTCTAAAACAGGAACCTTCTCTAACGCACCACCCTCCTCTGACGCAGCATCCTCTAATACAGCAGCCTCCTCTGACGCAGCACCCTCCTCTGACGCAGCTCCCTCCTCTGACGCAGCACCCTCCTCTGACGCAGCACCCACGCAGCACCCTCCTCTAACGCAGCACCCTCCTCTGACGCTGCACCCTTCTCTGGTACAGCACCCTCCTCTAATACAGCACCCTCCTATAATATAGCACCCTCCTCTAACACAGCAGCCTCCTCTAACACAGGAACCTCCTCCAACACAGCACCATCCTTTAACGCAGCACCCTCCTCTAACACAGCAACCTCCTCGAACACAGCACCCTCCTCTAACGCAGCACCCTCCTCTAACGCAGCACCCTCCTCTAACGCAGCACCCTCTAACGCACCACCCTCCTTGAATATAGCACCCTCCTCGAACACAGCACCCTCTAAAACAGGAACCTCCTCGAATGCAGCACCCTCCTCTAACACAGCAACCCTCCTCTGTTGCAGCACCCTCCTCTGTTTCAGCACCCTCCTCTAACGCAGCACCCTCCTCTAACGCAGCTCCCTCCTCTAACGCAGCTCCCTCCTCTAACGCAGCACCCTCCTCTAACACAGCACCCTCCTCTAACACAGGAACCTCCTCTAACGCAGCACCCTCCTTTAACGCAGCACCCCCTAACACAGCACCCTCCTCTGACGCAGCATCTTCCTCTTGGCGAAGCAACCTCCTCTGATGCAGCACCCTCCCCTGATGCAGCACCCTCTAATACAGCACCCTCCTATAATTTAGCACCCTCCTCTAACACAGCACCCTCCTCTAACACATGAACCTCCTCCAACACAGCACCATCCTTGAACGCAGCACCCTCCTCTAACACAGCACCCTCCTCGAACACAGCACCCTCCTCTAACGCAGCACCATCTAACGCACCACCCTCCTTGAATATAGCACCCTCCTCGAACACAGCACCCTTCTCTAAAACAGGAAACTCCTCTAACGCAGCCTCCTCCTCTGACGCAGCACTCTCCTCTGTTGCAGCACCCTTCTCCGACGCAGCACCCTTCTCTGACGCAGCACCTTCCTCTGACGCAGCACCCTCCTCTGGTAGGGCACCCTCCTCTAATACAGCACCCTCCTATAATATAGCACCCTCCTCTAACACAGCAGCCTCCTCTAACACAGGAACCTCCTCCAACACAGCACCATCCTTTAACGCAGCACCCTCCTCTAACACAGCAACCTCCTCGAACACAGCACCCTCCTCTAACGCAGCACCCTCCTCTAACACAGCACCCTCCTCTAACGCAGCACCCTCTAACGCACCACCCTCCTTGAATATAGCACCCTCCTCGAACACAGCACCCTCTAAAACAGGAACCTCCTCGAATGCAGCACCCTCCTCTAACACAGCAACCGTCCTCTGTTGCAGCACCCTCCTCTGTTTCAGCACCCTCCTCTAACGCAGCACCCTCCTCTAACGCAGCTCCCTCCTCTAACGCAGCACCCTCCTCTAACACAGCACCCTCCTCTAACACAGAACCCTCCTCTAACACAGAAACCTTCTCCAACACAGCACCATCCTTTAACGCAGCACCCTCCTCTAACACAGCAACCTCCTCGAACACAGCACCCTCCTCTAACGAAGCACCCTTCTCGAACGCAGCACCCTCTAACGCACCACCCTCCTTGAATATAGCACCCTCCTCGAACACAGCACCCTTTAAAACAGGAACCTCCTCGAATGCAGCATCCTCCTCTGACGCAGCACCCTCCTCTGTTGCAGCACCCTTCTCTAATGCAGCACTCTCCTCTATCGCAGCACCCACCTCTAACGCAGCACCCACCTCTAATGCAGCACCCTCCTCTAACGCAGCACCCTCCTCTAAAACAGCACCCTCTAACACAGGAACCTCCTCTAACGCAGCACCCTCCTCTAACGCAGCACCCTCCTCTAAAACAGCACCCTCCTCTAAAACAGCACCCTCTAACACAGGAACCTCCTCTAATGCAGCGCACTCCTTTAACGCAGCACCCTCCTCTAATATAGCACCCTCCTCTAACACAGGAACCTCCTCAAATGCGGCACCCTCCTTTATCGCAGCACCCTCCTCTAACGCAGCACACTCCTCTAATATAGCACCTTCCTCTAACACAGCAACCTCTAACGCACCACACTCCTTGAATATAGCACCCTCCTCGAACACAGCATCCTCCTCTAAAACAGGAACCTCCTCTAACGCAGCACCCTCCTTTAACACAGCACCCTCCTCAAACACAGGAACCTCCTCTAACGCAGCACCCTCCTTTAACGCAGCACCCTCTAATACAGCACCCTCCTATAAAATAGCACCCTCCTCTAACACAGCACCCTCCTCTAACACACGAACCTCCTCCAACATAGCACCATCCTTTAACGCAGCACCCTCCTCTAACACAGCACCCTCCTCGAACACAGCACCCTCCTCTAACGCAGCACCATCTAACGCACTACCCGCCTTGAATATAGCACCCTCCTCGAACACAGCACCCTCCTCTAAAACAGGAGACTCCTCTAACGCAGCACCCTCCTCTAACACAGCAACCCTCCTCTGACGCAGCACCCTCCTCTGTTGCAGCACCCTTCTCTAATGCAGCACTCTCCTCTATCGCAGCACCCACCTCTAACGCAGCACCCACCTCTAACGCAGCACCCTCCTTTAACGCAGCACCCTCCTTTAACGCAGCACCCTCCTCTAACGCAGCACCCTCTAACACAGGAACCTCCTCTAACGCAGCGCTCTCCTCTCACGCAGCACCCTCCTCTAAAACAGCACCCTCCTCTAAAACAGCACCCTCTGACACAGGAGCCTCCTCTAACGCAGCACCCTCCTTTAACGCAGCACCCTCCTCTAATATAGCACCCTCCTCTAACATAGGAACCTCCCCAAACGCGGCACCCTCGCCTGACGGAGCACCCTCCCCTAACGCAGCACCCTCCCCTGATGCAGCACCCTCCTCTGACGCAGCACCCTCCCCTGATGCAGCACCCTCCCCTGAAGCAGCACCCTCCCCTGAAGCAGCACCCTCCTCTGACGCAGCACCCTCGTCTGACGCAGCACCCATCTCTGACGCAGCACCCTCCTCTGACGCAGCACCCTCCTCAGGCGCAGCACCCTCGTCTGACGCAGCACCCTCATCTGACGCAGCACCCTCGTCTGACGCAGCACCCTCCTCCAAGGCAGCACTCCCCTCTAATACAGCAATCCCCTCTAGCGCAGCACCCTCCTCTAGCGCAGCACCCTCCTCTAACGCAGCACCCTCCTCTGACGCAGCACCCTCCTCTAACGCACCACCCTCTTCTAATATAGCACCCTCCTCTAATACAGCACCCTCGTCTAACACAGCAACCCTCCTCTGACGCAGCACCCTCCTCTGACGCAGCACCCTCCTCTGACGCAGCACCCTCCCCTCACGCAGCACCATCCCCTGATGCAGGACCCTCCTATGACGCAGCACCATCGTCTGAAGCAGCACCCTCATCTGACGCAGCACCCTCGTCTGACGCAGCACCCTCGTCTGACGCAGCACCCTCCCCTCTTGCAGCACCCTCCCCTCTTGCAGCACCCTCCCCTCTCGCAACACCCTCCCCTGATGCAGGACCCTCCTCTGACGCAGCACCCTCCTCTCACGCAGCACCCTCCTCTGACGCAGCACACTCCTCTGACGCAGCACACTCCTCTGAGGCAGTACACTCCTCAAAGGCAGCGCTCCCCTCTAACGCAGCACCCTCCTCTAACACAGCACCATCCTCTAACGCAGCACCCTCCTCTAACGCATCACCCTCCTCGAATATAGCACCATCCTCTAACACAGCACCCCCCTCTAACGCAGCACCCCCCTCTAACGCAGCACACCCCTATAACGCAGCACCCCCCTCTAACGCAGCACCCCCCTCGAACGCAGCACCCCCCTCGAACGCAGCACCCTCCTCTAATGCAGTACCCTCCTTTAACGCATCACCCTCCTCGAATATAGCACCCTCCGTGAACACAGCACTCTCCTCTAAAACAGGAACCTCCTCTAATGCAGCACCCTCCTCAGACGCAGCACCGTCCTCAGACGCAGCACCGTCCTCAGACGCAGCACCCTCCTCTGATGCAGCACCCTCCTCTGACGCAGCACCCTCCTCAGACGCAGCACCCTCCTCAGACGCAGCACCGTCCTCAGACGCAGCACCCTCCTCTGATGCAGCACCCTCCTCTGACGCAGCACTCTCCTCTGGCGCAGCACCCTCCTCTGACGCAGCACCCTCCTCTGACGCAGCACCCTCGTCTGACGCAGCACCCTCGTCTGACGCAGCACCCTCCTCTGACGCAGCGCCGTCCTCTGACGCAGCACCCTCCTCTGACGCAGAACCCTCCTATAATATAGCACTCTCCTCTCACACATCACCCTCCTCTCACACAGCACCCTCCTCTAACACAGCACCCTCCTCTAACACAGCACCCTCGTCTGATGCAGCACCATCGTCTGACGCAGCACCCTCGTCTGACGCAGCACCCTCCTCTGACGCAGCACCCTCCTCTGACGCAGCACCCACCTCTAACGCAGCACCGTCCTCTAACACAGCACCCTCCTCTGACGCAGCACCCTCCTCTAACACAGCACCCTCCTCTAACACAGCACCCTCCTTTAACGCAGCGCCCTCAAAAGCAGCACCCTACTCTAACACAGCACCCTCCTCTAACATAGCACTCTCCTCTAACGCAGCACCCTGCTCTAACGCAGCACCCTCCTTGAATATAGCACCCTCCTCGAACACAGCACCCTCCTCTGACGCAGCACCCTCCTCTGACACAGCACCCTCCTCAGGCGCAGCACCCTCCTCAGGCGCAGCACCCTCCTCTGACGCAGCACCGTCCTCTGACTCAGCACCCTCCTCTGACGCAGCACCATCCTCAGATGCAGCACCCTCCCCTGACGCAGCACCCTCCCCTGACGCAGTACCCTCCCCTAACGCAGCACCCTCCCCTGAAGCAGCACCCTCCCCTGACGCAATACCCTCCCCTGAAGCAGCACCCTCCCCTGACGCAGTACCCTCCCCTAACGCAGCACCCTCCCCTGAAGCAGCACCCTCCCCTGATACAGCACCCTACCCTGACGCAGCACCCTCCCCTGAAGCAGCACCCTCCCCTGAAGCAGCACCCTCCTCAGACGCAGCACCCTCGTCTGACGCAGCACCCTCGTCTGACGCAGCACCCTCCTCTGACGCAGCACCCTCCTCTGACGCAGCACCCTCCTCAGGCGCAGCACCCTCGTCTGACGCAGCACCCTCCTCCAAGGCAGCACTCCCCTCTAATACAGCAATCCCCTCTAGCGCAGCACCCTCCTCTAGCGCAGCACCCTCCTCTAACGCAGCATCCTCCTCCAACGCAGCACTCTCCTCCAACGCAGCACCCTCTTCTAACGCAGCACCCTCCTCTAACACAGCACTCTCTAACACAGTACCCTCCTCTAACACAGCACCCTCCTCTGACACAGCATCCTCCTGGAACATGGCACCCTCCTCTAACACAGCACCCTCTTCAAAGGCAGCACCCTCAAACACATCACCCTCCTCTAACACAGTGCTCCCCTCTAATACAGCACCCTCTAACACTGCACCCTCCTCAAAGGCAGCACCCTCCTCTGATGCAGCACCCTCCTCTAACATAGCACCCTCCTCTGACGCAGCACACTCCTCTAACGCACCAACCTCTTCTAATATAGCACCCTCCTCTAATACAGCACCCTCCTCTGAGGGAGCACCCTCCTCTGATGCAGAACCCTCCTCTGACGCAGCACCCTCCTAGAATAGAGCACCCTCCTCTCACACAGCACCCTCCTCTCACACAGCACCCTCCTCTCACACAGCACCCTCCTCTCACACAGCACCCTCCTCTGACACAGCACCCTCCTCTGACGCAGCACCCTCCTCTGACGCAGCACCCTCCTCTAACGCAGCACCTTCCTCTAACGCAGCACCCTCCTCTGAAGCAGCACCCTCCTCGAATATAGCAACCTCTTCTAACACAGCACCCTCGTCTAACACAGCAACCCTCCTCAGACGCAGCAGCCTCCCCTGACGCAGCACCCTCCCCTGATGCAGCACCCTCCCCTGACGCAGCACCCTCCTCTGACGCAGCATCCTCCTAGAATAGAGCACCCTCCTCTCACACAGCACCCTCCTCTCACACAGCACCCTCCTCTCATACAGCGCCCTCCTCTAACACAGCACCCTCCTCTGACGCAGCACCCTCCTCTGACGCAGCACCCTCCTCTAACGCAGCACCTTCCTCTAACGTAACACCCTCCTGTGAAGCAGCACCCTCCTCGAATATAGCAACCTCTTCTAACACAGCACCCTCGTCTAACACAGCAACCCTCCTCTAACGTAACACCCTCCTCTGAAGCAGCACCCTCCTCGAATATAGCAACCTCTTCTAACATAGCACCCTCGTCTAACACAGCACCCTCCTCTGACGCAGCACCCTCCTCTGATGCAGCACCCTCCTCAGACGCAGCACCCTCCTCTGACGCAGCACCCTCCTCTGACACAGCACCCTCCTCAGGCGCAGCACCCTCCTCTGACGCAGCACCGTCCTCTGACTCAGCACCCTCCTCTGACGCAGCACCATCCTCAGATGCAGCACCCTCCCCTGACGCAGCACCCTCCCCTGACGCAGCATCCTCCCCTGACGCAGCACCGTCCTCTGACTCAGCACCCTCCTCTGACGCAGCACCATCCTCAGATGCAGCACCCTCCCCTGACGCAGCACCCTCCTCTGACGCAGCACCGTCCTCTGACTCAGCACCCTCCTCTGACGCAGCACCGTCCTCTGACTCAGCACCCTCCTCTGATGCAGCACCCTCCCCTGACGCAGCACCCTCCTCTGACGCAGCACCGTCCTCTGACTCAGCACCCTCCTCTGATGCAGCACCATCCTCAGATGCAGCACCCTCCCCTGACGCAGCACCCTCCCCTGACGCAGTACCCTCCCCTAACGCAGCACCCTCCCCTGAAGCAGCACCCTCCCCTGATGCAGCACCCTCCCCTGACGCAGCACCCTCCCCTGAAGCAGCACCCTCCCCTGAAGCAGCACCCTCCTCAGACGCAGCACCCTCGTCTGACGCAGCACCCTCGTCTGACGCAGCACCCTCCTCTGACGCAGCACCCTCCTCTGACGCAGCACCCTCCTCAGGCGCAGCACCCTCGTCTGACGCAGCACCCTCCTCCAAGGCAGCACTCCCCTCTAATACGGCAATCCCCTCTAGCGCAGCACCCTCCTCTAGCGCAGCACCCTCCTCTAACGCAGCACCCTCCTCCAACGCAGCACTCTCCTCCAACGCAGCACCCTCTTCTAACGCAGCACCCTCCTCTAACACAGCACTCTCTAACACAGTACCCTCCTCTAACACAGCACCCTCCTCTGACACAGCATCCTCCTGGAACATGGCACCCTCCTCTAACACAGCACCCTCTTCAAAGGCAGCACCCTCAAACACATCACCCTCCTCTAACACAGTGCTCCCCTCTAATACAGCACCCTCTAACACTGCACCCTCCTCAAAGGCAGCACCCTCCTCTGATGCAGCACCCTCCTCTAACATAGCACCCTCCTCTGACGCAGCACACTCCCCTGACGCAGCACCCTCCTCTGACGCAGCACCGTCCTCTGACTCAGCACCCTCCTCTGATGCAGCACCATCCTCAGATGCAGCACCCTCCCCTGACGCAGCACCCTCCCCTGACGCAGTACCCTCCCCTAACGCAGCACCCTCCCCTGAAGCAGCACCCTCCCCTGATGCAGCACCCTCCCCTGACGCAGCACCCTCCCCTGAAGCAGCACCCTCCCCTGAAGCAGCACCCTCCTCAGACGCAGCACCCTCGTCTGACGCAGCACCCTCGTCTGACGCAGCACCCTCCTCTGACGCAGCACCCTCCTCTGACGCAGCACCCTCCTCAGGCGCAGCACCCTCGTCTGACGCAGCACCCTCCTCCAAGGCAGCACTCCCCTCTAATACGGCAATCCCCTCTAGCGCAGCACCCTCCTCTAGCGCAGCACCCTCCTCTAACGCAGCACCCTCCTCCAACGCAGCACTCTCCTCCAACGCAGCACCCTCTTCTAACGCAGCACCCTCCTCTAACACAGCACTCTCTAACACAGTACCCTCCTCTAACACAGCACCCTCCTCTGACACAGCATCCTCCTGGAACATGGCACCCTCCTCTAACACAGCACCCTCTTCAAAGGCAGCACCCTCAAACACATCACCCTCCTCTAACACAGTGCTCCCCTCTAATACAGCACCCTCTAACACTGCACCCTCCTCAAAGGCAGCACCCTCCTCTGATGCAGCACCCTCCTCTAACATAGCACCCTCCTCTGACGCAGCACACTCCTCTAACGCACCAACCTCTTCTAATATAGCACCCTCCTCTAATACAGCTCCCTCCTCTGAGGGAGCACCCTCCTCTGATGCAGAACCCTCCTCTGACGCAGCACCCTCCTAGAATAGAGCACCCTCCTCTCACACAGCACCCTCCTCTCACACAGCACCCTCCTCTCACACAGCACCCTCCTCTCACACAGCACCCTCCTCTGACACAGCACCCTCCTCTGACGCAGCACCCTCCTCTGACGCAGCACCCTCCTCTAACGCAGCACCTTCCTCTAACGCAGCACCCTCCTCTGAAGCAGCACCCTCCTCGAATATAGCAACCTCTTCTAACACAGCACCCTCGTCTAACACAGCAACCCTCCTCTGACGCAGCACCCTCCTCTGACGCAGCGCCCTCCTCTGATGCAGCACCCTCCCCTGATGCAGCACCCTCCTCTGACGCAGCGCCCTCCTCTGAAGCAGCACCCTCCTCGAATATAGCAACCTCTTCTAACACAGCACCCTCGTCTAACACAGCAACCCTCCCCTGATGCAGCACCCTCCTCTGACGCAGCGCCCTCCTCTGACGCAGCACCGTCCTCTGACGCAGCACCCTCCCCTGATGCAGCACCCTCCTCTGACGCAGCACCCTCCTCTGACGCAGCACCCTCCCCTGATGCAGCACCCTCCCCTGACGCAGCACCCTCCTCTGACGCAGCATCCTCCTAGAATAGAGCACCCTCCGCTCACACAGCACCCTCCTCTCACACAGCACCCTCCTCTCATACAGCGCCCTCCTCTAACACAGCACCCTCCTCTGACACAGCACCCTCCTCTGACGCAGCACCCTCCTCTAACGCAGCACCTTCCTCTAACGTAACACCCTCCTCTGAAGCAGCACCCTCCTCGAATATAGCAACCTCTTCTAACACAGCACCCTCGTCTAACACAGCAACCCTCCTCTGACGCAGCACCCTCCTCTGACGCAGCACCCTCCTCTAACGCAGCACCTTCCTCTAACGTAACACCCTCCTCTGAAGCAGCGCCCTCCTCTAACACAGCACCCTCCTCTGACACAGCACCCTCCTCTGACGCAGCACCCTCCTCTGACGCAGCACCCTCCTCTAACGCAGCACCTTCCTCTAACGTAACACCCTCCTCTGAAGCAGCACCCTCCTCGAATATAGCAACCTCTTCTAACACAGCACCCTCGTCTAACACAGCAACCCTCCTCTAACGTAACACCCTCCTCAGACGCAGCACCCTCCTCTGACGCAGCACCCTCCTCTAACACAGCACCCTCCTCTAACACAGCACCCTCCTTTAACGCAGCACCCTCAAAAGCAGCACCCTGCTCTAACGCAGCACCCTCCTTGAATATCGCACCCTCCTCGAACACAGCACCCTCCTCTGACGCAGCACCCTCCACTGACACAGCACCCTCCTCAGGCGCAGCACCCTCCTCAGGCGCAGCACCCTCCTCTGACGCAGCATAGTCCTCTGACTCAGCACCGTCCTCTGAATCAGCACCCTCCTCTGACGCAGCACCATCCTCAGATGCAGCACCCTCCCCTGACGCAGCACCCTCCCCTGACGCAGTACCCTCCCCTAACGCAGCATCCTCCCCTGAAGCAGCACCCTCCTCTGACGCAGCACCCTCCCCTGATGCAGCACCCTCCCCTGACGCAGCACCCTCCCCTGAAGCAGCACCCTCCTCTGACGCAGCACCCTCCCCTAATGCAGCACCCTCCCCTGACGCAGCACCCTCCCCTGAAGCAGCACCCTCCCCTGAAGCAGCACCCTCCCCTGACGCAGCACCCTCGTCTGACGCAGCACCCTCCTCTGACGCAGCACCCTCCTCTGACGCAGCACCCTCCTCAGACGCAGCACCCTCCTCAGACACAGCACCCTCCTCAGACACAGCACCCTCCTCTGATGCAGCACCCTCCTCTGACGCAGCACCCTCCTCTGATGCAGCACCCTGGTCTGACGCAGCACCCTCCTCTGATGCAGCACCCTCCTCTGACGCAGCACCCTCGTCAGACGCAGCACCCTGGTCTGACGCAGCACCCTCGTCTGACGCAGCACCCTCCTCTGACGCAGCACCCTCCTCTGACGCAGCACCCTCCTCAGACGCAGCACCCTCCTCAGACACAGCACCCTCCTCTGACGCAGCACCCTCCTCTGACGCAGCACCCTCCTCTGACGCAGCACCCTCCTCTGACGCAGCGCCGTCCTCTGACGCAGCACCCTCGTCTGACGCAGCACCCTCCTCTGACGCAGCACCCTCCTCTGACGCAGCACCCTCCTATAATATAGCACTCTCCTCTCACACATCACCCTCGTCTCACACAGCACCCTCCTCTAACACAGCACCCTCCTCTAACACAGCACCCTCGTCTGACGCAGCACCATCGTCTGACGCAGCACCCTCGTCTGACGCAGCACCCTCCTCTGACGCAGCACCCTCCTCTGACGCAGCACCCTCCTCAGACGCAGCACCCACCTCTAACGCAGCACCCTCCTCTAACACAGCACCCTCCTCTAACACAGCACCCTCCTTTAACGCAGTACCCTCAAAAGCAGCACCCTACTCTAACACAGCACCCTTCTCTAACATAGCACTCTTCTCTAACGCAGCACCCTGCTCTAACGCAGCACCCTCCTTGAATATAGCACCCTCCTCGAACACAGCACCCTCCTCTGACGCAGCACCCTCCTCTGACACAGCACCCTCCTCAGGCGCAGCACCCTCCTCAGGCGCAGCACCCTCCTCTGACGCAGCACCGTCCTCTGACTCAGCACTGTCCTCTGACTCAGCACCCTCCTCTGACGCAGCACCCTCCCCTGACGCAGTACCCTCCCCTAACGCAGCACACTCCCCTGAAGCAGCACCCTCCCCTGATGCAGCACCCTCCCCTGACGCAGCACCCTCCCCTGAAGCAGCACCCTCCCCTGAAGCAGCACCCTCCTCAGACGCAGCACCCTCGTCTGACGCAGCACCCTCGTCTGACGCAGCACCCTCCTCTGACGCAGCACCCTCCTCTGACGCAGCACCCTCCTCAGGCGCAGCACCCTCGTCTGACGCAGCACCCTCCTCCAAGGCAGCACTCCCCTCTAATACAGCAATCCCCTCTAGCGCAGCACCCTCCTCCAACGCAGCACTCTCCTCCAACGCAGCACCCTCTTCTAACGCAGCACCCTCCTCTAACACAGCACTCTCTAACACAGTACCCTCCTCTAACACAGCACCCTCCTCTGACACAGCATCCTCCTGGAACATGGCACCCTCCTCTAACACAGCACCCTCTTCAAAGGCAGCACCCTCAAACACATCACCCTCCTCTAACACAGTGCTCCCCTCTCATACAGCACCCTCTAACACTGCACCCTCCTCAAAGGCAGCACCCTCCTCTAATGCAGCACCCTCCTCTAACATAGCACCCTCCTCTGACGCAGCACCCTCCTCTAACGCACCAACCTCTTCTAATATAGCACCCTCCTCTAATACAGCACCCTCCTCTGAGGGAGCACCGTCCTCTGATGCAGAACCCTCCTCTGACGCAGCACCCTCCTAGAATAGAGCACCCTCCTCTCACACAGCACCCTCCTCTAACACAGCACCCTCCTCTGACACAGCACCCTCCTCTGACGCAGCACCCTCCTCTGACGCAGCGCCCTCCTCAGACGCAGCAGCCTCCCCTGACGCAGCACCCTCCCCTGACGCAGCACCCTCCCCTGACGCAGCACCCTCCTCTGACGCAGAATCCTCCTAGAATAGAGCACCCTCCTCTCACACAGCACCCTCCTCTCACACAGCACCCTCCTCTCACACAGCACCCTCCTCTGACACAGCACCCTCCTCTGACGCAGCACCCTCCTCTGAAGCAGCACCCTCCTCGAATATAGCAACCTCTTCTAACGCAGCACCCTCCTCTGACACAGCACCCTCCTCGAACGTGGCACCCTCTAACACAGCACCCTCTTCAAAGGCAGCACCCTGAATCACATCACCCTCCTCTAACACAGTGCTCCCCTCCAATACAGCACCCTCTAACACTGCACCCTCCTCAAAGGCAGCACCCTCCTCTAATACAGCACCCTCCTCTGACGCAGCACCCTCCTCTGACGCAGCACCCTCCTCTAATGCACCACCCTCTTCTAAGATAGCACCCTCCTCTAATACAGCACCCTCCTCTGACGCAGCACTCTCCTCTGACGCAGCACTCTCCTCTGACGCAGCACCCTCCTCTGACGCAGCACTCTCCTCTGACGCAGCACTCTCCTCTGACGCAGCACTCTCCTCTGACGCAGCACCCTCCTCTAACGCACCACCCTCCTTGAATATAGCAACCTCCTCTAAAACAGGAACCTCCTCTAACACAGCACCCTCCTCTGACGCAGGAACCTCCTCTGACGCAGCACCCTCTGACGCAGCACCCACCTCTTTTGCAGCACCCTCCTCTAATGCAGCACCCTCCTCTAACGCAGCACCCCCTCTAATGCAGCACCCCCCTCTAACGCAGCACCCTCCTCGAATATAGCACCCTCCGTGAACACAGCACCCTCCTATAAAACAGGAACATCCTCGAATGCAGCACCCTCCTCAGACGCAGCACCCTCCTCAGACGCAGTACCCTCCTCTGACGCAGCACCCTCCTCTGACGCAGCATCCTCCTCTGACGCAGCACCCTCCTCTAACGCAGCAACCTCCTCTAACGCAGCACCCGCCTCTAACGCAGCACCCTCTTCTGATGCAGCACCCTCTGACGCAGCACCCACCTCTTTTGCAGCACCCTCCTATAACGCAGCACCCTCCTCTAACGCAGCACCCCCCTCTAACGCAGCACCCTCCTCGAATATAGCACCCTCCGTGAACACAGCACCCTCCTATAAAACAGGAACCTCCTCTAATGCAGCACCCTCCTCAGACGCTGCACCCTCCTCAGACGCAGCACCCTCCTCAGACGCAGTACCCATATCAGACGCAGTACCCTCCTCTGACGCAGCACCCTCCTCTAACACAGCACCCTCCTTTAACGCAGCACCCTCAAAAGCAGCACCCTGCTCTAACGCAGCACCCTCCTTGAATATCGCACCCTCCTCGAACACAGCACCCTCCTCTGACGCAGCACCCTCCACTGACACAGCACCCTCCTCAGGCGCAGCACCCTCCTCAGGCGCAGCACCCTCCTCTGACGCAGCATAGTCCTCTGACTCAGCACCGTCCTCTGAATCAGCACCCTCCTCTGACGCAGCACCATCCTCAGATGCAGCACCCTCCCCTGACGCAGCACCCTCCCCTGACGCAGTACCCTCCCCTAACGCAGCATCCTCCCCTGAAGCAGCACCCTCCTCTGACGCAGCACCCTCCCCTGATGCAGCACCCTCCCCTGACGCAGCACCCTCCCCTGAAGCAGCACCCTCCTCTGACGCAGCACCCTCCCCTGATGCAGCACCCTCCCCTGACGCAGCACCCTCCCCTGAAGCAGCACCCTCCCCTGAAGCAGCACCCTCCCCTGACGCAGCACCCTCGTCTGACGCAGCACCCTCCTCTGACGCAGCACCCTCCTCAGACGCAGCACCCTCCTCAGACACAGCACCCTCCTCAGACACAGCACCCTCCTCTGATGCAGCACCCTCCTCTGACGCAGCACCCTCCTCTGATGCAGCACCCTGGTCTGACGCAGCACCCTCCTCTGATGCAGCACCCTCCTCTGACGCAGCACCCTCGTCAGACGCAGCACCCTGGTCTGACGCAGCACCCTCGTCTGACGCAGCACCCTCCTCTGACGCAGCACCCTCCTCTGACGCAGCACCCTCCTCAGACGCAGCACCCTCCTCAGACACAGCACCCTCCTCTGACGCAGCACCCTCCTCTGACGCAGCACCCTCCTCTGACGCAGCACCCTCCTCTGACGCAGCGCCGTCCTCTGACGCAGCACCCTCGTCTGACGCAGCACCCTCCTCTGACGCAGCACCCTCCTCTGACGCAGCACCCTCCTCAGACGCAGCACCCACCTCTAACGCAGCACCGTCCTCTAACACAGCACCCTCCTCTGAAGCAGCACCCTCCTCTAACACAGCACCCTCCTCTAACACAGCACCCTCCTTTAACGCAGTACCCTCAAAAGCAGCACCCTACTCTAACACAGCACCCTTCTCTAACATAGCACTCTTCTCTAACGCAGCACCCTGCTCTAACGCAGCACCCTCCTTGAATATAGCACCCTCCTCGAACACAGCACCCTCCTCTGACGCAGCACCCTCCTCTGACACAGCACCCTCCTCAGGCGCAGCACCCTCCTCAGGCGCAGCACCCTCCTCTGACGCAGCACCGTCCTCTGACTCAGCACTGTCCTCTGACTCAGCACCCTCCTCTGACGCAGCACCATCCTCAGATGCAGCACCCTCCCCTGACGCAGCACCCTCCCCTGACGCAGTACCCTCCCCTAACGCAGCACCCTCCCCTGAAGCAGCACCCTCCCCTGATGCAGCACCCTCCCCTGACGCAGCACCCTCCCCTGAAGCAGCACCCTCCCCTGAAGCAGCACCCTCCTCAGACGCAGCACCCTCGTCTGACGCAGCACCCTCGTCTGACGCAGCACCCTCCTCTGACGCAGCACCCTCCTCTGACGCAGCACCCTCCTCAGGCGCAGCACCCTCGTCTGACGCAGCACCCTCCTCCAAGGCAGCACTCCCCTCTAATACAGCAATCCCCTCTAGCGCAGCACCCTCCTCTAGCGCAGCACCCTCCTCCAACGCAGCACTCTCCTCCAACGCAGCACCCTCTTCTAACGCAGCACCCTCCTCTAACACAGCACTCTCTAACACAGTACCCTCCTCTAACACAGCACCCTCCTCTGACACAGCATCCTCCTGGAACATGGCACCCTCCTCTAACACAGCACCCTCTTCAAAGGCAGCACCCTCAAACACATCACCCTCCTCTAACACAGTGCTCCCCTCTCATACAGCACCCTCTAACACTGCACCCTCCTCAAAGGCAGCACCCTCCTCTAATGCAGCACCCTCCTCTAACATAGCACCCTCCTCTGACGCAGCACCCTCCTCTAACGCACCAACCTCTTCTAATATAGCACCCTCCTCTAATACAGCACCCTCCTCTGAGGGAGCACCGTCCTCTGATGCAGAACCCTCCTCTGACGCAGCACCCTCCTAGAATAGAGCACCCTCCTCTCACACAGCACCCTCCTCTAACACAGCACCCTCCTCTGACACAGCACCCTCCTCTGACGCAGCACCCTCCTCTGACGCAGCGCCCTCCTCAGACGCAGCAGCCTCCCCTGACGCAGCACCCTCCCCTGACGCAGCACCCTCCCCTGACGCAGCACCCTCCTCTGACGCAGAATCCTCCTAGAATAGAGCACCCTCCTCTCACACAGCACCCTCCTCTCACACAGCACCCTCCTCTCACACAGCACCCTCCTCTGACACAGCACCCTCCTCTGACGCAGCACCCTCCTCTGAAGCAGCACCCTCCTCGAATATAGCAACCTCTTCTAACGCAGCACCCTCCTCTGACACAGCACCCTCCTCGAACGTGGCACCCTCTAACACAGCACCCTCTTCAAAGGCAGCACCCTGAATCACATCACCCTCCTCTAACACAGTGCTCCCCTCCAATACAGCACCCTCTAACACTGCACCCTCCTCAAAGGCAGCACCCTCCTCTAATACAGCACCCTCCTCTGACGCAGCACCCTCCTCTGACGCAGCACCCTCCTCTAATGCACCACCCTCTTCTAAGATAGCACCCTCCTCTAATACAGCACCCTCCTCTGACGCAGCACTCTCCTCTGACGCAGCACTCTCCTCTGACGCAGCACCCTCCTCTGACGCAGCACTCTCCTCTGACGCAGCACTCTCCTCTGACGCAGCACTCTCCTCTGACGCAGCACCCTCCTCTAACGCACCACCCTCCTTGAATATAGCAACCTCCTCTAAAACAGGAACCTCCTCTAACACAGCACCCTCCTCTGACGCAGGAACCTCCTCTGACGCAGCACCCTCTGACGCAGCACCCACCTCTTTTGCAGCACCCTCCTCTAACGCAGCACCCTCCTCTAACGCAGCACCCCCTCTAATGCAGCACCCCCCTCTAACGCAGCACCCTCCTCGAATATAGCACCCTCCGTGAACACAGCACCCTCCTATAAAACAGGAACATCCTCGAATGCAGCACCCTCCTCAGACGCAGCACCCTCCTCAGACGCAGTACCCTCCTCTGACGCAGCACCCTCCTCTGACGCAGCATCCTCCTCTGACGCAGCACCCTCCTCTAACGCAGCAACCTCCTCTAACGCAGCACCCGCCTCTAACGCAGCACCCTCTTCTGATGCAGCACCCTCTGACGCAGCACCCACCTCTTTTGCAGCACCCTCCTATAACGCAGCACCCTCCTCTAACGCAGCACCCCCCTCTAACGCAGCACCCTCCTCGAATATAGCACCCTCCGTGAACACAGCACCCTCCTATAAAACAGGAACCTCCTCTAATGCAGCACCCTCCTCAGACGCAGCACCCTCCTCAGACGCAGCACCCTCCTCAGACGCAGTACCCATATCAGACGCAGTACCCTCCTCTGACGCAGCACCCTCCACTGATGCAGCACCCTCCTGTGACGCAGCACCCTCCTCTGACGCAGCACCCTCCTCTGACGCAGCACCCTCCTCTGACGCAGCACCCGCGTCTGACGCAGCACCCTCCTCTGATGCAGCACCCTCCTCTGACGCAGCACCCTCCTCTGACGCAGCCCCCTCCTTTGCCGCAGCACCCTCCTCTGACGCAGCACCGTCCTGTGACGCAGCACACTCCTCTGATGCAGCACCCTCATCAGACACAGCACCCTCCTCAAAGGCAGCACCCTCCTCTAACGCAGCACCCTCCCCCAATGCAGCACCCTCCTCCAATGCAGCACTCTCCTCCAACGCAGCACCCTCCTCTAACGCAGCACCCTCCTTTAACACAGCACCCTCCTCTAACGCAGCACCCTCCTCCAACGCAGCACTCTCCTCCAACGCAGCACTCTCCTCCAATGCAGCACTCTCCTCCAACGCAGCACCCTCCTCTAACGCAGCACCCTCCTTTAACACAGCGCCCTCTAATTCAGCGCCCTCCTCTAACACAGCACCCTCTAACACAGCACCCTCCTCTGACACAGCGCCCTCCTCGAACGTGGCACTCTCTAACACAGCACCCTCTTCAAAGGCAGCACCCTGAAACACATCACCCTCCTCTAACGCAGTGCTCCCCTCTAATACAGCACCCTCTAACACTGCACCCTCCTCAAAGGCAGCACCCTCCTCTGATGCAGCACCCTCCTCTGACGCAGCACCCTTGTCTGACGCAGCACCCTCCTCTGACGCAGCACCCTCGTCTGACGCAGCACCCTCCTCTGATGTAGCACCCTCCTCAGATGCAGCACCCTCCTCAGACGCAGCACCCTCCTCTGACGCAGCACCCTCCTCTGACGCAGCACCCTCCTCTGACGCAGCGCCCTCCTTTGACTCAGCACCCTCCTCTGACGCAGCACCGTCCTCTGACGCAGCACACTCCTCTGATGCAGCACCCTCATCAGGCACAGCACCCTCCTCAAAGGCAGCACTCCTCTCTATTACAGCAATCCCCTCTAACACAGCACCCTCCTCTAACGCAGCACCCTCCTCTAACGCAGCACCCTCCTCCAATGCAGCACCCTCCTCCAACGCAGCGCCCTCCTCTAATGCAGCACCCTCCTTTAACACAGCACCCTCCTTTAACACAGCACCCTCCTTTAACACAGCACCCTCCTCTAACGCAGCACTCTCCTCCAACGCAGCACCCTCCTCCAACGCAGCACCCTCCTCTAACGCAGCACCCTCCTTTAACACAGCACCCTCTAATTCAGCACCCTCCTCTAACACAGCACCCTCTAACACAGTACCCGCCTCTAACACAGCACCCTCCTCTGACACAGCACCCTCCTCGAACGTGGCACCCTCTAACACAGCACCCTCTTCAAAGGCAGCACCCTGAAACTCATCACCTTCCTCTAACGCAGTGCTCCCCTCTAATACAGCACCCTCTAACACTGCACCCTCCTCAAAGGCAGCACCCTCCTCTAACGCAGCACACTCCTCTCACACAGCACCCACCTCTAACGCAGCACCCTCCTCTGATACAGCACCCTCCTCTAACGCAGCACACTCCCCTCACACAGCACCATCCTCTAATACAGCACCCTCCTCTGATGCAGCACCCTCCTCTAACGCACCACCCTCTTCTAATATAGCACCCTCCTCTAACGCAGCACCCTCCTCGAACGCAGCACCCTCTTCTCATGCAGCACCCTACTCTGACGCAGCACCCTCCTCTGACGCAGCACCCTCCTCTGATGCAGCACCCTCCTCTGACGCAGCACCCTCCTATAATATAGCACTCTCCTCTCATACAGCACCCTGCTCTGACGCAGCACCCTCCTCTAACGCAGCACCCTCCTCTGACGCAGCACCCTCCTCTGACGCAGCACCCTCCTCTGAAGCAGCACCCTCCTCAGACACAGCACCCTCCCCTGACGCAGCACCCTCCCCTGACGCAGCACCCTCCCCTGACACAGCACCCTCCTCGAACGCAGCACCCTCCTCGAATGCAGCACCCTCCTCTAACGCAGCACCCTCCTCGAACGCAGCACCCTCCTTTAACACAGCACCCTCTAATTCAGCACCCTCCTCTAACACAGCACCCTCTAACACAGCACCCTCCTCTAACACAGCACTCTCCTCTGACACAGCACCCTCCTCGAACGTGGCACCCTCTAACACAGCACCCTCTTCAAAGGCAGCACCCTGAAACACATCAGCCTCCTCTAACACAGTGCTCCCCTCTAATACAGCACCCTCTAACACTGCACCCTCCTCGAAGGCAGCACCCTCCTCTCACACAGCACCCACCTCTAACGCAGCACCATCCTCTATTACAGCACCCTCCTCTGACGCAGCACCCTCCTCTAACGCACCACCCTCTTCTAAGATAGCACCCTCCTCTAATACAGCACCCTCCTCTGACGCAGCACTCTCCCCTGACGCAGCACCCTCCTCTGACGCAGCACCCTCCTCTGACGCAGCACCCTCCTCTGACGCAGCACCCTCGTCTGACGCAGCACCCTCGTCTGACGCAGCACCCTCGTCTAACACAGCACCCACCTCCAACGCAGCATTCTCCTCCAACGCAGCACTCTCCTCCAACGCAGCACTCTCCTCTAACGCAGTACCCTACTCCAACGCAGCACCCTCCTTTAACACAGCACCCTCTAATGCAGCACACTCCTCTAACACAGCACCCTCTAACGCACCACCCTCCTTGAATATAGCACCCTACTCGAACACAGCACCCTCCTCTCAAACAGGAACCTCCTCTAACGCAGCACCCTCCTCTAACACAGCAATCCTCCTCTGACGCAGCAGCCTCCTCTAACGCACCACCCTCCTTGAATATAGCACCCTCCTCGAACACAGCACCTTCCTCTCAAACAGGAACCTCCTCTAACGCAGCACCCTTCTCTAACACAGCAATCCTCCTCTGACGCAGCACCCTCCTCTAACACAGCACCCTCCACTAAAACAAACCTCCTCTAACGCAGCACCCTCCTCTAACGCAGCAACATACTTGAATATAGCACACTCCTTGAACACAGCACCCTCCACTAACACAGCAACCCTCCTCTAACACTGCAACCCTCCTCTGACGCAGCACTCTCCTCTAACGCAGCACTCTCCTCTAACACAGCACTCTCCACTAACGCAGCACCCTCTTCTAACGCAGCACCCTCCGCTAAATCAGCACCTTCCTCTGACGCAGCACCCTCCTCTAACGCAGCACCCTCCTCTAACGCAGCACCCTCCTCTAACACAGCACCCTCCCTAACGCACCACCCTCCTTGAATATAGCACCCTCCTCTAAAACAGGAACCTCCTCTAACACCAACCCTCCTCTGACGCAGCACCCACCTCCGATGCAGCACCCTCCTCTGACGCAGCACCCTCCTCTGACGCAGCACCCTCCTCTGACGCAGCACACTCTGACGCAGCACCCACCTCTTTTGCAGCACCCTCGTCTGACGCAGCACCCTCGTCTGACGCAGCACCCTCGTCTAACACAGCACCCACCTCCAACGCAGCATTCTCCTCCAACGCAGCGCTCTCCTCCAATGCAGCACTCTCCTCCAACGCAGCACCCTAGTCCAACGCAGCACCCTAGTCCAACGCAGCACCCTCCTTTAACACAGCACCCTCTAATGCAGCACCCTCCTCTAACACAGCACCCTCTAACGCACCACCCTCCTTGAATATAGCACCCTACTCGAACACAGCACCCTCCTCTCAAACAGGAACCTCCTCTAACGCAGCACCCTCCTCTCACACAGCAATCCTCCTCTGACGCAGCAGCCTCCTCTAACGCACCACCCTCCTTGAATATAGCACCCTCCTCGAACACAGCAACTTCCTCTCAAACAGGAACCTCCTCTAACGCAACACCCTCCTCTAACACAGCAACCCTCCTCTAACACAGCAACCCTCCTCTGACGCAGCAACCTCCTCTAATGCAGCACCCTCCTCTAACACAGCACTCTCCTCTAACGCAGCACTCTCCTCTAACGCAGCACTCTCCTCTAACACAGCACTCTCCACTAACGTAGCACCCTCCTCTAACGCAGCACCCTCCTCTAAAGCAGCACCTTCCTCTGACGCAGCACCCTCCTCTAACGCAGCACCCTCCTCTAACACAGCACCCTCCTCTAACACAGCACCCTCCCTAACGCACCACCCTCCTTGAATATAGCACCCTCCTCTAAAACAAGAACCTCCTCTAACACCAACCCTCCTCTGACGCAGCACCCACCTCCGACGCAGCACCCTACTCTGACGCAGCACCCTCCTCTGACGCAGCACCCTCCTCTGACGCAGCACACTCTGACGCAGCACCCACCTCTTTGCAGCACCCTCCTCTAACGCAGCACCCTCCTCCAACGCAGCACCCCCCTCTAACGCAGCACCCTCCTCGAATATAGCACCCTCCCTGAACACAGCACCCTCCTATAAAACAGGAACCTCCTCTAATGCAGCACCCTCCTCAGACGCAGCACCCTCTAACACAGTACCCTCCTCTAACACAGCACCCTCCTCTGACACAGCACCCTCCTCGAACGTGGCACCCTCTAACACAGCACCCTCTTCAAAGGCAGCACCCTGAATCACATCACCCTCCTCTAACACAGTGCTCCCCTCCAATACAGCACCCTCTAACACTGCACCCTCCTCAAAGGCAGCACCCTCCTCTAATACAGCACCCTCCTCTGACGCAGCACCCTCCTCTAATGCACCACCCTCTTCTAAGATAGCACCCTCCTCTAATACAGCACCCTCCTCTGACGCAGCACTCTCCTCTGACGCAGCACTCTCCTCTGACGCAGCACTCTCCTCTGACGCAGCACCCTCCTCTAACGCACCAACCTCCTTGAATATAGCAACCTCCTCTAAAACAGGAACCTCCTCTAACACAGCACCCTCCTCTGACGCAGCACCCTCCTCTGACGCAGCACCCTGTGACGCAGCACCCACCTCTTTTGCAGCACCCTCCTCTAACGCAGCACCCTCCTCTAACGCAGCACCCTCTTCTAACGCAGCATCCCCTCTAACGCAGCACCCCCCTCTAACGCAGCACCCTCCTCGAATATAGCACCCTCCGTGAACACAGCACCCTCCTATAAAACAGGAACCTCCTCGAATGCAGCACCCTCCTCAGACGCAGCACCCTCCTCAGACACAGTACCCTCCTCTGATGCAGCACCCTCCTCTGACGCAGCACCCTCCTCTGACGCAGCACCCTCCTCTAACGCAGCAACCTCCTCTAATGCAGCACCCGCCTCTAACGCAGCACCCTCCTCTAAAACAAACCTCCTCTAACGCAGCACCCTCCTCTAACGCAGCAACATACTTGAATATAGCGCACTACTTGAACACAGCACCCTCCACTAACACAGCAACCCTCCTCTAACACTGCAACCCTCCTCTGACGCAGCAACCTCCTCTAATGCAGCACCCTCCTCTAACGCAGCACTCTCCTCTAACGCAGCACTCTCCTCTAACGCAGCACTCTCCTCTAACACAGCACTCTCCACTAACGCAGCACCCTCCTCTAACGCAGCACCTTCCTCTGACGCAGCACCCTCCTCTAACGCAGCACCCTCCTCTAACGCAGCACCCTCCTCTAACACAGCACCCTCCCTAACGCACCACCCTCCTTGAATATAGCACCCTCCTCTAAAACAGGAACCTCCTCTAACACCAACCCTCCTCTGACGCAGCACCCACCTCCGACGCAGCACCCTCCTCTGACGCAGCACCCTCCTCTGATGCAGCACCCTCCTCTGACGCAGCACACTCTGACGCAGCACCCACCTCTTTTGCAGCACCCTCGTCTGACGCAGCACCCTCGTCTGATGCAGCACCCTCATCTAACACAGCACCCACCTCCAACGCAGCATTCTCCTCCAACGCAGCACTCTCCTCCAACGCAGCACTCTCCTCCAACGTAGCACCCTAGTCCAACGCAGCACCCTAGTCCAACGCAGCACCCTCCTTTAACACAGCACCCTCTAATGCAGCACCCTCCTCTAACACAGCACCCTCTAACGCACCACCCTCCTTGAATATAGCACCCTACTCGAACACAGCACCCTCCTCTCAAACAGGAACCTCCTCTAATGCAGCACCCTCCTCTAACACAGCAATCCTCCTCTGACGCAGCAGCCTCCTCTAACGCACCACCCTCCTTGAATATAGCACCCTCCTCGAACACAGCACCTTCCTCTCAAACAGGAACCTCCTCTAACGCAACACCCTCCTCTAACACAGCAATCCTCCTCTGACGCAGCACCCTCCTCTAACACAGCATCCTCCTCTAAAACAAACCTCCTCTAACGCAGCACCCTCCTCTAACGCAGCAACATACTTGAATATAGCGCACTCCTTGAACACAGCACCCTCCACTAACACAGCAACCCTCCTCTAACACAGCAACCCTCCTCTGACGCAGCAACCTCCTCTAATGCAGCACCCTCCTCTAACGCAGCACTCTCCTCTAACGCAGCACTCTCCTCTAACGCAGCACTCTCCTCTAACACAGCACTCTCCACTAACGTAGCACCCTCCTCTAACGCAGCACCCTCCTCTAAAGCAGCACCTTCCTCTGACGCAGCACCCTCCTCTAACGCAGCACCCTCCTCTAACACAGCACCCTCCTCTAACACAGCACTCTCCCTAACGCACCACCCTCCTTGAATATAGCACCCTCCTCTAAAACAAGAACCTCCTCTAACACCAACCCTCCTCTGACGCAGCACCCACCTCCGACGCAGCACCCTCCTCTGACGCAGCACCCTCCTCTGACGCAGCACCCTCCTCTGACGCAGCACACTCTGACGCAGCACCCACCTCTTTGCAGCACCCTCCTCTAACGCAGCACCCTCCTCTAACGCAGCACCCCCCTCTAACGCAGCACCCTCCTCGAATATAGCACCCTCCGTGAACACAGCACCCTCCTATAAAACAGGAACCTCCTCTAATGCAGCACCCTCCTCAGACGCAGCACCCTCTAATTCAGCACCCTCCTCTAACACAGCACCCTCTAACACAGTACCCTCCTCTAACACAGCACCCTCCTCTGACACAGCACCCTCCTCGAACGTGGCACCCTCTAACACAGCACCCTCTTCAAAGGCAGCACCCTGAATCACATCACCCTCCTCTAACACAGTGCTCCCCTCCAATACAGCACCCTCTAACACTGCACCCTCCTCAAAGGCAGCACCCTCCTCTAACACAGCACCCTCCTCTGACGCAGCACCCTCCTCTAATGCACCACCCTCTTCTAAGATAGCACCCTCCTCTAATACAGCACCCTCCTCTGACGCAGCACCCTCCTCTGACGCAGCACTCTCCTCTGACGCAGCACTCTCCTCTGACGCAGCACTCTCCTCTGACGCAGCACCCTCCTCTAACGCACCACCCTCCTTGAATATAGCAACCTCCTCTAAAACAGGAACCTCCTCTAACACAGCACCCTCCTCTGACGCAGCACCCTCCTCTGACGCAGCACCCTCTGACGCAGCACCCACCTCTTTTGCAGCACCCTCCTCTAACGCAGCACCCTCCTCTAACGCAGCACCCTCCTCTAACGCAGCACCCCCTCTAACGCAGCACCCCCCTCTAACGCAGCACCCTCCTCGAATATAGCACCCTCCGTGAACACAGCACCCTCCTATAAAACAGGAACCTCCTCTAATGCAGCACCCTCCTCAGACGCAGCACCCTCTAATTCAGCACCCTCCTCTAACACAGCACCCTCTAACACAGTACCCTCCTCTAACACAGCACCCTCCTCTGACACAGCACCCTCCTCGAACGTGGCACCCTCTAACACAGCACCCTCTTCAAAGGCAGCACCCTGAATCACATCACCCTCCTCTAACACAGTGCTCCCCTCCAATACAGCACCCTCTAACACTGCACCCTCCTCAAAGGCAGCACCCTCCTCTAACACAGCACCCTCCTCTGACGCAGCACCCTCCTCTAATGCACCACCCTCTTCTAAGATAGCACCCTCCTCTAATACAGCACCCTCCTCTGACGCAGCACCCGCCTCTGACGCAGCACTCTCCTCTGACGCAGCACTCTCCTCTGACGCAGCACTCTCCTCTGACGCAGCACCCTCCTCTAACGCACCAACTTCCTTGAATATAGCAACCTCCTCTAAAACAGGAACCTCCTCTAACACAGCACCCTCCTCTGACGCAGCACCCTCCTCTGACGCAGCACCCTCTGACGCAGCACCCACCTCTTTTGCAGCACCCTCCTCTAACGCAGCACCCTCCTCTAACGCAGCACCCTCCTCTAACGCAGCACCCCCTCTAACGCAGCACCCCCCTCTAACGCAGCACCCTCCTCGAATATAGCACCCTCCGTGAACACAGCACCCTCCTATAAAACAGGAACCTCCTCGAATGCAGCACCCTCCTCAGACGCAGCACCCTCCTCAGACGCAGTACCCTCCTCTGACGCAGCACCCTCCTCTGACGCAGCACCCTCCTCTGACGCAGCACCCTCCTCTAACGCAGCAACCTCCTCTAACGCAGCACCCGCCTCTAACGCAGCACCCTCCTCTGATGCAGCACCCTCTGATGCAGCACCCACCTCTTTTGCAGCACCCTCCTCTAACGCAGCACCCTCCTCTAACGCAGCACCCCCCTCTAACGCAGCACCCTCCTCGAATATAGCACCCTCTGTGAACACAGCACCCTCCTATAAAACAGGAACCTCCTCTAATGCAGCACCCTCCTCAGACGCAGCACCCTCCTCAGACGCAGCACCCTCCTCAGACGCAGTACCCTCATCAGACGCAGTACCCTCCTCTGACGCAGCACCCTCCACTGATGCAGCACCCTCCCCTGACGCAGCACTCTCCTCTGACGCAGCATCCTCCTGTGACGCAGCACCCTCCTCTGACGCAGCACCCTCCTCTGATGCAGCACCCTCCTCTGACGCAGCACCCGCGTCTGACGCAGCACCCTCCTCTGACGCAGCACCCTCCTCTGACGCAGCCCCCTCCTTTGCCGCAGCACCCTCCTCTGACGCAGCACCGTCCTGTGACGCAGCACACTCCTCTGATGCAGCACCCTCATCAGACACAGCACCCTCCTCAAAGGCAGCTCTCCCCTCTATTACAGCAATCCCCTCTAATACAGCACCCTCCTCTAACGCAGCACCCTCCTCTAACGCAGCACCCTCCCCCAATGCAGCACCCTCCTCCAATGCAGCACTCTCCTCCAACGCAGCACCCTCCTCTAACGCAGCACCCTCCTTTAACACAGCACCCTCCTCTAACGCAGCACCCTCCTCCAACACAGCACTCTCCTCCAACGCAGCACTCTCCTCCAATGCAGCACTCTCCTCCAACGCTGCACCCTCCTCTAACGCAGCACCCTCCTCTAACGCACCACCCTCCTTGAATACAGCACCCTCCTCGAACACAGCACCCTCCTCTCAAACAGGAACCTCCTCTAACGCAGCACCCTCCTCTAACACAGCAATCCTCCTCTGACGCAGCACCCCCCTCTAACACCGCACCCTCCTCTAAAACAAACCTCCTCTAACGCAGCACCCTCCTCTAACGCAGCAACCTCCTCGAATATAGCACACTCCTTGAACACAGAACCCTCCTCTGACGCAGCAACCTCCTCTAATGCAGCACCCTCCCCTGACGCAGCACTCTCCTCTAACGCAGCACTCTCCTCTAACGCAGCACTCTCCACTAACGCAGCACCCTCCTCTAACGCAGCACCCTCCTCTAAAGCAGCACCTTCCTCTGACGCAGCACCCTCCTCTAACGCAGCACCCTCCTCTAACGCAGCACCCTCCTCTAACACAGCACCCACCTCCGACGCAGCACCCTCCTCTGACGCAGCACCCTCCTCTGACGCAGCACCCTCTGACGCAGCACCCACCTCTTTTGCAGCACCCTCCTCTAACGCAGCACCCTCCTCTAACGCAGCACCCCCCTCTAACGCAGCACCCCCCTCTAACGCAGCACCCTCCTCGAATATAGCACCCTCCGTGAACACAGCACCTCCTATAAAACAGGAACCTCCTCTAACGCAGCACCCTCCTCTAACGCAGCACCCTCCTCTCACACTGCACCCACCTCCGACGCAGCACCCTCCTCTGACGCAGCACCCTCCTCTGACACAGCACCCTCTGACGCAGCACCCACCTCTTTTGCAGCACCCTCCTCTAACGCAGCACCCCCCTCTAACGCAGCACCCCCCTCTAACGCAGCACCCCCCTCTAACGCAGCACCCTCCTCGAATATAGCACCCTCCGTGAACACAGCACCTCCTATAAAACAGGAACCTCTTCTAATGCAGCACCCTCCTCAGACGCAGCACCCTCCTCAGACGCAGCAACCTCCTCAGACGCAATACCCTCCTCTGACGCAGCACCCACCTCTTTTGCAGCACCCTCCTCTAACGCAGCACCCTCCTCTAACGCAGCACCCTCCTCTAACGCAGCACCCCCTCTAACGCAGCACCCCCCTCTAACGCAGCACCCCACTCTAACGCAGCACCCCCCTCTAACGCAGCACCCTCCTCGAATATAGCACCCTCCGTGAACACAGCACCCTCCTATAAAACAGGAACCTCCTCTAACGCAGCACCCTCCTCAGACGCAGCACCCTCCTCAGACGCAGCACCCTCCTCAGATGCAGCACCCTCCTCAGACGCAGCACCCTCCTCAGACGCAGCACCCTCCTGTGATGCAGCACCCTCCTGTGATGCAACACCCTCGTCTGACGCAGCACCCTCCGCTAACGCAGAACTCTCCTCTAACGCAGCACTCTCTTCGAACGCAGCACCCTCCTCTAACGCAGCACCCTCCTCTAACGCAGCACCCTCCTCTAACGCAGCACCCTCCTCTAACGCAGCAACCTCTAACACAGCACCCTCCTTTAACACAGCACCCTCTAATGCAGCACCCTCCTCTAACACAGCACCCTCTAAGACAGTACCCTCCTCAAACCCAGCTACCTCCTCTGACACAGCCTCGACTCAAATGTGGCACCCTCCTCTAACGCAGCACCCTCTTCAAAGGCAGCACCCTTAAACACAGCACCCTCCGCTAACGCAGTGCTCCACTCTAATACATCACCCTCTAACACAGCACCCTCCTCAAAGGCAGCACCATCCTCTAATATAGCACCCTCCTCTGACGCAGCACCCTCCACTAACGCACCACTCTCTTCTAATATAGCACCCTCCTCTAACGCAGCACCCTCCTCTAACGCAGCACCCTCCTCTGACGCAGCACCCTGCTCTGATGCAGCACCCTCCTTTAACGCAGCACCCTACTCTACACAGCACCCTCCTCTAACACAGCACTCTCCTCTAATGCAGCACCCTCCTCGAACACAGCACCCTCCTCGAACACAGCACCCTCCTCTGACACACCACCCTCCTCTAACGCAGCACCCTCCTCGGACGCAGCAAACTCCTCTGATGCAGCACCCTCCTCTGACGCAGCACCCACCTCTAATACAGCACCCTCCACTAATACAGCACCCTCCTCGAATACTGCACCCTCCTATAATATAGCACCCTCTTCTAACACAGCACCCTCCTCTAACGCAGCACCCTCCTCTAACGCAGCACCCTCCTCTAACACAACACCCTCCTCTAACGCACCACCCTCCTTGAATATAGCACCCTCCTCGAACACAGCAACCCTCCTCTGACGCAGCACCCACCTCCGACGCAGCACCCTCCTCCGACGCAGCACCCTCCTCCGACGCAGCACCCTCCTCTGACGCAGCACCCTCCTGTGACGCAGCACCCTCCTCTTTTGCCGCACCCTCCTCTTTTGCAGTACCCTCCTCTTTTGCAGCACCCTCCTCTTTTGCAGCACCCCCCTCTAACGCAGCACCCCCCTCTAACGCAGCACCCCCCTCTAACGCAGCACTTTCCTCTGACGCAGCACCCTCCTCTGACGCAGCACCCTCCTCTGACGCAGCACTTTCCTCTGATGCAGCACCCTCCTCTGACGGAGCACCCTCCTCAGCCGCAGCACCCCCCTCTAATGCAGCACCCTCCTCGAATTTAGCACCCTCCGTGACCACAGCACCTTCCTATAAAACAGGAACCTCCTCTAATGCAGCACCCTCTTCAGACGCAGCACCCTCCTCAGACGCAGCACCCTCCTCTGACGCAGCACCCTCCTCTGACGCAGCACTCTCCTCTGACGCAGCACCCTCCTGTGACGCAGCACCCTCCTGTGACGCAGCACCCTCGTCTGACGCAGCACCCTCGTCTGATGCAGCACCCTCCTTTGACTCAGCACCCTCCTCTGACGCAGCACCCTCCTCTGACGCAGCACCCTCCTCAGACACAGCACCCTCCTCAAAGGCAGCGCTCGCCTCTAATACAGCAATTCCCTCTCACGCAGCACCCTCCTCTAACGCAGCACCCTCCTCTAACGCAGCACCCTCCTCTAACGCAACACACTCCTCTAACACAGCACCCTCCTCTAACACAGCACCCTCTAACACAGCACCCTCCTCAAAGGCAGCACCATACTCTAATATAGCACCCTCCTCTGACGCAGCACCCTCCACTAACGCACCACCCTCTTCTAATATAGCACCCTCCTCTAACGCAGCACCCTCCTCAGATGCAGCACCCTCCTCTGACGCAGCACCCTCCTCTGATGCAGCACCCTCCTTTAACGCAGCACCCTACTCTACACAGCACCCTCCTCTAACACAGCACTCTCCTCTAACACAGCACCCTCCTTGAACACAGCACCCTCCTCGAACAGAGCACCCTCCTCTAACACACCACCCTCCTCTAACGCAGCACCCTCCTCGGACGCAGCAAACTCCTCTGATGCAGCACCCTCCTCTGACGCAGCACCCACCTCTAATACAGCACCCTCCACTAATACAGCACCCTCCTCGAATACTGCACCCTCCTATAATATAGCACCCACTTCGAACACAGCACCCTCCTCTAACGCAGCACTCTCCGCTAACGCAGCACCCTCCTCTAACGCAGCACCCTCCTCTAACAAAGCACCCTCCTCTAACGCACCACCCTCTTTGAATATAGCACCCTCCTCGAACACAGCACCCTCCCGTAAACCAGGAACCTCCTCTAACGCAGCACCCTCCTCTAACACAGCAACCCTCCTCTGACGCAGCACCCACCTCCGACGCAGCACCCACCTCCGACGCAGCACCCACCTCCGACGCAGCACCCTCCTCCGACGCAGCACACTCCTCTGACGCAGCACCCTCCTTTTTTGCAGCACTCTCCTCTTTTGCAGCACCCTCCTCTAACGCAGCACCCCCCTCTAACGCAGCACCCCCTCTAACGCAGCATCACCCTCTAACGCAGCACCCTCCTCGAATATAGCACCCTCCGTGAACACAGCACTCTCCTCTAAAACAGGAACCTCCTCAGACGCAGCACCCTGCTCAGACGCAGCACCCTCCTCAGACGCAGCACCCTCCTCAGACGCAGCACCCTCCTCAGACACAGCACCCTCCTCTGACGAAGCACCCTCCTCTGATGCAGCACTTTCCTCTGACGCAGCACTTTCCTCTGACGCAGCACCCTCGTCTGACGCAGCACCCTCGTCTGACGCAGCACCCTCCTCTGACGCAGCACCCTCCTCTGCTGCAGCACCCTCCTCAGACACAGCACCCTCCTCAAAGGCAGCGCTCGCCTCTAATACAGCAATTCCCTCTCACGCAGCACCCTCCTGTAACGCAGCATCCTCCTGTAACGCAGCACCCTTCTCGAACGCAGCACCCTCCTCGAACGCAGCACCCTCCTCGAACGCAGCACTCTCTTCGAACGCAGCACCCTCCTCTAACGCAGCACCCTCCTCTAATGCAACACCCTCCTCTAACACAGCACCCTCTAATGCAGCACCCTCCTCTAACACAGCACCCTCTAACACAGTACCCTCCTCAAACCCAGCTACCTCCTCTGACACAGCACCCTCCTCGAATGTGGCACCCTCCTCTAACGCAGCACCCTATTCAAAGGCAGCACCCTTAAACACAGCACCCTCCTCTAACGCAGTGCTCCCCTCTAATACATCACCCTCTGACACAGCACCCTCCTCAAAGGCAGCAGCATCCTCTAATATAGCACCCTACTCTGACTCAGCACCCTCCACTAACGCACCACCCTCTTCTAATATAGCACCCTCTAACGCAGCACCCTCCTCTAACACAGCAATCCTCCTCTAACACAGCAACCCTCCTCTGACGCAGCACCCTCCTCTGACGCTGCACCCTCGTCTGCGCAGCACCCTCGTCTGAAGCAGCACCCTCCTCTGACAGCACCCTCCTCTGTCGCAGCACCCTCCTCTGTCGCAGCACCCTCCTCTGACGCAGCACCCTCCTCTGACTCAGCACACTCATCAGACACAGCACCCTCCTCAAAGGCAGCACCCTCCTCTAACGCAGCACCCTCCTTTAATACAGCACCCTCTAATGCAGCACCCTCCTCTAACACAGCATCCTCTAACACAGTACCCTCCTCTAACACAGCAGCCTCCTCTGACACAGCACCCTCCTCGAACGTGGCACCCTCCTCTAACACAGCACCCTCTTCAAAGGCAGCACCCTCAAAAACAGCACCCTCCTCTAATGCAGTGCTCCCCTCTTATACAGCACCCTCTAACACTACACACTGGTCAAAGGCAGCACCCTCCTCTAAAGCAGCACCCTCCTCTCACGCAGCACCCTCCTCTAACGCAGCACCCTCCTCTAACGCAGCACCCTCCTTTAACGCAGCACCCTCCTCTAACGCAGCACCCTCCTCTAACGCAGCACTCTCCTCTAACGCTGCACCCTCCTCTAACGCTGCACCCTCCTCTAACGCAGCACCCTCAACTGACGCAACACCCTGCTCTGACGCAGCACCGTCCTCTGACGCAGCACCGTCCTCTGACGCAGCACCCTCCTCTGACGCAGCACCCTCCTCTGACGCAGCACCCTCCTCTGACGAAGCACCCTCCTCTGACGCAGCACCCTCCTCTGACGCAGCACCCTACTCTGACGCAGCACCCTACTCTGACGCAGGACCCTCCTCTGACGCAGCACCCTCCTCTGACCCAGCACCCTCCACTAATAATGCACCCGCCTATAATATAGCACTCTCCTTTAACACAGCACCCTCCTCTAACACAGGAACCTCCTCTAACACAGTAACCTCCTCTCACACAGCACCTTCCTTTAACGCAGCACCCTCTAACGCAGCACCCTACTCTGACACAGCACTCTCCTCTAACGCAGCACTCTCCTCTAACGCAGCACCCACCTCTAACGCAACTCGTATATAGCACCATCCTCTAACACAGCACCCTCCTCTAACACAGCAACCCTCCTCTGACGCAGCACCCTCCTCGTATATAGCACCCTCCTCTAACACAGCACCCTCCTCTGACGCTGCACCCTCGTCTGAAGCAGCACCCTCCTCTGACACAGCACCCTCCTCTGTCGCAGCACCCTCCTCTGTCGCAGCACCCTCCTCTGTCACAGCACCCTTCTCTGACGCAGCACCCTCCTCTGACGCAGCACCCTCCTCTGACTCAGCACACTCATCAGACACAGCACCCTCCTCAAAGGCATCACTCCCATCTAATACAGCAATCCCCTCTCACACAGCACCCTCCTCTACCACAGCACCCTCCTCTACCACAGCACCCTCCTCTACCGCAGCACCCTCCTCTACCACAGCACCCTCCTCTAACGCAGCGCCCTCCTCTAACGCAGCAATCTCCTCCAACGTAGCACCCTCCTCTAACGCAGCACCCTCCTCTAACGCAGCAATCTCCTCCAACGCAGCACCCTCCTCTAATGCAGCACCCTCCTTTGACACAGCACGCTCTAATGCAGCACCCTCCTCTAACACAGCACCCTCTAACACAGTACCCTCCTCTAACACAGCAGCCTCCTCTGACACAGCACCCTCCTCGAACGTGGCACCCTCCTCTAACACAGCACCCTCTTCAAAGGCAGCACCCTCAAAAACAGCACCCTCCTCTAATGCAGTGCTCCCCTCTTTTCCAGCTCCCTCTAACACTGCACCCTCCTCAAAGGCAGCACCCTCCTCTAATGCAGCACCCTCCTCTCACGCAGCCCCCTCCTCTCATGCAGCACCCTCCTCTCATGCAGCACCCTCCTGTCATGAAGCTCCCTCCTCTCATGCAGCACCCTCCTCTAACGCAGCACCCTCCTCTAACGCAGGACCCTCCTCTAACGCAGCACCCTCCTCTAACGCAGCACCCTCCTCTAACGCAGCACCCTCCTCTAACGCAGCACTCTCCTCTAACGCTGCACCCTCCTCTAACGCTGCACCCTCCTCTAACGCTGCACCCTCCTCTGACGCAGCACCCTCCTCTGACGCAACACCCTGCTCTGATGCAGCACCCTGCTCTGACGCAGCACCCTCCTCTGACGCAGCACCCTCCTCTTACGCAGCACCCTCCTCTGACACAGCACCCTCCTCTGACGAAGCACCCACCTCTGATGCAGCACCCTCCTCTGACGCAGCACCCTACTCTGACGCAGCACCCTACTCTGACGCAGCACCGTCCTCTGACGCAGCACCCTCCTCTGACGCAGCACCCTCCTCTGACGCAGCACCCTCCTCTGACCCAGCACCCTCCTCTAATAATGCACCCGCCTATAATATAGCACTCTCCTCTAACACAACACCCTCCTCTAACACAGGAACCTCCTCTAACACAGTAACCTCCTCTAACACAGCACCTTCCTTTAACGCAGCACCCTCTAACGCAGCACCCTACTCTAACACAGCACTCTCCTCTAACGCAGCACTCTCCTCTAACGCAGCACCCTCCTCTAACGCAACTCGTATATAGCACCATCCTCTAACACAGCACCCTTCTCTAACACAGCAACCCTCCTCTGACGCAGCACCCTCCTCGTATATAGCACCCTCCTCTAACACAGCACCCTCCTCTGACGCTGCACCCTCGTCTGAAGCAGCACCCTCCTCTGACACAGCACCCTCCTCTGTCGCAGCACCCTCCTCTGTCGCAGCACCCTCCTCTGTCACAGCACCCTCCTCTGACGCAGCACCCTCCTCTGACGCAGCACCCTCCTCTGACTCAGCACACTCATCAGACACAGCACCCTCCTCAAAGGCATCACTCCCATCTAATACAGCAATCCCCTCTCACACAGCAACCTCCTCTAACGCAGCACCCTCCTCTACCACAGCACCCTTCTCTACCACAGCACCCTCCTCTACCGCAGCACCCTCCTCTACCGCAGCACCCTCCTCTAACGCAGCACCCTCCTCTAACGCAGCACCCTCCTCTAACGCAGCACCCTCCTCTAACGCAGCACTCTCCTCCAACGCAGCACCCTCCTCTAACGCAGCACCCTCCTTTAACACAGCACCCTCTAATGCAGCACCCTCCTCTAACACAGCACCCTCTAACACAGTACCCTCCTCTAACACAGCAGCCTCCTCTGACACAGCACCCTCCTCGAACGTGGCACCCTCCTCTAACACAGCACCCTCTTCAAAGGCAGCACCATCAAAAACAGCACCCTCCTCTAATGCAGTGCTCCCCTCTTTTCCAGCTCCCTCTAGCACTGCACCCTCCTCAAAGGCAGCACCCTCCTCTAATGCAGCACCCTCCTCTCACGCAGCACCCTCCTCTCATGCAGCACCCTCCTCTCATGCAGCACCCTCCTCTCATGAAGATCCCTCCTCTCATGCAGCACCCTCCTCTGACGCAGCACCCTTCTCTGACGCAGCACCCTTCTCTGACGCAGCACCCTCCTCTGACGTAGCACCCTCCACTGACGCAGCACCATCCTCTAATATAGCACCCTCCACTGACGCAGCACCCTCCTCTAACGCACCACCCTCTTCAAATATAGCACCCTCCTCTTATGCACCACCCTCCTCTGATGCAGCACCCTCCTCTGATGCAGCACCCTGCTCTGATGCAGCACCCTGCTCTGACACACCACCCTCTTCTAATATAGCACCCTCCTCTGACGCAGCACCCTCCTCTGACGCAGCACCCTCCTCTAACGCAGCACCCTCCTCTAATACTGCACCCGCCTATAATATAGCACCCTCTTCTAACACAGCACCCTCCTCTGACACAGCACCCTCCTCTAACACAGGAACCTCCTCTAACACAGCACCTTCCTTTAACGCAGCACTCTCTAACGCAGCACCCTCCTCTAACACAGCACTCTCCTCTAACACAGCACTCTCCACTAACGCAGCACCATCCTCTAACGCAGCACCCTCCTCGTATATAGCACCCTCCTCTAACACAGCACCCTCCTCTGACGCAGCACCCTCCTCTGACACAACACCCTGCTCTGGTGCAGCACCCTGCTCTGATGCAGCACCGTGCTCTGACGCAGCACCCTCCTCTGACGCAGCACCCTCCTCTGTCACAGCACCCTCCTCTGACGCAGCACCCTCCTCTGATGCAGCACACTCATCAGACACAGCACCCTCCTCAAAGGCATCACTCCCATCTAATACAGCAATCCCCTCTCACACAGCACCCTTCTCGAACGCAGCACCCTCCTCTACCACAGCACCCTTCTCTACCACAGCACCCTCCTCTACCGCAGCACCCTTCTCTACCGCAGCACCCTCCTCTAACGCAGCACCCTCCTCTAACGCAGCACCCTCCTCTAACGCAGCACCCTCCTCTAACGCAGCACCCTCCTCTAACGCAGCACTCTCCTCCAACGCAGCACCCTCCTCTAACGCAGCACCCTCCTCTAACTCAGCACCCTCTAACACAGTACCCTCCTCTAACACAGCAGCCTCCTCTGACACAGCACCCTCATCGAACGTGGCACCCTCCTCTAACACAGCACCCTCTTCAAAGGCAGCACCCTCCTCTAATGCAGTGCTCCCCTCTTTTCCAGCTCCCTCTAACACTGCACCCTCCTCAAAGGCAGCACCCTCCTCTAATGCAGCACCCTCCTCTCATGCAGCACCCTCCTCTCATGCAGCACCCTCCTCTCATGCAGCACCCTCCTCTCATGAAGCTCCCTCCTCTCATGCAGCACCCTCCTCTGACGGAGCACCCTTCTCTGACGCAGCACCCTTCTCTGACGCAGCACCCTCCTCTGATGTAGCACCCTCCACTGACGCAGCACCATCCTCTAATATAGCACCCTCCACTGATGCAGCACCCTCCTCTAACGCACCACCCTCTTCAAATATAGCACCCTCCTCTAATGCACCACCCTCCTCTGATGCAGCACCCTCCTCTGATGCAGCACCCTGCTCTGATGCAGCACCCTGCTCTGACGCACCACCCTCTTCTAATATAGCACCCTCCTCTGACGCAGCACCCTCCTCTGACGCAGCACCCTCCTCTGACGCAGCACCCTCCTCTGACGCAGCACCCTCCTCTGACGCAGCACCCTCCTCTGATGCAGCACCCTCCTCTAACACTGCACCCGCCTATAATATAGCACCCTCCTCTAACACAGCACCCTCCTCTGACACTGCACCCTCCTCTAACACAGGAACCTCCTCTAACACAGCACCTTCCTTTAACGCAGCACTCTCTAACGCAGCACCCTACTCTAACACAGCACTCTCCTCTAACACAGCACTCTCCACTAACGCAGCACCATCCTCTAACGCAGCACCCTCCTCGTATATAGCACCCTCCTCTAACACAGCACCCTCCTCTGATGCAGCACCCTCCTCTGACACAACACCCTGCTCTGATGCAGCACCGTGCTCTGACGCAGCACCCTCCTCTGACGCAGCACCCTCCTCTGTCACAGCACCCTCCTCTGACGCAGCACCCTCCTCTGACGCAGCACCCTCCTCTGACTCAGCACACTCATCAGACACAGCACCCTCCTCAAAGGCATCACTCCCATCTAATACAGCAATCCCATCTCACACAGCACCCTCCTCTAACGCAGCACCCTCCTCTAACACAGCACCCTTCTCTACCACAGCAACCTCCTCCACCTCAGCAACCTTCTCTACCGCAGCACCCTCCTCTAACGCAGCACCCTCCTCTAACGCAGCACCCTCCTCTAACGCCGCACCCTCCTCTAACGCAGCACTCTCCTCCAACGCAGCACCCTCCTCTAACGCAGCACCCTCCTTTAACACAGCACCCTCTAATGCAGCACCCTCCTCTAACACAGCACCCTCTAACACAGTACCCTCCACTAACACAGCAGCCTCCTCTGACACAGCACCCTCCTCGAACGTGGCACCCTCCTCTAACACAGCACCCTCTTCAAAGGCAGCACCCTCAAAAACAGCACCCTCCTCTAATGCAGTGCTCCCCTCTTTTCCAGCTCCCTCTAACACTGCACCCTCCTCAAAGGCAGCACCCTCCTCTAATGCAGCACCCTCCTCTCACGCAGCACCCTCCTCTCATGCAGCACCCTCCTCTCATGCAGCACCCTCCTCTCATGCAGCACCCTCCTCTGACGCAGCACCCTTCTCTGACGCAGCACCCTTCTCTGACGCAGCACCCTCCTCTGACGTAGCCCCCTCCACTGACACAGCACCATCCTCTAATATAGCACCCTCCTCTGACACAGCACCCTCCTCTAACGCACCACCCTCTTCAAATATAGCACTGTCCTCTAATGCACCACCCTCCTCTGATGCAGCACCCTCCTCTGATGCAGCACCATGCTCTGATGCAGCACCCTGCTCTGACGCACCACCCTCTTCTAATGTAGCACCCTCCTCTGACGCAGCACCCTCCTCTGACGCAGCACCCTCCTCTGACGCAGCACCCTCCTCTGACGCAGCACCCTCCTCTGACGCAGCACCCTCCTCTAATACTGCACCCGCCTATAATATAGCACCCTCCTCTAACACAGCACCCTCCTCTGACACAGCACCCTCCTCTAACACAGGAACCTCCTCTAACACAGCACCTTCCTTTAACGCAGCACTCTCTAACGCAGCACCCTACTCTAACACAGCACTCTCCTCTAACACAGCACTCTCCACTAATGCAGCACCATCCTCTAACGCAGCACCCTCCTCGTATATAGCACCCTCCTCTAACACAGCACCCTCCTCTGACGCAGCACCCTCCTCTGACGCAGCACCCTCCTCTGACACAGCACCCTCCTCTAACGAAGCACCCTCCTCTGACACAGCACCCTCCTCTGACGCAGCACCCTCCTCTGACGCAGCACCCTCCTCTGACCCAGCACCCTCCTCTAACACAGCACCCTCCTCTAACACAGGAACCTCCTCTAACACAGCACCTTCCTTTAAATCAGCACCCTCTAACGCAGCACCCTACTCTAACACAGTACTCTCCTCTAACACAGCACCCTCCTCTGACGCAGCACCCTCCTCTGACGCAGCACCCTCCTCTAACGAAGCACCCTCCTCTGACACAGCACCCTCCTCTGACGCAGCACCCTCCTCTGACGCAGCACCCTCCTCTGACCCAGCACCCTCCTCTAACACAGCACCCTCCTCTAACACAGGAACCTCCTCTAACACAGCACCTTCCTTTAAATCAGCACCCTCTAACGCAGCACCCTACTCTAACACAGTACTCTCCTCTAACACAGCACTCTCCTCTAACGCAGCATCATCCTCTAACGCAACACCCTCCTCGTATATAGCACCCTCCTCCAACACAGCACCCTCGTCTGCAGCAGCACCCTCCTCTGACACAGCACCCTCCTCGGTCGCAGCACCCTCCTCTGTCGCAGCACCCTCCTCTGTCACAGCACCCTCCTCTGACGCAGCACCCTCCTCTGACGCAGCACCCTCCTCTGACTCAGCACACTCATCAGACACAGCACCCTCCTCAAAGGCAGCACTCCCATCTAATACAGCAATCCCCTCTCACACAGCACCCTCCTCTAACGCAGCACCCTCTCTACCACAGCACCCTCCTCTACCACAGCACCCTCCTCTACCACAGCACACTCCTCTACCGCAGCACCCTCCTCTACCGCAGCACGCTCCTCTAACGCAGCACCCTCCTCCAACGCAGCACCCTCCTCTAACGCAGCACCCTCCTTTAACACAGCACCCTCTAATGCAGCACCCTCCTCTAACACAGCACCCTCTAACACAGTACCCTCCTCTAACACAGCAGCCTCCTCTCACACAGCACCCTCCTCGAACGTGGCACCCTCCTCTAACACAGCACCCTCTTCAAAGGCAGCACCCGCAAAAACAGCACCCTCCTCTAATGCAGTGCTCCCCTCTTTTCCAGCTCCCTCTAACACTGCACCCTCCTCAAAGGCAGCACTCTCCTCTAATGCAGCACCCTCCTCTCACGCAGCACCCTCCTCTCATGCAGCACCCTCCTCTCATGCAGCACCCTTCTCTGACGCAGCACCCTCCTCTGACGCAGCACCCTCCTCTGACGTAGCACCCTCCACTGACGCAGCACCATCCTCTAATATAGCACCCTCCACTGACGCAGCACCCTCCTCTAACGCACCACCCTCTTCTAATAAAGCACCCTCCTCTAATACACCACCCTCCTCTGATGCAGCACCCTGCACTGATGCAGCACCCTGCTCTGACGCACCACCCTCTTCTAATATAGCACCCTCCTCTGACGCAGCACCCTCCTCTGACGCAGCACCCTCCTCTGACGCAGCACCCTCCTCTGACGCAGCACCCTCCTCTAATACAGCACCCTCCTCTAATACTGCACCCGCCTATAATATAGCACCCTCCTCTAACACAGCACCATCCTCTGACACAGCACCCTCCTCTAACACTGGAACCTCCTCTAACACAGCACCTTCCTTTAACGCAGCACTCTCTAACGCAGCACCCTACTCTAACACAGCACTCTCCTCTAACACAGCACTCTCCACTAACACAGCACCCTCCTCTAACGCAGCACCCTCCTCTAACGCAGCACCCTCCTCGTATACAGCACCCTCCTCTAACACAGCACCCTCCTCTAACACAGCACCCTCCTCGGATGCAGCACCCTCCTCTGACGCAACACCCTGCTCTGACGCAGCACCCTCCTCTGACGCAGCACCCTCCTCTGACGCAGCACCCGCCTCTGACACAGCACCCTCCTCTAACGAAGCACCCTCCTCTGACGCAGCACCCTCCTCTGACGCAGCACCCTCCTCTGACACAGCACCCTCCTCTGACACAGCACCCTCCTCTGACCCAGCACCCTCCTCTAACACAGCACCCTCCTCTAACACAGGAACCTCCTCTAACACAGCACCTTCCTTTAACGCAGCACCCTCTAACGCAGCACCCTACTCTAACACAGTACTCTCCTCTAACGCAGCACTCTCCTCTAACACAGCACCCTCCTCTTACGCAGCACCCTCCTCTTACGCAGCACCCTCCTCTAACACAGCAACCCTCCTCTTACGCAGCACCCTCCTCTTACGCAGCACCCTCCTCTAACACAGCAACCCTCCTCTGACGCAGCACCCTCCTCTGACGCAGCACCCTCGTCTGATGCAGCACCCTCGTCTGAAGCAGCACCCTCCTCTGACACAGCACCCTCCTCTGTCGCAGCACCCTCCTCTGTCGCAGCACCCTCCTCTGACGCAGCACACTCATCAGACATAGCACCCTCCTCAAAGGCAGCACTCCCATCTAATACAGCAGTCCCCTCTCACACAGCACCCTCCTCTAACGCAGCACCCTCCTCTACCACAGCACCCTCCTCTACCACAGCACCCTCCTCTACCACAGCACCCTCCTCTACCACAGCACCCTCCTCCAACGCAGCACCCTCCTCTGACGCAGCACCCTCCTCTAATACTGCACCCGCCTATAATATAGCACCCTCCTCTAACACAGCACCCTCCTCTGACACAGCACCCTCCTCTAACACAGGAACCTCCTCTAACACAGCACCTTCCTTTAACGCAGCACTCTCTAACGCAGCACCCTACTCTAACACAGCACTCTCCTCTAACACAGCACTCTCCACTAATGCAGCACCATCCTCTAACGCAGCACCCTCCTCGTATATAGCACCCTCCTCTAACACAGCACCCTCCTCTGACGCAGCACCCTCCTCTGACGCAGCACCCTCCTCTGACACAGCACCCTCCTCTAACGAAGCACCCTCCTCTGACACAGCACCCTCCTCTGACTCAGCACCCTCCTCTGACGCAGCACGCTCCTCTGACCCAGCACCCTCCTCTAACACAGCACCCTCCTCTAACACAGGAACCTCCTCTAACACAGCACCTTCCTTTAAATCAGCACCCTCTAACGCAGCACCCTACTCTAACACAGTACTCTCCTCTAACACAGCACTCTCCTCTAACGCAGCATCATCCTCTAACGCAACACCCTCCTCGTATATAGCACCCTCCTCCAACACAGCACCCTCGTCTGCAGCAGCACCCTCCTCTGACACAGCACCCTCCTCGGTCGCAGCACCCTCCTCTGTCGCAGCACCCTCCTCTGTCACAGCACCCTCCTCTGACGCAGCACCCTCCTCTGACGCAGCACCCTCCTCTGACTCAGCACACTCATCAGACACAGCACCCTCCTCAAAGGCAGCACTCCCATCTAATACAGCAATCCCCTCTCACACAGCACCCTCCTCTAACGCAGCACCCTCTCTACCACAGCACCCTCCTCTACCACAGCACCCTCCTCTACCACAGCACACTCCTCTACCGCAGCACCCTCCTCTACCGCAGCACCCTCCTCTAACGCAGCACCCTCCTCCAACGCAGCACCCTCCTCTAATGCAGCACCCTCCTTTAACACAGCACCCTCTAATGCAGCACCCTCCTCTAACACAGCACCCTCTAACACAGTACCCTCCTCTAACACAGCAGCCTCCTCTCACACAGCACCCTCCTCGAACGTGGCACCCTCCTCTAACACAGCACCCTCTTCAAAGGCAGCACCCGCAAAAACAGCACCCTCCTCTAATGCAGTGCTCCCCTCTTTTCCAGCTCCCTCTAACACTGCACCCTCCTCAAAGGCAGCACTCTCCTCTAATGCAGCACCCTCCTCTCACGCAGCACCCTCCTCTCATGCAGCACCCTCCTCTCATGCAGCACCCTTCTCTGACGCAGCACCCTCCTCTGACGCAGCACCCTCCTCTGACGTAGCACCCTCCACTGACGCAGCACCATCCTCTAATATAGCACCCTCCACTGACGCAGCACCCTCCTCTAACGCACCACCCTCTTCTAATAAAGCACCCTCCTCTAATACACCACCCTCCTCTGATGCAGCACCCTGCACTGATGCAGCACCCTGCTCTGACGCACCACCCTCTTCTAATATAGCACCCTCCTCTGACGCAGCACCCTCCTCTGACGCAGCACCCTCCTCTGACGCAGCACCCTCCTCTGACGCAGCACCCTCCTCTAATACAGCACCCTCCTCTAATACTGCACCCGCCTATAATATAGCACCCTCCTCTAACACAGCACCATCCTCTGACACAGCACCCTCCTCTAACACTGGAACCTCCTCTAACACAGCACCTTCCTTTAACGCAGCACTCTCTAACGCAGCACCCTACTCTAACACAGCACTCTCCTCTAACACAGCACTCTCCACTAACACAGCACCCTCCTCTAACGCAGCACCCTCCTCTAACGCAGCACCCTCCTCGTATACAGCACCCTCCTCTAACACAGCACCCTCCTCTAACACAGCACCCTCCTCTGACGCAGCACCTTCCTCTGACGCAACACCCTGCTCTGACGCAGCACCCTCCTCTGACGCAGCACCCTCCTCTGACGCAGCACCCGCCTCTGACACAGCACCCTCCTCTAACGAAGCACCCTCCTCTGACGCAGCACCCTCCTCTGACGCAGCACCCTCCTCTGACACAGCACCCTCCTCTGACGCAGCACCCTCCTCTGACCCAGCACCCTCCTCTAACACAGCACCCTCCTCTAACACAGGAACCTCCTCTAACACAGCACCTTCCTTTAACGCAGCACCCTCTAACGCAGCACCCTACTCTAACACAGTACTCTCCTCTAACGCAGCACTCTCCTCTAACACAGCACCCTCCTCTTACGCAGCACCCTCCTCTTACGCAGCACCCTCCTCTAACACAGCAACCCTCCTCTTACGCAGCACCCTCCTCTGACGCAGCACCCTCCTCTGACGCAGCACCCTCGTCTGATGCAGCACCCTCGTCTGAAGCAGCACCCTCCTCTGACACAGCACCCTCCTCTGTCGCAGCACCCTCCTCTGTCGCAGCACCCTCCTCTGACGCAGCACACTCATCAGACATAGCACCCTCCTCAAAGGCAGCACTCCCATCTAATACAGCAGTCCCCTCTCACACAGCACCCTCCTCTAACGCAGCACCCTCCTCTACCACAGCACCCTCCTCTACCACAGCACCCTCCTCTACCACAGCACCCTCCTCCAACGCAGCACTCTCCTCCAACGCAGCACCGTCCTCTAACACAGCACCCTCTAACACAGTACCCTCCTCTAACACAGCAGCCTCCTCTGACACAGCACCCTCATCGAACGTGGCACCCTCCTCTAACACAGCACCCTCTTCAAAGGCAGCACCCTCAAAAACAGCACCCTCCTCTAATGCAGTGCTCCCCTCTTAGACAGCACCCTCTAACACTACACCCTCCTCAAAGGCAGCACCCTCCTCTAATGCAGCACCCTCCTCTCACGCAGCACCCTCCTCTCACGCAGCACCCTCCTCTCAAGAAGCTCCCTCCTCTCATGCAGCACCCTCCTCTGAAGCAGCACCCCCCTCTGACGCAGCCCCCTCCTCTGACGCAGCACCCTCCTCTGACGCAGCACCCTCCTCTTACGCAGCACCCTCCTCTGACGCAGCACCCTCCTCTGACGCAGCACCCTCCTCTGACGCAGCACCCTCCTCTGACGCAGCACCTTCCTCTGACGCAGCACCCTCCTCGAATATAGCGTCCTCCTCTAACACAGCAACCCTCCTCTGACGCAGCATCCTCCTCTGACGCAGCACCCTCCTCTGACTCAGCACCTTCCTCTGACGCAGCACCCTTCTCTAACGCAGCACCCTCCTCGAATATAGCGTCCTCCTCTAACACAGCAACCCTCCTCTGACGCAGCATCCTCCTCTGACGCAGCACCCTCCTCAAAGGCAGCGCTCCCCTCTAATACAGCTATTCCCTCTAACACAGCACCCTGCTCTAATGCAGCACCCTCCTCTAACGCAGCACCCTCCTCTAACACAGCACCCTCCTCTAATGCAGCACCCTCCTTTAACGCAGCACCCTCCTCTAACGCAGCACCCTCCTCTAAAGCAGCACCCTCCTCTAAAGCAGCACCCTCCTCTAATGCAGCACTCACCTCTAACGCAGCACTCTCCTCTAACGCAGCACTCTCCTCTAACGCTGCACCCTCCTCTAGCGCAGCACCCTCCTCTAACGCAGCACCCTCCTCTAACGCAGCACCCTCCTCTAACGCAGCACCCTCCTTTAACGCAGCACCCTCCTCTAACGCAGCACCCTCCTCTAACGCAGCACCCTCCTCTAACACAGCACCCTCCTCTAACGCAGCACTCTCCTCTCATGCAGCACTCTCCTCTAACGCTGCACCCTCCTCTAACGCTGCACCCTCCTCTAACGCTGCACCCTCCTCTAACGCAGCACCCTCCTCTAACGCAGCACCCTCCTCTAACACAGCACCCTCCTTTAACTCAGCACCCTCTAATGCAGCACCCTCCTCTAACAGAGCTCCCTCTAACACAGTACCCTACTCAAATACAGCTCCCTCCTTGAATGTGGCACCCTCCTCTAACACAGCACGCTCTTCAAAGGCAGCACCCTCATACACAGCACCCTCCTCTAACGCAGTGCTCCCCTCTAATTGTGCACCCTCTAAGACTGGCACCCTCCTCAAACGCAGCACCCTCCTCTAATGCAGCACCCTCCTCTAACGCAGCACACTCCTCTCACACAGCACCCACCTCTAACGCAGCACCATCCTCTAATATAGCACCCTCCTCTGACGCAGCACCCTCCACTAACGCACCACCCACCTCGAACGCACCACCCTCCTCTGACGCAGCACCCTCCTCTGACGCAGGACCCTCCTCTGACGCAGCACGCTCCTCTGACGCAGCACCCTCCTCTGACGCAGCACCCTCATCTGACGCAGCACCCTCTTCTGACGCTGCACCCTTCTCTGACGCAGCATCCTCCTCTGACGCAGCATCCTCCTCTGACGCAGCACCCTCCTCAAAGGCAGCGCTCCCCTCTAATACAGCTATTCCCGCTAACGCAGCACCCTCCTCTAACGCAGCACCCTCCTCTAACGCAGCACTCTCCTCTAACGCAGCACCCTCCTCTAACACAGCACCCTCCTCTAACGCAGCACCCTCCTCTAACGCAGCACCCTCTAACGCAGCACCCTCCTCTAACGCAGCACCCTCCTCTAACGCAGCACCCTCCTCTAACGCAGCACTCTCCTCGAACGCAGCACTCTCCTCTAACGCAGCACTCTCCTCTAACGCTGCACCCTTCCCTAACGCAGCACCCTCTTCTAACGCAGCACCCTCCTCTAACGCAGCACCCTGCTCTAATGCAGCACCCTCCACTAACGCAGCACCCTCCTCTAACGCAGCACCCTCCTCTAACGCGGCACCCTCCTTTAACTCAGCACCCTCTAATGCAGCACCCTCCTCTAACAGAGCTCCCTCTAACACAGTACCCTACTCAAATATAGCTCCCTCCTTGAATGTGGCACCCTCCTCTAACACAGCACCCTCTTCAAAGGCAGCACCCTCATACACAGCACCCTCCTCTAACGCAGTGCTCCCCTCTAATAGTGCACCCTCTAACACTGGCACCCTCCTCAAACGCAGCACCCTCCTCTAATGCAGCACCCTCCTCTAACGCAGCACACTCCTCTCACACAGCACCCACCTCTAACGCAGCACCATCCTCTAATATAGCACCCTCCTCTGACGCAGCACCCTCCACTAACGCACCACCCACCTCGAACGCACCACCCTCCTCTGACGCAGCACCCTCCTCTGACGCAGCACCCTCCTCTGACGCAGCACCCTCCTATGACGCAGCACCCTCCTCTGACGCAGCACCCTCCTCTGACGCAGCACCCTCATCTGACGCAGCACCCTCCTCTGACGCAGCACCCTCCTCTGACGCAGCATCCTCCTCTGACGCAGCATCCTCCTCTGACGCAGCACCCTCCTCAAAGGCAGCGCTCCCCTCTAATACAGCTATTCCCTCTAACGCAGCACCCTCCTCTAACGCAGCACCCTCTTCTAACGCAGCACTCTCCTCTAACGCAGCACCCTCCTCTAACGCAGCACCCTCCTCTAACGCAGCACCCTCCTCTAACGCAGCACCCTCTAACGCAGCACCCTCCTCTAACGCATCACCCTCCTCTAACGCAGCACCCTCCTCTCACGCAGCACTTTCTTCTAACGCAGCACTCTCCTCTAACGCAGCACTCTCCTCTAACGCTGCACCCTCCTCTAACGCAGCACCCTCCTCTAACGCAGCACCCTCCTATAATGCAGCACCCTCCACTAACGCAGCACCCTCCTCTAACGCAGCACCCTCCTCTAACGCGGCACCCTCCTTTAACACAGCACCCTCTAATGCAGCACCCTCCTCTAACAGAGCTCCCTCTAACACAGTACCCTCAAACACAGCTCCCTCCTTGAATGTGGCACCCTCCTCTAACACAGCACCCTCTTCAAAGGCAGCACCCTCATACACAGCACCCTCCTCTAACGCAGTGCTCCCCTCTAATAGTGCACCCTCTAACACTGGCACCCTCCTCAAACGCAGTACCCTCCTCTAATGCAGCACCCTCCTCTAACGCAGCACACTCCTCTCACACAGCACTCACCTCTAACGCAGCACCATCCTCTAATATAGCACCCTCCTCTGACGCAGCACCCTCCACTAACGCACCACCCACCTCGAACGCACCACCCTCCTCTGACGATGCACCCTCGTCTGACGCAGCACCCTCCTCTGACGCAGCACCCTCCTCTGACGCAGCACACTCCTCTGACGCAGCACCCTCCTGCAGTCAGCGTGAAGAAACATCACGAGTGAAGAAGCATCTTTTTAAAATAAATACCCAGAATACAGTCAAGAACCCGACTAATATTGTAGCCATGTAAAATGGCTGCGTTCCGATTAATCTGGCCAAAACCCAGTTTAAAACAGCTAACCCGAAAGACTGCTGGGAAAAGCAGCCAAGAAAACACAAGCAGGCAGCTGCAGACAGTTTTGCATATTCGTCTCTGGGAAGGTAGCTCAGATCGATACTCAGGGCTATCAACAGCCCATCAACCCAGGTATTCGCAGTTGCATTCAGGATTGTTTGCAGCCAATGTATTCAGACATCCACAGTTAAATCGGCTATCCCCGGGAACAATTGCAACATATTAGCAATTGAATACCGGGCCAGACCTGTCGGCGCCTGCAGTGGCCGAAACAAAGACAGGTGAGCGACCACCCCCCGATCGAGGAATCGCCTCACCATTGGACACATCAACCCCAGAAATTGGGGACAGATCCAATCACTTGGGACTCAGGGTCAAGGGCCGTCCCAGGAGGCGGGAAGCCCCTCGGCCCTATAAAAGTGAAGGTCCAAGTTCAGATCTCTCTCTCTATCATCTTCGCCTGCTCGAGACCTTCGCAAGACCAGCCACCGTGTATAGTAAGTTTGAATCCAGCGATCGCTATCCGGTAGAGACACCTAGCCACCGACCTGTAGCAGCCTTTTGAATCCCGCGGGCCAGATTTGATTGGACAAGCCATTCGTTTCCCTGACCTGGTGGGCTCTTCCTAAGTTAAGTATTGGCCAGTAGTGATAGGTTTATTGTATAGAAAGTAGTATTAGGGTATTAATATTGCTTGTTGTATATAATAAATGACCGTTGTTTTAATCCTTACTAAGCGGTGTGCTGTGTTATTAATCATAACCTGAACTTGAACCACGTGGCGGTATCATAAAGATACCTGGCGACTCATGAGCAAAGGTGACCTAAACAGAGCAAATAGACTAAAGTTAAAAAGAGCAACATTATTGGTGACTCTGGTGGGACCCGACATAGAAGTGGAAAACCACTCCGGGAGAACCCCAACATTTTGAATTAGAATCCAATCGGAAACAAAAAAAAAAAAAAAAACCACAAATGTTCAAGCAGTTCTGGTTAATAATTCACAATTCGGAAGTGTGTATCTGCATGCGTAACTAACAGGGTTATAAGGCAAAACTGATAAATTTTTTGTTGCGTCAAAACTATCGGCAGTTGGTATTTCGGAAATTAGCACAAGCCGTACCCGCATCTACCACACCACCTTAGCCCCCTGTTCCAAATTCGAACGTAACGAGCAGATAAGAGAGAGCCATGCAGGCAATGCAAGCAATGCAGCGCCTCATGAACCCCGAAGATTTTGCTGTCGCACCAGTCAGCAGCGTAGGAACGGGACAGTGTCCTGTTTGGGAAGTGGAAATCCGCAAAATTCTGCAGGGCAAAGGATGGCCCATGTGGAAGGATTTCTGCAATAACTATGACTCAGGTCCTGGAGGTATAGGGCATACTTGGTGGGAGAACCTGAGTGAGATTCACAGAAAGAGTTTAGCAAAAGCGCGCAAGCCGATGGCAATTGTGTCCTGTCTGGCACAATTGCGAGGCACAGAGGAGGTCGGCAGGACGCTCCGCAAGGAAATAGAAGGCATACATCCGATAAGTAAAACCGATATGTGCAAAATTGAGAAAGAGAACCTGGAATTGAAAGGGAATTTAACAGCAAAGGACCAAGAGGTGGCTGATGCCAAACGGGGTCACCAATCTTGTCTGCCGCACTTGAGTAGTTCCCAGTCACAATATGAGAAGGCTTATCAGGACCTGCAGCGTGCAGTCCTGGTAAAGAAAGAAACAGAAAACCAGTTAGAGAAGCTCCAGAAACAATGCAGTGATCTCAAGGCAGCCTTGAGAGCGCTCCATGCCACAACAACAGAACAAAGGCATAGTACTTTAGACCATGCAAAGTGCCGAAAGCAGGTTGCAGACTTGAAAGCACTGCTTTCTGTCCAAAAGGGATTTCAAGAAACCTTTGGGGAAAGTTTAGAACAGGAAGACGGCCCTGATTGGGAAGAATTGCAAGAGACAGCGCAGAGATATGTTCAGGGAGCATATGCGCAGGGAAAACCCCAAAGGAGGAAAGCACCCCCACCCCCCACACAACAGATAATACAGGCTCCCATGAGCCCTGTAACAACCCACCGCACCGCCACAGCAGACGAGGCAGAAGTCTTATATTCCACCCCCCTCACAGTGACCCAATTACGGGACGCTTGTGCCAAAATCACACCATTCCTCCCCGCTTCAGACCCATACCATTTCTTTGCCACCGTCAAACACCAGGCGACCTTGTACGGCCTGGATGAGAAAGAGCAGGTAAGGCTCACGGTCCTCAGCTTAGACCCATCGGTCGCAGCAGCCCTTCCCGACCCACAGAATGTCGGAGGAGGCACCCTTGCAGAAATGCATACCGCGATCCTGGATGTGATCGGGTACAACCGGGGCGACCCTGTAGATGGCCTAAATAAGTGCAGACAGAAAAAGTCGTGCCCATTTGTCCCCAGACAATATGGCCAAGTGGACCCGCACCCTTATCTCCCATGCCACGGAAGCAGGACAGAATGCCTGTAGCAATTATGACCCCTCGGAGGAGGCTCATAATGAGAAGTGGGTGGTCAAGAGATTGTCCCGCGTTTGGGAACAAGCGGCTCACGGTAAATCAGCCACTAGAACCCCTGAGGAAAACCAAGCCGCCGCAGATGTGCAGGCAGTAAGAACCACTCTCCACAACCCCGCCTGGGTAAATGAGGGAAAGAACAGCCCCCCAGCCAAACCGCAAGAGTGCTACAATTGCGGACAAGTGGGACATTTTGCTAGAGAATGCAATGGCCCTAAGAAACCACAGAGTGCCCAACAGACCGGCGCTCTCGATAAGAAAAAGGCAGAGCCCGTAGCGACCGAGAACTGAGGTGTCCACATGATGATTTAAAGGAGACACTTGGTGAAAAGTGTTGTCCTTTCTGATGGAACCTGCAAAATGTTTTATGTTGTCTGTCTGTTTGTTAAATGTTGTTCGTCCTACAGGAGAATTCTCTCACCGCCCCACACCCATTCACCTGAACTTTTAACTTTCCCACTGACCCCCACCGCGGCCACGTGCCCATTCGGCCGATACCTCTGAGGACTTGCCTCAGACACCCGATCGTAGCTACTCTTCTGATTTGATGGTAGAATCAGAACAGTAACCCCACCATGACGACTACATTTTTGTCCGTTCTTTGGTCGCTCAGGCAGTGGAGAAACGGCGTGAGACCCGCCCTGTCTGGGACCCCGCCCCCCCCGCCCCCGTTGGTCAAAAAAGCTCGGGTAGGGAAGATACGGTATTGGTAGCCGTCCTACCCGGGGACTCCACCCAAATTGTACCCGTCGAGGCCCACACGCACCTCATTCGAACTTTTCTTTCAAAAACCGTTTTATTTTATTTAGGCAACCTTTGGGTTGCTGCCACATGCTATTTACATCCTGGAGCATTTGGATGATAAACCTAGCACTGGTCCACCATTGGGAAGTGTGCCGTGTCCAAACATTTGTTTTGAAAAAAAAAATGAGGGGAGAGTCACATACTGTGACCAATTATAAGGGTTTAATTGGCCCCAAGAAGGACAGACACACTAACACACCAGATATTAAACCGAAGTATTTACACACACTACGCTTGTCTTACAGAACTCCAGAAGCTCCAAGTCCGGAGAAAACCAGCAAAAACAGGAAAAGGAAAGAAAGAAGACAGCCATGAGGACTCCTTTCTTCGTGCTCAACATGCTTGTATGGACTTTTTGTTGCGCGGGAACGCGGACCCCATCACTCCAAACCTCTTTACTGTTAACACTTCACTGAATAATAAAACATGCACTGGCGGTTTTTCCTGTAAATAAAAAGAGAATATATGGAAACGTATGATCCTGAGCTTGACTGCCAAGCCAGGAAAGAATATATTAAATGTTGTAATTGTTACTGTATGTTTAGAGAGATAAGATTGTATAATACTTGAAGAATTGTTTAGGTAAAATTAGAGGTTCCCAGTTTATTTTTTTCCAGACACATGCCCCTGCCTGACATAGCGCCCTCAAGAATTGTTTAGGTAAATTTTTGGTGCATAGCTAGGGTCAGAGTAGTGGCCATGTGGGAGGTGCTCCCCCCCCCCAGTCGGGAAACGAAGAGGACAAAATTTATGTGATCCTTCACGCTTCGCGTTAGGATCACAAGGCGGGAATGTAGCCATGTAAAATGGCTGCCTTCCGATTAATCTGGCCAAAACCCAGTTTAAAACGGCTAACCCGAAAGACTGCTGGGAAAAGCAGCCAAGAAGACACAAGCAGGCAGCTGCAGACAGTTTTGCATATTCGGCTCTGGGAAGGTAGCCCAGATCGATACTCATGGCTATCAACAGCCCATCAACCCAGGTATTCGCAGTTGCATTCAGGATTGTTTGCAGCCAATCTATTCAGACATCCACAGTTAAATCGGCTATCCCCGGGAACAATTGCAACATATTAGCAATTGAATACCGGGCCAGACCTGTCGGCGCCTGCAGTGGCCGAAACAAAGACAGGTGCGCGACCACCCCCCGATCGAGGAATCGCCTCACCATTGGACACATCAACCCCAGAGATTGGGGACAGATCCAATCACTTGGGACTCCGGGTCAAGGGCCGCCCCGGGAGGCGGGAAGCCCCTGGGCCCTATAAAAGTGAAGGTCCAAGTTCAGATCTCTCTCTCTATCATCTTCGCCTGCTCAAGACCTTCGCAAGACCAGCCACCGTGTATAGTAAGTTTGAATCCAGCGATCGCTATCCGGTAGAGACACCTAGCCACCGACCTGTAGCAGCCTTTTGAATCCCGCGGGCCAGATTTGATTGGACAAGCCATTCATTTCCCTGACCTGGTGGGCTCTTCCTAAGTTAAGTATTGGCCAGTAGTGATAGGTTTATTATATAGAAAGTAGTATTAGGGTATTAATATTACTTGTATATAATAAATGACCGTTGTTTTAATCCTTACTAAGCGGTGTGCTGTGTTATTAATCATAACCTGAACTTGAACCACGTGGCGGTATCATAAAGATACCTGGCGACTCATGAGCAAAGGTGACCTAAACAGAGCAAATAGACTAAAGTTAAAAAGAGCAACAATATCAAGTGTGAGTTGAGTATCCCAAAACCCATAAGTGTAACTTGAACATCAGTTTATTTTCAATAGGCCAGTTGTGTGGTGGGCAGCACAGAAGGTGGGCAGTACAGTGGTTAGTACAGTTGCTTCATAGCCTTCACAGCGCCAGGGTCCCAGGTTCGATTCTTGGCTTGGGTCACTGTGTGGAGTCTGCACATTCTCCCTGTGTCTGCGTGGGTTTCCTCCGGGTGCTCCGGTTTCCTCCCACTAGTCCCGCAAGACGTGCTTGTTAGGTAAATTGGACATTCTGAATTCTCCCACCGTGTACCTGAACAGGCGGCGGAATGTGGCAACTAGGGGCTTTTTCACACTAAATTGCAGTGTTAATGTATGCCTACTTGTGACAATAAAGATTATTGAACAGTTAAGAATATTCATTCCATTACAAGGACTATAATACATTGCAACATAAACACAGTATTACACCCCTTGGTTCAAACTACTTATGTTCCCTGAACTCGTAAAGCATCCCTTTGTCCCCAAACAACATCCAATACTATATAGTTCAAATCCAGTAAATAATTACCATGCACGGGTTATGTGGCCACATTTGGGAAACTGTCTCCCAATTTCAGCGAAGGCAAAATTCACTTGATTCGCTTTTGATCTTAACCAGCTGCTTTTTTTTAAAAAAAAGCAATAACTTGTTTTTGGGAGACTTTTCTGCAGCTGGGTGTGGCTGATGGTAGTGGTGTCTGTTTCACTTTTCCCAGTCATTGTGCTATGAATATACTAATTTTCACTTGGTTATCCACCCTGTCGAGTTGGAATTAATCCACCCTGTCGAGTTGGAATTAATACGTGTCAATTTTCTTATCTCTCCACTTTGAAGTTACACATCATTTTATTATCCCAATTTCATTTTTAAAGCTTTAATTTGCCCCACACTATGAGAAGTAAATCATCCATAAAAAGCAATATTGAGAAAGGATTTGAAACTTGCAGAATTTTAATCCATGGTTCTTATCCGTTTTTGCCATCCTTTTTCATTTTTCCTGTTACCTGACAATCCTGCAATGTAATGAACAGAAATTTACCAGTTCTCAGCTGAACTTCCAGATCCTGGGTTTCTGTGGCCCAATAATGAAGTTAAGAGGCAATAAACATATGCATTTGTGCTGACATTAAATTGCACAGATATTTATGGTGCCTGCATCATCAATTATTCCATTCTGGAAGTACTTTCCTCTTTCAATCCAGAGGTACTAAGAAAATTTCACATCCTGTGTTCTGGCTATAGTACTAATGCACACCAGAATATCTAGTTTTTTGACTCTATGATAGTGAAATAAATGAATTTAATGACTTCTCCTGGAGCTACTTCTAGTACGACTGACTACCAACTGCTGGAGATGTTGCATCACATGGTAGATCTTGGATCGCCATCAGCTGCTTGGAGGTCACATCAATAACTACATACATTGGGGTACTATAAGCAATTCAAGGACAAGTTGGCGCCACTGGTGATGGGGATAGGGAAGGAGGTGCTGCCACAGACTTGGGGCAGGCCTCAATTTCCTTGCTGTTGTAAGGTGGTTAAGGACCCGACTAGAGAGTGTGGGTCGTACAGGCCTATATCGCAACTGAAAGACATTGGTGAAGGTTCTGGTGGCTAGGTTGGAAGGGTGCCTCTCGAAGGTGATAGGGGAGTTCCAGACAGGTTTTGTGAAAGGGAGGCAGCTATTCTCGAATATTAGGACAGTGCTAATTGTAGTAATGACACTGGCTGAGGGAAAGACACTGGCTAAGGGAAAGGAGTCAGAGGTGGTGGTTGTGTCAGATGCAGAAAAGACATTTGATAGAGTAGAGTGGGGGTATTTGATTGCGGTGCTAGAGAGATTTGGGCCAAGGTTTGTGGAGTGGGTGTGGCTATTATACAAAGGAACTGAGGCGATGGTCCGCACAAACGATACGAGTTTGGGGAAATTTGCTCTGTACCGGGGGGGGGGGGGGGGGGGGACACGGCCTGGCGGGTTGTCCCATGTGCTTTATTATTTACACTTAGATTGAGCCTTTGGCCATCACGCTGAGGAGCTCGGGGGTGTGGGTGGAATATAGGGTGTCTCTGTACATGGGTGATCTATTACTGTATGTATCAGAGTACGTCGAATGGGGGGGGGGGGTATATTGGAGTTTCTCCGAAGGTTTGGATCCCTTTCGGGGTATAAATTAAACCTGGAAAGAAGGAAATACGTTGTGGTGTCCCGGCCTTGGGGGGGGGTTAAGTGGTGCAGATGGCGTAGGGCTGGGGTGGGGTGGTCCATAGGTTTAATATTACTAGCTTGGTGGGGAGGGTGAAGGGAGATTTGGCGATAGTTTCCTTGTCGCTGGCAAGTCAGTGCAGGCGATTAAAATGTATGTGCTGCCGGGATTTGTTTGTATTTCAATACCTGCTGATCTTTGGGAGGATAAAGATATTCTTGGAGGGGATTAAAGCCAAGTGTGAGGAAGAGTGGAGGGAGGTTATGGAGGACGGTCTGTGGTGTGAGGTGCTCAAGGGTAAACTCCTCAACCTAGTGTGCGAGCTTGGGGCTGATACAGTTGAAAGTTGAAGGTGGTATATAGGGCACACCTCATGAGGGTGAGGATGAGCCAACTCTCGAGGGGTGAAGGATGTATGAGAGTGCTGTGAGAGGTGCCCCGCAAACAATGTTCACATGTTTGGGCTTGCCGGAAGCTGGAGGGGTATTGGAGGGAGGGAGGTCATCTTGAGGGTGGTAGATGCGGGTTTTTTAATTACATAGTTTAATTACATAGAACATACAGTGCAGAAGGAGGCCATTCGGCCCATCGAGTCTGCACCGACCCACATTAAGCCCTCACTTCCAACCTATCCCCATAACCCAATAACCCCTCCTAACCTTTTTGGACACTACGGGCAATTTATTATGGCCAATCCACCTAACCTGCATGTCTTTGGACTGTGGGAGGAAACCGGAGGACCCGGAGGAAACCCACGCAGACACGGGGAGAACGTGCAAACTCCGCACAGACAGTGACCCAGTGGGGAATCGAACCTGGGACCCTGGCGCTGTGAAGCCACAGTGCAATCCACTTGTGCTACCGTGGTTTGGAACCAGGGCCCCTAGAAGCCATTTTCAGGGTGTTGGACCAGCCCAGGTTGTTGTTTTTGCCTTGCCGATTGCTCAGGTGGGTCCTGCTGGGGTGGAGGTCAACTTCCCCACCCTGTACCTCAGCTTGGCAGGGGGACCTGCTGGAATTTATGGTGCTGAGAAGGTCAAGTTTGAGCTGAGAGGGAGGATGGAAGGGTTCTACAATTCATGGGCATTGTTTATCTTGATAAACACGATATTCAACATTGGGGAGGGGGCGGTTGAGTGCGTGGTTTAGATGATTGATTCTCTGGTCTTTGTTTTGTTTGGAATGTATGGATGATGTGTGGGTTTGTATTTGAAGAGGATGCTGGTTGGGGGATTGATACTGTATTTGTTGTTGTTGGTTATTTTTTGTTGTGTATTTGATGGCGTGTGGAAAATAAGGAGAATAAAAAAATAATAATAAAAGACTTCCCATCATGCAAAGAACCCTGGAACCAGTGATCAGACCTTCTCCCACCTGAATCAGATTTATCTGATCTCAAACGTCTACCTGGAAGCCAAAATCGGCCTGTAGTTTGGGCTTCCATATGGAAATAAGATCAGAGCAAAAACGTTCACTGTCGAGATAAAATCATGGAGAAAGCTAGTTTCCCATGGAAATGCCATCCTCCTTCCACCGGGAGAATCAGACAATACTGCAGTCAAAGTAAATATTGAGATCTTGCCTCCTTGCTGTTTAGGATTGACTTGATCCAGATTCTGTGCTGTTCTGACCCAAGCTGCCAAAGGCACCAGCCAGCTTTCCATTGGTGGCATTAGCTTGAGACAGCCAGTAATCTCAACCTTGTTGAGCACAGTTTTCATAAGTGACCATACATGTACATGTGTCAGCAATCTATGGAAATAAAACATGGCAGGAATAAGCCAGCTGCAATAACTTTTACGAAGCACATTCTTTGCAAAATTAGCTTTCAGTGATGGTAAACAACTGTGCCATTCCCGATATTGTGAAAAAGTAAATTGTGATTAACCTCTCCCATGGGAATTACTTAAATGTCTGAAACTTTTTCTACAGTGACACAAACATTACAAAATGTACTCTGATGCATTTGGCTATCCAAAAAAAAAAATGCTCTTGAGGGCATATTATATTCGCTGACACTTAAGAACTGCGACATTGTCCATGAAGACTTCTCACACTGCAAGTTATTCATTTCTAATGCTAAGAAGGTGAAGGATCCCATGCTATTATCTGAAAAACAACAAGTTTAAAAATCAGTATCCTGGCTAACATTTCAATCCCATTGGGAATAGAAAATCGACCATTCATTCATTTCATTTGGGTGACAAAATGGAGAGGAGATATTTCAATATAAAATGGCGCAACAACAGCATTTTCTGCTCTTTCTAGCCCATTTCTCTCTATTAATATAGAGGGGGCGATTCTCCGATATTGAGGCCAAGTGTTCGCGCCGTTGTGAATGCCGTCATGTTTCACGACGGCGCAAACAGGGCCTGGGCACGACCTATTCTGGCCCCCACAGGGGGCCAGCACAGCGCTGGAGCGGTTCATGCCGCTCCAGCCTCCTTACGCGGCGCCAAATGGGAGCTTCTTACGCACGTCGGCCCCGACCCAACATGGGGTCGGTGTTCAGGGGCCGGCTGCGGCGGGAAATAGGCCCCGGGGGGGGGGGGAAAAGAGGCCGGCCCGCCGACTGGTGGGCCCCGATCGCGGGCCAGACCCCATCGGAGACCGCCCCCCCCCCCCCCCCCCGGTGAAGGAGCCCCCCCCCAACCCCCGAGCGTTCCCGCAGGCGCAAATGGCACCGATTCCCCGCACCTCAGAGAATTGCGCGCCGGCGTCGGGGCATGGTTGAGGTGATTCTCTGGCCCGGCGCTCGGAGAATCGCCCCCAATAGTTTTTTCGATCTTGTTTTCGTACCTGTATGTTTACAAATTTCATTTGTATCTATCATTCGGTCCAGGTATTTGTAACCCATAGCCCGGTGGGGACAAATACTCACTCCCATTCTAATCTATCTAGTTGCCATCAGTGAACACCTGCTGTGGGATTCCGCCCTGCCAGCAGCCCGTCCCAACATGCCAGGAGCACCCACTCACTCCTCTCTCGCCCCCCCCCAAAATTCTCTCGCCCCCAAAAAATTCCAAGTGTGGGGGGATTAATGCCAGGAGCACCCACTCACTCTTCACCCCCCAAAAATCTAAGTGTGGGGGGATTGTGACCTGGATTGCACTGGCACACCCAGCAGGAATCGCACTGCATCAAAGACCACACATTGAAAGTTTTTGGGAGAACCTAAAAGCATGCATTTACCAGACATTTAAACCAGAGAGTATATTCTCCATAAATGAAACACAGGATTTGTGGGTTTAACTGCACAATTTGAAGTAAAAGTTCTCAATTTCTTTCGAGCAAATAGTTTCCTGTACATTCAATTTTAACGTGACCTGCAGGCCATTGTTTGTAAGCGTAACCTGGCAAAACATAATAAGGAATAGACAATGATAAGTGTTTAAGCAATGTATTTTAACATTAGGAACATTAGACAGAAATGATATGAGATGTTCACAGTCATCAGTGGGAGCACAGATAAAATGATTGTAGAGGGAATTGTAGGCTCTTCAGTTATCAATAAAAAAAACAATTTAGAATTGAGGTCAACTTCTTTCATCTGTCTCATGCTCACCTGGCGGACAGCTTTTTAAAACTGATGCTCGCAGTGAATGGTATGTTCCTCAGAGATAGCAGCTTCCACCATTACAATCAAATTCAAAGAGAAATAATGAAGGACTCCCAAGCTCTCTCTCTGTACTATGTGGTAAAGACCAGGCTGACAAATGTGATGAATGTATAATTACTGATAATTCACCAGTGCACTGTATTATGTTATGTTATGTTATTAACCCTGTGGGCTCCACCTATGAGCCATTGTGTGGCTTCACCCACAGGGGGATATATTGGGGCATGTACGGGCTCCGCCCATGGCTCCACCCCTTTAGAGGAAGTATAAGAGCAGCTGACCTGCGGGGCCGCCTTCAGTATTGTACCTGTCGCAGGCAGGCACAGTTCTAAGCTGATTAAAACCACGGTTTACTTCTCCGCATGTCTCCGAGTGAATTGATGGTCACATAAACAAACCATTCAGCCAATGACAAATTCTGATTTACTATTGTATGAAAGATTTTGTAGAGGCAAAGAAAAATCAACAGGTGAAATAGCAAAAGTATACTTAATGCTCACTTGTAATTATTTTTCCTCTCCAAGACAATGTAAACAATAGGTGGGAAGGTTGGATAAATGATTAAATAAGGGAAATAACAAACAGTGCAATTTTGTTCCCCTTCACCAAAGTGAATGCAGCAAAGGTTGACCAGACTAATTCCTTGGATGGCAGGATTGTCATGAGGAGAGATTGGGTACTCACTGGCATTTAGAAGAATGAGGGGGTGGGGGGGGGGGGGTGGGGGGGGGGGGGGGGGGGGGATCTAATTAAAATGCGTAAAATTATGACAGGGATGTAGTTTCCCCTGGCTGGGGGGTGGGGGTCTCCGTTGCAGGATATGGTACAGGGCATTCAGGACCAAGATCAGGAATGTTTCATTCAGATGGTGGTGAACTTGTGGAATTCTCTACCACAGAAGAATCAGAATTGCTACAGTGCAGGAGGAGGAGACCATTCGAGTCTGCACCGACCTTCCGAAAGAACACCCTAACTTGCACATCAATGGACACTAAAGGGCAATTTAGCATGGCCAACCCACCTATCTGCACATCTTTGGGCTGTGGTAGGGCAGCACGGTGGCACAGTGGTTAGCCCTGCTGCCTCAAGGCACCGAGGTCCCAGGTGCGATCCCGGCTCGTTTGAACACCCTCCATGTTTGCGTGGGTTTCGCCCCCACAACCCAAAAAGATGTCCAGCGTAGGTGGCTTGGCCACGCTAAATTGTCCCTTAATTTGGTACTCTAATTTTAAAAAATCTTTGGGCTGGGGGAGGAAACATGAGCACCCAGAGGAAACCCAGACACGGGGAAAGAAAGTACAGAATGTCGCCCAAGGCTGTGGCATTGTGAGGCAGCAGTGCTAACCACTGCCACCCTGAAGGCCAAATAAATGAATATATTTAAGAAGGAAATAGATTTCTCGACTAAAAAAGCATCACAGGGTATGGGGAAAGTGCAGTGTTAAGATAGAGGATGATCCATAAGATAGCAGAGCACAATTAGGTCATTCGGCCCATTTGAGTCTACTCTGGCTTTCAATCGTGGCTGATTCTCCTGCCTTCTCTCGATAACCCCCCCCCCCCCCCCCCCCCCCCGATTCTCTTATTAATCAAGAACCCATCTGTTCATTCTTAAAGATACTCAGTGATTTGGCCTCCACAGCCTTCTGTGGCAGGGAGTTCAACAGAATAAATTCCTCCTGATCTAAGGAGGGTCCCTTCAGTCAGATGTTGTGCCCAGAGGTTTTAGTTTCTCCTACAAATGGAAACACCCTCTCCATGTCCATTCTATCTAGGCCTCTCAGTATTCTGCAAGTCTAAACTGAGTACAGACCCAGAGTCGTCAAACGCTCCTCATATGACAAGAGGATCAACTTGTTAACCTCCTCTGGATACTCTCCAAGGCTCACATCCTTCCATAGATACGGGGCCAAACCTGCTCACAAAATACTACAAATGGGGCCTGACTAGAGCCTTATACAGCCTCAGCAGTACATCCCTGCTCTTGTATTCTAGCCCTCCCGAAATGAATGCTAACATTGCATTTTTTTTTTTAATTGTGCATGGGACGTGGGCATTGCAGGCTGTGCCAGCATTTATTGCCCATCCCCAATTGCCCTTGAGGGGGCAATTAGGAGTCAACCACATTGTTGTGGGTCTGGAGTCACATGTAGGCCAGACCAGGCAAGGATGGCAGATTTCCTTCCCAGTGAACCAGATGGGTTTTTACAACAATCGTTTCATGGTCATCATTAAATTTAATTCAATTCAAATTTCACCATCTGCAGTGGTGGGATTCGATAATGCTGAGTAATACCCAGCATTACTCTGGGTCTCTAGTTTACTAGTCCAGTGACAATACCACTATGCCCCAGCCTCCCCACATTTGCCTTCCTAACTGCCAATTGAACCTCAGTCCCTTTGTGCTTCTGATTTCTGAAGCCTTTCCTCCTGATCCCACCCACTCTCTATTTAGAAAATAGCCCATGCCTCTACTCTTCCTACCAAAGTGCATAACCTCACTTTTCCACATTGTATTTCATTTGCCCACTCTCCTAGCCTGTCCAAGTCCTTCTGCAGCTTCTCAACACTACCTGGCTCTCTACATATCTTTGTATCCATTTGCAATGGAGCAACTGCCCCCAGTTCCTGCTTACAGGTCGTTGATGTATATCATGAATAGCTGTGGTCCCAGCACAGACCCCCGAGGCACACCATGAGTCACACCATGAGTCACCAGCTGCCATCCTGAAAGAGACCCTTTTATCCCCACGCTCTGACTTCTGCCGGTGAGCCAATCCTGTATCCTTGCCAGTACCTTGCCCTTAAACACCATTGGCTCTTATCTTAGAACACCAGGTTAAAGTCCAACAGGTTTGTTTCGATGTCACTAGCTTTCGGAGCGCTGCTCCTTCCTCAGGTGAATGAAGAGGTCTGTTCCAGAAACACATATATAGACAAATTCAAAGATGCCAAACAATGCTAGGAATGTGAGCATTAGCAGGTGATTAAATCTTTACAGATCCAGAGATGGGGTAACCCCAGGTTAAAGAGGTGTGAATTGTCTCAAGCCAGGACTGTTGGTAGGATTTTGCAGGCCAGATGGTGGGGGATGAATGTAATGTGACATGAATCCCAGGTCCCGGTTGAGGCCGCACTCATGTGTGCGGAACTTGGCTATAAGTTTCTGCTCGGCGATTCTGCGTTGTCGCGGGTCCTGAAGGCCGCCTTGGAGAACGCTTACCCGGAGATCAGAGGCTGAATGTCCTTGACTGCTGAAGTGTTCCCCGAATGGAAGGGAACATTCCTGCCTGGTGATTGTTGCGCGATGTCCGTTCATTCGTTGTCGCAGCGTCTGCATGGTCTCGCCAATGTACCACGCTTCGGGACATCCTTTCCTGCAACTTGTTAACCAAGGAAAGGATGTCCCGAAGCGTGGTACATTGGCGAGACCATGCAGACGCTGCGACAACGAATGAACGGACATCGCGCAACAATCACCAGGCAGGAATGTTCCCTTCCAGTCGGGGAACACTTCAGCAGTCAAGGGCATTCAGCCTCTGATCTCCGGGTAAGCGTTCTCCAAGGCAGCCTTCAGGACCCGCGACAACGCAGAATCGCCGAGCAGAAACTTATAGCCAAGTTCCGCACACATGAGTGCGGCCTCAACCGGGACCTGGGATTCATGTCACATTACATTCATCCCCCACCATCTGGCCTGCAAAATCCTACCAACAGTCCTGGCTTGACACAATTCACACCTCTTTAACCTGGGGTTACCCCATCTCTGGATCTGTAAAGATTTAATCACCTGCTAATGCTCGCATTCCTAGCATTGTTTGGCATCTTTGAATTTGTCTATATATGTGTTTCTGGAACAGACCTCTTCATTCACCTGAGGGAGGAGCAGCGCTCCGAAAGCTAGTGATATCGAAACAAACCTGTTGGACTTTAACCTGGTGTTGTAAGACTTCGTATTGTGCTCACCCCAGTCCAACGCCGGCATCTCCACATCTTATCTTAGAAGCCTCTTATATGTAAAATGCAAAGTCGCCATAATCCCAGATGACTGTGGGCTACTTTCCCCTTTTGAGGGAGGCGGGAGGAAGCTGACTGGTGGTGGTTTAACCCAAGGATCACCACACCTCAGGCAAGGGGCAAGGTAGAGAAGGTGAGCCTTATGAATAGCCTGTTGTCAAAAGGCCTTTTGGAAATCCAAATAGGTTATGTCCATGACTCTACTTTGTCTAAATTAATGGTTACCTCTTCTCTCCTCAAAAAATTCTAACAATTTGTCAGGTATGACCTTCCCTTGATGAAACTCATGTGGACTCAGTCCTATTTTAACATGCAATTCCAAGTACTCCGCAATCTTATTCTATAGACTAACATCTTCCAACAACCGAAGTCAGGCCAACTGGATGATCATTTCCAGTCTTCTGCCTCCCTCCCTTCTTAAAACAGGGGTCATTCGCCATTTTCCTGGAACCCTCCCCGAATCCAGTCATTCCTGAAAATTCACCACCAATGCCTCACAATTTCCTCAGCTATCTCCTTTATCTGGGATGTAGTCCATCCAGTCCAGATGATTTGCCCACCTTCAGTTTCCTCAGCACCTTCTCCTTAGTGATGGGCACTGCACTCCCTTCTGCTCCCTGACTCAAAAGTTCTGGAAAAAACCTCTTGCCATCTTATGTTAAGAGCTAGCTTACATTCCTTATTTCATCCTCTCCCTCCCATTGCTTTTTTAGTTGTCCCCTGCTTGCTTTTAAAGGCTTCCCACTAATCCTCACCATCTTATGGTGTCTGACTTCCCATGTCAGCCATGGTTACCTCATCCTCCCCTTAACAGGTTTCCTCCTCCGTGGGATGAATTTCTGTTGTGCCTCCCGAATAACTCCTGCCATTGCTGTTCCACTGTCTTCTCTGCTAGGCTCCCTTCCAATCAACTATGGCCAACTCCATGTCTTCGTAGTTACCTTTATTCAATTGTACATTACATTGGATTCCAGCTGCTCCCCCTCAAACTGCAGGATAAATCCCATCATAAGGTGGTCACTAACCCCCAGGGATTCCTTCACCTCAAGTCTACCTCATTACACATCACCAAATCAAGAAATGCCTGTTCCCTAGTAGGCTTTGTCACAAGCTAAGTCAAAAAAAAAACCCCAAAAAACATCTCAGACATTCACCAATTCCTTTTCTTCGGATTCTCTGCCAACCTAAATTTTCCCAGTTCATCTGCATATTGAAGTCACCCCATGATTATTGTAATATTCCCTTTTAGATGTCTTTTCTATTTCCGGATGTATTTTCTACCCCAATTCCTGACTGCTACTAGGGGGCCTTACACAAGGCCCATCAGCGAGTCCTTAAGGCCCATCAGCGACTCCTCAACTCTACTCACACAGATTCTATGCCTGCTGACCCTATAATCGCTTCAACTTCATTCCTTACTAACAATGCAAGCCTGCCCCCTCTACCAATCCTTTCGAAAAGATATTGGATCCCAGCACTGATCCCCTTGCAGCAATGTCTGATGCCGACAACACCGTACCCCCCAATTTCAATGTGCAAAACAAGCTCATTTACCTTGTTTTGTATACGGCGCACATTTAGGTACAACACTCCTAGTCTGGTGTTGACATATACTCTTATTTATTAAGTGTTCTGAAAACAAAATAATTTACAGCCTTAGGTTATGCAATTCACCGGAATTCTTGTCCCAGTATAATTCAGATGAAGACTGTCTCATGGAACAGCGCCCTCCTTCCCCAGTTACAGGAACCAATGTCCCATGAATTTGAACCCATTTCTTCCACACCAACTTTTGAGCTATTCATGGGGCAACACGGTAGCATGGTGGTTAGCAGTGTTGCTTTGCATGTTCTCCTGACGAATGTGATATAAAATAGTTACTTTAGAGATATTAGTTACTGTAATGTAGAGATAGGCCAGTCTCATTCTGGTGAGTTCACAGACAAAGGATTTCAGACCACATGGCAAAACAAGGAGGAGGTGTGTCCAGCTACGGAGGGGAAAAGGATGCTGGGTAATAGGGGGCCAGAGGAAGGGATTGGAAGTGAGCCAATTAGGATGTATGGCCAGGTCAGGATGGGTATAGGATGATCTATGGGAATCGTGTATGTGAAACTTGATGCCATTTGTGTTATTAGTAGAGATCTCTTTGTCCTACAGACTCACTTGATTCTGGAGGTGTACAAAGCAAGATGTGCTTTGTACCGCTGTGAATTGAGAAAGACTTGCAAGTCAAATAAAATAACTAATGCTGTACCTGCAAATCCATCTCGACTTTTATTGAGGCCAGACTGACGGGTAAAGAAATTTGGGATTTGTCACTCCCAGTGACAGCAAGAGCTTCCTCCGGGTGCTCCAGTTTCCTCCCACAAGTCGTGAAGGACGTGTTTTGATTGTCAAATTGGACATTCTCAATTCGCCTTCAGTGTACCCAAACAGGCAGTAGTGTGACGACGTTGGGGATTTTCACAGTAACTTCATTGGAGTGTTAATGTAAGCCTACTTCTAACACTAAAAGATTATTATTTACCTCTTTAATCTTATTGGCCCTGTGTTAATTAGCTCGTGGCTCAGGTAGTAATCCAGAGATTGCAAACTTTTAAATTTAGCTCCTAGCTGCTCATTTTCAGCAGAATCTCTATCCTTGTTCTACCCCACCCAGGTCGTTGGTACCAATGTGGACCACGACAACTAGATCTTCACCCTCCCACTCGAAGTTCTGCTGCAGCCCAGATGAGATATCCCAAACCTGATCACTAGGTAGGCAAGAACATTCAGGACTAGATCCTGGTCACAGAACAGTGTCTAGGTCCCTAATTTCTGATTATGACATTTATTTTCTCTCCCCCTATTTGGAAGGCTCCCTATACCACGATGCTGTGGTCAGTTTGCTCATCCTCCTGACGGTTCCGCACTCATCCACACGGAGTATGACTGCCCCCTGAAACACAGCATCCATGTAATTCTTCTCCCTGATGTGTCAGTGTCCGAAGCTCAGACTCCAGCTCATCAAATCTGAGCCGGAGTTCCTCAGCACCCAACACCTGTTACAGATGGGGTCACTGGGAACCACAATGAGGTCCACCAGCTCCCACATCATGCAGGTGCAACATCACATCACCCGACCCTGCATCTCTTTAAATTTTCAGCTTTTTTTTGTCTTTCTAATCTGCAAAATGTTTCTCCTGGTTACCCTTAATTACAATGTAAATTATACCAGGTAATGCACATAACAGTTCCTTACAATGTTCCCTATGATGTCACTCTTTTGCCCTGTGCCTCTGCAGAGGTGGTGATTATACTGATTTGTCAGAGTAGGCTTAAATAGCCAATGGCCTACTCTGATCCAACATTCCATGGTTCAATGTTTATAACCCACCTCAACTAATTATATGTTCTGGGGAATTCAATACATGGGCACTTATACTGCCAGATTACATGATGTTAGCCAGTTCTTGCAGTTTATAGAATTAATTTTTGTTTTAATAAAATCATTCAGAGTCCATTGAAAGAAGTCAGGTTAAAGTCTTTCTTATTCTGGATATTAGTTATGGAGGTCAACAATTGGCCATTTTGGATAATAAATTAAATGCTACAGCCTGTAGAGTAGAGTCTAATACACAACCCCCCCCCCCCCCCCCCCATCGTGGTCATAACATTCAGCATTGCAAGCCAGATTTAGTAAATGTTGCTAACTTTTGCCTTAGTTTAATTGCTCTGTTTTATCACCTTTGGTCTTGAGTCGCCAGGTATCTTTCTGATACCGCCACATGGTTCAAGTCCGAGTAATGATCAATAATCCACTACACCGCTTAGTCAGATTTAAAGCAAAGCACATTTATTATAACAGTAATCACTACTCATGCATAAATTCTACGTCTAAGCTACTTCTACAACTAACAGGCCAAAACTTAACTCGGAACTGGCCCACCAGGTCAGGGAAACGAATGACCTTTCGTTCGGGTTCTGAGCCTGCGGGATTTGAAGTTGGTACAGATTGGTAGCTAGGAGCGCCTATCTCGTAGCGAGCGTTGAAGTAAGGTTGGTTCGCGTTGCTGAGTGACCCAGTCAAGAAGAGAAGCAGAGGGGCGATTTGAACTTGGGCTTGATTCTTATAGTCCCCAGGGGCTTCCCGCCTTTCGGGGCGGACGCCGTACCTAGTTCCAAGTGATTGGACTTTGTCCCAATCACTTGGTTCGATTTTCTCCAATGCTGGAGCGGTTCCCTGATTGATGGGCGGTCTTGAGGTGGTCGTTCACCTCCCATTGTGGAGGCTTCTGCTGGTGCCTAAGAGTCTGGTTTGGCTTTGTGTGTCTAAATGTTTCTCATTGTTCCCGGGGATTGATCATTAATATGCAGATGGCTGGTGTTTTGTTATGCTGATGGTTGCTGGTATCGATCTTGTCTGGCCTTTCCAGAGGTAAATACACACTCAATCCGCAGCTGCTTGTTTGTGTCCTGTTGGCTGACTTTCCCATCAGCCTTTGCCATTCGCCATTTTAAATCGGGAGTTAGCCATTCTAAATCGGGAGTTAGCCATTTTAACTGGCTACAAAATAAGGTTTTTAGACAAAAAAGGTACCTACTGGCTTAGATGCCTGTATAACGAGGCAATTTGTAAGAATGGATAGTGTCTAAACAATGCATGTGATTTTATAACCTAATAATTACAAATATCAGAAAGGACAGACAAATGGCTGTTAGCTGAGTTGACAATACTAAAGACACAAAATGGCTTTTAGCTGAATTAGCCACATTCCTGAAGAACCATTAGCTGGGTTAAGTTGCAAACTCGTATGAATAACATTTAATTACAGACCGCAGAGATAGAGAGACAAGGATGATTGATATTAAAGCATTGAATGGGAAACAGACATGGGGGAAATCGAGGGAGTTTTTCACCAGCAAGTGATAACAGCTCCACAGGACAAGGAGCATTGTTCATCCTTGCTGGCTCAAGGTCTCCACATGTAGGAAGAGAAAATAACTTTAACAGTTAGCATGAGTGACTTCTTCATGAAGTTCGGGGCTGGCAAGGTACCAACCCACTTTTACATAATGTCAAATGTAATTGTATATATAACTAATGTATGCAATCTATCATCAATATTATTGGACAAGGTCCAGCCAAAGTGGGCTGTGTAGCAGTTTAGAAAAATGTATAAGAATGGATGTTTTCCTTTGTTCAGTGGAGACACAGTCTGGGAATTTAACAGACACCATGTCCCTCCCCCGGCAAAATAAATGGTTTGATGCGAGGACCAGCCCTGAGCGTGGAGTTGATTTCTTCGAGATTCTCTCCCGCTAACACTCACCATACCTGATGTTATCTTTCTGCAGTTTGTGCACAGGGGCATCCACATGTCTGTCAACATTTACTAATTTGTCAATTTAGAAAACATTACCCATTCTTAAAATAACCTCACTTCCCCCACATCAAACTCTACTTTTGTGTTGTCAGCACACCTTGATTCTTGACCATGGACCGCATCAGCTGAATTATGAGAATAAATGTTTAATTTCTGATAAACAGGTTAAAGAGATATGGGGAACAGGCAGGGAGATAGATTTGGCACGAGGACGAGATCAGCCATGATCTGACTGAATGGCAGAGCAGGCTCGAGGGGCTGAATTGCCTACTTCTGTTCCTAATTCCTGCATTCCTAAAAATTCATTCTCACTGGCTAAAGATTTGAAATGTTTTGATATCAACAGAAAATGTTAAAATATCTACAGTATTGAAAGGTTTAATTTCACGAATTGAGAAAATAGAAGGTAGAAAATCATGCCACTTGATGTGATGAACCCGTGTTTGTTCATAGCTGCTCACAGCAACAAGGCTATCAAGTGTAGATTCTGCATTTATCTGATCAATTGCATCACTTACAGCTTGGTCAACAGATTGTCCTGATGAAAGAACAAAAGCTGCACTATTAGTATATTGGAGCTACATTTGCAATTAAAACCAGAGACCACTACCATCTTATCAAGATCAATTGGGTGGACAACAAACGTTGGACCAGCCAGCAATACCCACAGCCTGTGTGTAGCACACAAAGACTCCGAGAGACGAATAGAGTGAAGTCGATGAGGCTTTATTTAGCGTGACTGTTTCCCCCGCAGTTCAGTAGTAGACTACCTACGGGGGAGGGCTCCAGGTACTTATACTCCGCCTTCAGGGCGGAGCAAGAGGTCAACGTCCAACCAGGACCCGGGATCTGTCAGCCAATGACATCATGGCTTCACAGTCCCACATGACCCCTAATGCATACTACCAAATTCACCCCTTGTTAAAAATGAACCCGGCGGGGTGATGCTTCGCGTGGTGGTAAGGGTTTACAAGGCTCGTCCTGGGAGGAAAACTTTCAATATAACAGTATGTACAAGGTTTTTTTTTCAACTATTTACAGCAATTGTCAGGAAAAGACAAAATGTTCTCATTAAAAGTCCACATTATACTGTTAGATCGACGCCACGAGTCGGTCGGGCGGTCTGGTCGTCCGTGTCGATCGCCTCGGCACCGGTGGTGGTGGTGCTTGTTCTGGTGTTGTCTTCTCCGGGAGCCTTACGGTTTCAGCTTGGGCTTTATTCCTGGTCGGGCCTGGGAGGAGGACTGATCCTCCTGGGAAGGGGGCGGTCGCGGGGTGCGGCGGTGGCAGGAAGGGGGGAGTTGGGTGATTGGTGTCGGGGCAGTGTGTGTGTTGCCAGCGGGCGCCAGATCTCGCAGAGAGACCGTGTCCTGTCGGCCGTCGGGGTACTCCACGTAGGCGTACTGCGGGTTCGCGTGAAGGAGGTGAACCCTTTCGACCAACGGGTCCGACTTGTGCGCCCGCACGTGCTTTCGGAGCAAGATGGGTCCTGGGGCCGCCAGCCAGGTCGGCAGCGACGTTCCAGAGGAGGACTTCCTGGGGAAGACAAGGAGGCGCTCATGAGGCGTTTGATTAGTGCTAGTACACAGTAGTGACCGGATGGAGTGGAGGGCGTCCGGAAGGACCTCCTGCCACCGGGAAACTGGGAGGTCCCTGGACCGTAGGGCCATTAGGACGGTCTTCCAGACCGTGCCGTTCTCCCTCTCTACTTGCCCGTTCCCCCGGGGGTAGTAGCTGGTCGTCCTGCTCGAGGCTATCCCGTTGCTGAACAGGAACTGGCGCAGCTCGTCACTCATGAAAGAGGGCCCCCTGTCGCTGTGGACGTATGCGGGGCACCCGAACAGTGTGAATATGGTGTTCAGGGCTTTAATGGCTGTGGCCGCGGTCATGTCAGAACAGGGGATGGCGAATGGGAAGCGGGAGTACTCGTCCACCACATTAAGGAAGTATATGTTGCGGTCGGTGGAGGGGAGGGGTCCTTTGAAATCCAGACTAAGGCGTTCAAAGGGGCGGGAAGCCTTAATCAGGTGCGCACCATCCGGCCTGAAGAAATGCGGTTTGCACTCTGCGCAGATGTGGCAGTTCCTTGTGACTGTACGGACCTCCTCTAAGGAGTATTGTCGGTTGCGGGACTTGATAAAGTGGAAAAACCGAGTGACCCCCGGGTGGCAGAGGTCCTCGTGGAGGGTTTGGAGGCGGTTAATTTGTGCGTTGGCACATGTGCCGCGGGATAGGGTATCGGACGGCTCGTTCAGCTTTCCGGGACGATACAAGATCTCGTAGTTGAAGGTGGAGAGCTCGATCCTCCACCTTAGGATCTTGTCATTTTTGATTTTGCCCCGCTGTGCATTTTCGAACATGAAGGCTACCGACCGCTGGTCGGTGAGGAGAGTGAATCTCCTGCCGGCCAGGTAATGCCTCCAATGTCGCACAGCTTCCACTATGGCTTGGGCTTCCTTTTCCACTGAGGAGTGGCGGATTTCTGAAGCGTGGAGGGTTCGGGAGAAAAAGGCCACGGGTCTGCCCGCTTGGCCGCTAGAGCTACGTCGGAGGCGTCGCTCTCGACCTGGAAGGGGAGGGACTCGTCGATGGCGCGCATCGTGGCCTTTGCGATATCCGCTTTGATGCGGCTGAAGGCCTGGCAAGCCTCTGTCGACAGAGGGAAGGTCGTGGTCTGTATTAGAGGGCGGGCCTTGTCTGCGTACTGGGGGACCCACTGGGCGTAGTATGAAAAGAACCCCAGGCAGCGTTTCAGGGATTTTGAGCAGTGCGGGAGGGGAAATTCCATGCGGGCGCGCATACGTTCGGGATCGGGGCCTATTATCCCATTGCGCACTACGTAGCCCAGGATGGCTAGCCGGTTGGTGCTAAAAACGCACTTGTCCTCGTTGTACGTGAGGTTCAAGGCTTTAGCGGTCTGGAGGAATTTTTGGAGGTTGGCGTCGTGGTCCTGCTGGTCGTGGCCGCAGATGGTTACATTGTCGAGATACGGGAACGTGGCCCGCAACCTGTGTTGATCAACCATTCGGTCCATCTCTCGTTGGAAGACCGAGACCCCATTTGTGACGCCAAATGGGACCCTTAGGAAATGGTATAATCGCCCGTCTGCCTCGAAGGCTGTGTACTTGCGGTCACTTGGGCAGATGGGGAGCTGATGGTAGGCGACTTGAGGTCCACGGTGGAGAAGACTTTATATTGGGCAATCCGATTGACCATGTCGGATATGCGGGGGAGAGGTACGCGTCTAGTTGTGTGTACCTGTTGATGGTCTGGCTATAGTCTATGACCATCCTTTGCTTCTCCCCTGTCTTCACTACTACCACCTGTGCTCTCCAGGGACTATTGCTGGCCTGGATTATGCCTTCCTTTAGTAGCCGCTGGACTTCGGACCGAATGAAGGTCCGGTCCTGGGCACTGTACCGTCTGCTCCTAGTGGCGACGGGTTTGCAATCCGGGGTGAGGTTCGCAAACAAGGACGGGGGTTGCACCTTGAGGGTTGCGAGGCCGCAGATAGTGAGTGGGGGTATTGGGCCGCCGAATTTGAAGGTTAGGCTCTGTAGATTGCACTGGAAGTCTAATCCCAGTAATGTGGGGGCGCAGAGTTGGGGAAGGACGTGGAGCCTGTAGTTTTTGAACTCCCTCCCCTGCACCGTTAGGGTAACTATGCAGAAACCTTTGATCTGTACGGAGTGGGATCCTGCAGCTAGGGAAATCTTTTGTGCGCTGGAATAGGTGGTCAACGAACAGCGTCTTACCGTGTCGGGGTGGATAAAGCTCTCCGTGCTCCCGGAGTCGACTAGGCATGGTGTCTCATGCCCGTTTATCAGCACCGTTGTCGTCGTCGTCTGGAGTGTCCCGGGCCGAGCTTGGTCCAGCGTTATTGAAGCGAGACGTGGTTGTAGTAGTGGAGCGTCTTCTTCGAACCCCGTGGAGCCGTCGACACTGGGGTCCGTTGTTGCCGTCCAAGATGGTGTCGGGGATGAACAAAATGGCTGCCCCCATGCATCGCACATGGCTGGGGGGTCACAAGATGGCGGCGGGGTGGACAAAATGGCCGCCCCCATGCGTCGTACAGGTCTGGGGTGGTCCAAGATGGCGGCGCCCTTCCTCCCCTCGTGGTGGCCGGGACCCAAAATGGCGGTGTCTGCTGGTCGCACATGGGGCGCTGGGTGGTTGGGGAGCGTTAGGAACGCGCGGGGCTCCCTCATCTCTGGGGACAGCGGTGGTCGGGACCCAAAGTGGTAGCGCCGGCGGGTCATACATGGGGCGCGGGGGGGGGGTTGGGGAGCGTAAGCGGCGTGCAGGGCTCCCTGTTCACCCGGGACCGCGGTGGTCGGGACCCAGAGTGGCTGCGCCTGCGGGTCGTACATGGGGCGCTGGGGGGGTTGGGGAGCGTAAGCGGCGTGCAGGGCTCCCTGTTCTCCCGGGACAGCGGCAACCTCGCGGGACCGGCACACAACCGCGAAATGGCCCTTTTTCCCGCAGCTCTTGCAGATTGCTGCGTGGGCCGGGCAGCGCTGCCGGGGGTGTTTCGCCTGGCCGCAGAAATAGCAGCGGGCGCCCCCGGTGCGACTTGGTGTTTGGACTGCGCAAGCCTGTGGGGTGTCCGGGGGGGGGGTGGGTTTGTCACGACGGGTACGTACGGAGCCCAATGGGCTGCCGCGCGGTCGGGGCCGTAGGTGCGGGTATTACGCGCGGCCACGTCTAGGGAGGCTGCTAGGACCCGTGCCTCTGAGAGTCCTAGCGACTCTTTTTCTAGAAGTCTTTGGCGGATTTGGGAGGAGTTCATACCTGCCACAAAAGCATCGCGCATTAACATGTCCGTGTGTTCATTTGCGTTCACCGACGGGCAGCTGCAGGCTCGTCCCAAAATTAGTTGCGCGGCGTAGAATTCATCTATCGATTCTCCGGGACTTTGCCGTCTCGTTGCAAGTTGATAGCGAGCGTAGATCTGGTTTACTGGGCGGACATAGAGACTTTTCAGTGCTGCGAACGCCGTCTGGAAATCCTCTGCATCTTCGATGAAAGAGAAAATCTCCGTGGTTAACCTCGAGTGCAGGACCTGTAGTTTTTGGTCTTCTGTGACCCGGCCGGTGGCCGTTCTGAGGTAGGCCTCGAAACAAGTCTGCCAATGCTTGAAAGCTGCTGCCGCGTTCACTGCGTGGGGGCTGATCCTCAGGCATTCCGGGATGATCCTGAGCTCCGTCGTCCTTTTTAGGCACGCTTAATAAATTGTAGCGCACAAAGACTCCGAGAGACGAATAGAGTGAAGTCGATGAGGCTTTATTAAGCGTGATTGTTTCCCCCGCAGTTCAGTAGTAGACTACCTGCGGGGGAGGGCTCCAGGTACTTATACTCCGCCTTCAGGGCGGAGCAAGAGGTCAACGTCCAACCAGGACCCAGGATCTGTCAGCCAATGACATCATGGCTTCACAGTCCCACATGACCCCTAATGCATACTACCACACTGTGAAAGAATAAATAAAAATGACCCCAACAACAGTACTGACATAAGCATTTGGGCAGCACGGTAGCATTGTGGATAGCACAATTGCTTCACAGCTTCAGGGTCCCAGGTTCGATTCCCGGCTGGGTCACTGTCTGTGCGGAATCTACACATTCTCCCCGTGTGTGCGTGGGTTTCCTCTGGATGCTCCGGTTTCCTCCCACAGTCCAAAGATGTGAGGTTAGGTGGATTGGCCATGCTAAATTGCCCTTAGTGTTGGATGGGGTTACAGGGTTATGGGGATAGGGTGGAGGTGCAGACCTTGGGTAGGGCGCTCTTTCCAAGAGCCAGTGCAGACTTGATGGGCCGAATGGCCTTCTTCTGCACAGTAAATTCTATAAGGCAGGAAAACAACTTTCCAGACTGAGTCCCTCCTATTGTAGACATGCAGAGGGTAATTAGCAGGTTAATCCCTGCTGGGCAGAGGAAGGAATGCAGTTTAGCCTCCAGGTCTGATTTTTCTTTGTGTTGTCATGGCTGCAGATCAACTGTCCAGAGTGCAGCAAAGGAAAAATCCATCCCTAAAATTATTTATTGTATTGAAGGCAGATTTAGGATTATACAGAGCTCTGCATCCTAATGCATTTGAGCCTCTTGTCATAAACAGTCTTCAAGGTGTTACTGGACATTGTGGGCATTGTGGGGGGCTGGGTCAAAGGTGTATTTAAATTTTGGGACAGTTTACAGTGGGTGATATCAAATTAGCCTCCTGTTAAAATGGGCAGTCTTGAATTGGCCACATGGAATATCAAATTGGTCACTTGTCATAATGGGCAATGTCAGATTGACCACCAGTTATAAATCTCTTTTTTGGTTTCCATTGAAGTCAGTTTAAGATTAAAAGTAGGAGAGGTTTAGTTGGCTCCTATTCCACTGGGTATACACCATTGCCAAAGAATAAATTGACTCATGTGGACTCAAGTTACACAATAAAGAAACAAAATCCAACTTTATTAATCTTCTGGAGAAACAAAATGTATGAAGAATATTTAGTTGCATCAGTACTTACCAGAAGCATGGAGAATCTGATCTGCAGCAAGGATGAAGTCAAAAATGGGTTTCATTCTGTGCATACAATGACAAATGCTGTTACTTTTCTATTCACTTTCCCCGATGACGTGTCCCTTTTCTTGGATCCGGAGGGGGTCAGGACCCTGATTAGGGACTTTTATTCCGACCGCTTCTCTCCGGATCCGTCCAGCGAGGACGCTTGCAGAGTTCTGTGGGAGGACCTGCCGCAGGTCGACCCGGAGGGTGGCGGGAAGCTTGATCAAGCCATCAATCTCCAAGAGCTGACCGGCGTCCTGGACAGATTGTCACTGGGCAAATCCTCAGGGCTGACCGTGGAGTTCTTCAGGGCATACTGGGACGTCCTGGGGAGCGACTATGCGAGGGTCCTGGGGGAATGTATCGTGACCGGGGAGATGCCCCTTTCGTGGCGCAGGGCCGTCATTGCCCTGCTGCCCAAGAAGGGGGATCTCCGCCTACTTAAAAACTGGCGACCGGTCTCCCTCCTCAGCATGGACTACAAAATTTTTGCCAAAGCAATGTCTTTACGCCTTGGCCCCGCGCTGGACCACATGATCCACCCTGACCAGTCCTACATAGTCCCGGACCGCACCATTTTCGATAACATCCATCTGGTCCGGGACATAATTCATTTTACCCAGAGGACTGGTATATCGAGCCCCTTCCTGTCTCTTGACCAGGAGAAGGCGTTCGACAGGGTGGGGCACGAGTATTTGCTCGGGACTCTGCGAGCCTTTGGGTTCGGGACGCACTTCACCGCTTGGATCTGATTACTGTACGCCGCCTCAGATTAAGATTAACAGGTCCCTGACGGCACCCCTTCGCTTTAGGAGAGGAGTGCGTCAGGGCTGCCCCTTGGCCGGCCAACTTTATTCTCTGTGCGTGGAGCCTTTCCTGCGCCTCCTGCGGAGGAGGTTGTCGGGGCTGGTTCTGCGCGAGCTGGACAATTACACTGATGACGTGCTCCTTATGTTCACTGACCCCGGTGACCTGCGGAGGATGCGAGTGTGCCAGGCTGTGTACTCCGCTGTGTCTTCTGCTATGATCAACTGGGCTAAATGTTCCCGACTCCTGGTCGGTGCGTGGCGGATGGACCCCCTCCCAGAGGAGCTCAGGCCCTTTAGCTGGAGCCGGACCAACATCCTCTACTTGGGAGTCCATCTTTGCCCGGCAGAGGAAGCCTGGCAACTGGCAGGAGCTGGAGACCAAGGTCGCCACTCGTCTGGGACGCTGGACAGGACTGCTCCGAGTGCTGTCCCACAGGGGTTGAGTTCTCATCATAAACCAGCTGATCGCCTCCATGCTGTGGTACCGGCTGGTCACTTTGACCCCTCCCCCTGACTTTCTCACACGCATCCAGAGAACCCTGCTTCAGTTCTTCTGGGACAAAGGATTGCACTGGGTCGCTGAGGAGGTCTTGAGTCTCCCGATTGTGGAGGGCGGTTTGGCGTTGGTGTGCCTTCGCATCAAGGTCGCGACTTTCCGCCTTCAGACTCTGCAGCGATACCTGTACGTTGAGCCTCCTCCACGATGGTGTGCCCTGGCGACGTATTTCTTCCACCAGGTGCACGCCTGAACTACGATGTGCAGCTCCTGTCCGTTGACCGGAATGGTCTTTGGAACTCTTTGTTGGCGCTGCCCGTCTTTTACCAGGACCTTCTCAAAGACTGGAACATGGTCGCCACGCGCCGCAGCTCTCCCCCATCAGGTGTAGTGGCTGTCGTAAGGGAGCCGCTGCTCAGAAATCTGCATCTCCGCCAATATCCAGTCAGATGGCTGGCAGAATGCTGTGGATGCCGGGGTGACCAGGATCGGGGATGTGCTGGGTGGTGGAGGGGCGGGCTGGATGACACCCTATGATCTTGCCAGGCGCGGAGCGGTGTCTGTCCGGTAGTGCTCAAAATGGTAGTGCTCGGCCCCGTGGGCACACTTGGACTCGAGGCGGCGCGGTTGTGCGGTGGCATCCCACCTGAGCGGACCCCTGCTCGGAGGGAATTCCACCTTGGTCCCAAACCCCGGAACCCCCCCCCCCCCCCCCCGGGTGCTGGTGCCCCACAGCCCCAGCCGCCTCGCGGAAATTCCCTTTGTGCTTTGATTTGAATCTTACTAATCGGTGTATTGAGTTATTGATCATTACTTGGATTTGAGCCTCGTGGTGGTATCTGGCGACTCGAGAGCAACGGTTATAAAACAGAGCCAAGATATGTTGCTAACTTTTGGGGCGGACCCTGTACCTGGTTCCAGGTGATTGGACTTTGTTCCAATTGCTTGGTTCGATTTCTCCAATACTGGAGCGGTTCCCTGATCGATGGGCGGTCTTGAGGTGTCCTTTAACCTCTTTTGTGTTGGCTCCTGCTGGCGCCGGGGAGTCTGGCTTAGCTTTGTTTGTCCCAAATGTTTGATTGTTCCCGGGGATTGCTTATTAGTATGGAGATGGCTGCTACATTATTATGCAGATGGCTGCTTGTATCGATGTGTCTGGGCTTTTGCAGAGTTTAATACACAGTAAACTGGCACCTGCTGGTTTCTGCCTGTATTGGATGAATTTCCCTGCAGCCTTTGCTGTTCTACATTTTACATCGGGAGTTGGCCAACCCAGGTGGCTACACTTTGCACTTCAGCCCCACGCTCCTCCTGATCTACGGACATCCGGTGCGGAGGTGGACGGGGAAGGCGGAGGATCTCCTCCTGAACCTACTCCTGGGCCTGGCCAAACTTGCCATTTAAAGGTCCAGGCAGCGGGCGACCGAGGGGGTCTTCCAAGCCTGACTGTCTGCCCATCTTCCGCGGCCTCGTTCGCGGCCGGGTGTGCCTGGAGCGGGAGCATGCGGTGTCCACAGGCACACACGAGGCCTTCCGTGCTCAGTGGGCACCGCAGGGGTTGGATTGCCTTATCGACCCCGATTCTCACGCTTTAATTTGACGGGTTTTTGGTAAGTTTTTGTTTCCTTTCTCATTCTTTTTGGGCTGCGTTCCACTCGTTGTTTTGGGGCACTCCCCTCTTTTGTTTTATCCATCAGTTCCTTTATGTTCTTTTGCTTGGTTGTCACACCCAGCATCACGCCAGTGTCAGCGGCGGATGCTGGCTGAACTCCTGTACGTGTAGATAAACGTGTAGGTCATAATATCACAGAAAAACCCACAAAAAACAAAAATAAAATAAAAAGGCAAAGCACATTAACAAAAATATTTTTTTATTTGTTAAATTCGAGTCGTAAGACCATATAAAAGGTCTATTCACCTTCCTGATCTTACAATGCTGTGCTTGGTGTTTATATAGATCAGAGCATGAGAACAACATGGACCACAGAACAATGACTCAATCAGACTAATTACCGCAGCTGCTTATTACCTGGGCCCTTGCTTAATTTATGTTAATCTATTCAATTGTAATACCCAATAACATCTAATCAGGCTTCAGGTGATTGACATATAACTCAGCAATTAGGGTGGGGGCAGCTCCAGCTAACGAGACGACTAAACTTTTAACTGAAAAACAGGAAAACTAAATTCACCACTGATCTCTTTAATTACCACACTGCTCCAAATTACCAAGTGTCAAGCCTCAGTCTGGCTCCTACTCAATAAGGATTGTGAGGTGTGGAGGAGATGCTGCTGCTGCTTTGCTGCTGTTTCCTCCCCAATCCAACCTACCCACCTGCCCCACCTTCTGTCCTCCCACTCAGTTTCCCAAGGTGGGTGGGAGTGGCACCACCCAGGGCCTGCTGTTGCACCCACTCCCCGGGTGAAGATCCTCCCCTCTGTCCTCCCAGCCCTGTGCCTGAGGTGGGAGTGGGACCATCCAGGGGCGAAGATCCTGCCCTACCCTCCATCCTCTCACTCCAGTGCCTGAATTGGGAGTGGGACCATCCAGGGGTGAAGATCCTGCCCTACCCTCTGTCCTCCCACCCCTGTGCCTGAGGTGGGAATGAGACCACCTAGGTGCTAGTGTGTCCCCTCCTGGGGTGAAGACCCAGGACTTTGTTTTGGGGCCCCTCCAGGGCTGAATAACGGTGCCCACCTTTTTACCTCCTGCAGCGGGTGTGGGGCAGCCTGGGTCATTGTTTTGAGCTCCTCCAGGGCTGAAGGCGCTGCCCCACCCACTTACCATCTGCTGTTGCCCCACCGCACAGGGGTCAGCAACTCCAGTGCTTCCCTTGTGGCACCGGATATTGCGGTGCCACCCCCCCCCCCCCCCCCAAACACTGTTACACGGCTGGGCTGTCCCAGGGGTGGGCATGGCCAATACCCCAGAGGCGTCCTCTACCCTGCTGGGGGCGGGGCAGTCGAGAACCACCTATGCGGGGGTGGCATCTTCTAGATCCTCCGCTACCCCCGCGCCCCATCAGCCTTCCGCCTGTTGATGAGGCAGCTAGGGGTGAAATGCTATGCACGATGGGCGGGACGCACATAACGGTGGACCCATTGGAGGCCACCGTCCAACGTGTGATCCTATCCAACATCCCGCCCTCCCCACCGAGCACCTCCTTCCCCCATCTCCACCTACTGGGGGAGGTCAGGTCCGGGGTGGAGCCGCTGATGCTCGGCCTGATGGATCCGTCACATTTACTCCTTCCGACGCTAGGTTTTTGTCCGCCTGGCCTGGGAGAGGTTATGGAGGGAGGATTCGAGGTCTCCCACCAGGGAGAGACCTTTAAGATATTCTGGTCCATGGATGGCGTGCGGTGCCATGCCTGCAGAGGGGTGGGGCACATTCGCTGCAACTGCCCCTCCCTGGTGGCCGCCACTGCTACCACCTCCAGGGCAGCCGCCCCCTTCTCCTCCACCACCTCTTCGCCTGCCCCCTGTGGTGGTGGGTAGTGGGGGGGGGGGGCAGCAGCCGGCTCCTAGCAACACCACAGCTGCTGGCAAAGGGGACAGGGGGCCTCCACGTAACCAGAGACTGCCTTAGAAGCCGAAAAGGAAGATGGCACGGCGGTCGGGCCGGGTCACTCCTGACCCTGATACATCCATAGACCCCGTGCCCGTCCGGTCAAGCTCGGGGGCCGCAGCCCCACCTCACCACACCGTTGCCCCGCAATATCCTGGGCCCAGTGACACCACCACACGCGCTCCAGAGGGCGGCGGGGACATGGTGTGCGGCTCCAAGCAGGCAGCTGCTACGGCCCCGCCACAACTCCAGGGGCTTGGTGATGCGGAAGGGGGGACGCTGCTGAGGGCCCTCCAGCGGTGGAGGCCCTGCAGCCGGGTGAGGCCACCCTCCGCATGCGCCACAATTCCAGCAGGGAGGAGTGTTAGACTATGTTACCCCCTCCCGAGGCGATAGAGGGTGGGTGTCGCCCAAATACATCCCCCTCTTTATCACGCCCAGCCCCACCAGAAAGAAAGTGAAAAAGGCCACCAAGGCGCCTGAGTTGCTTTTCCCCCCTAAGCCAGGAGGCCCGGGGCCGGGCGGAGACGTGACCCCCGAGGGCTCATTCCACCCGTGGCAGTTTAGCACCCCGTAAGCCTCTTTTTCACTGCCGGGGGGCAGTGGCTACTCGTTTATATTCGGGCTGCGGGCAGGTGGCAGCGGGAGGCCCCCTCTGTCCCAGCTGACAATGCCGGAGTGCCCAAATACTATCCCGGAGCTGTTTCCAATGCCTTCCCGGATCTCTCCGGTGGCCCGACATCCGGGGCGGAGGCAGGGTCGGAGCCGCTGCCGCCCACAGACCCTGAATCCCGGGAGGAGCCGGAGAGGAACCTGCCTGTTGGCGATCCTGAGGGTGGGATCGACTCGTGCCAAGGGCTAGTCAGTGTGCCTGTGCCGCCCTGCCACACTCCATGTGGTGGGGGGGCTCGGTCCTAGACGGTGACCGCTCGGAGGAGGACGGCTGCTCGGTGGCGGGTCAGGAGGAGGATTTAGACGCTCTCTGCAACAAGGCAGAAGGCACCCTCCTGCCCAACACCGAGTCTCCCCTCATCCCCTCAGGGGAATTCCGGACTTGTTTGAAGGAACATCACGGTCTCCGAGACTGCGTGCGGCTGTCCCTGGACAGTTGGTCCAATCTGGAGCTGCTCCTTGAGTCCACCCGCGCCAATGCCATGGTGCTGAGCAGGTGAGTCACTGTAGAGTTAAAAATATTACTTGTGGTGAGCTTAAACAAGTGTGTGCTGCTGAATCTTCACTACTTCCAAACAGTAGTGGCATTGGTACTTTCAAAATATCTAGCTTTAATGTGGTTATCATTTTATATTCTCTCTCAATGTCAGCAAAACTAAGGAGCTGGTCATTGACTACAGGAAGCAAAGTATCGTACACACCCCTGTCTGCATCAAAGGTCAGGTGCAAATGGTTGACAGCTTCAAATTCCATCACCAACAATCTGTCCTGGTCCACCCACGTCGCGCTACAAGCAAGAAAGCACAACAGCACCTATACTTCCTCAGGAAACTAAGGAAATTCGACATGTCCACATTGGCTCTTATTAATTTTTACAGATGTACCATCTGTACAGAAAGCATCCTATCTGGCTGCATCACAGCCTGCTATTGCAACTGCTCGGCTCACGTTTGTAAGAAACTAGAGTCGTGAACACAACCCAGTCCAACTGCCTCCCAACAATTGACTCTGTCTACACCTCCCGCTGTCTTGGGAAAGCGGACAGTATAATGTTGCCAATCGGCACCAGAGACGCCAATAATGTTGCCAAATTAATTAGATATGGCAGTTATTAATGATAATATTGCTTTGCAGAGTCCCCAGCTATCAAATGGTACCACCAGAAGGCTTTACCGGATATCGATCAAAGACCAAACAACCAGTTAGTCAGTTCAAGTTCAAAGATAGTTTATTTACACACAAGGATTATGCAACATAAAACACTACAAGTTAAACTACACCTGACAACTACAATAACCTATACTTAACTTCAGGGCAACCGGCTCTATGCAGATGAACAAGGCCTTTGTTCGGATCTTGCGTGGCTGGGTAGAAGAAGTGGCTTTGTTTCTGCTGGGCTCATCCGCCTGGTAGCGATCGTTGGTCTTGAACTTGTCTTCTGGTCGTAATGCTACACTTGGTTTTAGGCGTAGGCCGGGGCCAAGAGAGACCGAGCACATGGCTGTGTCTCTTTTTATCCCTCTGGGATTTCGCGCTCTTTGGGGCGGTCCTTAGCTTTGGACCCAATAATTAGGCAGGCTTCGATTACTGCTTTCGATTTTGGCCAATAAAGGGGCGGGTGGCTTGATGGCGGGGCGTGTCCTGAGCAGTCATTGGCCTTGGCTGTTTGGGCTTCCTGAGTAAAAGGAGTGGCGCCGATGAGTCTGTATTTGTATCTGTTACCTGAGTACAGTTCGTTTGTTCTGGGGAAAAGGGCTATTAGAATGCAAATGAGCTGGGGGCTTTCGATCGCGTCTAGTTATCTGGGCTACAAATACACACATAAGCTCTGAGTTCATCTGGATCCTGCATTAGCCATATTTCCCATGGTCCTTTGCAAGTGGCCATCCCAGATGGCTACAATAATGAAACACCCTCCCACCCGGGTTATTCTCTCTTCCAACCTCTTCCATCAGGTAGGAGATACAAAAGCACTAACAAGTTCAAAAACACCTTCGCCCCCGCTGCTGCCAGACTCCTGAATAACCCTCTTATGGACTGAACTGATCTCTCCATGCATCTTCTCTACTGTGTAGGGCTTGAGTGAGGTGCTCTTTCCAAGGGCCGGTGCAGACTCGATGGGCCGAATGGCCTCCTTCTGCACTGCAAATTCTATGATTCTACATTCTGTATGCTTCACGCGATGTCTTCTCTGTCGGAGTCTTACTGCTGACATTATCTACACTGATTAATTGAGATACTCTGCTCCTAGAAACACAGAGAAGGCAAGATTTCCCACCCTGTAGGTTCTGGGTGGGATATTACATTCCTCCCGCCCCCCAAAATCCGAAGACGACCTCAGTGAGCAATGTGGCGGAGAAGAAGCAGTAGGCGGAGGACATTGGGGTCTCTTCGACTCCAGTAAGTCCTAATGGAGCTGACTCGGTGGATCAGTCGGTGTCTACTGGTGAACATCGTCTGTGGGAGGAACGTCGTGGTGGACAATTGTCAGAAGGCAGTTTGCGACTCTGTTTTGGCATCGGAAGACACGCTGTCGGGCATGTTGGTGTCAAGAGAGGCTGGAGGTGTCGCAGCAGGCTGGTTCGGCAATGGAGTTGGAGGATCCATCTCGTGAGTTGACCCTTGACTCGAACTTGATAAGAGACTGGTCCCGTTTGACTGATGACAATCCCGAGAGGCAGTGAGCACCGTTGTTGAAGTTGTGGAAGATCACCACATCGTCAGGTATGAAGCGTCGAAAAGGTCAATTCTGAACTGGGCAATGCCCTTGCAAATCTTGGTTACAACGCACCTTTGCAGCAATATCCAATAGAATGAAACCCAGTCGTGTAAGGAGCCTATGACCCATTAATATTTCAGCGGGGGTTACCCCAATTACCGTGTGTGGTGTGGTCCTGTATGAGAATAAAAATCTTTCCAGTCTTGTGGCCATTGAACCAGACACCTGTTTCTTGAGCCCCCCCCTTTAACAATCTGCACAGCCCGCTCTGCCAAACCATACGATGCCGGATGGTATGGGAAGGTGCGGACATGGCGAACCCTGTTGCTTTTCGCACAAGTGACAAAGTATTCGATTTGGCTAAGTCAGCGATCACGAGTACCTCAGGGGTTCCATGGGTGGAAAAAGAAATGCGTGATCACTCGATGGTCGGCCATGAACTGATCAGTACCATTTTATGAAGCCCCAGCCACTTTGAGTGGGCGTCAACCAGGCTGAGAAATATCGAACTCAAGAAGGGACCAGCAAAACTGCATCTACATGAGCCCAAGGGCACCCTGGCCATTCCCAAGTGTGTAGGGATACTGCCGCAGGGATCTTCTGGTGATCTTGACAGATGGAGAATTGCTGAGCCAACATCTCGATCGCCGTGTCCAAATCCGGCCACCAGACGTAGCTTCTCGCCAGCATCTTCATTTTGGACACTCCAACGTGTTCGTGTGAACATCCTTCAACACGATTTGTTGCGACAACAACCCTTGTGCCCCACAGGAGAATACCATCTTCCATGGTCAGCTCCGACAATTTGGAGGAGAAAGCCTTCAACTCTCCTGGAAGTTGTCTCTGCTGCCCAATGTATAGCACCAGTTGTCGCACATTGGCGAAACAGGGTCGCTTAGCGTCTTCTCATGAACACACGAGGCAGTGACAGGCAGGGAATCCATGAAAATCAGGACAGTAATTACTTTGTTCACCTTAGGAATTTGCGGATTCGATCTGCAGGGGATGATGGCTCAACACCTGCTAGCACTGTTGCTTCACAGCTCCAGGGTCCCGGGTTGGATTCCCGGCTTGGGTCACAGTCTGTGTGGAGTCTGCACAATCTCCCTTTGTCTGCGTGGGTTTCCTCCAGGTGCTCCGGTTTCCTCCCACAAGTCCCAAAAGACATACTGTTAGGTAATTTGGACATTTTGAATTCTCCCTCCGTGTACCTGAACAGGCGCCGGAATGTGGCGACTCGGGGCTTTTCACAGTAACTTCATCGCAGTGTTATTGTAAGCCTACTTGTGACAATAAGGATTATTATTAAATTATGCGCCATCTGGGTCCATGGCCGGTGCTCGAAAGATTATTCGTAAGCAGTCAATAATAAAGCCCAGCGCTGGATCCTCGCAGACGATATTGGCGGAATCGTCTTGTCTTCACGGAAGAGGCCTAGTAATGGCTTGTGGTCAGTGATGATAACAAAAATGGCGGCCATAGACTTATTGATGACACCTCTTTACACCGAATATGACCACCAGACCCTAGTTCTCGATCTGGGCATATTTTCCATTGGCCGCAGCCAGCTTCCGGAGGGCAAAAACGATCGGACGGTCATGGCTGTCACTCAACCAATGGGGCAGAACTGCCCCAATGCCATGCGACAAAGCATTGCATGTCGGTTACAATGGTTTTGAAGAGTCAAAATGTGTCAACACCCCCAAAGAGGACAACCGTCGCTTCACCTTTTTAAATGCTGCAGCATGGGCCTGGCCCCAAGCCCAAGGCTGTCGCCTCTTCAAGAGCAAGTGGAGGGGGGCTGGGAGGGCATGTTCCCGGCCATGGATAGGAAGAGAGCGATCTTCCTGGTGTCTGAGGCATCTTCCCGATATGTGGCTTCAAGGTAGAGCTGGAAGCGTTGTTTGAATATCTTCCAGTTGGCCCCGAGGTTACCGGTGATGCGGAGCGGCGGCGGCGGGCAGATGCTGTCCATTTTGCAGGATGACGGTATGCTGGTGGAAGGCAGATCACTTGCAGGTAGGTCTAAGAAGTTCTAATATCCCTCAACTCCTGGTATCATGATGTGTTGGGTGCTCTGGATCCATGGAACACATACACGCCACCAACACCTAAAATAGTGCAACACTATTTTATTAAGTTAGAAACTGTTGAACATACTTTCACTGTGGGTTAACACGATGTTAGATTAAACTAAAGACCTATGCCTGCCCTAACCAGTCTAGGCACTCAGCACATGGTGAAGATTTGTGCTGTAAGCTGTAAGCTCTGTCCTTCTAGGAGGCTGCATCCCAAATGAGCGGGAACTCTGATGCCCCCTGTCTTTATAGTGAGTGTGCTCTAACTTGTGATTGGCTGCGGTGTTGTGTGTGTTAATTGGTCCTGCTGTGTGTCCATCAGTGTGTGTGTCTGCACCATGATATACTGGTGTATATTATGACACACTGTAGCGCAGGGAACCAGACGGGCAGCAAAAAATCAAGGCTGGGCTTCTGGGTTGACCTGTATTTTGGCCGTGGCCCCGTTAATGGTACTGAAACCAGGCTGGAAAACTTCCAGGAATTTATTCAGTACCGTACACAAACCGCCAGATCCCACTTGGAAGATATGCTGCCAATCCAACTGCAGCTTGTGTAGCCAATCATGGCCCAACAGGGGCTCGAGCCATTTCTTGCACAACAATGATGGGAAGGTGCATTGATTGACACCCATAAACCACCAGAGTAAGGATGGACTCCATGATATTGAGTTGTCCCCTGTTGAAGTGGCTAAAAGAGCCACCATGACAGACAAAGACAAGGCATGCCCTCCTTGTTTCATAAGATGAAGAGTGCTCTGTGGCACCACAGAAACGGACGCTCCCTTGTCCAGCTCCATTTGGAGCATGTGACTATTCACTTGTATCGGAACATGAATAAGTGCCACATGGGGCACTGCCAAACAGTAAAGCTGCATCTCAGCCTCATCCTCTGGCCCTTCTGGGGCATCCAGATGCAAGGCCCGGCACCAGGGCTGATGCCTACATTGGCCGGGACGCCTGGAGCACTGGCACTCCGGCTGCCTGCGAGTACACCTAGACCGGCGTCCACTCACCACACATGGGTCGGAATCACCATCAGCCGGGTACGGTGACTGTGGTAGTATGTATTGGGGGTCATGTGGGACTGGAAGCCCTAATGTCATTGGCTGATAGATCCCAGGTCCTGGTTGGCCGTTGACCTCTAGCTCCGCCCTGAAGGCGGAGTATAAGAAGCCGGAGTATTCCCCCGCAGGCCAGTTTACTATCGAGCTGCGGGGGAACAGACACGCTTAATAAAGCCTCATCGACTTCACTCTATTCGTCTCACGGAGTCTTTGTGCGCTACAATTTATTAAGCGTGCCTAAAAAGGACTATGGAGCTCAGGATCATTCCGGAATGCCTGAGGATCAGCCCCCACGCAGTGAACGCGGCAGCAGCCTTCAAGCTCTGGCAGACTTGCTTCGAGGCCTACCTCAGAACGACCACCGGCCGGGTCACAGAAGACCAAAAACTACAGGTCCTGCACTCGAGGGTGAGCACGGAGATTTTCTCCCTCATCGAAGACGCGGAGGATTTCCAGACGGCGTTCGCAGCACTGAAAAGTCTCTATGTCCGCCCAGTTAACCAAATCTACGCTCGCTACCAGCTCGCGACGAGACGGCAAGCGCCCGGAGAATCGATGGACGAATTCTACGCCGCGCTGCTGATTTTGGGACGAGCCTGCAGCTGCCCGTCGGTGAACGCAAACGAACACACGGACATGTTAATGCGCGATGCTTTTGTGGCAGGTATGCAATCCTCCCAAATCCGCCAAAGACTTCTAGAAAAAGAGTCGCTAGGACTCTCAGAGGCACGGGCCCTAGCAGCCTCCCTAGACGTGGCCGCGCGTAATACCCGCGCCTACGGCCCCGACCGCGTGGCAGCCCATTGGGCCCCGTACGTACCCGTCGCGGCAAACCCCCTACCCCCCTCCCCCGGACACCCCACAGGCTTGCGCGGTCCAAACGCCGAGTCGCACTGGGGCCGCCCGCTGTTATTTCTGCGGCCAGGCGAAACACCCCCGAAAGCGCTGCCCGGCCTGTGCAGCTATCTGCAAAAGCTGCGGGAAAAAGGGCCATTATGCAGTTGTGTGCCGGTCCCGCGAGGTCGCCGCTGTCCCGGGAGAACAGGGAGCCCTGCAAGCCGTTTACGCGCCCCAACCCCCCCAGCACGCCATGTACGACCCGCAGGCGCAGCCGCTCTGGGTCCCGACCACCGCGGTCCCGGGAGAACAGGGAGCCCTGCACGCCGCTTACGCTCCCCAACCCCCCTCCCCGCAGCCCATGTATGACCCGCCGCCGGCGCTACCGCTTTGGGTCCCGGCCAACACTCTCCACGGAGAGGAGGGAGCTTTGCGCGTCCCTAACGCCCCCCTAACTCCCACCCCGCGCCCCACACCTGACCCGCCGGCGCCACCTACTTGGGCCCCGACCACCGCTGTCCCCGGTGAGGGAGCTCCGCACGGTCCTAGCGCTCGCGGTCCTAGCGCTCGCGGTCCTAGCGCTCATGATCCTAGCGCTCCCCAGCCCCCCCAGCGCACCATGTGCGACCCGCAGACGCCACCATTTTGGGTCCTGGCCACCACGAGGGGAGGAGGGGCGCCGCCATCTTGGACCGCCCCAGACCTGTACGACGCGTGGGGGCGGCCATTTTGTCCACCCCCGCCGTCATCTTGTGACCCGCCAGCCACGTGCGATGTATGGGGGTGGCCATTTTGTCCATCCCCGACGCCATCTTGGACGGCAACAACGGACCCCACTCCACTACTACAACCACGTCTCGCTTCAATTACGCTCGATCAAGCTCAGCCCCGGACACTCCAGACGACGACGACAACGGTGCTAATAAACGGCCACGAGACGCCATGCCTAGTCGACTCCGGGAGCACGGATTGCTTTATACACCCCGACACGGTAAGACGCTGTTCCCTGACCACCTATCCCAGCGCACAAACGATTTCCCTAGCTGCAGGATCCCACTCCGTACAGATCCAGGGATTCTGCATAGTTACCCTAACGGTGCAGGGGAGGGAGTTCAAAAACTACAAACTAAACGTCCTTCCCCAACTCTGTGCCCCCACCTTGCTGGGATTAGATTTCCAATGCAGTCTACAGAGCCTTACGTTCAAATTCGGCGGCCCAATACCCCCACTCACTATCTGCGGCCTCGCAACCCTCAAGGTGCAACCCCCGTCCTTGTTTGCGAACCTCACCCCGGATTGCAAACCCGTCGCCATTAGGAGCAGACGGTACAGCGCCCAGGACCGGACCTTCATTCGGTCCGAAGTCCAGCGGCTACTAAAGGAGGGCATAATCCAGGCCAGCAATAGTCCCTGGAGAGCGCAGGTGGTAGTAGTGAAGACAGGGGAGAAACAAAGGATGGTCATTGACTATAGCCAGACCATCAACAGGTACACACAACTAGACGCGTACCCTCTCCCCCGCATATCCGACATGGTCAACCGGATTGCCCAATATAAAGTCTTCTCCACTGTGGACCTCAAGTCCGCCTACCATCAGCTCCCCATCCGTCCAAGTGACCGCAAGTACACAGCCTTCGAGGCAGACGGGCGATTATACCATTTCCTACGGGTCCCTTTTGGCGTCACAAACGGGGTCTCGGTCTTCCAACGGGAGATGGACCGAATGGTTGATCAACATGGGTTGCGGGCCACGTTCCCGTATCTCGACAATGTAACCATCTGCGGCCACGATCAGCAGGACCACGACGCCAACCTCCAAAAATTCCTCCAGACCGCCAAAGCCTTGAACCTCACGTACAACGAGGACAAGTGCGTTTTTAGCACCAACCGGCTAGCCATTCTGGGCTACGTAGTGCGCAATGGGATAATAGGCCCCGACCCCGAACGTATGCGCGCACTCATGGAATTTCCCCTCCCGCACTGCCCAAAAGCCCTGAAACGCTGCCTGGGGTTCTTTTCATACTACGCCCAGTGGGTCCCCCAGTACGCAGACAAGGCCCGCCCCCTAATACAGACCACGACCTTCCCTCTGTCGACAGAGGCTTGCCAGGCCTTCAGCCGCATCAAAGAGGATATCGCAAAGGCCACGATGCGCGCCATCGACGAGTCCCTCCCCTTCCAGGTCGAGAGCGACGCCTCCGACGTAGCTCTAGCGGCCACCCTTAACCAAGCGGGCAGACCCGTGGCCTTTTTCTCCCGGACCCTCCACGCCTCAGAAATCCGCCACTCTTCAGTAGAAAAGGAAGCCCAAGCCATAGTGGAAGCTGTGCGACATTGGAGGCATTACCTGGCCGGCAGGAGATTCACTCTCCTCACCGACCAACGGTCGGTAGCCTTCATGTTCGATAATGCACTGCGGGGCAAAATCAAAAACGACAAGATCTTAAGGTGGAGGATCGAGCTCGCCACCTTCAACTACGAGATCTTGTATCGTCCAGGAAAGCAGAACAAGCCGTCCGATGCCCTATCCCGCGGCACATGTGCCAACGCACAAATTAACCGCCTCCAAACCCTCCACGAGGACCTCTGCCACCCGGGGGTCACTCGGTTTTACCACTTCATCAAGTCCCGCAATCTCCCATACTCTTTAGAGGAGGTCCGTACAGTCACAAGGGACTGCCACATCTGCGCGGAATGCAAGCCGCATTTTTTCAGGCCGGATGGTGCGCACCTGATTAAGGCTTCCCGCCCCTTTGAACGCCTCAGTCTCAATTTCAAAGGGCCCCTCCCCTCCACCGACCGCAACGCATATTTTCTTAATGTGGTGGACGAATACTCCCGCTTCCCTTTTGCCATTCCCTGTTCTGACATGACCGCGACCACAGTCATTAAAGCCCTGAACAGCATCTTCACACTGTTCGGTTACCCCGCATACGTCCACAGTGACAGGGGGTCCTCTTTCATGAGTGACGAGCTGCGCCAGTTCCTGCTCAGCAAGGGCATAGCCTCAAGCAGGACGACCAGCTACAACCCCCGGGGGAACGGGCAAGTAGAGAGGTAGAACGGCACGGTCTGGAAGGCCGTCCTACTGGCCCTACGGTCCAGGGACCTCCCAGTTTCACGGTGCAGGAGGTCCTCCCGGACGCTCTCCACTCCATCCGGTCGTTATTATGTACGAGCACTAATCAGACGCCTCATGAGCGGCTCCTTGTTTTCCCTAGGAGGTCCTCCTCTGGAACATCGCTGCCGACCTGGCTGGCGGCCCCAGGACCCATCCTGCTCCGAAAGCATGTGCGGGCACATAAGGCGGACCCGTTGGTCGAAAGGGTTCACCTCCTCCACGCGAACCCCCAGTACGCCTACGTGGAGTACCCTGACGGCCGACAGGACACGGTCTCCCTGCGGGATCTGGCGCCCGCCGGCAACACGCACACCCCCCCCGACACCATCAACCCAACCCCCCCCTTCCTGCCACCACCGCACCCCGCGACCGCCCCCTTCCCAGAAGGATCGGTTCCCCTCCCCTCAGCACCGACCAAGAATAAAGCCCAAGCGGAAACCGTAAGGCTCCTGGAGGCGACAACACCGGTACAAGCACCACCACCACCGGGGCCGAGGCGATCGACACGGACGACCAGACCACCCGACCGACTTGTGGCGTCGATCTAAAACTAAATATGGACTTTTCACAAGAACATTTTGCTTTTCTTCCCATACCCTCTGTAAATAGTTGCAACAGGACAAAATTGTACAATACTGTATTGCCTTGTGAATGTTTTTTTTCCTCCCAGGACCAGCCCTGTAAACCCTTACCACCATACGAAGCATTACCCCGCCGGGTTCATTTTTGACAAGGGGTGAATGTGGTAGTATGTATTGGGGGTCATGTGGGACTGGAAGCCCTAATGTCATTGGCTGACAGATCCCGGGTCCTGGTTGGCCGTTGACCTCTAGCTCCGCCCTGAAGGCGGAGTATAAGAAGCCGGAGTCTTCCCCCGCAGGCCAGTTTACTATCGAGCTGCGGGGGAACAGACACGCTTAATAAAGCCTCATCGACTTCACTCTATTCGTCTCACGGAGTCTTTGTGCGCTACAGTGACTTTGCATGTTTCGGAGGTTGGCTCTTTGCCCGGAGATCAGTGTCGCAGCAGCATTCAGTCTGGGCCGCTGGGATACCACGTCAGGAGCAACACCTCAAGATGTTCACCTCCATCTCTTGTATCTCTTGGATGCCATGTTCCATGGTTTCTTGGGAAAGTGAGATCTGTAGTGCCTGATGAAAAGTTAGGGAGACTTCACCTCAAAAGTTTTTTCTGAGTCTCCATATTATTAATACCAAAGACGAAAATGATCGCAGAGCAGTTCAGACAGTTACACACTCACAAAACATGGCTATCTTCCGTCGCCAAGATACAAACTTAGTGACAGACTCACCAAAGGACCTTTCCGCCATATTAAACCAATTGGAACGATTATCGACAGGTTTGGGTTAAACTGTTGCACCATAAGTATGACGAGCTGATTGAACAATTGGAGACCGGTGTCACCGTGTACATGAGACTCCGGATCACTCTGAATGTATGCAGTCCACATGCTATCTGGCGCTCATTCTGCATGATGTTGTTGGCTCATAAGAAATAACGCATCCGTTCAGTGTATTGGTTCCAGTCTTCATGTAACATGTCAAATGCATCTAACCGCTCAAACAGAGGTATTGCGACTCAAAGCAATCCAAACTTTGGTCCAGAAAATCGGGCAGGTGGTTCAGTTGAGCAGGTCACAGGGTCAACAGCAAACAAATTTACTCCTCATCGGCAGTTTAATAAGGATACGGGGCGTCCACACCGAGTAAAATAAGAAACAATGCGTGGGATGCTCCGTTGGCTGAAGCTGGAATCGTGAAACATGATTGGGCTGAGAATTAGCTTTGATTCTGGAATCGTGGTGGGTGCTTGTTTCATGCCAAATCACAATTCTCCGCTGCCTCGACAGCGGCGTCACTGCGTTTCACTCCGCACATACAGTAAATGCTATTTACATTTAGTGAGCCCGAACTGATATTCTCTGGGGCCTCCGCGATTCTTCGCCTCACTTGGGGGAATTCCCGACAGCTAGGTTTGGTAAACAGGCCCCAATGGCAACGCGCACAGTAGCTTCCACAGTGGTACACCAAATGGTGGCCGCGGAGTATACCACTGGCAAGAGCATCGCCAGCAAACGGTACCCCTGGCAGCAGGGATGGGCATCTAGGCCAGATGCCCCCAAGGTGACGGGGGACATGCAGAGTCCGCAGTGCCAACCGGGGCCACCGTTTAGCCTGTTGGACCTGTTTGGGCACAGGGGTATGCACCATGCCAACAGCCGGTCTTACCATGCCAACATGCCAGCCTTTTCCCCCCCTGCAGACAATGTATATTGAAATTCAGCCAGCAATGGTGGCCTTCCTCCTAGTTGCTGCAGCCCTGGTGGATGTCATATACAGACCCCCAAACTGCAGTGGTGGTGTTGGGAATGGCATTGAATATGAATTTAGAGATGGAATAAGGGAATAGAGGTGATCATGACATAGATTGGGCAAATCAAATTAGCCACAATGCCGTAGAGGAGGAATTCCTGGAATGCATATGAGATGGTTTTCTTGACCAATATGTGCAGAGACCAACTAGAGAGCAGGCCATCTTTGACTGGGTACTGTGCAATGAGAAGGGAATCATTGCCAATCTGGCTGTACGAGACTCCTTGGAGATGAGCGATCATAACATGATAGAATTTTTTATCAAGCTGGAGAGTGAAGTAGTTGATTGGGAGACTAGGCTGTTGAATCTTAATAAAGGGAACTATGATGATATGAGGCATGTGTTCGCCTTGATAGATTGAGGAGAGTTAATTAAAGGGATGACAGTGGATAGATAATGGCAAACATTCAAGGAACACATGGGGGAATTACAGCAACTGTTCATTCCTGTCTGTCACAAAAGCAAATGGGGTAAGAGGGCCAATCCATGGCTCGCAAAGAAAATTAGAAATAGTATCCACTCCAAGGAAGAAGCACACAGATTGGCCAAGAAAAATAATAGGTCTGAGGATTGGGAGCAGTTTAGAATTCAGCAAAGAAGGACGAAGGGATTGATTAAGAAGGGGAAAGAACAGTACGAAAGTAAGCTTGCAGGGAACATAAAGACACTAAGAGTTTCTATTGATATGTGAAGAGAAAGAGATTGGGGAAGTCAGATGTAGATTTGCCTTATCTGTCGCTCAGAGATCAGGAGCAGAATTCTCTCAGCCCGTGACTGGGCCACGCCGTCCCGACGCCGGCACGCGATTCTCCGTCATTGGCACCGGCGAGTTTGGCGCGGCGCCGGTCACGGGCCGCTCTACGCGGCCGTTCTGCCGATTCTTGGCCCGGGATGGATCGAGCAGCTGCAGTTAAAATGCTGAGTCCCGCCGGCGCCATCCACACCTGCTCGCAGCCGGCGGGAACTCTGCGTGCAAAGGTCAGGTGGCAGCCTGTGGGTGGGGGGGCTCTGACTCCAGGGGGGGCCTCCGATGCGGCCTGACCCGCAACCGGGGCACACCAATCGGCGGGCCCGCCTCTCTGTCTCCCGGCCCCTTTTCCTACGTGCCGGCCCCTGTACTCCTGCGCCATGTTGCATCGGGGCCGGCGGGTTGAAGGAGGCCACTACGCATGCGCGCGTTGGCACCTGCACCACTGCGCATGTGCACGTTGGCGCAGGTGCCACTGCGCATGCGCGGATCCTGCGGCGCACAGTTCACGCCGGGATCGGCAGCTGGAGCGGCGTGAACCGTGCTGGCCTGGAGGGGCCAGAATTACTCCTGGCAGCGGCCCGTTCATGCTGTCATAAAACGTGGCGCCGTTTACGACGGCGTGGACACTCTGCTGCGGGATGGGAGAATCCCGCCCAAGGTCTCAGTCCGGTTGAATGAATGTAAGTAATGATTACTTATTTAAGAACACATTTTGGTACATTCACACAAAATTAAATCAAAAGACTTTTTCCTGCATGCTTTGAAATGTCCTTGAGACACCAATGAGTGGAAGCAAAAACTTCAAGGTAAAAGTGATTTCAGATTTACAAAATTAAAATGTCATTTCAACAAAAGGCCTGAAAAGTAATTTTTACCAATGCTTCAAGGGTTTTCCAATGGCTAAAATTCCTCTGCTCATCAGTCAAATGGATCACATTCTTAAGGGAATCCTTATCTGGGTTTAACCCCTTACTTAGTTTCATTGGTTCTAATTCTCAGCTGAGATCCCCTTGATTCGTTCAGGAAAGTGTCAGTCATTTAACAGGCGATTGGTTAATTAGATATTAATCAATTACTCCAAATTAATGGGGTTTAATGGGGTTAAACCCCTTTAACCTGGGCTTACCCCTATCTCTGGATCTGTAAAAAGGTAATTACCTGCAAATGCTCGCATTCAAAGCACTGTCTTGCATCGTTGACTATGTCTATATATATGTTTCTAGAACACACCTCTTAATTCACCTGAAGAAGGAGCAGTGCTCCAAAAGCTAGTGATTTGAAACAAACTGTTGGACTTTAACCTGGTGTTGTAAGACTTCATACTGTTCAAATTAATGAATTATCTTTCCCACAACTTTTGTCCCACGATTCTAGTCCCACGTTCAAACTCCCTACGTCACGTCTGGTCTCAGTTACGAGATTGTTTCAAATTCGTTGAATGTACCTTCATATCAATAAGAGTACTTGCAGTACATTAGTTGTAACATTTGAGACAGTCATGGATTCAGTATTCAAAAGATTAGCCAATTTTATAACTTACTCATATTTCTACAAATTCAGTAATTTTCAAGAATCACCTTAGCTAATATTATAAAGGACACCCCTCTATAATTGTTGAATCCAACAGCCCACTACAGACAGAAATAGGGGAATGCATAACAAGGGACAAAGAAAAAGCTGAGCAATTGAATACCTACTTTGGTTCTGTCTTCACAAATGAAGACACAAATCAGATGACAGAAATGTTGGAGAATGAAAAGTTCAGTGAGAGGGAAGAACTGAGGGAGATCAATATTAGTAGAGAAATGGTGCTGGGAAATTGATGGGATTAAAGATGGATAAATCCCCAAGGCCTGATAATCTGCGATTGGTAAGAGTGCTTGAGGAGCTGGCTCTGGAAATAGTGGATGCATTGATGGTCATCTTCCAGGATTCTATAGACTCTGGAACAGTCCCTGCAGATTGGAGGGTAGCTAATGTCACTCTAATATTTACAAAGAGAGGTAGAGAGAAAGCAGGGAATTATAGACCAGTAAGCCTAACATTGGTAACTCTTGAATCCATTAATAAGGACTTTATAGTGGAACATTTAGAAAGCAGTGGCAGGATTAGTCAGAGTCAGCATGGATTTATGAAGGGAAAATCATGCTTCACAAATCTGTTGGAATTCTTTGAAGATGTGATCAGTACAGTTGACAAGGGGGAGCCAGTCGATGTTGTATATTTGGACTTTCAGAAGGCGTTTGACAAAGTCCCGCATAAGAGATGATTATGCAAAATTAAAGCGCATGGGATTGGGGGAAGCATATTGAAGTGGATAGAAAACTGGTTTGCAGAGAGGAAACAAAGAGCAGGAATTAATGGGTCCTTTTCAAATTGGCAGGTAGTAACTAGTGGGGTGCCACAGGGATCGGTGTTGGGACCCCAGTTATTCACAATATACATTAATGACTTGGATGATGAAACAAAATGTAATATCTCAAAGTTTGCAGATGGTACCAAGTTGGGGGTGGGAGGGGGGGGGGGTGAACTGTGATGAGGATGCAAGGATCCTACAGCAAGATCTGGACAGGTTGGGCGAGTGGGCAAATCAATGGCAGATGCAGTATAATTTGGATAAGTGTGAGGTTATTCACTTTGGAAGCAAAAACAGGAAGACAGACTACTACCTGAATGGTGCACCAATCGCTGAAGGTAAGCATGCAGGTGCAGCAGGCGGTAAAGAAGGCTAATGGTATGTTAGCCTTCACTGCGAGAGGTTTCGAGTACAGAAGCAGGGATGTGTTGCTGCAATTATACAGAATATTGTTTGCAGTTTTGGTCTCCTTTTCTGAGGAAGGATGTTCGTGCTCTCCCTCGCGAGAATGCAGCGAAGGTTTACCAGACTTATTCCCAGGATGGCGGGACTGTCTTAAGAGGAGAGATTGACTACGTTAGGATTGTTCTTGCTGGAGTTCAGAAGAATGAGGGGGGATCTCATAGAGACTTATACAATTATAACAGGACTAGACAGGGTAGATGCAGGGAAGATGTTCCCAATGATGGGTGTGTCCAGAACCAGGGGTCACAGTCTGAGGATTCAGGGTAAACCATTTCGGACAGGGATGAGGAAACATTTCTTCACCCAAAGAGTGCTGTGGAATTCATTACCACAGGAAGTAGTTGATGCTAAAACATTGAATATATTCAAGAGGCGGCTAGATATAGCACTTGGGGAGAGTGAGATCAAAGGCTACGGGGAGAAAGCAGAATTAGGTTATTGAGTTGGATGATCAGCCATGATCGTGATAAATGGAGGCAGGCTCGAAGGGCCAAAAGGCCCCCTCCAGCTCCCATCTTCTATGTATCTATGGATGCACTATGACTGTTCGAGCTGGAGCTGCTCGAGAAGGAACAGGAAACTTCAGTAGTGAAGCCTGCCCCAGAGGAAGAGGAGGCAGCCGGTGAGAATGGAGACCCAGCTGCCCAACAGGCCAAGGAGGAGGAGGAAGTGCAAAGAGGGTGTGGTATGAGACTTTGCATGTAATGGCAGTGCCTATCATGCGAAGACCTGCCGGACCGGGCATGCCGTCAAAGACTCCGGCTGAGCAGGGAGACAGTGCAACACATCTGCCAGATCATGGCACACCTGGTACCGTGGGGGTATTGGGGAGGGCACACATGCCCGGTGGCCATCAAGGTGACAGGTCGCCCTGAACTTTTACGTCACGGGCTCCTTCTAGGTATTGAGTGGGGACCTGTCCGAGATGTCACATGCCTCAGTGCACAGGTGCATCCGTGCCGTGATGGAGCCCCTACATGCCCAGGTGGCTCAATATATCCATTTCAATATGGACTGAGCCTACCAGGATGCCCGGGCAGTGAGATTCACCACAATCACCAAGATGCCCCGGGTCCAGGGGGTGATCGACAGAATGCATGTTGCCCTCCGAGCACCAGCAGGTGACAGGCTGCTCGTCACCAACTGAAAGGGGTTCCACCCTGTGGTGATATGCATCACTGCAAATACACCAGGGGTTAATGTAAATACAAGTAGACTAGATAGACACTAGAGGGAGCACCAGAGACATGACACACAGACATTCAACCAATAGGTCAGTAAGATAGGATACGACCAACGGGCAGTCAGGACACACACAAAGGTGACACTACCACAGGAGGGCATTACACCAACCCATATAAAAGGACACAGCACACATGCTCAGTCTCTTTCCAGTGGAGACACTCAGTGAGTACAGATAGGGCTAATTCAACACATCACACCCACCACGTGGATTGTAGCAGACTGGTTCGTCAGTCTGAGGAGCTATAGAAGGATTAACAGGAGAGTCGAATCCAAGTAGGAGAATTGTTAATAGTTTAATAAACGTGTGAAAGCTATCTCCAAGTCTGAACCTTCCTTTGTCAGAGTGCACATCAAGGAAGCAGCTTATGCTACGTCAATAGCTTAACAAAACATGGTACCAAGGAGTGAACTGTTTAAATCCATATAGTTACAACTCAGCAAACAGTGACAACCAGCAACAACATCCAGGCAAGATGATCGAGATTCCGGTTCCACAGCGGCTCAGGTGCCACGTCAATCTCAGTGCAAACTGGCGGGCATTCAGGCAAAGGTTTGAGATCTTCCTGGTAGCAGTCGACCTACAAGATGAGACCGATGCTGAAAAGACAGAGCTTCTGCTCACAATTGCGGGTGCAAGAGCAGAAGAAATCTTCCAAACATTCAAGTTCTCCAAAGGGAAAACAAGAGTGATTCCAGACTGTCCTGGACAAGTTCGAACAATACTGCGAGGAAAATACAAACAAACCAACAGAAAACGGTAAGAAAGGCGCCAATACTCACCACAAGGCCGAAGTCCCGGAGCAACGAACGACAATTATGATCGGCGGCCATCTTGGAAAAGGTACCGCACGTGCAGTTGAGCGAAATGCGTAAAGTAAAGGAACAGCGATCTGCGCATGTGCAATCGCTTCCTATGTGCTATGTCACACGCTTCATGACGTCAGAGGCCCTGGACCACACCAACTTAAAGGGGAAATGTCCCAAAACAAGAAAAAACAATTTAAAGCCCTGAAACCAGATTCTTTCACCTGGAACGACAGCACAATGCCTGAAATTCAACCAGTAGCTGAAAGTAACCTCCGCAGAACCCTGAAACAAGCAGTTAGCACCGCCCAAAGAGATGATACAGTCCTTCAGGACTATGACTCAGACCTTGAATTCTTATTTGGACATCGCAAGCCCAATGCCAGCTCCGACACGAAACGTAATGATATGGTCTTGGAAGACAATGACACAGATGAAGATTTCACCTTGGGTGGTGGCCACCCCAGTACCAAATCTGAACCACAACTAGATGTGTTGTACATTGACGACCCTGACGATGAGTTCTTCGGATTGGGGAACCTTCAGCCCAGCATACATGGCATCCCGACTCGTGGGTGCAGGATTATGCTGCGGCCTGACGCCAAGAGACAGAGAGCGGTACAAGCCCACAGAGAGCGGCCTGTTGTCACACAGAGAGTGGTCCATGCACCACAAAGGGTCCCAGCCTCCACACAGAAAGCGACGAAAGCCTCCACAGCGAGACCAATGCACGATTCCACACAGGGAACGCTGCAAGACTCCACAGAGGGAATGACACAAGCCTCCACAGCAAGCTCGTGGACAGACTCCACGATGGAAGGAATGCAAGACTCCAGAGCGCAGTCTTTGCATGAACAAGAGAATGAGGGTCTAGCAACCTCCACTGAGCAACCATCAGCAGACGATGCAAGTCTGCCATGCTCAAGTGAACAACAGAAAGACTGTGACAGTCTGCCATGCTCAAGTGTACAGTAAGAAGATTATGACAGTCTACCATGCTCACGTGACCAACCAAGTGACTATGGCAGTCCACCCAGATTATTTGAACCACCAGAAGAAGACTCTGACGGTCTACCCAGCTCAAGTGAATGACAAGAAGACACTGAGGCTCTACCCATTGTATGTGCGACAAGTGACGACGGCATCCCACTTCCCATACCAGATGTGCAACGTGACAGACCGCAGCTAGTGTGTACAGAGGCACTTGACAATCACAGTGAGACTACTGGTGACTCCGGTGACACCATGTTAAATCAATCCTCATCCGCTCGAGCCTCTCCACAAGCAAATGAATTCCTGAACGTTTTGACTCTGGACTGGGAGCATCAAGAAACCTCAGCTGACTCAAGTGAACCTGCAATGTCTCCGGACGGGGAGGGGCAAGAAGCCAAAACTGACTCGGGTGAAACAGACCAGACTCCAGATGGGAAGCATTGACAAGCCAAAGCTGGTTCAAGTAGGCCGCACATGACTCCAGACGGGGAGCGCTGCGAACTCAGTGACGGCACGCTCAAGGAAACAGCAGATGCCACAAAAGACGCTGACACGAGTAACTGTGTGAAGGACTCGTATTATCCACAGAGTCTGGTCCTTGAGCGCAGCAAATACGACAACAAAACCAACCAACACAAAAACCACATCAAAGACTGTGGTAGTATGCATTAGGGGTCATGTGGGACTGTGAAGCCGTGATGTCATTGGCTGCCAGATCCCGGGTCCTGGTTGGCTGTTGATCTCTAGCTCCGCCCTGAAGGCGGTGTATAAGAACCAGGAGTTCTCCCCCGCAGGCCAGTCTGTTGCTGAACTGCGGGGAACAAGTCACGCTTAATAAAGCCTCATCGACTTCATCTCTATTCGTCTCTCGTGAGTCTTTGTGCGCTACAATTTATTAAGCGTGCTTAAAGGACTATGGAGCTCAGGATCGTCCCGGAATGCCTGAGGATCAGCCCCCACGCAGTGAACTCAGCAGCAGTTTTTAAACACTGGCAGACTTGTTTCGAAGCCTACCTCAGAACGGCCCCCGGCCGGGTCACAGAAGACCAGAAACTACATGTCCTGCACTCGAGGGTAAGCCCGGAAATTTACCCTCTCATAGAAGACGCAGAGGATTTCCAGACGGCGTTCGCAGCACTAAAGAGCATCTATGTTCGCCCAGTGAACCAAATCTACGCATGCTACCAACTCGCAACGAGACGGCAAAGTCCCGGAGAATCGCTAGACGAATTCTACGCCGCGCTGCTAATTTTGGGACGGGCCTGCAGCTGCCCGCCGGTAAACGCGATTGATCACATGGACATGTTAATTTGCGATGCTTTTGTGGCAGGTATGAACTCTCCCCAAATCCGCCAAAGACTTTTAGAAAAAGAGTCGCTAGGACTCTCAGAGGCACGGGCCCTTGCAGCCTTCCTAGATGTGGCCGCGCGAAATGCCCGCGCCTACGGCCCCGACCACGCGGCAGCCCCTTGGGCTCCGTGGACCCCCATCGCGACAAACCCCCACCCCACAGGCTTGCGCGGTTCAGACGCCAAGTCGTCCCGGGGGGGCCCGCTGCTATTTCTGCGGCCAGGCAAAACACCCCCGGCAGCGCTGCCAGGCCCGCGCAGCGATTTGCAAGAGCTGCGGGAAAAAGGGCCATTTCGCGGCTGTGTGCCGGTCCCGGGGGGTCGACGCTGTCCCCGGAGAAGTTGGAGTCCTGCGCGTTTCAAACGCTCCCCAACCCCCCCAGCGCCCCATGTGCGACCCGCAGGCGCAGGCATTTTGGGTCCCGGCCACCACGAGGGGAGGAGGGGCGCCGCCATCTTGGGACCCCCCAGCCCTGTGCGACGCATGGAGGCGGCCATTTTGTCCACCCCCGCCGCCATCTTGGGACCCCCCAGCCATGTGCGATGCATGGGGGCAGCCATTTTGTTCACCCCCGCCGCCATCTTGGACGGCAACAATGGACCCCAGCATCGACGGCTCCATGGGGTTCGAGGAAGACGCTGAAGCACTACGACCACGTCTGGCCTCAATGACGCTGGACCAAGCACGGCCCCGGACGCTCGAGACGACGACAACAACAGTGCTGATCAACGGGCACGAGACACCATGCCTGGTCGACTCCGGGAGCACAGAAAGCTTCATCCACCCCGACACGGTAAGACGCTGTTTTTTGACCATCCGTCCCAGTGCGCAAAAGATTTCCCTAGCTGCAGGATCCCACTCCGTACAGATCAAAGGCTTCTGCATAGTGACCCTAACGGTGCAAGGGAGGGAGTTTAAAAACTACAGGCTCTACGTCCTTCCCCAACTCTGCGCTCCCACATTACTGGGATTAGACTTCCAGTGCAATCTGCAGAGCCTAACTTTCCAATTCAGCGGCCCAATACCCCCACTCACTATCTGCGGCCTCGCAACCCTCAAGGTTGAGCCCCCATCCTTGTTTGCAAACCTCACCCCGGATTGCAAACCCGTCGCCACTAGGAGCAGACGGTACAGCGCCCAGGACCGGACATTCATTCGGTCCGAAGTCCAGCGGCTACTGAAGGAAGGCATAATCCAGGCCAGCAATAGTCCCTGGAGAGCACAGGTGGTAGTAGTAAAGACAGGGGAGTAGCAAAGGATGGTCATAGACTATAGCCAGACCATCAACAAGTACACACAGCTAGATGCGTACCCTCTCCCCCGCATATCCGACATGGTCAATCGGATTGCCCAATATAAGGTCTTCTCCACCGTGGACCTCAAGTCCGCCTACCATCAGCTCCCCATCCGCCCAAGTGACCGCAAGTACACAGCCTTCGAGGCAGACGGGCGATTATACCACTTCCTAAGGGTCCCATTTGGCGTCACAAACGGGGTCTCGGTCTTCCAACGTGAGATGGACCGAATGGTTGATCAACAGGGTTGCAGGCCACGTTCCCGTATCTCGACAACGTAACCATCTGCGGCCACGATCAGCAGGACCACGACGCCAACCTCCAAAAATTCCTCCAGACCGCTAAAGCCTTGAACCTCACATACAACGAGGACAAGTGCGTTTTTAGCACAAACCGGCTAGCCATCTTGGGATATGTAGTGCGAATGGGATAATAGGCCCCGACCCCGAACGTATGCGCCCCCTCATGGAATTTCCCCTCCCTCACTGCTCCAAAGCCCTAAAACGCTGCCTGGGGTTCTTTTCATATTACGCCCAGTGGGTCCCCCAGTACGCAGACAAGGCCCGCCCCCTAATACAGACCACGACCTTCCCTCTGTCGACAGAGGCTTGCCAGGCCTTCAGCCGCATCAAAGCGGATATCGCAAAGGCCACGATGCGCGCCATCAACGAGTCCCTCCCCTTCCAGGTCGAGAGCGACGCCTCCGATGTAGCTCTAGCGGCCACCCTTAACCAAGCGGGCAGACCCGTGGCCTTTTTCTCCCGGACCCTCCACGCCTCAGAAATCCGCCACTCCTCAGTGGAAAAGGAAGCCCAAGCCATAGTGGAAGCTGTGCGACATTGGAGGCATTACCTGGCCGGCAGGAGATTCACTGTCCTCACTGACCAGCGGTCAGTAGCCTTCATGTTCGATAATGCACAGCGGGGCAAAATTAAAAATGACAAGATCTTAAGGTGGAGGATCGAGCTCTCCACCTTCAACTATGAGATCTTGTACCGTCCCGGAAAGCTGAACGAGCCGTCCGATGCCCTATCCCGCGGCACATGTGCCAACGCACAAATTAACCGTCTCCAAACCCTCCACGAGGACCTCTGCCACCCGGGGGTCACTCGGTTCTACCATTTTATAAAGTCCCGCAACCTCCCCTACTCCGTGGAGGAGGTCCATACAGTCACAAGGAACTGCCACATCTGCGCAGAGTGCAAACCGCATTTTTTCAGGCCGGATAGTGCGCACCTGATCAAGGCCTCCCGTCCCTTTGAACGCCTCAGTCTGGATTTCAAAGGGCCCCTCCCCTCCACCGACCGCAACACCTACTTCCTGAACGTGGTGGACGAGTACTCCCGTTTCCCCTTTGCCATCCCCTGCCCTGACATGACAGCGGCCACAGTCATTAAAGCCCTTAACACCATATTCACACTGTTCGGTTGCCCCGCATACGTCCATAGCGACAGGGGGTCCTCCTTCATGAGTGACGAGCTGCGCCAGTTCCTGCTCAGCAAGGGTATAGCCTCGAGCAGGACGACCAGCTACAACCCCCGGGGGAACGGGCAAGTAGAGAGGGAGAACGGCACGGTCTGGAAGACCGTCCTACTGGCCCTACGGTCCTGGGATCTCCCAGTTTCACGGTGGCAGGAGGTCCTCCCGGACGCTCTCCACTCCATCCGGTCGCTGCTGTGTACCACCACTAACCAAACACCTCCATGAGCGCCTCCTTGTCTTCCCCAGGAAGTCCTCCTCTGGAACGTTGCTGCCGACCTGGCTGGCGGCCCCAGGACCCATCTTGCTTTGGAAACATGTGCGGGCGCACAAGTCGGACCCGTTGGTTGAGAGGGTTCACCTCCTCCACCCGAACCCGCAGTACGCCTACGTGGAGTACCCCGACGGCCGACAGGACACGGTCTCCCTGCGAGATCTGGTGCCTGCCGGCAACACGCACACCCCCTTGACACCAATCACCCCCTCCCTGCCACCGGCGCACTCCGCGACCGCCCCCTTCCCGGGAGGATCGATCCTCCTCCCAGGTCTGACCAGAAGTGAAGCTGAAGCAGAAACCGTAAAGCTCCCGGAGTCGACAACACTGGAACAAGCACCACCACCACCAGGGCTGAGGCGATCGACAAGGACGACCAGACCGCCCGACCGACTCGTGGCATCGGTGTAACACTAGAATGTTGTGGACATTAACAAGAATTTTTTTCCTTTTTCCCTCTTACGAATACTGTAAATAGTTCAAAACAAAAAACCCTGTACGTAGCCCAGTGTAGGGCACTGTGATGACATGCAAAAGTTTTTTTTCCTCCCAGGACCAGCCTTGTAAACTCCTACCACCATGCGAAGCACCACCCCGCCGGGTTCATTTTTAACAAGGGGTGAATGTGGTAGTATGCATTAGGGGTCATGTGGGACTGTGAAGCCATGATGTCATTGGCTGCCAGATCCCGGGTCCTGGTTGGCTGTTGATCTCTAGCTCCGCCCTGAAGGCGGAGTATAAGAACCAGGAGTTCTCCCCCGCAGGCCAGTCTGTTGCTGAACTGCGGGGAACAAGTCACGCTTAAAAAAGCCTCATCGACTTCATCTCTATTCGTCTCTCGTGAGTCTTTGTGCGCTACAAAGACAATAACAAGAAGCGTACCAAAGGCAACAACATCGACAACAAGCAAGACAAAAACAGCACCAATGGAACTACGACTGGTACGACATGGTACAACTCTGCAACTGCGGGACACTGTTACTGCTCAGCTCAGTATAATGACATACCATGTCAGGACGATACATCTTACCAATTCACGGTTGCTGCACAACCAACAGGCAACCTGGCTTTCAGGACAGATGCCATCAAGAACTGCTACCATAAGCACTGAAAAATTAAAAAAAAGCAACAGACTCCAAATCAGTCAATGAAGTGATTTGAACACTTGAACACCTCCTGATGACCAAACATGAGGACACTGACGGCGTTCACAAGGGAATGACAACGTTATCATTGACACTTCTATACCAGACCATATAAATCCTTGAACTATTGGACTCATAACTTTTATTTTGTATTGTCTGATCCTCAAAGTCATCGCAACTATTATTTTGTCTTGTATACTATTGTATAGTCATCACAGTCATCATAGTCATCACAGTCTATCCCTGTTGCTCAGAAGGGAAGGGGGGAGAGGAGCAGAGCATTAGTAATTGGGGACTCGATAGTCAGGGGCACAGATAGGAGATTTTGTGGGAGCGTGAGAGACTCACGTTTGGTATGTTGCCTTCCAGGTGCAAGGGTACGTGATGTCTCGGATCGTGTTTTCCGGGTCCTTAGAGGGGAGGGGGAGCAGCCCCAAGTCGTGGTCCACATTGGCACTAACGACATAGGTAGGAAAGGGGACAAGGATGTCAGGCAGGCTTTCAGGGAGCTAGGATGGAAGCTCAGAACTAGAACAAACAGAGTTGTTATCTCTGGGTTGTTGCCCGTGCCACGTGATAGTGAGATGAGGAATAGGAAGAGAGAGCAATTAAACACGTGGCTACAGGGATGGTGCAGGCGGGAGGGATTCAGATTTCTGGATAACTGGGGCTCTTTCTGGGGAAGGTGGGACCTCTACAGACAGGATGGTCTACATCTGAACCTGAGGGGCACAAATATCCTGGGGGGGAGATTTGTTAGTGCTCTTTGGGGGGGTTTAAACTAATGCAGCAGGGGCATGGGAACCTGGATTGTAGTTTTCGGGTAAGGGAGAATGAGAGTATAGAGGTCAGGAGCACAGATTTGACGTCGCAGGAGGGGGCCAGTGTTCAGGTAGGTGGTTTGAAGTGTGTCTACTTCAATGCCAGGAGTATACGAAATAAGGTAGGGGAACTGGCAGCATGGGTTGGTACCTGGGACTTCGATGTTGTGGCCATTTCGGAGACATGGATAGAGCAGGGACAGGAATGGATGTTGCAGGTTCCGGGGTTTAGGTGTTTTAGTAAGCTCAGAGAAGGAGGCAAAAGAGGGGGAGGTGTGGCGCTGCTAGTCAAGAGCAGTATTACGGTGGCGGAGAGGATGCTAGATGGGGACTCATCTTCCGAGCTAGTATGGGCTGAGGTTAGAAACAGGAAAGGAGAGGTCACCCTGTTGGGAGTCTTCTATAGGCCTCCAAATAGTTCTAGGGATGTAGAGGAAAGGATGGCGGGGATGATCCTGGATAAGAGCGAAAGTAACAGGGTAGTTATTATGGGAGACTTTAACTTTCCAAATATTGACTGGAAAATATATAGTTTGAGTACATTAGATGGGTCGTTTTTTGTACAGTGTGTGCAGGAGGGTTTCCTGACACAATATGTTGACAGGCCAACAAGAGGCGAGGCCACGTTGGATTTGGTTTTGGGTAATGAACCAGGCCAGGTGTTGGATTTGGAGGCAGCAGAGCACTTTGGGGACAGTGACCACAATTCGGTGACGTTTACGTTAATGATGGAAAGGGATAAGTATACACCGCAGGGCAAGAGTTATAGCTGGGGGAAGGGCAATTATGATGCCATTAGACGTGACTTGGGGGGGATAAGGTGGAGAAGTAGGCTGCAAGTGTTGGGCACACTGGATAAGTGGAGCTTGTTCAAGGATCAGCTACTGCGTGTTCTTGATAAGTATGTACCGGTCAGGCAGGGAGGAAGGCGTAGAGCGAGGGAACCGTGGTTTACCAAAGAAGTGGAATCTCTTGTTAAGAGGAAGAAGGAGGCCTATGTGAAGATGAGGTGTGAAGTTTCAGTTGGGGCGATGGATCGTTACAAGGTAGCGAGGAAGGATCTAAAGAGAGAGCTAAGACGAGCAAGGAGGGGACATGAGAAGTATTTGGCAGGTAGGATCAAGGAAAACCCAAAAGCTTTCTATAGGTATGTCAGGAATAAGCGAATGACTAGGGAAAGAGTAGGACCAGTCAAGGACAGGGATGGGAAGTTGTGTGTGGAGTCTGAAGAGATAGGCGAGATACTAAATGAATATTTTTCGTCAGTATTCACTCAGGAAAATGATAATGTTGTGGAGGAGAATGCTGAGCCCCAGGCTAATAGAATAGATGGCATTGAGGTACGTAGGGAAGAGGTGTTGGCAATTCTGGACAGGCTGAAAATAGATAAGTCCCCGGGTCCTGATGGGATTTATCCTAGGATTCTCTGGGAGGCCAGGGAAGAGATTGCAGGACCTTTGGCTTTGATTTTTATGTCATAATTGGCTACAGGAATAGTGCCAGAGGACTGGAGGATAGCAAATGTGGTCCCTTTGTTCAAAAAGGGGAGCAGAGACAACCCCGGCAACTATAGACCGGTGAGCCTCACGTCTGTAGTGGGTAAAGTCTTGGAGGGGATTATAAGAGACAAGATTTATAATCATCTAGATAGGAATAATATGATCAGGGATAGTCAGCATGGCTTTGTGAAGGGTAGGTCATGCCTCACAAACCTTATCGAGTTCTTTGAGAAGGTGCCTGAACAGGTAGACAAGGATAGAGCAGTTGATGTGGTGTATATGGATTTCAGCAAAGCGTTTGATAAGGTTCCCGACGGTTCCCGACGGTAGGTGGTTGATGGGAAATGTTCAGAATGGAGTTCAGTTACAAGTGGCGTACCACAAGGATCTGTTCTGGGGCTGTTGCTGTTTGTCATTTTTATCAATGACCTAAAGGAAGGCGCAGAAGGGTGGGTGAGTAAATTTGCAGACGACACTAAAGTCGGTGGTGTTGTCGACAGTGTGGAAGGATGTAGCAGGTTACAGAGGGACATAGATAAGCTGCAGAGCTGGGCTGAGAGGTGGCAAATGGAGTTTAATGTAGAGAAGTGTGAGGTGATTCACTTTGGACGGAATAACAGGAATGCGGAATATTTGGCTAATGGTAAAGTTCTTGGAAGTGTGGATGAGCAGAGGGATCTAGGTGTCCATGTACATAGATCCCTGAAAGTAGCCACCCAGGTTGATAGGGTTGTGAGGAAGGCCTATGGAGTGTTGGCCTTTATTGGTAGAGGGATTGAGTTCCGGAGTCAGGAGGTCATGTTGCAGCTGTACAGAACTCTGGTACGGCCGCATTTGGAGTATTGCGTACAGTTCTGGTCACCGCATTATAGGAAGGACGTGGAGGCTTTGGAGCGGGTGCAGAGGAGATTTACCAGGATGTTGCCTGGTATGGAGGGAAAATCTTATGAGGAAAGGCTAATGGTCTTGAGGTTGTTTTCGTTGGAGAGAAGAAGGTTAAGAGGAGACTTAATAGAGGCATACAAAATGATCAGGGGGTTAGATAGGGTGGACAGTGAGAGCCTTCTCCCGCGGATGGAAATGGCTGGCACGAGGGGACATAGCTTTAAACTGAGGGGTAATAGATATAGGACAGAGGTCAGAGGTAGGTTCTTTACGCAAAGTGTAGTGAGGCCGTGGAATGCCCTACCTGCTACAGTAGTGAACTCGCCAACATTGAGGGCATTTAAAAGTTTATTGGATAAACATATGTATGATAATGGCATAGTGTAGGTTAGATGGCTTTTGTTTCGGTGCAACATCGTGGGCCGAAGGGCCTGTACTGCGCTGTATCGTTCTATGTTCTATGTTCAATAACTTGTACATAACATCACCTATCTACCTGTTTTTGTTTAATTTTCTTTAACACTGTCCAGAAAATATGTAACACGAAAAAAGGGAGGATGTGGTTATATGCATCACTGTAAATACACCAGGGGTTAATGTAAATACACCTACACTAGATAGTCACTAGAGACATGACACACAGACATTCAACCAATAGGTCAGTAAGATAGGACATGACCAATGGGCATTCAAAACATACACAGAGGTGACACTACCACAGGAGGGCATTACACCAACCCATATAAAAGGACACAGCACACATGCTTAGTCTCTTTCCAATGGAGACACTCAGTGAGTACAGATAGGGTTGATTCAACACATCACACCCACCACGTGGATTGTAGCAGGCTGGTTCGTCAGTCTGAGTAGCTATAGAAGGATTAACAGGAGAGTCGAATCCAAATAGGAGAATTGTTAATAGTTTAATAAACGTATTAAAGCTATCTCCAAGTCTGAACCTTCCTTTGTCAGAGTCCATGTCAAGGAAGCAGCTTATGCTATGTCAATACCATAACAAAACACACCCGATGAATGTGCAGCTGATATGTGACATCAGCTGCATGTCATACATGTCTGCCCCTGGGCAGCGTGCACGACTTCTTCATCCTGGCACACTCAACGATTCCTGAAATGTCCAGAGGCTACAGACCGTGCGCAGACACAGTCGCACACCAGCTCCATGTTCTGGGAGTGGAACCCCCTCCTGCTAATGAAGGGCACGGCATGTTGAGGTAGTGCTCCGAGGGTGATATGCATGTTATCAATAACCACCTGGACCCGGGGCATTCCAGTGATGGCAGAAAATGTATCAGTCCGGGCATCCTGATGGGCCTGGTCCAGGTTGAAGTGTATGTAGCTTGCTGTCCAGGCGTGTACGGCATCCATGACATCTCGGGTGCACCTGTGCATGGATGATTGCAAGATCCTACACAAGTTCCCACTCAAGCCCTGGAACAAGCCAAAGGCATAGAATTTGAGACCAACCATCAACTTGATGGCCACCGGGAGTGGGTGTCCTCCTCCTTGCTGCCGAAGTGCCAGGTGCGCCACCATCTGACACAGGTGGCATACGGTCTCCTTGTTGAGACGGAGTAAGCGGCAGCACATGTAGTCCAGCAGTTCCTCAAAGGACATGTGCCAATGGTATAAACGTTGCCTGATGCGGCGCCAACTTTGCACCTCCTCCCCGGCCTGATGGACGGCCAGCACTTGAGCCTCACCAGATGGTCCTTGCTGTTCTGGGGCAGGCTCCAGGCTAGGTCTTTCCCATACTGGCCCTGACTCTCTCGCCACCGTACATCCATGACGGCAGCAGCGGCCAGGTACATAAATAACAAGGCAGGCTGAGTTTCAAATTCCATTTCTGTGCTGGGGGGAGAGAGGAGAGACAGAGACTGCCGCCAAGGTAAGCATTTGCTTGACCATCCAAAGCCAGCAGACTGCATGGTCACCCAGAGTTGCACTGCTGTACCACCCTCAACATTTCACCCCCGGGCCCTTCAGCAACACCCTTCATCCATACTGCATCCCTGTTCCAACAGTGACTGACAGGCCCATGATGTGGGAATCCTCTCTCCTCACTGCCTATCCCTGCCAAATGGATAACGCCAGCTGCATCAACAGGTCTGTGGCCCCTGCCCTGTTTCACCCTGTGGAGTCTACTGTGGGTGTCCTCATTGGGTGAGCCTTGTGCTTTCCAACCAGAACGGTGGCAGCTGGTTGTGTAGTTAACACATTCATACTGTGCAGGCATGGGTTTCTATGCTAAGAGACTGGTATGTGGACAAGTCCTACAGATGGGGGTCACTGACAGATGTGTCTGAATGCTGGGAGCTTAGCTGCAATGTGATGTGGAACCAGGGTTTCACATGGAAGTTGTGACAGGGAGCTGGTCAGATTTCCTGGCAGGTCTGGGATGGATGGGATCAAACTTTTTTCTTTTTTTTTCTTCTTTTTTAAAAATATAAATTTAGAGTACCCAATTTTTGTTTCCAATTAAGGGGCAATTAAGCGTGGCCAATCCACCTAACCTGGACATCTTTGGGTTGTGGGGGTGAAACCCACGCAGACATGGGGAGAATGTGCAAACTTCACAAGGACAGTGACACAGGGCCGGGATTTTAACCTGGGTCCTCAGCGCCGTAGCCCCAGTGCTAACCACTACGCCACATGCCGCCCTGGGATCAAACCTTTGATAACAATAGGGTGCTGTAGACTGGCAGGTCCTGGAGACATTGAGTGATCCTTTGGAGTGGGTTTGCTGATAGCCTTACTCAAGAGGGAGTGACCCTGAGAGTGACAATGTACCAGGCAGAGTTCCAGTGACACCAGTGCATGGGTCTTTGGCTTGGGGTCAGCTCTGCTCTTGATTACTCTGGTGTGGAGATGTGCATCTAAAGTGTGCAATGAGGTGTGTAAACACCTGGTGGTCCCATGATTGTTCATGGCCATGCCCATCCCCTTGATTATAAGATGTGCATCTAAAGTGTGCAATGAGGTGTGTAAACACCTGGTGGTCCCATGATTGTTCATGGCCATGTCCATCCCCTTGATTATAAGATGTGCATCTAAAGTGTGCAATGAGGTGTGTAAACACCTGGTGGTCCCATGATTGTTCATGGCCATGCCCATCCCCATGATTATACTGCTGAGACTTGAGGAAACTCGAGAAATCAAGAAAAGTTTCCAGGAAATTTGAGGTTGAAGGTACTAGAACAGAGCGCTATTCAGTTAGGACAGACAGAGCTGAGAAGAAGGCTGAGACGCTAGAAAGGTATCTGATGTGATTTTTAGGTTTGTGAGATTTCACTGCACCCTGTGGAACGTCAGTTAAAATAACGATGGGAGACAGACTTCTGGTGACGGAGATGTGCTGAGCAGTTGCACATCAGGTGGCTCTCTTCCAGAAAACATCAAAATAGGCACTTTTGGCCGAATTTAGTCTGGAAAACGGACTCATTCATCCCTGTAGTGATCTGTATATCTGAGTGTATGTAAAGGGTTAACATACAGAATCAAGTGTTAGACAACCACTAGATGGCAGCGCCAGATATAGGTATAAAAGGTAAACTCAGAGAGACTCCCCGCCTCTTCGTGTTAGAAGTGACTAGTAGACAGAGTTAGAGAGAGATAACTTAGTGTGCAGGTGCAGTTAATCATCATCATATATATATTTAATCTTGTTAATCTAATCTACAGTTATAGTTATTGAAGAGTGAATGAATTCATAGTTAATTTATTATCGTGACACAATAAACAGTATGTGCTTTACTTGAAGACTTCGAGTGTCACTGAACATCACGCATATAACCATTCTGGCAGAAAGCAAAGGAGTAACAAGATATCACTCAACGTAATATAACAATCCCTTCACCCAAAAGCCAACAGAGAGGAAAATAATGCCAGGAGGCAGCACCTCGAGAGGCTGCAGAGAAACCAGGAACTGTGGAAAAGGGCAGGAGCAGCGAGCAAGTGGGCGAGTGGGTCCACGACGCAAGAAGTCCCTGGCCACCCCTGAGAGAGGCAGACCAGCGACCCGGCCGACCGGCCAGCGGGCTTCCACATGCCATATCATAGGCGGCGGCGGGAACTTTGACTGTGTACAGGACCCACTGACAGACAGATCAAACCCCAGAACGGGGAAAATGACAGGCATGGCTTGGGAACTCGGAACGTTTATGGAACAGATGGGGGCAGTGGACCCACGGCGTTTTATGCACCCAGGTACATAACGTTTACACCCGCATTGACTTCTTTGCAGTGGGGAAATCAGCACTTCCAGGAATAGACAGAGCGGAATACTCCGCGATTGTAATCTCCGACCATGTACCTTGCAGGGGCAATCACTTGGAGTTTCAGCGGGAGCGGAGTGCAGAGGCTGCTGGTGGGTGAGTATTGAAGTTTAAAATAACTTACCTTGCAGGAGCATCTCTTGGAGTTTCAGCGGGAGCGGAGTGCGGGGGCTGCTGGTGGGTGAGTATTTAAGTAAACACTTGCCTGGTCCCGTTTCTGTTTCTCTTTGCTGTTGTATTTTTAAAAAATTTTATTTTTTAAGGCAGGAACAGCAAGTTCAACCCGCGGACTTCTGGGAAGTCCCTCACCAATAAATTCTTGTGGAGAGGAAACCCGAGACACTACACGTGTAGTGTCTCCCACCCGCCCTCCTCCTCTAACCTAATAATAAAACCCATTGGTGTGAGGTAAGTACCATATTGTATTATTATTATTATTTTTTAAAAAAATTTAGTTGTTAGCCAGATCTTGGTAGAAAGTTAGAGGGATGGCAGGGAAGGGAGTGCAATGTTCCTCCTGCAGGATGTTTGAGGTGAGGGATGCCGTTAGTGTCCCTGCTGATTTTACCAGCAGGAAGTGCTGCCATCTCCAGCTCCTCCAAGACCGAGTTAGGGAACTAGAGCTGGAGTTGGAAGAACTTCGGGTCATTCGGGAGGCAGAGGGGGTCATAGATAGCAGCTTCAGGGAATTAGTTACACCAAAGATTGGAGATAGATGGGTAACTGTAAGAGGGACTGGGAAGAAGCAGTCAGTGCAGGGATCCCCTGCGGTCGTTCCCCTGAGAAACAAGTATACCGCTTTGGATACTTGTGGGGGGGATGACTTACCAGGGGTAAGCCATGGGGTATGGGCCTCTGGCACGGAGTCTGTCCCTGTTGCTCAGAAGGGAAAGGGGGAGAGGAGCAGAGCATTAGTAATTGGGGACTCGATAGTCAGGGGCACAGGTAGGAGATTTTGTGGAAGCGTGAGAGACTCACGTTTGGTATGTTGCCTCCAAGGTGCAAGGGTACGTGATGTCTCGAATCGTGTTTTCCGGGTCCTTAGGGGGGAGGGGGAGCAGCCCCAAGTCGTGGTCCACATTGGCACTAACGACATAGGTAGGAAAGGGGACAAGGATGTCAGGCAGGCTTTCAGGGAGCTAGGATGGAAGCTCAGAACTAGAACAAATAGAGTTGTTATCTCTGGGTTGTTGCCCGTGCCACATGATAATGAGATGAGGAATAGGGAGAGAGAGCAATTAAACACGTGGCTACAGGGATGGTGCAGGCGGGAGGGATTCAGATTTCTGGATAACTGGGGCTCTTTCTGGGGAAGGTGGGACCTCTACAGACAGGATGGTCTACATCTGAACCTGAGGGGCACAAATATCTGGGGGGGGAGATTTGTTAGTGCTCTTTGGGGGGGTTTAAACTACTGCAGCAGGGGCATGGGAACCTGGATTGTAGTTTTAGGGTACGGGAGAATGAGAGTATAGAGGTCAGGAGCACAGATTTGACGTCGCAGGAGGGGGCCAGTGTTCAGGTAGGTGGTTTGAAGTGTGTCTACTTCAATGCCAGGAGTATACAAAATAAGGTAGGGGAACTGGCAGCAGGGGTTGGTACCTGGGACTTCGATGTTGTGGCCATTTCGGAGACATGGATAGAGCAGGGACAGGAATGGATGTTGCAAGTTCCGGGGTTTAGGTGTTTTAGTAAGCTCAGAGAAGGAGGCAAAAGAGGGGGAGGTGTGGCGCTGCTAGTCAAGAGCAGTATTACGGTGGCGGAGAGGATGCTAGATGGGGACTCATCTTCCGAGCTAGTATGGGCTGAGGTTAGAAACAGGAAAGGAGAGGTCACCCTGTTGGGAGTCTTCTATAGGCCTCCAAATAGTTCTAGGGATGTAGAGGAAAGGATGGCGAGGATGATCCTGGATAAGAGCGAAAGTAACAGGGTAGTTATTATGGGAGACTTTAACTTTCCAAATATTGACTGGAAAAGATATAGTTCGAGTACATTAGATGGGTTGTTTTTTGTACAGTGTGTGCAGGAGGGTTTCCTGACACAATTTGTTGACAGGCCAACAAGAGGCGAGGCCACGTTGGATTTGGTTTTGGGTAATGAACCAGGCCAGGTGTTGGATTTGGAGGTAGGAGAGCACTTTGGGGACAGTGACCACAATTCGGTGACGTTTACGTTAGTGATGGAAAGGGATAAGTATACACCGCAGGGTAAGAGTTATAGCTGGGGGAAGGACAATTATGATGTCATTAGACGTGACTTGGGGGGGATAGGTTGGAGAAGTAGGCTGCAAGTGTTGGGCACACTGGATAAGTGGAGTTTGTTCAAGGATCAGCAACTGCGTGTTCTTGATAAGTATGTACCGGTCAGGCAGGGAGGAAGGCGTAGAGCGAGGGAACCGTGGTTTACCAAAGAAGTGGAATCTCTTGTTAAGAGGAAGAAGGAGGCCTATGTGAAGATGAGGTGTGAAGTTTCAGTTGGGGCGATGGATAGTTACAAGGTAGCAAGGAAGGATCTAAAGAGAGAGCTAAGACGAGCAAGGAGGGGACATGAGAAGTATTTGGCAGGTAGGATCAAGGAAAACCCAAAAGCTTTCTCTAGGTATGTCAGGAATAAGCGAATGCCTAGGGTAAGAGTAGGACCAGTCAAGGACAGAGATGGGAAGTTGTGTGTGGAGTCTGAAGAGATAGGCGAGATACTAAATGAATATTTTTCGTCAGTATTCACTCAGGAAAAAGATAATGTTGTGAAGGAGAATGCTGAGACCCAGTCTATTAGAATAGATGGCATTGAGGTACGTAGGGAAGAGGTGTTGGCAATTCTGGACATGCTGAAAATAGATAAGTCCCCGGGGCCTGATGGGATTTATCCTAGGATTCTCTGGGAGGCCAGGGAAGAGATTGCAGGACCTTTGGCTTTGATTTTTATGACATCATTGGCTACAGGAATAGTGCCAGAGGACTGGAGGATAGCAAATGTGGTCCCTTTGTTCAAAAAGGGGAGCAGAGACAACCCCGGCAACTATAGACCGGTGAGCCTCACGTCTGTAGTGGGTAAAGTCTTGGAGGGGATTATAAGAGACAAGATTTATAATCATCTAGATAGGAATAATATGATCAGGGATAGTCAGCATGGCTTTGTGAAGGGTAGGTCATGCCTCACAAACCTTATCGAGTTCTTTGAGAAGGTGACTGAACAGGTAGACGAGGGTAGAGCAGTTGATGTGGTGTATATGGATTTCAGTAAAGCGTTTGATAAGGTTCCCGACGGTAGGCTATTGCAGAAAATACGGAGGCTGGGGATTGAGGGTGATTTAGAGATGTGGATCAGAAATTGGCTAGCTGAAAGAAGACAGAGGGTGGTGGTTGATGGGAAATGTTCAGAATGGAGTTCAGTTACAAGTGGCGTACCACAAGGATCTGTTCTGGGGCTGTTGCTGTTTGTCATTTTTATCAATGACCTAAAGGAAGGCGCAGAAGGGTGGGTGAGTAAATTTGCAGACGACACTAAAGTCGGTGGTGTTGTCGACAGTGTGGAAGGATGTAGCAGGTTACAGAGGGACATAGATAAGCTGCAGAGCTGGGCTGAGAGGTGGAAAATGGAGTTTAATGTAGAGAAGTGTGAGGTGATTCACTTTGGACGGAATAACAGGAATGCGGAATATTTGGCTAATGGTAAAGTTCTTGGAAGTGTGGATGAGCAGAGGGATCTAGGTGTCCATGTACATAGATCCCTGAAAGTTGCCACCCAGGTTGATAGGGTTGTGAAGAAGGCCTATGGAGTGTTGGCCTTTATTGGTAGAGGGATTGAGTTCCGGAGTCAGGAGGTCATGTTGCAGCTGTACAAAACTCTGGTACGGCCGCATTTGGAATATTGCGTACAGTTCTGGTCATCGCATTATAGGAAGGACGTGGAGGCTTTGGAGCGGGTGCAGAGGAGATTTACCAGGATGTTGCTTGGTATGGAGGGAAAATCTTATGAGGAAAGGCTGATGGACTTGAGGTTGTTTTCGTTGGAGAGAAGAAGGTTAAGAGGAGACTTAATAGAGGCATACAAAACCATCAGGGGGTTAGATAGGGTGGACAGTGAGAGCCTTCTCCCGCGGATGGAAATGGCTGGCATGAGGGGACATAGCTTTAAACTGAGGGGTAATAGATATAGGACAGAGGTCAGAGGTAGGTTCTTTACGCAAAGAGTAGTGAGGCCGTGGAATGCCCTACCTGCAACAGTAGTGAACTCACCAACATTGAGGGCATTTAAAAGTTTATTGGATAAGCATATGGATGATAATGGCATCGTGGAGGTTAGATGGCTTTTGTTTCGGTGCAACATCGTGGGCCGAAGGGCCTGTACTGCGCTGTATCGTTCTATGTTCTATGTTCTCTGTCTAGTTACACGGATGTGAGGTTGGAGCCGGGGGCGTGCCCAACGCCCCACATGGAGGTTGGACACAAACCTCCTGGCCGACAAGGTCTTCTGCCAGAAAATATCACAGGCCATAGGCGATTATGTAATGAACAGCCAGTACGGGGAAGACTCACCTTCCACATTCTGGGAGGCACTGATTAGGGAAGAAATTATTGCCTACAAGGCCTGCAGAGATAAGAAAGAGAGGGCGGCTAGGCAGCAACTGATCGACTCCATACTGGAAGTGGACAGACGGTACTATGAGGTTCCGACCGATTCACCCCGGCAAGAATGGATACAACATTTAAACAGTGGCATAAAGAGAGGTTTATCTTCTTTACTGCCTGCATGCTTCCCTTCAGTAACTGGGAGACGAGGACACCCTGTCTCATTACACATTCTCTTCTCTCTTAATTCATAGCCATTGAGATAATAATCTGCCTTCCTATTTTTGCTGCCAAAGTGCATAACCTTACATTTATCCACATTATACATCTGCCTTGAATTTACCGACTCACTCAGCTTGTTCAAATCACACAAAAGCATCTCTGCATCTTCCAGTTCCAACTGTGATTCTATTTTGATAGGGAGCTGTGGTGTGAAAAATCAATAGGCCAGCAGAGGTCTGCAGGCATTTCTTACCAACTAGAAGTCTTTGTAAGGTACAACAAAAAGCTTTCCTTCTTTCTAAGTTTTTTTAAAAACTGGAAGCGAGCGCAGTTGCAGATAGACAGCCAGAGAGGAAATACCCCTCGGCTTTGCTCGAGAAATGAGAAGCTGGACAATGGAGTTATGTGCAAGGCAGCAAGCCCGATATGACTCTTCTTCAGAGCTGAAGAATGGATTTGTTGGCCAACTAACGGCTGCAGCATGGGGGCAAGTCATGTGGTGAAACCTCCAGGGATACATTTAATTGGAGTTGGCACCTTGAGCCCTGCGAATCATTGAATGTGATAAACCAAGGGAGAGAGGAAGGGTTAAGGGGGTTAACATCCTTGAAAGAGTATAAATCACCAAGGCTGGGTGAAATGTACCCCAGGCTGTTAAAATAAGCCAGGGAGGAAATTGTAGGGGTTCTGATCATCATGTTCCAATCCTTACTAGATCCAGGCATAGTGCCGGAGGATTGGAATCTGCCAACATTGGTGCCTTTATTTAGAAAAGGAATAAGCAATAGACTGAATAATTACAGGTCAGTCAGTCTAGCCTTGGTAGTGGGCAATTTATTGGAATCAATTCTGAATGACAGTCTAAACTGTTGCTTAAAAAGGCAGATATTAGTCAAGGATAGTCTTCATGGCTTTGTTAAAAGACTCTGCCTGACTAATTTGATTGAACATTTTGAGGAGGTAACAAGAAGGATTGAGGAAATGAGGTTGATGTGGTCTACATAGATTTTAGCAAGGATTTTGACAAGGCCCCACATGGCAAATTGGCTTAAAAAACAAAAGACCACGGAATCCAGGGGGATGTAGCAAGCTGGGTACAAAATTGGTTCAATGGCAGGGTAATTGTTGAGAGGAGATTTTGCGGCTGGAAAACTGTTTCCAATGGGATTCTGCAGGGCTCAGTACGGAGTGCTCTGCTTTTTGTGGTGCATATTAAAGATTTGAATTTAAATGCAAAAAGCATTATTGAGAAGTTTGCAGATAATATAAAAATTGACCATGCGGAATATAGCGAGGAGGATAGTTCTAGACTGCAGGCAGAAACCAATGGACTGGTCCAGTGGGTAGCAAAGTGGCAAATGAAACTCAACTCTAGCAGTGTGAGGCGATGCACTTGGGGAGGTCAAAAAGGCAAAGGATTACACAATAAATGGAAGGATACTGTCAAGTGTAGAGGAAGCGAGAGACCTTTCAATGAATATCCACAGATCAGGTCGATAAGGTGGTTGAGAAGGAATGTGGAATATTTTCCTTTATTAGCTGAGGCATAGAATATAAGAGCAGGAAGGATGGAACTATATAAAACACCAGTTAGGCTTAGAAACTGTGCAGTTCTGGTCACCTCATTACAGAAAAGATGTAATTGCATTGCAAATCACAGAACCTTTACCATGTAGAAGGAGGCAATTTGACCCATCGAGTCTACACCAATTCTGCGAAATCAACCATAGTCCCACTGTCCTGCCTTAAACCACAACCTTGAACATTCTTTTTTTTCAAGATAACCATCCAATTCCCTTTGAAATACCTTGATTGAACCTGCCTCTGCGACCCACTCAGGGAGTTTGTCCCAGACAAGGTGAAGAAATGTTTCATTCACAACATTTACTCTTTTTGCCAATTATTTTGAATCTGTGCCCTCTAGTTGCTGATGTTCTCTTGAGGGAACAGTTTCTCACCATTGATTCTGTCCCTCAGGATCCTGAATACCCGATCAAGTCCCCTCGCAGCCTTCTTTTCTCTGAGGGAAAACAGTCTCAATCTCTCCAATCTATCCTCATAGCTAGTCTCCAGATGTTTCTCCACCGCCGCAGTCAAACCGATTGGTCTGTAGTGAAAGATTGCAGCTATGGGGAAAGATTGGATAGGGCTGGGGGCGGAGAGGTTCTCCTTGGAACACAAGAGGCTGAGGAGAGATTTAATTAAGCTGTGCGAAATTGTGACGGACCTGTTCAGAGTGGATGGGAAAAGGCTATTTCCCATAACAGAGACATCAGTGACTAGGGGGAGCCAGAGAATTAAATAAATTGGTAGAAAGATTAGAGGGGAGATGAGGAAAAGTCTTTTCAGCAGAGGGTTACGGGAGTCTGGCACTCACTGCCTGAAAGGGTAGCAAAGGCAGAAACACTCAATTCATTTAAAGGGTTTCTCGATATGCATCTGAAATCGCGGGGGCGGGGATTTCTCAGCTGGCGGAGACGGATTTCCTTTTGTACCATATATTTTTCTAAATTTCCCAGATATCCAAAAGGTGAAATGTGTAGGAAGAGGGAAGGGAAGTGGCAGTAGATGAATTGCCCCTTAGGAGACCCACCATGGATACAATGGACCTAGTGATCATCTTCTGCGCTATAATGATTCTCTGATTCTATCGCATGTGCTCACGCCTGCCAGACGCCTGTCAATTTCCTTCCGATTCAGGCATGAAATTAACCAGCAGCTTAAGATGTAAGCGAACAGTTAAAATCAACTTCCCCAGTTAAATTTCCCCCCATTATCTTTTGCAAGAATTTCAGGGCTTCAACAGGGTTTGAGCCACTAGCATCTGTGTGATATTTGGTTAGTTGTTCCCACAATTATAATGGATGAAATGTTTATAATTTCACACTACTGGCACTGTGGCAGGCAGGTATCAGTGAATCACCTCTCCAGTACTGGAAGTGTAGGAAATTACACGCAAGTGTAAATCTTCATATCATGGTATTAACTTTACCTCTGTCTGTTAAGCAAGTTTCTCTCTGAAGTAGTAATTGTGAGACAGGTTTGCAGTGCAGATATTTTATTAATGCGGTGAAAAGCAGCAGTCAGTTTGCACTGTACAATTAGTTAAAATAAGCATGAGAAAATACAATAAACATTAAACTGCAATGTTGACAGTATAGCGGCAAATTCAGAACTGGGTTTTTCAGCTGTAATTGGTGAGGAGATGGGAATTTAACCCCGATATTTAAACGTTTTTTTCAATTTTGATTTGTTCGGGTGAGACCCACGCAGACATGGGGAGAACTCCAGACGGACAGCGACCTGGGGCCAGGATCGAACCTGGGTCCTTTTGCCCTGAGGCAGCAGTCGAACCACAGCTCCACCATGCCGCACGCCAAAGTTGTTGCAGACTGTGGGGAATATCCATCAAGCTATGGGGTGACGAGTTCCTGCTGTGCTTAATAATAAGGCCCTATTTCCATTGCTCTGTCTGTTTCCTGCTTCGCAGCAGAAAACCAGGCAGGGGTCATTCCTGTTAATTGGGAGGGAGAGATCATGGGGAGGGGGGGGGGAAGAAAGAAGAGTCACTTCTGGCTCCATTCTACTGTCAAGCTTCCTATGTTAAGATATTCCACCTCTCCAAAGCGCGTGTAGTGTTATTCACCCCGGCAAAGCAGGGAGCAGATGCATCTGGTGTACGTTTCCTCTCCTCCTCCTGTTGTGCGAGGTGAGAGTAGATTACTAGCGATGCCAAAGACTCCGAGAGAACGCAAATACATCTCAGTTTTACTTTCACCATTGGGCCGCAGGAACAACTGCACATCCGGGGCTGACCTTCCCGAGAACTCAAGTCATTGGCTAGTGAAGCTGCATCATTTTAAAATAAATCCCCTAAATACAGTCAAGAACTCTACTGCTATTAAGTGAGAGAGTTGAAAAACCCAGAAGTGTAACTTGGAACATCAGTTTTTAGTGATGTATATTTGCAATTTGGCATAGTGAGTAAAATGTGAACCAGAGAGGAATAGGCCAGTTGGGTGAACACAAGGACTATAATTCAGTCCAATATACAAGTAAACCGATAGCTACTAGCTCCACACAGTATTACACCCCTTGGTTCAAACTGTTTCCTGAACTCAAGCACCTCTTAGTCTTCAAGCAACATCTATTATATAGCTTAAATTCAGTAAATAATTACCACGCTCAGGTATGTGGCCACATTTGGGAAATGTGTCTACAGTGTCAGCGAAGGAAAAATTCACGTTTCGATTTTAACAGCGACTTATTAGGAGACCGTTTCTGCAGCCAGCAGCTGTTTGTGGTGTGGCTGATGGATGGGGTATCTGTCTGTTTTACTCTTCCCCCAGTCATTGTGCTATGAATATACTAATTTTCATTTTGTTATCCACCCTGGAGAGTTGGAATATTGCATGTGTGTGTCAATTTTCTTTCTCTCAAGTTACCTTGGTGATGGGGTAATAGAAAAGGTAACAGACAGCGCCATGTTATTATCCCAACTTCATTTAATTCCAATTCTTAACACTATGGAGAAGCAAATCATTAATAAAAAGTAATATTGAGAAATGGGATGAAGCTTTGCAGAATTTCAATCCATGGTCCTTTCCGTTTTTGTAGTCCTTTTTCATGTTAAACGTGACAGCCCTGCAATGTAATGAACAGAATAATAGATTATAATATTTACCAAACCAATTCTCAGGTAAATTTCAGTTCCAGGGTTTCTGTGGCCCAATAATGAAGTAGGAGGTCATGGTGAATGAGACTCAACATATGCATTTGTTGCACAGATATTTATGGTGCTTGCATCATGATTGTTCAATTCTGGAAGTGCTTTCCTCTTTCCCTCCACAGGTACTAAAATTGGAAAATCATCAAACATATCCTGTTATGTTCTGTGTTGTGGCCCTAGTACAGATGCATACAGAGCATCTAGTTCTTTCACAGTAACAAGGTGAACATGTGGAAAGATAACCAACCAACTGTAATACAAACAGTAACTGAACAAATTAATTCAGTAAATTGTTCTGGAGCCACTTCTAGTGCGACTGTCCTAGAGTACGACTTATACCAACTGCTGGATATCTCTTGTCACATGGTAGATCTATTGTCACCAGCTTGGAGGTTAGGTTGCATCAATAACTATATCCATTGGGCAGTATGGTGGCAGTAGTTAGTATTGCTGCTCCAGAGACCCAGGTTCCAATTCTGGCCTTGGTAGAGTCTGCAATTCCTCCCAGTATCTGCGTGGGTTTCCTCTGGTGCTCCAGTTTCCTCCCACCAGTACAAAGATGTGCAAGTTAGGTCGATTGCCCCTTCACTATGTCAAAACAGTGAGATAGGCATTACTGGGATAGGGTGGAGGAGTGGGCTTAAGGGTGCTCTTTCCAAGGGCTGGTGCAGGCCCAATGGGCCTCCATCTGTCGATTGCCCCTTCACTATGTCAAAACAGTGAGATAGGCATTACTGGGATAGGGTGGAGGCGTGGGCTTAAGGGTGCTCTTTCCAAGGGCTGGTGCAGACCCAATGGGCCTCCTTCTGTAAATTCTATGATATTATTGACAGACAACAATGTAAACAAAACTCCAAGAATTTACTTGTTAATATCAAAAAGTTGACAATTTCTCTGCAACAAACTGGATGCATTTGAGCTGGTTAACATAGAACATTAGTGCATTACAGGCCCTTTATGTTGCGCCGACCTGTGAAACCACTCTAAAGCCCATCTACACTATTCCCTTAACATCTACATGTCTATCCAATGACCATTTGAATGCTCTTAGTGTTGGTGAGTCCACTACTGTTGCAGGCAGGCCATTCCACGCCCTTACTACTCTGAGTAAAGAACCTACCTCTGACATCTGTCCTATATCTAACTCCCCTCAATTTAAAGCTATGTCCCCTCGTGCTAGACATCACCATCTGAGGAAAAAGGCTGTCCACCCTATCCAATCCTCTGATCATCTTGTATGCCTCAATTAAGTCACCTCTTAACCTTCTTCTCCAACGAAAACAGCCTCAAGTCCCTCAGCCTTTCCTCACAAGATCTTCCCTCCATACCAGGCTACATGCTGGTAAATCTCCTCTGCACCCTTTCCAATGCTTCCACATCGTTCCTATAATGTGGTGACCAGAATTGCATGCAATACTCCAAATGCGGCCGCACCAGAGTTTTGTATAGCCGCAACATGACCTCATGGCTCCAAAACTCAATCCCTCTACCAATTGCTGGGCACATTCTGGTCCAAATGAAAGTGAATGTGAATGTTCCACAACATTCATGGTGACATTGTGATCACTGGGCCAAAGAGCCACAGAGTAGTTACAGCCCAGAAGCACTCACCAAGATTATTGGAGCAGAATTAATGCTCCTATAGAGTCTGCTCCACCATTCAATCATCATTCCTTATCCACATCTTCCTCTCCCCCCAACCCAGATCCCCTTACTATTCAGGAACACTAGATTTGAGATTAATGTGCTGTTACCTACAGGGGAGACCAAGAGCCAGAATTAGACAGAATCTGGAACATAGAACAAGGAGTAGGCAATTTAGCCTCCTGGAGCCTGCTCCACCATTCAATAAGATCATTGCTGATCACATCATGACCTCAACTCCCATCATCCGGTCCATTCTCTGTAACCCGTCAACTCATTACCAATAAAAAATACTGTTTAGCTGCTCCTTAAATTTACTCACTGTTCCAGCACCCACTGCACTCTAGGGTAGCAGGTTCCATAGATTCATGACCCTTCATCTGCTCCACATCTACTTCATCATACCTTTATCATCTTGATTTCCCCTCATTCAACATGTATAGGCCTAAACTAATCTCTTTTCACAAGACAAACTCCTCATCTCTGGAATCAATCTAGTAAACCTCCTCTGAACTGCCTCCAATGCCACTACATCTTTCCTCAAATAAGGGGACCAAAATGGTACACAATCTTCCTTTTGCTTTCTGGATTACCTGCATGCTAGTTTTCTGTGATTCATGCACGAGGACACCCAGATTTCATACACCGAAACACCAACGTCTACCCCAGGTTGCTACTCATTTTTCGGACCAAAATGGATGACTTCACACTATCCATGCTAAATTCCCATCGCCACATTTTGGCCCACTTACCTAACCCATCTATATCCACGCAAGGTGCTGTCCCACCTATTTTTATGTCAGCTGCAAATTTGACTTATAGAACCTTCTATTCTTGTATCCAGGTCATTTTTTTGCAATTTAGCATGGCCAAACCACCTACCCTGCACATCTTTGGGTTGTGGGGGCGAAACCCACACAAACACAGGGAAAATTTCTGCAAACTCCACACAGACAGTGTCCGAACCTGGGACCTCAGAAGTGCTGGGAGGCAGCTGTTTTAACTACTAGGCCACCACGCTGCCAATCCAGGTCATTAATATAGAACCCTACAGCACTCCACTAGTTATATCTTGCCATCCAGAAAAAGATCCACGATCAGCCAGTTTTTTTTAAATCCAAGCTAATAAATTATGTCTAACCCCATGATGTAACCTTATATGGCACATTACCATTTCCTATTTGCGTCCCTCCCTTTTTGAATCAGGGCGTCCATTGGAATGGTTCTGTGTCCAGGGAATTTTAGATTAAAACCAATGGATCACAATCTCGGCTTCCACTTCCTTTATTCAAGCCATCAGACCCTGGGGACGGTCTTCAATTCCAATAGTTTGTAGAGTACTGTTTACCCATTCATGTTTGACTGTTCCAAGTTCCAACGTTCCTATAGCACCTGCCATTTCCGTACTCCCACTATTAACTCTCCGGTTTCATTTTCCAAGGGACCAACATTCACTTTAAGCAGGGAATTGTACTAACAGAAGCTTTTGTTATTTTGCATTAGCTTTCTTTTGTAATTTACCTTAGTAACCCTTTGTTTATGTTCAGGGTTAGAAAGTTTCCCAATCTTCCAGCCTGCCGTTTGCCTTTGCATATACACCTCAGTTCTCATAGTCTTCATATGGTCCTTAACCTCCTAGCTTAGCCATGGATGTTTCTTGGCCCTCATCATCTTTTTTCCCCCTCTCTGGAATATATTTTACTTATGAGGAATGGAGTATCACCTTAAACAACTGCCATTGCTCATTAGCCTGCCCACTGTACTCGGGCCAAATCGGTCTTCCTGCGTATGTAATTCCAGAACGCTAGTATGGGACCCCACTTTTCAACTGAATTTTGAATTACATCATGCTATGGTCGCTATTCCCTTGAGGATCCAAAGCAACAAGGTAATCCTTCATTACATATTGGATGTAGCGACTAGGGGTTTTTCCCACAGTGAAATCTACTTGTGACAATAGCAATTATTTTTTTTTTAAAATATAAAAATCCAGAGTAGGCTGTTCCAAGAAACAATCTCTTATGAATTCTCCCTCAAGGTTACCTTGCAAATTTGATAATCCAGTTTGTGCATATTAAAGTCACCCATGATTATTGCTGTACCTTTCTTACAAGTCCCCAGTATTTCTTGGCTTATACTGTGCCCCACTGTGGAGCTAATGTTTAGGGACCAATAGATACTCCTACCAACACCAAGGACCTCTTCCCTTTGCTATTGCTACCCAAACCGATTCCACAGCTTGATCTCCAGTGCTTACATAATTTCTCATTTACAGCACTGACCCCCTTTCTTCACTTGCAAAGCTACACCATCTCATCTATCTTTCCAAAATACTGAATACCCTTGGGTATTCAATTCCCAGACCTGGTCTCCTTGTAACCAAGTTTCAGTCAGTAACCACCACCAAATCATACCCCATTCCATTGCAATACAAAGCTTAAGTTTTTTGATTGTCTATAGTGAATGCCTTCACTACTAGCTTGGTGGGGATTTGACGAGGTGGAATACTCTCCCTTTGTCACTGGAAGGTCGAATGCAGGCGATTAAAATGAATGTGCTGCCAGGTTGTTTGTATTTCAGTGCTTGCTGATCTTTTGCTGAAGGCATTTTTCAAGGAGGTGGAGAAGTTGATCACCATGTTTATTTGGGGGTGGGGGGGGGGGGGCAGTAGTCAGGGTTAGGAACCTGGTTTTGCAAAGAGGACAGCAGGCCTCTTTGGGGGTGGGGGGTAAGGCCTCTTATTATTGGGTGGCAAATGCAGAAAAGGTGAGGAGTTGGGTGGAGATAAAAGAAAGTCCCAGTTGGTTAAAATGGAGGAGAATCGTTGCAGGGGGGTGGGGGGGATTCGGGGCTGAGGGCATTGGCAACAGCGTTGCTCCAGATGGCTCTGGGTAAATATTCCAGGAGTCCGGTGGTGGCAGCAATCGCTGAATATGGAGGTGATTAAGTTGTGGGCAGGATCAAGAGAGATGCTGATTAGGGGAAACATAGGTTTGAGCCAGGGAAGTTGGATGGGAGGTTTCGGAGAGGAGTCAGGGCATTAAAAGACCCAAGAGGTCGTTTTGCAAGGCTTGAGGAGTTGGGGTGAAATATGGACTGGGGCTTTGAGGGGTTCAGAGCTTCCCGGTGGTGCCATTGTTGGAAGATGCATTGATGGCAGGGGAAAATGGAGAAGGGGGTGGTGTCGGCAATCTATGGAAGTGTTTGGGAGAGGATTAAAGCAAAATGAAGAGTTGCAGGAGATTATGGAAGACAGTCTGTGGTGTGTGAGGTGCTCTGAAGAGTAAATGCCTGGGGCTGATCTGAAATTCATGTATAGGGTGCACCTCAAGGGCGAGACGATTCTTTAAGGGGGTGGAGGATATATGTGCCCGCTATGGGAGGAGCCCCAAAAACCATGTTGACATGTTTTGGTCCTGCCCAAAGCTGGAGGGAGGTTAAGGTTGTCTCATGGGTGGTACACGTGTTAAGAAGCCATTTTCAGGTGTCGGATCAGCCAGGGCGGGAGGCAGATGTTTTAGCCTTCGCCTCACTGATTGCCTGCCTGGAGGCGGGTCCTGCTGGGGTGGAAGTCAGCTTCTCCGCCTTGTGCCTCAGCTTGCTTGGCAGGGGTCCTGCTGGAATATTTGACACTCAGATGAAATTTGAGCTGAGGGGGAGCATAGAAGGGTTCTACAATTCATGAGCATTGTTTATCATTCACTTCAAGAATTGGATGCCATTGAACATTTGGGGGGGTGCGGCGGTGATTGGTTTTGGAATGTATGGCTTTGTATGCCATTGAACATTTGGGGGTGGGGGGGGGGGGGTGGTGGTGGGTGGGGCGGTGATTGGTTTGGTTGTTTTTGGAATGTATAGTTTGTATGTTGAAGGTGATGCTGTTGGGCGGGGGGGGGGGGGGGGGGAAAGAAAGGGTGATTGATACAAATTGTTGGTTATTTTGGTCAAAGAACATAGAACATAGAAAATACAGCACAGAACACAGAACAGGCCCTTCGGCCCACGATGTTGTGCCGAACCTTTGTCCTAGATTAATCATAGATTATCATTGAATTAACAGTGTAGAAGGAGGCCATTCGGCCCTTTGAGTCTGCACCGGCTCTTGGAAAGAGCACCATACCCAAACTCAACACCTCCACCCAACACTAAGGGCAATTTGGACATTAAGGGCAATTTATCATTGGCCAATTCACCTAACCCGCACACCTTTGGACTGTGGGAGGAAACCGGAGCACCCGGAGGAAACCCACGCAGACACGGGGAGGACGTGCAGACTCCGCACAGACAGTGACCCAAGCCGGAATCGAACCTGGGACCCTGGAGCTGTGAAGCAATTGTGCTATCCACAATGCTACCGTGCTGCCCTGGAGAACAAATAAATCTACACTATATCATTTTACCGTAATCCACGTACCTATCCAACAGCTGCTTGAAGGTCCCTAATGTTTCCGACTCAACTACTTCCACAGGCAGTGCATTCCATGCCCCCACTACTCTCTGGGTAAAGAACCTACCTCTGACATCCCCCCTATATCTTCCACCATTCACCTTAAATTTATGTCCCCTTGTAATGGTTTGTTCCACCTGGGGAAAAAGACTGACTGTCTACTCTATCTATTCCCCTGATCATCTTATAAACCTCTATCAAGTCGCCCCTCATCCTTCTCCGTTCTAATGAGAAAAGGCCTAGCACCCTCAACCTTTCCTCGTAAGACCTACTCTCCATTCCAGGCAACATCCTGGTAAATCTTCTTTGCACCTTTTCCAAAGCTTCCACATCCTTCCTAAAATGAGGCGACCAAAACTGTACACAATACTCCAAATGTGGCCTTACCAAAGTTTTGTACAGCTGCATCATCACCTCACGGCTCTTAAATTCAATCCCTCTGTTAATGAACGCGAGCACACCATAGGCCTTCTTCACAGCTCTATCCACTGGAGTGGCAACTTTCAAAGATGTATGAACATAGACCCCAAGATCTCTCTGCTCCTCCACAATGCCAAGAACTCTACCGTTAACCCTGTATTCCGCATTCATATTTGTCCTTCCAAAATGGACAACCTCACACTTTTCAGGGTTAAACTCCATCTGCCACTTCTCAGCCCAGCTCTGCATCCTATCTATGTCTCTTTGCAGCCGACAACAGCCCTCCTTACCATCCACAACTCCACCAATCTTCGTATTGTCTGCAAATTTACTGACCCACCCTTGAACTCCCTCATCCAAGTCATTAATGAAAATCACAAACAGCAGAGGACCCAGAACTGATCCCTGCGGTACGCCACTGGTAACTGGGATCCAGGCTGAATATTTGCCATCCACCATCACTCTGACTTCTATCGGTTAGCCAGTTCGTTAGCCAAATTTCCCACTATCCCATGCCTCCTTATTTTCTGCATAAGCCTACCATGGGGAACTTTATCAAATGCCTTACTAAAATCCATGTACACTACATCCACTGCTTTACCTTCATCCACATGCTTGGTCACCTCCTCAAAGAATTCAATAAGATTTGTAAGGCAAGACCTACCCCTCACAAATCCGTGCTGACGATCCCTAATCAAGCAGTGTCTTTCCAGGTGCTCAGAAATCCTATCCTTCAGTACCCTTTCCATTACCTTAACGATCAGACCTTCTCTCACCCAAATCAGATTTATCTGGTCTCACTGAAACTGGAAACCAAATCGATCTGTAGTTTAGATTTCCATATGGAAATAAGATAGAGCAAAAGCGTTCATGGTCGAGGTAAAATGTGGAGTAAACTAGTTTTCCCATTGGAAATTCCACCCTCCTGCCACCGGGGAGAATCAGACAATACTGCAGTCAGAGTAAATATTGTGATCTTACCTCCTTGCTGTTTAAGATTCATCCGAAGTGGAAGCAGCAGATGTGCTGTTGCTGGCCGAAGTGCTGCCCGAAGTGCTGCCCGAATCTGCCAAAGGCACCAGCGAGTTTTCCATTGGTGGCAATAACTGGAGACAGCCAGTAATCGCAACGTTGTTGAGCACACAGTTGTCATAAGTGACCATACATGTACATGTGTCAGCTATCTATGGAAATAAAACATGGAAAAGGAATAAGCCAGCTGCAATAACATTCTCAGCACATTCTTTGCAAAATTAGCTTTTGTGATGGTAAATATACCTCAAACTATGCCATTCCCTATATTGTCACGTCCGAAACTGATTCTACAGTGACAAATGTTACAAAATGTACTCAGATGCATTTGGCACTTCCAAGCCACTTGCTCCCGAGGGCATAGGATAGTCGTTGACACTTCAAGGATCCAAGAAATGTTACATTGTCCATGAAAGTCATTCATTTCAAATGGTTAGAAGGTGAAAGATCCCATGCTATTATCTGGCTAACATTTCAATCCCATCAGGAATAGAAAATCGACCATTCATTTCATTTGGGTTGGAGAGATGGAATCTAAATTGCTGAAGCATGTGGAAGATTTCAATGTAAAATGGAAAGAGAACAGGTATTTTTTGCTCGAGCCCGTTTTTCACTATTGATATAATATTTACATATTTTTTAAAATCCTGTTTTTGTATCTGCACGTTTACCCATCTCATTGTATCCATCATTCAGTCCAGTCCATATATTTGTAACCCATGGCCTGGAGGAGACAAATATTCACTCCCATTCTAATCTATTTAGTTGCCGTCAGAGAACACGGTCCTGCGGGATTCTCCGTTGGCTGGATCGTCCACCCTGTCAACAGCGCACCCTGTGGCAGTGTTCCGTGCCCACCCACCCTAATCCCACAGCCCACCTCCTGGCCACCAATTCTCCGCCCAATTGCCTTTCCCGATTTTGACTAATGGAGAATCTAGCCCCCATTCTATTGCTCATCTACATGCTGCTCCTCAAATCCCCATTATCGATGATGGTGGTGGCGACAGGGCTTTACGGACATGGAGATTGGGTGCTCCTGGCATGTTAAGGCCCCTTCCTTCAGTTTGGGTGCAAAACTCTCCGCTCGCCAAAAACAAAATTCTAAGTGTGGGTGGATTGCGACCTGGATTGTACCAACCCACCCAGCAGGAATCGCACTGCGTCAAAGGCCATGTTGAATGTTTCGGGAGAACTGCAGCCCTTAAGCAGGCTGCAAAACCAAACATTTAACCAGAGAATATATTCTACATAAAGTGTAATACTTACAGGATTTGTGGGTTGCACTGTACAACTGGAAGAAAAGGGCTCAGTTGCTTTCTTGCAAATAGTTTCCTTGACATTCAATTTTAATGTGACCTGCAGACCATCGTTTGACAGAGTAACCTGGCAAAAACAAAATGATACGAGATGTTCAGTCATCAGTGGGAGCATTGATAAAATTATCGTGGTGATAATGTAATCAGAGGGAATTATGGGCTCTTGGTGATCGGTTACCAATTAAAAAAAAAAATAATAATAATTCAGACCAATTCTTCCATCGGTCTCATACACACCTGGATGACAGCTTTTTAACTATGCTTGCAGTGAAGTGAACAGTGTGTAGTGCTCCTTAGGGATAGCAACTTCTACCATTACAAATCGAATTCTAAGAGAAATAATGAAGGACTCCCAAGCTCTTTCTCTGTACTATGTGATAAAGACCAAGCTGACAAACCATTCAGCCAATGACAAATTTGGATTTATTGTTTGATGAAAGATTTTGTAGAGGCAAAGAGAAATTAAACAGGTGAAATAGCAAAGGTATACTTGCTCACTTGTAATTATTATTCCTCTCCAAGTCAAAGTACTTTGAAATCTCTTTGCAGTGTATTAACCTGTCACAATGGGTGGGAAGGTTGGATACATGATTAAAGATGGGAAATAACAAGTGCAATTTTGGTCCCCTTCACACAAAGGTTGACAAGACTAATTCCTTGGATGGCAGGATTGTCATGAGGAGAGATTGGGTACTCACTGGCATTTAGAAGAATTGGGTGGGGGGGGGGGGGGGGGGGAAATCTAATTAAAGTGTAAAATTATGACAAGGGATGTAGTCGCCTGGCTGGGTGTGGGGGTCTCCGTTCCAGCATATGGTGTTAGGCCATTCAGGAATGTTTCATTCAGATGGTGGTGAATGTGTGGAATTCTCTAGCACAGAAGAATCAGAATTGCTACAGGTGCAGGAGGCGGCCATTAGAGTCTGCACGGAACTTCTGAAAGAACACCCTAACTTTGCACTAAGGGGCAATTTATCATGGCCAACCCACCTACCTGCAAATCTTTGGGCTGTGGGAGGAAAAATGAGCACCCAGAGGAAACCCATGTAGACATGGGGAGAAAGTACAGACAGGGTCGCCCAAGGCAGTGGTGCTGAGAGGTAACAGTCTTAACCACTACTGCCCCGAAGGCCAAGTAACTGAATGTATCTAAGAATGAAATAGATTTCTAGACTAAAAAAAGCATAATGGGGTATGGGAAAGTAGTGTTAAGATAGGAGGATCAACCATAAGATAGCGGAGCACAGTTAGATAATTCAGCCCATTCAATCGTGGTCGATAGGTATCTGTCTCACTCTAAAATACAGTCATCTGTTTTAAAGGAGGGTCCCTTCAGTCAGAGGTTCTAGTTTCTCCTACTAGTGGAAACATACTAGTCATGTCCACATTATCTCAGGCTTCTCAAAGTTAGATCTCCCCCCTCATACTTCTAAACTCCATTGAGTACAGACCCAGAGTCCTCAACCATTCCCCATAAGCCCTTCATTCAGGCCATCATTCTTGTTCACCTCCATATCCTTCCTTAAATGCGGGCGCCAAAAATTGCTCACAATACTCCAAAAAGGGTCTGACCAGAGCCTTATATAGCCTCACGTAGTACATCCCTGCTCTTGTATTCTAGCCCTCCCGAAAGGAATGCTTAAATGCCAACATTGCACTTGTACGATAACAAATATTTTTTTAACATGGGCATCGCAGGCTGTGCTAGCATTTATTGTCCATCCCCAGTTGCCCTCGAGGGGGCAGTTAGAGTCAATCACATTGCTGTCTTGGGAGAGTCACATGTAGGCCAAACCAGTCAAGGATGGCAGATTAGATTTCCTTCCCTAAAAGGAAAGTGAACCGGATGGGTTTTTAATGACAATCATTTCATGGTCATCTTAATTCCAGATTTTTATTGAATTCAAATTTCACCATCTGCAGTGGTGGGATTCGAACCCTGGATCCCCAGAGCATTACTCTGGGTCTCTAGTGACAATACCACAGCCTCCCCACATTTGCCTTCCTAACTGCCAATTAAACCTGCATGTTAACTGGGAGTCCTAGTAAGTCCCTTCTGATTTCCAAATCCTTTCTCCCCAATCCCACTCACTCTCCCATTTAGAAAATAGTCTATGCCTCTATTCTTCCTACCAAAGTGCATAACCACTTCCACATTATATTTCATTTGCCCACTCTCCTAGCCTGTCTAACTCTCCTAACCCGTCCAAGTCCTTCTATATTTTCCCAGATCCTCAAACTACCCGTCTCTCTACATATCTTTTGTATCATCTGCAAACATAGCAAGCAACTCAAGGTTGTTAATGTATATCATGAATAGTTGTGGTCCCAACACGGAGGAACACACACTAGTCACCAGATGCCATCCTGAAAAGGACCACTTTGCCTTCTGCCAGTCAGCCAATCCTCTATCCTTGCCAGTACCTTCCCCAAACACCATTGGCTCTTATCTGCAAAATCACCATCATCCCAGATGAATAGGCTTTTTGAGGGGGGAGAGCTGACTGGTGGTTTAACCCAAGGATCACCACACCTCAGGGACGGGGCAAGTTTGTGAAGGTAGGCCTTCATGAATAACCTGTTAAAGGCCTTCTGGAAATCCAAATAGGTTATGTCCACTAACTCCTTTGTCTAAATTCGTAGTTACCACTTCTTCCTCAAACAATTCTAACAGATTGTCAGGCATGACCTCCCCAAGCTATGCGGACTCAGTCCTAATAACATGCAATTCCAAGTACGCAATCTTATCCTTAATAAAAGACTCTAGGATCTTCCAACAATTGAAGTCATGCCAACTGGTCGATCCATTTCCTATCTTCTGCCTCCCTCCCTTCTGAAATAGGGGTGTTATTTCCAGTTCTCTGGAACCTTCTTCTGACTTGTGATTCCTGAAAGATCACCACCAATGCCTCCACAATCTCCTCAGAACTCCATCCAGTCCAGATATTTGTCCATTGATCAGCACCTTCTCCTTAGTGATGGGCACTGCACTCCACTCTTCCCCCTCGCAAAAGTTCCCGAAATAAAAATTGCCATCTTCTTTTATATTACTAGCTAGCTTTATTATTTCATCCTCTCCCTCCCATTGCTTTAGTTGGCCTCTGCTTGATTTTAAAGGCTTCCCACTAATCCTTACCATTTTATGCTGTCCTGACTTCCCATGTCTCTGCTGCCAACCTAATTTTCCCAGTACACCTGCATATTGAAGTCCCCATAATTATTGGAATAATCCCTTTCTCTCTTATCTCCAGATTTATTTTCTGCCCCTAATCCAGACTACTGCACAGGCCCTTGGTAAAGAGCACCCTACTCAAGCCCATGCCTCCACCCCAACCCCATAACCCCCCTTTTTGGGAACCAAAAGGCAATTTAGCATGGCCAATCCACCTACTGCGTGGGTTTCCTCTGGGTGCAAGTCAGGTGAATTGGACATTTAACTTCTCCCTCAAGTGTACCCAAACAGGTGCCAGAATGTGGCGACTAGGGATTTTCACAGTAACTAATTGCAGTGTTTTGTGATACTATTAAAGATTATTAACCTCTAATATTATTTGCCATGTATTAATTAGCTAGTGGCTCAGGTAGTAATCCTGAAATTGCAAATGTTTTGATTCTGCTTTTTTAAAATTTAGCTCCGAGTTGCTCATCCCCTTCAGCAGAACCTCGATCCTGGTTCTACCCATGCCATTAGTACCTCCCACTCGAAGTTCCGCTGCAGCACAGATGAGATATCTCAAATACGAGCGCCAGGTAGGCAACAACCTTCAGGACTCTATCCTGGTCAGAGTGTCTATGCCCCAGCTTCCAATTATAACATTTATTTTCTCGCTCCCTATTTGAAGGCTCCCAATATCACGATGCGGTGTTCAGTTTGCTCATCCTCCTGACAGTCCCACACATCCAGACAGGGAGTATGACTGCCCCCTGAAACACAGCATCCAGGTAACTCTTCTCTCTGATGTGTCAAGTGTCCACAGCTCAGACTCCAGCTCATCAAATCTGAGCCAGAGTTCCTCAAGCACCCAATATTTGCTACAGATGGGGTCACTAGGAACCACAATGAGGTCTACCAGCTCCCACATCATGCAGGTACAACATATTACCCGACCCTGCAACTATCTAAATTCAGTTTTTTTTTGTCTCTTTCTTTTTAAATTCATTTTTTCCCCAATGAAGGGGAAATTTAGCATGGCTAATCCACCTAGCCTGCACATCTTTTGGGTTGTGGGGGCGAAACCCAAGCAAACACGGGGAGAGTGTGCAAACTCCACACGGACAGTGACCCAGAGCCTGGATCGAACCTGGGACCTCGGTGCTGTGAGGCTGCAGGACTAACCCACTGTGCCACCGTGCTGCCTTTTTTTGTCTTTCTACTCTGCAAAATGTTTGTCAGCTGTTTTTTTTTGTCTTGCTAATCTGTAAAATGTTTCCCCTCGTTACCCTTAATGGCAATGGAAATTAGACCAGGTGCTGCAAATTAACATTACTCGCCATTTTATGATGTCACTCTTTTACCCTGTGTCTCTGCAGAGCGGGGCAATGTATATTGATTGGGCTGAAGGCCTACTCTGATCCTACAGCAAAGAGACACAGCCTGAGTGAGACACATCCAGAGTGGGAATTTGGAACTTGATAATTTGGTGCAGTGAGGTAATCAGGAAAGGGAGAGAACGAGTGAGCATCTGAGACCCTCGGAAGGTAAGCAAGTGATTTTTACTTTAGGACCTTTTCAAATTGTGTGTGGTGGGGGGGGAAACTGAAGTGACATCACAGAAAAGCTGTGACCGGATGGCTGGCTGGGAATCTACACCAAATTCAAAAAATTAAGCAATGGTAAACTATTTAAACATAATTACTTAATTATAATTGAGAGGGGTATCTAAGCCAGAGATCGGAGAGTACTGTATTTAGCTTTCACATTTATAGTAGAAATCTAGTGCTAGGAAACATATAGTTAACAGTAACTTTTTGAAAAACTTAATTTACTTATTAATTGACGCAATGTCAGTTAGAGGGGTGCAGTGCTCCGACTGTGAGATGTGGCAGGTCCGGGAGGCTTCCAGCGTCCCGGATGGCTTCATCTGCAGACAGTGCACCCAACTGGAGCTCCCCACAGACCGCATGGTTCAGTTGGAGCAGCAGAATGCACTTAGGAGCATGCAAGTGGCGGAAAGCGTCATAGATCGCAGTTATATAAATGTGGTCACACCCAAGGTGCAGGCAGAGAAATGGGTGACCACCAGAAAGGGCAGGCAGTCCGTGCAGGAATCCCCTGTGGTTGTCCCCCTCTCGAACAGGCATACCCCTTTGGATACTGTCGGGGGGGATAGCCCATCAGGGGAAAACAGCAGCAGCCAGAGCAGTGGCACCACGGCTGGCTCTGATGTTCAGAAGGGAGGGTCAAAGCGCAGAAGAGCAATAGTCATAGGGGACTCTATAGTCAGGGGCACAGAGAGGCGTTTCTATGGACGTGAAAGAGACTCCAGGATGTTATGTTGCCTCCCTGGTGCCAGGGTTTCCAAACGTGTAGCGGGCATCCTGAAGGGGGAGGGCAAACAGGCAGAGGTCATTGTACATTTGGTACTAATGACATAGGCAGGAAGGGTCAGGAGGTCCTGCAGCAGGAGTTCAGGGAGCTAGGCAGAAAGTTAAAAGACAGGACCTCCAGCTTTGTAATCTTGGGATGACTCCCTGTGCCACGTGCCAGTGAGGCTAGAAATAGGAAGATAGAGCAGCTAAACACTTGGCTAAACAGCTGGTGTAGGAGGGAGGGTTTCCGTTATCTGGACCACTGGGAGCTCATCCGGGGCAAGTGTGACCTCTACAAAAGGAAGACGGGTTGCATCCAAACTGGAAAGGCATAAATATCCTGGCCGCGAGGTTTGCTAGTGTCACACGGGAGGGTTTAAACTAGTATGGCAGGGGGGTGGGCACAGGGGCAAGAGGCCAGAAGGTGAGAGCATTGAGGGAGAACTAGGGAATAGGGCCAGTATGGCTCGGAGGCAGAGCAGACATGGAGAAGTTGCTGAACACAGCGGATCTGGTGGCCTGAAGTGCATATGTTTTAATGCAAGACGTATTACGGGTAAGGCAGATGAACTTAGAGCTTGGATTAGTACTTGGAACTATGCTGTTGTTGCCATTACAGAGACCTGGTTGAGGGAAGGGCAGGATTGGCAGCTAAATGTTCCAGGATTTAGATGTTTCAGGCGGGATAGAGAGGGGTGTAAAAGGGGTGGTGGAGTTGCGCTACTGGTTAGGGAGAATATCACAGCTGTACAATGGGAGGACACCTCAGAGGGCAGCGAGGCTATATGGGTACAGATCAGGAATAAGAAGGGTGCAGTCACAATGTTGGGGGTTTACTGCAGGCCTCCCAACAGCCAGCGGGAGATAGAGCAGATAGGTAGGGAGATTTTGGAAAGGGAGATTTTGGAAAAGAGTAAAAACAACAGGGTTGTTGTGATGGGAGGCTTCCTTTCCCAATATTGACTGGAACTCACTTAGTGCCAGGGGCTTAGACAGGGCAGAGTTTGTAAGGGGCATCCAGGAGGGCTTCTTAAAACAATATGTAAACAGTCCAACTAGGGAAGGGCTGTACTGGACCTGGTATTGGGGAATGAGCCCGGCCAGGTGGTAGAAGTTTCAGTGGGGGAGCATTTCAGGAACAGTGACCACAATTCAGTAAGTTTTAAAGTGCTGGTGGACAAGGATAAGAGTGGTCCTAAGGTGCTAAATTGGGGGAAGGTTAATTATTACAATATTAGGCGTGAACTGAAGAACCTAGATGGGGGGGCGGATGTTTGAGTGTAAATCAACATCTGACATGTGGGAGGCTTTTAAGCGTCAGTTGAAAGGAATTCAGGACTGGCATGTTCCTGTGAGGAAGAAAGATAAATACAGCAATTTTCAGGAACCTTGGATAACGAGAGATATTGTAGGCCTCGTCAAAAAAAAAAAGGAGGCATTTGTCAGGGCTAAAAGGCTGGGAACAGACGAAGCCCGTGTGGAATACAAGGAAAGTAGGAAGGAACTTAAGCAAGGAGTCAGGAGGACTACAAGGGGTCATGAAAAGTCATTCGCAAATAGGGTTAAGGAAAATCCTAAGGCTCTTTACACATACATAAAAAGCAAGAGGGTAGCCAGGGAAAGGGTTGGCCCACTGAAGGATAGGCAAGGGAATCTATGTGTGGAGCCAGAGGGAATGGGCGAGGTACAAAATGAATACTTGCATCAGTATTCACCAAAGAGAAGGAATTGGTGGATGTTGAGTCTGGAGAAGGGGGTGTAGATAGCAGCTGGGTCACATCGAGATCCAAAAAGACGAGGTGTTGGGCGTCTTGAAAAATATTAAGGTAGAAGTCCAGGGCGGATGGGATCTACCCCAAAAATACTGAAGGATGGGATCTACCCCCAAAATACTGAAGGAGGCTAGAGAGGAAATTGCTGAGGCCTTGACAGAAATCTTTGGATCCTCACTATCTTCAGGTGATGTCCCGGAGGACTGGAGAATAGCCAATGTTGTCCCTCTGTTTAAGAAGGCTAGCAAGGATAATCCAGGGAACTACAGGCCGATGAGCCTTACGTCTGTGGTAGGGAAATTACTGGAGAGAATTCTTCGAGACAGGATCTACTCCCATTTGGAAGCAAATTGACGTATTAGCGAGAGGCAGCATGGTTTTGTGAAGGGGAAGTCGTGTCTCACTAACTTGATAGAGTTTTTCGAGGAGGTCACAAAGATGATTGATGCAGGTAGGGCAGCGGATGTTGTCTATATGGACTTTAGTAAGGCCTTTGACAAGGTCCCTCATGGTAGACTAGTACAAAAGGTGAAGTCACACGGGATCAGGGGTGAGCTGGCAAGGTGGATACAGAACTGGCTAGGTCATGGAAGGCAGAGAGTAGCAATGAAAGGATGCTTTTCTAATTGGAGGGCTGTGACTAGTGGTGTTCCGCTGGGACCTTGCTGTTTGTAGCGTATATAAATGACTTGGAGGAAAATGTAACTGGTCTGATTAGTAAGTTTGCAGACGGCACAATGGTTGGTGGAATTGTTGATAGCGATGAGGACTGTCAGAGGATACAGCAGGATTTAGATTGTTAGGAGACTTGGGCGGAGAGATGGCAAGGAGTTTAATCCGGACAAATGTGAGGTAATGCATTTTCGAAGGTCTAATGCAGGTAGCGAATATACAGTGAATGGTAGAACCCTCAAGAGTATTGAAAGTCAGAGAGATCTAGGTGTACAGGTCCACAGGTCACTGAAAAGGGGCAACAAAGGTGGAGAAGGTGGTCGAGAAGGCATGCTTGCCTTCATTGGCCGGGGCATTGAGTATAAGAATTGGCAAGTCATTGTTGCAGCTGTATAGAACCTTGGTTAGGCCACTCTTGTAGTATATAGTGTTCAATTATGGTCGCCACACTACCAGAAGGATGTGGAGGCTTTAGAGAGGGTGCAGAAGAGATTTACCAGAAGGTTGCCTGGTATAGAGGGCATTAGCTATGAGGAGCAGTTGAATAAACTCGGTTTGTTCAACGACGGAGGTTGAGGGGTGACCTGATAGAGGTTTACAAAATTATGAGGGGCATAGAGAGAATGGATAGTCAGAGGCTTTTCCCCAGGGTAGAGGGGTCAATTACTAGGGGGCATAGGTTTAAGGTGCGAGGGGTAAAGTTTAGAGAAGATGCATGAGGCAAGGTTTAAAAAAATAAAAATAAACACAGAGGGTAGTGGGTGCCTGGAACTCGCTGCCGGAGGAGGTGGTGGAAGCAGGGACGATAGTGACATTTAAGGGGCATCTTGACAAATGCATGAATAGGATGGGAATAGAGGGATACGGACCCAGGAAGTGTAGAAGATTGTAGTTTAGTCAGGTAGCATGGTCGGCACGGGCTTGGAGGGCCTGTTGTTTCTAACCCACCTCAACTAATGTATATACTGGGAAATTTATCAATACATGGGACACTTTTACTGCCAGCTTACAATTGTGTTAGCCAGTTTTGTAATTTATAGAAATAGAGTTTAAATAATATTATTCAGAGTCGCCAGGTTAAAGTCACTTTTATTCTGGATATTAGTTCTGAAGGTAACCAGTTGGCTATTTTGGTTAACAAATTAAATGCCAGCCTGTGGAGTAGTCTAATACACAAACTCCTCCCATCATGGTCATAATCAGCCTTGCTCACCATGTTCTATACATGTTGTTATCTTCGTGCAGAGGAGCATCCAAGTGTCTAATTTGTCAATTTAGAAAAAAATGACTTTCCATTCTTAAAATAACCTCACTGCCCCACATCAAACTTTGTTTTGTCAGCACACCTCAATTCTTGACCATGGACCCCTTCAGCTAAATTTGTACTGCAATGAATTATGGAAATAGATTTTTTAAATTTCTGATGATATGGGGGAACAGGCAGGGAGGTGAACGGACTACTTCGGTTCCTAAAACTTCATTCTCACTGGCTAGAGCAGATTTGAATTGTTTTAAGACCAACAGAAAATGTGAAAATATCTACAGTATTGAAAGGTTTAATTTCACCATTGAGAAAATGGAATGTAGTTAAACTATGCTATTGGAGGTGACTAACCTTGGTTTGTTCATTGCTGGTCACAGCAACAAGGCTATCAAGTGTAGATTCTGCATTTATCTGATCAATTGCATCACTTACAGCTTGGTCAACAGATTGTCCTGAATGAAAGAACAAAAGCAGCACTATTAGTATATTGGAGCTACATTTGCAATTAAAACCAGAGACCACTACCACCTTATCAAGATCAATTGGGTGGACAACAAACATTGGACCCATCAGCAATACCCACAGCCTGTGAAAGAATAAATAAAAATGGCCCCAACAGCAGTCATGACACCAGGCAGGAAAGCTTTCCAAACTGAGTCCCATCCCATTGCAGACATGCAGAGGGTAATTAGAAGGTGCTGGGCAGAGGAAGGAATCAGAGGGGGGAAATGTATTGCTACAGACAGGAATGCGATTAAGCCTACTGGTCTGATTTTTTTTTTGTGTTATCATGGCTGCAGATCAAATTTCCAGAGTGCAGCAAAGGAAAATCCATCCGTAAAAATATTAATTGTTCTGAAGGCAGATTTAGGATTATGCAGAGCTCTGGGGCGTCATTCTCCGACCCCCCGCCGGGTCGGAGAATGGCCGTTGGCCGCCGTGAATCCCGCCCCTGCCCAAGTCTCCGGTACCGGAGATTGGGCGGGGATCGGGCCGCGCCGGTGGGCGGGACCCCCCCGCTCAATTCTCCGGCCCGGATGGGCCAAAGTCCGGCCCAGAAATTGCCTGTCCCGCCGGCGTAAATCAAAGCTGGTGGGCGCGATTCTCCACTCCCACGCCGGTTGGGAGAATCGCCTGGGCCGCCAAAATTTCCAGGGACGCCGGTCCGACGCCCTCCCGCGATTCTCCCAAGCGCCGGGAACGGCCCGGTCGGGTTTCGCGGGCCGCAGGCCGGAGAATCGCCGGAGACACCCAAAATGGCGATTCTCCGGCACCCCCGCTATTCTGAGGCCCGGATGGGCCGAGCGGCCAGGCACAAATGGCGGGTTCCCCCAGCGCCGTCCACACCTGGTCACTGCAGTCGTGGGCGGTGCGTGAACGCTGGGCGGCCTGTGGGGTGGCGAGGGGGGGGATCCTGCACCGGGCTTCACCTGGAATGTGGGGTGGCCCGCGATCGGTGCCACCCGATCGTTGGGCCATCCTCTCTGAAGGAGGACCTCTTTCCTTCCGCGGCCCCGCAAGATCCGTCCCCCATCTTCTTGCGGAGCGGATTTGGACAGGACGGTAACCACGCATGCGCGGTTTGGCGCCGGCCAACCCACGCATGCGTGGATGACGTCCGTTATACGGCGCCGGCCGCGTCATCTATGCGCCACCGCTTTTACGCGGGCGACAAGGCCTGGCGCGGGTAGATGACGCGGCCCCGATACTGGCCCATTGTCAGGGCCTGAATCGGTCGGGACCGGGGCCGTTCCACGCCGTAATGAACCTCGACGGCATTCACGACGGCGCGGCCACTTAGGCCTGGGAGTGGAGAATCCCGCCCGGTATTTACCGGTGTGACCAGGCGGCGTGGGCGGGCTCCGGGGTCCTGGGGGCGGGGGGGGCGGGGCGATTTGACCCCGGGGGGTGCCCCCACGGTGGCCTGGCCCGCAATCGGGGCCCACCGATCCGCAGGCGGGCCTGTGCCGTGGGGCACTCTTTCCCTTCCGCCACGGCCTCCACCATGGCGGAGGCGGAAGAGACTCTCCCCACTGCGCATGCACGGGAAACTGTCGGCGGCCGCTGACGCTCCCGCGCATGCGCCGCATTTCCACGCCAGCTGGCGGGGCACCAAACACCATTTCCGCCAGCTGGCGGGGCGGAAATCCCTCCGGCGCCAGCCTAGCCCCTCAATGTTGGGGCTCAGCCCCCAAAGATGCGCAGCATTCCACACCTTTGGGCCGGCGCAATGCCCGTCTGGCGCTGTTTTTGGCACCAGTCAGCGGACATCGCGCCGTTGGGGGAGAATTTCACCCCTGTTTCCTAATGCATTTGCACCTCTTGTCAGAAACGGTCTTCAAGGTGTTACTGGGCATTGAGGGCTGGGTCTTTAAAGGTGTTTAATTTGAATTTTGGGACAGTTTAAGAGTGGCTGAGGGACAGAGTGGCCGATCTCAAATTAGCCTCCTGTTAAGATGGGCAGTCTGGAATTGCCCACATGGTACAAGGAATAATATCAAATTGACCACCTGTCATAATGGGCAATGTCAGATTGGCCACCAATTATAACTCTCTTCCAATTTTGGTTTCCATTGAAGTCAGTTTAAGATGAAAAGTAGGAGAGGTTCAGACTGGCTCCTTTTCCACCAGATATACATAATTGCCAAAGAATAAATTGACTCATGTGGAGCCTAGTTACATAATAAAGGAACAAAATCAAACTTCATTAATCTTCTCAAGAAACAAAATATATGAAGACTATTTAGTTGCATCAGTACTTACCAGAAGCATGGAGAATCTGGACTGCAGCAAGGATGAAGACAATAATGGGCTTCATTGTGTCTGTGTACAATGGCAAAGAATATTACTCTTCTGTTCACCTTCCTGATCATACAATGCTGTGCTTGGTGTTTATATAGATCAGAGCATGAGAACAACATGGACCACAGAACAATGACTCAATCAGACTAATTACCGCAGCTGCTTATTACCTGGGCCCTTGCTTAATTTCTGTTAATTTATTCAATTGTAATACCCAATAACATCATGCCTCTAATCAGGTGATTTCCAGATAACTGCCAAGCAGTTAGGGTAGTGGCAGCTCCAGCTAACTAGACTACTAAATTTTTTTTAAATTTAGAGAACCCAATAATTTTCTTTTTCCAATTATGGGGCAATTTCCTTAGATGTCACACCAGTCCCTGAGAGAAAAGAGTCAGGGGGATAGTGAGGAGCAGGGTGCTTCGGGGTCAGACAGGATCCATTCCACCCAGTGCAATTTAGCACCCCCGACTTGTTCAATTTCTCTGGGGAGGGGGTCAGCGATAACCCCCTGCTTCTTAGGTTCTTAGTGCGTTATACTTTGGAAGACCCTCTGTCCCAACCGCTGTCTTCGGGCATCTGCCACCATCCCGAACCTGTTTCCGGAGTTATTTTTGGGGCCTTCCGGTGACCTGCACTACCACTTCCCACTGGACCGGGACCCCGGGGGGTGTCTGATGAGATCCCGCCTGTCGATGATCCCGGTGGCGGAATCAAGGCAGGACCTGGGTTGGTTGGCGGGCCCGTGTCACTCACTGTACTCAGTGTGATGGAGGATTCGAGCCCAGAGGGCGACTGTCCAAAGGCTGTCAAGCGCCCAATGTTGGGAACGGTGGGTGCATATAAAGCTCTCTGCAGTGGGGTGCAGGGATCCCTCGTCCCGACACTGTGTCACCCCTCACCTCCTCTAAGGGACTCCCAGAATCTGGCACATTATAATTGAAGGTTCTTTTGTTTTTCTGCCTCACTAGATAGTTCAGGCAATATCCTATTGGGCCCCCCTCCACCAACACCCTCCCTCCACATCGCCCTCCACCCCACCACCCCCATACAGCCTAGTTAGGCTGAGATGACTCACACTAGTTAAGCTTCAAACAAAAGAATGCATAAGGACCAGCTATTTAAATACGTATTTCGCAAGATACCATTTCCTCTTTGCCGTGTTAAAGGGTATAATTTGCAACAACTGACATGGGCTGCCAGGGTCTAAAACATAGAACGAGGCCATTCGGCCATCGAATCTACACGCAACCCACTTAACCTCACTTCCACCCCATTCCCAACCTCACTTCCACCCCACCCTAGTAACCCAATAATCCCTCCTAATCTTTTTGGTCACTAAGGGCAATTTATCATGGCCATTTCACCTAACCTGCACGCCTTTCAACTGTGGGAGGAAACCAGAGCTCCCGGAGGAAACCCACGCAGACAACGTGCAGACTCCGCACGGACAGTGACCCAGCGGGGAATCGAACCTGGGATCCTGACGCTGTGTAGCCACAGTGCTATCCACTTGTGCTACCGTGCAGCCCAATTTCTGTCTAATTTCACAACATGTTATGCAGGTGAGTCATTGTAGAGTTAAAACTGTTATTTGTGGTGAGATAAACAAGTGTGTGCTGCTGAGCCTTCACTACTTCTAAACAGTAGTGGCATTGGTAGTTTGAAAATATCTAGTTTTAATGTGATTATCATTTTATATTCTCTCTCTCAATTTCAGCAAAGCTAAGGAGCTGGTCATTGACTTCAGGATGCAAAGTATCATACACACTCCTGTCTGCATTAATGGTGGCAAGTTGGAGATGGTTGACAGCTTCAAATTCCGAGGTGTGCACATCACCATCAATCTGTCCTGGTCCACCCATGTAGATGCTACGAGCAAGTAATCACAACAGCGCCTATACTTCCTCAGGAAACTAAGGAAATTTAGCATGTCCACATTGACTCTTACTAATTTTTACAGATGCGCCATAGAAAGCATCCTAACTAGCTGCATCATAGCCTGGTATGGCAACTGCTCAGCCCAAGACTGTAAGAAACTTCAGAGAGTGTGAACTAAACCGAGTCTATCAGGCAAACCCACCTCCCATCCATTGACTCTGTCTACACCTCCCGCTGCCTTGGGAAAGCGGGCAACATAATCAAAGACCCCTCCCACCCTATTTACTCACCCTTCCAACTTCTTCCATTGGGCAGGAGATACAAAAGCCTGAGAACACGCCCTAACAAGTTCAAAAACAGCTTCTTCCCTGCTACTACCAGACTCCTGAATGATCCTCTTAAGGACTGAACTGATCTTTCCATGCATCTTCTCTACTGTGTAGCACTGCACTCGATATGCTTTACCCGACGTCTATGTCTATGTATTTACATTGTATATTTATCGTATGTCCTCTACTTTTCATGTGTGGTAGGATCTACCTGGACTGTACGCAGAACAATACTTTTTACTGTACTTTGATACACGTGACAATAAATCAAAATAGAAATTATGTTTTTATGCATTTTCTGCTGAAATTGATGGAAGTCATTTTAATTAAAACAAAACCAGTTTTAATAAGCACATGGAGAGTCCACACCGAGGAAAATAAGAAAGAAAGTTTTATTTATTCAAACGATATGTACAGTACCCAATAGATCCCAATAGGGTTCTTCTCTGTCGGAGTCATACTGGCAGACATTATCTACACTGGTTAATTGAGATACCCCGCTCCTAGCGGGGGAGCTTGTACTCCGATAGGAGCACAGGGAAGAAAAGCTTTCCCACCCTGTAGGTTCCGCGTGAGATATTACATTCCTTCGAAGACTTCAAAATCTGAAGACATCCTCGATGAGCAATGAGGCGGAAAAGGAGCAGTAGGCGGAAGACATCAGAGTCTCTTCGGCTCCAGTAAGCCCTTATTGAGCTGACGTGGTAGATCAGTCGGTGTCTACTGGTGAACATCGTCTGCGGGAGGAACGTCAGGTGGACAATCGTCAGAAGGCAGCTGAACTCCGGAGCCGGCCTCCGAAACCTCAGAGGTCTGCATCGGAAGACACAACATCGGGCATGTTGGTGTCGAGAGAGGCTGGAGACATCACAGCAGGCTCATTCACAATGGAGCTGGAGGATCCAGGACAGTTTTTTTCAAGGTATTTCATGAGGGAGCAACCTCCATGAGCGAGGTTCCAGGTGCCACCTCATGAGTTGACCCTGGATCCGAACTAGGTAAGACATTGTTCTCATTTGATGGATGGCAATCCCGAGAGGCAGTGAGCACCGTGTTGAAGTTGTGAAAGATTACTGCGTCATCAGGAGCGACGCGTCAAAAAGGTCAATGCTGAACTGGGCAACGCCCTTGCAAATCTTGGTTACAACGCACCTTTGTGCTGATGTCCAGTAGAATCAAATCTCAGTCATGTATGGAGCCTATGACCCATTAATTCCTCAGCGGGGCTACCCCAATTACTGTGAGCGGCGTGGTCCTGAACGAGCATAATAATCCTACCAGTCTTGTGGCCATTGAACCAGACATCTGTTTCTTGAGCACCCCCCGTTTAACCATCTGCACAGCCCGCTCTGCCAAACCATACGATGCCGGATGGTATGGGAAGGTGCGACAGGGCGAATCCCATTGCTTTTCGCACAAGTGACAAATTATTCAATTGTGAAAGAGGCCCCATTAGCGATCACGAGTACCTCAGGATTCCTTGGGTGGAAAATGAAATGCATAATCACTCGATGGTCACCCATGAACTGATCAATGCCATTTTGTGGACACCCAGCCACTTTGAGTGGGCGTCAACCAGGCTGAGAAATATCGAACTCAAGAAGGGACCGGCAAAATGGCATCTACACGAGCTCAAGGGCACCCTGGCCATTCCCAAGTGTGGAGGGGTATTGTGGTGGGGAGATTCTGGTGATCCTGACAGATGGAGAATTGCTGAGCCAACATCTCGATCGCCGTGTCCAAATCCGCCCACCAAATGTAGCTTCTCGCCAGCATCTTCATTTTGGACACTCCAACATGTCCGTGTGAACATCCTTCACCATGATTTGTTGCAACAACAACACTCGTGCCCCACAGGAGAATACCATCTTCCATGGTCAGCTCCGACAATTTGGAGGAGAAAGCCTTCAACTCTCCTGGAAGTTGTCGTTGCTGCCCAATGTATAGCACCAGTTGTCGCACATTGGCGAAACAGGGTCGCTTAGCATCTTGCCATGAACACACGAGGCAGTGACAGGCAAGGAATCCATGAAATTCAGGACAGCAATTAGTTTGTCCGCCTGGGAAATTTGCGGATTTGATCTGCAGGGGATGATGGCTCAACGCATCCGCATGCGCAATCTAGGTCTCTGGGCGGTGCTCAAAAGATTATTCGTAAGCAGTCAGTAATAAAGCCCAGCGTTGGACCCTTGCAGAGGCTATTGGCAGAATCACCTTATCTTCACGGCTTGTGATCGGTGATAATTAACTTGTGCAAGAAAAGATCGAAGTTTTGTGGCATCTCACTGAACAGGGGCCATTTTGATCACCCGTACCTTCTCCGTGACCGGGTGCAGGCTGTCTCAGTCCATCCGATATCCCAAATACACCAGGGGCTGGATTCTCCGCCAGCGGGAGGCTCCATTTTTCCGGCAGCCCGGGGGTTTCCCGACGGTGTGGGGCTGCCCCACAATGGGAAACCCCATTGATCGGCCGGCGTAACGGAGCATCCCGTTGACGTGCTGAAACAGGAATGTGGCGAGAATGGGTGGAGAATCCAGGCCCAGTTCTTTCATGTGAAACATGCACTTCGTGCGGTTCAAGTGGACCCCATATTTGGAAAACCGCTTCAACACTGCCGAGAGGTCTTGTAAATGTTTGTGTTAAGTGGCCCCTGAAGATAAGGGTTGGTGATGTTGCCTTTTTTGCCTGCTATAAATATGGCAATCAATAAGGTTGCCCTTTTTTCTTTTGATAGCGATATTATATTGCTCAGAGTCGCCAGGTATCAAATGATACCACCACAAGGTTCAACCGGCTATCGATCAAAGAGCCAAACATCAGTTAGTTAGTTCAAGATCAATGGTATTTTATTTACTCGCACAATTAACATGCAACATAAACACTACTAGTTAATCTACATCTAACAACTATGACAACCTGTACTTAACTTCAGGCACCCGGCTTAGGTCAGAGGAACAGTGGCCTTTGTTTGAATCTGGATCTACTGAGTCTGGAGAAGTAACTGCTGCTCAGCTGGGCTCATCCGTCTGGTAGCGGGCCATAAATATCACAGGTCATAGGTGAGTATGTAATGAACAACCAGAATAGGGAATACTCGCCTTCCACGTTGTGGGAGGCACTGAAGGCATTGATTAGGGGAGAAATTATTGCCTACAAGGCCTGTTGAGATAGGGAAGAGAGGGTGGCTAGTGTAGCCATCTGGGACGGCCACTTCCAGAATACAAAATGGACGCTCGCAAAGAATATAGGGAACTGTGGACAATGCTAGAAAACAAGCAGGCACAGAAGCCTGAATGTAAATTTGGGAAACAGCTCCCAGACGGAATTGAAACTATAGGTCGATTAGCATATTGATGGCCCATCTCCGGGAACAAAGGAATGACACTCAAGTAACCGATAATATTACAGACATTCCGGCGCCAGTTCTCCAACTGAAAAGCACAAACATAGCCAGGCCAAAGGCCCCCTAAGACAAGCCCAGCCATCAGGGCACCCACCCCTTTATTGGTCAAGATCGATAGCAGTGATCGAGAAGCGGCCCAATTAATTGGGACCATGTTTAAGGCCCGCCTAAAAGCGTGCAAAGCTCCTCCAGGTATAAGAAGGAACCCCCATGAGAGAATCGCTCTCTTGGACTTGGCTCTCAAAGCGGAGAGACCCATCCACCAGCTGCACCAGAAGCAGGTAAGTTCAAGGTCAACGCTCGCTACCAGACGGACGACCTTAGCTGTTCTCCTGTACCTCTTTGAACCCAACAGCCTCAGATCCGAACAACGGCCATTGTTCCTCTGACTAAGTGGGCATCCGATGTTAAGTATAGGCGTTAGAGATAGTTTAGTTTGTAGTACTATTGTGCGTGAGTAGATCTTACTGTGTGTGTAAATAAATAGTATTGACTTTGAACTAACTGACTGGTGTATTGGCTCTTTGATCAGTATTCGGGTTTGAACCTTGTGGCGGTATCGAGAGATACCTGGCGACTCTAAAGCAAACATAATTAGGATTAAGGACGACGACCATATTGACCGCCATATTTATAACCAGATAAACAGAGCAACACTAGGCAGCAACTGATCGACTCCATACTGGAGGTGGACAGACGGTACTACGAGGATCCGACCGTAGAACCTCTGGCGGAGAGGAAAAAGCTACAAATGGATTTTAACCTGCTGTCCAACAGGACGTCAGTGCACCAGCTCCGCCAGACATGGGGGACCTTTGATGAGCTTAGAGACAAGGCTACCAGCCTGCTGGCTCACCAGCTGAGAAAACACCAGCCTCAAGGGAAATAGTCCAGGTCAAGGACAGCAGAGGCGGACTGGTAGCCGAACCAAAAAAGGTCGACCCAGCATTCGGGGCCTTCTATTGGAGATTGTACACATCTGAGACCCCGATGGAGACTCTGGGATTAATTGGTTCCTTGACGGACTTAAGGGCAGCACGGTAGCACAGTGGATAGCACAGTTGCTTCACAACTCCAGGGTCCCAGGTTCGATTCCCGGCTTGGGTCACTGTCTGTGAGGAGTCTGCATGTTCTCCCCGTGTCTACGTTGGTTTCCTCCGGTTGCTCCGATTTCCTCCCACAGTCCAAAGACGTGCAGGTTAGGTGGGTTGGCCATGCTAAATTGCCCTTAGTGTCCAAAAAAAAGGTTAGCTGGGGTTACCGGGATAGGGTGGAGGTGTGGGCTTAAGTCGGGTGCTCTTTCGAAGAGCCGGTGCAGACTCGATGGTCCGAATGGCCTCCTTCTGCACTGTAAATTCCATGAAATACTATGACATGCCAGTCATGGGGAACGATAGATGGAGGGAGCTGGAAGCACCACTAGGACATAGAGAGGTCATGGGGAGCATCAATTCCATGCAGGCGGGGAAGGTGCCGAGACCCGACGGGGTCCTGGCGGACTTTTACAAACAATTTGTGCCGGCACTTACCCCACGCCTGCCTAGATGTTCACAGAATCGCTGGCGATTGGCACCCTGCCTCCAATGCTAACACAGGCCACCACCATATCACTGATACCCAAGAAAGACAAAGACCCAGCGGAATGTGGATCATACGGACCCATTTCACTCTCTATGTGAATGCAAAAATACTCGCAAGAGTCCTGGCCTGAGACTGGAGAACTGCATACCAGGGGTGGTCACAGAAGACAAGTCAGGCTTTGTTAAGGGTAGACAGCTCACTGCGAGCATCAGACAGCTGCTGAATGTGATAATGCCCCCATCCGGGGAGGGAACACCAGAGGTGATTGTCTCCCTGGATGCAGAAAAGGCCTTTGACTGAGTCAAGTGGAATTACCTCATTGAAGTACGAGAGCGGTTTGGACTGGGGACAGGGTTCATCTCATGGGTGAAACTCCTGTACGACGCCCCTAAGGCAAACATACAGACCAACATTACCAGCTCTGAATACTTCCAGCTGCACAGAGACATGTGGCATAGGATTTTCTTTTAATATAAATTTAGAGTACCCAATTATTATTTTTTTTCCAATTAAGGGGCAATTTTAGCATGGCCAATCCACCTAACCTGCACGTCTTTGGGGGTGAAACCCATGCAGACACGGGTAGAATGTGCAAATTCCACACGGACAGTGACCCAGGGCCGGGATTCGAACTCGGGTCCTCAGCACCGCAGTCCCAGTGCTAACCACTGAGCCACGTGCTGCCTCTGCAGGGATGCCCACTGTCGCCACTCTTGTTCGCCCTGGCAATTGAGATGCTGACAATCACCCTGTGGGAGGTGTGAGGAGAGAAAGAGGAGGAAGAGAGCACAGAATCTCCTTTTATCCGACGACCTGCTCCTTTCCATCTCGAATCCCCAAAACGGCATGAAAGAAATCATGAAATTCCTGGGTATTTTTAGAGACCTCTCGGGCTCCAAACTCAACCTGGGCAAGAGCGAGGCATTCCTGGTGAACCCCAGAGGGGAAGGGGCAGAGCTGGAGGGTCTACCGTTTAAAATAGTCCGAAGCAAATTCCGCCAACTGGGGATCTAGATAGCCCATGACTGGACACGGATCCACAAACGGAACCTGACCAGTCTGGTGGAGGAAGTGAAAATTGACCTACTGAGATGAGATGCACTCCTGCTTTTCCCGGCGGGGAGGATACAGACGATCAAGGTGAACGTACTGCCCAGGTTCCTCTTCCTCTTCAGATCCATACTGATCTACACCCTCAAGGCCTTTTTCCAAGCAATAGACAAAATTATTGTGGAATTTGTGTGGGAGCAGGAGGGAAGAATCCCCAAAACAATACTACAAAGGAGAAGAAGCATGTGGGGGGCCTGGCCCTCCTGAACTTGTAATACTACCACTGGGCAGCTACAGTGGAAAGAGTGAGAGGATAGGTGGAGAGACCAAACACAGAATGGGTGAGGATGGAGGAGACCTCCTGTACAAGAATGACCCTCCGAGCCCTCGCCATGGCAGTGCTCCCATTCTCACCAGCAAAACACTGAACACGCCCAGTGGTGGTAGCAACCCGGAGAACCTGGAACTAGATGAGGCAGTACTTTGGTCCGATTGCGGCCTCCGGCCCTGCGGCAACCACAGGTTTCCATCGGCCATGCTCGACGCCACGTTTAAGAAGTGGGACAGGATGGGGGGGGGCATTGATGGTTAGGGACTTTTACAATAGAGGTAGACTAGCAACGGTAGAGGAACCGACGGAGAGACTGGAACTATCGAACGGGAACGGACTCCGATATCTGCAGGTCAAAATCTTTCTCCGCAAGAAGACAACAACGTACCCAAGGGCCCTGAGAAACACAATGTTAGAGGAGTTAATGGACGCGGATAGTCTGGGGAAGGGGAACTGTGGGAAATGAAATGGATGGCTTTTAGAAAGAACATGCTCCCAACTGGACAAAACAAGGGAAAAATAGGAGGAAGAGTTAGGGACGGAAATAGGGTGGGGACTCTGGAGCAAAGCACTGAACAGGGCCACCTCCACCTCCTCCTGCGCAAGGCTCAGCCTCATGCAGCTAAAAGTGGTGCTCAGCACACACCTGACAAGGACCCGAATGAGTAGGTTCTTCCCGGAGGTGGAGGACAAATGTGAATGGTGCCAGTGAGGCCCGGCCAACCACATGCACATGTTCTGGGCATGCCTCAGACTTGTCGGATTCTGGACAGCCTTCTTTGAAGTAATGTCCAAGGTTATGAGGGTGAGGGTGGAGTCGTGCCCAGGAGTGGCAGACCAGCCAGAATTACATATGGGGAAGAGGGCTGACGCCCTTGTCTTAGCTTCCATCATCGCCCGCCAGAGAATCCTGCTCGGCTGCCGATCAGCAGGACCACCCACAGCTGCAGACTGGAGGGCAGAGCTGTCAGATTTTCTCCACCTGGAGAAGATTAAGTACATCATCCAAAGGTCAGAGGAAGGCTTCCACGAACTGTGGAAGGACCACAGGGAACATACAGAAATGGGAGGGGTGAAATAGTGTGTGGGGGGGGGGGTAACAGATGAAACAACAAGGGGAGGCCAGAAAGCGGCCAATGTAGAGACTAGAGGGCCCAACACAAGGCCACAAGAAAGAGAACCCTTAAAGGCAGGCTGGCAACAGAATAAGGAGAGGGGAGAAGCAGAGAGCGAGGCCAATCGACAGAGAGAAGGGGGAAGGGAGAAGGGGGGGCGCTGCCCACACATAAACACCAGACAACTACCCACGGTAAAGTAAAGGACCAAGGAAAAGAACATAGAACAAGAACATAGTACAAACAGTACAGAAGGAGGCCATTCGGCCCATCAAGTCTGCACCGACCCACTTATTTCTGAGGAGAAATCCATAGTCACAAATTGGGTTCAGAGCAGAGTGCGTGTATTTGACCACGGTCATCTTGTGCACTTAAAAGGGACGTTTATGTTAATGAGACCGTTGTGGCTCAATATGTACTTTGTAATCCATGTTAATGTTTTAAAGCTGTGTATTTTGTTAAGCAAAGGGGAAAGTAAAGGAGTATTATACAATAATCTAACTTTACCATGTTTAATGTTTCTTTTCTTCTTGTAACTGATTAGCAATCCTGAGACTCTGTTCCTGCACATTTTATAAATAAATATAAAACTGTAGTCTTTGAGCCAGGGTTCCATTCTGAAACTTTCCTGTCCACTTATAACATCAACTGGGATTGCAAAAGATTTATGAAAGGGAAATCATGTTTGATAAACCTACTGGAGTTTTTTTGAGGACGTAACGAGTACAATAGTTAAGAGTGAACCAGTGGACGTGGTGTATTTGGATTTTCAGAAAGCTTTTGATAAGTTCCCAAATGAGAAATCAGTGTGCAAAATAATTGGATTGGGGGTAATATATTGGTATGGATTGGGAATTGGTTGGCAGTCAGGAAACAGAGAGTAGGAATAAATGGGTCTTTTTCAGTGTTTTAAAAAATGGTTTTATTCATTTACGGGATTGGGTGTCGCTGGTTAGGCCAGCATTTATTGCCCATCCGTAGTTGCCCTTCAGAAGGTGGTGATAAGTTGCCTTCTTGAACTGCTGGGGTCCCAAGGTGTAGGAACACCCACTGTGCTATTAGGGAAGGAGTTTCAGGATTTTGCCCCAGCAACAGTGAAGGAGCGGCAATATATTTCCAAGTCAGGACGGCGAGTGACTTGGAGGGGAACCTCCAGGTAGTGCAGTTCACAGGTATCTGCTGCTCTTGTCCTGCTGGATTCTAGTGGTCGTGGATTTGGAAGGTGTTGTCTAAGGAACCTTGGTGAGTTACTGCAGTGCATCTTCTAGATGTGCACATGGCTGCCACTGTTCGTCAGTAGTGAAGGATTTCAATGTTTGTGGAAGGGGGAGCAATCAAGCGGGTTGCTTTGTCCTGGATGGTATCTAGCTTCTTGAGTGTTGTTGGAGCTGCACTCATCCAGGCAACTGGAGAGTATTCCATTACACTCCTGACTTGTACCTTGTGGACAGGCTTTGGGGGTCAGGAAGTGAGTTACTTGCCATAGGATTCCTAGCCTTTGACCTGCTCTGGTAGTCACAGTATTAATATGTCTAGTCCAATTCAGTCTCTGATCAATGGTAACCCCCAGGATGTTGATTGTGGGGGATTCAGCGATGGTAATGCCATTGAATGTCAGTGGACGATGGTTGGATTCTCTCTTGCAGGTGATGGTCATTGCCTGGCACTTGTGAAATGTAAAAGTAACTTGCCACTTGTCAGTCCGAGCCTGGATATTGTCCAGGTCTTGCTGCATTTGGACATGGACTGCTTATTATCTGAGAAGTTGTGAATGGTGCCAAACATTGTGCAGTCATCTGCAAACATCCCCACTTCTGACCTTATGATGGACGGTAGGTCATTGATGAAGCAGCTGAAGATGTTTGGGCGTAGGACACTACCCTGAGGAACTCTTGCAGTGATGTGCTGAAGCTGAGATGATTGACCTCCAACCACCACAACCATCTTCCGTTGTGCCAGGAATGACTCCAACCAATGAAAATTTTCCCCCTGATTCCCATTGACTCCAGTTTAGCTACGGCTCCTTGATGCTATATTCAGTCAAATGCTGCCTTGATATCAAGTGCAGTTAAGTGGCAGGCAGTGACTATTTGAGTCCCGCAGGGATCAGTTTTTTGACGCCCAGCTATTCACAATATACATCAATGATTTGGATGAGGCAATCACAATTAGTAACTGTGAAGCTATCCACATTGGCTGGAGAAACAGAATGGCAGAATCTTATTTAAATGGTGATAGAATGGGAATTATTGGTGTACAAAGGGACCTGGGTGTCCTTGTACACTAGTCACTGAAAACAAGTATGCAGGTACAGCAAGCAGTTAGGAAGACAAATGGTATGTTGGTCTTCACTGCAAGAGGACTTGAGTACAGGAGCAAGGATATCTTACTGCAGATGTACAGGGCCTTGGCGAGACCATACCGGAGGTATTGTGTGCAGTTTTGGTCTCCTTTTTAAAAAACGGCTTAGATGCTATAGAGAAGGGCAACAAAGGTTCACCAGTTGCAGGATTGTCGTATGAGGAGAGATTGGGCCGATGCCTGTATTCATTGGAATTTAGTAGAACGAGAGAGGATCTAATTGAGACGTATAAAGTTCTGACAGGTCTGGACAGACAAATGCAGGGATGTTGTTTCCTCTGACAGGAGGCTCTAGGACAAGGGGTCACAGTCTCAGGATATGGGGTGGGCTAATTAGGACTGAGATGCGGAGAAACCTCTTCACTCAGAGGGTGGTGAACCTGTGGAATTCTCTACCACAGAGGGCTGTGGAGGCCAATCACTGAGTATATTTAAGGAAATAAATAGATTTCTAGACTCTAAAGATGTCAAGGATCATGGGGAGAGCACTGGAGTATGCAGTTGAAACAGAACATCAGCCATGATGTTGAAAGGTGGAGCAGGCCCGAAGGGCCAAATGGCCTACTCCTGTTCCTATATCCGATGTTTTTGTTACTATGATAAGCTCAAAGTGATTGATTCTTGGAAACAGTAGAGGTTAAATGGGCTCATTCCTGGAAACGGGGTGGGGATCTTGATGTCTAATTAATTTCTGCCCATTAATTGAGCGTCTTAAATATGTTTTGCATTCTGGCTGCTGCAGCCTCTGGGACTGGAAGTTATTTCATAGAATTTACAGGGCAGAAGGAGGCCATTCGGCCCATCGGGTCTGCGCCGGCTCTTGGAAAGAGCGCCCTACCCAAGGTCAACACCTCCACCCTATCCCCATAACCCAGTAACCCCACCCAACATTAAGGGCAATTTGGAACACTAAGGGCAATCTATCATGGCCAATCCACCTAATCTGCACATCTTTGAACTGTGGGAGGAAACCGGAGCACCCGGAGGAAACCCACGCACACATGGGGAGGATGTGCAGACTCCGCACAGAAAGTGACCCAAGCCGGAATCGAACCTGGGACCCTGGAGCTGTGAAGCAATTGTGCTATCCACAATGCGACCGTGCTGCCACAAGTATAAGGAGAAAGACACCTGAGAAATTATGCAACATGCCAAAGGGTGTGTTCCATGAAACTCCAAGAAAGCACTGGCGACAATGAAGCAGGAGGACCTCAGGCGAGGCCTCCTCCTCCCACAAAGGCCACAATAATAATAATAATCTTTATTATTGTCACAAGTAGGCTTACTTACATTGCAATGAATTACTGTGAAAATCCCCTCGTCGCCACACTACGGTGCCTGTTCGGGTACACTGAGGGAGAATTCAGAATGTCCAATTCAGCTAACAGCATATCTTTTGGGACTTGTGGAAGGAAAGTGGAGCACCCGGAGAAAACCCACGTAGACATGGGGAGAACGTGCAGACTCCGCACAGACAGTGACCCAAGCCGGAATCGAACCTGGGACCCTGGAGCTGTGAAGCAATTGTGCTAACCACTGTGCTACTCCAGGAACATCGTTGGAAGACAATCAAAACAGGTAACCATTGCTGTCTGTGCCAACAATCTGGCCCCAAGGACCTGGGTTAAGTGTTGTAAGCCGTTTAATTAACTTACGAGTGGTCAATCTCTGTGAATCTAACTTCAACTGTCATATCTGTTGAGAAAGAGTCTGTATTGCCTCTTGGGCTCAGCAAAGGGAAGTGAATTGTGAATGTTAGCTCCTTCAGCTGATCCAGCCCACAAGGATCTAGTTACGAAGAAATTACAGGTCACAGTGACCATTATAACCACTGCCAGTGTCGTCCTCACTTTGCTTCAAGGCTGCAAGTCTGTTCCCAAATCGTGACAAAGTTCTAGGCGTCCCTCCTTTGTCAATCGTAGACACAGAGCACTGACCCTGGCTTCACTGGAGGTGGGTAATGTGCTCAGAAAATTGTCATTGGAAATATCCTGAGTGCTCTCCTTCTCCTCTTCCTTCTCCCTCTTATTTGTTGCATCTGCTCTATTTCCCTCAAATGCTGCAGTCCAGCAGGAACTGTTACTATAACCCACATGACTGTGAGCAAGAGATGGCATGGTGGCGCAGTAGTTAGCCCTGCTGCCTCACAGCGCCAGGGACCTGCGTGCTATTTCACCTTTGAGTGACTGCCTGTGTTCTCCTTATGCCTGCGTGGGTTTCCTCTGGGTGCTCCGGTATCCTCTCACAGTCCAAAGCTGTGCAGGTTGGGTGGATTGGCCATGATTAATTGCCCCTTGTTGTCCAAAGATGTGCAGGTTATGTGGGGTGTTGCTCTTATTAGCCTTAGTTTTATTAGCTCTGATTCTGTCACCCTTTACTCACGAGTCGCAAGGTTTCTTTGCGATACCGCCACGTGGTTCAAGCTCAAGTTATGATTAATAAGGCAGCACACAGCTTAGTAAGATCAAAATCAACGATCATTTATTATGTACAGCAATAAATATTCACACAATAATCCTACTTTCTATATCACTACCTACCACTACTGGCCAATACTTAACTTTTGGGGATGGCCCACCAGGTCAGGGAAATGAATGGCTTATCGAATTGGGTCTGGCCTGCGGGATTCAAAGGCTGATATGGGTCGATGGCTAGGAGTCTCTATCGGGTAGCGATCGCTGGAGTCAAACTTATGGTTGCTGGTCGATGGTTCTTGCGACGGTTGCGAGCAGGAGAAGAAGGGAGAGAAGGGTTGATCTGAACTTGGCCCCTATTTTTATAGGGGCCAGGGGCTTCCCGCCTCTCGGGGCGGACCTTGACCCTGAGTCCCAAGTGCTTGGACTTGTTCCCAATCACTGGGTTCGACATGCCCCAATAATGGGGCGATTCCTCGATCAGGGGGTGGTCGTTCACCTGTCTTTGTTTCAGCCACTGCTGGCGTCGAGAGGTCTGGCCCGGCATTCAATTGCTAATATGTTGCAATTGCTCCCGGGGTTATCCGATGAAACTGCAGATGTCTGGGTTGATGAGCTGCTAATGGTCGCAGATATCGATCTGGGCCGACTTCCTCAAAGCCGAATACGCTATTGTCTGCAGCTGTCTGTTTGTGCGCGGTTGGCTGCTTTTCCCATCAGCCTTTTCGGTTAGCCATTTTAGATCGGGTTTTGGCCAAATTAATCGGGAATCAGCCATTTTAGGTGGCTACAACCCTACTTGTGATCCTAACGTGAAGCGTGAAGGATCATCTAAATTTTGTCCTTTCCGTTTCCTGACTGGGGGGACACCTCCTACATGGCCACTACTCTGACCCTAGCTATGCACAAAAATTGTTTTACCTAAACAATTCTAAGGGCGCTATGTCAGGCAGGGGCATGCATCTACAAAAAATAAAACTTGGAACCTCTAATTTTACCTAAATACACTATACTCATCAAACATTGCATTATCCTATCTTCCTAAACATACAACAACAATCATAACATTCAATATACTCTTTCCTGGCTTGGCAGTCAAGCTCAGGATCATACATTTTTTTGTTAATAGAGGTTTTGTACATCTTTTATTTACAGAAAAACGCAAGTGCTTGTTCTTTATTTTTGTATTATAGGTCGTGGGGGTCTGGTCATACCTGAATATAGGGGATCGGATCTGATATACCGGGGTTCGAGCGCGGTACGCTCTCCTTTTCCATTTGCGGAGGCGCATAGTCTGCACTTCACAGCAGAGTATCGCCAACGCTAACAGTGCTTCAATTACGTAACACAGGGAGTACCAGGTTATGAATCTGGCACACCAGGATAATGCAGCGTGGCTGGTGACTGGACTCTGGGTACTGCGGGGCAGTGAAACATTAACGGCAGGGAGGTTTGGGGTAATGGGGTCCGCGTTCCCGCGCAACCAAATGTTCATCATAAGAATTTTGATCACGATGAGAGAAGTCCTCATGGCTGTCCTCTTTCTTTTTCTTTCTTTGTGTTCTGTTTTCTCCGGTCCTGGAGCTTCTGGAGTTCTGTAAATCAAGCATAGTATCTGTAACTACCTTGGTATAATATCCGGTATGTTAGTGTGTCTGTCCTTCGGGGCCAATTATTCCCTTATAATTGGTCACTATGTGACTCACTCATTTTTTTTTTTCAAAACAAATGTTAGGACACGGCACACTTCCTAATGGCGGACCAGTGCTTATTTATCATCCAAATGTTCCTGGATGTAAACAGCATTTGGCAGCAACCCAAAGGTCGCCTAAATAAATAAAACTGTTTTGAAAGGAAAAGGTCGAATGAGGTGCGTATGGACCGCGACGGGTAAGATTTGGATGGAGTCCCCGGGTAGGACGGCTACCAATACCATATCTCTCCTACCCGAGCGTGTTTGACCATCGGGGGGGTCCCCAGGCAGGGCGGTTCTCACGCCGTTTCTCCACTGCCTGAGCAACCAAAGAACGGGCAAAAATGTAGTCATCGTGGTGAGGTTGGTGCTGTGCTACTACCCTCAAATCAGAATGGGCGTCTGGTACCCGAACAGGTATCAGCTAGTGTCTGCAGACAAGCTAATTCCGCTGAACAAGCATCTGGTCTGTTGACCAGTTATCTGTGGACAAGTTGGTACCGCTGAACAAGCGTCTGGTCGCGGTGGGTCTCTGTTTGGAAAGAGCTAAAAAGTTTCAGGTGAATGGGTGTGTGACAGTGAGAAAAATTCTCCTGTCGGACGAACGACATGAAACAAACGTACAAACAACATAAAACATCCTGCATGTTCCATCAGGAAGGACAACACTTTTCCCAAGTGTCTCCTTTTAATCATCATGTGGACACCTCAGTTCTCTGTTGCGAACAGGGTCGCAAAGGGGTTGGCGGCTTGGGAGTCAGACCCGAGGTCATCACCTTCTCCCAGGTGCCAAACTCTGGAGTGAAGTAGGGTGGAAAGCGCTGCGTGGTGTGAGTTGGGGTCGCTTTCGTCGTTTCAGACGAGTCTGCAGGAGTTGTCGCGGTGCCAATGAGTTTCGTCGAGTTGGGTGGGGACAAAGTCGGGGTCATCCGTGGGGCTCGGTGGTCGGTGGTGTGGTTTATTTAGAAAGGTGATCATGAAGGGATCACTGGAGTCGAAATCGGAGTCGCTGGTGTGGGTCCGGTTGTATGCGAATAGTAGGGAGGCGTGCTGTGGCTATCTTCCGAGTCACAGTCGCTGTCTCTGCTGCTGCAGTCTGTGGGCGTTCCGGGGCGGAGTGTATACTTTGGGGGTGGAGTCAAGGGCGAGTCCGTGACTGGGCTGGATGTGGTGGGGGTTGATCTGGCTACGTGGGCTGTGGGCGTGGTGTGGTCTGCTGCGTCAAGCATGACGTGGTGGGCGTGGTGTGACTGAGCTCCATAAACCTTTAGCTGGTTAATATGAAACTAGGCAGTCTTACCATTTGGGTATTTTATTTTGTATACCGATGGGCTTACTTTATCCGTAATGGAGTACGGACCTGAATATTTTGGAGACAGAAATGTGCTGGGATTGTATACAGACAACATCACTTGCTGTCCTATCTCATATTCTGTTGTATGCACTGCCTTATCAAAGCAGTCCTTGCTTTGTTTCTTTTTGGTGCCCAGTTTTACAGCGACTGCTAACTGAGCCGTTTTGACATTAGCAACTAATTGCTCCACGGCTTTCTCGTGGGTGAGGGCCGTAACTTCAGGGCTGGTCAGGTCTAAACCTAACAAGTATTCTGTTCCTTTCATGGGGCATCCGGTCATAAGGGTGTGTGGGGTGTAACCTGTGGAGGTGGAAACACTGTTACGCAGAAACATCAGCGCAAAGGGGAGGACTGAATCCCAAGTGGTGTTGTTCTGCTGGACCATTTTTCTGAGGGTAGTTTTTAGGGTCCGATTCATGCGCTCCACGATACCACTCGACTGTGGGTGGTACGCAATGTGAAATTTTTGGGTTATGCCAAATATCGTGAGGACGTTCTGCATGAGCCGTCCCGTAAAGTGAGAACCTTGGTCCGATTCAATACTGCGGGGGAGTCCCCATCTTGTAAAGATGTGGTGTGTTAGGATCTTGTCTGTGGTTTTCGCGGTGTTGGTGCGGGCTGGAAATGCTTCCACCCACTTGGTAAAGGTGTCTATGACCACCAGTACATATTTATAGCCATTCCTGCAAGGGGGCAATGGACCTATAAAATCGATCTGGAGGTTAGTCCAGGGGCCGTTAACGGGTCGGGTGTGGCTGAGTTGTGCCTTTTTGGCATATCTATCTGGGTTGTTCTGTGCGCAGATGAGGCAATTCTCAATGTAATGGGATACATCCTGCTTGAGATTTGGCCACCAACAAAGCTGTTTGAGGTGGGCTGTAGTGGGATCGATTCCCTGGTGTCCATGACCATCATGGAATGAACAAATCATTCGGTTCCTATCCTGCTCAGGAACTACATAAAGGGTGTCCTTTAACACCACACCGTCATGTGTGGTTATTGTCTTTCGGTACCTCTCGTATGAGGCTGGAAACTTCCCTTTCACGATCTCAGTGTGAGCGCTATCCTGCTCCTGGGCCTCTACTAGATCCTCGATCTTAGTCTGCGTGACCTGAACTGCACTCACTGGCGCACTCACTGGCGCGCTTTCGGGGGGTTTCCAAAAGTACCCATGCCTGGATCCTGCCTTAGCCAGTGCGTCGGCTTTCACATTTCCAGGGGGGGAGGAACGATGGTGGCTGCGGACTTTTATGATGCCAAAACCCCTGTCCTTGGCTTTTTGCAAAATATGGTGGAGTAAGGGGGCTGAGGGGAGAGGTTTCCCGTCCGCGGAAACAAATCCTCTTGTTTCCCACAGGGGCAGAAATTCTGTGAGGCTGTTGCAGACGGATAGGCTGCCTGAATATATGTCTGCAGGGCTGGGGAAGGAATCTGGGTGGTCTATGATGTAAGCGATGGCCGCAAGCTCTGCTGCCTGCGCGCCTAAGTGTCCGGGTAATTTTAATGCGATTTCTTCGAGGGCGCGTCCTCCACATAAATCCCGCTACCTGTTATGCGTTGCCCATCCAGGACTGTGGAAGATCCGTCCACATAGATCCTAACGGGGTCACACGTGTCCGGGTGAGGGGGGTTCTGAGATGGAGTGGCCAGTTTTCTGTGGGGTGTTTTAGCGATAAAGGGGCCTGTGTTGTGGTGTGGAGCGATGATTTCACACTCATGGGGGGTTCCGCTAAGGATGTGTGAGTCTTTGTCCGTTTGACGGTGATGTCCTGTCCTTGCAAGAGAAGGGTCCACCTCGCAGTGCGGATTTGGCTGATGGTACCGTCTTTAAGTCGTCCGTCCAGTAAAAGTTGGGTGGGGGTGTGCTCGGTCAAAATGGTGATGGGGTTCAGTCCGGTAATGTAGGAAAAGTACTGGACTGCCCAGAAAACTGCGAGCAGGTGCCTCTTACAGGCTGAAAATCCCTGCTCCACAGCATCTAAAATTCGGGAGGCATAAGCCGCGGGTCTTAGCTGGTCATGCCGTTCCTGGAGGAGCACGGCTGAAAGGGTGCGGTCGGTGGTCGCTACCTCTATGGCGTAAGGGGAAAGCGGGTCTGGAACTTGTAGTGCGGGGGCTGCTGTGAGTGCCTGTTTTAATGATTCCACAGCATCCATATGCTGCGGAAGCCACTCCCAGGGGGCTCCTTTCTTTAAGAGGTCTGAGAGGGGTGCTGCCTTGCTGGCGAAATCGTCAATGTGGTTTCGGCAGTAGCCAACCAGTCCTAAAAATGACCGGAGGGCTGAAACGTGTTGGGGAAGGGGCAATTTAGCGATCGGGTCAATTCTTTTGTGCTCGATCTCGCGTTTGCCGTGTGTGATAATAGTACCCAATAGTACCCACTTTCCCTTCCAATATCTGGGCCTTTTTGGGGTTTACTTTACAGCCAATGGAATGTAACAATTCCAGGAGTTCGGACAGAAGCTCAATGTGCTCTTCCTTTGTGTTTGTCTGCAGTAGTAGATCATCTACATACTGAACCAGACATTCGGGGCGAGAAAATGTCGCTAGTCCATTTGCCAGCTTTCGGTGGAAAATGGAGGGGGAGTTGTGGAAGCCTTGCGGCAGGCATGTCCACGTGTACTGCTGCGCTCGGAAAGTGAAGGCAAATTTGTACTGGCACGCCTTTGCCAATGGAATGGACCAGAATCATTACTGACGTCCAAAACCGTGAAATATCGGGCATGGAGTCCCTGTTTGAGCATGGTCTCGGGACTTGTTGCTACAGTGGGGGCTGCTGCGGGGGTGACTTTATTGTGTTCCCAATAATCAATGGTCAAGCGCCATGATCCGTCAGGCTTTCTTACTGGCCAAATCGGGGCATTATTAGTTGAGGCTACCGATCTTTGGACGCCCTGCTCTAATAAGCTCTCTATAACCTTTAGGATTTCTCCCTCTGCTTGTAGGGGGAACCCGTACTGCTTTTGGGGTCTAGGGTCCGGTCCTGTTATTTGTACGGAGCCAGTCATCCATCCACAGTCGTGCTTGTGGGTCGCGAATGCTGCCCTGTTCTTTTGCAGGACTGCCCTAACCTGTCGGTCCGTGCTGAGTGTGGTCGGGTTGAACCAAAGCTCGCCCACTGCGCTAATTTTGTTCATGTAGTCCCCTATGGTGAGCGTTGCGGGGGCTCTAGCGGACTTCGCCATCTACCAGACACACTGGTTGACTGGATCGAAAGAGAGGTGGTGGGAATTCAGAAAGTCGATTCCCAAAATGTGTTCCGCTGTTTGGGGCAGGCCGACTAAAACTACGGGGTGTTTGGTGGTCATGTTTCCTATCTGAATGGGTACAGGGGCTGTAATGTGTCCTGCTGTGAGTGGCCTGTGCAGCCGCTGAGGGTGATAGTGGCTGTAGTGGGCCACGTGTCCTGACCAAGGGTGGAGGAATTTAATGTGGTGCGGGACCCTCCTGTGTCCCAGAGAAGCTCGATCGGCTGTCCCCGAATTTTCGCTGCGACTACGGGTCGTCCTGACCTATCCCAAAGGGTATCGCAGACCTAACTGGGGGAGCCTGTACACCGTCAGTCCGTTCCGGTCAAGTCTGTCTGATCCGATCGGGCGCTAACGCTATGTATGGGCTCTGCCTTTTTCTTAGTGAGAGTGCCTGTCTGTTGGGCTCTCTGTGGTTTTTTAGGGCCATTGCATTCTTTGGCAAAATGTCCCAACTGTCCGCAGTTGTAACATTCTTGCGGTTTTGCTGGGGGGCTGCTCTTTCCCTCGTTTACCCAGGCGGGGTTGTGAAGAGTGGTTCTTACTGCCTACACGTCTGCGGCGGCTTGTTTTTCCTCGGGGGTTCTAGCGGCGGGTTTATTGTGAGCAGACTGTTCCCAAACGCGGGACAATCTTTTTACCACCCACTTCTCATTATGAGCCTCCTCCGAGGGGTCATAATTATTCCATGCACTCTGTCCTGCTTCCGTGGCATGGGAGATAAGGGTGCGGGTCCATTTGGCCATATTGTCTGCGGACAAATGGGCACGGTCTACGTTTCCGAAAACGGCTTCAAAGTGAATCCACAAGCGTCCTGCGAACGCTGTGGGGTGTTCAGACTTCTTCTGTCTGCACTTATTTAGGCCATTATACGGGGTCACCCCAGTTATACCCGATCGCATCCAGGATCGATCGCGGTATGCATTTCTGCAAGGGTGCCTCCTCCTACGTTCTGTGGGTCGGGGAGGGCTGCTGCTACCGATGGGTCTAAGCTTAGAACCATGAGCTTTACCTGCTCTTTCTCATCCAGGCCGTACAAGGTCGCCTGGTGTTTGAAGGTGGCAAAGAAATGGTGTGGGTCTGAGGCGGGGAGGAACGGTGTGATTTTCGCACACGCCTCCCGTAATTGGGTCACTGTGAGGGGGGTGGAATATAGGAATTCCACCTCGTCCGATGTGGCTGTGCAGTGGGTTGTTACAGGATTCATGGGAGCCTGAACTACCTGCTGTGTGGGGGGTGGGGGTGCTCTCCTTCTTTGGGGCTTTCCCTGCACACATGTTCCCTGAACATATCTCTGTGCTGTCTCCTGCAATTCTTCCCAATCAGGGCCATCTTCTTGTTCTAAACTTTCCCCAAAGGTTTCTTGGAATCCCTTATGGACAGAAAGCAGTGATTGTAGGTCTGCAATTTGCTTTTGGCACGTAGCATGGTCTAGGGTGCTCTGCCTTTGTTCCGTGGTTGCAGCGTGGAGCGCTCTCAAGGCTGCCTTGAGATCACAACATTGCTTCTGTAGCGTCTCCACCTGCTTCTCTGTCTCTTTCTTAACCAGGACTGCACGCTGCGTGTCCTGATAAGCCTTCTCATACTGGGATTGAAAACTGCTGAAATGCGCCAGACAAGACTGGTGACCCCGTTTGGCGTCAGCCACCTCTTCGTCCTTGGCTTCTAACTGCCTTTTCAATTCCAGGTTCTCTTTCTCTGTCTCGCATACATCGATTTTACTCATACGATGTATGCCTTCTATTTCTTTCCAGAGCGTCCTGACGACCTCCTCTGTGCCTCGCAATTGTGCCAGACTGGACACAATTGCCATCGGCTTGCGCGCTTTTGCTAAATTCTTTTTGTGGATTTTGCTCATGTTCTCCCACCAAGTATGCCCTGTACATCCGGGACCTGAGTCGTCATTATTGCAGAAACTGCTCCACACGGGCCATCCTTTGCCCTATAGAAATTTCCAAATTTCCACTTCCCAAATGGGACACTGTCCCACTTTAAAGCTGCTGATCGGTGCGACCGCAAATTCTTTGGGATTCATAAGGCATTGCATTGCCTGCATGGCCATCTCTCCTATCTGCTTGCTTTGTTCGAATTTGGAACAGGGGGCTAAAGTGGTGTCGTAGATGCGGGTACGGCTTGCGCTAATTTCCGAAAATACCGTCTTCCGACAGTTTTGAAGCAACAAAATCTATCAGTTTTACCTTATAACCCTGTTAGTTACGCATGCAGACACACACTTCCGAATTGTGAATTATTAACCAGAACCGCTTGAACACTTGTGGGTTTTTTTTTTGTTCTAATTGGACTTCTAATTCAAATTTCTTGGGTTCACCTGGAGTGGTTTTCCACTTCTATATCGGGTCCCGGCGGAGTCGCCAATTATGTTGCTCTTATTAGCCTTAGTTTTATTAGCTCTGATTCTGTCACCTTTACTCACGAGTAGCCAGGTATCTTTCCGATACCGCCACGTGGTTCAAGCACAAGTTATGATTAATAAGACAGCACACCGCTTAGTAAGATCAAAATCAACGGTCATTTATTATGTACAGCAATAAATACTCACACAATAATCCTAGTTTCTATATCACTACCTACCACTACTGGCCAACACTTAACTTTTGGGGATGGCCCACCAGGTCAGGGAAACAAATGGCTTATCGAATTGGGTCTGGCCTGCGGAATTCAAAGGCTGATACGGGTCGATGGCTAGGAGTCTCTATCGGGTAGCGATCGCTGGAGTCAAACTTATGGTTGCTGGTCGATGGTTCTTGCGAAGGTTGCGAGCAGGAGAAGAAGGGAGAGAAGGGTTGATCTGAACTTGGCCCCTATTTTTATAGGGGCCAGGGGCTTCCCGCCTCTCGGGGCGGACCTTGACCCTGAGTCCCAAGTGATTGGACTTGTTCCCAATCACTGGGTTCGACATGCCCCAATAATGGGGCGATTCCTTGAGCGGGGGGTGGTCGTTCACCTGTCTTTGTTTCGGCCACTGCTGGCGCCGAGAGGTCTTGCCTGGCATTCAATTGCTAAGATGTTGCAATTGTTCCCGGGGATATCCGATGAAACTGCAGATGTCTGGGTTGATGAGCTGCTAATGGTCGCAGGTATCGATCTGGGCCGACTTCCTCAAAGCCGAATACACTATTCTGTCTGCAGCTGTCCGTTTGTGCGTGGTTGGCTGCTTTTCCAATCAGGGTTTTGGCCAAATTAATCGGGAATCAGCCATTTTAGGTGGCTACAGGGGTTACAAGAGTAGGCTGAGGTAGAGTTCTCTTTAGGAGGGTCGGTGCAAACTCTGTGGGCCAAAAGGACCTCTTTCTGCACTGTTGGGATCCTGTGGTGTGTTTAGAATTTGGCAGTTCTTGCCAGTGGGATCTTCAGGTCCTACCAACGGTGACCTCCTACTGTGGGTTTCCCGGTGGCAGGGTGGAGGGAGTCGGGTGCGTAGATTCAATTGGAAATCCTGTTGACAGCAGCGGGACGAGAAGATCCCATTTTCTGCCTTTGAGAAATTTGCCACAGGCGGGCAAGGAAAATCCACCCCGGTTTGTTGCCGCCAGCACCAATTTCTCCACATGCAGCAGCACCTCCGGTAAACTATACAAATTGTATTTAAATTCTCAAAACACCAGAATTTCCAGTATACATGCAACCACATCACAGGGACTGCAGCAGTTCAAAAAAGTGACTGACCTTCATCTTCACAATGGCAATTAGGGTTGGGCAACAAATGTTACTCTTCTCGTTATCGTCTACATTCCATGATGAAAGAGAAATAAAGAGCCATTAGAAATTGATGAGAATTTTGCAGAAAGATGACTTTGGTGATCAAGGGAGACTTAGGTTTAACCATAATGGGGAGGTCCCCCTCTCCACTTTCTGGGAGGCATTGAAGGCATTGAGGGGAAATGATCGCATTCAAAGTACAAAGGGATAAGATGAAGAGATCAGAGAGGCAACGATTGATTGATACAATTCTGGAAATAGATCGTTGTCTACATAGCTCCTACCAAGGAACTCTTGGCAGACATAAAAAACTACTAGGGGAATTAAATTTGATGATGTTAGGGAAGGCGGTGAACCAGTATTGTAGAGCAAGCGTTGTTTTACATGAATATGTGGAAAAGGCTAGCTGCCTACGAGCACACCAACTACGACAATAAGTTACCACAAGGGAGATGATACAAGTAAGGGAGGAAGGAAGAGAATGGGTCACTGCAGTTACCAATTTGGATCATTTTATAAGAGGTAATTCAAAGCTGAACCCCAGGGGGAAGGGGATTAAATTAGAAGATTTTTAGAGGGATTGGTTTTCCCGGAGATTGAAGAGTAGAAACGACAGGGACTGGAGGCTCCGCTGAAGTTACAGGAAGCGATGAATGCAATTGGTGTGATGCAGTCAGGGAAGGAGCCTTGCCCAGATGGATTCCCGTTTGATTTTTATCTTTTGTTTGCAACAGTATTGGCTCCACATCTCCTGAAGATGTTTTCTGATTCTTTGGCACGGGGGGCATTGCCAACCACTCTTACTCAGGCATCTATTTTGTTAATCCCCAAGAAAGAAAAAGACCTCGTAGAATGTGGACTGTACAGATCCATCTCCTTATTAAATACAGATGTAGGAATTCTGGCTAAGGTTATAGCACCACGGCTGGAGGGGTGTATTCCAGATTTAGTGATGGAAAACTAGAGAGGTTTTGTGAAAGGGGGGCAGTTGTCTAATAATATCAGATGCCTGTTAAATGTTAACATGATATAGCCTAAGAGTATGATGCCAGAGGTTGTGGTGGCTATGGATGTGGAGCAAACATTTAGGATGGGTGGAGTCATTTGTTTGATGTTTTGGGTAAGTTTGGATTTGGCCAACATTTATCTTGTGGGCTAGATTGTAGTATGCGGCCCACATAGCAAGTGTTAAGACTAATTCTGTTAGCTCGGCATATATATCTAACCCATTAAAATGTAAGATAAGATTATGAACATATTGGAAAAATTTGGAACCTAAATTGAATATAACAAAAGGTGAAATATTTCCAATAAATACCTTGGGGAGAGAAACAGATTTAAGTTCCCTTCCATTTCAACTAACCAAAAATAAAATAAAATACTTGGCTCTTCAGGTGGCTTATGACTGGCGACAATATATCAATGTAATCTGACAGTCGGGTGGAGGAGTAAAAGAAGATTTAAAATGGAGGAGTACCCTGCAATTTTCATCAGCTGGGCGGATACAAACGATAAAAATGAACATCATTCCAAAATTTTTATTTGTGTTTCAATCCCTCTCGATATTTCTACCTAAGACATTTTTCTCTCAAATGGAATAATTTTGGATTTTATAAGGTTCGGTGGACTTACTGGGTTACGGGGATGGGGTGGAAGTATGGGCTTAAGCAGGGTGCTCTTTTCAAGGATCGGTGCAGACTCGATGGGGCGAATGGCCCCCTTCTGCATTGTAAATTGTATTCTATTCCAAGAGATGGGCAATAAATGTTGGCCTTGAAAGCAATGCTCACATGTCAGAAACAAGAATAAAAAACACAAATATTGTTGTTGCCACATGCAGCCCTGCTGTCAACATTGATGTGCAATCTTTAATTACCTTGCAATGATGTTTGTTTCTGTGGGTGGTGTTGACCAATTCATTTACACATTATTTTACCAGGGTGTTCACACCATCGTGCCCACAGATTCAGCTGTTTAGCACAGGGCTAAATCGCTGGCTTTGAAAGCAGACAAAGGCAGGCCAGCAGCACGGTTCAATTCACGTAACAGCCTCCCCGAACAGGCGCCGGAATGTGGCGACTAGGGGCTTTTCACAGTAATTTCATTTGAAGCCTACTTGTGACAATAAGCGATTTTCATTTCATTTCTGTATTTTTCCAATTGTGATTGGGAAATCCTTGAACAGTTTTCAACGTTCTGTGGACATGGCTCCATGACTGCTTGGATCTATTTGTCGGCTTTAGAAAGTTCAGTTCTCTTTTGACTTTAGCATTTCCATCATGAAATTTAGTCTGAAAAGTGATTACAAATTGATAGAGATATGAACCCAGGCCATAAAGACATAGAAACATAGAAAATAGGAATAGCAGGGGTCATTTGGCCTTTCAAACCTGCTCTGCTGTTGAACATAATCATGACTGATCATCCAACTCAGTAACCACCTCCATATCCTTCGATCCCTTTCGCTCTGTTGCTGATTTTCTCCTTGGTTCAATTGCTCTGTTTTATTACCTTTGCTCTCGAGTCGCCAGGTATCTTTATGATACCGCCACGAGGTTCAAGTCCGAGTAATGATCAATAATCCAATACACCGATTAGTAAGATTTAAATCAAAGCACATTTATTATACACAGTAATCGATACTCATGCACAAATTCTACGTCTAAGCTACTTCTACAACTAACAGGCCGATACTTAACTTTGGACTGGCCCACCAGGTCAGGGGAACAAATGGCCTTTCGTTCGGGTTCTGAGTCTGCGGGATTCGAAGCTGGTACGAATTGGTAGCTAGGTGCGCCTATCTCGTAGCGAGCGTTGAATTAAGACTTACGTCAGTCGATGATCACTGCACCGGTCACGGTCAATGTTGGTTCGTGTTGCTGGGTGACCCGGGCAGGAAGAAGAGAGCGAAGAGGAGCTGCTGAAGAGAGCGACTTGAACTTAGGGCTTAACTCTTATAGTCCCCAGGGGCTTCTTGCCTTTCGGGGCGGACCCTGTACCTGGTCCCAAGTGATTGGACTTTGTCCCAATCGCTTGGTTAGATTTTCTCCAATACTGGAGCGGTTCCCTGATCGATGGGCGGTCTTGAGGTGCTCGTTCACCTCCTTTGTCTTAAAGACACTCAACATCCCGGCCTCCACCGCCCTCTGTGGCAATGAATTCCACAGACCCACCACTCTTTGGCTGAAGAAATTTCTCCTCATCTCTGTTCTAAAGTGACTCCCTTTTATTCTAAGGCTGTGCCCCCGGGTCCTAGTCTCCCCTGCTAATGGAAACAACTTCCCGACATCCACCCTATCTAAGCCGTTCATTATCTTGTAAGTTTCTATTAGATCGCCCCTCAACTTCCTAAACTCCAATGAGTATAATCCCAGGATCCTCAGACGTTCATCGTATATTCGGCCTACCATTCCTGGGATCATCCGTGTGAATCTCCGCTGGACCCGCTCCAGTGCCAGTATGTCCTTCCTGAGGTGTGGGGCCCAAAATTGCTCACAGTATTCTAAATGGGGCCTAACTAATGCTTTATAAAGCTTCAGAAGTACATCCCTGCTTTTATATTCCAAGCCTCTTGAGATGAATGACAACATTGCATTTGCTTTCTTAATTACGGACTCAATCTGCAAGTTTACCTTTCGAGAATCCTGGACTAGGACTCCCAAGTCCCTTTGCACTTCAGCATTATGAATTTTGTCACCGTTTAGAAAATAGTCCATGCCTCTATTCTTTTTTCCAAAGTGCAAGATCTAGCACTTGCCCACGTTGAATTTCATCAGCCATTTCTTGGACCACTCTCCTAAACTGTCTAAATCTTTCTGCAGCCTCCCCACCTCCTCCATACTACCTGCCCCGCCACCTATCTTTGTATCATCGGCAAACTTAGCCAGAATGCCCCCAGTCCCGTCATCTAGATCGTTAATATGTAAAGAGAACAGCTGTGGCCCCAACACTGAACCCTGCGGGACACCACTCGTCACCGGTTGCCATTCCGAAAAAGAACCTTTTATCCCAACTCTCTGCCTTCTGTCTGACAGCCAATCGTCAATCCATGTTAGTACCTTGCCTCGAATACCATGGTCCCTTATTTTACTCAGCAGTCTCCCGTGAGGCACCTTATCAAAGGCCTTTTGGAAGTCAAGATAGATAACATCCATTGGCTCTCCTTGGTCTAACCTATTTGTTATCTCTTCAAAGAACTCGAACAGGTTTGTCAGGCACGACCTCCCCTTGCTAAATCCATGCTGACTTGTCCTAATCCGACCCTGCACTTCCAAGAATTTAGAAATCTCATCCTTAACAATGGATTCTAGAATCTTGCCAACAACCGAGGTTAGGCTAATTGGCCTATAATTTTCCTTGTTCCCTTCTTGAACAGGGGGGTTACAACAGCGATTTTCCAATCCTCTGGGACTTTCCCGGACTCCAGTGACTTTTGAAAGATCATAACTAACGCCTCCACTATTTCTTCAGCTATCTCCTTTAGAACTCGAGGATGGAGCCCATCTGGGCCCGGAGATTTATCAATGTTTAGACCTCTTAGTTTCTCTAGCACTTTCTCCTTTGCGATGGCTACCATATTCAACTCTGCCCCCTGACACTCCGGAATTGTTGGGATATTACTCATGTCTTCTACTGTGAAGACTGACGCAAAGTACTTATTCAGTTCCTCAGCTATTTCCTTGTCTCCCATCACAAAATTACCGCATCATTTTGGAGCGGCCCAATGTCAACTTTTGCCTCATGTTTGTTTTTAATGTATTTAAAGAAACTTTTACTATCATTCCTAATGTTACTGGCTAGCCTACCTTCATATTTGATCCTCTCTTTCCTTATTTCTCTCTTTGTTATCCTCTGTTTGTTTTTGTAGCCTTCCCAATCTTCTGACTTCCCACTACTCTTTGCCACAGTTTAGGCTTTCTGTTTTGCTTTGATGCATTCCCTAACTTCCTTTGTCAGCCATGGCTGCCTAATCCCCCCTCTGATAACCTTTCGTTTCTTTGGGATGAACCTCTGTACTGTGTCCTCAATTACTCCCAGAAACTCCTGCCATTGCTGTTCTACTGTCTTTCCCACTAGGCTCTGCTCCCAGTCGATTTTCGTCAGTTCCTCCCTCATGCCCCTGTAGTTACCTTTATTTAACTGTAACACCTTTACATCTGATTCTACCTTCTTTCTTTCAAATTGGAGATTGAATTCTACCATATTCTGATCACTGCCTCCTAAGCGCTCCCTTACTTTAAGATCTTTAATCAAGTCTGGCTCATTACATAACACTAAGTCCAGAATGGCCTGTTCCCTCGTGGCCTCCATCACAAGCTGTTCCAAAAAGCCCTCCTGTAAACATTCAATGAATTCCCTTTCCTTGGGTCCACTGGCAGCATTATTTACCCAGTCCACCTGCATATTGAAGTCCCCCATGATCACTGTGACCTTGCCTTTCTGACATGCACTTTCTATTTCGTGGTGCATTTTGTGCCCCCGGTCCTGATCACTGTTAGGAGGCCTGTACATAACTCCCATTATGGTTTTTTTGCCTTTATGGTTCCTCAACTCTACCCACACAGACTCCACATCATCTGACCCTATGTCGTTTAGTGCTATTGATTTAATTTCATTCCTAATTAACAAGGCAACCCCGCCCCCTCTGCCCACCTCTCTGTCTTTTCGATAGGTTGTGAATCCCTGGATGTTTAAATGCCAGTCCTGAACCCCCTGCAACCATGTCTCTGTGATGCCTACCACATCATACCTGCCAGTCACAATCTGGGCCACAAGCTCATCTACCTTGTTCCGTACACTGCGCGCATTTAAATATAGCATCTTTAATTCTCTATTGACCGTCCCTTTTTGTTTTCTTAGTGTGGAGGACCTTGGTTTAGTGAGCCTTTCCATACACTGTGTCATATTTTGTGGGATGGGGACTATCGTAAACTCTCCTGAGTTTTGTCTTTTCGTGCTTTTTTGTATTCCTAAGCAGCTACGCTTCCCACTGATTACTTAACCTCTTGGTTCCCTGACTTTCCATTCCCCCCTGTAGAAGTCAATCTTTAGTTTAAAGTCCTATTGACCACCCTATTTACTCTTTTCGCCAGAACACTGGTCCCAGCTCGGTTCAGGTGGAGACCATCCCAACGGTATATGTTCCCCTGTCCCAAAACTGATGCCAGTGTCCCATGAAAATGAACCCCTCATTCCCACACCACTCTTTCAGCCACGTGTTAACTTCCCTTATTCTTGCCTCCCTATGCCAATTTGCACGTGGCTCGGGCAGTAATCCGGAGATTATGACCCTTGAGGACCTGTTTTTTAATTTGATTCCTAGCTCTTTATAATCTCTAAACAGGTCCTCTTTCCTAGACTTGCCTATGTTGTTGGTACCGACATGGACCACAACAACTGGATCCTCCCCCTCCCTCTCCAGTATGCTTTCAAGCCGGTCAGAGATGTCCCGCACCCTAGCACCGGGCAGGCAACATACCATGCGGGACTCTTTATCCTGCTCACAAAGGATACTATCTATCCCCCTGATAATAGAATCCCCTACAACTACAACTTGCCTATTTACTCCCTCCCCTTGAATGGCCTGCTGTACCATGGTGCCTTGGTCAGCTGACTCATCCTTCCTGCAGCCCTGTTCGCCATCCACACAGGGAGCAAGTGCCTCATACCTGTTGGACAGAGTCAAGGGCTGAGGCTCCTGAGTTCCTGACTGCTGGTTCCCTTTATCTGCCTGACTTGCAGTCACACCCTGCTGTCCCTGGCCACTGGCAGGATTTAAACTACTTACTCTGACAGGTGTGACTGCCTCCTGAAACACAGTGTCCAGGTAAGTCTCCCCCTCCCGGATGTGCCTCAGTGTTTGAAGCTCAGACTCCAGCTCATCAGCTCTGAGCCGGAGCTCTTCGAGCAGCCAACACTTACTGCAGATGTGGTCGCTGCAGCTCGCAATGGGATCTGCCAGCTCCCACATCAAGCAGCTCAAGCACATCACCTGACCAGCCATCACTAATTAATTAATTAGTTTAATTTAAGTTTATGAGTTTAGCTGTGTTTTTTTTTAAATTTGGGGCAGATTTGCTATCAACCAATCAGATCACAGCTTCCCTCTGACGTCACTTTTGGGAAAAAAACTGGAAAACAGGAAGTTTTAAACTCACAGAGACTGCTCCTCCTCCTCTGAACGGCTCCCGAAATTAGGTCCGAAGAAAGATAGAGAACAAAACAGTAGGGAAAAAGCACCTACTCCCACTCTTCACCAAATTACCTCACTGCACCAAATTACCAAATTCTCACTCGGTCTGTGTCTCTCTCACTCAGGCTATGTCTCCTTGACCTGCGCAGTTGTGTTGGCTCCTGCTGGCGCCGAGGAGTCTGGCTTTGCTTTGTATATCCAAAATGTTACTGATTGTTCCCGGGGATTGCTCAGCAGTATGCAGATGGCTGCTACTTTGTTATGCTGATGGCCGCTGGTATCGATGTTGTCTGGCTTTTGCAGAGGTAAATACACAGCAAACGTGCAGCTGCTGGTTTCTGTCTTGTTGGCTGACTTTCCCATCAGTCTTTGCCGTTCGTCATTTTAAATCGGGAGTTGGCCAATTTAGGTGGCTACAGCTCCACCAGCTGTAACTAACTACTTTTATAATGTTTTGGCTTCAGCTGCTTCCTGTGATAGTGAATTCCAACGGCTCACCATTCTCTGGATGAAGGAATTTCTCCTCAGCTCAGTTCTAAAAGGTTTACCCCGTATCCTAAGACTATGACTGACGCCCTGGTCCTGGACACCCCACCACAGGGAACACCGTCCCTGCATCTACCCTGTCTAGCCCTGTTAGAATTTTATCGGTTTCGATGAGATTTGACCCTCCACCTCATATTTCTTAACTCCCACAAATATAATCCTAGCCGTCTCAATCTCTCCCCATATATCAGTCCTGCAATCCCAGGAATCAGGCTGTTAAAGCTTCACTGTACTCCCTCTATAGGAAGAATATCCTTCCTCAGATAAGGAGAGCAAAACTGCACACAATATTCCAGGTGAGGCCTCACCATGGCCCTGTCTAACTGCAGGAACACATCCCTGCTCCTGTACTCAAAACCTCTCGCTTTTTAGGCCAACATACCATTTATCTTCTTTACTGCCTGCTGCATCTGCATGCTTCCCTTCAGTAACTGGTATACGAGGACACCCTGTCTCATTACACATTCTCTTCTCTCTTAATTCATAGTCATTGAGATAATAATCCAATATTCCAGGTGAGGCCTCACCAAGGCCCTGTACAATTACAGCAAGACATCCCTGATCCTGTACTCAAAACCTGGCCAACATACTATTTATCTTCTTTACTGCCTTCTGCATTTCCATGCTTACCTGCAGTAGCTGGTATACGAGGACATCCTGTCTCATTACACATTCTTTTCTCTATTAATTCATAGCCATTCAGATAATAATCTGCCTTCCTATTTTTGCTACCAAAGTGCATAACCTTACATTTATCCACATTCTACATCTGCCATGCATTTACCTATTCACTCAGCTTGTTCAAATCACACTGAAGCATCTAGAACATACATAGAACATAGAACATTCAGTGCAGAAGGAGGCCATTCGGCCCATCGATTCTGCACCAACCCACTTAAGCCCTCACTTCCACCCTATCCCCATAACCCAATAACACCTCCTAACCTTTTTGGTCACTAAGGGCAATTTATCATGGCCAATCCACCTAACCTGCACGTCTTTGGACTGTGGGAGGAAACCGGAGCACCCGGAGGAAACCTACGCAGACACGGGGCGAACGTGCAGACTCCGCACAGATAGTGACCCAGCGGGGAATCGAACCTGGGATCCTGGTGCTGTGAGGCCACAGTGCTATCCACTTGTGCTACCGTGCTGCCCAGCTCTGCATCTTCCTCACAGATCATCCTCCCACCCAGTTTTGTGTCATCTGCAAATTTGGAGATATGACATTTTGTTCCCTCTTCCAAATCATTTATATTTATTGTGAATAGCTGTGATTTTAGCAGCGATTCCTATGGTACTCCATTAGTCACTGCCTTTCATTGAGGAAAAGACCCATTTATTCCTACTCTTTGTTTCATGCCCGCCAACCACAGAATCACAGAATCATACAGTGTGGAAGAGGCATTTTGGTCAATCGAATCTGCACCGACATGTGAAAAAAACGCCAGATCTACTTACCAAATCCCATTTGCCAACACTTGGTCCATAGCCTTGAATGTTAAGACGTGCCAAGTGCTTATCCAGTATGTGCGGCAACCAGCCTCTACCGCCCTCCAAGGCAGCGCATTCCAGACCGCCACCACCATCTGGATAAAAAAGCTTTTCCTCAAATGCTCCCTAAACCTCCTGTCCATTACCTTGAACTTCTGTCCCCTCGTACCTGACCCTTCAACTAAGGGGAACAGTCCCTATCCATTCTGTCCATGCCCCTCATCAATTTCCTCTGCACCCCTTCCAGTGCAATGAATCCAGGGCATGGATCGGTACATGGGACCAGGATATTGTAGCCATAACTGAAACAAGGCTAAGGGGTATTGGACTGGCAGCTTAATGTTCCAGGATACATGTGCTTCAGGCAGAAAGAAAAAAATCGAAATTCGAAAAAAATGAATTGGGTATTCTAAATTTCTGAAGAAAAGAAAAAAAAAAGAAAAGAGAAAAAAGAGATGAAATATCCGAAGGATCATCTAGCGAGGCTTTGTGGTTGGAACAAAGAAATAAGATGGGGGTGGTGACCTTATTGGGGTTGTACTATAGGCCCCCAAATAGTGAACAAGAATTAGAAGAACAAATATCCAGGGTGATTGGGGAGACTTACAGGAATAATAGGGCTGTCATAGTAGGGGATTTTAATTTTCCTAACATAGACTGTCACTGCCATAGTGGTAAGGGCTTAGATGGGGTGGAATTTATTAAGTATGTTCGGGAAAGTTTCCTTAGGCAGTATGTGAAGGATCCTACTCAGGAAAAGGCAAAACCTGACCTACTCTTGGGAAATAGGGCAAGAGTAGTGGGGAACCACTTTGGGACCAGTGACTTTCTTCCCCCTTGGGGTGCTTGATGGCTCCTGGGCTATCGATGTGACGGAGGGGAGGTTGGGGTGAGCTCCAGAGGCTCCACCATCACCTGCCGCTGCCAGTCCTGGAGGTCCGCTCTCATCTGAGCCATGGTCACAATGCCCTCAACCATGGTGCACTGAAACTGGGACATGTCCCTCAGCGAGTGAGACATGTCCCTCACTGCCTCGGTCATGTTATATTTTTACTGGCTAAGGTCAGTCAGCACCCAGCCAATGCTGTTGATGTCGTCAGTTGTGACTCTTTGGATTGGATTTGTTTATTGTTACGTGTCCGGAGGTGCAGTGAAAAGTATTTTTCTGCGAGCAGCTCAAACAGATCATTTAGTACATGTAAAGAAAATACGTAATAGGCCAACACAATGTACACAATGTAAATACATAGATACAGGCAAGGGGTGAAGCATACAGGAGTGTAGTATTAATCGGGTCAGTCCATAAGAGGGTCATTTAGGAGTCTGGTAACGGCGGGGAAGAAGCTGTTTTTGAATCTATTTGTGTGAGTTCTCAGACTTTTGTATTTCCTGCCCAATGGGAGAATTTAAAAGAGAGAGTGAGCCGGGTGGGAGAGGTCTTTGATTATGCTGCCCGCTTTACCCAGGCAGCAGGAGGTGTAGATAGGGGGTCGTGAACACCACCCAGTCCAACACACAAAGCCGCCTCCCATCCATTTTGGTGTCCTAATCTGACGAAGGATGTTCTTGCTATGGAGGAAGTGCAGTGAAGGTTCACCAGGCTGATTCCTGGAATGGCAGGACTGTCATATGAGGAGAGACTAAATTGATTAGTATTATATTCATTGGTATTTAGAAGAGTGAGAAGGGATCTCACAGAAACTTGCAACATTCTAACAGGAATTCTCCCATTGAAAGTAGTTGAGGCCAGAGCATTATTTAATTTCAAGGAGGAATTAGATATTTCTCTTGGGGCTAAATGAAACAAGGGACATGGGGGCAAGGCAGGGTCAGGATATTGAACTTGTTGATCAGCCATAATCATAAAGAATGATGGAGCAGGCTCGAAAGGAAAAATGGCTTCCCCCTGCTTCTATTTCTATGTATGTATCGCTGTGACTTAACACAAAGTTATAACACAAGTTACACCTAAAGTTATACAGAGTGAGGAGACAATATAAGTGTGTAGCAATAGTCACTTTTTAAAATGTGACATTCTAAATGTCTCCTTATACACTTAGTTAATACATAGTGTTGAAGAAAGATCTAAAGAATTGTACTATTATAACTAATCACATACTTTTACAATGTTTAACTCCACTACAAAGCGAAAGGTATTTGCTTCTTCTTAAAACCTATCGGGCGAGATTCTGCATTTCTGAGACTAAGTGTTGACGCCGACGCAGAATTTGTGGTGTTTCACAACAGAACAACTGGCGCCGAGCCCAGGTTGATTGAGCTACTGTGGAGGGGCTAGCACCAGCAGCACATGAAACGCAATTGATTCCAATGAAAAATGTGCTGGAGTCGCCGGGTCTGTGATGGACACTCGGGAGGCTGACAAGCTGCAGCGCATATACACATTACACTCCCCACACACATACATCCCAGCCAACAACATGGCACTGGTTGCGCTGAAGCTCCCCCATACAGCTGATGGGTCGGCTGGGGCCAGAGGGCACGACCTGTGGCCCTAAGCTCAGAGTGGACTGTTCGTGGCATATGCAGCTGCATGGCTGCCTTGTCACCTGAGGCAATGGTGTTCCTTGCCTGTCCATTCTGATCCCACAGCCAACCTCCTGGCTACCTCCCGCTACTCCACCCAGCCCTGGCAGAAGCTCCCCCGCCAGCGGCACAACTGCCAGCAACTGCGATGCTGTTGGACACTTTCTGTACCCCCTCTCTCTCCCTCAGCAGCCACAAGGCCGGTTTCATGATTTTTAAATCCATCCTGGCCTTGATCGCATGTAGGAGTCTCCCCATGTCCACATCTCCAAACTTTGGGGTCAGCCATCTCACGCCATGGCTGCAGCTGAGTGGGATTGGCTGTGCAAGAGCTGTTTAAGTGGTGCTCGACATTGTTAGCAGGGGGCTGGCGAGCGCGGTCCCAGCAAATCGGCTGCTGAGCCTTCAGTAACAGCATGAAGCCCGTGGGGCTTGCTTAGCTGGACCAATTAATGTTGTATTGCATTGCCGGCCTCGCCGGGTTGGGAGCGGGAAGCTTGCGGCAGTTCCCACTTTCTTCCACACGTCAAAATCTTTCTGGAGAATCGCGCCCTACCTGTAATCTGTTATTGTTAGTGTGCTAGTGTTGAAGTTTACAAATTTAAATATTGTTTTTCTTTGTTTTAATAAAGCTTGTGTATAAAAATAACCAAGCCCTATTTCTTATGATATTATTCCTGGAACGAATCGATCTTTCCGCACCACCTGAAAAACCTGTTAAAAAGTTCTGGTTCTGGTCCAGTCTCTTAGCTGCTGCTGAGAGCTGAGCAGGTGTCCGTACCAGGGATGAGTAATAAATGGTCACCTTGCGCACGTACCAGGAACAACCAAAAAACATGAATTTATTGCCACACACATTCCTGCTGTCAATATTAATGTGTAATTTAGTAATTATCTTGTAATGATGCTTGTTTCCATGGGTGGTGTTGACCAATTACTTTACACAATATTTTACCAGGATGTTTACATCATCAAACTCACAGATTCTTCTCTGCACCGTGGCTGCTTGGAACAGGTTATTGTTTTTGTTGGCTTCAGAAAGTTCAGTTCCCCTTTGACTTTTGCATTTTCCATCATGAATCTCAGTCTGAAAAGTGATTACAAATTCACAGAGATATGAATCCAGGCCATAAAAGCAGATGTTTCTGCTGCAAAAACAGCAGATACAACACTTGTCCTTTCATCATCTCCCATCTCACCATATAAAGTCCAAAATAAACTATTGATTAACCTATATTTTAACAATTTAGTACACTGTGTTTGCTGTTCACAATTTGGTCTCCTCTACATCTGGTAGAACTATCACAAATTGGGTGACTGCTTTGCTGATTCGCTTCACTCTGTCCACTTACCATGGCCTTGAGGTTTCAAAGGCCTGTCATTTTAACTCTCTGCCCCACTCCCACTCTGACCTCCCTATCCTTGGCATCATATACATTTCAGTAAAACTGAGGGTTAACATTTCTACACCTCCTGCTGCCTCAGGAAGGCAGACAGCATTGACAGAGACCCCTCACGCCCAGGCTATGCCCTCTTCCAGACACTTTCATCAGGTAGAAGATCCAGAAGTCTGAAGACCCGTATATCCAGACATTGGAAAAGTTTTCCCCCACAGCTTTTGGATCCTCAACGACTCTCCCTCGGACTGGTCTGTTCCTTGCCTGAATGAGGCAAGGTTAACTCTTAATTGGCTTAAGGGGTGCATGATCAATCTGTGCTTGGTTTATGAGGGCATAATCAGTTTCTAATTGGTTTCCCGAGGGTGATGCTCATCTATTGGTATAATTTCCCATAATCTTCTGGCTGGCCCTCTATTGTGTCAATTATTTGTGAGACCATCCTTCTGATTAAAGTTTGTCTTGCCACCTCCTGCTTAGATCAACGGATGTTGTCAGGCATCTTCCTTTCCCATTGTTTAGGACAGAGGAAATATTCTATCTCATCCTTTTGAATGGTGTCATGAGCTCATTGTTTTGGAACTTGCTGAATTGGTGCAGTCTCCTCAGTAAATCAAATCTTTCAGTGACTGCTTTAGAGGTTTGGAGAACTGGTGATGTGGTTTATTTCAACTTTCAGAAGACTTTTGACAAGGTTTCACATAGCAGATTACTATGTCAAGTTAAAGTGCATGGGATTGTGTGTAGTGCCATGAGATGGATAGAAAGCCGGTTAGCAGACAGGAGGCAAAAGTTGGAATAAATTGGTCTTTTTCCGATCAGCAGACAGTGACTATTGGAGTACCGCAGAGATCTGTGCTAGGACATCAACTGTTCACATTATATATTGATGATTTGGATGAGTGGAGTAAATGTACTATCTCCATATTTACAGCGGATATAAACTTGCGTCAGAGGATGAGCTGTGAAGAGGATGCTGAGATGCTTCAGTGGGATTTAGACAGACTGAGTGAGTGGGCAGATGCATGGCAGATGCAATATACTGTGGAAAAATGTGAGGATATCCGCTTCAGCAGCAAAAATAGGAGGGTAGATTATTATTTGAATGGGTGTAAATTGAGGGAGGTGGAAACTCAGCGGGGGTTTGGTGCCTTCGTACGTCAATCGCTGAAAGTAAGCGCGCAGGTACGGCAGGCAGTATGGAAGGCAAAGAATTCATAGTGCGAGGGTTTGAGCATTGGAATCGGGATGTTTTACTACAACTGTATCGGGCATTGGTGAGGCCACACCTTGAATATTAGGCGGGATTCTCCATAGCCTGGCGCCAAAATCGGTATCGGCGATCGGGCGGAGAATGCGTTCTGATGCCGGATCCAGGCCAAACAGCGGTTTGACACTGGTTTGCGATTCTCCGCCCTCTCCAAACCGGCATCATCAGGATATGCGCTGCACGATCGGCATTTGCCGATCACCAGCCTGCCCACCCGCAATGCTCTGCCCCCGATGGGCCTAGTCACCGATGGCGTGGGCATAGTGTGATCCCAGCAGCAGGGAGCCTGGCGGGCCGTCTGCAGACAGTGTCCAGCACCGCCACATTCATCTGGGATCCCGTGCTGCTGCTGGGTGTGGGGGGTGGGGGGGGGGGGGGGAGGGTGGAAACTGGTAGAGGGTGGGTGGCAGGCTGTGGGGTTGCGGTTGGCGGGTGAGGGTTCAAGCATGGCTGGAGCCATGTTTTGCAGTGCAACCGGTGCACATTGTCAGCCCTGTGCATGCGCGGCCCAGTACCCGGTGTTTCTCCGGTCAGTTTTGGTCTTTCTATGGAGGAAGTGCAGTGAAGGTTTACCAGGCTGATTCCTGGGATGGCGGGACTGTCGTTGAGGAGAGACTAAGTTGCTTAGGATTATATTCATTGGTATTTAGAAGAGAGGGGATCTCACAGAAACTTGCAAAATTCTAACAGGAATTCTCCTGAAAGTAGTTGAGGCAAGAGCATTATGTAATTTCAAGGAGGAATAAGATATTTCTCTTGGGGCTAAATGAAACAAGGGACATGGGGGCAAGGCGGGGTCAGGATATTGAACCTGTTGATCAGCCATAATCATAAAGAATGATGGAGCAGGCTCGAAAGGAAAAATGGCTTCCCCCTGCTTCTATTTCTATGTATGTTCCATTGTGTACGAACAAAAAGTTCTGGTTCTGGTCCAGTCTCTTAGCTGCTGCTGAGAGCTGAGCAGGCGTCTGTACCAGGGATGCGGAATAAATGTTCACCTTGCTCACGTACCAGGAACAACCAAAAAACATGAATTTATTGCCACACACATTCCTGCTGTCAATATTAATGTGTAATTTAGTAATTATCTTGTAATGATGCTTGTTTCCATGGGTGGTGTTGACCAATAACTTTACACAATATTTTACCAGGATGTTTACATCATCAAACTCACAGATTCTTCTCTGCATTTTTCTAATTGTGATTGGGAAATCCTTCAACTGTTTACATCATCCTGTGGACATGGCACGTGGCTGCTTGGAACAGGTTATTGTTTTTGTTGGCTTCAGAAAGTTCAGTTCTCTTTTGACTTTTGCATTTTCCATCATGAATCTCAGTCTGAAAAGTGATTACAAATTCACAGAGATATGAATCCAGGCCATAAAAGCAGATGTTTCTGCTGCAAAATCAGAAGATGCAACACTTGTCCTTTCATCATCTCCCATCTCACCATATAAAGCCCAAAGTAAACTATTCTTTAACCTATATTTTGACAATTTAGTACACTGTATTTGCTGCTCACAATTTGGTCTCCTCTACATCTGGTAGAACTAACACAAATTGGGTGACTGCTTTGCTGATTCTCTTCACTCTGTCCACTTACTATGGCCTTGAGGTTCCAAAGGCCTGTCATTTTAATTATCTGCCCCACTCCCACTCTGACCTCCCTATCCTTGGCATCATTTACATTTCAGTAAGACTGAGGCTTAACATGAAGAACAGCAACTCACTGCTCTGGCATTTTACACCTTTTAATCTTCTCCCATCCCAAAGTGAAATAATGATTAACTTGGACTTTAAAAAATTTTCGACACTGTATTTGCTGTTCGCTCGCACAGTGGTCCGCTGAACATATGGTAGAACAAATTGTGTGTGAATTTTTAAATTCATTTTTACAGAGTGTGGTTTCATTGGCTTGACCAACATTTATTGTCCAATCCTAATTACCCTTGAGAAAGTGGTGGTGAACTGCCCTCTTGAACCACTGCAGTCCATGCGGTGTAGGTAGACCCATAGTGCTGTTAGGGAGGGATTTCCAGGATCTTGACACAGCAGCAGTGAAGGAACGGAGATATATTTCCAAGACAGGATGAATACTGTTCCTATGTGGCTGCTCCCTTTTCCTTCTAGATGCTAGTGGTTGTAGATTAGGAAGGTGCCGATTGTTTGGCTGAACTGCTCCACTCAGTCTGCAAGCATAACAAAGAACCAATATCAGCACAGCAAAGGCCCTTCTGCCCTCCAAGTGTGCGCCAATCATGATGCCTGTCTAAACTACAACCTTCTGCACTTCCGGGTCCGTATCCCTCTATTGGATTGGATTGGATTGGATTGGATTTGTTTATTGTCACGTGTACCGAGGTACAGTGTAAAGCATTTTTCTGCGAGCAGCTCAACAGATCATTAAGTACATGAGAAGAAAAGGGAATAAAAGAAAATACATAATAGGGCAACACAACATATACAATGTAACTACATAAGCACTGGCATCGGATGAAGCATACAGGGTGTAGTGTTACCGAGGTCAGTCCATAAGAGGGTCATTTAGGAGTCTGGTGACAGTGGGGAAGAAGCTGTTTTTGCGTCTGTTCGTGTGTGTTCTCAGACTTCTGTATCTCCTGCCCGATGGAAGAAGTTGGAAGAGTGAGTAAGCCGGGTGGGAGGGATCTTTGATTATGCTGCCCGCTTTCCCCAGGCAGCGGGAGGTGTAGATGGAGTCAATGGATGGGAGGCAGGTTCGTGTGATGGACTGGGCGGTGTTCTCGACTCTCTGAAGTTTCTTGCGGTCCTGGGCCGAGCAGTTGCCATACCAATTTGCCCATCGTGGAACACCCTGGGCGGGATTCTCTGACCCCCCACCAGGCTGGCGAATCGCCAGGGGGGCAACATGAATCCTGCCCCGCCACACCGACGCTGGCTGCCGAATTCTCCAGCGCTGTTTTTTTGGCGGGGGCAGAATCGTGTCTCGCCGGTTGGGGGTCACTAGAAGCGCCCCCCCCCCCCCCGCGATTCTCCGCTCTGCGATGGGCCGTGCAGCCGCCCATTTTCGGCCTGTCCCTCCGGCGTAAATTACACAAGGTTTTTACCAGCGGGACTTGGCTCTGTGGGCGGCCTGTGGAGTCCTCGGAGGGGCGCGGGGGGATCTGGGCCCCTACGGTGGCCTGGCCTGCGATCGGGCCCCGTCGATCTGCGGGCGGGCTTGTGCAGTGGGGGCACTCTTTCCCTACACGCTGGCCGCTATACGGCTCCGCCAAGGCCGGCGGTGAGAAGAAACCCACTGCGCATGCACAGGAATCACGCCAGCGGTTCTGGGAACACACTGGCGCTCCTGCGCATGTGCAATGTGGGCTCGAAAGGCCAAATGGCTTCCTCCTGCTTCTATTTTCTATGTAAGTTCCATTGTGTACTAACAAAAAGTTCTGGTTCTGGTCCAGTCTCTTAGCTGCTGCTGAGAGCTGAGCAGGCGTCTGTACCAGGGATGAGTAATAAATGGTCACCTTGCTCACATACCAGGAACAACCAAAAAAGATTAATTCCTGCCACACGCATACCTGCTGTCAACATTGATGGCAATCTTTAATTATTTTACCAGGGTGTTTACATCATCAAACTCACAAATTCTTCTCTGCATTTTTCTAATTGTGATTGGGAAATCCTTCAACTGTTTACATCATCCTGTGGACATGGCACGTGGCTGCTTGGAACAGGTTATTGTTTTTGTTGGCTTCAGAAAGTTCAGTTCCCCTTTGACTTTTGCATTTTCCATCATGAATCTCAGTCTGAAAAGTGATTACAAATTCACAGAGATATGAATCCAGGCCATAAAAGCAGATGTTTCTGCTGCAAAATCAGCAGATGCAACAGTTGTCCTTTCATCGTCTCCCATCTCACCATATAAAGCCCAAAGTAAACTATTCTTTAACCTATATTTTGACAATTTAGTACACTGTATTTGCTGCTCACAATGTGGTCTCCTCTACATCTGGTAGAACTAACACAAATTGGTTGACTGCTTTGCTGATTCGCTTCACTCTGTCCACTTACTATGGCCTTGAGGTTCCAAAGGCCTGTCATTTTAACTATCTGCCCCACTCCCACTCTGACCTCCCTATCCTTGGCATCATTTACATTTCAGTAAGACTGAGGCTTAACATGAAGAACAGCAACTCACTGCTCTGGCATTTTACACCTTTTAATCTTCTCCCATCCCAAAGTGAAATAATGATTAACTTGGACTTTAAAAAATTTTCGACACTGTATTTGCTGTTCGCTCGCACAGTGGTCCGCTGAACATATGGTAGAACAAATTGTGTGTGAATTTTTAAATTCATTTTTACAGAGTGTGGTTTCATTGGCTTGACCAACATTTATTGTCCAATCCTAATTACCCTTGAGAAAGTGGTGGTGAACTGCCCTCTTGAACCACTGCAGTCCATGCGGTGTAGGTAGACCCATAGTGCTGTTAGGGAGGGATTTCCAGGATCTTGACACAGCAGCAGTGAAGGAACGGAGATATATTTCCAAGACAGGATGAATACTGTTCCTATGTGGCTGCTCCCTTTTCCTTCTAGATGCTAGTGGTTGTAGATTAGGAAGGTGCCGATTGTTTGGCTGAACTGCTCCACTCAGTCTGCAAGCATAACAAAGAACCAATATCAGCACAGCAAAGGCCCTTCTGCCCTCCAAGTGTGCGCCAATCATGATGCCTGTCTAAACTACAACCTTCTGCACTTCCGGGTCCGTATCCCTCTATTGGATTGGATTGGATTGGATTGGATTTGTTTATTGTCACGTGTACCGAGGTACAGTGTAAAGCATTTTTCTGCGAGCAGCTCAACAGATCATTAAGTACATGAGAAGAAAAGGGAATAAAAGAAAATACATAATAGGGCAACACAACATATACAATGTAACTACATAAGCACTGGCATCGGATGAAGCATACAGGGTGTAGTGTTACCGAGGTCAGTCCATAAGAGGGTCATTTAGGAGTCTGGTGACAGTGGGGAAGAAGCTGTTTTTGCGTCTGTTCGTGTGTGTTCTCAGACTTCTGTATCTCCTGCCCGATGGAAGAAGTTGGAAGAGTGAGTAAGCCGGGTGGGAGGGATCTTTGATTATGCTGCCCGCTTTCCCCAGGCAGCGGGAGGTGTAGATGGAGTCAATGGATGGGAGGCAGGTTCGTGTGATGGACTGGGCGGTGTTCTCGACTCTCTGAAGTTTCTTGCGGTCCTGGGCCGAGCAGTTGCCATACCAATTTGCCCATCGTGGAACACCCTGGGCGGGATTCTCTGACCCCCCACCAGGCTGGCGAATCGCCAGGGGGGCAACATGAATCCTGCCCCGCCACACCGACGCTGGCTGCCGAATTCTCCAGCGCTGTTTTTTTGGCGGGGGCAGAATCGTGTCTCGCCAGTTGGGGGTCACTAGAAGCGCCCCCCCCCCCCCCCCCGCGATTCTCCGCTCTGCGATGGGCCGTGCAGCCGCCCATTTTCGGCCTGTCCCTCCGGCGTAAATTACACAAGGTTTTTACCAGCGGGACTTGGCTCTGTGGGCGGCCTGTGGAGTCCTCGGAGGGGCGCGGGGGGATCTGGGCCCCTACGGTGGCCTGGCCTGCGATCGGGCCCCGTCGATCTGCGGGCGGGCTTGTGCAGTGGGGGCACTCTTTCCCTACACGCTGGCCGCTATACGGCTCCGCCAAGGCCGGCGGTGAGAAGAAACCCACTGCGCATGCACAGGAATCACGCCAGCGGTTCTGGGAACACACTGGCGCTCCTGCGCATGTGCAATGTGGGCTCGAAAGGCCAAATGGCTTCCTCCTGCTTCTATTTTCTATGTAAGTTCCATTGTGTACTAACAAAAAGTTCTGGTTCTGGTCCAGTCTCTTAGCTGCTGCTGAGAGCTGAGCAGGCGTCTGTACCAGGGATGAGTAATAAATGGTCACCTTGCTCACATACCAGGAACAACCAAAAAAGATTAATTCCTGCCACACGCATACCTGCTGTCAACATTGATGGCAATCTTTAATTATTTTACCAGGGTGTTTACATCATCAAACTCACAAATTCTTCTCTGCATTTTTCTAATTGTGATTGGGAAATCCTTCAACTGTTTACATCATCCTGTGGACATGGCACGTGGCTGCTTGGAACAGGTTATTGTTTTTGTTGGCTTCAGAAAGTTCAGTTCCCCTTTGACTTTTGCATTTTCCATCATGAATCTCAGTCTGAAAAGTGATTACAAATTCACAGAGATATGAATCCAGGCCATAAAAGCAGATGTTTCTGCTGCAAAATCAGCAGATGCAACAGTTGTCCTTTCATCGTCTCCCATCTCACCATATAAAGCCCAAAGTAAACTATTCTTTAACCTATATTTTGACAATTTAGTACACTGTATTTGCTGCTCACAATGTGGTCTCCTCTACATCTGGTAGAACTAACACAAATTGGTTGACTGCTTTGCTGATTCGCTTCACTCTGTCCACTTACTATGGCCTTGAGGTTCCAAAGGCCTGTCATTTTAATTATCTGCCCCACTCCCACTCTGACCTCCCTATCCTTGGCATCATTTACATTTCAGTAAGACTGAGGCTTAACATGAGGAACAGCAACTCACTGCTCTGGCATTTTACACCTTTTAATCTTCTCCCATCCCAAAGTGAAATAATGATTAACTTGGGCTTTAAAAAAATTTCGACACTGTATTTGCTGTTCGCTCGCACAGTGGTCCGCTGAACATCTGGTAGAACAAATTGTGTGTGAATTTTTAAATTCATTTTTACAGGGTGTGGTTTCATTGGCTTGACCAACATTTATTGTCCAATCCTAATTACCCTTGAGAAAGTGGTGGTGAACTGCCCTCTTGAACCACTGCAGTCCATGCGGTGTAGGTAGACCCATAGTGCTGTTAGGGAGGAATTTCCAGGATCTTGACACAGCAGCAGTGAAGGAACGGAGATATATTTCCAAGACAGGATGAATACTGTTCCTATGTGGCTGCTCCCTTTTCCTTCTAGATGCTAGTGTTTGTAGATTAGGAAGGTGCAGATTGTTTGGCTGAACTGCTCCACTCAGTCTGCAAGCATAACAAAGAACCAATATCAGCACAGCAAAGGCCCTTCTGCCCTCCAAGTGTGCGCCAATCATGATGCCTGTCTAAACTACAACCTTCTGCACTTCCGGGTCCGTATCCCTCTATTGGATTGGATTGGATTGGATTGGATTTGTTTATTGTCACGTGTACCGAGGTACAGTGTAAAGCATTTTTCTGCGAGCAGCTCAACAGATCATTAAGTACTTGAGAAGAAAAGGGAATAAAAGAAAATACATAATAGGGCAACACATCATATACAATGTAACTACATAAGCACTGGCATCGGATGAAGAATACAGGGTGTAGTGTTACCGAGGTCAGTCTATAAGAGGGTCATTTAGGAGTCTGGTGACAGTGGGGAAGAAGCTGTTTTTGCGTCTGTTCGTGTGTGTTCTCAGACTTCTGTATCTCCTGCCCGATGGAAGAAGTTGGAAGAGTGAGTAAGCCGGGTGGGAGGGATCTTTGATTATGCTGCCCGCTTTCCCCAGGCAGCGGGAGGTGTAGATGGAGTCAATGGATGGGAGGCAGGTTCGTGTGATGGACTGGGCGGTGTTCATCAAGTTTTGCCACGCAGTCGTGTGTGTACAGGGAGTAAAGTAGGGGGCTAAGTACGCAGCCTTGCGGGGCACTGGTGTTGAGGACTATTGTGGAGGAGGTGTTGTTGTTCATTCTTACTGATTGTGGTCTGTTGGTCAGAAAATCGAGGATCCAGTTACAGAGTGGGGAGCCAAGTCCTAGGTTTTGGAGCTTTGATATGAGCTTGGCTGGGATTATGGTGTTGAAGGCGGAGCTGTAGTCAATAAATAGGAGTCTGATGTAGGAATCCTTGTTTTCGAGATGCTCTAGGAATGAGTGTAGGGCCAGGGAAATGATTCTGATGTGGACCGGTTGCAGCGGATCGAGGCGTTCTGGGAGTATGGAGGTGATGCGATTCATGATCAACCTCTCGAAGCACTTCATTACGACTGGAGTCAGGGCCACTGGTCGGTAGTCATTGAGGCACGTTGCCTGGTTCTTCTTTGGTACCGGTCTGATGGTTCTCATCCTATTCATGTATTCGCCTCTTAAACGCTGCAATCGTATCTGCTTCTACCATTTCCCCTGGCAGCGTGTCCCAGGCACTCACCATCCTCTGTGTAAAAAATGTGCCTCACATATCTCCTCTAAACTTTGCCCCTCGCACCTTAAACATATGCCATCTAGTAATTGACTTTTCCACCCTGGGAAAAAGCACCTAACTATCCACTCTGGTAAACCTTCGCTGCACTCCCTCCATAGCAAGAACCACCTTCCTCGGATCAGGACACCAAAACGTGACATAATATTCCAGGTGTGGCCTCAACAATGCCCTATACAATTGTAGTAATACATCCCTATTCCTATGCTCAAATCCTCTCGCTATGAACTTTTTGCCTTTTTTACTGCCTGTTGTACCTGTGCATTTACTTTCAGCGACAGATGCACAAAGATTTTGTAAACCTCTACCAGGTTGCCCTTCAATCTCCATTTTTCCCATGTAAACATTCCGAGCTTATCCAACCTCTCCTCAAAGCTAATACCCTCCAGACCAGGCAACATCCTGGTAAACCTCGTCGGTATCCTCTCCACAACATCCACATTTTAATGGTAGTGTGGCAACCAGAATTTCCCAATATTCCAAACGTGGCCGAAAGCCTTGAGCTTCCACGGGCCAATCATTTTAATTTCCTGTCCCAATCCCATTCTGACCTTCCTGTCCCCAGCATCCTACACGGTTTCAACAAAGCATAATGTAAATTTGAGGAATAGCAACTAATCTCTTGATTAGGGGTTTTATAGCTTTCTGAGGCAGACTGAAAATTCTAACAGGATTAGAAAGAGTAGATTCAGAAAGAATGTTCCTGATGATGGGAGAGTCCAGAACTCGGGGTCATAGTTTTAGGATAAGGGATGAACCTTGTAGGATTGAGGTGAGGAGAAATTTTCCCAAGGAGTGGTGAATCTGTAGAATTCACTACCACAGAAAGTAGTCGAGGTGTAATTTCTAGAAGGAATTATATGTAGCTCGTGGGGCTAAATGATTCAAGGGATATGGGGGAAAGGCGGGATCAGGATTTTGAACTTGATGATTAGCCATGATCATAATGAATGGCAGAGCAGGCTCGAAAGGCCGATTTGCCTCCTCCTGCTTCTATTTTCTATGTATGTTTCTTTGTGTACTAACACAAAGTTATAATACAAGTTGCACCTAAAGTTATACAGAGTGAGTATACAATATAAATGTGTAGCAATAGTCAGTATGTAAAATGTGACATTCGAAATATCTCCTTATGTATTTAGTTAATACATATTATTGAAAAATAAAGATCAAAAGAATAGTACTATTACAACTAATCACTTAATGTCACAATGTTTAACCCTACTACAAAGTTAAAGGTAATTGCTTCTTCTATAAACCTATGGAGCGGAATTCTTCGTTTCTGAGACTAAGTGCTGACGCCGACGCAGAATTTGTGAGTTTCACAACAGAAGAACTGGCGCCGAGCCCGGGTTGATTGAACTACTGTGGAGGGGCTAGCACCAGCGGCACATGAAACGCATGAAAAACGGTGCGGGATTAGCCGGGTCTCTGATAGACACTTGGGAGGCTGACAAGCTGCAGTGGCTTATACACATTACAATCCCCACACACACACTCAAGTGTGCTGAAGTGCGCCCATACAGCTGATGGGTCGGCTGGAGCCAGAGGGCACCTGGGGGGATGGCCTGGGGAGACACATAAGAACATAAGAACTAGGAGCAGGAGTAGGCCATCTGGCCCCTCGAGCCTGCTCCACCATTCAATGAGATCATGGCTGATCTTTTGTGGACTCAGCTCCACTTTCCGGCCCGAACACCATAACCCTTAATCCCTTTATTCTTAAAAAAACTATCTATCTTTATCTTAAAAACATTTAATGAAGGAGCCTCTACTGCTTCACTGGGCAAGGAATTCCATAGATTCACAACCCTTTGGGTGAAGAAGTTCCTCCTAAACTCAGTCCTAAATCTACTTCCCCTTATTTTGAGGCTATGCCCCCTAGTTCTGCTGTCACCCGCCAGTGGAAACAACCTGCCCGCATCGATCCTATCTATTCCCTTCATAATCTTATATGTGTCTATAAGATCCCCCCTCATCCTTCTAAATTCCAACGAGTACAGTCGCAGTCTACTCAACCTCTCCTCGTAATCCAACCCCTTCAGCTCTGGGATTAACCTAGTGAATCTCCTCTGCACACCCTCCAGTGCCAGTACGTCCTTTCTCAAGTAAGGAGACCAAAACCGAACACAATACTCCAGGTGTGGCCTCACTAACACCTTATACAATTGCAGCATAACCTCCCTAGTCTTAAACTCCATCCCTCTAGCAATGAAGGACAAAATTCCATTTGCCTTCTTAATCACCTGTTGCACCTGAAAACCAACTTTCTGCGACTCATGCACTAGCACACCCAGGTCTCTCTGCACAGCAGCATGTTTTAATATTTTATCATTTAAATAATAATCCCTTTTGCTGTTATTCCGAACAAAATGGATAACCTCACATTTGTCAACATTGTATTCCATCTGCCAGACCCTAGCCCATTCACTTAGCCTATCCAAATCCCTCTGCAGACTTCCAGTATCCTCTGCACGTTTTGCTTTACCACTTATCTTAGCGTCGTCTGCAAACTTGGACACATTGCCCTTGGTTCCCAACTCCAAATCATCTATGTAAATTGTGAACAGTTGTGGGCCCAACACTGATCCCTGAGGGACACCACTCGCTACTGATTGCCAACCAGAGAAACACCCATTAATCCCCACTCTTTGCTTTCTATTAATTAACCAATCCTCTATCCATGCTACTACTTTCCCCTTAATGCCATGCATTTTTATCTTATGCAACAACCTTTTGTGTGGCACCTTGTCAAAGGCTTTCTGGAAATCCAGATATACCACATCCATTGGCTCCCCGTTATCTACCGCACTGTTAATGTCCTCAAAAAATTCCACTAAATTAGTTAGGCACGACCTGCCCTTTATGAACCCATGCTGCGTCTGTCCAATGGGACAATTTCCATCCAGATGCCTCGCTATTTCTTCCTTGATGATAGATTCCAGCATCTTCCCTACTACCGAAGTTAAGCTCACTGGCCTATAATTACCCACTTTCTGCCTACCTCCTTTATTAAACAGTGGTGTCACGTTTGCTAATTTCCAATCCGCCGGGACCACCCCAGAGTCTAGTGAATTTTGGTAAATTATCACTAGTGCATTTGCAATTTCCCTAGCCATCTCTTTTAGCACTCTGGGATGCATTCCATCAGGGCCAGGAGACTTGTCTACCTTTAGACATAGACATAGAATTTACAGGGCAGAAGGAGGCCATTTGGCCCATCGAGTCTGCACCGGCTCTTGGAAAGAGCACCCTACCAAAGGTCAACACCTCCACCCGATCCCCATAACCCAGTAACCCCACCCAACACTAAGGGCAATTTTGGACACTAAGGGCAATTTATCATGGCCAATCCACCTAACCTGCACATCTTTTGGACTGTGGGAGGAAACCGGAGCACCCGGAGGAAACCCACGCACACACGGGGAGGATGTGCAGACTCCGCACAGACAGTGATCCAAGCCGGAATCGAACCTGGGACCCTGGAGCTGTGAAGCAATTGTGCTATCCACAATGCTACCGTGCTGCCCTTTAGCCCCATTAGCTTGCCCATCACTAACTCCTTGGTGATATCAATCCTCTCAAGGTTCTCACCTGTCATAGCCTCATTTCCATCAGTCACTGGCATGTTATTTGTGACTTCCACTGTGAAGACCGACCCAAAAAACCTGTTCAGTTCCTCAGCCATTTCCTCATCTCCCATTATTAAATCTCCCTTCTCATCCTCTAAAGGACCAATATTTACCTTAGCCACTCTTTTTTGTTTTATGTATTTGTAGAAACTTTTACTATCTATTTTTATATTCTGAGCAAGTTTACTCTCATAATCTATCTTACTCTTCTTTATAGCTTTTTTAGTAGCTTTCTGTTGCCCCCTAAAGATTTCCCAGTCCTCTAGTCTCCCACTGATCTTTGCTACTTTGTATGTTTTTTCCTTCAATTTGATACTCTCCCTTATTTCCTTAGATATCCACGGTCGATTTTCCCTCTTTTTACCGTCCTTCCTTTTTGTTGGTATAAACCTTTGCTGGGCATTGTGAAAAATCACTTGGAAGGTTCTCCACTGTTCCTCAACTGTTTCACCATAAAGTCTTTGCTCCCAGTCTACCTTAGCTAGTTCTTCTCTCATCCCATTGTAATCTCCTTTGTTTAAGCACAAAACACTAGTGCTTGATTTTACCTTCTCACCCTCCATCTGTATTTTAAATTCCACCATATTGTGATCGCTCCTTCCGAGAGGATCCCTAACTATGAGATCCTGAATCAATCCTGTCTCATTACACAGGACCAGATCTAGGACCGCTTGTTCCCTCGTAGGTTCCATTACATACTGTTCAAGGAAACTATCGCGGATACATTCTATAAACTCCTCCTCAAGGCTGCCTTGACCGACCTGGTTCAACCAATCAACATGTAGATTAAAATCCCCCATGATAACTGCTGTACCATTTCTACATGCATCTGTTATTTCTTTGTTTATTGCCTGCCCCACCATAATGTTACTATTTGGTGGCCTATAGATTACTCCTATCAGTGACTTTTTCGCCTTACTATTCCTGATTTCCACCCAAATGGATTCAACCTTATCCTCCATAGCACCGATGTCATCCCTTACTGTTGCCCTGATGTCATCCATAAATAACAGAGCTACACCACCTCCCTTACCATCCACTCTGTCCTTCCGAAAAGTTTGATACCCTCGGATATTTAACTCCCAGTCGTGACTATCCTTTAACCATGTTTCAGTAATGGCCACTAAATCATAGTCATTCACGATGATTTGCGCCATCAACTCATTTACCTTATTCCGAATACTACGAGCATTCAGGTAAAGTACACTTATGTTGGCTTTTTTACCTCTGTTCTTAATCTTAACACCTCGATCAGTAACCTCTCCTAAGTTATATTTCCTCTTAACCTTTCTCCTAATTTTCCTTGTCGTCGAACCCATATCTTCCTGTAACAACCTGCCGCGTCGCTTACCATTAATGTTTTCATTTCCCGTTTTATTTCTTTTAGTATTCTTGGTCCTATTCACTGAGCTCCTCTCAGTCACTGTACCTTGTACTGTCGCCCTTTTTGATTTTTGACTATGGCTTCTCTGCCTTACACTTTCCCCCTTACTGCCTTTTATTTCTGTCCCTGTTTTACTACCGTCCAACTTCCTGCATCGGTTCCCATCCCCCTGCCACATTAGTTTAAACTCTCCCAAACAGCTCTAGCAAACCCCCCCCCTAGGACATCGGTTCCAGTCCTGCCCAGGTGCAGACCGTCCGGTTTGTACTGGTCCCACCTCCCCCAGAATCGGTTCCAATGTCCCAGGAATTTGAATCCCTCCCTCTTGCACCATCTCTCGAGCCACGTATTCATCCTCTCTATCCTGACATTCCTACTCTGACTAGCTCGTGGCACTGGTAGCAATCCTGAGATTACTACCTTTGAGGTCCTACTTTTTAGTTTAACTCCTAGCTCCCTAAATTCAGCTTGTAGGACCTCGTCCCGTTTTTTACCTATATCGTTGGTGCCTATGTGCACCACGACAGCTGGCTGTTCACCCTCCCCCCACAGAATGTCCTGCAGCCGCTCCGAGACATCCTTGACCCTTGCACAAGGGAGGCAACATACCATCCTGGAGTCTCGATTGCGTCCGCAGAACCGCCTGTCTATTCCCCTTACAATTGATCTATTCCCCTTACATATATGATCCGTGGCCCTAACATCATAGTGCGCTGTTAGTGGCATGTGCTGCTGCATGGCTGCCTTGCCACCTGAGACAATGGTGTTCTTTGCCTGTCCATCCTGACCCCACAGCCTACATCCTGGCCAACCCCTGTTACTCCCTCCGGCCCTGGCAGAACCCCCCCTGGCCAGCAGCACAACTGTCAACAAACTATGGCAACGTTGGACACTTTCTGTACCCCCCCCTCTCTCCCTCGGCAGCCACGACGCCATTTCATGATTTTTTAAAGCACAAGTGAACCGCGCCATCGGGAACTCGGCCCATCGGAGGCGGAGCATCGCGGAGGCCCTGGAGAATACCGGGTCAGGCTCGCTAATGAAATGCAAATGGTGTTTACTGTACATGCGTTCTGGACCGCGTTGACACCGCTGTCAAGGCGATGGAGAATTGCGATTTGCCGTCAAATCAGCACCTGCTGCAATTTTAGCATTGCAACCTGTTTGCCGCCCAATTGCGCTTTGCAATTTTGGCGTCAGCCAACGGAGAATCCTGCCCATGAGCTAAACAAATTAAACGAATATCGGTTGTAATAGCTCACTCTCTTGCACCCAGAAATTCCTGCTAGCCTTACTTTTACTGATAACAGATGTGATCTTAACTCATCCATAGTTAGCTTTATTCTTTCCAAAATTCCAAGATGCAGCATTCTGTCAAGTGTAACTAAGAATAGTCACATGGTGCTGAAACTAAAATTCACTCCAAGTTTATTCAGAATCATGTAATAGTATGTTAATTGATTATTACACCAGACTAAAACCATTCATGTTACATCAATTTACCTACAGGGGTAATAGAAAAATACCTTTTTCAAGGGTATAACTTATCGAGGTAATGACATAGCTGGGTCACAGGTGGGAGAGATACCTATTTTGGTTGAAAAGCCGGTGGAAAGACAAACAACTGAGGTGTTGCAAGAAGCATATTCTGAGTTGTTCCGTGATTGTGTGGTGACAAGATCACAAAGCCACAGACTGAGACAGGAGGAAGAGAACTTGAGGAGTACCAATAGGGAGGCTGAAGTTCAGTTATCAGAAACAATCTTTGACCAGATAGTTGATAAAGAACAAGAGCAGGTGGCAGATGAAGTAGATATCTTTAGCTCAGGAAAGTTGGTAGAATTACAGCAGAAAGATTCAGAAATAAACAGTTGTATCAGAAAACTTACACAGAAATATAATCTAAGTGTATACCAGTGTTACTACATTAGAAATGTATTGATGAGAAAGTGGAGACCTTTATTTGTTCTGGCAGGTGAGAAATGGGAAGAAGCTCATCAAGTGGTATTTCTGGAGAGTTATCGAAAGGAGGTTTTGTAGTGCAGCCACCTGGGTTGGCCAACTCCCGATGTAAAATGGAGAACAGCAAAGGCTGCAGGGAAATTCAGCCAACACAGGCAGAAACCAGCAGATGCAAGTTTACTGTGTATTAAACTCTGCAAAAGCCCAGACAGCATCGGTACAAGCAGCCATCTGCATAATAATGTAGCAGCCATTTACATACAAATGAGCGATCCCCGGGAACAATCGCAACATTTGGGACAAACAAAGCTAAGCCAGACTCCCCGGCGCCAACAGGAGCCAACACAAAAGAGGTTAACGGACACCTCAAGACCACCCATCGATCAGGGAACCGCTCCAGTATTGGAGAAATCGAACCAAGCAATTGGAACAAAGTCCAATCACTTGGAACCAGGTACAGGGTCCGCCCCGAAAGTCGGGAAGCCCCATGGGACTATAAAGTTAAGCCCCAAGTTCAAATCGTTCTTCTTGACCGGGTCACTCAGCAACGCGAACCAACCTTGACTATGACCGGTTCAACTGCCGTCGATATCCAGTAAGTCTTAAGTCAATGCTCGCTACGAGATAGGCGCTCCTAGCTACCAATCCGTACCAACTTCGAATCCCGCAGACTCAGAACCCGAACGAAAGGCCATTTGTTCCCCTGACCTGGTGGGCCAGTCCGAAGCTAAGTATAGGCCTGTTAGTCGTAGAAGTAGCTTAGACGTAGAATTTGTGCATGAGTAGCGATTACTGTGCATAATAAATGTGCTTTGATTTGAATCTTATTAATCGGTGTATTGAGTCATTGATCATTACTTGAACTTGAACCTCGTGGCGGTATCATAAAGATACCTGGCGACTCGAGAGCAAAGGTTATAAAACAGAGCCAACTGAACCAACCAAGAGTAAAGCAACATATTACTGCCGACACCCTGACGGGACCCAAACTAGAAGTGGCTTAACCACTCCGGGAGAACCCAAAAACTTGAATTAGAGATCCCATTGGGAACAGAAAACCACAAGTGTTCAAGCAGTTCTGATCAATCCTCATAATTCGGAAGTCTGTTAAATGCATGCGTAACTAACAGGGCTATAAGGTAAACTGATAGATTTTTTTGTTGCGACAAAACTGTCGGGAGTTTGTATTTCGGAAATTAGCGAAAGCCGTACCCGTATTTACAGCACCGCCTTAGCTCTCCTGTTCCAAATTTAAAAGAAGTATTCAGATAAGAAAGATGACAATGCAGGCAATGCAGTGCCTCATGAACCCAGAAGAATTTGCGGTCGCAGCGACCAGCAGCAGTAGAGTAGGACAGTGTCCCGTATGGGAGGAAGAAATCAGGAAGTACCTCAAAGGGAAAGGATGGCCCCTTTGGAGCGAATTCTGTAGCAATGAGGAAACAGGTCCCGGGAGTTTCGGACATACTTGGTGGGAGAACCTGAGCGAGATTCACAAGAAGAGCTGAGGGAAAGCTCGCAAGCCGATGGCAATCGTGTCCTGCTTGGCACAATTGCGAGGCACAGAGGAGGTCGTTAGGACGCTCCGGAAAGAGATAGAAGGCACACATCGAATGAGCAAGGTCGATGTAAGTGAGGTAGAAAGAGAGAACTTAGAGTTAAGGAGGAAGTTAGCAGCAAAATACGGAGAGGTGGATGATGCCAAGTGGGCACACCAGTCTTCTCTGGCGCACCTAAGCAGCTTCCAGTCCCAGTATGAAAAGGCCTATCAGGACACGCAACGTGCAGTCCTGGTACGAGAAGAAACCGAGAAGCAGGTAGAAGCATTAGAGAAACAGTGTAGTGATCTGAAGGCAGCGTTAAGAGCACTCCATGCTGCCACCATGGAGCAAAGACAAAGCTCACTAGACCACGCAAAGTGCCGGAAGTAGATTGCAGAGCTGCAATCGCTGCTTTCAGTCCAAAAAGGATTCCAGGAAACCTTTGGAGCAAAATTAGATGAGGAAGACGGCCCTGATTGGGAAGAGTTAAATGAGACAGCACAGAGATATGTTCAGGGAACATGTGCGCAGGGAAAGCCCCAAAAGAGGAAAGCGGCCCAACCCCCCACAGAGCAGATAGTTCAGGCTCCAATGAACCCAGTCACCACCCACCGCACAGCCACATCGGACGATACGGAATTTCTGTACACCACCCCCTTAACAGTGACCCAATTACGGGATGTGTGCAAGAAAATCACACCATTCTTCCCCATCTCATACCCCACCACTTCTTTGCCAGAGTAAAGCAGCAGGCGACCATGTATGGCCTGGATGAGCGAGAGCACGTAAAGCTCACAGTTTTGAGTTTAGACTCTTCGGTCGTAGCAGCCCTTCCCGACCCACAGAATGTAGGAGGAGGCACCCTTGCAGAAATGCATACCGCGGTCCTAGACGCGATCGGGTATAACCGGGGTGACCCCGTAGATGGCTTTAATAAATGCAGGCAAAAGAAAACCGAGCACCCCACAGCGTTTGCTGGACGACTGTGGATCCACTTTGCAGCAGTTTTTGGAGACTTAGGCTGCGCTCATTTGTCCCCAGACAACATGGCCAAATGGACCTTATCTCCCATGCCACAGAAACAGGACAAAAAGCTTGCGTGAATTATGATCCCTCAGAGGAGGCTCATAATGAGAAATGGGTCGTAAAATGATTGCCCCGCGCCTGGGAGCAGTCTGTACAAAACAAACCCGCAGTTAAAAATCCCAAAGAAAAGCAGGCAGAAACAGACATACAAGCAGTTAAAACACACCAGAACCCCGCATGGGTAAATGAAGGAAAGAACAGCCCCCCACCAAAGTCACAGGAGTGTGACAACTGTGGCCATTTAGGACACTTCGCAAGAGAGTGCAATGCCCCATGAAAGCCACAGAGAGCCCAGCAGACAGGCACTCTAAGTAATAATAAGACAGAGCCCATACATAGTGTGAGCACCCGTTCAGATCAGACCTGACCAGAACGGACTGACGGTGTTCGGGCTCCCCCAGTTGGGTCTGCGGCACCCTTTGGGACAGGTCCGGACGACCGGTAGTTGCAGCAAAGATACACGGACAGCCCATTGAGTTTCTCTGGGACACAGGAGGGTCCTGCACCACAATAAATTCCTCCACCATGTTCCAAAAGGACACGTGGCCCACTACAGCCACTATCACCCTCAGCGGCTTTACAGGCCACTCACAGAAGGGACACATCCCAGCCCCTGTACCCATTCAAATCGGCAACATCACCACCAAGCACCCCGTAGTTTTAGTCGACCTGCCCCACACAGCAGAACACATTCTGGGAATAGACTTCATGAATTCCCACAATCTTTCATTTGATCCAGTCAACCAATGTGTCTGGAAAATGGCAAAGTCTGCAAGAGCCCCCGCAACGCTCACAATAGGTGAATACGCCAACAAAATTAGCGCAGTAGGCAAATTTTGGTTTAACCTGACGACAATTAGCACGGACAAGCAGGTTAGGGCAGTTTTACAAAGGAACAGGACAGCATTCGTGACCCACAAGCACGACTGTGGCCGGATGACTGGTTCAGTACAAATCACAGGACCTGACCCTCGACCCCCAAAACAGTATAGATTTCCCCAAGAGGCAGAGGGAGAAATCGCAAAAGTAATCGAAAGCTTATTAGAGCAGGGCATACTTAGATCAGTAGCCTCCACTAATAATGCCCGATTTGGCCAGTGAGAAAGCCCGATGGATCATGGCGACTGACCATCGATTACCGGGAACTCAACAAAATCACCATCGCAGCAGCCCCCACAGTAGCAACAAGTCCCGAGACCATGCTCAAGCAGGGACTCAATTCCCTGTAACAATTTTACAGTTTTGGGCATCAGAAATGGATTCTGGTCCATTCCATTGGCAAAGGCATGCCAGTACAAATTTGCCTTCACCTTTAAAAATCAACAGTACACGTGGACATGCCTGCCACAAGGCTTCCACAACTCCCCCTCCATTTTCCACCGACAGCTGACGAATGGTTTAGCCAAATTTTCTCGCCCCGAATGTCTGGTCCAGTACGTAGACGACCTACTACTGCAGACAGACACCAAGGAAGAGCACATTGAGCTTCTGTCCGAACTCCGGAAACTCCTACAAGCAATTGGTTGTAAAGTTAACCCCAAAAAGGCCGAGATTTTGGAAAACAGAGTGATATATTTGGGTACAATTATCACACACGGCAAACACGAGATCGAGCATAAAAGAATTGACTCGATTGCTAAATTGCCCCTTCCCCAGAACGTTTCAGCCCTCCGGCCGTTTTTTAGACCACATTGACCACATCCCCTCCTAAAGAAAGGAGCCCCCTGGGAATGGCTTCCACAGCATACGGATGCTGTGGATGCGTTGAAAAGAGCACTCATAGCAGCCCCCGCACTACAAGTACCAGACCCGCTTTCCCCCTATGTGATAGAGGCAGTTAGCACAGACCGCACCCTTTCGGCTGTGCTCCTTCAGGAACGGCACAAACAGTTAAGTCCCATGGCTTACGCCTCCAGGGTTTTAGATGCTGTGGAGCAGGGATTTTCAGCCTGTATTCTGGGCAGTACAGTATTTTTCGTACATTACTGGACTGAACCCCATCACAATCCTCACGGAACACACCTCCACCCAACTTTTACTGGACGGACGACTCAAGGACGGTTCAGTTAGTCAAATTAGAGCAGCTAGATGGACCCTTCTGTTGCAGGGACAGGACATCACTGTTAAAAGGACAAAGACCCACACTTTGTTAGCCGACAACCTACAGTACCCCGGAACCCCCCATGAATGTGAAATTATATCTCCACACCACAACACAGGCCCCTTTATTGCTAAAATACCCCCTAGAAAGATAGGTAGTTCACCCCAGAGCCCCAAGCACACAGACACGTGCGAACCCATTAGGATATATGTGGATGGATCTTCCACAATATTAGAAGGGAAGTGCATAACAGGATGCGGTATTTATGTTGAGGACGTGCCCTAGAAGAAATAGCAATAAAACTTCCAGGACACTTAGGCGCGCAGGCAGCAGAACTTGCGGCCATCGTATACATAGTGGAACACCCAGATTCCTTCCCCAGCCCAGCAGACATATACTCGGACAGCCTTTATGTCTGCAACAGCCTTAAGGAATTCCTACCCCTGTGGAAAGCAAGAGGATTTGTTTCCGCAGACGGAAAACCCCTCCCTTCAGCCCCATTGCTCCGTCACATCTTAGAGAGAGCACAGAACAGGACTTTTGGGATAAGTTCGTAGTCACCATCGTTCCTCCCCCCCTGGAAATGTGAAAGCCGACGCACTGGCTAAAGCAGGTTCCAGGCATGGATATTTTTGGACAACCCCCGAAAGCGCACCAGTGAATGCAGTTCAGGTCTCGCAGACTAATATCGAGGATTTAGTGCAGGCCCAGAAGCAGGACAGCAATCTCAGGGAGATTTTGAAAGGAAACTATCCAGCCCCCTATGAAGGGTTTAAAAATGCTCTGACCACACATGACGGTGTGGTGTTAAAAGACAACCTTTATGTGGTTCCTGAACAGGACAGGAATCAACTGATTTGTTTGTTCCATGACAGTCATGGACATCAGGGAATCGATCCCACTACAGCCCACCTCAGGCAGCTCTGCTGGTGGCCGAGTTTAAAGGACGATGTAAATCACTACATTGAGAATTGCCTTATCTGTGCCCAGAACAATCCGGACAGATACGCCAAAAAGGCTCAGCTCAGTCACACCCGACCCCGTAATGGCCCCTGGACTAACCTCCAGATTGATTTTATAGGACCATTGCCCCCTTGCAGGAATGGTTATAAATATGTACTCGTGGTGATAGACACGTTTACAAAATGGGTGGAAGCATTCCCATCCAGAACAAACACGGCAAAGACCACAGCCAAAATCCTCACCCACCACATCTTTATGAGATGGGGACTCCCCCGCAGCATTGAATCCGACCAAGGTTCCCATTTTACGGGACGTGTCATGAAGAACGTCCTCACGCTATTTGGCATTACCCCAAAATTCCACATTGCATACCACCCCCAGTCGAGTGGTATCGTGGAGCGCATGAATCGGACCCTAAAATCAACCCTCAGAAAATTGGTCCAGCAAAACACCACCACTTGGGACTCAGTTCTTCCTTTTGCGCTGAAGTTTTTGCAAAATACGGTTTCCACATCCACAGGTTACACCCCACACACCCTCATGACCAGACGCGCCATGAAAGGCCCAGAATTTTTATTAGGCTTAGACTTGACCAGCCCTGACGTGACGGCCCTCACACATGAGAACGCAGTCAAACAATTAGTGGAGAATGTTAAAACGGCTCAGCTAGCGGCCGCAGTGAAATTGGGCACAAGAAGGAAACAGAGCAAAGCCTGTTCCGATAAGACAGTGCATGCGACTGAGTTCAGTGTAGGACAGCAAGTCATGCTCTCCGTATACAACCCCAGCACATTCCTGTCACCAAAGTATTCGGGTCCGTACTCCACTGCGGACAAAGTAAGCCCTTCCGTCTACAAAATAAAGTACCCCAATGGAAAGACTGCGTGGTTCCATATCAACCAGATGAAGGCATATGGAATACAGTCTAACCACGCACACCACGTCATGCTCGACGCAGCAGACCACGCCCCGCCCACAGCCAACGTAACCCTACCCTCCCCCAATACGTCCAGCCCAGCCACGGGCTCAACCTCGACTCCACCCCCGAAATATACATCCCGCCCCGGAACGCCCACAGACTACAGCAGCAGCGACAGCGACTGTGACTCAGACAATAGCCACAGCACACCTCCCTACTATCCCCATGCAACAGGCCCCACACCCACCGAATCTGAGCACGATTCGAGTGATCCCTTCACGATCACTTTCCTAAACAAACCCCACCACCGACCACCGACCTACAATGACGACCCCGATTCCATCCCCACAGAACTAGACACCACCTATTGGCACAGAGATAATTCGTACAGACTCGTCCGGAACGATGAGAGCAATCCCAGATCACAGCATGCAGCCCTATCAGCCCTGATACACTCGAGAGTTTGGCATCCGGGAGAAGATGACAACTTGGATCCTGACTCCCAAAACGAGAACCCCTTTGCGACCCTGTTCGCAACCGATAACTGAGGTGTCCAGATGATGTTTTAAAAGGAACCACTTGGGAGAAACAGTGTCCTTTCTGATGGAACCTGCAGCATGTTTTATGTTGTTTGTAGTGTTTTGTTAAATGTTGTATGTTAGACCGGAAATTTTTTTTCCACGGCCCCACGCCTTTTTGGCCAAAACCTCTGAGAATTTGTCCACAAAGACTTGTTAAGGTCCCAGGCGCCAGTTCAGAGGAACTTGTCTATCGACGGAAACACAGACCCCCGTTTATAACTGCCCTTCTGGTTCGAGGGAAGAACCACTACGGCAGCCCCCCACGATGACTACATTTCTTGCCCGTTCTTGTCGGTTGCTCAGGCAGTGGAGAAACGGCATTGGGATCCGCCCTGCCTGGGAACCCCCCTCTGGTCAGCTACGCTCGGGTAGAGCACACACGGCATTGGTCGGCGTCCTACCCGGGGACTCCATCCAAATTGTACCCGTCGCGGCCCATATGCACCTCATTTCGGCAAGTTTTGTTCAAAAAGTTTTCTTTTGTTTTCAGGTAACCTTTATGTTGCCAACCCTCTGCTATTTACATCCTGAAACATTTGGATGGTAAATCGCACAGTCTGCGAGACGGCTCGCACTGGTTCATTATTTGTAAGTGTGTCTTGTCCTGAAATTCGGTTTTTGAAAAACAATGAGGGAGTCACACATAGTGCCCAATTATAAAGGGAGTAATTGGCACTAAAGGACAGACAGGCTATCATACGAGATGTTAAACCAAGATAGTTACAGACACTATGCTTGATCACACAGAACTCCAGAAGCTCCAGGACCAGAGAAGAGAAGAGAAGAGAAGAAAAGAGTGAAAGAAGTAGAACCATGAGGACATCCTCCGCGTGGCTCCTAACCCTAATGGACATTTGGTTGCGCGCGAACGCGAACCCCCTGACCTCAACTCCCCCAGGCGTTAATGATTCACTTCCCCACAGTACCCAGAGCCCAGTCACAAGCGACACCACACCATCTTGGTGTGACAGGTGTATAACCTGGTACTCCCTGTCCTACTTGATAGAATCCCTATTGGTATTGGCGATACTCTGCTGCATCGTGCAGACTATTCGTCTGAGAAAATGGAGAAGGAGAGCCTACCGCGCTCGAACCCCGGTATATAGAATAAGATCCCCTATTTTCGGATACGACCAGACCCCCGACCCCCGCGATCTATAATAAAGAGCATTCGTTTGTGATTTGTTGTGAATAAAGAAATGTTCATGAACAATTGTACGATCCTGAGCTTGACTGTCAAGCCAGAAAATGTGTATAATACTGCTATGATTTGTTTGTCTGGTTTAGGAAGTTAGTGTGATGAAATGTTTGAGGCAGTGTAATATATTAAGGATAGTTAGAGGTTCCCATTTTCTTGTTTTGTAATGCATGTCCCTGTTTGACATAGTGCCCCTCAGAACTGTCAGTTAAAAATTTTTTGCATAGTTATGGTCAGTGTAGAGGCCATAGAAGAGTGCTCGCCGGGTCAGGGAATGAAAATCAACACAGTTGTGTGATCCTTATAGCTTCGCGTTAGGATCACAAGGAGGGGGTGTAGCCACCTGGGTTGGCCAACTCCCGATGTAAACTGGAGAACAGCAAAGGCTGCAGAGAAATTCAGCCAACACAGGCAGAAACCAGCAGGTGCAGGTTTACTGTGTATTAAACTCTGCAAAAGCCCAGACAGCATCGATACAAGCAGCCATCTGTATAATAATATAGCAGCCATCTACATACTAATAAGCGATCCCCGGGAACAATCGCAACATTTGGGACAAACAAAGCTCAGCTAGACTTCCCGGTGCCAGCAGGAGCCAACACAAAAGAGGTCAATGGACACCTCAAGACCGGCCATCAGGGAACCGCTCCAGTATTGGAGAAATCGGACCAAGCGATTGGAACGAAGTCCAATCACTTGGAACCAGGTACAGGATCCACCCCGAAAGTCGGGAAGGCCCTTGGGACTATAAAGTTAAGCCCCCAAGTTCAAATCGTTCTTCTTAACCGGGTCACTCAGCAACGCGAACCAACCTTGACCGGTTCAACTGCCGCCGATATCCAGTAAGTCTTAAATCAATGCTCGCTACGAGATAGGCGCTCCTAGCTACCAATCCGTACCAACTTTGAATCCTGCAGACTCAGAACCCGAAAGAAAGGCCATTTGTTCCCCTGACCTGGTGGGCCAGTCCGAAGCTAAGTATAGGCCTGTTAGTCGTAGAAGTAGCTTAGACGTAGAATTTGTGCATGAGTAGCGATTACTGTGTATAATAAATGTGCTTTGATTTGAATCTTACTAATCGGTGTATTGAGTCATTGATCATTACTTGAACTTGAACCTCGTGGCGGTATCATAAAGATACCTGGCGACTCGAGAGCAAAGGTTATAAAACAGCCAATTGAACCAACCAAAAGTTAGCAACAGTGAGTAGAACATGAGGTTCCAGTAGGGGGTCATTTAGGAGGAAGGAAAACTCAAGCAAAAATGCAAAAACGTTCTTATTGGCCTGGACTGCATGAGGATGTAGTTGAATGTTGCCGTATTTGTCACACATGTCAGGTAGAAGGGAAACCTCAAGCGGCAATCAAACCAACACCATTATTATCCATTCCAACATTCGAGGAACCTTTTACTAGGGTCCTGATTGATTGCGTGGGTCCCCTGCCTAAAACAAAAAGTGGGTATCAGTAACTGTTGACCATAATGGATGTGTCTTCTAGATTGCCAAAGGCCATTCCATGAAAAGATATTACAGCTCAGAGGGTTGTGGAGGAGTTAACTAACTCTTTTAACAGATATGGGGCTGGATTCTCCGCATCCCGACGTCGAAATCGCATCCGGCGCTGGGGCGGAGAATCCATTTCCACGCATGGAACCGGCGCTGGTTCCATGATTCTCCGACCTCCGAAAAGCGGCGTACCCTCTGAGTATGCCGTGCCAAGTATCCCCTACCTGCAGCCATTGCTGGAGGCCCGCCCGCTATTCTCCGCCCCCGACCGGCTGAAGTCCCGATAGTGTGGATCTAATGTGGTCCTGCCATTCGGGATACTCGCGTGGCGGCTGCGGACTCAGTCCGCGGCTGCCATCGTCGGGGGCAGGCCGATCGGAGGGTAGAGGGGGCCTCATATGGGACAGGGCTAATTTTGGGCGGGCGGTCCAGGTCGGGTGCACGGCAGATCGGGGGCACTATTTAGGAGGTCCAGCTCCATGGGCTGAGTCCACCATGGAGCACAGCGCGGCCACTGGAGGCCATCATCATTCGCATGTGCAGCCTCTGACCCAGAGGTGTGGGGGCCAGTATCTGCAGGTAAAGCTGTGAGCTTCCCGACAGGTCCCTGATAGCCCCCTGCAGGGTTATGAATATGTGGCCTTTTTACACCAGTTTTTACGATGGCGTGGGGACATAGTCCCTGAAACGGAGAATCCATAGGCTAGCAAAAGAAATCCATTCACATCTGAGTTCCACTTTTATGCCGAAGTTATTCAGGGAAGGTCTGGATAGCTTAAGAATAAAACAATTTAACTCAACTGTGTATTGTCCAGAATCACAGGGGGGTTGGAAAAGTGGCATCAAACTTTAAAGACCATGGTGGGGGCTATTAGTCAGGATTATCCAAAAGAATGGAATAAGGGAATTCCATTTATACTATTTGCAATTAGGAATGCATCTAACGGACCTCCCATGGTGGCATGTAGAGGGGAAGTCGCACATTGGGTGGCTTCCGCTTGAGATGTATTTTTAAGAGGTTTGAAGTCCGGTCCCGGGGGTAATGTTTGGAAGATTAAAGAAGGAAAGATAATAAGTTGCCAAAGGATGCGAAAAGGGCTGCGAGGAGCATCTTGAAAGAAGGGAGGAAACGAGGGTTCGCCGTCGAGTGAGAGGGCCAGCAAAATTGAGGTGCCGGATGCCGGACCACGTGGTGGGGCCGCACTGCACACAGTGGAAAAGATGAGCGAGGTGATGGCTGTGGAGCTGGAGAAGCAGTTTGAAAGGCACATGGAGGCTTTGAGGAAGGAGATGGAGGTCGCACTGAAATCATTGGTGGAGGAGGCTATCGCCCCGGTGAGGATAGCTGTGGCAAAGGCATCAGCCGAGGTGAGAGAACAAGGTGAAAAGATGAAGGAAGTGGAGGAGGCCGTGTCGAAGCACAGCGACCAGCTCACCTCGATGGGGAACGAGGTGCTAAGGATGGTGGAAGCCAACAGAGGGCTTCGAGCGAAGCTCGAAGATTTGGAGAACCGCTCGAGGCGACACAATCTGAGAATTTTGGGCTTGCCCGTAGGGGCAGGGGGCCCGAGACCAACAGAGTACTTTGCTAAAATGCTGGCAGAGTTGATGGAGGAGGATGAGAACCTTTCCCGGTATGAACTGGACCGAGCTCATCGGTCGTTAATGCTGAAACCCAAAGTAAGTGAGCCGCCAAGAGCAGTAATTATCTACTTCCATAAATACCACGTGAAGGAGAGGGTATTAAGTTGGGCGAAGCAGAAGCGGGAGTTGCAGTGGGCTGGTGCTGGAGTTCGGATATACCAGAACTTGACGGTGGAGTTGACGAAGAGACGAGTGGCATTCGGCCGGGTTAAGGCGGCACTGTACAACAAGGGGATTTGGTATGGTGTACCTGGCGAAGCTGAGGGTGACGTACAATAGGAGGCGTTCGTGAAGGCAGAAGGCCTGGGACAGTAGTGAGGAGTGGAACTGAAAGAATAGCCGTGGACTGTGATTGGGAAGCTGGAAAATGTATAAATGGTATAACTTTCTTTTCATTGACCTGTATTGTAACTTACTTGACTTCACATTGTTATAGAGTTTAAGTTATTGTTTGGTTTGATTGACATTCTTTGTCGCAATGGTTATATGTTACATTATTGGGTTGTATGGGTTGGATTGTTTTTTTAAAAATTTTCCTCTGGGACTGGGTGGGAGGGGACGGAATGCCTTGGTGGGGTCACCCATAGTAGCTAACTGAAGTCAGCTCGTGAACGGAGGTGAGGTGGGAGGAGGGCTGTGGACATTGGAGCCTGGTTAGCAGGTTTTGATGGGCCGACGAGGCAAACGGGGGTGGGGGGGGAGAGAGGTATCGATACTGGGTGAGGTTTTTTCGAGAGGAAGTACATAATAATATTTTATTGTCACAAGTATGAAGTTACTGTGAAAAGCCCCTAGTCGCCACTTTCCGGCATACAGGGGGGGATTCTAGGAGGGGGGAAAAGGGGTTCGGCGTTAACAATGGATAGGGGCATCAGTCCATGGGGCAGGGTCCGGTGGTATGATGATGGTGGATAAAAAGATGGGGGGGTGAAAGACCCCAGTTAGGATAGTCACGTGGAACGTGAGGGGGTTGGGAGCTCCAGTCAAGACGTCAAGGGTGCTTGCACATCTTAAAAGTTTAAAAGCCGATGTGGCAATGCTGCAGGAGACGCACTTAAGGGTGAAGGACCAGGTGAGACTTAAAAAGGGCTGGGTTAGTCAGGTGTTTCGCTCCGGATTTGGCGGAAGGGCTCGAGGCGTAGCGGTAATGGTCAGCAAAAGGGTACGCTTCCAGATGGAGAAGGTGGTTGCAGATGGGGGCGAGGGTAGATATGTGATTGTGCCAGGGGTGCTGCAGGGGAGGTTAGTGGCGCTGGTAAGCGTATATGGTCCCAATTGGGACGATGTGGGATTCGTGAAGAGGTGTGTGGGGCCATCCCCGACTTGGACTCACACGAACTGATAGTGGTGTGGGACTGGAACCTGGTGCAGGAGCCAAGATTAGACAGGTCACTGTCATTATATACACCAGTATATCGTGGTGCAGACACACACACACACACACCGATGGACATGCAGTGGGACCAATCAGCATACCCAACACCGCAGCCAATCACCAGTGAGAGCACATGCACTATAAAGACAGGACAATAGAGTTCCCGCTCATTCTAGTAGCAGCCAGCTCGGAGCACAGAGCTCACAGCCTGCAACACAGACATTCACCATGTGCTGAGTGCATCACCTGGTTAGGACTAGGCAAGTGTCAACAGTTAAAGGTGGTATTGCATTTACCCACAGTTCAAGTATGTTAATATAGTTAACCTGATAATAAAATAGAGTTGCACCACTTCCAGTGCTGGTGACCTGTTTGTGATCCAGAACACCCAACACATCATGGTACAAGGAGTGGTTGCATACTAGCACTTCTGAGACCCACCTGCAACTAATCAGCATTCCGGCATCCTGAAGTATGGAGAACATCAACCCGCCGCCGCCGCTCCGCATTGCCGGCACCTCAGCATACAGTGACAACCAGCAACGACACCCAGGCAAGATGTTCAAGATCCGGGTTCCGCAGCAGCTCCAGTGCCACGGCGATCTCCGCGAAAACTGGCAGGCATTCCGGCAAAAGTTTGAAATCTTCCTGCTGGCAGCCGAACTAGAAGACCTGGCCGATCCTGAAAAAACAGAGCTTCTCCTCACCATCACCGGTGGCAGAGCAGAAGAAATCTTTAAAAAATTCAAGTTCTCCAAGGGGGAAAACAGGAGCGACTTCCAGGCAGTCCTGGACAAATTCGGCAAATACTGTGAGGAAAACACACTCCAACCAGCAAGGAAAGGTAAGAGAAGCCCCAGGAATCACCTTGAGGCCGAGATCCCGGAGCAGAGAATGATTTTGGTCGGCGGCCATCTTCCTAAAGGGACTGCACTTGAGCAGTTGCGCGACGGCGCGCATGCGCAATCACGAAAACGGCCATCAGTAAAGGAACCGGGATCTGCGCATGTGCAAACACCTCCTACGTGCTACGTCATGCGCGTCATGACATCAGAGGCCCCGGACCACACCCATTTAAAGGGGAAACGTCCCAAATCAAAGAAAAAATCTTTTAAAGCTGTAAAACAACCTTCCTTCACCTGGAATGACAGCACAATGCCTCAAATTGAACCAGGAAATGAAATAAGCCTCTGAAGAACCCTGCGACAAGAAGTTACCTACCCCCAAACCGAGTCCGATTCCGACTTCCCGCAGACCAGTAACACCGAGGACCCGAGGGAGCCTTTTCGAGTCGCTGTTATAACAAAGAACAGGCTGTCCCCGAATCAAAACCACCAGCCGCTGTTGGTGCACAGCATTGATCCAGACGACGAGTGGTGTGCCACCCTGATGGTCAACCGATCCCAGATACGATTCCGCCTGGACACTGGTGCTTCCGCTAATCTCCTAGCGTGGTCAGCCTTTCAGACCTTTGGGGTTAAACCAACCATTCTTCCGTCGACCTACCAACTAGTGGACTACAATGGCAACGTCATTCCTGCTACCGGTTCATGCCAACTCGAAGTGACGCACAACTCGCGTAAAGCCATCCTTCCCTTCGAGATCGTGGGCTCCTCGAAGGACTCTCTGCTAGGCGCACAGGCGTGCAAACTCCTAAACCTCGTTCAACGAGTATACTCTCTCTCTCCAGAGGACACGCCTGCCTTCCAGGATGCGGACTTCAGGGCGCAACTCAATGCCATCATCGACCAGCATCGCTACGTTTTCGAAGGCATGGGCATGCTTCCATACACTTACAAAATCCTGCTCAAACAAGACGCCACGCCTGTGGTTCATGCACCTCGCAGAGTCCCAGCACCCCTCAAAAACCGCCTCAAGCAGCAGCTGCAGGACCTCCAGGACCAAGGAGTGCTCTCTAGAGTGACGGAACCAACCGACTGGGTCAGTTCCATGGCGTGCGTAAAGAAGCCATCCGGCGAGCTCCGGATCTGCATTGACCCAAAGGATCTGAATCGCAACATAATGAGGGAGAAATACCCCATCCCCAAGCGTGAGGAGATCACGTGCGAGATGGCTCGGGCCAACATATTCACCAAACCTGATGCCTCGAAAGGATTCTGGCAAATTCAACTAGACAGGTCCAGCAGAAAGCTGTGTACCTTCAGTACCCCGTTTGGCAGATACTGCTACAACAGGATGCCGTTTGGGATTATATCGGCATCAGAAGTATTCCACCGGATCATGGAGCAAATTATGGAGGGCATTGAGGGTGTGCGCGTCGATGATGACAACATCATCATTTGGTCCACCATCCCGCAGGAGCATATCAGTCGCCTCCAGCGCATTTTCAAATGAATACGGGACCAAGGCCTTCGCGTCAACAGAGCCAAATGTTTTCGGCCAGACGGAACTCAAGGTCCTCGGGGACCACATCTCCCAGTTGGGTGTGCGGCCGGATGCGGACAAGGTGGCAGCCATCACGGCCATGCAGAAGCTAGCGAATAAGAAGGCGGTCCTCCGATTTTTGGGCATGGTAAACTTCCTGGGGAAGTTCATTCCCAACCTCGCCTCCCACACCACAGCTCTCCGGAACCTGGTCAGGAAGACGACAGACTTCCAATGGCTTCCCGCCCACGAGCGCGAATGGGAGGAGCTTAAGACCAAGCTTACCATGGCCCCGGTATTGGCATTTTTTGATCCCACGAAGGAAACAAAAATTTCAATGGATGCCAGTCAATCCGGCATTGGGGTGGTGCTCCTGCAATGCGATGAGGCCTCATCATCGGCCCCCGTTGCATATGCGTCACGTGCCTTGACCCCCACGGAACGCGCAGATCGAAAAGGAGTGCCTGGGCCTGTTGACTGGGGTCGACAAATTTCATGATTACGTGTACGGCCTCCCCCAATTCACTGTCGAGACCGACCATCGCCCGCTGGTCAACATTATACAAAAAGACCTGAATGATATGACCCCTCGCCTCCAGCGCATTCTGTTTAAACGCCGGCGGTACGATTTCCAGCTCCTATACACCCCGGGCAAGGCCCTGATCATAGCAAATGCTCTGTCCAGGGCAGTCAACACCCCGTGTGACCCAGAGGGGTTCGTCTGCCAGGTTGTCGCCCATGTGGCCTTCACGGCCTCCAATCTGCCGGCCACGGATGAACGCCTTATCCATATTCGCCGCGAGACTGCGGCTGACCCCCTACTACAGCGTGTCATGCACCACCTGACGGACGGGTGGCTCAAGGGCCAATGGCCAGAGACGATCTGGCAGTAGTCGATGGTGTCCTCCTGAAGCTGGACCGCATCGTGATCCCGCAAAGCATGCGCCAGCTCGTTTTGGAACAGCTACACGAGGGCCATCTTGGCGTGGTGAAGTGCTGACGGAGGGCCCGAGAGGCTGTGTACTGGCCCGGCATCAATGAGGACATTGCCAACACAGTGCTCAACTGCCCCACCTGTCAGCGGTACCTGCCGGCCCAACCACGTGAGACCCTACATCCCCATGTGTTGGTCACGTCCCCTTGGTCTAAGGTAGGCGTTGACCTGTTCCATGTGCTCGGCAGGGACTATGTTCTGATTGTAGACTATTTTTCGAACTACCCGGATGTCGTACGCCTGCACGACATCACATCATCGGCGGTCATCCGTGCCTGCAAGGAGACCTTTGCTCGTCACGGCATCCCACTCACTGTGATGTCGGACAATGGCCCCTGCTTCACGAGCCAGGAATGGCCCAACTTTGCCAGCAGGTACAACTTTGTGCATGTGACGCCCAGTCCCCTGCACCCCAATCTAATGGCAAAGTGGAAAAGGGTGTCCACATCGTCAAACGGCTCCTCTGCAAGGCTGCCGATGCAGGATCCGACTTCTACCTCGCCTTGCTGGCCTATCATTCGGCCCCACTCTCCATGGGCCTGTCGCCAGCCCAGCTGCTCATGGGTCGCACCCTCAGGACCACGGTGCCGTCCATTCGCGTCCCAGACCTCGACCACGTTCCGGTCCTTCAATGGATGCACAACACAAGGCGGCGCATGACGCTCGGGCGACTGATCTCCCTGCTCTGGCGCCGGATGACAACGTTTGCATCCATCTTCCGGAGGGTGGCTGGTCTGCAACTGCTGTGGTTCTTCGGCAGGTGTCTCCCCGCTCGTTCCTGGTTCGTCTGCCAGATGGTTCCATTTGCCGCCGTATTCGGCGTGCCCTTTGTCTCGTGCCACGCTCGCGACGTGATCCTCTACTGGTGCCACGCCCTCCTGTTGTCCCCAAACTGGACTATGTGGAGATTCCGAATACTCTGCATCCTCCTCACTCTGCCGTGGCCCAGCCCGTTCCTCAGCCGGTGGCTCCTGACCCACCCTTGAGGTGGTCAACCAGAATTCGTCGCCCACCTCAGTGACTTGACTTATGGGTTTTACAATGTTGGACTCTTTGATCCGTTCTGTTATCCTGTTTCATCATTCCAGTAGTTTGTATATAATGTTCATTTTGTTGTTGGCGTGACACCCTATTTCTCGGCACCAGGCACCTTCCCGTGTAAATAGATTAGCCTCATGTACATAGTCAAGTAAATAACACGCACACACATAGTCAGGTACATTCACTACATGATATTTATTGTCACGCAGGCACATGTTCTTTATATAAAAGGGGGAATGTCATAATATACACCAGTATATCATGGTGCAGACACACACACACACACACTGATGGACACACAGTGGGACCAATCAGCATACACAACACCGCAGCCAATCACCAGTGAGAGCACACGCACTATAAAGACAGGTGACAGGAGAATTCCCGCTCATTCTAGTAGCAGCCAGCTTGGAGCACAGAGCTCACAGCCTGCAACACAGACATTCACCATGTGCTGAGTGCATCACCTGGTTAGGACTAGGCAAGGGTTGTAGCCACTTAAAATGGCCAACTCCCGATTCAAAATGGCGAACGGCAAAGCCTGATGGGAAAGTCAGCCAACAAGACAAAAACTAGCAGCTGCAGGTTGGCTGTGTATTTACCTCTGGAAAGGCCAGACAATATCGATACCAGCAACCATTAGCATAACAAAACAACAGCCATCTGCATATTAATGAGCAATCCCCGGGAACAATAAGCAACATTTAGACACACAAAGCAAAACCAGACTCTTCGGCGCCAGCAGAAGCCTACACAAAAGGAGGTGAACGAACACCTCAAGAATGCCCATCGATCAGGGAACCACTCCAGCTTTGGAGAAAATTGGAACCATGCGATTGGGACAAAGTCCAATCACTTGGGACCAGGTAGAGGGTCCGCCCCGAAAGGCGGGAAGCCCCTGGAGACTATAAGAATTGAGCCCCAAGTTCAAATCGCTCTCTTCTTCTCCGCCTCTTTGCTCTCTTCACGCTCTTCTTCCTGCCCGGGTCACCCAGCAGCAACGAACCAACATTGACCGTGACCGGAGCAGTGAAGATCGAACTCGTAAGTCTTAATTCAACGCTCGCTACGAGACAGGCGCTCCTAGCTACCAATCTGTACCAACTTCGAATTCCGCAGGCTCAGAACCCGAACGAAAGGCCATTTGTTTCCCTGACCTGGTGGGCCAGTTCAAAGTTAAGTATAGGCCTGTTAGTTGTAGAAGTAGCTTAGACGTAGAATTTGTGCATGAGTAGCGATTACTGTGTATAATAAATGTGCTTTGATTTGAATCTTACTAATCGGTGTATTGGATTATTGATCATTACTCGGACTTGAACCACATGGTGGTATCATAAAGATACCTGGCGACTCGAGAGCAAAGGTAATAAAACAGAGCAATTGAACTAAGGCAAAATCAGCAACATTATTTGGCGACATCCTGACGGGACCTGATCTAGAAGTGGAAAACCACTCCGGGAGAACCCAAGAATTTGAATTGGAGATCCAATTGGAAACAGAAAACCACAAGTGTTCAAGCAGTTCTGATCAATACTCATAATTCGGAAGTGTGTGTATGCATGCATAACTAACAGGGCGATAAGGTAAAACTGATAGATTTTTTGTTGCGACAAAACTGTCGGAAGTTTGTATATTGGAAAGTAGCGAACGCCGTACTAATCTTTGGAATGAATTCTGTGACAACGAGGAATCAGGCCCCGGGAGTATAGGACATACTTGGTGGGAGAATCTGAGCGAGATCCACAAAAAGAGCTTAGGGAAAGCTCGAAAGCCGATGGCAATCGTGTCCTGCTTGGCACAATTGCGAGGCACAGAGGAGGACGTTAGGACGCTCCGGAAAGAAGTTGAGGGCATACATCGAATGAGTAAGTTCGATGTAAGCGAGGTAGAAAAGGAGAATTTGGAATTGAGAAGGAAATTGGCAGCAAAAGATGGAGAGGTGGAGGATGCCAAAAGGGCACACCAGTCTTGTCTGGCGCACCTAAGTAGCTTCCAGTTTCAATACGAAAAGGCCTATCAGGACACGCAACGTGCAGTCCTGGTAAGTGAAAAAACAGAAAAGCAGGTATAAGCGTTGCAGCACTCCATGCTGCCACCACAGAACAAAGACAAAGCACGCTAGATCACGTAAAGTGCCGGAAGCAGATTGCAGAGCTGCAATCGCTGCTTTCAGTTCAGAAAGGTTTCCAGGAAACATTTGGAGAAAAATTAGATCAGGAAGACGGCCCTGATTGGGAAGAATTGAACGAAACAGCGCAGAGATATGTTCAGGGAACATGTGCGCAGGGAAAGCCACAAAAAAGGAAAGCGCCCCAACTCCCCACAAAGCAGATAGTTCAGGCTCCAATGAATCCTGTCACCACCCACCGCACGGCCACATCGGACGATGCGGAATTTCTATACTCCACCCCCTTAACAGTGACCCAATTACGGGACGCGTGCGATAAGATCACACCGTTCCTCCCCACCTCAGACCCCCACCATTTCTTTGCCACAGTTAAGCATCAGTCGACCATGTACGGCCTGGATGAGCGAGAGCATGTAAAGCTCACCGTTTTAAGGTTAGACCCTTCAGTCGCAGCAGCCCTTCCCGACCCACAGAATGTAGGAGGAGGCACCCTTGCAGAAATGCATACCGCGATCCTGGATGCGATCGGGTATAACCGGGGTGACCCCGTAGATGGCCTCAATAAATGTAGGCAAAAGAAATCCGAGTACCCCACAGCGTTTGCTGGACGCCTGTGGATCCACTTTGCAGCAGTCTTTGGAGACTTAGACCGTGCCCATTTGTCCCCAGACAACATGGCCAAATGGACCCGCACTCTTATCTCCCATGCCACAGAAACAGGACAGAAAGCATGGGAGGACGGGCAGCACGGTAGCCTTGTGGATAGCACAATTGCTTCACAGCTCCAGGGTCCCAGGGTCGATTGCAGATTGGGTCACTATCTGTGCGGAGTCTGCACGTCCTCCCCGTGTGTGCGTGGGTTTCCTCCGGGTGCTCCGGTTTCCTCCCACAGTCCAAAGATGTGCAGGTTAGGTGGATTGGCCATAATAAATTGCCCTTAGTGTCCAAAATTGCCCTTAGTGTTGGGTGGGGTTACTGGGTTATGGGGATAGGGTGGCGGTGTTGACCTTGGGTAGGGTGCTCTTTCCAAGAGCCAGTGCAGACTCGATGGGCCGAATGGCCTCCTTCTGCACTGTAAATTCTATGATAATCTATGATAATCTATGAAAGCCTGCGCGAGTTATGATCCCTCATAGGAGGCCCATAACGAGAAGTGGGTAGTGAAAAGATTGTCCCGCGCTTGGGAGTAATCTATACAAAGTAAACCCGCAGTCAAGAATCCCGAGGAAAAGCAGGCCGGAGCAGTTGTGCAGGCAGTAAAAACACACCAGAACCCCGCATGGGTGAATGATGGAAAGAACAGCCCCCCACCCAAGTCACAGGAGTGTTACAACTGTGGACAGTTGGGACACTTCGCAAGAGAGTGCAATGCCCCTAAAAAGCCACAGAGAGCCCAGGAGACAGGCACTCTGAGTAAGAAAAAGACAGAGCCAATTCATAGCGTTAGCGCCCGTTCAGATCAGATGGACTTGACCGGAACGGACTGACAGTGTACGGGCTCCCCCAGTTGGGTCTGCGACACCCTTTGGGATAGGTCCGGACGACCGGTAGTTGCAGCAAAAATTCGGGGACAGCCCATCGAATTTCTCTGGGACACTGGAGGGTCCCGCACCACAATAAATTCCTCCACCCTGTTTCAAAAAGACACGTGGCCCACTACAGCCACTATCACCCTCAGCGGCTTTACAGGCCACTCACAGCAGGGACACATCCCAGCCCCTGTACCCATTCAAATCGGTAACATCACCACCAAGCACCCCATAGTTTTAGTTGACCAGCCCCACACGGCAGAACACATTCTGGGAATCGATTTCATGAATTCCCATAATCTTTCATTCGATCCAGTCAACCAGTGTGTCTGGAAGATGGCAAAATCCGCTAGAGCCCCCGCAACGCTCAACATAGGAGAGTACGCAAATAGAATTAGCGCCGTAGGCGAATTTTGGTTCAACCCGACCACGGTTCGTACGGACAAGCAGGTTAGGGCAGTTCTGCAAAAGAACAGGGCAGCATTCGCGACCCACAAGCACGACTGTGGACGGATGACTGGCTCCGTACAAATAACAGGACCAGACCCTAGACCCCAAAAACAGTATGGATTTCCCCAAGAGGCGGAGGGAGAAATCTCCAAGGTAATAGAAAGCTTATTAGAGCAGGGCGTACTTAGATCAGGAGCCTCCACTAATAATGCCCCGATCTGGCCAGTGAGAAATCCCGATGGATCATGGCGACTGACCATCGATTACCGGGAACTCAACAAAATCACCCCCGCAGCAGCCCCCACAGTAGCAACAAGTCCCGAGACCATGCTCAAGCATGGACTCAATTCCCGATTCTTTACGGTTTTGGACATCAGTAATGGATTCTGGTCCATTCCATTGGCAAAGGCGTACAAATTTGCCTTCACCTTTAAAGCACAGCAGTACACGTGGACATGCCTGCCACAAGGATTCCACAACTCCCCCTCCATTTTCCACCGACAGCTGTGTAGCGCACAAAGACTCCGAGAGACGAATAGAGTGAAGTCGATGAGGCTTTATTAAGCATGACTGTTTCCTCGCAGTTCAGTAGTAGACTGCCTGCGGGGGAGGACTCCAGGTACTTATACTCCGCCTTCAGGGCGGAGCTAGAGGTCAACGTCCAACCAGGACCCGGGATCTGTCAGCCAATGACATCATGGCTTCACAGTCCCACATGACCCCTAATGCATACTACCACATTCACCCCTTGTTAAAAATGAACCCGGCGGGGTGATGCTTCGCATGGTGGTAAGGGTTTACAAGGCTGGTCCTGGGAGGAAAACTTTCGCATGTTATTACAGTATGTACAAGGTTTTTTTTTTTTTCAAACTATTTACAGTAATCGTCAGGAAAAGACAAAATGTTCTTGTTAAAAGTCCACATATTGTACTGTTAGATCGACGCCACGAGTCGGTCGGGCGGTCTGGTCGTCCGTGTCTATCGCCTCGGCCCCGGTGGTGGTGGTGGTGCTTGTTCCGGTGTTGTCGTCTCCAGGAGCCTTACGGTTTCAGCTTGGGCTTCATTCCTGGTCGGGCCTGGGAGGAGGACTGATCCTCCTGGGAAGGGGGCGGTCGCGGGGTGCGGCGGTGGCAGGAAGGGGGGGGGTTGGGTGATTGGTGTCGGGGTGGTGTGTGTGTTGCCGGCGGGCGCCAGATCTCGCAGAGAGACCGTGTCCTGTCGGCCGTCGGGGTACTCCACGTAAGCGTACTGCGGGTTCGCGTGAAGGAGGTGAACCCTTTCGACCAATGGGTCCGACTTGTGCGCCCGCACGTGCTTTCGGAGCAAGATGGGTCCTGGGGCCGCCAACCAGGTCGGCAGCGACGTTCCAGAGGAGGACTTCCTGGGGAAGACAAGGAGGCGCTCATGAGGCGTTTGGTTAGTGCTAGTACACAGTAGTGATCGGATGGAGTGGAGGGCGTCCGGAAGGACCTCCTGCCACCGTGAAACTGGGAGGTCCCTGGACCGTAGGGCCAGTAGGACGGTCTTCCAGACCGTGCCGTTCTCCCTCTCTACTTGCCCGTTGCCCCGGGGGTTGTAGCTGGTCGTCCTGCTCGAGGCTATACCGTTGCTGAGCAGGAACTGGCGCAGCTCGTCACTCATGAAGGAGGACCCCCTGTCGCTGTGGACGTATGCGGGGCAACCGAACAGTGTGAATATGGTGTTCAGGGCTTTAATGACTGTGGCCGCGGTCATGTCAGAACAGGGGATGGCGAATGGGAAGCGGGAGTACTCGTCCACCATATTAAGGAAGTATACGTTGCGGTCGGTGGAGGGGAGGGGTCCTTTGAAATCCAGGCTAAGGCATTCAAAGGGGCGGGAAGCCTTAATCAGGTGCGCACCATCCGGCCTGAAAAAATGCGGTTTGCACTCTGCGCAGATGTGGCAGTTCCTTGTGACTGTACGGACCTCCTCTAAGGAGTATGGGAGGTTGCGGGACTTGATAAAGTGGTAAAACCGAGTGACCCCCGGGTGGCAGAGGTCCTCGTGGAGGGTTTGGAGGCGGTAAATTTGTGCGTTGGCACATCTGCCGCGGGATAGGGCATCGGACGGCTCGTTCAGCTTTCCGGGACGATACAAGATCTCGTAGTTGAAGGTGGAGAGCTCGATCCTCCACCTTAAGATCTTGTCGTTTTTGATTTTGCCCCGCTGTGCATTATCGAACATGAAGGCTACCGACCGTTGGTCCGTGAGGAGAGTGAATCTCCTGCCGGCCAGGTAATGCCTCCAATGTCGCACAGCTTCCACTATGGCTTGGGCTTCCTTTTCCACTGAGGAGTGGCGGATTTCTGAAGCGTGGAGGGTTCGGGAGAAAAAGGCCACGGGTCTGCCCGCTTGGTTAAGGGTGGCCGCTAGAGTTACATCGGAGGCGTCGCTCTCGACCTGGAAGGGGAGGGACTCGTCGATGGCGCGCATCGTGGCCTTTGCGATATCCGCTTTGATGCGGCTGAAGGCCTGGCAAGCCTCTGTCGACAGAGGGAAGGTCGTGGTCTGTATTAGGGGGCGGGCCTTGTCTGCGTACTGGGGGACCCACTGGGCGTAGTATGAAAAGAACCCCAGGTAGCGTTTCAGGGCTTTGGAGCAGTGCGGGAGGGGAAATTCCATGAGGGTGCGCATACGTTCGGGGTCGGGGCCTATTATCCCATTGCGCACTACGTAGCCCAGAATGGCTAGCCGATTGGTGCTAAAAACGCACTTGTCCTCGTTGTACGTGAGGTTCAAGGCTTTAGCGGTCTGGAGGAATTTTTGGAGGTTGGCGTCGTGGTCCTGCTGGTCGTAGCCGCAGATGGTTACATTGTCGAGATACGGGAACGTGGCCCGCAACCCGTGTTGATCAACCATTCGGTCCATCTCTCGTTGGAAGACCGAGACCCCGTTTGTGACGCCAAATGGGACCCTTAGGAAATGGTATAATCGCCCGTCTGCCTCGAAGGCTGTGTACTTGCGGTCACTTGGGCGGATGGGGAGCTGATGGTAGGCGGACTTGAGGTCCACGGTGGAGAAGACTTTATACTGGGCAATCCGATTGACCATGTCGGATATGCGGGGGAGAGGGTACGCGTCTAGTTGTGTGTACCTGTTGATGGTCTGGCTATAGTCTATGACCATTCTTTGCTTCTCCCCTGTCTTTACTACTACCACCTGTGCTCTCCAGGGACTATTGCTGGCGTGGATTATGCCTTCCTTTAGTAGCCGCTGGACTTCGGACCGAATGAAGGTCCGGTCCTGGGCGCTGTACCGTCTGCTCCTAGTGCCGACGGGTTTGCAATCCGGGGTGAGGTTCGCAAACAAGGACAGGGGTTGCACCTTGAGGGTTGCGAGGCCGCAGATAGTGAGTGGGGGTATTGGGCCGCCGAATTTGAAGGTTAGGCTCTGTAGATTGCACTGGAAGTCTAATCCCAGTAATGTGGGGGCGCAGAGTTGGGGAAGGACGTAGAGCCTGTAGTTTTTGCACTCCCTCCCTTGCACCGGTAGGGTAACTATGCAGAAGCCTTTGATCTGTACGGAGTGGGATCCTGCAGCTAGGGAAATCTTTTGTGCGCTGGGATGGGTGGTCAAAGAATAGCGTCTTACCGTGTCGGGGTGGATAAAGCTCTCCGTGCTCCCGGAGTCGACTCGGCATGGTGTCTCGTGCCCGTTTATCAGCACCGTTGTCGTTGTCGTCTGGAGTGTCCGGGGCCGAGCTTGGTCCAGCGTCATTGAAGCGAGACGTGGTTGTAGTAGTTGAGCGTCTTCTTCGAACCCCGTGGAGCCGTCGATACTGGGGTCCGTTGTTGCCGCCCAAGATGGCGTCGGGGGTGAACAAAATGGCTGCCCCCATGCATCGCACATGGCTGGGGGGTCACAAGATGGCGGCGGGGTGGACAAAATGGCCGCCCCATGCGTCGTACAGGTCTGGGGTGGTCCAAGATGGCGGCGCCCTTCCTCCCCTCGTGGTGGACGGGACCCAAAATGGCGGCGTCTGCGGGTCGCACATGGGGCGCTGGGGGGGTTGGGGAGCGTTAGGAACGCGCGGGGCTCCCTCATCTCTGGGGACAGCGGTGGTCGGGACCCAAATTGGTAGCGCCGGCGGGTCAGACGTGGGGCGCGGGGGGGGGGGTTTGGGGGGGCGTTAGAGACGCGCAAAACTCCCTCATCTCCGTGGAGAGCGGTGGCCGGGACCCAAAGTGGTAGCGCCGGCGGGTCATACATGGGGTGCGGGGGGGGGGGCTGGGGAGCGTAAGCGGCGTGCAGGGCTCCCTGTTCTCCCGGGACCGCGGTGGTCGGGACCCAGAGTGGCTGCGCCTGCGGGTCGTACATGGGGCGCTGGGGGGGTTGGGGAGCGTAAACGGCGTGCAGGGCTCCCTGTTCTCTCGGGACAGCGGCGACCTCGCGGGACCGGCACACAGCCGCGAAATGGCCCTTTTTCCCGCAGCTCTTGCAGATCGCTGCGCGGGCCGGGCAGCGCTGCCGGGGGTGTTTCGCCTGGCCGCAGAAATAGCAGCGGGCGCCCCCGGTGCAACTTGGCGTTTGGACCGCGCAAGCCTGTGGGGTGTCCGGGGGGGGGTGGGTTTGTCGCGACGGGTACGTACGGAGCCCAATGGGCTGCCGCGCGGCCGGGGCCGTAGGCGCGGGTATTTCGCGTGGCCACGTCTAGGGAGGCTGCTAGGGCCCGTGCCTCTGAGAGTCCTAGCGACTCTTTTTCTAGAAGTCTTTGGCGGATTTGGGAGGAGTTCATACCTGCCACAAAAGCATCGCGCATTAACATGTCCGTGTGTTCATTTGCGTTCACCGACGGGCAGCTGCAGGCTCGTCCCAAAATTAGTAACGCGGCGTAGAATTCGTCTATCGAATCTCCATGACTTTGCCGTCTCGTTGCGAGTTGATAGCGAGCGTAGATCTGGTTTACTGGGCGGACATAGAGACTTTTTAGTGCTGCGAACGCCGTCTGGAAATCCTCTGCGTCTTCGATGAGAGAGAAAATCTCCGTGCTTAACCTCGAGTGCAGGACCTGTAGTTTTTGGTCTTCTGTGACCCGGCCGGTGGCCGTTCTGAGGTAGGCCTCAAAACAAGTCTGCCAGTGCTTGAAAGCTGCTGCCGCGTTCACTGTGTGGGGGCTGATCCTCAGGCATTCCGGGATGATCCTGAGCTCCATAGTCCTTTAGTCACGCTTAATAAATTGTAGCGCACAAAGACTCCGAGAGACGAATAGAGTGAAGTCGATGAGGCTTTATTAAGCGTGACTGTTTCCCCCGCAGTTCAGTAGTAGACTGCCTGCGGGGGAGGATTCCAGGTACTTATACTCTGCCTTCAGGGCGGAGCTAGAGGTCAACGTCCAACCAGGACCCGGGATCTGTCAGCCAATGACATCATGGCTTCACAGTCCCACATGACCCCTAATGCATACTACCACAAGCTGGCAAATGGTTTAGCCAAATTTTCTCACCCCGAATGTCTGGTACAGTATGTAGACGACCTACTACTGCAGACAGACACCAAGGAAGAGCACATTGAGCTTCTGTCCGAACTCCTGTAACTCTGACACTCAATTGGTTGTAAGTCAACCCCAAAAAGGCCCAGATTCTGGAAGATAAAGTGATATATTTGGGAACAATTATCATACATGGTAAACGCGAGATCGAGCATAGAAGTATTGACTTGATTACTAAATTGCCCCTTCCCCAGAACGTTTCAGCCCTCCGGTCGTTTTTAGGACTGGTTGGCTACTGCCGAAACCACATTGACGGTTTCTCCAGCAAGGCAGCACCCCTCTCAGACATCCTAAATAAGGGAGCCCCCTGGGAATGGCTTCCGCAGCATGCGGATGCTGTGGACTCTTTAAAACAGGCACTCACAGCAGCCCCCGCACTACAAGTTCCAGACCCGCTTTCCCCTTATGCCATAGAGGTAGCGACCACAGACCTCACCCTTTCAGCCGTGCTCCTCCAGGAACGGCACGACCGGTTAAGGCCCGTAGCTTACGCCTCCAGAATTTTAGATGCTGTGGAGCAGGGACTTTCAGCCTGTGAGAGGCACCTGCTCACAGTATTTTGGGCAGTGCAGTATTTTTCATATATTACCGGACTGAACCCCATTACAATTCTCACCGAACAAACCCCCACTCAGCTTTTACTGGACGGACGACTCAAGGACGGTACAGTAAGCCAGATTAGAGCAGCTAAATGGACCCTTCTCTTGCAGGGACGGGACATCACTGTTAAAAGGACAAAGACGCACACCTTTTTAGCCGACAACTTACAGTACCCCGGAACCCCCCATGAATGAAAAACTATCTCTCCACACCACGACACAGGCCCTTTTAACGCTAAAACACCTCCCAGACAGATAGGTAGTTCAACCCAAAGCCCCCAGCACATGGACACGTGTGAGCCCATAAAGATCTATGTGGATGGATCTTCCACAGTTTTGGATGGGAAGCGCATAACAGGTTGCGGTATATATGTCGAGGACGCGCAGGGATGCGCCTTCGAAGAAATCGCAATAAAACTTCCAGGCCACTTAGGCGCGCAGGCAGCAGAGCTCGCGGCCATCGCGTATATAGTGGAACACCCAGATTCCTTCCCCAGCCCAGCAGACATATACTCGGACAGCCTCTATGTCTGCAACAGCCTCACGGAATTCTTGCCCCTGTGGAAAGCAAGAGGATTTGTTTCCGCAGACGGGAAACCTCTCCCCTCAGCCCCATTGCTCCGTCATATTTTACAGAGAGTCCAGAACAGGACTTTTGGGATAATCAAAGTCCGCAGTCACCATCGTTCCTCCCCCCCTGGAAATGTGAAAGCCGACGCACTGGCTAAAGCAGGTTCCAGACACGGATATCATTGGACACCCCCCAAAAGTGCACCAGTGAGTGCAGTTCAGGTCTCACAGACAAAGATCGAGGATCTAGTGGAGGCCCAGAAGCAGGACAGCAATCTCAGGGAGATTGTAAAAGGAAAATATCCAGCACCCTATGAGAGGTACAAAAATGCACTGACCACACATGACGGTGTGGTGTTAAAAGGCACCCTTTATGTGGTTCCTGAACAGGACAGGAATCAACTGATTTGTTTGTTCCATGACGGTCATGGACATCAGGGAATCGATCCCACTACAGCCCATCTCAAGCAGCTTTGTTGGTGGCCGAATTTAAAGGAAGATGTAAACCATTACATCGAGAATTGTCTTATCTGTGCCCAGAATAATCCGGACAGATATGCCAAAAAGGCTCAACTCAGCCACACCCGACCAGTTAATGGCCCCTGGACTAACCTCCAGATTGATTTTATAGGACCATTGCCCCCATGCAGGAATGGCTATAAATATGTGCTCGTGGGCCCCAGAACGCCCACCGACTGCAGCAGCAGAGACAATGACTGTGACTCGGATGAGAGCCACAGCACGCCTCCCTACTATCCCCATGCGACAGTACCCACACCCAGCGATTCCGACTACGATCCAAGTGATCCCTTCATGATCACTTTCCTAAACAAACACCACCACCGACCACCGAACCACACTGACGACCCCGATTCCGTCCCCACACAACTAGACACCAACTATTGGCACCGAGATAACTCGTTCCGACTCGTCCGCAACAACGAGAGCAACCCCACCTCACACCATGCAGCCATATCAGCCCTGATACACTCAAGAGTTTGGCACCTGGGAGAAGATGACGACCTTGGATCTGACTCCCAAACCGAGAACCCCTTTGCGACCCTGTTCGCAACCGAGAACTGAGGTGTCCAGATGATGTTTTAAAAGGATCCACTTGGGAGAAGTGGTGTCCTTTCTGATGGAACCTGCAGAATGTTTTATGTTGTTTGTAAGTTTGTTAAATGTTGTATGTCCGATAGGAAAAAAAAATTTTCACGGCCCCACGCCTTTTCGACCGAAACCTCTGTGGACTTGCCCACAGAGACTCACCATTGCCAGACACTATTTCAGCGGCACTAGCTTGTCTGCAGAGACTTGTTAAGGTACCAGACACCCGTTCGTAACTGCTCTTCTGGTTCGAGGGAAAGAACCACTACGGCAGCCCCACCACGATGACTACATTTCTTGCCCGTTCTTGTTGGTTGCTCAGGCATTGGAGAAATGGCTTGGGACCCACCCTGCCTCGGAACCCCCCGCTGGTCAACTGCGCTCGGGTAGGGGAGACACGGCATTGGTAGCCGTCCTACCCGGGAACTCCATCCAACTCTTACCCATCGCGTCCCATGCGCACCTCATTTTGGAAATTTTAGTTCAAAAAGTTTTGTTTTGTTTCAGGTAACCCTTAGGTTGCCAACCACATGCTATTTACATCCTGAAACATTTGGATGGTAAATTGCACAGTCTGCGAGACGGCTCGCACTGGTTCATTATTTGGAAGTGTGTCTTGTCCTAAAGTTCGGTTTTTGAAAAAAAAAATGAGGGAGTCACACATAGTGACCAATTATAAAGGGAGTAATTGGCACTAAAGGACAGACAGACTATCGTCCGAGATGTTAAACCAAGATAGTTACAGACACTATGCTTGTTTCCACAGAACTCCAGACGCTCCAGGACCGGAGAAGAAAAGAAAAGAAAAGAGAAGAGCCATGAGTACTTCCTCCATATGGATCAGCATCATACTAATGGGCATTTGCTTGTGAGTGAACGCGAACCCCATGACTTCAAGCCCCCCCCAAGCCGTTAATGTTTCACTTCCCCACAGTACCCAGAGCCCAGTCACCAGCGACACCACATCATCTTGGTGTGCCAGGTTTATAACCTGGTACTCCCTGTCCTATGTAATAGAAACCTTACTGGTATTAGCGATACTCTGCTGCATAGTGCAGACTATGCGTCTACGGAAATGGAGAAGGAGAGCCTACCGTGCTCGAACCCCGGTATATAGGATCAGATCCCCTATTTTCTGATACGACCAGACTCCCGACCCCCGCGATCTAGAATAGAGAGCATTCACTTGCGTTTTATTGTAAATAAAGAAATGTAAAGAACTGTTCATGAGCAAATTGTACGATCCTGAGCTTGACTGCCAAGCCAGGAAAACTGTGTATAAACTGCTCTGATTTTGTTGTATGGTTGAGGAAGTTAGGATAATGAAATGTTTAAGTGAGTGTAGTGTATTAAGAATAGTTAGAGGTTCCCATTTTATTGTTTTATAATGCATGTCCCTGTTTGACATAGCGCCCATAGAATTGTCAGTTAAAAAAAAAAAGTATTTTGCATAGTTATGGTCAGTGCAGAGGCCATGAAGGAAGTGCCCCCCCCCCCCCCCAGGTCAGGGAATGGAAAGCAACATAGTTATGTGATCCTTCACACTTCACGTTAGGATCACAAGGAGGGAATGTAGCCATTTAAAATGGCCAACTCCCGATTCAAAATGGCGAACGGCAAAGGCTGATGGGAAAGTCAGCCAACAGGACAAAACCCAGCAGCTGCTGGTTGGCTGTGTATTTACCTCTGGAAAGGCCAGACAATATTGATACCAGCAACCATCGGCATAACAAAACAACAGCCATCTGCATACTAATGAGACATCCCCGGGAACAATAAGCAACATTTAGACACACAAAGCAAAACCAGACTCTTCGGCGCCAGCAGGAGCCTACACAAAAGGAGGTGAACGAGCACCTCAAGACCGCCCATCGATCAGGGAACCGCTCCAGCATTGGAGAAAATCGAACCAAGCGATTGGGACAAAGTCCAATCACTTGGGACCAGGTACAGGGTCTGCCCCAAAAGGCGGGAAGCCCCTGGGGACTATAAGAATTGAGCCCCAAGTTCAAATTGCTCTCTTCTTCTCCACCTCTTCTCTCTCTTCATGCTCTTCTTCCTGCCCGGGTCACCCAGCAACAACGAATCAACATTGACCGTGACCGGAGCAGTGAAGATCGAAATCGTAAGTCTTAATTCAACGCTCGCTACGAGATAGGCGCTCCTAGCTACCAATCCGTACCAACTTCGAATCCCGCAGGCTCAGAACCCGAATGAAAGGCCATTTGTTTCCCTGACCTGGTGGGCCAGTTCAAAGTTAAGTATAGGCCTGTTAGTTGTAGAAGTAGCTTAGACGTAGAATTTGTGCATGAGTAGCGATTACTGTGTATAATAAATGTGCTTTGATTTAAATCTTACTAATCGGTGTATTGGATTATTGATCATTACTCGGACTTGAACCTCGTGGCGGTATCATAAAGATACCTGGCGACTCGAGAGCAAAGGTAATAAAACAGAGCAATTGAACTAAGGGAAAATCAGCAACAGGGTCAACAGTTAAAGCTGGTATTGCATTTACCCACAGTTCAAGTATGTTAATGTAGTTAACCTTATAATAAAATAGAGTTGCACCACTTCCAGTGTTGGTGACCTGTTTGTGCTCCAGAACACCCAACACATCAGTCACGGCCACGCTCGCTGGTCCCGTCAGAGGGGGAGCGAAGGCGTTGGCTGGGCTAATGGTGGAAATGGGAGGGGTGGAACTTTGGAAGTTTCTGCAACCGAGGAAGCGGGAATACTCGGTCCATAAGGTATACTCACGGATCGACTTTTTTGTGGTGGGGAAGGCTCAGCTGGCTGGGGTTAAGGGGTCGAGTACTCGGCAATTGCAGTGTCAGATCATGCTCCGCATTGGGTGGATATGGTACTGGAGAATGGGGTAGTACAGAGGCCGGGGTGGAAAATGGATGTGGGAATGTTGGGGGACCGAGTGTTCTGTGACAAAATTGAAAAGGTAATCGAGGAATATGTAGGTTTCAACTGCACAGGCAGTTGTCTGGGAGGCTTTAAAGGCGGTGATGAGCGGTGAGGTGATCTCGTTTAAGGCTATAGTGGTCAAAGAGGAGAGGTTGGAGCGTCAGAGGGTAATAGATGAGATGTTGGCGGTGGGTAGGAGTTATGCAGAAGATGGGGACCCAGCGAAGTTGGAAAAAAGGAAGGAACTACAGGTGAGCTTTGGCCGACTATCTACCAGGAAGGCGGTGCGCCAATTTGCCATCGCATTAAGACGTTCAGTGGTATGGAAAGGGATAGTGCGGGGGAGGGGGAGGTGGGGGGGGGGTGAGTATAGGGTGCCCTTAAATGCTGATGACTTGCTGTTATATGTTTCGGAACCGAGTGTGTCAATAGGGGGAATATTGGAGCTGCTTCGGGTGCATTCTCAGGGTACAAACTAAATCGAGACAAGAGTGAGTATTTTGTGGTGTCTCGGCCGGGGGTGGCGGCAGGGGTGGGGGGGGGGGGGGGGGGCTGCCATTCCGTAGGGCAGGGACTCACTTTAGGTAGCTGGGGGTGCAGGCTGCTCGGGATTGGGGGGAACTTCGGATGTACAATATTTCTTCTTTGGTAGGGAGAGTGAAAGCTGACCTGGCAAGGTGTGATGGTCTCCCTCTGTCACTGGCAGGTCAGGTACAGGCGGTTCAAATGAATGCATGGCCGCAATTTCTGTTTATTTTTCAATGCCTGCCGATTTTCTTGCCCAAGGCATTTTTTAGAGAGATTGAAGGAATAATTACCTCGTTCATCTGGGGAGGGAAGATGACCAGAATTAGAAAGGTGCTGCTGCAGAGGGGATGGCAGGCAGGGGATTTGGTTCTTCCGAACCTGATATATTACTACTGGGCAGCGAATGTGGAGAAGGTGCGGGACTGGGTCAGTGGGGTTGACTCCCAGTGGGTCAGAATGGAGGAGAGTTTGTGTAGGGGGTCAGGATTGAAGGCGCTTAGACAGCGCCGCTCCCGATGGCCCCGGGGAAATACTCAGGGAGTCGGGTAGTGATTGCGTTGTTGAGAATTTGGAGGCAGTTTCATCAGCACTTCGGGTTGGGGGCAGGGTCAAGGGAAATGCCGATTCGGGGGAACCACAGATTTGAACCAGGGAGGTGGGATGGAAATTTTCAGAGATAGGAGGAGAAGGGAATTAAGACATTAAACGATTTGTTTTTTGGAGGTCGGTTTGCAGGATTGAAGGAGCTGGGACCGATATATGGGTTGGAGCAGGGGGAAATGTTTAGATACATGCATGTTTGGGACATTGCTAGGCAAGAGATACAGAGCTTCCCGGTGGAGCCAGCCTCCACATTGCTGGAGGAGGTGCTGACGACAGGGGGACTGGAGAAGGGATTGTGTCCGCAGTTTACGGAGCTATTTTGGGAGAGGAGAAGAACGGCTGGAAGGGATCAAAGGAAAGTGGGAGGAAGAGTTGGGAGAGGGTATGGAGGAGGGGTTCTGGTGTGAGGTGCTCCAGAGAGTGAACGCCTCCACCTCGCGAGGTTGGGGCTGATACAGCTGAAGATGGTATATAGAGCACACCTCACAAGGGCAAGGATGAGCCGGCTATTTGAGGGGGTAGAAGATGTAGAACATAGAACATAGAGCAATACAGCGCAGTACAGGCCCTTCGGCCCACGATGTTGCACCGAAACAAAAGCCATCTAACCTACACTATGCCATTATCATCCATATGTTTATCCAATAAACTTTTAAATGCCCTCAATGTTGGCGAGTTCACTACTGTAGCAGGTAGGACATTCCACGGCCTCACTACTCTTTGCGTAAAGAGAATGTGTGTGAAGGTTGTGGGGGGGGGGGGGGGGCCCGCAAACCATGTTCATATGTTTTAGTCCTGTCCAAAGCTGGAGGATAACTGGAAGGAAGTTTTTAAGAGTAGTTTCTGAAGTGGTGCACGTGAAACTGGACCCGGATCCTCGAGAGGCCATATTCGGGGTATCGGACCAGCCGGGGTTGGAAATGGGTGCGGAGCCAGACGTTATTGCCTTTGCCTCATTGATCACCCGAAGACGGACCTTGTTGCGATGGAGATCAACTGGTCCACCCTGTGCACTGGGATGTCGGGGGGACCTGCTGGAATTCTTAACTCTTGATAAGGTTAAGTTTGAGCTGATGGGAATGATGGATGGGTTCTACAATTCATGGGCGTTATTTATTATGCATTTTCGAGAATTGGATTACATCGAACATTACGGGGGGGGGATTGGGAGGATTTGGGGGGAGGGGGACTACATGTGTTAATGGTGACTATGGGTGTTTCCTGATTCCATTTTGTTATTTGTTTATGTTAACATGCGGGCAGTTGTTTGGGGGTTTGACGGAATTGTTGTGTTGATAAGGAGATTGACAATGTATTTGTTACTGTTTATTGTTTGTTGCTGGCTGTGCATTTGGAAGAAAATGTGAAAAAGGAAAAGAATAAAAATATTTTTTTTTAAAAGTAGTGCATTTAATGAATCAGATAAATACAGTTCATTCAAATTGATTTTGGCCATGAGGTAAGAGGCCCACTTAAATTGATCAAAGAGATGTTGGTGCGTCAGTGTTCAGAGACTACATTGTTGAACCATGTGGATGTCTGGTGGCAGATGTGAGGAGACAGAACGTACCGGGAGACCCTCCGACCCAAACCCCACCTTGGTAGTGCAATAACGGCGGCGCTTGCCAAAAAAAACCATAAGAATCGCTGGGGGAACAGTACAGCAACAAAATTTGCCAAAAAGCAAAAAGAATAGGAGGGTGGGGGACCGAGTGTGCTCCTCGGGATCAGAGGCTTCTCTGCGGTCAGCGAAGGACAAAATGGTGGCGGCGAGCATCCCCTCCCCACTCCCCTTCTCACCTCCCCTCCTCACCACCCTTCAGCTTCAGACACTGCAGCACATCTGGGAGGGGGAGAGTTACCAGGACGTTTTGTTTCACGAGGCGGCCATACCTCGTAAATTAAGTACCTTACATTCGGTCAGTGGTCAGGGACAGCAGGGTGTGGCTGCGAGTGAGGCAGGTAGAGGGATCCTGAATTCAGGAACGGAGGAGCCTCAGCTCTTGACCTTGTTCTTTTTTTTTAGAAAATATTTTATTGAGGCATTTATAATTTTAACATTTTAAACAACAGAGATCCAACATACGCAAAAACCCCACAATAACATACTCAACTCCTTGCAGCCCTAAACCCGAACTACCCACACAATAGATTCCCTGCCCTTATTCGTCACTTCCATGCCTCCCCCTCCCCCGACCCCACCCCCGCACCCCCCCCCACCCCCCATGCTGCTGACGATTAATTCTCCTTGAAGAAGTCGATGAACGGCTGCCACCTCCGAGCGAACCTGTCATGAACCCCTTAAGGCAAACTTAATTTTCTCTAGCCTAAGAAACCCTGCCATGTCACTGATCCAAACCCCCAACTTTGGAGGCTCTGAGTCCCTCCATCCCAGCAAAATCCATCTCCAGGCCACCAGGGAGGCAAAGGCCAAAATGTTGGCCTCTCTTCCCCCCTGGGCTCCCGGATCTTCCGACACTCCAAATATTGGCACCTCTGGACTCTGAGTCACCCTCCCTTCCAGGACCTCTGACATGACATCAGAAAATCCCAGCCAAAATCCCCTCAGCCTCAGACATGCCTAAAACATAAATACATGGTTCGCAGGACTTCCCCCACACCTGTCCTCCGCCTCCTGAAAAAACCTACTCATCCGGACCACCTTGAACTGGATCAGGCTAAGCCTGGCACACGACGAGGATGCATTGACTATCCTGAGGGCCTTCTCCCATAACCCGGCTTCCAGCTCCCCTCCCAGCTCTTCCTCCCTCTTCCTCTTCACCTCCCTATGAGGTCATGTTGATCAAAGAGATGTTGCTGCGTCAGTGTTTAGAGACTACATTGCTGGACCATGTGGATGTCTAGCGGCAGATGTGAGGATATAGAGGTCATGAGGCCATGAGGTCATGTTGCAGCTGTACAAAACTCTGGTGTAGCCGCATTTGGAGTATTGCGTGCAGTTGAGGTCGCCGCATAATAGGAAGGATGTGGAAGCATTGGAAAGGGTGCAGAGGAGATTTATCAGGATGTTGCCTGGTATGGAGGGAAGATCTTGTTAGGAAAGGTTGAGGGACTTGAGGCTGTTTTCGTTAGAGAGAAGGTTAAGAGGTGACTTAATAGAGGCAGACAAGATGATCAGAGGATTAGATAGGGTGGACAGTGAAAGCCTTTTTCCTCGGATGGTGATGTCTCGCACGAGGGGACATAGCTTTAATTTGAGGGGAGATAGATATAGGATAGATGTCAGAGGTAGATTCTTTACTCAGAGAGTAGTAAGGGTGTGGAATGCATTGCCTGCAACAGTAGTGGACTCGCCAATATTAAGGGCATTTAAATGGTCATTGGATAGACATATGGACGATAAGGGAATAGTGTAGATGGGCTTTAGATTCGTTTCACAGGTTGGCGCAACATCGAGGGCCGAAGGGCCTGTACTGCGCTGTAATGTTCTATTGTTCTATTATTCCCCAATTGGGACCCCTTCCCACTCCATCAGTTCCTTGTATATTTCCGAGACCTTCCCCTCCCCAACCCGTTTTTGACATCACCTTCGCCTGTAGCCACCTTAGTGGCCGGCGAGGGACGCTCGGGACCTGCCTCTAAACAAAATCCCGTACCTGCAGGTACCGAAACCCGTTCCCACCCGGGAACTCAACCTCCTCCTCTAGCTCCTCCAGGCTCGGGAAACCCTCCTCAAAGAAGAGATCCACAAATCTCTCAATCCCTGCCCGCTGCCACCTCCTGTCCAGCCCCCCCAGAGCGAACCAGTGATTATCACAGATCGGTGACCACACCGACGCCCCCTCCAGTCTCATGTGCTGCCTCCATTGCCCCCACACTCTCAGGGCTGCCACTATCATTGGGATTGTGGAGTACTGAGCCAGCGAGAACAGCAGAGGTGCCATTAACAAAGCCTTCAGACTCGTGCCCTTGCAAGATGCCGCCTCCACTCGCTCCCACACCGAACCCTCCCCCACTACCCATTTCCTAACCAACAACATATTAGCCGCCCAGTAGTAATTAATAAAGTTTGGAAGGGCCAAGCCCACCTCCCCGCGCCCCCACTCAAGAAGGACCTTCTTCACCCTTGGGGATTTCCCAGTCCATATAAAACCCGAGATCGCCGCATTCATCTTCCTAAAAAATGCCTTGGGGATGAAGATTGGAAGACACTGAAACATGAACAGCAATCTCGGGAGGACTGTCATTTTCACAGTCTGTACCCTCCCCGCCAGTGACAGCAGGAGCATGTCCCACCTACGGAAGTTCCCTTTCATTTACTCAATCAACCTGCCCAAATTTAGTTTATGAAGCAGCCCCCAGTCCTTTTCCACTTGAATCCCCAGGTACCTAAAACTCCCTCCCACCACTTTGAACGGCATCTCCCTCAGTCTCCTCTCCTGCCCCCTTGCCTGGATCGCAAAAACCTCACTCTTGCCCATATTCAGCTTGTAACCTGAGAACCAACCACATTCCTCCAGTATCCCTATAATTCCTGCAATTCCCGCCAACGGGTCTGTGGAGCAAATCGTCCGCATAGAGCGAGACCCTATGTTCCACCCCCGACTCTCACTATCACCCGCCAAATGTTCGATGCTCTCAGCGCCATTGCCAAAGGCTCTATGGCCAGGGCAAGCAGTAGTGGGGAGAGTGGACACCCCTGTCTCGCCCCCGACACAGACTAAACTATTCTGCTCGAACCCGGTTTGTCCTTACATTCGCCGCCGGTGCCTAATATAGCAACCGGGCCTAATCCACAAATGCCTGCCCAAACCCAAACCTGCCCAGAACATCCCACAAATACCCGATCAAAGGCCTTTTCTGCATCCATGGCCACCACCACCTCGGCCTCGCGCCCCTCCGCAGGCATCGTTATTACATTTAGGAGCCGCCTAATGTTGGACATCAGGTGTCGTCCCTTCACAAATCTCGTCAAGTCCTCCCTAATTACCCAATCTGATTACCAACACAATCCTCTGTCCGTGTGGCCAAGATCTTTGCCAGCAATTTTGCATCCACATTTAGCAGGGAGAGGGGCCTATATGGCCCACAACTCTCCGGATCCTTATCCTGCTTCAACATAAGGGAAATCGATGCCTGTGATAACGTTGGGGGGAGCACTCATTAAGGTCTTTACCAGGAGCGGCCCCAACAGCCCGGAAAACCTTTTATAAAACGCAACCGGGTATCCGACTGGTCCAGCGGCTTTACCCGACTGCATCTCCCCCATCCTGTCTCTAACCTCCCCAAGTCCAACAGGGGCTCCCAACTCCTCCACTAACTCCTCATCTATCCTCGGGAACTACGGCACCCCCACCCGAAATCGCTTCATACCCTCCTCCCCGGCTGGGGGTTCCGATTTATACAATTTACTATAAAATTTCCGAAACACATCATTCACCCCCGCAGGATCCAAAATCACCTTGCCCCCTGCATCTCTCACTTTCCCAATCTCTCTCCCCGCCTGCTGTTTCCTCAGCTGATGCGCCACCATCCTGATGGACTTTTCCCCATATTCATACACCGCCCACTTTACCCTCCTCAGCTGCCCCTCCATTGGACAGGAGCCCAATTCCATTTGCAGTCTCTGACGCTCCTTCAGAAGCCTGTCATCCAGAGACACCGTGTACCTCCTGTCCATCTGGAAAATTTTGCCTATCAATCTGTCCAACTCCGCCTGTTCAGCCTTCTCCTTATGGGCCCGATTTGAGATGAATTCCCCCCGAATAACCGCTTTCAGTGCCTCCCAAACCACCCCCACCGAAACCTCACCCGCGTTGTTAATCCTTATACATCCATGAATGGCTTCCCTCACCCGCTCACATGCCTCCACCTCCACTAGCAGCCCCACATCCAACATCCATTGTGGGCGCTGGACCTTTCCCTTGCTAATTTGCAAGTCCCCCCAGTGCGGGGCGTGTTCTGACACCACTATTGCTGAATATTTAGCATCTACCACCTCGGCCAGCAGCGTCTTATCCATAACAAAAAAGTCTATCCGGGAATTCACCTTGTGCACATTGGGAGTAGAACAAAAATTCGTTCCTCCTCAGTCTCCCAAGTCTCCACGGATCGAGCCCCCCCCCATGCGCTCCATGAACCCCCGGAGCTCCTTCTCCATAGCTGATGCCTTCCCAGACCTAGAACCCGACCGATCCAGCCTTGGATCCAGGACCATTTTGAAATCTCCCCCCATAATCAGTCAATGAGAATCGAGGTCCGGGATCTTCCCCAGTAACTGTCTAACAAACTCAACGTCATCCCAGATCAGGGCATATATATTTACCAATACACGGCCATTCCCTCCAGCTTCCCACTAACCAGAACCCCACCGGGTCCGCTTCTATATTCCCCACCTCGAATGCCACCCGCTTATTAACCAAGGGGCTGGTTTAGCACAGTGGGCTAAATAGCTGGCTTGTAATGCAGAACAAGACCAGCAGCGCGGGCTAAATTCCCGTACCGACCTCCCCGAACATGAGCCGGAATGTGGGGCTTAGCGGCTTAGCAATTATTATTATTATTATTATTAATATCGCCACCCCCCTCATTTTAAAGTCGAACCCCGAATGGAACACCTGTCCAACCCATCCCTACCTTAACCTAATCTGATCACCCACCTTCAGATGTGTCTCCTGCAACATAGCCACGTCCGCCTTCAGTTGCCTTGAGTGCACGAACACACAGGCCCTTTTGAGTGGCCCATTCAGTCCCCGAATATTCCACGTGACAAGCCTGGTCGAGGGGAACCCCATCCCCCTGCCCTGCCGATCAACCATAACCTCTCCTAGGCCAGTCTACGGCTCATGTCCCGCACCTCCCCGGCCCGTCCTCGAGCAACTACCGTCATCAACCCTCTTCCTCGTGCACTTTGAAAGTCCTCTCCCCATCAGCAGAATAATTCCCCCCCCTGCCCAACACCCCCCCCCCCCCCCCCACTCCCACTCCCCCTCCCATCCCCGCCCCCACAACGATCTTCAGCTCACCTTCCACTTTGCTTCCATGAACTCGCCCGCCCAGCTAGTCTGGCAGCCCCCGTCCATGACGCCTAGCATCCTACCCCCCACTGATTCCCCTCCCCCCGATCTTAGTGCAATCAGCCAAAACAAAGGCAAGAAGTAAAAACAAACAAACAACCCCTCCCCAGGTCTGAACACAGAGACCCACTCTCATCCCTTAACAAAGCACTATAAACTGGCCAAACCCCAAACAGGACAGAAAAACAGATAGAAACCCAAACAACAAAACCCCAAATGTTTTTCACAGTATAGTTCAGTTCTCCTCAATCAAAGTTCAAGGTCCTCCTTCCCCTGCCAGCCTATTCTCCTTCATGAAGTCCGCTGCCTCTTCCGCCGAGCCGAAGTACAGCTCCTGGCCCCCATAGGTCACTCATAGGCGAGCCGGGTACAGTAAACCAAACTTAACGCCCTTCATGTACAGGGCCAATTTGATCTTATTACAGCTCGCCCTCCTCTTCGCGAGCTCTGCTCCCAGGCCTTGGTAAACCCGAATCTCGCGCCTTCCCAAGTGCATCGCCTCGTCTGCCTGGCCCACCTCATGATGTGTTCCTTGTCCAGGAACCGATGTAATCGTATCACCATCGCTCTCGGCGGCTCACCCCCTGAGGTCTGCACATCAGTGCCCTGTGGGCCTGATCCACCCCCAATGGTTGATCAAATGCACCTTCCCCAAGCAGCTTCTCCAACATCTTCCCAACATGCGCATCAGCATCCGTTCCTTCGATTCCCTCCGGCAGGCCCACAATCCGGATGTTCTGCCTCCGAGAACGGTTCTCCATGTCCTCCACTTTGTCCAGCCGTCGCTTCTGCTGGTCACGCATCAGCCCAATCTCTGCTGCCATCGAGGTGGACTGTTCCTTATGCTCCCCCACCAGCTCCTCCAGCCTCAGGATTGCCTGTCCCTGGGCTGCCAGTCTCATCTCCACGTGGTTAACCACTGCCTTGAGCGAGTCCACCCGCCCGGGTCAAGTCCTCCAAACTTTCCTTACACTGTTGGACGAACTTCTCATTCAGGAAGTTCACCAACTGGTCCATCGACCACTGAGCCGGCAGGGCCAGACCCTGCCCATCTGCCATCTCCATGTGCGTTGTCCGCTCCTCACTCGCCTCAACCAACTGGTTCGCTTTTTCCCGGGCACTTCTGGACCACATCTCCATAAACTAGGGGTCCCTCTCTTCTGTTCTCACTTCGACACCTTTTTCCAACAGAATTACTGCGACAAACCAGCGTAAAGGCCACAAAAAGACCACCATGAGTGGGAGCTGCCAAATATGCGACCACTCACCCCATGGCTGCCACTGCAAGTCAGCTCTTGACCTTGTTCAATAGGTAAGAGGTACTTGCTCTTTATGTGGATGTGGAAAAGAGCTGGAGGGAGGGTGAGCCAGCCGACCACTGCACCATGGTACAGGAGACCATTCCAGTAGGGGGAGCAAAGAGACAAGTGGTTGTTGCAGCAGATTCTATAATTCAGGAGATTGAGAGCATCCATTGTAAGAAGGATTGAGAGTCCCGCATGGTGTGATGCCTGCCCGGTGCCAGGATAAGGGACATCTCTGACCGGCTTGAAAGGATATTGGAGTGGGAGGGGGATGATCCAATTGTTAAGGACCACGTAGAGACCAACATCATAGGCAAGACTAGGAAAAAGGACCTGTTGGGGGATTATCAGGCCTAGGAAATAAATTAAGGAACAGGGCCTCAAGGGTTATAATCTTTGGATTACTACCCACGCCACGTGTGAATTGGCAGAGGGATGAGAAAATTAGTGAAGTGAACACTTGGCTCAAGGAGTGGTGCCGGAAAGAGGGGTTCCATTTCATGAGGCACTGGCATCAGTGTTGGGACAGGAGGGATCTGTACCATTGGGACAGTCCTCACCTGAACCGATCTGGGACTAGTGTTCTAGCGGAAAGGATAAATAGGGTGGTCACAAGGATTTTAAACTAGCAAATGGGGGGAAAGGAATGGTAAAGCTATGGGAAGTATAATGGTTAATGGGAACCAAAGCAGCAGGTTAGCACCTGGGGAGGTGGGTTCAACTACAGGGAAAATTACAAAAAAAGTTAAAGGGAAGAAAGAACTCAGGGATATCATTAATAGAAGTGTTAGGATTCTAAAAGAAGCTATGAAAGCTTGCATAAGGATTCTTTATCTGAATGGTTGTAACATTTTGAAATAAGGTAAATGAATTGACAGCACAAATCATCGCAAATGAGTATGATTTAGTGGCCATTACAGAGATATGGTTGCAGGGTGGTCCCGACTGGGAGTTAAATATCCTAGACTATTTGGAAGGACAGACAGGAAGGTGAGGGAAGTGTTGCAGCTCTGATGTTTAAGGATGACATCAGGGTGGTAGTGGGAGATGATATTGTTTCTGTGGAGAAAAAGGTTGAATCCATTTGGGTGGAAATTAGAAATAGTAAGGAAAAAAGATCACTGGTGGCGTAGTCTATAGGCCACCAAATAATAACATCATGGCGGGGTGGGCAATAAATAAAGAAATAACTGATGCATGTAAAAATGGTTCGGCAATTATCATGGGAGATTTTAATCTACATGTCGATTGGTCAAACCAGGTCAGTCAAGGCAGCCTTGAAGAGGAGTTCATAGAAGGTATCCACATCCACGATAGTTTCCTTGAACAGTATGTAATGGAACCTACAAGGGAGCAAGCTATCCTAGATCTGGTCCTGTGTAATGAGACAGGAATAATTAATGATCTCGCAGTTAGGAATCCTCTCGGAAGGAGCGATCACAGTATGGTTGAATTTAAAATACAGATGGAGTGCGAGAAGGTAAAATCCAATACCAGTGTCTTGTGCTTAAACAAAGGAGACTGCAATGGGATGAGGGAGGATTTGGCAAAGGTAGACTGGGAGCAACGACTTTATGGTGCGACAATTGAGGAACAGTGAACGACTTTCAAAGCGATTCTTACAGTGCTCAGCAAAAGCATAAAGCAGTGAAATGGAAGGACTGTAGGGAAGGGGATAATCAGCCACGGATATCTAAGGAAATGAAGGAAATTGAAAGAAAATACACACAAAGTGGCAGAGATTAGTGAGAAACTAGATGATTGGGAAATCTTTAAAGGTCAACAGGAAGCCATGAAAGAAGCTATAAAGAAAAGTAAAATAGATTATGAGTGTAAACTATATCAGAATATAAAAACAGATAGCAAAAGTTTCTACAAATACATAAAACAAAAAAGAATGGCTTAGGTAAACATTGGTCCTTTAGAGGATGAGAAGGGGGATTTAATAATGGGAAATAAAGAAATGGCCCAGGCATTAAACAGGTATTTTGTGTCGGTCTTCACAGTGGAAGACACAAATAACATGCCAATAATTGATGATAAGGAGTCCATGGCGGGTGAGAACCTAGAAATGATCATTATCACTAAGGAGGTAGTGTTGTACAACCTCATGGGGCTACAGATAGACAAGTCTCCTGGCCCTGATAGAATGCATCCCAGGGTATAAAAGAAATGGCGGGGAAAATAACAAATGCGCTCGTGGTAGTTTACCAAAATTCGCTGGACTCTGGGGCGGTTCCGGCAGATTAGAAAACAACAAATGTAATGCCACTGTTTAAAAAAGGTAGAGAGTAGGCGGGTATCTGTAGGCCAGTTAGCTTAATGTCTGTCGTGGGGAAAATGCTTGAATCTATCATCAAAGAAGAACGAGCAAGACATCTGAATAGAAATTGTCCCATTGGACAGACGCAGCATGGGTTCTTCAAAGGCAGGTCATGTTTAACTCATTTACTGGAATTCTTTGAGGATTTTACAAGCGCGGTGGACAACGGGTAACCGGTGTATGTGGTGTATCTGGATTTCCAGAAGGCATTCGACAAGGTGCCGCACAAAAGGCTGCTGCACAAGATAAAGGTGCATGGTGTTACAAGTAATGTATTATCATGGATAGAAGATTTGTTAACTAACAAAGCAGAGTGGGGATAAATGAGTGTTTTTCAGATTGGCGATCAGTGGCTAGTGGTGTGCCTCAGAGATGCAGTCTCAGAGCCAGGAACTACATGAGGAGGAGTCCAATCGCCTGCAGGAGCAGGAGATGGTGCCGACCATGCGTGCCACCCAGGTCAACACAAGAGGTGTTGTCTGTGGTGGAGGCCTTGGGGGGGCAAAGGTTTTAGCCATGGGTCAGGATGTCCAAGGCTTGGGGCACTCTATGTGGCCATAGACAGGGACAGTGCTGCCCTATCACAGGCAGCCATGTACCAGGGCCACCTGGACATTGCCGCAGTGCTCCAGAGCATGGCTTAGTTACAGCCAGCCATGGCTGAGGGTATAGGCGGCATTGCCTGTGCACTGGCCGACATGGCAGAGACCAAGAGGGAGGCGGTGCAGTCAATGGTTGATGTGGCACATACCAAGAAGATGGTGGCACAGTCGCAGCGTGATGTGGCGCAGTCCCAGAGGGAGGTGGTCCACTCCCTGTGCTCCATTGCCGCGGTTATCAAGAACCTAGTTGGGATGGGTGCAGGCCTCCAGGACTGACAGCGCCTGGTGGTGGGGGAGCCTCAGGGGTTAGCTCTGCTCACACCCCAATCCCATGAAGGAGCCCAGGGGAATCTGTAACCCCAAGGGAGGAGGAGGTGGTGGGACTCCTGCAGGTGACTCCTGCTGGGAACGGACACCACAGCACCTTGGACTGCTCCCCCCACCCCCGTCCATGTCCCTAGTGCTTCCAATGGGCAGCAGGTAGAACAGAGCGGCAGCACCGGCACCTGGGACACCCGAGCAACAGCTGGGCCCATCCAGGCTCAGTCGCTCCAGAAGACACCCGCCAAACGGGACCCAGGTCACAAGGTGGGATTCAGAGCAGACCGCCTCCACTCCTGATGTATCGCCTGGGGATCCACCTAGGCATGGCGAGGCCAGAATGGTAGACACCAGTTGAGTTGGCACGGGTGCATTACATAGGACAGCGTTAGGAGCTAGGGCACAAAGCTGTATGTATATATTCACATGTTCATATTAAACAAATGTTCACAATTGTGAATTGTGTTCCTGGTGAAACACCAGGACCAGCATTGTGTTGCAGACCAGCAGAACACAATGTGTTCCTGGTGGAATGTTACAACCTGTCTCGGTGCTCAGTCAGAGGGTGTGAGGGATGAGGGAGGGTTTCATGGGAGATGGTGGTCGGCCGGGAGCAAGGGGAGTTTGGGATGGGATGTCCGTGGTGCTGGCCCTTCCCCTTAGTCAGTGAACCTGAAGGCAATTAGAGAGTCTCGTGCATGTCGGCCCTGGCGCATGCATTGTGCGGCCTCCCGTGCTTGCCTGGGCCCGATGTCCCGCCTAATCTCATCTTCCCCCTCATCCTCCAAGTCTGAAGATACATGCCATTCATCCTTCGTCAGTACATGGGGGCTGGTCTCAGATCAGGAGATGGCGAATGAGGTATTTAAGACCTTATACGAAAATGATTACCGGTTCGAACTGCCATAGGATGGGAGAGATATGGTGGAATTCCTGGGGAGTTGGAGCTTCCCAAGGTGGAGGACGAGTTATGGGAGGAGCTAGAAGCTCCGCTGGTGTTGGAAGAGATCAAGAAGGTGCTGAAATTGACGCAGTCGGGGAAGGCACTGGGCCCGATGTGTTCCTGGTGGAATTTTATGAAAGGATGGTCGACCTGATAGCCCCTCTATTGTTGGGGATGTTCAGGGACTCCTCGGAGCAAGTTGCTTTGTCGCAGATGCTGAGGCAGGCTTCAATGTCCCTGCACTTGAAAAAGACCTCCTGGACTGTGGGTTGGATGGTCTGGTTTTCCTGTTAAATGCGGATGCGAAGCTGTTAGCTAAGGTGTTGCCATTAAGGCTGGAGCCCCATCTTCCGGGGGTGGTGAAAGACCAAATGGGATTTGTCAAGGGGTGGAGGTTGATGGCAAACGTGATGTGGCTGTTGAGTGTGGTACTTATCCTGGGGGAGGCGAGGGTTCCAGAGATCATAATTTTGCAGAGAAAGTGTTAGACAGGGGAGAGTGGGTCTATCTGTTCACGATATTGAGACATTTGGGTGTGAATCGGGCTTTGTCGCGTGGGTGAGGCTTGATGTGTTGGGTGTTCTGGATCACAAACGGGTCACCAGCATTGGAAGTGGTGCAACTCTATTTTATTATCAGGTTAACTGTATTAACATACTTGAACTGTGGGTAAATACAATACCAGCTTTACCTGTTGACCCTTGCCTAGTCCTAACCAGGTGATGCACTCAGCACATGGTGAATGTCTGTGTTGCAGGCTCTGAGCTCTGTGCTCCGAGCTGGCTGCTACTAGAATGAGCGGGAACTCTCCTGTCCCCTGTCTTTATAGTGCGTGTGCTCTCACTGGTGATTGGCTGCGGTGTTGTGTATGCTGATTGGTCCCACTGCATGTCCATCAGTGTGTGTGTGTGTGTCTGCACCATGATATACTGGTGTATATTATGACATTCCCCCTTTTATATAAAGAACATGTGCCTGCGTGACAATAAATATCATGTAGTGAATGTACCTGACTATGTGTGTGCATGTTATTTACATGACTATGTACATGAGGCTAATCTATTTACACGGGAAGGTGCCTGGTGCCGAGAAATAGGGTGTCACACCAACAACGAAATGAACATTATATACAAACTACTGGAACGATGAAACAGGATAACAGAACAGATCAAAGAGTCCAACATTGTAAAACTCAGAAGTCAAGTCTCTGAGGTGGGCGACGAATTCTGGTTGACCGCCTCAAGGGTGGGTCAGGAGCCACCGGCTGAGGAACGGGCTGGGCCACGGCAGAGTGAGGAGGATGCAGAGCATTTGGAATGTCCACATCGTCCAGGTTGGGGTCAACAGGAGGGCGTGGCACCGGTGGAGGATGACGTAGCGAGCGTGGAACGAGACGAAGGGCACGCCGATTGCGGCGGCGAATGGAATCATCTGGCAGACGAACCAGAAACGAGCAGGGAGACACCTGCCGAAGAACCACAGAAGTTGCAGACCAGCCACCCTCCGGACGATGGATGCGGACGTTGTCATCCGGCGCCAGAGCAGGGAGATCAGTGCCTGAGCATCATGCGCCGCCTTGTGTTGTGCACGAGACTGTTGCATCCGCTGGAGGACCAGAACGTGGTTGGGGTCTGGGACGTGAATGGACGGCACCGTGGTCCTGAGGGTGTGACCCATAAGCAGCTGGTCTGGCGACAGGCCCGTGGAGAGTGGGGCCGAACGATAGGCCAGCAGGGCGAGGTAGTAGTCGGATCCTGCGTCGGCAGCCTTGCAGAGGAGCCGTTTGACGATGTGGACGCCCTTTTCCGCTTTGCCATTGGATTGGGGGTACAGGGGACTGGATGTCACATGCACAAAGTTGTACCTCCTGGCAAAGTTGGACCATTCCTGGCTCGCGAAGCAGGGGCCATTGTCCGACATCACAGTGAGTGGGATGCCGTGACGAGCAAAGGTCTCCTTGCAGGCACGGATGACCGCCGATGATGTGATGTCGTGCAGGCGTACGACATCCGGGTAGTTCGAAAAATAGTCTACAATCAGAACATAGTCCCTGCTGAGCGCATGGAACAGGTCAACGCCTACCTTAGACCAAGGGAACGTGACCAACTCATGGGGCTGTAGGGTCTCACGTGATTGGGCCGGCTGGAACCGCTGACAGGTGGGGCAGTTGAGCACTGTGTTGGCGATGTCCTCATTGTTGCCGGGCCAGTACACAGCCTCTCGGGCCCTCCGTCGGCACTTCACCACGCCAAGGTGGCCCTCGTGTAGCTGTTCCAAAACGAGCTGGCGCATGGTGTGTGGGATCACGATGCGGTCCAGCTTCAGGGGGACACCATCGACTACTGCCAGATCGTCTCTGATATTGTAGAACTGCGGGCATTGGCCCTTGAGCCACCCGTCCATTATGTGGCGCATGACACGCTGGAGTAGGGGGTCAACCGCAGTCTCGTGGCGAATGTGGGTAAGGCGTTCATCCGTGGCCGACAGATTGGAGGCCGTGAAGGCCACATGGGCGTCAACCTGGCAGACGAACCCCTCTGGGTCACACGGGGTGTTGACAGCCCTGGACAGAGTGTTGGCTATGATCAGGTCCTTGCCCGGGGTGTATAGGAGCTGGAAATCGTACCGCCGGAGTTTAAGCGCTGGAGGCGACTGATATGCCCCTGCATTTGGTGGTGGACTAAATGATGATGTCGTCAACATAGACGCGCACACCCTCAATGCCCTCCATCATTTGCTCCATGATCCGGTGGAATACTTCTGATGCCGATATAATTCCAAATGGCATCCTGTTGTAACAGTATCTGCCAAACGGGGTATTAAAGGTACACAGCTTTCTTCTGGACCTGTCTGGTTGAATTTGCCAGAATCGTTTCGAGGCGTGAAGTTTGGTGAAGATGTTGGCCCGAGCCATCTCGCACGTGATCTCCTCGCGCTTGGGAATAGGGTAATGCTCCCTCATTATGTTGTGATTCAGATCCTTTGGGTCAATGCAGATCCGGAGCTCCCCACACCATGGAACTGACGGTTGGTTCCGTCACACTGGAGAGCACTCCTTGGTCCTGCAAATCCTGCAGCTGCTGCTTGAAGCGGTCCTTGAGGGGTGCTGGGACTCTGCGAGGTGCATGAATGAAATGAAAATCACTTATTGTCACAAGTAGGCTTCAAATGAAGTCACTGTAAAAAGCCCCTAGTCGCCACATTCCGGCGCCTGTTCGGGGAGGCTGTTACGGGAATTGAACCGTGCTGCTGGCCTGCCTTGGTCTGCTTTCAAAGCCAGTGATTTAGCCCTGTGCTAAACAGCCCCTGCGAATCACAGGCGTGGTGTCTTGTTTGAGCAGGATTTTGTAAGTGTATGGAAGCGTGCCCATGCCTTCGAAAACGTCGCGGTGCTGGTCGATGATGGCATTGAGTTGCGCCCTAAAGTCCGCATCCTGGAAGGCAGGCGTGTCCTCTGGAGAGAGAGAGTGTACTCGCTGAACGAGGTTTAGGAGTTTGCACGCCTGTGCGCCTAGCAGAGAGTCCTTCGAGGAGCCCACGATCTCGAAGGGAACAATGGCTTCTCGCGAGTTGTGCGTCGCTTCAAGTTGGCATGAACCGGTAGCAGGAATTACGTTGCCATTGTAGTCCACTAGTTGGCAGGTCGACGGAAGAATGGTTGGTTTAACCCCAAGGGTCTGAAAGGCTGACCACGCGAGGAGATTAACAGAAGCCCGTGTCCAGGTGGAATCGTATCTGGGACCGGTTGACCGTCAGGGTGGCATACCACTCGTCGTCTGGATTAATGCTGTGCACCAACAGCGGCTGGTGGTTTTGATTCGGGGACAGCCTGTTCTTTGTTATAACAGCGACTCGAAAAGGCTCCCTCGGGTCCTCGGTGTCACTGATCTGCGGGAAGTCGGAATCGGACTCGGTTTGGGGGTAGGTAACTGCTTGTCGCAGGGTTCTTCAGAGGCTTATTTCATTTGCTGGTTCAATTTGAGGCATTGTGCTGTCATTCCAGGTGAAGGAAGGTTGTTTTACAGCTTTAAAAGATTTTTTCTTTGATTTGGGACGTTTCCCCTTTAAATGAGCGTGGCCCGGGGCCTCTGGCGTCATGACGCGAGTGACGTAGCATGTAGGAGGCATTTGCACATGTGCAGATCCCGGTTCCTTTACTGATGGCCGTTTTCGTGATTGCACATGCGCAGCGTCGCGCAACTGCGCAAGTGCAGTCCCTTTAGAAAGATGGCCACCGACCAAAATCGTTCTCTGCTCCGGGATTTCGGCCTCGAGGTGAGTACTGGTGCTTCTCTTACCTTTCCTTGCTGGTTGGAGTGTGTTTTCCTCACAGTATTTGCCGAATTTGTCCAGGGCTGCCTGGAAGTCGCTCCTCTTTTGCCCCGTGGAGAACTTGAATTTTTAAAAGATTTCTTCTGCTCTGGCACCGGCGATGGTGAGGAGAAGCTCTGTTTTTTCAGCATCGGCCAGGTCTTCTAGTTCGGCTGCCAGCAGGAAGATTTCAAACTTCTGCCGGAATGCCCGCCAGTTTTCGCGGAGATCGCCGTGGCACTGGAGCTGCTGCGGAACCCGGATCTTGAACATCTTGCCTGGGTATCGTTGCTGGTTGTCACTGTACGCTGAGGTATGGCTATCTGGACTGAACCAGTTCACTCCTGGTATCATGATGTGTTGGGTGTTCTGGATCACAAACAGGTCACCAACACTCGAAGTTGTGCAACTCTATTTTATTGTAAGTTTAACTATATTAACATACTTGAACTGTGGGTAAATGCAATACCAGCTTTAACTGTTGACCCTTGCCTAGTCCTAACCAGGTGATGCACTCAGCACATGGTGAATGTCTGTGTTGCAGGCTGTGAGCTCTGTGCTCCGAGCTGGCTGCTACTAGAATGAGCGGGAACTCTCCTGTCCCATCTTTATAGTGCGTGTGCTCACACTGGTGATTGGCTGCGGTGTTGTATATGCTGATTGGTCCCACTGCGTGTCCATCAGTGTGTGTGTGTGTGTCTGCACTATAATATACTGGTGTATATTATGACAAGGCTGTTGCATGCGGCCCCATTTGCCAGTGTTTGCATTAACAAAGTGACCTCTGAGCCCTTTCGTCCACACCAAGGCCTCAGGCAGGGATGTCCGATGTCCCCTTTGTTCTTTGCATTAACAGTAGAGCCACTAGCCATGGCCCTGATGTCCTCAAAAGCATGGGAAGTAATAGAGGCAGGGTGGAACACAAGAGGTCTTGTTATATGACAACAATGCTTTATGACACGCAAGTGACCTGGAGGCATCAATGGGCAACATTATGGGGATCTTGAAGTGTTTTGGAGCCTTTTCTGCCTGTAACTCAAGATAGGAAAGAGCAAATACTTTGCAGTTGGGGTACCAAGGTGGACAGGGTGCGGGGGGGGGTGATACGTGGGGGGATGGGGGGGAGGATGGGGGCGGTAGACAAGGGGGAGACGTAGTTGGGGGTGCGGGTGGGGGGGAACATGAGGAGGGGTTGGGGGGGGGGCTTAGGAGAGTACCGTTCCAGCAAACAGGAAGTCATTTTCGGTATTTGGGGGTCCAGCGAGTAAGGTACTGGGGGAAACTCTGGAGGTTGAATTATACACGTTTGGTGGAGAATGTCAAGGCGGACAGACATGCAAAGATGGGCCGGTCTCCCATTCCCCCTGGCAGGCCGCTCTCCCATTCCCCCTGGCAGGCTGATCTCCCATTCCCCCTGGCAGGCAGGTCTCCCATTCCCCCTGGCAGGCTGATCTCCCATTCCCCCTGGCAGGCCGATCTCCCATTATCCCTGGCAGGCAGGTCTCCCATTCCCCCTGGCAGGCTGATCTCCCATTCCCCCTGGCAGGCCGATCTCCCATTCCCCCTGGCAGGCCGATCTCCCATTCTCCCTGGCAGGCAGGTCTCCCATTCCCCCTGGCAGGCTGATCTCCCATTCTCCCTGGCAGGCAGGTCTCCCATTCCCCCTGGCAGGCTGATCTCCCATTCCCCCTGGCAGGCCGATCTCCCATTCCCCCTGGCAGGCCGATCTCCCATTCTCCCTGGCAGGCAGGTCTCCCATTCCCCCTGGCAGGCTGATCTCCCATTCTCCCTGGCAGGCAGGTCTCCCATTCCCCCTGGCAGGCCGATCTCCCATTCCCCCTGGCAGGCAGGTCTCCCATTCCCCCTGGCAGGCCGATCTCCCATTCTCCCTGGCAGGCAGGTCTCCCATTTCCCCTGGCAGGCTGATCTCCCATTCTCCCTGGCAGGCCGATCTCCCATTCTCCCTGGCAGGCAGGTCTCCCATTCCCCCTGGCAGGCAGGTCTCCCATTCCCCCTGGCAGGCCGATCTCCCATTCTCCCTGGCAGGCAGGTCTCCCATTTCCCCTGGCAGGCTGATCTCCCATTCTCCCTGGCAGGCCGATCTCCCATTCTCCCTGGCAGGCAGGTCTCCCATTCTCCCTGGCAGGCCGATCTCCCATTCTCCCTGGCAGGCAGGTCTCCCATTCTCCCTGGCGGGCCGATCTCCCATTCTCCCTGGCAGGCAGGTCTCCCATTTCCCCTGGCAGGCCGATCTCCCAGTATCTCGGGCAGGCAGGTCTCCCATTCTCCCTGGCAGGCCGATCTCCCAATTCCCCTGGCAGGCAGGTCTCCCATTCCCCCTGGCAGGCAGGTCTCCCATTTCCCCTGGCAGGCCGATCTCCCATTATCCCTGGCAGGCAGGTCTCCCATTCCCCCTGGCAGGCAGGTCTCCCATTTCCCCTGGCAGGCCGATCTCCCATTATCCCTGGCAGGCAGGTCTCCCATTCCCCCTGGCAGGCAGGTCTCCCATTATCCCTGGCTGGCCGATCTCCCATTATCCCTGGCAGGCAGGTCTCCCATTCTCCCTGGCGGGCCGATCTCCCATTATCCCTGGCGGGCCGATCTCCCATTATCCCTGGCGGGCCGATCTCCCATTCCCCTGGCAGGCCGATCTCCCATTCCCTCTGGCAGGCCGATCTCCCATTCCCCCTGGCAGGCAGGTCTCCCATTATCCCTGGCAGGCAGGTCTCCCATTCTCCCTGGCGGGCCGATCTCCCATTCCCCTGGCAGGCCGATCTCCCATTCCCTCTGGCGGGCCGATCTCCCATTCCCCCTGGCAGGCAGGTCTCCCATTATCCCTGGCAGGCAGGTCTCCCATTCTCCCTGGCAGGCCGATCTCCCATTCCCCCTGGCAGGCAGGTCTCCCATTATCCCTGGCAGGCAGGTCTCCCATTCTCCCTGGCAGGCCGATCTCCCATTCCCCCTGGCAGGCAGGTCTCCCATTCTCCCTGGCAGGCCGATCTCCCTTTCTCCCTGGCGGGCCGATCTCCCATTCCCCCTGGCAGGCAGGTCTCCCATTCCCTCTGGCAGGCCGATCTCCCATTCTCCCTGGCAGGCCGATCTCCCATTCCCCCTGGCAGGCAGGTCTCCCATTCTCCCTGGCGGGCCGATCTCCCATTCCCTCTGGCAGGCAGGTCTCCCATTATCCCTGGCGGGCCGATCTCCCATTCCCCCTGGCAGGCAGGTCTCCCATTCTCCCTGGCGGGCCGATCTCCCATTCTCCCTGGCAGGCAGGTCTCCCATTTCCCCTGGCAGGCTGATCTCCCATTCTCCCTGGCAGGCCGATCTCCCATTCTCCCTGGCAGGCAGGTCTCCCATTCTCCCTGGCAGGCCGATCTCCCATTCTCCCTGGCAGGCAGGTCTCCCATTCTCCCTGGCGGGCCGATCTCCCATTCTCCCTGGCAGGCAGGTCTCCCATTTCCCCTGGCAGGCCGATCTCCCAGTATCTCGGGCAGGCAGGTCTCCCATTCTCCCTGGCAGGCCGGTCTCCCATTCTCCCTGGCAGGCCGATCTCCCATTAACCCTGGTGGGCCGATCTCCCAATTCCCCTGGCAGGCCGATCTCCCATTCCCCCTGGCAGGCAGGTCTCCCATTCCCCCTGGCAGGCAGGTCTCCCATTTCCCCTGGCAGGCCGATCTCCCATTATCCCTGGCAGGCAGGTCTCCCATTCCCCCTGGCAGGCAGGTCTCCCATTATCCCTGGCTGGCCGATCTCCCATTATCCCTGGCAGGCAGGTCTCCCATTCTCCCTGGCAGGCCGATCTCCCATTATCCCTGGCGGGCCGATCTCCCATTATCCCTGGCAGGCCGATCTCCCATTCCCTCTGGCAGGCCGATCTCCCATTCCCCCTGGCAGGCAGGTCTCCCATTATCCCTGGCAGGCAGGTCTCCCATTCTCCCTGGCGGGCCGATCTCCCATTCCCCCTGGCAGGCAGGTCTCCCATTATCCCTGGCAGGCAGGTCTCCCATTCCCCCTGGCAGGCAGGTCTCCCATTCTCCCTGGCAGGCCGATCTCCCATTCCCCCTGGCAGGCAGGTCTCCCATTCTCCCTGGCAGGCCGATCTCCCTTTCTCCCTGGCGGGCCGATCTCCCATTCCCCCTGGCAGGCAGGTCTCCCATTCTCCCTGGCAGGCCGATCTCCCATTCCCCCTGGCAGGCAGGTCTCCCATTCCCTCTGGCAGGCCGATCTCCCATTCTCCCTGGCAGGCCGATCTCCCATTCCCCCTGGCAGGCAGGTCTCCCATTCTCCCTGGCGGGCCGATCTCCCATTCCCTCTGGCAGGCAGGTCTCCCATTCTCCCTGGCAGGCAGGTCTCCCATTCTCCCTGGCGGGCCGATCTCCCATTCCCCCTGGCAGGCAGGTCTCCCATTCCCCCTGGCGGGCCGATCTCCCATTCCCCCTGGCAGGCCGATCTCCCATTCCCTCTGGCAGGCCGATCTCCCATTCTCCCTGGCAGGCCGATCTCCCATTCCCCCTGGCAGGCAGGTCTCACATTCTCCCTGGCAGGCAGGTCTCCCATTCCCCCTGGCGGGCCGATCTCCCATTCCCCCTGGCAGGCCGATCTCCCATTCCCTCTGGCAGGCCGATCTCTCATTCTCCCTGGCAGGCCGATCTCCCATTCTCCCTGGCAGGCCGATCTCCCATTCCCCCTGGCAGGCCGATCTCCCATTCCCCCTGGCAGGCCGATCTCCCATTATCCCTGGCAGGCCGATCTCCCATTCTCCCTGGCAGGCCGATCTCCCATTCCCCCTGGCAGGCAGGTCTCCCATTATCCCTGGCAGGCCGATCTCCCATTCTCCCTGGCAGGCAGGTCTCCCATTCCCCCTGGCAGGCCGATCTCCCATTCTCCCTGGCAGGCAGGTCTCCCATTCCCCCTGGCAGGCCGATCTCCCATTATCCCTGGCTGGCCGATCTCCCAATTCCCCTGGCAGGCCGATCTCCCATTATCCCTGGCGGGCCGATCTCCCATTATCCCTGGCTGGCCGATCTCCCATTCCCCCTGGCAGGCAGGTCTCACATTCCCCCTGGCAGGCAGGTCTCACATTCCCCCTGGCAGGCAGGTCTCCCATTATCCCTGGCGGGCCGATCTCCCATTATCCCTGGCTGGCCGATCTCCCATTCCCCCTGGCAGGCAGGTCTCACATTCCCCCTGGCAGGCCGATCTCCCATTCTCCCTGGCAGGCCGATCTCACATTATCCCTGGCAGGCCGATCTCCCATTCTCCCTGGCAGGCCGATCTCCCATTCCCCCTGGCAGGCAGGTCTCCCATTCCCCCTGGCAGGCAGGTCTCACATTCCCCCTGGCAGGCAGGTCTCCCATTATTCCTGGCAGGCCGATCTCCCATTCTCCCTGGCAGGCCGATCGCCCATTCCCCTGGCAGGCCGATCTCCCATTCTCCCTGGCAGGCCGATCTCCCATTCCCCCTGGCAGGCAGGTCTCACATTCCCCCTGGCAGGCCGATCTCCCATTATCCCTGGCGGGCCGATCTCCCATTCCCCCTGGCAGGCAGGTCTCACATTCTCCCTGGCAGGCCGATCTCCCTTTATCCCTGGCGGGCCGATCTCCCATTCCCCCTGGCAGGCCGATCTCCCATTCCCCCTGGCAGGCCGATCTCCCATTCCCCCTGGCGGGCCGATCTCCCATTATCCCTGGCGGGCCGATCTCCCATTCCCCCTGGCTGGCCGATCTCCCATTATCCCTGGCAGGCCGATCTCCCATTATCCCTGGCGGGCCGATCTCCCATTATCCCTGGCGGGCCGATCTCCCATTCCCCCTGGCAGGCCGATCTCCCATTATCCCTGGCAGGCCGATCTCCCATTATCCCTGGCAGGCCGATCTCCCATTATCCCTGGCAGGCCGATCTCCCATTCCCCCTGGCAGGCCGATCTCCCATTATCCCTGGCAGGCCGATCTCCCATTATCCCTGGCAGGCCAATCTCCCATTCCCCCTGGCGGGCCGATCTCCCATTATCCCTGGCGGGTATCTCCCATTATCCCTGGCGGGCCGATCTCCCATTATCCCTGGCTGGCCGATCTCCCATTCCCCCTGGCAGGCAGGTCTCCCATTCCCCCTGTCGGGCTGATCTCCCATTCCCCCTGGCAGGCCGATCTCCCATTATCCCTGGCTGGCCGATCTCCCATTCCCCCTGGCAGGCCGATCTCCCATTCCCCCTGGCAGGTCGATCTCCCATTCTCCCTGGCAGGCAGGTCTCCCATTCCCCCTGGCAGGCAGGTCTCCCATTCCCCCTGGCAAGCCGATCTCCCATTCCCCCTGGCGGGCCGATCTCCCATTCCCCCTGGCAGGCAGATCTCCCATTATCCCTGGCAGGCCGATCTCCCATTCCCCCTGGCAGGCAGATCTCCCATTATCCCTGGCAGGCCGATCTCCCATTCCCCCTGGCAGGCCGATCTCCCATTATCCCTGGCAGGCCGATCTCCCATTCCCCCTGGCGGGCCGATCTCCCATTCCCCCTGGCAGGCAGGTCTCCCATTCTCCCTGGCAGGCCGATCTCCCATTCCCCCTGGCAGGCAGGTCTCCCATTCCCCCTGGCAGGCAGGTCTCCCATTCCCCCTGGCAGGCAGATCTCCCATTATCCCTGGCAGGCCGATCTCCCATTCCCCCTGGCAGGCCGATCTCCCATTATCCCTGGCAGGCCGATCTCCCATTATCCCTGGCTGGCCGATCTCCCATTCCCCCTGGCGGGCCGATCTCACATTATCCCGGGCAGGTCGATCTCCCATTCTCCCTGGCAGGCCGATCTCCCATTCCCCCTGGCAGGCCGATCTCCCATTCTCCCTGGCAGGCAGGTCTCCCATTCCCCCTGGCAGGCAGGTCTCCCATTCCCCCTGTCGGGCTGATCTCCCATTATCCCTGGCAGGCAGGTCTCCCATTCCCCCTGTCGGGCTGATCTCCCATTATCCCTGGCTGGCCGATCTCCCATTCCCCCTGGCAGGCCAATCTCCCATTATCCCTGGCAGGCCGATCTCCCATTATCCCGGGCAGGTCGATCTCCCATTCTCCCTGGCAGGCCGATCTCCCATTCTCCCTGGCAGGCCGATCTCCCATTCCCCCTGGCAGGCCGATCTCCCATTCTCCCTGGCAGGCAGGTCTCCCATTCCCCCTGGCAGGCAGGTCTCCCATTCCCCCTGTCGGGCTGATCTCCCATTATCCCTGGCTGGCCGATCTCCCATTCCCCCTGGCAGGCAGGTCTCCCATTCTCCCTGGCAGGCAGGTCTCCCATTCCCCCTGGCGGGCCGATCTCCCATTATCCCTGGCTGGCCGATCTCCCATTCCCCCTGGCAGGCAGGTCTCCCATTATCCCTGACAGGCCGATCTCCCTTTCTCCCTGGCTGGCCGATCTCCCATTCCCCCTGGCAGGCCGATCTCCCATTCCCCCTGGCAGGCCGATCTCCCATTCCCCCTGGCGGGCCGATCTCCCATTCTCCCTGGCAGGCCGATCTCCCATTCCCCCTGGCAGGCCGATCTCCCATTCCCCCTGGCGGGCCGATCTCCCATTATCCCGGGCAGGTCGATCTCCCATTATCCCTGGCAGGCCGATCTCCCATTCCCCCTGGCAGGCCGATCTCCCATTCCCCCTGGCAGGCCGATCTCCCATTATCCCTGGCGGGCCGATCTCCCATTCCCCCTGGCAGGCAGGTCTCCCATTCTCCCTGGCAGGCCGATCTCCCATTCCCCCTGGCAGGCAGGTCTCCCATTCCCCCTGGCAGGCCGATCTCCCATTCTCCCTGGCAGGCAGGTCTCCCATTTCCCCTGGCAGGCTGATCTCCCATTCTCCCTGGCAGGCCGATCTCCCATTATCCCTGGCGGGCCGATCTCCCATTCTCCCTGGCAGGCAGGTCTCCCATTCCCCCTGGCAGGCAGGTCTCCCATTCCCCCTGGCAGGCAGGTCTCCCATTTCCCCTGGCAGGCCGATCTCCCAGTATCTCGGGCAGGCAGGTCTCCCATTCTCCCTGGCAGGCCGATCTCCCATTAACCCTGGTGGGCCGATCTCCCAATTCCCCTGGCAGGCAGGTCTCCCATTCCCCCTGGCAGGCCGATCTCCCATTATCCCTGGCAGGCAGGTCTCCCATTCCCCCTGGCAGGCAGGTCTCCCATTTCCCCTGGCAGGCCGATCTCCCATTATCCCTGGCAGGCAGGTCTCCCATTCCCCCTGGCAGGCAGGTCTCCCATTATCCCTGGCTGGCCGATCTCCCATTATCCCTGGCAGGCAGGTCTCCCATTCTCCCTGGCAGGCCGATCTCCCATTATCCCTGGCGGGCCGATCTCCCATTATCCCTGGCGGGCCGATCTCCCATTATCCCTGGCAGGCCGATCTCCCATTCCCCCTGGCAGGCAGGTCTCCCATTATCCCTGGCAGGCAGGTCTCCCATTATCCCTGGCGGGCCGATCTCCCATTATCCCTGGCAGGCCGATCTCCCATTCCCCCTGGCAGGCAGGTCTCCCATTATCCCTGGCAGGCAGGTCTCCCATTCTCCCTGGCGGGCCGATCTCCCATTCCCCCTGGCAGGCAGGTCTCCCATTATCCCTGGCAGGCAGGTCTCCCATTCTCCCTGGCAGGCCGATCTCCCTTTCTCCCTGGCGGGCCGATCTCCCATTCCCCCTGGCAGGCCGATCTCCCATTCTCCCTGGCAGGCCGATCTCCCATTCCCTCTGGCAGGCAGGTCTCCCATTCCCTCTGGCAGGCCGATCTCCCATTCTCCCTGGCAGGCCGATCTCCCATTCTCCCTGGCAGGCCGATCTCCCATTCCCCCTGGCAGGCAGGTCTCCCATTCTCCCTGGCGGGCCGATCTCCCATTCCCTCTGGCAGGCAGGTCTCCCATTCTCCCTGGCAGGCAGGTCTCCCATTATCCCTGGCGGGCCGATCTCCCATTCCCCCTGGCAGGCAGGTCTCCCATTATCCCTGGCAGGCCGATCTCCCATTCCCCCTGGCGGGCCGATCTCCCATTCCCCCTGGCAGGCCGATCTCCCATTCCCTCTGGCAGGCCGATCTCCCATTCTCCCTGGCAGGCCGATCTCCCATTCCCCCTGGCAGGCAGGTCTCACATTCTCCCTGGCAGGCCGATCTCCCATTCCCCCTGGCAGGCCGATCTCCCATTCCCTCTGGCAGGCCGATCTCCCATTCTCCCTGGCAGGCCGATCTCCCATTCCCCCTGGCAGGCAGGTCTCCCATTCCCCCTGGCAGGCCGATCTCCCATTCTCCCTGGCAGGCAGGTCTCCCATTCCCCCTGGCAGGCCGATCTCCCATTATCCCTGGCTGGCCGATCTCCCAATTCCCCTGGCAGGCCGATCTCCCATTATCCCTGGCGGGCCGATCTCCCATTATCCCTGGCTGGCCGATCTCCCATTCCCCCTGGCAGGCAGGTCTCACATTCCCCCTGGCAGGCAGGTCTCACATTCCCCCTGGCAGGCAGGTCTCCCATTATCCCTGGCGGGCCGATCTCCCATTATCCCTGGCTGGCCGATCTCCCATTATCCCTGGCTGGCCGCTCTCCCATTATCCCTGGCTGGCCGATCTCCCATTCCCCCTGGCAGGCAGGTCTCACATTCCCCCTGGCAGGCAGGTCTCACATTCCCCCTGGCAGGCAGGTCTCACATTCCCCCTGGCAGGCCGATCTCCCATTCTCCCTGGCAGGCCGATCTCCCATTCTCCCTGGCAGGCCGATCTCCCATTCCCCCTGGCAGGCAGGTCTCCCATTCCCCCTGGCAGGCAGGTCTCACATTCCCCCTGGCAGGCAGGTCTCCCATTATTCCTGGCAGGCCGATCTCCCATTCTCCCTGGCAGGCCGATCGCCCATTCCCCTGGCAGGCCGATCTCCCATTCTCCCTGGCAGGCCGATCTCCCATTCCCCCTGGCAGGCAGGTCTCACATTCCCCCTGGCAGGCCGATCGCCCATTCCCCCTGGCAGGCCGATCTCCCATTCCCCCTGGCAGGCAGGTCTCACATTCTCCCTGGCAGGCCGATCTCCCTTTATCCCTGGCGGGCCGATCTCCCATTATCCCTGGCGGGCCGATCTCCCATTCCCCCTGGCAGGCCGATCTCCCATTATCCCTGGCAGGCCGATCTCCCATTATCCCTGGCAGGCCGATCTCCCATTATCCCTGGCAGGCCAATCTCCCATTATCCCTGGCAGGCCGATCTCCCATTATCCCTGGCGGGCCGATCGCCCATTCCCCCTGGCAGGCCGATCTCCCATTCCCCCTGGCAGGCAGGTCTCACATTCTCCCTGGCAGGCCGATCTCCCTTTATCCCTGGCGGGCCGATCTCCCATTATCCCTGGCAGGCCGATCTCCCATTATCCCTGGCAGGCCGATCTCCCATTATCCCTGGCAGGCCGATCTCCCATTATCCCTGGCAGGCCGATCTCCCATTCCCCCTGGCAGGCCGATCTCCCATTATCCCTGGCAGGCCGATCTCCCATTATCCCTGGCAGGCCAATCTCCCATTCCCCCTGGCGGGCCGATCTCCCATTATCCCTGGCGGGTATCTCCCATTATCCCTGGCGGGCCGATCTCCCATTATCCCTGGCTGGCCGATCTCCCATTCCCCCTGGCAGGCAGGTCTCCCATTCCCCCTGTCGGGCTGATCTCCCATTCCCCCTGGCAGGCCGATCTCCCATTATCCCTGGCTGGCCGATCTCCCATTCCCCCTGGCAGGCAGGTCTCCCATTCCCCCTGTCGGGCTGATCTCCCATTATCCCTGGCTGGCCGATCTCCCATTCCCCCTGGCGGGCCGATCTCCCATTCCCCCTGGCAGGTCGATCTCCCATTCTCCCTGGCAGGCAGGTCTCCCATTCCCCCTGGCAGGCAGGTCTCCCATTCCCCCTGGCGGGCCGATCTCCCATTCCCCCTGGCTGGCCGATCTCCCATTCCCCCTGGCGGGCCGATCTCCCATTATCCCGGGCAGGTCGATCTCCCATTATCCCTGGCGGGCTGATCTCCCATTCCCCCTGGCAGGCAGGTCTCCCATTCCCCCTGGCGGGCCGATCTCCCATTCTCCCTGGCAGGCAGATCTCCCATTATCCCTGGCAGGCCGATCTCCCATTCCCCCTGGCAGGCCGATCTCCCATTATCCCTGGCGGGCAGATCTCCCATTATCCCTGGCTGGCCGATCTCCCATTCCCCCTGGCGGGCCGATCTCACATTATCCCGGGCAGGTCGATCTCCCATTCTCCCTGGCAGGCCGATCTCCCATTCTCCCTGGCAGGCCGATCTCCCATTCCCCCTGGCAGGCCGATCTCCCATTCTCCCTGGCAGGCAGGTCTCCCATTCCCCCTGGCAGGCAGGTCTCCCATTCCCCCTGTCGGGCTGATCTCCCATTCCCCCTGGCAGGCTGATCTCCCATTATCCCTGGCAGGCAGGTCTCCCATTCCCCCTGGCGGGCCGATCTCCCATTATCCCTGGCTGGCCGATCTCCCATTCCCCCTGGCGGGCCCATCTCCCATTATCCCTGGCAGGCCGATCTCCCATTCTCCCTGGCAGGCCGATCTCCCATTCCCCCTGGCAGGCCGATCTCCCATTATCCCTGGCGGGCCGATCTCCCATTCCCCCTGGCGGGCCGATCTCCCATTCTCCCTGGCAGGCCGATCTCCCATTCCCCCTGGCAGGCCGATCTCCCATTCCCCCTGGCAGGCCGATCTCCCATTCCCCCTGGCAGGCCGATCTCCCATTCCCCCTGGCGGGCCGATCTCCCATTATCCCTGGCAGGCCGATCTCCCATTATCCCTGGCAGGCCGATCTCCCATTATCCCTGGCAGGCCGATCTCCCATTCCCCCTGGCAGGCAGGTCTCCCATTATCCCTGGCAGGCCGATCTCCCATTCTCCCTGGCAGGCCGATCTCCCATTCCCCCTGGCGGGCCGATCTCCCATTATCCCGGGCAGGTCGATCTCCCATTCCCCCTGGCAGGCCGATCTCCCATTATCCCTGGCAGGCCGATCTCCCATTATCCTTGTCGGGCCCATCTCCCATTATCCCTGGCAGGCCGATCTCCCATTATCCTTGTCGGGCCCATCTCCCATTATCCCTGGCGGGCCCATCTCCCATTATCCCTGGCGGGCCCATCTCCCATTATCCCTGGCAGGCCGATCTCCCATTATCCCTGGCAGGCCGATCTCCCATTCCCCCTGGCAGGCCGATCTCCCATTCCCCCTGGCAGGCCGATCTCCCATTATCCCTGGCAGGCCGATCTCCCATTATCCCTGGCGGGCCGATCTCCCATTATCCCGGGCAGGTCGATCTCCCATTATCCCTGGCAGGCCGATCTCCCATTCCCCCTGGCGGGCCGATCTCCCATTCTCCCTGGCAGGCCGGTCTCCCATTATCCCTGGCAGGCCGATCTCCCATTATCCTTGTCGGGCCCATCTCCCATTATCCCTGGCAGGCCGATCTCCCATTATCCCTGGCAGGCCGATCTCCCATTATCCTTGTCGGGCCCATCTCCCATTATCCCTGGCGGGCCCATCTCCCATTATCCCTGGCAGGCCGATCTCCCATTATCCCTGGCAGGCAGGTCTCCCATTATCCCTGGCGGGCCCATCTCCCATTATCCTTGGCAGGCCGATCTCCCATTATCCCTGGCAGGCCGATCTCCCATTATCCCTGGCAGGCAGGTCTCCCATTATCCCTGGCAGGCAGGTCTCCCATTATCCCTGGCGGGCCCATCTCCCATTATCCCTGGCAGGCCGATCTCCCATTATCCCTGGCAGGCCGATCTCCCATTATCCCGGGCAGGTCGATCTCCCATTCCCCCTGGCAGGCAGGTCTCCCATTATCCCTGGCAGGCAGGTCTCCCATTATCCCTGGCGGGCCCATCTCCCATTATCCCTGGCAGGCCGATCTCCCATTCCCCCTGGCAGGCCGATCTCCCATTCTCCCTGGCAGGCCGATCTCCCATTCTCCCTGGCAGGCAGGTCTCCCATTCCCCCTGGCAGGCCGATCTCCCATTATCCCTGGCAGGCAGGTCTCCCATTCCCCCTGGCGGGCCGGTCTCCCATTCCCCCTGGCAGGCAGGTCTCCCATTCCCCCTGGCAGGCCGATCTCCCATTATCCCGGGCAGGCCGATCTCCCATTATCCCTGGCAGGCCGATCTCCCATTCCCCCTGGTGGGCCGATCTCCCATTATCCCTGGCAGGCAGGTCTCCCATTCCCCCTGGCAGGCAGGTCTCCCATTCCCCCTGGCAGGCAGGTCTCCCATTCCCCCTGGCGGGCCGATCTCCCATTCCCCCTGGTGGGCCGATCTCCCATTATCCCGGGCAGGTCGATCTCCCATTATCCCGGGCAGGTCGATCTCCCATTATCCCGGGCAGGTCGATCTCCCATTATCCCTGGCAGGCCGATCTCCCATTATCCCTGGCAGGTCGATCTCCCATTATCCCGGGCAGGTCGATCTCCCATTATCCCGGGCAGGTCGATCTCCCATTATCCCGGGCAGGTCGATCTCCCATTATCCCTGGCTGGCCGATCTCCCATTATCCCTGGCAGGCCGATCTCCCATTCCCCCTGGCAGGCCGATCTCCCATTATCCCTGACGGGTCCATCTCCCATTATCCCTGGCGGGTATCTCCCATTATCCCTGGCAGGCAGGTCTCCCATTCCCCCTGGCAGGCAGGTCTCCCATTCCCCCTGGCGGGCCGATCTCCCATTCCCCCTGGCAGGTCGAGCTCTCATTATCCCTGGCAGGCCGATCTCCCATTATCCTTGGCGGGCTGGTCTCCCATTATCCCTGGCGGGCCCATCTCCCATTATCCCGGGCAGGCCGATCTCCCATTATCCCGGGCAGGCCGATCTCCCATTATCCCTGGCGGGCCCATCTCCCATTATCCCGGGCAGGCCGATCTCCCATTATCCTTTGCGGGCCCATCTCCCATTATCCTTGGCGTGCCGATCTCCCATTCCCCCTGGCAGGCCGATCTCCCATTCCCCCTGGCAGGCCGATCTCCCATTAGCCATGCCGGGTCGGTCTCCCATTATCCCTGGCAGGCCGGTCTCCCATTCCCCCTGGCAGGCCGGCCTCCCATTATTCCTGACGAACCGGTCTCCCATTATCCCTGAAGCTCGGTCTCCCATTATCCCTGACGATCGATCTCCCATTATCCCTGACGATCGGTGTCCCATTATCCCTGACGATCGGTCTCCCATTATCCCTGACGGGCGGTCTCCCATTATCCCTGACGGGCCGGTCTCCCATTATCCCTGACGATCGGTCTCCCATTATCCCTGACGGGTTGGTCTCCCATTATCCCTGACGGGCGGTCTCCCATTATCCCTGACGATCGGTCTCCCATTATCCCTGACGGGCCGGTCTCCCATTATCCCTGACAGGCGGTCTCCCATTCTCCCTGACGGGTTGGTCTCCCATTATCCCTGACGGGCCGGTCTCCCATTATCCCTGGCTGGCCGGTCTCCCATTCTCCCTGATGGCCGGTCTCCCATTATCCCTGACAGGCGGTCTCCCATTATCCCTGATGGGCGGTCTCCCATTATCCCTGATGGGCGGTCTCCCATTATCCCTGATGGGCGGTCTCCCATTATCCCTGATGGCCGGTCTCCCATTATCCCTGATGGCCGGTCTCCCATTATCCCTGATGGCCGGTCTCCCATTATCCCTGATGGGCGGTCTCCCATTATCCCTGATGGCCGGTCTCCCATTATCCCTGATGGCCGGTCTCCCATTATCCCTGACAGGCGGTCTCCCATTATCCCTGATGGCCGGTCTCCCATTATCCCTGACAGGCGGTCTCCCATTATCCCTGGCGGGCCGGTCTCCCATTATCCCTGGCGGGCCGGTCTCCCATTATCCCTGGCGGGCCGGTCTCCCATTATCCCTGACAGGCCGATCTCCCATTCTCCCTGGCGGGCCGGTCTCCCATTATCCCTGACGGGCGGTCTCCCATTATCCCTGACAGGCCGATCTCCCATTCTCCCTGGCGGGCCGGTCTCCCATTATCCCTGGCGGGCCGGTCTCCCATTATCCCTGACAGGCGGTCTCCCATTATCCCTGGCGGGCCGGTCTCCCATTATCCCTGATGGCCGGTCTCCCATTATCCTTGGCAGCCGGTCTCCCATTATCCCTGATGGGCGGTCTCCCATTATCCCTGGCGGGCCGGTCTCCCATTATCCCTGATGGCCGGTCTCCCATTATCCTTGGCAGCCGGTCTCGCATTATCCCTGATGGCCGGTCTCCCATTATCCCTGATGGCCGGTCTCCCATTATCCCTGATGGCCGGTCTCCCATTATCCCTGATGGCCGGTCTCCCATTATCCCTGATGGCCGGTCTCCCATTATCCCTGACAGGCGGTCTCCCATTATCCCTGATGGCCGGCCTCCCATTATCCCTGACAGGCGGTCTCCCATTATCCCTGGCGGGCCGGTCTCCCATTATCCCTGGCGGGCCGGTCTCCCATTATCCCTGGCGGGCCGGTCTCCCATTATCCCTGACAGGCCGATCTCCCATTCTCCCTGATGGGCGGTCTCCCATTATCCCTGGCGGGCCGGTCTCCCATTATCCCTGATGGCCGGTCTCCAATTATCCTTGGCAGCCGGTCTCCCATTATCCCTGATGGGCGGTCTCCCATTATCCCTGGCGGGCCGGTCTCCCATTATCCCTGATGGCCGGTCTCCCATTATCCTTGGCAGCCGGTCTCCCATTATCCCTGATGGGCGGTCTCCCATTATCCCTGATGGCCGGTCTCCCATTATCCTTGGCAGCCGGTCTCCCATTATCCCTGGCAGGCCGGTCTCCCATTATCCCTGATGGCCGGTCTCCCATTATCCTTGGCAGCCGGTCTCCCATTATCCCTGACAGGCCGGTCTCCCATTATCCCTGATGGGCGGTCTCCCATTCTCCCTGGCGGGCCGGTCTCCCATTATCCCTGATGGGCGGTCTCCCATTCTCCCTGGCGGGCCGGTCTCCCATTATCCCTGACGGGCGGTCTCCCATTATCCCTGACGGGCCGGTCTCCCATTATCCCTGACGGGCGGTCTCCCATTATCCCTGACGGGCCGGTCTCCCATTATCCCTGATGGGCGGTCTCCCATTCTCCCTGGCGGGCCGGTCTCCCATTATCCCTGACGGGCGGTCTCCCATTATCCCTGACGGGCCGGTCTCCCATTATCCCTGACGGGCGGTCTCCCATTATCCCTGACGGGCCGGTCTCCCATTATCCCTGATGGGCGGTCTCCCATTCTCCCTGACGGGCGGTCTCCCATTATCCCTGACGGGCCGGTCTCCCATTCCCCCTGGCAGGCAGGTCTCCCATTCTCCCTGACAGGCCGGTCTCCCATTATCCCTGATGGGCGGTCTCCCATTCTCCCTGGCGGGCCGGTCTCCCATTATCCCTGACGGGCGGTCTCCCATTATCCCTGACGGGCCGGTCTCCCATTATCCCTGACGGGCGGTCTCCCATTATCCCTGACGGGCCGGTCTCCCATTATCCCTGGCGGGCCGGTCTCCCATTATCCCTGACAGGCCGATCTCCCATTCTCCCTGGCGGGCCGGTCTCCCATTATCCCTGGCAGGCCGATCTCCCATTATCCCTGACAGGCCGATCTCCCATTATCCCTGACGGGCCGGTCTCCCATTATCCCTGACGGGCCGGTCTCCCATTATCCCTGACGGGCCGGTCTCCCATTATCCCTGACGGGCCGGTCTCCCATTATCCCTGACGGGCCGGTCTCCCATTATCCCTGATGGGCGGTCTCCCATTATCCCTGACGGGCGGTCTCCCATTATCCCTGACGATCGGTGTCCCATTATCCCTGACGGGCGGTCTCCCATTCTCCCTGACGGGCGGTCTCCCATTATCCCTGATGGGCGGTCTCCCATTATCCCTGACGGGCCGGTCTCCCATTATCCCTGACGGGCGGTCTCCCATTATCCCTGACGGGCGGTCTCCCATTCTCCCTGACGGGCGGTCTCCCATTATCCCTGACGGGTCGCTCTCCCATTATCCCTGACGGGCCGGTCTCCCATTATCCCTGACGGGTCGCTCTCCCATTATCCCTGACGGGCCGGTCTCCCATTATCCCTGACGGGCGGTCTCCCATTATCCCTGACGGGTCGCTCTCCCATTATCCCTGACGGGCCGGTCTCCCATTCTCCCTGACGGGCCGGTCTCCCATTATCCCTGACGGGCCGGTCTCCCATTATCCCTGACGGGCCGGTCTCCCATTCTCCCTGACGGGCCGGTCTCCCATTATCCCTGACGGGTCGCTCTCCCATTATCCTTGGCAGCCGGTAAAATTAATATCTTGCTGAGATTTTTATTTTTATTCCAGTGCCTTCCGATATTCTTGCCCAAGGCATTTGTTTTGGAGAGATTAACCACTGGTGATTGGGTTTATGTGGGTGGGTAAGGGCCTGAGAATCAGGAGGACCTTGCTCCAGAGGGAGAGACAAGTAAGGTCTTGGCCTTGCCAAACTTTCAATACTACTACTGGCGGCTAATGCTGAAATGATGCGAGAGTGGTCCAAGGATTCGGAAGAACTTTGGGTCCGGGTGGAAGCAGAGGCTGTGATGAGAGCAAGCCTCGGGATGTTGGTAATGGCTCTGTTACCAGTGGTACTGAAGAACTACTCGGCTAACCTTTAACTCTTGACTGCTTCAGTGAGTTACAGACACCAATGGCGGGATTTGTGGGCAGCACGGTAGCACAAGTGGATAGCACTGTGGCTTCACAGCGCCAGGGTCCCAGGTTCGATTCCCCGCTGGGTCACTGTCTGTGCGGAGTCTGCACGTTCTCCCCGTGTCTGCGTGGGTTTCCTCCGGGTGCTCCGGTTTCCTCCCACAGTCCAAAGACGTGCAGGTTAGGTGGATTGGCCATGCTAAAAATTGCCCGTAGTGTCCATAAGGGTTGGGACGGGTTATTGGGTTGCGGGGATAGGGTGGAAGTGAGGGATTAATGTGGGTCGGTGCAGACTCGATGGGCCGAATGGCCTCCTTCTGCACTGTATGTTCTATGTAATCTATGATTCTCCATTGGCTGACACCAAAATCGCGGTGGGTGCCGATTTGATGCCAAGTCGCAATTCTCCATCACCTCGACAGCGGCTGGCTGGATTGGGTAGGGGAGGGTGATGGGCTAACAGGCCGAATCGCCGGCGTGAACCACCACTGGACTGGGGTGGTTTCCAGGTATGGACCGCCATTACCGGGGCCTGCAAGGCAGCCATCTTGCTGCGCACCCCACTGATTGCCCACCTTGACCCCTGGTTCTGCAGTGACATTGGCCATATTGGTGCCCCTCACCCCCGCATCCCACCCTCTGCCATAACCATCCCCCCACATGGCCGCCACCCGCCGGCAGGGCATCAAGTGGCCCACCCAAAGGCAACGTCCCTACGGGGGTGCCGGCTGGGGGATGTGGAGCGTGCCCCTCGCAAGGGCAGTTGCAGCCGATGGTACCCCTGGCAGCAGGGATGGGCACCAGGGTCAGAGGCCCCCATGGTGCCAGGCACGGATGGGCCGAGGAATGCGGGGATGTGGGTGGAGGGTGGGGGGGTGGGCGAACATGAGGGGGCAGAGCTCGCAGTGCCAACCGGGGCTACCATGTAGCCCGGTGGACCTGGTCGGGCACGGGGCTACGCACCGCGCTGACATATTGGCCTTTCACCCCTTGCACACAGTGGATATTCAACCAGCAATGGTGGCCTTCCTGCTGGTCGCTGCAGCCCCGGGGAATGCCTTGTGGCAGTACGAGCTGGAGCTGCTCGAGGAGGAGGAGGAAGCCGCAGCAGTGGAGCATGCCCCAGAGGAGCGGGCAGGAGAGGAACAGATGGCAGCCACCCAGGATAGAAAGCCGGCTGTCCAACAGGCCGAGGAGCAGGAAGTGCCAAGGAGGCACCACATGAAGCCTCGTGGGTACCGGCAGCGCCTGTCAGCTGAGGACCTGCTGGACTGGGCATGCTGTCGAAGACTCCGGCTGAGCAGGGAGACAGTCCAATGTATATGCCAGATCATGGCGCACCTGGCACTGCGGAGCTATGGGGTGGCCATCAAGGTGGCGGTCGCCCTGGACATTTACAACGCGTGGTCCTTCCAGGCACCGAATGGGGTCCTTACGGGCCCTAACGCGATGTCAAAGTGGGTCCCCAGACAGTGCAGCAGGGGTGGAGGCAGCCTGCTGTGATTCCTACCCTGTGACATGGGTCCCCGTTATCGGGCGACCTCTGGGGTGACTGGGCCTGGATGTGCCCGGCTGCTACTCGGCTCTCCCAGGTGGGGTGGAGCCACCCTGTTCCGCTGAATGCCCACTGATGCACCAGGGATAGGGGTTGGAGCGGGGAGTCCGAGGTGCTGCAGTGTTCCGGCACCTCTGCTGTGGGAGTGACCGGCACGGTCCCCATCACCTCAACTTCCCTCAGGGTGCCCAATGTCCCTCGGGCTACTCCATGGGATGGGGGTGTGAGTGGAGCCATCCCCTGAGGCTCCCCTGCCACCTGGCGCTGCCAGTCCTCGAGGCCCGCTCTGGTCTCGAGCAGGGTCTGCATGCTCGCGGCCATGGAGCACAGGGAGTGGATCATGTCTGTCTGGGATGGCGCCACATCACCCATTGACTATGCCACCACCTTCTGGGTTTGTATCACATCAGCCAGTGACTGAGCCATCTCCCTCTGGGACTGCAACATGTTGGCCAGTGCATGGGCAATACCGCCGATGTACCCAGCCATGGCCAGCTGTGACTACACGGGGCAGCACGGTAACATAGTGGTTAGCACTGTTGCTTCACAGCACCAGGGACTGTGTGCAGTCTGCATGTCCTCCCCTCGTCTGCGTGGGTTTCCTCCCACAGTCCAAAGATGTGAAGGTTAGGTGGATTGGACATTCTGAATTCTCCCTCTGAGTACCCGATAGGCGCCGGAATGTGACAGTGACTTCATTCCAGTGTTAATATAAGCCTACTTGTGACAGTAAAGATTATTATTATTATACTGGGGCACATTCCGGAGTGCCGCTGCATTCCAGGTGGTTCTGGCACATGGCTGTCTGTCAGTTGGCAACCCTGCCCTGGGCCTCTGCCAGCACCTACACAGAATGCCCAGGCCTTAGACATGCTGATCCACAGCCAAAGCCCTCGCCCCAATGGCTCCACCGTGGTCGGCACCACCTCCTGCTGCTGCAGGCGGTTGGACTCCTCCAAATGCACCCACAGGTGCTGGGTGCTCGCCGACAATCCCTCATGTAGTCCCTGGCTCTGCGACTGCATCTCCACAATCGATGGGACTGTCCGTTCCGAAGCCCGAAACCCGTCTGGACAGCAGCTAGTCCCTGGGGCCGGCCTGACCTCCGGCCTTCCGCCCCCTCGGGTGTTCAAACCTCCACCTGCTGCACCAGATCAGCTGTGTGGTGAGCGGCAGAGAGTGTCCCAGGAGCCTCTTCACGCAAGTGCCCAACCGAGGTGAGTGTCTCTGGGATGGTGGAGGGCGTTGAAGACAGCTGTGACGGGAAGTCAGTGTCATCCCCGGACTCGAGCTCCGGGGTGTCCTGGGTCTCAGGCGGCAGATGGCCGTCCGAACTGCTCTCATCGTCGCTGTTCAGCTCACGGTGGGGGGGGGCTCCGGCTGTGCCACTGGGGACATCAGACTGACCCGCCCCATCTCCAACAGCTCTTGCAAGACACAAGGCAAGATGCATGATTAGAACGCGGGCCGGGGGGTGGGGATGGTGAGGGTGAGTGTGGTGTGGGGTGAGTTGGAGAAGATGGGGGTGAGGGTGGTGTGGGGGTGGGGGTGGTGGTGAGGGTGGCATGGGGGTGGTGTTGAGGGGGGAGCTGACACACTTGTCATGGAGAACCGCAACTCAGCAGGGTCTCACTTCCTCGCCCACGGCCGAACCCCACCTTGGTGACCTCCCTTTCCTCTGGGCTGCTGAACAGGTCCAGGGCCCTCTGCTTTGCCACGGTGAGGGACCACAAGTCTGGCGGTCACCCTCCTGTCGTCTCCCACTCCCAGCGGTTATGGACAGCCTTCTGCTGTGTGTGTGAGGGGTGGTGGGGGTGGAATCATAAAATGACAGTGTTTAACAGTCTGACGCATGCAGCCCAGTGGGTGTGTACCTGGTGGCCTCAGTGGCCAGGGCACCCGACCATGGCAGCCGGCATGGGTGCAGGGTGAGTGTTTGGCCGCCCTCCAGCTTGGGGGGTGGGGTTATGGGTGTGCGGGATGGAGGTTGGTATCAGGGGAACAGTGCTGCCTACGCACCCTGCCCACCCTGGGAAGGTCATCACAGTTTTTTTTGGCACTACTGGTCAGTTAGGATGATGTTGCCTGTGGTGATATATATCACTGTAAGTACACAAAGGGTTAATGTACATACACTACACCTAGCTAGACACTAGAGGGAGCACCAGAGACATGGCACACAGACAGTCAACCAATAGGTCAGTAAGATAGGACACGACCAATGGGCATTCACGATACACACAAAGGTGACACCACCACAGGAGGGCATTACACCAACCCATATAAAAGGACACATCACACATGCTCAATCTCTTTCCAGTGGAGACACTCAGTGAGTACAGACACAGGGTTGATTTGAAACACATCACACCCACCACGTGGATTGTAGCAGACTGGTTAATCAGTCTGAGTCGCTATAGCAGGATTAACAGTAGAGTCGAATCCAAGTAGGAGAATTGTTAATAGTTTAATAAACGTGTGAAAGCTATCTCCAAGTCTGAACCTTCCTTTGTCAGAGTGCACATCAAGGAAGCAGCTTATGCTATGTCAAGAGCATAACAAAACATTGCCCACGGTGCTCATAGCTTCTTCCATGCACCCAGGCACGGCAAATTGCGGCGGCTGGCAGTCTCCTTCCTGGGCCGGAGTACAGGGTCACCGTCCTCTCCTCCATGGAGTCCAGGAGGGTTTCAATATCTGCGTCCGCAAAACGTGGCCGCACGTCTTGCTGCCATCTTGTTGGCTGGGATGGTGTGTGTGGGGAATGAAGTGCGTATTTGCGGCTGCAGCTTGTCAGCCTCCTGAGTATCAATCGTGAAACTGGCGAATCCGGCACCGTTTCTCATTGGAATCTATTCTGATCCATGTGGCGCTGTTGCTAGCCCCTCAACTGTCGCTGAATCGGTCCAGGTGCGGCGCTAGTTTTGCTGTCGTGGAACTCTGCAAATTCACTCTGCAAGAATCAGGTCGGTGCAGTTCTCTCCATCAACCACCAGATGGAGGTTTAGACGAGATCCAGGTCAGTGCAATTTCAACCTTTCACCACCAGATGGAGCTCCCGTCTCTCTGCGATGTTACTGGAAATATAGTAAGAAGTCTTACACCAGGTTAAAGTCCAACAGGTTTATTTCGATGTCACTAGCTTTCGGAGCGCTGCTCCTTCCTCAGGTGAATGAAGAGGTATGTTCCAGAAACATATATATAGACAGATTCAAAGTTGCCAGACAATGCTTGGAATACGAGCATTAGCAGGTGATTAAATCTTTACAGAAATATAAACCAGTGAAGTTTACAGTGGGCGGGATTCTGCAGTCGGCGAACTCGCATTTGCCGATCAGCCGGAGAACCCCGTTTGCGCCTGAATGGTGGGCGGAGCCGCTTTTGCGATGCTCCTCCTCCTCTGCGAGTCCCCGCACGCCGTATGGACGGCCTCAGGACGTCACCTGAGACCCTCCCCAGTGCTTCCCCCCGATGGGCCGAGTTCCCGACGGCGTGGGTCACTCATGCTATTTATTTTTGTGAACCTGGCGTCGTGGCTGCGGACTGCGTCCAGCGCCACCATAGTCGGGACCGAGCCGTTGTACGGGCAGGGGGTGGGGTTGGTCCGGGGGTGGCTCGCCTGGCCAAAGGGGGCATTATTTGGTAGAATCGCGCCGCCCGCCCCAGAGAATGGCGGGGACAGGTGCGTCTCAATGGGCCCCGGGGCCGCCCAAAATCTCCGGCTTGCAATGGCCGAAGTCCCACCCGTTTTTTGCCAGTCCCGCCGGCATAAGTTGGAGTAGGTCCTTAACGGCAGGACCTGGCGGTGTGGGCGGCCTCCGGGGTTTTTTGGGGGGCGCGGGGGGATCTGGCCCCGGGAGGTACCCCTACGGTGGCCTGGCCCGCGATCGGGGCCCACCGATCCGCGGGCGGGCCTATTCCATGGGGGCACTCTATTCCTCTGCACCAGTGGCTGTAGCGGCCCACCATTGCCAGTGTGGAAATGAAGCCCTCTGCGCATGTGCGGGGATGATGCCAGCACACGCTGGCGCTACAGCGCATGAGCCAACTCGCGCCGGCCGGCGGAAGCCCTTCGGTGCTGGTTGGCGTGGCGCCAAGCCCCTTTCCCGCCGGCCGGCGGGGCGCAAACCACTCCGGGGCGGGCCTAGCCCCTGAAGGTGCGGAGGATTCGGTGGAATCCCGCCTGATTGCTGTCTGTATCTTTTAACAAGAGTGCCCCCACAGGTCTGACTGAGAGGTTTTAAATCACCTGGCAGTGAGAGAGAGCAGGAAGAGAGTGTCTTCCAGATGCTTCCTGGCCTGTGTTTTCACAGAACTCAGGACTGAATGGAGCTCTCCAGATGACCTGCCTTTCTTCCAGAAGATTCTGGATAACTCCACCAATCACAAGCATCAACAGGGAAAGTTCAGAATTTCAGATTCACCGATTGACTGCTTGCCAAGTATATGAAATTGATATCACAGGTCCACAACAGAACCCAGCAGGGACGTTCTGATTAAGCCATTAGAGCAGACATGTTTCAGTTTGTCCAAAGCCTGTAGTTTAAGCAGAAATGCCAATGGGGCGGCATCTAACCAGACGACTATAGATTAAAGACAGGCAGCTGGACAAGAATTCAAAGGAAACACAGAACAGACAAACCATATCCAAGCAATATACCAGTGGATAGTGGGGTGCAGACGTGCTTCGTTGAAGGTATGAAGGCAAAGTGGTCGGAGGAACTGGGGCTGATCTTGGAGGAGGAGGTTTGGAGTGAGGCACTGAATAGGGTGAACTCGACCACGTATTGTGAAAGGCTGAGTCTCATCCAGCTAAAAATGGTGTTTTGGGCACACCTCACAAAGGCTAGAATAGTCTAATGGTCAGCACTGCTGCCTCACGGCACCAGAGGCCCGGGTTCGATTCTGACCTCGGGTGACTGTCTTGTGGAGTTTGCACTTTCTCCCCTTGTTGGGAAGAAGTGGTCTGTGGGAGAGAGGCGAACCTGAGAATGGGAACCTGAATCAATCTGTATTGGATTCTGAAACAATTTGATCGGATTCAGAATCAATCTGGCTGGGGATCTGAATCAATCTAAATGTGAATCTGAATCAATGTGAAAGGGAATCTGAATCAATGTGAGTGGGAATTGGAATCAATCTGAACAAGAAACAGACTCATTATAAAATGTGAATCTGAATCATTCTAATTGTGAATCTGAATCCGTCTTAATATAAATCTGAATCAATGTGAATGGTAATCTGATTAATTCAAAACAGGAATCTGAATTAATCTGAATGGGAATCTAAATCAATCTTATTGCGAAGCTGAATCAATCTGAATGGGATACAGAATCAATCTGAATGTACACCTGATTCAATACAAATGGGAATCTGAAATAATCTGAATGGGATTCTGAATCCATCTGAATGAGAATCGGAATCAATCTGAATGGGAATCTGAATAATTTAAAATAGGAATCTGGATTAATCTGATTGAAAATGTGAATTAATTTGAATGGTAATCTGAATGAATTATTCTAAATTTAAATCACAATCAATCTGAAAATGAATCTGAACCATATTTAAAATGAAACTGAGACAATCTGAAGGGGAATTTGAATTAATCCGAATCAAACTGAATGTGAGTTCAATTCAAATTGAAATTGGGTGTGAATAACTCTAAATGGGAATCGGAATCAACCTGAATTTGAGTCATTCTAAATGTGAATCTAAATCATTCTAAATGGGAATCTCAATTAATCTGAAAGGGATTCTGAATATATCTGTAAATGAGTCTAATTCCATCTGATTGTGATTCTGAATCATTCTAAATGTGGATCCGAATTAATCTGAATGAGTATATGCCTCAATCTGATTGGAATTATGAATTAATCTCAATGGGAATCAGAAACAATCAGAATGGGAATCTGGATCCATCTGAGTGAGAATCAAAATCAATCTGAATGGGACGCGGAATATTCCTAAAGGTGAATCAGAATCAATCTGAATGTGAACATGAATCAATCTGAGTGGAATTGTGAATCAATTTGAATGGGAATCTGAATTAATCTGAATGTGACTCAGAAACAATCTGAATCAGAATCAGAATCAATCTGAATAGGAATCCGGGCAACACAGATTGATTCAGATTCACATTCCAAATCATTCAGATTCACTTGCTGATGGATTATGATTCACATGAAAATGAAATGAAATGAAATGAAAAAATGAAAATCGCTTATTGTCACAAGTTGGCTTCAATGAAGTTACTGTGAAAAGCCCCTAGTCGGCACATTCCGGCGCCTGTTCGGGGAGGCTGGTATGGGAATTGAACCGTGCTGCTGGCCTGCCTTGGTCTGCTTTAAAAGCCAGCGAGCAAACGAGCATTAAAAGCAAACATTCAGGCAGATTCATATTCATATTAATTTAGATTCACAATTAGAAAGATTTAGAATCACATTCAGATTAATTCATATTCGCAATCGATTGATTTAGATTCATTTTCAGAATGATTTTACTTCACATACAGATTGATTCAAAGTAACAAAGAGAATCATTAAAATTCACATTAAGATTGATTTAGATTTACTTTCAGAATGTTTCAAATGCACATTCAGATGGATTCAGATACATATTTAGAAATATTTAGGTTCACATTGATGTGTTGGGTGCTCTGGATCCGTGGAACACATACAGGCCACCAACACTTAAAATAGTACAACACAATTTTATTAAGTTAGAAACTGTTGAACATACTTTCACTGTGGGTTAACACGATGTTAGATTAAACTAAAGACCTATGCCTGTCCTAACCAGTCTATGCACTCAGCACATGGTGAAGATCTGTGCTGTAAGATGTAAGCTCTGTCCTTCTAAGAGGCTGCATCCCGAATGAGCGGGAACTCTGCTGCCCCCTGTCTTTATAGTGAGTGTGCTCTAACTGGTGATTGGCTGCGGTGTTGTGGGTGTTGATTGGTCTTGCTAGGTGTCCATCAGTGTGTGTCTGCACCATGATATACTGGTGTATATTATGACATCCCCCCTTTTATAAATAAATGTGTGTGTGTGGCAATAAATAATGTATGGTGAGAATGTTCCTAACTACGTGTGGGGTGCGAAGACATATTTACAGGACCATGTACATGAGAACTAAGCTATTTACATGGGAAGGTGCCTGTTGCAGAGAAGCAGTATGCAACAAGAGTAACGATTTCAACACTAAATGCAAACCAGGGAAACTATCAAGCAAAGCAACAAAACAATTCAGAGTCCATAAGTTCGTAAAGTTCATAAATTTAGTCTCTGAGGTGGGCGACAAATTCTGGTTGACCGCTTCAAGGGTGGGTCGAGAGCCGCCAGTTCAGGAGCGGGCTGGACTGCGGCAGAGTCAGGGGGATGCAGAGTGACAGGGAGCTCTGCATAGTCTGTGGCAGGGTCAGCAGGAGGGCGAGGCGACACTGGAGGATCATGTGGTGATCGTGGAACAAGACAAAGGGCACATCGATTGCTGCGCAGAATAAAGCCATCCGGTAAATGAACCAGGAATGAGTGGGGGGCCACCTGCCGAAGGACCAACCTGCGGTTGCAGACCAGCCACCATCCGGAAGATGGACGTGGACGTTGTCATCTAGAGCCAGATCATGGAGATCAGCTGCTCGGGAGTCATGAGCCGCCTTGTGCTGTGCACAAGACAGCTGCATCCGGCAAAGGACCGGAACGTGGTCGAGGTCTGGGACATGGATGGACGGCACCGTCATCCTCAGTGTGCGACTCATGAGTAACTGGGCTGGCGACAGGCCAGTGGACAGTGGGGTGGAGCGATAGGCCAGCAAGGCAAGGTAGAAATCGGACCCAACATCAGCAGCCTTGCATAGGAGCAGTTTGACTAGATGTACTCCCTCCTCCACTTTGCCGTTGGATTGGGGTTACCGGGGACTGAACGTCACATGGGCAAAATTGTACCACCTGGCAACGTTGGACAATTCTTGGCTGGCGAAGCAGGGCCATTGTCCACCATAACCGTGAGAGGGATGCCGTGTCGAGCAAAGGTTTCTTTACATACACGAATGACTGCAGACGAGGTGATGTTGTGCAACCGTATCACCTCCGGGTAATTTGAAAAGTAGTCCACGATCAGGACATAGTCTCTACCCAGCGCGTGGAACATGTCGATGCCCAGCTTGGTCCATGGCGACGTGACCAACTCATGCGGCTGCAGGGTCTCACGGGTTGGGCCAGCTGGAAGCGCTGACAAGTGGGGCAGTTGAGCACTGTGTTGGCTATGTCCTCATTAATGCCGGGCCAGTACACCGCCTCTAGGGCCCGTCGGCGGCACTTTTCCACGCCAAGGTGGCCCTCGTGTAGTTGCTCCAGGACAAGCTGGCGCATGCTATGCGGGATGACAATGCGGTCCAGTTTTAGAAGAACCCCGTCTACTACCGCCAGATCATCTCTGACATTATAGAATTGAGGTCATTGGCCCTTGAGCCACCCGTCTGTTAGGTGGCGCATGAAATGCTGTAGCAAGGGGTCAGCCGCCGGCCACCGTCTCGCGGCGAATTTAGATGAGGCGTTTGATTTGTTATGTTCTAGGTGGAACATAAGCGGCTTCCTTGTGGTGCACTTGACAAAGGAAGGTTCAGACGTGGAGATAACTTCAACACGTTTATTAAACTATTTACACTTCTATTCCTCGGGTTCGACACTACTGCTAATCCTACTATAGCTACCTAGACTGACTAACCAGTTGCTGCAATCCACGTGGTGGGTGTAATAATGAATCAATCCTGTGTCTCTACTCACTGACTGTCTCCACTGGAAAGAGGCAGATCATGTGTGTGGTGTCCTTTATATATGGGTTGGTGTAATGCCCTCTTGTGGTCATGTCACCTCCGTGCGTATCGTGAATGCCCATTGGTCGTGTCCTATCTAACTGATCTATTGGTTGAGTGTGTGTGTGTGATGTCTTTGGTGCTCCCTCTAATGTCTACCTAGCCTATATGCATTTACATTGATGCACATCACCACATCCCCCCTTTTTTATATGTTACATATTTTCTGTACACTTTGAGAAAATTGAACAAAGAACAGGTAGATAAGGTAAGGTATATACAAGTCATGGGAACAGTGATTAAACAATAAGTCCAAATCATTTGTGTGAGTCCAAAAACCATCAATCATCATGGTCAAATGTCTCTCTTGGTTATGAACGGCATCAACGTCCCTGTGCCACAGGAACCAAGAAGTGGTCAAATCACTTTGCTGTCTGATTTCGAGTCCCTTTCTTTTTTCGATGTTTGTGATGGTACTGTCGGATGGCATCTTGTAGCTGATAAGGTGTTGACGTTGAAGAGGTACCATCGAGGTCATGGATGTGCCATATGTTGAAGTTGGATAAGACTGTACATACTGGTTCTGGCCACATGCTGTGCAGGAAGGGTGATCCTGCTGAGAACAGTTGAAGCTTGTCGAATTGGAAACAGAATTGCTGCTCGCATAATACTTGGTGATGGTGTGAAACTAGAACCTTGCATCTGATAGGAATATGCTGTCTGGCCAGGCTGGGATGCAGCAAATCCTGGACTGTAACTAAGACATCCAGTCTGTAGTGCAGATTGCGCTTGTGGTAGTCCTCCTTCGGTCTTGATTCCATTAGTGGGCAATCCGTAGTGCAGGCCTGTTTGAGAATATGCTGCATAGACTGTTGGCTGCTGCATGCCTGAATACTGGGTTTGTCCAGCATGAGCTGTCATTGGCTGCACTGCTGGAGTGGAACAAATGTGTGGATATAGATGTGGTGAATATTGGTGTATTCCTCTTGGACTGTAGCCGCTGCTTGTTATTACTGACCCAGTGTAATTGTTAAGTGATCCATCTCCTGTCATTGTGGCATCTGCTGTCACCCTGAGCGTGCCATCACTGAGGTTGCGGCACTCCCTGTCTGGAGTGAAGTCCGGCTTACGTGAATTAGAGTCGGCGTTTGGTTGCTCCCCATCTGGAGTCTGGTCTGTTTTAACTGAGTCAGTGTTGGTTTGTTGATGCTCCCCGTCCGGAGTCTTAGCAGGTTCACTGGAGTCAGCTGAGATCTCTTGAAGCTGCACGTCTGGAGTCGGAACATGCAGGAATGCATTGACTTGTGGAGAGGTTCGAGCAATTGAGGGTGGAAGTATCGTGGTGTCACCGGAGTCACCAGTGGTCTCACAGTGATCGAGTGCCTCTGTACACACTAGCTGAGGTCTGTCACTTTGCACCTCTTGCATGGGAATTGGGATGCTGTCGTCACTCGTCTCACATACCATGGGTAGATCCTCAGTAGCTGCTTGTTGTTCACTTGGGTTGGGTAAATTGTCAGAGTCTTCATCTGATGGTGCAAACAATGTGGGTGGACTGTCATTGTCTTGCTGTTGTCCTTCATTTGGGCTTGGACTGTCATCGTCGCTTTGTTCATCACTGTAGCATGATAGACCATCATGGTCGTCCTGCTGTGCACTGGAGCATGGTAGACTGTCATAGTCTTTTTGCTGTTTACTTGAGCATGGCAGACTTGCATCATCTGCCGCTAGTTGGTCAGAGAAGGTTGCTAGACCCTCATGGTCTTGTTCCTGCAAGGACTGCGCGCCGGAGTCTTGCGTTGCTTCTATCGTGGAGGCTATCCATGAGCTCGCTGCAGAAGCTTGTGACACTGGAGTCACGTCTTGTGTGTGCAAGGACTGCGCTCTGGAGTCTTACGTTTCTTCTACCATGGAATCTGTCCACGAGCTCGCTGTGGAGGCTTGAGACACTGGAGTCACTTCTTGCTTGTGCAAGGACTGCGCTCTGGAGTCTTGTGTTTCTGCAATTGTGGAGTCTGTCCACGAGCTCACTGTGGAGGCTTGTGACACTGGAGTCACTTAAGACCATAAGACCATAAGACATAGGAGCGGAAGTAAGGCCATTCGGCCCATCGAGTCCACTCCACCATTCAATCATGGCTGATTTCAACTCCATTTACCCACTCTCTCTCCATAGCCCTTAATTCCTCGAGAAATCAAGAATTTATCTTGATAAAGAACTTCTGTCTTAAAGACACTCAACGTCCCGGCCTCCACCGCCCTCTGTGGCAATGAATTCCACAGACCCACCACTCTCTGGCTGAAGAAACTTCTCCTCATTCTGTTCTAAAGTGACTCCCTTTTCTGCTAAGGCTGTGCCCCCAGGTCCTAGTCTCCCCTGCTAATGGAAACAACTTCCCTACGTCCATCCTATCTAAGCCATTCATTATCTTGTAAGTTTCTATTAGATCTCCCCTCAACCTCCTAAATTCCAGTGAATATAATCCCAGGATCCTCAGACGTTCATCGCATGTTAAGGCTACCATTCCTGGGATCATCCGTGTGAATCTCCGCTGGACCCGCTCCAGTGCCAGTATGTCCTTCCTGAGGTGTGGGGCCCAAAATTGCTCACAGTATTCTAAATGGGGCCTAACTGGTGCTTTATAAAGCTTCAGAAGTACATCCCTGCTTTTATGTTCCAAGCCTGCTGTTTAGCACAGGGCTAAATTGCTGGCTTTGAACGCAGACCAAGGCAGGCCAGCAGCATGGTTTGATTCCCGTAACAGCCTCCCCGAATAGGCGCCGGAATGTGGCGACTAGGGGCTTTTCACAGTAACTTCATTTGAAGCCTACTTGTGACAATAAGCGATTTTCATTTCATTTCATTCCTTGAGATAAATGACAACATTGCATTTGCTTTCTTAATTACGGACTCAACCTGCAAGTTGACCTTTAGAGAATCCTGGACTAGGACTCCCAAGTCCCTTTGCACTTCAGCATTATGAATTTTGTCACCGTTTAGAAAATAGTCCATGCCTCTACTCTTTTTTCCAAAGTGCAAGACCCCGCACTTGCCCACGTTGAATTTCATCAGCCATTTCTTGGACCACTCTCCTAAACTGTCTAAATCTTTCTGCAGCCTCCCCACCTCCTCCATACTACCTGCCCCTCCACCTATCTTTGTATCATCAGCAAACTTAGCCAGAATGCCCCCAGTCCCATCATCTAGATCGTTAATAAATAAAGAGAACAGCTGTGGCCCCAACACTGAACCCTGCGGGTCACCACTCGTCACCGGTTGCCATTCCGAAAAAGAACCTTTTATCCCAACTCTCTGCCTTCTGTCTGACAGCCAATCGTTAATCCATTTTAGTACCTTGCCTCGAATACCATGGGCCCTTATTTTACTCAGCAGTCTCCCGTGAGGCACCTTATCAAATGCCTTTTGGAAGTCAAGATAGATAACATCCATTGGCTCTCCTTGGTCTAACCTATTTGTTATCTCTTCAATGAACTCAAACAGGTTTGTCAGGCACGACCTCCCCATACTAAATCCATGCTGACTTGTCCTAATCCAACCCTGCACTTCCAAGAATTTAGAAATCTCATCCTTAACAATGGATTCTAGAATCTTGCCAACAACCGAGGTTAGGCTAATTGGCCTATAATTTTCCATCTTTTTCCTTGTTCCCTTCTTGAACAGCGGGGTTACAACAGCGATTTTCCAATCCTCTGGGACTTTCCCGGACTCCAGTGACTTTTGAAAGATCATAACGCCTCCACTATTTCTTCAGCTGTCTCCTTTAGAACTCTAGTATGTAGCCCATCTGGGCCCGGAAATTTATCAATTTTTAGACCTCTTAGTTTCTCTAGCACTTTCTCCTTTGTGATGGCTACCATATTCAACTCTGCCCCTGACTCTCCTGAATTGTTGGGATATTACTCATGTCTTCTACTGTGAAGACTGACGCCAAGTACTTATTTAGTTCCTCAGCTATTTCCTTGTCTCCTATCACTAGATTACCAGCGTCATTTTGGAGCGGCCCAATGTCTACTTTTGCCTCCCGTTTTTAAAAAATGTATTTAAAGAAACTTCTTGTTCATGCAAGGACTACGGTGTGGAGTCTTGCGTTTCTTCTATCATGGAGTCTGTCCACGAGCTCGCTGTGGAGGCTTGTGACACTGGAGTCACTTCTTGTTCATGCAAGGACTGGGGTGTGGAGTCTTGCGTGGCTTCTTTCGTAGAGTCGGGAACCCTGAGCGGTGGGTGGACCATGCTCTGTGTGGCAGCAGGCCGCTCTCTTTGGGCTTGTACCGCTCTCTGTCTCCTGGTGTCAGGCCGCAGCATAATCCTGCACTCACGAGTTGGGATGTTGTATCTGCTGGGCTGAAGATCCTCAAATCCGAAGAACGAATCCGCGTCTGCGTCGGATTCAGTATGGGGGTAGCCAGTGTGCAATACGTCTAGTTGCGGTTCGGATTTGGTGCTGGGGTAGCCTCCCAAGCTGAAAGGTTCGTCTGAGTCGTTGTCTTCTAGGCCCATATCATCACTGTTTGCGTTGGAGCTGGCATTGGACTTGCGAGGTCCAGAGAAAATGTAAAGATCGGTTTCGAAGTATTCAAAGTCGGAATCATCGGTTTGGGCGTAGGTAACTGCTCGTTGCAGGGTTCTTCGGAGGTTAATTTCATTTCCTGGTTCAATTTGAGGCATTGTGCTCTCATTCCAGGTGAACATGATGTGGAGATGCCGGCGTTGGACTGGGGTGGACTGGGGTTACACACTCGTCTCCATGAAGGACGGTCACCTCAGCACTTCGCTTTACCGCAAGCCCACGGATAACTTCACGATGCTCCACTTCTCCAGCTTCCACCCTAAACACATTAAAGAAGCCATCCCCTATGGACAAGCCCTCCGTATACACAGGATCTGCTCAGACGAGGAGGAGCATAACAGACATCTACAGACGCTGAAAGATGCCCTCGTACGAATGGGATATGGCGCTCGACTCATCGATCGACAGTTCCAACGTGCCACAGCAAAAAACCGCACCGACCTCCTCAGAAGACAAACACGGGACACAACCGACAGAGTACCCTTCGTCGTCCAGTACTTTCCTGGAGCGGAGAAACTACGACATCTTCTTTGCAGCCTTCAACACGTCATCGATGAAGATGAACATCTTGCCAAGGTCATCCCCACACCCCACTACTTGCCTTCAAACAACCGCGCAACCTCAAACAAACCATTGTTTGCAGCAAACTACCCAGCCTTCAGATCAGTGACCACGACACCACACAACCCTGCCATGGCAATCTCTGCAAGACGTGCCAGATCATCAACATGGATACCACTATTACATGTGAGAACACCACCCACCAGGTACGCGGTACATACTCGTGCGACTCGGCCAATGTTGTCTCCCTCATACGCTGCAGGAAAGGATGTCCCGAAGCGTGGTACATTGGCGAGACCATGCAGACGCTGCGACAACGAACGAACGGACATCGTGCGACAATCACCAGGCAGGAATGTTCCCTTCCAGTCGGGGAACACTTCAGCAGTCAAGGGCATTCAGCCTCTGATCTCCAGGTAAGCGTTCTCCAAGGCGGCCTTCAGGATGCGCGACAACTCAGAATTGCTGAGCAGAAACTTATAGCCAAGTTCCGCACATATGAGTCCGGCCTCAACCGGGACCTGGGATTCATTTCGCATTACATTCATCCCCCACAATCTGGCCTGGGTTTGCGAAATCCTACGAACTGTCCTGGCTTGACACAATTCACACCTCTTTAACCTGGGGTTACCCCATCTCTGGATCTGTAAAGATTTAATCACCTGCTAATGCCCGCATTCTAAGCATTGTCTTGCATCTTTGAATTTGTCTATATATGTTTCTGGAACATACCTCTTCATTCCCCTGAAGAAGGAGCAGTGCTCCGAAAGCTAGTGTTTGAAACAAACATGTTGGACTTTAACTTGGTGGTGTAAGACTTCTCACTATTCCAGGTGAAGGAAGGTTGCTTTACGGCTTTAAAAGATTTTTTCTTTGATTTGGGACGTTCCCCTTTAAATGGGCATGGTCCGGGGCCTCTGATGTCATGAAGCATGTGACATCATACGTAGGAAGCGTTTGCACATGCGCAGATCGCTGCTCCTGTACTGGGGGCCGTTTTCGTGATTGCACATGCGAGTCGTCTCGCAACTGCGCAAGTGCAGTCCCTTTAGAAAGATGGCCGCCGATCAAAATTGTTCTCTGCTCCGGGATCTCGGCCTCGTGGTGAGTACTGGTGCTTCTCTTACTTTTTCTTGCTGGTTGGAATGTGTTTTCCTCACAGTATGTGCCGAATTTGTCCAGTACTGCCTGGTCGCTCCTGTTTTGCCCTTTGGAGAACTTGAATTTTTTAAAGATTTCTTCTGCTCTGGCACCAGCGATGGTGAGGAGAAGCTCTGTCTTTTCAGCATCGGCCAGGTATTCTAGTTCGGCTGCTACCAGGAAGATTTCAAACATTTGCCGGAATACCTGCCAGTTTTCGTGGAGATCGCCGTGGCACTGGAGCTGCTGCGGAACCCGGATCTCGAACATCTTGCCTGGGTATTGTTGCTGGTTGTCACTGTACGCTGAGGTATCGCTATATGGATTGAAACAGTTCAGTCCTGGTACCATGATTTGTTATGTTCTAGGTGTAACATAAGCGGCTTCCTTGTGGTGCACTTGACAAAGGAAGGTTCAGACGTGAAGATAACTTTAACACGTTTATTAAACTATTTACACTTCTATTCCTCGGGTTCGACACTACTGCTAATCCTACTATAGCTACCCAGACTGACTAACCAGTTGCTGCAATCCACGTGGTGGGTGTAATATTGAATCAGCCCTGTGTCTCTACTCACTGACTGTCTCCACTGGAAAGAGGCAGATCATGTGTGTGGTGTCCTTTATATATGGGTTGGTGTAATGCCCTCTTGTAGTCGTGTTACCTCCATGTGTATCGTGAATGTCCATTGGTCGTGTCCTATCTCACTGATCTATTGGTTGAGTGTGTGTGTGTGTGATGTCTTTGGTGCTCCCTCTAGTGTCTAGCTAGCCTACATGCATTTACCTTGATGCACATCACCACAGCGTTCATCCGAGGCAGGTAGATTGGAGGCCGCGAATGCAATATGGGTATCAACCTGGCAGACAAATCGCGCTGGCTCACATGGAGTGTTGACTGCCCTGGAGAGAGCGTCAGCAATGATGAGGTCTTTGCCTGGGGTGTATACCAGCTGGAAGTCGTATCGCCGGAGCTTTAGAAGAATACACTGGAGGCGAGGCGTCATGTCGTTCAAGTCTTTCTGTAATATATTAACCAGCGGGCGATGGTAGGTCTCGATGGTGAATTGAGGAAGTCCGTCGACATAATCGTGAAACTTAACCACACCGGTCAGAAGGCCCAGGCACTCCTTTTCTATCTGCGCGTAGCGCTGCTCTGTGGGGGTCATCGCACATGACGCATGTGCAACGGGGGCCCATGATGAAGCCTCATCACGTTGAAGGAGCACTGCCCCAATGCCGGCATTGGTTGAAATTTTGGTCTCATTTGCTGGATGAAATAAAGCTAAGACCGGAGCCGTGGTCAGTTTTGTTTTGCGTTCTCTCCATTCGCGCTCGTGGGCAGGGAGCCATTGGAAGTCTGTCTTCTTCCTGACCAGGTTCCTGAGAGCCGTGGTATGAGAGGCGAGGTTAGGGATGAATTTCCCTAAAAAATTGATCATGCCCAGAAATCGGAGGACCGCCTTCTTGTCCTCTAGTGTTTTCATAGCTTTGATGGCAGCTACCTTGTCCGCATCCGGCTGCACACCCAATTGGCAGATGTGGTCCCCGAGGAACTTGAGTTCCGTCTGACCAAAAGAGCATTTGGCCCTGTTGAGGCGGAGGCCATGCTCATGTATACGCGCTGGAGGCGACTAACATGCTCCTGCGGGGTGGTGGACCAAATGATTATGTCATCGACATAGACGCGAACACCTTCAATGCCTTCCATCATTTGTTCCATAATCCTATGGAACACTTCTGATGCAGATATGATCTGTTGTAACAATATCTGCCAAAGAGGGTGTTAAATGTGCAGTTTCCTGCTGGATTTGTCGAGCTGGATTTGCCAGAATCGTTTTGAGGCGTCGAGTTTGGTAAAGAGCTTGGCGCGAGCCATCTCACATGTGATGTCTTCGCGCTTGGGAATTGGATAATGCTCCCTCATAATATTGCGATTTAAATCCTTGGGATCAATGCAAATTCTCAATTCGCCGGAAGGCTTTTTTACACATACCATGGAACTGACCCAGTCGGTTGGTTCCGTGACTTTGGAAATCACTCCTTGGTTCTGGAGGTCCTGCAGCTGCTGCTTGAGGCGGGCGGTCCTTAAGGGGTGTTGGGACCCTGCGAGGTGCGTGCACCACAGGCGTGGCATTCGGTTTTAATAAAATCTTGTAGGTGTACGGGAGCATGCCCATGCCCTCGAAGACGTCATGGTACTGGTTGAAAATGGCATCGAGCTGCGCCCTGAAGTCGGTGTCCTGAAAGGCAGACATGTCAGCATGAGAGAGAGAGTGAACTCTCTGAACTAGGTTCAACAGCTTGCATGCCTGCGCGCCAAGCAGGGAGGCTTTCGAGAAGCCCACAATTTCAAAGGGAAGGATGGCTTTGCGTGACCTGTGTGTCACTTCAAGTTGCAATGAGCTGCTGGCAGCAATGGCATTGCCATTATAATCTAATAGCTGGCAGGCTGATGGCAGGATGGCTGGTTTGACACGAAGGCTTTGGAGGTCAGATGAGATTGGCGGAGGCACCCGTGTCCAGGCGGAATCGTATTTGGGACCGGTTGACCGTAAGGTCCTTTTGTGTCAATATCGGGTAGCAGGTCCGAATCGGACTCGGTGACCGTAGGTTGAATGGCCCGGACATTCCTGCGAGGCTGGCTGGAGCGACAAGAGTTGGCAGGCTGAGGTGATCTGCATAAAGCAACATTGTGGCCAAGTTTGGCACATCTCAGGCATCGTCGGGATATGGCAGGGCATTGCCACTTTAAGTGGGCAGGGCCACAGTTGCCACACGTTGTAGCGTCAGTACGTTCACTCTGCCACCGCGCATGCGTGGTGCGGTCATACGTGGTGCGTGCCTGCGCAGTACGTTCGTCGACATCGCCGTCCCCTCGTTCGGTGCGCTCAAGTGCGGGAGTCCGCGAAAAGTGCGCGAAATGGCCATCCTCATCCAGGCTGAGGCCCTGGAGTTGCTTGATTGTTTGGACCCGTTCTGCCTCGTGGGGACCTTCCCGCGCCGTTTCAGCCGCTTGGATGTGGGAATACCGACTAGTGGCGTGTTCATGTAGCACGCAGGTCTCGATGCCAGTCGCTAGGGTGAGCTGCTTTACCTTGAGGAGCTGCTGGCGTAGGGGGTCCGACTAAACACCGAAAACGATCTGGTCGCATATCATGGAGTCGGAGGTGGGCCCGTAATTACAGGACTGCGCAAGGATGCAGAGGTGGGTGAGAAAGGACTGGAAAGATTCACCCTTACCCTATAAACGCTGTTGGAATACATAGCGTTCAAAACTTTCATTTACCTCGATGTTGCAGTGACTGTCAAACTTGAGGAGGACCGTATTGAATTTTGATTTATCTTCACCATCAGCAAAGGTGAGAGAATTGAAAATGTGGATGGCATGTTCCCCGGCCGTGGATATGAAGAGAGCGATCTTCCTGGTGTCTGAGGCAGCTTCCCGGTCTGTGGCTTCAAGGTAGAGCTGGAAGCGTTGTTTGAATATCTTCCAGTTGGCCCCTAGATTACCGGAGATGCGGAGCGGCGGCAGCGGGCGGACGCTGTCCATTTTGCAGGATGGCTGAATGCTGGTGGAAGGCAGATCACTTGCAGGTAGGTCTAAGAAGTTCTAACATCCCTCAACTCCTGGTATCATGATGTGTTGGGTGCTCTGGATCCGTGGAACACATACAGGCCACCAACACTTAAAATAGTACAACACAATTTTATTAAGCTACAAACTGTTGAACATACTTTCACTGTGGGTTAACACGATGTTAGATTAAACTAAAGACCTATGCCTGTCCTAACCAGTCTATGCACTCAGCACAAGGTGAAGATCTGTGCTGTAAGCTGTAAGCTCTGTCCTTCTAAGAGGCTGCATCCCGAGTGAGCGGGAACTCTGATGCCCCCTGTCTTTATAGTGAGTGTGCTCTAACTGGTGATTGGCTGCGGTGTTGTGTGTGTTGATTGGTCTTGCTGTGTGTCCATCAGTGTGTGTGTGTCTGAACATGATATACTGGTGTATATTATGACACACATTAGATTGATTCAGATTCACATTCATGTTAATTCTGGTTTACATTCAGATTGTTACAGGCTCACATTCGGATTGATTCAGATTCATATTCAGAATGACTGTGATTCTCATACAGATTGATATTCAAATTTAGATTAATTCAGATTTATGTTGAGTTTAATTAATATTCACATTCAAATTCACTTTCAGATTAAGATTAATATTTAGAGAGATTCAGATTCACATTCAGATGGATTCAGAAGCACATTTACAATGATCAAGATTTACATTCAGTTTGGCTTGAATTTGCTTTTAGATTGATTCCAATTCACAATCAGAATGTTACAAATCCATATTCAAATTAATTTAGTTTGACGATTAGAATGATTCTGATTCACATTCAGATTGATTCAGACTGGGAATCCTCTAAATTCCCCTCCGAGGTATTCCCTTGGGTGGTGGGTAGTGGCGGGGGGAGGGGGAGTAAGATTCTGGCTGGTCCGGCTTCATCAGATTTTGATTCTCCAAGACAATGGACATGTGGTCAGTGAAAGGGAAAGGTTAATTTTGTGGAACATCAACAACTAAATTAATACTGTATATCTGGGTGAAGGGGTAGTGGATTCTCACCTGTCTGGCACAGGCCGACATCGCTAACAGTTACTGCCCTCTCCTTGGGAAACCCATGATCTCCAGGGCCCATTCCTTTTAGGAGGTGACGACTCATATCTCTGAGACTCCTGCCCCCGTCTTCGCCCTTTCCCTCTTACTATGGGATATCTTCTCTTGCAGGGACAAAGAGAGGACATTGTGAGTTGTGCACTTGATGGGTCAGGATGGGGTCCACAGCAGGTGGCATATGCTGGTGGGTGCCAGTGGGCTCTGAGGAACAGCTTGAAGACCAAATATTTGGACGATGCGAGGTGTTAGCCCGTCGATTTGGGGGAGTGGAGGGGGCGAAGGAAGGAGGTTGGGAATTTAAGGGGTGGCAGTTGAAACTGATGCCAGGAGAGAGGTGGTAACGTATTCATTGCAGCTCATTGGAGGTTGTTTGTCTTCTTCAGCATCCTCCTGGTCATGCTGCCCGCACCCACTGCTGCTGCCACTGCTCCCAGGTGGCATTGCTGACCCAGCTGCTGGCTCTCTGACCCGCTTGGGGGAACAGGCACCCGCCTCTCATTGGCGGCATCCAGGAACCTGGTCAGGTCGGCATCCCCAAAGTGAGGAACAGGTCTGCGCGATGCCATCCTCATTTATTGACTGGGAGTGAATGGTGACGGAGCGTTTAAAAGCAGCTTCCCCTTGTTCACGGTGAGCAGCTGATGCGTGAGTCAGGCAAATCAGACAGCGAGGGAGCCAGGAATGACGAGATTCATTTCTGGCACTCAGTGCGGTTGAATACAGGCCGTGATCTCGCCAATGCGGCTGATGTGAAACACGTCACCAAATTCACCTAAAATTACACTTTGAAATTTTTCAGCTGAATCGCGCCCCATGACTCATATTCAGTATGATTCTGATTCAGGTACAGATTAATTTAGGTTCATTCTGAATCACATTCAGAATCATTGAGGTTCATATTCAGATTGATTCAAGTTCACGTTAAGATTGATGCCATTACACATTTGTATTATTCAGATTCAGATTCAAAATGATTCTGATTCCCTTTCAGAATCATTCAGATTCACATTGAAATTTATTAAGTTACAGATTCTGAATTATTCACATTCACGTTCATGTGGATTCAAATTTACTTTCAGAATGGTTACATTCAGATATGATGGGCTGAGTGGCCTCCTGCACTGTAAGGATTCAATAGATTCTATGGATTCACGTTCAGATTGATTCAGATTCACATACAGATTGATTCATGTTTATAATAATAATAATAATGTTTATTGTCACAAGTAGGCTTACATTAACACTGCAATGAAGTTACTGTGAAAAGCCCCTAGTCACCATATTCCGGCGCTTGTTCGGGTACACAGAGGGAGAATTCAGAATGTCCAAATTACCTAACAGCATATCTTTCGGGACTTGTGAGAGGAAACCGGAGCACCCGAAGGAAACCCACGCAGACACGGGGAGAACGTGCAGACTCCGCACAGACAGCGACCCAAGCCAGAAATCGAACCTTGGACCCTGGCGCTGTGAAGCAACTGTGCTACCGTGCTGCCCCATTTGTGTGTTCGCAAAAGGTTTGCAGAGCTTTTAGCATTAGTTAATGTAGAATTCAAAGCTACATACCAAATTTGCATACCGGAAATGTTTAAATGGCAATACATTACTCTATTAATTTAGCTAAGTCAGTACTCGTCAGAAATATGTTGCATCACAAGGTATTAAAGCTGAGCATTCAATTGCTTGGAGATTAAATCTTTTCAGGTGCTTGAAATCCAGTTCTGAATGTTTATGTTCTGAATGATTCAGATTCATATGCAGATGATCTCAGGTTTACATTCAGAATCATTTAGATTCACAATTAGAATGATTCAGATTCACATTCGGATTGAATCAGGTTCACATTTGTATTGATTCATATTCAGAATGATTCTAATTCACGGAAATATTGATTCAGATTAATATTCAGGTGTACAGTAAGATTGACTCAGGTTTACTTTCAAAATAATTAAGATGAAAATTGAAATGGATTCACATTCAGATTGATACAGATTCACATTCAGTCTGATTCTGATTCACATACAAATTGATTCATATTCACATTGTTATGACACTCCGGGCTAGTGCACAATCAATCCCAGCCCCATAGACCCTGCAGTCATAACACAAGTGAATTAACCTATAATTCTTATGAAGTTTCTGCAATCTTTGGCCCTTGACTTACAGGCACCAGATTTGCAAGTGAAACAAAACAACTGCTCATTTATGACAGTAGAGGTGAGTCATGCAATACTTTTAATAGAATAACGGCCAGCTAATCTGCTACTCCCCCCTTTTAATGTCCTACCCTCTACCCAGACACACACAAGACATCTACACGCAGAGGGAGGGAGAGGAGAAAAATAAAAGAGGATTCTGTAAGAAGAAAGCTGAGTGCCCTTGGGTTGGATGTTGAAGTTGTTTTTTCAGATGACTGGTTAGGTGGAGTTACAGGCATAGGGCAGGAGAATAGGCCTGGCTAGGGTGTTCTTTCAGAGGGTCAGTGCAGTCTTGATGGGCTGAATGGCCTCCTTGTGCACTGTAGGGATTCTATCCTCTGGCTAGAACATTCAGTCCGAATTCCCAGACTGTGCGATTTTCTCTGGGGACTCACTTTCACTTTTAGGAACCTAGGCCTTCACTCAAAAGAACTGCTTTGGGCCTGAGTAATTCTTATTTGTTTCCACCTCGCCCAAAATGTCTCCAAGCTTTACTGAGAAAAAGCTTTCCCCTCACGAGATTGTAAAGAGGATTCTTTGAACAACTGGCCCTGCCTGCCGCTGCTGCTGGACTGAACTTCCTGCAGTTTAATCTGGCTGTAGAGAGAGAAAGGTCTTCACTTTCAATCTTTAGACAGAGTCCATCAGGTAAGAGAGAGATTAGGGTGTTGTACCCTCCAGCTCTGCCTCCAGGCTTTAAACACTCACAGGCTGGATAGAGAGGAATAGCTGGCTGCTCCATTTACGTGCTGTGAGCCCCAGCCAAGGGATTTGAGAGATTTCCACCTTTTTTGGGAGAGAGATATTCGAAGGAGCTTCCTTCAGCTCTGTTTAAATTGAAACTAACTTGGAAAAGAGTCTCATAGAGAAAAGGAACATTTCAGAACAGCCACTACCAATCAGAATGAACTATCAGCTAAAAGCCGGGCAAAGTAAATAGCTCATTGGCCGACACCCAAGTCCATAAAGATGAATCATCACCAATGCCAGAGCATATCCTGCTGGATTCCTTTTTAAAAATTTAACGGTGAAGTCTCTCTTAAAGCTTTAGACAAATTTTTATCCATGTACAAAAATTATAAAAGACAAAATAACAGAAAATAAAGGGGAAATGTAAGGACAGACAGGGATTAACAGGAGGATCCTTGCAACGTTTAAAATCATTCAAATTCACATTGAATTGGATTCAGCTTTACATTCAGATGGATTCAGATTCTGATTTGCATTGATTAAGATTCACATTCAGTATTATTCTGTGTCATGTGCAGACTGATTATGATACACATTCAGATTTATTTAGATTCACATACAGATTTAGCTGGTTTAGCACAGTGGTCTAAACAGCTGCTTGTAATGCAGAACAAGACCAGCAGCATGGTTCAATTCCCGTACCAGCCTCCCCGAACAGGCACTGGAATGTGGCGACTAGGGGCTTTTCACAGTAACTTAATTGAAGCATACTTGTGACAATAAGTGATTATTATTATTATTGATTCTGATTCACATGGGGATTGATTTTGATTCATATTAAGATTGATGCAGTTTGAACATTCAGATGGATTCCGATTCATGTTCAGATTGATAGAGAATCCTGTTCGGATTGATTCAGTGTCACATTCAGAATGACTCTGATACAAATACAGATTAATTAATATTCACATTCAGAGCCATTCAAATTCTCATTGAGATTGATTCAGGTTCACATTCAGATTGATGCAGGTTAAAATTTAGAAGGATTCGGATTCATGTTCAGATTGATACAAAATCCTGTTAGGATTGGTTCAGTGTCAAATTCAGAACGATTCCAACACAAATGCAGAGTAATTCACGTTCTCATTCAAAATCATTCAAATTCTCTTTGAGATTGATTCAGGTTCAAATTCTGATTTATTTAAATTCATTTCTAAATTGATTATGATTCACATTCAGATGGATTCAGAATTACATTCAGAATAATACAGGTTCACATTCCAATTGATTCAATTTCACTTTCAGATTGATTAAGTTTCACATTCATATTGATTCAGGTTCACATCCAGAGTGATTCAGGTTCATATTTTGAGTGATTCTGATTCACATTGTTACGGCACTCTGGGCGAGTGCGCGGTCAATTCCAGCCCCACAGGCCCCGGAGTCCCAACATAAGTGAATTAACCAGTAATTTGTATGTTTTCCTGAGATCTTTGACCCTCTACTGCTCCAATGACTTACGGGTACCAGATTTGTAAATAAAACATTTTAAAACTGTTTACTTATAATAAGCCATGATGTGGAGATGCCGGCGTTGGACTGGGGTGAGCACAGTAAGAAGTCTTACAACACCAGGTTAAAGTCCAACAGGTTTGTTTCGATATCACTAGCTTTCGGAGCGCTGCTCCTTCCTCACCTTCAGGTGAGGAAGGAGCAGCGCTCCGAAAGCTAGTGATATCGAAACAAACCTGTTGGACTTTAACCTGGTGTTGTAAGACTTCTTACTTATAATAAGAGCAGAGATAAACATGCAATGGGAATAATAGAACAATTATCCACAAATATAACTATTCCCCAAACCCCATCCCACCCTCCACCCAGACACACACAAGACAGGCACATGGCGGGCAGCACATTGGCACAATGGTTAGCATTGCTGCCTCACAGCGCCAAGGTCCCAGGTTCGATCCCGGCTTTGGGTCACTGTCCGTGTGGGGTTTGCACATTCTCCCATGTCTGCGTGGGTTTCGCCCACACAACCCAAATATGCGCAGGGTAGGTGTATTGGCCACGCTAAATTGCCCCTTAATTGGAAAAAATGAATTGGGTACTCTAAATTTTGTAAAAAAGACAGGCACATGGAGGGCGAGAAGAAAAGATTAAAAGATAACAGGGATTGAAAGGGCTGAAATGAATTTTTCCTGCTGACATAGCCTTTGTAGTCAGCAATCTTGAAATCACTGGTTGGATTGGATCTTGCAGAATATGCCTTCAATTAGACCTCATGAGTTGCAGGGGTTCCTCTGGAGAGTTCACCTTCACTTGTCCTGGCCTCCACTAGATTGACTTTTCGTACCACTGGAATAGTACTAGAATTATCTGCCTGAGAGTTTACAACAGGTTCACCATCTATTTTTCCCTTCAGCTGCTTGTCTGCTCTTTGTGCAGGGTTTCCGGCTATGGTATATAGAGAGAGAAAAGGGCCTGGTCTTCAGGGCCCTTTTTGGATTCTCAGGAGGGATATCAGCTTGGGCTTTTCCCAGCCTTTCGCACAGAGTTTTTAACAGCACAGGCCTGGCTGGAGAGAGAATGATTGCAGCATTCAAATCAAGAGTTACATCTTCACAGGACTGATAGAGTGTCCAGTCCTGCTCACTCCAGCCGATATATCAGAGAAGGAAGTTCCAGCCTTCCTCAGAGAGATATTTATCAGGCTTCTGTCCAGGTCCTTCTCAGAATGAAAATTAAAACAAAAATCGAATCTGCCTTGTGCTCCAGAATCTTCTGAAAGGATCTACCAATCCCAATCGGAAACATAAAATGTCCCAGAGTTTCAAAAGAGGGGATTGGCTGCTAGCTCAGTCCATCAAAATGACATCATGGCCTATGCCACAAATCACACTGCATCAATGGGGTGTGTGAGTTGCAACAGTGTGGGGGGGCATGGTTTCAGTTCAAAACCACATGTCTGTTGTTTTAAAAATAGCCAGCAGGACAGGCATTAAAAAGGAAACCAGGATCAAACGAGGATTTAAAAGAGGTTGCTTGCAATATTCAGATGAATTCAGATTCACTTTCGGATTAAGTTTCAAGTTCAGACAGATTCAGATTCACATTCAGATTAATTTAGATTCACAATTGTAATAATTCAGATTCAGATTCACATTTGGATTCAATCAGATTCACATTCAGATTTATCCAGATTTATTAGCAAAATGATTCTATTTCACAGAAAGATTGATTCAGATTAACATTCAGAATAATTCAGATTATTATTATTCACAGAAAGATTGATTCAGATTCACTTTCAGAATGATTCAGGTGCACATTCATAATGATTCGGGTACACGTTCAGATTGAAACAGATTCACATTTGGTTTGCTTCAAATTCATATTCAGAATGATTCTGACTGACATACAGATTGATTCATATTCATATTTAGAATCATTCAGATTCACACAGAGCGTTTGATTAGGATTCAAGTTCGGAATTATTCTGGTTCACATACAGATTGATTGATATTCATATTTAGAATCATTCAGATTCACACAGAGAGTTTGATTAGTATTCAAGTTTGGAATTATTCTGGTTCACATACAGATTGATTCATATTCATATTTAGAATCATTCAGATTCACATAGAGTTTGATTAATATTCAAGTTTGAAATTGTTCTGATTTATAAACAGATTGCTTCAGATTAAAATTTAGAATCATTTAGATTTATGTTGAGATTGATTTCAACATAATGTTGTTTTTCATTTCTTTTGTTTTCATAAAGTTTTTATATAAATTAACCAAGCCCTATTTCTTATATTACCGCTCATGGAACAAATCGCTCTTTCTGCACCATTTAAAAAACTTAACAAAGTTATGGCAGCTGGTCAAGTTTTTGCCACTGTTGAAAGCTGACCAGGCGTCCATAACACAATCCAAAAATGACTTTGAATTAATCTGAATATGAACGTAAATCAATCTGAATCAGTCACAAAGTGAATCTGAATGATTCTGAATGTAAATCTGAATCAGGATGGACATGCTGATTGATTCACATTAACATTCAGGATTTGTCAGATTCTTATTGGATTGATTCAGATTGACACTCTGAATAAATTCAGATTCAGATTCTGATTGATTCCGATTCACATTCGGAGGATTCCAATTCACATTCAGAACGATTCAGATAAACATGCTGATACATTCAGATTCATATTCAGATTGATTTAGTTTCACTTTTAGATTGATTCAGATTAACATTCCTAATCATTCAGATTCACACTTAGATTGATTCAGTTCACATTCAGAATGATTCAGATGCACATTCAGATGGATTAATTTATACAAGAGAAATGTTTCCAATTCACGTTCTGATTGATTCAAATTCACATTCAGATTGGTTCAAGGTCACGTTCAATTTGATACAGATTCACACTCCGATTGATTCAGATTCATGTTTAGAATACAAAGAACAAAGAAAAGTACTGCACAGGAACAGGCCCTTCAGCCCTCCAAGCCTGTGTGTAAGGTTTTCGGGCAATTCGGCCTTTTTGGACTGCCCAAGGATAAAACCCAGAGACTGTAAACTGACTTTTCAGCCAAGAGAACGTAACCAGATTTCCCAGCAGGCTTGATCTGCTGAGCTGAGTAGGGGCATAGGTATTTACAAACCCCCCCCTAGGAGCTACAAGGAAGAAGGAGCCAGACAACGAGATAAGATTAAAACACAGACAAAGGGGCACGGGAATACACAGGGGGCCTGCCTGCAAGCAGGACAATGGGATGGTCATAGCCCCATGCAGATGTAAATGACTTTGCCTCCACCAGAGCAGAATCCAATCAACACCCCATCAACATAGCAGCTATCTCCGGAGCAGATGGAAGACTTTGAAAATCTTCAAGGGAGCTCAACCTCGTTATCTCAAAAAAAACAGACTGGAGGCGGACCTAGGGGAGGTACTCCCATCTCGACAGGTCTGACCGGCTCAAAGGGGGCAGGACCAGCGGGAACTTTAAACCTTATGGATTCAATGCAAAAGGGGCTGGCCGAACACAGGAAAAAGCCAGGTAAAACAATATAAAAGGGGCTGTGTTTCGATTGAGGGGCTCTGGGCTCGACCTCTCCACCTTTGACTTGACCTCTGCAGCCTGTGACCGTAAGTACCCTGCAGCAGCTTGCGAAACTCCCTTGATTTTGATAGTGGTTGAGGCTCTGGGGAAGGGGACTTGATTTGTGTTCTGTGTCATTGCTAAAACTGTGTAACAATAAGATTTTTCGTTGTGTCCGTTATAGTACTTTCTGAATAGACTTAGTTTGTGTTAGAGTTTAAGATTTTATTATAATTTCTTCTGTTTGATGATTTTGACCTGGGTTTTGCAATAAACCTTGATTTGCTGATAATTGGAGTCGTTTAAATTCTTCAATCTCTCACCAGCGATCTCTGACCAAGTCACTGTTAAAATATTCCTCACCTTAATTCCGGGTTCAAGAATCTAGGGTCATCTTGAGCGATTCACTCAGGACAGGCTGCTGGTTAGGTAATAAACAGCAGTGTCCTATTCTCTCTCTTGGGAAAGCTACTCCAGCGAAGTAGGAACCGGGTGGGTGTTGCACCACCGGCAAGAGAGAGAGTCACCTGGGCATTGGTAGGGGTCTGGAGATCTGTGTGATATAAGCCTCAGGCTTCCGGTTAGGGATAAACGGCAGGCTTGATTCAGTGCTCTCTTCAGTGGAGGTGTCCCAGTGCGGCATCCCCTGGCCTCTGAAGTTTCAGTGCCAGCTGGAGAGAGACACACACAGATACTCAAACCCCAGATATCGGCCCAGTAGTGGAGTAGCAGAGATGGCACCCTCTACAATGGCGACCACGAAGGGACCCCGGTGGTTTGGAGTATGTGACTTGGCAGAGGGGGTGAGGGAACGAAGTAAAATGGAGGAGAGAATCTCCTCGTATTTGTGGCAAAAGGTCAACCTCACCAAACCTTGGGTCTCAGAACTAATCAATGCGGAGCAACCGGTAATGGCAGCGGCTGCATGGACAGAAAGTAAGGCGCACAAAAAGCACTTGGAGAAGGCAGTTTGGCTGGTTTGCCTGTCTCAGCAGGTAGTCAAAACAGAGCAAAGGATCGAAGAGTTAGAGCAGGAGGCTAGCGCAGCGGAACGACTGCGGGAGGAATTGGCAGAAATGAAACAGGAAAGCGAGTCTAACCGGTGTGAGAGGGACTATCTCCACTGCCAGATAGTGGAGGGTAAAGAAAAGGAACGGAGGCTCCAGGAACTCTATGCTCGGAGTACAGAGCAGTGTAGGAAGCTGGAGGGGAAGTTCCGGGACATCCAGGCAGCGTACCGAGTGGCTCGCGAGGAAGTAGGGGACTGTGCCCATGGGCCGTGCCAGGCACGAATAACGGAGTTGGAGGAGACCTTGTCCAAGTTCAGGGGACAGATACACCTGGTAGGTCCAGGGGGGTTCCCTAGGGGCAAGGTGCTCCTCGCAGCGGATGATTCCCCAAAGGCCAAGGGGAATAGACCGCCTCCTGAGGCACCGGGATTGTGTCCGGGTCGGCAGGGGGGGATCGGACTGCACGTTCAGGAGCAAGTCCAAGGGGGGTCGGCAGGGTACCCCCAGCTGGCGGCGTGTCCGCCTGGTTTTGTATGTGGGCCCCCATGGGATGGGGACAGACCGCTGCCTGGGATGCCGGTGATGGGGCCGGGTCAGCAGGTAGGGTTTGGACCGCCCGGTCGGGGGCAGGTCCAAGGGGGGTCAGTGGTGTATCCCCAGATAGCGGCGTCTCCTATATGGGTAGTTAGCCCGGGGACAGGGGGGCTACCCAACGGGGCAGGAGAGCTGGACAGTGGGGAGGAGGAGCAGGAACCCCAGGTAGGGCAGATGTGCCCTGTCAGACAAAGAAGGTATGGTCCCCCGGCGGGGCTGGCAAATAGGGGACCGGTTGAGGGCGACATTATCATTCCTCATGGGGCATCCGCGCTCAGGGGGATGGTGGCCCACGTTCCCAGGCTAACTCCAAAAGGGGATCCGTCGCTTCATTTTATGGAGGTGGAACAGGCAGCCAGCATTAATGACTGCGACGAGGGGGAGCAAATAAGGATGCTCCTGATGACCCTAGATGCACAGCTATGCAGGACAGTGACCTCTGGGAATGGGGGAAGACCTGACACATGGGCGGCAGCACAGACTGCTGTTCTGGAGGCGATGGGCTTGAATCTGGGGAGCCCTTTCATGAGGGTGGGGGAAACCAAGCAGCAACCAGGGGAATCTCCCACCATGTTCGCAGACAGGCTGTGGACTGTCTATATGGAGGCATGCGGGGTTCTTGCGGATAGACGGAATTTAGGGGAAAGAACCGCCCACTGGCTGAAGACCCTAGTTGCCAACTGTCTCCCTAACGTTAGGGCAAAAGCCGAACACTGGTTCGACCCGCAGACCCCGGCCCTTAATGAGGAAGAGGTCCTTAGAAAACTCACCCTTGCATATCGCAACGGGGAGAGGAGAGAGGAAAAGCCCCATAAGGGTCAGGTGCATGGAATCACACCAGCACCCCCTAAGAGCGAGTGGAAGCATGAGGGCTCCCGGACCTCCGACAAGAGACCGGTATGCTACGGGTGTGGAAAGACCGGGCATTTCAAGAGGGAGTGTGAGAACCCTAGCAAGCAGGAGAGGGCTCCCGCAGTAGAGAGTCAGACCCCGGCGGCAGGAGCAGCTGCCCCGGGAACCATCGAGATAAGTAAAATTTTAGCCCTTTTGCAAGGCTCAGGACAGGTGGCAATGGCAACGGGCCAGGGCCTGCCCGCACCCACACCACAAGAACCCGTATGACTACCCAGGGAGCAGCCTCAGGAAAAAGGGAGCGCAGGGGTAGTTCTAGCCCCAGACCCTGGTCCGGTCCAGGTGCAGGGTCCCATTCTGGAGGCTGCCTCAGCGGCTATTTGCAGTTTAAATCCCTTAAGGTGGGACCCATGCGAACGCCACATCAGTCAATTTAAATTGTTCCACCCCATAAAGGCAAGAAAGAGCAAGGTGGGGGGAAGACTGGGGGTGGTAGTGGAGAAACCCCCCGTAGAATTAACGACGGTGGGGGAGGTCCCTGACTCCACGGTCACACAACCGGGGACAAGGTGCTGTCCCGAAGGGGCAGCCCCAAAGAAAACGACAGTGCTGCAAGCACCCAGCCCAGGGACAGTAACGATTCCCAAGCCATTACCTGTGGGTCAGGTAGCCTGCCTTAGTATAGAGGCTAAGGAGGCGGAGGAAGTGGAGGTATCACCTTGGGCTTGGGAACCAGTCAGGGGACGAAGGAGCAATCGGGTCTCCAAGCCCCCGGTAAGATGGTCCCCATCACACCTCCCTAGAACCCGGTCCCGCAGTAAGGGGGCCCGAGTAGACGGGAGCGCTGAGGGGTCACCGAACCCTGTTGGGGAAGGAGAGGCAAGGGGCAGCCCGAACCCCCGGGAGGGGACGGTCTGGCCCGAGCCGTTGGTCCAGACAGGTGAACTGCCCCAGTTTAGCGGGGCCCAGTTTTAATTTGGCCACCCGGAGACGGGTGGCATTGTATATATCATTTTCCCCCTCTTAGTTCTAATTAGTGTGTAGTGGTGTGTGAATTATTTAGGATCGTGGGATCACAGAAGCGCCTAGTGCAATGGTATAATGATGGAGCAGCAGGCACTAGGACCCTGGTGGAGCCGGGCTGTGGACACAGAACCACAGACAGGCTGCGGCAACTTCAAAGCGGGAGCTGCTGCTGCCGCCGGATAGCAGCAGGCACTAGGACCCTGGGGGAGCCGGGCTGTGGACACAGAATCACAGACAGGCTGCGGCAATTTCATGTTGATTTCACAACTTCAAAGCGGAAGCTGCTGCTGCCGCTGGATAGAACCCATGCACTTTAAGGTAGGTAGGGCTGTAGAGGCAAGGATGTGTTTTGTCTCTTTTACAGATGGGGCACCCGACGATGTGGAGCTTGCTGACGATCTTGGCGATGGTGGGACCGGGAGAACTCCGCAGAGGCGAGACAGAAGAGTCCTTCGACTGACCGGGTTAGGGTGACTGAGGGCAGGCGGGTGTGTTTAGCCTGGGAGGGGGACGTTCCTTTGGGGAGATGGTGGTGGCTCAGGAAGCTGAGGCTGGACATGAGGGATCGGTCCTCGGACTGGGAACGCCTGGACAACACCTACCGGACCATCACGGGGTCACCGGGTAGGATCACCGTTTGCTGGGATAAGTGGTGGACTTCTGACCAGGGCATTTATTTGTGTTTATGGGGGTCTACCAAGGCATGTCCACAAGGGGCATTGATCACTTTTGCAAGGTGATGGCAGAACCCAGGGAACGGGATGAATTGACCGCAGTGGGGAGGGATGTGTAACGCCCAGGGAAGGGATGACTGTAAAAGCTACCGAACTGCTGGTTCAGGTAAAGCGACCCCTGCCCACAGCCCAACCAATCGACCCTCACAACTGTCCGATCACCACCAGGGGGGCCTGAGAATGGTTTAGTGTTTGTCCCCACAAAGAAAATGTTGTACAAGGGGGTACATTATGCTGTCGCCTCAGTTGGACTAAACCTCTCAGCTGCAGGTATCGACGACGGAGGAAAAATGAAGAGCCTCAACGGGAAGAAGCGAAGTGCAGCCAAGAAAAGAGGATCCTTAGTGAAATAAAGAGATTCAAATGTAAATAGTTGTATGGATTCGCGGGTTTCAGTTACTTGATTGTGATATATGTACAGGGACCCTTACGTTTGGGGTTCCGGTGAAATGTGTGTATGTTACTGTGTGTTTGAATTAAGTATGGTCTTGTCTTTCCCTTTCAATGAAATCAGGGGTAGCCTAGATTAAGGGAACTGTCTTGGGACTTGTAGTTTCGCATGTTGTTGAGGGGGGGCCTACGGTCCACACAAAAGGAAATGATTGCCCTTCACCTGTGTCGATACGGTCCAAGCAGGTAGGGACGTATCGAAGGGGCATCTGTAAGGTTTTCGGGCAATTCGGCCTTTTTGGACTGCCCAAGGATAAAACCCAGAGACTGTAAACTGACTTTTCAGCCAAGAGAACGTAACCAGATTTCCCAGCAGGCTTGATCCGCTGAGCTGAGTAGGGGCATAGGTATTTACAAACCCCCCCCTAGGAGCTACAAGGAAGAAGGAGCCAGACAACGAGATAAGATTAAAACACAGACAAAGGGGCACGGGAATACACAGGGGGCCTGCCTGCAAGCAGGACAATGGGATGGTCATAGCCCCATGCAGATGTAAATGACTTTGCCTCCACCAGAGCAGAATCCAATCAACACCCCATCAACATAGCAGCTATCTCCGGAGCAGATGGAAGACTTTGAAAATCTTCAAGGGAGCTCAACCTCGTTATCTCAAAAAAAACAGACTGGAGGCGGACCTAGGGGAGGTACTCCCATCTCGACAGGTCTGACCGGCTCAAAGGGGGCAGGACCAGCGGGAACTTTAAACCTTATGGATTCAATGCAAAAGGGGCTGGCCGAACACAGGAAAAAGCCAGGTAAAACAATATAAAAGGGGCTGTGTTTCGATTGAGGGGCTCTGGGCTCGACCTCTCCACCTTTGACTTGACCTCTGCAGCCTGTGACCGTAAGTACCCTGCAGCAGCTTGCGAAACTCCCTTGACTTTGATAGTGGTTGAGGCTCTGGGGAAGGGGACTTGATTTGTGTTCTGTGTCATTGCTAAAACTGTGTAACAATAAGATTTTTCGTTGTGTCCGTTATAGTACTTTCTGAATAGACTTAGTTTGTGTTAGAGTTTAAGATTTTATTATAATTTCTTCTGTTTGATGATTTTGACCTGGGTTTTGCAATAAACCTTGATTTGCTGATAATTGGAGTCGTTTAAATTCTTCAATCTCTCACCAGCGATCTCTGACCAAGTCACTGTTAAAATATTCCTCACCTTAATTCCGGGTTCAAGAATCTAGGGTCATCTTGAGCGATTCACTCAGGACAGGCTGCTGGTTAGGTAATAAACAGCAGTGTCCTATTCTCTCTCTTGGGAAAGCTACTCCAGCGAAGTAGGAACCGGGTGGGTGTTGCACCACCGGCAAGAGAGAGAGTCACCTGGGCATTGGTAGGGGTCTGGAGATCTGTGTGATATAAGCCTCAGGCTTCCGGTTAGGGATAAACGGCAGGCTTGATTCAGTGCTCTCTTCAGTGGAGGTGTCCCAGTGCGGCATCCCCTGGCCTCTGAAGTTTCAGTGCCAGCTGGAGAGAGACACACACAGATACTCAAACCCCAGATATCGGCCCAGTAGTGGAGTAGCAGAGATGGCACCCTCTACATGTGCCAATCATGATGCCCTAACTAAAACAAAGCCTTCTGCCCTTACTCGGTCCGTATCCCTCTATTTCCTCCCTATTCATGTATCCATCCAGATGCCTCTTAAATGTTGCTAATATGCCTGCATCCATCACATCCTCTGGCAGCACGTTCCAGGCACCTACCACTCTGCGTGAAAAACTTACTCCGCACATCTCCATTAAACTTTCTCCCTCTCACCTAGAACTTGTGACCCTTAGTAATTGCCACTTCCATCCTTGGAAAAACCCTCTGACTATCCACCCTCTCGATGCTTATCATAATTTTGTAGACCTCTACCAGGTCTTCCCTCAGTCTCCATGTTTCCAGTGAAAACAATCCTAGTTTATTCAACCTCTTCTCATAGCCAACACCCTCGAGACCAGGCAACACCCTGGTGAACCTTCTTTGCATTCTCTCCAAAGCTTCCATATCCTTCTGATAATGTGGTGACCAGAATTCCATGCAATACTCCAAATTTTATACAGCTGCAACATGATTTCCCAACTCCTGTACTCAATACCCTGGTTGATGAAGGCAAGCATGCCATAACTTCTTAATCACCTTGGCCACCTATGTTGCCACTTTTAGGGAACTGTGGACCTGCACACCCAGATCCCTCTGTATGTTAATGTTCATAAGGGTTCTGCCATTTCCAGTCTATTTCATACCGAGATTTGATCCTCTAAAATGCATCAGCTCGCATTTGTCCGGATTAAACTCCACCTGCCATTTCTATGCCCAAGTCTCCAATCTATCTATATCTTATTGTATCCTCTGACAATCCTCAGTACTATCAGCAACTCCGCCAACCATTGTGTCATCTGCAAACTTATTATCAGACCACCCACATTTTCCTCCAGATCATTTATATTTACTACAAACACAGGTCCCAGCACTGATCCCTGCGGAACACCACTAGCTACAGATCTCCATTCTGAAATACACTCTTCCGCCGCTACTCTCTGTCTTCTATAACCAAGATGTGGAGATGCCGGCGTTGGACTGGGGTGAGCAGAGTACAAAGTCTTACAACACCAGGTTAAAGTCCAACAGGTTTGTTTCGATGTCACTAGCTTTCGGAGCGCTGCTCCTTCTCACCTGAGGAAGGAGCAGCGCTCCGAAAGCTAGTGACATCGAAACAAACCTGTTGGACTTTAACCTGGTGTTGTAAGACTTCGTACTGTTCTATAACCAAGCCAGTTCTGCATCCATCCAGCCAGCCCACCCCAAATCCCATGTGATTTTAGTTTTTGTACCAGTCTGCCGTGTAGGACCTTGTCAAATGCCTTACTAAAGTCAAAAGAGAAAATGCTAGAAAATCTCAGCAGGTCTGGCAGCATCTGTAGGGAGAGAAAAGAGTCCAGATGACCCTTTGTCAAAACCTTACTAAAGTCCATATGACTTAATCCACAACCCTTCCCTCACCAATTTTCTTTGTCACCTCTTCTAAAAAACTCAATCAAGTTTGTGAGACATGACCTTCCCAGTACAAAACCATGCTACCTGTCACTAACTAGTCCATTTTCCTCCAAATGTGCACATATCCTGTCCCTCAGTACCTTTTCCAAATGTTTCCCGGCCTATAATTTGCTGGATTGTCCCTGCTTCCTTTCTAAAACAAGGGAATAACATTGGCTTTTTTCCAGTCCTCTGGAACCTCGCCTGTGGTCAAAGAGGATGTGAAGATATCCGTTTCGGTCCTAGCTCTTTCTCCCCTTGCCTTCCGCAGGAACGATAGATCCCATCCGGCCCCGGGGTCTTGTCTACCTTAGTGCAATTTAGGATACTTAAACACTTCCACCTTTGGATATATTGACGTTCTCAAGAGAGTTCACACACCTATCCTTGACCTCAACATCCGTCATGTCTTTCTCCCTGGTGCATACCAATACAAAGTACTCATTAGTGCACTGCCAAGGGCAGCACGGTAGCATTGTGGATAGCACAATTGCTTCACAGCTCCAGGGTCCCAGGTTCGATTCCGGCTTGGGTCACTGTCTGTGCGGAGTCTGCACATCCTCCCCTTGTGTGCGTGGGTTTCCTCCGGGTGCTCCGGTTTCCTCCCACAGTCCAAAGATGTGCAGGTTAGGTGGATTGGCCATCAGAAATTGCCCTTAGTGTCCCAAATTGCCCTTAGTGTTGGATGGGGTTACTGGGTTATGGGGATAGGGTGGAGGTGTTGGGTAGGGTGCCCTTTCCAAGAGCCGGTACAGACTCCATGGGCCGAATGGCCTCCTTCTGCACTGTAAATTCTATGATTAGGGATTTCACCCACTTCTTGTGGTTCCACACATAACTTCCCTCCATTGTCCTTGAGTGGGCCTACTCTTTCTCTTGCTACCCTTTTGCTCCCAATATATGCAGAAAAAGCCTTGACCATGTTTGCTAAAGACATTTCATGGCCCCTTTTAGCCCTCCTACTTCCACGTTTAAGTTCCTTCCTACTTTCACTGTAACTTCAAGGGCATTGTCAGTTTTTAGATGCCTAGAGTCATCGTATGCTTCCTTTTTCCTTTTGACTCAGCTTACAATTTCCCTTGTCATACCTGGTTCCCGAATCCTGCCATTTCTACCCTTCATTTTGTGGGGACATGTCTGTCCTGCACTTCAATCAACTGGCCTTTAAAAACCTCCCACATGACACATGTGGATTTGCCCTCAAATAGCCGCTACCAATCCACATTCCTCAATTCCTGTGTAACTTGGTTGTAATTAGCCCTCGCCGAATTACGCCACTCTTGTCCTTATCCATAACTCTCGAAATCTTATGGAATTAAGGTCACTAAACCCAAAATGCTTCCCCACTGAAACATCAATCACCTGGTCTGACTCATTCCCCAATACCAAGTCTAGTATGGGCCCCTCCCTGGTTGGATTGTCAACGTACTGTATCAAAAAGCCCTCCTGGACACATCTAACCAATTGCTCTCCATCCGAGACCCTGGCTGTAAGGGATTCCCAGTCAATATGGGGGAAGTTAAAATCGCCCATCACAACTGCCCAGCTTTTTTCACACCTTTTCAGTATCTGTCCCCACAACTGCTCCTCTGTCTCCTGCGGACTGTTAGGAGGTCTATAATCCACTCTCAACATTGTGATTCCACCCTTTTTATTCCTCAGCTCTACCCATAATGCCTCACTACAAGATTAGGTGAATGCTTCTGATTTATACACAGATTTATTCAGATTCACACACAAATGGATGGAGAGTTTGAATAGCGTTGGAATGTGCATGCCAGTTGTGATACCAAGTGCAGATTTTTCAAACCTTAAGTACAGTGACCCAAGAGCAGATCAAACTCTGAGGGACTGGAAAATGTGACTTGGAACAATATAATTGGATCTTCACCACGTTCATAGCAAACATGCTTTTCTGGCTGACATTTCATATTGTTCCAAAACAGTTTCACTGACGATGAGTCATGTCCTCATTCAAATGCATTAGATAAAGAGTGAACTGTGTCCTTACGTGTACTCATCTGTAAAGGAGCAGGGTGAAGGCATATGAGCTGATACTGAAACCTTTTGCCATTCTATTGTTTTCAGTTTTGCAGCAGATGTTGAGCACATGCGATTATTCATATTTCTTTTCAATTTTTTTCTTTTACTCATTATGTTCAACCTAATGTTGTCAAATGTTGTCTGCTAACTGAAGAGAAGGCACAGTAATTTAAAGCATTATAGCAGAACAAGATGAACTAAAAAATAGAAGTGCTTCACCAACTTTCACAAGCTATCTCGGTCAGAATTCCATGCTAATCAGTGTGGCGATATGCCTGTGAATAGTATTACATGCACTCACCTCCCACCAGCAGGTGGCAACAGACATCAGTCATGTGACATCCGGCTAGAGGCAGAAGGCTCTAAGGCGTACATCAAGACAGTCGCACAGAAGGACAGAAGGGTAATTTCAGGAGAGTCTAATGTAACTTAATGCTACATTGTTCTGTATAGCATTCTGATTATTACCTTACCACGTGTACATCAACAAATCATCATTCTAGTTAAGTCACCAGCAGTTCTGTAGAATCGTTGCAGAGACAAGATTATCATATCATAGAATTTACAGTGCAGAAGGAGGCCATTCGGCCCATCGAGTCTGCACCGGCTCTTGGAAAGAGCACCCTACCCAAGGTCAACACCTACACTCTATCCCCATAACCCAGTAACCCTACCCAACACTAAGGGCAATTTTGGACACTAAGGGCAATTTATCATGGCTAATCCACCTAACCTGCACATCTTTGGACTGTGGGAGGAAACCGGAGCACCCGGAGGAAACTCACGCACTCACGGGGAGGATGTGCAGACTCCACACAGACAGTGACCCAAGCTGGAATTGAACCTGGGACCCTGGGAGCTGTGAAGCAGTTGTGCTATCCACAATGCTACCGTGTTGCCCTATTCACGGGCACGGAACACAACATGGTTCCAGAAACATTGAAGATTTAAAGGTAACAGCAGAAAAGGCGAAGTTAAATAGGCCAAAAATTGAAAAAGAGAAGATTCTTCCGCCGACCTGGTGAACTGCGACCATTGGCGATCAACGCAGTAAATGATGATGGAGTTAGAGATGAAAGGTTTAAAGGCACCACCAGCTTCAATTCTCAGGTTACGTAGAAAAAATTGGCATGCTTTTAAGCAGCAATTCAGATTCTATATTGTAGCCCTTGGCCTGCAGGCACAGCCTGGCATGAGGCGTATTGCGTTGCTGCTCAGGGTAGCAAGTCCTCAAGCAACAGAACTATAGCATACCTTCACCTGTGACAGCAAAGAGGAAAGCAAGAGCTACGATGACGTGATAAAGTACTTTGATCAGTACTGTTCTCTGAAAAAAAATGAAGTATGTGAACTTGACACATTTAGTCCACGCACCCAGAAAGAAGGGCTTCAATCAGAAAGCCATATTAAGGTGTGTCATGCGAGTGAAGTGGCTGCACAACAAAACAGTACACTAACTCTGAAACATTTTGGCACCAACATGGAAGAGGACACCAGCACCATCAGCACTGTGATACAGGTCAAAAATAAACGTGGTCTCAGTGCAGACGGCCATTTTAAGCAGCTGTCCGGCGTTGCCATCTTGTGCCATAAATGTGGCAACCGACAAGGCCCACGGCAATAGCCAGCCTTTGGAAATGTCTGTTCCAGGTGTGGCCATGCTCATCATTTTGCAAAACAGTGTTTTTTGCATCCTACAGCGGACCAAGTAGAGTCAATCAATGCATTTGATGAGATGACCCTTGATGAATTATATTTTGTGGATCTCACCTCAACCAAGGATACGATGAGTCCAAAGACAAAAGAGGAAGAAGCTTTCATGACCAGTTGGAACAACTAATCCCGCTAATACCATCGAAAACAGATGAAACATTCCAGTGATGCTAAATGACACACTGATAAAATGTAAACTCAATACGGGAGTGAAGGCAAACCTCCTCAGTCTGGGCAATTTACATGGCCTGCAAGTTTTGCCAAAAGTCAGAAACCGACCAAGATTGCAGATTGACTACAGTGGGAATGAGTTTGAGAAGTTGGGGGAATGTGTCAAAAACAAAGAACAAAGAACAAAGAAATGTACAGCACAGGAACAGGCCCTTCGGCCCTCCAAGCCCGTGCCGACCATACTGCCCGACTAAACTACAATCTTCTACACTTCCTGGGTCCGTATCCTTCTATTCCCATCCTATTCATATATTTGTCAAGATGCCCCTTAAATGTCCCTATCGTCCCTGCCTCCACTACCTCCTCCGGTAGTGAGTTCCAGGCACCCACTACCCTCTGCGTAAAAAACTTGCCTCGTACATCTACTCTAAACTTTGCCCCTCTCACCTTAAACCTATGCCCCCTAGTAATTGACCCCTCTACCCTGGGGAAAAGCCTCTGACTATCCACTCTGTCTATGCCCCTCATAATTTTGTATACCTCTATCAGGTCGCCCCTCAACCTCCTTCGTTCCAGTGAGAACAAACCGAGTTTATTCAATCGCTCCTCATAGCTTATGCCCTCCATACCAGGCAACAGTCTGGTAAATCTCTTCTGCACCCTCTCTAAAGCCTCCACATCCTTCTGGTAGTGTGGCGACCAGAATTGAACACTATACTCCAAGTGTGGCCTAACTAAGGTTCTATACAGCTGCAACATGACTTGCCAATTCTTATACTCAATGCCCCGGCCAATGAAGGCAAGCATGCCGTATGCCTTCTTGACTACCTTCTCCACCTGTGTAGCCCCTTTCAGTGATCTGTGGACCTGTACTCCTAGATCTCTTTGACTTTCAATACTCCTGAGGGTTCTACCATTCACTGTATATTCCCTACCTGCATTAGCCCTTCCAAAATGCATTACCTCACATTTGTCCAGGTTAAACTCCATCTGCCATCTCTCCGCCCAAGTCTCCAGACAAGCTAAATCCTGCTGTATCCTCAGACAGTCCTCATCGCTATCCGCAATTCCACCAACCTTTGTGTCGTCTGCAAACTTACTAATCAGACCAGTTACATTTTCCTCCAAATCATTTATATATACTACAAAGAGCAAAGGTCCCAGCACTGATCCCTGTGGAACACCACTGGTCACAGCCCTCCAATTAGAAAAGCATCCCTCCATTGCTACCCTCTGCCTTCTATGGCCTAGCCAGTTCTGTATCCACCTTGCCAGTTCACCCCTGATCCCGTGTGACTTCACCTTTTGTACTAGTCTACCATGAGGGACCTTGTCAAAGGCCTTACTGAAGTCCATATAGACAACATCTACTGCCCTACCTGCATCAATCATCTTAGTGACCTCCTCGAAAAACTCGATCAAGTTAGTGAGACACGACCTCCCCTTCACAAAACCGTGCTGCCTCTCACTAATACGTCCATTTGCTTCCAAATGGGAGTAGATCCTGTCTCGAAGAATTCTCTCCAGTAATTTCCCTACCACTGAAGTAAGGCTCACCGGCCTGTAGTTCCCGGGATTATCCCTGCCACCCTTCTTAAACAGAGGAACAACATTGGCTATTCTCCAGTCCTCCGGGACATCCCCTGAAGACAGCGAGGATCCAAAGATCCAAAGATCCAAAGATTTCTGTCAAGGCCTCAGCAATTTCCTCTCCAGCCTCCTTCAGTATTCTGGGGTAGATCCCATCCGGCCCTGGGGACTTATCTACCTTAAGCTTGGAAGCTTGGGTACACAATAGAAGACATGTCGTACCATTCACTATTGTGGACACGAAACATGAGTCTATCCTAGGGGCGGATGCATGTGAAGCCCTGACCCTAGTGGAGCGGCTGTACGTTCCAGCAGCAAGCTGACAAAAGGTTACAGCGATTCACAACAAGATACAGTGGTGGAATTATCCCAGGAGATTCGAGCGATTGCGAAAGTGGAGGAAGATCAACCAGCGACAGTGATGGAGGATCCGGAGGACACTGCAGAGTTTTGGTTAGTGGTCTTCGAAAATGAGGACAGGCTCAGCCACACGATACAGGAGCATGATGAGCCCATTTTAAAGCATCTACAAGATGTCGCAATAAATTTCTCCGATCCCAGACAGCCAATGAGCTTCACTCTGGAGTTCAAGTTTGAATTGAATGAGTACTTCACAAATGAGGTGCTTGTAAAAACATACTAGATGGAGTTGCAGCCTGATGGGGCAGGCTTCTTCATATTTCCAATCACGGCGTGCACGGGCTGCCACATTGACTGGAAGAAAGGAAAAAAAGTCACAATGAAAACCATTAGACTGAAACAGTCACATGAGGCTCAGCCTGCTCATAAAGCAGTCACGAAAACTATACTGAATGACTTTATTACTCCCCCAGAGGTTCCGAGACATGGAGTGATCGATGGGAGCTCTGCAACAAGACTCGCTGCTGATTTAAAAATAGGTCAATTCCTGCATGAACACATACTTCCACGAGAGGTTTTATACTTCACGGAAGATGATGATGACTAGTACGAAGATATTGATCATGAGTACAATGATATTAACTCCGAAGGTGAGTACATTGTTGAATTCTACGAAGACGATGCAGACAATGAAGTAAGCTCATCTGATTGATGAGCCGGAGCTGGACGAATATGAAACGCTAGTTTCGTGGGAGAGATGTCACACTCAGTGAGGGCACCTGTGCAGCGCTATGTCGGTGGTTTGGCGGGAATGACGAGGTGGTCACAAGGGACGCCCAGACTGTGCAGCTCTGAAATGGCGCACTCCAAAATGAAAAATGAGATTGCAGTGGCCAACACCTCAGAGGACCAGGACACGAATAGACTAATAACAGAAGACACCGTACCAATCTTGGAGCAGCTGGCTCCATGCCACATGGTAAATCGTCTCAGGCCTCTGAAATGGTTCTGGTAGTCGACTGCCTGATGCTCAAGGCTACTCCACTGGAGAATGATTTGGATTTGGATTTTGTTTATTGTCATGTGTACCGAGGTACAGTGAAAAGTATTTTTCTGCAAGCAGCTCAAACAGATCATTAAGTGCATGAAGAGAAAAGATATAATAGGGCAACACAAGGTACACAATGTAACTATATAAACACCAGTATTGAATGAAGCATACAGGAGTGCAGTATTAATCAGGTCAGCCCATAAGAAGAGTCTGGTAACAGCGGGGAAGAAGCTGTTTTTGAGTCTGTTCGTGTGTGTTCTCAGACTTCTGTATCTCCTGCCCGATGGAAGAAGTTAAAAGAGTGAGTAAGCCGGGTGGGAGGGGTCTTTGATTATGCTGTCCGCTTTCCCCAGGCAGCGGGAGGTGTAGATGGAGTCAGAGCTGATGACAATATCACTCTGTAGCTCGTTGGATCACACGTACATATGAGAGCAAGACAAGGATGGCCCATCGCCTGGATTGCCAGGGCCAGGGAACGTTCGTATCATAATCTCCAGTGATGAGGTTTCGTAAACATTGCATGGCGGCTGCGGACTGTGTCCAGCGCCACCACAGTCTGGGGGAAGAGCCGTTCCGCTGGCCGGGGGGGGGCTTCGGCGGGGGCTGGGGGGGATGGTCCGGGGGTGGCGAGGGGAGTTACAGGGGGACACTATCTGGCAAGCCGGGTCCGCTCACAGCCAGCATCATGTTGTATGACGCGACCGCCACAGGTCGCCGTACGTGGTGCGACTGCTAGCACCCCACCCAGGGAGTATGGAAAGTGTCCAACATCACCATAGTTTGCTGACAGTTGTGCCATTGGCCGGGGGGGCTTCTGCCAGGGCCGTTGGGAATAGACAGGGCATGTATAGGGGATGGCTGTAGGGTCCATAAGACCATAAGACCATAAGACATAGGAGCGGAAGTAAGGCCATTCGGCCCATCGAGTCCACTCCGCCATTCAATCATGGCTGATTTCAACTCCATTTACCTGCTCTCTCTCCATAGCCCTTAATTCCTCGAGAAATCAAGAATTTATCAACTTCTGTCTTAAAGACACTCAACGTCCCGGCCTCCACCGCCCTCTGTGGCAATGAATTCCACAGACCCACCACTCTCTGGCTGAAGAAATTTCTCCTCATCTCTGTTCTGAAGTGACTCCCTTTTATTCTAAGGCTGTGCCCCCGGGTCCTAGTCTCCCCTGCTAATGGAAACAACTTCCCTACATCCACCCTATCTAAGCCATTCATTATCTTGTAAGTTTCTATTAGATCTCCCCTCAACCTCCTAAACTCCAATGAATATAATCCCAGGATCCTCAGACGTTCATCGTATGTTAGGCCTACCATTCCTGGGATCATCCGTGTGAATCTCCGCTGGACTCGCTCCAGTGCCAGTATGTCCTTCCTGAGGTGTGGGGCCCAAAGTTGCTCACAGTATTCTAAATGGGGCCTAACTAATGCTTTATAAAGCTTCAGAAGTACATCCCTGCTTTTATATTCCAAGCCTCTTGAGATGAATGACAACATTGCATTTGCTTTCTTAATTACGGACTCAACCTGCAAGTTTACCTTTAGAGAATCCTGGACTGGGACTCCCAAGTCCCTTTGCACTTCAGCATTATGAATTTTGTCACCGTTTAGAAAATAGTCCATGCCTCTGTTCTTTTTTCCAAAGTGCAAGACCTCGCACTTGCCCACGTTGAATTTCATCAGCCATTTCTTGGACCACTCTCCTAAACTGTCTAAATCTTTCTGCAGCCTCCCCACCTCCTCCATACTACCTGCCCCTCCACCTATCTTTGTATCATCGGCAAACTTAGCCAGAATGCCCCCAGTCCCGTCATCTAGATCGTTAATATATAAAGAGAACAGCTGTGGCCCCAACACTGAACCCTGCGGGACACCACTCGTCACCGGTTGCCATTCCGAAAAAGAACCTTTTATCCCAACTCTCTGCCTTCTGCCTGACAGCCAGTCGTCAATCCATGTTAGTACCTTGCCTCGAATACCATGGGCCCTTATTTTACTCAGCAGTCTCCCGTGAGGCACCTTGTCAAAGGCCTTTTGGAAGTCAAGATAGATAACATCCATTGGCTCTCCTTGGTCTAACCTATTTGTTATCTCTTCAAAGAACTCTAACAGATTTGTCAGGCAAGACGTCCCCTTACTAAATCCATGCTGACTTGTCCTAATCCGACCCTGCACTTCCAAGAATTTAGAAATCTCATCCTTAACAATGGATTCTAGAATCTTGCCAACAACCGAGGTTAGGCTAATTGGCCTATAATTTTCCATCTTTTTCCTTGTTCCCTTCTTGAACAGGGGGGTTACAACAGCGATTTTCCAATCCTCTGGGACTTTCCCTGACTCCAGTGACTTTTGAAAGATCATAACTAACGCCTCCACTATTTCTTCAGCTATCGCCTTTAGAACTCTAGGATGTAGTCCATCTGGGCCCGGAGATTTATCAATTTTTAGACCTCTTAGTTTCTCTAGCACTTTCTCCTTTGTGATGGCTACCATATTCAACTCTGCCCCCTGACTCTCCGGAATTGGTGGGATATTACTCATGTCTTCTACTGTGAAGACTGACGCAAAGTACTTATTTAGTTCCTCAGCTATTTCCTTGTCTCCCATCACAAAATTACCAGCGTCATTTTGGAGCGGCCCAATGTCAACCTTTGCCTCCCGTTTGTTTTTAATGTATTTAAATAAACTTTTACTAGCATTCCTAATGTTACTGGCTAGCCTACCTTCATATTTGATCCTCTCTTTCCTTATTTCTCTCTTTGTTATCCTCTGTTTGTTTTTGTAGCCTTCCCAATCTTCTGACTTCCCACTACTCTTTGCCACATTATAGGCTTTCTCTTTTGCTTTGATGCATTCCCTAACTTCCTTTGTCAGCCATGGCTGCCTAATCCCCCCTCTGATAACCTTTCTTTTCTTTGGGATGAACCTCTGCACTGTGTCCTCAATTACTCCCAGAAACTCCTGCCATTGCTGTTCTACTGTCTTTCCCACTAGGCTCTGCTCCCAGTCGATTTTCGTCAGTTCCTCCCTCATGCCCCTGTAGTTACCTTTATTTAACTGTAACACCTTTACATCTGATTCTACCTTCTTTCTTTCAAATTGGAGATTGAATTCTACCATATTATGATCACTGCCTCCTAAGTGCTCCCTTACTTTAAGATCTTTAATCAAGTCTGGCTCATTACATAACACTAAGTCCAGAATGGCCTGTTCCCTCGTGGCCTCCATCACAAGCTGTTCCAAAAAGCCCTCCTGTAAACATTCAATGAATTCCCTTTCCTTGGGTCCACTGGCAGCATTATTTACCCAGTCCACCTGCATATTGAAGTCCCCCATGATCACTGTGACCTTGCCTTTCTGACATGCACTTTCTATTTTGTGGTGCATTTTGTGCCCCCGGTCCTGACCACTGTTAGGAGGCCTGTATATAACTCCCATTATGGTTTTTTTGCCTTTGTGGTTCCTCAACTCTACCCACACAGACTCCACATCATCTGACCCTATGTCATTTAGTGCTATTGATTTAATTTCATTCCTAATTAACAAGGCAACCCCGCCCCCTCTGCCCACCTCCCTGTCTTTTCGATAGGTTGTGAATCCCTGGATGTTTAAATGCCAGTCCTGAACCCCCTGCAACCATGTCTCTGTGATGCCTACCACATCATACCTGCCAGTCACAATCTGGGCCACAAGCTCATCTACCTTGTTTCGTACACTGCGCGCATTTAAATATAGCACCTTTAATTCTCTATTGACCATCCCTTTTTGTTTTCTTAGTGTGGTGGACCTTGGTTTACTGAGTCTTTCCATACACTGTGTCATATTTTGTGGGATGGGGACTATCGTAACCTCTCCTGAGTTTTGTCTTTTCGTGCTTTTTTGTATTCCTAAGCAGCTACGCTTCCCACTGATTACTTCACCTCTTGGTTCCCTGACTTTCCCTTCCCCCCCCCAATCTTTAGTTTAAAGTCCTATTGACCACCCTATTTATTCTTTTCGCCAGAACACAGGTCGGGGTGGACCAGCACAGAATACCATTGCCGTAGCCTTTGAGGCAGCCATGCAGCTGCACACGCCGCTGACTTCCCACTGTGAACTTAGTGCCACGGGTCGTATGGGTGACCCCCTTGGCACCCTTTGGCTCCAACCGACCAATCAACCGGATGGGTGCGCTCCAGTGTAACCAGTGGCACTTTGTTGACTGGGTTTAATGTGTGTCGGGAGTGGAGTGCTAATATGCGGCTGCAGCTTGTCAGCCTCTCAATTGCCAATCCCGACCCCGGCAAATCGGACACTGTTTCTCATTGGAATCTATTGTGTTCCACGTTGCACCGGTGCTAGCCCCTCAACAGTCGCTGAATCGGTCCAGGTGCGGCACCAATTTTGCTGTCATAGAAGTCTGCGAATCCTGTCCCGGCGTCAACACAGCCTCAGGAACAGAGAATTCCGCCGCATATCTTTTGGCTCATTGCATTATCCTTCTGATTTGTGACATTACTCTGCATGTAGCCTGCAGATTGGTGACAAGATGATATTGTCCATTACGTGCCCTTCTGATTCATGGCATTATCCAATACAATTTATTTTGTTCTTTCAGATGGGACGTGGGCACCGCTGAAATGGCCAGAATTTGTTGCCATTCCTAATTGTCCTGGAGAAACTGCCTTCATAAATTACTGCAGTCCATGTGGTGCATGTACACCCACAGTGCTGTTGGGAAGGAAGCTCCAGGATTTTAAGCCAGTGAAGGTGACAGAATGGCACAGTCTCAGGATAGGACTGAGAGTAGGAGAAATTGCTTCACTTAGAGTGTTGTGAATCTTTGGAATTCTCTATTCCAGAAGGTTATGGGTGTTCCATCGTTAAATACATTTAAGGCTCTGTTACAGACAGGATTTAAACAGCTCTAATTTTCCCTGTCACCACTGGCCATAAACAAGAAAGAATTTTGATTTGATTCCATTCCACCTTTATAAGTAGGTGGCATGTTTCCCAACCCTTCAATGTTGGTGTGTTCCAATTTTTAATAAGAACCCCAAAGCAAATTTGAGATAGGATGAACTCAAAGGGTTAATTTCTTTGCACAGACTTTAAAAAGCAGGAGGAGGGTCACAACGTTGGCTTCTTTGCATTCATAAAGTAAAAAAGGATAGAGAAAATAAAGATTTGCAGCGCAGAGACAACCTTTCATGTGGGTTCCAGAGTCCAGATTCAAGATCCAATCCTTCACAAAATTTGGTAAGCTGAAAATCGGTTCTGGGCAATTCCCTTTTTCAGTGGCGTTAACTTTGCATGATAAGATAGGCACACAGAGATAAAGCAATCTTGTAGGTGATGGTATAGAGCTTGTAGTAAAAACAGTGTAGATGGGCCAAGTGTAGATGGGCCAACCTTGCCTGCGATGCTGCTCGTTAGATGGTAAAGTGGCAGATTGACTTTGCAGTCCAGCAAGGCAATATTACTGGTTTCACAAACCAGAGGTCCATGTCATATGACTCCCACCTCTACACACTGTCTTTAACAAAAGGTGTGTATCCCTTGTTTTGGTTCATGAGATTGTTAAACATCTCAACCATTAAGAATTAATAGTAAATTGTAGGGTCCTTTCTCCTGGAAGACAATTATACTCCAGCTGGCCACTTGGTTTATGAAATGCAGATGGCCATTGTAAAGCTCTCTTTGAATTTCATAGAATCATAGAATTTACAGGTATCTGGTGAAGCATACAGGGGTGTAGTATTAATCAGTTCAGTCCATAAGCAGGGTGTTTAGGAGTCTGGTAACAGCGGGGAAGAAGCTGTTTTTGAATCTGTTTGTGCGTGTTCTCAGACGTTTATATCTCCTGCCTGATGGAAGAAGTTGGAAGAGTGAATAAGCCGGGTGGGAGGGGTTTTTGATTATGATACCCAGGCAGCGGGAGGTGTAGATAGAGTCAATGGATGGGAGACAGGTTTGTGTGATTGACTGGGCGGTGTTCATAACTTTCTGATGTTTCTTGCGGTCTTGGGCCGAGTAGTTGCCGTACTATCTGGTTTCACCCGCCAGCCACAGCCAGAGCCCCAGGTGCCGACCAGAGACGAGGACACTGACACGGACGGGAGCCATAGATCCGAGACCCAGGACACCCCGGAGCTCGAGTCCGAGGATGACACCGATTTCAAGTCACAGCTGTCTCCAACACCTTCCACCATCCCAGGGACACTCATCTCGGTTGGGCACTTTAGTGAAGAAGCTCCTGGGGCACTATGTGATGCGCACCGCACACATGCCCACACACATGATCTGTTCAGCCCACAGGAGCGTCCACACTCTGCCCCCCCCCCCCCAGGAGAAGGCTGCCCATAACCGCCGGGAGCGGGAGAAGACTGGAGGGGGACCACTGGAACTGTGGCCCCTCACTGCAGCAGGGCAGAGGGCCCTGGACGTGGTCGGTGGGCCCGGGGAAAGTGCAGTCGCGGGATGGAGATCGCCACCGGGTTAGGAAGTGAGACCCCATTGAGTTGCGACTCCCTGTGACATGTATGTCCAGCCCTCCAACACCACCCCACACCCACACCACCCCCACACCACCCTCACACTCCTGCTCCACCACCTCCACCACCCCCACTCCCCTGCCGGCACACGGTCAAATCAAACATCTTCTCTTGTGTCTTGCAGGAGCTGCTGGTGATGGATTTGGATTTGTTTATTGTCACGTGTACCGAGGTACAGTGAAAAGTATTTTTCTGCAAGCAGCTGAAACAGATCATTTAGTACATGAAAGGAAAATATGTAAAAGGGCAACACAAGGTATACAATGTAAATACCTAACACTGGCATCGGGTGAAGCATACAGAGGTGCAGTGTTAATGAGGTCAGTGCATAAGAGGGTCATTTAAGAGTCTGGTAACAGTGGGGAAGAAGCTGTTTTTGAGTCCGTTTGTGCGTGTTCTCAGACTTTTGTATCTCCTGCCCGATGGAAGAAGTTGGAAGAGTGGGTAGGCCAGGTGGGAAGGGTCTTTGATTATGCTGCCCGCTTTCCCCAGGCAGCGGGAGATGTAGATGGAGTCAATGGATGGGAAACAGGTTTGTGTGATGGACTGGGCTGTGTTCACAACACTCTGACGTTTCTTGTGCCTTGGGCCGAGTAGTTGCCGTACTATCTGGTTTCACCCGCCAGCCACAGCCAGAGCCCCAGGTGCCGACCAGAGACGAGGACACTGACATGGACGGGAGCCATAGATCCGAGACCCAGGACACCCCGGAGCTCGAGTCCGAGGATGACACCGATTTCAAGTCACAGCTGTCTCCAACACCTTCCACCATCCCAGAGACACTCACCTCGGTTGGGCACTTTAGTGAAGAAGCTCCTGGGGCACTAATCGGTGCGCACAACACACATGCCCCAGTAGAGCAGGTGGAGATGGCAACTCCCTAGAGGGCTAGGGGGCGAATGGTGGGAGGGCAGGCCGGCCCTAGGAACTAGCTGCCATCCAGACGTGTTTGAATGGACAGTCCTATCGATTGAAGAGATGCAGTCACAGAGCCAGGGACTACATGAGGGGTTGTCGGTGAGTGGAAGCATTGGGGCGAGGGTTTCGGCCATGGATCAGCATGTCCAGGGCCTAGGGCAATCTTTGCAGGTGGTCCGACCCTCTTATGGACTGAACTGATCTCTCCACACATCTTCCCGGCTGAGTAGTACTACACTCCACATGCTTCACCCGATACCTGGGTCTATGTATTCACATTGTGTATGTTTCGTATGTCCTATGATTTTCCATGTATGGAATGATCTGTCTACACTGCACACAGAACAATGCTTTTCACTGTACCTCAGTACTTGTGACAATAAATCAAATCCAAATCCAACCTGGTTCACTGGTCTACACAGTGGTCCGGTTGGCACTGCAAACTCTGTCCCCGTATGTCCCCCCCCCCCCTCACCCCCACCATCACTGCACCCCTGGCCCTGTCGTTGCCCAGCATGGTGGGGACCTCTAGCCCTGGTGCCTGTCCCTGCTGCCAGGTGTACCATTGGCTAGCGCTGCCCATGCCAGAGGTACGCTCCGCGGCCCCCGTCCGGCGTCCCCTTGTAAAGGCTACTGTGGCTGTTGCATTTGGATGAGCCGCGTGATGCTCCACCGGTAGATGGTGGCCCCCTGGCAGAGGGTGGATGGCGGAGGGTGGAGTGCGGGCGTAGTGAGGTGGTGGCACTCATACGGTCAGTGGGACTCGGTAGAACCAGGGACAAGGAAGGTGGTCAATTGGGTGTATAGCGGGATTCCTGGCTAGCAGGCTGCGGTTATGGCAGTTCAAGCCTGGACACCGTCCTATTTCCGTGGATGGTCCCACGCCCGTCCCCCCATCACCTCCCCTTCCCCCCCTAGCAGTGCCCCAGCCAGCCCGGCCAGTGTCAAGCCTGGCAGCCCACGGTCACGACTCTCTATATCCTGCCCCCTCTCTCCCTCATCAGCCACGGCACCTGTTTCTCGATTTTTAAAAGTACAAGTGAACCTCTACCTCAGAAATTCTCCCCAGTGGAGGCAGAGAATCGTGCCAGCCCCGGAGAATACCAGGTCAGGCCCGCTAATGACATGAAAACGGCATTTACTTACGTGCAGAGTAGAAAGCATTGATGCCTCTGTCGAGGCATCAGAGAATTGCGATTTGGCGTGAACCCGGCGCCCATCTCTATTGCAGCATCGGAACCAATTCTCTGCCCAATCATGTTTCCTGATTCCAGTGTCAGCCAACGGAGAATTCCGTCCCAGATCTTTTGTCCCTGTTTGAACAAAGGGCAGGATTCTCCGGCCGCACCTGCCTGGCGACAGGAAATTCCTGCCCGAGGTCAATGGACCTTTACATGGTCCGCATCCCGCCCATTGAGGCGGGCAGGTGGAAGAATCCAGCCCAAAGGCTGTAATAAGGTCAGGAGCTGAGGAGCCCTAGCAGAACCCAAACTGAGAATCAGTGAGCAAGGAAGTGAAACTTGATATTATTGTTGACAACACATAACATCACTTTAATTATCCATTTGAATGCTGAATGTTAATGATTCTTCGAATTGGCTAACATGCAAGTCTTTCAGTCTTGGTGACATAAGACCATTTCACTGATTACAAAATCAGTATAAGCTCAACATGGGTTTGTTCACCTCAGCATAAGAATCAATAGGTGTCCTCCACGACACTCCCATTGATGGGTCCAGGGTCAGGAAGTCATACATAATTTGGTATGTAATGTGACCCACTGACCATGGGGGCTGGTAAGTCTAATGAAGAGTTCCAGGGCACTGGATTGTGATTCCCTATATCAGAAAAAAGCTTAGTTGTTCCCATGGCCCCTGCATGAAGAAGACCACCATGAAGTCAGATAAAAATAATTTTTTGACAAGGATTGGAAATCAATTTCCACCGTGTGCTAGTTAATTACTCCAGTTTGCCTGTTCGCTACTGTCCTACTCTGAAGGCTGAAAATAGGCATAGTTGAAGTATTGTATCCCAGCTCAAACCCTTCCTCCATTGATGGCCATTAATAGGGCAGGTAGAGGTGGAAGTATTCAGTCAGGACTCAGCTTCCACAGGCCATATCCAGAGAGCCATAGAATTCCTACAATGCAAAAGGAAGCCATTCAGCCCATCATGTCTGCACTGACTCTTTGAAAGGACACCCTATCTTGGCCTACTCACCCGCCCTATTCCCATAACCCCACCTAACCTACGCAACTTTGGATACTAAGGGACAATTTACCATGGCCAATCCACTAACCTGCACTTCTTTGGACCGTGGGAGGAAACCGGAGTACCCGGAAGAAATCCACTCAGACAGTCACACCCAAGGCTGGAATTGAACCCCAGTCCCTGGTGCTGTGAGGCAGCAGTGTTAATCATAGTTAGATTGGAAGACTGCCAGAACAGCCACAGATTTTGCCAAATTATCTACCACAAATCTTTTTGATTTCTGATACTATCCAGTACAAACCTTTCTGATTGTCGCATAGTTGTCTGGTACAAGATCTCCTGCACTTTTATTGGGATAAGAAGCGGGACTGATGAGTGCAACATGTATATAGGTAGAGGCAACATGCTTATTTTGTTGGTGAGTAAATTCTGTCTCTCACATTATATGATTGTGGGACATGTTGGTGGGAAATCCTGCTTTTTACAATATATAACTAATTCTTAACTATGTTGCAAATTGTATCTAATTCTGCAGTTCGGTGTACTTTCTGTGTCTGCTACTGGAATAACAGCCCTGTGTGCAAAACAAATGACTCATCGCCAGATGCATACTCAGAGACAATGGACTATTAACAAACTTTGCCCAAGGTCTGAATGCCTTAAGATACCCCTGCTCTGCCCGGCTAGCCACAAGCTGAAGAATTAGCAACAATAGGAAAAGGCTGTAGATTACAAACTAATAACTATTTACGGCATGGACTGAGATAATGGAGGACTAATTAGTTGCATGTAATGAATTGTGATGTGAATAAAGGTGATTGTCTATATGTAAATGAGATTACAAACTGATTTTGCTTTTGAATCTGTATATTAACTCGTGTGAACCTTAGCTCAAGTGAGAAAGAGTACTGTCTCAAGGCTGCGGAGCCTCAGGCCTTTCTCCCAGAATTCTGATATAATAAACTGCTTCTTTACTCATCCAAAATGCCTTCGTATGATTATTTTCACCTCTAACAATCGGCGTAGTCGGCAGGATGTTGCAGAGCCGAACGCTGATCAAGCGGGTGTAGACAAGGCGAGTAGTCAAACTTTTGACCAACAGAAGTTAGAGTCACATGGTGAGACAGACGGAGGCGAAGAAACATCGAACAAATCTGGTATCAAGGCCAAGTGAGTAAAAGATTCAGTTTAAAATTTCTTTTTTGGTTTTGTTTTGTTGGTCCGCTATACCATTAACTTTAGTACTAATCAGCTGCTCGAGCACCCATGCTGAGCTGAATTAAGGGGGCAATTGAGCTCTCACGTGACGGCCAGAGTTAGTTGGGAATCCGAGACGCACAGACTGTTAAGTGTTAACGGGCGGGAACTTGCCGTGTGTAGCGCACAATGACTTACGAGAGACGAGAAGTGATGAAGTCGATCCAGGCTTTATTAAGCGATGCTTGTCCCCAGCAGCTCAGCAACAGAATGAAGCTGCGGGGAGCTCGGGTTCTTATACTCCGCATTCAGGGCGGAGCCAGAAGTCGGTAGATCCAACCAGGACCCGGGATCTGTCAGCCAATAGCATCTCGGCTTCATAGGTCCCACATGACCCCTAATACATACCACCACATTCACCCCTTGTTAAAAAGGAACCCGGCGGGGTGGTGGTTCGCATGGTGGGAGGGGTTTACAAGGCTGGCCCTGGAACAAATTTTGGACAGTGTTACGACAGCTTTAGCCCTACACTGGGCTATGTATAAGTTTGTGAGAACTATTTACAATATGAGCAAAAAACATTTTTTTTGTTACAACAACATTCTTGGTGTCACGCGGAGTCCCTGAGTCTAGCGGGCGGTCTGGTCTTCCTCGTCGATCGCCTCAGCCCCGGTGGTGGTGCAGGTGCTTGCTCGGGCATTGTCGTCTCCGGGAGCGTTTCGCTGTTTGTTCCTGTTTTACTCCTGGGCGGGCACGAGAGGAGGACCGATCCCCCCGGGAAGGGGGCGGTCGCGGGGTGCGCCGGTGGCAGGGAGGGGATGATGGGTGTCGGGGGTGTGTGTGTGTTTCCGGCGGGCGCCAGGTCCCGCAGGGAGACCGTGTCCTGTCGGCCGTCGGGGTACGCCGTAGTGCGGGTTCGCGTGGAGGTGAACCCTCTCAACCAATGGGTCCAATTTGTGCGCCCGCACATGTTTCCGGAGCAAGATGGGTCCTGGGGCCGCCAGCCAGGTCGGCAGCGACGTTCCGGAGGAGGACTTCCTGGGGAAGACAAGGAGGCGCTCATGAGGCGTTTGGTTAGTGGTGGTACACAGCAGCGACTGGATGGAGTGGAGAGCGTCCGGGAGGACCTCCTGCCTCCGGGAAACTGGGAGATCCCTGGACCGTAGGGCCAGTAGGACGGTTTTCCAGACCGTGCCGTTCTCCCTCTCTACTTGCCCGTTCCCCCGGGGGTTGTAGCTGGTCGTCCTGCTCGAGGCTATGCCCTTGCTGAGCATGAACTGGCGCAGCTCGTCACTCATGAAGGAGGACCCCCTATCGCTATGGATATACGCGGGGCAACCGAACAGTGTGAATATGGTGCCAAGGGCTTTAATGACTGTGGCCGCTGTCATGTCAGGGCAGGGGATGGCGAAGGGGAAACGAGAGTACTCGTCCACCACGTTCAGGAAGTATGCGTTGCGGTCGGTGGAGGGGAGGGGCCCTTTGAAATCCAAACTGAGGCGTTCAAAGGGGCGGGAAGCCTTGGTCAGGTGTGCTCTATCCGGCCTGAAAAAGTGCGGTTTGCACTCTGTGCAGATGTGGCAGTTCCTGGTGACTGTACGGACCTCCTCCACAGAGTAGGGGATGTTGCGGGACTTTACAAAATGGTAGAATCGAGTGACCCCCGGATGGCAGAGGTCCTCGTGGAGGGCTTGGAGGCGGTCTATTTGTGCGTTGGCACATGTGCCGCGGGATAGGGCATCGGACGGCTCGTTCAGCTTTCCGGGACGATACAAGATCTCATAGTTGAAGGTGGAGAGCTCGATCCTCCACCTTAGGATCTTGTCATTCTTAATTTTGCCCCGCTGTGCATTATCGAACATGAAGGCTACCGACCGTTGGTCGGTGAGGAGAGTGAATCTCCTGCCGGCCAGGTAATGCCTCCAATGTCGCACAGCTTCCACTATGGCTTGGGCTTCCTTTTCCACTGAGGAGTGGCGGATTTCTGAGGCGTGGAGGGTCCGGGAGAAAAAGGCCACGGGTCTGCCCGCTTGGTTAAGGGTGGCCGCCAGAGCTACGTCGGATGCGTCGCTCTCGACCTGGAAGGGGAGGGACTCGTCGATGGCGCGCATCGTGGCCTTTGCGATACCCGCTTTGATGCGGCTGAAGGCCTGGCGAGCCTCTGTCGACAGGGGGAAGGTAGTGGACTGTATTAGCGGGCGGGCCTTGTCTACGTACTGGGGAACCCACTGGGCGTAATATGAAAAGAAACCCAGGCAACGTTTCAGGGCTTTGGAGCAGTGGGGGAGGGGGAATTCCATAAGGGGGCGCATGCGTTCGGGGTTGGGGCCTATTACTCCATTGCGCACTACGTATCCCAGGATGGCCAAATTGTTTGTGCTAAAAACGCATTTTTCCTCGTTATGTGTGAGGTTCAGGGCGTTAGCGGTCTGGAGGAACTTTTGGAGGTTGGCGTCATGGTCCTGCTGATCGTGGCCGCAGATGGTTACGTTGTCGAGATACGGGAACGTGGCCTGCAACCCGTGCTGGTCAACCATTCGGTCCATCTCCCGTTGGAAGACCGAGACCCCATTCGTGACGCCAAATGGGACCCTTAGGAAGTGGTATAGACGCCCGTCTGCCTTGAAGGCGGTGTACTTGCGGTCACCTGGGCGGATGGGGAGCTGGTGGTAGGCGGTCCACGGTGGAAAAGACCTTATACTGGGCAATCCGATTGACCATGTCGGATATGCGGGGGAGAGGGTACGCATCTAGCTGCGTGTACCTGTTGATGGTCTGACTATAGTCTACGACCATCCTTTGCTTCTCCCCGGTCTTTACTACTACCACCTGGGCTCTCCAGGGACTATTGCTGGCCTGGATTATGCCTTCCTTCAGCAACCGCTGGACTTCGGACCGAATAAATATCCGGTCCTGGGCGCTGTACCGTCTGCTCCTAGTGGCGACGGGTTTGCAATCTGGGGTGAGTTTTGGAAACAAGGACGGCGGTTCAACCTTGAGAGTTGCGAGGCCGCAGATAGTGAGTGGGGGTATTGGGCCCCCGAATTGGAATGTTAGGCTCTGCAGTTTACACTGGAAATCTAATCCCAGTAATGTGGGCGCGCAGAGTTGGGGAAGGACGTAGAGCCTATAGTAAACTCCCTCCCTTGCAGAACCCTTTGATCTCTATGGAATGGGATCCTGCAGCTAGGGAAATCTTTTGCGTGCTTGGATGGATGGTCAGAAAACAGCGTCTTACCGTATCTGGGTGAATAAAACTTTCAGTGCTCCCGGAGTCGATCAGGCATGGCGTCTCGTATCCGTTGACCAGCACCGTTGTTGTCGTCGTCTGGAGCGTCCGGGGCCGCGATTGATCCAGTGTCACCGAAGCCAGTCATGGTAGTAGTGTTGTGGCGTCTTCTTCGGACCCCGTGGAGCCGTCGATGCTGGGGTCCTTTGTTGTCAACGAAGATGGTGGTGTCCATGAATCGCACGCGGCCGGGGGTGGACAAAATGGCCGCCCCCCTGGATCGCACGTGGTCGGGGGTGGACAAAATGGCCACCCCCATGAATCGCACGTGGCTGGTGGGTCACAGGATGGCGGCGCCCATCCTCCCCTCGTGGTACCCGGGACCCAAAATGACGGCGCCCGCGGGTCGCACATGGGGCGCTGGGGGGGTTGGGGGGGTGTTTGGGATGTGCTGAGCTCGTTCTTCTCCGGGGATTGCGGCGACCCCCCGGGACCGGCATACTGCCGCGTAGTGGCCCTTTTTGCCGCAGCTTTTACAAATAGCTGCGCGGGCCGGGCAGCGCTGCCGGGGGTGTTTTGCTTGTCCGCAGAAATAGCAGCGGGCCCCCCCGGGATGGTCTGGCGCTTTAAACGCGCAAGCTTGCGAGGGGGCGGGGGGGGGTTTGTCGCGACGGGGGTCCACGGAGCCCAAGGGGCTGCTGCACGGTCGGGGCCGTAGGCGCGGGCGTTTTGCGAGGCCACATCAAGGGAGGCTGCAAGGGCCCGTGCCACTGAGAGTCCTAGCGACTCTCTTTCCAAAAGTCTTTGGCGGATTTGGGGAGAGTTCATACCTGCCACAAATGCATCATAAATTAGCAGGTCCGTGTGTTCGATCGAGTTCACCGGCGGGCAGCTGCAGCCTCGTGACCCTCAGTCCATCTCCAATCTCTCCAGAATCCTTAGTCCACCTCCAAACTCCTCATAACCCTCAGCTTATCTCCAAACTCTTCTTAACCCTCAGCCCATCTCCAAACTTCTCTTCACCCTCAGTCCACCCCCAAACTCCACATGCCTCTCAGTCCATCTCCAAATACCTCATAACCCTCAGTCCATCTCCAAACTCCTCATAACCCTCAGTCTACCTCCAAACTCCTCATAACCCTCAGTCCATTTCCAAACTCCTCATAGCCCTCAGTCCATCTCCAAACTCCTCATAACCCTTAGTCCATCTCCAAACTCCTCTTAACCCTCAGTCCATCTCCAAACTTCTCTTAACCCTCAGCCCATCTCCAAACTTCCCTTCACCCTCAGTCCATCCCCAAACTCCACATGCCTCTCAGTCCATCTCCAAATACCTCATAACCCTCAGTCCATTTCCAAACTCCTCATAACACTCAGTCCATCTCCAAACTCCTCGTGACCCTCAGTCTATCTCCAATCTCTCCAGAACCCTTAGTCCACCTCCAAACTTCTCATAACCCTCAGTCCATTTCCAAACTCCTCATTACCCTCAATCCATCTCCAAACTTCTCATAACCCTCAGTCCATTTCCAAACTCCTCATAACCCTCAGTCCATTTCCAAACTCCTCATGACCCTCAGTCCATCTCCAAACTCCTCAGTCTATTTCCAAACTCCTCATAAACTTGTGGGCTTGTGGCAGCACAGTGGTTAGCACTGTTGCTTGACAACCCCAGCGTCCCAGGTTCAATTCCCAGCTTGGGTCGCTGCTTGTGTTAAGTCTGCACATTCTCTCAGTGTCTGCATGGGATTTCTCCGGGTGCTCAGGTTTCCTCCCACAAGTCCCGAATGACATGCTATTTGGTAATTTGGACATTCTGAATTCTCCCTCTGTGTACCGGAACAGGCACCGGAATGTTGCGACTAGCGGCTTTTCACAGTAACTTTATTGCAGTGTTAATGTAAAGCCTACTTGTAACAATAAAGATTATTCTTAAAATAACCCTCAGTCTATCTCCAAACTCCTCATGACTCTCATTCGATCTTCAGTCTCCTCATAACCACCAGTCCACCTCCACATTCCTCATAACACTCAGTCCATCTTCAATCTCTTCTTAACCCCCAGTCCATCTCCAAACTTTTCATAACCCTCAGTCCATCTGCAAACTCCTCTTGGCTCTCAGTCCATCTCCAAACTCCTCATGGCTCTCAGTCCATCTCCAAACTCCTCTTAACCCTCAGTCCATTTCCAAACTCCTCTTGGCTCTCAGTCCATCTCCAAACCCTTTGTTTCTCTCAACCATCTTCAAACTGCTCTTGGCTCTCAGTCCATCTCCAAACTCCCCTTGGCTCTCAGTCCATCTCCAAACTCCTCTTAACCCTTAGTCCATCTCCAAACTCCTCATGACTCTCAGCCCATCTCCAAACCCCTCTTAATCCTCAGTCCATCTCCAAACTTCTCTTAACCCTCAGCCCATCTCCAAACTTCTCTTAACCCTCAGTCCATCTCTAAACTCCACATGTCTCTCAGTCCATCTCCAAATACCTCATAACCCTCAGTCCATTTCCAAACTCCTCATAACCCTCAGTCCACCTCCAAACTCCTCATGACCCTCAGTCCATCTCCAATCTCTCCAGAACCCTTAGTCCATCTCCAAACTCCTCGTGACCCTCAGTCTATTTCCAAACACCTCATAACCCTCAGTCCATTTCTAAACGCCTCATAACCCTCAGTCTATTTCTAAACACCTCATAACCCTCAGTCTATTTCCAACCTCCTCATAACCCTCAGTCCATCTCCAAACTCCTCATAACCCTCAGTCCATTTCTAACTCATAACCCTCAGTCCATCTCCAAACTCCTCATAACTCTCAGTCCATCTCCAAATTCCGCTTAACCCTCATTCCATTTCCAAACTCCTCATAACCCTCAGTCCATCTCCAAACTTCTTTTAACCCTCAGCCCATCTCCAAACTTCTCTTAATCCTCAGTCCATCTCCAAACTCCACATGCCTCTCAGTCCATCTCCAAACTCCTTGTGATCCTCAGTCCATCTCCAATCTCTCCAGAACCCTTGGTCCACCTCCAAACTCCTCATAACCCTCAGTCCATCTCCAAACTCCTCATAACCCTCAGTTCATTTCTAACTCCTCATAACCCTCAGTTCATTTCTAACTCCTCATAACCCTCAGTCCATCTCCAAACTCCTCATAACCCTCAGTCCATCTCCAAACTTCTTTTAACCCTCAGCCCATCTCCAAACTTCTCTTAATCCTCAGTCCATCTCCAAACTCCACATGCCTCTCAGTTCATCTCCAAACTCCTTGTGATCCTCAGTCCATCTCCAATCTCTCCAGAACCCTTAGTCCACCTCCAAACTCCTCATAACCCTCAGTCCATCTCCAAACTCCTCATAACCCTCAGTTCATTTCTAACTCCTCATAACCCTCAGTTCATTTCTAACTCCTCATAACCCTCAGTCCATCTCCAAACTCCTCATAACCCTCAGTCCATCTCCAAACTTCTTTTAACCCTCAGCCCATCTCCAAACTTCTCTTAATCCTCAGTCCATCTCCAAACTCCACATGCCTCTCAGTCCATCTCCAAACTCCTTGTGATCCTCAGTCCATCTCCAATCTCTCCAGAACCCTTAGTCCACCTCCAAACTCCTCATAACCCTCAGTCCATTTCCAAACTCCTCATAACCCTCAGTCCATTTCCAAACTCCTCTTAACCCTCAGTCCATTTCCAAACTCCTCATAAACTTGTGGGCTTGTGGCAGCACAGTAGCACAATGGTTAGCACTGTTGCTTGACAGCGTCCCCGGTTCAATTCCCAGCTTGGGTCACTACCTGTGTGAAGTCTGCCCATTCACCCCATGTCTGCGTGGGATTCCTCCAGGTGCTCAAGTTTCCTCCCACAAGTCCCGAATGACATGCTATTTGGTAATTTGGACTTTCTGAACTCTCCCTCTGTGTACCGGAACAGGCACCGGAATGTGGCGACTAGCGGCTTTTCACAGTAACTTTATTGCAGTGTTAATGTAAAGCCTACATGTAACAATAAAGATTATTCTTAAAATAACCCTCAGTCTATCTCCAAACTCCTCATAGCCCTCAGTCCATCTTCAATCTCCTCATAACACCCAGTCCATCTCCAAACTTCCCATAACCCTCAGTCCAACTCCAAACTTCTCAGAACCCTCAGTCCACCTCCAAACTCCACATAACCCTCAGTCCATCTCCAAACTCCTCATAACCCTCAGTCCATCTTCAATCTCCTCATAACACCCAGTCCATCTCCAAACTTCCCATAACCCTCAGTCCAACTCCAAACTTCTCAGAACCCTCAGTCCACCTCCAAACTCCACATAACCCTCAGTCCAACTCCAAACTCCTCATAACCCTCAGTCCATCTCCAAACTCCTCTTAACCCTCAGTCCATCTCCAAACTCCTCTTGGCTCTCAGTCCATCTCCAAACTCCTCTTGGCTCTCAGTCCCTCTCCAAACTCCTCTTGGCTCTCAGTCCCTCTCCAAACGGCTGGTAAAATCCAACCTGTTCCTTTCAATTGTATAGTTCCAGCAAAATATCACTTCTGGTTTAACTAAGTGTCTCGCTAGGCAATAAGTTTTACAAAAATTGTATATATGTATTACTGTATTTTGCAAATAAACAAATCTAATGGATTTTATTTTGTTCTAGCTTCTTTTTAACTTCAGTTTTTCTGAAAAACAGAAATGAGTAGACAAGCACATGTTCAGATTGTTGTATTTGTAACTCTAGATACTGCACGAACTTGGATAACTCCTGGATGCCTGATTCACAAATTGCTGCAAAAGGAACTGCCCATTAACTAACCCCGGAGTTCCGTTTGGAGGCGTCTTTTTCTAACATTATAAATCTGTGCAACGCAGCTCGAGCAATTTTCAGGAACAAAGCTCCACAAGAGCGAGAAGAGAATTGCAGGTAAAGTGCAGAGTTTTTACTTGTTCCTGTGTGATATAGAAATTACGCTTTTTCATTTTAGTAATAATAACATTCGCTACACAAACTCATTGTGAACACGCAAAGACGTGAGACCAATGCACCGTTTGTCGAAATAAAGTTAAAGCAGAGCCCCTAACCGGGCAGAGTGTAACAACTGCGATCGCCGGTATCTTGCTCAGGCGGCAATGCTTCATGTGCAGACAGACCTTGGCTGTCGAGGGTCAGCGAGCAATTCAGCGCGCAGCAGGTCTCCCCGCCGCTAAACAACAGGCGCTACTCTCGGGCACGCACTGGCTCCAGGTAAGGCTTTCCTCCCGCCAATGCACCGCTCGGGAAAATGTTGCTGGAGGCCTTCACGAAACCAATTCAAAACCGAACATCGCAATGAATGTAGCGTTTATGGATTTAAATGCGAATAGAATTAGTTACAAGAATGCCAAATCGAAAAGTATTTGACTGGAAAATATCGATGTTTTCTCATTAGTTTTCTTCACACAGAATTAAAACGTCGTCTTTTTTGTTTATAACTTTGCTGTTTGCTCTCAGAGAAAAATAGGGTTGTAAATCTAAGAACAATGTCTGGCCTCTCGGTTTATCCATGGGTGGGGTTCCCCAACCCGGGAAAAAGTGCAAGCCACTGAGTTATGATTGAAATCTCCCGAGTTGCCTGCCTGAGTTCTCGTTTGCCAGCAGCAGTCAGGAACTGGGGCCATGGGTGATTTCTTTTAATCCATGGTTACTTGAAGCAGTCCTGCTGCTCAAACAAGTTGAAAATAATCTGAAACTTCATCGTCTAAATGGGCAGTGAATTGACCGACTCAGCTACTGGGGCTATTATTTCAGTCGTGTGACATTACAATCTGGAAACAAGACCTTCGGCCCCGCGGGTCCAAACTGATGTTGAAGCTCCACATGAACTTTCATCCCCCTCGGAGGGATATGAGGAGAAACTTTTTTTAAACTCAGAGGTGCTGGGAGTTTGGAAACTCACTGCCTAAAGGGGTGGCTAAGACCCTCATAACATTTAAGACGTTTTTCGATGTGCACTTGGGATCCCAGGGCATACAAGGCTGTGGGCCAATTGCTGGACAATGGGATTAGAATAGTTAAGTGGTTGATTTTGACTGCCACTGACGTGGTGGGCCAAAGGGCCTTTTTCTGTGCTGTATGACTCTTAATTTAACTGTATCAGCACACCTTTCTATTCCTTCTCCCTCTGGCTTTTATCTAATTTCCTCTGAAATGCATGCATGCACTCCGTGTGGTAGGAGAGTTCCACATTCTAACCACACTTCAGGTAAACAAGCTTCTCCTGAATTCCTTCTGAGGTTTTTAAATGAAAATTTTATATTTATGACCCCCCCGCCTAGTTTTTGGCTCTAATCTTCCAGTTAGTGACGATGCACTGCCCACAACATTTTCTGCATCCTAATAGAAGTGCCAATTCTCAAAGAACATGTTCTAACAGTTTCAGCCAGGACTTCCAATGCCAGCTTAAGTAGAACTAGCTCAGTGCAGCGCAAGTCCACTGAGTGCAGGTGACTGAAAGGAAGGAGAGGTCATTTTATACTACCAGCCTCCATACCCAGTAAGTTTTTAAAGGTCTCAAGTCTTATATTAATGACTGCGTGTGGATTATTCAGTGAGTGGGTGAATTAATGGATGAGTTGGAGTTTACTTCTGCAAGTTGGTGAACTACTCCACCCCTCCTCCAAGCCCCACCCCCATGTAAATATAAAATACATTGTGATAACATCAGGTTGGCAGCCAGTTTGAAATCACTAACAAGCTATTGAACTTGCTAACAACCCAAAAGGCCTGCTGCCTCTAGCATGGCCAAATATAGCAGGAGATTCTGTGGGTGAAGGTTGGAGTGTCTGCATGTTTTTTTTCAAAACTCCTTTGAGCTTTTTGGTCCTTCAATATAAAATAAAAGATAAATTCAGAGAGCAGGGGGTTGTTAAACTTTTAGCCATGATTGATGAGCTGTCAACACCATATGACCTCCCTGCTGCCAGTCATGATTGGGTGTGGTGCTCCCCTTTCCACCCCTATCTTCCATCTCATCAGGCAGCCACTAATTATATATCTGATGCTTGTTTGGATGAGCTGGGACAGTGGGAGAAAGTGGACCACTCAGTTTCCATTCCACTTCCTTCATCCTGCTGAGAAACATATAATCCAGCTCAGTGTCAGAGATTTTTTACATATTGCTCTAGGCAGCACAAATCAGCCATTTGGAACCTCCTGAAAAATGATCTGGTGTGTGCCAGGACTTCCCCAGGGTTCCGATATCCAGCATCGACCTAAGTTAAGATTTTGCTGCTGTGGCCATCTGAAGATTTGGGCCTTTGTCTTGGTTGGCACAGAATATATTCTCAATTTCTCAAGCCATTTGGGATTGGGCTAGGAGATGGGAAAGTTGTGAAAATGACAAAGGAAGCGGGCAGCACTGTGGCGCAGTGGATAACACTGCTGCCTCATGCTGCCAAGGTCCCAGCTTCAATCCCGGCTCTGGGTCACTATCCATGTGGAGTTTGCTCATTCTCCCCGTATTTGCGTGGATTTCGTCCCCACAACCCAAAGATGGATAGGTGGATTGGCCACGCTAAATTGCCCCTTAATTGGAAGAAATTAATTGGGTACTCTAAATTTATTTTTTAAAATGACAAAGGAATCGACAGGTGGCATGTCCAATGTCTTCACACCACAATGCTATTTTGCCAGTGGCAGGATAGGTGGCAGAGTTTCCCCTGTCGGGAACCCAATTGAGCCACTTAAGTTCCCAATTAAAGGCCTCTTCCCCCCTCTGCTGGGATATTGCTGAAGGTGAGAATTGAATGGCGGGGTACTGCTGCAATCTGGGGAGACCTTCTTGGCAGCCTTTCCCACTCCAAAATGGGGCTTATCATTTTGGGGCATTTCATGACCCACAAAAGGGGTTCCAGGTGGCCATCCCCAAGGAAACATCACTTATTGCCCTCAACGACCCTCTCCCACATTGTGATCGCCCAGGCCTGTCAGCCTGGTTCAGCATGCCCCGTCCCAACCTACCTGTCTTGCGGGGGCGCACAACCATCAATGGAGCCTCATTCTGCACATGTAGCCCCAGCACTGGGCACTGATAACAGCATCACTGCCGAGGCTGCTGATTTGCGGGCACCAGATTGGACTGGCAACTCATGGGGATGGGCATCCATTCTTAACAGGGATGGCAGCCTTGTCAGCAGCCACTTAATTGGCCTCCACCAAGAAGATGCCTCTCAGAGCCATCATGGTAAAATTCAACTCTAACTCTTCTTGAGAACACTTGAAATGCCACTGCATACAAGGCTATGGATGAAGGGCTGGAAAATGAGATTAGAATAGTTAGGTGCCTGATCAGCATGGACGCAATGGGCCAATAGGCCTCTTTCCGTGCTGTAAAACCCTGACTCTCTATGACTGTGAACACTTTGACATTCCAGGAATGCTGATATCAAGGATGCTTTTAACAGCTCAACCACTTAAACATTTTACATATTTGTTCAACACTCTTACTATAAAGCTTGCAAACCGACACCGTATGAAGAATTTGGGATCACACCCAATCCACAGGAAGACAATTTTGCTTTTAATGAAAGGAAAGGCCGGGATTCTCCGGTATCCGGCGGGGCGGCTGTACCGGCGCCAAGGAGTGGCGTGAACCACTCCGGCGTCGGACCCCCCGGAAGGTGCGGAATCCTCCGCACCTTTGTGGGCTGCTGGAGGGGTTGGCGCTGCGCCAACCGGCACCGAAGGGCCTCCGCCGGCCGGTGCAAGTTGGCGCATGCACAGAGCGCAGGAGTGCCAGCGTGTTCAGGTGCATTCGCAGAACCGCTGGCGTATTTCCTGTGCATGCGCGGGGGGTTTCTTCTCTGCGCCGGCCATGGCGGACTGTTGCACCGGCCGGCGCAGAGGGAAAAGAGTGCCCCCACGGCACAGGCCTGCCCGCAGATCGGTGGGCCACGGTCGCGGGCCAAGCCACCATGCCCCCCCCACCCCGGGGCCAGATCCCCCCCCGCGCACCCCCGAGGACTCCGCAGGCCGCCCTCACAGCCAGGTCCCGCCAGTACGGACCTGGTCTAATCATCGCTGGTGGGACTGGCCGTAAATGGGCGGCCGCTCGGCCCATCGGGGAGTGGAAAATCGCCACGGGGGCCGCTCCCAATGCCCCCCGACCGGCGCGATCCCCGCCCCCGCCAAATAAACGGTGCCGGAGAATTTGGCAGCAGGCGGCGGGGCGGGATTCACGTCACCCCCCGGCGATTCTCCGACCCGGCGGAGGGGCTGGAGAATACCACCCCATATTCTTGAAAATTCTGGCCAGGATCCAAATTTCCAATATGTGCTCCAGAAGCACTCAAACAAGTAAAAATGTACCCTCAGATTGCAACAACTGTGCATATTGAAATTCTCACATATTAGATGCCATATCAAATGCTGCCTTCAGTCTCTCATTTCTTTTTTATTTCTTTAAATCCCAAATTTTAAAAATGATTCCCAACATTTTTTTAAAAAACCTTCCTCCCCTTGAGGGATTGGCTCACCTCAGCATTCATGTGAGTCTTATACTATCTGATTTCTTTGTGATTGTAAGTGGTGCTTCGTGTTTGCTGTGACCAGTGCATATGTATCTCTTCTCCAGAGCGCAGTAAACAAGTATGTCTTTATTTACGAAAGAGAAAATGCTGGAAAATCTCAGCAGGTCTGGCAGCATCTGTAGGGGGAGAAAAGAGCTAACGTTTCGAGTCCGATGACTCTTTGTCAAAGCTTAGGAGCTCTCAGCTGCTTAAATGGCAGTCACTTGTCAATCTAATGGCTGGATTTCTCAGTCTCTTATACTGTGTGTCTTCCAACTTCATTCCAATTTTTTCCTGGTTTCTCCTTGGTTTTACTGTCTCTTCAGATATGTCAGATATTTATGCATTCCAAACCTAGAGCATGAGGTTTTGATTGACACTACAATGCAGGATTAAGGATGCATTGCACTCTTGCAAGTAATTCCATTGAATGAGAAATTAAACCAAGGTCCCACCTGCCTGCTCCAGTTGAATGTAAAAAAAAACATCCTAGCTACTGATTGACATTTTTCTTTTAATCAACGCTGCAAAAGAATCTGGTGGCGACTATGAGCTGATGGGTGGCTCCTGTTTGGAGGCTTTGCTTTTGTCCATTTTTCACCAGTTGATGGACATTTTTGTTGGAAATTGTGCAGAATAACTTATGTGAGTTGAATTCTCCCCCGGACGGGAATGTCGGCAGGTAACTACACCTGACAGAAATTGAATAAGGCTGCAGCTCCAGATTATCATAGATTATCATAGAATTTACAGTGCAGAAAGAGGCCATTCAGCCCATCGAGTCTGCACCAGCTCTTGGAATGAGCACCCTACCCAGAAGTGGAGGATCCGCGTGGCACATCACCAGAGAACGTGGTGGAGGCAGGAGCATCATTGTCGTCTGCCCCACTGCCAGTGGAGAAGTTGATGGAGCTGATCAAGGGGGAGCTCAGGCAGCATTAGCTGGAGATGCAAGGGACTGGTCCAAGACAATTGAGGGAGCAGTAGCCCCTCTTGTCAGACTTTGGAGTGGGCGGCGAAGCACCTTGGAATCGGAAGGTGCAATGATTCGTGAGGTGGAAAGGGAGGTAACGGATCACAGAGAACCGATCATGGAGTTGGAAGCAGAGGTGATGCTGGAAGTGGCCTGCAAGGCATTGAAGGTGAAGGTGGACGACCAGGAGAAACGGTCCAGGCAGCAGAAATTAAGGTAACTAAGGTAAACATCGGTTCTTTAGAGGATGAGAAGGGGGATTTAATAATGGGAAATGAGGAAATGGCTGAGGCATTGAACAGGTATTTTGTGTTGGTCTTCAGTGAAAGACACAAATAATATACCAATAATTGTTGGCAAGGAGACTATGACAGATGAGGATCTAGAAATGATTATTGTCACAAATGGGATAGTGTTGGGCAAGCTAATGGCGCTAAAGGTAGACAAGTCTACTGGCCCTGATGTATCCCAGAGTACTAAAAGAGGTGGCGGGTGAAATAGCAAATGCGTTCGTGGTAATTTACCAAAATTCGCTGGCCTCTGGGGCTGTTCCAGCAGATTGCACAACAGCAAATGTGACGCCACTGTTTAAAAAAGGAGGTAGACAAAACGTGAGTAACTATAGGCCAGTTAGCTTAACTTCTGTCGTGGGAAAAATGCTTGAATCTGTCATTAAGGAAGAAATAGCGAGGCATCTGGGTAGAAATTGTCCCATTGGGCAGATGCAGCATGGGTTCATGAAAGGCATGTCATATTTGACTAATTTAGTGGAATTCTTTGAGGACGTTCCGAGCGCGGAGAACTGGTGGATGTGATGTATCTGGATTTCCAGAAGGCATTTGACAAGGTGCCGCACAAAAGGCTGCTGCATAAGATAAAGGTGCATGGCGTTGCGTTACAGATAGTGTATCAGCATGGTTAGAGGATTGGATAACTGGCAGAAAGCAAAGAGTGGGGATAAATAGGTGTTTTTCTGGTTGGCGATCAGTGGCTAGTGGTGTGCCTCAGGGATTAGTGTTGGGTCCGCAATTGTTCACAATTTACACAGATGATCTGGAGTTGGGGACCAAGTGTAATGTGTCAGAGTTTATAGATGGCACTGAGATGAGCGGTGGAGCCAATTGTGCAGAGGATGCTGAAAGTATGCAGAGGGATATAGATAGTTTAAATTAGCGGGAAAGGGTGTGGCAGATGGAGTTCAATGTTGATAAATGTGCGGTCATCCATTTTGGTAGGAATAACAGCAAAATGGACTATTATTTAAATGGTAAATATTGCAGGATGCTGCTGTGCAGAAGGACCTGGGATCCTCGTGCATGAATCGCAAAAGGTTGTTTTTTTTTTTTACAGGTGCAGCAAGTAATTAAGAAGGCAAATGGAATTTTGTCCTTCATTGCTGAGGGATGGAGTTTAAAAGCAGGGAGGTTATGTTGCAGCTGTATAGGGTGCTGGTGAGGCCACACTTGGAGTACTGTGTACAGTTTTGGTCTCCTTGAAACACGATGCACTGGCACTGGAGGATGTGCAGAGGAGATTCACTAGGTTGATTCTGGAGTTGAGAGGATTGGCTTTATGAGAAGAGACGAAGTAGACTGGGACTATACTCATTGGAATTTAGAAGAATGAGGGGGGATCTTCTAGGAACATATATCATTCTGAAGGGAATAGATAGGATAGAAGCAGGGAGGTTGTTTCTACTAGCGGGTGAAATTAAAACTAGGAGGCATAGCCTCAAAATAAGGGGGAGCAGATTTAGGACTGAATAGAAGAGCACCTTCTTCACCCAATCTGTGGAATTCCATGCCCAGTGAAGCAGTTGAGACTACCTTATTAAATAGACATAAACATAGAATTTACAGTGCAAAAGGAGGCCATTCGGCCCACCGAGTCTGCACCGACTCTTGGAAAGAACACCCCACATCTCCACCGTTTTCCCTGTAACCCTTCCTAACCTTTTTGGACACCTGAGGGCAATTTTAGCGTGGCCAACCACTTAACCCTGCACATCTTTTGACTGTGGGAGGACACCAGAGCACCCGAAGGAAACCCAAGCAGTCATGGGGAGAACGTGCAGACTCTGCACAGACAGTGACCCAAGCCGGGAATCGAATCTGGGACCCTGGAGCTGTGAAGCAACTTTGCTAACCACTGTGCTACCATGCTGCCCCTTTTTAAGGCAAAGGTGGAAAGATTTTTGAACAGTAAAGGAATAAAAGATTATGGTGAGTGGGTGGGTAAATGGAGCTGAGTCCACAAAAAGATCAGCCATGATTTTATTGAATGGCGGAGCAGGCTCGAGGGGCCAGATAGTCTACTCCTGCTCCTCGTTCTTATGTACGCTTATAACTGCAACAGAGGCCGAGAGCCGGGGAACTGCCAAGGGCGGTGATAGACCGAATGCATAAACTCCAGAAAAAGGAAAAGGTTCTGATGTGGCCGAAGATGACATGGGACTGCAAAGGATCCGAATATATCAGGACACTGGGGCTGACGTGGCCAAGCAGTTGGCGGGGTTTAACCGCGCCAAAGCGGTGCTGTTTCGTAATATTTGGGGCGTTATATCCAGTCAAACTTTGGGAGACTTTTAACGGGAAGGATCATTATTTTACGACACCAGAGGAGGCGAATAACTTAATTAAGAAGCATGGATAGGGGTAAGGGTTAATGGTGGGAAATGTTTGGTCTTTTGATATGTTTGTAAATGTTCTGTTTTTTGCACATGCTGGCTTGTTGGTATTTTTTTATGGTTGATGGGGGGTGGTTTTGAGTCCTGGGTGCCTATCTCCTGGTGGTGAGGGGGAGGAAGAGGGATCAGGGGGGCAGGGTGGGGGGTGGGTGGTGCCTGAGCAGGAACGTTCTGAAGGGTGGGGAAAGGGCATATTTGGCAATATCGATGGGGGCCTTTCTGTTGATCTCCAGGTGAAAGTTGTCACGCTAGCAGTGCTGCTCGTGAATGGAAACAGTCAGTGTAGGGGAGGGGGCTGCCATGGGTAGCAAAAGAGGGGGGTGCCATTAAGTGGTTGGCGAAGATAAAATGTGGGGGAGGGTGGGTTTAGGAGGGGACAATGCAGGTTACGCAGGTAGCTTGTTGGGTGGAGGTAGGGGAGAAAGGAAGGGGGGACAATTTTCAATGGGCTTGGACAGTGAAGGGGACTGGGGGCAGGGATAGTTTTGTGTTAGATTGGGATGCGGTCCCTAATGGGGTGGGGGAGGGGTCAGAAACCCCTGGTGAGGACAGTGACTTGGAATATGTGGGAATTGAATGGCCCAATGACGCGGTCTCAGGTGTTCACCCACCTGAAAAATTTAAAGCCGGAGATAGTTTTTCTGCAGGTGAAAGATAAGATGAGGTTAAAAATAGAGTGGGTGGGGTAGTCTTTTCACTCAGGGTTTGATTCCAAGGCGAGAGGGATTGCATGTATTCCGCAAAAGGGTGGCATTTGTGGTGGCTAGTGGGTTGCGGGACTCAGGAGGTCAGTACGTGATGGTGAGTGGGGTTTTGGTGGGAGCGCCGGTCATGTTAGAAGATGTTTACCCAATTAGGACAATGCGGAATTTGTCAAGAAGATGGTGGTGGCCTACCCGGAAATGGATTTGCATCAATTAATAATGGGGGGCAATTTTAACTTGTGTTAGAGCCTAGGATGGATAGGTCAAACCCAAAGTCACTGGTCAGATCGCGAATGGCGCAAAAGCTGGGGACTTCATGGAGCAGATTGGTGGGAGTGGTGGGGAGGGGGTGAACCCATGGAGGTGTCAGCATCCGGGAGAGAGGGAGTTCTTCTTCTCCTATATGCATTGTGTATACTCTCCTATAGACTTTTTAGTCGTGGGGAAATTGGTGCTCCTGGTGATTGTGCGGGCAGAATATACGGCGATCCTACAGGTGGGCATCTGGTGGAGCATGCCCACAGTGTCACCAGAATTTCCAGGCCTTAGTTACATGCTGCCAGAAGGCAGTAGGCACCAATCAGCAATTTATAAGTTGTGGAAGGGTGGGAAGACTCCCATGTTTAGTAATTTGGCAAAGGTAGCAGAGGCAGGAGCACTCACGGCCTCTGCCACCTGTGCCCAGGCCCAGTTGATGTCGGCAGGTGGCAGCATCCTTCCCACCCTGGGGAACAGGGTGACCTGACTCTCCTCCATGTCTCCAGCTCTGCATTTGAAAATCTCGGGGTCGCCCTTCGGGTTGGCATCTTCTTGGCTGGAATGAGAGTGTGTGTGGGGACTGGAGTGCTTATGTGCAGCTCCAGCTTGTCAGGCTCTCGGGTGCCATACCCAGCCCCGGTGAATGCTGGTGTGCATTGGAATCACACTAGTTTGACATGGTGCCAGTGCTGGCTCATTAGCATGTCCTGAATTGCTCCTGGATGGGCGCTGCTATCGAACACCCGCGATTTAGTCCTGGCGTTGGCACTTCGGGCTGGATTTTCCATTATTGAGACTATATCCCCACGCCAACGTCAAAACGGTGGAGTTTTACTCCTGAAATTCCATGAAAAAAGTGTAACGAATTATCAGCCCTGCAGGGGGCTAGCAGCGACCCGGAGTCGATCTCACAGCTTTTGCTGCAGATACAGGTCCCCGCACTTCCGGGTCAGAGGCTGTGCATGCGCACAGCGGCGGCCTCCAGCGGCTGCGCCGTGCTCCAGGGTGGACTCGGACCGCGGAGGTGGACCCAAAAAGGAGACCCCCCGATCAGCCGCACGCCCGACCCTCAAACCCCGCACATTAATTCCCCGCCCGCCTATTAGGCCCCTCCTGGCCTCCGATCATCCCAACCCCGACCAGGGCGACCTCGGACTGAGTCCGCAGCCACCACGCGAGCATCCCGACCAGCAATAACAGGTTAGTTCCACGCCGTCGGGAACTCGGCCAGTCGGGGGCGGAGGATGTTGGCGTGGGCTTCTGGCAATGGCCCTCGGTGGCGCGGCGTACTCCCTGGGATGCCGATTTACGGTGCCCGGAGAATCGCCGAACCGGCGCTGGTCCCGATTACAGCGGCAAACGAGATTCTCGGCCCCGGCGGCAGCCGCAATTTCGCCGTCGGGGATGCGGAGAATCCAGCCCTTAGTGTCTGAAATGGAGAATCCTGCCCTATCCATTTACCTTGGGAGTGCTCACAATCTTAAAGAATAAAAGGAAAGATTTGCAGATATTTAGCACCTTTCACAAGCATCACATGTCTCAAAGTGTTTTGTAGCCAATCAGTGTAGTCACTGTTATAATGTAGGAAACACACCAGCCATTTGTGCCAGTAAATTCCAACAAACAGCAATATAATCGTGACCAGATTATCTGTTTTTGTGTTGTTTAAAGGGTAAATATTGGCCAAAGCACTGGAATGACGCCTCTGCCCTTCCTCAAACAAGTGGCATGAGATCTTTTACATTCAGGCAAACAGGCAGATTGGGGTCTCGTCCAAAAGACATTGCAGCACACCCTGTACTTCACTGACGTGCCAACCCTGATGTTTGTGCTCAGGATTTGGAGTGGGGCATGAATCCAAGACTTTATAACTCAAAGATGTGTGCTACAACTGAGCTACAAGTGACGCACAATGGATTAAAATATTCTTTATCTGGCAAACACATTGAAAAAGTAAATTCTAACTCTGTAACTGGCATTAATAGGATGTGCACTCAATATTTCTTTAAACTAAAACAGCTTTTTAATTCGACCAATTTTGTATTTTCTATTCGGCAGCAGTAATACTATAAGGAAGTGTGTGGTTCTCAGGGTTCCAGAAGTCTCGACCTAAATTTTCATTCTCGCTTCCGGTGTGTAGTGATGGGAGAATTCCCTGCACCGCAAACCCAACATCCGTAAAAGCAGCCTGAGCGTCCAGGGGGAATGTAACAGGAGTTGGGGGCAGGTGACGACAAAGGTGGTGTGGTGTCAGTGTGGGTTGGTAACTCTGGCAGATATAAAACGCAAGCTTTCAGAAAGGCCCATTTGTGATTTGGGAAGTCAATGATGAAGTCTCTGTACCTTGGGGGTAATGACACTAACTTTGTAAAACTATGAAATGTTGCCCAAATGTTTCGTTTAAGTATATTTTTATTCTAAAAATTGAAGAACACAATAACCACATCGCTTGTGAGCATCAGTACAATGGAGGCAGTGCAAACAGTTTGTTGTTTTTTGGTTTTAGTAGCATTAATGCTAACCCCCCCCCATCCCTTTAGTTTTTCTTCCCCATCCTCCATGTCTCTTTGCTTGAAATAATGCCTTAGTGGGATCTTTTAACCATGCTGCCAGAATCAAAATTGAAACCCCGGAACTCTGAAAAGCATTCCAATTGAATAGGAGCCAATCACCACCTGCTACCAAGCAGAGCACCATCTTTTGAGTCAATTCATTGGCCACCAGCCAAATCAATCAAACCGAGTCCCAACCCATCTCTCCCAACCAGTCTGCAACTTCAGTTTAAACCAGCACAAACGTTCTGGGTTCTTCCTGCTTGAATTAAAGATACAGGCAGCTTTCCTTCAAGTGACATGTCCATTAATCATCCAGGATCAAAAACGTAACAGAAAAAACAAAAGAAAGGGGAAATGAGGGAATAAGCAGAGAGCAAACAGGAAGGATCCTTACACCAGTAACACCCATGTCCTGAGATGGAATTTATTGGGAAAGTGCAGAAATCAGGGGTGAACTGGCAAGGTGGATACAGAACTGGCTAGGCCATAGAAGGCAGAGGGTAGCAATGGAGGGATGCTTTTCTAATTGGAGGGCTGTGACCAGTGGTGTTCCACAGGGATCAGTAATGGGACCTTTGCTCTTGGTAGTATATATAAATGATTTGGAGGAAAATGTAACTGGTCTGATTAGTAAGTTTGCAGACGACACAAAGGTTGGTGGAATTGCGGATAGCGATGAGGACTGTCTGAGGATACAGCAGGATTTAGATTGTCTGGAGACTTGGGCGGAGAGATGGCAGATGGAGTTTAATCCGGACAAATGTGAGGTAATGCATTTTGGAAGGGCTAATGCAGGTAGGGAATATACAGTGAATGGTAGAACCCTCAAGAATATTGAAAGTCAAAGAGATCTAGGAGTACAGGTCCACAGGTCATTGAAAGGGGCAACACAGGTGGAGAAGGTAGTCAAGAAGGCATACGGCATGCTTGCCTTCATTGGCCGGGGCATTGAGTATAAGAATTGGCAAGTCATGTTGCAGCTGTATAGAACCTTAGTTAGGCCACACTTGGAGTATAGTGTTCAATTCTGTTCGCCACACTACCAGAAGGATGTGGAGGCTTTAGAGAGGGTGCAGAAGAGATTTACCAGAATGTTGCCTGGTATGGAGGGCATAAGCTATGAGGAGCGATTGAATAAACTCGGTTTGTTCTCACTGGAACGAAGGAGGTTGAGGGGCGACCTGATAGAGGTATACAAAATTATGAGGGGCATAGACAGAGTGGATAGTCAGAGGCTTTTCCCCAGGGTAGAGGGGTCAATTACTAGGGGGCATAGGTTTAAGGTGAGAGGGGCAAGGTTTAGAGTAGATGTACGAGGCAAGTTTTTTACGCAGAGGGTAGTGGGTGCCTGGAACTCACTACCGGAGGAGGTAGTGGAAGCAGGGACGATAGGGACATTTAAGGGGCATCTTGACAAATATATGAATAGGATGGGAATAGAAGGATACGGACCCAGGAAGTGTAGAAGATTGTAGTTTAGTCGGGCAGTATGGTCGGCACGGGCTTGGAGGGCCGAAGGGCCTGTTCCTGTGCTGTACATTTCTTTGTTCTTTGTTTTTTTTATTTAAAGAATGTATTTTTAACATAAAAATATCAGTCATAAGAAATTAACCATAAAGATTTTGTAAAGCGTTTTAGTACTGATAGTGGTAGGGCTTGATGAAAGTATCTGCTTCTCCTGACTGTTGTCTGGAATATTGTGAATGTAATGCCATCTTTATTATAGGAAGGACGTGGAGGCTTTGGAGCGGGTGCAGAGGAGATTTACCAGGATGTTGCCTGGTATGGAGGGAAAATCTTATGAGGAAAGGCTGATGGACTTGAGGTTGTTTTCGTTGGAGAGAAGAAGGTTAAGAGGAGACTTAATAGAGACATACAAAATGATCAGGGAGTTGGATAGGGTAGACAGTGAGAGCCTTCTCCCGCGGATGGAAATGGCTGGCACGAGGGGACGTAGCTTTAAACTGAGGGGTAATAGATATAGGACAGAGGTCAGAGGTAGGTTCTTTACGCAAAGAGTAGTGAGGCCGTGGAATGCCCTACCTGCTACAGTAGTGAACTCGCCAACATTGAGGGCATTTAAAAGTTTATTGGATAAACATATGGATGATAATGGCATAGTGTAGGTTAGATGGCTTTTGTTTCGGTGCAACATCGTGGGCCGAAGGGCCTGTACTGCGCTGTATCGTTCTATGTTCTATGTTTATCCTTCAGATTTTAAACCAGGTAATGTAAACTGGTCAAATTTTATTTAAATCAGTTCACTATTCATCTAGTTAGTGGTGTTTCTGGTGAGATAATAGTATAGAATCCATAGAATCCCTACATTGCAGAAGGAGGCCATTGGGCCCATCGTGTCTGCACTGACCCTCTGGACGAGCGCCCTAAGGCCCACTCCCAACCTTGTCCCCATAACCTCACCAAACCTGCACATTTCTGAACTGTAGGAGAAAACTGGAGCACCCGGAGGAAACCCACGCAGACCCAGGGAGAAAGTACAAACTCCACGTAGTCAGTCAGCCAAGGCCGGAATTGAATCCGGCTCCCTGGCACTGTGAGGCAGCAGTGCTAACCACTGTGCCACCATGCCGCCCAAAGTTGTTGTTGCTTTATTTGTGGCTGATTTCATGATTATCTGCTGGAACACTGCACCCTCTCTCCAAGTGTTAGCTTTCCACGCTGAAGGGGATATGAAGTTATATTTGAGGAATGCTGGTAATGCAGTTAAGCAAATAAAAATTATTTCAGTGAATCAAAAATATGAAATCTTTAGATTTTCCTTTGTTTTTACAGCACACTCTCTTTGAAATCTGATCATCATGGCAACTGCTGACTTAATCACCTTCTGGGATTACTGGGATGAGCAGAACATTACCACGATGAATCTGACCTGGACCACTTGTGTAAATGAGTCTGACTGTTTGACCTGGGAGATTTTCCATTGTCTGCACAGCTTCTCTAAGAAGGCAATCCTGCATACTATATCTTTCTTTTATATCCTGATTTTTGTCATTGGTTTGGTGGCCAACATTGTTGTGGTGTATGTGAACGTGAAGGCAAAGCGATCAAGATATGAAACTCACTTCTATATCCTGAACTTGGCCATTGCAGACTTGTGTGTGGTAGTCACTCTCCCTTTCTGGGTCACGTCCCTCATTCAACATGGCACCTGGCCGTTTGGAGAGTTTATGTGCAAATTTACTCACTTCATCTTCAGTGTCAATCTTTTTGGGAGCATCTTCTTCTTAACATGCATGAGTGTGGACAGATATACATCAATGGTGTGGTTCCACGATTCCATTGACCGTAAGAAACAATTGATCCGCAAGGTTATCTGCATGTTTGTCTGGATTTTTTCCTTTCTCATCTCACTTCCAGATTTATTTTTCTTGAAAGTGACTCTCAGTTATCGGGATGAATCCATCTGCCATTTGGCTTATCCTGAGGAAAACTACAGGGAATGGATGGCTGGGATGGAAATGATTTACATCATCATCGGCTTTGCTATCCCATTTGCAATTATCGCAGTTTTTTATTTTCTCCTCGCAACAACCATCCCAATCACAAACGACCCAGAGAGAAAAAATAGCCGGAAGATAATATTTGTCTATGTGATCGTTTTCCTTATTTGTTGGCTTCCCTATCACTCGATTCTATTTCTTGATTTTTTGTGGTTCCTAAATCTTTTATCATTCAGTTGTCAACTAGAAGATTTCATATATACTTCTTTTCACATTACTCAATGCCTAGCCTTGGTACATTGCTGTGCAAATCCCATACTCTACAGCTTCATTAATAAAAACTACAGATATGACCTCATGAAAGCTTTCATCGTCAAATACTCTGTCAAATCTGGTATCACAAGGCTTATGGACAGTACAGAAACAGAGCACTCCATGTTGGAGGCAGTCTCCTAATGTAATCGTCACTTTTCTTTAACAGAAACATTACCAATTCAAAAATTTACTTAACATTTGCAGTGCTTCATTCAATTACATAATTGCTATTGTTTAAGTGTTGAAATATTTCATAGATTCCATAGGGTGTTGTTTGGATGCAAGTATTTTGTTTCTAATTGAGGGAGTTCACACTTCCAAGTATTTAGGCAAATTGATATAGAATCAGTTAGCCTACCAGTGCACAAATGTTACATACCAGTGCACAAATGTTACAGAAGAGCTATATTAAATAATTTCAGACACGTGTGGGGCTCTGCTTTATTGGGAATGCAGAATATAATTGAGTTAACTGAATCTCACTGGCTAGCTATTCTGTTTTTCAAATTCAGATTGGATGAACCTACATAACATAAACAAGGGTTTCAAAGGTAAATTTTGTAGGCACTTGAGGGAAATAAACTGGCAAGACTCTTGGGGGTAGAATGGGGAATGGGACTGGCTGGATTGTTCTGCAAAGGAGCTGGCATGGACTCAATAGGCTGAATGACCACCTTCTGTGCTGTTAGGACTCTTATGACCCCAGATTATATGATGATATCATCTTCAATGCTGTAATTAAGCAAGAAAAAAGGTCTCTAAGGTGTTAAAGATGGCTGATGGCACCCTCACGTCAATGTCCGAAGATCATGGACTTGAGACACACCCCAGCCACTTATGCACAAAATCTTTGTAGCACCTGTTCAGTATGAGGGAGTGTTACACAGTCGGAGATGCCAGCATTCAGATCAAATATTAAACCAAGGCCCAAGCAGTCTCTCAGATGGATGTAATTATTAAAAATGTTATTTTTAATAATCTTTATTGTCACAAGTAGGCTTACGTTAACACTGCAATGAAGTTACTGTGAAAATCCTCTCGTCACCACATTCTGGCCCCTGTTCGGGTAGACAGACAGAGAATTCAGAATGTCCAAATTATCTAACAGCACGTCTTTCGGGACTTGTAGGAGGAAACCGGAGCACCCGGAGGAAACCCACACGGACACAGGGAGAAAGTGCAGACTCCACACAGACAGTGATCCAAGCCAGAAATCGAACTCAGGAACTGTGAAGCAACAGTGCTAACCACTGTGCTACCGTGCTGCCCACAAGGCTATTCAGATAAAAACAGTTTCTCTGGTACCTTGGCCAAAATTGATTTTTCAACTAACATCACGAAAGCAGATTATCTGGACATTATCCCATTGTTAATTGTGGGGCTTTTCTGTGTAAAAATGACTGCTGCATTTCTTACATTCCAGCAATGATTACACTTCAAAAATACTTCATTGACTGCAAAGAACTTTAAATGTCCTGAAGTTGTGGAAATGCAAACCTATATCTTGCAATTTAATTGATACGGGCTGAAGAGCCTTCTGTATTGTAAACATTCTATAATTCTATACATAGAATCTTGTCTTGCAATATTGATTTATTCCCGAATGGGAAGAACCTGTTTTTTGTTTGCAGCAACAAAATATACCATGGGGCTGAGATCAAAAGGTCATAGCTATGAATTTGTTTTGCACTTGAATCACTCAGTGACAAATGTTTTGAAGTGCACATACAAGAACTAAACTCCCACTTATTATTGTGAAGTGGTTGGTTTTGTTTTTCTATTGGTGACTCCAGCCTTTATTCCAAAAGTTGTTGTTATATGCATCATACTTTTGTGTGCATAACAACAAGTTGTTTTGTCAAAAATAGTACACCCTTTATAACGTCTCTTATACCTCTGTGTGTAGAATGATACATATCTAGAATTGTCTTTCAGGTTTGTACCTAATTAAAGGCTTTGGGTAGCTTAGCTATGAGTACTGGATAAACCAGAGTAAACTGAAGACTGGAATCTAGATGAAGGCTTCAGGAGGTTTATCAATCATACGTAGTATAATACTAATCGTTTATTGTCACAAGTAGGCTTCAATGAAGTTACTGTGAAAAGCCTCTAGTCGCCACATTCCGGCGCCTGGGAGACCAGTACGGGAATTGAACCTGTGGTGCTGGCCTTGTTCTGTATTACAAGCCAGCTGTTTAACCGACTGTGCTCAACCAGCCCCAGGTCAAATAGATCAGGTATAATAGATTTCTGAGCATGAACAGGTTGGAATCCAAGAAATATTTCAGATTGGTTAGAAACAGAATGCGGATTACAAGAAGGAACATTGTTGAAGGCAGTCCTGCTGTTGGCAGCCAGAGTATTCAATATTGTTATCCATGCAGCAAGTTAGCAATTACTAATCAGCTTTTTTAAAAATATTATAGTCGAGATAAACTGATATTCTAGCAGTAAAACATCACTCAGTAAAACATCACTCAATGTGAAGATGCTAGTTATACTGAGAATGCATCAATATGTCTGGCTTGCATAAATGTTAAAATGTATGAATTGTACCAATTTCCCACAGTATTATAATGGTATTTCAATAAATTATATTTACAACATTTAAGTTCTGTATAATGAATTGTCAAGTTCCATAAAATTAGTGCGTGCTTACTAATAAAAACCATTGTCCAATATTTTCAAAACCATACTGGCGAGAATGACTACCAATGTAAAATATAGATCCCATCTTTTCAGGTACAAGCTCTGAGACAATTTTGTCTATTTTATACAATTCAAAAATGACAATCTCTGACACAGCCTTCTACCATTTGCCGCAGATTTCTGGCAATATGCTGCCTGTGAATCTGGCTTCACGTGGCACTGTTGAATTATGAAAATGATTCTTCACAATTTCATCATTGGGAATACTTTGTAATTGTGATCATTATCCAGCTGTATTTAAAAAAACAATTTCAAAGAGTAATGCTTATATTTTTGTTTGATAATTCCTGAGAAGTATGTTGGGATGTTTTATGGCATCAAGGCCTCAGCTCACACCAAAAACATAGTGAAGATTGTCGGGGCAGCACGGTAGCCTTGTGGATAGCACAATTGCTTCACAGCTCCAGGGTCCCAAGTTCGACTCCGGCTTGGGTCACTGTCTGTGCGGAGTCTGCACATCCTCCCCGTGTGTGCATGGGTTTCCTCTGGGTGCTCCGGTTTCCTCCCACAGTCCAAAGATGTGCAGGTTAGGTGGATTGGCCATGATAAATTGCCCTTAGTGTCCAAAATTGTCCTTGTGTTGGGTGGGGTTACTGGGTTATGGGGAATAGGGTGGAGGTGTTGACCTTGGTTAGGGTGCTCTTTCCAAGAGCCCGTGCAGACTCGATGGTCCGAATGGCCTCCTTCTGCACTGTAAAATTCTATAAAATTCTATTGTCATTTGTACAAAGGGGCCCTTTGCACAAAGGGGCCATTTGTTTGCCATCATGTATGAAGGAACGGTATGGTAGCACAGTGGTTAGCACTGTTGCTTCGCAGCTCCAGGGTTGAAGGTTCGATTCCTGGCTTAGGTCACTGTTCTGTGCGAAGTCGGCACGTTCTCCCCCATGTCTGCGTAGGTTTCCTCCTAGTGCTCCGGTTTCCTCCCACAAGTCCCGAAAGTCGTGCTGTTAGGTGAATTGGACATTCTGAATTCTCCCTCTGTGTATCCGAACAGGCACCGTGTGGTGACTAGGGGATTTTCACAGTAACTTCATTGCGGTGTTAATGTAAGCCTACTTGTGACACTATTTAAGATTATTATTGTGCTCTTTTGACGGGAATTACAAGATAGAAGATCATGGGCTGGGGTCGAATTTCACTGAACAATATTTCCAGAAGCTGCCTTGTAGAATCTAGTTAAGCTATTGCACAATAACAATAAAAGGCCTGGAGGTTTCCAGTGGAGGAGGGGCTGGTGGAAGTTGGTCTCAAAAATTCAGTTTCAGCCGAATACTTCAATGTATTCTTGAATCCACTCTTTGGAGTGCATGTCCCTTACTGCCCCTTCAAACTCTGCAATAGTTTTTCAGTTGCACAATTGGTCTTTCCTTTGATGGTGAGAATACTACTGAAAAACTCACTTTGCATATTGGCCCGGTTGAGGCGGGAAGGAAATATCTAACATATTAGCTGGACTACTTTATAAAATTATTTTTCTATCATTTTCGAAATAGATAATTGCTGAGTTGATAAAATGGCTCCAGCTGTTCACATGCCAGTGCTTAGAAATTTCTGAGCACTTTGAAAGTGAAGAAAGCACTCACCTCCTGGAATGTAACATTCCTCTAATCACAAACATTTCAGCAAAGTCAAAAGAATGATCTTGCAGATGGGATGTCTGTCCCAGTCAGCTTTGAATAAAGGTAGCTGTTTGCAACTCCTCGTCCCCAATCTGGTGCTAATGGCCCATGTGTTACCTGCCCCAACTCAAATGGGCTGGATTCTCCCAAAATGGGACTATGTTCCCACGCAAGTGTAAAAACGCTGGTGTTTCACTCCCGAGTTTCCAATAAAAAAGATCTCGATTCACTCACCTGCAGGGGGCTAGCAAGGACCCAGAGTGATTCACGCACTTTAGCTGTGAATGCAGGCCCCTGGACTCGGAACGCGGAGGCAGCTTCAAAGTGATCGGCCGCGCCCTTGCATCCGATCGCGCACACGCACCCCCCCCCCCCCCCCCGGCCGCCACCAGGGCGGTCGCGGACTGAGTCCGCAGCCGCCACGCGAGCATCCCGACCGGTAATCCCATTACCTCTGGCAATGGCCCCCCCAGCCACGCAAGGTACTCCGCGAACACGCCAATTTCCGGGGCCCGGAGAATCGCCAAACCGGTGCCAGGCTTTATTTCGGCGTGAAATTGGAGCATCCAGCCCACTGGCTTTCAAGGAGGGACATCAATTAACAACCTGAAACCAGTGTCACATGACCAAGACTTGAGCTGTCTGAATTCCTTCAATTCACAAGCTGTTGTAAGTTATAAGCAGTCACTGCTTGACCTCCAAAGAGTAAACAGTAGCCCTAGACAATCAACCTGTGCTCTCTACCAACTTACCATCAACCCAATTGCAGTAGAAAGAACTCTGGCCCTCATCAAAACTGCAAGCCACTGGAACATTTGAACACACCTTCAAGACTAACTCAATTCTACATGCCTTCACCCCTGGTGGAAGTCTGGAAAGATGGATCATCCTGCAATAGTCAACCTCTCCTCTGAAAAAAATCCATTAGACTTTTGATTCTGGACTCTGGACACACATAAAACTCTAACTTGTATTTCATTGTGGTTGGCCCCTGAACCTCCTTCCTTTCCCTTATCCTTCTTTGTCTTGTATGAATGCAAAATGTTGCAAAACCCTCTCCTGTGTGAGCTTGTGTGAAATAAATCAACACCCTTTATTTTATCTTACTTGAAGAGGAAGATCCTGCTATTTTTATTCTTACCTTTCACTATCTTCAATCTCCTCCCATTTTCCCCAGTGGATATGGAGACAGAGCTATTCCAATATGCATAGTGTAGTATAATCAGCACTGCTTTCTTCCTCCCTCTTTTGGTTTTCTACACTTTCCTCTTTTTTAATGAAGATACCTGGGGCTGGATTCTCCGATTTTGAGGTCATGCCTCACGTCGGCGTGGGAAAGGTGATGTTGTACGACAGAAAAAATGGCGTAAAACGGCCACCAATCCTCCGTTTGGCTGGGGGCTAGCATCAACACAGCATAGAGCCCCCGGTCACGCTGCCGATACGGCCCGGAGAATTGCCGGGACCGTGGCCGCGCATGCACACGGCGCCGGCCTACAGCGGCCGCGCCATGCAACATCGTGCTGGATGCTCGCAGACACGGCCTGAAAAATAGTGCCACCCCTTTGGCCAGCTCATGTGCCCTGACCCAACCCCAACAGTGCCCCCAGCTCCTGGCAAAGACCCCCCTCCCGCGGATCGGTTCTCCCCTGACTGTGGCAGTGCTGGACTGAGTCTGCAGACTCCGCGCGGAGTTCCCGATGGATGAGACCACACCTGACCAACTCTCTGACTACCCTGCTTTGGAGGAGGCAGGGCCTCGCAAAAGCGGCTCTGACCCCGATTCGTTCGTGAATAGGAATTCTCCGGCCGATCGGCAAAAGCGATTTCGCCGTTGGCGACCGGGGAATCCTGCCCCTGTTTTTTTTTCGTCAACCTACTAACGTGAACTGCAAGGCACATTTAATATTGGGATTCAAATCTCATCCCAGGTAACTCGTCAGCGAATAGACTTTGGCATGTGTGCCTTGATACTTCTTTCTGACTATACAACCCATGGAGAATGTGCATGCACATGGCACTCTCCAAAATTGGGTAATTTGGGCGGGTTTCACCATTGCCCGATGTCGAAATCATGATTGTCGATTGGGCGGAGAATCGATTTAGATGCCGGAAACGGGACCGCTGCCGGTTTGACGCCAGTTTGCGATTCTCTGTCCCCTCCAAACTGCCGTCATCGTGGCACGCACTGCGCACAGTCACAAGGCTGTTGGCACCCCATCGGCCAACCCACCCACGATCCTCCGCCCCTGCTGGGCCGGGTTCCCGATGGCACAGGACATGTGTGGTCTCAGCCGGTGTGCCGGCTGCGACTATGTCCAGCGCCGCCACACTTGGTTGGGATCCTTGCCACTGGCCGGGGGGAGGGGCCTCTGCTATGGCTGGGGGGTGGCCTGTGGTGTCGCGGTTGTTGGGTTAGGTTTCACGCACGTCCGGCACCAAGTTGTACAGCACGACCAGTGTAGGTCATCAGCCGTGCGCATGCGTGGCCCGGGACCTGGCCATTCTCCATCCGTTTTCAGTAAGGTCCGTGGGCATTTCATGCGGCACTGATGCTAGCCCCTCACCCGTATCGGAAGCGGTGAGGGGTGCGTGCTAATTTGCCGGTTGTGAAACACCAGGGGCAGAATTCTCCTCAATCGGCGCGATGTCCGCCAACCGGCGCCAGAAACGGCGCAAATCAGTTCGGCATCGCGCCGCCCCAAAGGTGCGGAGTTCTCCGCATTTGAGGGGCCAAGCCCTCACCTTGAGGGGCTAGGCCCGCTCCGGACTGATTTCTGCCCCGCCAGCTGGCGGGAAAGGCCTTTGGTGCCCCGCCAGCTGGCGCGGAAATGACTTTGTGTGCGGCGCATGCGTGGGAGCGCCAGCGGCGGCTCACGGCATCCTCACGCATGCGCAGTGGAGGAGGTCTCTTCCGCCATAGTGGAGTCCATGGCGAAGGCGGAAGGAAAAGAGTGCCCCCACGTCAAAGGCCCCGATCGCGGGCCAGGCCACCGTGGGGGCACCCCCCGGGGACAGATCGCCCCGCGCCCCCCCAGGTCCCCGGAATCCGCACGCGCCGCCTTGTGCCGCTGGTAAGAGAGGTGGTTTGATTCTCGCCGGTGGGACAGGCATTCTAGCAGCGGGACTTCGGCCCGTCGCGTGCCGGAGAATCGCTGGGGAGGGCCTTCCAACCGGCGCGGCGCAATTCCCACCCCCGCTGAATATCCGGTGCCGGAGAATTCGGCAACCGGCGGGGGCGGGATTCACGCCAGCCCCCGGCGATTCTCCGACCCGGCGGGGGGGGTCGGAGAATCCCGCCCCAGAAGTCCCACCCCGGCTTCGGCACTTAGCCACAGAAACTGAGAATTCCGCCCATAGATTTATGTCTGGAAATTAGCGTGGCATCACCAAATATCTAGGCTATTATCCTCTGCTGAGACATTGTTCTACAAGCAACTGTACCGTGCCTCAAGGTCTATTCTTTGCTGTTAATCCGTGCAGTGTGTGTTGACAGGGCAGCAATTACTCTGAACTTCATTCAGTGTCTACAAATGTACATTCTTACATTTCTAACCATGATCATTGGCGAACAGAAACCGCATTTCCCCTTCCTACCTGAAAGGGACTGAGGCCATTGCAATGCCCATGTTAAGATCAGCTCATCTAGCACAAGTTAGGAGTCAATTGACCCTAATTTTAACAGCGGGATTTTAGTATGTGGAAGCCTGCTTTTGTTGCATTCTCTTGCTTTCTTTCATTTTCCAGCAATACAGATGATGGTAATTACTGGCATATGCGGGCATGAGATTGCAATCTTGAACAGGGGAACAGGAGTCTGGTATCTTACACATAAGTCATGCAGACTTATGAAACATTCTTACATTCAGCAAGTAGTAGTTTAACTGAAAACCATCCACTTAGAAAAGAAGTCTTTCTGTTACTGTCCATTTTTAAAAAAAGCTTTCTGCTTCAACTGCCCTGTTTTAATATTTGTTTTGTATTGACTAATTTGTTGGACATCACTGATTTAAAGAATATTCCAAGGTACTTCATAGAAAAACACAAGGTTAACAGATGCTACACTTCATAGAGAGACAAAATAAGAATGGACTTTGTACGTCATAGATCCAAAGAAAACAGCCAGCTGAGAACTCACCCACCAATTGAAGGACAAATAATAATAATAAGGCAGTAACATCAGAGTTCAAAAAAATATGTTTATTGAGAATTTTTTCAGAATAGTCAATACATCCTGAAACAAACAAACAGAAAGAAAAGGAAAAACATCACAGTCAAAAAAAAGGAAACAATACACGACACCTAATTATCTTAAATATAAAAACTAACCTAAACCCCTCACAATTGACAGTGCCCACCTTCATTAGCCAACAATTGTAGGCCCTTCATGAAGCCTGTTTGATCCTTCAAGATTAAATTTGGGAGGTTAGGTTCCAGCTGAAACATCAGCACCAAGCGAATAGTTTGACGTTTGCATTCAGAAGCGAAATAGGACGTCTGTTGGATCTTTGTCCCTTTTGAGAAGCAGGGAAATAGAGGCTTAGAAGAATCATAGAATCATAGAAGTTTACAGCATGGAAACAGGCCCTTCGGCCCAACCAGTCCATGCCGCCCAGTTTTTACCATTAAGCTAGTCCCAGTTGCCCGCACTTGGCCCATAACCCATAGAATCATCAGCTTGTGTGAGGGTCGGGGGCAACAACCCCCGGGTTAGGGAATCATTGAACACGTCCAATAATAAAGGTACAAGCTGCTCCGAGAACTCCTTGAAGAATTCAATCGGAAAGCCATCCGGACCAGGGGCATCTACCCAATACATTAAAAAATGTCATCAGTGTGTCACGGGGATTCCAAATCACTGTTCCTGTCCATCTCAACCGTTGGGCTGGGTAGGCCATCCAGAATGTCAGACATGATGGGCGGGATTCTCCCCTACCCGGCGGGACGGGGGGTTCCGGCGTAATGGAGTGGCGGGAACCACTCCGGCGTCGGGCCACTCCAAAGGTGCGGAATTCTCTGCACCTTTAGGGGCCAAGCCCTCACCTTGAGGGGCTAGGCCCACGCTGGAGTGGTTTCCACTCAGCCGGCTGGCGGGAAAGGCCTTTGGCGCCACGCCAGCCGGCGCCGAAAGGTCTTCGCCGGGCGACGCATGCGCGGGAACGTCAGTGGCTGCTCACGGCATCCCCGCGCATGCGCAGGGGAGGGGGTCTCTTCCGCCTCCGCCATAGTGAAGACCATGGCGAAGGCGGAAGAAAAAGAGTGCCCCCACAGGCCAGGCCAACATGGGGGCACCCCCCCGGGGCCAGATCACCCCGCGCACCCCCCATGACCCCGGAGCCTGCACGCGCCACCTTGTCCCGCCGTTCAAAAGGAGGTCTAATCCATGCCGGCAGGCGAGGGTTGACAGCGGCGGGACTTCAGCCCATCGCGGGCTGGAGAATTGCCAGGGGTGGGCCCGCCGACCGGCGCGATTCCCGCCCCCGTCGAATCTCTAGTGGCGGAGAATTCGGGGCACGGCGGGGGCGGGATTCACGCCAGCACCCGGCGATTCTCCGACCCGGTGGAAGGTCGGAGAATTGCGCCCGATAGATCCATCCGCAGCAGGCTCTGATCTGTAAAGATCGTGGTAAAAAGATTCGAAAGCCGCATTAACCTGAGGAGTGGTGGAGACAAGGCTGCTGTCTGAATTAAGTAATAATAATAATAACCTCTTATTGTCACAAGTATGCTTCAATGAAGTTACTGTGAAAAGCCCCTAGTCGCTACATTCCGGCACCTGTTCGGGGAGGCTGGTACAAGAATTGAACCTGCGCTGCTGGCATTGTTCTGCATTGCAGGCCAGCTGTTTAGCCCACTGTGCTAAACCAGCCCCTTATCTGAGTATCTGAGGGATCTCACCAGAGGCTGTCTGCTGTTTAAACTGGAGAGCCAAAAGGCGACTGGCCTTCTCCCCATATTCATAAAACTTGCTCTTTGAGCATTGTAACTGACTTCCCACTCTGCTAGTTGACAATAATTTAAACTGGGTCTGTAGTCTTTACCTACTTGTCAGTAACTCCGGAGTAGGATCAAGCGAGTACTGGTGATCTACCTCTAGAATGGAGTCCACCGGCCTCTGCTGCTCCATCCTCATTGTCCTCAACAAATCAACTCTGTAGGAGATAATTTCCCCCCCTAATGACCTGCTTAAGAGCCTCCCACAACGTGGAAGGTGAGATAGAATCGGATTTGTTAGATTTTAAATAGCCCTCTATGGCAATGGACATACGCTCACAATTGTTTTTATCCGCGAACAATGTTGTTTCTAATCTCCAGGGGGACGTTGGGTGGGGCCAGACTCTAGCGACAAATAAATAAGGTATGAGGCATGATCCGAAATAACAATTGCTGAGTACTCAGCCGGCACCACTGAAGGGAGGAGAGTCTTTTCCAAAACAAAGAAATCAATGCGCGAATATGCTTTGTGTGAAACTCAAAGAGTCTTTATCGCCTGGTTGCAGGAAGTGCAATGATCGTACACCCCCCATCCCGATCTGCATCATGAAAGACTATAAATCACTGTTCATCCCCAATAATTTTTATTAATTTTTAAATATTTCATACAAAAGAATATAAAAGATGTGACCCATAACCAACATTTTTAAACAAAATTCCATAAACAAACACTCTTCACAAAGATTCTCACCTTCGCTCTCCTCTTCACCCCATCCCGCCACCTACCACACCCGGATTACCCCCCATAAACAAACAAACAACCCTCCCCCCTTCCACTCTAGCAGTGACTAATTCTTTGAAGTGACGCCATCTTCAATAGAACCCCTCAATCGACCCTCTCAAGGTGTATTTGGCCTTCTCAAGTCACACAAACGACAACCATCAACCAGCCACGCGGAAGCCTTCGGCGGTGCCGTCACCTTCCAGCCGTGCCACCAACGACCAGAATATGTGCGTTTGATGTGCGGGCCCCCTTGAACAACGCTCACACCTATCTTGCTTCCCTTCAAAAAAGCGTCTCATCCTCGCTCTAGCGGGGTGGATTCGAAAGATTACCTTCCACTGAATGAGGCTCACCCTTACGCACAATGATGTTGCATCTTGCTTCATGTCCTGATGTAACCGAAAGGTCTCAGAGGTAATAATATTCATACAAACACTAGCAAACGGTGCCGCATACAGCAGCTGCACCCAGGACACAATCCCGGACTCAGCCCAAATTTCTCCAATACCGTAAAGAGGTATCCCTACTCCACCCAGTCAAATGCCTTCTCCGTGTCCAGAGAGCTCTGCCCTTTCACAAACCCTGTTTGATCTTCACCTATCAACTCCCGGAGGCCAGGCTCCAGTCTCAAAGCCAACACCTTGGCCAGCAATTTGGCATCTAGGTTCAACAGGGAGATGGGACAGTATGACCTTGGGGTCTTTGTCCCTTATTGAACAGCGAGATGGACTCCTGTCCCAGTGTCCCCGGGAGAGCTTCCCACTCCAAGGAATCCCTAAACATGCCCTGTAACATTGGACCCAACTGATCCATGAATATTTTGTAGAACTCCACGGGAACCCATCCAGCCCTGGTGCCTTCCCTGATTTCATCTGCTTCAACACTCCCTGGATCTCCTCCATACAAAGTGGAGTCTCCAACTCCTCCCACAGCTCCTTCCCCACTTTGTGTGACTGCAGACTGCCCAGAAACTCCACCATCCCACGTCCATCTTTTTGTGGTTTTGTTCAATGTAACTTCTCATAAAAAGCCTTGAACACATCATTAACCTTCTTCGGATCAGAGACCAACTTACCCTCTCGGTCCTCAACCTGAACAATCTCTCTATCCGCCCCCTGCTCCTTAATTGATAAGGCAAAGGCTGACTCACCCATACTTGTATACTGCCCCTTTTGCTCATCTCAACTGCCACACCACTCTGTCTGTTGACATCACATCGAACTACATTTGCAGTTCCTTCCTGCACATCAACAATTGATGAAGATGAAGGGGTGAGATGAAGGGGTGATCAGGGGTGAGATTCCTCGCATATCTATGATCCACGTTTAAAATCTTATCCACCAATTTCTGTCACTCCTCCCTGCCTTCTGCATTTACATGTGCTTCAATTGCTATAATCTCTCCCCTGATCACCAGTTTCAGTGCCTCTCATAGACCTCTCCATTGTCATTATTTGTAATGTATTCCTTTATGGATCTCTAAATCCTCCCAAAGACCCCCCTATCTGATAACAACCCATCAAGCCAGCCCCTGTGGCATTCTTGACCCATTCCCAGGGCCAGGTCCACCCAATGTGGGGCGTGATCAAAATCACTACCGCTGAACATTCGGTGCCCTAACTCCAGCTAGTTAGAGTTCTGCTTATAACAAAGTAAGCAATCCTCAAATACACTTTTTGTACCGCAGAGAAAAATGAGAACTCCCTCTCCCCTAGGTGCATGAAGCTCCACGGATCCGTCCCTCCCTCCTCTTCCATGAACGTGGATAATACTCGCGCCATCCTGACCTGGGCCAGCAATCACGACCTAGATTGATCTGCCTTCAGGTTCAACACACACTTCATATCACCGCCCCATAATTAGCTGGTGAGTGTCCAGGTCTGTCACTGCCGTCACCAACCATTTCATGCACGACACGCCGCAATTTGGCACATATACGTTTATCATTACCACTGGTTTCCCCGAAAAGACTCCTACCACTATCACAAATCGCGCCCACCCCCACCTTAATCTGCTGTCACCTTCTCCACATGAACTGAACCTGCTTGTTGATGAGGATTGCCACCTGCTGGGTCCTGCTGTCGAAGCCTGAGTGGAACACCTGGCTCACCCAGGTCTTCCAGAGCCAAACCTGGTCTCGTTCTAGCATGTGCACCTCTTATAAAAATACCATGCCGGCTCCTAGACGCTTTAGATGGACAAAATCCTCACCCTTTTAACTGGTCATCTCCTGAGGCCCCACACGTTCCAGATAATTAACCATGTCGGGGGTTTTGCACCCATCCGCAGCCATCACTACCTCGGTAGGTCAAAAACTCCTCAATAATATCCAAGCCCTGGCCCACCGAACATGATGACCTGCCCCACCCCGAAGATGGGACAAAAAAAACCTTCTGACTACTGCCAGCCCCGCTCCCCATTCTTCCCTCCACCTTCCCCACAGGTCGGCAGGGTACTTACCACCTTTATTAACCCCGCTCCCCTCCCAACCAACCATGCAGGACCCATCGAGCCCAACAAGTCGCAGCCCAACTCCCCACACCACTCCCGTTAACTAACCAAACTCTTAGCGCTAGCAAGGTGACTATACCGCCTAAGGTACGATCCCGAAACACCAATAAACCCAAGACCTGTGATCCCCGTTATCCCACCCATGCCCCATGGCCCACCATCCTACAGCAAAAAGAGAAGACCAAACATCAACAAGCAAATGACGTGGCCACAAAGAGCACGACAAACATAACCCACAGTATTACAATTACAATTACTTAGGGGCTGGTTTAGCTCACTGGGCTAAATCGCTGGCTTTTAAAGCAGACCAAGGCAGGCCAGCAGCACGGTTCAATTTCCCCGAACAGGTGCCGGAATGTGGCGACTAGGGGCTTTTCACAGTAACTTCATTTGAAGCCTACTTGTGACAATAAGTGATTTTCATTCATTCATTTTTTCACCATCGCTCAGCTTATACAAAAAGGGAAAAAAACCACAAACATAATCCTCAATATAACAATATTTGCAGTTGCCCCAGCCCCACTTGTACAAACAGGAAATATAGAGTGGAAAACAGCCAAACAGCCTGCCCCTCTTTAAACCACTACCAGTCCTCGTTCCTTGACAAAGGTCTCGGCTTGCTCTGGTGAGTTGAAATAGTGATACCTCGAGTCCAACGTGACCCTCAGCGTCACCGGATAAACCACTCCGAACCGCACATCCTTTTTGCACAACACCGCTTTCACCCTGCCGAAAGCAGCCCATCTTCTTGCCGTTTCGGAGCCAATGTCCTGTTAAATGTGCACCATGTTGCCATCCCAGTCGATATTCTGTCATTGCTTGGCCCAATCCAGGGCCCCTCATTCCTCTGGTAGTTATGAAACCGAATTATCACTTCATGTGCTGGCTCATTCGGATTTGGTTTCTCTTGCAGGGCCCCGAACAAACACCTCGGGCAGGATTCACTGTTGCCCAACGCCGAAATCGGGAATGGTGATTGGGCGGAGACTAGCTACCGACGCCGAAGTTGTGGCAGGTGCCGGTTTGGCACCGAATTGCAATACTCCGCCCCCTCCAAATCAGCGTCATTGTGAAGCGGGTAGTTGCAACCACATTCACATCGCATTATCAGGCCCACCCGTGATGCTCCGTCTCCGATGGGCTGAGTTCCCGACGCCACGAGCCACGTTTGGTCTCAACAGTCATGAGTCTGGCGTGGTGGCTGCAGAGAGAGAGAGAGGGCGTACGGACAGTGTCCAGGTCTGCCATACTTCGCCGACAGTCATGCCGCTGGCAAGGGGGGCTTCTGCTAGGCACTATCGGTGCGTGTGTGGGGGGTGTAAGTGCACGCGCAGCTGCAGCTTGTCAGCTCTGTGCATGTCCAGCACGGACCCTCCGATTCTCCCACCGTTTTCCACGTGTCCTGCGGTTGTTTCACTGCCGGTGCTAGCCCTTCACCAGTAACAGGATCAGTGCGGGTCTGGCGCCAATTTTTCTGTCTTGGAACTCCACAGATCCTCCGTTGGTGTCAGCACTTAGACGCAGGAACGGAGAATCCAGCCCCTCATCTCTGCACACCAGCCGAGGGAGCATCATCAAAAAATATTAAATCGGCTTTGTGCCCTCCAATTCCTCAGACAGGCACATGATTCTCAGCTTCAGGGGCCTCGACCTGTTTTCCAAATCATCTACCTTGGTTTTCAGGCTCTTGTTTTTCTCAGATTCCACCAGAATCTGCACTTCAGCTTCCAACTAAACCAGTCAGTCCTCACGACGAGACAGGGCCAGGAGGTTGAAGCAAACTCATCCGTGAAGCCTGGTGGAGGTCATTGAGTTTCTTGCGGCACTGAGTGGCAGTCCTCCCGATGACACTCTCTGAGCTGACGGCCACTGCCACTGCCTCCCACTGTGGTTGACACTCTGAACCCCTCAGGGGAACAGGGTATCTATCCCTCCTGGACGTGACCTCGTCCATGATGCTGGCCAGCCCAGCATCCCCGAACCGCGGGGCTGGCCTGCGCAGTGGCATGGCTGCTTGCTTTCTGGGGTTTGCTCTGTGGGATTGACTTAAGTGCTGCTCCTCCTCGTTGTGGGGAGCTGCCGGCGCCGAGCTGGTGAGTGATCTGGCAGGACAGTTATTTTGGCTTAAAGCCCGTGGGGCATCGTTAAGTGGCCTAACTAACATTAGCATTAACATTAGATACCGGTGACAGGCTCGCAGGTTTGGTCTTCGGGATACATCCGGCGATTCCCGCTCACTACCACACTTTGAATGAATTTGGTCAGATCATGCCCATTATCTTTCAACGCATTATGTTCCTCCCCCTTTCCGGATACTGATGACTATCTTATGAACAAGGTGATGCTCGATCAATGACTCCAGAAGCGAGATTGGATGACAATTGAAGGCTTTATTGGACTAGATGTTTCCCCCAGCAGCGCAGGTACAGAATGCAGCTGCTAGGGAGACACAGGCTATTATACTCCGCCTTACTGGGCGGAACCAGCAGGCAGGCTTCACCAATGATCTTCCTGTCTCAGGTACCTCCCACACCAATGATCTCACAGCCTCAACCTAGGTACCATAATACCCCTAATACTGACTACCACACAAGATTAAGCTGGATCTAAACTGGTACTCATTCTTAATGGTTTTACTGCCTGCTACTAAACAAGAAAATTGGGTTCGCACCAACATACCCACTGTAACGGGACTTGGTCCGAAAGCCAAAAAAATCACAACATCATAAGATTTGTCCACCTGCTCCTCCATCTGCCGCTATGGACAATTTCCAGACTGTGCCTACTTTCCACTGATCTAATTGTTATGACCTATGGCTGAACATTTTAGAAGCCACTGTTGACTATTCCATGAGCTCAGTGTAACAATGGGCACACCCATATTATTTTAATAGAAGGGAATTCAATCATTGTGACATCTGCAGTTCATGTGTTGGAATCCAGCATTACAGCCTTTGGGGAACTGGAGATATTTCAGTAATGTAAATGTTTGCATAAGCAGCAGTCTCTGGTCTCTGATTACGTGCTCAAGGATGTTGAATTAAAATTATGTTCAGCCATTGAATGTTTTAATTGATAATTTAGGAAAATGATTGTTGATTTGCTTCCCTATTCACCCTTGCATCAACCCCACCTCCATCCCTATTGTCCTTTTCACAGCTATAATACGTGACATCAAAGAAGAGTAAAACAAAACCGAGATCTACTTCTGTCCAATGATGCAAAGGAACACATAGTGAGCAGAATATTTAGAGGGTCAGTTTGCATTAAACTTAATCCTTGTACAAACAATGCAAGCAGGAAATGTACTCTATGTTACATTTAGGAGAGTACATGGCACTGGAGTGCTACTTTGAGCTGCGGTGTAGTGCTTAAGTTGGAGTTTGGTGACTGAGGGAAATTAAGGGCGACTTACTATCAAAAGTCAAGTCTTTCTTTAGTTTAGTAAGTAACTTGCAGCAGCGGGGACCATTGGGTCCATTAATACTGGATTTCAGAAGTGATGTCACAGTTCAGAAAGTGGCACAGACCCAACAGAAACAGCTGATTGGTAAGTTCGACCTGCAGAGTATTTTCTTTCCATTTTTAAACTTTAACATAATAGATTGAAGAATTTTGATTTCAAGTGTTTTGAAATTAAGGAAGGTCCCTAGCTTAATTAATTTCTCTAAAAGGGGGTAACTAGCTTAATCCAGCGGGAAGTCATGGCAGGAGGTCTCAGACCCATGGTCTGCTCCTCTTGCGCAATGTGGGAAATAAAGGCCACTTCCAGTGTCCCTGATGACCACGTGGGCAGGAAGTCTGTCCAGTTACAGCTACCGGCTAATTGCATTTCAGAGAGCTGGAGCTGTGGGTGGACTCACTGTGGAGCATCCGTGATATTGAGAATATCATGGATAGCATGTTTAGTGAGGTGGTCATACCGCAGGTGAGGATTGTACAGGCAGAAAGGGAAGGGATATTATCAAAGTAAAAGGCTCAGGAGGGAATTACAGGAGTCTCCTCTCAAACAGATATACGGATTTAGATACTGTCAGGGGAATACAGCAACAGCCAATTTTATGGCACCACGGGTGGCTCTGCTGCACAGAAGGGGAAGAAAATAAGTGGCAAGGTTATAGTGATAGGGGGTTCACTAATAAGGGGTACACACAGATGCTTCTGTGGCGGCCGAGGCGAATTCAGGATGGCATGTTGCCTCCCTGGTGCCAGGGTCAGGAATGTCATGGGTTGGCTGCAGAGCGTTCAGGAGAGGGAGGGTAAACAGCCAGTGGGCGTATTACAAATAAGTACCGATGGCATAGGTGAACAAAGTGATGATGATCTGCAAACTGAGTGCAGGAAGTTAGGAGATAACTTAAAATGCAGGACCTCAAATGTAGCAATCTCAGGGTTAATCCCAGTGCCGTGCGCTAGCGAGAGCAGGAATAATAGGACAGATCAGATGAATGCATGGTTGGAGAAATAGTGTTCGAGGGAGTGATTTCGAATCTTGAGGCATTGGGACTGGTTCAGGGGAAGGTGGGACCTTTACAAGCTAGATGGGTTGCACCTGGGCAGAGCTGAGACCAATATCCTCACGCTTTTGTTAGTTCTGTTGGGAAGGTTTAAACTAATATGACAGAGGAATGGGAACACAAGTTGGATGGGTCAGATCAGGAAACAGGACGTAGAACATTAGCTAGTAATGTAGTCAGTGACTCTGAAAGGCAAAAGAAACAAGGGTTAAAAAGAGTACAGCAAAGAAAACTGATGGCGTTGAACTGTTTATACCTCAATGCAAGGATAGACACATGACAGCAGGATGTCATTACCATAACTGAAACCTGGCTAAAGGAGGGGCAAAATTGGCAGCTCAGTATCCCTGGATTTAATGTTTTCAGGCAGGATAGAGTGGGTGATGAAAAAGGAGCATTGTTAGTTAAAGAATCAATTACAGTTGTGAGAAGGGTTGATATATTAAATGGGTTGATCTTAGAAATAAAAAAGGGGCAGTCACACTACTGGGAGTAACTACAGACCCTAAATATTGTGAGAGAAATAGAAGAAGATATATGTAGACAGATTTCTGCCTGTAAGAATGAGAGGGCAATAATAGGAGACTTTAACTGCCCATTATCAACTGGGTTTCAACCAATATAATGGGCTGTACGGTGGCACAGTGGTCAGCACTGCTTCCTCCCAGAGCCAGGGTCCCGGGTTCAATTCCAAGCTTGGATGACTGTGGAGTTTGCACGTTCTTCCCGTGTCTGTGTGGGTTTCCTCCGGGTGCTCCGGTTTCCTCCCACAGTCTAAAGATGTGCAGGTTAGGTGGATTGGTCATGATAAATTGTCCCTTCGCGTCCAAAAGATTGGGTGGTGTCATGTAGATGAGCCAAGATAGGGGGCTCTTTCAGAGGATCGGTAAAGGCTCAATGAGCTGAATGGCCTTCTTCTGCACTGTGGGGATTCTATTGTGTTCTAATCTATTATATTGTGAAAAGTCACTGGTAACTAATATAAAAGGGAATCCCAAAGTTTTCTATAAGCATCTTAATAATAAAAGGGTGTTAAAAGTTGGAGTGAGGCTGTTTGGAGACCAAAAATGAAAGTCACCACATTCCGGCGCCTGTTCTGGGATGCCGGTACGGGAATTGAACCTGCGCTACTGGCCTTGTTCTGCATTACAAGCCAGCTGTTTAGCCCACTGTGCTAATCCAGCCCCTGGAGAAAGTATCGGATAGGAGTCTGTAACTAATGTTAGTAGGACACAAAGACTGGATTCATCCATGGTTACTAAGGGATGAGAGTGGGAATTGCAGACTCAGGGGCTGAGACTCAAGGGTGGTGCCAGAATGCAATAGTGCGAGGTATCACTGAGGAGGCTCCTTATATATTCCCTGTTAGAACACCTATTTTTCTGGATCTGTCCAGCGCCCCAGCGTTGATGTTTTTAAAAAGGAGGTGCAGCGGCACTAATGCTGTTGCCAAATTAAGGATCACAGAATTTACAATGCAGAAGGCCATTCGGCCCATTGAGTCTGCACCAGCCCTTGGAAAGAGCATCCTACTTAAACCCACACCTTCACCCTATCCCCGTAACCCCACCTAATTTTTTGGACATCAAGGGCAATTTAGTATGGCCAATCCACCTAACCTGTACATCTTTGGACTGTGGGAGGAAACCGGAGCACCGGGAGGAAACCCACAGAGACACGGGGAGGACGTGCAGACTCTGCACAAACAGTGACCCAAGCCAGGAATCGAACCTGGAACCCTGGAGCTGTGAAGCAACTGTGCTAACCACTGTGCTACCCTGCTGCCCACGAATGAATCGATTGGAGTCATTTACTACAATTCTATGACTTTTTCAGCACAGGGACTTCTTTGATTGCCTTCACCTTATCTTCTAAAGGGTGAAGGCTTTTGCTATCCACTTTGAACCCCAAATATGTGACTTCATTGGCCTAAAATGTGCATTTTTCTATTGTTAGTCTGATAGCAGCACCTCTAAATCTTTTAAGGACTTCCTCCAGGCTGGCCAAATGCTCCCCGAGTGAAGCCCCATCACCAAGACGTTATCTAAGTAAAGCACGGATTTAGGGATTCCTTGCGGCAAGTTTTCCATCGTCCATTGAAAGATTGTGTAAGCAGACAATATACCAAAGGACAACCTGGTGTATTGGAAATGTCACTTGCGCATGTTCCTGGAGTCCTCAGCCAGTTCAAGTTGAAAATAGGTGTCAAGCTTTGTACATGTGAGGCCTCCTGCCAACTTCGCATAGATAACTTCTATCCGAGGGATCGGATACTTGTCAATTTGGGCAGATTGGTTTATGGTGAGCTTGTAATCACCACAGATCCTGACAGAGCAGTCAGGTTTTAAGACAGGGATTAGATGGGCCACCCATTCAGAGAACTTTACCAGTTTTATGACCCCTACTTCTTTCAAGAGTGTCAACTCAGCCTCAAATTTCTTGTGTCGAGCAGCTGGGATGGGCCTAGCTCTGAAGAATTTTGGTGTTGATTCAGGGTTTACATAAATTTTGGCCTTTACCCCTCGTATTCAGCCAAGCTCGTTCTGAAACACGCCTTTGTACTTGCACAAGACTTCTTGAAAAACACCATTTGATACCCTGAAAGTTTCTAGCCAGTTCAGCTTTATCTGACATAGCCAATCTCGCCACATGAGGCTCGGCTCTTCTCCTTCTACAACGATCATGGGTATTTGAGCAGATTGTTGCTGACATAACACCAGTGTCGTCGTGGTACCTAATATCTTTAAGACTTCTCCTGTATACATTGCCAGCTGAGCAGCCGTGCTGCTTAGGCTGAGGGGTTGGACTCCTCCTTGAAGGAACTTGTAGGTTTGTTCACTTATCACCATGACCTATGCCCCTGCGTTTACTTCCATGCTCAATGGTTGCCCATAGACCATAAGGACAATTTCTATAGGAGCTGTCTTGCTTCCTTTAATCATGCAAGATCTGCAAATCTCTACTTTATGCACTAGAGCCATGTTGCATTTCTTTTTAAACTGGCTGTGCCCTGTCTGGCAAGGCAACATGCTTGAATGTGACCCTTCCTGTTACCCTTGAAGCAAATGAAATCTCTGCAATGGCACATCTCTTGGGGGTGTTCTCCTCTGCATCTATAACACTCATCAAAATGACTGGGCTGATGGCCCGCTTTTCTCCCTTGCCTCTGTCCAAGAGCCTGTTCCTGGGATCTCCGTTCAGCCTCCTCTGTGCCTGACACTCGGGATGCCCGCCTAACAGCCATTCCACTCCAAAGCTGCTTTACCTCACCTTCCTGCACACTCTGGAACTCAGAAGTGCTCATTCAGTGGCTTGAGCTATTTCTGTTGCTTTATCCAGGGATATTTTCAATTAGGCTAATAATTTTCTTTGATATTGTTAATGCCATAAACCAGTGCAGCCCCCACTTAAGATGAGTCGAATTTGCAGTGCTCCATCATTTGACGAAGTTTGGTTACAGAAGCCGAACTTGTCTCCCCGGGAGACAAATTTACAGCGCTGCAATATAATGGAGGGACTGGTGTTGAAGTGCTCTTTCATAAGTGGTCAAGCAATTTTGTGTCTGTGGCCTCCAGGGATGTTAAATTTCTAATGAGATTGTAAGTCTGGGGTCCACATACTGTAAGCATAATGACCTTTTGTTTATCTTCCCCATGATTTCATTAGTGGTAAAAAAAACTGAAGCCTCTCGATATGTTGACTCCAGATCTATTAGCCCCCTAGTCGAACAGATCAAGTTTCCCTATCATTGGCACAGTTTCTCACGCACCGTTTTTTCTACTGGCCTCATCTTTTCAGTTTCTTCAAAATTTCTGATAAACCTCTTCCCCCAACAATTTTGAAGCTTGCGATCATTGTCCGATTTACTCTCGTCGCCAATGTGAAAGTGCAAGGTATCACTGAGGAGGTTTCTTACACAACAAAGAGCTTTATTGGGAACAAAAATGAAGTTTTAACTATACACAGGCACAGAGATACAACATACAGGTCTTTACTCCTGCACTCCTGGGTCCTCACTGCCTGGGCCCCTTCTTCCAGGATCCCGCACTTTTTCCCCATTGGTCGGGGTTCCCACGCTCCCACAGGATAGGCTCGGAGCGGGTCATATGGTCGATGAAAGATCGCCATGAAAGGGACCCCCTACCACAGAGAGGACTGAAGAATTGCAAATGTTACAAAAGAAGGGCATAAAATAAGCACAAGCAATTAGAAACCAGTTAATTTAATTTTGTGCTGCAGAGGTTTCCAGACACAGTAATTTGGGACAAAATTAAGCTACTTGGGAAAATGTGGGTGTTGTACCCTCAATAATGACGCTGGAGAGTAAAACGGTAAAGAAGGCTTTAATAAGCTAAGAACTAGCCTGGTGCCAAGACGGGTGCTTACTGGATGCCGCCTGCAAAGCGGCCCCTTATATACGGCTCCCAGGTGGGTGGAGCCGGAGGCGGAGTCCCCCAGGGTTCCAAGCCCAGTCTTAAAGGGGACATCACCTTAAATGATGATAAGGGTACAGTAATACAATAACCAATTATTACATTCATCCCCTGTTTAAAAAACCAAGTCCGGCGGGGGTGAAGTGGAATCACAAGTCCATTCGTTTCGGCGGCCTGATCGTCCTCATCGACCTCCTCAGCTCGGGCGGTGGTGCGGCGGACACGGACGTCTTAGTTGAGGGTACGTCCGGGAGCAGGGTGATCGGAGCCTTGGTCCGGGTCGGGGTAGGGGATTGGGGCACTGGGGAAATAGCTGGGGCTGGCGGTAGTGGTGCCGGCGCTGGTGGGAGGGGGGGGGGGGGGGGCGGTGGGGGGGGGGGGGGGGGGGCGCTATGTGGCGCGCGCGGTTGGTGTCCATCGACGGGGAGTGGGTCCGGTGGGGGGGGGGGGAATAGTGTGTGCCAGATCCCGCAAGGGAGCCATGAGGGAGAGGGCATCTGTAATGGGGGAACCAGCGGATGCCAGATCCCAGAGGGAAACCGTATCTTGCCTGCCATCGGGGTGCTCGACGTAGGCGTATCGGGGGTTCGCATGTAGTAATCGGACCCTCTCGACCAGGGGAACCGTTTTATGGCTCCTCGCGTGCCTCTGGAGAAGAACAGGTCCCGGAGCCGACAGCCAAGATGAAAGCGAGACCCCGGAGGTGGGCTTCCTGGGGAAGACAAACAAGCGGTTGTAAGGGGTCTCATTTGTGGCCGTGCAGAGGAGCGACCTGATGGAGTGCAGGGCATCAGGTAGGACCTCCTGCCAGCGGGTGGTTGGGAGACTTCTCGACCGTAGGGCCAGAAGGACAGCCTTCCAAAACTGTTGCGTTCTCCCTCTCCACCTGCCTGTTTCCACGTGGGTTATAACTGGTCATTCTGCTCGAGGCGATGCCTTTGCTGAGCAGATACTGACGCAGTTCATCGCTCATGAACAATGTACCCCGGTCGCTGTGGATATAAGCGGGGAAACCAAACAGGGTGAAGATGCAGTGCCTTTATCACGGTGGCCGAGGTCATGTCGGGACAGGGGATGGCGAGCTTTCGAGACGGTAGCGGGAGAGCTCGTCGATGACGGTGAGGAAGTAGGCATTGCGGTTGGTGGACGGGAGGGGGCCCTTGAAGTCTACACTTAGTCGCTCAAAGGGACCCGAGGCCTTCATGAGACGAGCCTTGTCTGGCCGGTAGAAGTGCGGTTTGTACTGATCTGGCAAGCCCTGGTCATGGCCTTGACCTCCTCTGTTGAGTAAGGTAGCTTGCAGGACTTGATAAAGTGGACGAGCCGGGTAACCCCCGGGTGACAGAGGTCATTGTGGATGGCTTGCAGGCGGTCCTCCTGCGTGTTGGCGTGGGACAGGGGACAGGGTATCTGGGGGCTCGTTGAGCTCCCCTGGACGATACTTGATATCGTACGTGTAGGTGGAGTGTTTGGTCCTCCACCTCAAAATTTTATCGTTTTTTATTTTGCCCCATTGTGCGTTATCAAACATGAAGGTTACTGACCATTGGTCGGTGACGAGGGTGAACCTCCTCCCGGCTAGGTAGTGCCTCCAGTGCCACACAGCCTCCACAATGGCTTGTGCCTCCTTCTCGACTGAAGAGTGCTGAATCTCGGAGGCGGTGAGGATCCGGGAGAAGAACGCTACTGGTCTGCCTGCCTGGTTGAGGGTAGCAGCCAGGGCGATGTTTGACGCATCGCTCTCCACCTGGAAAGGGATGGTTTCGCCCACCGAGTGCATTGCGGCCTTGATGATGGCGGCCTTGATGCGGCTGAAGTCCGATCGGGCCTCAGCCGACAGGGGAAATATCGTGGTCTTTATGAGTGGGCGGGCTTTGTCTGCATATTTGGAGACCCACTGGCCGTAATACGAGAAAAGCCCCAAGCACCGTTTGAGGGCCTTGAGGCTGCGGGGGAGGGGAAGTTCCTTAAGGAGGCGCATGCGGTCAGGGTCGGGACCTAGGACCCTGTTTTCCACAACATAGCCGAGGATGGCTAGCCGGGTTGTGTGGATGACGCATTTTTCCTTGTTGTAGGTCAGGTTGAGGGCTTGGGCGGTCTGGAGGAACTTTGAGGTTAGCGTCATGGTCCTGCTGGTCATGGCCGCAGATGGTGACATTGTCCAAGTACGGGTATGTAGCCTGCAAGCCGTACTGGTCCACCATTTGGTCCATCGCCCTCTGGAAGACGGAGACCGCACTTGTGACGCCGAAGGGGACCCTGAGGAAGTGGAGGAGCCGGCCGGCTGCTTCGAAGGCAGTATAGAGGCGGTCTTTCGGTCGGACAGGGAGCTGGTGGAAGGCGGATTTGAGATTGACCGTGGAAAATACCCGGTATTGTGTGATCCGATTTACCATTTCTGCTATGCGAGGAAATGGGCACGCATCGAGCTGCGTGAAGTAGTTTATTGTCTGGCTATAATCCAGGACCATCTGTTTCTTTTCCCCGGACCGGACTACCACCACTTGTGCTCTCCAGGGGCTGTTGCTAGCCTCGATGACCCCCTCTCCCAGTAAACGCTGGACCTTTGACTTGATAAAATGTCTTGGGCACTGTACCGCCGGCTCCTGGTGGCGACGGGCTTACAGTCGGGAGTGAGGTTTGTGAATAGAGAGACGGGTGCGACTTTCAGTGTCGCAAGGCTGCATACCGTGAGGTTCCGCCGAACTTCAGTGTCAGGCTTCGGTGGCTGCACTGGAAATCCAGTCCGAGCAGCAGGGGGGCGCAGAGGTGAGGGAGGGTATACAGTTTGAAACGGGTGTATTCGGCGCCCTGGATTGAGAGATCCGCAATACAATACCCCTTGATTTGGACCGAGTGGGACCTGGATGCGAGGGCTATGGTTTGGGACACGGGATGGATGCGCAAGGAGCAGTGCCTTACCGTTTCTGGATGAATAAAGCTCTCCGTGCTCCCGGAGTCGAAAAGGCATGGAGTGTCGCGCCCGTTGACCTGGACCTTCATCATAGAGTTCTGCAGGTGTTTTGGCCCCGTCTGGTCGAGGGTGATCGCTCCCAGTTGCGGGTAGTCTGAGTCCTCAGCCGAGTCGGATTCGTAAAATGGCCGCTGCCGTCGGTTGCACGTGTCGGGTCGAGAAGATGGCCGCCACCAAGCTGGCCACTCCCATGATTCACACGAAGCAGATGACGCGTCAGAAGGGAGCGTGTCGGGTCAGTGCGCAACCGCGTTGCGAGGCCTGCAGGCCTGTGAGCCTGATCTTCGGGCCTGCTGTTCTTTGTGTTTCTGGCCCTTGGACCTGGCCAGGCAGACCCTCACAAAATGCCCCTTCTTCCCGCAGTCGCTGCAGACGGTGGAGCGGGCTGGGCAGCGTGGGCGTGGGTGCTGGCCCTGCCCACAGAAATAGCACGGTGTGCCCCCGGTCTGGGCGGATCGCTGCGCGGCGCAGGCCTGTAACGTGGCCGAGTCTGGGGAAGTCCGAGGGGGGCTCGCAGGCTCCGCGGGGTACGTGCCTAAATTATGTCGGGCCACCTCCAGCGAGTTGGCGAGCGTTAGCGTGTCCTGGAGGTCTTTTGCCCCATTTGCTAGTAGTCGCGGCTGGATGTAGGTCGAGCGGATGCCGGTCACGAATGCGTCTCTGATGTGCAGGTTCATATGGATTTCCCCCGTCACATCCTGATGGTCACAGTTCCTGGCGAGCGCGGTGAGTTTTTCAACAAATTCGTCCAGCGATTCCCCCGCGCGCTGCCGGCAAGTAGAGAGCAGATGCTAGGTATGTACCTCGTTGATGGGTTTGACAAACTGCTTGCGTAGTATCACGACCGCCTCTTCATAGGTAGTTGCCTTTTCGAGCGTGGCAGAGATTCTGTGACTCACTCGGGCGTGGAGTGTGCGCAGCTTGTGTGGCCCCAGGATGGGAGTCGCTGAGGAGTCCAGGTAGGCCTCGAAGCATCGGAGCCAGTATTTAGAAATTTCCTTTGCCTCCGGTGTCCGTGCTTCCAGATTGAGCTTCTCTGGTTTTAGGTCTGCGTCCATCCTGATGTAGTTTCGCTTATTAAATTGTTGTACCCTCAATAACGACGCTAGAGAGTAAAACGGTAAAGAAGGCTTTAATAAGCTAAGAACTAGTCTGGTGCCGAGACGGGTGCTTACTGGGTGCCGCCTGCAAAGCGGCCCCTTATATCCGGCTCCCAGGTGTGCGGAGCCAGAGGCGGAGTCCCCCAGCGTTCCAAGCCCCGTCTTAAAGGGGACATCACCTTACATGATGATAAGGGTACGGTGATACAATAACCGTTCATCACAGTGGGTTACTTATGGAAAGTCAGCACAGTTTTTTAAGCTTAAATCATGTTAAAATAACTTGCTGGACTTTTTTGAAGAGGTATCAGAGAGGGTTATGAGGTTAATATTGTTGATGTGGTGTACATGGGCTTGCAAAAGCCATTTGGCACAATGCCCTGTGTCTCCTTTTTCTATTCTTCCTGCCCAAGTGGACAGCCTCACATTTTCCCACATTATTCTCCATCTGCGAAATGTTTTTCCACTCTATCTGAATCCCTTTACAGACTCTTTATTATATCTTACTCACAACTTGCTTTCCTACCTTTCTTTGTGACATCAGAAAATACAGCCTTTCAAGTTTTAAATATTGATTGTAAATAGTTGAGGCCCCAGCATTCATCCCTGTGGGACTCCACTATTTACAGTTTTTCAACCTGAAAATGACCCATTTTCCTGGCTCTGTTTCCTGTCCATCCCTGTTAATATATCACCCCTTGAGTTTTCTTCAGAAACCATGTTGATTCTGCCAGATAGTATAATGAAAATCTAAATGTCCTGCTAAGGCCTCCTTGTATTCTAGCATTTTCCCAATAACAGATTTTAAGCCAACAAGCCTATAGTTCCCTGCTTTCTGACTCCCTACTTTCTCAAATAGTAGTGTCACCTTCGTGATTTTCCAATCTGCTGGGACCTGTCCAGAATCTAGGAAACTTTTGAATGTTATTCATTTCAGGTCTAAATGCGGTATCTTTAGGGTTGTATATTTCCTGAAGGATGCAATCATATCTGTAATTTGTAAAATCCATCATTGTTCATTTGCAGATCTCTATACATCTCAGTACCTCTACACAAGGTTGTATTTCTACTTTTCTCCAGATCGCAGTTACTTAATCATGTGACCTTGCATCATAGTTACATCAGTATCAGGTGCTCCTGAAGTTGAAAATGAAATGAAAATCGCTTCTTGTCACAAGTAGGCTTCAATGAAGTTACTGTGAAAAGCCCCTAGTCACCACATTCCGGCGCCTGTTCGGGGAGGCTGGTACGGGAATCGAACCGTGCTGCTGGCCTGCCTTGGTCTGCTTTCAAAGCCAGCTATTTAGCCCTGTGCTAGGCGATTGTTATTGGCTCATTTAAAGTGTATTTTTGTAGTTTTGTGAGTTAAATAGTATTCAATATTCATGTGAGCATTATTATTTGTTTTAATCTATGAAACTAGTCTATAAATTGTCAATATATTATTATACAAATTTGTGTGTGGCATGCTTAAAAGTATTCGTATGTTTTAATTTAGAATATGGTGAGGGCAGTACGGTGGCGCAGTGGTTAGCATTGCTGCTTCACGGCGCCGAGGTCCCAGGTTCGATCCCGGCTCTGGGTTACTGTCCGTGTGGACTTTGTACATTCTCATTGTGTTTGCGTGGGTTTCACCCCCACAAAGATGTGCAGGGTAGGTGGATTGGTCGCACTAAATTGCCCCTTAATTGGAAAAAAATGAATTGTGTACTCTAAAATTTCTTTCAAAAGAATATGGCAACTCAAACCTTAGTCATGAAGAAGAGAAGCCAGAACTTCATGGACAATGAGTTGGATACAGGGTGTGTATATCTTAATAGATAAAGTAATGGCTAAAACTTAAAATCCTAGGGCTAGATTCTCCATTTCTGCAGCTAAGTGCCGACACCAGTGTGGGAACTGTGGCATTTTACGATGCCATAATCAGCGCCGAACGCTCACCGATTCCGGGACCGGTGAGGGGCTAGCAGCGGCGGTGGGTAAAACCCCCCGGGTCCTGCACCAAAAATGGCCAGAGAATGGTCGGGTCCGTGGCCGCGCTAGTGCATGGTGATGACCTGCGGCGGTCGCGCCGTACAACATGGCACAGCTGTGCGTGGACCCCACCTGCCAAATACGGCCCCACAGGACAACCCCTGGCCACCCCCACCAGCCCCCCCAGCCGCCACCCCCCCCAGCCCCCACCACCCACTGGCCACCCCCACCAGTCCCCCCAGCCCACCCGGAAGCCCCCCTCCCTCGTCCTGCAGCACAGCTCCCAGCCGACTGTGGCATCACTGGACACAGTCCACAGCCCCCACGCCGGGCTCCCGACCGCTCAGACCAAATGTCAACCATGCGGTCGGGAACCGAGGCCATCAGGGGCAGAGCACTGGGGGAGGGCTTCCAGGCGACACGGCGACGGCGTTCTTAAGACACTTCGGAGGGGGTGAAGAATCGAAAACCGGCGTCGCCTCCGATTTGGGCGTCGGAAGCGATTCTCCGCCCAATCGCCGATTATGATATCAGCGTCAGGCAACGGAGAATCTCGCCCCCAGTCTCTGACTTCAAAAGAAAGGGAATAATGTTTGTTCTGCCTACTCAGTTTTTGATGTGCCAAACGTAATCTTAGCAACGCAAAATGATGTCTGTTTGCTAACTTTCTGAAGTGTCATAAAATGCTGGCACCTTGCTCCTTTATTAATTATTCTGTGCAGCTGGCTACCGACTTTTGTTTTCTTAAATTTAGAATACCCAATTCATTTTTTCCAATTAAGGCACAATTTAGCATGGTCAATCTACCTACCCTGCACATCTTTGGGTTGTGGGGGCGCAACCCACGCAAACACGGGGAGAATGTGCAAACTCCACACGGACAGTGATCCAGAGCCGGGATCGAACCTGGGACCTCTGCGCCGTGAGGCAGCAGGGCTAACCCACTGCGCCACCGTGCTGCCCTCTGGCTACCGACTTGACATAAAATGTGTTTTGAAACATTGGGACAGAATTCGCCTTTTAGGAGACTATGTTCACCCGCAGGAGCTGAATAACCTCGGTTTCACCTTGGCGCTGGGAGTGACGCTCAGAGCCAAATCACTGTCACTTGCCACATCAATTTCTGCAAGTTGGGTATCGCGAGGGATTCTGTTGTGGATCCCACTCTCGGACTACCATTTTGAGCTGGCGGCTCGATAGTGAGGTATGGCAGCTAGCCCCTCTCTCTCCTGCAAAGCAATTCTTGCCCCCCTCCCCCAACCATGATAATCACTAGGTCACACCCCCAACACAGTATACACGCAAGGGAGTGACCCGACCCCGCCCCCCCCGACCCTCACCAGAGATCCCCCATATCAGAGATCCCCCCATAACAGAGCCCCAAAAAGAGGACCCCACAAAACAGAGACCACTCATAACAGAGCCCCCCCCCCATAACAAATACCTCCCCCCATTGTATGGAAGCTAACATAGAACCATAAAATCCCTACAGTGCATAAGGTCATTCGGTCCATCAGGTCTGCACCGGCCTTCTGAAAGACCCCTCCACCTAGTACTATTCCCCTGCCCTACCCCAGTAAACCCACCTAGTCTGCACAGCTTCGGACTTTTGGAGGAAACCGAAGCACCCGGATGAAACCCACGCAGACAAGAGGAGAACATGCAAACTCCACACAGTCACTCAAGGTCAGAATTGAACCCGGGTCCCTGGTGCTGTGAGGCAGCTGTGCTAACCACTGTACCACCATGCCGCCTTACTGTGCCACTAAGGTTCCATTCGTTTTCTTGCCAATTATGTCAAGGCTTTTTGGTTCCTTTATATATTTGCTTGGTCCGTTTCAATTCGATAAGATCTCAGCTGTGGAGCTGTTTCTATTACTGTGCTTTCTTTCTGAGATCTAATATTTACATTCTCTCCCTGGCTGTAACCGTTTTGAGTGTCGTGCTGAGAAGGCACAAAGAAGAAAAATTTTCGAAAAACTTTCTCCTCTTGTTTAAATTCTGTATTCTTTAATAGACAATAGTGTCGAACTGATAAAATGGCCACAGCTGAACCCACCATGGTAGTTCTGGAAGGTTCTGAGCAGTTCCAATGGGCAAAGGCTAACCCATCATCATCCAAGAAGGTGACAGCCCTTGCATTGCATGAACACTTCAGCTGTACCAACACCAAGGATGAACAGAAGCTACAAATAAGTAGCTACAGGGATATTGAAAGCATTAGTTGTAATTTTCCAAAACTTCTTGGATTCTGGAGAAGTACCGGAGGATTGGAAATCTGCCAATGTGACACCCCTATTCAAAATGGGAGGGAGCCAAAGAATTGATAACTATAGACTGGTTAGCCTAACATTTACTTTCCTATTATTTGTGTCATCAGCAAATTTGGCAACAATCCTTCCAATCCCTTCATCAAAGTCATAATGGGCTTGGCTGGTCTTCCAGGTAGTATGGTGCCACCCTGTTCTACCCGGTGCCCATTGGATGCACCAGGGACAGGGGGGGTAGGGGGTTATGCAGGGGTGCTGCGGTGTTCCTGCACCTCCCCTGCGGACCCCATCACATCTCCCTTCTTTGAGGTTCCTGATGGCCTCTGGGCTACTTCTTGGGATGGGGGTGTGGCCGGATCGAGCTCTGGAGGCACACCCACTACCTGGCGCGACCAGTCCTGGAGGTCTGTTCTCATCTCGACCAGGGTCTCCATGCTCGCAGCCATGCAACACAGGTACTGTACCACCTCCTCTGGGACTGTACCACCTCCTGTGGGACTGTATCACGTCCCTCTGGGACTGTATCACATCACTCAGGGACCGTGCCAGGCCCCTCTGGAACTGTCTCAGCATGGCAACACCTGTTCAGTGTTGGCCTCGGTAGCATGCATAATTGCCGTCACCTCCTCCCCCTACAGGTGGTTGGACTCCTCCAATTGCACTGCACTGCCCCCACATTTTATCTCACCCATCACAAATGAGCGAGAGAAGATAGCGGAGACAGGGGCAGCATTGCAGAGTCTCTAACAGAAGTTGTAGGATATTGCTAGCTTTGCTCAGTTATATGCAGATGCTGAACCTTGGGGGTCATTAATATGAAAGGTAATTCTTTAGCAAAGGAATAAAATATGTGAGGGGTTTTCATGCTTATCAGCTCCACTTTGCTGTTTTATAGAGAGATTGGAAGAGTCTGCTTCAATTATGGGTGCCCAGAATGTCATAGGCCTTCATGCCTATGTTATTCTCCAAGCCTGAATAAAGATTGTAGACTTCCAGTTAACACAAATACTTTATTCAGTGGGTTTGTTCTGTTTCCAGAGCTTAACTAGATATAATCCAGTCAAGAGGTATGACCAGGGAAGCTAAGGTAAACTGCTTATGCTGAGCTGTCTCTGTCTGCTGCTGCTCACTCGCCCTATGCTTCTGAAAGAGGTGGATCCTCCCTTGGGCTGGACCCTATATACCCGTCTCTGATGCTGCCCTCTAGTGATGCTGTGGCTGTTACATCTGTGCTGTAGTGCCTGGTGTATGTGCAGATGTATATACAGATGGACAGATCACTACATCCCCCCCTTTTATTTGACATGTTTTCATAACAAGTGGTGAGAATATGCAAATCTGCACACTGTGAAAATGATAAAAGTAAGACAGAAACAATTACCTGTGTTGTGAGTCCATCGTGAGAAATGTCCATATTCGTCTTGCGCGTGTGTCGAATTGTTGTTACAAATCTAGCCGGTCGGGCGCCTTACGGCTTCTGCTGGAGCATCTTAACGGTGGTAGTAGGGATGATGGTTTGATGTCATCAAGAGTATAGAACATAGAACATAGAAAATACAGCACAGAACAGGCCCTTCGGCCCACGATGTTGTGCCGAACCTTTGTCCTAGATTAATCATAGATTATCATTGAATTTACAGTGCAGAAGGAGGCCATTCGGCCCCTTGAGTCTGCACCAGCTCTTGGAAAGAGAACCCTACCCAAACTCAACACCTCCACCCAACACCAAGGGCAATTTGGACATTAAGGGCAATTTATCATTGGCCAATTCACCTAACCCGCACATCTTTGGACTGTGGGAGGAAACCGGAGCACCCGGAGGAAACCCACGCAGACACGGGGAGGACGTGCAGACTCCGCACAGACAATGACCCAAGCTGGAATCGAACCTGGGACCATGGATCTGTGAAGCAATTGTGCTATCCACAATGCTACCGTGCTGCCCTTAAGAACAAATAAATCTACACTATATCATTTTCCCGTAATCCATGTACCTATCCAACAGCTGCTTGAAGGTCCCTAATGTTTCCGACTCAACTACTTCCACAGGCAGTGCATTCCATGCCCCCACTACTCTCTGGGTAAAGAACCTACCTCTGATATCCCTCCTATATCTTCCACCTTTCACCTTAAATTTATGTCCCCTTGTAATGGTGTGTTCCACCTGGGGAAAAAGTCTCTGACTGTCTACTCTATCTATTCCCCTGATCATCTTATAAACCTCTATCAAGTCGCCCCTCATCCTTCTCCGCTCTAATGAGAAAAGGCCTAGCACCCTCAACCTTTCCTCGTAAGACCTACTCTCCATTCCAGGCAACATCCTGGTAAATCTTCTTTGCACCTTTTCCAGAGCTTCCACATCCTTCCTAAAATGAGGCGACCAGAACTGTACACAGTACTCCAAATGTGGCCTTACCAAGGTTTTGTACAGCTGCATCATTACCTCATGGCTCTTAAATTCAATCCCTCTGTTAATGAACGCGAGCACACCATAGGCCTTCTTCACAGCTCTATCCACTTGAGTGGCAACTTTCAAAGATGTATGAACATAGACCCCAAGGTCTCTCTGCTCCTCCACAATGCCAAGAACTCTACCGTTAACCCTGTATTCCGCATTCATATTTGTCCTTCCAAAATGGACAACCTCACACTTTTCAGGGTTAAACTCCATCTGCCACTTCTCAGCCCAGCTCTGCATCCTATCTATGTCTCTTTGCAGCCGACAACAGCCCTCCTTACTATCCACAACTCCACCAATCTTCGTATCGTCTGCAAATTTACTGACCCACCCTTCAACTCCCTCATCCAAGTCATTAATGAAAATCACAAACAGCAGAGGACCCAGAACTGATCCCTGCGGTACACCACTGGTAACTGGGATCCAGGCTGAATATTTGCCATCCACCACCACTCTCTGACTTCTATCGGTTAGCCAGTTCGTTATCCAACTGGCCAAATTTCCCACTATCCCATGCCTCCTTACTTTGTGCAGAAGCCTACCATGGGGAACTTTATCAAATGCCTTACTAAAATCCATGTACACTACATCCACTGCTTTACCTTCATCCACATGCTTGGTCACCTCCTCAAAGAATTCAATAAGATTTGTAAGGCAAGACCTACCCCTCACAAATCCGTGCTGACTATCCCTAATCAAGCAGTGTCTTTCCAGATGCTCAGAAATCCTATCCTTCAGTACCCTTTCCATTACTTTGCCTACCACCGAAGTAAGACTAACTGGCCTGTAATTCCCAGGGTTATCCCTAGTTCCTTTTTTGAACAGGGGCACGACATTCGCCACTCTCCAATCCCCTGGTACCACCCCTGTTGACAGTGAGGACGAAAAGATAATTGCCAACGGCTCTGCAATTTCATCTCTTGCTTCCCATAGAATCCTTGGATATATCCCGTCAGGCCCGGGGGACTTGTCTATCCTCAAGTTTTTCAAAATGCCCAACACATCTTCCTTCCTAACAAGTATTTCCTCGAGCTTACCAATCTGTTTCACACTGTCCTCTCCAACAATATCGCCCCTCTCATTTGTAAATACAGAAGAAAAGTACTCATTCAAGACCTCTCCTATCTCTTCAGACTCAATACACAATCTCCCGCTACCGTCCTTGATCGGACCTACCCTCGCTCTAGTCATTCTCATATTTCTCACATATGTGTAAAAGGCCTTGGGGTTTTCCTTGATCCTACCCGCCAAAGATTGTTCATGCCCTCTCTTAGCTCTCCTAATCCCTTTCTTCAGTTCCCTCCTGGCTATCTTGTATCCCTCCAATGCCCTGTCTGAACCTTGTTTCCTCAGCCTTACATAAGTCACCTTTTTCCTCTTAACAAGACATTCAACCTCTCTTGTCAACCATGGTTCCCTCACTCGACCATCTCTTCCCTGCCTGACAGGGACATACATATCAAGGACACGTAGCACCTGTTCCTTGAACAAGTTCCACATTTCACTTGTGTCCTTCCCTGCCAGCCTATGTTCCCAACTTATGCACTTCAATTCTTGTCTGACAACATCGTATTTACCCTTCCCCCAATTGTAAACCTTGCCCTGTTGCACGTACCTATCCCTCTCCATTACTAAAGTGAAAGTCACAGAATTGTGGTCACTATCTCCAAAATGCTCCCCCACTAACAAATCTATCACTTGCCCTGGTTCATTACCCAGTACTAAATCCAATATTGCCCCTCCTCTGGTTGGACAATCTACATACTGTGTTAGAAAAGCTTCCTGGACACACTGCACAAACACCACCCCATCCAAACTATTTGATCTAAAGAGTTTCCACTCAATATTTGGGAAGTTAAAGTCGCCCATGACTACTACCCTATGACTTCTGCACCTTTCCAAAATCTGTTTCCCAATCTGTTCCTCCACATCTCTGCTACTATTGGGGGGCCTATAGAAAACTCCTAACAAGGTGACTGCTCCTTTCCTATTTCTGACTTCAACCCATACTACCTCAATAGGGTGATACTCCTCAAACTGCCTTTCTGCAGCTGTTATACTATCTCTAATTAATAATGCCACCCCCCCACCTCTTTTACCACCCTCCCTAATCTTATTGAAACATCTATAACCAGGGACCTCCAACAACCATTTCTGCCCCTCTTCTATCCAAGTTTCCGTGATGGCCACCACATCGTAGTCCCAAGTACCGATCCATGCCTTAAGTTCACCCACCTTATTCCTGATGCTGGCGTTGTGTGGCGAGGAACGTCCTGTGGACAAGTGGACTCGGTCAAGTCCAGTGTGGGATATACTGGCGTTGTAGGTCTAATCTCTAATAGCTCTAGTAGGTCTAATCCCGGCAGTTACGGCGAAAAAGTACTCCAGCTGATGATTTGACAATGTAGGACCGTGACGGCTCCGGTCTGATCACCGTGGCTAGCTCAGACCATCCGCCTTCTGGGTCCCTGATTCTGACGATGTCACCTATTGTCAGTGGCTTGAGTGGGATCGCATGTTGATTGTAGTATCATTTTTGTTTGGAGCTGAGTGCCCGCATTTTGTCAAGAACCAGTGCGTTGCCGGGGTCTCAGAACTGCATTGCCGGTAGGGTTGTCCGGATGTCTCTGCCGAAGAGCATTTGTGCTGACGACAGTCCTGAGCTCAATGGGGTTGCTCGGTACGATAACAGAGCTAGGTTGGTGTCGGAACATGACTCGGCTGCCTTGCTGATGAGTCATTTAATGATGTGGACACCTTTCCCCCCTGTTCCATTTGATTGTGGGTAGCGATTCTGTGTCGCACTGTTGTCTGACCTCGACTTTTTCCTGTGTTTGTGGTATTGATTCTGTATGCCATCATTCGTGAAAGCTGTTTTGCTTGTTTGTTCTGGAGCAGATGTGAATTCGTGAGATTCTTTATCATGCCATGGCGTGTTTGTAGCCTTGTCATTGTTTCGCAGTGTGCTGTGGCATTGTCCTTCATGTGCAGAGTTGTACCCTGTTGTACAGGTCGTTGTTTTATTATTGTTGTTTCAGTCGTTTCTGTCTTGGTCGTTTTCATTGTCGTTCTTGTTGCTGTCGTTCTTGTTTTTTTGTCGCGCTTGTTGATTCTGTTTTTGTTGTTTTCGCTTTTAGTCTTCTTCTTTTTCATGTTGTGCTTGTTGTTTCTGGGATGCTTCTTGCTGCTTTTGTCGTTCTTGTTGCTCTGCATGTTGTTTTTGTTGTTGCTGTTGTTGTTCTTGTTTCTGCTGTGCTTCTTGTGGTTTTTGTTGTTCTTGTTGCACTCAATGAGTGTGCCATGTGGATGATTTGAGTCATTGTCAGTTATTGGTGTCAGTGTCCTTTGACATTGAGCGTTTCTTCTTGAGAATTGTGAGAATGATCTGATGTTGCATTGATGTTGGTGACATCAGTCATTTGTGGTGGATTCGATTCCTCTTCTTTGCTTCCTTGATACTCCTCTTCTAGAGTCATTTCTGGTTCACTTGAATCATCACTGATTTCTTGGTGGTCCTCTTTTGGAGTCATTTCAGGTTCATTTGAATCATCATTGATCTCGTTGTGCTCCTTTTCTGGAGTCAAAATCTTCAGGATTTCTATTGACCTGGTCTCTCTGGACTCTTGGTGCTCCTCTTTTGGAGTCAAAATCTTCACAATTTCATTTGACGTAGTCTCTCTGGACACATGAGTAGCCCTCCTCTGATTGTTGAGTGCTTCTGTGCAGATGAGCTGAGATATGTCAGTCTCGCTGTGATTCTGCACATCCTGTATGGGAATTGTGATTTTGTCGTCACTTGTCTCACATACAGTGGGTAGACATTCAGTGACTTCTTGTTGGTTAAATGAGCTGGGTAGATTTTCATAGTCTTTTTCTGGTGGCTCAAATAAACTTGATAGGTCTTCATGGTCTTGTTCATGGATGGCGTTTGCTATGGAGTGTTTGCTTGCTTCCATTTTTGAGTCTGTCACCAAGCTGTCTGTGGAGGCTTGCGTTGCTCCCTTTGTGGAGGCTTGTGTCGCTCTCTTTGTGGAGTCCTTCATCGCTCTCTCTGTGGAGTCTGTCATCGCTCTCTTTGTGGAGTCGTGCAGTGTTCTCGCTGTAGAGTCGATCTGTGCTCTCTGTGTGGTGTCATATTCATCTTGGGTATTGCTGTCATCCAATGTATCGATGACATGCCATGGAACCCTGGTATTGGATTCATCTACCATGAGAAGAATCGTGTTGAGCTTTTCAACCGTGTTGCTGATGCTGTGATCAGGATCTCCGAATAACTCAGCCATGTCTGAGTAGTATTATGTGTATTGTTCGATGGACAAATCATCGCTTTTTGTTTCGGAGTTGTGATCGTTCCCTTCATGTTCAATGAACAAATCATCTTCTTGTGTGGAGGCTGGGACCCTTCGTGGTGCGTGGACCACTCTCTGTTTCTTGGCGTCAGGCCGCATCATAATCCTGCACTCACGAGTCGGGATGTCATATATGCTGGGCTGAAGATTCCCCACTCCGAAGAACACATTGTCGGGGTCTTCACGGTACAACACCTCTAGTTGCGGTTCGGATTTGGTATTGGGGTAGCCATCTCCCAAGATGAAATCTTCGTCTGAGTCATAGTCTACAAGGACCATATAATCTTCTAGGGCGGTGCTAACTGCTTGTTCCAGGGAGTTGTGAAAGTTATTTTCAACTGCTGGTGTAAGTTCGGGCATTGTTCTGTCTTTTGAGGCAAGAAAATTGGGTTTTGCAGCTTTAAATGTCTTTTTGTTCATTTTCGTGCATTTCCTTTTTAAGTGGGCGTGGTCCTGATCCTCTGATGTCATGAGTCTCGTGATGTCATGCGTAGGACTTGATTACCCATGCACACTCTGGGTTTCCTGTACTGTACGCTATTTTTGCAACTGCGCATGTGCGGCTCCTTTCTCAACATGGTTGCCGCTCAGAACCTCCATTTTCCTCCGATTCAACCCTGCCTCCGCCTCGTGGTGAGTGTTTGCGCTATTTTTACCGATTTTGTTTTCTAAATGATGATTCTGTGTTTGTAGAGACTCAAAGTATTGATTTTGTTTTTGTTCATAAGCAAGGTATTTTTGGATAGCGATTTCTAGAGTTAGATACTTATTTTGTGAAAGTTCTTCCCTCAAATTTTTATCAGATAGTCCAGAAATTAATTGATGCATTATCACAGTGTCTCTGAAATCAGCATAATGTTATTAACTTGAGATTTAACTTGAATAACACAGCCTTGTGTTATTAACTTGAGATTTTTAATAAAATCAGTGATGGGCCCTCCGTTTCTCTGACAAGAGTTAAACCTTTCCAGCATCTCACCAGACTGACTGTTACAGGGTTCAGTAAAAGTTTTAAGTATAACTTCTACTTTGGTGTTGTCCTCACCTGCTAAGTAATTAAAGCAATTATTGATTTCTCTAGCTTCATGCCCTCCTGTTGAGAGTAGTATGCCTATTTTTGTTGCATCAGAGATAGTGCTTAAATCATTAGCTGCAATAAATATTTGTAACAGCTGTTCAAACATTTTCCAGTTATAACTTAAATTACCGGTTGTTTCCAGCTGCCATGGAGTTCCAACAAGTTCCAACGAATCAGTTAGTCATTGAGGATCCATTTGCTGCAAAGCCTTCCACAGTTGAATATCCGGTTTAAGTTTTTCTTCTCTTGCTGGTGTCTAGCTAGCTTTCTGAAATCACTCCTGGTACCAGATATTATTCTCTAAGTCTGAATAAAGATTGTAGACTTCCAGTTAACACAAATACTTCATTCAGTGGGTTTGTTCTGTTTCCAGAGCTTAATTAGATATAATACAGTCAAGAGGTATGACCAGGGAAGCTAAGGTAAACTGACTATGCTGAGCTGTCTCTGTCTGCTGCTGCTCACTAGCCCTGTGCTTCTGAAAGAGGTGGATCTTCCCTTGGGCTGGACCCTTTATACCCGTCTCTGATGCTGCCCTCTAGTGATGCTGTGGCTGTTACATCTGTGCTGTAGTGCCTGGTGTATGTGCAGATGTATGTACAGATGTACAGATCACTACAATGCCCATGGAAAGAGTGACCACCTCTATTGAGCATCAATCATGGCAGTCAAATGAGTGCAATGCTTTGCCTTATTGATGCTTTGTACACTCTGAATGGCACTTTGAACAATGTTTATGAAAGATTAGCTTTGAGCCTTAATTGCTCCACTGATATGCAGCAAAGTTTTGTCAAAATCATTTTTAACAGGAAACTGTAGGCACCCCAAGAGAAGGCAAAAGGTGAAAGGGGCCATGGAAGTGAGGACTCTAAATAAAATGCTTTGATTTCTCACCCATTGACTCTCTCACAGTCCCTTTGTTCCGATGCCCAGCACCTGTACATGTGCAAGTGGAAGCCTCATAGACTCAAAAACCAGGAGGACCTTGGCCAAGAGTATCTTAGCAGCCAGAAAAGGGATCTGAGCAGCCGACCTTTCCATCTGCTGAAACCACAAGGGTTATACCACATAGGAGTAGCAGAATAGAAAAGAGAAACATTTTGCAGCTGTGCAATACTCTTGGGTGTTTAACATTTATGTTACATTATTCAAATTATGTTCAGTTTTCAGTCATTTAAATTTTTTTTTCACCATTTCCTTCCCTTTCCCATTTTGCCTTCTGCCTCACAAGTGGCCTTCGGGGCAGCACGGTAGCACAAGTGGCTAACACTGTGGCTTCACAGCGCCAGGGTCCCAGGTTCGATTCCCCGCTGGGTCATTGCCTGTGCAGAGTCTGCACGTTCTCCTTGTGTCTGCGTGGGTTTCCTCCGGGTGCTCCAGTTTCTTCCCACAGTCCAAAGACGTGCAGGTTAGGTGGATTGGCCATGATAAATTGCCCTTAGTGACCAAAAAGGTTCGGAGGGGTTATTGGGTTATGGGGATAGGGTGGAAGTGAGGGCTTAAGTGGGTCGGTGCAGGCCCGATGGGCCAAATAGCCTCCTCCTGCACTGTATGCGCTATGTTCAGAGCTCCAGGGTCCCAGGTTCGATTCCCGGCTTGGGTCACTGTCTGTGCAGAGTCTGAACGTTCTCCCCATGTGTGCGTGGGTTTCCTCTGGGTGCTCCGGTTTCGTCCCACAGTCCAAAGATGTGCAGGTTTTGTGGATTGGCCATGCTTAATTGTCGTTCGTGTCCACAAAGGTTGGGTGGGGTTACGGGGATAAGGTGAAGGTGTGGGGTTACGGGGATAGAGTGAACATGCTGGCTTGGGTAGGGTGGTCTTTCCGAGGGCTGGTGCAGACTCGGTGGGCCGAATGGCCTCCTTCAGCACTGAGAGTTCTATGATTCACATTTGTGATGGATGTTAAGACAAGAGTTAACGATGAACATTTTGTGCCTGTAACATGGATGCTTTTAATTCAAGGGTTGCTTTGTGTTGCGAACTGGGTTGACCAAATTGAAGATGGGTGTGCTGCTTCAATCTAACTAAACCATGTTAAAATTAGGCTATTGGGGCATCCCACGTCACAATGAGTAGTGCTGCTGGTGATCACGCCACATCATATGCCTCCCCTTAGTCAAGAGCCTATCTATCTCTGCCTTAAAAATGTTCAATGACACTGCCTTCCCCACTCTCCAGGGAAGAGAGTTCCAAAGACTCACAACTCTGTGAGGAAAAGAAATTCCACTCAGCCCCATTGTAATTGGGGGACCTTTATTTTTAAACTATGTTCCCCAGTTTGAGTGTCTCCCACAAGGTGAAACATCGTCTCAGCATCCACGCTGTCAATCCCCTCAGGATCTTATATGTTTCAATAAGAACACCTTTCTTATTCCAAACTCCAATTGATATCCAGCCTATCAAACCTTACTTCAAAAGATAATCCCTGCACACCGCTATCATTCGGTGAATCTTCTCTGAACTGATCCTGATACATTTAAATCCTTTCTTAAATCAGAAGATCAGAACTGTACACAGTACTCTCGATGTGGTCTTACCAACACCAAAAGAACTGCAGGAAAACATCCCTGCAGTTTTAGATTCCATTTTCCTTGCATTAAATGCCAATATTCCATTCCCGATCACTTGCTGTATTTTCACTCACCTTTTGTGATACATGTACCAGGACACTGTCTGTACCTCAGAGTTCTACAATTTCTCTCCATTTAGACAATAGGTTCCTTTTAGATTCTTCGTGTTCACCTTTTTCCCACATTAGATGCCACCTGCCAAATTTGTACCTGTGGAATTAACCTCTCCATGCCCCTTTGCAATCTCCTTGGGCGGGATTTTCCACTCCCATTTATTTCAGGTATGTTTGGTGACGGGAGCAAAAATTCTTGTGAGAGGCCCAAATCGTGCTTTATGTTCGCTGAAATCTCACCACAATTGTCCCCGCCAGTGACGTAATGGGAATCCCAACATTCAATGTCAGGAACAACATTATAATAACTTTGAATCTCATTATCAGGCTCTACACCTGATCATCCCCCGTCCCGTTGGAAAATCAATTGATATCAGAATGAGAACATGCCGGCACGAATTACGGCTAGTCTTCCATGTTGTACACCTGACAGATGCACCTCCCAGAGGAGCTCAGCTGAGTGCATTGCTCAGAGAGAGAGGGTCATGCCCAGGCAGTGTCTTGGGTAGTACCAGGGGACTGTGCCAGGCCTATACCGGGGTAGGGGGTTTGCACGAGGTGGGGTTGCGGTGGGGTGGTTTCCATTTTAACGGTAGTGCACTGAGGCAGCCATTAAAAAGGGAATCTGAATCTTTGAAAAACAAAGTGGAGCGGCTCAATCAGAGCATGATGTTGTGGGACCCGCTCCTTGTTCCGAAGAATACAGTGGAGAAAGCCACCGTTGCTGCCTGCAGCTTCAACACCACTTTCCCAACCGTCTGCCACACTCTTAATAAAAAAAGCTAAAATTCCACCCATTATGTCCTCTTCACAGTTTGCTTTCCTACCTATTATGTGCCATCAGCAAATTTAACAACCATACAACCTTAGTCCAAGTTATTGATATAAATTGAAAATAGTGTAGGTCCCAGCACTGATCCCTATGACACTCCAGTTATCACATCTTGTCAACCCAAATATGACCCATTTACTGTTGTGGTTCCTACTGGCGTTTCTCTGTAGGTAGAACAGAGTAGCACACCTATAGGTTAAATGTGTCAACTGAAATAATCCCTGTCGATATGCAGCAAGTCCTGGACAACATTCAGGCTTGGGCATGTATCATTCAGACCACACAAATGCCAGTCAATTATCCGCTGGAATTTTCGGACCATTCCCCATCATCTTCAACAGGAGAGAATCTAACCATCTCTCCATGATATTCAATGTCATTACTGCAGTGGAAGGATCTGGTACATTAAGGGTTAATCTGGAATTGAGTGCCCACCAGCAATGTAAGAAGGCAGTGACCTAGAGCTTAGGTCAGCATTGTAGAGCTAGGTAGCAACATGTAAGTGCACACCATGGAACCCTCTCTATACCTGTACCCTCCACTATAACATAGTTCAGTAATGTTAATAAAAAAATTCTTGGTAACTTAAATGAGCTCTATAGTATCGAAATAGTGTACACCCTGGGGAGTCACAACCCAAAAAAACATTGTTGATTCCCCTGTTACCAAGGTCCTGCAAGTTACCATTGACCGGAAAGTTAACTGAAACAACCATATAAATATTGTGGCTAGAACAGCCAGTCAGAGGCTGAGAATTCTGTGAGAAACTGATTCTCCAAAGTCACAAATCAGAATGTGTTGAAACAATCTCACTTGCAGCTGGAACAACACTCAACAAGCCCAACACCATCCAGGGCAAAGCTTGATTGGCACCACATCCACCACCTTAAACATTTAGACCATAAAACATAGAGCAGAATTAGGCCATACGGCCCATCAAGTTTGCTCTTGTCGCTCAATCATGGCTGATATGTTTCTCATCCCCATTCTCCTGCCTTCTCCACATAACTCCTGATCCCCTTACTATTATTACTCACTCCACTATTGAAATAAGGTGGCAGCAGTGTGTACCATATTAAAGATGCACTCTAGCAACTCACCAAACCTCCTTCAGTAGCACCTTCCAAACCCACAGCCCCTACCATCTAGAAGGACAAGGGCAGCAGATGCATGGGAACACCACCACCTGCAAATTCCTCTCCAAGCCGCACAATATCCTGACTTCGAAATACATCACTGTTCCTTCACTGTCACTGAGTCAGAATCCTGGAACTCCCTCCCTAACAGCACTGTGGATGTACCCACACCACAGGGACTGCAGCGATTCACAAAAGCAGTTTATCACTACCCTCTCAAGGGCAATTCGGGATGCCTAACAAATGCTGGCTTAGGCAGCGACCGCCACATCCTGTGAAATAAGTTTTAAAAACCTTCCAGTTACCATTGTCTTTACCTTCAAACAAAGAACCCACATTATTGTTTTCCCAATCCTTGTATGAACGGTATGTTTGAAATAAAAAGATCACAACAGTGCCTCCCTTGTTTTCAGTGGCAAGTTCCAGGAAACATGGGACATTTTTTTGAGGAATATTTTTGGAATTCTCTGTGAAGATAATAGGGCTGGTCATGAGGGAACATCTGATACAGTTAAAATATATTTTAGCAAGGGTCTTGTCAATGTTCCACATGGTCAGAACGGTAAAAGCCCATGGGATCTAAGGGAAAGTGGCAAGTTAGATACAAAATTGGCACAGTGATAGGGAGTAAAGGGTGTATGAATCTCTTTGTAAATGGATTTCAGTCGGATTCTGCTAGGCTCAGTACTGGGTCACTCATTTTTCCTGGTATTTTTCATTGATTTAGACCTAAATATATGGGACATGATTAAGAAGTTTGCAGATGATGCACCAATAGTCTGCATGATTGATAGTGAGGCAGAAAGCGCTAGGCTGCATATAAATATCAATGGATTGGTTAGGGGAGCACAGACGTAGCAAATGGAATTCAATCCCGAAAAGTGTGAGACAGTGCAGTTGGAAAAGACAATTAAGGCAAAGAAAATACATTATTAATGGTAGGATTCTGAGGAGTGGAGTGGAACAAACAAACCTTGAAGTGTAAGCCCAAAAGTATCTAAAGGTAGCAGGACAGATAGATACAGTGGTTAAGAAAGACATAAAGGATTATTTTCTTTATTAGCGTAGACACAGAGGGCTGAATTCTTCGCCGTCGGGATTCTCCGTTTTGCCGGCAGCCCGGAGGTTTCCCGATGGCATGGGGCTGCCCCACAATGGGAAACACCATTGACCAGCCGGCAAAACGGAAAATCCCGACGGCGTGCCGCACCAGAAATCTGGTGTGGCAGGACGTTGACACCCGCCCAGAATGTATGAGCAGAGAGGTTATGCTGCAACTGTACAAATAATTAATTAGGCCACTGCAAGGGTGCTGCCTCCAGTTTTCGTTACCACATTAAAGGGATAAAGTGATCATGCCAGATAGGTGACAGAGATTTATGAGGATATTGTCTGGATTGGAGAATTCTACCTGTGATGGAAGTTTGGATAGGACGGAGTTATTTTTGTTTGAACAGAGGAGTTTGAAATTATTTATTTGTGGTGCATGAAATTATGAGGGATCTAAATAGAGTGGGTAGAAAGGATCTATTTACCTTGGCAAAAGGCCAATTATTAGGGCACATAGATACAGAGAAATTGGTCGAAGGCTTGGAGGGATGTTGAGGAGAAACATCTTCAAGCAGAGGGCCTGGAACTCATTGCTCAAAGGTTGTTGGTGGCAGAAACTCTCATCCCACTTAAAAAGTACTTGGTTATGTGTGGTGAACCGCTGTTGCACCTCTATTAGGTGATGTATGGTAAGACCTGCACTACAGGTACGTTGGTAGTCCCTGCCTGCTGGCTCCACCCAGTAGGCGGAGTATAAATATGTGTGTCCTCCATGCTGCAGCCATTTCGCCAGCTGCTGTGGGAGGCCACACATCTTAGAGCAATAAAGCCTCAGTTGTACCCAACTCAAGTCTTTGTGCAATTGATCATGCATCAATTTATTGCTCTACAATTTTCAAAAGTTGGACCTCCGTATCAAACCGGATCGCCTGCAGCTGGATCCGCATTCAAGCGACGCCAAAAAGGACTTTAAACACTGGCTAGCTTGCTTCGAGGCGTACATCAACTCGGCGTCCACCCCTGTCTCGGAGGCTCAGAAGATACAGATCCTGTACTCAAGGTTGAGCTCCAGCGTCTTTCCGCTAATCCAGGACACGCCGAACTACGCCGAAGCCATGACGCTTCTCAAGGGGAATTACGCTCAGAAGACGAACAGGCTCTTCGCCAGGCACGTACTCGCCACTCGCTCTCAACTCCCTGGTGAGTCCATAGAAGACTTCTGGCGGGCACTAATTCCACTCGTCCGGGACTGTGACTGTCAGGCCGTTACAGCCACTGAACATTCAAACCTCCTTATGCGGGACACGTTTGTTACGAGAATTGGGTCGGACCTCATACGTCAGCGACTGTTGGTGGGGGCCAAGCTCGATCTAGTGGAAACAAAGAAACTAGCACTCTCCATGACGGTCGCCTCGTGCAACGTTCAGGCCTATACCCCCAGCCGCGTGGCCCACCCCTCCTACGCATCATGGACGGCCGCCCCAGCGGGGGCCTTACCCAGCCAATATGCCTGCGCCATGCACCAGACAGCAAACCCCAGGGGTCCCCGATGTTATTTCTGCGGCCAGCAGAAACACCCCCGTCAATGCTGCCCGGCCCGCGCTGCCCTTTGTAAGGCTTGCGGCAAGAAGCGGCACTTCGTCGTGGTGTGCCAGGCCCATGCAGTTGCCGCTATCGCCCCCACCCCACTCGTTTACGGACAATGGGCGCCGCCATCTCCCCCCCCCCGAACAACACGTGCGGCCCATGGGCATCGCCATCTTGTTCAACTCCCGCCACGTGCGGCCCATGGGTGCCGCCATTTTGTACTCCCCTAGATCTTCAGCCACCATTTTGAACTCCTCGAGATCTTCAGGCGCCACGGCTCATGGACACCGCCAGCGTTCCAGGACCAGGGCCCCCAGGGCTCCCCGACATCCTACACCAGCGACGACCGACCACGACTCACCTCAGTGACCATCGACCAGTCTCGTCCGCACAACCTGGCCACCGCATCGACCAGCATGAAAGTCAACGGACACGTGACTGATGCCCGATCAATAACTCCAGAAGCGAGATTGGAAAACAATTGAAGGCTTTATTCGACTAGATGTTTCCCCCAGCAGCGCAGGTATAGAATGCAGCTGCTGGGGAGACACAGGCTCTTATACTCCGCCTTACTGGGCGGAACCAGCAGGCAGGCTTCACCAATGATATTGCTGTCTCAGGTACCTCCCACACCAAAGGTCTTACAGCATCAATCTGGGTACCTAATACCGACTACCACATTCACCCCCTGTTAAAAAGAAGAGTCTGGCGGGGGTGGTGGTCTCGTGTTATGCAGTGGTAGAGGTTGAGGTTATGGTGGTACCGGGTATACATTAGTACAGTGTTTTGCCTCGTTATATGTCGCAACTATTTACAGCATTTATTTACATTCAAAATGAAGCAATTAGTCGGGCAGGGGCCCTGGTCGTCCTCTGCGATCATCGCAGTTTCGGCAGTGATGCAGGCGTCGGCGCGGGCATCCGTGGCTCTGGGAGAATGGCTTCGGCTTCTTCGGCAGCTTCATCACCCCTAGATGGGACCAGTGGGAGAACCGATCCACCTGGGAAGGGGGCGGCTGTGGGGTGCACCGGTGGGAGGGAGGGTGGGGTTGGTAGTGGGGGTGTGGGTGGGGACACAGCGAGCGCCAGGTCCCATAGGGAGACCGTATCCTGTCGGCCGTCGGGGTACGCTATGTAGGCGTATTGAGGGTTATCGTGAAGGAGGTTGACCCGCTCGACCAATGGGTCTGACTTGTGCACCCGCACGTGTTTGCGGAGCAGGATGGGTCCAGGAGCTGCCAGCCAGGTTGGGTGCGAGGTCCCGGAGGAGGACTTCCTAGGGAAGACAAGGAGACGTTTGTGAGGTGTCTGGTTGGTCGTGGTACATCGCAGTGATCGGATGGAGTGGAGAGTATCTGGGAGGACCTCCTGCCAGCAAGAGACTGGGAGATTCCTGGACCGTAGGGCCAGTAGGATGGTCTTCCAGACCGTTCTGTTCCCCCTCTCTACCTGTCCGTTTCCCCGGGAGTTGTAACTGGTCGTCCTGCTCGAGGCAATGCCCTTGCTGAGCATGAATTGACGCAGTTCGTCACTCATAAAGGAGGACCCCCCTATCGCTGTGTATGTAGGCTGGGAAACCAAACAGTGTAAAGATACTGTGGAGGGCTTTTATGACGGTGGCTACGGTCATCTCGGGGCAGGGGATGGCGAATGGGAACCGGGAGTACTCGTCAATCACGTTCAGGAAGTACGTGTTGCAGTCGGTGAAGGGTGGGGCCCTCTGAAGTCCATACTGAGGCGTTCAAGGGACTGGAAACCTTTATCAGGTGCGCTTTCTCTGGCCTGTAGAAGTGCGGCTTGCACGCCGCGCAGATTTGGCAGTTCCTGGTGACGGTGGAGCCTCGATGGAATAGGGCAGGTTGCGGGTCTTAATGAAATTGAAGAATCGAGTGACCCCTAGGTGGCAGAGGTCCTCGTGAAGGGCCCAGAGTTGGTCCACTTGTGCGTTGGCACATGTGCCGCGGGATAGGGCATCAGGAGGCTCGTTTAGCTTCCCGGGACGATACAAGATCTCATAATTGTAGGCAGAGAACTCGATCTTCCACCGTAAGATCTTATCGTTCTTTATCTTGCCCCGCTGTGCATTATCGAACATGAAAGCAACCGACCATTGGTCAGTGAGGAGAGTGAATCTCCTGCCGGCCAGGTAACGCCTCCAGTGCCACACAGCTTCTACTATGGCCTGGGCCTCCTTTTCAACTGAGGAATGGCGGATTTCTGAAGCGTGGAGGGTGCGTGAGAAGAAGGCCACGGGTCTGCCCGCTTGGTTGAGAGTGGCTGCCAGAGCTACGTTGGACGTGTCGCTCTCGACTTGGAAGGGAAAGGATTCATCGATTGCGTGCATCGTGGCCTTTGCAATGTCCGCTTTGATGCAGCTGAAGGCATGGCGGGCCTCTGCCGACGGGAAAAACCGTGGATTGAATTAGTGGGCGGGCCTTGTCCTCATAGTTGGGGACCCACTGGGCATAATATTAAAAAAATCCCAGGCAGTGTTTCAGGGCCTTGGAGCAGTGGGGGAGGGGAAAATCCATGAAGGGGCACATATGTTCGGGATCTGGGCCTATAACTCCATCATCCATCATGGACTACGCAGCCGAGGATGGCTAGACGGTCGGTGCTGAACATGCATTTGTCCTTGTTGTAGGTTAGATTAAGGATTTTTGCGGTATGGAGGAATTTTCGGAGGTGGCCGCAGGTGGTGACGTTATCGAGGTACGGAAACGTGGCCCGCAAACCGTACCGGTCAACCATTCGGTCCATCGCCCATTGGAAGACCGAGACTCCATTTGTGACACCGAAGGGAACCCTTCGTAAGTGGTAGAGCCGCCCATCTGCTTTGAATGCAGTGTATTTGCGGTCGCTAGGGTGGATGGGGAGCTGGTGGTAGGCGGATTTTAGATCCACCGTGGAAAAGACCTTGTATTGTGCAATCTGACTGACCAGATCAGATATGCGTGGGAGAGGGTACGCATCGAGCTGCGTATACCTGTTGATGGTCTGACTATAATCGATGACCATCCTATGCTTCTCCCCGGTCTTTACAACCACTACTTGAGCTCTCCAGGGACTGTTGCTAGCCTCAATAATACCCTCCTTCAGTAACCGCTGGACTTCCGACCTAATGAAGGTCCGGTCCTGGGCACTGTACCGTCTGCTCCTGGTGGCGACGGGTTTGCAATCGGGGTGAGGTTCACAAAAAGGGAAGGCGGATCGACCTTGAGGGTCACGAGGCTGCAGACAGTGAGGGTGGGTATAGGGCCGTTGAATTTAAAAGTTAAACTCTGGAGGTTACATTGGAAATCTAACCCTAGGAGCGTGGCGCACAGAGATGAGGGAGGACGTAGAGGCGGAAATTTTTTAATTCCCTTCCCTGGATTGTGAGTTTCGCTACGCAGAACCCTGTGATCTCTACAGAGTGAGACCCGGAGGCCAGGGAGATTTTTTGATTAACTGGGTGGATGGGAAGAGAACAGCGCCTTATCGCGTTGGTGTATATGAAGCTCTCCGTGCTCCCGGAGTCAATCATGCAGGGTGTTTCGTTCCCATTGATGAGCACGGTTGTCGTCGTGGTCGAGATCGTTCGGGGCCGAGACTGGTCCAGGGTCACCGAGGCAAGTTGTGGCAGAAGTTGGAGGTTTTCCTCAGGCGGTGTGTGGTCATCCGAACTGGGGTCCTGAGACCCCAGCCAAGATGGCGGCGCCCACTGGTCGCACACGGCTGGGTGTGTGCAAGATGGCGGCGCCCATCCGTCGCACATGGTCCCCGGGGAACAAGATGGCGGCGCCCGGGACCCGCACGTGGCTCTGGAACAGGAAGATGGCGGGGCCTGCTGGCCGCACGTGGCTCGTGGAGAGGGTTGGGGTGGAAGTCCCGGTTCACCCCCGGAGACCGCGGCGACCGCCCGGGCCTGGCGTACCACCACAAAATGGCCCTTTTTGCCGCACCCTTTGCAGGTGGAGGAGCGGGCCGGGCAGCGCTGCCGGGGGTGCTTGGCTTGCCCGCAAAAATAGCAGCGGGGTCCCCCGGGGTTGCCTGATAGTCGCGCAGCGCAAGCTTGTGGGGGGATGCACGGAGTCGGCCGCGGGGGGTTCCACGCTGCCCAAGGGGCCTCCGCGCTGTCGTGTTCGTAAGCGCGGGTGTTTCGGGAGGCCACATCCAGGGAGCTAGCAAGGGCCCTTGCTTCCTTGAGGCCTAGTGTCTCTTTTTCTAGCAGCCGCTGGCGGATTTGGGAGGACAGCATACCTGCAACGAAAGCGTCCCAGATCAAAAGTTCTGTGTGGTCGTTGGCTGAAACTTGCGGGCAGTCACAGTTCCTACCTAACACCAGGAGCGCACGAGAGAATTCCTCCAGCAATACCCTGGGGATTTGTCGCCTCGTCGCGAGCAGATGTCGTGCGTAGACCTGGCTTACTGGGCGGATATAGTGTCCTTTCAGCAGGGTCATTGCGGCCTCGAAATAGTCCGCATCCTCGATGAGGGTGTAGATCTCTGGGATCACCCTCGAGTGGAGAACTTGCAGTTTCTGGTCCTCCGTAGGTTCAGTCGTGGCCGTCCTGAGGTATCCTTTGAAGCACGCCAGCCAGTGTTTGAAGGTTGCCGCTGAGTTCGCCGCGTGGGGCTGAGTTGCAGACACTCCGGCTTGATTCGGAGCTCCATTCTTTAAAATCTAGTCCAATAAATTGATGCTCGATTAATAACTCCAGAAGCAAGATTGGAAGGCAATTGAAGGCGTTATTGCATTAGATGTTTCCCCCAGCAGCGCCGATACAGAATGCAGCTGCTAGGGAGACACAGGCTCTTATACTCCGCCTTACTGGGCGGAACCAGCAGGCAGGCTTCACCAATGATATTGCTGTCTCAGGTACCTCCCACACCAATGGTCTTACAGCATCAACCTGGGTACCGTAATACCCCTAATACCGACTACCACAGTGACCTCTTGCCTGCTGGACTCCGGGAACACCGAGACCTTCATCCACCCAGATACGGTAAGGTGCTGCTCCCTCGCGGTACACCCCGCCAATCAAAGAATCTCCCTGGCCTCTGGATCCCATTCTATGGCAATCCGGGGGTACTGTACGGTCACGTTCACGGTCCAGGGCGTAGAATTTAGCGGCTTCCGCCTCTACGTCCTCCCTAACCTCTGCGCTGCCCGACTGCTAGACCTGGATTTCCAGTGCAACCTCCAGAGCCTAACCCTGAAATTCGGCGGGCCCCTACCACCCCTCATTGTGTGTGTCCTCGCGACCCTAAAGGTCGATCCGCCTTCCCTCTTCACAAATCTAACCTCGGATTGCAAACCCGTCGCCACCAGGAGCAGACGGTACAGCACCAAGGACAGGACCTTCATCAGGTCCGAGGCCCAGCGACTGCTTCGGGAAGGCATCATCGAGGCCAGCAACAGCCCCTGGAGAGCCCACATGGTAGTAGTTAAAACTGGGGAGAAACACAGAATGGTCGTGGACTACAACCAGACCATCAATCGGTTCACGTAGCGCGACGCGTAATTCCTCCCACGCATATCTGATATGGTGAATCAGATTGCACAGTACCGGGTCTTCTCAACTGTAGACCTCAAATCCGCCTACCACCAGCTCCCCATTCGTAAATCGGACCATCCATACACTGCCTTCGAGGCAGACAGCCGCCTCTATCACTTCCTCAAGGTTCCCTTCGGCGTCACCAACGGGGTCTCGGTCTTCCATAGGGAGATGGACCGAATGGTCGACAGGTATGGTTTGTGGGCCACCTTTCCATACCGAGACAACGTCACCATCTGCGGCCATGATCAGCAGGACCACGACGCCAACCTTGCCAAATTTCTCCACACCGCTACTCTCCTAAACCTCACCTACAACAAGGAAAAGTGTGTGTTTAGCACGACCCGCTTAGCCATCCTCTATGTGGTCCAGAACGGGGTTCTGGGGCCCGATCCCGACCGCATGCACCCCCTCATGGAGCTCCCCCTCCCCCACTGCTCCAAGGCCCTCAAACATGCCTGGGATTCTTTTCGTACTACGCTCAGTGGGTCCCAAACTATGCGGACAAGGCCCGCCCACTCATACAGTCCACCCATTTTCCCCTGGTGGCCGAGGCACAACAGGCCTTCGCCCGTATCAGAGCCGATATCGCCAAGGATGGCATGCACACAGTAGAAGAGACACTGCCCTTTCAAGTGGAGAGCGACGCATCAGACATCGCCCTAGCCACCACCCTCAACCAGGCAGGCAGACCCGTGGCATTCTTTTCCCGCATCCTTAATGCCTCAGAAATTCGGCACTCCTCCGTCGAGAAAGAGGCCCAAGCTATCATTGAAGCTGTGCGGCATTGGAGGCATTACCTGGCCGGCAGGAGATTCACTCTCCTCACTGACCAATGGTCGGTAGCCTTCATGTTCAATAACACACAGCGGGGCAAGATCAAGAATGATAAGATCTTGCGGTGGAGGATCAAGCTCTCCACCTACAATTACGAGATTTTGTATCGCCCCGGTAAGCTCAACGAGCCCCCAGACGCCCTATCTCGAGGTACATGTGCCAGCGCACAGGTAGACCGACGCCGGACCCTGCACGACAATCTTTGTCACCCGGGAGTCACACGGTTGTACCATTTCATAAAGGCCCGCAATCTTCCCTACTCCGTCGAGGAAGTACGGACAATCACCAGGGACTGCCAGGTCTGTGCGGAGTGCAAGCCGCACTTCTACCGGCCGGACCGTGCGCACCTGGTGAAGGCCTCCCAGCCCTTTGAACGCCTAGGTGTGGATTTCAATGGGCCCCTCCCCTCCACCGACCGTAACACGTATTTTCTCAGTGTGGTCGATGAGTACTCCAGATTCCCCTTCGCCGTCCCATGTCCCGACATGACGTCTGCCACCGTCATCAAAGCCCTCAACACAATCTTCGCTCTGTTCGGTTTCCCCGCCAACATCCACAGTGACAGGGGATCCTCCTTCATGAGTCATGAGCTGCGTCAGTTCCTGCTCAGCAGGGGTATCACCTCCAGCAGGACGACCTACTATAACCCCCGGGGAAACAGACAGGTTGAGAGGGAGAATGGTATGGTATGGAGGGCCGTCCAACTGGCCCTACTGTCCAGGAGCCTCCCGCTGGCAGGAGGTCCCCCCTGATGCACTACACTCCATTGGGTCACTACTGTGCACCGCCACTAACAACACACCCCATGAATGTCTTTTTGCCTTCCCCAGGAAGTCCACATCCAGGGTGTCGCTCCCGACTTGGCTCGCTGCTCCAGGACCAGTCCTTCTCCGTAGGCACGTCCGACCCCACAAGGCGGACCCGTTGGTGGAAAGGGTGCAATTGCTCCATGCAAACCCCCAGTGTGCCTACGTGGCGTATCCTAACGGCCGCCAGGATACTGTCTCCCTCAGGGACTTGGCACCAGCAGGTCACACCCCCCCCCCCCCCCCCCGGGCCCCGCACCACCCTCCCCTCCCCTGGCGGTCCCAGAGGCAACCCCCGCGGGACCATCCGTCCTCCCCCTGCCCACGCCCGAGGATGAAGAGGATTTCGGCACGCTCCCGGAGTCACCGAACATCAGACCAGCATCGGCATCGCCACCACCACTACGTCGCTCCCAGCGGCACATCAAGGCCCCGTACCAGTTAAACCTTTAACTGATCCACTGGACTTCAAAAGGCATGTTTTTTCTCTCCATCAAATGTCACTGTAAATGTAAAAAGGAAACCATTTGTTGTATATAGTTCTCCACCACCCCCGCCGGACTCAATTTTAACAGGGGGTGAATGTTGTAAACCACTGTTGCATCTCTATTAGGTGATGTATGGTAGGACCTGTACTACAGGTACGTTAGTACGTTGGTAGTCCCTGCCTGCTGGCTCCGCCCAGAAGACGGAGTATAAATATGTGTGTCCGCCACGCTGCAGCCATTTCGCCAGGTGCTGTGGGAGGCCACACATCTTAGAGCAATAAAGCCTCAGTTGTACCCAACTCAAGTCTTTGTGCAATTGATCGTGCATCATTATGCACATAAATGGCTAACTTATACAACTATGGGCTCGGAGCTGGAAAATGTGATTAGACTGGTTAGCTTTTTCTGAGCCTTCTTCTGTGCCACAATTCTCTACGTTTCAATGAAACCTGTGCAACTGCAGCTAAAACTGAAAACACTACTTCAAACGACCTTTTAATTGACAGTCCACCTCTCCCAATGAGACTTCTGGCACACAGGCGAATGTGTCGCAGTTAAAAGCGGAAGTTGGCGGATTCCTACCGGCTTCCCGATGCACCATTGATTTCAACCCTTTTAACCATCATCCACTCGCAGGCCCACTCACTCTGTTAGGTTAAAATTCCCCCAAAGAATCTGTACAAAGAAAGGCTGACTCAATACTCCTGCCTCTCCATCTGGATGTATTCATAATTATAACCTAAACAAGTCAAGCTGTACTAGAACCTCAGGCAGCGTGTATACACGGGGGAATGCAATAGAAGTTGAATCAGATTGTGAGTGAAATTGTTGAGAACTTGTCTCCCACTAAGGTGATTATGTGGAGAGCAAAATGTCAAACAACAACAACTGCCATTTATATAGTAGGACAACATCCCAAAGCACTTCATGTAAGAGTATTCTGCAAACATAATTAAGCAGAGAGCGTAGGATAAGTGACCAGAAGACTGGAGAAGAGCTCCTTCCCCATTCCATGTACACACGCACGCATACAAACAATGTCCCTAACTGATTCCCACTCCCTCACACTCACTCACTCCCTCACACTCACTCAGTTACTCACTGATTCCCACTCCCTCACACTCACTCAGTCACTCACTGATACTCACTCCCTCACCCACACTCAGTCACTCACTGATTCCCACTCCCTCACTCCCTCATTCACACTCAGTCACTCACTGATTCTCACTTCCTCATCCACACTCAGTCACTCACTGATTCCCACTCCCTCACACTCACTCAGTCACTCACTGATTCCCACTCCCTCACACTCACTCAGTCACTCACTGATTCTCACTCCCTCATCCACACTCAGTCACTCACTGATACCCACTCCCTCATTCACAGCCAGTCACTCATTCACTCCCTCATTCACACTCAGTCACTCACTGATACCCACTCCCTCACACTCACTCAGTCAGTCACTGATTCTCACACCCTCACAAACACACTCAGTCACTCACTGATTCTCACTCCCTCATTCATTCACTGACTCCCACCCCCTCACACTCACACTGAGTCTCTCACTGGCTCCCTCTCACACATATTCAGTCACTCATTGGCTCCCACTCCCTCTCGCACAGACTCAGTCAATTATTGCCTCCACTTCTCTCACACATGCACTCAGTCACTCATTGGCTCCCTCTTCCTCACATACACTCAGTAACTCAATGGCTTCCTGTCCCTCACACACACAATCACTCAACGCCCCTCTCAATCACACACGGTCACTCACTGCCTTCTTCTCCCTCACAGACTCTCAATCAATCAGTAAGTCACTCTATCTCAGACACTCTCAGTCATCTTCTGGCTCCCTCTCCCTCACACACACTCAGTAACTCAATGGATCCATGTCCCTCACACACACCCAGTCACTCATTGATTCCCTCTTCCACACACACACACTCACTCAGTCACAGTCTGGCTCCCTCACACACTCACTCAGTCACAGTCTGGCTCCCTCACACACACACTCAGTCACAGTCGGGCTCCCTCACACACTCAATCACAGTCTGGCTCCCTCACACACTCACTCAGTCACAGTCTGGCTCCCTCACACAATCACTCACTCACTCAGTCACAGTCTGGCTCCCTCACACACTCACTCAGTCACAGTCTGGCTCCCTCACACACTCACTCAGTCACAGTCTGGCTCCCTCACACACTCACTCATTCAGTCACTGGCTGGTTACCATTCATTCACCCACACTCAGTCAGTTATTGGCTCCGTCTCAGTCACACTCACTCAGTCACTCGCTGACTCCCTCTCCCTCACACAATCTCTCAGTTACTCATTGGCCCCCTCTCTGTAACACACTCAATCAGTCACTCGCTGACTCCCTCTCTCTCACACACTCACTCAGTCACTCGCTGACTCCCTCTCTCACACACTCATTCAGTCACTGGCTGGTTACCATTCCTTCACCCACACTCAGTCAGCTATTGGCTCCGTCTCAGTCACACTCACTCAGTCGCTCATTGGCTCCCTCTCCCTCACACAATCACTCAGTCACTCATTGGCTCCCTCTCTCTCACAGACTCACTCAGTCACTCGCTGACTCACTCTCCCTCACACACTCACTCAGTCACTCACTGACTCCCTCTCTCTCACACACTCACTCAGTCACTCACTGACTCGCTCTTTCTCACACACTCACAGTCACTCATTGGCTCCCCATCCCGCACACTCACTCAATCACTCATTTGCTCCCTCTCTTTCACACACTCAGTGACTCGCTGGCTCCCTCTCTCTCTCACACTCACTCAGCCACTCGCTGGCTCCCTCTCTCTCACACACTTACTCAGTCACTCTCTGACCTCTGACTCCCTCTCGCTCACACACTCAGTGACTCGCTGACTCCCTCTCTCTCTCTCACTCACTCAGTCACTCGCTCACTCCTTCACACACTCACTCAGTCACTCGCAGACTCCCTCTCTCTCACACACTCACTCAGTCACTTGCTGGCTCCCTCTCCCTCACACACTCACTCAGTCACTCGCAAGCTCCCTCGCCCTCACACACTCACTCAGTCACTCGCTGACTCCCTCTCTCTCACACACTCACTCAGTGACTCGCTGGCTCCCTCTCCCTCACACACTCAGTGACTCGCTGACTCCCTCTCTCTCTCACACTCACTCAGTCACTCGCTGACTCCTTCACACACTCACTCAGTCACTAGCAGGCTCCCTCTCTCTCACACACTCACTCAGTCACTCACTGACTCCCTCTCTCTCACACACTCACTCAGTGACTCGCTGGCTCCCTCTCCCTCACACACTCAGTGACTCGCTGACTCCCTCTCTCTCTCACACTCACTCAGTCACTCGCTGACTCCTTCACACACTCACTCAGTCACTCGCTGGCTCCCTCTCTCACACTCACTCACTGACTGATTGGCTCCTTCTCTCTCACACACTCACTCAGTCACTCGCTGGCTCCCTCTCTCTCACACACTCACTCGGTCACTCGCTGGCTCCCTCTCTCTCACACACTCACTCAGTCACTCGCTGACTCCCTCTCTCTCTCACACTCACTCAGTCACTCGCTGACTCCTTCACACACTCACTCAGTCACTCGCAGGCTCCCTCGCCCTCACACACTCACTCAGTCACTCGCTGAATCCCTCGCTCTCACACACTCACTCAGTCACTCGCTGACTCCCTCTCTCTCACACACTCAGTGACTCGCTGACTCCCTCTCTCTCACACATTCACTCAGTCACTCGCTGACTCCCTCTCCCTCACACACTCACTCAGTCACTCGCTGACTCCCTCTCTCTCACACACTCACTCAGTGACTCGCTGGCTCCCTCTCCCTCACACACTCAGTGACTCGCTGACTCCCTCTCTCTCTCACACTCACTCAGTCACTCGCTGACTCCTTCACACATTCACTCAGTCACTAGCAGGCTCCCTCGCCCTCACACACTCACTCAGTCACTCCCTGACTCCCTCTCTCTCACACACTCACTCAGTCACTCGCTGGCTCCCTCTCCCTCACACACTCACTCAGTCACTGGCTGACTCCCTCTCTCTCACACACTCACTCAGTCACTGGCTGACTCCCTCTCTCTCACACACTCACTCAGTCACTCGCTGACTCCCTCTCCCTCACACACTCACTCAGTCACTCGCTGACTCCCTCTCTCTCACACACTCAGTGACTCGCTGACTCCCTCTCTCTCACACATTCACTCAGTCACTCACTGACTCCCTCACCCTCACACACTCACTCAGTCACTCGCTGACTCCCTCTCTCTCACACACTCACTCAGTGACTCGCTGGCTCCCTCTCCCTCACACACTCAGTGACTCGCTGACTCCCTCTCTCTCTCACACTCACTCAGTCACTCGCTGACTCCTTCACACATTCACTCAGTCACTAGCAGGCTCCCTCGCCCTCACACACTCACTCAGTCACTCCCTGACTCCCTCTCTCTCACACACTCACTCAGTCACTCGCTGGCTCCCTCTCTCTCACACACTCACTCAGTCACTGGCTGACTCCCTCTCTCTCACACACTCACTCAGTCACTGGCTGACTCCCTCTCTCTCACACACTCACTCAGTCACTCGCTGACTCCCTCTCCCTCACACACTCACTCAGTCACTCGCTGACTCCCTCTCGTTCATACACTCACTCAGTCACTCGCTGACTCCTTCACACATTCACTCAGTCACTCATTTGCTCCATCTCTTTCACACACTCACTCAATCACTCACTGACTACCTCTCTCTCACACACTCACTCAGTCACTCGCTGGCTCCCTCTCCCTCACTCAATCACTCAGTTACTCATTGGCTCCCTCTCTCTCACACACTCACTCAGTCACTCGCTGGCTCCCTCTCTCTCACACACTCACTCAGCCACTCGCTGACTCCTTCACACACTCACTCAGTGACTCGCTGACTCCCCCTCTCCCGCATACTCACTCAGTCACTCGCTGACTCCCTCTCTGTCACACACTCACTCAGTCACTCGCTGACTCCCTCTCTGTCACACACTCACTCAGTCACTCATTGGCTACCTCTCCCTCACACACTCAGTCACTCGCTCACTCCCTCTCTCTCTCAGTCACTCGCTAACTCCTTCACACACTCACTCAGTCACTCGCAGGCTCCCTCGCCCTCACACACTCACTCAGTCACTCGCTGACCCCCTCTCTCTCACACACTCACTCAGTCACTCGCTGACTCCCTCTCTCTCACACACTCACTCATTGACCCGCTGGCGCCCTCTCCCTCACACACTCACTCAGTCACAGTCTGGCTCCCTCACACACTCACTCAGTCACAGTCTGGCTCCCTCACACACTCACTCAGTCACAGTCTGGCTTCCTCACACAATCACTCACTCACTCAGTCACAGTCTGGCGCCCTCTCCCTCACACACTCACTCAGTCACAGTCTGGCTCCCTCACACACTCACTCAGTCACAGTCTGGCTCCCTCACACACTCACTCAGTCACAGTCTGGCTTCCTCACACAATCACTCACTCACTCAGTCACAGTCTGGCTCCCTCTGTCACACACTCACTCAGTCACAGTCTGGCTCCCTCTGTCACACACTCACTCAGTCACAGTCTGGCTCCCTCTCTCACACACTCAGTCATTCAGTCACTAGCTGGTTACCATTCATTCACCCACAGTCAGTCAGTTATTGGCTCCGTCTCACTCACACTCACTCAGTCGCTCATTGGCTCCCTCTCCCTCACACAATCACTCAGTCACTCGCTGACTCCCTCTCTCTCACACAATCACTCAGTCACTCGCTGGCTCCCTCTCCCTCACACAATCACTCAGTCACTCGCTGACTCCCTCTCTCTCACACAATCACTCAGTCACTCGCTGACTCCCTCTCCCTCACACAATCACTCAGTCACTCGCTGACTCCCTCTCTCTCACAGACTCACTCAGTCACTCGCTGGCTCCCTCTCCCTCTCACACTCACTCAGTCACTCGCTGGCTCCCTCTCCCTCACACACTCACTCAGTCACTCGCTGGCTCCCTCTCCCTCTCACACTCAGTGACTCGCTGACTCACTCTCTCTCTCACACTCACTCTGTCACTCGCTGACTCCCTCTCTCTCACACACTCACTCAGTCACTCGCTGGCTCCCTCTCCCTCACACACTCACTCAGTCACTCACTGACTCCCTCTCTCTCACACACTCAGTCACTCGCTGGCACCCTCTCCCTCACACACTCAGTGACTCGCTGACTCCCTCTCTCTCACACACTCAGTGACTCGCTGACTCCCTCTCTCTCACACACTCACTCAGTCACTCGCTGGCTCCCTCTCCCTCACACACTCACTCAGTCACTCACTGACTCCCTCTCTCTCACACACTCAGTCACTCGCTGGCACCCTCTCCCTCACACACTCAGTGACTCGCTGACTCACTCTCTCTCTCACACTCACTCAGTCACTCGCTGACTCCTTCACACACTCACTCAGTGACTCGCTGGCTCCCTCTCCCTCACACACTCAGTGACTCGCTGACTCCCTCTCCCTCACACACTCAGTGACCCGCTGGCTCCCTCTCTCTCACACACTCACTCAGTCACTCACTGACTCCCTCTCTCTCACACACACTCACTCAGTCACTCGCTGACTCCTTCACACACTCACTCAGTCACTCGCAGGCTCCCTCGCCCTCACACACTCACTCAGTGACCCGCTGGCTCCCTCTCTCTCACACACTCACTCAGTCACTCGCTGACTTCCTCTCTCTCACACACTCACTCAGTCACTCACTGACTCCCTCTCTCTCACACACTCACTCAGTCACTCGCTGGCTCCCTCTCCCTCACACACTCAGTGACTCGCTGACTCCCTCTCTCTCTCACACTCACTCAGTCACTCGCTGACTCCTTCACACACTCACTCAGTCACTCGCAGGCTCCCTCGCCCTCACACACTCACTCAGTCACTCGCTGGCTCCCTCTCTCTCACACACTCAGTGACTCGCTGCCTCCCTCTCTCTCTCACACTCACTCAGTCACTCATTGGCTCCCTCTCTCTCACACACTCACTCAGTCACTCGCTGGCTCCCTCTCCCTCACACACTCACTCAGTAACTCGCTGACTCCCTCTCTCTCACACACTCACTCAGTCACTCGCTGGCTCCCTCTCCCTCACACACTCACTCAGTCACTCGCTGACTCCCTCTCTCTCACACACTCAGTGACTCGCTGACTCCCTCTCTCTCACACACTCACTCAGTCACTCGCTGGCTCCCTCTCTCTCACACACTCACTCAGTTACTCGCAGGCTCCCTCGCCCTCACACACTCACTCAGTCACTCATTTGCTCCCTCTCTCTCACACACTCACTCAGTCACCCGATGGCTCCCTCTCCCTCACACACTCACTCAGTCACTCATTGGCTCCCTCTCTCTCACACACTCACTCAGTCACTCATTGGCTCCCTCTCTCTCACACACTCAGTCACTCGCTGACTCCCTCTCTCTCACACACTCACTCAGTCACTCGCTGACTCCCTCTCTCTCACACACTCACTCAGTCACTCGCTGACTCCCTCTCTCTCACACACTGAGGTACCCTCAGTAATGATGCTTAGAGATTAAACTGTAAAGAAGGCTTAATTAGGCTAATAACTGTGCTACAGATATGGACGAGAGCTGACTGCTCTACAGACCATGAGGCAGGCCTTTATGTATGGCTCCCAGATGGGCGGAGCCAGAGGCGGAGTCCCCAGGGTTCCAACCTGGTCTTAAAGGGGACATCACCTTACATTATGATAATGCAGTAACCGTTCATCACATTCACCCCCTGTTTAAAAAGGAGTCCGGCGGGTGTGAAGTGCCATCATAGGTCCATCCGTCTCAGCGGCCGGATCGTCCTTCTCGACCTCCTCAATTCGGGCGGTGGTGCGGCGGGCACGGACATCCCGGTTGAGGGCACATCCGGGAGCACAGCGGTCGGAGCTTCGGTCCGGGTCGGGGCCGAGGAACTAGGCAGGGCCGGGGGTAGTGAAGCCGGCGCCGTCGGGTTGTGTAAAGGGGGGGCGCAAGGGGGGGCGCACGGTAGGAGTTCACCAACGGGTGGTAGGGCCGGAAGGGGGTGTGTTGTAGGGGGCGACGGGTCCTGCAGGGGAGCGGCGCGGGAAGGGGCGTCTGTGGTGGAGGATCCAGCGGGCGCCAGATCCCGGAGGGAAACCGTATCTTGCCTGCCGTCGGAGTACTCCACGTAGGCGTAATTGGGGTTGGCGTGGAGCAGTCGGACCTTTTCAACTAGGGGGTCCGTTTTATGGTTCCTCGCGTGCCTCCGGAGAAGAACAGGTCCCGGAGCCATCAGCCAAGGTTCAAGCGAGACCCCGGAGATAGACTTCCTGGGGAAGAGAAACAATCGGTTGTGAGGGATCTGATTTGTTACCGTGCAGAGGAGTGACCTAATGGAGTGTAGGGCATCGGGTAGGACCTCCTGCCAGCGGGTGGTTGGGAGATTTCTCGACCGCAGGGCCAGAAGGACAGCCTTCCACACGGTCGCGTTCTCCCTCTCCACCTGCCCGTTTCCTCGTGGGTTATAGCTGGTCGTTCTGCTCGAGGCGATGCCTTTGCTGAGCAGATACTGACGCAGTTCATCGCTCATGAACGATGTAGCCCGGTCGCTGTGGATATAAGCAGGGAAACCGAACAGGGTGAAGATGCTGTGCAGTGCCTTAATCACCGTGGCTGAGGTCATGTCGGTGCAGGGAATGGCGAATGGGAAACGGGAGAACTCATCGATGACGGTGAGGAAATAGGCAAAACGGTTGGTGGACGGGAGGGGCCCCTTGAAGTCCACGCTCAGTCGCTCAAAGGGGCCCGAGGCCTTCACGAGCCGAACCTTGTCTGGCCGATAGAAGTGCGGTTTGCACTCCGCACAGGCCTGGCAGGCCCTGACCATGGCCTTGGCCTCCTTAGTTGAGTAAGGTAGGTTGCGGGACTTGATGAAATGGATGAGCCGGGTAACCCCCGGGTGGCAGAGGTCATTGTGGATGGCTTGCAGGCGGTCCTCCTGCGCGTTGGCGCATGTGCCGCGGGACAGGGCATCTGGGGGCTCGTTTATCTCCCCTGGACGATACTTGATATCGTACGAGTAGGTGGAGAGTTCGATCCTACACCTCAACATTTTATCGTTTTTTATTTTGCCCCGTTGCGTGTTATCGAACATATAGGCGACCGACCGTTGGTCGGTGACGAGGGTAAACCTCCTACCGGCGAGGTAGTGTCTCCAGCACCGCACAGCCTCCACAATGGCTTGTGCCTCCTTTTCGACTGCAGAGTGTCGAATCTCGGAGGCGGTGAGGGTTCGGGAGAAGAACGCTACTGGTCTGCCTCCTTGATTGAGGGTAGCAGCCAGGGCGATGTCTGATGCATCGCTCTCTACCTGGAAAGGGATGGTTTCGTCCACCGCGTGCATGGCGGCCTTGATGATGTCGGCCTTGATGCGGTTGAATGCCAATTGAGCCTCAGCCGAGAGGGGAAAAGTGGTGGTCTTTAGGAGTGGGCGGGCTTTGTCCGCATACTTGGGGACCCACTGGGCGTAATAGGAGAAAAGCCCCAAGCACCGTTTGAGGGCCTTGAGGCTGCGGGGGAGAGGGAGTTCCTTAAGGGGGCGCATGCGGTCGTGGTCGGGACCTAGGACCCCGTCTTCCACGACAGAGCCGAGGATGGCCAGCCGGGTGGTGTGGAAAACGCATTTGCCCTCGTTATAGGTCAGGTTAAGGGCTCGGGCGGTCTGGAGGAACTTTTTGAGGTTAGCGTCATGGTCCTGCTGATCATGGCCGCAGATGGTGACATTGTCCAAGTACGGGTATGTAGCCCGCAAACCGTACTGGTCCACCATTTGGTCCATCGCCCTTTGAAAGACGGAGACCCCATTTGTGACACCAAAGGGGACCCTGAGGAAGTGGAAGAGCCGGCCGGCTGCTTCGAAGGCAGTATAGGGGCGGTCTTTTGGTCGGATGGGGAGCTGGTGGTAGGCAGATTTGAGGTCGACCGTGGAAAAGACTCGGTATTGGGCGATCCGATTTACCATTTCCGCGATGCGAGGAAGGGGGTACGCATCAAGCTGCGTGAATCGGTTTATGGTCTGGCTATAATCCACGACCATCCGTTTCTTCTCCCCGGACCGGACTACCACCACTTGCGCTCTCCAAGGGCTGTTGCTAGCCTCGATAACCCCCTCTCCCAGTAAACGCTGGACCTCTGACTTGATAAAAGCCATATCTTGGGCACTGTAGCGCCGGCTCCTGGTGGCGACGGGCTTACAGTCAGGAGTGAGGTTAGCGAATAGCGAGGGGGGGTGCGACTTTCAGTGTCGCAAGGCAGCACACCGTGAGGGGGGGCAAGGGTCCGTCGAACTTCAGTGACAGGCTTCGGTGGCTGCACTGGAAATCCAGTCTGAGCAGCAGAAGGGCACAGAGGTGAGGGAGGATATAAAATTTGAAACGGGTGTATTTGGCACCCTGGATCGAGAGATCCGCAATACAGTACCCCGTGATTTGTACCGAGTGGGACCCAGATGCGAGGGCTATGGTTTGGGATGTGGGATGGGTGCGTAGGGAGCAGTGCCTTACCGTTTCAGGGTGGATAAAGCTCTCCGTGCTCCCGGAGTCGAAGAGGCATGCAGTGTCGTGCCCGTTGACCTGGACCTGCATCATGGAGTTCTGCAGGTGTTTTGGCCGAGTTTGATCGAGAGTGATCGCACCCAGTCGCGGGTAGTCGGAGTCGTAAAATGGCCGCTGCCGTTGGTCGCACGTGTCGGGTCGAGAAGATGGCCACCGACCAGATGACCGCTCCCATGATTCGCACGAGGCTGATGACGCGTCAGAAGAATACGTGTCGGGTCGGTGCGCAGCAGCATTGCGAGGCCTGCGGGCCTGAGAGCCTGATTTTCGGGCCGGCTGTTCGTTGTTTTCCTGGCCCCTGGGTCTGGCCAGGCAAGACCCTCGCAAAGTGCCCTTTCTTCCCGCAGTCGCTGCAGATCGTGGAACGGGCTGGGCAGCGTGGGCGTGGGTGCTGGCCCTGCCCGCAGAAGTGGCAAGGTGTGCCCCCATGGTGAGCGGGTCGCCGCGTGGCGCAGGGCTGTAATACGGGCGAGTCTGAGGAAATCCGGGGGGGGCTGGCAGAGTCCGCGGGGTACATACCCAAGTTACGTCGGGCCACCTCCAGCGAGGAGGCGAGCGTTAGCGTCTCCTGGAGGTCCTTTGCCCCGTTTTCGAGCAGTCGCTGCCGGATGTAGGTCGAGCGGATGCCGGACACGAAAGAATCTCTGATGTGCAGGTTCATATGGACTTCCCCTGTCACATCCTGATGGTCACAGTCCCTGGCCAGCGCGGTGAGTTTCTCAACAAACTCGTCGAGCGATTCCCCCGAGCGCTGCCGGCAGGTAGAGAGCAGATGCCGGGCGTGCACCTCATTGACGGGTTTGACAAACCGCTTGCGGAGCAACTCAAGCGCTTCCTCATAAGTCGTCGTCTTTTCGAGCGTGGCGGAGATTCTGTGACTCACCCGGGCGTGGAGTAGACGTAGCTTGCGTGGCCCCAGGATGGGAGTCTGTGCGGAGTCCAGGTAGGCCTCGAAGCACCACAGCCAGTATTTAAAAATTTCCTTTGCCTCCGGCGTTCGTGCTTCCAGATTGAGCTTCTCTGGTTTTAGGCCTGCGTCCATCCTGAATCTAGTTTAGCCTAATAAATTGAGGTACCCTCAATAATGATGCTTAGAGATTAAACTGTAAAGAAGGCTTTATTAGGCTAATAACTGTGCTACAGATATGGACGAGAGCTGACTGCTATACAGACCATTAGGCAGGCCTTTATGTATGGCTCCCAGATGGGCGGAGCCAGAGGCGGAGTCCCCAGGGTTCCAAGCCTGGTCTTAAAGGGGACATCACCTTACATGATGATAAGGCAGTAACCGTTCATCACACACACTCACTCAGTCACTCTCTGACTCCCTCTCTCTCACACACTGAGTGACTCGCTGACTCCCTCTCTCTCACACACTCACTCATTCACTCTCTGACCTCTGACTCCCTCTCTCTCACACACTCACTCGCTGGCTCCCTCTCTCTCACACACTCACTCAGTCACTCTCTGACTCCCTCTCTCTCACACACTCACTCAGTCACTCATTGGCTCCCTCTCTCTCACACACTCAGTCACTCGCTGGCTCCCTCTCTCTCACACACTCACTCAGTCACTCTCTGACTCCCTCTCTCTCACACACTCACTCAGTCACTCTCTGACTCCCTCTCTCTCACACACTGAGTGACTCGCTGACTCCCTCTCTCTCACACACTCACTCATTCACTCTCTGACCTCTGACTCCCTCTCTCTCACACACTCACTCGCTGGCTCCCTCTCTCTCACACACTCACTCAGTCACTCTCTGACTCCCTCTCTCTCACACACTCACTCAGTCACTCATTGGCTCCCTCTCTCTCACACACTCAGTCACTCGCTGACTCCCTCTCTCTCACACACTCACTCAGTCACTCGCTGGCTCCCTCTCTCTCACACACTCACTCAGTCACTCGCTGGCTCCCTCTCTCTCACACACTCACTCAGTCACTCGCTGGCTCCCTCTCCCTCACACACTCACTCAGTCACTCGCTGGCTCCCTCTCCCTCACACACTCACTCAGTCACTCGCTGGCTCCCTCTCTCTCACACACTCAGTCACTCGCTGGCTCCCTCTCTCTCACACACTCACTCAGTCACCCCCTGACTTCCTCTCTCTCACACACTCACTCAGTCACTCATTGGCTCCCTTTCTCTCACACACTCACTCAGTCACTCATTGGCTCCCTCTCTCTCACACACTCAGTCTCTCGCTGACTCCCTCTCTCTCACACACTCACTCAGCCACTCGCTGGCTCCCTCTCTCTCACACACTCACTCAGTCACTCGCTGGCTCCCTCTCCCTCACACACTCACTCAGTCACTCGCTGACTCCCTCTCCCTCACACACTCACTCAGTCACTCGCTGGCTCCCTCTCTCTCACACACTCACTCAGTCACTCGCTGGCTCCCTCTCTCTCACACACTCACTCAGTCACTCGCTGACTCCCTCTCCCTCACACACTCAGTGACTCGCTGACTCGCTCTCTCTCACACACTCACTCAGTCACTCGCTGACTCCCTCTCCCTCACACACTCAGTCACTCGCTGACTCCCTCTCTCTCACACACTCACTCAGTCACTCGCTGGCTCCCTCTCTCTCACACACTTAGTGACTCGCTGACTCCCTCTCTCTCACACACTCACTCATTCACTCTCTGACCTCTGACTCCCTCTCTCTCACACACTCACTCGCTGGCTCCCTCTCTCTCACACACTCACTCAGTCACTCTCTGACTCCCTCTCTCTCACACACTCACTCAGTCACTCTCTGACCTCTGACTCATTCTCTCTCACACACTCACTCGCTGACTCCCTCTCCCTCACACACTCACTCAGTCACTCTCTGACTCCCTCTCTCTCACACACTCAGTGACTCGCTGACTCCCTCTCCCTCACACACTCACTCAGTCACTCGCTGGCTCCCTCTCCCTCACACACTCACTCAGTCACTCGCTGACTCCCTCTCACTCACACACTCACTCAGTCACTCGCTGGCTCCCTCTCTCTCACACACTCACTCAGTCACTCGCTGGCTCCCTCTCTCTCACACACTCACTCAGTCACTCGCTGGCTCCCTCTCCCTCACACACTCACTCAGTCACTCGCTGGCTCCCTCTCCCTCACACACTCACTCAGTCACTCGCTGGCTCCCTCTCTCTCACACACTCAGTCACTCGCTGGCTCCCTCTCTCTCACACACTCACTCAGTCACCCCCTGACTTCCTCTCTCTCACACACTCACTCAGTCACTCATTGGCTCCCTTTCTCTCACACACTCACTCAGTCACTCATTGGCTCCCTCTCTCTCACACACTCAGTCTCTCGCTGACTCCCTCTCTCTCACACACTCACTCAGCCACTCGCTGGCTCCCTCTCTCTCACACACTCACTCAGTCACTCGCTGGCTCCCTCTCCCTCACACACTCACTCAGTCACTCGCTGACTCCCTCTCCCTCACACACTCACTCAGTCACTCGCTGGCTCCCTCTCTCTCACACACTCACTCAGTCACTCGCTGGCTCCCTCTCTCTCACACACTCACTCAGCCACTCGCTGGCTCCCTCTCTCTCACACACTCACTCAGTCACTCGCTGACTCCCTCTCCCTCACACACTCAGTGACTCGCTGACTCGCTCTCTCTCACACACTCACTCAGTGACTCGCTGACTCGCTCTCTCTCACACACTCACTCAGTCACTCGCTGACTCCCTCTCCCTCACACACTCAGTCACTCGCTGACTCCCTCTCTCTCACACACTCACTCAGTCACTCGCTGGCTCCCTCTCTCTCACACACTTAGTGACTCGCTGACTCCCTCTCTCTCACACACTCACTCATTCACTCTCTGACCTCTGACTCCCTCTCTCTCACACACTCACTCGCTGGCTCCCTCTCTCTCACACACTCACTCAGTCACTCTCTGACTCCCTCTCTCTCACACACTCACTCAGCCACTCGCTGGCTCCCTCTCTCTCACACACTCACTCAGTCACTCGCTGGCTCCCTCTCCCTCACACACTCACTCAGTCACTCGCTGACTCCCTCTCCCTCACACACTCACTCAGTCACTCGCTGGCTCCCTCTCTCTCACACACTCACTCAGTCACTCGCTGGCTCCCTCTCTCTCACACACTCACTCAGCCACTCGCTGGCTCCCTCTCTCTCACACACTCACTCAGTCACTCGCTGACTCCCTCTCCCTCACACACTCAGTGACTCGCTGACTCGCTCTCTCTCACACACTCACTCAGTGACTCGCTGACTCGCTCTCTCCCACACACTCACTCAGTCACTCGCTTACTCCCTCTCCCTCACACACTCAGTCACTCGCTGACTCCCTCTCTCTCACACACTCACTCAGTCACTCGCTGGCTCCCTCTCTCTCACACACTTAGTGACTCGCTGACTCCCTCTCTCTCACACACTCACTCATTCACTCTCTGACCTCTGACTCCCTCTCTCTCACACACTCACTCGCTGGCTCCCTCTCTCTCACACACTCACTCAGTCACTCTCTGACTCCCTCTCTCTCACACACTCACTCGCTGGCTCCCTTTCTCTCACACACTCAGTGACTCGCTGACTCCCTCTCCCTCACACACTCACTCAGTCACTCTCTGACTCCCTCTCTCTCACACACTCAGTGACTCGCTGACTCCCTCTCCCTCACACACTCACTCAGTCACTCGCTGGCTCCCTCTCTCTCACACACTCACTCAGTCACTCGCGACACCCTCTCTCTCACACACTCACTCAGTCACTCGCTGGCTCCCTCCCTCTCACACACTCACTCAGTCACTCTCTGACCTCTGACTCCCTCTCTCTCACACACTCAGTCACCCGCTGACTCCCTCTCTCTCACACACTCACTCAGTCACTCGCTAGCTCCCTCTCCCGCACACTCACTCAGTCACTCGCTGACTCACTCTCTGTCACACACTCACTCAGTCACTCACTGGCTCTCTCAAAGAGATGTTGACATCTGTTGATCATAATCATGGGGTGGCACGATGGCACCGAGGTTAGCACTGCTGCCTCACAGCGCCAATGACTTGGGTTCAATTCCGACCTTGGTTGACTCTCTGTCTGGAATTTGAACTTTCTCCCCATGTCTGAGACGGTTTCCTCCGGGTTCTCTGGCTTCCTCCCACAGTTCAAAGATGTGCAGGTTAGGTGGATTGGCCATGCGCAATTGCTCCATCGTGTCCAGGGACATGAAGATTAGGTGTGGTTACCAGCATAGGGTGAGAGAGTGGGCCGAGGTAGGGTACTCTTTCAGAGGGTCACTGCAGACTGCAATGGCTTTTAAGGAGGTGAAAAGCCGCTAATCCTCTTCGAACTGCTGATTCATTTTGACTCGTCCAAACCGCTGTGTGTGACATGTGACGTCTCACTATAATGGCATTGGAGTGGTCCTGTCCCATGGTATTGGTGATGGCCGTGACCTTCCAATTGCCTACTGGACACTGATGGCAGCCGAGAAGAATTATGCCCATATTGAGGAGGACGGCATGGCTGTGGCCTTTGGTGTCACACGTTTTCATCAATAAGTCTATGGTCGCCATTTTTTCATCATAACTGACCATAAGCTTCTACTCGGTCACTTTCGTGAGGACAAGGCGATTCTGCCATCAAACCATAAGGCATACGAGCAAAATTAGGCCATTCGCCCTTTGAGTCTGCTCCACCATTCAATCATGGCAGATCTGTTTCTCACCCCCATCCTCCTGCCTTCTCCCCAAAACCCCCAATCCAATTATTAATAAAGAATCCATCTATCTCTGTCTTAAAGACTCTCAGTGATTTGGCCTCGGCAGCCTTCTGTGGCAACGAGTTTCACAGATAGGCTCCGCAAGGGCTTTGCTGTTAGCCACATGTGAGTACTCTTTTGAACACCGTCCAAGGACACAAATTGTGAATGCGGACGCATTGACTCGTCTTCCCCAGAGGTGATAGCCACTGATCTGACCACAATGAACGAAGTCATCACGGTCCTCAACTTCATGGACTCTTTGTCTGTCACTGCTTTTTGAGACCGCGAGTGGACGCAGATTGACCCTGTGCTGGCCCAGGTGCATCAACTGGTGTTGTATGGTGGGCAGTGGAAACAGCTCCCAGAGAGTAGAAGGCATTTACTTCCAAGTTCTCCGATCTAACCACGGAGGACAGTATCCCCTTATGGGGTACGAGGGTTGTCATCGCTGCAAAAGGGCCGGCTTCGATTTTGAAGGATCTTCATGTGGGGAATCCTGGAGTATCCAAGTTGAAGATGCTGGCCAGAAGCTATGTTTGGTGGCCAGGGCTTGACATGGCTATCAAGGCGTTGGCCCAGAACTGCCCCATTTGTCAGGAACATCAGAATCTCCCCACGGTGGCACCCTTACATCCCTGGGAATGGCCGGTCCCCCTTGGGCTAGCGTTCATGCAGATTTTGCCGGTCCTTTTTTGGGCTCAATATATCTGATCATGGTGGCCGCCCACTCAAAGTAGCTGGACGTCCACAGGATAATGTCTATCATGTCCCGAGCGACCATAGGGTGCCTACGCACATCTTTTTTGGTCCATAGCATACCCGAGGCACTAGTCACTGATAATGGAGCCTCGTTTGCGAGTGAAGTGCTTGCCGCTTTTAAAAAATAATAATCTTTATTATTGTCACAAGTAGGCTTACATTAACACTGCAATAATGTTAACGTGAAAATCCCCTAATCGCCACACTCCAGCGCCTGTTCAGCTACACTGAAGGAGAATTCAGAATGTCCAATTTACCTAACAAGCAAGTCTTTCAGGACTTGTGGGAGGAAACTTGAGCATCCGGAGGAAACCCAGGCAGACACAGGGAGAGCGTGCAGATTCCACACAGACAGTGACCCAAGTTGGGCATCGAACCTGGGATCCTGGCGCTGTGAAGCAACAGTATTAACCACTGTGATACCATGCCGCATGACAAAGCGCAATGGGATTCGTCATTTTTCATCCAGCATCAAATGGTTTAGCCGAGAGAGCTGTACAGATGGTGAAAAGGGAGCTGAAGAAGCAGATTGTGGGCTGGATGGATACCGAGCTGGCAAAATTCCTGTTTTGGTACAGGACCACTCCTCATGTGGTGACTGGGGTGGCCCCTGATGAGCTGTTAATGGGTCGACGTCTTCAGACGCGACTGTGTTTGCTGATGTCGGACATTGGCGTTAAGATCCTGTGTCTTACCAGGTTCATGTTCTGGGGCACCTTGGGCAGCGACACCTGGATCGTTTCCACTCCCGGCGGTCTCCCCTTCATCAGGTATCACAGGAGAGCTCTTCGTCGATCCTCTGGTTCCATTGCCAGTACATCCTGCTGCGGCACTTTGCTTTCCCGCGACGCAATCATGCCTGACGCCTTGTCCTCAGACTCCAACATGGAGGCCCAAATGTCTGAGATCTCCATCGCCGACGAAGTGGCTCTGCTGCCCTCGGCTGAGGATCGGTTCAGGAGTTCTAGCCGTAAATGTCATTCACCGGCAAGGAACACACCGGCCGATCCTACTCCTCTGGTCGACTGCATCCTGCCCGAGCTGAAATGTCTTTGTCATCCAACTGTGAAAGTGCTGCACCAGTTTCTTCTTCTTCGTCAATGATTTTTGCAACATTGTTGTCTTCTCCTCATCACCATCCTATGAGGGGGTCTTCGGACCTGGTGGGGAGGAATGTAATAACCTGCATGGGACATATGGGGCTGGAATCTCCGGTCGCCGCCGAAACCGCGTTCGGCGACGGGCTGGAGAATCCACGTTTCTGACCAAATTGGGAGTGGGCCCGCTTTCGCAATGCTCCGTCACCTTCAAAGCGAGTACTTTGTGAGTACGCAGCACCATGTATCGACGGCCTCAGGACATTGCCTGAGGTCCGCATCTCGATGCTCCGTCCCGTCCGGCCGAGTTCCCAACGACGTTGGTCATGTGTGGTCTCCCCTGTCGTGAACTCGGCGTGGCGGCTGTGCACTTAGTCCAAGTTGTGGGAGAGCCGATCCGCTGGTAGGGGGGATATTATTCGGGGCTGTGGACACTGTGGGGGGATGGTCCGGGGCGCGCAAGCCTGCCGAAGGAGGGTCTATTTCGCGGCCGGGTCCGCGAGCGGCGGCCGCCATGTTGCACGGCGTGGCCACTGCAGACTGCCGCCATGCGCATGCACGGCAACGGACCCGGCAATTCTCCGGGGCGTATCAGCAGCTAGAGCTGGGTGCGCTATGCTGCCGTCCAGCTAGCCCCCAGCAAAACGGGGAATCGGTGGCCGTTTTGCGCCAGTTTTTCTGGCGTGAGACACCACCGTTCCCACGCCGGCTTGGGGACATAGCCCCAGAATCGGAGAAGGGGGTAGGTTACCTGTACTTGAATAAAAGGTTGGCGAGTCTGGAACCGACCGACGGGAGAGAGTCCCTGGTGAGGCTCTGTCGGTAGTCACGTACATGATAGTTGTAAAATAAATATTGTTTACTTTAGTCTGTGTTTCAAAAGTCTTTAACATAGTATTTAAACTTTTAATTCATGTTTTCAGCTGGCGGATTATAAAACATGATTTGGCATAAAACACATCTTCATGATGGAAAATAAATATTTGGTTAAGAACAATATTATAGGCTGAAATTTGCAATATCAGCCAAGTTACTTTGGGCCTATGCTTAGCATAATCAGCATATGTTGGTAGTGGATAGGATTGGTTTCAACATATTTGGAGAAGTTACAGTGTATGGAAAATGTGAACAATAAACCTGGCCAGGAAGGTGATTACACGGACTTGGAAATACAGAGTGCAGTAGCACTTAAAATTTGCTATTACCCTTAATAGAAATATAGAAAAATGGAAGAGGAGGTCATTCTGCCCTTCAAGCCTGCCCCACCATTCAATGTGATCATGGCTGATCATCTAACTCATTAACCTGTTCCGTATTTCCCCCATACCCTTTGATCCTTACCACATTACCAATCCAATCCAATCCAATCACTTTGATCCCATACCACATTAACCCTTAAAGTTGGTAAAGTCAGGAAACTAAGGAAATTCGGCATGTTCACATTAACCCTTACCAACTTTTACAGATGCACCATAGAAAGCATCCTATCTGGCTGCATCACAGCCTGGTATGGCAACTGCTCGGCCCAGGACCGCAAGAAACTTCAGAGAGTCGTGAACACCGTCCAGTCCATCACACGAACCTGCCTCCCATCCATTGACTCCATCTACACCTCCCGCTGCCTGGGGAAAGCGGGCAGTATAATCAAAGATCCCTCCCACCCGGCTTCCTCACTCTTCCAACTTCTTCCATCGGGCAGGAGATACAGAAGTCTGAGAACACGCACGAACAGACTGAAAAACAGCTTCTTCCCCACTGTCACCAGACTCCTAAATGACCCTCTTATGGACTGACCTCATTAACACTACACCCTGTATGCTTCATCCGATGCCAGTGCTTATGTAATTACATTGTATATGTTGTGTTGCCCTATTATGTATTTTCTTTTATTCCCTTTTCTTCTCATGTACTTAATGATCTGTTGAGCTGTCGCAGAAAAATACTTTTCACTGTACCTCGGTCCACGTGACAATAAACAAATCCAATCCAATCCAATCCAATCCAATCACTTCAGCCCCAAAAGCAATATCTAACTCCTTAAAAACAGACACGGCAGGATTCTTCGTTTCTGAGACTAAGTGTTGACGCCGATGCAGAATTCATGGGCTTTCACGACAGCGAAACTGGCGCTACACCTGGACCGATTCTGTGACTGTTAAGGGGCGAGCACCAGCGCCACATGGAACAAAATCGATTCCAATGAGAAACGATGCCGGATTCGCCGGTCTCACGATTGACACTCAGGAGGCTGCAGCTGCATATACACACTTCACTCCCCACACACACATCCCAGCCAACAAGATGGCAGCAAGGAGAGCAGCACCCCATTCACAGATGCCGAGCTGGAGACCGTCCGGGACGTGGTGGAGGAGAGAAGGATGACTCTTTACCCCAGCCCGGGAAGGAGGCCTCCAGCAGCTTCCGTTCATCGTGCCTGGGCGCAGGTGGCAGAGGCAGTCAGCGCCATGGGCAACGTAGTCCGGACCAGATTATGTTGCCAGAAGAAACTGCACAACCACCTTATGGCAGCCAGGGTGAGTAGGCAGCACTGCGCTCCTGGCACCAACCCCCGTCACACACACCCATAACCTGACCCTCCCCCCAACCTGGAGTGTGGCCGAACCCCCATCCTGACCCACCCATACCAGCCACTATGGCTGGGTGCCCTGTGGGGCCGGGCCGGAGAATCCCCGCGACTGGCGCGAATCGGCTCACTCCGCCCCGATGCCGGCACGGGATTCTCCGCAGAGTGGACAATCGGCGCCATTGGCACTGGCGTGGTTGGCGCAGCGCCTGTCGGGGGTCGCTTTACGCGGCCGGCCCGACTGGGCCGAGTGGCAGTCGTAAAAACGGCGAGTCCTGCTGGCGCCGTCCACACCTGCTCTCAGCTGCTGGGAAGTCAGCGTGGAAGGGCCAGGGGTGGCCTGTGGGGCAGGAGGTGGGGTTCCACCCCCGGGAGAGGGGCCGCCGATGTGGCCTGGTCCGCGATCGGGGCCCACCGATAGGCGGGCTGTCCTCTCTGGCTGGGGCCATCCTTTCTCCCGCGCCGGACCCTGTAGTCCTGCGCCATGTTGCGTTGGGACCGGCGCATTGAAGGAAGCCACTGCGCGTGCGCGCGTTGGCGCCTGTGCCACTGCGCATGCACGTATCCCGCGCCACCCAGTTCACGCCGGGATCAGCAGCTGGAACAGTGTGAACCACTCCAGTGCTGTGCTGGCCCCCTGCAGGGGCCAGAATTGCTGATCCTGAGGCCGTGTTGACGCCGTCGCGTTTCTCGATGGCGTTTCCGAACGGCGTCAACACTTAGCATCAGGATCACAGAATCCTGCCCCTGCATCCAGTGCATCGGGGTAAGGGAGGCTTTTGATAATACTAAATGTGGCATCCCCACAAGCTGTGAGTAGGATGCGTTTCTGACTTTCATCTCCGATTATTTGTCTGAAAAGAAAATTGCATCCGCTCTACATATTGCCCCCAGTCATCCGTACCTGCATTAAATGGTTCCAGTTTCTTGATGTGTGGTATGTCTGCTGGCTGGAAAGCGACCTCCTGAGACCTTTGAAAGGTGGTCCGAGTTCTCACCAACGGCAGCGCCTCTTGATTCTCGTCGCCAATGTAAAATACGCACAGTGTGACCACCAGGAAACGGTAGGTCGGATATAAAACTGGGTTTAATGACATATGCAATTTTTCTATTCAAATCCCCGAAAAGTTCTCCTACCCCGACCTTCATTTAGGCTGGGTTTTTTATACTACGCAGGCTCCCCTTATAAAGCGGAAGCCCCAACCCTGTTATCAGAGAAGTTCATATTCAGTTGAGGTCTTGGGGGACCTGATGGTCCATATCCACTAACCGCCGTGAGGGTTGTAGCAGTTAAGATGCATATTCAGTTAGCAGTTAGGAAGGCAAATGCAATATTAGCATTCATTTCAAAAGGGTTAGAATACAAGACAAGGATGTACTGCTGGTCAGACCCCATTTGGAACATTGTGAGCAGTTTTGGGCCCTCTATCTAAGGAGGCTGTGCTGGCCTTGGAGGAAGTCCAGAGGAGGTTCACAAGAATGATCCCAGGAATAAAGAGCTTGTCACATGGGGAACAATTGAGGACTCTGGGTCTGTACTCGATGGAGTTTAGAAGGATTAGGGGAGATCACAATGTGACTTTCAGAATACTGAGAGGCCAAGATAGAGTGGACATGGAGAGGATGTTTCCACTGGTGGGAGAGACTAGAACCTGAGGGCACAGTTTCAGACTGAAGGGACAATCCTTTAAAACTGAGATGATGAGGAATTTCTTCAGTCAAAGGTTGGTGAATCTGTGGAACTCTTTGCTGCAGAAAACTGTGGCAGCCAAGTCGCTGAGTGCCTTCAAGATAGAGATAGATAGGTTCTTGATTAAAAAGGGGATCAGGGGTTATGGGGAGAAGGCAGGAGAATGGGGATGAGAAAAATATCAGCCATGATTGAATGGCGGATCGTCAAATTTGCCTCTCATATCTTATGGTCTTATAAGAAAGACCCATCCCCACTTAAGTGTCCTTACTTCCTCTTTTTCTCTGCAGAAAGCACTAAATTATCTTTGATGTGGTCCAAGAGCTATCACTCAAAGCTGGGTGTTTATTACACTTAGTTTCACAGCTGACAACTTGAAATACACTCAGGCATGAAAGGAAATTAGATTAAACAACCCAGACAGCTGGCTGTATAGAAGCTGTCAATTGCAGCCTCGTAAAATCAATTTCACATAGATATGAATGAATACCTATCTGATCAAAGATCTGAGGGGGTTTAAACCAAACTGATGTGATTTTCTCTTTTGGGGAATTTACAGGTGCTGATTTCTTGCCTGAGCCAGTAGATGTATTGCATAGGTGAGTTTTAAAGCAGTGATTATTTTTTGACTCTGTCAGAACTGCTCTCTAGCTTCCAGGCAGGAGTCTCTATAAAAGGTGACTTCTAGGTATGGGTCTCTGTAGGGGGCTTCCAGGCAGTGGTCTCTCTAATGGCGGTTTTCTGGGGGGATCTCGGCGGAGGTTTCTTTTATGGGAGGGGTCTTTGGTGGGTGTTTCTGGTTGGGGGGGCGGTGGGCAGGATTTACATTGTGGGGCAAGGGCAGCCCTCCGATGGACTTTGGGGGCAACTCTCTGAAAGAGTTATCCCCTTGGCCCATCGTGAGGTCCACCGAGTCAAGGCCACACTGGCAAATTCCTGCACCTTGACATCAGGGCAGCATTGGACCGAGTATGGCATCCTTGAGCCCTGGCAAAACTGGAGACAATGCGAACCAGGGGGGAAACCCTCCATTGGTTGGAGTCATACCTGGCATAAAGGAAGATGGTTGTGGTGGTTGAAGGTCAATCATCTCAGCTCCAGAACATCACTGCAGGAGCTCCTTAGGGTAGTGTCATAGGCCCAATATCTTCAGCTGCTTCATCAATGACCTCCCTTCCATCATAAGGTCAGAAGTGGGGATGTTTGCGGATGTCTGCACAATGTTCAGCCCCATTCCCAACTCCTGAGATAATGAAGCAGTCCATGTCCAAATGAAGCAAGACCTGGACAATATCCAGGCTTGGGCTGACAAGTGGCATGTTACATTTACGTCACTCAAGTGCCAGGCAATGATCATCTCCGACAAGAGAGGATCTAATAATCACCCCATGACATTCAATGTTCTTATGATCGCTGAATCCCCCACAATCAACATCCTGGGGGTTACCATTTATCAGAAACTGAACTGGACTAGCCACATTAATACTGTGGCTACCAGGGCAGGTCAAAGGCTAGGAATCCTACAGTGAGTAACTCACCTCTTGACGCCCCCCCCCCCCCACCCCAAAGCCTGCCTACAAAGCACAAGTCAGGAGTGCAATGCAATACTCTCCACTTGCCTAGATGAGTGCAGCTCCAACAGCACCCAACAAGCTTGACACTATCCAGGGCAAAGCAGTCCACTTGATTACTCCCCCTTCCACAAACATTCAAACTCTCCACCACCAACGAGCAGTTGCAGATGTGTGTACCATCTACAACAGTGTTTTTCAAACATTTTTTCCAGGGACTCGCTTTTACCAACAGGCGGACCTTCACAGCTGATGTCGGCAACCTTAGCGACCCAGGCTGGCCGACCATTGCGACACACCATTATCACTTACCTTTAATGTAACAGGTGGGCCTGCTTGGTCCTCAAAATCTCACTTGCTTCGTCATTTAATGGTACATTTTTGCTAAGGATTTCAGCTGACGATTTTAATTCTCGCTGTATCCTTTCAAAACAATGAAGAAGTTTGTCCTCGAACTCGCCATGCTTACTCTTCAAATGCCTTTGAAGATTTGAGGGTTTTAAACTTTAATTTGCCAGTGCTTCCCTGCATATAACACACATGGGCTTTGCATCCTGATTTGCAATGGCACAATTAAAGCCATACCTCAATAAATCATCTTTATACTGCTTTGTTCCCGATTTCAGTTTCTTCTCAATGAGTTGTTAACCAGAGGCCCTGGGGCCGCTCACACCAGTACTGCTTTGCCCTGTCATAGATTCTCCTAAGAAGTTCTCTCCAGCAGATTCAATTGTGAGATCCTAGCATGTTTGTATCTCTGGCCTTCTCTTCTTTATGACAACATAATCCATCTTCAGTCCTTCACACAGTCCTGTTGCTTGCTTGTTGGCAGCTACAAAATGGAGGAATCTCTCCTCCATGATTTTGCGCCCAAAACACGGACGTACAGGGTGCGTAGCTTCAGTTTCCGTGCCGGGCATGTTAGTTTCTGTCGCTGCCTCTGGCAGAAAGACTCATCGTTCATATTTAAAGTCTGGTTGTGGCCGGCATTTTTTTTTTCTTTGTAACTTTATTCCCAAGCCTGAGTTTTCCAATTTATGACTTTTTACCACTGAAAATTAAAGTAATTTCAATTGAACATGCGCATCCTTACATTTACACACAAACTTTGTTTTAAATATATTCCTATTTCTTTAGAAATTTAAACAAGTATAGAAAAATTAGAATCTTGATTTTAGTTTACAAACAATGACTTTAGATGAGATGAAATAACTTGTCAAACACACACAATGTCACAATATTTCTTACTGGTTCCACTGCATTGCGCTATCCAAATGCCCAAGTCATCTCCTTCTCCATTCTCACCAAAAGCACTTACTTCCTGGTTCCCAGAGAGTGGTGACACAAAGTGATGACTGTGTAGGTTTCTTCCAGTGTTCACATGTGTCAGCCATATTGATTGACCTCGTTTGTTTGGTATTCCTAGCTGACAAACCTGGCCTGGCTTCCCTCTCACTGTAAGTAGCAGCATCCACCCCAGTCACAGGCTGCTGACCACTTTCCGACCAGTATTTCACGTCGGGGGAATGCAAGTGGACATTGTGCCAGCCATTGAATAGCTTGACCATGGAGCCGCAGGTCATATATTGCTGATCAGCGGCAGGGGACGGGTCGAGCAGCACGCAGAGGGCGAGCACCACAGCGGAGGTCCAAGCTGGGGACACCACCGTAAAGCATCACATGCCCATGAGGACACCCATCAGCCCCTGTCCCTTCCCCCTCGCACACGCACGGTGACCAACAGGCAGCCCAGCCTCACGCCACCCCACCCTCTCAAAAGCCACAACCAATCGGGCACTACCCGTGGACGGCATTCTTAAAAGCCAGTTTGGCAGTTGGGGTCTTCTTCTCGTGATCGGAATCACAATCAATCACTCCACAACCCTCCCGACACCCGAATGGGTCATGACTCTGAGTTTGAAAAACATCGATCTACAAGATGCACTGCAGGAGCTTGCCAAGCCTCCTGAGGCAGCACCGTCCAAACTCACAACCACAACCATCTAGAAGGGCAAGATACATGGGATTCCCAGCACCTGGAGGTTCCCCTCCAAGTCACTCACCACTCTGACTTGGAAATATCTCACTGTTCCTTCACTGTTGCTGGGTCAAAATCCTGGAACTCCCTCTCTAACAGCACAGTGGGTGTACCTACACCTTAGGGGATGCAGTGGTTCAAGAAGGCAGCTCACCACCACCTTCTGAAGGTCAACTAGGAATGGAAATAAATGCTGGCCTAACCAGCGACGCCCACACCCTGGAAATGAATTTAAAAGACCAATCTCGCCCACATTAATCCCAGCCTAGATGTCCGGATGTTCACGCTGGCTTGGAGAACCGGAGCCCAGTCCATTAATAGGATTCAGATGGGTCAATTTGACCCAATTACATCCTCCCGCTGGCATGGGCGCAAACCACGATGCCGCCACCAGCACTGACCGGAGCATCGGAACAGGCGGCATTCCCATTTTTTGACCAAAGCTGTATTCTCTGCTGCATCGGGAACTCTGCTATCGGTGGAGGGCAGCAGAGAATCTAACCCTGTCTGCTTATCTCTTAGGTCTGATGCTTTATTTTATGAAGTCACAGAGAGTCCACACCAAGTTGTAAAAAAGAAATGTAGGTTTATTTAAAGGCTGTAATACACAATTCCCAATATTTCCAACTCAGTCTTAAGAGTGCCGAACTGGCCTACCTTTTATCAAACATAGATTGAGTTTCACTCGCCCCCTTAACAAGGGAATACATACTCCGCAAGGGGCTCGGGGCAGTCAATCATTCCCACCCTGTAAGTCCTGTGCGGCGTGTTGTGTTGGGCACTCTGGATCCGTGGAACACATACAGGTCACCAACACTTGAAATAGTGCAACACTATTTTATTATGAGTCATTAACAGCTTAACATACTCTCACTGTGGGTGAACACGATACTAGCTTTAACTAAAGACCTTTGCCTTGTCCTAACCAGTCGATGCACTCAGCACATGGTGAATGTCTGTGCTGCAGGCTGTGAGCTCTGTCCTACTAGGAAGCTGCAACTCGAATGAGCGGGAACTCTGATGCCCCCTGTCTTTATAGTGCGTGTGCTCTAGCTGGTGATTGGCTGTGGTGTTGTGTGTGTTGATTGGTCCCACTGTGTGTCCATCAGTGTGTGTCTGCACCATGATATACTGGTGTATAATATGACATCCCCCCTTTTAAAAAAGAATGTACATGTGTGGCAATAAATAGTGCATGGTGGGAATGTCCCTAATTACGTGTGTGCAAAAGACATATTTACAGGACTATGTACATGAGAACAAAGCTATTTACATGGGAAGGTGCCTGGTGCAGATAAACAGTATGCAACAAGAATAACGAGATGACCACTATATACAAACCATATAACCGAGCAAATGGAAGAATAGAACAATTCAGAAAGTCTACAAGCCCACAAAGTTCACAAATTAAGTCTCTGAGGTGGGCGACAAATTCTGGTTGACCGCCTCAAGGGTGGGTCGGGAGCCGCCGGCTGAGGAGCGGGCTGGACTGTGTCAGAGTGAGGAGGATGCAGAGTGACAGGGATCTCTGCATAGCCCATGGCAGGGTCAGCAGGAGGGTGAGGCGACAGTGGAGGATCACATAGCGAGCGTGGAACGAGACGAAGGGCGCGTCGATTGCGGCGCAGAATGGAGCCATCTGGTAAATGAACCAGGAACGAGCGGGGGGCCACCTGCCGAAGAACCACAGCGGTTGCAGACCAGCCACCATCCGGAAGATGGATGCGGATGTTGTCATCTGGAGCCAGAGCAGGGAGATCAGCTGCACGGGAGTCATGAGCCGCCTTGTGCTGTGCACGAGACAGCTGCATCCGTCGAAGGACCGGAACGTGGTCGAGGTCTGGGACATGAATGGACGGCACCGTCGTCCTCAGGATACGACCCATGAGCAGCTGGGCTGGCGACAGGCCAGTAGACAGTGGGGCGGAGCGATAGGCCAGCAACGCGAGGTAGAAATCGGACCCAGCATCGGCACCCTGGCAGAGGAGCCGTTTGACTATATGAACTCCCTTCTCCGCTTTGCCGTTGGATTGGGGGTACAGGGGACTGGATGTCACATGGGCAAAATTGTACCGCCTGGCAAAGTTGGACCATTCCTGGCTAGCGAAGCAGGGGCCATTGTCCGACATAACCGTGAGTGGGATGCCGTGTCGAGCAAAGGTGTCCTTACAGGCACGGATGACTGCCGACGATGTGATATCGTGCAATCATATCACCTTCGGGTAATATGAAAAGTAGTCCACGATCAGGACATAGTCTCTACCCAGCGCGTGGAACAGGTCGATGCCCACCTTGGTCAATGGTGATGTGACCAACTCATGGGGCTGCAGGGTCTCACGTGGTTGGGCCGTCTGGAAGCGCTGACAAGTGGGGCAGTTGAGCACTGTGTTGGCTATGTCTTCATTCATGCCGGGCCAGTACACTGCCTCTCGGACCCATTGGCGGCACGTTTCCATGCCAAGATGGCCCTCGTATAGCTGTTCCAGGACGAGCTGGCGCATGCTATGCGGGATGACAATGCGGTCCAGTTTCAGAAGAACCCCGTCTACTACCGCCAGATCATCTCTGACATTATAGAACTGAGGGCATTGGCCCTTGAGCCACCCGTCTGTTAGGTGGCGCATGACACACTGTAGCAAAGGGTCAGCCGCTATCTCGTGGCGAATTTGGACGAGGCGTTCATCCGTGGCCGGTAGATTGGAGGCCACATGGGCGTCAACCTGGCAGACGAATCCCGCTGGGTCACATCGAGTGTTGGCTGCCCTGGAGAGAACTTCAGCAATGATGAGGTCTTTGCCTGGGGTGTATACCAGCTGGAAGTCATATCGCCGGAGCTTGAGAAGAATACGCTGGAGGCGATGTGTCATGTCGCTCAAGTCTTTCTGTATTATATTGACCAGCGGGCGATGGTCGGTCTCGACGGAGAATTGAGGAAGTCCGTACACAGAATCGTGGAACTTAACCACACCGGTCAGAAGGCCCAGGCACTCCTTTTCTATCTGCGCGTAGCACTGCTCCGTGGGGGTCATGGCACGTGACGCATATGCAACGGGGGTCCATGATGAGGCCTCATCACGTTGCAGGAGCACTGCCCCAATGCCGGATTGGCTGGCATCGGTCAAAATTTTGGTCTCTTTTGATGGATCAAAGAAAGCTAAGACCGGGGCCGTGGTCAGTTTTGTTTTGAGTTCTCTCCATTCGCGCTCGTGGGCAGGGAGCCATTGGAAGTCTGTCATCTTCCTGACCAGGTTCCTGAGAGCTGTGGTATGAGAGGCGAGGTTAGGGATGAACTTCCCTAAAAAGTTGACCATGCCCAGAAATCGGAGGACCGCCTTCTTGTCCTCTGGCGTTTTCATGGCTGTGATAGCAGCCACCTTGTCCGCATCCGGCCGCACACCCAACTGGGAGATGTGGTCCCCGAGGAACCTGAGTTCCGTCTGACCAAAACAGCATTTGGCCCTGTTGAGGCGGAGGCCCTGCTCACGTATATGTTTGAATACGCGCTGGAGGCAACTGACATGCTCCTACGGGGTGGTGGACCAAATGATTATGTCGTCGACATAGACGCGAACACCTTCAATGCCTTCCATCATTAGTTCCATAATCCTATGGAACACTTCTGAAGCAGATATGCTCCCAAACGACATCCTGTTGTAACAATATCTGCCAAAGGGGGTATTAAATGTACAGTTTCCTGCTGGATTTGTCGAGCTGGATTTGCCAGAATCCTTTTGAGGCATTGAGTTTGGTGAAGAGCTTGGCGCGAGTCATCTCACATGTGATCTCTTCGCGCTTGGGAATTGGATAGTGCTCCCTCATGATATTGCGATTTAGATCCTTGGGATCAATGCTAATTCTCAATTCGCCGGAAGGGTTTTTTACACATACATGGATCTGACCCAGTCGGTTGGTTCCGTGACTCTGGAAATCACTCCTTGGTCCTGGAGGTCCTGCAGCTGCTGCTTGAGGCGGTCCTTAAGGGGTGCTGGGACCCTGCGAGGTGCATGCACCACAGGCGTGGCATTCTGTTTCAATAAGATCTTGTAGGTGTATGGGAGCGTGCCCATGCCTTCAAAGACGTTGTGGTGCTGGTTGATGATGGTGTTGAGTTGCGCCCTGAAGTCGATGTCCTGAAAGGCAGATGTGTCATCAGGAGAGAGAGAGTGAACTCTCTGAACTAGGTTCAACAGCTTGCATGCCTGTGCGCCAAGCAGGGATGCTTTCGAGGAGCCCATGATTTCAAAAGGAAGGATGGCTTGTGTGTCACTTCAAGTTGGCACGAGCCGCTGGTATCAATGGCATTGCCATTGTAATCCAATAGCTGGCAGGCTGATGGAAGGATGGTTGGTTTGACATGAAGGCTTTGGAAGTCAGACCACGCCATGAGATTGGCGGACGCACCGGTGTCCAGGCAGAATCGCATTTGGGACCGGTTGACCGTCAGGGTGGCACACCACTCATCGTCTGGATCGATGCTGTATACCGACAGCGGCTGGTGTCTTTGCTTCGGGGACATCCTGTTTTTTGTCACGATACCGACTCGAAAAGGCGCCTTCGGGTCCTCGGTGTCACTGCTGTGTTGGAGGTCCGCATCGGACTCGGTAACCGTGGGTTGAATTGCCCGAACATTCCTGCGGGGCTGGCTGAGGCAATATGAATTGGCAGGCTGAGCTGCTCGGCATAAGGCAGCATAGTGGCCAAGTCTGCCACATCTTAGGCATTGTCGAGATTTGGCAGGGCATTGCCGTTTTAAATGGGCGGAGCCCCAGTTGCCGCACGTCGTAGCGGCAGCACGTTCGCTGCACCACCGCGCATGCGCGGTGCAGTCGTGCGTGGTGCGCGCTTGCGCATTATGTTCTTCGACGTCGCCGTCCCCTCGTTTGGTGCGCACAAGACGGGAGTCCGTGAAAAGCACGCAGAATGGCCGCCCTCATCCAGGCTGAGGCTCTGGAGTTGCTCAATTGCTTGGACCCGTTCTGCCTCGTGGGGACATTGCCGCGCCGTTTCAGCCACTTGGATGTGGGAATACCGACTTGTGGCGTTTTCGTGTAGCACGCAGGTCTCGATGGCAATCGTTAGGGTGAGCTGCTTTACCGTGAGGAGCTGCTGGCATAGGGGGTCAGACTGAACACCGAAAACGATCTGGTCGCGTATCATGGAGTCGGAGGTGGGCCTGTAGCTACAGGACTGCGCAAGGATGCGGAGGTGAGTGAGAAAGAATTGGAAAGGTTCATCCTTACCCTGAAAATGCTGTTGGAACACGTAGCGCTCGAAACTTTCATTCACCTCTTCGCTGCAGTGAGTGTCAAACTTGAGGAGGACTGTCTTGAACTTTGTTTTATCTTCATCATCCGCAAAGGTGAGAGAATTGAAAATGTGGATGGCATGGTCCCCGGCCGTGGATAGAAGGAGAGCAATCTTCCTGGTATCCGAGGCGTCCTCCCTGTCTGTGGCCTCAAGGAAGAGCTGGAAGCGCTGTTTGAATATCTTCCAGTTGGCCCCTAGGTTGCCGGCGATGCGGAGTGGCGGTGGCGTGCAGACGCTGTCCATTTTGCAGGATGATGGAATGCTGGCGGAAGGCACATCACTTGCAGGTAGGTCTAAGAAGTGCTAATATCCCTCAACTCCTGGTATCATGTTGTGTTGGGCGCTCTGGATCCGTGGAACACATACAGGTCACCAACACTTGAAATAGTGCAACACTATTTTATTGAGTCATTAACAGCTTAACATACTCTCACTGTGGGTTAACACGATACTAGCTTTAACTAAAGACCTTTGCCTTGTCCTAACCAGTCGATGCACTCAGCACATGGTGAAGATCTGTGTTGCAGGCTGTGAACTCTGTCCTACTAGGAAGCTGCAGCTCGAATGAGCGGGAACTCTGATGCCCTCTGTCTTTATAGTGCATGTGCTCTAACTGGTGATTGGCTGCGGTGTTGTGTGTGTTGATTGGTCCCACTGTATGTCCATCAGTGTGTTTGTCTGCACCATGATATACTGGTGTATATTATGACACGGCGGATTATGACATCCCTCCACCCTCCTCAAAGTCCGAAGGAACCCTCAACGGCCGTGGACGAGGAGGATGAGGAGGGGATGCTTGACTCACTTTGGTGCAGATGGAGCATCGTGTACACCGCGAAGGGGAGTGCCGTTTATTACAGAAATGCCAGGGCGGTTGGTTGGCTGGCAGCAGCTGCACAGTGGAATCTACATCAAAGATTTTAGAAGCCTGTGTTTCTATGTTGGAATGCGAAGAGTTGACATCTCATTGAGACGTCCTTGGTTTACCACAACGGGTTGACCCGGTATTGGACATGGACGATCCAGGACTGTTCGCACAAAAGGAACCTTATGAAGGAGCAGCCTCTGCGATGGAAGGTGGTCATGATGCCTTATCCTCAGATGGCCACAAGTTTCAACCTGGTAGGAAACTGGAGCTGCCCGATGGTAGACAGTCTCCAAGTGTCAGTGAGCGCCGACAGCGAGGTTGCAGATGAATACCGCATCACCAGGTGTGAATTGCCAGGGCGGTCGATGTTGAACAGGACCGCGTCCTTGCAGCTCCTGGTTATGGTGCATCTTCATACCGATATCGGGAAACAGCATGCCAAGGTGGGTATGAAGACATCGGCCCATGAGCACCTCAGCCGGGGCAACCCCAGTTACAGCGTGTGGCATGGCCCGATAGGAGAATAGGAAACAAGCCAGCCTCCTATCCATCGAACCAGAAGTCTGCTTCCGGACCTCCTGTTTAAATGTCTGCGCGCCTCGTTCTGCCAAACTGTTCGACGCCGGGTGGTACGGGCAGAGGGCACATGAAGACCCCTGTTGACCTTCGGGAACTCCAAGGACTCTTCACTTGTGAAAGAAGCACCATTATCCGTGACGAAGACCTCAGGATTGTCGTGCGTCGAGAAAGGGATATGCAATCGCTCAACGATTGCCGTCATCTTGTGGACCTCTAATCACTTGGAATGGGGGTCTATTAAAAGAAGAAACATGGAGCCCAGGAAGAGACCAGCAGGTTGGCATGCACTCAAATCGAAGGGCAACCCGGCCACACCCAGGGGTGAAGGACCACAGCCGAAGGGAGCTTTTGGTGCTCCTGATAGATGGAACACTGCTGAGTCACCTTCTTGATGTCAGTATCCAGGCCCAGCCAACAGACATAGCTCCGCACCAATATCGTCATTTTGGACACCCTGGGTGCCCATTGTGAAGGCGTTTCATTGACCCTTCGCCGGAATAACAACCCGCATGCCCAACAGGAGACGCCATCTCAGACTCAGTTCAGACAACTTCAAGGATAAGGCCTGTAACTCGTTCGGCAGTTGTTGATGCTGGCCACCATATACCGCTAGATGCCGCACCTTGGCAAGAATGGGGTCATCTGTGTTAAGTCGCAGACATGAAATGCAGTGACTGCAGGGAGTCCGTGAAATTCATTTTTTTTTAGAAAATATTTTATTGAAACATTTGTAATTTTCAGTTTACAGTTTAACACTCTAACATTCCTCAAACAACTGCGTGCGCCAATGCACGCAAAAACCTAAATACAACATCCCCTACTACCCCCCCGTTTCCTAATTACCCATGTACTGAGTTCCCAGTCCTTGTCTTATACTACCGTGCCTCCCATTTTCCTCCCCCCCTTTCCCCTCCCCCCACTTACTGCGAACGTTCAATTTTCCTTGAAGAAGTCGATGAATGGCTGCCACCTCCAGGCAAACCCCTGAATTGAACCTCTCAAGGGGAACTTAATCTTTTCCTGCTTGAGAAACCCTGCCATGTCACTGGCCCACACTCCTGACTTCGAAGGCCCCGAGACCCTCCATTCCAGCAAAATCTATCTCCGGGCCACCAGGGAGGAGAAGGCCAGAACATCGACCTTCCTTCCCCCCCACCAGGCCCCCGGATCTTTCGATACCCAAAATATTTCCAATTCTGGACTCGGAGTCATCCTCCCTTCCAGGACCTCTGACATAATGTCTGCAAATCCCTGCCAGAATCCCCTCAACTTCGGACATGCCCAGAAAATATGCACATGGTTCGCCGGGCTTCCCCACAGTGTCCGCACCTATCCTCCACTGCCTCAAAAAACCTGCTCATCTGGGCTACCGTCATGTGGGCCCTATGAACCACCTTGAACTGTATCAGGCTAAGTCTGGCACAAGACAAGGATGAATTGACTCTCTTCAAAGCCTTTTCCCATAATTCAATTTCCAACTCTCCTCCCAGTTCCTCTTCCCCCTTCCTCTTCACCTCCCCGATTGGGATCCCTTCCCACTCCATCAACTACTTATATATCTCTGAGACCCGACCCTCCCCAACCCCCGTTTTTGACAATACCTTATCCTGTAGTCCCCTCAGGGGGAGGCGAGGAAAGCTTGGAATCTACCTCCGGACAAAATCCCGTACCTGTAGGTACCAAAACCCGTCCCACCCCGCAACTCAAACTCATCCTCTATTGCCTCCAGGCTCGGGAAACCCTCCTGAATGAAGACATCCCCAAATCTCTCAATCCCTGCCCACTGCCACCTCCTAAAGCTCCCATCCATTCTCCCCGGAACAAAACGGTGATTGTCACAGATCGGTGACCACACTGGCCCCCCCTCCAATCTCATGTGCTGTCTCCATTGTCCCCACACCCTCAGGGCTGCCACTACCACCGGGCTTGTGAAGTACCGAGCTGGCGAGAACGGCAGGGGCGCCGTCAATAAAGCCTCCAAACTCGTCTCCTTGCAGGATGCCGCCTCTACTCGCTCCCAAGCCGACCCCTCCCCCATTACCCACTTCCTGACCATCGATACGCTGGCCGCCCAGTAATAATTAATAAAAATCAGGAGGGCCAAACCCCCCTCCCCATGGCCCCATTCCAGGAGTGCCTTCTTTACCCTCGCGGTTTTACCAGTCCACACAAAACCCGAGATCGCTGCATTCATTTTCCTAAAAAAGGCCTTCAGGAAAAAAATCGGGAGACATTGAAAAAAAACCAGCAGTCTCGGGAGGACTGTCATCTTCACCGTCTGCACCCTCCCCGCCAGTGTCAGTGGGAGCATGTCCCACCTGCGGAAATCCCTTTTCAGCTCAGCCGCTTTACCCAGATTTAACTTGGGGAGCTGTCCCCAATCCTTAGCCACCTGGACCCCAGACACCTGAAACTCCTCCCCACCACCTTAAAAGGTAACTCTCTCCGTCTCGTTTCCTGCCCCCGTGCCTGAATCGCAAACACCTTGTTCTTTCCCATGTTTAATTTGTAGCCTGAGAACCGCCTAAATTCATCAAGTGTCTCCATAATTCCAGCCATCCCCCCCAGCGGGTCTGTGATATAAAGCAGTAAATCGTCCGCGTAGAACGAGACCCTGTGCTCCACACCGCCCCCCCCCCGCTCACTATCCCCCGCCAAACATTCGATGACCTAAGGGCCATTGCCAAAGGCTCTATGGTCAGGGCAAACAGGAGTGGGGAGAGCGGGCACCCCTGGTCCCCCAACAGAGACTAAAATATTCTGACCGGACCCGGTTGGTTCTTACATTCGCCACCGGAGCCTGGTATAGCAACTAGACCCAATCCACAAATCCCTGCCCAAACCTGAACCCGCCCCAAATATCCCATAGGTACTTCCTCTCCACACGGTCAAAGGCCTTTTCTGCATCCATAGCTACTACCACCTCAACCTCGCACCCCTCAGCTGACATCATTATAACATTCAGGAGCCATCTAATGTTGGACGTCAGGGGCGGAATTCTCCGCAATCGGCGCGATGTCCGCCGACCAGCGCCAAAAACGACGCGAATCAGTCCGGCATCGCGCCACCCCAAAGGTGCGGAATCCTCCACATCTTGAGGGGCCGAGCCCTCACCTTGAGGGGCTAGGCCTGCGCCGGACTGATTTCCGCCCCGCCAGCTGGCGGTAAAGGCCTTTGGTGCCCCGCCAGCTGGCGCGAAACTGACTTTGCCGGGCAGCGCATGCGCGGGAGCGTCAGCGGCCGCTCACGGCATCCTCGCGCATGCGCTGTGGAGGGAGTCTCTTCCGCCACCGCCATGGTGGAGACCATGGCGAAGGCGGAAGGAAAAGAGTGCCCCCATGGCACAGGCCCGCCCGCGGATCGATGGGCCCCGATCGCGGGCCAGGCCACCGTGGCGGCACCCCCCCGGGGCCAGATCGCCCCGCTCCCCCCCAGGACCCCAGAGCCTGCCCGCGCCGCATTGTCCCGCCGGTAAAAGAAGTGGTTTAATCCACGCCGGCGGGACAGGCATTCCAGCAGTGGGACTTCGGCCTATCGCGGGCCGGAGAATCGCCGGGGGGGGGGCGCCAAACGGCGCGGCGCGATTCCTGCCCCCGCCGAATATCCGGTGCCGGAGAATTCGGCAACCGGCGGGGGCGGGATTCACGCCGGCCCCCGGCGATTCTCCGACCCGGCGGGAGGTCGGAGAATCCCGCCCCAGGTGCCTGCCCTTCAGAAATTCCATCTGGCCCTCCCCGATTACCTCTAGGACACAATCCTCACTAAGTGTGGGCAAGATCTTTGCCAGCAATGTAGCGTCTACGTTCAAAAGGGAAATTGGCCTGTACGATCCACAGCTCTCCGGATCTTTGTCCCGCTTCAAGATGAGAGAAATCGATGCCTGTGATAACGTTGGGGGGTGTACCTCCAACTCCTGAGACTCGTTAAAGGCCTTAACCAGGAGCGGCCCCAGTAACCAAAAACTTTTTATAAAACTCCACTGGGTATCCATCAGGTCCCGTGGCCTTACCCGATTGCATCGCCCCCCAACCTGTCTATCACCACCCCGAGCCCAATCGGGGCCCCCAGGCATTCCACCAGCTCTTCATCTACCTTTGGGAACTCTTGCCTCTCCAAAAATTGCTTCATACCCTCCTCACCGGCTGGAGGTTCCGATACATAGAGTCGACTATAGAATTCACGAAACACATCATTTATCAGCCCCGGCTCCACCTCTACCTTCCCCCTCATATCCTTTACTTTCCCAATTTCTCTCGCTGCCTCCTGCTTCCTCAGTTGATGTGCTAACATCCTACTGGCTTTCTCCCCATACTCGTACATCGCCCCTTTCACCCGCCTCAGTTGCCCTTCTGCCTTACCTGGAACAGGAGTCCAAATTCCATTTGGAGTCTCTGACGCTCCTTCAGGAGCTTCTCATCCAGAGACTCCGCCTATCTCTTGTTCACCTGAAGATTTCACCTACCAGCCTGTCCAACTCCGCCCATTCAGTCTACTCCCTGTGGGCCCGAATCAAAATAAATTCCCCTCTGATAACTGCCTTCAATGCTTCCGAAACCACCCCTGCCGCAGTCTCTCGCATGTCATTGCTCTTTATGTAGCCCCGAATGGCCTCCCTCAGCCGCTCACAAACCTCATCCTCCGCTAATAGCCATACATCTAACCTCCACTGTGGACGCTGGGTCTTTCCTGTGCTTACCCGTCGGTCTATCCAGTGTGGAGCGTGGTCTGACACCACGATTGCTGAATACTCAGTGTCCTCCACCCCCGCTAGCAGCGTTTTGTCAAGTACGAAAAAGTCTATCCTCGAATATACCTTGTGCACATGGGAGTAGAATGAATACTCCTTGTTCCTTGGCCTCCCAAATCTCCGCGGATCCATCCCCCATGCGCTCCATGAACCCCCGCAGTTCTTTCGCCATTGCTGATACTTTTCCCGACCTGGAACTTGACCGATCTAGCCTCGGGTCCAGAATCATATTAAAATCCTCCCCCATAATCAGCCGGTGGGAATCGATGTCTGGAATCTTCCCCAGCACCCTCCTGACAAACGCGACATCATCCCAGTTTGGGGCGTATACATTGACCAACACCAGGGTCATTCCCTCCAGCTTCTCACTTACCTTAATAAGTATATCCCCCGGGTCTGCCTCTATCTTCCCCACCTCGAATACCACCTTTTTATTAACCAGGATTGCCACCTCCTTGTTTTAAAGTCCAGTCCGAATGAAAAACCTGCCCGACCCATCCCTTCTTCAGTCGAACTTGGTCTCCCAGCTTCAAGTGTGTCTCTTGCAACATGGCCACGTCCGCCTTCAGCAGTCTCAAGTGTGCGAACACACGAGCTTTTTTGACCGGCCCATTCAGTCCACGAACATTCACATAACCAGCCCTGGTCGGGGGTTTGGTGGGGGGGTGAGGAGAGACCCTACCCCCCTTCCCTGTCAATCAGCCGTGACCTTTCCTAGGCCAGCCCTTGGCCCATGGCCCGCATCTCACCTGGCCCGCCCCTCGGCAGCTACCGTCATCTACTCTCCCCTTTCAACCTTCTAAAAGTCCCCTCCTCGTCAGCAGTCCCCTCCCCTTCCCGAGCCCCCCTCCCCCCAATCCCACATTAATCTTCAGCTCGCTCCCCACTTTGCTTCTGTGAACTAGCCCTCCCAGCTAGCCAGGCTAGCCCCCGGTGTCTAGCATTCTACCACCTGCTGGTTCCCCCCCCCTCCACTCTTCGTATAATATTAATAATCGCTTATTGTCACAAGCAGGCTTCAATAAAGTTACTGTGAAAAGCCCCTAGTTCCCAAAACAATAGCACAAAGCACAAAAAACAAACAATCCCTCCCAAGGTCCAAGCACGGAAGCCCACCCCTCCTCCCTCAACAAAATCTTATCTATTCAAACACCCTCAAGCAGGACCAAATAAGAAAGACCGGACAAAGAAAAAGGAATTACACATGTAAAAACTAAAACAACTTTTCAAACATCGCAACTTAAATTACAGAGTTAAAAGGTTTTTAAAAGGGCAACATAACTTCTAACTCAGTTCTCCACAGTCAAGGTTTAAGATCCTTGTTTGTCTACCAAGCTATTGTCCTTCATGAACTCTGCCACGTCCTCCGGCGAGCGAAAGTACAGTTCCTGACCCTCATAGGGCACCCAAAGACGGGCCGGGTAAAGCAGCCCAAACTTTATTTGCTTCTCGTACAGGGACGCCTTGACTTTATTAAAACTCGCCCTCCTCCTTGTGAGTTCTGCTCCCAAATCCTGGAACACCCGGAACTCAGAATCTTCCCACATGCACCTTTCGTCTGCCTGGCCCACCTTGTGATGCATTCCTTATCTAGGAACCGATGCAGCCATACCACAATCGCCCTTGGGGGCTCACTCCCTGGGGCTTACGCACAAGCGCCCTAAAAGCCCAGGCCACCTCCAACTGCTTGGGGAACGAAGCTTCCCCGATCAGCTTCTCTAGCATCTTCCCCACATACAAACTTGCATCCAATCCTTCCTTCCCCTCTGGCAGGCCGACGATCCGGATATTCTGTCTCCGAGAACGGTTCTCCAGGTCCTCCACCTTTTCCAGCAGCCGTTTCTGTTGGTCCTGTAGCATCCCAATCTCCATTGCCATCGCAGTGGACTGCTCCTCTTGTTCCACCGCCAGCTCCTCCAACTTCTGGATCGCCTGTCCCTGGGTCGTCAATCTCTCCTCCACACGGTCGACCACCGCCCTGATCGAGTCCACCGCCCAGTCCAGTCCTCCGCACATTCCTTGCGATGTTGAGTGAACTTCAGTCAAGATGTCCACCGACTGGTCTGTCGACCATTGAGCTGGCGAGGTCGAACCCTGCATTTTCCGCCATTGCCACCTTCAAACTCTCTTCCAGCCAACTTTTGATTTCTTCTTTTCCGATTTATTTCTCGGGCGCAAATCCAGCTTAAAAGCCACAAAAAGACCACCAAGAGCGGGAGCTGCCAAATGTGTGACCTTTCACTCATGGCCGCCACCGGACGTCGAGTCCGTGAAATTCAATGCGGCGACCTCTTCATTCGACTGGGAGAGGGGGTGGCCGCAACATCGGTCGGCAAGGATAGATGGCTCAGCGCGCAGTACGCACAATGTGGGTACCCAGCCGATGTTCCAACGTGTACTCATAAGCAGTCAGCAACAGGACCCAGCGCTGGATTTGTGCAGAGGCAAGGGCAGGATTGCCTTGTCCTCACGGAAAAGACCTAGCAAGAGCTTGTCGTCTGTAATGACGAAGAAAGGCAGCCATAGGTGTTTGATGAAACCTTTTCACCCCAAAGAGCACCACCAAACTCTCTTTCTCAAGCTGCGCATATTTACATTCGGCTGATGCCAGTATGCAAGGGGCTATAACGATTTGCCTTTCCTGACCATCTGCCATCTGATGGGCCAGGGCAGCCGCTACTCCATAAGGTGACGCGTCACACGTGGTGATCAAAGGTTTGACTGGTGAATAGTGGGTTAGCACTGGCGAGGAGAACAATTGTCTTCCGACACGCAGAAAAGTTGCTCCGTGGGCTGCACTCCACACCTAGGCAGATACAAAGAAGCCAATATGGCCACGAGGTTTGGGACAAATTTTCCATAGTAATTAACCAACCCAAAAAACGAGGGAAGTTCCGTGGCATCCTTCAGGGCAGAGGCCATCCGGATGGTCCGTATTTTCTCAGCAGCCGGGTGTAAACCTTCCCAGTCCACCTGATGCCCTAAGTCGAGGGTCTCCAGCTCTGCCCTAAGTAGAGGGTCTCTCCTCGCTGCCATCTTGTTGCCTAGGATGGTGTGTGTGAGGAATGAAGTGTATATATACGGTTGTAGCTTATCAGCCTCCTGAGTGCCAATCGCAAAACTGGCGAATCTGGCACCGTTTCTCATTGGAATCGATTGTGTTCTACATGGCGCTGGTGCTAGCCCCTTAACAGTACCGGAATCGGTCCAGGTGTAGCGCCAGTTTTGCTGTCGTGAAAGTCCATGAATTCTGCGTCGGCGCCAACACTTAGGGCGAGATTCCCCGCTTGCCGACATCGAATTAGTATTTGGCGATCAGGTGGAGAATCCCTTTTGACTCCAAAATCGGGGGGCACCGCTTGTTTTCAGATGATCCGCCCCCTCCAAAACGGCGTTATCGATGAGTACATCACACGTCATTGGGACGTCCTCAGGGCGTCACCTGAAGGCCCTCCCCCAATGCTCCGCCCCTAATGGGCTGACTTCCCGGCAGCGTGGATCACTTGTGCTCTGAGTTTCCGTCAACCTCGCGTGGCGGCTGCTGACTGTGTCCAGCGCCTCCACATACGGGGGCGGGGGGGGGGGGGGGGGGGGGGAGCTGTTCCGCTGGCCGGGGGGGCTTTGGCGGGGTCTGGAGGGTCTGGTGGGGGGTGGTTGGCGGTGGCGAGGGGGGTTACAGGGGAGAACTATCTGGCAGGCCGGATCAGTGGCGGCCGGCGCCATGTTGCACGGCGTGCGCACATGTGAGGCAACGGACCCGGCATTTCTGTGCCCGTTTCTGTCGGGAACGCCGGGGGCTTTACGTGGCGTGGCTGCTAGCCCCCCACCGGGCAGAGCATCGGTGCGGGGATGGCGTCAACGTTTCCATCATAAAGCTAGAGACTTCCTCCGGATATAGCCTCAAAATCACAGAATCCAGCCCTTAGTCTCAGAAACGGAGAATCCCGCCCCCAATATTTCTTCTTGTATGTAAAAGCGAATTGCTACAGATGCTGGAATCTGAAACAAATACAGAAAATGCTGGAAAATCGCAGAAGATCTGACAGTATCTTTGGATCTTGTATACTTTGCCCTACATTGTGGTTACTGTTAGAACTATAGAATCCCTACAGTCCATAAGGAGACCAATTGGCCCATCTGCACCAACCCTCCAAAAGGGCACCCAACCCCCGTGACCTCACCTAATGTACACATCTTTGGAAACCAAGGGATATTTTAGTATGGCCAATCCGCCTAATCTGCACATCAGGTAGGAGGAAATCAGAGCACCCAGAGGAAACCCACGCAGACAAGGGGAGAATGTGTAAACTGCACACGGTCACCTAAGGCCGGAATTGAACACGGATCCCTGGTTCTGTGCCACCCTAGACCACTCCCACTAGTGGCTTCTTTCCCCTACTATTCTTCATCTCCACCCAAACCAATTCCACATCCTAATCTCCTGAACAATGGTCATTTCTAGCTATTGCACCAATGCCATCTTTGATTAACAGTGCTACCTCTCAACCTTTACCTAGCTTCCTATTTTTCTTGCATGACATAAACCCCTCAGTATTAAGGACTTAATCGCCACCCCCCTTTCGTAAAAAGCCCATAATATTTATTTACTTCAATGTGCACTTTTGTTTACATTGTTATAAATTCTTCACGCATTTAGATACAGAGCCATTAGTTATTTTTTCTCTCGTATCTTTGTAACATCTAGTTTTGCTTCTTTGTCCATTCTTAGGATTTTCTCTCTGTGGCCCTTTCTGACATTCTCTGACCCCATGTTACACATCCACCTCTGTCCCTGTTAAGATAGATGTTGTCAGCAGTTTGGTCAGAATGAGGTTAAAAGTGAAGGAAATGGATCTTGTGGACAAGGTGGAAAAGATGTAATATAAACTCTCAAGAGAGCTGTTGATAACCCTGTCAATTGAGTTATTTAACACCAAAACTAAGAAGTGATTAACACCGGCACTGTAGAAACGAATGCAAGAGGCTGATTGACAGTCAGACTATGGAACTTCAGGATGAAGGAATGATTGAACGAGGGTTTCTAACTGAAGACTAGCCTCCCTAACAACACTGTGAGTGTACCCACTGCGCATGGACTGAGGTGGTTCAAGAAGGCAGCTCACCAGCATCATCTCAAGGGAATTAGAGATGGGTAATAAATGTTGGCCTTGACAGTGACACTCACATCCCAAGAATGAATAAAAACAAAATGAGACTAGCATTGGATCGCCCAAGACAAAGGTATGATTGACACTGGAGTTTTATTAACCAGGATAATGGAGAGATTGACACATGGAACTGTATAACTAAAGACGAAGGGATAATTTACACTGGGAACGTATGTAATGGCACTGCTCAGGGGAAAATCGAGCATGTTCTCCCGAACCCCAAGCAAGACAGTTCGCCTCCCCTGCAAGACCTCTTTCACTCTGATGCGCAATCAATATTCTCGAGACGAAGGTATTCAGTAACTGAGGCTTTAATGCACTAGAACGGATCCTCAGTAGCTTCGTTACAGAAAGTGAATCTCTTATACCCCGCCTTCAAGGCGGAGCTACTTCACACAGCCAATGGTAGACTCCAGGGTCTCAAACAATGGCGTCGGCCTCTCAGGTACCGTAATACCTGGTACTACCACATTCACCCCCTGTTAAGAAGGAGTCCGGCGGGGGGGGCTGGTGGCCAGTGAAAAACAAAATTGCCCTTCACATGGTAGGTCCAGGTAGTGAGGCACCGTACAGTCGAGGATTCGATCAAAATGTTCATTTATTGTGAGAGTCGGGATGAAACAATAAGTCGCTCTGGTGGCCTGGTCGTCCTCCTGGAGCGTCGGAGCTTCGGTGGTGATCCTGGTGTAGGTCTCAGTGGTTGCGACTCCGGGAGCATTGTTTCAGCGTCCTCGGCAGCTTCGTCACCCCTGGGTGGCGCTGTTGGGGCAAGCGGTTGGCCTGGGGGGGGAAACCTGTAGGGGGCGCCGATGAGTGGCCGGACCAGGGCCGGAGTGGCGGGAGTACTGAGCCCTCCCACTGCTGCGGGGGTGGTGGAGGTGGGGGTAATGGATCGGGAGCGCGTGGGGTTCCGGCGGGTGCTAGGTCCCGAAGGGAGACCATGTATTGTCTGCCGTCGGGGAATGCCACGTAGGCGTACTGCGGGTTAGCGTGCAGCAGGTGGACCCTCTCGACCAACGGGTCCGACTTGTGCACTCGCACGTGCTTCCGAAGCAGGATGGGTCCGGGTGTTGCTAGCCAGGTTGGGAGCGAGGTCCCGGAGGAGGACTTCCTGGGGAAGACAGGAAGACGCTCGTGAGGTGTCTGATTCGTGGCTGTACAGAGCAGTGACGGGATGGCATGAAGGGCCACCGGGAGGACTTCTTGCCAGCGGGAGACTGGGAGATTCCTAGACCGGAGGGCCAGTAGGACGGTCTTCCAGACCGTTCCATTCCCCCTCTCTACCTGCCCATTTCCCCGGGGGTTGTAACTGGTCGCCCTGCTTGAGGCGATGCCTTTGCTGAGCAGGAATTGACGCAGTTCGTCGCTCATAAAGGAGGACCCCCTATCGCTGTGTATGTACGCGGGGAAACCGAACAGTGTAAAGACACCCTGGAGGGCCTTGATGACGGTGGTTGTGGTCATGTCTGGGCAGGGGATGGCGAAGGGGAACCGGGAGTATTCGTCAATCACGTTCAGGAAATACGTGTTGCGGTCGGTGGAGGGGAGGGGAACTTTGAAATCCATGCTGAGACGTTCAAAGGGATGGGAAGCCTTTATCAGGTGCGCCCTCTCTGGCCGGTAGAAGTGCGGTTTGCACTCCGCGCAGATTTGGCAGTCCCTGGTGACTGTCCTGACCTCCTCGATGGAGTAGTGCAGGTTGCGGGTCTTAACGAAGTGGAAGAAACGAGTGACCCTCGGGTGGCAGAGGTCCTCGTGGAGGGCGCGGAGACGGTCCACTTGTGCGGCACAAGTGCCGCGGGACAGGGCATCAGGAGACTCATTGAGCTTCCCCGGACGGTACAAGATCTCGTAGTTGTAGGTGGAGAGTTCTATCCTCCACCGCAAGATCTTGTCGTTCTTAACGCCCCGCTGTGCGTTATCGAACATGAAGGCGACCGACCGTTGGTCTGTGAGGAGAGTGAACCTCCTGCCGGCCAGGTAATGCCTCCAATGTCTCACAGCCTCTACTAAGGCCCGGGCCTCCTTTTCGACCGAGGAGTGGCGGATTTCGGAAGCATGGAGGGTACAGGAAAAGAAAGACACGGGCCTGCCCGCTTGGTTGAGGGTGGCCGCCAGAGCTACGTCGGACGCATCGCTCTCGACCTGGAAGGGGGGGGACTCATCGATAGCGCGCATCGTGGCCCTTGCAATGTCTGCTTTGATGCGGCTGAAAGCATGGCGGGCCTCGGTCGACAGAGGGAAGGTTGTGGACTGGATTAGGGTTCGGGCTTTGTCTGCGTAGTTCGGGACCCACTGAGCGTAATAGCTGAAGAACCCGGGGCAGCGTTTCAGGGCCTTGGGGCAGTGAGGGAGGGGGATCTCCATAAGGGGGCGCATGCGTTCGGGGTCAGGGCCTATAACTCCGTTCCGCACTACGTAGCCAAGGATGGCTAGGCGGTCGGTGCGGAACACGCATTTATCCGTATTGTACGTGAGGTTAAGGATTTTTGCGGTCTGGAGGAATTTGCGGAGGTTGGCGTCGTGGTCCTGCTGTTCATGGCCGCAGATGGTGACGTTATCCAGATACGGGAACGTTGCGCGTAAGCCGTACCGGTCAACCATTCGGTCCATCTCTCGCTGGAAGACCGAGACCCCATTAGTGAAACCGAAGGGAACCCTTAAGAATTGGTAGAGCACCCATCTGCTTCGAAGGCAGTGTACGTGCGGTCACTATTACGGAGGGGTAGCTGGTGGTAGGCGGACTTGAGATCCACCGTGGAGAAGACCTTGTATTGCGCAATCCTGTTTACCATGTCGGCTATACGGGGGAGAGGGTACGCGTCCAGCTGCGTAAACCTGTTGATGGTCTGACTGTAGTCAATGACCATCCTATGTTTCTCCCCGGTCTTTACCACCACTACCTGAGCTCTCCAGGGACTGTTGCTCGCTTCGAGGACTCCTTCCCTCAGCAGCCTTTGGACTTCTGACCTGATGAAGGTCCTGTCCTGGGCACTGTACCGTCTGCTCCTGTTGCCGACGGGTTTGCAATCCGGGGTGAGGTTTGCAAACAGGGAAGGCGGGTCGACCTTAAGGGTCGCGAGGCCGCAGACAGTAAGGGGGGGTATAGGGCCGCCGAATTTAAAGGTCAGGCTTTGCAGGTGACATTGGAAGTCCAGCCCCAGGAGGGTAGCCGCACAGAGGACATACAGGCGGAAATTATCGAATTTCCGACCTTGGACAGTGAGGTTCGCCAGTCAGCACCCCTTTATTTCCACCGAATGTGACCCAGAGGCCAGGGAGATCCTTTGGCTTACAGGCTGGGTCACGAGTGAACAGCGCCTTACCGTGTCAGGGTGGACGAAGCTTTCCGTGCTCCCGGAGTCAATCAAGCAGGGCGTCTTGCGGCCGTTGACGAGGACCGTCGTTGTAGCCTTCGCGAATGTCCGGGGGCGACTTTGGTCCAACGTCACCGATGCCAGATGAAGCAGCTGTGAGCTCTGGTCGGGCAGCGTGTAGTCAGCCGAGCTGGGGGCCTGGGGCCCCATCCAAGATAGCGTCACCCACGGGTCGCACATGGTGTCCAGGGAACCCCAAGGTGGCGGCGGGGATGGACAAAATGACGGCGCCCACCCATCCAGCGCGGTGTCCAGGGCGCAAGATGGCCGCGCCCTTGGGTCGCACGTGGCCCTAGGGAAGGAGCGCTGGTCGGTCGGGGCCTGGGGGGGGGGTTTTGCCGCGGCGGTCCGGAGCCGCCGGAGAGCGCGGCGACGGCGCGGGCCTGACAGACCCCTACGTGGTGGCCCTTCTTGCCGCACCCTTTGCAGGTGACGGTGCGGGCTGGGCAGCACGCACGCGGATGACCTGCCTGCCCGCAGAAAAAGCAGCGAGCTCCGACGGCGTTAGCGGGCCGTCCGGTAGCGCAGGCCAGCGGGGTCAGGGAGGAGATCTGGGGGGCTGCCGCAGCGGGGTGCCATGCGAGCCAGGGGGCGGACACACGGTCGGGCGCGTAGGCTTGCGCGTTTAGGTATGCGATGTCCATGGACCCAGCCAGGGCCCGTGCCTCTCTGAGCCCAAGTGTGTCCTTCTCCAGGAGCCACCTGCGGATATCAGAGGAGCTCATACCTGCCACGAAAACAACTCTTATTAAAAGTTCAGTGTGCTTGCTCCCCGAAACTGGTGGGCAGCCGCAGCTTTGGCCCAGCACCAGTAGCGCCCAGTAGAAGTCTTCCAGTGATTCCCCGGGGCTTTGCTGCCTCGTAGCGAGCAGGTGGCGAGTGTAGATCTGGTTAACAGGGCGGATGTAATGTCCTTCCAGTAGTAGGATGGCGGCATCGTAGTTCGTCGCCTCCTCAATAAGACCCCAGGGCTGACCCTTGATCGCAGGAGATGCATTTTCTGGCCTTCAGTGGGCTCACCTCCAGCCGTCTCCAGGTAACCCTTAAAACACGCCAGCCAGTGTTTAAATATAGCGGCCGAGTTCTCCGCGTGGGGGCTGAGTTGGAGGCACTCCGGCTTGATACGGAGATCCATCCTTCCAGCTTAGTTGTAGTGCATTAAATTGATGCGCAATTAATATACTCGAGACGAAGGTATTCAGTAACTGAGGCTTTAATGCACTAGAACGGATCCTCAGCAGCTTCGTTACAGAAAGTGAAGGCTGCTGGGACGGCACCATCTCTTATACCCCGCCTTCAGGGCGGAGCTACTTCACACAGCCAATGGTAGACTCCAGGGTCAAAACCAATGGCGTCGGCCTCTCAGGTATCGCAATACCTGGTACTACCACACACTCTTCATCTGATATCCCCTCCTTCGCTCTACCTCTCTCTTCCCCACAATCTGGTTGTAACCCTCAAGGTCTTTCTGTCCAATATCCAGACAGCTAGTCAATCTAGCTGCTTAAGAAACTGAGATGAATGATTCAAATGAGAACCTGCCGTTAAATTCGACAAGATCCTCATGTTTCCTGTATGGCTGCTAAAATTTGATCCACCGCCCTCAACAGCTCCTGATAAATATTAGTCTTTGTCACATGTTTGAATTATACTTGACTGTCTTGAAAACAGCTTTGTCCCGTCTTCACTATTTTTCTAATAATAAACTGCAGTATTTAGAGGAGTAGAAAAAGGAACATGCGTTATTTAAAAGAAAAAGTGTCACTATGGTTTTTCTCCCAGGTTGCTATTGCTGTATCCAGGAATCAATTTTAAATTCCTGGGAATTCCTGGAGAATCCTGAGAGGTTGGCAGCCCAACTTTGAAATTTCACAATATTGTTGGAATAAAGTGTGCCCAACGAGGAGAGAGACTAATAATTTATACTACACGGGTGATCAGTCTGATTACAGAATCCAGGGCACCACTTTGCAAGGTTTATGAGATTTTTCAGTTGAACCAAGTGGTTTGGAAACAATATGCCCCTGTGGGTCAGGTCTGTAATCAATTAGCATGAGCAGTAACGTGAATTCCTGCTTCATGTGATCTCCAGGTTAAATACGTTTATTTACATTGACCTCAAACATAACAAGCAGCAATTGTAGCAAAAAGAAAACAGTACCACAGTATAGATTACCTCGAGGGAAGGAGACTGGAGGAATTTGCACAGATGGATCCATCTTAAAATATTCACTGAATGCGGCGATAGTCCTGGATGCTATGAATATTTTAAATTCCATTTGTGAATATCCCTCCTTATATTAGCCCTGGTTTGGTACTTGTCTTCACAACACTCCTGCAGAGAAAAGTCTGTATATTTCCACAGGTATGGTATCATAAAAAAGCTTAAATGATTTTCCAGAACTCAAGATTGCATAATCACCCATTGTATAATTCTTTATAAGATTAAAACACACAAGCAAAACAGACTGAAATAAACTGTTGGCATTTCAGCACCTACTTTACCCCCCCTGCTGTGACAAGGCTAACATTCCCTCGTTTTGGCTGTCGCCTCACATATTTGCGTAATACGCTGTTCCTGCATTTCTAATAAAAATTATAGCCCTGCTTTTATCATGAATGTAATGTCTGTAACCAGCTCGGCTGACAGCTAAGTATTACAGTTCCCCACAGTGCATTGTGAGCTTCTGTAGAAAGGTACCTTGTGTTCTGAGTATAGGTTTTGCCATGATGCCAACAATCAGATGTAGCATGTGTCAAAATATCCAGCAGGCCAAATGTGAAAGAATGTGGCCATATGTGTAAGTAACAGGCTGTGAAAGAATTCATAGATTATCATAGAATTTACAGTGCAGAAGGAGGCCATTCGGCCCATCGAGTCTGCACCAGCTCTTGGAAAGAGCACCCTACCCAAGGTCAACACCTCCACCCTATCCCCATAACCCAGTAACCCCACCCAACACTAAGGGCAATTTTGGACACTAAGGGCAATTTATCATGGCCAATCCACCTAACCTGCACATCTTTGGACTGTGGGAGAAGGCAAATAGTTGTCAGAATCTCCAGCAGCAGGTTGGCATGGTAGGGAGCACTGTATTCATTGTCTACCCACTTCCCATGTTATTTTACCAGTTCTGAGATAGAATTGTACAGCAGCCTCATTGCTGTAGCTAGATCCCAAAACATCTCCTTGCTTAAGAAGGCTCTCTCCCTGGGTGATTCCCAATTCTAAGTCCAAATTGGTTACACAGGCCATGTGACCCTTGTTCTGCTGTGTTGCCCTCAAAGGGACATAACTTACATTATTTTAAACACTGCAACACTAAATGTCTGCCCTGCCCTGCCAGCAATGATTGGGCCTGTACTCATTGGAGTTTGGAAGAATGAGAGGTGACCTTATTAAGACATATAAAATTCTCAAGGGGGCTTGACAGGATCGATGCTGAGAGGATGTTCCCTCTTGCGGGTGAGTCTAGGACTGCAGGGCATAATCTCCTAGTAAGGGGGTCATCCAGTTAAGACAAAGATGAGGAGAATTTTTTTCTCCCAGAGGGTAGTGAATCTTTGAAATTCTTTACCATAGAGGGCTGTAGAGGCTGGGTCGTTAAGGATGTTCACGGCTGAGTTGGACAGATTTTTAATCAGTAAGGGAATCATTGGTTATGGGGATAAGGTGGGAAAGTGTTGAGGATTATCATATCACATCAGTCATGATATCATTGATTAGCAGAGCAGACTCGATGGGCTGCGTGGCCTACTTCAGCTCCGATATCTTATGGTCTCTTATTAGATTTAAACATTAGATTAAAGGAAAGAGTTTATAAGATTTTGAGAAAAAATTGTGAACCTGAGGATTGAGAGCAATTTAGAATATAGCAAAGAAGGACCAAGAAACGGATAAAGAAAGGGAAAAGAGGATACGAATGCAATTTAACGAGAATCATAAAGGCGGTCCATGAAAGTTTCTTTAGTTATGTGGAAAGGAAAAGATTAGCAAGGACAAATGTGTGTCCAGTACAGGCAGTGACAGGAGAATTTATAGTGCAGAATAGGAAAATGGCAGAGAGACTAAACAAGTACATTGGGCGTAGTTCTCCATTGGCTGATGCCGAAACCGGGAAACACGATTGAACAAGAACAAAGAACAAAGAAATGTACAGCACAGGAACAGGCCCTTCGGCCCTCCAAGCCCGTGCCGACCATGCTGCCTGACTAAACTACAATCTTCTACACTTCCTGGGTCCGTATCCCTCTATTCCCATCCTATTCATGTATTTGTCAAGATGCCCCTTAAATGTCACTATCGTCCCTGCTTCCACCACCTCCTCCGGTAACGAGTTCCAGGCACCCACTACCCTCTGCGTAAAAAACTTGCCTCGTACATCTCCTCTAAACCTTGCCCCTCTCACCTTAAACCTATGCCCCCTTGTAATTGACCCCTCTACCCTGGGGAAAAGCCTCTGACTATCCACTCTGTCTATGCCCCTCATAATTTTGTAGACCTCTATCAGGTCTCCCCTCAACCTCCTTCGTTCCAGTGAGAACAATCCAGTGAGATTGGGTGGATAATAAGTTCAGATGCCAAAATCGTGGCGAGCACCGACTTGATGCCAAATCGCAATTCTCCGTCACCTCGACAGTGGTGTCAATGCGGTCCGGAATGCACATACAGTAAGCACCGTTTGCATATTGTTAGCGGGCCTGGAGCGGTATTCTCTAGGCCCGACGTGATTCTCTGCCTCTGATGACCCGAGTTCCCGACGGCGCAGTTCACTTGTGCTTTTAAAAATTGTGGATGGGCCAAGAGGTCCCGACCTCATCGCCTAGCCTGACCACATGTATGTGCCTTCTGATACATTGATTCCTTTCCTTTTGAAATCTTTTTATTGGCATTTCTCATATTTATAAACAATTGTATATGTCCATCACATTTTCCTTACATGCGTTAATTTGCTTTATTGTACAGAAAGGTTTATTTTGTCCTTTTAATTGACCGTCTATACATTCCGCCGCCCTCTGAATCGTTCTATGCCCCCCCTCCCCCTCCAATCCCCCCTCCCCCCGTCCTGTTCCCCCTCCCTTCTATACTCTCCCCCAACCCCCCACCCTGTTGGCTTCAGCTGTGCTTTTCTTTTCTTTTCTTTTGTGGTTTCCCCACCATCCTTCCGTCTTCCCCACCCCTCCCTCCCCTCCCCCAAGGTTGCGTAGTCCTTTGGTTCCTCATCTATCTTGGTTTTTTATTCTTAACTTACTCCTCGTTGCTGGCCTCGAATAGGTTTTGGAACAGTCCGACAAACGGCCCCCAAGTATCTAGGAAGCCTTCCTCAGACCCTCGGATGGCATACTTAATCTTCACCAGGTGGAGAAATTCCGAGAGATCAGCGAGCCAGTCTGCAGCTGTGGGTGGTGCTGGAGAAGATTAAGTATGCAGCTGTTACATTGATTCCTACACCCCTGAGCATCACTAAGGATATCCACCCTTCCAGACTTCTCCACACTGGACCACCCCAACTTGGTACTCAACCTTTGCCGAGAGCAGAAAATCATTGAACACTTTCCAGCACTTTGTCCAGATGTGGCGCACCATGTTGTGCCCGCTGACCTGGGCTGCCATCTCTGCCCAGGCCTTCTTCATTTGGTGGAATAGCCTCCTCTTGTCATCCTGCAGCATCAGGATATCCTGCCTGACACTCACTGCCTCCATGAGAGTACACAAGCACTCATCTGAGATGGGTGGGAGGAGGGGAACAAAGTGTCCATTTACATTGCCCTTCTCCAGTCATCTCAACCGGGTGTTGTTTCCATCACTCTCTTTTAATTGGTCAGCTCCCTGTACCCCCTCTGTAACTCCTGGCTGTCTTCTGCGTGCCCGCTGACACAGCCATGTTTAACCTTCCCACTGGGTCCCCATTGAAAACGGTGCCAAAATGTTCCCGCCCCTGGTGACAGCCCTTCTCTGATGGAGACTGGGGAGGGAGGCGGGGTGGGGGAGAGGTGATGCAGCGGGGATGCTCCAAGCTGGCCAGCTCTGAATTAGCAAAACAATGTGAAATGTGTTTTACGGGCTTTCACAGGTGGAAGCTATCAATAGGATCTCTTCCAATCATGCATGCCTAACGAGCATGAAGTTCAGGCCTTGGTATGATTGAGGGTGAACATTGATTGATCACAGAATTGTTGTAACAGAGAAGGCCATTCGACCCATTATGCCTCCATCAGCTCTCCGATTGAACATTTCATGTTGTGCCATTCTCCCACCTTCTCCCCTCGCCCTACAGATGATTTATTTTTAAATAATCATCTGGTACCCTCTGATTAAACCTGCGTCCATCACTGTCTCAGGCAATGCATTCCAGACCCTAACCACTCGCTGGGTGAAAAGGTTTTTTCTCACATCGCCATTGCTTCTTTTGCCAATTACCTTAAATCTGTGTGCTCTAGTTCTTGAACTTTCCAGCAGTGGGAATAGTTTCTGGCACTTTGTGATTTGAAAATTCCTATCAAATCTCCTCTCATCCTTCTTCTCTCCAAGCTGCCCGATCCTGCCGGAGGGGCCCACGGCGCTTACGGCCTCTGCCGCCTGCCCCTAGGCCCGGTTAATGTCGGCGGGTGGCAGCCTCCATCCCACCCCCGGGTAATATGGTTCCAGTCTTAGCATGGTTCAGTTGCAGACCATCCCAACGATACACCTTCCACTCTTCCCAGTACTGGTGCTAGTGTCCCATATATCAGAACCCATTTCTCCCACACTAATAAATGAGTCATGCAGTTAACTCTCTAATATTATTTACTCCATGCCAATTTGCTTGTAGCTCAGGTCAGGTGATTATTTCAACTAAGGGCTTTAACAATTTAATGAGTTCTGACAAAGAACTAAAGGACTCGAAACGCTCACTCTGTTTCTCTCTCACGGATGCTGGAGGACTTGCTGAGTTTTTCCTGTCTCTGTTCTTGTTTCAGAATCCAGCATCTGCAGAATTTTTCTTCTTTCAATAATTTCTTGTTTAATGCTCTGTTCAACGGTATAACTGCAGTTAGATGGTGTATAGACTATTACCACCAGCGTTTTCTGACCATTCTTATTCCTAATATCGATCCATACTCAGCCTACCACTGAATCCTTTCTCACTACTCTCCTGATACAATTCTTTACTATCCGGACTAATCTTCCTTCATTGCCATATGGTCTGCTAGAAATATTTATTTCCCAATTTTGGTCAGTTTGGACCCATGGGCTGAATAATCCACTCTGGGGGAGTGTGTGGGATTTGGATACTGAATGGGTGGCTTGCTAACTCCTGCCCCCACCATTCCGCACACAGTATAAAATGGCAATGAAACCATTAATGTCCGCCAGATGGGTTTTTCCATCCAATGGGAGTTGCAACGTGGGATTTCGCAGACCATGACCCGGAAGAAGGTCATAGCCATTAATTTAAAGGGGCACCTGGCATGGGATAGTGTCAGCTGCATCTTGGACTGGATTGAGTCATAGAGTCATATAATCATACAGCACAGAAAATGCCCTTCGGTCCATCGCGTCTGTGGAGATCAAAAACAACCGGCTGGAAGTAAGATAGATTTGTGGATCTGTAAAAGATTGACATTATTGGTTCACATAGGTTTACATTCTCGAATGATTCTATTTACAGCAAGAATCAACAATAAGAAACTATTCGAGAGATGGATTGGAACCGTAACCAGCATTAAAATAAGGGAATACGGAGCAATGTTAGAAGTACACGTCCCACTGAGAATAAACCAGGGGTAGAATTTTCCCTATGTTTGGCAGAGTGTGATAATAGGTTGGAAAAGCAGCATCCAGCATCGGTGTTGGCAATGGGATTTTGTGCTGTATTTTTAGGGTAGTGGGAAAAACAAAATTTGTGCACAAGTTTCAAACAGCCTCCTTGGCAGTCGCCCTTTGATTCACCCATCCGACCATCAGCTGATCACTTCAATCAGCAAAGCTCTACATTTAAAGGCATCCCCATGCTCTCTAGCCATTTCTTCATGGAGCAAGGCAGCAAAGGAATCTGTCCCAAGATTTTCAGAGGTCTCTCTCACCAAACTGCTGGATGGAGTGGAGACACGTTGTGACATTCTCTACCAACATATGGGGAGGAGACCAGCAAGCGAAGACACCAACCCAGTATGGGAGGCAGTGACGGCACTTATCAGCGCCAATTCCCTGTTGAGGAGGACAGGCATCCAGTGCCATAACAGGATGAATGATCTCCTCCGTTCTGCCAAGGTGAGTCACTCCTCCCATCACTCTCAACTCACACACTCACATACCCATTACACATCCACAGGGAGCTCACTCATTGCCAGCTCAAGGGACATCACCATTCACTCACCCGCACACATCTTCATCTCCCCCGTGTGTCGCCGCCTCATTACCTCACTGCTCCCACTCACCATCCACACATAGTAGGCATCCTTACCATCTGTCAGGACCGGCAGCCCACGGTCATGCCTCTCTGTGTCCTACTTCCTCTCTCTCTTTCATCAGCCACGCCGCCTGTTTCTGGAACTTTAAAAGCACAAATAAACCTCGCTGTTGGGAATTTCCCCCAGCGGAAACGGAGAATCGGGTAGACCCCGGAGAACACCTGATCGGGACAACTAATGATATGCCAACGGTGGTTACTATATGTGTGGAGTGGAATGCATTGACACCGCTGCCGAGGCACCGGAGAATTGCGATTAGGCGTGAAACCGGTGCCCGCCATGATTTCAGTATCAAAATCGATTCTCCGCGCAATCGCGTTTTCCGATTCCGGCATCAGCCGATGGGGAATCCCACCTGTGGTATTCAGGACATAGACTATTCTGTGCCTCGCTCCCTCAGAGCCTCTCAGTCATCAACTAATTATGCCACTCTTACATCATTAATATCATCGTATCTTATTAACATCACCATTAATCCATCACTCTACATTATTAGACACCTTACTGAATGCCTTTTGGAAATAAAGCTCATTACATCCATTGGTGCCCAAGTAAGGGATCCAATAGAAGGGATTCCACAAATGAAAGTACACAGGAGATTTAAAATAATAATATTAATTGAGGTGAAACAATGCAGAATTTCTGGGTATATGCACTTCTCATGTGATCATCCAACAATTTCTTTGGTTAAACGTCTTTGAAGTATAAATTCATCCATCTTTAACCTTTCGTCTGTCAGTAATTCTTGCGGATTCCATTTTCCTAACCCTGATCTTCAGTTATGTTTTATTTTGGCATCACAATTGACTGAGCTGGAAATTGCAAAACCAGCAGCCCAAGGGTTAATAAAACAAAGCCACTCGGAAGGTTCTGCAGACAGTGCATTCAATTTAAATCTTGTTTAGTCTAATAATTCAGAAACATTTAATAAATTCAGAAACATTGCTGTGGCCTTTACTGTCAACACATTAAATTTTTATCTGTTTGATGGTCATACCAATTTATGGAAATGCTTGGGTTCCTTTTTAAGTATTTTGTGAATTTATGCTCAGATCTGGAAAAACAATTCAAAGGCATATAAGCATCTGACTGGAACAAACAAGGAGAAGATCTTTGTAGTAGAATTAATTGTAATCAGAGACGTCTGTCTCAATTTGATTTTCTTTCAATGCTCTTATTTTTCGCTCAGAAAGAGCAATTTAAAAATAAATCATTTATGTGATGTGGGAATCACTGGCTAGGCCAGCATTTATTGCCCATGCCTAGTTTCCCTTGAGACGGTAGTGGTGAGCTGACTTCATGAACCGCTGCAGTCTGTGTGGTGGAGGAACACCCACAGTGCTGTTAGGGAGGGCATTCCAGGATTCTCATCCAGTGACAGTGAAGGAACTGCGATATAGTTACATTGAATCATATAAATCCTATAGTACAGAAGGAGGCAATTCAGACCATCGAGTCTGCACTGACCCCCCAATCCCATTCCCCTTCCCTATCCCAACAACCCCTTAACCTAAAATACATCTTCGGACACTAAGTGACAATTTGTCATGGCCAATCCATCTAACCGACACATCTGCGGACTGGGAGGAAACCGGAGCACCCGAAGGGAACCCTTGCAAACACGGGAGAATGTTCAAACTCCGCACAGACAGTCACCCAAGGCCAGAATTGAACCCGTTCCCTGGCGCTGTGAAGTAGCAGTGCTAACCGCTGTGCCACCGTGCTGCTCCAAGTTCCAAGGCAGGATGGTGTGTGACTTGGAGGGGAGCTTCCAGGTGGTGGTGTTTCTATGTGTCTGCTGCCTTTGTCCTTCTAGATGATAGAGGTTACAAGTTTTGAAGATGCTGCCCACAGAGCCTTGGTGAGTTACTGCAGTGCATCTTGTAGGTGGTACACATGGCTGCCACTGTTCTTCGGCGATGGAGGATTTGAATGTTTGTTGGAAGGGGGAGAAATCAAGCAGGCTGCTTTGTCCTCGACGTTGTTAAGCTTCTTGAGTGTTGTTGGAGATTCACTCATTCAGGCAAGTGGAGTCTATTTCATCACTCCTGACATGTGCCGTGTAGATGGTGACTAGGCTTTGGGAAGTCAGGAGGTGAGTTACTCGCTGCAGGATTCCTAGTCTCTGACTTGTTTACCGGGAGGGTTTAAACTAGTATGGCAGGGGGGTGGGCACGGGAGCAATAGGTCAGAAGGTAAGAGCATTGAGGGAGAACTAGGGAATAGGGACAGTGGGGCTCTGAGGCAGAGCAGACAGGGAGAAGTTGCTGAACACAGCGGGTCTGGTGGCCTGAAGTGCATATGTTTTAATGCAAGAAGTATTACGGGTAAGGCAGATGAACTTAGAGCTTGAATTAGTACTTGGAACTATGATGTTGTTGCCATTACAGATACCTGGTTGAGGGAAGGGCAGGATTGGCAGCTAAACGTTCCAGGATTTAGATGTTTCAGGCGGGATAGAGGGGGATGTAAAAGGGGAGGCGGAGTTGCGCTACTGGTTCGGGAGACTATCACAGCTGTACTGCGGGAGGACACCTCAGAGGGAAGTGAGGCTATATGGGTAGAGATCAGGAATAAGAAGGGTGCAGTCACAATGTTGGGGGTTTACTACAGGCCTCCCAACAGCCAGCGGGAGATAGAGGAGCAGATAGGTAGGGAGATTTTGGAAAAGAGTAAAAACAACAGGGTTGTGGTGATGGGAGACTTCAACTTCCCCAATATTGACTGGGACTCACTTAGTGCCAGGGGCTTAGACGGGGCGGAGTTTGTAAGGAGCATCCAGGAGGTCTTCTTAAAACAATCTGTAGACAGTCCAACTAGGGAAGGGGCGGTACTGGACCTGGTATTGGGGAATGAGCCCGGCCAGGTGGTAGATGTTTCAGTAGGGGAGCATTTCGGTAACAGTGACCACAATTCAGTAAGTTTTAAAGTACTGGTGGACAAGGATAAGAGTGGTCCTAGGATGAATGTGCTAAATTGGGGGAAGGCTAATTATAACAATATTAGGCGGGAACTGAAGAACATAGATTGGGGGCAGATGTTTGAGGGCAAATCAACATCTGACATGTGGGAGGCTTTCAAGTATCAGTTGAAAGGAATTCAGGACCGGCATGTTCCTGTGAGGAAGAAGGATAAATACGGCAATTTTCGGGAACCTTGGATAACGATAGATATTGTAGGCCTCATCAAAAAGAAAAAGGAGGCATTTGTCAGGGCTAAAAGGCTGGGAACAGACGAAGCCTGCGTGGAATATAAGGAAAGTAGGAAGGAACTTAAGCAAGGAGTCAGGAGGGCTAGAAGGGGTCACAAAAAGTAATTGGCAAATAGGGTTAAGGAAAATCCCAAGGCTTTTTACACGTACATAAAAAGCAAGAGGGTAGCCAGGGAAAGGGTTGGCCCACTGAAGGATAGGCAAGGGAATCTATATGTGGAGCCAGAGGAAATGGGCGAGGTACTAAATGAATACTTTGCATCAGTATTCACCAAAGAGAAGAAATTGGTAGATGTTGAGTCTGGAGAAGGGTGTGTAGATAGCCTGGGTCGCATTGAGATCCAAAAAGACGAGATGTTGGGTGTCTTAAAAAATATTAAGGTAGATAAGTCCCCAGGACCTGATGGGATCTACCCCAGAATACTGAGGGAGGCTGGAGAGAAAATTGCTGAGGCCTTGACAGAAATCTTTGGATCCTCACTGTCTTCAGGGGATGTCCCGGAGGACTGGAGAATAGCCAATGTTGTTCCTCTGTTTAAGAAGGGTAGCAAGGATAATCCAGGGAACTACAGGCCGGTGAGCCTTACTTCAGTGGTAGGGAAATTACTGGAGAGAATTCTTCGAGACAGGATCTACTCCCATTTGGAAGCAAATGGACGTATTAGTGAGAGGCAGCATGGTTTTGTGAAGGGGAGGTCGTGTCTCACTAACTTGATAGAGTTTTTCGAGGAGGTCACTAAGATGATTGATGCAGGTAGGGCAGTGGATGTTGTCTATATGGACTTCAGTAAGGCCTTTGACAAGGTCCCTCATGGTAGACTAGTACAAAAGGTGAAGTCACACGGGATCAGGGGTGAGCTGGCAAGGTGGATACAGAACTGGCTAGGTCATAGAAGGCAGAGAGTAGCAATGGAAGGATGCTTTTCTAATTGGAGGGCTGTGACCAGTGGTGTTCCACAGGGATCAGTGCTGGGACCTTTGCTCTTTGTAGTATATATGAATGATTTGGAGGAAAATGTAACTGGTCTGATTAGTAAGTTTGCAGACGACACAAAGGTTGGTGGAATTGCGGATAGCGATGAGGACTGTCAGAGGATACAGCAGGATTTAGATTGTTTGGAGACTTGGGCGGAGAGATGGCAGATGGAGTTTAATCCGGACAAATGTGAGGTAATGCATTTTGGAAGCTCTAATGCAGGTAGGTAATATACAGTGAATGGTAGAACCCTCAAGAGTATTGAAAGTCAGAGAGATCTAGGAGTACAGGTCCACAGGTCATTGAAAGGGGCAACACAGGTGGAGAAGGTAGTCAAGAAGGCATATGGCATGCTTGCCTTCATTGGCCGGGGCATTGAGTATAAGAATTGGCAAGTCATGTTGCAGCTGTATAGAACCTTAGTTAGGCCACACTTGGAGTATAGTGTTCAATTCTGGTCGCCACACTACCAGAAGGATGTGGAGGCTTTCGAGAGGGTGCAGAAGAGATTTACCAGAATGTTGCCTGGTATGGAGGGCATTAGCTATGAGGAGCGGTTGAATAAACTCGGTTTGTTCTCACTGGATGAAGGAGGTTGAGGGGAGACCTGATAGAGGTCTACAAAATTATGAGGGGCATAGACAGAGTGGATAGTCAGAGGCTTTTCCCCAGGGTAGAGGGGTCAATTACTAGGGGGCACAGGTTTAAGGTGAGAGGGGCAAGGTTTAGAGTAGATGTACGAGGCAAGTTTTTTACGCAGAGGGTAGTGGGTGCCTGGAACTCGCTGCCGGAGGAGGTGGTGGAAGCAGGGACGATAGTGACATTTAAGGGGCATCTTGACAAATACATGAATAGGATGGGAATAGAGGGATACGGACCCAGGAAGTGTAGAAGATTGTAGTTTAGTCGGGCAGCATGGTCGGCAGGGGCTTGGAGGGCCGAAGGGCCTGTTCTTGTGCTGTACATTTCTTTGTTTTTTGTTCTTTGTTGTTCTTTGCCCTGTAATCATTGTATTCATGTGGCTAATCCAGTTCAGGTCTTGGTCAATGATGGCCTCCACGATGTTGATCGTAGGGTGTCATGATATGCAAACATGCAACCAATGGATAATCAGAATAGGACACAACCAATGGGTAATCAGGACACCCAGAGGTGGCATCACCACAAGGGGGCATGGCACAAACACTGTAAAAGGTACAAGACACACACACCCTGCCTCTTCCACAGACAGACACCTAGAGAGTAAGACAGGGTTGATCAGCAGCAGCATCACACCCTAGCACATGACTTAGAGCAAGCTGGTATAGTTAGACTGAGTTACAAGAGCTAGGTTAGCAGACTCGAACTCATTTAAGAACTGTATTAATAGTTCAATAAACACGTTGAACTCATTTCAGAGTCTGGAGCATTCTTTCGTAAAGCCTACATCCAGTCACAGTTTATGTTACACGAAGTAGCATAACAAAACAGTAGGGGATGCAGTAATGGTAATGCCATTGTCAGGCCACTTGATGTCAAGGGGCAATTGTTAGATGCTCTCTTGTTGGAGACAGTCATTGGCTGGTGTGGTGTGAATGTTATTTGCCACTTGTCCACCAAGCCTGAATATGTCCATGATTTGCTGCATTTGGACATGGACTGCTTCGGTACCTGAGGAGTTACAAATGGTGCTGAACATTGTGCAACCATCAGCGAACATCCCCACTTCTGACCTGATTGTGGAAGGAAGGTCATTGATGAAGCAACTGAAGATGGTCAGGTCTAGAACATATTGAGGAAGACGAAAATAATTTTAAGTCTCAATAACATCATCTAGAATGGTTACAAAGGGGGTTTCGCAAAATTTTACTTTTGTCCAGTGAAAAACATAATTGCTTTCTTCATGTAATAATCCTCACGAGACCCACGGGGACACCACAATTGATCACCCCGTGGGAATCATGGAATACGAGCCCTCCCCGCCCCCCCTAGTGGGCGGTGCCCTGCCCAGCTGGGGCTTGTTAATTCGTCCGATGAAAGCCAGTCTGGACTGAGATCGTCACTTCCAGTAGTCCTGAATGGGATTTTTGAGCTATAAGCCGTATTGCGGCCTTTACTATTTGTTGACTTATGAAATGCTGTTTAATTTACCCTCTAGGGTTTCCCGAACTTTGAGATTCACTGTTTCAGGAATAAAATCAATACTCTTTCTCATAGATAGTTCTGGAAGAAAGTGTTTCTAATTCTACAAATTGCAGCTGGATGTCTATTAAATATGCTCAAAAATAGTCATTATTTCTTTTTTTCCTTTTTATGAGTCATTGAAGTGTGGAACAAGGCCATTCAACCCATCAAATCCAAGGCAGTTCTCTGAACAACAATCCAGTCAGTCCAATTTCCCTGCTCGACCCGATGACCCTGTAAGTTTATTTCTTTCAAGTGTCCATCCAATTTCCTTTTGAAATCTTTCGTCATCCTTTCTTCCACCAACCCTGTTCGGAGAGAGTTCCAGGTTGTTACTGTTCACTGCGTAAATAAATTCTCCCAAGAGAAGAACCTCAACGTCTCTAACATAACCGAGGCGCGATTCTCCGACCCCCCCCACCGGGTCGGAGAATCGCCGGGGGCTGGCGTGAATCCCGCCCCCGCTGTGTCCCGCATTCTCCGCCACCGGAGATTCAGCGGGGGCGGGAATCGCGCCGCGCCGGTCGGCGGAAATCCCCCGGCGATTCTCCAGTCCGCGATGGGCCGAAGTCCCGCCGCTGACAACACACGTCAGCCGGCGTGGATTGAACCACCTTTTGAACGGCGGGACAAGGCGGCGCGGGTGGGCTCCGGGGTCCTGGGGGGGGGGCGCGGGGCGATCTGACCCCGGGGGGTTCCCCCACGGTGGCCTGGCCTGCGATCGGGGCCCACCAATCCGTGGGCGGGCCTGTGCCATGGGGGCACTCTTTTCCTTCCGCCTTTGCCATGGTCTCCACTGTGGCGGAGGCGGAAGAGACCCCCTCCACTGCGCATGCGCGGGGATGCCGTGAGCGGCCGCTGACGCTCCCGTGCGTGTGCCGCACGGCAAAGTCATTTCCGCGCCAGCTGGCGGGGCACCAAAGGCCTTTCCCGCCAGCTGGCGGGGCGGAAATCAGTCCGGCGTGGGCCTAGCCTCTCAAGGTGATGGCTCGGCCCCTCAAGATGCGGAGAATTCCGCACCTTTGGGACGGCGCGATGCCGGACTGATTCGCGCCGTTTTTGGCGCCGGTCGGCAGACATCGCGCCGATTGCGGAGAATCCCACCCCATGTAGCCAAAATCCTTCATTTGCTGGAATCTGGTAACTATCTTCTGCATTCATTCATGGTCACTCACATCTTTCCCAAAGTGCAGTGATCAGAACTAACTACACACTTTAGTTGGAGCCTAACCAGAGCTTTCGTAAGGTTCGGCATAATGACTCTGCTTTTGTGTTCAAACCTCTTTTTCTGAAACCACGATCATGTTTCTAACTATGATGTGGAGATGCCGGCGTTGGACTGGGGTGAGCACAGTACGAAGTCTTACAACACCAGGTTAAAGTCCAACAGGTTTGTTTCAATGTCAGTAGCTTTCGCAGGTGATTAAATCTTTACAGATCCAGAGATGGGGTAACCCCAGGTTAAAGAGGTGTGAATTGTACCAAACCAGGACAGTTGGTAGGATTTCGCAGGCCAGATGGTGGGGGATGAATGTAATGCGACATGAATCCCAGGTCCCGGTTGGGGCCGCACTCATGTGTGCGGAACTTGGCTATAGGTTTCTGCTCGGCGATTCTGCGTTGTCGTGGGTCCTGAAGGCCGCCTTGGAGAACGCTTACCCGGAGATCAGAGGCTGAATGCCCTTGACTGCTGAAGTGTTCCCCGACTGGAAGGGAACATTCCTGCCTGGTGATTGTTGCGCAATGTCCGTTCATTCGTTGTCGCAGCATCTGCATGGTCTCGCCAATGTACCACGCTTCGGGACATCCCTTCCTGCAGCGTATTAGGTAGACAACGTTGGCCGAGTCGCACGAGTATGTACCGCGTACCTGGTGGGTGGTGTTCTCACGTGTAATAGTGGTATCCATGTCGATGATCTGGCACGTCTTGCAGAGATTGCCATGACAGGGTTGTGTGGTGTCATGGTCACTGTTCTGAAGACTGGGTAGTTTGCTGCAAACAATGGTTCGTTTGAGGTTGCGCGGTTGTTTGAAGGCAAGTAGTGGGGGTGTGGGGATGACCTTGGCAAGATGATCATCGTCATCAATGACGTGTACAGGGAAATCTATTGTCAACTTGTCAGACTACACCCTTCAACCAGACGAAATCGAAGTCCTCAGCAGAGGGCTCAATTTCTGCACCACCACCAAAATGGACCCAATCAGTCTCGCGGCAGACACGGAGGAATTCATCAGGCGAATGAGGCTCCGGGAATTCTTCCACAGACCCCAAGAGGCCAACAGCGAACCCAAGCAGACTACCAATGAACCGGAACAGCAGACCGAGAGATCTGCGGTGCGGCAACCGAAGAGGAAAGAGTCGAATTGGACCACTCCGGAAGGCCGCTGCCTTAGACTCGACATGTATGCGCAAGCCGTCAGGAGCCGCGTCAATGCCAGATTCATCAGTCGCATTCACAAGACAGCCCCGAACGTCACCCAAGCACAACGCAATGCCATCCGCGCTCTCAAGACCAACCGCAGCATCGTCATCAAACCTGCAGACAAAGGGGGGGCCACTGTCGTACTGAACAGAACGGACTACTGCAAAGAAGTATACCGACAACTGAACAACCAAGAACTCTACAGACAGTTACCCGCAGATCCGACCAAGGAACACATCCGCCAACTTAACAGACTGATCAAGACCTTGGATCCAGATCTTCAGAGCACCCTACGTGCTCTCATCCCACGTACTCCCCGCATTGGAGATCTCTACTGCCTCCCGAAAATACATAAGGCCAAAACACCAGGCCGCCCTATCGTTTCAGGCAATGGGACCCTGTGTGAGAACCTCTCTGGCTACATCGAGGGCATCTTGAAACCCATCGTACAAGGTACACCCAGCTTCTGTCGCGACACGACGGACGTCCTACAGAAACTCAGCACCCATGGACCAGTTGAACCAGGAACTTTCCTCGTCACAATGGACGTCTCGGCACTCTACACCAGCATCCCCCATGACGACGGCATTGCTGCAACAGCCTCAGTACTCAACACCGACAACTGCCAATCTCCAGACGCAATTCTGCAACTCATCCGCTTCATTCTGGATCACAACGTCTTCACCTTCGACAACAAGTTCTTCACCCAGACGCACGGAACAGCCATGGGGACCAAATTCGCACCCCAATACGCCAACATCTTCATGCACAAGTTTGAACAGGACCTACTCACCGCACAGGACCTTCAACCGACGTTATACACCAGATATATCGATGACATTTTTTTCCTTTGGACCCACGGCGAAGAATCACTGAAACGACTACACGATGACATTAATAAGTTCCATCCAACCATCAGACTCACCATATACTACTCTCCAAAATCAGTTGCATTCTTGGACACACTCGTCTCCATCAAGGACGGTCACCTCAGCACTTCGCTTTACCGCAAACCCACGGATAACCTCACGATGCTCCACTTCTCCAGCTTCCACCCGAAACACATTAAAGAAGCCATCCCCTATGGACAAGCGCTCCGTATACACAGGATCTGCTCAGACGAGGAGGAGCATAACAGACATCTACAGACGTTGAAAGATGCCCTCGTATGAACGGGATATGGCACACGACTCATCGATCGACAGTTCCAATGCGCCACAGCGAAAAACCGGACCGACCTCCTCAGAAGACAAACATGGGACACAACCGACAGAATACCCTTCGTCGTCCAGTACTTCCCCGGAGCGGAGAAACTACGTCATCTTCTTCACAGCCTTCAACACGTCATTGATGACGATGAACATCTTGCCAAGGTCATCCCCACACCCCCACTACTTGCCTTCAAACAACCGCGCAACCTCAAACGAACCGTGGTACATTGGCAAGACCATGCAGACGCTGCGACAATGAATGAACGGACATCGCGCAACAATCACCAGGCAGGAATGTTCCCTTCCAGTCGGGGAACACTTCAGCATTCAAGGGCATTCAGCCTCTGATCTCCGGGTAAGCGTTCTCCAAGGCGGCCTTCAGGACCCGCGACAACGCAGAATCGCCGAGCAGAAACTTATCGCCAAGTTCCGCACACATGAGTGCGGCCTCAACCGGGACCTGGGATTCATGTCACATTACATTCATCCCCCACCATCTGGCCTGCGAAATCCTACCAACTGTCCTGGCTTGGTACAATTCACACCTCTTTAACCTGGGGTTACCCCATCTCTGGATCTGTAAAGATTTAATCACCTGCTAATGCTCACATTCCTAGCATTGTTTGGCATCTTTGAATTTGTCTATATATGTGTTTCTGGAACAGACCTCTTCATTCACCTGAGGAAGGAGCAGCGCTCCGAAAGCTAGTGATATCGAAACAAACCTGTTGGACTTTAACCTGGTGTTGTAAGACTTCATACCATGTTTCTAACTAGTTGCTCAATATGTCTGCCACCTTCAAAACTCCCAGGCCTCTCTGTCCCTGTACAATTTGACATCTCCCTAGATCTGGTAATGTCCAATGGCAGGTGGGAGAAGTGGCATTTAAACCACCGGTGGCATTGGTGTCTTTTGTGTGCCGTATTTTTAGTATCTTGAGGGAAGAACATTCTCCATGGGATTTATGCCGCCTCCATGGTGGCTGGCCTCTGGTTTGTCCGTCCTGCCATCAGCTGAACATATTATTCATTGGGGCGCTCCATTTAAAGGTTGCACTGTGCTCCCCAGACACTTTTTCTTGGTCCTTGGCAGAGGATGGCTGCAAGGAAGATTGCCCCAAGTTTTCCAAGGCCACTCTCACCAGACTGCTGGATACAGTGGAGGAGTATCGTGACATCTTGTACCCGTGCACAGGGAGGATACCATCGAACCGAGACAAAAACTCAGTATGGGAGGTCGCGGCAGCACTGGTAAGTGCCAAAGGCCTGCAGAGGAGTAGAGTCACCCAGTGTCAGGAACAAATGAATGGTCTCCTCCATTCTGCCTGGGTAAGTCACTGTCAACTCACACACACATACACACCCATGACACATCCACAGGGAGCTCACTCATTGCCAGTTCAATGGACACCACTACTTACTCTCCCACACACACCTTCATCTCCCCTGTGGGTCGACACCTTATCATTTCACTGCTCCAAATCACCAGCCGTACATTCCAGACATCATTGGCATCTTCCCTAGCATGCAGCCTAATTACACTCTCTCTACTTGTTTTCAGGCAGGACAAGCTGGCACATAATAAGAGGGAGATCCCAGGCGGGTGGAGGGATGCCTGAGGTGAAATTACTCTCTGACTTTGAGGAGAGAGCTTTCCAGCTGGCCAGGGAGGAAGTCCACCGCTTCTGTGCTGAGGGTGAGGTGGCTGGCGATAAACCAAGTGAGGATCCAAAACATCATCACCCATCAATAAAACAGATGTGGATCATGCCTCATGTATTGAAAGTCCCTGCCATGCACCAATGAAATCTCCATTCTCATGCAGGAATATCAGGGGAGAAACCCAGGCAATCTACCAGCCAGGTCCAAGATACTGCTGAGACCAGCGACAAAGGAGATAGAAGGACCATCACAGATTCTACCTGCATCCTTCACCAATGCAGAGACACCTCGGTGGGACCTAGTTTTCAAGAGGTGTCAATGTGCTCAATGGGTCGCTTCATCACCATCAATGGATCCAGTAGCAATGAGTGCGTCCCAAGCTCATCTGCCCCATCTGGCAATCACCACTACCTCCCCCTCCAGAACCTCCTCTTTGTCATCCACCTCTACATCCTCCTCATCTGAGAAATCATGCCACTCTTTCATTTCCGACTCAGAGAGTTCCTCCCCCTGTTGTTCCCAGGCACCAGAACCTCATTTTCAGCATTCCTATGGTCTGCTCCACCAATGAACTTGAGCCTCATTGTATCTGGTTTCAGCTGCACTCTGGAGCCTCTGCACAGGTGTCATCAACCATGTCCTCAAAGGGAAATCCTTGTCCCCAAGGAGCCAACCTCATATGCGGTGTTATCTCTAAAAGATCCTGCGGATTTGAGAGCGTGAACTCTCCATGGGAAGCAAGCACACACCTGGAGGATGCGCTTTGTGTGGTCGCTGACCAGCTGAACATTCAGGGAATAGGAGCCCTTGTAGTTCATGAAAAGCACTCATTGATACCATGACGATTGGAGAACCACGTGAGTGAAGCCGACGACACTCTCGACCTATGGAAAGCCATAAATTTAGGCAAATCTCATGGCTCCTGCATCCTGGCTACTTGATCCTGGTCAAAATGGATGCACTTGTGAGCCTTGCAAAGAGTGTGTCCATCACCTCCTTGATGCATTTATGTGATTCATGGAGCCCTGGAAGGAACCACTCACATAGAGATTGAGGGCGGCTGTGATTTTCAATGCCATAGGCAATGGATTCCCTCCAAGTCTCTGTGGCACCAACTCCTGCAGAAGAGTGCATAAATGAGCTAAAAGTCCACCTGACAAAGTATTTGCCGACACTGGTTCTCACTCATCTACAGGAAGATCAAATGCCGTCTTTACACCATGGATACGTGGAAGCTGCCTCCGAGGGACTGCTCTTTGGGCTATCTCCTGTGCCAGTGGAGAAGATCCTGCCACACTTTATCTTTAGGGTTCTCCTTGTTATTCAGGAAGCCGGGTGCCTCCATGGATGTCTTCTCTCCTCACTATGCACCAGAAGAATGATAGCCAGTTCCACAGGCTCCATCTCTCCCCTGCGCAAGTAAAGAGACCGACTGAAGGCTTGCTTTTCCCTTTGCCCATTCACCTTCCATAGCTACATCTAGATCGGCAGTGACTCAGATGCTGGCCATCACATTAATAACTAGAACTTCATTTTCTCCCTGAATAGACATGACTCCACACCATCCTTGCCCCATCCAACTTGACTGAGTGGCCACAGCTTCAGCCACTCTACTGCACACTGAGTTGTCATGTAGGGTGCAGGCATTGTCCCAGGCTTCACTCCAAGGCCTTGGGTGAACCCAGTAAATGGGGGGCACATTAACACACACGTCTGATGGGTTGGAGCCAGTGTACCCTTACTCATTGTCAAAAGGGATGTCTGTGCTTGCCGAATCGACAAGTGGTGGAGGGAATCAATAGTAGTCACTGAATGTGGAGGTCAGTACGCCAAGGATTAACCCTTGCTGTGCGGCAATCAGTGGCACTCACACACATCAGTGATGATATAGTGGCCGTAATTGGGTGACCAGTCAGCTACAGGCATGTTAATTGAGTTGTAGCTGACGATTGCAGCTGTAATGGAATTTTCATCCCTGACATGCTTCACTATTAGACCTACCCTTGTAAGGAGTGAGCTCACCATCACCCAACCTAAACATATGAGTGGACTGGTCAGTCCATGATAAATGATTACCTCCCACCCACCTCACTAGCCAGGCTTCCCTTCCCAGTGTCGGGCTTCAAAGAAAGTAGTGGCCCACCAACAGAAGAAGGCAGCCTCAGGAATAGTCATTTTAAGACTTGGCTGCCTTTCTCTTCTGGAGCTAAGTCTTCCTCCCATTTGGCCTTCAGGTCTTTGCTCCAATTGATTTTCCCCTATAGCCCTGGATGCGTTTGCCCTTCAGGTGCCTTTGCCAGAACCCCCATTTGATGGCGATACCCCAAGGCCTCTACCAGTGCCCTCTCTCCTCTTTTAAGAAGGCGTGGCACATACTGACCTGTGCACTAATCTCCAAACTCCCTGTGGAGTTGAGCCCATCAGGTTCACGTCTTTTGAAAGCAGTTGTGATTCACACCGTCATGATATCATGCTATCGTAGGTGGACCTTTGAATGCGGGGGTTGATGTCTAGGGTTATGCCCAATAATGAGATGCAAAAGTGTTGAAATGTGATTCTCAGTGTTGCATGATGTGAAGCCCATTACATCGCTGGTGGGGGAGGGGACAATCGCAGAGAGACTTCCCACCGACATAAAATACAATCTGAGCGCCTGACGATTTTTTGTGCTCCCATCACCAACCCTCCCCATACGTACAGGAGCAGAAAATCTTTATACATATCTTTATTGCCTCTTCCTATCCCTTCTGCCAAAATACATCTCCTCATCTTTTCCTGTGTGAAATTTCATCTGTCAGTTGTCTCCCCATTCTGCTGCCAATGTCTTGCAGCATCATATTCACTGCCACATCTCATAATTTGGTTTAATTATCAAAGGTGAAAGTTTAATCTACCATTGTCCAGTCCAACAACCAACCATTTATCATTGCTAACTGTATTTTGTCCCAAGGTTATTTTTTTAATCCAAGCTGACACTGACCCACCTAATCTGTGAACAGGTTTGTTTCGATGTCACTAGCTTTCGGAGGACTGCTCCTTCCTCAGGTGAATGAAGAGGTATGTTCCAGAAACACATATATAGACAAAGTCAAAGACGATACTTAGAATGCGAGCATTTGCAGTTAATTAAGTGTTTACAGATCCAGAGAGAGGGGTAATCCCAGGTTAAAGAGGTGTGAATTGTCTCAAGCCAGGACAGTTGGTAGGATTTCGCAGGCCAGATGGTGGGGGATGAATGTAATGCGACATGAATCCCAGGTCCCGGTTGAGGCCGTACTCATGTGTGCGGAACTTGGCTATAAGTTTCTGCTCGGCGATTTTGCGTTGTTGCGCGTCCTGAAGGCCGCCTTGGAGAACGCTTACCCGGAGATCAGAGGCTGAATGCCCTTGACTGCTGAAGTGTTCCCCGACTGGAAGGGAACATTCCTGCCTGGTGATTGCCACGCGATGTTCGTTCATTCGTTGTCGCAGCGTGTGCATGGTCTCACCAATGTACCACACTTCGGGACATCCTTTCCTGCAGCATACGAGGTAGACAATGTTGGCCGTGTCACACGAGTGTGTACCACGTACCTGGTGGGTGGTGTTCTCATGTGTAATGGTGGTGCCCATGTCGATGATCTGGCACGTCTTGCAGAGATTGCCATGGCAGGGTTGTGTGGTGTCGTGGTCACTGTTCTGAAGACTGGGTAGTTTGCTGCAAACAATGGTTTGTTTGAGGTTGCGCGGTTGTTTGAAGGCAACTAGTGGGGGTGTGGGGATGACCTTGGGAAGATGGTCATCTTCATCGATGACGTGTTGAAAGCTGCGAAGAAGATGTTGTAGTTTCTCCGCTCTGGGGAAGTGCTGGGCAACGAGTGGTACTCTGTCGATTGTGTCCCATGTTTGTCTTCTGAGGAGGTCGGTGCGGTTTTTTGCTGTGGCGCGTTGGAACTGTCGATCGATGAGTCGAGTGCCATATCCCGTTCGTACGAGGGCATCTTTCAGCATCTGTAGATGTCTGTTACGCTCCTCCTTGTCTGAGCAGATCCTGTGTATATGGAGGGCTTGTCCATAGGGGATGGCTTCTTTAATGTGTTTAGGGTGGAAGCTGGAGAAGTGGAGCATCATGAGGTTATCCGTGGGCTTGCGGTAAAGCAAAGTGCTGAGGTGACGGTTCTTGATGGAGATAAGTGTGTCCAAGAATGCAACTGATTTTGGAGAGTAGTCCATGGTGAGTCTGATGGTGAGATGGAACTTATTAATGTCATCGTGTAGTTCTTTCAGTGATTCTTCGCCATGGGTCCAAAGGAAAAAAATGTCATCGATGTATGTGGTATGTAACGTTGGTTGAAGGTCCTGTGCGGTGAGGAGGTCTTGTTCAAACTCATGCATGAAGATGTTGGCATATTGAGGTGTGAATCTGGTCCCCATGTCTGTTCCGTGCGTCTGGATGAAGAACTTGTTGTCGAAGGTGAAGACGTTGTGATCCAGAATGAAGCGGATGAGTTGCAGAATTGCGTCTGGAGATTGGCAGTTGTCGGTGTTGAGTACTGAGGCTGTTGCAGCAATGCCGTCGTCAGGGGGGATGCTGGTGTAGAGTGCCGAGACGTCCATTGTGACGTGGAATGTTCCTGGTTCAACTGGTCCATGGATGCTGAGTTTCTGTAATAAGTCTGTCGTGTCGCAATAGAAGCTGGGCGTTCCTTGTACGATGGGTGAAACTCAAGTTTGTTAACCAGAATTGTATGCGGTTCTTCATAATAATCATAATAATATTTATTATTTTCACTAGTAGGCTTACATTTACACTGCAATAAAGTTACTGTGAAAATCCCCTAGTCGCCACACTCCGGTGCCTGTTCGGCTACACTGAGGGAGAAGTCAGAACGTCCAATTTGCCGAACAAGCACGTCTTTCGGGACTTGTGGGAGGAAACCGGAGCACCCGGAGGAAACCCACGCAGACACGAGGAGAACTTGCAGACTCCGCACAGACTGTGACCAAGCCGGGGACCCTGGCGCTGTGAAGCAACAACGCTAACCACTGTGCTACTGTGCCACCCGTGCTATTTAAATATCGATTGTATTCCCTTCATAAACCTTTTCTGTTACTTCCCAAAAAATTTCAATTAAACAAGAATTCAATTTATCTTTTATAAACCGTTATAAACAGCGATTAACTCAGACCTCTCCAAGAGTCGATTTATTTATTTTTCCCTGCCTATTGTTTCTAAAGCTTTACTCAACAGTGAGGTTAAATAGACCACTCTGTAGTTGATAGAAATGTCCTTACACCCTTCCTCGCTACTCTCCAATTCACTGGCAATTCCCTCCTACCGAGTGAAGATTATGACAAGTCCTTCTACTATCATTATGCCCAATTCCCTTTGCAACTTGGGATGCTAGTTATCAGGTCCAGAGGTAACATATCCATGCTAAGTACAGCCAACTTTTCCAGTACACTCTTCCTATCATATATCACCCATCCGTTGCCACTTTCATGTCCACTGCTGAAATGCTGTCCGTATTCTCTTTGTTATACACAAATGGAGCGGATTCATTCAGTTATAGTGTAGCGCACAAAGACTCCGTGAGACGAATAGAGTGAAGTCGATGAGGCTTTATTAAGCGTGTCTGTTCCCCCGCAGCTCAATAGTAGACTGGCCTGCGGGGGAGGACTCCGGCTTCTTATACTCCGCCTTCAGGGCGGAGCTAGAGGTCAACGGCCAACCAGGACCCGGGATCTGTCAGCCAATGACATTAGGGCTTCCAGTCCCACATGACCCCCAGTACATACTACCACATATAGTAGTCCAGTCTTACCCTGCACCCCTAAGCACATTCCACCTGCCTTGTCCCTGATAGGACCCAACCAGCCTCTCACTACCTGATTACTAGTTACATGCTGGTCGAAGATATTGGGTTCCCTTTAATATTAACTGCCATTTTTTTTCTCATATTCTTTCTTTGCCAGTCTTATTTGGCCCTTCAATTTGCCTCTCAAATTATTTCATTTGATCTGATTTTTGGTTGCAGAATTCACCTGACATGCGTAGTTTACCCTCTTGGAATATAGGAACAGGAGTAGGCCATACAGTCCATTGAGCCTGCTGCGCCGTTTAATACAATGGCTGATTGGACACTTTGATGCCTTTTACACATACTATCCTCATAACTCTTTACATTCTTGTTGATCAGAAATCTATCAATCTCTGCTTTAAACATGTTCAATGACTAAACTGCCACAGGCCTCTGGGGTAGAGAATTCCAAAGATTCAAAACCCTTTGTGTAAAGAAATGTCTCCTCATCTCGGTCCTATGTGGCATACTCCTTATTTTGAAATTGTGCCACCTGGTTCTAGACTCCCCAACCAAGTTAAATATCTTACCTGCAATACCTTTAGGTATTTTGAAGATTTTAATGAGATCACCTCTTATTCTTCGAAACTGCAGAGAACACAGGCCCAGTTTGCCCAATCTATCTTCATAAGACAGTCCCACCATCTCCAGAAGAAGCCTGCCGAACGTTCGTTGCATGTCCTCTCTGGCAATAAGATCCTTTTTGAAATAAGGGGATCAAAACTGCACAAGTGCTCCAGGTGCGGTGCAACCAAGCTCCTGTACAATTGAAGCAAGTTCTTCCTACTCCTGTACTCTAAGCCAATAGTCATAAAGGCTAACATTCCATTAGCCTTCCTAATAGTTTGCTGCACCTGCACGCTTGTGTTCACTGCATTATGGACAAGGATACTCAGGTCCCTTTGTCTATCTGCACTTTCCACTTTCTTACCATTGAAGAAATAATCTGCACATCTGTTCCTTCTACCAAACTGGATTGCCTCACAGTTTTCCAAATTATATTCCATCTGCAAATTCTTGCCCACTCACTCAGTCTGTCCAAATCATTCTGTAGCCGCTTTGCATTTTCCCCACAATACATATTCCTGCCTAGCTTTGTATCATCGGCGAACTTGGAAATGTTACGTTTCGTCCCCACATCAAAATCATTGATATCGATTGTGAACAGCAGGGGCCCAAGTACTGATCCTTGCGGTACCCGAGTAGCCACAATCTGCCAACGTGAGAATAACCCATTTATTCCTACTCTCTGTTTTCTACCTGTTCGCCAATCCTCAATCCATGACAGTATGTTGCCCGCTATCGCATGTGCTTCTATACTAATCTCCTGTGGGGGGATTTTATCAAAAGCCTTCTGAAAGTCCAACTGTACTACATCCATCGACTCTCCTTTTCAATTTTGTGAGTAACATCTTTAAAAAACTCAAACAAGTTTGTTAAACATGGGCCGGGATTCTCCAACCCGGCGGCGGGTCGGTGAATCCCCGATGGGGCGCGCCACCCCGACGCCGGCTTCACTATTCTCTGGCGCCGTTTTTCGGGCGCCAGCGGGATTCCTGCCACGCCGGTCGGGGGCCATTGATTGCGGGCCCCCCGGCGATTCTCTGGGCCCAATGGGCCAAGTGGACGACGAGTTTGGCGGAGACCCGCCGGCATGGATTACTCAGCTCTCACATGGCGAGGCCTGGAAGGTGAGTGTGCGGGGGTCGTCCTGGCAGGGAGGCAGTCCTGGAGGGGGGACGGGGGGATCCAACCCTGGGGGGGGCCCCCACGGGGCCCCGTGATCGTGGCCTACCGATCGGTGGGCAGCCTGGTTCCATGGGGGGCTACTTTACTCCGCGCCGGGCCACTGTAGGGCTCTGCCATATTGCCCGGGGTCCGGCGCAGAGAAGGGAAGCCCCGCGCATGCGTGGAAATACGCTGGCCGCTCTGCACATGCGCGGAAATACGCCGGCTGTTCCGCACCTGCGTGGACTCGCACGGGCAGTTCCGCTCCGGCTGGAGCTGTGGGGAACACTCCGGCGGAACCTAGCACCCCAGGAAGGTGAGAATTCCTCACTTTCAGGGGCCATTGACTCCGGAGTCGCTGGCGCCGGTTTTCATGCTGGTGTGGGGACATAGCGCCATTATTGGAGAATCCCGCCCATGATTTCCCATTCGTAAATCCATGCTTATTATGCCCAATCAGCCCATTATTGTCCAATTGTCTGTTATCACATCCGTTTGTGCGGAGTCTGCACTTTCTCCCCGTGTCTGCATGGGTTTCCTCCGGGTGCTCCGGTTTCCTCCCACAGGCCAAAGATGTGCAGGTTAGATGGATTGGCCATGCTAAATTGTCCTTATATTAGTTGGGGTTACTGGGTTACGGGAATGGGGTGGAGGTGTGGGCTTTAGTGGGTGTCCTTTCCAAGAGCTGGTGCAGACCCGATGGGCCGAATGGCCTCCTTCTGCACTGTAAATTCTATGATTCATTACAATACATTCCACCATTTTACCCACAACTGATGTAAGGCTAATAGGTCTATAGTTCATTGTTTTCTCTTTCCCTTCCTTCTTAAATAGTGGGTAGACATTTGCTACCTTCCAATCTTCAGGAACCATTGCAGAATACATAGAATTTTGGAAAATGATCTCCAGTGCATCCACTATCTCTATAGCAACCTCTTTCAGCACTCTGGCATGCATCATATCAGGTCCCAAGGAATTATCAATTATCAGTCCCATTAATTTCACTGATATAACCTTATCACTTACACTAATTCCCTTCAACTCTGCATTTTCCCTAGTCCCTTGGATCTCTGTATGTGGGAGATTTCTTGTGTCTTCCTTACTGAAACAGACTCAAAGCTCTTCTGCCTTTTCTCTATTTCCCATTATGAATTCTCCTGATGCTGCCAATAATGGACCCACATTTGTCTTTGCCAAATGCATCCTTTCCATACACCAAAGAAGCTTTTTCAGTCCAGTTAGTTGTATGAGAACTTTGTTAGTTCGTTATCTGTCACAAGTAGGCTTACATTAATGAAGTTACTGTGAAAATCCCCTAGTCTCCACACTCCGGCGCCTGTTTAGGTAGACAGAGGGAGAATTCAGAATGTCCAATTCACCTAACAGCACATCTTTCGGGACTTGTGGGAGGAAACCAGAGCACCCGGAGGAAACCCACGCAGTGACAAGGAGAACGTGCAGACTCCGCACAGACAGTGACCCAAGCTGGGAATCAAAGCTGGGTCCCTGGCGCTGTGAAGCAACAGTGCTAACCACTGTGCTACCATGCCGCCCTATCTTGCCTGAACACTGGAGTCGTTAACACTGCAGAGTCAGCAGCCAACAACAAATACCCAAGAGCTGGGCCTCAGCACTGGGGACATCCCTACGATCAGAGGGTACCTGTGTGGATTGGGGAGGGAACCTGAGCCCGGCCCAAGTAATATTCCTGGCATGGGTCCGGGGTCTGGTGCCCAGGAGCCCCTGCAGTGGCTGAGGGTATGTGTGGAGGGCGGGGTCCCCCAACACAAACAGCTCGTTGAATAGCCCCCTGAGAGATGCAGGGAATGTAAGGCTTGGGGACCAGTGGGTCTCAGGGTGAAATCATAACTGATTGTCGACCTCTCACCTTCTCCAATACCTTACAGATGTCACATTACGGATGGTATTGTGGACCCGCAGCAGCTGCCCTTGCGGTGCTGGTGGCAGGTAACGTGACCGGACGCAGGGGACAGCGGCGGCAACAGCATCAGTGTTTCAGTAATGGCTGTTTTTTTCCTATTTATTGTAAACCAATTGATTACAACTTAGCACATGACTGAAAATATGAAAGGTACATTTTTACTGCTTCCGGGCCTAAAATCAGGGACAATCACTTGCCCAGCCAATGATTTCATGTGCCATCCATGGACTTGCCAATCATTATTTCTGTAACTCGCTCAGGTCTTCCAAAACCTGAAACATTGGGCTGGATTTTCCGGCCCCCCAGCCGCGTGTTTCCCGGCAGCGTGTTCGCTGATGGCAGGATTCTAACCTCCCGCTTGGGATTCCTATTGAAGTCACCCCAAACCGCCTGGAAACCCGCAGGCGGGGGTGCCGACGGGAAATGTGAATCGCAACGACCGGAGATTTCCCGCCAAACTGTGTTCTTCCAAATCGAACCGATTTGTATCGTTTTGGATTTCATCTGCAAATAATTTCTGATGTTAAAGAATGAAGGGCTGAACAGAGAACATGTGGGAGAAGATGTGCTCAGAGTCACAGAATATTGTAATCAGATGTCTGCATTTCATCTTCATCTGCAGAATGTTTGTGGTCTACTTCTGCGGAGCAGTTGTGCTTTTATTAAGATGAACAGATGCACAGCAATGCTCGTCAACAGGACTTAGTCACGCTGGAACCCTCGTGATTGATGTTGGAAATGTGTTTAATCTTTTTGGATTGTGCCCAGCAGCCTTTTATTCTTCTTGCGTCAATTGTCTTTTGATCTCATTATTATTCTTTTCAGCAAATCAGAAAATCATAGTAGGTCATTCGGCCCAACCAGGCTATTGTCATGTGAGGGTACCTTTAAGAACTGGATGTTTAAGCAATGTACCCTTAAGAAAACAGTGATGTCAGAGAGTGGGTGGGGCTGGGCTTTAGGTCAGCCATTTTGCAGGTTTTTAGTTTCAGTTTAAAAAGCAGTTTGAAAAGCAGCTTGTTTTGCAGTGAGCTCTGCCCAATAAGCGATTTTCATTTTCATTTCATAAAAGACCATCTCTGGATCATTTGGGTGATTTAAACTTATAATTGTAAAGCCTTTAACTTGATGTGATTTTGTTTAAAGGTGTTAAGTCTCTTGGAAGTTTGAAGGAACATTTTAAGGAATTATTTACTGTTGCAATATTTTCTGAGTTATCTTTGAAGTGTGTTGAAGGGTGTTAAGAAATCCAATGTTTATTTAAGATGTTAAATTGAGTTCATGGAATAAACAGTGTTTTGTGTTTAAAAACCTATGTGTCCATAATTGTAATCCCACACCTGAGGAAAAAGCCGTGTGCTAGGAAAAGCAACAAATCCATTAAAGGGTGAGGTTGGTTGAACTCCATGATTCATTTTGGGGTTCTGAAAACGCCTCGCCCATAACAATTGGGGGCTCGAGGGGGATAAAAGTCTATCTATTGGATTGGCTTTTGTGAACTTAAAGACAGTGAAGGATTGTTGCTTTTCTGGTGTGGTATTTTAGTTTAAGTGAGGTGAGTATTGTGAACAATGGCCCTTTCAGAGGCTCAGACGTTTTTGGGGGTGGAGAATGTTACACGTAGTACTTTACGGACAGAAACGAAACGCAGACTGTTAGATTTGGCAAGAACATTGCAGTTAACATTATTTGACAAAACACAAAAAGATGAGGTAATTACGGCAGTGGTTAAGCATTTAAAGTTGTCTGAGATAGAGTTTGACCCATTGGAAATGGCAACAATTCAGTTGCAAATTAAACAAATGGAACATGAGAAAGAATTAAAGCGACTGGCATACGAGAGTGAGAGAGGAAAGAGAAAGAGAAAGAGAGGAAAAAGAAAGAGAAAGCGAGAGAGAGGAAAAAGAAAAGGAGCGAGGAGAAAGGAGAAAAGAAAGAATAGCCCGAGCAGAACAAAAAGAAAAAGACAGGGAGATACAGATCAGGGAAAAAGATAAAGAGAGGAAGTTTGAACTTCAGAAGATGGCCATGAAACATGACAATCAGTTAAAATTGGCAGACGTAAAGGGAAACGTACAGTTGGATGATAGTGATGAGGATAGTGAGAAAGAGCATCATAGTTGAAGATGTGGTGAGAATCTATTTAAATATGTCCAAGCATTGCCAAGGTTTGACGAGAAGGAAGTGGAAGCCTTTTTCATTTCATTTGAGAAGGTAGCTAAACAAATGAAATGGCCACAGGACATGTGGGTGTTACTGATTCAAACAAAGTTGGTAGGTAGAGCTAGTGAAGTGTTCGCATCACTACCGGAGGAGGTATCTGGAACGTATGAGGAGGTGAAGAAATCCATCTTAAGTGCATATGAGCTAGTGCCTGAAGCTTACAGACAAAGGTTTAGAAATTTAAGGAAAGAATTTGGTCAAACATACATGGTGTTTGAAAGGCTCAAACAGAGTAATTTTGATAGGTGGATAAGGGCTTTGAAAATAGACCAAACGTATGAAGCTCTCAGAGAAATTATACTTTTGGAGGAGTTTAAAAATTCATTCCTGATGTAGTGAGAACTCATGTGGAAGAACAGAGGGTTAAAACTGCGAGATTAGCAGCGGAAATGGCAGATGATTATGAATTAATCCATAAATGAAAGATTGGTTTCCGACATCAGTTTCAGCCGGTGAGAGATAGAAACTGGGGACATGAGAAATACTCAAGTGGTAAAGGTAAAGGCGATCTGATGGGAGACAATAAAGAGATTGTACCTCAGATTAAAAAAGAAATCCAGGAGGGTGGAAAAGAAATGAAAAATTTTAAATGTTTTCACTGTAATAAACTAGGCCATGGAAAGTCACAGTGTTGGTGGTTGAAGAAAAGCACTGGGAAGGCTGATGTGGTAAAACAGGATAAGACAGTGGGGTTTGTTAGAGTGGTAAAGGAAAGCCCAAGGGAAGCGAAGGAGGTGCAAATGATTGTACAGCCTGTTCAAGAAGTAATTGTTAAGAAGGTGCCTTTAAAGGTGTCTTTAAAGAATTTACTTGTGTGGGTAAAGTTTACTCATGTGTATCAAGAGGAGCAGGTAAAGAAGAAACAATTTTAAGAGATACAGGGGCTAGTGAATCTTTAATGGTAAGAGATGAGGAATAATGTAGTTTGGGAAAAATGTTGCCAGAAAAGGTGATATGTGGAATTCAGGGTCAGAAGAGTAGTGTTCCATTATATAAGATAAGGTTGGAAAGTCCAGTGAAGAGTGGTGCCGTGGTAGTAGGAGTAATAGATCAACTATCTTGTCCAGGAATTCAGTTTATCTTGGGTAATTATATAGCTGGATCACAGGTGGGAGTGATGCCTACTGTGGTTGATAAGTCAGTGGAGAATCAGTCAACTAAAGTGTTGAAGGACAAATATCCTGGGATTTTTCTGGATTGTGTCTTAACAAGGTCGCAAAGTCACAGGTTAAGACAAGAGGAGAAATCAAAGAGTGAAGATGAAGTTGAAGTGCAATTATCAGAAACGATTTTTGATCAGATGGTTGAAAAAGAACAAGAACAGGTGGAGGATGAGGCGGATATCTTTAGTTCAGGAAAATTGGCGGAGTTACAACTGAAAGATGTAGAAATAAAACGGATATATCAGAAAGCATATATGGAAGAGGAATCTAAGAGTATACCAGAGTGTTTTTACCGTAAAAATGATGGCTTGATGAGAAAATGGAAACCTCTACATATGCAGGCGGATGAAAAGTGGGCAGAAGTTCATCAAGTAGTATTGCCGGTAGGGTACAGAAAGGAGGTGTTGCGAGTTGCACATGAGGCACCATTGGGAGGTCATTTGGGAATAAGGAAAACTCAAGCTAAAATCCAGAAACATTTTTATTGGCCTGGACTACATAAAGATGTAGTTGAATTTTGTTAATCATGTCACACATGTCAAGTGATAGGGAAACCTCAAGCAGTGATAAAACCAGCGCCCTTAATACCCATTCCAGCATTTGAGGAACCTTTTACAAGGATCCTAATCGATTGTGTAAGACCGCTTCCTAAATCAAAAAGTGGGAATCAATATCTTTTGACTGTAATGGATGTGTCTCCTAGGTTTCCAGAGGCCAGTACATAATATTACAGCTAAAAGGATTGTGGGGGAGTTACTTGAATTCTTTACTAGATATGGACTAACCACAGAAATTCAATCGGATCAAGGAACAAATTTTACTTCAAAGTTATTCAAAGAAGTTATGGATAGCTTAGGAATAAAACAATTTAAATCAACTGCGTACCATCCAGAATCGCAGGGAGCGTTAGAAAGGTGGCATCAGACATTAAAGACAATGTTGAGAGCGTATTGTCAAGATTATCCAGAGGATTGGGATAAAGGAATCCCATTTGTATTGTTTGCAATTAGGGATGCACCTAATGAGTCTACCAAATTTAGTCCTTTTGAACTAATTTTTGGTCATGAGGTAAGAGGACCACTTAAATTGATTAAGGAAAAATTGGTGGGTGAGAAATCGGAAATTACATTATTGGATTACGTGTCAAATTTTAGGGAACGATTAAATAGAGCAGGTGAATTGGCTAGACAACATTTGAAAGTTGCACAAAATGTAATGAAATGGGTAGCGGACAAGAAATCCAGGGAGCGATTCTCCGCTCCCGCGATTATGTGCCCACGCTGTCGTGAATGCCATCGAAGTTCACGACGGCGTGAAACGGCCCCGATCTCGACCGATTCAGGGCCCGAAAATGGGCTTGGATCGGGGCCGCGAGAAACTCAGGGGGCGTGTCGCGAAGCAGCGTCGTCAGCACGCGCCGGGCATTGGCGTCGCATAAAAGCAGAGGAAAGGAGGTCCTCCTTCAGAGAGGCCGGCCTACCGATCGGTGGGCACCGATCGCGGGCCAGACCGCTTTTGAGTCCTACCCGGTGAAAGAACCCCCCTCGCCCCCACCACAGGCCGCCCCCCCAGCCTTCCCGCACTGTTCCCGCCGGCAGCGACAAGGTGTGGTTGGCGCCGGCGGGAAGCCATCGTTTTGGGCAGGCCGCTCAGCACATCCGGGCCGGAGAATAGCTGGTATAGCGGAGAATCACCATTTTGGGTGTCCCAGGCGATTCTCCGGCCTGCGCCGCGCAAAACTCGACGGGGCCATTCTCGCCGCTTGGGTGAATCGCGGGAGGGCATCAAACCGGCGTCGCGGGGAAAAATGGTGCGCCAGGCGATTCTCCCAACCGGCGCGGGAGCGGAGAATCTCGCCCCCAAAGTTCGTAGTTTTGCCAGTGGGGATAAAGTTTTAGTCTTGTTACCAGTGGTAGGGGAGCCTTTAAAAGCTAGGTTTTGTGGACCGTATCAGATTGAAAGGAAATTAAGTGAGGTGAATTATGTGGTAAAAACACCAGATAGAAGGACGACTCACCGAGTGTGTCATGTGAATATGCTTAAAAGGTACTTTGAAAGGGAAGGAGAGAAAAAGGAGGTTTTAATGATTCTAACTCAAAGTGACAAACCAAATCCAAATGACTGTGAATTTGACATACCTCAAATTAAATTTGAAAATGAGGATGTCCTTAAAAATTGGGATGAATTGTTAAGTTACCTTCCAGAGGAAAAACAAACTGACCTGAAAGAGTTATTGATATCACATGGGCAAGTTTGTAGAGATAAATTGGGAAGTACTAAAATGGCTATACATGATGTAGATGTGGGAAATGCTGTTCCTATCAAACAACATCCATATAGACTTAATCCTTTAAAATTGTCACAGGTTAACAGAGAGATTGAGAGTATGCTGAAGAATGGTATAATTGAAGCGGGTTGCAGCCAATGGAGCTCACCCGTAGTAATGGTACCTAAACAAGACGGTACCCAACAGTTGTGTGTGGACTATAGAAAGGTGAATGCAATTACAAGAACGGACTCTTATCGTATCCCATGTTTGAAGGATTGCATTGAGAATGTGGGACAACCTGCTTTTATTTTCAACTTCCAGACAATGAAAGAACATTTAAAACATCGTATGGAATTCTTCGGTCGACTTCAGGAGGCGGGTTTGGTGATGAACCTAGCCGAAAATGAATTTGGAGAAGCCCGAATCACTTTCATAGAACATAGAAAAATACAGCACAGAACAGGCCCTTCGGCCCACGATGTTGTGCCGAACCTTTGTCCTTGGTTAACCATAGATTATCATAGAATTTACAGTGCAGAAGGAGGCCATTCGGCCCATTGAGTCTGCACCGGCTCTTGGAAAGAGCACCCTACCCAAGGTCAACACCTCCACCCAACACTAAGGGCAATTTTGGACACTAAGGGCAATTTATCATGGCCAATCCACCCAACCTGCACATCTTTGGACTATGGGAGGAAACCGGGGCACCCGGAGGAAACCCACGCACACACGGGGAGGATGTGCAGACTCCGCACAGACAGTGACCCAAGCCGGAATCGAACCTGGGACCCTGGAGCCATGAAGCAATTGTGCTATCCACAATGCTACCGTGCTGCCCTTAAGAACAAATTAATCTACACTATATCATTCTACCGTAATCCATGCACCTATCCAATAGCTGCTTGAAGGTCCCTAATGTTTCCGACTCAACTACTTCCACAGGCAGTGCATTCCATGTCCCCACTACTCTCTGGGTAAAGAACCTACCTCTGACATCCTCCCTATATCTTCCACCATTCACCTTAAATTTATGTCCCCTTGTAATGGTTTGTTCCACCTGGGGAAAATGTCTCTGTCTACTCTATCTATTCCCCTGATCATCTTAGAAACCTCTATCAAGTCGCCCCTCATCCTTCTCCATTCTAATGAGAAAAGGCCTAGCACCCTCAACCTTTCCTCGTAAGACCTACTCTCCAGTCCAGGCAACATCCTGGTAAATCTCCTTTGCACCTTTTCCAAAGCTTCCACGTCCTTCCTAAAATGAAGCGACCAGAACTGTACACAGCACTCCAAATATGGCCTTACCAAAGTTTTGTACAGCTGCATCATCACCTCACGGCTCTTAAACTCAATCCCTCTGTTAATGAACGCTAGCACACCATAGGCCTTCTTCACAGCTCTATCCACTTGAGTGGCAACTTTCAAAGATGTCTGAACATAGACCCCAAGATCTCTCTGCTCCTCCACATTGCCAAGAACTCTACCATTAACCCTGTATTCCGCATTCATATTTGTCCTTCCAAAATGGACAACCTCACACTTTCCTTGAGGAGTTTACGATAACCTCAAGTCGAAGGGAAATAATGCGATCTCCCAGCATGAATGAATTTGATCGAACAGTTGTGCAAAGGTTTTGTGGCGTGATTACTCCACTAATGGAATTGCTGAAGAAATGTAAGAAATCTCAATGGACAGCGGTCTTTCAACAGGCATTTGACTGCCTGAAAGCTGTGATTACCAATGATCCTGTATTGGAGAATTGCAAGGGACTCTGTGGTCAGATTGAACTAAAGTATCTAATTCTAAAGAGAAATGCCGAGGAGTAGAGGAATGGATGGATCGTGCAGAGACTTCGTTCAAAGAGACTGTCAATCGAGAAGGATTTTGATTGGAGGAAATGAACAAAGAAAAATGGACTATATTATTATACCTGTTTGCATGTATTTTTTTTTTAAACGAAAAGGTATATTTACTGTGTACATTTCTTAGTGGATGGTGCAAAAGTGAAAAATGAAACCATCTTGAAGTTGATGGGGTTTTTTTCTTGGGGGGGAGGTGTCATGTGAGGGTACCTTTAAGAACTGGATGTTTAAGTAATGTACCTTTAAGAAAACAGTGATGTCAGAGAGTGGGTGGGGCTGGGCTTTAGGTCAGCCATTTTGCAGGTTTTTAGTTTCAGTTTAAAAAGCAGTTTGAAAAACAGCTTGTTTTGCAGTGAGCTGGAGTTGCTGTGACCTCTGCCATAAAACACCATCTCTGAATCATTTGGATGATTTAAACTCATAATTGTAAAGCCTTTAACCTGATGTGATTTTGTTTAAAGGTGTTAAGACTCTTGGAGGTTTGAAGGAAAATTTTAAGGAATTATTTACTGTTGCAATATTTTCTGAGTTATCTTTGAAGTAAGGGATGTTAAGAGATCCAATGTTTATTTAAGATGTTAAATTGAGTTCATGGAATAAACAGTGTTTTGTGTTTAAAAACCCACGTGTCCATAATTGTAATCCCACACCTAGGGAAAAGCAACAAATCCATTAAAGAGTGAGGTTGGCTGAACTCTATGATACAATTTGGGGTTTTGAAAACGCCTCGCCCATAACACTATGTAGGCTCTTGGGTAGAAGTTTCCAATTAATACCCCTCTCCTATTCCCTCCTTTTGCACAGGGTGCAAAAGATGGCGCCGGAACGAGGCGACTTCTTGCAAGTTGTGCCCAGCATAATTCTATGTTTTACTCTCGTTCTATGCGACTAAAACTTCATTCTAACTCTTTTAAACTCTCTAACAATGTTCTAATTCAATTACTTACAGATTTAGCGATCTTTAGGACCCTGGAGACACTTGAAACTGACGACCTAAAATTGCATCCACCTTCTTCCGTCAGGAAAAAGATACCAAAGTTTGAGGTCATGTACCAACCGACTCAAGAACAGCTTCTTCCCTACTGCCATCAGACTTTTGAATGGACCTACCTCGTATTAAGTTGATCTTTTCTCTACACCTTGCTATAACTGTAACATTACTTTCTGCACTCTCTCCTTCCTTCCCTATGTACAGTATGCATTGTTTGTACAGCATGCAAGAAACAATACTTTTCACTGTATACTAATAAATCAAAACAAATCATGGCCATGAAAGTTATTTTCTGCAAGTATTTATTAAATTCTATTTCAGAGTGTTACTTCTTTCAGGCAATCCATTCCAGATTACAACAACTCACACCAGAAAGAAATGTTTCTGCATGTTACCCGCTAGTTCTTTTGGGACTCATCTCCAAACTTTGGGTATCGAGTTGAGAGAACATAACCAAAAGGAGAGAAGTCCTCATGTTTCAAGGCCCTAGCATCACTTGTGCTTCATTGTGCATGAGGGGCTGAGATAGCACGCACAAGTGTGGAAATGCTCATTTTCTGTTCTCCATACATATTTTTAAAAATCATTCATTCATCCGATGTAATCACTTCCAGTTACGCCAGCATCTGTTACCCATCCCTAACTGCCCTGGAGAAGGTGGTGGTGATGTAGTGGTGGTGATGTACCGTCAATTACCACGAGACGAGAATGGTGTAACAATCGAGGCTTTATTGCACAAGATGTTGTGCCTCCTGTAGTTGGAACCAGAATGGCTGCAGCGCAGGAGAGCACACACTTTTATATGCCATCTGCTGGGCGGAGCCAGCAGGCAGGGATTTACCATTGTACCTCTACTAGATGGGCAGTGCCGTAACACATATAATATACCACTAGTGGTGTTCACCACAGGTGGTGAACTGCCTTCTTGAACTGTTGCAGTCCCTGTAATGGTATCAAAATCCAGGTTAGGTGTGTTGGAGAGGAACTTGGAGGTGGTGTTCCCATGCATTTGTTGCCCTTGTCCTAGGTGGCAGAGATTGTTGGTTTGGAAGCTGCTTTGGAGGAGGCTCGATGAGTTTCTGAAGTGCATCTTGTTTATGCTCCACATTTCTGCCACTGTGCATTGGTGGTGGAGCGGGAGGGTGGTGACGAGTGTTTAAGGTGCTGGATGGGTTGCCAATCAAGTGGGCTACTTTGTCCTGAATTCTTCAATGTTGTTTGAGCTTCACTCATCCAGACAAGTGAAGAGTATTTCATCACACTCCTAACTTGTGCCTTGTAGATTGCGGACAAGCTTTGGGGAGTCAGGAGGTGAGTTACCTGCTGCAGGATTCCCAGCCTCCGACTTACTATTGCAGCTAACGTTTTATATAGCTGGTGCAGTTCAGTTTCTGGTCAAAGATAGCTCCCAGGTTGTTGACAGTGGGGAAGGTGGTGGCGTAGTGGTGTTACCATTAGATCCAGATACCCAGGTTAATTCCCGAGGGACCACCCGGGTTCAAATTTGAATTCAGTAAAAACCTGTAATTAAATGTCTAATGATGACCATGAAACTATTGTCGATGGTCATTAAAAAAAACCATCTGTTTCATTAATGTCATTCGGGGAAGAAAATCTGCCATCCTTACCCAGTCTGGTCTACATGTGAGTCCAGATCCATAGCAATGCCCCCTAAAATGGCCAATCAAGCCATCAAGGTCAAGTTTAGGTATGCATAAATGCTGGCACAGCCTACAACCCATGAAATATATATTTTTTAAATTTAGACTACCAAATTATTTTTTTTCCACTTAAGGGGCAATTTAGCATGGCCAATCCAACTAGCCTGTACATCTTTGGCTTGGGGGTGAGACCCATGCAGACATTGGGAAAATGTGCAAACCTCACACACACAGTGACCCGGGGCCGGATTCGATCCAGGGTCCTCAGCGCCATGAGGCAGCAGCACTAACCACTGCGCCCCCCTGAAATAATTTTTAAACATTTAAGCAATGGTAATACCATTGAATTTCAAATGCGCACAGTGACACAGTGGTTACCATTGCTGCCTCAAAGTGCCAGGGACCCGGATTCAATTCTGGCCTTGGGTGACTGTCTGTGTGAAGATGCATTTTCTCCCCGTGTCTGCATGGGTTTCCTCCAGGTGCTTCGGTTTCTTCCTACAGTCCAAATATGTGCACATTAGGTGAACTGGCCATACCAATATTGTCCAACGGGTTAGATGGGGTTACAGGGATAGCAACAGGGGATTGGGCCTAGGTAGCGTGCTCTATCGGAGCAAGGGCCGGTGCAGACTCAATGGGCTGAATGGTCTCCTTCTGCACTGTAGGGACTCTATGTCATTCGTGTGACACAGCTGTTACTTGAAATGAAAATGAAAATTGCTTATAGTCACAATAAGCTTCAAATGATGTTACTGTGAAAAGCCCCTAGTCGCCACATTTCGGCACCTGTTCGGCGAGGCTGATATGGGAATTGAACCCGCGCTGCTGGCCTTAGATGGCGTTACAAGCCAGCTATTTGGCCCACTGTGCTAAACCAGCCCCTTATCAGACCAAGCCTGAATAGTATCCAGGTCTTGCAGCATATGGGTACTGGCAGTTTCAGCATCTGAGGAGTCGCAAATGGTGCTGAACATTGTGCAAACATCCCCACTTCTGGTCTTATAATGGAAGGCAGGTCATTGACGAAGCGGCTGAAGATGGTTGGGTCTTGGGACACCATTCTGAAGGACTCCTGAAGTGACATCTTGAAATTGAAATTATTGGTTTGCAACAGCCACAATCATCTTCCCTTGTGCTAGGCACGACTCCAACCAGCAGAGAGTTTTCCCCGATTCCTATTGACTTAGTTTGTCAGGGCTCATTGATGCCGCATTCAATCAAACTCCGCCTTGCTATCAAAAGCAGTCACTCTTACCTCTCATCGCTTGAGTTTAGCTCTTTTGTCAATGTGGGCCAATACTGTAATGAGGTTTGCATTTCTAAGTTGGATATTTCCACTTCCTTGAAAGATATCTTTTAAAGTGCTTTCCATCTAAAAGTGAATTTTGCATGAAGATTAAAATTTAGAATTAAAGATTATCACAAGATGGTAGGATGCTATTAAAATTAACGTATGGTTTTTGCACAAGTAAAACTGAACGACTGTGTATTTTTTACACCATGCCTTGGCAGCAACAAAGAGAAAGGATGGAACAGGAAATAGAGAACTGGGCGTTCTTTGCAATTGATACATTTCGGAGTTAGAGTGCTGTGACCAGGAAGTAGGTCACAGATGAGGTGTTGAAGAAGCAACAGCAACAGTGAGAGAGGCAGCCAACCTCAGGAAACAGCTTCAAACTAGAGATGAAGTGTTGAAAGCAAAATCTAGTTTGTGCAAAAGATTGTTTTATTCGCTGAACCGGAGACCATTCCCAAGTCCTGTTCACTTAGACTATATGGTGTGGTAGTCACTGGATAGATTTGACCAATAGATTTATGGTTGTTGTGGTAGTAGTGTTTAGAATAATGGGGAAAGTAGATGCTTTTGGGTTTCCAGTCTTTGAGGGACTAAATGCTAACTGTTAATGTCCCAAAGTATAGGATTGTTCTTTGTAGTGGTTCATTACTTTTCTTTTACTTTAAATAAATACTTTTATTGTTGTTTGATGAAAGAGAGGCCTGAGTTCTCACTGTTTCCGCAAACGTTTCTCACGCATATCCAAAAAAAAACACCACTCAAAACCAGGTTAGAGCACTCTCGCACAGAACATCAATATGGTTTTGTAAATAGATATCAATGATGGGCTCCAGTAATTTCTGGAGCATTTTCCTGATCAATTAGCATAACCCCATTGGGAGATTAGAAGAGATGGTGTGTAATAGCTTTTCCCCAGGATTGCTGAATGCATCTTACCTACGCTGCCGTGGAAGACCAAAGAATCCTGACGGTATTTTTGAAAAACTATGTCCAACGAAGAGAAAACTGGAATGAGAATTTGAAACTCAAATCATTGCTTAACTGGCACGGGCGGCACGGTAGCACAGTGGTTGGCACAGTTGCTTCACAGCTCCAGGGTGCTCCGGTTTCCTCCCACAGTCCAAAGATGGGCAGGTTAGGTGGATTTGCCATGCTAAATTGCCCTTAGTGTCCAAAAGGGTTAGGTGGGGTTACAGGAATAGGGTGGAGTTGTGGGCTTAGGTAGGGTGCTCTTTCCAAGGGCCAGTGCAGACTCGATGGGCCGAATGGCCTCCTTTTGCACTGTAAATTCTATGTCTATGGAAGCCAATGTAGGAAAGTGAGATGGATGTTACTGGTGTAATTTCGAACAGGAATCAGAGGGTGCGATTCTCGGAAATGGAGACAAAGTCCCGACGCCGGGTAAAAACCGGAGTGTTTACCTGCTCTCAGCCCACTATTCTCCCACCCCCGCAGGGCTAGGAGCGTCGTCGTGTATTTTACGTGCGCTGGGCCTTGGCGCCGCGTAAAAAGCGGCGCCGCGTCAATGACGCAGCCGCCGTCGCATAAATGACACCACCCGCGCATGCGCGGTTGCCGTCCTCCCCGAGGCCGCCTCTCAAGAAGATGGCAGATGGATCTTGCGGGGCAGCGGAGGAAAGGAGGTCCTCCTTTAGAGAGGCCAGCCCGCCAATCGGTGGGCACCGATAGCGGGCCAGACCCCATCGGAGGCCCCCCCCCCCCCCCCCCCCCCAGTGCAGGAACCCCCCTCCCCCCGCCCACAGGCCCTCCCCCCCAGCATTCTCGCGCAGTTCCCGCCGTCACTGACCAGGTGTGGATGGCGGCGGCAGGAACCTGTCATGTTGGGGCGGTCGCTCGGGCCGGAAAATCGCCGCTCGCTATTTGCAGCGGCGATTCTTCGAGTGGCCAGGCGTGATTTTCGCGGCGCTAGTTTGCGGGGGTGGGGGGGGAGAATCGCGCGCGGGTGTCGGGGCGGCCTGGTGGGACTCGCGCGGCGCCCCGGCGATTCTACCACCCGGCGTGGGGGTGGAGAATTCCGCCCAGAGTTTTAGGTCACTTTGAGTTTATGGAGGGTGGAACCTCATTGGCAGGCCAAGTCTGTGTTAAAATAGCCAAGTCTGGAGGTAACAAAAGCATGGTTGAGGGTTTCAGCAGGAGATGAGCTGAGGCAGTTGAAATTGAGTAATGAGTCCAGAAGAAGGTGGCAATAGGTGATCTTAGTGATGGTACAAATATGCAATCCGAAACCCATTTTGGGATCAAATGTGACACCATGGTTGCAAACAATCTGGTTCTGCTGCAAATAAGCAAGGGGCTGTTTAGCACAGGGCTAAGTCGCTGGCTTTGAAAGCAGACCAACGCAGGCCAGCAGCACGGTTCAATTCCCGTAACAGCCTCCCCGAACAGGCACCGGAACGTGGCGACTAGGGGCTTTTCACAGTAACTTCATTTGAAGCCTACTTGTGACAATAAGTGATTTTCATTTCATTTCATTTAATTTCAAATAGTTGCAATGGAGGTACGCAGTCAGTGCCTAGAGAACAGAGTTTGTGGTGGGGACTAGTCTTCCCTGGAATAAATTAAAAGACATTTCTTCTTATTCATTACTGGAAGTCAGAGACGCAATTTAGAAAGAGTGGGAGGGTGAAGAGAGGTGGGGGTGAGGTAGATCTGAATATTGTTGTGGTAGTCACCACCAGCTGTATTGAATGTATTACGGTAAGACACATATACTAGAGGTACATGGGTAAATCCCTGCCTGCTGGCTCCGCCCAGTAGGTGGCGTATAAATGTGTGTGCTCACCGGTGCTGCAGCCATTCTGGAGCAGCTACAGGAGGCACAACATCTTTGCTCAATAAAGCCTCGATTATTCCACTACTCTCGTCTTTGTGGTGATTGATAATGCATCAATTTATGGAGCAAAGATTTTTAAAACAATGGATCTTCGCATCAAGCCTGATCACCTGTAGCTGACCCCTCAAGCAGCCAACGCTACGTCCGCTTTTGACTACTGGCTAGCCTGCTTTGAAGGCTACCTCCGAACAGCCGCTGAGGAACCCTGGACGCGCAGAAGTTCCAAGTCCTTTATTCATGGGTGAGCTATGACATTTTTCCTCTCATCCGGGATGCGCCCACTTACTCCGAAGCGATGGAGCTCCTGAAGGGACATTATGTTTGGCCAGTCAACTAACTATACGCCAGGCACCTCCTGTCCATGAAGCAGCAACTCCCTGGTGAGTCCCTAGACAATTTCTGGCATGCCCTGCACATCCTGGGGAGGAACTGTGACTGCCAGGTAGTTTTGGCAGTCCATCACACAGAACTTTTAATCTGAGAAGCCTTCATTACGGGCATGAGATCTGCGTACGTCCGCCAGCGCCTATTGGAAGTGGGGTGCGCTTGATCTTGCGGGAACCAGGCAGCTCGCGAACTCATTAACAGTGGCCTCCCGTAATGTCCAGTCATATGCCCCCGACCGCACAGCACCCTCAGGGGCATCATGGGCTCCACCAGCTATCTCCAGCTCCAGCTCACCGCAAGCCTGCGCCGCGTGGCAGCCAGCCAATCCCGGGGGGCCCAAATGCTATTTTTGCGGGCAGAACAAACACTCCCGACAGCGCCACCCGGCGCGGAGCGCATCCTGCAACGGATGCGGAAAGAAGGGACACTTTGTTTCTATGTGCCAGGCCCGGTTGGTCGCCGCTGTTTCTAGGCCTAGCGTTCCTACACCCCCCATGTGCAACCCAGGGGCACCGCCATTTTCCTCCTCGCAAGTCACGTGCAGCCCGTGGGCGGCACCATCTTTTTCCCCGCAGGCCATGTGCGGCCCGTGGGCGCCGCCATCTTTAATGCCGCCCGCCATGTGGGCGCCTTTGGCGCAATTTTGGATGGCGCCTCAGGACCCCTGCTCGTCTGAAAAGTCGTCTGGCCGTTCATCGTCTGCCGCTACCCCCACCACCGCTGACCAGCCCGGGGCCTCCCAGCATCTGCCGCAGATCGCCTCGATCACCCTGGACCAGTCCCGGCCCCGCAACCTTGCGACCGCAATGACAACGGTGAAAATCGATGGGAACAAGACGTCCTGCCTTTTTGACGCCGGGAGCACAGAGAGCTTTATCCACCCCACGACGGTAAGGCGCTGCTCCCTCGTGGTACAGCCCGTTACCCAGAAAATCTTCCTGGCCTCCGGATCCCATTCCGTGGAAATCCGGGGATACTGCATCGCAACTCCCACCGTCCAAGGCGTAGAGTTTAGCAACTTCCGGCTTTACGTCCTCCACCACCTCTGCGCTGCCCTGTTACACGGCCTGGACTTCCAGTGCCACCTCCAAAGCTTAACCTTAAAATTCGGCGGACCCCTACCCCCCCCCCCCCCCCCCCTCACCGTATGCGGCCTCACGACCCTTAAGGTCGATCCACCTTCCTTGTTTGCAAACCTCACCCCGGATTGCAAACCCGTCGCCACCAGGAGCAGATGGTACAGTGCCCAGGACAGGACCTTCATCAGGTCGGAGGTTCAACGGCTTCTGCGGGAAGGGGTTATTTAGGCTAGCAACAGCCCTGGAGAGCCCAAGTGGTAGTAGTAGAGACTGGGGAGAAGCACAGGATGGTCATTGACTACAGTCAGACCATCAATCAGTACACGCAGCTCAACGCGTACCCCCTCCCACGCATATCTGACATGGTCAATCAGATTTCACAGTATCGGGTCTTTTCCACAGTGGGTCTAAAGTCTGCCTACCACCAGCTCCCCATCTGCCCGGAGGACCGCCAATACACTGCGTCCGAAGCAGATGGCCTCCTCTATCACTTCCTTAGGGTTCCCTTCGGCGTCACCAATGGGGTCTCGGTCTTCCAACATGAGATGGACCGAATGGTTGACCAGTACAGACTGCGGGCCACCATCCCGTACCTCGATAACGTCACCATCTGCGGCCACGATCAGCAGGACCACGACGCTAATCTCCTAAAATTTCTCCAGACCGCCAAGCTCCTTAATCTCACGTACAATAAGGAGAGATACGTGTTCTGCACCAACCGCTTAGCCATCCTTGGCTATGTCGTGGAAAATGGAGTTCTAGGGCCCGGCCCTGACTGCATGCGCCCCCTCATGGAACTCCCCCTCCCCCAAGGCCCTGAAACGATGCCTGGGGTTTTTCTCCTACTATGCCCAGTGGGTCCCCACCTATGTGGACAAAGCCCACCCACTCATTCAGTCCACCATTTTTCCCCTGACGGCTGAGGCCTGCCAGACCTTCAGCCGCATCAAGGCAGACATCGCCAAGGCCACGATGCACGCGGTCGACGAGTCCCTCCCCTTCCAGGTGGAGAGCGATGCATCGGACGTAGCTCTGGCCACCACCCACAACCAGGTGGGCAGCCCCGTGGCCTACTTTTCCCGCACCCTCCATGCCTCCGAAATTCGGCACTCTTCTGTCGAAAAGGAGTCCTAAGCCATTGTGGAAGCTGTGCGGCATTGGAGGCATTACCTGGCCGTCAGGAGATTCACTCTCCTCACTGACCAATGGTCAGTTGCCTTCACGTTCAATAATACACAGCGGGGCAAGATCAAAAACAATAAGATCTTGAGGTGGAGGATCGAACTCTCCAACTATAATTACGAGATTTTGTATCGTCCCGGGAAGCTCAACGAACCCCGTGATACCCTATCCCGCGGTACATGTGCCAGCGCACAAGTGGACCGACTCCGGGCTCTCCACGATGGCCTCTGCCACCCGGGGGTCACCCGGTTCTTCCATTACATCAAGGCTCGCAACCTGCCCTACTCCATTGAGGAGGTCGGGACCGTCACCAGAGACTGCCAGGTCAGCGCAGAGTGCAAGCCGCACTTCTACCGGCCAGATCGAGTGCACCTGGTGAAGGCCTCCCGCCCCTTTGAACGCCTCAGCATGGACTTCAAAGGGCCCCTCACCTCCACCGACCGCAATACATACATTCTGAACGTGGTCGATGAGTACTCCCGGTTCCCTTTCGCTATCCCATGCCCTGATATGACTTCTGCCATGGTCATTAAAGCCCTCCACAGTATCTTCACTCTGTTCGGTTTCCCCACCTACGTCCACAACGATCGGGGATCCGCCTTTATGAGTGATGAACTGTGTCAGTTCCTGCTCAGCAAGGGCATTGCCTCGAGCAGGGCGACTAGGTACAACCGCCGGGGAAACGGGCAAGTGGAGAGGAGAATGGGACGGTCTGGAATGCTGTCCTGCTGGCCCTGTGGTCTAAAAATCTCCCGGTCTCCCATTGGCAGGAGGTCCTCCCCGACGTGCTCTACTCCATCCGATCGCTCCTCTGCACCACGACTAACGAAACCCCCCATGAACGTCTCTTTGCCTTCCCCAGGAAGTCCACCTCCGGGGCCTCGCTCCCAACATGGTTGACAGTTCCTGGACCCACCCTCCTTCGTAAGCATGTGCGGACCCATTAGTCGGATCCTCTGGTCGAAAGGGTCCACCTCCTACACTCGAACCCACAGTACGCCCACGTGGCATACCCCGACGGGCGCCAGGCACAGTCTCTCTCCAGGACCTGGCACCCACTGGATCCCCACCCACGGCCCCCGACCCGACACCCCCCCCCATCTCTGGTTGCCTCATTCACCCCTGCGCCACCCCCCTCCCCCCAGCGAACCTCACCGCAGCCCCCGCCCCAGGAGGATCCGTCCTCCCACTGGTTCCACTCAGGGGTGATGAAGATGAGGACAACACGCTCCTGGAGTCACAGGTGACCAAGTCGGCATCCACAGCACCACCAGTACTGATGCGATCACAGAGGAGGATCAAGGCCCCCGACAGACTGACTTGTAAATTTTTTTCCACCACCCCCGCCGGACTCTTTTTTTAACAGGGGGTGAATGTGGTAGTCACCACTAGCTGTATTGTATGTATTATGGTCAGACACATATACTCGAGGTACATGGGTAAATCCCTGCCTGCTGGCTCCGCCCAGTAGGTGGCGTATAAATGTGTGTGCTCGCCGGTGCTGCAGCCATTCTGGTAGCAGCTACAGGAGGCACAACATCTTTGCTCAATAAAGCCTCGATTATTCCACTACTCTCGTCTTTGTGGTAATTGATAGTGCATTAGTTGCCATGTACACGTGGAAACCTATGATTTGTTTTCAGAGGATGCTGCAAAGTGGCACAATGGAGATGTGAAATAGACAGCGACTGTTGTAATATGTCTTTAAGATGTAGCAGCATACCTACCATCCATCACCAGAGGGGAAGTGTGTAGTATGATCCAGTTTCCAGTGGCGGACCTACATTTTTGGGGCCCTGAAGCTCGAACTATTATGGGGGCCCCTTCGCGACCAGCAACGAGGTCTGGGTAACCACTGTTATCTTCTTCAATGGGTTTGTTCCACGACAGATCACCACAAATTTTTTTTTAATTTAACCACTACATCTCAGGTTTTGATTAAAATTACTGTACTGGATTATCTCACATGTCAAAGTCACTGGTGTGAATAAAAATTTCCTATGCCTTATAGTTTTCGAGTTATGGGGGGATGAAAATTAGGGAAATGCTGTAGACATGCATGATGCATCATAGAATGATGAAATAAAACATAGAAAAGACCACAGTCAAGAAAATCTTTTATTTTAGACACCTATGATAATACATACTACATGAAGCACATTTCACAAAATACTCTTTTTTCTGTTTTTTCTAGCAACATATTCACGTACAGTTTTGTCATATGAGAGCTTCCTTGCAATGTCATTTTCGAGAGACAATATGCATAAAGAATTTAAGCGCTCTTCAGTCATGGTAGACCGAAATTTGTTCTTTATAAAGGATATCTTTGAAAAATTCCTTTCTGCTTCACAGCTCATGATAGGCTTGGTCAAGTACAGCTTAAGCGCAGTAGTAATATTGGGGAACATTTCAATTAGGTGTTGCTCACAAATAAGCAGAAGAATTTCTGCGCATTGCATTTTAGATGGCGTGTTTTCTTCAGTGTGCTGGGATTTCCTAAGGCGCAAATATTCTTTGAACTGATAACACTCGTTTACTAATTTGTGGTCAATATCATCTTTGCAATATGATATTATAAGTTTAATACTGTCCTCATCAATTTCAGAATTGTTCACCAATTCTGAGAGGAACTTGAACCTTTTCGCAATCTGCTCATCTGGGTCAATCCTCTTGTGTAACTGGATTATCAAGCAGTCATAGAGTTTATATAGAACTTCTGTCCTAAATTTGTCAGCTCCTCTCAAAGAAGCAATACCACTTGTTCCATCTGAAAATTTCCTTGTAACAATGCGTTTGGAAGCATCAGAATAACTTGAGGTGATATCTTCACACAAACCTTTTGCTTCTGATTCATAGTGTGCAATCCTATCGGCTGAATTTTCTGAGTTCTTTAACAAACGAAAGTAAAGATGATAGCAGAAGGTAACCTTCAAATACATCAAAACCAGGGGTTTGGAGTTTCTTACTTGTTTTATTGAAACGCTCCAGCACTTCTTCCCAAACGACTGTTAAAATAGCATATTCCAGCTTTACTAACTTGTGGTATAAATTCTTTGCGTCTCGTTTACATTCAGGCTTCTCTTCTGAATCTTCAAAAATATGTTAGCGAGTTTGTAAAATACCCATATATCCATTTTTAATTGCCCGGACTGCTTCATAGTGTGCAGACCATCTAGTTACACTTAAACTCTTTAGAGAAAAATGTAGATTGCCCTATGTGTTTAAAATCCCCCATCTTCATGGAGATAATTTAACACATACGCCCTTTTATTACTTTTTCATAAATACTTATAATATAGTGTTAGCCTAGGCTATGCGGTCGTAGCCTACCTTCCGTTCGCCTCTTCATAAAACCAATAGGCTTAGGCTAATCTAACACTATTTCACCTTTATTACTTACCTTACTTCCCTAAATATAACATTTATTTTTGAGTAGGGGTAATTAAAATTTTATATCCTTATGAACACTTTAGTGAAAAAAATTCTTGTCTAGATCGCTATGACGAGTGCTATCACGTTGAAAATTCACGTTAGCATTGTGATTGCCTTTTCAACGGCTCCCCTTTTTTGTTCTGACACGTCATCTACTGTTTGTATTTCTGTCATAAATGTTAATAGTGTTTTAAATTATTTATAATTATTTTATATTAAATATATTTAGAATGAAACTTCCTTAATTTGAATGTTTTTTCGTTTGCGGCTAGCCTACATGATACTTTAATAACCTTTTAATTTTTATTTTAAGTATTATTTTGTATTGAATTACACTATATTGTTAATATTATTATTTTTTAAAAAACCCTTCTCATACAGTACACAAAATTTTAAGCAATGTGGACTAAAGTCACTTCTGGGGCCCCTCCGGGATTAGGGGCCCTTAAGCTTAAGCTTCATTAGTTTCATAGTAGATCCACCCCTGCCAGTTTCACTTTAGCTTTGTGAGCTTCAAGCTTATTTGTCCACGTATATATGTTCTTTCGGAACTTTGAAACCCACATCTGCTACCCTGAAAGACAAGGGCAGTCTCAATAAATGAAACCACAACGTCTTTACCCAATCCCTAATGAGTGATTGTCGCTTTTATATAATTATAAAAACATAACAGTGACCAAGGACAGGGATACCAGAGGTAACATTGTGGGATTCACTGGCTACTATTGGACAGATCACAAAAGAAGTACACAAACACTACATAAGAGGGTGGGAATACAAACACTGCTTCAGGAGAAAAGGTCATGTAAACATCCAAGAATTATTAATAAAGTTGAAATCATTTCTGTAATAAACAGGATTAACTAAAATATTAGGGGGCTCGATTCTGCCACTGCGTTGTGCTTGGCACTGATCCTGTTGCAACAGGAGCATCGTGGGAGAGGCCCAAATCAGGCTTCACGTCAGGCATAAAACTGCACCCGAGTCCCCCGACCCAAGGCGCCCGGCGCAATCTGGGTCACACCATCGCTGGGCATGATCTAAATAATCATCTTTAAATGATCCATTAGGCTCATTTAAATATGTGGGTCCTGTTTGAGGTGTGCTGTTTAAGACCGCAGTCTCCCAGTTCTTGGGAGCCACCAGCCATACCATGAGGCCTCACCCAGGCGTTGATTAGTTCTGGTCTCTACAAGTGGAGACCAGCTGTGATGGCCACTCCAGGGGCCTCGGAGGTCTTTGGAGTTCCCCAGGTGGTTGAGGACAGGGCAGGGCAGTGCCCAGGCACTCCCTATGGGACACAAGCATCCTGGCAGAATGCGATAAGCAGTTGGCTGCCTCCTCCTCTGATGCTCATCCTGGGGATACAACTAGATGTAGCGCCAGAGCATGGAACTTTAAGATTGAGGATCACTGAGTGGATGCTGGGGGAGCGAGGGGGGCACCATTGTTAGCTTGGGACAGTTTGGATTTTGTAAGTGCGCAATTAAAACATTCTATAACTGATACATGAGAAGCCTCTGTCACGCAGTCTCCAGGATTAAACAGTCAACAGGACAATAAAGTCACCAGCAATCTGTAAAAGCATTTCCTCAACACCACTGCTGCACGATCAATTAAACTCGAAGACGAGGTTGTATCATAACTGAAGGCTTTAATAGACTAGATCTGTTCCCCAGCGGCTTCGGTACAGAATGAGGGCTGCTGGGACGGCACCTGTTCTTATACCCCGCCTGTCAGGGCGGAGCCACATACCAAACAGCCAATGGTAAGCTGCTAGGCTTACCCAATGGTCTACAGCCTCTCGGGTACTGCAATACCTGATACTACCACATTCACCCCCTGTTAAAAGAGTCCGGCGGGGGTGGTGGCCAGTGATTACAATTGCATTGAACATGGTATGATCAGGTATGGAGGTACAGTGAGTATTTACAAGTGTGGAAGATATATACAGTCAGTGTTCATGTACAGTTACAGTGTAGCAATCAGTCGGTCAGGTGGCCTGGTCGTCCTCCTGGATCGTCTGAGCCTCTGTGGTGGTTCTGGTGGGGGTCCGGGCATCTGCGACTCCGGGAGCGTGGCTTTGTCAGCCATGGCAGCTTCGTCACCCCTAGACGGCGCTGGTGGGGCAAACGGTTGACACAAGAGGAGGGCGACTTTAGGGGGCGTCGGTGGGTGGGATGGCCTAGGTGGGAGCGGCGGGAGGACTGACCCCCCAGTGAGGTGCTGTGGGGGGGGGGAGGAGGTGGGGGTAATGGTTCTGGTGCGCGTGGGGTTCTGGCGGGCGCCAGGTCCCGGAGGGAGACTGTATCTTGTCGGCCGTCAGGGAATGCCATGTAGGCGTACTGGGGGTTAGCGTGCAGCAGGTGGATCCTCTCGACAAACGGGTCTGACTTGTGCGCCCGCACGTGCTTCCGAAGCAGGATGGGTCCGGGTGTCGCTAGCCAGGATGGGAGCGAGGTCCCGGAGGAGGACTTCCTGGGGAAGACAAGGAGACGTTCATGAGGTGTCTGATTGGTAGTTGTACAGAGCAGCGACCGAATGGCGTGGAGGGCCTCCGGGAGGACTTCCTGCCAGTGGGAGACGGGGAGAGTCCTGGACCGCAGGGCCAGTAGGACGGTCTTCCAGACCGTTCCGTTCTCCCTCTCTACCTGCCCGTTTCCCCGGGGGTTATAACTGGTCGTCCTGCTTGAGGCGATGCCCTTGCTGAGCAGGAATTGACACAGTTCGTCGCTCATAAAGGAGGACCCCCTATCACTGTGTATGTACGCGGGGAAACCGAACAGTGTAAAGATACCCTGGAGGGCCTTGATGACAGTGGTTGTGGTCATGTCGGGGTTGGCGAACGGGAACCGGGAATACTCGTCAATCATGTTCAGGAAATACGTGTTGCGGTCGGTGGAGGGGAGGGGGCCTTTGAAGTCCATACTGAGGCGCTCAAGGGACGGGAAGCCTTTATCAGGTGCGCCCTCTCTGGCCGGTAGAAGTGCGGTTTGCACTCTGCGCAGATTTGGCAGTCTTTGGTGACTGTCCTGACCTCCTTGATGGAGTAGGGCAGGTTGCGGGCCTTTATGAAGTGGGAAAAGCGAGTGACCCCTGGGTGGCAGAGGTCCTCGTGGAGGGTTCGGAGGTGGTCCACTTGTGCGGTGGCACACGTGTCACGGGACAGGGCATCGGAAGGCTCGTTTAGCTTCCCAGGACGGTACAAGATCTCGTAGTTGTAGGTGGAGAGTTCTATCCTTCACCGCAAGATCTTGTCGTTCTTTATCTTGCCCCGCTGTGCATTATCAAACATGAACGCCACTGACCGTTGGTCAGTGAGGAGAGTGAATCTCCTGCCGGCCAGGTAATGCCTCCAGTATCGCACAGCTTCTACTATGGCTTGCGCCTCTTTTTCGACTGAGGAATGGCGAATATCTGAAGCATGGAGGGTACGGAAGAAGTAGGCAACGCGTCTGCCTGCTTGGTTGACGGTGGCGGCCAGAGCTACGTCGGACGCATCGCTCTCGACCTGGAAGGGGAGGGACTCGTCGATGGCGCGCATCGTGGCCTTTGCAATGTCTGCTTTGATGCGGCAGAAGGCCTGGCGGGCCTCCGTCGATGACGAATGTGATATAAAAGTTACTTTAGAGATATTAGTTAATGTAATGTAGAGATAGGCCAGTCTAATCCTGTGTTGGGAAAGGGTTTGCCTGGGAGAAGTCAGTGTATCTCGTCTGTCCTCCCCTTGGTGGGTACCCCCTCCTTTGGGTCGGATAATCTCCTTCTGCTGCTTGTCTTTTAAAGGGGCATTCCTGTTGCCAGTGATCTGCACGGCCGCAATTATAACATGCATTGCTCCCTCTATATCTGCCCTGTCCTCGTCTCCCAGTAGACCAATGGCCCCTCAGAGGGGGCGGCGGTTGTAAAGCTGTTGATGCATATGGTGGGCCATTAAAAAGGAGCTGAGGGTCCCTTTGGGTGGGTTTGATATCCTCCCCCTCGCTGATCCACCCACCCAAAGTCACAATATTGGGGCTCCAGCTGGTAAGCTACCATTTCTGCCGCTTGTTGGGGTCGCAGATCATCCTTTTTCATTACATACTCAGTCTTAACCTTTGTAACTGAGCCTCCTTCCTGGCCTACACTCTCCTTTCAATAAAATCTGACAGCCCTTGCCATCTGGGAAGGGTCGTTCTCTGTCCAATTCATGTTATTACATATCAAAGCAGTAGCCACGGAAGGTGGTAGGCAATGCATTAACATAGCACAATATTGAGGGGAATTCTGACCATTTTGATATGGCAAGTCGCCTGACTTCCCACGGTAGATTTCATTAAAACGCTCCAGAAATTCCTCTGGCTCTTCAATCTTCTTAGGTTTTAGGTCTAAGATAGCAGAAATATTTATGGGCTTTTGAAATGTGCTATTCAACACATTCAGGATTTGTGTCCCTCTATCGTAGTCTAACGCATGGGCTTGCTGAAGTGCGGCATGGCTAGCATAATTCAGGTGATTGGTATCTTCCTAATTGGCAACTGTCTCCGAGTCTCACCAGGGGGCACTCTAGCTATTTCCTCTGGTTCTTCCAAGACTTCGACGTCCCTCCCTGTCACTAGAGGGAGTTCTTTCTCTTTAAATCCTGGCATCTCCCTTTGTTCTCAAAATTTGCGGTTTCCCCTTGGTCTGAAGGGATTTAGGTGGTATGCTTAATTGTTTCTGGTTCGGATCAAGCCCTTCTCTCGCTGTCCGAGATCGGGTCCTAGAGCTAACTGGACTTGCGGAACAGAGCTCCTCTTCCCCTACTGATCGTGAAGATGGTAAATCGGGACCCACGCTATCAACCAAAAGGGCTGGAGTTACTGGCATGATTGGGATCTGGGGAGCAGTGACTGGATATAAATTATTATACTCTGGTGGTTCTGGAATTAGTGCAGACAATGCTACAGGTGCAGTCGGAACTTTTACTGACATTTTTAAATCATCGAATGGATCATTTTCTGTCAATTCAAGGCCAGCCATTGAACTACGTAGCCCATCTTCTGTTTGACCCGAGCCTTTCCTGTCTTTACTTGCGCGTTTTTTTTGAATGCACATTCCTTTTTCAAGACCTGTAATGTTTTTTGGTTACCCTGTTCACTAATTGGAATTCCCATTTTAAGGGCATTGTCCTGCCAACTCGATAACATGATCTTATCTCTTTCCTCTTGACAATATTGTCTCCATAATCCAATTAATTCTTTTGCTTTCATACTTTGACTCTTTTTCCAGATGCGTCCCTGAATTTTCTTAATAATCTCTAGGTCTTTGGTGCCCACTAGTGGCCATTCATCACCCATTTTACTCCTTAACGTTGCTGACATTTTCCTGAAATCTTTTGCTTTATCCGGATACATATCGCATAATATTTGCAGTGGCATACCTGGATCATTTGTGCTATCCAAGGAATTCCCCATAATCTCAACTAGTCCTCAGAACTGCGTTTTTCGCCACTACAGTCCAAGGGTACAATTTTAGCTTAATCAACTATAGATTTAAAACACTCACACATGGAATTGAATCATCTTCAGATTTAAAAACACTTATTGAACTGAACCTCCATCTACTGAAGTCACATCAGCCATAAAAACACTTATACTTGACTGAACCTCCAACTACTGAAGTCACATCAGCCATAAAAACACTTATACTTGGAATTGAATCATCGTTTTAGATGTCCCATCAACCCAAAACCTAACCCAAGCCGAATCAACAATATGAAATCCCATCAATTAAATTTCTAATCCCCAGACTGACCTTTGATTTCGTCGAGACGATCTTTCCGTACCAACCGCGAGTGACCAGACTAATCAGACGATAAGAAGAGGGGAAAAATCAATGCGCGGTCATTTTCCAGCTGTACATTGTGGGCCCCTTTTTCCCATCCTCCTGTTCATAATCAGTCTAATTCTGATTTCGCAGTTGGTCAGAACCGTCTTGAGAAATCCCGGGTTTTCGGCACCAAATGACAAATCCCAAATTTCTTTACCCGTCAGTCTGGCCTCAATAAAAGTCGAGATGGATTTGCAGGTACAGCATTAGTTAGTTTATTTGACTTGCAAGCCTGACTCAGTTCACAGCGGTACAAAACACATCTTGCTTCGTACACCTCTGGAATCAAGTGAGTCTGTAGAACAAAGAAGTCTCTACTGATACATTCAAATGGTATCAAGTTTCACATACACGATTCCCATAGGTCATCCTATACCCCTCCTGACCTGGTGATACATTCTGATTGGCTCACTCCCAATCCCTTCCTCTGGCCCCTATTACCCAGCACCCTTTTCTCCTCCTTTGGTGGACACACCTCTTCCTTTGCTTTGCCATGCGGTCTGAAATCCTTTGTCTGTGAACTCACCAGGATGAGACTGGCCTATCTCTACATTACATTAACTAATATCTCTAAAGTAACTATTTTATATCACATTCGTCATCGACAGGGGGAAGGTTGTGGACTGGATTAGGGGTTGGGCTTTGTCTGCGTCGTTGGGGACCCACTGTGCGTAATATCTGAAAAACCCGAGGCAGCACTTCAGGGCCTTGGGGTAGTGAGGGAGGGGGAATTCCATAAGGGAGCGCATGCGTCCAGGGTCGGGGCCTATAACTCCATTTTGCACTACGTAGCCGAGAATGGCTAGACGGTCAGTGCTAAAGACGTATTTATCCTTATTGTACGTTAAGTTAAGGTCTGGAGAAATTTTCGGAGGTTGGTGTTGTGGTCCTGCTGGTCATGGCTGCAGATGGTGACGTTATCAAGATACGGGAACGTTGCGCGTAAGCCGTACCGGCCAACCATTCGGTCCATCTCGCGTTGGAAGACCGAGACCCCATTAGTGACACCAAAAGGAACCCTTAAAAATTGGTAGAGCCGCCCATCTGCTTCGAAGGCAGTGTACTTGCGGTCACTAGTGCGGAGGGGTAGCAGATGGTAGGCGGACTTGAGGTCCACCGTGGAGAAGACCTTGTATTGCGCGATCCGGTTAACCAGGTCGGATATGCGGGGGAGAGGGTACGCATCCAGCTGCGTAAACCTGTTGATGGTCTGACTGTAGTCAATGACCATCCTATGTTTCTCCCCGGTCTTTACCACCACTACTTGAGCTCTCCAGGGACTGTTGCTAGCTTCAATGACCCCTTCCCTCAGTAGCCTTTGGACCTCTGACCTGATGAAGGTCCGGTCCTGGGCACTGTACCGTCTGCTCCTGGTGGCGACGGGTTTGCAATCCGGGATGAGGTTCGCAAACAGGGAAGGCGGGTCGACCTTAAGGGTCGCGAGGCCACAGACAGTAAGGGGGGCTATAGGGCCGCCAAATTTAAAAGTGAGGCTTTGCAAGTTACATTGGAAGACCAACCCCAGGAGTGTAGCCGCGCAGAGGTAGGACATAAAGGTGGAAATTGCTGAATTTCCTGCCTTGGACAGTGAGGTTTGCTCAGCAGAACCCCTTTATCTCCACTGAGTGTGACCCGGAGGCCAGGGAGATTCTTTGGTTTACAGGGTGGGTAACAAGTGAACAGCGCCTTACCGTGTCGGGGTGTATAAAGCTCTCCGTGCTCCCAGAGTCGATCAGGTAAGACGTCTCGTGGCCGTTGATGAAGATCGTCGTCGTTGCTGTTTTGAGTGCCCGAGTTCGATTTTGGTCCAGCGTCACCGAGGCCAGATGGAGCAGTTGTGGGTTGTGATTGGGCAGCATGTAGTCGGCTGTGCCGGGGGCCTGGGGCCCCATCCAAGATGGCGTCTCCCATGGATCGCACATGGTGGTCGGGGATGTACAAAATGGCGGCGGGGATGGACAAAATGGCGGCACCCATCCATCCAGCATGGCGTCCGAGGGGCAAGATGGCCGTGGCCGTGGGTCTGGCGTGGCCCTCGGATAGGGTGGTGGTGGTGAGTGCTGGCCGCCTGGGGCCCGAAGGGAAGGTTGCCACGGCGGTCCAGAGTCGTTGGAGACCGTGGCCACGGCTCGTGCTTGGCAGACCCCCACAAAATGGCCCTTCTTGCCGCACCCTTTACAGGTGGAGGTGCGGGCTGGGCAGCGCTGGTGGGGGTGCTTCACCTGCCCGCAGAAGAAGCAACGGGGCCCAACGGAGCTAGCAGGCCGTTTTACAGTGCAGGCCTGTGGGGACACGGGGAAGGTCAGTGGGGCTGCCGCTGCGGGATGCCACGTAGCCCAGGGGGCCGCTGCGCGGTTGGGCGCATAGGACTGCACGTTTCTGGAGGCAACATCCTTATTCCCAGGGTGTCCATTTCTAAAAGTCTTTGGCGGATCTCTGAAGAGCTCATACCTGCTACGAAGGCATCCCGGATTAGAAGTTCCGTGTGCTCGTTGCCTGAAACTTGCGGGCAGCCACAGTTTCTGCCCAGCACCAGTAACGCACGGTAGAAGTCCACCAGCGATTCCCCGGGGCTTTGCCGTCTAGTTGCAAGCAGGTGACGTGCGTAGATCTGGTTTACAGGGCGTATATAATGTCCTTTTAACAGTTCGATCGCATCATCATAGTCCTCCGCCTCCTCGATGAGGGAGAAGATTCCAGGGCTTACTCTCGCGTGCAGGAGTTGCAGTTTCTGTTCTCCTGAGGGTGTGCCTCCGGCCGTCTCGAGGTAGCCTTTAAAACACGCCAGCCAGTGCTTAAAAATTGCAGCCGAGATCTCCGCGTGGGGGCTGAGTTGTAGATACTCCGGCTTGATTTGGAGATCCATTCTTTCAGCTCAAGAGTAGTCTATTAAATTGATGCACGATCAATTAAACTCGAAGGCAAGGTTCTATCATAACTGAAGGCTTTAATAGACTAGATCTGTTCCCCAGCAGCTTCGGTACAGAATGAGGGCTGCTGGGACAGCACCTGTTCTTATACCCCGCCTGTCAGGGCGGAGCCACATACCAAACAGCCAATGGTAAGCTGCTAGGCTTACCCAATGGTCTACAGCCCTCGGGTACTGCAATACCTGATACTACCACAACCACCTTAAATATTATTATATTCCTTGCCTTTTCCTCCAAGATAGCCAGATTTGTAGTGTTGACAAAGAATATAAAAATAAGTTTAAATCAAAACAAATTTATTTTACACTACTTAGCTTGATTAGGTTTGCACACTTTACTAAGTAACAGATAATAAACTAATGATACTGAATCTGTAGTACAGTGTTCAACATTCTCTCTAACTATTAAACTACACTATGTCTTGACCTCGTGCATTATCTCTACAATGAAATCTCACTCTGCTCTCACCAGGCTCTCAACATCTTCTCCCAGAATTCCTAGAGATGCTGCCTTGTATACAATAATGCAGTAACACCATGTAGTGTTGAGTTACACATAGTTTCTGATGTTAACCCTTTACATCATGTGTACTATACATATCATTACAATTACCACAAACAGTAGCAGCAGCGTGTACCAAATACAAAATGCACTGCACCTAGTCTCTTTTGACAACACCTTTCAAACCCAAGATCTATATCAGGCAGAATGACAAGGGCAGTAGATTCATGGGCAAAATTCTCCACCCCTCGACTCCGAACGCTCAAGGCGCAATCGGGCAGAGAATTGGGCGTCCGGCCAAAATCAAGTTTGTACCATGCCCCGAATCGAGCGCCATTCTCCGGTCCCTCACTGGTGGTGATAACAAAGACTGAGCCCCATGCTGGCGGTGTATGCAAAACCAGCATTTAAATTAATTTGCCTTTCATGAGCGGATTTGACCCAATATGCTCCAGGCCTGCCCCATTCTCCACCCCTCAGGCGGAACTCATGCAGGCGTGGTTCACTATAGATATTTGTAAGCGGAGGCTGGGTGTCACGGCTGCTGAGGGAGAGAGCGAAGGTACGCAAAGTTTTAAAACCATTTAAAAATTGTCCTGCTCACTAGGGGGTAGCAGCCAGGACCTGTAGGGGTAGCAGGGCGCGACTTGCTGACAGCTCCGTAGATTCGGGGTGCCCGCTTCAGGAACAGGATGGTCTGGTTCAGGCTGCCGTTGCTGCAGTATTTGTTTTAAACACACCATTCGGGCCCATAAGGAGAAGGTGGAGGGGGCGGAGTTAGACAGACTAGGGGGTGAAATTCTGCGGGAGGACAGGAGATATGTGGAGATATGCGGAGACTCCGGAAGACAGGCTTTTAAAAGAGCGTCAGAGACTGCAACTAGAGCCAACTTTGGGCTCTTGTCCTCAGGTAAGGTGGTGGGGCAGCTGAGGAGGCTAAGGGGGGTGGTCTATGAATATGGGGAGAAAGCTAGTTGGATGCTGACGCATCAGTTGAGGAAACAGGAGGTGGCGAGAGAGATAGGAAATGTGAGGGACACAGGGGGGAAGGTAGTTCTGGACGCGGCGGGGGTGATTGATGTGTTTCGGGATTTTTACAGCAAGTTGGATAATTCGGAACCCCAGCCGGGGAGGAGGGGATGAAACGGTTTTGGGGGGGGGGGGGGGGGGGGGGGGCGGGGGGCTGGAGTTCCCAAAGGTAACTGAGGAGTTGGTGGAGGGTCTGGATGCCCCAATCGGGCTTGGGGACGTAAAAGAGGGGTTGGGGGGAACGATGGAGTCGGGCAAAACCCCGGGACCGGACAGATACCCGGTGGTGTTAAAGAAGAGATTTTCCGGGTTGCCGGGGCCGCTTTTGGTATGAGTCAAAGGAGTTGGGAGTGCTTCCCTCAACGTTATCGCAGGCATCAATTTCCCTTATCTTAAAATGAGATAAAGGTCCGGAAAGCTGTGGGTCGTATCGGCCAATCTCCCTGCTAAATGTGGATGCCAAATTGTTGGCAAAGATCCTGGCCACACGGATCAAGGATTGCGTCCCAGGAGTGATAGGGGAGGACCAGGCAGGATTTGTTATGGAGCGACAAACATTAGGCGGCTCTTTAATGTAATAATGATGCCTGCGGAGGGGAACGAGGTTGAGGTGGTGGTGGCCATGGACGCAGAAAAGGCCTTTGATTGGATGGAGTGGAAAGGGAAGATTGTGGGAGGTCCTGGGAAGATTTGGGTTCGACAGGGATTTGTGAATTAGTTCCGGCTGCTTTACCAGGCACCGTAAGGACGAATCGGGTGCGGTCAGAATATTTTAGCCTGTGTCGGGGTCGAGGCAGGGATGTCCACTCTCCCCACTACTATTTTCCCTGGCCATAGAGCCTTTGGCAATGGCGCAGCGAACATCAAATGTGTGGAGGGGGATAGTGCAAGGTGGGGGGGAGGTGGAACACTCGCTCTATGTGGACAATCTGCTCCTTGATATAACGGACCCGTTGCAGGAATTATAGGGATACTGGAGGGATATCCCCGTTTCTCAGGTTATAAACTGAATATGGACAAGAGCGAGGTTTTTGTGATCCAAGCAAAGGGGCAGGAGAGGAGATTGGGAGAGATGCCGTTCAAGGTGGTGGGAGGAGTTTTAGGTACCTGGGTATTGAAGTGGCATGGACTGGGGTCGGATTCACAAATTAAATTTGGGCAGATTAATAGATCAGATGAAAGGGAACTTCCGAAGGAGGGACCTGTTCCCTCTGTCAATGGCGGGGAGGTTACAGACTGAAAATGACAGTCCTCCCGAGATTGCTATTCATTTTCATCCCAAAGGCGTTTTTTTGGAGGATGAATGCGGCGATCCCGGGTTTTATTTGGGCTGGAAAAACCCCGCGGGTGAAGAAGGTCATACTTGGGGGGGGGGGGGGGGGGGGGGGGGGAGGGGGGGGGGCGCGGCGCGGTGGGGGGGGGGTTGCGGAGGGTGCGGGGGGGGACTTGGCCCTTCCGAACTTTATTAATTACTACTGGGCGGCTAATATATCAATGGTTAGGAAATGGGTGGTGGGGGAGGGGTCGGTGTGGGAGGCAGCATCTTGCAAGGGCTCGAGCCTGAAGGCTTTGTTGATGGCACCTCTGCCGTTCTCGCCGGCTCGGTACTCTACAAGCCCGGTGGTAGTTGCAGCCCTAAGAGTTTGTGGGCAACGGAGGCAGCACATGGGACTGAAGGGTGCGTAGGTGTGCCCACCGATCTGTGACAACTACCGGTTCGTTCCGGGAGTTGCTGGACGGGGGCTTTAGGAGGTGGCAGCGGGCAGGGATCGAGAGATTCGGAGGTCTTTTTATTGAGGACATCTTCCCAAGTTTGGACGAGCTAGAGGAGGAGTTTGAGTTGCCAGGTGAGAATGGATTCCGGTACCCGCAAGTGCGGGACTTTGTTCGGAGGCAGGTCCCGGGCTTCCCGCGCCTCCCACTACGGGGACTACAGGATAAGATGACGTCAAAAACAGGAGTTGAGGAGGGGAAGGTCTCGTAAATATATAAGGAGCTGATAGAGTGGGAAGGGTTTTCTATAAGGGAGGTGAAGAGGAAGTGGGAGGAGGAGTTGGGAAGGGAGTTAGACGTTAGGCTATGGGAGGAGGCCCTGAGGAGAGTCAATGCATCCTCCTTGTGTGCCAGGTGTAGCCTGATCCAATTTAAGGTGGCCCACAGGGCTCATATGACTGGCCCGGATGAGCAAGGTTCTTTGAGGAGGTGGAGGACAGGTGTGGGCGGTGTGGGGGAAGTCCGATGAATCATGTACACATGTTCTGGGCATGTCTGAGGCTGAGGGCCTTTTGGCAGGGTTTCGCAGATATCATGTCTGAGGTCCTAGAAGGGAGGGTGACTCTGAGTCCAGAGGTGGCAATATTTGGAATGTCAGAAGATCCGGGAGCCCAGAGGGGAGAGAGGCCAACGTTTTGGCCTTTGCTTCCCTGGTGGCCCGGAGACGGATTCTGTTGGGTTGGAGGGACTTGGAGCCTCCAAAGTCAGCGACATGGCGAGGTTTCTCAGGTTGGAGAAAATCAAATTCGCCTTAAGGGGTTCATTACAGGGGTTCGCTCGGAGATGGCAGCCGTTCGTCGACTTCTTCAAGGAAAATTAGTTTGTCAGTAGGGGGGGCAACAGGGGATATGGGAAAAGGGGGGAGGCATGGAAGTGATGAATAAAGGTAGGAAAACCAATGAAGGGAGGACCATGAGATGGCGTGTTTATATGGACCATGTCGATTGGGGTCTGTGCTTGGGGGGGAGATGGCTATGCTATTGTGTTTTTTTTGTGTTTGTTGGATCTTTCTGTTTAAAAGTGTTAAAATTATAAATATATTAATAAAATATTTTTTTTTAAAAAATATTGGGAAGACATCTTGAGGTTTTCTTTAACTTTACTTTGTTTCATGCCCTCTCTTTGATTTCCTTATTTCCTTTTTCACTTCATCTCTGCGCTTTGTGTACTCGTCTAGGCTACGCCTATCGTATGCTTTATTTTTCTGTTTGATCTTCCCCTGTATTCCTCTAGACAACCAGGGGGGGTGTAAATTTGTAAATACCACTGCTATTTTTTGGAGGGGACATGTCTACTTTGCACCTTTAGGATGTATCCTTTCAGTGCTGCCCACTGATTTTCGACAGATTTATCCTCTTGCACGGCAGGCAAATGCACCTCAGCCGAGCCCCTTCTCATTTCTACAGAATTTCCCTTCCCCCAGTTCAAAATTTTTACTCCTGCTTCACCCCTGTTCTTTTCCATGGTAATACTGAATCTAACTGTACTGTGATCACTATCTGCGATATGGTCGCCTGCAGTCACTTCACCCACCAGCCTGTCTTTGTTCTCCAAAACTAGGTCTAGAATTGCATCTCCTCGCGTTGGGTTTCACTAATTGGGTAGTAAGATTTTCCTGGACACACTGCATTAATTTTTCTCCCTCCTGCTCATGACATCCTGCTGCCATGTGTCTATCTGTGCTCTTAACTCGTCTACCTTGTTTGTAATACTCCTTGCATTGAAGTACAAACAGTTTGACCCCACCATTTTCCCTTGCTGGACATTAAAACTTTGCTTCTCCTGTAATTCCAAGCCTATCATTACATCTTCTACCTCACTCGCAACCTTGCCAGAGCCGCCCACATCCTGTGAAAGAATAAAAAAAGTCAAGTTATAAACTAGTCTTACTGAGAAGGTCAATGCCAGCCATTGAACTTAAAGTCAAATTTATCATAAGTGAAGCCAGATGAGGTTGAGTTATTGTGGTAAAGCAGAACTACCTTTGAAACTTAAATGATTAATTACATTGGTTAAAAATATCTACTTTCATAATTTATATTGCTTCAGTGTTTAACACTTAAATGTTGCTCAGGATGTTAGTAAATAAATTCTATTTTGTTCGTTCAGAGTTGTCTTCCTCTTTGATTTGGCAAGGAAGGAGTTAACACATTTGCTCAGCGATTTACTTGCTTCCTCATTGTAAGTTTTATTTTCCATGCTGCTTCACTGTAATGTGTTGTTTCCTTTCAAAATAACTTGTTTATGCCCCATCTAACCCTGAACTTGACAAGCAGACACTCCCACTGTGTTCAGGGAAGGAGGAAATCAGTGAGCCAGAGTAACAAGTAGCAACCTTCGGAATATCTCCTTCCTTATTTTTACAGCTTCACAAACATTGCCAGTTCATCCAGGTCATCCTGTCGTGAGCATCATGCACTTGTACCAACAATCATCCTGTGGCTTCTGTTGGGTGTATTATTTTCACCCTGGAGTAGAATCTAACTTGCAGCCTGTTCATTAATTAAATTCAATAGAGAAATTAGATAGGATTTTTGTGAAAACTTGTAACAATCGCAGGCACCATGTAGGTCAGTCATTCCTATAAACACATCCCTTGTCATTTCTGTTCCAGAGCTGACTTCCAATGTTTAATACCTAGTCGCATGATATTCTGGGCGGCATGATGGTGCAGTGGATTGACCATGCTAAATTGTCCCGTAGTGTCCAAGGATGTGCAGATTATGCGGGGTTATGGGGATAGGTTGGGTGGACAGGAGAGTTGACCGGGGTGGAGTGCTCTTTCAGAGAGTCAGTGGGTGCTCGATAGGCCGAGTGGCCTCCTCCTGTACTGTAGGGATTCTATGATTCTAACCCAAATGACATAACAGTATTTCTCTCATGACATACCAACTAAATAAACATAATTTAATTTGCCTTCATAAATGTTTCTCCAATAGAGACATAGGAACTGCCTTTGAGCCTGTTCTGCATTGAATTGGATTATGGCAGACTTACATCTATATCTATCCATGTCAAATTGGAAACACTTCATGCCTCTGCCGAACAAAATTCTATCAATATAGCAAAGGCAGAGTGGAGGATTTAAAATTTCCATGTAGTTTGGGATAAAGAGAATGCCTTCAAGAAGCGAAGTGTCATGCACACCCCTCTCTGCATCAATGATGCCGAGGTGGAGATGATTGACACATCACCAACAATCTGTCCTGGTCCACCCACGTTGACACTACGACCAAGAAAGCCCAACAGCGCCTGTACCTCCTCAGGAAACTAAGGAAATTCAGCATGTCCACATTGACTCTTACCAACTTTTACAGATGCACCATAGAAAGCATCCTATCTGGCTGCATTACAGCCTGGTATGGCAACTGCTCGGCCCAAGACCGTAAGAAACTTCAGAGAGTCGTGAACATAGTCCAGCCCATCACACAAAGCCGCCTCCCATCCATTGACTCTGTCTACACCTCCCGCTATCTTGGGAAAGCATGATGTGGAGATGTCGGCGTTGGACTAGGGTGAGCACTGTAAGAAGTCTTACAACACCAGGTTAAAGTCCAACAGGTTTGTTTCAAACACTAGCTTTCGGAGCACTGCTCCTTCCTCAGGTGACCTCTTCATTCGCCTGAGGAAGGAGCAGTGCTCCGAAAGCTAGTGTTTGAAACAAACCTGTTGGACTTTAACCTGGTGTTGTAAGACTTCTTACTGGGGAAAGCAGACAGCATAATCAAAGACCCCTCCCACCCGGTTTATTCGCTCTTCCAACCTTTTCCATTGGGCAGAAGGTACAAAAACCTGAGAACATGCATTAACAGGTTCAAAAACTCTTTCTTCCCCATTGTTACCAGACTCCTGAATGACCCTCTTATGGACTGAACTGATCTCTCTATGCATCTTCTCTACTGTGTAGCAATATTAATAATAATTATTAGTGTCCCAAGTAGGCTACATTAACACTGCAATGAAGTTACTGTGAAAATCCAGTAGTCGCCACACTCCGGTGCCCGTACGGGTCGACTGAGGGAGAATTCAGAATGTTCAATTCACCTAATAAGCACGTCTTTCGGGACTTGTGGGAGGAAACCAGAGCAGCTCGAGGAAATCCATGCAAACATAGAAAGAATGAGCAGATTTCACACAGACAGTGACCCAAGCTGTGAAGCAACAGTGCAAACCACTGTGCCACCACTCTGTCTGCGCCACTGAAGTCTATTTCTATGTATTCGCATTGTGTATTTATCGTATGTCCTATGTTTTTCATGTATGGAATGATCTGCCTGGACTGTATACAGAACAATACTTTTCACTGTACCTCGGTACACATGACAATAAATCTAAATCTAAATCTAAGATATCAACTGAAGCTCAATATGGAGCTTCTTCCTTTCCTTTAACAGTGCCTCTTCAGGGGCCACCGAGTACCTCGATCTACCTCCACAATGGCCTCCACTATTCTTTGTCTTTGTAGCCAGTCCCCCTTCTCTTTATGTGCCCGTACCACCGGCTACAGCGCTTCCCACACTATGGAGGCGGAAAACTCATCAGTCCTATTTAGCTCCACATAATTCTGTATAACCATGCCTCCCCTTTCGCAGGTGCCCTTATCAGCCAACAACCCCACATCTAACCTCCATTGCAGCCGCTGGGAACCCCCTCTTCCAAGCGTAATCCACCAGGTGCGGCGGGTGGTCAGAGACCACAGGCTGCATTCTCCGTTTTGGAGACTAAGTCCCCCACACCGGCGTGAAAACGGTGGTCTTTTACGCCAGGAAAACTGGCGCAAAATGCCCACCGATTCACTATTTTGCTAGGGGCTAACAGGGAGGCAGCGTAGAGCTCGCAGCTCTAGCTGCCGATACGGCGCTGAGCATTTCTGGTTCCGTGGCCGTGCATGCGCTCGACAGCGGCCTGCAGTGGCTGCGCCGTGCTTCATGGACTCAGCCCGCGGACCTGGACCACAGAAATAGTGCCCCCCTTCGGCCCCTCGCGCGCCCCAGACCGCCCACCCACAGTGCCCCCAGCCCCGAATGAAGCCCCCACTACCCGCGGATCGGAACTCTCCCGACTGTGGCGGTACCAGACTGAGTCCGCAGCCGCCACGCGAGGTTCCCTGATGGTGTGAGCACACGTAACCCACGCCGTCAGGAACTCGACTGGTCGGGGACAGAGAACGCGTGGCGTGGATACTTGGCATTGGGGGAGGAGAATCCAAAAAACAGCGTTGTTCCCGATTTCGGCATCAAAACGGATGTGATTTCAGTGTCGGTGGGCGGAGAATCCAACCTCACATTCCCAACCAACCCACAAGCAACCTCTTAACCAGCACAAAAGTTGATCCTGGAAAACACCCAATTAATATGCAAAAAGAACGAGATTTCCTTCGCCCTCAGCCTCCCAAACGGCCACGGGTCCATCATTCCCATTCGCTCCATAAATCTCAGCAGTTTCCTCGCCATCGTCGACATGTTCAGGGACTTAGGACATGACCGATTTACCTTTGGATCCAAAATAGTATTGAAATCCCCTCCCATAATCAACCGGTGTGTGTCCAGGTCCAGGGCCTTAGCCAACATCTTCACAAACTCAGCATCATCACAGTTGGGACATATATATTCACCACACCACCAGTGCCCCCTCCAGCTACATGACACCATCACAAAGCTGACCTCAGCATCCGCCATAATAGTACCAGCCCAAAATGCCCTCTTACTCACCAGTACTGCTATCCTCCTCGTCTTCATATCCACCCTCGAGTGAAACACCTGCCCCACCCACCTCTTCCTCAACCTCGTTTGATCTGCAACTTTTAAATGAGTCTGCCTTAAAGCTCCTTAAGTGTGCAAAGATGCGGGCCTCTTGATCAGCCCATTCAGTCCCCTAATGTGATGAATGGTTACTGTATTACTGTACCCTTATCATCATGTAAGGTTATGTCCCCTTTAAGACCAGGCTTGGAACCCTGGGGGACTCCGCCTCTGGCTCCACCCACCTGGGGGTCGTATATAAGGGTCCGCCTTGTAGGCAGCACCCAGGAAGCACCCGTCTCAGCACCAGGCGAGTTCTTAGCTTATTAAAGCCTTCTTTACCGTTTTACTCTCTAGCGTCGTTATTGAGGGTACAACAATTTAATAAGCTAAACTACATCAGGATGGACGCAGGCCTAAAACCAGAGAAGCTCAATCTGGAAGCACTGACACCAGAGGCAAAGGAAATTTTTAAATACTGACTCCGATGCTTCGAGGCCTACCTGGACTCCTCAGCGACTCCCATCCTGAGGCCATGCAAGCTGCGCCTACTCCATGCCCGGGTGAGTCACAGAATCTCCGCCACGCTCGAAAAGGTGACTACCTGCGAAGAGGCGGTCGAGATACTATGTAAGCGGTTTGTCAAACCCATCAAAGAGGTACATGCCCGGCAACTGCTCTCTACCTGCCGGCAGCGCTCGGGGGAAAACTCACCACTCTCGCCAGGGACTGTGACCATCAGGATGTGACGGGGGAAATCCATATGAACCTGCACATCAGAGACGCTTTTGTGTCCGGCATTCGCTCGACCTACGGCAGCGGCTACTCGAAAAACAGGGCAATAGACCTCCAGGAAACGCTAACGCTCGCCTCCTCGCTGGAAGTGGCCCGACATAATTTGGGCAAATACCCCGCGGACCCTGTGAGGCCCCCTCGGACTTCCCCAGACTCGGCCATATTACGCGCCTGCGCGTGCGGCGACCTGCCCAGACCGGGGGCACACCGTGCTACTTCTGTGGGCAGGGGAGGCACCCACGCTCACGCTGCCCAGTCCACTTCGCCGTCTGCAGCGACTGCGGGAAGAGGGGGCATTTTGCGAGGGTCTGCCTGGCCAGGGCCAAGGGCCAGAAACACAAAGCACAGCAGGCCCGAAAATCAGGCTCACAGGCCCGCAGGCCTCGCAACGCGGCTGCGCATCGACCCGACACGTCCCCTTCTGACGCGTCATCTGCCTCGTGCGAATCATGGGGGCGGCCATCTTGGCGGCGGCCATCACCTCGACCCGACAGTGCGACCGACAGCGGCGGCCATTTTACGAGTCCGACTCGGCTGAGGGCTCGGACTACCCGCATCTGGGAGCGATCACCCTTGACCAAACGCGCCCAAAACACCTGCAGAACTCTATGATGAAGGTCCAGGTCAACGGGCGCGACACTCCATGCCTTTTCGACTCCGGGAGCACGGAGAGCTTTATTCATCCAGAAACGGTAAGGCACTGCTCCTTGCGCACCCATCCTGTGTCCCAAAGCATAGCCCTCGCATCCGGGTCCCACTCGGTCCAAATCAAGGGGTATTGTATTGCGGATCTCTCAATCCAGGGCGCCAAACAAACTGTATATCCTCCCTCACCTCTGCGCCCCCCCTGCTGCTCGGACTGGATTTCCAGTGCAGCCACCGAAGCCTGACACTGAAGTTCGGCGGACCCTTGCCTCCCCCTCACAGTTTGCAGCCTTGCGACACTGAAAGTTGCACCCCCCTCTCTATTCACGAACCTCATTCCCGACTGTAAGCCCGTCGCCACCAGGAGCCGGTGGTACAGTGCCCAAGACATGACTTTTACTAAGTCAGAGGTCCAGCGTTTACTGGGAGAGGGGGTCATTGAGGCTAGCAGCAGCCCCTGGAGAGCACAAGTGGTGGTCGTCCAGTCGATGCGTATCCCCTTCCTCGCATAGCAGAAATGATAAATCGGTTCACCCAATACCGGGTATTTTCCACGGTCGATCTCAAATCCGCCTACCACCTGCTCCCTATCCGACCGAAAGACCGCCCCTATACCGCCTACGAAGCAGCCGGTCGGCTCTTCCACTTCCTCAGGATCCCCTTTGGCGTCACAAATGGGGTCTCCCTCTTCCAGAGGGCGATGGACCAAATGGTGGACCAGTACGGCTTGCGGGCTACATACCCGTACTTGGACAATGTCACCATCTGCGGCCATGATCAGCAGGACCATGACGCAAACCTCGAAAAGTTCCTCCAGACCGCCCGAGCCCTCAACCTGACCTATGACAAGGAAAAATGCGTTTTCCACACAACCCGTCGAGCCATCCTCGGCTATGTCATGGAAAACAGGGTCCTAGGTCCCGACCCCGACCGCATGCGCCCCCTTAAGGAACTTCCCCTTCCCCGCAGCCTCAAGGCCCTCAAACGGTGCTTCGGGCTTTTCTCCTATTACGCCCAATGGCTCCCCAAATATGCAGACAAAGCCCGCCCACTCATAAAGACCACAATATTTCCCCTGTCGGCTGAGGCCCGATCGGTCTTCAGCCGCATCAAGGCCGACATCATCAAGGACGCTATGCATGTGGTGGACAAAACTATCCCTTTTCAGATAGACAGCGATGCGTCAGACATCGCCCTGTCTGCTACTCTCAACCAGGCAGGCAGACCAGAAGCGTTCTTCTCCCAGACCCTCACCGCCTCCAAGATTCGGCACTCTGCAGTCGAGAAGGAGGCACAAGCCATTGTGGAGGCTGTGCGGCATAGGGGGCACTACCTAGCCAGTAGGAGGTTCACCCTCGTCACCGACCAACGGTCGGTAGCCTTTGTGTTTGATAACGCACAACGGGGCAAATAAAAAACGATAAAATTTTGAGGTGGAGGATTGAACTCTCCACCTACACGTACAATATCAAGTCCAGGGGAGCTCAACGAGCCCCCAGATACCCTGTCCCCTGTCCCACGCCAACGCGCAGGAGGACTACCTGCAAGCCATCCACAATGACCTCTGTCACCCGGGGGTTACCCGGCTCGTCCATTTTATCAAGTCCCGCAACCTACCTTACTCAACCGAGGAGGTCAAGGCCATGACCAGGGCTTGCCAGATCTGGGCGGAGTGCAAACCGCACTTCTACCGGCCAGACAAGGCTCGTCTCATGAAGGCCTCGGGTCCCTTTGAGCGACTAAGTGTGGACTTCAAGGGCCCCTCCCGTCCACCAACTGCAATGCCTACTTCCTCACCGTCATCGACGAGTTCTCCCGCTTCCTATTCGCCGTTCCTTGCCCCGACATGACCTCGGCCACCGTGATAAAGGCACTTCATCTTCACCCTGTTTGGTTTCTCCGCTTATATCCACAGCGACCGGGGTACATTGTTCATGAGCGATGAACTGCGTCAGTATCTGCTCAGCAAAGGCATCGCCTCGAGCAGAACAACCAGTTATAACCCGCGGGGAAACGGGCAGGTGGAGAGGGAGAGCGCGACAGTTTGAAAGGCTGTCCTTCTGGCCCTACGGTCGAGAAGTCTCCCAACCACCTGCTGGCAGGAGGTCCTACCCGATGCCCTACACTCCATTAGGTCGCTCCTCTGCACGGCCACGAATGAGACCCATCACAACCGCTTGTTTGTCTTCCCCAGGAAGTCCACCTCCGGGGTCTCGCTCCGGGACCTGTTCTTCTCTGGAGTCACACGAGGAGCCATAAAACGGACCCCCTGGTCGAGAGGGTCAGATTACTGCACACGAACCCCAGATACGCCTACGTCGAGTACCCCGACGGCAGGCAAGATACGGTTTCCCTCCGGGATCTGGCACCCGCTGGTTCCCCCACTACAGACGCCCCCTCCTTCACAGCTCCCCAGCGGGATCCAGCACCCACAACCACCCCCCTCCCCCTGGTCCCACTCCCCTTCGGTGGACACCGACCGCGCCGCCGGCGCCGGCACCGCTTCCCCCAGCCCTAGCTATTTCACCTGCGCCCCGATCTGCTACCCCGGCCTGGACCAACGTGCTCCCGGACGTACCCTCAACTACGACGTCCGTGTCCACCGAACAACCGCCCGAGCTGAGGAGCTCGATGAGGACGACCAGGCCGCCGAAAAGAATGGACTTATGATTTCACTTCACCCCCGCCAGACTTTGCTTTTTTAAACAGGGTGTGAATCTGATGAACGGTTACTGTATTACTGTACCCTTATCATCATGTAAGGTGATGTCCCCTTTAAGACCAGGCTTGGAATCCTGGGGGACTCCGCCTCTGGCTCCGCCCACCTGGGAGTCGTATAGCCAGTAAGCACCCGTTTCGGCACCAGGCTAGTTCTTAGCTTATTAAAGCCTTCTTTATCGTTTTACTCTCTAGCGTCGTTATTGAGGGTACAACAACTCATCTTCCAGATGATCGGTTAGCCCTGCCCCTGCACCCCGATCAGCCATACCCACTGTTTAGTGAGCTGCTCCAGGACCAACCCCCGCCCACTTCCCAGGCTTCCTCCACCTTTTCAAAAGTTAAATTAATTGATATCTTCATTCTTTATCACAAATTTCTTGATTGTTGGAACTTTCTGCTTCTCCGTTCAACTGGGGATATCTAAGTGAACTAGTCTGCTGTATGAAATAGCAGGTCAAAAAGTGAGATCTATTGTCTGACACCACAATAATCAGAATGTGCATTTAAGCAGAAGAGTGCTTGTCAGGAGAGTGTGTTCCTCGGTTTTGTGTTATGGGCGAGGTGTTTTCAGAATCCCAAAATGTATCATGGAGTTCAACCAACCTCTCCCTTTAATGGATTGTTGCTTTTGAAGCACGCGGCTTGTTCCCCAGGTGTGATATTACAATTATGGGCACGTGGTCTTTAACACAAAACAATGTTTATTCTATGAACTCAACTTAACATTTTAAATAAACATTGGATCCCTTAACACCACTTACTTCAAAGATAACCCTGAAAATATTACAACACTAAATAATTTTTCAGTTATCCCTCTCAACATCCATGAGACTTAACACCCTTAAACAGAAACACATCAGATTAAAGGCTTTACTATTATGAGTTTAAATCACCCAAATGATCCAGAGATAGTCTTTCATGGCAGAGATCACAGCAGATCCAGCTCACTGCAAAACACAGACACACACCCAAGCTTTTCCAAATTCACTTTTGGCTCGGTTTATCACCAAACCCGCCTCCTGTCGTCGATCGAATAATTCCCTCAGATGTTTTAAACGTTCTTTCCATGTCTGGCTGAAAAATACCAGATCGTCGATGTATACCGCACAATTGGGTAATCCTGAAACGACTGTTAACTGTTGAAATGTTGCTGGTGCGTTTTTCATGCCAAATGGCATAACTTTGAACTGGTACATACCATCTGGAGTTACAAAAGCTGAAATTTCCTTTGCCCTTTCAGATAAAGGTACCTGCCAATAACCTTTCAGTAAATCCAATTTTTAAATAAAAGCGGATTGTCCCACTTTCTCAATGCAATCCTCCAAACGTGGGATAGGATAAGAGTCCGTTCTTGTAACTGCATTCACCTTTCTGTAGTCCACACACAACCATTGGGTACCATCTGGTTTAGGTGCCATCACTATGGGTGAGCTCCATTGGCTGCAACCCACTTCAATTATGCCATTTTTAAGCATATTCTCAATCTCTCTGTTAACCTGTGCCAATTTTAAAGGATTAAGTCTATATGGATGTTGTTTGATAGGAACATCATTTCCCACATCGACATCATGTATAGCCATTTTAGTACTTCCCAATTTATCTCTACAAACTTGCCCATGTGATATCAATAACTCTTTCAGGTCAGTTCGTTTTTCCTCTGGAAGGTAACTTAACAATTCATCCCAATTTTTAAGAACATCCTCATTTTCCAATTTAATTTGAGGTATGCCAAATTCACAGTCATCTGGATTTGGTTCATCACTTTGAGTTAGAATCATTAAAACCTCCTTTTTCTCTCCTTCCCTTTCAAAGTACCTTTTAAGCATATTCACATGACACACTCGGTGAGTATTCCTTCTATCTGGTGTTTTTACCACATAATTCACCTCACTTAATTTCCCTTCAATCTGATACGGTCCACAAAACCTAGCTTTTAAAGGCTCACCTACCACTGGTAACAACACTAAAACTTTATCCCCACTGGCAAAACTACGAACTTTGGATTTCTTGTCCGCTACCCGTTTCATCACATTTTGTGCAACTTTTAAATGTTGTCCAGCCAATTCACCTGCTCTATTTAATCGTTCCCTAAAATTTGACACGTAATCCAATAGTGTAATTTCCGATTTCTCACTCACCAATTTTTCCTCAATCAATTTAAGTAGTCCTCTTCCTTCATGACCAAAAATTAGTTCCAAATTTGGTAGACTCATTAGGTGCATCCCTAATTGCAAACAATACAAATGGGATTCCTTTATCCCAATCCTCTGGATTATCTTGACAATACGCCCTCAACATTGTCTTTAATGTCTGATGCCACCTTTCTAACGCTCCCTGCGATTCTGGATGGTACGCAATTGATTTAAATTGTTTTATTCCAAAGCTTTCCATAACTTCTTTGAATAACTTTGAAGTAAAATTTGCTCCTTGATCCGATTGAATTTCTGTGGGTAATCCATATCTAGTAAAGAATTCAAGTAACTCCTCCACAATCCTTTTAGCTGTAATATTACGTACTGGAATGGCCTCTGGATACCTAGTAGACACATCCATTATAGTCAAAAGATATTGGTTCCCACTTTTTGTTTTAGGAAGCGGTCCTACACAATCAATTAGGACCCTCGTAAAAGGTTCCTCAAATGCTGGAATGGGTATCAAGGGCGTTGGTTTTATCACTGTTTGAGGTTTCCCTATCACTTGACATGTGTGACATGATTGACAAAATCTAACTACATCTTTATGTAGTCCAGGCCAATAAAAATGTTTCTGGAAATACAGCTTGAGTTTTCCTTATCCCCAAATGACCACCCACTGGTACCTCATGTGCAACTCACAACACCTCCTTTCTATACCCTACCGGCAATACTCCTTGATGAACTTCTGCCCACTTTTCATCTGCCTGCATATGTACAGGTCTCCATTTTCTAATCAGAATAACACAAGTAAAAACACTCTGGTATACTCTCAGATTCCTCTTCCGTATATGCTTTCTGATACATCCGTTTTATTTCTACATCTTTCTGTTGTAACTCTGCCAATTTTCCTGCCCTAAAAATATCCGCCTCATCCTCCACCTGTTCTTGTTCTTTTTCAACCATCTGATCAAAAATCGTTTCTGATAATTGCACTTCAACTTCATCTTCACTCTTTGATTTCTCCTCTTGTCTTAACCTGTGACTTTGCGACCTTGTTACTACACAATCCGGAAAAATCCCAGGATATTCGTCCTTCAACCCTTCAGTTGTCTGATTTTCCACTGGTTTATCAACCACAGTAGGCATCACTCCCACCTGCGATCCAGCTATATCATTACCCAGGATAATCTGTATTCCTGGACAAGATAATTTATCTATTACTCAGACTACCACTTCACCACTCTTGACTGGACTTTCCAATCTTACCTTATATAATGGAACGCTACTCCTCTCACCTGGAATTCCACATATCACCATCTTTTCTGGCAACATTCTTCCCAAACTACATAACTCCTCATCTCTTACCATTAAAGATTGACTAGCCCCTGTATCTCTTAAAATAGTGACTTCTTCCTGCTCCTCCTGATACACATGAGTAAACTTTACCCACACAAGTAAATTCTTTAAAGACATCGGGCACCTTCTTAACAATTATGTCTTGAACAGGCTGTACAATCATTTGCACCTCCTTCGCTTCCCTTGGGCTTTCCTTTACCGCTCTAACAAACCACACTGTCTTATCCTGTTTTACCACATCAGCCTTCCCTGTGCTTTCCTTCAACCACCAACACTGTGACTTTACATGGCCAAGTTTATTACAGTGAAAACATTTGAAACTTTTCATTTCTTTTCCACCCTCCTGGATTTCCTTTTTAATCTGAAGTACACTCTCTTTATTGTCTCCCATCAGATCACCTTCACCTTTACCACTTGAGTATCTCTCATGTCCCCAGTTTCTATCCCTCACCGGCTGAAACTGATGTCGGAAACCAATCTAATAATGAACTAATTCATTATCATCTGCCATTTCCACTGCTAATCTCGCAGTTTTAACCCTCTGTTCTTCCACATGAGTTCTCACTACATCAGGAATTGAATTTTTAAACTCCTCCAAAAGTATAATTTCTCAGAGAGCTTCATACGTTTGGTCTATTTTCAAAGCTCTTATCCACCTATCAAAATTACTCTGAGCCTTTCAAACTCCATGTATGTTTGACCAAATCCTTTCCTTCAATTTCTAAACCTTTGTCTGTAAGCTTCAGGTACTAGCTCATATGCACTTTAGATGGATTTCTTCACCTCCTCATACGTTCCAGATTCCTCCTCCGATAGTGATGCAAACACTTCACTAGCCCGACCTACCAGCTTTGTTTGAATCAGTAATACCCATATGACCTGTGGCCATTTCATTTGTTTAGCTACCTTCTCATATGAAATGAAAAAGGCTTCTACCTCCTTCTCGTCAAACCTTGGCAATGCTTGGACATATTTAAATAGATCCCCACCACGTCTTCGACTATGAAGCTCTGTCTCATTATCCTCATCCATCTCCTCCAACTGTACGTGTCCCTTTGTGTCTGCCAATTTTAATTGATTTTCATGTTTCAGAGCCATTTTCCGAAGTTCAAACTCTCTCTCTTTTTCCTTTTCCTCTCTATCTATTTCTTTGTTTATTTCTTCTCTCTCCTTTTCTTTTTCTTCTCAGTCTCTTTCTTTTCCTATCATTGCATATTCAAGCCGCTTTACTCCTTTTTCATGTTCAAGTTGCTTTAATTCTTTTTCATGTTCAAATTGCTGAATCTGCAACTGGAGCTTTGCCATATCTAATGAGTCAGAATGTATCACAGGCAACGTAAATGCGCAGATACCGTGTTAAGTACCTCATCTTTTTGTATTTTGCTGGGCAGTGTTAAGTGCAATGCTTTTGCCAAACCTAACAGTCTGTCTTTAGTCACTGTCCGTAAGGTGTCGCCATGTCCAACCCCAAAAACTTCTGAGTCTCCGAAATAGCCATTGTTCACAACACTCTCCCCACTTAAACTAAAATACCACACCAGAAATGCAACAAACCTTCACTGTCTTTAAGTTCACAAAAGCCAATCTAATAGATAGACTTTTATCCCCCTCGAGCACCCAATTGTTATGGACGAGGTGTTTTCAGAACCCCAAAATGTCACCGAGTGAATCTTAGGAACCAGCTTTGGAGGATGTTGGTTCAATTGGTTGGCTGGCAACTTGTGAGTTGGTCAGGCACACTGTTCTGCCAACAATAGGCAGTGATTGGTTCCTGTGTGATGCTTCCCGAGAGAGCTCTGCAAAAAGTGTTTCGACCTAGGAAGGACAAGGAATGTGCTCTCTCTCTGTCCTGCTGAAAGAACTGCTTGATTGTTCTAAAACAAGTGAGTGCCTGGCACATCCTTGCTGTAAACTTTAAATGATCCTGAGTACATAGAAAAAGTGGTCAACCTTGTAGAAGTCTCTCGACCCTCAGAGGAAAGGGGAGCTGTTGTTTTCTCCCTCACTCTGCTGCCGGTTGCCTGTTGTCTCTGTCAGCCTGCAGTGAAGGTCATTACAAGTTGAAGGAAAATATAGTACCCAACTGAAGGCCTCACCTTGAGAAAGAGTTTCATCCTTTTATTTTATTATTATTTATTTTCCTCACCCTTTCCTTTCTGTGTTGTTTGTGTGTGTAGAGGGTGGGGCGAGTTAGAAAGAGGGAGATGGGAATCACATAGCAGTTATATTTTTTGCCTATTTGATTCCAATTACTGTTTAATAATGAAAGGCTACTTGTGTTTAAATTCACAAACCTGGTGACTGTATTCAATTTAATCTACCCAAAGCCACAGGTATTAATATAAAATCTAATTTAACCTGTGTTGCGGCTCCTGGTCAAGTGGGGCTGGAATTGACCGCGCACTAGCCGAGGGTATCGTGACAAAGTACTGGGTTGTTAGAACTGTAATCCGGCCATCCATTACGGCAATATTATTTTATTCTGATGCACTTGTTATCCTGCTGTTGTGCTAGTTGGCATTAGATTGTGAGGTTTATTGCTGACTCATAAGATCGAATGCTTCATTATTCAATGTAGTTTAGATTATGAGAAATAATGGATTATCTTAGAAGGGATTCTGACAACTGCTTGGAAAGCAAGTACTTATTGCTGGGTGTCTGCGCCGATACTACATATTAATGGAATTCATGAATGCAACACAATCCATTGGAATCTCAGGAATCTGACATTCACCAAATGTTGTCATTGGGGAGAACGATCAAATGTTCTTTCTGGCAAACAAGAGAAACAAGACAAAGCATCTGTCCATTACAAATTGACAGAATTGATACTATCTCCTGGTATCCAAAGCCCCTATACCTTATTTATTATTGTAAACTGGAGGAACGTTTGTTGTTATATGTGATAAGCTCTATAATCAAGTGGCAGCAACCTTCCCTCAGAATGGCAATAACTGGCAGTATTGAGGGGGTGTCACATTTTCTAATCGTTGTCCTTCAGATTGTCCTGCTTGCTTGTTTTGACTCAGATGGATATTAAAGGTTAAGGAGCTCTGTATCCTGGCTGACATTCCTGTCTCAAGGAATACATCAAAAATTGATTAATTGGTCATTTAACTGATATCCGTTTGTGGAATTTTGCTGGCGCTGAATGATTGTGTTGCATGCAATTCAAAAATAAGGCATTATGTGAAACACTGAGATATTTCAACATGATAAGGCACAAGTAACATTGCCAAAATAGGAAACTAGCGACTGTAAAACTTTCTATTTCTCAGCTGAACTTTTAGATCGGTATCTCATTTCTCTGCAATGGTGAAAAGATGATGTAATTAATTATTTAGTAAGGACATCCAGTACTCCAGTGAGCTGGCCATGCCACCCAGGCAAAAGCATATAAAACTTTTTATGAGCATGTTACAAACCCCACAGAGGTCACGGGGTGTGGACCATCCGAATCCCCGTGACTTCTACGGAATACGAACTTTCCCGGTAACGGGGCGTGGCTTGCCCTTTAATAAGGAAGGGGACCCTTTAGGGAGTGGAGAGTAAACCAGTATTATTGCATCCAGTCTACCATTCCATGAGCACTCTGAGCGCATTGAACAGGGCACATTAAGAAATTGTGGATAATGCTAACTTTTGCCTAAAAACAGCCAAACAGCATTAGAACACACAGAAATAACCCAGGATATAGGCTCTGTAACAATATGCAATGCCTCTTTTCTGACAGTAAGTCATTTATTTTCCTTCACAATCAACTGTACCAATCACCAATTTTGGTTATGTCACTGCTTTCTGTTTCAGTGCAACTATCATCAAGAAAGTGTGAACATAAATCGGCTCCCAAGCTGAGGGACTCAGTACTGTACAATGAAACAAAACAAGATAACCTATTCTCATGTGCATTGCATGAAACTTTAATTGGAATCTTAATGCACTCAAGGACTGGAGTGATCTTGCCAAGTATAACAGAGCTGATCAAAGATTTGGGGGATTAATCATTTATGTGAGAAACACTAAATCCTTTTAGAAACGTTGATTAAAAGATAATGGGATCGAATTTCCACGTTGGGTGTAGTCAGGAAATAGTCGACAAAATGACCCTGAAATTGCACTTGAAATTGGTTATGCCTCAAGTTTCAAATAAAAATGATTTCCCGAATCACGAACAGAACTCCTTCTCTGCATCAGCATGATCAGGCACTGGAATATAATGTAATTGTTCCTTTTTTCTTCTTTTAACCATTAAAACATGTATTTAACTGCATTAACCTTGTACAGTTTTATTTTTACAGCTGAAAAAGACTTTATCATGAAAAATCAGCAATTATTTTAATAAGAGTGCCAAGTCCTCCACCCATGCGTAACGTGACTTAAAATCACTGAAGAGGACTTGGAAAAAGTGCAGGAAATTATTTAACAGTTTCAAACCTGTCCACGAGCCAGAGTCTTAAAAATCATTAGGGCACAGAAGGCCACTTGACCCATCAAGTCTCTGCAGGCTCTGGGCAGAACGGTGGAGCAGTGGTTAGCACTGCTGCCTCACAGCGCCGAGGTCCAAGGTTCGATCCCAGCTCTGGGTCACTGTCCGTGTGGAGTCTGCGCATTCTCCCCATGTTTGTGTGCTTTTCATCCCCACAATCCAAAGATGTGCAGGGTAGGTGGATTGGTCACACTAAATTACCCCTTAATTGAAAAAATGAATTGCGTACTCTAAATTAAAAATAAATGTCTATGCAGGCTCTAGTTGGGCAATCAGATCCGTTTCAAATGCCCACTCTATTCCATCAGCCTGGAATTTTACTTCCAGATGGCCATCCATTTCTTTTTGAAATCATTCATCATCTCTGCTCCATGGACAGCAAGGACAAGATCATTACCATTCACTGGATCAAGCGTGTTCTTCCTCGTACCATCACTGCATCTCCTGACAAAGCTTGCGCTGGCCAGCTGGCGAGAGTATTCGCAGATATCTTCAACACCTCACTTCTCCACTTCGAAGTCCCCACCTGCTTCAAGAAGATCACCATAATACCAGTACCAAAGAAGAACAAGGTAGCGTGCCTCAACGACTACTGATCGATTTCCCTGACATCTGTTACCATGAAATGCTTCGAGCAGCTAATCATGAGACGGATCAACACCAGCCTCCCAGATGGTCTTGATCCATTGCAGTTTGCCTATCGCCATGACCGGTCCACAGCAGATGCCATCTCTCTGGCCCTACAATCAACTCTCGAACATCTTGACAACAAGGACACCTACGTCAGACTGCTGTGCATAGACTATAGCTCCGCCTTCATTATCCCAACAAGACTAATAACCAAACTCTGCAACCTTGGACTTGACCTCTCCCTGTGCAGCTCGATCCTTGACTTCCTCACCAACAGACCGCAATCTGTCAGGATAGGTAACAACACCTCCTCCACAATAGTCCTCAACAGCGGGGCCCCGCAAGGAAGTGTGCTCAGTCCTCTACTGTACTCCCTGTACACACACAACTGTGTGGCAAGATTCAACTCCAATTCAATCTATAAGTTTGCAGATGATACGACTGTGGTGGACCGTATCACAAACAACGACGAATCAGACTACAGAAGGGAGATAGATCACTTGGTTGCATGGTGTACTGAAAACAACCTCTTTCTAAATGCTGGAAAGACCAAGGAACTGATCTTCGACTTCAAGAAGCATAGCGCGACATACTGCCCCCCACCCCCCCACCCCCTCCGTCTACATCAATGGCTCTGAAGTAGAGATGGTCAATAGCTTTAAGTTCCTGGGGGTCACCATCACCATCAGTCTGTCCTGGTCCACTCACGTTGATGCCACAGTCAAGAAAGCCCAACAACGTCTCTACTTCCTACGGAAGCTAAAGAAATTTGGCATGTCTGCATCGACTCTCAGAAACTTCTACAGATGTGCAATAGAGGGCCTCCTATCCGGCTGCATTACAACTTGGTATGGCAACTGCTCAGCCCAAGATTGCAAGAAACTACAGAGTATGGTGAACTCAGTCCAGCGCATCACACAAGCTTGCCATCCTCCCATTGATTCTTTATACACCTCCCACTGTCTCAGGAAGGCAGACAGCATTATCAGAGACCCCTCACACGCAAGCTTTGCCCTCTTCCAGACCCTTCCATCAGGCAGAAGATACAGAAGTCTGAAGACCCTCACATATAGACATAGGAACAGCTTCTTCCCCACAGCTACTAGACTCCTCAATGACTCCCCCTCTGACTGATCTGTTCCCTGTAAGAACACTATTCATGACGCCCTATGCTGCTCTTGTTTGGCCTTGTTATGCACTGTAACCAATCACTATTTGTTGATGCATCACTGTCAATTTAATCTGTTGTTTATTCTTTTGTCTACTTTGTACGTACTGCGTATGTTCCCTTGGCCACAGAAAAATACTTTTCACTGTACTTCAGTACATGTGACAATAAATATCAATCAATCAAAACATTCAATCACAATACCCATTTGTGGACCACAAACAAATAGGGAATTGCGTTTCTTTGCCTACATGAAAAGAGTAGCAACAAAGACTGATGTCAGGGTAAAGAGTGGAAAGACAAAGTGGAGACAGAAAAGAGCAGGAACACAGAGTGATGTCACGGGAAAGAGCAGGAACATGGAGAGACGACAGAGTAAAGGGCGGGAACACAGGGTGACGACAGAGTAAAGAGCAGGAACACAGCGAGACGGCAGAGTGGGAACACAGAGTGACGGCAGAGTGGGAACACAGAGTGATGACAGATTATAGAGCAGGAACACAAGCGACGATAGAATAAATAGCGGGAACACAGAGAGACGACAGAGTAAAGAGCGGGAACAGAGAGACGGCAGAGTAAAGAGCAGGAACACAGAGACGGCACAGTAAATAGTGGGAATACCGAGAGATGACAGAATATAGAGCGGGAACAGAGAGACGACAGTGTAAAGAGCGGGAACATAGAGAGATGACAGAGTAAAGAGCAGGAACACAGAGCGATGACAGAGTAAAGAGCTGAAACACAGAGGGACGACAGAGTAAAGAGCAGGAACAGAGTGACAACAGAGTAAAGAGAAGGAACACAGATTGGTGACAGAGTAAAGTGTAGGAACACAGAGTGACAACAGAGTAAAGAGCGGGAGCACAGAATGATGACAGAGCAAAGGGCAGGAATACAGAGTGCTGATAGAGTAAAGAGCGGAACACAGAGAGATGAGAGAGTAAAGAGCAGGAACAAAGAGACAACAGGTTATTGCTGATTTATTGATACTTGATAGCACTGTTGATAACTCCTTCCATTACTTTGCTGATGATGTAGAGTAGACTGATATGGTGGTAATTGGCTGGGTTGGATTTGTCCTCTTTCTTGTGTACAATTTTCCACATTGCCAGGTAGATAACAGTGTTGTATCTGTAGTGGAACAGCTTGGCCAGGGATACGGCAAGTTCTGGAGCACAAGTCTTCAGGACTGTTATCGGAATTTTGTCAGGGTTCATAGCCTTTGCAGTATACAGTGCCTTCAGCCATTCCTTGGTATCACGTGGAGTGAATTGAATTAGCTGAAGACTGACATCTGTGATTTTAGGTACCTCTGGAGGAGGCCGAGATGGATTGTCTACTCGTACTTCTGGCTGAAGATTGTTGTGAATGCTTCAGCCCTTACTTTCTGGGCTCCTCCATCATTGAGGTTGGGGATATTTCTGGAGCATCCTTCTCCAGTGAATTGTTTAATTGTCCGCTACCATTCACAGTTGGATGTGGCAGAACTGCAGAGCTTAGATCTGAGCCATTGGTTATGGAATTGCTTAGATGTCTATCACTTGCTGCTTCTGCTGTTTGACATGCAAGTAGTCCTGTGTTGTATCTTCACCAGGTTGAAACCTCATTTTTCGGTATGCATGGTGCTGCTCCTGGTACACCCTCCTCCACTGTCTGCAGTGTGAGTGCCTGCTTTGGCTGTGTGAGTGTGCTTTTGGAGTTGGGTGAACACAGGAAGTTGGGTGAAACTGGGAGAAGGTGAAACTGAAAAGACTGAGTGTGGAGTTCAGTCTGGGCAGGAGCGGAGGACAGCTGAGTTTCATAAACACCAAGGTCGGATTCCTGTTCTCAATGACTTTGCAGTCAGCATCACAGTGAAATAGTCGTGAGCATAAAAAGTGTTTTCTTTGTCTTTAAAGAAGGGAATAACTGAGAAACAGCACAAATAAGAGTAAGTTAGGGTCATTATCATAAAGTAATATAAGTCAACAAAGTAGGGTAAGGGACCTAAAGTTAGCCTAAAGGGGGTAAGTAAATAGTATTCTTATACAGCAGTATTTCTATGATTCAATTTTTCTCCAGAAGCTTGTAATCTTATCAATTGCTAATGACTATAACAGTCATTGGTGTCAGATGTGAAGTGAGTCAAACATGCGATTTGCATGTCTCTGTAGTTGATTACTGCACTGTTATTTTACAGCGACTCTAAAGAGGTTTGTTATGTCCTGGAGATTTTGTTGTTTGTAGGTGAGAAATGTGCAGTTGTCTGAAAGTTGGGAGTTCAGATAAGTTTTTTCCTAAATCTGACTTTTGTTTGGAATTTTCTGATCTTGAAGAGCTTGCTGCCTATTTGAACCTGGATATAAAATCTAGTGCTTTGGTTTATGGTTTATGGTTACATCCTCAAGCATGTCTATGCAGAATCAATGGGTGCTGAAACATAACTGTGTTGCACTGTTTAAGATAAAGATTGGTCAGTTGCATTTGCCCATGATTCCATTATGCAATTGGTTAGAACTTGGCTAGAAACGACCATAGATTGTTTTGGCTTAAGTTGTCAAAGCACTTAGATTAACAAAGACAATGGGCCGGATTTCACAGAGTAATGGAGAGGAAGAGAAGGAAATAGGGAGAGTGCAGGGCCAACATGTTCCAATCAAAAAACAGGGTGGGATCAATAAATTCAGCGAACCCTGGAAAGCAAGATATATTCAACATTGGATAAGAAGAAAACGGGAGGCTTATGGCAGATATCGAGGGTTCAAAACAGCAGAAGCCCGAGAGGTGCATAGAATGTCCAACAGGAATCTTCAAAAGGACATTAGGAGAGTGAAAAGGGGACACAAAAGGATACTGACAGGTAAGATAAAGGAAAATCCTAAGTTGTTTTACAAGTCCATTATGGGTAAAAGGACAACTAGGGAAAGGATGTAGGTAGGTTCTAAATAAATACTTTGTGTCAGTGTTCGCTTGTGAGAGGGACGATGTGGGTATAGAAATCAAAGAGAAGGACTATAATAAAATTAAAGAGATTAACATAGACAAAGAGGAGGTTCTGAGTCTGGCAGGCTTAAAAGAAGACAAATTTCCAGAGCGATAGAGTCATTGATGTCGTTATGGGCCAGGGTTTAGAAAACTCCAAAGTATATCATGAAGTTCACCTGATCCACGTCTTTTAATAGATTGTGGTTATGGGGAGCACAAGGGCCCACTTTACAGGGGTGTAAATAGATGTAATAGAGATCTAAAGTACTTTTAAAACAATACCATGTTTATTTATGAATCCAATTAGCACTTTATAAACACACAATAAACATCTTAACAACTATCAACACCAATAATCCCCACAGATACAATATTCTAAAAGTAACCCTTCATAACTTTCTTAACAACATCCATAAGTCCAAAAGACCCTTTTTACAGAAAGACAGCAGGTTTAAATTCTCTACAGAAATAGGTATTACTTTGAGATCACCCAAATGAACATTCTTTAGCTTGTAGAGATATCCATACACATCTGCTTGCTTTCCCTGCAGCTCTCCACTCTGAAAACGAAGCTAAAACACACAGACACACACCAGCGTTTTGCTCAAAACGAAAGTAAAAGCAGAGTCACAGCTCAGCTCCACCCACACACTGACATCACTGCAGCTATTTGATAAACACCCATTTCTTAAAGGTACATCCACTGCAGCTATTTGATAAATATCCATTTCTTAAAGGTACTCTCACCTGACAATGTTTACAGCATGAAAACAGGCCCATTGACCCAACTTGTCCATGTCACCCAGTTTCTACCACTAAGCTAGTCGCAATTTTCCACATTTGGCCCATAATCCTCTATACTCAGCTTTCCCAAATAACTGTTTAAATGCCTTTTAAAAGACAAAATTGTACGCACCTCTACTACTGCGTCTGGCAGCTTGTCCAGATACTCTGTGTGAAAAAAGCGCCCCTCTGGACCCTTTTGTATCTCTCCCCTCTCACCTTAAACCTATGCCGTCTAGTTTTAGACTCCCTTACCTTTAGGAAAGATGTTGACTATCTACCTTATCTCTCTCCCGGAAAAGAAGAATTCTCTCTCAATTCTTAACTGGAACTCCATTCAGGTACACAGAACAGTTAGTGAGCATTCAAGCCTGAGTGGTCCTGCTTGAAGATCCAAACCAACTGACAGTTCAACACCTCGCCTTCTGAAGGCTCACCGCCGACAAGGTTATCAACCACAGCAGCGAAGGTCCTCAAATATCTCATACTTCTTAATCTCTGTTATTTTCTAACCCTTCCCACCCCCCACCCCTCTTACTGTGTGTCTATCCTGTGTGTGCCCGGGCTTTGGGAATAGGTAGACTAGTAGATCATTGTTCCGTTATTTCCATTATATGGTCATCTTTTATTCTTGTTACAAACAAACTGTTTGTTAATGTTTTACTTATAAATTTGGTGCCTGTAACTCATTGGAGCAGTCAAGGGTTAAAGATCTCAGGAAAATACATGAATTATTGGTTAATTCACTTATGTTGGGACTCCAGGATCTGTGGGGCTGGAACTGACCACACGCATGCCCAATGTGTCGTAACAGGACTGTTTCATTTTTTCAGTGGTGATTGGTCAAGAACTTCAGAATGTTCTGGAGTACACAGACAAGCTCCATTTTGTAAAGTAGTTTCACTTTTGTGGCTTAGACCTAGAAGGCAGCACGAAGCAGATCCCTCTCTCAGCTCAGTGATTTTAAATGATTTTAGCCACACCTTTGGTTTGGAGGAAATGAGACATGTTAAAGGAGAAACTGTTGAGTGAGAGGACAAGTTCAGCCAGACGGAGGAGAATGTTGGTGGATGGGGATTGTTCGGGCCACTGTTCGAGAAAGAAGCGGAGAGCCCTCAGGCCATCCTGGTGGGGAATGGAGGTACAGAGAAATTGGACATTCAAATAACAAAGAACAGCAGAACACAGGAAAAGGCCCTTCGGCCCGCCAAGCCTGTACCGGTCAAGATATAGGCTTAGTGGTCGAAGGGCCTGTTCCTGTAAAGTGGAAGCAGTTACGGCTGGGGAACTAGAAGTTGTTGATATGGTGTGGGGCATCGGAGGAATTGTGAATGTAGATTGGAAGCGACTGGACTAGAGGAGAGAATATGGAGTCAATTAAGAAGAAATGAGTTCGGTGGGGCAGGAACACGATGGGCCTACCGGGACAGTCCTATTTGTCGATTTTGGGGTAGAGATAGGAGCGGGCTGTCCGGGGTTGGGAGATTATGAGGTTGGACGCTGCGGAAGGAAGATCTCCAGAAGAGATGAGGATAACCGAACATTTATCCAAATTATATTGCATTGGATTTGCCCACTCACTCACTCAACTTGTCCACATCATACTGAAGCATCTCTGCATCCTCCTCACAGCTCACCCACCCAGCTTTGTATCATCTGCTAATTTGGAGATATTTCATCTTGTTCCCTCATCTAACTCTTAAACGTCTGTTGTGAATCGCTGGAGTCCCAGCACCGATTCCTGTAATACCGCACTAGGCATTCCTACCATTTGCAAAAAGACCCGTTAATTCTTCTTTTTTTTTCTGTCTGCCAACCAGTTTCCTATCCATCGCAATACACTACCCCGAATCCCATGTGCTTTTTTTTTACTCCTCTGTGGGACTTTGTCAAAAGCCTTCACAATGCATTTACCTCCTGAGCCATCAGGGAGCCCAGTAGAACCCAGAAACCTTTACTGTCTTTTAATTTGACCCGTAGAATATGTGTGAAAATGTTTGTGATACTTGCAAGGCTGAATTTATTATGCATCCTCAGTTACCAATAGCAGGTGATAGATATACATTTTTAAAAAACCTCTGTAATTCCTGTTGTGATGATGCTGTCACAATAGTGTTAGATGAGGATTTTCAACATTTTGCCTCAGCAATGATAAATGAATGGGATGATATGTCAAAGTAATTGTTCATTCCAATTCCAACCAATTGACAGGATGTGAAATGTGGAGCAAAAAACTATTTTTATACCCTTTTGGGTGGGACTGTTGATGCATAAAGATAATTGGCTTTGTAAAAAGCATAAGAACTGCGAGTTTGATAAAAATAATGCTGACAGCACTGAACAGAAATGTCAAGCTCCTCATGCTTGGATTTGTGCCATTTGATCATTTTGTCCTTTGATTCTGGTGAGTTTTCGTATTTCTCACAGAGAATGCTGTAAATGGAATACTTTTCTATTTCCGGAGGGCATAGGTCAGACACAACATCTATCAGCTGCAGAGTCAAACTATGTTTACTCTGGCCCATGAATGTGCCTTCGCCTAACCTCAAAATATCATTCACTACACCTTTGACATTTCCAATGCTGGGAATCATTGAATATCCTTCAGTGAACTTTCCAATTTGGAGCCAATCATTAGTGGGTGAAGGGCTGTTCTGTATGGAGAGCCTTGCATGCTCAAAAATAGGGTGGTTGCAAAGTAATTTTAGTCATCAATGGTTTTTAATTGCTAACTTTGCAAAATTGTTATGTAGATGTCGACTCATTTTGTTTTAATTCATCCACAAGCAATTTTTTTCTAAATGCTTACCTCAATGAAATGAAGTATTTAGTTCACTTTCGAACACCTCAATTAATTTCAAAGGCTCTGTGGTAGTCCCTTGCACATTTCCCCAGCCCTATGCACGAGAAAGTTTTTACTGCATTCAGAATAGAATAGAGTTTCTTCAGTGCAGAAGAAGGCCATTTGGCCCATCAAGTCTGCACTGACCCTCTGAAAGAGCACCATACCTGGGCCCATTCCCCCGTAACCCCAACCTTTGGTCACTAACGGGAAATTTAGCATGGCCAACCCCCAACTAACCTGCACATCTTTGGACTGACGGAGGAAACTGGAGCACTCGGAGGAAACCCATGCAGACATGGGGAAAATGTTCAAACTCCCCATAGACAGTCACCCAAGGTTGGAATTGAACCCAGGTCCCTAACACTGTGAGGAAGTAGTGCTAACCACTGTGCCATCCTTTACTTTTGACCATCCTGTTGTCCATACTGATATGCAATTAGGACCGCAAAGGGCTTAATTACCCAAAAAAGGATGAGCTCGGCAATTGATTGGGTTGAGTATTGTCAAGGGAGCAGATGACAACTTGAGCATGAGAAGTGTATTGTAGATGTGTGCTATCATTTTAGCAGTAATTCTATTTTTTATCTTAGAAAGATTCATTCGGTCTCAGGAAATTTGATGGTTTGAAGGCAGTGAGAGTACCTGTCTCAACGAGGTAAATGCCTTTACAACATTGCTTGTGGGCCAGGAGTAGCAGTGCTTTCTCAAGGCCCAACAAGGAAACATAGTGAAGCAATCCCCAAGATCTATTTTGGACCTTGACCAACATCAGGCCTCATTCCTCATGCTCAGCTCCCCAGATGACAATCTGACCCATCCTCTGTGATTGCGTCCCGCTGACCATCATGGGGAGCCCGCACTGTTACATTCAGACATCTCTGCAATGCAAAGCAACCCTTGCAAGAGTGCCACATCCCCAACAATCCAGAACCCCCCTTGTGATGCCCCAAACCTCCTTTATACTCCCTTAATTCACTCAGCTGCTCTAATAGATTTCAACCTCGGGATGCAGACATCTTGTCTAAGAAGCTTTTAGCCTGTCAAGCAGAATCCTTTTGAGTAGCTGAGTTACCGGAGCCCTGTAGTTAAATTCAGTAGGATATTAGATAAACCAGGAGAAACATAGAGTTTAGCCCAAATTGGGGTGAAAACTGGGGCAGGTGGGTACGAAATCTCAAGCCTCTGGCTGATATGCCAGTTTACCCATGCTATCCCACCCCTTAGCAATTTTTGGCAAGGCTGGATCAGAGCGGAATTGTTACCTATCCGCAAGAGGCAGGTCAATAATTAAGGTGATTGAAGGGTCAATTAAAGCCATTGATCAGAGGCCAACTAGAATATTCTAGTAGCCTGCAGGCCCCTCACAGCACTGGCAGAATGGCAGCTGCCTAAAGAAAGGATCCTTGTGGTAAATAATGGATCCAGCACTCCAGGGTGACTCTGAGGAACCCCACCACCCCCTCCGCAATGGTGGATATTTATTTTGTTTTTGTTTTATAAATTTAGAGTACCCAATTCATTTTTCCCAATTAAGGGCAATTTAGTGTGGCCAAACAACCTACCCTGCACATCTTTGAGTTGTGGGGGCGAAACCCATGCAAACTCGGGGAGAATTTGCAAACACAGACAGTGAACGAGAGCCGGGATGGAACCTGGGCCCTCGGCACCGTTAGGCAGCAGTGCTAACCACTGCGCCACCATGCTGCCCTAATATTTTTTAGTCCAAGTCTTTGAAAAGATGACCTCTCTCCATTGACCAGAAACTTGAGGGACCCGCCATATAAATCCTGTGACTATAAGAGCAGGTCAGATGCTGGGAATTCTGTGGTGAGCATGGCGGCTGACGTAGGGCCATCGGCCACAGTGGTGGGCGAACAGACCGACAAGCACCTGCGAGTGGGGGTCCAATCTCTGAGTCCATGACTGCAAAGTTGGCAACCTCTGCAGGAAAACCCAAACATTTTAGTGCCATGATGATATCGGTGTTGTGTCAACAACAGTTGGCTCAATTAGTCATGATCATTGTGGCAGGACAAGGGCCGAGCTTCACGTGGCGAGATTAGCTATGTCAGATAAAGCTAAACTGGCTAGAAATTTTTAAGTTACCAGATGATGTTTTCTTTTTTTTTAGAAAATATTTTATTGAGACATTTATAATTTTAACATTTTAATCAACAGAGATCCAACACACACAAAAACCCCACAATAAAATACGCAACTCCCCCCAGTCGTAGACCCGAACTACCCATGCATTAGATTCCCCCATTCCCCCCTGGCTACTCAAACTCCTCCTCTAGCTCCTCCAGGCTTGGAAAACCCTCCTCAATGAAGAGATCCCCAAACCTCTCAGGGCTGCCACTACCACTGGACTTGTGGAGTACCGAGCCGGCGAGATCGGCAGAGGTGCTGTTGACAAAGCCTTCAGACTTGTGCCCTTGCAAGACGCCGCCTCCACTTGCTCCCACACCGTCCCCTCCCCCACTACCCATTTCCTAACCATCGATAAATTAGCCGCCCAGTAGTAATTAATAACGTTCGGAAGGGCCAAGTCCCTCTCCCCACCCCGCCACTCAAGAAGGACCTTCTTCACCCTCAGGGCTTTCCCGGTCCACATAAAAACAGAGATCGCCGCATTTATCTTCCTAAAAAATGCCTTGGGGATGAAGATTGGAAGACATTGAAACACGAACAGCAATCTCGGGAGGACTGTTATTTTCACAGTCTGTACCCTCCCCGCCAGTGACAGCAGGAGCATGCCCCACCTACAGATGTCTCCTTTCATTTGCTCAATCAACCTGCCCAAATTTAATTTATGAAGCTACCCCCAGTCCCTTGCTGCTTGAATCCCCAGGTACCTAAAACTCCCTCCCACCACTTTGAACGCCCAACCCGGCAAGTATTTGATCCTTCGGATAGAAGACCTCTATGCAAAGTTGGCAGGCGGCCTCATGTATACAAAGCTTGACCTAAGTCATGCTTCTTTACAACTTGAACTGGAAAAGGACTCCAGGAAATTTGTGACCATCAACATGCATAAGGGAGAGGTAGGGATTAATCAAGAGCCGTCAGCATGGTTTTGTAAAGGGGAGGTCATGTCTGACTGATAGAAATTGACTTTTCTAATGAGCTATAACCATGAGAGTAAGGGGAGATGATAGAGGTTTAATTGAGAACTCATTAAGAAGAATTAACTACAATCATATTAAGCATTACTTCAATGCAACAAATAGCTGGGAACCCACTACGGGTTAATCCAGATAACACTCTCTAATTTCTTTCTTAAAGTTTCACATTTTGCAAGCCTCTTGATACTGCGAGGTCATTGACCTCAACTAGCTAAAAGGCCCCATTGTATGGTAAAAAAAACTGGGTGGTGGTCCAGTACGAGTAGTCCCATTTCTATGGGAACAGCCAGTCTAGAGATATAATTTCTTAGCGAAAACTGTGTTTTTCTAATTAATGATAGATGCAGATAATGTGTGGATAATTTGGAAAATTGGTAAGCAATGATATGGGAAAGTGGAACCAAGATATTTAAATACATATATTTCTTAAAATAGGCTTGAGACAATTCACACCTCTTTAACCTGGGGTTACCCCATCTCTGGATCTGTAAAGATTTAATCACCTGCTAATGCTCGCATTCCTAGCATTGTTTGGCATCTTTGAATTTGTCTATATATGTGTTTCTGGAACAGACCTCTTCATTCACCTGAGGAAGGAGCAGCGCTCCGAAAGCTAGTGACATCGAAACAAACCTGTTGGACTTTAACCTGGTGTTGTAAGACTTCGTACTGTGCTCACCCCAGTCCAACGCCGGCATCTCCACATCATTAAAATTGATAGACAGACAGTTTGGCCGAATTGAGTGAATTATAAATTAGTTAAAGCCAATCAGAAGTAAAAAGAAGGCCAGGCCTGAAGATAATAATCTCCTTTAGAATCACTTAGCGGGATGGAAAAACTCATTCCGGAATCACTCTATCTATTTTTCTGAAACCTATGTATTTGCTTCTTGCTTTTGCTGATCGCCATCTTTCTTTTGTTTAAATCACTTAGTTATTTTATCCTGTGTATTATGATTTGAAAAATTACCACGATCTGTAATCGAATGAAAACTCAACGACTGTATTCGCTAAAGACAATTCATCTGACTAGCTTGGCGCAGGGCTAGTAGGAACTCTCTAAATTTTGTATTGAAAATAAGCTTACCAGTGGCATAGCTGACAAATAAAGTACAAGTGGACTTTGCCAAAAAGCACAGACTTGACCTCTGTTATTTGGGAACTGAAAAAGGATAACGGATATCCAGGGTTCCGAATAGACACAGAGATCCATCACTGACCAACTTGATTGAATTTTTTGAAGAGGTGACCAGGTGTGTAGATTAATACATTTGATATAGTCTACTTGAACTTCAGCAAGGCTTTTGATAAGGTCCCACATAGCGAAGTAAGGGCCCATGGGATCCAAGGAAATTTGGCAAATTGGATCCAGAATTGGCTGACTGGCAGGAAGCAGTGGGTAACAGTTGAGTGGTGCTTTTCTGACTGGATGCCTGTCTCCAGTGGGGTCCCGCAGGGATTAGTGTTGGGGCCTTTGCTGTTTGTGATTAATATAAATGATTTAGACATTTATTATTATTATTATTATTATTATTGAATGTAGGAGGGTTTATCAGAACGTTCGCTGTTGATACAAAAATTGGAGAGGGTGGTAAATATTGAGGCGGTTAGACTTAGATTATAGGAGGATACACACAGGCTGGTCAGACGGGCTGATCAGTGGCAAATGGAATTCAATCCGCAAAAGTGTGGGGTGATGCACTTGGGTAGGACAAACAAGGCAAGGAAATTCATGATTAACGGCAGGATCCCGGGAAGCACCGAGGATCAGAGGGACATTGGTGTACATGTACACTGGTCCCTTAATGTAGCAGGGAAGGTGGATAAAGTGATTAAGGCAGCGTTTGGGGCTGGATTCTCCATGATATGCAGGGCCTGAATTGATGGAGTTCTACTACCACGGAAACAGCGCCAGTCCTGAGACATTCAGGATCCGTTAATGGGCTAGCACTGGCACCATGTGGAACGAGAGCATTCCAATGAATAACGGTGTTTGATTCGCCACGGTCGGGATTGGCACTCAAGAGGCTGACAAGCTGCAGCCACAGATAAACATTCCACTCCCCACAGACACTCATTCCAGCCAAGTAGATGGCCGCCCGAAGAGTGGCACTGCGGTTCGCAAGTGTGGAGTTCGAGACCCTGATGGACACTGTGGAGGAGAGGCGGGCACCCTGTTCCCTAGGTGAGAAGCAGGCTGTCACCCGCTGCCATACACCAGGCATGGGCTCAGGTGGCAGAGGCATGAGTGCCATGGGCCCCACCACCAGGACCAGCCAGCCGGGTTGCAAGAAACCGCACGACCTCCTCAGGGCAGCCAGGGTGACAGCACCATGCCACTGGCACTAACCTCATCCCACATACCCGTAACCACCTCACACCCACACATGTTCACCTGTTCACAATAAACGGTCACAAACGTTTCAACCTGCCTCGGTACTCTGTCAGAAGGGTGGGAGTGATGGGCTGGGCTGGCTGCAGAGGGGGCGATGGGGGAAGGAGGTCCCCACCTCCACCGCCCCAAGGGTTCGGTGGGACAGTGTGATGGAATGGCCAGCTCACATGCATGAATCACCCAGGTGGACAGTGGAAAGTGCCACTGTGGGCAGGAGTCAGACGTTGTCAAATGAAGCAGAGCACCAGAGCTCATCGCAGAACGGGTTGTCATCATCCTCCATCCCACGGACCAAACTCACTGTTACTGCCAACCAGGGCCCCCACCCCATAATGAGGCAGGAAAGAGTCACAGAGGGGGTAGCAGGTGCGGGGGAGTGGTGGGCGTAGGTGCAGGTAGGGGGGCCATGGGGGGGTTGTGAAGGTGGGACAGGATGTTCCAGATGCCGTTGGCTGGCCCCCTAGCCTGCGAACAAAGAGGCGATTAGAGTAACCCTTGCGCGCCGACAATTGCGCACACATTGTGCGGCCTCTTGTGCCTGCTCAGGATCCATGCCCTGCCCATCCCTGCCCTCCCCCGCATCCTCCTCCTCAGACGAGGCCTGGAGTCACCGGAGGCCCTCCTCCATCATGTCACCCTTCTACCACGGGATGTTGTGGAGGACGCAAAAGGCCATCACGACGTGCAAGACTCTCCTAGAAATATACCGGAGGGCCCCTCCAGAGCAGACCAGGACCTGAACTGCATCTTCAGGATGCTAATGCACCACTTAATCATGCCGCTAGCCACGTCATGGCATCATTGTCGCAAGTCTCCGTGTTGGTCTGTGGCCTCGGGCTAGGCGTCATGCGACATGACCGCAGCGGATAACCCCTATCACCCAAGAGTCAACCCTTCATTCGGGGGAGCACATTGAAGGTATCAGGAACCGTCACGTGTGCCAGGATGAAGGTATCATGCATGCTGCCTGTGTATCGGGCGCAGGTGTGTATGATGTGCATCTCATAATCGTACATCAGCTGCACATTCATGGATGTTCGATTCACTTTCAGTTCGTGAAGACCACCTCATCATGCGCCGATGCTTGTAGGGGGACGTGAATCTCATCGATCACCCCCTGAACCTGGGTTACCCCGGCGAAGGCAGCAAAACATGGTAACACAGTAGCATATTGGTTAGCACAGTTGCTTCGTAGCTCCAGGGTCCCAGGTTCGATTCCCGGCTTGGGGCCACTGTCTGTGAGGATCTGCACGTTCTCCCCGTATGTGCGTGGGTTTCCTCCGGGTGCTCCGGTTTCCTCCCACAGTCCAAAGATGTGCGGGTTAGGTGGATTGGCCATGATAAATTGCCCTTAGTGTCCAGAAGGTTGGGTGGGGTTACTGGGTTACGGGGATAGGGTGGAGGCATGGGTTTAAGTGGGGTGCTCTTTCCAAGGGCCGGTGCAGACACGATGGGCCGAATGGCCTCCCTCTGCCCTGTAAATTCTATGATTCTATGAAACCTGCTGCCCGGGCATCCAGGTGGGCCCGGTCACATTGAAGATGATATACTGCGCCGACCAGGCATATAGGGCCTCTGGGACAGCACAGATGCACCTGCGCAATGAGGTCTGCAAAACCCCAGAGAGGTCCCATTCAACGCCTGGAAGGACCCCGTGGCAAAAACTTTCAGGGCAACTGTCACCTTGACGTCCACCAGGAGCTGGCGTCCTCCCCCATTCTCCTCACAGTTCCAGATGCCCGGATTAATATGTCATACGGTCCATCTGCTCAACCGGAGCTTCCGGTGACACGCCCGGTTTGGAAGGTTCTCGAATGACAGGTGCTGCCGGTACACACGAGGCCTAATGCGGCGCCTCCATATACCTCCTCCTCGGCTTCTTCCAACTCCTCAGCGGCTGCCTCCTGTTTCTCTGGGGCTGCTGCAGGGTCCTCCTTGAGTAGCTCCTTCTTGTACAGCCCCAGTGAATCCTCCAGGGCTGCGGTGGCTAGGGTGATGGCCACCATTACTGGTTGGATTCCAAAATCCATTGTCTGGAGGGGGTAAAAGTCAGACATTTTAGCATGGTGCATAACCCCCTGCCCAACCATGTCCAATGGGCTACATGGAGGGCCCCGGCCTGCGCTGCATGTCCCCTCCCTTCCTCCCTCCTCTCCCACTAACACCCCCCCCCCCCCCCGCCCCCCCCCGCCCCCAGCAATCTGATCTCCGCACCACACTTGGCCCCTTCGCGCCTGGCACCATTGGAGTCTCTGGACCTGGCACCCGTCCTTGCCAGCGGGGCGAGTACCGGTGGCTCGTGCTATCCATGCCAGCAGTACGCTCTGCGGCCCTTGTCTGGCACCCTCTGGTAGGGACTACCATGGGAATAAAAAAAATAAAAAAAATTACAGGATGTGCACATCTCTGGTTAGGCCAGCATTTATTGCCCATTCCTAGTTGCCCTTCAGAAGGTGGTGGTGACTTGCCTCCTTGAACCACTGCAGTCCCTGAGGTGTAAGTATACCTTAGGGAGGGAGTTCCAGGATTCTGACCCAGCAACAGTGAAGGAACGGCGATATATTTCCAAGTCAGGGTGGTGAGTGACTTGGAAGGGAACTTAAAGGTGGTGAGGTTCCCAGGTATCTGCTGCTCTTGTCCACCTAGATGGTAGTGGTCATGGATTTGGATGGTGCTGTCTAAGGAACCTTGGTGAGTTACTGCAGTGCATCTTATAGATGGTACACAAGCCTGCCACTGTTCGTTAGTGGTGGAGGGTTTGAATGTTTGTGGAAGGAGGAGCAATCAAGCTGGCTGCTTTGGCCTGGGTGGATTGGATGGGGTGCGCGATGCCCCGCCGGCGGAAGGGGGTGAACCATTGTGAGTTGGGTGGGGGGGGGGGGGGTTGCTGGGGTGGAGATGGGGTGGAGGGAGGATTTGTGGGTGGGGGCTGGCGTGGTGCACTCATACGGCCGGTGTGTCTTGATGTAACCATGGGCCATGGCGGCGGTCATTGGGTTGCGCCGCAGCAATGGTGGTCCATGCCTAAACACCCCGGTCCTGGAGTTCACCCTGACACCACGGCCCTTCCCCTGGTTACCCTCCCGCTACTCCCCCCTGCCCTGGCATATGCCCCTCCTCCCCAGCCAACCATGCCAGCGGCAGGACCATCAGCCCACACCCGTGCCACTAGGAACATGACCTACCTCCGCTCTCCCTCAGCAGCCAGTGCGACTGTTCCTGATTTATAAAACCACAAGTGAACCTCGCCATCTGTAATTCCTCCTGTCGCAGGTGGAGCATCGTGGGAGACCCAGAAAATAACAGGACGAGCCCGTTAATGATATGCCAATGTGTTTACTCTACGTGCGGCACAGAATGCATTCACGCCGTTGTTGAGGCACCAGAGCATTGTATTCCATCGGGTGACCGGCACCGACCTCAATTTTCAACTGACGCTGAATCTCCACCTGATTGCGTTTCCCGATTCCAGTGTTGGCAAATGGAGAATCCCGCCCATGGCCTTTATTGCCCGAAGCATAGTGTTTAAGAACAGGGAGGTTATGCTGGAACTGCATAAAATGTTGAATGGGCCACAGTGTGCAGTTCTGGAATCCACATGATAGAAGGGATGTGATTGCACTGGAAAAGCTGCAGAGATTTACCAGGATGTTGCCTGCACTGGGGCATTTTAGTTATGAAGAGAGGTTGGATAGACTGGGGTTGTTTTCCTTGAAGCAGAGTAGACTGAGGGGGGACATGTTTGAGATGTATAAAATTATGTGGAGCATAAATAGAGTAAACAGGAAGAAATGTTTCCCCTTGGTGGAGTGCAAGGATACTCCTGTTTAAACCTTGTTTATCCCCTTTATTTTCTATTGTTTTTGCTTTTCTAATTTTTGTACCTGGACAAAAATATGGACTTCACGTTTAATTGTAAAAAAGAACCGCCTGCAGGCTGTGCTGTTGCTCTGACATCAATGATGACATATCTTGATGGACTTGGCTGTGGGCCAATAAACTGTTTCAGATTTCTCAGGCTTATCAATGGATCTTCCTGATTGGTCAAGTTTTTCTCTGGAATGCGTCTTACTCTGTGGGAGTGTTCTTTTGTTTTTAGTTTCAATTTGATCAAGAAGCTGGAGGGCCATAGCCCTGATCTCTCTCTCTGACCTGATGGATTCTGTCTAAAGGTTCAAAATAAAAACAATTATTTCTCAACAGTCAGATTGAACTGCAAGGAAGTTCAGTTACATAGAACATAGAACAATTGAGGGGTAATATCTATTACCCCTCAGTACAGGCCCTTCGGCCCACGATGTTGCACCGAAACAAAAGCCATCTAACCTACACTATGCCATTATCATCCATATGTTTATCCAATAAACTTTTAAATGCCCTCAATGTTAGCGAGTTCACTACTGTAGCAGGTAGGGCATTCCACGGCCTCACTACTCTTTGCGTAAAGAACCTACCTCTGACCTCTGTCCTATATCTATTACCCCTCAGTTTAAAGTTATGTGCCCTCGTGCCAGCCATTTCCATCCGCGGGAGAAGGCTCTCACTGTCCACCCTATCCAACCCCCTGATCATTTTGTATGCCTATCCAACCCCCTGATCATTTTGTATGCAGTTCAGCAGCAGCTGCAGGCAAGGCCAGTTGTTTAAAGAACCCTCTTCAAAATCTTGTGAGTGGAACTCAGTTTCTCTTCAGTAAAGCTAGCGGACATTCTGGTGGAGTTAGAAAAACAGGCCTTAGGCGGATCTTCTGAGTGAAGGCCCAGGTTTAAAGTGACTCGCCAGAGGGGATCCTACAGCCAGGGAGTACTGACGAAATGCTCCTGCCGGGAGATCATCTCCAATCATACCTTGGTGGCTTTGATCCTTAATCATCCTGGGAGGACAGCTACAATGATTTCAACATCCGAAGCAAGGACACTCGACTTCCATTTCATATTAATCCTCTTTATTTTTACCTCTCCTATTTCGGTGTGTGTCTGTCTTGGGTGTGTTTGGGTAGAGGGTGGGATGGTAAAAGTGGAGGAGTAGTAGATTAGCTGGCCATTATTCTGGTAAAATTATTTCATGTCTTATCTCTATTGTTGTTATAAAGAAACAGTGGTGCCTGTAAGTCATTGGAGCAGTCAAGTGCAAAGATCTCAGAAACTTTAAACAAATTATTGGTTAGTTCGCTTGTGCTGGGACGCCAGGGCCTGTGGGGCTGGAATTGACCATGTATTAACCCGCGCTGTCATAACAGGAGGGATCAATGACCAGGTGGCATAAATTTAAGGGAAGGGGCAGGGAGTTCAGAGGAAAAGCCTCTTCACCCAGAGGGTGGTGGGAGCCTGGAACTCGCTGCCTGAAATGGTGGTGGAGGCAGAGACCCTCATAACATTTAAGAAGTATGCAGATGTGCACTTGCTATGCCAAGGCACACAAGGCTTTGGGCCAAGTGCTGGAAAATGGGATTAGAATACTTAGGTTGTTGTATTTGACTTGCGCAGGCACGATGGGCCGAAGGGTCTTTTCTGTGCGCTAGACCTCTATGACTTCTCCAAAATACCAGGTTGTCTTTTGGGATATCATCTGATTGGGCAATATTTCAATGGATGATGGAGAATTTATCACAAGGAATCCAAACGTCGTGGTGTATTTAGCGATGTCTTAGTGATGGGGACGTCACACAAAGAGCATCTGGCCATCTTCGAAGAAGTCCTCAAAGGATTCAGAGATGCTGGCATCAGATTAAAAATAGAAAAGTGCACATTACACGTCAGCGAGGTTACGTATTTGGGATTTAAGGTGGACTCAAAAGCTTGCACCCTTTAGTGGATACAGTAAAAGTCATCAAAGAAGTCACTGTACCGAAGAATGTCACGGAATTAAAATCATTTATGTACATGGTAAATTACATCGGCCAGTTCAACCCTAATTTGGCGACTAGGTTAGCGCCATTACATTTCCTTTTAAAAAAGCACCAACACTGGTGTTGGTAAGCCCAACAAAAGCAAGCTTTTCATGACGTCAAACAGGTCCGACAGTTGCCCAGCTTGTTGGCCCATTTCAACCCGGGCAAACAGATAATTTTGACCTGCAACACTTCACCTTATGGTTTGGGGCTGGCCTATCTCACAGGATGGAAGACAGCGTCGACCTCAGCTTTTCCTCCAGAGCACTCACCCACACAGAACAAAATATGCACAAATTGTAAAAGAGGACCTAGCTGTGACACATGTCCAGCCGCTGGCTTACCATTGTAACTGACCACAAGCCACTACTAGGATTACTCCGTGAGCATAAGCCAATTATACCTGTTGCTTCAGCCTGGGTGCAAAGGTGGGCCTTGCTGTTGGTGGCTTATAGCTATGATTTCCAACATCGACTGGGGACGCAGATCTCCAATGATCCCCGAGATCTCCTGAATCGGCTCCTGCTCCTCCAAAGTCTGCCACGCCGCCTGTGCCTCAAATGATTGTCCTAATGTAAACTTTTCTGGATATACCAAACAGTGTTCTTGGCCCACATCAGAAACTGGACCCAATGTGACACAGTCCTCTCGAAGGTCAAAAAAATGGTTCTAAGTGGATGGCAACACAACAAGTCAGATCAACTGAGGAAAGATGAACTCAGCTGTGAAGATGGAGCATTGCTCTGGGGTTCCCGGGCAGTGGTACCACCCCCAGCAAGAGAGCTGCTGCTGAAGGAGGTGCACAGCGCGCATCCTGGCGCGACTAAGCTACATGTGGTGGCTGGGTATTGATATAGATATTGAGAACCTGGTTCGTCAGTGTGACTTTTGCCAGTCACAGCAAACTTTGCTGCCTGCGGCTCATCGCCATCCATGGGAGTGGCCGGGACATCCATGCACACGGTTACATATTGATTTCGCTGGCCCTTCCTGGGGAGAATATTCTTCATAATGATGGACACCCACTCCATGTGGTTTGATGAAATGAAATGAAAATCGCTTATTGTCACAAGTAGGCTTCAATGAAGTTACTGTGAGAAGCCCCTAGTCGCCACATTCCGGCGCCTGTTCGGGGAGGCTGGCACTGGAATTGAACCCGCGCTGCTGGCCTGCCTCGGTCTGCTTTACAAGCCAGCCATTTAGCGCACTGTATTAAACCAGCCCCTAAACAGCTTCCTGATGTGCAGGAAATGGGAATGACAACCTCAGCAGTCACCCTGAGGCTCAATTTCACAATTCATGGCCTTCCAGAGGTATTCATTTCTGATAATGGCGCAGCTTTTATGAGGAAGAAGTTCCAACATTTTGTGCAGAATAATGGCATCCACCAAATCAAAATGGCCCCTTATCACCGGACCTCGAATGGCCTGGCAGAAAGAGTGGTGTACACTTTTAAATCTGTGATGAAAAAGCAACCAGATAGACCTTTGTGCCTCAAATTGGCTAATTTCCTCCTTTTGTACAGTACCACCCCTCACATTATTACTGGGATTACACCAGCAAAGCGATTCATGGGCTGCCTGCCACCTTTGTACACGGTTAGACCTTGTGTTCCCCAATTTGGCAGGGAGGGTGGAGCTGAGGCAAGCTTCCCAAAAGATGTATCACGACTTGGTAAAAAGGAACAGATCATTTAAAACCGGTGACCTAGTTGTGTAATGTTACATGAGGGAGATATTAGGATATTAGGCGGGTAGCATTGTAGATAGCACAATTGCTTCACAGCTCCAGGGTCCCAGGTTCGATTCCGGCTTGGGTCACTGTCTGTGCGGAGTCTGCACATCCTCCCCGTGTGTGCGCGGGTTTCCTCCGAGTTCCTCCCACAGTCCAAAGATGTGCAGGTAAGGTGGATTGGCCATGCGAAATTGCCCTTAAGTGTCCAAAATTACCCTTAGTGTTGGGTGGGGTTACTGGATTATGGGGATAGGGTGGAGGTGTGGACCTTGGGTAGGGTGCTCTTTCCAAGAGCCGGTGCAGACTCGATGGACTGAATGGCCTCCTTCTGCACTGTAAATTCTATGATAATCTATGATGAAATTGGGTCCAGAAATGATTTTGAAGATGTAGCAGGCAATTTAGGGGTTAAACCAACTGAGGGAAAAGACTGCGAGAACAGAGTCAGAGGGCCACGTCCACAGCTGGCCGAGTTACATTGTCTCAGTCAGACTTAAACTCGCTGGTGGGAATTGTTACACGAGGGACATATTCGGAAATTGGGTCCATAAATGAGACCTCGATGTAACAGGCAATTTAGGGGTTAAACCAACTGAGTGAAAATTCTGCTGGCATGAAGACAGAGGGGTACATCCACACCTGAGCGATTTAATAATAATAATAATAATCGCTTATTGTCACAAGTAGGCTTCAATGAAGTTACTGTGAACAGCCCCTAGTCGCCACATTCCTGTTCGGGGAAGTCGGTACCGGAACTGAACCCGCGCTGCTGGTCTTGTTCTGCATTACAAGCCAGCTGTTTCAGACCTAAACTCGTTTGTGGGAATACACAAGGCGTGGGATTCTCTGATCCTGACGCCATCGTAAACGCCGTCGCGTTTCTTGATGGCGCCAACATGCCCTCGGGAGCAGCGATTCTGATCCCGACAGAGGGCCTGCACGGCACTGGAGCGACCCACGCCGCTCCAGCTGCCGTTCCCGGCATCAGATGGACGCCGCTGGTCTGCGCATGCGCAGTGGAACCGGCGCCAATGCGCAAAAGCGCAGTGGCTCCCTTCTTCGTGCCAGCCCCGATGCAACATGGCATAGGGCTACAAGGGCCGGCGCGGAACAAAAGAAGCCCCCAGCCCGAGGAGAGGCCGGCCCGCCGATCAGTAGGCCCTGATTGTGAGCCAGGCCACAGCGGAGGCCCGCCCTGGGGTCGGACCCCCCCTCCCCCCCCCCCCCCCCCCCCCCCACCAGGCCACCCCCGGATGCATGCGTGCTGAGGTCCCGCCGGGTAAGACCACACGTGGACGGCGCAGGCGGGACTCGGATTTTGTGTGTGGCCGTTCGGCCCATCCCAGGCGGAGAATCGCCGGGAGGGTGCGCATAGAGTGGCCCCTGACCGGTGCCGTGCCAGCGCCAATGGCGCAGATTCACGCCCATCCTGGCGATTCTCCGGCCCGGCCTGGGCTGAGAGAATCCCGCCCAGGGTGCCCCAGATCCATTGTTCTTTGGGACACTCCGGTCTGACTAGCTATTAGCCGATTACAAAGTTGTGATGGCCTCTTTGTCCGTCAATGGGGAGTTAGTTGCAAATCAATAGCATGGCTCTGTTGTTTTATACAAATGGGAGTGCGAAATCAAACAGGCAAGATAACAATAATAGGCTCAAGTATGGAAACCCCAGAGAACCTTTGTTTGAGGGGCTGGGCAGAGCTTAGAGAGAAAAAAGGAATCCTGGTTTGAACAGGTGGAGGCCAAGACTTTGGAAATTGACTGTGATAGGTGAAGAAAGTTGCCACCGAGGCAGGATTTGGAAAAGGGTTCTGAACAAATGTCCCTAACAGGAGAAGAATTGCTTTGTGAATGCCTTTGTGTTCCTGTGTAAGTGACATAAGAGCTGCATATTTATTTAAAGTGCTGCATAATGGGAACTAGTGTGTTACGGTTAGGGAACTACATGTAATCTGTTAGTGTTAGAGCTGAAGTTTAAATTTGTTTTCTTTTGTTTTAATAAAGTTTGTTAATAAAATAACCAATCCCTATTTCTTATATTTGGAACAAATCGATCTTTCTGTACCGTCTTAAAACTTTAAAAAAGTTATGGTCCTGGTCCAGTCTCTTAGTCACTGTTGAGGCATCCGTAACAGTAAGGAACTTTACATTTGGTCCATCGTGGATACCTGGGAAAATTGTGGCAATCCTAATCCTAGAGTGCAGAAGGAGACCATTCAACCCATCAAGTCTGCACTGACCATTCGAAAGAGCACCCTACCTCGGCCCACTCCTCCACCCTATCCTTGTAACCCTACCCAACATTTTGGACATTAAAGGACAATTTAGCCAATCCATCTAACCTGCACATCTTTGGGCTGTGGGAGGAAACCGGAGCACCCAGAGGAAACCCATGCAGACACGGGAGAACGTGAAAACTCTACACTGACAGTCACCCAAGACCGGAGTTGAACCTGGGTCCCTGGCACTGTAAGGCAGCAGTGCTAACTATTGTACCACCCGTACCTGGTCCTGTCTCACACCTGGTGAACTTACAAGGGAAATGGGTGTGAACGCACAGAGATCAGAGAAGGAGCCAAGAGGCTGCAGCCCCAATGACTGAACAGGCAGATCCAATAGGAACTACCAACCCCACTTTGGTGGATCCTGAAGCAAAGGATCTGGAGGGTTCAGAAGAAGCCCTTCCCACTACTCTGAGAGAACCGAGGAGGGGTGCGCCCTCAATGCACCTGTAAAGACCTCAAAGCAACCATCTGTTGCTGACGAAGACACAACCTCACTGGTGGAGGAACCAGTCAGGCATGAGATAATCTACCGGACTTAGAAAATCTCCTGATAGACTGACTTTGTGTAGGACTGCACTGTATTACATCCCTTTGGTGTTTCTGCCCTCATTGTACATAGTTAACTGTCAATAACCTGTGATGTATAGCTGTGTCGAGGGACTTAAGAGGGCTGGGATGCGGTAGTGTAGCCCCTTTAACGGGCGATCTTTCCTGAGCCACGTTGCCCACTCAGGGCCTATCACGCAGGAGCAGGCGAACTCCGACCAATGGGGAAAAACGCATGGGGCCCTGGGAGCAGATGTCCAGGCAGTGTGGACCCAGGAGTGAAGGAGTAAATACCTGTATGGCATACCTCTGTGCCTGTATATAGTTGAACCTCATTGGCATTTTCAATAAACCTCTTTGTTATACAATAAGCCTCCTCAGTGATACCTCACGCTATTACAAGATACAATATGCACTGCAGCAACTCACTGTTCTTTCACTGCTGCTGGGTCAAAGTCCTGGAACTCCTTCCCTAACAGAACTGTGGGTGTACCTATACCACATGGACTGCAGTAGTTCAAGAAAGTGGCTCATCACCACCTTCCCAAGGGCAATTGGAGATTCAGCCACACAGGGCAGCCTTGCGACGAATGTCCACATTCCTTTAAAGAATAAAATAAATCCCATAACATGAGACAGCAACTTCTTCTTTGCTGGAGAGACTCCTATTTGGTCTGAAGGCTGTGAGGGCCTGCTTGTTATTTTTAATTAGTCACTCAGTTCTTCTGGGTTTTCCAAACTAACCCACCCACCTGGCACCATCCCCTTGCCATTCTCTACCACTCGTGGACTCTTGTCTTACGGATCTGCATACCCTTTCCCTTTCTGTAGTGCCTGGGCACTGAGCAGTACCTGAGTAGTTTGCAGAAAAATGCCAAGGATATAGATACATGTCCACTTCCTAATTTCTGTGCTCAATGTACACTGGTTTTTAATTGCTTTGCAGATGATCAAACCACCATTGTATTTATTATACCAGGGCAATGGAGACAGCAGAATGCAGGTCAGAGGTCAAAAGGTCAGAGTGATTTTCCACCTGTTGCATACGCAAACAGTAATCGAAAGACTCGGGAGGAGCATAACCAGCACATTAATGATAAATGGTGCTGGGATTTAAAAAGTAATTTATTGCACAGATGCACTGGCCTTTAATGAAATCGCTTAATTCCTATGAGATTGTTGTTACTCTATTTCACTGTTGACACCTTCAGTGTGTTTCATGGTCCCCCTGCCAGCTGAAACTATTACTACTGAGATATGGGAACATGTTTATTTAAGTCTGATGGGATTTGGGGTTTAACACAATGTGACCTTTGGGACAATTCAAAACCTTTCATAGTAATTCCAAACTACAGCTGTTTCTAAATTGGGGCATTGCGAAAAGATTTATGTACAGCCATCCATATTTCATTTTTGCTAAAAGCAGCTCGACTTATGTTAAAGTTGAGTGTTTCTATGTTCAATTTGGAATGAATTACCAGATGAACCCTCATGTAACTGGATGTTAATGTATCAGGCCAAGTCGTCCGGGGAGTGATAATCGCCATCAGATTGCAACTCTGTTCCTAATATTTGCACGTAAGTGGAGTTCTGCATTCCTGGTCCAGACTTCCCACTCGGGTCTCTTCAGAAATGTGGTGTGTATCTGTTGTCAGAGTCCTTCCTCGTAGTGTAGGATCATTGAGGGAAGCCAAGCCATGCTCCCTTTTTACAGCACCAGCTGCCATATTTCGGTGCATCTTTATTCACTATCACATTGAAAACCTTTGGGATGTTTAAGTAACTTTTCAATGTGTTAGTAAATGAGTGTGTGTGTAAATGTAAACAATGTAAATCATCTTTATTGTCACAAGTAACCTTACATTAACACTGCAAACAAGTTACTGTGAAAAGCCCCTAGTCGCCACTACCTTATTTCTCATGTGTGAATAAATCTCATAGTCTTCCAGTTGAAGTAAATGCTTTATTGAGTAAGTTTGTTTTCTCTCCAGAATTATACTAGATGTTACATAAGAGCTGTCTGTCTGTGTCCTGCTCACTAGCTGCCGTTCCTGTGAAGAGTGTGTTCTGGATCCCGTCCATCTATTTTATACCTCTCTAATGCTCCCTCTAGTGATTACTTAGTTGTATTTACATTAGCCCCTTGTATACATGCAGATGTGCAGATCACTACATCCCCCTTTTTTCTTTTTACATATTTTCTGTACGGCGTTAAGGAAAATTGTACAAAAATTATGATATATACAAGTTGTGATGATATTGAGAATTATACAAAGCCAATTAATATTTATGAGTCCAATCATTATAAAAAATGTTATGAGTCCAAACTTTATACATTTATTCGGTTGAGTTTCTTTCTTCATCTGTTGTTGAACTAGTGATGTTGATATTGTAATTTCTTTGTGAACGTCATCAGTGTTCTTGTGTTTAAGTAACCAGCAAGTCATCATGAGGTGTTCGAATGGTCAAATCACTTTTGTTGTCTGACCTGTACATTTTCCTGTGCTTGCGGTATTGATTCTGTATGTCTTCTACCTTGTCTGACATGGACTTTTTCCTGTGCTTGCGGTATTGATTCTGTTTGGCATCTGCCTTGAAAACTGGTTTGTTTGTTTGTTGTGGAGCAGATATGAATTTGTGAGATTCGTTGTCATGCCATGTTATGTTTGTACTCTTGCCATTGTTTTGGACTGTGCTGTTACATTGCCCTCCATGTGCAGAGTTGTACCATGTTGTACAGGTCGTTGTTCCATTGTTGTTGTTTTTGGTGTTTCTGTCATTTCTGTTTTTGTTGTTATTCTTGTTGTTTTTGTCATGCTTGTTGTTTCTGTTCTTTTCTTTGTTATGCTTCTTGTTGTTGTTTTTGTCTTGCTTGTTGTTTCTGTTGTTATCTTTGTTGTGCTTCTTGTTGTTTTTGTTGTTGTTCTTGTGGTTTCTGTTGTTGTTCTTGTTGTGCTCAATAACTGTTCCGTGTGGATAATTTGAGTCATTCTCAAAGTTATTGGTATCAGTGTCCTTTGTGGTATCTGATGTTTCATTGAGCATTTTGACTTGAGGATTGTGAGAATGATCTGATGTTGCATTGATCCTGGTGACATCAATCATTTGTGGTTGATGTGATTCCTCTTTTATTCTTGGTGCTCCTCTTCTGGAGTCATTTCTGCCTGATTTGTTTCATCGTTGATCTCTTGATGCTCCACTTCTGGAGTCATTTGTGGTTGATTTGCTTCATCGTTGATCTCTTGGTGCTCCTCTTCCGGAGTCAATGTCGTCAAGATTTCAGTTACTTGTTGGATGTCAAGAGTGGATGAGGTTTCATTTGATGCTCACTGGACTCAGGAGTAGCTTTACTTTGATTGTTGAGTGCTTCTGTACAGACGAGCTGAGATCTGTCAGTCTCGCTGTGTATGCTGATTGTGATCACATTGTCACTGTTCTCACATACAGTGGGTAGACATTCATGGTCTCATTGATTAAATGAACTGGGTAGACTTTCATAGTCTGCTTCTGGTTGCTGAAATAAGGTGGATAGACCTTCATAGTCTTCTTCATGCATGGTTGTCACTCTGGAGTCTTTAATTGCTACTATTCTGGAGTCTGTCAATGAGCTCTCTGTGGAGGCTTGCGTCGCTCTCTCTGTGGAGTCTTTCATCGCTCTCTGTGTGGAGTCGTGCAGTGTTCTCTCTGTGGAGTCGGTCAGTACTCTCTGTGTGGCATCGTTTTCGTCTTGGCTACTTGGCAGGTTGCTGTCATCCAATGTATCTATGATCTGCAATTGCATCATGGTATTAGATTCATCTACCATGAGTAGAGTCGTGTTGAGCTTTTCAACTATGTTGCTGATGCTATTATGATCATATCCATACAACTCAGCCATGTCTGAGTAGTATTCTTTAATAAACAAATCTTGGTTCTGTGGTTTTGGATTTGTTTCTGTGCTCTTCCCTTTTCATTAACAAATCTTCTTTGGCTTCGGATTGGTTCTTGAGCTCTTCACTTTTTATTAACAAATCATCTTCATCAGTTTTGGATTTGTTAATTTGCTCTTCATTTTTAATGCTGCAAATTGCTCGTGCCATGGTGCAGCAAAAGTTATTTTCAACTTTTTATTGAAGTTCAGGCAATGTTGTGCCTTTTGAGGTTCAAGTTTTGGGTTTTGTACCTTTAAGAGTCTTAATTGTGATTTGCGGGAATTTCCCCTTTAAGTGGGTGTGGTCGGAGTCTTCTGACATCATGACCCCCGTGACATCATGCGTACTAATCGACTGCGCATGCGCATGCACAGAACGATCTTCATCCAATGCGTCTTTTCTCAACTGCGCATGCGCGGCTTCGGGTTCCTGCGCATGCGCAGAATGGAATTTTGCCGGTTTGCGTCTTTTGTTGATGTGCACATGTGTTGACAGTTCTGAATCGGCGGTGCCGTAATGAAGAAGCTGGTTTGAATGCTGAGGCCCCAATTTAAGTTTCTCAGCCTCGTGGAGAGCGTTCTTTGTTTGTGAAAACTCAAGGTACTGATTATTAATTTTTTCTTGCGATTTGCACTTTTCAATCGCGATTTCCAGCGTTTTAATATTTCTGTTTTAAGAATGATTGTTTGAGTTTTGCATCACTTATTCCCTGTACAATTTTGTCTCTGAGCATTGAATGTCTTAAAGCAGCATAGTTACAGATATTACAGTGGTCTTCAAATTTTCCGTGTATCACTTTCAATTTAGTTCTGTCTTCACCTTCCAAGTAATTAAAGGAGTTATAGGTTTCTCCAGCTTGATGTCCTGCTAGTAGCAGTGCTATTTTTGTTTCTTCAGAGGCAGTATTCAAATCATTTGCTACGATATATATTTCGAACATTTGTTTAGAAGTTTTCCAGTTGTTACTTAAATTACCGGTTGTTTCCAGCTGCGCTGGAGTTCCAATGAGTTCCATCGAATCAGTGAAGTCTCCCCCACGTCGAATGTCCAGTATGAGTTTTCTTCTCTTTTCGATCTTTCTTTGTTTGCATCTTGTATAATCTGTCCAGTAAGCGTTCTGAAACCAGTCCTCTAGGGATTACTTAGTTGTAGTGTATTTACAATAACCCCTTGTTTTCATGCAGATGTGCAGATTACTACAGCCACATTCCAACACCTGTTCGGGCACACAGGGTGAATTCAGAATTCTCAGCTGGTACGGGAATTGAACCCATGCTGCTGGCCTTGTTCTGCATCACAAACCAGCTGTCTAGCCCAGAGCTAAACCAGCCGAGTAAGTCGGTAAGGTGGTAGAGTAGGCAGATGGTAGGTGATGGGTGCCGATTTGCTCGAGTCAAGATGGGTAGGAGGAGGCAAGTCAGAGGGTCAAGTGGACATCAGAGGGTCTAGGCGGATCAGTTGCAGAGAATTAAGCAGCAATTAATCATGTTTTTTCCTGTCTATTATTTCCCAGGTAACTACCTCGGTAAACGAGTTGGAAGCCTCCAAAGTCTCCAACACTGGGAATCATCCAACAAAGCAATTTAAATCGTGAACTTCTGGATGGGTTTGCCAGTTTTACACCAATAGTTTCTCTGAAAGAGCTGCAGTGTGGCAACCGAAGAGGTAAGAGTCGAATTGGACCCCTCCGGAAGGCCGCTGCCCTAGACTCGACCTATGCTCAAGCCGTCAGGAGTCGCGTCAATGCCAAATTCATCAGTCGCATTCACAAGAGAGCCCCGAACATCACCCAAGCACAACGCAACACCATCCGCGCTTTCAAAACCTACCGCAACATCGTCATCAAACCAGCAGACAAAGGAGGGGCCACCGTCATGCTGAACAGAACGGACTACTGCAAAGCCATGTACCGACAACTCAACAACCAGGAACACTACAGGAACCTGCAGATCCGACCAAGGAACACACCCGCCGACTCAACAGACTAATCAAGACCTTGGATCCAGATCTTCAGAGCACCCTACGTGCTCTCATCCCACCTACTCCCCGCGTTGGAGA